>NC_069658.1:76845000-79661666 GCF_027244095.1 Hemicordylus capensis | reverse complement strand
CTGGACCTCCCCAGATGGTTGGGTTCAGTGTTCTCTATTTTTTTCCCATCTGTGTGCAGTATGAATTTTGTTCTGGGTGGGAGTATCAAGGCAGTGTGCACGCATGTGCATTCCAAATAGGGCCTTCTTGATTCAACCTGAGTGGGATCTAAAATTAACTGAGCCGAGTAGACATTAAAGAACTTATGAGTGAGCGCATGTGTGCACGCCTTAGAGGGGACACTGGTGGGGTTGATGAAGAAAAGCTGGTATTGTGGTAGAGAGGGAGGAGAGCTGATCTTGTGGTAGCAAGCATGAAGTGTCCCCTTAGCTAAGCAGGGTCCATCCTGGTTGCTTATGAATGGGAGACTAGATGTGTGAGCACTGTAAGGGGATGGAGCTGCTCTGGGAAGAACATCTAGGTTCCAGGTTCCCTCCCTGGCATCTCCAAAACAGGGCTGAGAGATATTCCTGACTCCAAACTTGGAGAAGCTGCTGCCAGTCTGTGAAGACAATACTGAGCTAGATAGACCAATGGTCTAACTCAGTATATGGCAGCTTCCTATTTTCTTCAGTAGAGACAAGAGTCTGGTTGTCCATACTCAAATACTGGCTGAGACAATCTCGCCTCACAACAGGCCTAGCCCACTCAACTTTGGTGGACAGCTTCCAATCCATATGGAAGCGATCTCTATCAGTGAAACTGTTCTTAACTTGGCCTTCCTAGTCCCAGAAGTGTGGAAGGCCACCCCCAGGTATTTAAAGCATGAGACCTGGTCAATGTTATTTCCATTAATACGCCAGGAGTGTGTCCTTGGTCTCTTAGCCAAGACCATAATTTTGGTTTTATGGCAATTGATTTCCAGTAGGTGGTCTTTTCAGTATTGGGCGAGGTCCCTCAGTGCTCTTAAGTCCTATGCGGGTCCTTGAGAGGACTGCTGTGCCATCTGCATAGAGCAGGGTGGAGATATGTTTCTCCATCAGTTTTGGAGGGTGGAAGTCTGGGTTGTTTAGGTTGCCCACCATGACATATATATCAAAATTGAACAGGAGAGGAACAAGTATGCAACCTTGGTTGCATACCATATGGGTTGGGATGGCATTCTCTAATGTGTCCTTGCATTTAGCTTTTAGGGATGTGCCATCATGCAGAGTACGAATGAGGAATGATCTCAGCGGGCATCTAGGAGGCTTCCAGTTTTTTCACAATTTGGCTCAGGAGATGGAACCATTAATGAAGGCTGCACACAGGGGGACTGAGTTTTGAGTGGAGTATTTTCGATTAGGAGCTGAAGTACAAGCATTGGTCAGTAGTGGACTGTCCCTCCCTGAATCCAGTCTGCTCCTCCGCCAGGATGTTTTCTTGTTGCACCCAGGCCTTAAGTTATCAGTATAGATGTCTAGCAGTGAGTTTGCTTATTATGCTGAACAGGCCCATACATCATAATTAGCTGGGTCACCCTTTTTTGAAGATGGGAATATGACTACAAGCCCCTAGTCCTTAAGGATATTTTTGTGCTTGTCAAAGGATGTGAACAGCGCAGCCAGAATGGGAGCCCACCATGCTGAGTTGCTTTGTTATAAGCTCAGAGGGAATTAGGTTGTTTTATTTTATGGGTATTGTAATTTGATCTTTTATATGTTTTAACTGTTACCTTTTTGGTTTAATGCTGTAAACTGCCTGGAGACTTCGGTAGTGGGTGGGTATACAAATTTGCTAAATAAAAATAAGTAAATTTGACTGTGGTTTTAAATTGTTTTAAAGTTTTCATTTTAATTGGTTTTATGTTGTAAACCGCCCAGAGACAGAAGTTTGGGGCAGTCTAAAAATGTGAGCAATAAATAAATACATATATGGTAGAATATGCTGATACTAGCAGCTTCTCACATCACACTCAATGTTGACAAATCCTTCCCAATACTGGAAATTAGATGTGCCCATTCTGGGGATGGTGGTGGTCAGCATGATGTGTGAAGCTGGCCTAGCCATTGGCAAGAGTGGTTAATGAGAGTATGGGATTTGGCAACCTTGGCAAAAGTAACTATCAATTTTGGGTGGAAACGCTGCGTCGGGTACATTTTTAAAAGCTGCTTAAACGTACCTGTGGCTTTTATCCTGGATGCTGGGTTTACTCGCAAATGGAGGCAAAGGAGGCTGCTGAGAAAGAGGAGGTGGTGGCCGCAGAGGCAGACAATGGGCCGCAACAATGACACTTCTGGTGAGGCTGAGCTCAGCACTCTGTTTTAAGCTGGCACTGCAGGCCATGGAGGAGGAAGAGGAGCAAGCTGGGGGGGTGGGGGGCAACAGCAGCGCCAAATGAGCCAGCCCAGCCTTCCCTACTGAGAAGGAGGTATGGTGGCAAGACTACAACTAATTTAAAACAAAGTTAGCTGCAATGTAAATCAGTTTCTGTTAAAATAATTGCACTTGTTATAGGATATATTCTTTTTTCTATTTAAGATAAGGTTAATGAAACAATTTAAATTGGTTTTCCCAATTTTACATTTTCTTAATTTTGTTTTCTCATCCTATCTTTGATTGTGTGGTATGTTGTTGTTGTTTTTTTAATTACCTGTTTTGCTTAAAACTTAGTTGTTAGATTGTTATTAGGGATTAGTATTACACATTTGTAATATTTCTGTATTTATATTTTTAACACCCGAACAAGTGAAGTTTCAGACTTCTTCAATTTTTCCAGTGTGAGAAAGATAACCAAAACAAGTTTGGAATGTTTAATTAACTGAATCAATAAAGGATGATGCATTAGTGTTAAATACGCTATACATTACATCCAGGACATTTTTGCTCAGTGCCATTTTCCCCCACCATTGAATTTTCAGCTTCTTATCATATCAGTTAAATGCATTTTAATTCTGATTTTTGTGCAGAGCACAACAGAAACAAAATGCTCTTTCTTCCCAAGGCATTCTATTTCTGATATGTTACTGCCAGAGACACAGTCCTCTTCCTTTTTGCACAGGCACTCTTACCTTCTTAAGACTCAACACCATTGCAAGTTATGCATCTTCCTTTTAAGGCACTTGCACATTCATCACTGATTATTGCAACTAAATGATGACTTTCATGTGTGAATGATTAACCATGTCAGGAAGCCTCTATACATCTCACATTACTTTTCAGTAGAAGCAATCAATACATTAAGCATATGCAGAGGCCCAAGATCAATTATTTCCTCTAACAACTGCTCAAAAACTTAGCTGTATTCTTATCCTGGTTACTGCAGCAAAAAGCCATCTCTCCTACTTACATATTTTAGAAAACCTGTGCTAGAAGTACCTTGTTTCTCAAGTCTCTGGCTTTTTCTAGCTCAACATCAAACTTGTAGTCCTTATATTTATGGCTTTCCTTGGACAGCTCTCCTCTTGACCATCTTCTCTTGAAAAAAATGAAACAAACCAAAAGACCATCTTCTCCTGTTATTCTTGCCTTCTCACAAGCATATCAGACCACATTGTGTGTGCACCTTTTGTGCTTTACCTGGTCCCTATGCCTAGAAGAGCCTCTACCACTTGTTTCTTGAAATATGAATTATACAGTAATTACGCAAAATGCATTGCTCTCCTTTATTCTCCATACCAGAATGAACATTTAAAACACTGACAAAAAGTGACAAAATCTCATTTACAGGGAAGTTAAAAATGTGACAAAATCTCATTTTACTGGGAAGATAACTCATTCAGTGATTAAGAAAGAGTAACCTCATGTGCTTCAATATATGGTAGAAGGTTAAAATTTTGGTACTCTGGTTTTTCTTCTCTAAAAGCAGGAAGCATTTTGTAACAGTCCCTTCCTCTTGACCGTTTTATTGGTATCTGCTGACCTAAGCCAAGTATAAGCAATACTGTGAAATACATGTGTCAAACTTACTATTACAGGGATGAATTTGGTCTTACTCACTCATTTTAGGATTGCTACATCTGGCTAATTAACAATATATCATCTTGTGAATAGGCTTTGTTTTACATATTAGAGGCAAGAAAATGGGAATCTAATGTCTAAAAATTAGACAACCAAGCTATTAGTGCCAGCCACATCCTACAGCAGTTATCTCTACAAGTTACTTATATGCTTTTCGAAGGAAATATAAAATTGCAAGCTTGTCTATCTTAAATTTTTTCCACAAAATTTCTGCATCTAATGGGTGAGAGCTCTACCTATTCTGATAAACTCTGTACATGTTTAGGGGCACCAAATACTTCCTGGGGCAGTGGTGGTGGTGATATTTCCCATTCCCCTGCAATCATATTAACGATCTAGGGACACCAGGAACATACTAGAATCAGCATGATTCTTCTCCATTGACCAGAGATATGCTTAGGCAGAGTCTCAGCTAACAGTAGAGACAACAAGATAGCTGTTACGGAAAACAAAGATTAGATCATGTAAGCACTGGAGTATAACCAAGCCAGGAGGGCATAGCAACAGCCATTGTGTCAATACAGAAGACGACAATACTTTTGTACATCTACTCACAAATGAAGAAACTGGGGAAAAAGTATAAAGCTGCCATAAATGCAGAACACACTGATGTTTATGTTGATCACATGTATCACATCAAACAGAACACATCCTAGCCATTAAACAGAAGAAGGATGTTTTTGATTGCAAGACACTTTGCTTAAGAAAGGTGGTTAAGTTATTTTATAGTTCACATTCACACTGCAGCAAATGCAATTTCTGGCTATTTTTTTGGAATGGTAAAAAGACAATACTTCACAGTACAAACAGTAAATGACAAAAAAACCAACCCCACCACTGAGAAGTGTAAGAGTCTTTTAGCAACATCGCATGTACTGGGCAACACAGCACACTTCAGATGTGTTATCAAGACAATATCAGCAACAAACTAACAGAAGCTCATGCAGTGAAGCATGAAAAAATGAAGAAGTCCACACCGAGATTACATCCTGATAATCTCTACAAAGAGACTACCTCCTGACAGTCACGACTTGAAGCTTAATTGGGTAAACTACCAGGTATCTGCCATGTTCCATTAGGACCAGCCTGATACTCCACTATATACAAACATGTGCAACCAACAGATCATAGATGGACTCTTATCAAAGAGGGATGCAAGTCACCTCTTCCGGAGAGCTCTGAAGGTATCATTGCACATGAGTGTACTATGGTTGGATACATTGGCAAACATCTCAACTAACAAAGCATATGTGTTAGCAGGGTCTATGGAGACACAGCTGGAGCCCTCCACAACTATCCCAGTCCTCCTGTGTTGTTCCACAAGAGTGCCAATATTTGCAAGTGCTCTGTGAGTTCTAAAAGAGTAGGAGGAAAGACACAGTGAGGGTCAAAAACTAAAAGCAAAGCAACAAAGCTAACATTTCTTGTGGGAGCTAACCTGAATTGTTTTGGCCATATTAGAGTTCTGCTTTGTTCAAAAGATTTGATGTCAAAACTGATTTTTCTTGAGCACATGACATATTATATGCTGTGTTAATCATTATAAGGTGGTGTATGCTATTTTTAGAGTATTTTGGTAGCCATCTTGGATTTGTTGCAAATGTCAACATTTTTTCCAAGGGCTACCTGAGCCATTTCCTTTGGGACACCTTTCCTATTTAGAAACCCATGACAAACCTTTGTCCCTGCAATCTGGTCATAGATCTGTATCTGTATAATTTTGCTTTACTTTACTAAGTAATTCTGTCTGTTGGTTCCCACACAGAGATCAGATGCAATTCTTCTTTACTACTACTACTACAATGTTTAGTCTAGTCTGCAAATTTCAGAATGAAAGTCTCCCACTATGATCTTCACAATGCACTAATTGAATGGTACATTCCTTTTCTTGCGCAGTTTATCAACATGTTCTGTGTGTAAGAAAGTGTAAGCTGTGAAAGAAAAACTCTGTTTACGTTAGTCCAAACTGATTAAATAGCAATATGAAATAGACACCACTATTAAAATGCCATCCACCTATCTATAATGCAAATTATATTTTTTCCCCCTCTGTGCATGTCATAAAATCCATTGGCCAGCAAGGACACAAGAACAGATATTCGAGGTTGACAGTCAAATTTCATGTATAAGACAACAATGACTGGAGACAGCCAATGCCAACTATGGATTATACTAAGGTGTTAATGCAGGGATAGGGCAAAGAAGCATCAGCATCAGATGCTTCTTTCCAGTGCAGTCAGACAGAATCTTTTAGGATAATTTTTTGAACACTGAATATAATAAAAGTGACCCATACAAAAAACTGGAATCTGGGAATTTCATAGTCAAGTCATTACAGTGCACCTTATGAACCTTACATAAACAAACAGTGACACTCTGGATTAGCAGCAGCATCATACGGTTTGTGGATATACAGGTGTAAGAGAGAGAGAGAGAGTGTGTGTGTGTTTGTTTGTTTTGAGTGATGCTTTCTGATGCTATTACTTCATATATTAGTTTATATTGTTTTTAGTTTTTTAAGGGTAGAGCTCTGACCTTGGCAGCAGGCTGACTGATCTTGGCAGCTTGATCTTGACTGATCTTGGCAGCCGGAAGAGATCTGGTCTAGATTAGAGATGTGCACGAGCCAGTTCAGAGCCTCTTCTGGGTGCTAGTGTTTGGACCAGCTTGGTGGGGAGTGGTTCCCTTAAAAAAAAAACAGGTAAGGAGCTCCTTACCTCACCCCCATGCTCGTCCCCACTCCGCCACTCTCCAAACAGCCGCACAGAGCTGCAGTGCTGTTCCTAGCAGCCTCCATGCGGTGTCAGCAAGAAATTGGCCGGTGCGCATGCAGAGGCTATAAGGAACAGGACTGCATCCAGTGCAGCTGTTTGGAGAGCAGCAGAGTGGGGACGAGTGTGGGAGCAAGGTAAGGAGCTCCTTACCTGCTTTTTAAGGGAACCACACCCCATCCTGCCACCAGCTGCCTGAGCCATTCGTGCACATCCCCAGTTTAGATGTGCACAAGCCAGTTTGGTGTCTTCTCTGGGAAGCGTTGAACCAGCTTGGGTGCCAGAGTTCGAACCAGCTTGGTGGGGCAGGGAGTGGTTCCCTTTAAAAACAGTTAAAGAGATCCTTACTTGCTCATCCCCGCCCCACCAGTTTTCTAGCATCAGCACCTGCTCTCCAAACTGCTATGTGGGGTTGCAGCACTGCTCCCTGCAGCCTTGGTGCGGCATCAACACGCTTATGGCCAGCACACATGCACATTTTGCAAGCGTGCCAGCCATGTGTGTGGCAACATCATGCGGAAGTTGCAGGGAACAGAGATGCAGCCCTGTGTGGCTGTTTGGAGAGGGGCGGGGATGAGCGTGGGGGGCAAGGTAAGGATCTCTTTAACTGCTTTTAAAAGGAACCACTCCCCGCCCCATTGCTGGCTGCCCCAAGCTGTTCGTGCTCATCCCTAGTCTAGATTGCATTTTGCTTAAGACGTATTTTCAACTAAATATGACCTAGGATATCTTCAATATCACACAAGACTACTTTGCATTCAATATCACGTAAGACTACTCCAATCTCTCAACCAGCAACCTAATTCACTTCAGTGGACTGCAAGGGTAAGAACACATGTCCTATGCTTGTTGGTGTATACCCAGACCAATAAGAATGACATCAAGCATCTGTTTAAACACACACACTTGTGTTAGGAATAAGGGAAAGGAAGGCACTGGCTAGATACTTTTGTTTGTTTAAAAACAGAGTCTATTTTAATATGGAAACATTGTGTAGAGAAGCCTAGAAGGCAGGTCAGCCATCTAACCTAAATCATTGTAGACAGACTAAATAAAAAGCTTAGTATTTTGTTTCAACAAATATTTATACTTTCATAACTCAAGCAACTGCAAAACACTATGTCAGAGCTGCACAACTCAAATGCTTTTGTCAGCAGGAGCCATCCACAGCTTGGCATGCAGGAGCTGAGGTCAATTTTTAGCACATTATTATATTAAAATTAAAAATATTGTTAGTTACTTGGGGATCTATTCCCCAGGTCAATGGACTCATAGTTTTAACCAAGGATAGTGGCCAGAAAATAGGTCCTATCCCTGTTCAATCTGTGGGGCCCCTAGAGTGCATGCCAGCCCCAAACAAATACAAAGCCCTCCCCGCTTCCTAAATTGATGTTGCTTTCAGGCTGAAATTTTAGGCATGCTTACATGGGAGTAAGCCTCACTGGCTACACCATGGAACATATTTCTGAGAAAATATGCATAGGATATAAGGCAGTTTCCAGCTCCTATGTTGCTGCAGGATACCTGGGAGCCAGTAAAATAGTCCCTGCGGGCTGAATCTGGCCCCTGGACCTTATGTTGTGCAGGCCTGCATTATGTAAAGAGGTGTATTTTATCCATATTCTTTGAATTCCACCACAGAAGCCACTCATGAATCTGTCCCTTAGATCTGTTTATCATATTAGAACATCACCCCAAACTTCAGTCTCAGGGCAGTTTACAGCAACATACAACAAATTAGGCTTGTGCCCGAAACATTTCGGAGGCCATTGTAAAGGCCTCCAAAACGTTCCGGCGCTGGGGCAGGATTCGGTGCTTCGGCACCGGTGGGGGTACTACTTTAAGGGTGGGGGAGGGTGTACTCACCCCCCCCCGCCATGTTTCCCCCGCCGGCGCTCTCCAAATTTCAAGCCCCTCGGGGCGGCAGCGTTCCTCCCTGTCGCCCCGTTCCCCCCGTCAGCCGGAAGTGGCCAGAAGTCGCGAGCGTGCGCCCATCGTGCGCACACCCGCCCGCCTGCCGTGCACGCACAACGGGCGCCCGCACGCTCGCGACTTCCGGCCGACGGGGGGAATGGGGCGGCAGGGAGGAACGCTGCCGCCCCGAAGGCCTTGAAATTTGGAGAGCTCTGGCGGGGGAAACGTGGTGGGGGGGTGAGTACACCCTCCCCCGCCCATAAAGTAGTACCCCCGCCAGTGCCAAAGCCTATTCAGGCACATCCCTACAACAAATTAAAACATAAATTGAAACCTTAACACAATTTAAAACCACAAGTCAAATTTAAAAGCTTGGGTGAATAAATGTGTCTTTACAGTTGTCAGAGATGGAGAGGCTCTTATTTCAGTAGAGAACACAATCCAGAGTCTAAGGGCAGCAACAGAGAAGGCCTATTATACTCCTGTTATAATTACATTCCTAACTTCAAAGTACGTAGAATACTTTTATTGTAAGTGGTGTTAACCATCATGAATGTGTTTAATTCTGTGAACTTAAACAGCAACCATTTACTTTGAATAATAATTCTTTTCATCAATAATGCCCATTTATATCATAAGAACAGCCCTGCTGGATCAGGCCCAAGGCCCATCTAGTCCAGCATCCTGTTTCACACAGTGGCCCACCAGATGCCTCTGGAAGCCACAGACAGGAGTTGAGGGCGTGCCCTCTCTCCTGCCATTACTCTATATCTAACTTGTAGAACTGGTGGATATTATTAAACCAAGCTTATTTAGATATTTTATCTAATAGTTGAAGCAGTAGCTTTTGGGGGAGAAATAAAATTAATTTCACTTGTGCACACTTCCCAACGCTGGGTCCCCAGATACGGTTGGATTAGAACTGCTATCATCCCTAGCCACAATGGTCCAAGAATGGGAGTTCTTGTAGCATCCAACATGTGGGGGCCCAAGGTTGGGAATCCCTGCACTAGTAAATAGAAAATAAAAGAATAAGTTGCTTGCATTTGTGTGTAAGTAAAATTATATTGTATATACACACACCCCTCCCTAGTTGTATGGATAAAGCAGTGCATGGAGGAGAGTGCTAGGAACAATAGCTAGTGCCAGTGGGCTGTAGATCATTGAGCTTTTTATGTTTAGAGCAGAATATTTGTAGTCTTACTAACATATATCCATCATTTAAATACTGATGGTGCAATTCCACATACAGGTCTTCTAAATCCTACTAATCTCCATAACCGCACACATAAGATTCTTCCCACTATTTTCTAAGGAGAACAGCTAACAAGCTGGAATGCATAATTCAGATGGGCATTTCCCCCCCCACCGCCCCCGAGATTCCCAAGCAAGCTTTACAACAAACCCAGGGAAAAAAGGAAAACAGAAAAGGTTCCACTATACCAGTTTTCTAGAGGTGAGCAGCAGCAATTTGCCTTTACATCTACACACTATGCCAGAAGCACAGACACCAGGATTTTGAGCTACCTCTCCAATAAGTGATTAGTTTCTCTAAAGGATACAAATCCTCAAAAGAATCAACTTCTTAAACATCATAAGCCATGGGATATATATTAAGATACACACTTGTCAACCTAAAAGCAGAGTGGCATAACATCACAAGAATCAGGGGAGAAGAAGTAAGAGAAAGAAAGGAAAAAATGCTAAGCATTTATACCTTTCTCTCTTTTTGTTTTTTTACTTAACTGCCAGACTGAAGAATGCTGGTAGATGCTTCTCTTTTTCATTACTTACACATCACACTCCTAGACACATATCTACTCAGAAACAAATCTCACTAAGTCCAATGAGATTCACTCTCAGGATGTATTAGCAACCTTGTCATTGAATCTACTAAATAAAATGCACTAGGCTACAGTGGCTTTAACTACCTCAAGTGGCACATGGGGGAAAATGCTTGACTAACAAGCAGAAGATTGGCGGTTCAAATCCCCACTGGTACTATATAGGGCAGCAATGATATAGGAAGATGCTGAAAGGCATCATCTCATACTATGCGGGAGGAGTCAATGGTAAACCCCTCCTCTGTTCTACCAAAGAAAACCACAGGGCTCTGTGGGCGCCAGGAGTCGAAATCGACTAGACGGCACACTTTGCCTTTACGGTGGCTTTGGGATTGCTTTCCCATAGCAATCTTTTCCAATAGCAACTCCCTACCCCGCCACTACTCTTATTACAACTCGCACGAAATCAAGAGCTGAGACCTGGCGCTGATGACAGAACTCCAGGCAGGCACCCTAGAACAAGCCGAGAACTGCTTCCTGCTAGGCAAGCTGAAGAGCAAAAATTGATCAGCAAAGCAATTGCTACAGCTTCCCCTCACTTCTACCAGAGACAGAGCGAGCTGCCCTAACACTGCACCCCCACCTTTGACCAAACAGAAAGCATTCCCAGACAGAAACACATTCTTTCCCTTCCTTTCTGCCTCCCGCGTATCTGCAAACAGAGGGCTTATCGCCCGAGCCTGCTCTAGCTACTGAAGCAGCGGCAACCTCACTCACTGTCTGTGTGTGAGAAGAGGCGAGAAAAGCAAAACTCCACTCCGTAAAGCGCTGGCGACGTCAAGTCTACCTATCCGGGAGGCGCGAGATGACTTCGTTTAGCTTAAGAACAGGAGAGGGAGGAGGTGGACCTACTGGGAAGGGAGGGGGTGGAGCTTGAGCTTTTGAGCCAATGACACCCACCGGAGAGTAAAAAGAGGCGGGGCGGAAGACTCCTGCGGGGGAGGGGAGCTGTGAGAGGCTTGAAGGTGCGTGCATTGCGCGGGGCGGGTGTGTCTGTTTTGTTTGTGTTTTGTGACGGCGGAGAGTGGACGAGGCAAACTACTCCCTTTGCCCGCCCTCAGAACAAGTTCCCAAGTCTGCTCCTGGGAGAATAAGAGCTCCCCCCCGCCCATATTTTTGCAATGTTAGTGCAATCTCCAAGTTTGCTTTCCATAGTTACCTGGAGATGGGTGCTAATTTCCAGAAACTCCACCTCTCTCCTCCTTCCCACGCGTGAGGGACGTTGTTCTTTTCCTTCCGAAAAGTTCTTCTGCTTAATTGCAGCTGCACGCCTCGCAGGCACCTTTCCCGCAAGAATGGTTTCCGTTTAAAATAAACGAGCATGTAGAAGGCAGGACAACGTGACCTGAGGAACTTGTGCATGGAAATGCCCTTATTTAGTGAGGGGTACCTAGTAAAAATAGCCCAATTAAGTCTGTGTTACCCCTGCAGTGAAGATTGCTGCCAACTTTTCTAGCTTTAAACGTTTAAATATGGGTTTAACTAAGTCCTGTTTTTAGCCAACTTGTATTATTTTTACCTTTAATCTGTTTTATTAGCCTACTTGAAAGTAAGCTTATGAGGTCACCCAGCATTGTGTGTGTTGTGTGTCTGACCCCCACTATCAACTTTGTAATGCCTGCACCAATAAGAACCAAATTGGGTACAGTTGTAGGGACACACAGGGACACCCCAATGGCATAATTTGTGATGATGTCATCCATCTCAATTCAAGAAAGTGGACGCATAAACATTTGAGACAAAAGTGGGCTAACTTGTGAACCGCCTAACCAATTTGAACCAAATTTGCCACAGGTATAGGGACACAGAGGAATGACTCAAGAGTGTAGTTTGTAATGATGTCATTCACCCTGATTCAAAATGGCAGACACGTGGACATTTGACGTGCAAGTGGGCTACATTGTGGACCACCTAACTGATTTGGATGAAATTTGGTGCAGTTGTAGTAAGTGACACAAAGGGACACCTCAATGGTGCAGTTTGTGATGATGTCATCCACTCCAGTTCAAGATGACAGATGTGCACATTTGAGTGGGCTAACTTGTGAACTGCTTAATATGAACCAAACTTGCTACATAAGAACAGCCCTGCTGGATCAGGCCCAAGGCCCATCTAGTCCAGCATCCTGTTTCACACAGTGGCCCACCAGATACCACTGGAAGCCTACAGGCAGGAGTTGAGGGCATGACCTCTCTCCTGCTGTTACTCCCCTGCAACTAGTATTCAGAAGCATCCTGCCTCTGAGGCTGGAGGTGGCCTATAGCCCTCAGACTAGTAGCTGTTGATAGACAGTTGTAGGAACACACAGAGACACCTCAACAGCATTTGTGATAATATCCACCCCAGTTCAAGATGGGGGATGCGTGAATGTTTGAGGTGCAAATGGGAACTGATTTGAACCAAATTTGATACAGTTGTAGGGACACCTCAACAGCATGGTTTGTGACGATGTAATCTACCCCAGATCAATATGGTGGACGCATGAACATTTGAGGTGCAAGTGGGCTAATTTGTGAACCGCCTAACTAATTTGAACCAAACTTGTTACAGCTGTAGGGACACATAAGGATGCTTCAGTGGCATAGTCTGTGAAGATGTCATCTACTCCAGTTCAAGATGGCAGACACGTGAATATTTGAGGTGCAAGAGGGCTAACTTGTGAACCACCTTGATTTGAACCAAATTTTGAACATTTGTAGGGACACATAGGGATACCTCAACAGTGTAGTTTGTGATGTCATCCATTCCAATTCAAGGTGCCGGACTCATGAACGTTTGAGGCGCAAGTTGGCTAACCGCCTAACTGATTTGAACCAAATTTGCAACTGTTATAGGGACACAGAGAAATGGCTCAAAGTTGTAGTTTGTAATGATGTAATCCCCCCTGATACAATATGGTGGATGCGTGGAAGTTTGAGGCACATGTGGGCTAACTGCCTAACCAATTTGAACCAAATTTGGTACAGTTGTAGAAAGTGACACATAGGGACACCTCAGTGTCATAGTTTGTAATGATGTCATCCACCCCAATTCAAGCTGGTGGATGTGTGAACGTTTAAGGCTGAAGTGGGCTAACTTGTGAGGATGGTAATTATAAATTAAGATTATAGTGAAAGGAAAGTAGACAGATTAGTTCTTACCAGAACAACTTGTTAATTTTGTGAGCTGTCCTAAATAATGCAGTAGGGGATGGGTTATTCATATTTTAAATCAATTTATAAATACATTACAAATGGCAGACTTTGGGCTTCTATACTATACCCAGCTTTTATTTCCTTCTGCCTTTGGATTTGCTCCAGCTTGATAGAAGAATACTGGAGAACTGCATGCACCAGTGACACCCCTTGTGCATGTTGTCATGTGCACATAGGCATGGCCTGGTTGTCGGAGGGCCCATGTGAGCTCTCCAGAGCACATTGTAAGCCAGCATTTGCTGGCAGGATGCATTTATTTTCCTTTCTCTTCCTTGCTGGAGGAAGAGAAAGGGAAATTAATACTCTCAACTAGCAAACATGAGTGAGCTCTGAAGGGCTTGCGTGGGCCCTTTGGAGACTGGGCCACATGCCTGCAACATCCAGTGAGGGAAAGAAGGAGTAATGAATGCTGGCTGGGAATGAACTCCGGAGAGTTTGCACGGCCCGTCCATGGCTTGTGGCCAGGTTCTTTGAATCCATCCGCTCAATGGTGGCTCTGTCCCTGCTTTGAAGACTACTGTATTTAGCCATAAAGGACAGCAGTCTTCAGACTGGAGAGAAATCTATCACCTGAAGATGCATCTTTACCCTTGGGTGCAATATTGCCAAATTCCCCTAACGGGTAATACTACAACATTTAAAATGTTGCCCATTTTGGCTTCTATTATTAATGCTCTGAGGCCTAAACTTGTGTGCAGTGTCTGAAACCTGATAAGTTTTATCAATCAAGTCAGTGTAACTACTTTTTATGCTCTCCGTCTCAAGACCTACAATTATTTAAGTGAATCACAAAGCTAAATTGTCTATTATTACCTAGTAGATGGAGAACATTTAACACCCCTTCTCTGTCAAAATACCATTTTTAGGCAGGTAGAGAAGTTTCAGGATCTTTCTCCTAAACAAATAAATGCACTATCTTCTAAAATATCCAAAAATTGTAAGTTTGGTCTATTACAGTGGGGGGGGGGGGGGTCCAAAGCCCACAAATTGGTAAGACTGGCACATTTAATTTTACTTCCGCTCTCTGCTTTGCAAGTACCTGAAGACTTCAGTTAGGCTGCAGATGGAACTGAGTAACTACTAAATACTATATTTTCTATAAATGGGGTATCAGCCTTGTTTTATGTCCCAAAAGAAGTCCTACAGACAGTGTCTGACATCAAGGGAATTTATTCAAATTAAGTCTGTATAACTGCTGCTACACTCCATCTCAAGAGCCTTGAGCTCTATTCACGTTATTTTTTAATACATCTAGGAGCAGTAAACACAAGCGTCCTCTCTCTGTGGTATTCAGATGAGTTACAGGAGCTGAAGGGTTGAGGTAGATGACTAGAGCACAAGTGGAGAAAGACTCAGCGCGAGTCTGATTGGGTACAACACAGAGCACATTTGAAGATCTATGCTCTGGCAGTGAGGGCAGCAAATAAGCAGTTCTTTTCTGTTGCATTGCTTCCACAAACTCATTTCCAGTTGAGTTGTGTAGGGTTGTGAGGGGTCTAGTATGTACCCATCCCCCTTGAAATTAAACTTGGAACCATCGGCTACTTGCTGTGACATTTTAAACGACTTTTTTGTGGAGAAAATTTCTTACATTCCGCCTGAGCTGGATTTCACGGTTATTGTAGAGTCTACTGTAGAGGTGTCCAGCAACTCCTCTTATGGGATTAAATTTTCAGGTTGTGATTCCTGAGGAAGCGGACAAACTGCTTTGGACTGTGCGCCCTACAACCTGTTCTCTTGACGCTTGTGCAACTTGGCTTATCTCATCTGATAATTATATTGTAAGAGAGGGTCTGGTAAATATTATAAATGCTTCTCTGAGAGAGAGCAGGATTCCCCCTTGTCTTAAGGAGGCTATTATTAGCTAACTTTTGAAGCTGCACTGGATCCCTCAGAGTTAACTAATTACAGACATGTTTCTAACCTTCAGTGGTTGGGCAAGGTAACTGAGCAGGTACTAGCCTCTCAGCTCCAGACAGTTTTGGATTATGCATATTATCTAGAACCATTTCAAACTGGCTTTCATGTGGGCTGTGGGGTTTGGGACTGCCTTGGTTGGCCTGATGGATGATCTCCAACTGGCTGTCAACAGAGGGAGTGTGACTCTGCTGATCCTCTTAGATCTCTCTGCGACTTTCAATACCATCGACCATGGTATCCTTCTGGACTGCCTGAGAGAGGTGAGATTGGGTGGCACTGCTTTACAGTGGTTCTGCTCCTACCTCTCTGGTAGATTCCAGATGGTGTCACTTGGAGACTCTTGCTCTGCAAAGTGAGAACTGAAGCAGTTCTCTGAAGCATTCCACAAGGCTCCATACTGTTTCCAATGCTCTTTAATATCTACATGAAACTGCTGGGAGAGATCATCAGGAGGGTTGGTGCTGGGTGTTATCAATATGCTGATGACACTCAGATTTACTTCTCCATTTCGACCTCATCAGGAAATGGCATATCTTCCCTAAATGCCTGCTTGGAGGTGGTAATGGAGTGGATAAGGGATAACAAACTGAGGTTGAATCCAAATAAGATGGAAGTACTGACTGGGGTGGGGGTCGGAACCCGAGAGATGGTTTAGATCTGCCTGTTCTGGATGGGGTTACACTCTACATGAAAGATCAGGTACGTAGTTTGGAAGTGCTTCTGGACCTAAAGCTCTCCCAGGTGTCTCAACTACAATTGGTACAGAATGTGGCAGCCAGATTGGTCTCTGGGACAACATGAAGGGACCATAGAGCACCGGTTTTGAATGAACTGCACCGGTTGCTGATATGTTTCTGGGTGAAATACAAAGTGCTGGTTATTACCTATAAAGCCCTTAACGGCTTGGGTCCAGGCTATTTAAGAGACTGCCTTCTTTGTAATGAACCCTCCCCACTTTTATGATCTTCTGGAGAGGTCCAGTTACGGTTGCCTTCAGCTCATCTGGTGGCGACTCAGGACCGGGCTTTCTCTATGGCTGCCCCATGTTACCGTGCAGGCCAGATTTATATACTAAATATGCTTATTAGCTAGCATACAAAATTAGGCCTGTCTCATAGTGTCACCAAGTGACCAAGTTCTTTTATATAGTGACCATGTAGGATCTGGGCGCAAGGAAGAAAGGAGACCAAGCCAATCCTAAATGATTCAATGGGCTTTATTGAGTACTAGTATTTTTCAGCCCGTTAAAATAACGGGTGCTAGTGGCACTGGGTGGGGGGTACCTTTAAGAGCAGCGGGAGGGTTTACTTACCCCTCCCGCCGCTCTCTCGCTTGCCGCCATAATTTTCTGATTTATTGGGGCGGCAGGACACCAGCCGCCCCCCCCACCTGATTAGGGGCCAAATTGGCCCAAACTACTGCCGCCGCCCACCCACCCGCCCTCCCAGCTGCCCGAGTCCTAACCTTCTAGCCGATCAGGGACCCATAATGGAAAAAGAAGGAGAGAGGAGCTCGCAAAGAGAGCTCCTCTCTCTGCAAAGCCTCGGCCCGAACTGGCGCTTGGGGGGCAAAGGACGCCTGGGAGTTCCCAGGCGTCCTTTGTGCCCAAAGCGCCACTTCGGGCCATGGCTTTGCAGAGAGAGGAGCTCTGTTTGCGAGCTCCTCTCTCCTTCTTTTTCCATTATGGGTCCCTGATCGGCTAGAAGGTTAGGACTCGGGCAGCTGGGAGGGCGGGCAGTCGGCCGGCGGTGGCGGCAGCAGTAGTTTGGGCTGATTTGGCCCCTAATCAGGTGGGGGGGGGCGGGGGCGGCTGGTGTCCTGCTGCCCCAATAAATCAGAAAATTATGGTGGCAAGCGAAAGAGCAGTGGGAGGGGTAAGTAAACCCTCCCGCCGCTCTTAAAGGTACCCCCCTCTTTTCTTTTCTCCCTGCTGTTTTTTTTTTTTTTTTTGTTCCCCGCTGCCGCCTCTGCTTTCCCGGTTCCCTCGCTGCCGCATTAGCCCTCCCAGTTCCTCCGCTGCTGCCTCTGTCCTCCCTGAACATGTCCTCTCTGTCCTCCTCTCCCGATCGCTGAACATGGCCGCCCGTGTCTGGGCGGCCGTATCTTTCTCGGCTGTTCTGGGCATGCGCTCTGCGCATGCCCAGAACGGCCAAGAAAGACACGGGCGACACAGGATCACGCTGGAGGCTTTTATTATAGAGGATAAAAGAATAACAGCATCAATCTAGCTGAGCAGAAAGCAGAACATTCTATAACAGTATTTCAACCCTAGCCAGCAACAATATTCACCCAGTGTTCCTAACTAACATATGTGTGTGTGTTAAATCTTCCTAGAGCCTAATACAATTCAGATACAGATGGAAAAGGGGGGGGAGGGGTAAGGAAGGCTGAGGGCTGGCATGGTTTGGGGAGATCAGGAATTAGTAGAGGAAAAGGGGGGGAGGAGAAGGAAGGGAAAAGATGGAGGGATCCAAGGCTTGTAGGGGCAGCATATTAACAGGACCAGAGACTTGAGAGCGGTGGATCTCTTCAGCTGAAGGAGCGAGGCTCTTGGCTGGAGACAGGAGCTTTTGCAGTTTGCTCAGATCACGGCTGAGAGTCAGAGCACCATGGCTGGGGAAGTCTTGACTTCTCACTGCACAGTAGAAGTCACAGACAGCTCCTGTCCGTGGACAGAGTTCCTGCTTGTTGCCCCGTGGCTTAGCAGCTAACTCTGGGATTGCTTGTGAGCAGATCTTGCATGTAGGCACAAGATGCTAACTCTCTGTCCAGTAGCCTCATTCTTTATAGTTGTATTTTCCTTTGATCTATTCAAATCTCATCTTTTCCTGGGTCCCAAAAGGTGACAACTTGCTGCTACCTTCTGGATAAAGTCTTTTAATTATTCAGGATATTGGCCAGTCCAGAGAGATCTGAATCTCATCTTCTGTAAACTGTGCGCTAGAAGGGGGGGGACATTGCCCAAAGCAAATCTGCATCTCTGAGCTGAAAATGTTCCCAGATTTGTCAGATTTGTCAAAGCTTCCCAGATTTGTCAGCCTGTCCCCAAAAGGTGTTAAAGTGTTAGTAAGGTAAGAATTATAGTCTATAGGTGTTTTCTTTGTATGCATCTACCTATGTTGAATTTCTATAGAGAGCAATTGAGTTAATCATTGACAAGGATTAATGCTGACTTCTTGCAACAGGAGAGGGGATATCAGCTTCTGGCCTCTTCTACAGACATTATCTGGTAGTGAGTCACATTTTAGCATTTGGATTGTTCGGGCCTGGCTTTTGTGCTTCCTTGAATACCCATTTCACAATACAATGCTGGATCGCCTCTTTCCTCACAGACCGGTTGAGATCTGGGGTGTCAATTCACCCTGAGCCCAGGCATTAATTGAACTCTTAATATAAAATGAAATCAGACACAGGCCTGAATTCCACATACTTCTGAGTTGGTACCTTTAAGTCCAAGGTTGGGGTACATGTGCCCGTAACACCCAGGGGCTTTGGAATATGCTACCTGCTGAAATGAGAACATCTCCTTCTCTGTTTGTTATTAGGAAGACCCTCAAGACTTTCCTGTTCTCGGAAACTTCTAATTAAATTTTTAATAATTTCAATAATTTCTTTTATATAGTTTTTATTGTGCTTTATGTATTTTAACCTGTGATTTTTAATATTAAAATGTGTAGACCACCTAGAGATTTACATATCAGGTGGTATAAAAATATGATAAATCAATCTGCAATCTACATACAGTATGTGCATGTACAGGGACTTTAAGGGGGAGAGTGCACTTACTCCTCCCTCTTCTTTGCCCCCACCGGTGCTCCTTTATTCAAGGCTCCTTCGAGGCAGCAGCATTCCTCCCTGCCTCCCATTCCCCTCTTTGCCCGGAAGTACCTGGTGCATGTGTGCACGCACATCCCACTCACCCACCCGACATGTGCGAGCACGAGTGTGATCTGAGTTCACACGTGTACCAGGTATTTCCATGCAAAGAGGGTACAGGACAGCACGGAGACATGCTGCTGCCCTGAAGGAGCCTTGAATAAGTGAGTGCCAGCAGGGGGAAAGCAGAGGGAGGGATAAGTGCACCCTCCCCTGCCCTTAAAGTCTGACCCCTGCCGCCTACCAACTACCCCCACCCAGTTCCATGCACATCCCTACTTCAGTCAGCTACAGAGGGAAGGAGAGATAATCAAAAATGGTCCTCCACCTCACACAGTGGAAAAATATGCATTAGCTGAGTTAGTCTGGATGTCAGCCAATATAAGGTCTTCAGTACCATTTTGGGGAGTTTTGTGTATAATCTGCATGTAAAGCAGCTTGGACCAGTTTTGTTATTCAGACATTTATCTAAAGGTATTTACTCATATTTACATTAAAGGCAGCTCCCTCCTAAGCTTTCTGGTTAGCCAAGTGGGAGTGGTTCTGTTTTTCAAATATGTATTCAGAGAGATCAGTAGCTCTCTACACATCTTCTGAAGCATATTGGTTCCCTTTTGTCAGAAAAACACCATTTTTCACATGCTTAGAAGCACTGGCTCTAAGGTTATGTTCTGAAGCAAAAGTTGGCCTTGGAAAGCTTGAAGAAGAAGAAACATGGTGATCAAGGTTCTTAAATTGTTTTAACCACTCTGATTCTGGGCTGCAGAAATAAATCTGCAGTTTACACAAAACCACTGAAAGGTTTGCAGGAAACCCTAATTTGACTAAGGGCTGTTTGGAACAAGTTGAAACAAGTATTTTGGAACAAGTGTTGTAGTGTGAGAATTGGGCTAGTACTATGCGCCCAGAGCAGGTTGTACACCACCCAGAGCCTCTGGATGGGGAAGTTTATACATGTAATAAATGAAATAATAAATATCCCTAGAGTGTACACTGCATGCAATTGAGCCAGTTGCTGTTATTTTAGCCTCAATCCGTTTGTAAAACAGGAATAGTGTGCCTCTTTAGGCTGTGATAAGGTTGAACACAACCGTGTAAGCCCCTTTGGTGTTTTTAGAAGTGCTAAGTGATAGCAGGTAACACATTCTACATTAAAGGGGACTGCTGCCCTTTAATTTAAAACATTTTTCAGGTAATTATGATCGGTGCTGTCTCTTCTGCCTTGTTTTTATTTGCTGCAGTGTTGCAGATTCCTCATCTTGTAGCCTTCTCACTGCCTTCACAGTAATTAAAATGTATTAGTCTGCTTCTGACAACCCTAGAGCTGAATAACTCTGAAGAAGTCTTCCGGTTGATATAGGCTGCCATCTTGTATACATGAGTCACAATGGAAGCTCACATGGAACTGTTTTATTTTTTAAAATGTTTAATATCTTTCCCCCTTTCATTTAATCATCATTTAGATGTTCTTGGAAATAATGTCCTGTCTCCGTTTGGAGGATATGAACAAGGAACATCAACCTCCTATTACAGCAAGTGAAAGCACTGTATTCTGGATTTGGATTCAAGATTCTGAATTATTGCTATATTTGGATTCAGGATTCCAAGTTACTGCTATAGTTTGGTACCAAAGCAGCTGGCTGGCCCTTTTGGAGAGCATCTACATTTAAGATAACCAAATTAGCCCTATGTGTCCAGGAGAACTTGGGACTTAGTAGCACTTAAAAAGCTGATCAGCAAATTGCTTTTGACAAGTATGTTACTTGGCATGATGGGTGATGGCTTTATGTTTCAGTGGGAAAATCCCTACAATAGCTCTCTCTTTTGAACCTGTTGGTAGATTTAGATGGACTTTTGGTCTGATTGAGCAAAGCAACAATGTTTTTTGGGTGCATCACCTTTTTATTGGAGACTATAGCACTTTTAATACACCTAAAGTTTGTTTTTAAAAAAATCCAAAACACAAGCTTAATTTGTTTTTAATATAGACTCTTACCTTGAGTAAGAAATGAAAAAAAACAGAATGAGAATTACTATTTATTACAGGTGAAATGGTACATCTGGGACTTTAATTTTGTCATTCTACACACCTTGTTCTAAGTGAAAAGAGGTTTTGAGGAAAAACTAAATTGTATATTCCCCCGAATCTGAGGACATATCTGCACTGAAGTTAACTTGCTTCAATTGCACTCTTGTCTACTGACACCTGATTCATCTAGTATTTGATTAAGTGCTGTCAGGTCAGTGTCAACTCTTAGTGACCACATAGATTCTCTCCAAGATGATGTCTTCAACTTGGCCTTTAAGGTCTCTCAGTGGTGCATTCATTCATTGCTGTCGTAATTGAGTCCATCCACCTTGCTGCTGGTTGTCCTCTTCTTCTCTTTCCTTCAACTTTTCCTAGCATTATGGACTTCTCAGGAGAGCTGAATTTTCACATAATGTGTCTGAAGTATGATGGTTTGATCCTCGTCATTTGTGACTTGAGTGAAAATTCTGGATTGATTTGTTCTATGATCCATATGTTTATTTTCCTGGCTGTACATGGGATCCTCAACCCCCCACCCACACCATGATGAGGCAGCATTGCAGGATGGGGTTTTTTTTTTGGGGGGGGTATCATCTAGTAACCTCTCTTGGAAGTATCTAGTGATTGCATGTGAGTTAATACTAGAGTAACTAACTTGCAAATTACATCATAAAGCCTTGCCATATAAAGAACAAGTTTTAGGCAAAGTTCAGTAACCTTCACAATAGTGTATTTCATTTGTAATAATATTTTAATTTTTCTAAGTTAGCACTTACATAGCAATAGCACTTACATTTATATACCGCTCTATAGCTGGAAGCTCTCTAACCGGTTTACAATGATTTAGCATATTGCCCCCCCAACATTCTGGGTACTCATTTTACCAACCTCGGAAGGATGGAAGGCTGAGTCAACCTTGAGCCCCTTGGTCAGGATCGAACTTGCAACCTTCTGGTTACAGGGCCGCAGTTTTACCACTTCGCCTCCAGGGGCTCCTTATCCTTATAACCCAGAAATGGTATGGGTTAGGTCAAGATGCAAGATTTGTGTAATCACAAATATGAAGATAACAGTGCAGGGGCTTGGGAATGATATCTTTAGTGCTACAGCTACACCCATAGGGATAACCCAAATGTTTGCAGTTCAGGTGACAGGTTATATATAAAATCAGATTTCAACTAGTTGACAAATTCTGATTGTTTAAGGGCTTCTGCATTCTTCTCCACATCTAGCTCAGATGGCAAAATATTTCTCTACATTGAGTTGAAACATAGATGTTGAAAATATAGACTGCATGAACTACAACTGATTTAATTTCTTTACTACAATGAGGTAACTGGTTTTTATTAGCTACAAACCTATGGATAGCCCAATCCATGAATCCATGAATGAATCGTATTGCAGAAGCCATCCTTATCCTACTAAGACAGACCTCAGGATCCTCATCTACTACCCATTCCATTAAAGTAATGTCTGATCCTAATATAGGAGCCTAGAGAAAGGGTGAAGCAGAAAGATTATACACCAGCAATTAAAAATAAAGCAGAAGGGTGTTTTCTAGGCTGCAAATAGGATCTAGCTCAATTCTGTAGTAAATTCCAAAGAGCCATCAAAGTTCTAAAGCTGTCCTATTAAAATGAAAAAATAGCATTTTTTGGAACAGCAGCTAAGGCAGATCCATCCAACTCTGTGCTTATGATAGGATGATTTCCATATCAGGTTTGCAAATTGTAGTAGTATGATCAACTTGCTAAAGATAATTCTAACATTGTCTCTTAACTATCAGAAGTGTAGCTGATAGAGGCATTTTACATTAGAGATGTAATATAACTGAACAAAAAGGCACCTTTTAAAAGTGGTGATTCTCTTTATTTAGCAGGCAGAGAGCAACTGGCCCTATCCATCCCCAGCAGAGCATCCCTTGTTGTTGCTGGTGTCTATCTTATGTTCTTTTTAAAAAAGATTGTGAGCCCTTTGGGGACAGGGAGCCATTTCATTTCTTTATATCTATGTAAACTGCCTTGGGAACTTTTGTTGAAAAGTGGTATATAAATATTCATCATATTCATATAGAAAGGCTAGTATGAATTAACATTTTAAACTACTAGCATACATCTGGATGACTTCAGCTGTTTTCCCTAGGACTAATAGAAAATTATCCAAATGCAAAGTAAAGGAGAGTAAGAGAAACCTGCAAGAAGAGAAGTGTTAAAATAAATATACTGATTAATATTTTATGTCATTTCATGTATGCTGGGTGATCTCATAAGCTTACTTTCCTTAAGGAACATGAATATAGTAGAAGAAACCAGGCATCAGAATTCCAATTCAATATTTGTGGTAGAGCAGTTCCTAGTTCATATGACAAAAGCTATGGGTCACTTTGAAAACAAGCTTGATTTGTAGTATGTTATGTGTGAGGTGCTGTTTGGTATGTACATGTCTTTGGATCCCATGCTTGAGGACAGATAAGGGTTATTCACACAATAAAAAACTGTTCTGCCTGAGTTTGGAAACTATGTTCCTCGAGATGTACATATCAGGCTGTATAGAGATATGATTAAATAAATAAATAAGTGAGCTCTCAATTTCCGGTTGTGTAGAAGCAAGTTTGGAGCAAAACCTGGGCAGCTTCTCCTCTTACCTTGCTTCCACACAACCAAAAGATGGGAGCACGCACAGCTCCCAAACCTGGGTAGAACTGTTTTTGATTATGTGAATGACCTCATTCTGTTCCAGAGTCTCTGTTCCAGAAATCATTGCATTCTAACAGAAGCCACTTGTAGCATCAGTCAGGTGAAAAGGCAAAAACCTTTTGCAGTACCATGACAAAAATGTGTGAATGTATTTTACATCTGCCTCCTACCCTAAATAGCTCATGGGTGCTCGCAGCTTTGCTTGGAATGTGCCATGATCCACTGCTGTAAGATTCCTCCCACAGCACCTTTTCAAAATGTGAACAAGAACCTGTTTCCACATGCAAGAATTGCCAGATCATGACACCTGTGTCCATGTCAGAAAACCTTGATTTAAGTGTTATAACCAAAAGATCTCCCATTAAAATATTATGCTAAAAAAGAACAAAAAAAGAGAGAACTCACCCCCCCCACCCCAGGATTTTTGCACTTGCACAGTATATGGTCCTACCTAGCCAAATGAATGCTTTCAGGCTGCCCCCCAAATTCTAAACAATATGACAACCAGTCATGGCCAGCAGCTGCTGGGGGAAGACTGCACAGAGCCAGGTAGAGGAATGGAGGGGGATGGGGTCCCTTTGTACTTATAGTATTCTGTGCACGTTTCCCCCAACTGGGCAACTATTCTACACTGCTAGAAGAAGAGAAACCCCACAAAAGATGGCAGGAACCATTATTGATACAGTAGTTTGCAAGGACTACTAAAAAAAAACACCATTGCTTGTATCATATGCACAAGGTCATATCTTGTGCAATCATGCTGGGGCAATGGGATGGTAGTCTCTGATTCATCATCAGTCAACAAAAATAATATATGCTTCATTAGCAAATTGATTAATAAAAAGTGAATTCATCCCACTCATCTAATCTTCAGCCATGTTACTCTTTTAGCTGTAAACCAGGTCTTTAGGTGACATGGGCAAAATTTAACTGACTGCTTCATATATCAATTGAGTGAAATAAAGAAATGTCAGACTGATAGTATCTGTTGCATTTTGGAACGAGTCTCTGCATGATTGTTTATTTAGGCATCATGAGTCTGTGCTAAATACATCATAATATTACAAAATGTAAATAATAGTTTCAGAGCATTCTTCATAAAAAACACTAAATTACCATTTTTCTAGTAGACGCACAGAACTACACAATAGAGTCTTGGCAAGCTTTAAGTGCAACTTCTCAAAAATGACTAAAAATGATAGCACTAGTCAAATATGAATTATTTCTATGTTAAATCTGCTTAACATACAGGTAAAAGTGATTATTCCAATTGCAAATCACCTGAAGTAGTCATCTTTTATACCTTTCAGCTCAGGAATAGAACCCAGCAACTGAAAGATGTTGGTATCCTAAACATCCATACCAACATCGTTTCCATATTTGTCTTTTTAATTTAATGATTAAAGAACCAGTGCTTTAATATACCTACATGGAATATCCTGGTCATAGCACTTAGACTCACAATCCATTCCTAAATACCTGTGCAGACTGTCTGTAAGGCCAGTGTAATTCTTCTGCAACCCTTGCACATAATTGTTGATCACTTTGCACTGGCCCCACAATGGGTACATACAGCACTACCTTATTTCTGGTGCAACAAGTCTCAGGATCAGGCTTTTAATGCAATGCTCACCAGGCACGCGGCTGAAAATAGGTAGCACTGAGCTGCTCTTCTGGCCTTATCAATGCAACTTAATTTACAAATAATGCAGAGGAAAAATGATTAAGATTAACGGTATCAAACAGCCACACCAGTTCTTTGAAATGCTGCTGTGCATTTCTTCTCTTAAAATTGAGTACTGTATATGTTATTGCACAGATTTAGACCCAGGTTAAGTGCTTAAAAAACCACCCCTCTAGGTACTGCTTGCACAAGGTGCTAAGTACATTAAAAATCATATTATAAAAGTTTTACAAAATGTTAAAATTAAACTTTTAAAATAAGTGTCCTGAGGATATTACAAAATTCATTATACAAGCCCTTCATTTGTTTTATTGACACCATCCAGTCCCAGACAACATTGTTTTACATGAAACATTGTATTGATACTGGGTTTTCTTCTCCACAAAATATTTTAGCAAAGTATGTCATTTTACATTTGAGTAACCAGTCTCTTATTTAAGTTCACATATTTTCAAGCTTTGTACACTTCTAAAATAAAATAGTAACCCAAAATAGTTACATAGACTGTTTTAGCACATAGGAAAATGTTGAAGGCTTTGTGCATCTTATATTTTGGTCAAAACAGTTAATGTATATAATTATACAATTTTACATTTTGGCAAAAAATTTCAAAATCTTATTTCAATATACTTTCTTTGATTTTTTTTCAATTATAAATCTATAGTTTATTTCATACAGTAGAATAGTCATTTGTATTCTTTTCTAAACTTGTTTGCTTCAGAAAAGTAATTAAAAAGCTATTATGGTCTAAATGCTGGGAAAACAGCATCTTTCTGCTAAATGAAAACAAATTCACTGGAAATAGTAAATGGCATTATCTGTCTGTTTTCTACAATATTATACACACACACACACACACTTACTTTACAAAATAAAGTTTCTAATTCAGTATTCTATGCAACACATTCCTATGGTTTGTCCCATCAACACTAAAGCTTCATATTATGATTTTTTAAAATATAATCCTTAAACAGTTTTATGAGGGAAATATCCACACACTACTTGCATATTTTGAAACAGGGCTCAGAGTTAAAAATATACGTTTATCTCTTGGTTTAAGGAAAAGGCTGCCATCCTGATAGCAGTGATTCAGGCAAGACAAGGTTTATTCCTTCAGTCCTCAGCTCTGGAGACAGAGTTCAAATGGCAAGAAACTTAAATTCTAGGAACTGGGTATCAGTGGTGGCTCAACTGTAAAAACTGCCACTATAGCGTCCCCATGGGCATTGGCCTCAGAAACAACTTTGCTTATTTTACTCAGTACAAGCTATAGTAATAGCTAGGAGCAGGAATTTGGCAACGGATAGTTCTGCTTATCAGAATAAGAGATGACGTAATAAGGCTTCCTTATGGAATGGTCTTTAGAAAAGAATCAGTGGAGAGAGAGAAAAAAGACAAGAAAGACCATGTACTCCTAACAGGACAAGGCATTACCACAAATGAAAAAAGAGATACTTCTGCAACATACTTATAAATATTTACTGAATCATCTATGGTTCTTTAGGCAAAATCAGAAGGAACTTATTAATCTTTAAGGCAACAATGCATCAAGGACTAAAGCTCCAAGCAATAAATATAAACATCAGAGAGTGTTATTGTGGTGCTAGCTGTACAATCATCAACATACTTTACATTTGTTAGCCACTTATAAAATATTTTCCAGAATCAACACATCAGAGCATGAGTTTTACATCATTTTTCAACACGTCACTGAATGGACTAAATCGATCAGGCAAGATTCTCATTTTTACTGTCCCATCAGCTCCACATGAGAATATGTGATTTGCTGGTCCTGTTTCGATCTGCATGACACCTGTCCCAAGATTTCTGAAAATCGACTGTCGAGAATGTTCGTTGATAAAAGTATGAAGTAGACTGAAACTAGAAAGACTCCATACCTAAAGAAAAAGATACAAAAAAATAAGAGTTTTAGTTGCCGGAGGTTCTGCTTAAGAACCTATTCATTATTTGTTATTTTTAGTGTTATATGAAAGTTTATTTATTAATACCGAAACTCACATAATTAAGGCAATACTAAAGGGCTAGACCAAAAAAGGAAAGAGAAAAACAGCAAATACCACAATTCAGTACAACAGTTCTTGGGGGAATCTATAATGAACATAAAATGTTGACCCACATGATATGCAATGGCACTGGTACCGCTACACAGAAAGCCCTGGCAAGGTTGTGCAAAAGGGCAGAAGCACAACTACTTAAAACAGTGCACCTGCAGTTGCATAGCAGTACTTACTGGAAATAACATTAGTAGTGTTGCAATATTGCAGGCACTCTGTTTTAAACAGTTGCACAACTGCCCTCTTGTAAAACACCTCCAGGGCTGCCTGCAGTGTGTGCAGCAGCGTTGGCTGATTGGTAATGTCACCGTTTCATTGAGCATCATATGAGCTTTCTCTCTCTCTCTCTCTCTCTCTCTCACACACACACACACACCTCCCCCTATATTACGTTACCTTAATATTTCCTTCTGCAGATCCTGTGACAAAATACTCTTCTGTAGGATCTACAGCAATTGCTTTAACTTGAGAATCATGACTCTGGAAAAATTGCCGTTGCTGCTTTTGACGAAGATCAATTATACAAGTATAGCCTTTTCTGCCGCCTGATAATAGTAGCTGATGTTTGGGGGCATATGCTAAGACAGTTGCTCCACTGTCATGACAGGTAAAGGCTGAAATCAAGAAAATTATAAAATACTCAATTATGAAATTTTTGTCTTTAATGTATTTTTAGGTCACAACAACCAGAAGTGGGTAGTGGAAAAGTAGCCGGGAACTTAGTTTCCATTTTGTCTAAAACTGTAATTTGTTCCAGATGCCTGGAGAGAGTTGTCTGAAGTATGTATCACTGAAGAAGTTGCCAGTTATGAAATAAAATGACAACTGGCCTTTGTGTTCGCATTACAGCATATCCATGTAGGTAGGGAAACATTGGGGCTATTCTTACGATCACAAAGATCGGGCTAGGAAAATCCTAGCCCGATTTTTGTGATCGTAAGAACCACCAGGCTTGCTGCCGAGCCCGGTGGTTCTGGAGCGGCTAACCCGCTCCTGTAGCCCGCCTCTTAGCCCGGGTTCTGTAGCCCGCCTCTTAGCCCGCTTAACCTGGGCTATCTGCTCGTGAGTAGCCGTGGTGTGGCTCCGCACTGCAGCTACTTGTGAGTAGACCCCCCCGGCCGGGAGGCTTAAAAGCAGCCTCCGGCTTGGGGGTCTCCCCAGTATGCCCTGCGCGCTCACTCAGGGCATACTGAGGCTTCCGGGGGCCACGCGGCCCCCAACCTCCCCAGCCTCCACCGGCTCTGTCTCGGGGCCGGCATCCTGTAGCCCGCTCTTCCTTCTCACGGCTAGGAACTGGGTCTCACGGATCGTGAGACCCGGTCCATCATCTACCATTTTAAACTTCAGGACAGATCAATCAAATGTGTGCAGTATATTTTGCTTGGTTACAAGAGATTCTCCTTACAGGATAATTGTGTCTATTTGACACAAGTTTCAACAGTGTATTAGTCTGTTGCATATATTATCTTAATTGCATGTACAGGTGGACTTCATCTGCGGTCCTGGAACCCGTGGTATACCTCGGCTTACGTAGCTAAAATCCGCATATCAGAGCTTCCTAGGTGGTCGGAAATGACCGCTGAGGTCATTGCTGGCCACCATTTTGCTTAGCAGAACCATTTTGTAGCTCTTGGGGGAAAATTTAAACTGATTTTTTTTAGAAAATCCCCAAAACTGGGGGTTTGGGGTGCATTGCTGGACAGGTGGAGACCTGCGGAGCATGGTACAGCACTTTATTTCTTTGATTTCCACCTGGTTTTTGCCCTGCAGGAACCTAACTCCCCGCCCCCAATTGCCATTGACTGAATGCCTTGTTAACCGCAGAAATCAACGGGAACGGAACCCCTGTGGATAGCAAGGTCCACCTGTATAATAATAGTGATCTGTTAGAACAAGTTTAAACAAAAACAAGACAAATTAATTCTAGACCAACATCTCCCCCACCCACCCCGCCCAAGCAAGCTCACAGAGAGTCAACTGTATTAAAAAATGTAACCAATTATCTAAGAGGTCTTAACATTCTAACATATATAAATCTATAGGTGGGGGTTTTTTTTGTGGGGGGGGGGTTGCACATATTTATAAATTTAAACTTACCATGCACCAAGCTACTAGAAGGTGCAACCAGAGTATCCCACAAACAAATGTTTCTAAAAAGAGATGGAGATAACAATAACTAAATATGCTATTTATAAAACTATGATTTAACAGCTGTATTCTAATCATTTCATACAAACTGTAGATTAATTTACCAACACTGTTATTAGAGACAAGTTTTGGGCGGTATAAAAATATGTTAAATAAATAAATAAATAAATAAATAGTCAGAACAATTAATAACTAGCAGTGGTTGACATCCTGACTAATGAAGCATGCATACTTCAAATGAGGAGATGGGAGCCCTTGTGCAACTGCCCCTTCCCCCTGCATTCTTGCTGTTACACCAGAGCCCTTAGAGTCTGAAGTTTTCTCTATGCCCCAGAAGTGAAAACATACAGTTGACCATCAGTGATGGCCTCTGAAGTTTTCCAGGCTGTGGCGAACTGGGCTGTGGCGAACTGGGCTGTGGCACAGTAGTGTGCACACAGAAGAGAGAGGGGAAACAGTGTGAGAGTTCCTATAGCACGCCACAGTCCCTTGAAGTGTTCATGCTTTGTTAGTTGGATGTCAACAGTTAATATTAAATGCCAGAACTCAGAATTACTTCCATGTTTCCACACAGTTCTAGACTGTTGTTGGCTTATATCTTCCCTTTCCCCTGATGTCCTTCTCTAGCAAGAAAAACAGGTTGCTTACCTGTAACTATTGATCTGCAAGTGATTCATCGACATCCTTAAGAACGGGCTCTACACCTGTGCAGGGACCTCGCAGCTAGACTTGCCATGCCCCCCGGAAGTTTGGGTTTCACCCAGACTGCTTAGCCCACCCAGATTCGCCCAGAATTCTTTCTTTTTAGCTTTAGCCCTTGTAGAAGCAGAGTTATGGAGCAAAAGTGTAGTCACTATTCTGCTGAGAAATTATTCTCAAGACAATTTACATAATATGCCAATTAGGCACCCAGATTTGGATAGACAGAATATGGCAACCCTACTCGGAGCCAAATGCTATAGCTCCTCTGGGTGCCCCCACTCCACCTCACATGCTCAGTGTGGAAGATATAAAAGGCGGGCTGGACACCATCTTTTCCGGTTCCTGGAAGACTGCCTACGTAGATGTTCATCCATTTTCCCCGGTTCCTGGAAGACTGCCTATGTAGATGTTCATACTGAAGAATAACAAGGCAGAAGTTGTACCATTGTGTGGATTTGACTGATAAGCTGTTCTCTGTTGTTTGTTATGAGCCAATCGTCCAAGTAAGTTTAGACTGTCAGGCCTTGTGTCCTCAAATAAGACACCACTGTGGCCATTACCTTGGTAAAAACTTGTGGGGCAGCTGAAAGCCCAAAGGACAAGACCTCATATTGGTACACTGCACCTCCCACTATAAACCTGAGATATTTTCGGTAAGTCTCTTGGATGCCTACATGAAAATAGGCATCTTTTAAATCTAACGTTGCTGCCCACTTGTCCTGAGCTAGGAAGAGTAGGATTGCCTGCAGCGTTGTCATTCTGAATTTCTGTGTCCAGATAAACCAGTTGAGGCCTCCATGATAGCCTGGATTCCTCTGTCTCGCTTAGGTATTTGGAAATAGCGGGAGTAGAACCCCGTCAGCCTGCTTGTCCACTGCACTGGTACAATTGCCTGTTTTTCCAATAGCACTTGCACTTCTTCCAGGAGTACTGGAGTTGCCTTGGTGAACCTCAGTCCCAAGAATGGGGGAGTTGCAATGAATTCTATTGCATACCCCGTTTCCACGATCCTGAGTAGGATCTAAATGTTATGTTGTGCCATGCTTGAGCATGGCTTGCCAGTTTGATGGAATTGCTGGCAACTACAAGACCAATGTTTGGGGCCTTGGGAATTGTATCTATGTGCAGTGGACTGACTGAGCAATCCAAACCCCTGCTTCACAGAGTCCTTGTTAGCTCGGGAGATTTGAGTCTTGTTTCTTTGGTTGTCCCCAAAGACAACCTTGTTGTCTTGTTTCTTTGATTGTCCCCTTTATTTTTCAGTTGGAGGTGTCTCCTCGCTGTTGTTGTGGATGTTGGCATCGGCACCGAGCATGGGTCTGGGTCCGAGCAATCAGCCTGGGAGGTTCCTGCGCGAGCCCCATTGTTCTAATGAACCAATAAAACATGATCCAGATCCATAGTTACAGGTAAGCAACATGTTTATCTGGATCGTGATCCATTGGAATCCATAAGAATGGGCATTTAGCTAGCTCCCTAATGAGGAGGATGCAGTAGTTATTGAAACATCCTTTAAAACACACTTCTCCTAAAGTCTGCTTCCGCTGCAGAGCGAAAGTCAACTGCATAGTGTTTTATAAAGGGCAACTCCAAGGACCAGGTTGCCGCTTTGCAAATGTCTCTGAAAGTTATGCTGGGTAAGTGGGCTGCTGATGCAGCATAGACCCAAGCAGAATGACCCCTGAAGGATTTTGGGGGCTCAACATTTTGCAGTTTGAATGTCAGCAACAGGGGCAGATTAACCTTTTTGCCACCCATAGGCATAAAGGCTTTTGCCACCCTAAAAAAAGAAGAAAGTGGGCAAGATAATGTCTTGGTTTAGATTAAAGTCAAGAGAGACTTTTTGGTAGGATCACATGGTCCATTCACATCACTACTTTGTCAGAAGAATTTTGTAAAGGAAGTATCTATGCACAAAGCTGGCAGTTCGCTCAGTCTATAAGCTGTGGTAATTGCTATATGAAATGCAGTTTTTAATGTCACTAGTTTTAGAGGAGCAAAGTTCATGGATTCCAAAGTCAAACTGAGAGTACTAGTGATATACTCCATTGGGCTATAGGTTGTCAGAGGATATAAATTAGTCAATCCTTTCAAGAAACCTTTGCAATGTGGATGCGTAAATAGTGTTTTTCCATCCCATCCCAGACGTTTGTGGGACAAGGTGGCAAGAGTGGCAAGGTGCACTTTTATGGACATGTTAGCTGAGCTGGATGAATTCAGAGAAATCAGTAACAGGACTACTCTGATCGAGGCTTTGAGTGGATGGAAGCCATTTACCCTTGCATATGTTCTGAATAGCTTCCAATCACTAGCATAGTTTAGCCTTGTTGATGGTTTTCTCCAATTCAATGATACCTTGTTTAGAAGCCTATCTGCCATGCCGTGAGATGTAGTGTGGCTATGTCTGGATGTAGCACTTGTCCCATGTCTCAAGACAGGAGATTGGGATGTTGTGGAAGCAGCTGGTACCTGTGATGGGACAGTATGAGTACCAATGGAAACCAGGACTGGCGGAGCCACCAAGGTATTATTAGAATGCATGATACCTGCTCACCAGTAACCTGGTTACCACCCTGCCAATTAGTGGTTGTGGTGGGAAAATCTAAAGAATTTCCTTGGACCAATCTATCTGGAAAGCATTGCCAAGAGATTGAGGGTTGTACCCTGCATTTGGCATTTTGCAATGTAGCAAACAGGTCTCTTGCAGGGTAAACCCATGCCTGGAATTTTGGCATCAGAAACTTTTTGTAGATCTCCCACTCGTGCTGCTGTTGGTTTGCAAACGTCCAACTGAGGTAGTCCCCAAGTACATTGTCCGTTCACTTTCTATGGATAGCTATAGGGGGATCTGGCTATGGATAGCTATAGGATGGATCTGGTTCCATATGCACCAGTGCCAAAACAGTGAAGGCTCGGAGCGCACAAGGATCTTGACACGGTCCCACCTTGCCTGTTGATATAAGCAATGGTGGTTGTGTTGCCAAGCTGTATCTGGACAACTTGACCCTTCAAGATTGGTATGAAGGCTTTCATGCCCATGCACACACCCAGAAATTCCAGGAAGTCAATATGCAAATTTTCCTGTTGTTGGGTCCAATGATCCTGTACTTGATGGCTATTGCAGTGTGCCCCCCCCCCCGCAATGGTTAGGAATGCATCTTTCGTGACCCACACTGAAGGCATTGGGTTCTGGAAAGGAACACCTTGTAGGTTTTTTTTTGGGGGGGGGATCATCCACAAACTTAGCAATTGAAGTATGGGGAATGGAATATTGAGTAGACGCTGTTGACTGTCCACATTGGGGTGAAAGACTGAAAGGAACCACATTTGCAGTTTCCTTATTTTCAAACATGTGTAATGTACAGTTGAATTGTAGGAGGCCATAAGACCCAGATGATGTTGGATATAATATGCCCACTGGTTTGGTTGAGCTTGGAATTTCTGAACAAGGTTCTTGATGGCATTGAAATGTTCTGTTGGTAAGTATGCACAATTTATTGCTGTGTTTAATACAGATCCTATAAAGTTTATTGACTGTACTGGTTCCAAGTAAGATTTTTTCCAATTCACTTTTATCCCCAGGTCTTTGAGAAGGGATAGTATATATGACATCTGAGAACTTAACTCTTCTCTGCTTCCCGAAGTTAGAAGCCAATTGTCCAGGAAAGGGAAGATCGCTATCCCCCTTGTTCTTAGATATGCTACTATCACTGCCATGCATTTCGTGAAAACCTGTGGTGCTGTTAACAGTCCAAAAGGTAATATCTTGTACTGGAATACTGACTCCCCCACAATGAATTGCAGGTAGTTCCGATGATCTTCTCTGATGCCTATGTGAAAATAAGTGCTACATCCAGCATTGCAAGCCACTGTTCCTGGCATAGAAGAGGCAGTATGTCTTGCAAAGCTATCATCCTGATTTTTTTCCACATAAACAAATATGTTCAATTGACACAAAGTCATTATGGGACAAATCATTCCATCCCTTTTGGGGATTTGAAAGTACTGCAAAAGTAGAATCCGTTCTTCCTCCTTGACTACCGTACAGGGGCAATGGCTCCTTTACCCAAAAATTCCTTCACCTCCTCCATCAGAAGTGACAATGCCCATGTGAAACACACACCTGTAAAGACTGGCAGGGCCTTGAACTCTACTGCATACCTCACAAAAATTATTTTGAGGACCCAAACAAGCTGATGTTATGTGGTGCCATCTGGGGGCATGGCTTGCCAGTTTGATGGTATTGGCAACTTGTGGTGTATTTGACATGCCAGCAAGGAATTTTATCTATCTATCTGGAATAGGCAAGAAGTTCTTGGTGTTGTAGTGGTGCACCTACAGAATCCTCAAAGATGCTGATTTTGGGCCTCAGCTTGTTTACTGCGTTGGCCCTGGTTAGCTTTATTCTTAAGTTTAAAGAATTGTTTTTTGTAGGGATGATATTTTCTCAAATCCCTGCATTCCTATTGATGGAAGTGTATTCTTTGTTTTGGGAAAGACTTATACTTTGAGTGTGTTTAAGCAGAGGTAGCTGGAGCTGTGAATGACTTTGCTGTATACTTTGATATTTTCATCTTCTCCATAGTAGCATCAGTCTCATCACTAAAATAAGCCCTTGTCATCAAAGGGCTCCAGTCTTGTCCTTCATGTCATACTGGAGTGACACAGAGTGGAGCCATGCATGCTTGCACAAAGAGATGAAAATTGCCGTAGGCCTCATCTCTGTCTCTGCAAGGTGTTTAGCAGTACTTAACTATTGTCTGATCACTGCAATCAACTTGGCCGTAGTCTCTGAGAAGCATTTTTTAAACTCCTCAGGGAATAGTTTGTCCATATCCTGTTGTAGACCTTCCCAAAGGGAATGATTGTATTTTGCCATACAGACAGAATAGTTAGCAATCTTCACTGAGAGGCAGGCTTTTGTATAGATCTTGCTCCCTGCTGCCTCTTTGCAAATTTTGATGTCACACATTTTTTATTTTTATTTATTATTTCTCTGTGTAAACTGCCCTGAGCCATTTTTGGAAGGGTGGTAATAACTAACTAACTAACACAGTCAGTGACGAAAGAGTTAGAAGACGATGCTTTAGTAGGTATGTATTTTCCTTCTCCTATAATGGTGCAGCGGGGAAGTGACTTACCTAGCAAGCAGAGATTGCTGGTTTGAATCCCCGCTGGTATGTTTCCCACAATATGGGCAACACCTATATCAGGCAGCAGCGATATAGGAAGATGCTGAAAGGCATCATCTCACACTGCGTGAGAGGAGGCAATGGTAAACCCCTCCTGTATTCTACCAAAGAAAACCACATGGCTCCATGGTCACCAGGAGTCAACACCGACTCAAGGGCACAACTTTACTTTATACATGATAGAACTTCTCCAACTGTCTTGAGGTGGGTGTTGAGGTATGAATAACCTCCAAAGCCGCCTTAGCAGCCCAGGAAATAACAGGTAATAATGGAAGAGCCAGCAGTTGTGCACTTGTGAGGCTGCCATAAAGGCATATACAGGATAGACTCGAATTTACAGTATACAGTAGTAGACTGGACTTTACAATCAAGGCCTAGGGCCTCAGCCATTGCTTTTACTTTTAGGTGGTAAGCTTTCAGTTCCCCCACTGGAGATACATGGGTTGCAGATGGAACATCTTGTGACGGATCATCCAGTTCAATGCTTTCCAGGTCCGACTCAAAATCAGATGAACCATTGTACTCATCGTCAGATGATGGAAGTGGAGAATTAGGCACAGGAGGTTGAGCAGGAGTTGTTTTTTTAATTGGAATTGAATCTGCACATGAGTTTCTGTTGTAGATGTTCTCTGGCTAACTTGTTCCAAAGGTTGTATTTGTGTAGTCGTGGTCACTAGAAGAGGTTTGTCCCCTGAAGAAACAAGTGGAGAGACATTTGTTTGAGTAACCATAGCAACTGTGAGGCATTTGGCCATGGCTGTGGAGGCATCTTCTGCCGCCAGAATGTGCACTGGTAAAGAATCTGGTAGATTAGTAGCCAATGTAAAAGTAGTTTAATTTTTTTGTTGAGCTTTCCATGCTTTGTAGTCATATGGCAGCCCTGGTGTTGTTAACCTGAAGTCAGACTTTACAGGTAGCCAAGAAAGGGGAACTGAAGAGTGATGGGCAAAACCACAGGCAAGCCACTGGGTGGAAGTGGTTGTTGGCCCCATCAGTTGACCTGCAGTTAAAGCCTGGTTCACTGAAGGTTGAAACAGACTATGAGGAGTTGTGTGAACTCCCCACTGTAGGCATTGAAGGGGTAGCAATTGATGTTGTGGTAAGATTACCACATTCTGGTCCTTCCCTTACCCACCTCTCTTAGTTAACATGGGCTATAATCTGGCCAAAGCACTTATCAAACAGCGTATTACAGACATAGAGTGACAATCTGATATAGGCAAGGCCCCAAACTTCCTCATCAGTGAAGGACACAGATATACCACCACTCCTGTGGCATACCTAACACAACTGGAAGTCCCAAAGCACAGGAAGGCCTTCATGCTGGTGCGTTGCCATGTCCTTCACTCAGCTGTGCTTGAGGAACAGTATAGGAAGAGTCCACTCTCAGAATGTCAATGCCCCTGTGACTCAGGGCAAGCAGAAAGAACAGGACATGTCCTCCTTCAGTGTTTGTATTACAGGGACATTTGTGCCACCTTCATTCTACTGCTACTACATAACTATCCTTATCAGACAGACCAATTTTACACCTCTTTGCTACTCTTTGAAAGCAACCCAACCACCACTATAAGATGATGCCAGAACCAGTGCTGGCAGGTTCTGTGCAGCAGAATTCAAAATCTGGTAGATGATGACCTCCTGTTCGTACCCAGTGCCCAAAGTTATGAACTAACTCAAGAACACCTTTGCCTGCTGCCTCAGAGTGCTTCATGACAGCCCAACATTCCTATAGTTCTATAGACCCACAGCTTCTTGGGTTTTTACCTTGCCCTAAACTGGCAAGACGCTTACTATGTCTATAGTTGCTCCTGTATGATTTTATATGTCTTCACGTTTTACATACAACTTTTAAATGCATTCTTGATTCACTCTTTTATGCCTTTTAAAAAGTGATGTTCATGACAAATATTTCTACCCATTTTTACTGTTAACTATTCAGGGTCATTTAGTTTGTGGTCTTGTTCTGTCTTAGAAAGCCATAGTTTTATTTTACATTTTACTTCTACTCTTGATTCTTACAGTCTTTTCTCATAGTCTTTCATTATAAGCTTGTATTCTGCACCCTTAGGCTTTAATGTCTACTTTTACTTTTAATATGTAATTAACCCTTTTACTTTGTGCTGGTCTATGATGGTAATAAAGATTGATTGATTGACTGGTCCTCCCCAGGATCTAATCCACCTAATGGCGCAGCGGGGAAATGACTTGTTTGCAAGCCAGAGGTTGCCAGTTCAAATCCCCGCTGGTATGTTTCCCAGACTGGGAAACACCTGTATCAGGCAGCAGCGATATAGCAAAGATGCTGAAAGGCATCATCTTATAGTGCATGGGAGGAGGCAATGGTAAACCCATCCTGTATTCTACCAAAGACAACCACAGGGCTCTGTGGTCACCAGGAGTCAACACCAACTCGACAGCACACTTTACCCCAGGATCTACTGTTGCCTGGGACAATAAGTTTTAAACACGGCTGTGAACACAGTACTGTTGCTGGAAAGTTGAAAGCAAGGTTTGAGCCATCAATGGATCCAGTCCAGCATCAATGGCCTCAGTTTTGTCTTTGATGTCGAACACAGGTGCTGGAGACGTCTCTCAGCATTGAGGAGTTACATGCTTCGACACTGTGATAATTGGTGTATTCAGCCTTGGAGAGACCCCTTCATCACAATCTCTCAGAGTCGAAGGTGGCTCTCCAGGCCGATCCCTCAGTGTCAAAGGGGAAGGTGAGCGGATTGGAGTCGTTACTGGAGAAACAGATGCCAGATGTGGAGTTGCTGTATTCCCAATGTTGACTGTCTTGGCATCGAAGGCATCAGCGTTGGAGGTCTTTACACCGAAGCACTCTGTCAATGGCTATGAGTTTGACTCTGACCTAGGAACAAGGGTGCACTTCGCAGCCCAGATGGAGATGGCATCTTTTTGGATGCTCCCTTCGCATGTCTATGTTTTTTCGGAGCTGGATTCGAGGGATTAGTAGCCACAGAGCCATGCTTCCTCTTCTTCTTGTGTCAAGGACGTGAGCCCCTTTGAGGCTTGAAAGAACTAGACACCAGGTGTTTAGACTGTACAGTCCACAATGTCGATGTAGACACAGATGCCAATACTGACTTCGATGGTGTAGTGTTTAGTTCAAGGGATTCAGGGCATCATTGTCCAGAGTCGTACATATCCGAGACACAGATTTCGTCTCGTCTGTTTTGAGAATGACATATATATTTTATATGTTGTCATATTGTGTCCGCCCAAGCAAATGAGACAAGAAATGTGAGACAGCAGTTTAGTTCCACAATCAGCACAGTGTTTAGAAGATTTCTTTCCAGATTTCTTTTTCATTTCCGTTCCGAGTCAAGTCCAAGAAGTCCGAATTAAAACCAAAACAGTCCGTTCAGCTATGGCGATTCATTCAGCAGTCCGGTCAGCTATGACAGTTGAAAAGGAACTGGGGAAAATGGCGTCTAGCCTGCCTTTTATATCTTCCATGCTGAACATGTGACACAGAGCATGGATGCCTATAGGAGCTAGAACACTTGGTTGCGAGGTCCCTGTGCAGGCACAGAACCCATTCTTATGGATTCCAATGGATCACAATCCAGATCTGGAGCTACATGTTTCAGACTGAACCATGTGTCAAGTTGCACTTTAAGAAGATCTGATCTAATACTTGGCTCTTTTTTATCAACATATGAGAAAACGATGGGTACAGAAAATCATGGATAAAAGTTACTTTTAAAACCGTAGTTATAAAATAGAGAAGACTTCAACATGTCAGTAACTTCTTATTCGCACATTTGCCACTGTGATTGTGGAACTGATTTTAGTACCTGTTGTCAGTAGACTGCCCAGCTGTGACTATCAAAGATGAAGAACTGATGAAAACAAAATCATTGGCCGTTTTGTTATGGCACTGCCATGTCTGGAAAATTATAATGCACAGTTAGTAAATAAAAGACAGGAAATAAAAAAATATATAATTATTTTATCAGAGAAAATGCAAGTGTTCTAAGATTCTTATTCTAAGAGTGGCAATAATCCAACACATTTCAGGTGTGCTCAGTCGTTCTATGGCTTTTTTTTCCTTTGGACAACAGACACTTTTGTAAGTTCCCACTGTTTCAAAGCAGTTTGCCACATGGCATAGTGACTGCTCTTAGAGAAGCATAAATACAATGGCCCGTTGGCTGCAGAAAACTAATTGTGTGGATCCCAAATAGTATCTTCGCATACAAATTTCAAATTACTCCCCCCACACTTGTTGACAACATGGAACAATGTTTGAAACATTAAACTCCTGCAGAAAAATGGAAACCTCTGTTTTGGGTCCCCTTTCCCGCCTGAAAAAATAAAATATAAATATGACTTAGCCTCTGTACGATTTTTCAACCAAGAGTATAGTAGTAGCAGCAGATAATGACATTTAAGGTTCTACAATCCCACAACCAAGTATCTGTATGCACAGGGCAGGAGGGAACCCAGTTTATTCTATTCTCTACTCTGTTTTTCAGCCAAGTCTGTCTCCTAACATGGCTTACAGAAATTAAAATATGGACTTAAGTTTCACGGTAGGGCAAGAAAAAAACAAAAACATAATATAAATACTTTTTCTTTGTTTTGCTCACCAGATATGGTTTGGGTGTGCTTCCACCATGTAGACAACGTTTCCAGTTTGTTTGGTACAAACTTATATATCCATCGCCATCAACAATCCCAAACTGAAAAATTTATTAAAAAATACAATTTACTTTTCACCAACAAAATAATCTTTAACCGTATATAAAATGCTGTTAAAAAAAACACCCCTCAAACTGCCTGATACTTCCATGCCTAACCTATGATTATGAAAGTAATCACCACTGATTCAAACGTTTTGCCTATAATAGCCCTGATCTAGTAACTCCTACCATATCCAGGAGATCTGATGTGCAATTCATATTAAGCAAAGGAACCATCATTAAGGAACCATCATTCACTCCCAATATCTGTGGCAGCATTAAGCATGCATTCTCAGTTGATGAGTGGAGCTTTAACATTAGATGAATAGAAAGCCTTTGCCTGAAGTTCCATGTTTATGTCTGAACTCTCAGACATATGTATTTGGATACATATATTTAGGATCAGGTACAGAAATGCAACAATAAGCAGCTTTATATTTCTAGACATTTTGTTTCAAAAGGTAGCATACTTGTTGCCTCTAGATAAAGTATGTCAGAAATAGGGCAGGTTTAAAGGTCTGTTTCCATTAGGGATTTGCACAAACTGGTGCTTTGTTGGTTCGGTGGTGGGTTACCTTTAAGGAGCAGGGAGGGTGCTCATCCCTCCACCACTGTGTTTCCCCACTGGCTCTGTCTGCAAAACCACTGATGTGGGGTGTGAACATACCTCCTTGCTGCCCCAGTCAGCTTCGGACCGGAAATGGCCAGTGCATGACATGCGCATGCACACTGGCCACTTCTGGTCCAATGCTGATTGGGGCAGCAAGGAGGTATGCTGTTGCCCCATGTCAGTGGTTTTGCAGACAGTGCTAGTGGGGGAAACACAGTGGTGAGGAGATGAGCACCCTCCCTGCTACTTAAAGATAAACCCCTGTTGCCAAATTGGCCTGAAAGCCGGACCAGTTCAGTGGTCCGGAAAGGACTGCCAAACCGGTTTGTGCACATCCCTAGTTTCTGTGTTGTGATGCAGCATGTTTAAGGCCAACTGATATATTCTGAATTAAAGCTTAACTCCACAGTTGTGTGACAAGTAGTTGATTCTATTGACAGCATTCAGGCTAAATCCTGAACATTGCAGGTAATTTTATTCCACTTCACAGCCTGTCCTGCAGTGCTGACAGCTGTTAGAAGAAAAGTAAAGCTATGTCTCCAAATGTATGCATTTATCTCTAGTCTCTTTATAGATCTGTAATCAAAGAAACAAAAAGGAAGGGTCATGCTGTGCACTGTTGGAGCACAGATTTTACTTAGCTCTTTCTGGCTACTAGAACTGAACAGAGTCATGATCTGCTTGCAAACAGAAAGCAACTGACAGAGTGAACATAAGAATACAAAAAAAGCCCTGCTGGATTAGGCCAAAATCTAATCCAGGCCAGCATCCTGCCTCATGTAGCTGCCAACCAGGAGCATTTGGGAAACCCACAAGTGGTAGGAGAAAAGGTAACCACTTGCTCCTTTGGTGCTCCCTGGCACCTAGTGTTCAGGGGCATGCCACCTCTGATCCTGATAGAAGTATACAGCTACCAAGGCTGGTCACCACTGATAACCCTATCCTCCATCAATTTGTCAAATTCCTCTTTAAAACTGTCTGTATTGGTGACCATCACCACACCCAATGGCAGTAAATTCCATAGTTTAATGACATGCTGTGTAAACTTTGTCTGTTCTGAATCTCAGCATTTAGTTTCAATTTCTCTCTATTCACTTTATCCACACTATGCATAATTTATGCACCTCTATCAAGTCCCCCCTTACCCACTTTATAGTGAATGAATATGAGCTGGCTAGCTAGTTGCATAAAGCCACCTAATGGCGTGGTGGGGAAGAAACTTGCCTAGAGAGCAAGAGGTTGCTGGTTCGCCTTTATCAGGCAACAGCAATATAGAAAAATGCTAAAAGACATCATTTCATACTATGCATGAGATGGCAATGGTAAACCCCTCCTGCATTCTACAAAAGAAAACCACATGGCTCTGTGGTCGCCAGGAGTCAACACCGACTCGACGGCACAACTTTACCTTTACCTAGCTGGCTGCATGGGATGACCCCACAGGTGACATACTTTCCAACCCAACAAGAATATCAAAAGGGAAGAACTGCTGTTAAAAACTCACTCATATTTGTGTTTGTGACATTATATGGTGTGAAAAATACTGTGAAGAAACAAATCAACTTTGTATTTATTATTCCTGCCCGAAGCTAATGTAGTCTTACCTTATTGCCTTGATAATTGAATCTCATCCGTGTAATCCTGGAGTTGCCACCAGATCGGAAACATGTAATTTGTTGACAATGACCCCACTCAAACATTCTCACACTACCATCCTGAGCACCTGTCAAGTCTGCAATAGAAAAAGAAACCTCACCACGTTTGTTTTTGACTTGAAACTAGAGATGTATTTCAGAGAAGAAAAACTAGTTTGAAGAAGAATCTTAGAAGTATAAGTTCTTTTCTATAGATTTTCAGTTTGAACTATGGGTATTAACTTGTTGGAAAGTGTATTTGTAGTCACTGACTGCTTCAGTGACTGCACCCTTTTATAAAGAGTATTTTGGAGGCTACTTGCAATGGTTCACTATGAATTACATTAGAATGCTAAGCAATCTTGTGAAATTTATTAACTTATTTATATTACTCCACAAAGCCAAATGCACACTGCATCAAATATTACCTGATGTCATCAGTATAACTTATGAAATCCTCTACATTTCAAATTGCCTCGGAGCTGTGCCCATAAAATGGAAAAAAAGCATGGGGGGGGGGAGTAGATGCAATATGACATATAATTTGTCACAATTTCAGCTGAAAACATATTTTCCATTGTACATTAAACACAGTCTTGGCTGAACATTTTATAATTTGTGGACTTGAATTTACAAAATCTTTCACCTCACTCCACACTAAGATATAGGGAAGACAGAATAAAAAGCTATGTGGCACCATTTCAAATACAGGAGAACCTCGCCATTCATCGATCCAGCACCCACAGTTTCATATATCCATGGTTGGGTAACTGACACCCAACCATGGCATACCTCCCCCCAAAAAGTTCAAAAAAGGTTAATATCATGTACCCGTGGTTTCAAGGTGGCCAGAAATGACCTCCAATGGTATTTCTAGCTTCCATTTTGAGCACAGGAGCCATTTTGTGGCTTATTTCTAAATATTTTTTTTAAAGACCACAATTTTCCAGCAAAAATGGTGTAATTGCTGGACATCTGGGGACCTGCAGAGCATGGTGCAGCACTTTGCATTATTTTGACCATTGGGGGGCATTATTTTGACCTCCCCCTCTTCCAGGAACCTAAACCCCTGAGTCCCAATGCCTGCAGTTTCGTTATCTGAGGTTGAAGTAGAAGACAGAACCCCTGCGGATACCAGGGTTCTCCTGTTCCACTTCATAACCATGAAATGGTTATACCTCCCCTGCTAACTGAGCAGAGGGGCTCCTTGTTGTGATTCTCTATTTAGTAGGGGGAGAGCAACTGGCCCTATATATCCACAGCACAGCATCCCTCCAGTCACTGCTGCTGGTGTCTATCGTAGGTTTATTTTTTAGATTGTGGGCCATTTGGGGACATGGAGCCATTTCATTTATATCTATGTAAACCCATTTGGGAACTTCTGTTGAAGAGCTACCGAATATAATATAAACTAGCTAAACCCACACAGAACATCTGTGCGCTAGTACTTTGTTGCTCTCCTTGCCCCTGCCAAAGCCCCTGCTTTATTGCTCAGGGTCAGCCACCCACTCTCAGCTGCCCTCTCCCTGCCACTTACTTACTTGCCCCCTCCCTGCCGCTCGCTCACTCACCCCCTCCTCCCTGCCACTCACTCTCTCCCCCTCCCTGACGCTTGCTCACTCGCTGCCCATTCACTCACCTGTCCCCTTCCCACCCGCTCGCTCACTCACCCCCTACCTGGTGGTCTTCTCTATCTGCATACAGAATCCCCACTGCCCAATCACCACAGTGCTTCTGCTCTGTTAACTCCGACTGGTAAAGCACTGTGAGGGCAGAACTTGCCACATATGACCTTAGCGTATTATAGATAGATAGATAGATAGGATAGATAGATATTCGCCATTACAATTATGCTGAAGATCCATCTTGTCTACACAATGTTTATAGATACTTTACAATTTACCTGCAGACAATATTCATTAGGAAACTGATTTTTAGTCATGTAATGTAGTTAAGCTAGCACTGCTTTCCTTTGTGAGGACTTCTTTAGACATATATTTTTATGGAATAAAATACAGTCATGCAAACTTTAAGACAACCCAAAAGTACAAAACTTACAATATGGTAATGTTGGGTGAGATGCCATTCTTCTGACATTATTGATTGACTTCTTGAGCATCTGTTAAATGTACAAAATTAAATAGGTAAACTATATAATTAACCAAAACCCTATTGAATTCAATTAATTAGTGATGCAAAATGCATACACTACTATGTTTGCTTTGCGAATTTAGAGCTGAAATATGGATGGAAGTAAATGAAAACTAAATCTTTCCCTCAACATTATTATACACTGAATATCAACAGAACTCAACCCAGGTAAGTGCAAGCTTGTGTTTCACAGGTCTAAGGATCCCAACAGAGACACTCTGGACTGCAGTCTTACCTCTTTTCTTGCCAATTCCTTTCTGATTCCATTAAATTTATTGGAATATTCCTGTATATTCTAAGGCAAGTAAGACAGAGGCAGAAGCAGAAGCATGTAAGAGAGAGGTAAACAAACTTTTACAAAAATTAAGTAGGAATTAAGAAATTAGGTTTTGCATTTAATCGTAGACTTAAGAGAATTTAGGGGTGAATTACAGACATTGGTTGGAAAATGGTTTACTGAAGTAGCCCTTGAATAAAAGAGCACATATTGCAGCAGACACAAAGAAACTGACTTACAGCTGTGGGTTATGTTTATAGAAACGGTATTTTAAGAAGTCTCATTTACACTAACACTTAGGTAAAATATTTGTAATACGTTTTATTTGAAGATCCCTGTGCTGAAACAGAAAAACTAAAATTGTATATCAGTCAAATTATGGTGTATAATGATTTAGCAGCAGCCCATCTGTACCATGTAATGTTTAGCTGCTGAAAAATATGCCAATTCTGTTATTACTGTTCACCCAGTTTAGCTCATTTAATTATTGCTTCCTGGGTCTATGACCAGTGACAAAGAGGGCTGTCCACCTGAACAATGAGGAAATGCCTGTGTACTATTTTGTAATTCTATCATGACACATGTAGAGTGGAGCAAGCATAACACAATAGGGCAACTCTATATCCCCTGAGCCGCAGGGGCAACAGCACTGACCATAAGGAAGTTGTTTGAATTTACCATCAAATACTGCCGAAGGGAGAACATACAATCACACGAGGATCAGAAATCTCCTAAATCTTGGTACCAAGATATGGTCGAAGTATTCAGCCGGTTTATAGTTAAAAGTTTGAGAACCTAAGTAAATTCCCTTGGGTAACTGTGAGGACTCCTCCTGCAAATCTGTATTTCGGAGCTGTTGCTTCACAAAGCAAAGTGCCTGCTATAATCCTCACCCAATAAGATCTTCTCATTTAATTATTGCTTCCTGGGTCTACGACCAGTGACAAAGAGGGCTGTCCACCTGAACTGGAAATGAGGAAATGCCTGTGTACTATTTTGTAATTCTATCATGACACATGTAGAGTGGAGCAAGCGTAACACAATAGGGCCCAAGTGATGCAATTTTAATTTCTGAGCTGATTTCCATTTGGAAACGAAACTGTCTGATAACACTAAAGGGGCAAGACCAGCCGGAAAGAAGACCAGGTTTAACCAAAATTTAATTATGCAAACCATACTTTTGCTTTCACAGTAGTGACCCTTGCTTCCCTACAAAGCACGGCATTTGCTGTACCCCTGGGTACCTGAAAAATAGCCCTCAGGAATTTAGTTTGTACTGTTTCAAGCTGAGAGAAATTTCCCAGTGGACCAATCTGTGCCCAATAAAGAATTTGTGAATATATCTTGGCCTTCAACAATTTAATAGCTACTGGTACAAAAAAGGCACCCCTAGAGTAATAGAAGGACTCCGCATCTGCTTTTGCCCTTCTGGTGCAATATCTGAAGGATGTTGCTGTGCAAATATGCTCATAAATCTCACAGTCATGCCTCTATGGGGGTATGCACTAATTCCCCCTCAGAACATACATTGGAATAAGAATCTACTCAGGCAGCACAATCTTTATCTATATTGTTCACAAGTGAAGACCCACAGCCTTCTGTGCTTATGATTACAGCTTTATTCGGCATGCTACTGTTCAATAAGTGATCTTTTCTATAGCATTATTTTCAGTAATTTACTCAGAGATGTATTTTAAAGATCTGTGTGGCAACAGAGTACATAATTTTATTTTCATTTTATTTACTATTTCAAGCACATGCAAAGTGACCTAACTGATACAAAATAAGGGCACCATGTATACCCATCTGAGCCTTTAAGTACTTATTTTAATTAAAAAGTACTCCTGAATTTTACATGCTGAAACTAATCACTACAATTGAATCAAGTAAGATTTCTAAAATATATTCAGTCCACAAAGGATTCTGAGGTGCACCCCTCCCCTGCGACACTTGATTATGAACATTTACTTTAAAAGAATAAGAGGGTTTGCTAGTATAATAGCCTCGTAGTGCAAAAAGGTAAGTGGACACAACGGAAGCCTGATGAAAGGCTGAGCAATATGTAGACACTCTTCCAAGAAGAGGGAGACTGTTTACATATCTATTGATTGTAATTTTATCTCAGCTTTTAGCTCATTAGGTGGCCTTAACCACTTTGTCAGAATCAGGCTTTCCATTGGCAATGTGTCGTATTGACCTATACTGCATATAAAATTATTTCAGAATTATGGCCAGTTAATTTTTGTGATGCACTAAATAAATGCACAAGAACCATGAAGTTGGAGTAGAAGCATGCGAGCTTGGAACAAGAAAGGCTGCAGAAACCAGTACTGATTATGCAATGGAAGAAAAGCAAGGAATTGAAGACACAGTGGAAGAAAGGAAAAGCCACAGGGGAGAAGAGTTACTACGGACAAACTTCATACAAGGCAGGTACTTTTTCTTGTCCTGTGTGTTCAGAGGCTTAATTATAGGCTGAAATGTAAACAGGTGTATCACTGCATCTCTGAAATGCAGTTCTTTCATTTTTGCCTGTCATGCAAATTTAAAAGCCAAGAATTTCTGCACTCAGGACTTAGGAACATAAAGACTGAGCTGCGGACAGGCAAACAGGTTTGCTGCTGTCTTTTTCTTGTCCTATGTCTCCAGCAACCACCTGACACAAATTAAACAGATGATTTTTTTTTTTCATAGCAGGAAATAAGTAATGGAAAAAGCTCCACTTCTTCATTTTAGGGACCGGTGGGGGGTGGGGGTGGGGGGAGGCAATCCTGAAAAGAAATATTTTAAGCCTGAAGACTACTGACATAAGGCATGTGTTCTAAACTTGTAATAAAATACACAGAAGAGACACAAGGTAAATTTCTTTGAACTAATGCAGCACCATGATGAGAAGAGCCATGGAGAAATATTCATTTCTAAAACAACTCTTAATGAGAACAAGATCCATGCAGGAACTCAGGAACTCAACTAACAGTGAAGATTAACTGGAACTAAAGTTAATTTGAAGCAAATAACAGAGTGTGCTATGGACGGTGGCAAAGAGGGGGAGGCACTAAACTATGGGACAGGCTAAAGTTGCTCTGCCCATTATCTTGCTGCATAAAATAAGAAACCAGCCCAAGACCAATAACCCTAGGCTTTGGCTTTTCCCCTCCATCTGTGGCAGCAGCTCCACCCTCTGAATGAAATAGATGTTACTGCCCAGTGACAACAAATCCTGGTTCAGGTGAAGCTTCACTTCTGCTGCAGTCCACAAAGAGCCCACAATTGTAGCCTTCTACCTCTATAGTGCTACTAAACGTTCTGAAATCAAAGAAGCCAGGAGCCATTTACCCTAGGCTCCACCTCTCTGAAACAGGCCATGTTAGACTGCTCTAGATTGTTCCGAATAAGGATATACAAAACCTTATTCCATGCCCAAACCTATCCTACATTTTAAAAATTATTATTATTATACTTTGTATAATTTACCTGGCACCTTTTTGGGTGGTCAAAATGCTTCATATACATTTAACTATATTGATATATATGATGAGTAACTTTATCATCACCTCATTACTATTGAGGGTTGAGATTAAAAGAGAATGGCTTGCTTAATGCAATGCATTGAGTTCCTGACCGTCCTGAGCTTTTGGACCAATTTTTCAACCAACACATCATACTCTTCTTACCTACATACTATATTAGTTTTTGTTCTAAGTTGTTTGAGTCTGATGTCTCTCCACTGGAGCCAAAAACTAGAACTGTGGATTCATACATAAATAGCAGTGCTTAGTGTTTATTGTCCCCCCACTTATCAATTTCATTCATACTTAATAGGTTTATTTATAAGTTTATATTCTAGGATCAAGTTACTCACTATAAAATCCATAAAAATCATCATTAACAGTATAAGTACACAATAATTCTCTAACAAGCAACTCACCACAGCAGCTCCTCTGCCAGTTTGGGTGCTACCAAGCCACGGCATGTTGATTGGAGTGCCAGGGTTGCTATGAGTATAGGGTGTAGTCCCTTGAATATTTGACATGTCATCACGAGCATGTATAACCAAAAAGTCATCAGTTCTATATAGAGAAAATAGATATAGTGATGACTGATTGCATCTTTAAAGCAGTTAAGTGACAAGCTCAGCCAGCCTACATGTACAGTTTTTGATTTAACAGCCCACGAAATCCTTCCATAGAATAAGGGTTTTAGGTCTAGATACGATGTTCTTAGCATCAGATTCCAAGTCCTCAACATCATCTAATCCACTAAGACACCCAGCAAAGCAGGCCAGTCTCTTGCAACACTGGAGCCAGTGGTTGACAGGCATGTATGACTCCCCTTATCAATTCAAGTCCACTGCAATCCTACAGCAGATCAACTAACAGTATCAGGAAAGGCAGTATAAGCGGGCAGCGGGAGGGAAGATTTAGCCTAGGATTTGAAGTTAACAGAGATGAGAGGGAAGAAGAACAAGACTGATCAGAGAAACGATTGAGAAAGGGTTCAATATTCAACAGGCTCTAGCTAGCTGAATTCAGAAAGCAACACTGGCTGACATGATGCAAGTCTAACAGGAACAAAAGACATCTGCACTGCCACTGGTGTTGACAAGAAAGCAGATAGCTGTGCAAGCAGCATTCACCACAATGGGCAAAACTGTGGGGATGCTGTTTGCACAGTCGTTGGTGGCAAACAGCAGTGCTGCTGCTTCCATGTCCACAGAGGCAGCTGCACTGATGTCTTCTAGACTTGCAGAACATGTCAGCCATTATAATTACAACATACAAGTTACAGCTGAGAAATACAGCTCCAAAGTGCAAGGAAACAGTACCCTTTAGTTTCAATTTCTAAGTCATCATCAACCCAAGTGTAGATATGTGTAGCTAGAATTCCAGAAACATCTAGTTCTTGAATGTCATGACTGGAAGCGATCGCAATACAATTTCTGTTGGCCTAGAATACACAATAGTAAGAAACAAACAAAATCTTCAGGATTAAAATTAATACCTTAATTTTCTTCCCTAAAGGCCCCATTCATGATGCAGAACATAACATTTGTCAGAAATGTGACTAGGTGTTTGAAAGTAGTCTGCGTGGGCAGAGCGCCAACCAGTGTGCACAAGCCTTAGCGGAAACACTGGTGCCAACCATCTAGACAGAGTGGGTGGTCTGAGTTATTTAACAATCTTCTTGCCTTTCAGTGGGAAATAAGGAAAGAAGACTACAATATCCTTATATTCTATCTAGACTGGCACTCTTGTTTACAAAAGGAGAAATTCAGGTGCCCCAAGAAAACCCACATCCAGGACATGATTGTAATAGCCATCAGTTTCTGGATTAGCACTGGTGGTTTGCAAGTTGTCCAACTACATGAAAATTCACTCAAGTAAGTGATTTCCCATCTTGAGCTCTGACCATAATTTACATTTTAATCTTCCACCCATGCTGGTGGAAGAACAAGTCTCTTGAAGATGACAAACTACTGAAAGGACAACTCCAGTGCCTTCTGTGTATATAGAAACCAGCAAACACTCTACTACAGAAGAACGAACAATGGTATAGTTCCACCTATACCATTTCCGTCCCTGAATTTTTTTAAATTAAACATCTCTGAGACTTGTACAATTACAAGAGTTCTTCTTAAGGACCAGAAATCACAACATTCCAAAATATTTTATTGTACAAAAACACATATTTGCATGTATACTAACCTTATTGACTGCAAAAGCAGTGATAATGTCAGACTCTTTATGGATAATTCTTGCTTTACTTCCTGGATAGCCCATATCAGTCTCTACCTGTATTCATTATAAAAGAAATCTCAAATTATCACTATTGCTCTTTTAGGTCATACAAAAAAGGCTAAATATTAAAGCACAAATATTAAAGCACAAATAGATCTCAGCTAATTGAAAGCTTTCATTAGCTCAACTACTTTCATTAGTTCAATATGGTCCATTTTTAAATAATAGTCAAGCTAAGAATTCTTAGTTTGTCACATCTTTACTTTTAATTCCTAGTTAACCTGAAGACTGCTAAAAAGTAGTGAAATGTAATGCAAGATGCAGCATGCATATGTATGAAATGGACAGAAATTATTGCATTTCAACCATTTAATTGCTTTGAGACAGATTACTAATGCAAAGAAATTTGCTGTGTGGCATTAATACCCATATCAACAATGGAAGGAACTGACTACAGGTGGCCCTCATTATCTGTGGGGATTCCGTTCTCACCTTTAACTGAAAAAAATGAAACCGTGGATAACGAGACCTTGCGAGAATGGGAAGGGGGGGGTAGGTTCCTCGAGGTAAAAAAAGGTAGAAATAAGAGCAATAGAGTAATGCACCATGCTCTCCAGGTCTCCAGCAATGCTCCCACAAACCCCCAATTCCACCCATTTTCCATGACAAATAATGGGAGGGATTTCTTTTCTAAGAACCACCACAAAATGGCTCCATTCAGCAAAATGGTGCCTGGAAAAGACCTCAGAGATTATTTCTGGCCATCTAGGAACTGTGGATAGGCAAATTTTAACTGTTTTTAGATCCGCGGATAATGAGGTCAGGTATACATGGCTCAGCCGCCGATATGCAAAACTGCAGATAAAAAGGGCCACCAGTACTACCAGCTACAATGTTATTTGGTGCAATAATTCACTGTTTGTATAAACCTGTGGCATACCCAACTGTGATCAAATACAGAAGCACTAAGTAAACCTATCATTTTGCATTGCATGACACATCCATCTACCAAAAGCATCTCTGGAATTGTAGGTCCTGTTTTCTGACCCAAAACATATTTATAATAAGTTCTGTATAATGCAAACATCTACAAATCTGAAGGACTGACACAGTTTATCTTGGAAAAAGCTACACAAAAGCCTCATACCTGTGAAGAGTGGAAAGGGTTTATGCACTCTTTAGATTTCAGCCTACCCAGTATCCTACCTTCTTAACAGATACTGATATCTGTTGCCAGTTGTTTATGTTACCCGACTTAAGCAATTAACATTTTAAAAATACGTTTTAATATTTATATTTGTATTTGTGTATTTATATTATATTTGTAAACCAAAGCAAACTTCTGTCTCTGGACGGTTTACAGCAACATAAAACAAGTTAAAACAGAAATTAAAAGCTTAAAATAATTTAAAACCACTAATCTAGTTAAAAAGCTTGGTGAACAAATGTGTCTTTAGAGAGGTTTTAAAAGTTTTCAGAGATGGGGAGGATTTCAGCAGGGAGTGCATTCCAGAATCTCAGGGTGGCAACAGAGAAGGCCTATCCCTGTGTAGCCACCAGACTATTTTGAATATAGGATGTATATAATATAATGCCACAGTTACTACCATATATACCTTATTGATCCCAGGTTCTTCTACTGAAGTACTTTTGGTAGGTTCATTTTGGTCTTCTAATGACTACACCAAAAACAAAACAAAAAACCATATGACAAGACGAGACTAACATGTAATTCTATGGCAAGGTAACCAATTATATGGCAATTTTATGAATATGGAATATTTAACTTAGCAGGTTGCATAGCTAATTTCATACACAATATTGAAAGCATCTAAATCCCTCCTAAATATATCCCTTCGATGAACTGGCAAATGTCTCTGTCAAAGGTGAAGGATGTACCACGCTGGTAAATTATAAGGAATATGTCCACGAGGACTATGTGACCCTCATGGACATATTCCTGGACACAAGCAGGCCTTTTGTGGGAAGGGAAAGAAATGAAAACAGCTTTATGCTCTGCCCACCTAGCACAGTGAAGCAGGCCTCATGTGCGTCTAGTTAAGTTGCTCCCTGTGAAGATGGTGCTCTTGCCCTGCCCTTGTAAGGTTGTACATCATATCAACAGTGTAAATAATAAAAACTGAATTGTCATATTCAGTAGGAAGAACAAAAAGAACTAACTTGTGACCAACATTTTTATACCAACCAAATAACTTGAACATCCCTGCATTCTGTTGTTCTGTAGCAAATTAATTTTACTGCTCACACATTACTGAAACATCCTCAAAATACTTCAGAATGCATTATGGTATTGACATACAACCTGTTTAGTGGGAAACTGGAGTATAATTTATGCTAGCTAAGACAGTCAAAATCAAAATGACATTTGATGTGGGTTTCCCAGAAGCAGGTAGAAACTGAGAACAGAACCTTGGAAATTGAAGGCCTGCCAGTTTTACACGGCACTTTTTGAAGAACTGCAGCAGCCACTAAATCACTTTATGGCGTTGATAGGAGTTCAACTGTAAATGATATACTCTGCTTCTTCCCTTGGATAATTATGGTAAGGGAAGTCGTCCATATTTTTCTAAGTATAAAAATGCAACACAGAGTCATAACAAGGGATGAAAAAATGCTGGCTCAGTTTATCAACCAGACAAAATATTTTACTCATCAAGCTATGTTGGTACATTGCTCATCAGGACTTTAACTCGTCAGGCATCATTTTTCACTTGTCACAGACTTATAGACTAGTGGATTTCTCCAGCCCTGGTCTACATGTAAGAGGAGATGAGGGACCCAATGTTTTAACTGTGCCATTTTTAATTGCTTCTAGAAAATAAAAGGAAACAATAAAAGGAAGCCAAGAAAACAAGGACACAAAAGCAAAGCGGAGGACAACAAACTTACATGAACAAACAGGATGATCTGGTAGTGTTCTGTTGACATCCAAGTTGGGTTCTGTGCCTGTGTGCAGAAATGGGCGGATCCCACAAGCTTCTTGTGGAACGCATGTTCCACCTCTTGCACTTAGCGCAGCCATTTATTTTGGCAGTTTGAGTGCCATTTCTTCTGTTCTCAGATGACCGCCATGAAAGACAATCGGGGTGAAGGCCCTCCTCAGAAGTAAACAGAATTCATGATACACAGATAAGATGTTTGCACCATGTAGTACACTTATCAATGTCCAATGTTGCATGGTTTTTTTTTTAAAAAATACATAAAGAATCATTCATTAACTGCTGCAGGGAGGATGGGAGGTTCTTATGGATGTCAACGGATCACTACCAGATCATCAGGTACAGGTGAGCAACCTGTTTATCTGGATCGTGATACGTTGCCATTCATAAAGCTAGTGGAATCATTCATGTCTTCCACTACACAGCCTTCTCATCTTCTAGATTCCGGCCTTATAGCTGTCCAAAGCAGGCCTACAGCCTAATGAGCAGATGCATGGCATGACGTAACAAGCTATAAAATATTCATGGCAACACATAACATCAGACAAATAGAGTTTATGTATTGTCCATATGGGCTATGTGACAGCAAGTCCCTGACAGTTTTCACTGATATACGTTACATGCCGGCAATAACTACTTTGATGGAGGAAGTGAAGGTTTTGTTGGAGAAGGATGCTATTGCCACAGAACAGCATACATGTCGGAACGAGGGTGGGCTATTCTGAGCATCAAAGACATGGCTTTGAGAGATCTTGTGGTTTACTGTGTAACCACTGCGATTATTTTGCCTTTTGACCATAAGGCCTTTGTTGGTAACGGCGGAAGAACTTCTGAAAAAGCCTCCACTCAGGTTGTAGGCCTGCTTTGGGTGGCTTTAAATCTAGAAGATGAGTAAGGCTGTGTAGTGGAAGACTTTAATCATTTTGCCGTATATTTAGATTTTTTAAAAGGTGCATTATTTTTTAAATGTATGTATGTATTTGTTTATTTCGGCCCAAGGCCAGCATATATGTTTTAAATGGTATTATTGGTCTCTTCACAAAAGAGATCCTTGCTATCAAAGGCAATCCTTCATTTTTCTTTCTTTCATGTCATTCTGTAGGTTCGCCGAACAAAGGCAAGCATGACAACGAATGGAAATAGCAGTTGACATAGCCAGAGACTCAGTTTTAGCCAAATGCTTAGAAGTAGTCAGCTTCAGACGTGTAATGCTGGTGGATTTAATAAGAGTTTCAGCAAAACGCTTCTTGAACTCTTCAGGCAATAAAGTCTATTCATTTTAGTATAAACGCTCCCAAAAGGTGTAGTGATATTTGGTCATGCAAGCAATATAATTAGCTATGTGAATAGATAGGCAAGAGATGGAATAAACCTTATGGCCAATTACATCAATTTTACAGCCTCATCAGGTGGAGTAGTATAACATCTGCCAGATTTAGAAGAGGTAGCACAGTCAATCACTAATGAGTTAGGAGTTGGATGCTTCACTAGGAATGACCAATCCTCCTCTTGAAATACAATACAGGCCTTCCAAATGTTTCTAAGTAGGAGCTGATGTTTATCGCACCTGCCAAGCTGATGTGCTGCCCTAGATATAACAGGAAGCATCAGTAGGACCACCAGTTGAGCAGAATGTGCGGAAGTAATACAGGATCATTCATTTCAGTCATTTGCTTCTTGATCTCAAGAAGCCCAAGGCCTCAGCCATCTCCTAAATTTGCAGGTGATAAGCCAACTCCTCATTTGGGGAAACTGAAGGCGTAGGTTGAACATTATCCACTGGGGAAGGGTCAGAAGTGTGTTCCATACTCACAGACTATGAGTTGGAAGAAGAATAATAGTCACCCTCAGATGTACCACTATTCCCTGGTACATCATGGGTAGAATTAGGGGAAGCAGGGGTAACCAAATCCCCCTGTGGGTGAGGAGACTGTGTAGATGTAGTTGCAAGGTCATGAGGAGAGACATTTGTAGGCCCCAGAGTGTTTGAAGCAGTAGGTTCAGAAGCCTGAGGCTGAGGGAAAGGGAAGGACATCCACTCAGAGGTGCAGGAGGTCTAAGAAGAAAGATACTCGATTAAGCAGCAAAAGTTCCAGGATCACCAGATGAAAATTGTACATGGCAAAATTTCTCCATGGCGGAAATGTGTTCTGCTTTCCACAAACGTACTCCTCGTAGTCATATGAGAACCAGTTAAGCTGTGCCACATCTTTCCCTATGGCCTTCCCAACAAGCAGGAAAACATGATGACAGAGTAGTCACAGCCAAAGGAGGAACCCCACTGAAGAGTACACTTGCATTGGGGCTTAGGGCTGTATGAAAACCTGCCCAGTATAATCACTTTGTAGGGAAGTCATAGAACAAGAGACGGGAACAGCAGCAACAAAAACAGGCAGGAGACATAGGAAGTGTTTTAGAGACAGATATACGCCCTTCAACTGAATCAGGGTCAACATCTGATTCAGGAAACCCTTAAAACATTGAGAACAAAGGAGTACTCTCTGTTGAGTTCAAGATCAAAAATAGAGTTTTGGTGGACACAGGGTCCAATGCCTCTTCCTCATTCCAATCCTCATTCCTCATTATCAATCCCGAGGTTGATAATGGTATCGAAGACAGAACCCGCCGGAGAAAAGATCCCATGGTGTCATGGGGTTCTTTTCCTCATGTTGAGGGAGATCATGAAGGAGCCTCTGTAAGCGATCAAGGAGACTGATGAGCAACAGGAACAGATGTTGAGGTTCGATGTTCATTGCCTGTCAATACCGATGCAAGCTTAGCACACAACCGTACAGAATAACTTCCTGGAGTGGACATCGACCCCGATGTCGAAAACCTCACAGCAGTCAGAGATGGAGTGTCAGCAGCAGATCTGGGCACTCTAGAGGGAATGGACATCAATACCGGGATAGCCAATCCCACCTGCATTAATCTTGATCCCGACATGGAAGGATGGACAGCAGTTGAAGGCGGAGTAGTGACCGTTGACCCTGAGATCGGAACAGTAACCTTCTCCTCATGCTTCTTAGGTAATGGAGACAAAGGCTGATGGTCATCTAGTACCTTCTTTCCTCTTATGCTTTCTATGGTGATGAGAAGAAGAGCCCTTCGGCATGTCAGTGGGACACCTGAACATCATGTCAGTAAAGGTCATGCCTGATATCAAGGGTTTAGACCAGTGGCTCCCAACCTGGGTTTCTCCAGATGTTGCTGAACTATAACTCCTATTACGCCCAGCTACAATAAATTGTAGTTGTAGTTCAGCAACATCTGGAAGAACCCAGGTTGGGAACCACTGGTTTAGACTGTGCAGCTGCTACAGCCCCCAACATCAACCTCGATGTCAAAATTGACGTTGAAGGAGATGGAGGTGTCAGCAGTCAAAGTGTTTGCTCATATAACGATGCTCCAAGATGAAGAGCTCAATTTTTCAAAGTTTGTTGGGAAACAAAGTACAGATTTTACATGAAGTAGTATGTTTTTCTCCCAAACAGAAGAGACAGCTGTCATGATGACCAGTGGATGGCAACTTGCCCCCACAATCTATACATCTTTTAAAAGTAAGCCAAAAAAGCTGACAAAAACTGACGTCCAGAATCGGAGAGTAGTAATAAAGACAGTCCATAGTCACAAAGCCAGAAAACACAGTCCAACCACTTTACTTATAAAACTGAACCAAGTAACCAAGGTGTCATTAGTAACCAAGGAGCAGTTATTAACCAAGAACCAAGTAACCAAGGAGCAGAAATCAAACAAGGTTAACGCGAAGGCGGTTGGAAATGAACTGAGGAAATGACGCTGAAAGCACCAAAATAAACGGCTGAATGTGAGAGGCAGAGCATGGGTGCCACAAGGAGCTCATAGAATCCACCCGTGAGCTCCTGCACAGGCACAGAACCCAGTTTTATGAATGGCAACGGATCACGATCCAGATCACATAGTACTTAACTTCTTGCAACTGGAGGTAACTTGGAAAAATAATGAGCTGTGCTGCTGCACATTAAATTAAAGAGAAAAGATTCATAATGATGCTTTGAATAGTCAGGAACCAACCACCAACCATCAAGGTTGTAGCTATGAAGAGAAACAACAGAAGTGTAGCAGTATTTAAATCTATTAATGACACTTTTTAAGATTGATGGTTTTGCTGCAATTTCTTATGAGTAAATAAGGGTTACAAGGTATGTGGGAAGAAGGCAAGAAGCTTGCTTTAATAGTCAGATATCAGCTTAAAAATATAATGGACAGGCAAGCTGTGCGTGCATAAGGATGCTAAATCATGTAATTCCTCTATCCCAGTAAAGCATCATTTGCACTGCAGCAGCAGTTGCATGCAGCTACATGCAAGGATCTCTGCATTCACCACAAAATGCTTTGGTTTGTGGAAGAGAGTGCCTTAGAAGATCAAATAAATAGAGAGAATGAGAAAGACTCCAAGTTCAAAAGGTGTGAGAAATACTTAAGTAAAATCATATGCAATGACTTCATACACACACACACCTCATTTAAGCACCTTTTCTTTGTAAATATGTTTCGGATGAAGGTTTCCTGGACCATTTCTTGCTTAACAAGATATTGCCAAAGTCTCTTCACAGACAGTGCAATATGACTTTTAGACCTGCAGATGAAAGGTATACAATATTAAGCATGCTGGCCAATCCCAGAAGCTATAATAAGAATGTCCCTGCAGAATCAGGTCGAAGGCCTATCCAGTTCAAGATCCTGTCTCCCACAATGGCCCATCAGATGCCCCTGAGAAGCCCACAGGCAAGAGATGAAGACATGCCCCCCGTCTCTTGCGGTTGCTTCCCTACAACTGGTATTCAGAGGTATCCTGCCTCTGAGATAGTCTGAAGCCATCAAGACTAATAGTTATTGATAGACCTGTCCTACATGAATTTGTCTAAGCCCTTTTTAAAGCCAATCCTATAGCAGAGAATTCCACTGCTTATGTGCTGTGTGAAAAAGTACTTCCTTTTGTTGGTCCTAAATCCTGGCAAACAGTTTCATTGGATGACTCCTGCTTCTAGTCGTGTGTGTGTGTGTGTGCGCGCACACATCCACACACACATGTACGTGCGAGGGAAAAACCTCCTTTCTTTCTCCACTCCCTGCATAATTTTATAAACCTGTATTATGTCTTCCCCAGTTGCCCTTCCCCCAAAACTATCACTGAATAAAAGCAGAGTACAACTGTACATTAAAACAGAAAATGTTAATGATACCTATAACTAACATAACTGAGTGATAAAAAATGACATCTGTGATAAACTAAGAACATAGTAAAATAAAATATTAATGTGTACTTACTCATTATGATATAAAACTGAAAGTTTAACATGAAGAAATTGCCACAGAGTACGTTTAAGGCCAGGTACTCAACACTGCTGTTGAAAATGTTTGCACTTGCCTGTAAAGGGTTTCTAGTTGGCTACGAACAGCCAAACAATGGAAACTGAATACACAGGCTAGGGATAACATTTGCTAAAGCTCCAAAGTAAACTGCCTTTCCTTTCACCTGCCCTTCCTTTCAAAGTGAGGAAGGGCTCTTCTCAATTCCTTCACTGAGCCACCACACAGATTCCCACTCATTATATGAATTTGTGAAACTTAATGCGAAGGGTTGTGAAATTGCACAAGACCACTCAAAGAACATCTGTAATAGGTAAGTGCGAGCTCATTAAGATTCTTCAGCTGGCCAGTGAGATGCACAAGACCATCTTGTGCATTTTACTACAATCAGCTTCAGTGAACAGCTGATTTCCATTTTTAACTTCAGATTCTGCCTGCTAAGATATGCTGATCAGCATTTTCTGGTTAGCTCAGTTCAGCTCAACCCCTGAAAACCAGACAGAGAAGCTAGTTCTGCTGTCAGTTCGAACTGTCAGATTGAATACAGGAGAACCTGTCATTTGCAGGGGTCATTCACAGGGGCGGGGAGGGGACCCGAGTCATTTGCGGGGGTTCTGTTCTCCACTATTACTGAAGATACAGAAACCGTGAATACAGGTGGGGTTTATGGATTATGGCTATGGAAATCATTGGGGCTATGGAAATCTGGGGGTTAGGTTCCAGGAAATCAGAAAAATGTCTGGGAAACAGGGTAAAAGGCCCTAGAAATGTGAGGGGATGTGGCCTACCATGCTCCCTTGGTCCCCAGCAATGCTCCATAAGAGTTTGAAAATTGGCCGAAAATTGCAGTTCCCCCGTTTCTTTTTTTAGCAAAATGTGCCATAAAATGACTCCCAATATAAAAATGGCAGCTGGAAATGATCTCCAAGGTCATTTCCAGCCACCCCTGACCTGCGGATACAATCCTTTTTAACCTTCCCCCATCCCGGGCTAAACTAAGGTTGGGTGTCCACTATCCAACTGTGGATAAACGAGACCACGGATAGTCAATCCACGATTAACGAGGCAATCCTGTACTGTCGCATACCAAAGGGCAACCATTTCTTGCCCTGTACCAAGGAATCACTTTTCTCTATTCCTCTGTCTTCATGCAGATATGGAATTTGTTGCTCAACTCTGTATTCCTCCAAAGAAGCAAAGTTAAAAATAGTACTAAAGTGACTGAGTTCAAAAATAATAATTTTATACACTTTATACTTTAGGAAAATATATTCAAAAATATACGGTTTAGACTGTATTCACTTACTTGAAAGGGGTATTTGTAGGTTCTAGGAGGGCTTTGTGACGAAGTAGAGCAGGGCCTGAAGAGGATACATCTTCCGAAGCATGAACAGCAATAAAGTTTTCTGGTGGGCCACCATGCATCTCAAGTCGTCTAAGAAGAACTTGCTCCCAGCGCTGAAGTATCTTTAGCACTGCATGGCACAGTGGGGAGCTAACTGGAAGTTCTAAAGACATACAAGCACAACTCTTAACTAAAATCATATCATTAAAGTTTTGCACTCTGTGAATGCTTCACAACAGTACATTTTGCAACCATGCTGTTACAACAATTTTATCTTTTCCTATATAGAACACACACACTTGTACGTTTCCTGTAAGGACTTCACATTTAACCAGAATTCCTGTAGCATGTCCTTTCATGTGAACTTAAGCAATGTTGGAATTGGCCGACTGATTGACGAATTAAAAAAGCTACAGTGCTTCAAGCCCAATCCTAGAGTGTTTATATTAAATTAAACCCTAGGTTAAATATTGGACCACTCTTATATGGGCCGTGAGAGACAATTGTCTCTCAACTGAGACACAGCTTGCCGGCCATTTAACTTGGGTCCAACAGGAACATCTCAACTCCCGTCGAGTTCAGACACAACACCGAGCATAGTCAGAGGTTCAGATTGTTGGGGCTCCCTGCTATGTCTGAACTCATTTCAATAATGCCTGACAGATGACATATCAGATCTGACAGGAATGCACAGCCCTAATTACAGAGCTTTAGCTGAACACAATGGTAAAGCAGATACAATAAAACACATGTATTCGTCAAAAAAGAAGCTGACTTAACTCTCTTCAGAAATACAGGGCAATGAATTCTATACAATGCAATTAATTGCTTAAAATAACAATCACCTGACAGGCAGACCCCTTACCTGAAAGATCATGTCCAGTCAAAGGGTAGAAAGTCTTTAAGTTGCGAAGAACAAGCTGAACCATGGCCAATCGCATCAGTGACCAACTAAACAAAACACATGAATACTTATTGTCCTTTTTGAGTATTTTTACAGATGTTCTTTCAAGAAGTATTTTATTTTTCAGTGATTAAAAGAAAGCCACTACACTTCCCAATGCAAAATATGCCAGTTTATAATCTCCATAAAGGAGACTTGAAACAAGAATAACTGACTTGCTACAAAATTCATCCCAACAGAATCCTAATAGAAGCCTTTTTAAGGGCTCAAAAGTGTTCCACATACATTCACAGTGTTGCTGACAGCGCATATGCCCATTTTAGATATGTAGTTTAAGGCCAAGCAATAATGGCTTTCCAAGACTAGTCAAAAGGTTTTGATTAAGATGAGATATGAAGCGGGGACTCATTCCACACTTTTAGTTGTTACAGCAAGTGAGCTTGTTTTCAATAGCCAAACAATGCAATACAAGCGTGTTTATCTACATTCCGTTCAACAGTTTAGCTGATGGTTCTAAATACAATTTTGCATTCACAAACCTTTGCTACACGTGTTCACAAACCTTTGCTACACAAACCCTTACCTGTTCACCCTCTCCCTGCCGCTTTCCCCCCTGCCAGTACTCAAGTTTGAAAGAGAGGCATGGGGCTGCCGCGTTCCTTCCTGCAGCCCTGATCGGCATTGGTATATGTGCGCACTGACGCTGATGGGGCTACAGGAAGAAATGCTGCAGCCCCACACCTCTCCTTCCAACTCAAGAGCCAGCAGAAAGGAAGCGAACATGTAAGGAGTGCCTTAACAAATTTGTTTGTTATTACTCTGTGTAAACTGCCCTGAGCCATTTTTGGAAGGGCGGTATAGAAATCAAATTATTATTGTTGTTATTATTACCACCACCAATACCTGTTCTTTGAAGGCCAGCCCCTACCTGCAGCTATGCTGTTGCCTCCAAATCCCAGCCTCCTTCCCCCCACTCCTCCTGCAGGGCATAAATAATGCTGTATAGCTGCAGCATTTACGCCAATGTTGCGTTTCTGATGTGTGTGTTTTAAAAAATCCAGCCTTTCCTCCCTCAGTGCAGCATTTATGCTGATGCAGCATTTCTACCAGAAAATACAGTACTGGGAAAATCAGGGATCTCTCAGGAATGGCCTCCAACACAGCATGCATTACAGTCAGGAGAAACAACTGTGGAAGCCCCAATGTGTATCCTGAACTGCTTAGCAAAGTGTGAGTAACTTTGGAAAGTGAAGTTTTCTCCTCTCCAGGATGTCAATTTTTAAAAAGAGAAGTTATTAATTAGTTCATACCTATACGAATTTGAATTTGAATGTTCTTGAAGTGTCTGGTCTGTTGGAAATGCATAATCATCTTCATCATCACTGCTTTCCTGACTCTCTTCTGAGTCATATTCAACTCTAATCTGCGATGATGGGAGAAATGGCTAAACAAAGAACAGCAATTAGAAGAGCTGCAACATTTAAAGCCAAGATCCACCCCAATACATGATACATGTTTTCCCCCCCAAATACTTTGCACTATTGTAAATTTTAAATTATATATTTATTTGGATTTTAGAGGACTTTTCTTAAAATGAGGTTGCAAGAGGTTAAAAAAAAATCAATAAATACAAACACTATTTTAAGCCCTTTTAATTTTTTGAAATTTAGGCAAGAATAACTGCCACACTGACTTTCCCCTTAATTTACACTGAATTAACTTTTCTGAAATTTTGCATGCTGCTAATTTCCTTTATTTCTTATTAAACTTTCCTATTAGGTTTTCCTTCTCCTATTTTGTCCTTAAGTCAGGTTCAGACTTCCCCCCGCTACCTGGCTACACAGAAATGTGATGGGAGCAAGGGTGCAGGAAAGTCTGCCTCACCAAAAACAACCCCAGGAAGATGATGTTGATTACTCTTTTTCACTGGAATATATTCTACAAATCCAGCAGCACAACATGCACCATGCTAGCAAAAGGATGTGAAAACCAGTGTTTTTGTATCAGTCCTGAGAACTTAAGCCCTGACTAAGAAGTACAGCAGACACACAGATATTGCCGAGCTAACTTTCACAATTTTGATCTCTTGCAGGTAATCTCTCAGCATACCAATTTAGTTATTGCATAGGGCAGTTTTAGCCTTTTGTGGGGCTTCGTAATTAGTATTAAGTTCTACACTGCAGCATATTGTATACTTTCCATCTCCTGGAGGCAGCACATGGTGAAAGGCATCTGAAGCAGTTGTCGACACACTGGTCCATGAAAGCCATACATTTTTGTGGTTCTGTACATTTACTGTTGTGTTTTTGTGATGCAGTAATTATGGTAAATTACTGATCCACTTGGTACCACTTTTTTCTGTGTTTGGTACCAGTACAGTACTTTTTGTTTTACCCAGAATTGTGTTGATCAAGTGCAAACCAGTGAATAAAAGCAACCATGATGTTAGAAGCAGGAAAGAGCTACGCCCTTGAGCGAAAAGGTGGAATTATTGGATATGTTAGGTGAAAAGGTGGAATTATTGGATATGTTAGATGCAGGAAAAATGCATCTGTGGGACACCATTACTAGATAAATGAATCAACTATGCAGTATATTAGGGGAAATGAAAATAGTATCCGTACTAGTGTTGCGACAAGTGCTTCTCAAAGTGCTAAACTGGCACTGCAATTTCATAATCCTTGCATAGAATGACTGGAAAAGGCCTTAAACATTTGGATTGAGGACCAGCCACACACAAAAAAAAGTGCTGCTGAATGAACGAGTGATATAGGAAGAAGCACTGCAGATCTGCAACTATTGATGCTCATCTCTGGAAGAGAAGCATCTTTACTTAATGCAAATATTCCAGGAGTAAGGTATTTATTTTTTCTTACCTTTGCTATGAAATAGTCCCAGATACTAAGTTCAGGAGGAATAAACTTCTCTTTGTAATTTACAGAGTCTTCCTCTACTGAGAGTACAGTAGGCTGTGAATTCTCTTTTGGAGATGATTTTGATGACAGTCTAAATCGTTTCTGTTGCTTCTCACCATCTTCTACAGGAGAAGAAGCTAAAGAGAACAAAAGGACCCATCTTTAAAGTAAAGTTCAAAAACAGTTGGAAGAAATCACCCTCACTTTTCAGATTAACAGACACAAAATGATTAATGACTTAGTTTCATAAAAAACACCAAGCTCTGTCAAGCTCAATATATTAGCCATGGTGTTATATTGCCAGAACAGCCTAACACTTTTAAATAAGTAAGGTTTTTAGAATACAGACTTTAGTTTCTAGACCTACCCGTATTCTATCTCACCCTTATAAGAAACTCTGTCTGCAGCATTTCATCAGCAAAAGCTTCATAATATTTATTCTTAGCTTAAATACTAAAGTCTTCGGATCCAACCCAGCAGCTATACTACAATGACCTTAAAAAAACAAACCCTGAAAGGTAGAATGGGGTTCTGCTATTTCTTGGAAATAAATAAATGCTTTACTGATGTGCAGATGTCCCCACCCTCCAATTTCTCTGTTTTAGGGGGATCGAGGGAAATTCATGTTAAACTGTTGCTATGTGCTATTACTAAATATGTGTCATCACTTAATCACTAATTTATATACTGTTGAAAACAAGTCTTTTATAGAATGCAACTCACTTACCTTAAAGATAAAAACGAGTCTGTTATAAGGCAAAGTTTTTAAAGTTTGCTTAAGATATTTATTTTTTAGCCAACACAAACATGCACATGCATTTCTTACAATGGAGCATTAGTTTGGGCTCAACAAAAATAATAAAGCTTACTCTTATGCTCAAATAAAACCACACAATAAGCAGCTTACAAGTATTGTTACATGATACAGAGAACCAAGAATATGGATCTTTTGAATTCCCACCTTCTCACTTACAGCCTACATGTCATCCAAGTAATAACAGTTATGCTTAAGTCTCATTTCTTTTATTTATATTTTGCTATTTAGACCTGGAGCCGCCTAATGGCGCAGCGGGGAAATGACTTGACTAGCAAACTAGAGGTTGCCAGTTCAAATCCCCACTGGTATGTTTCCCAGACCATGGGTGTTACCTGAGGGGCAACAAATTCCCCAGAACCATAAACCAGACGGCAGAGATGGCTGAAAGAAGCAAAATCACCTTTTATTGTTTTACCCCAAAAACCAGCTCTGGTGGCTTCCCTCTGTACCTAACGGTCTGCCAGAGAGTCGCGTGCAGCTGCCTTTGTTCTGGGTAATTATACTTTGGCATAATTACATAGCTGGGCGTCAACATTCAGCCCCGAGGGACCAATCATTTCATTGGTTAACATCATTGTCTGTCATATTACAAATATTATAATCATTGCTTATTTAGACAAACATTCCTCTTAGTACAATGAAGCATTTTATTCTATGTTGATAAGCAAGCCGTCTTCCTTTATCCTTGAGGTGTTATTTTTCCTGGCTCTTGCTTTTCAGGAGATACAAGGAAAGGAGGGCTCTTCTCCCTCTAGCTTGTCAGCAAATTTATGGCTTTACAGCTTGCAATTTGGCAAGGCAACTTGCAGACTCTATTAACCATTTCTTGCCCAGTGCAAACCTGAGTTCTGTCTCACACTCTTTGCGAAGACACTTTCCCATTCCATGAGAACAAAGTGATTACAAAGCAGCTTTCAGAAAAGGCATTTTCCCCTCATTCCACATGGGAAACACCTATATTTGGCAGCAGCGATATAGGAAAGATGCTGAAAGGCATCACCTCATATTGTGTGGGATATGGCAATGGTAAACTCCTCATGTATTCTACAAAAGACAACCACAGGGCTCTGTGGCCACCGGGAGTTGATACTGACTCGATGGCACACTTTACTTTATTTAAACCTGGAACACAAGCAGTTACATATACTCCGACCAACTCTAGCAAACTGAGTTGTATTCTAACTTGTGCCAATGGAGTTAAGTTCACACACTTCCCTGCCCTCTCCTCCCCACACCAGCTTTCCCCCAGAAAGTAGTGCTACCTTAAATAATAAGCGGCCGGGGGGGGGGGGATTCCTTTAATATGACATTTGTTTATATATAGCAAAAAAACCTGAAGGTCATCACACACACACGGACTTAGAATGAACAGAAAAGACACACCAGTAAATTTCCCTAAGACAGTAAAGGTTTCACATGAAATCAATTTCATCTGAATATAACTGAACAAATTGATTTAGATGGTTCTTTAAAAAAATCTTAAGCAAATAAGATTTAAATATATACTGTACTATGAATTACACAAGTATTGAGACTACAGAGATTATTTGAAAGCATTCTGGAAAAACCCTGAGTCACCATCAACTGTATCATGTTTTGCACAAGCAGCCAGATTTTTGAGCATTCCTTAGCTTGCAATGGAAAAATTGCAACAATTAGCACAGCCAATTTGCATTCCATTTGTTATCTGAAAACAAACACAACAAAGGAGATTGGGAAGGGAACAATGCTTCCACATGACTAGTTTTTCATGACACTCTTTTTTTGCTTTTACTGTTCTTTTGTCCTGTCAAGCAACTGAGCACGCTAAATGAAAGGTAATATGGATTTCTAGTTGTTGTTTTTAAATTGCAAATTTGCTCTATAAAAAAAATTCTCAGTTTCTCTACAGCATTCAGCACCATTCAGTAAGTGTTATAGATTCAGTGATCTGAATCTAGGTGTCTCACACCCAAACCCATCACTAGTTACTGCTCTGCACATTGAGATTCTCATATCTTAGATCCATATTCTACCCTACTCTGTAGTTTGCACCAACTTTTCAACAATCACTTCATTTGGTTGTCTTATAAAATAGCAAGCAATACTGTTCAACTTATGAACTGCTTATTTCTGATTTCTTCTGATTTCTCTTCCAAAGCATTAGCACTGGCTCACATTCTCTTCATGAGAAAGGCTGATGGGCAAGAGAGGCACTCGTGTTGCTGTCAGGTTTTCCAAAACCCAACAGCGTTGCTGTGGAAATGGCCTTGGTATGCCTTCCAAGCATGGCAGCAACATCTTAACTGTGATTGTGCAGCACTTAGTAAGTATGGAGCTGCTCACCTCCATGGCAGCGCTGAAGGACTTTGGAGAACCTTGCAGCAGCATTGTTTCCCAAATTTCTCTCCCACCACCATTTCTCTGCAAATAATATGAACCACTATGAAATCAAGTCAATAGGTTAAGTGTTCAGATTTGATTTTCAGGGTAAATGCTAACATAACATGTCAAGAGTTAGGGTTACACAGAGACGGGCTTGCTCAGTTGCTGCCCCGAGATTGTGGAATGCACTCCCCACTAAGATAAGATCCTCTCCATCTCTGGCAATTTTTTAAAAACGTCGAAAAACCCATCTTTTTAACCAAGCTTTCTCAGCCTTTTAAAATTTGTTGGTTTTAATTTTGTGACTGATTTTAAATTGTTGAATTGTTTTAACTTTTTATATGTGTTTTAATTGTTTTGTGTTAACCACCCAGAGACGAAAGTTTGGGCGGTATATAAATGTGATAAATAAATAAATAAATAGGAAAGTAACACGCTGTTTAAAGTGTGAAATGTTCATCCTTGTTATAATAGGTTAATTTTCAGGCATTAATTAAGAGATTGTTGTACAGGTCTCTCTATGGAAGAAGGATCAAGTGGCAAAGAGCTCTTCACATGTGACAAGTTGTTTTCTTTAAAAACAGGTTGCTTACCTGTAACTCTTGATCTGGAAGTGATCCTTTGTAGTCATAAGCAATGGGTTCTGCACCTGTGCAGGGACCTCGCGGGCTGACTTAGTAGCTCCTCATGATGCCCCTCCCACCTGCACGTGCTGTGCAAAGTTCGTTAAGATTGGCGGTTGGGGTGTCTTCCTTTCAGTTTCTTGCAGACCGCCTGTGTTGATGATCTGAGAATATCACCACGCCAACGGGAACCGTAATTGACTGCAGCGTGGTTGGCATGGGCGGGTCTTATGACTACAACGGATCACTTCTAGATCAAGAGTTACAGGTAAGCAACCTGTTTATCTGGATCATGATCCGTTGTAATAATAAGCAATGGGTGATTAGCCAGCTTTCCTTATGGAGGCAGGTGCAGTAGACCCAAAGCTCATGACAACACCCTTTTCAGAACATTTCTTCTGAAATTTGCCTCCCGTGCCATCCGTAAGTCCATTGCATAATGTTTAATGAATGGCTGTTGAGAAGACCATGTGGCCGCCATGTAGATATCTGTTCTTTTTATGCCTGACATATGGGCTGCTGAGGCAGAATACGTTCTGTCTGAATGAGCACATACTGTCTTCGGGGGCAGGATGCCCTGCTTCTGGCACGCCAAGAATATAAATTCCACCAACCAGTTGCTAAGCGTTGCTGGGAGATAGGGTGGCCCTTGCACCTCCCCCTGTATCCCACTAACACTTTCTTTGTCTTTCTAAATCCCTGAGTCCTTTGCAGGTAATAGAGTAGGACCCTCTGGACATCCAAAGAATGAAGAGATGTTTCTAAGGGCGTTTGTGGGGGTCATTGAAAAAGGTAGGCAAGATTATATCTTGGTTTAAATGGAATTCTGATATTATCTTTGGGTAGAAATGAGGGTCTAGCCGCACGACCACATTATGTGGATAGAACTGAGTATAAGGCCTATGTATCCGGAGAGCCATCAATTCACTTACACGTCATGCAGACGCGATCGCCACCAAGAATGCTGCTTTCAGAATAAGCAGGCGGATTGACGCCATTGCTTGCAGCTCAGAAGGATGTTCCATTAAAGCTGCCCGCACCAAAGATAAACTCCATTGTTCTATTGGTCTCAGAATTGGTGGATATAGATTATTGAGGCCCTTCAGAAATCATTTACATTCAGGATGGGAGAACACTGTTGATCTATCCCAACCCTTATGTGTGGAGGAAATGGCTGCTAACTGTGCTTTAATGGAAACATTAGCCAGGCCCTGTAGTTTTAGTGTAGTCAGGTACCGAAGGACTTGATGAACTGTGGCACACAGAGGCTGGTTGTTCCTGGCATGTACATAAGTCACGAAATGCCTCCACTTCCTTGCGTAATTCTGCCTTGTCGAGAAACGTCTGTTGTTTAACAGCATGTCCTTCAAAACCCGATTCGCCACACTCTCATTTGGTGCGTCTGGACATCAGGATGTAGAACGGCACCCTGATCCTTGTGTAGTAGATCTGGTGCTAGTGGGAACTTGTGGAAGTGGCCTTCCTACAGCTGCAGGAATGGGGCAAACCATGGCTGGCGTGGCCACCAAGGCGTCAACACTGAAGGATGAGCTGTCGACATTGAAGGTGTTGTCAACATTGAAAAAATATCCCTCAACATTGAAGGTGTTGTCAACATCGTAGCCAATGTTGGACCAGCAAGCATCGATGCTGAAATGTTCGATGTTGAGCCCAGTGTCCTCGACGTTGAAGGGGATGCTGTTGCAGGCTCGATGGTACTATTTGATACAGTAGCCAACGCTGTTGTAGTCGACAGTGCTGCAGATCCCTCCGAGCCACTATTGAATGAGTGCACTACTGACGGAGAAGAGGTGTGGTGTTTCTTTTTCGGTGGCCTAGCATATTCATCAGAATCACTTCTGGATTCATGACGGCACCTTCTTTCACTGTATCTATGCCCCTTCGCAGACACCTCTTTTGGTTTTTTAAAGAGGTCATCAGCAGACTTCAAATGATCAGAGCACACGGTTTTAGACTGCTGTTTTGCAGATTTGTGGGCGGTCGACTTCAACACCGACCCAGATTCCGTTGCCAACCCAGGACTCGACATCGACTTGGCAACTGACCTCATTCGGCTGCTTGACACAGAAGGAGAGGTTGGGCACGGCATTGGTGGGCGGAGCACTTCATCATACGATGCCGTTCTAAGGCGTAGCGCTCTATTCTGCCGCGTTTACTTGGAGCAGGCCTGCACAACATACGGCCCGGGGGCCAGATTTGGCCCGCAGGGACTATTTTACTGGCCCCCAGGTATCCTGTAGCAACACAGGAGCTGGAAACTGCCTTATAGCGCCATCCTGTGCATGCTTTCTCAGAAACATGCTCCATGGTGTGCCCAGTGAGGCTCACTCCCCTGTAAGCAGGCCTAGGATTGCAGCCTGAAACTAGCAACAACCATTTAGGGAGAGGAGAGGACTTGGCATTTGTTTGGGGCTGGCATGCACTCCAGGGGCCCCACTGATTGAGCAGGATATTCTCTGGCCACTATCCTTGGTTGAAACTATGGATCCATTCACAGGGGGAATAGAGCCACAAGTAACTAATAATATTTTTAATTTTAATGTAATGATGAGCTAAAAATTGACCTTGGCCCCTGTATGCCAAGTTGTGGATGCTTCCAGCCCACCAGGGCATTTGAGTTGTGCAGCCCTGGCTTGGAGAAAGAGCAGCAAATCTTGCAAGCAGCCGTACTGTGCTCCTTCCCAAGGCACATTAAACAAGTGTCATGGAGATCAGTGGACAGAGGTTTAGCACGACATTTAGCACAGTGCTTAAAAGTTTTTTTCACTTCCATTTCTGAGGCAAAGGTCCATTCGTGAAGTTTTCGTTTTCTTATCCGTTCCGAGTCCAAACACAATCAGTTCTTACAAAACAAGCCAAATAGTAATCCAAAGAAGTCTGTTTTCCAATCCTGGTCAGTTTAAGGTAGTTGAAGTATGTATACCGAGGGGCTATTACAACAAGGTATGAAAGCTAAGGCGGTCAAAGAGAAACTGAAAGGAAGACGCCCCAACCGCCAATCTTAACAAACTTTGCACAGCACGTGCAGGTGGGAGGGGCGTCATGAGGAGCTACTAAGTCAGCCCGCGAGGTCCCTGCGCAGGCACAGAACCCATTGCTTATGATTACAACAGATCACGATCCAGATTGTATGTTTTATGTACATAAGGATAGGATCTTAAGACTGTTCTGCCCATGTGAAAGTGGGAGCATACATTCTCAATAGCATATAAAAAAACTTGGCGTGTTCACTGAGACTTTGGCACTGGGTGGTATACAAATATGTTAGTTAAATAAATTAATAAAATAAAAATGGTGCCTCGAAATTTAACTGTGGCACCTAGACTGGATATTCAGAATCAGAGTTACTTAATAAAACCTTTATTTGTTCCAGGCAGCCCTGTTTCTGTTCTAAGTATGTTACTTGTAAAGGTGATCAAGAAAAGACCATTTCTGCTTCCTCTGACAATGTCCATCACTAAGTCTGGTAATTTGTTAAGTGTCCATTGATCCAAAGAAAATTTGTCAATGCCTTTCTTAATCCCATATTATGGACTTTGTTGCTAGTCTGAAGCAGTTATTGTGGACTTCACAGATGGCACAGTTCCATTAACACAGGTATTGCAACCAAAAACAAACAGAACTACTTAAGAAGAATTGCCCTAATATTTCTTTAGAACATTCAATATTAACTACACATAAAACTACCCCCCCCCCCAGAATGATTCCTTTTATTTAAGTGGTCTCCTAGTCGCATTTATCAGGTTCAGACATGTCACAAAAATTCTACTGCAGTCCAAATAAAGCATTCACATAGATCCCTATTTCTCTTTTCTCTGAACAGAAGTTGTCCAATAAAAAGCTGTTATCCTAAACCAAATACTTGGATACAAGTTCCACTGAAATCAATTTCTTTCTTACTTTCAAGTAAATGCATCCAAGACCCGAGAGTCTAAATCCACTCTCAAATAATGAGATTATATATTCTCACTGTCAGGGCTGTCCCTAGGACGGTGCGGGATATAGGGAGATGGTTATGGCAAAGAGTGCACATGGGGGCAGCCTCCTCCCACCCACATGTCTTCTCCAAGCTGCAGGGTGAAAGCACATAGCTGCAGGTAGTGGGGAGCAAGTGTCCTGAGTTCCTCCCAGCTCCCAATGGAGGGTTCCCAGAATTCTCCCCAGCAGTATGGAGGTGGTGGCAGCAAGGAGGATGGGTGGGAGAACATGTGGACGCTCCCCACTGTCTACCAGTTTGCCCTCCTTGCCGCTGCTGCAAAGTGGACGGTAGAGGCAGCAAAGAGGGCAACTGCACGCTCTCTGGCCCATACACCTGCTGCCCACCCTCCTACCCACTGCCTGTTGTGGCCAGGAGGGTGGGTGGGCAGGCAAGTGGGGGATGGGCAGCAGGAACCTTGGGTCCCATGTGACCCAGGCTGTCACCACTCCTGTGAGCTCTTTGCCCCAAGTGTGCGCTTAGCTCATTTTAATATGTGGGCTGGCCCTGAACATAGTGGCAATGTCTTCAGAGTACAGCAGCAGGATACCATCCTGCAGGGCTGTCCTGGGTGGTGGTGGTGGTGCAGGGCTGATCGTTCCTGTCCACCCCAGTTTTGGCCCACCTGGGTGCCCCCATTCACCCCCTTTGCCTGCCTGCCCCCTCCGAGGCACCCTACCACCCTGTCAACCCCCCCCCCCCGCAAAACACCTTCCTGGCCGCAGCGGGCAGGTGCCTGGAAGTTTACAGAAAAATTACAATTACCTAATTAGCAATGCATAATGCTGAAATGTGTGGCCAACTCTTTGCCAAAGCCATTGTGTGTCATTTATGTCAATTACTAATCAAATAAAAATGCACAAAAGTTAAGTAGAAGTCACATCACCAAATCATTTGGAAGAGTCAAAATTTACATGTATACTATTTTGCTATCCTACACTAGTCCTTGATGGCTGCTGAAACCATTTCCCTCTATAAACAAAAGGCTAAGTTAACACTTAGAAATCCACAGCCATATACATATGGTCATGTGACATAAAAGAAGCAGTCTTAAATTAAAAATATATTGGAAATATTTCTGAATACCTGCAAGCCATGGTCTTTCTGAAAGTATTTAAAATTGGTTTAGTAGGGAGGATACCAAATATATTCGGGCCAATATATTTTTGTTCCAAAATCCAATTGTCTCAGCCAAGATAAATGTAAAGGATGGAAATCATAAAGCCATGACTTACGAACAGAAACTTTTCTTTGAAGCTTTATTTCTATATATGCAAGATCACATATCAGCACTGGATTTAAAAGCCTAAAACTCAAGCTATTATCTTGCCTGCAAGTTTAGTAGGACTATGAGAACTGATGGCTGTTAGAGATTTGGTAAACCCCACGCATTCCATGGAGAATACTACTACCTGGTGAGGGCTAGGCATAGGGAAGTGCCTACCTGCCAAAGAGAGAAAACAGACTGCTCTTAGAGTGATGGAATATGGCTATGTCAAACATAGGAGAGATGTAACTTTTCACCAATCATTTTACTTCTAAAATCCAAAGTTTAATTGTTGATAAACTGGTATATCTTAAGGGGTTACACAGAAATGATTGTAGTCTATCCAGTACTGGAATTTAAACATTCATATAGCATCTTTATGTACTATATAATCTGGTGGGGGGGGGAGACAATGGAGAGAGTAAACTAACCCATCTTTGTTGTTTGTTGAATTTGTCCTTTCCTGGGACTCTTAGCTCCTCCACCGAACACAGCAAACCACATTTTCTCATTAAGAGGATGGGCCACAATCCTGTACAACTCATTGCTGGAATGTGTAGCTAGACCATGAATAAAGAGACTGAGGTAGACTGCTGTCAGAATTTCACACAGCAAAACCGTGATCCCAGACTGGGCTTCTTCTCCAGTACAATTCAATAAGCTTACTAAAGCTGACACTCCTAGAAAGAAAGGATCACCATTGAGTTTTAAAAAACAGAAAACAAAAACTGAGCTAGTTTATAAATTATTGCAAGAAAACACAAGACTGAGCTAGTTTATTTGATAGTGTGGGCAGGACAATTATGGTAATCATACTGTGAGCTCTTTTCATCAATCATTACCCACCTAAGCCCAAGGGACAGAATGGTCTATCAATAAAAAGAACAGTAGCAATATTCCTAGAAATAGCCCATATACTCCAGAACAATCTACCTTGATGCAAGTTCCATGGAAATCAATTTCTGACATACTTCCAAGCAGTGTTCCCTCTAACAGGGATTCCCAGTTGTTGTTGACTACAACTCCCATAATTCCCAGCCAAAGGCCACTACAGCGGGGGAAAACAGGTTGCTCACCTGTAATTTATAATCTGGTAGAGAACTGTCAACATCCATAAGTATGGCTTCTATGCCTGCACAGGAACCATGTGGTAGCAATGCCGCAGTTTGTCGAGGCGTACAGGGCGTCATGTTCCTCAGTTCTTGGATGACTACCGTGAAGGATGATCATCCGGATAAGCAGGAGAATTCATCAGAATCAAAAGAGAATGGCATGCACACTGGTACACACATAGCAGAGTGTGGTGGGAGGGGTGGTCTGGGAGAGTCTTATTATTATTAATGGAATGTATATACCATCTAGTATAAAAATCTCTAGGTGGTGTACAGAATTAAAAACATGAAACATAACACATTTAAATTCATAAAAAGATAAAATCATTATAGATAACACCACAGTAATAAAACTTTAAAATTAAAAATAATTTTTATGGATGTCAACGGATCTCTACCAGATCATAAGTTACAGGTGAGCAACCTGTTGATCTGGATTGAGATCCGTCGAGATCCATAAATATGGGTGTTTAGCTAGTTTCCCATGGAGGAGGGTCCAGTAGTAATTATTCTAACACCTGCTTCAAAACGCTTCTCCCAAAGCTCTCCTCAGCAGCAGAGTGCACATCTATGGTGTAATGCATAGTGAAAGGTAACTCAGTGGACCATGTAGCTGCTTTACAGATGTCCACGAAAGTTACCCCCGATAGGTGTGCAGCCAATGAAGTGTAGGCACGAGTAGAGTTGGCCTTGATTGCTTCTGGTGGTTTTATGTTCTGCAACTTGTAGGTCAGCAAGATGAGCTTGACCAGCCAGCTGGACGTCCTTTGGCAGGACCTTTGTAAGTCACAAAGAGGTGCTTGGTTGACCTGAGTTAATGCGGAGAGCACTAAAGAAATGCTCCATGGTTCTACTGGAGTACAAGCAGGTGGGTATACATTCGCCCTTTCAGGAATGCCTAACTATCCGTGTGAGAAAAAAGTGTTTTGCCATCACATCCTGGGTGTTTGGAAGAAAGCACAACCAAGTGGACTTTTAGGGACATGTTAGCCAAACCCTGTGTCTTCAAATAGAGGAATATATCTTTAATACTAGCTTGCCTTGGTAGGAAACCATGTGCCCTGGCATAGGTCTTAAAATGCAGCCATTTCTCAAAATAGTTACACCTAGGAGAGGTCTTTCTTTGGTTAAGTAAGTTTTTTTTAGAAGTCGATTTGCTGTGCCATCAGACAGAGTCTGAGCATGTCTGGGTGGAAAATGTGTCCATCGTCCTGGGACAGGAGATCTAGTTCTTGAGGTAGATGATGGTAATGGTTTCCTGAACATTTGAGTAGCTGTGGAAACCATGGCTGCCTTGGCCACCATGGAGTCGCCAGGATGCAAGACATAGGAGCAGCTAGGAGATGTGCTACTACTCAACTTATCAAGATATGTGGAGGAAACATGTACGGTGTCCCTTGAGTCCAGTCCACCTGGAAAGCATCCCCTAGAGACCAAGGTTTGTGTCCCACCCTCAAGCAAAAGCGAGTGCACTTCGTATTCTCTGAAGTTTCAAAAAGGTCTATGGCTGGGCTCATCCATAATTTGGAAAAAGGGGCAATGTAGTCCGTCTTGAGCTCCCATTCGTATTGCTGTGCAAACGTACGACTTAGGCCGTCCGCTACGACACTGTCCAGGCCCTTTATGTGGATGGTGGTTGGAAACACCTGATGTCTGATGCCCTAGTGCCACAGTTGTAAGCTGAGGGCACACAGGGTCCTTGGCACCATTCCCCCTGACAATTGATCTAAGCTTGGGCTGTAGTTGTCCAACTGAACTTGGATGACTTTGCCTTGTAGCAGTGGTAGAAAGACCTTCATTGCCTGGAAGACAGCTAGCAACTCCAGAAGGCTGATGTGTAAATGCACCTGTTGTGGCTTCCACTTGCCCTGAATTTGATGGTTCTCGTAGTCCGAGACAGTCAGCGCAAACATCTAGAAATACCATTGCAAATACTACGCTCACTGTCCTGGTGGTCGAACGATCTATAGAAATGCAGTCTGGAAGGGAACTCCCTGTAGAAGGTTCTGGTCGTTCGACCACCAGGATAGTGAGTGTAGTATTTGCAATGGTATTTCTAGATGTTTGTGCTGACTGTCTCGGTTTGGATGGAAAACAGACAGAAACCATAGCTGTAGCTTTCTCATTTTCAGTTGTGCATGACATATTACTGTGTTGCAGGATGCCATAAGCCCCAGGAGTCACTGGTTTAGCTAAGCAGTTGTGATGGATGCTGTTGGAATACCTGAATCAGGTCCCTGATGCACTTGTATTTTTCTCTGGGTAAGTACGCTCTCTTGGTTTCTGTGTTCAACACAGCCCCAATGTATGTGATGACACGTACTGGTTTTAAGTGGGACTTTGGATCCCCAAGTCTTAGAGGAGAGTCATAACATATTGTATTTGTGAAAGTAACTCTCTTCAGTTCCTGGAGATCAGGAGCCAATCATCTAACTACAGATAGATCGCAATACCCTGCATTCTCAGATGGGAGATCACTACGGCCATACATTTGGTAAACACCCTTGGGACAGTGGAAAGTCCAAAGAGTAAGATGTTGCATTGGTACACTTGTTCACCTATGGTAAAACATAGATACTTCCTGTGTTGCTCTCTTATGCCAATATGCAAGTAGGCATCTTTCAAATGCAGCATTGCAAGCCAATTCTCTCGATAGAGAAGAGGTAGAATCACCTGCAAAATTATCATACAAAATTTTCTGATGTGGATCAGCTTATTCAAATGGTGTAGATGCATAATGGGGTGGATTCTGCCATTCCGCTTTGGGATCTGAAAATATCATGAGTAAAAATCCTCCCATCCGTGCGCCCACCACACAGGGGTGATTGCACCTTTCCCCAACAACTCCTTCACTTCCTCCCATAATGACAGAGATTGTGGGGTGAACTTTATTTCTGTAAAGTGTGGGGTTGTCTTGACTCTATGGCATATCCCAAAGATATGATCTTCAGGACCCAGAGGTCTGATGTTATGCAGTGCCATGCAGGGGCATGGCATGCCAGCTTGATGGATTCATGTGCTGGTGGAAAAGGTGGAATTGTGAGGTTGTTGATGGTGTTCAATTGCCAAGATGTTAACACCCCTGATGACGGGATTGAGAAGGAGTTCAGTGTCGGTGGGTGGTCCTGTACCTCAATGGTACTTCTGAATTTCCACCTGTTTGGTATGTTGGATTGAGTGTTCTTGCCTTTTCCCTGGTAAGGGCGCTTGTGATACAATTTGTATTGCTTCCTATAGTCCTGGCAATCTTGTTGTCTGTAACTAGCCCTCTGTTTGTTAGAGAAAGGTCGATACTTTGACCCATAAATGGATGTTGTCAAGGTAGAGATAAAAGCCTTTGCATTAAATTTTGATTTATTTATTTTTAATTGCTCCATAGTGGAGTTGGTTGTTTCACTGAAAAGGCCTTTTCCAATCAAAGGCAAAGCCTCCATTCAATTTTCTCCTTCATGTGAGATTTTGAAGGTTCGTAGATTGCAGCCATGCGTCTTTTTGCAGTGTGACAGGTGCAGTCAAGGAGTAAGATTCCAACTCGGCGAGATGTTTTGCAGTGCTTAACTGCTGCCTGGTAAGATCAGCTGATTTTTCCAATGTTTGCTGGAACTACTTCTTGAATTCTTCAGGTGACCAATTAGCTAGTCTTGTGGTAGCAAGCATGACTTGTCCCCTTAAGCTAAGTAGGATCCACCCTGGTTGCATACGAAAGGGAGACTAGAAGTGTGAGCACTGTAAGATATTCCCCTCAGGGGATGGAGTCGCTCTGGGAAGAGCATCTAGGCTCCAAATTCCTTCCCTGGCATCTCCAAGATAGGGCTGAGAGAGATTCCTGCCTGCAACCTTGGAGAAGCCGCTGCCAGTTTGCACAGACAATACTGAGCGAGATGGACCTATGGTCTGACTCAGTATATGGCAGCTTCCTATGTTCCCTGAAGAGATTCCAATAGGCTGTGAATGTACTTGGCTGTGCAGGCCAAGTAATTTGCTATTTTAATGGGCAAGCATGAAGTGGAGTAAGTTTTCCTCCCTAACAGGTCTAACTTACTTCCTTATCAGATGTAATTGTGTGTCATCTCTCGGTTTTCAATGAGGTGGTGCAGTTGATTACCAGGGAGTTTGATACCAGATGTTTCAAAAGGTAAATGTTAACTTTCTCTTGTACATGATATAGACTTTCCAGTCTCTTAAGAGGTAGAAATGAATGTATGTACTACCTCCAAAGCACACTTTGCTGCCCTGGAGATTACAGGCAGAACAGGAAGAGCCAAGGGTTGGGTGGCTTGTGATCTAACCATGAAATTGTATACTGGGTCATCTATCATAGAAAGCTCAGACTTCAAATTCAAGCCTAGTGCCTCTGCCACGGCCCTTACATGCTTATGGTAAGCTTTCATCTGCTCATTTGGAAAAACATAGGTGGAGGGTGGCACATCAGTGGGAGGATCCACTAAACTATCTGCATCCTCAGGATCAGATTCAAAAATCAGAGGATCCATGGTGGTCTGATCGAAACCTTATAGAAGATGGAATGCATGTTTGGGTTTCTGTAGCAGATATTGATGGTGGAGACTGTGCCAGTGTCTGGGTACCCTTCTCCCTGAGCAGTGGAGGGGCTGCTTGTGTTGCCCGAGACATTCCTGTTGGTGATTGGGTCTGTGTTGACTCGGATGCAGATGTAACAGACTTGTTTGGGGCATCTCCACTTGCTATGGTGGCAACTGACAGCGAGGAAACCATTAGTGCAAACGCCTTCCATAGTTTTATACTTGATAAAAGTATGGAGCACCAGGAGAACAGGATCCATGGACACTATAGCAAGAGCGGTGCCCGCCGCAGGTGTATCAGAAAAACTACAAGAATGCCAGGCTGAAGGACTTTCTAGGTGAGCAGCTGAGAAAGTAGTAGTCTGAGGTTGGGCCGGAGGAGCCGACCAACATAAGCAAGATCCTTCAGTACTTGAGGGGAGAAACTCCTTAAATGTCAATGTAGATGGGGCACTTGAAGAATCCAGAATCAATAGCAATGTGCGCACAGTTGTAGAGTCCAAGCTTGCATCCCCATCTGCTGCTTCTTCCTCCTCAACATTGAATGTCAGCATCAGTATTTGGCAACGTGGTGAAATCTGTCTCAATGTTGACAGCCCCGGCGTATGCAGAGGCGACGTTGAGAGCGGGAACAGTGGTGCCGGAGCCATAAGTGTTGACGGAGCATCATGTTGGAGTTCAGTCGGCATCGACAGTACTGATGAGGTGACCGGCGTTAGTGCCAGAGATAATGAATGAGCCCTTGATGTCGACCATATCTGTGTTGAAGGGAGGTCGGCCTCAAGAGGTCCTGCTGGTATCGGTGACTACTCCAATGTTGAGGGATTGGAAGGGTCTATTGTCAAGGGCAGCCTTCGACTTCGACATTGGTCTTGAAAGTAGCTGCTGTAGATTTGACGGAGACTGCGTTCAATCTTGTGTCAAATTGATGGTTTTAGGTTGTGGGGGGTTTGGTGTTGAAGGGCAAATGTCATCGGCCGTTTGTTTAGATGTGAACTTTGGGGGCTTCAGTGCTGAGCCAGAACTTGTACTAGGTGACGGCTTTGGGCTCCAAAAAGTCATGGTCAATACTGAAGGTTTGGAATCCTTCAATGTCGAAAGCATTACTGTCCATGTTGATGATTTGTGAGACCTCAACGTCAAAGTTGATTTTGGTGGCGAATCTGAAGATGAAGTCGATGGGTGGGGTTCACCCAGAGTTGACGGGCTTAAGACATCATTGTAAATGGTGGCACAAATCCGAAGTGCCTGATTCTTGCAAGTTTGTTTTGAAAAAGGCTGACAAATTTTACAAGTTGACATGTTGTACACTTCTCCTAGGCAAAAGAGACACAACTCGTGGAGATATTTAGAGGGGAGTTTCTCCTTGCAGCCCTCACACCTCTTAAAGCTCCATTTCTCCTCAGCCATATCGATGGGCAATAAGCATAAGCCAAGTCCGTTGCAAAGGTCCAAAACGCCAATCGTTATCAGTCAGCCAGAAATAGGTCAAATTCCGAATTAACAGTCCTTTAAAAAAAAAAAAAGATGAATAACGCTGAAGTATTCCAACAAGGAGCAACAGAACCGAAGTCCAAACACAGCAGTGGTTGGAAAAGAACTGAGCAACATGGGCTTTGATGCCTTGACAAGCTGTGGCATAGCTATTGCGTGGTTCCTGCAAAACCCATACTTATGGATCTCAATCCAGATCATCTGGGAATCCCTGTTAGAGAGAAAACTGCTTCCAAGTAAATGCATTTGAGACACAAAAATATCCGATGTGATCTAAAGTCATAAAGGAATCCACCGTTTTCCCATACACACGTTTACTACCCTGTATACATATCTGAGAATCCTACCTGAGCCACAGTGCCCAGGGATGTGCATACAGCAATTTAAAGATGAACTGGCTGAACCTGCACAGAGCATCTGTGCGCTAGTACCTGTTTGCTCCCCTTGCTCCCTGCCATAGTCCCCTCACTCCAGAGACCTCTCCATCCTCACCTACTCGACGTGTCCACTCCCCCCATCCATTCGGCCTGTCCCGAATCCCACTCACTCACGGAGAGCAGCATTGCCGAAGTGGTCTAGGTCGGCCCAAACCTCCGGCCTCCACTGCGTCACCCAAGTCTCCCCACGAGGAGGATGGTCAAGCTGGGGCTTCCCATCTGGCCTGCACAGATGGGCCTCAGTGCGTTCTCCTACTCCAGCCTGGCTGTCCTCCTCGCGAGAAGACTTGGTGGGGTGATGGAGGCCAGCAGTTGTAGCTAGAAATATGTTTGAAACATAAAATATGGAGTTGCACTTAACTACTGTTTGCTCTGGCCAAAATAGAGTGGGCAGACAGAATGTATGAACAAAAGTATACAGATGCCAGTGTTAGGAACACTACATATAGCCCATCTCGGAAAACCTAGACACTTTAAGAAAAACGTACACTGAGAGTTATCAGAGAGCTAGATACACTCTTCAACTCAAAGAATAAAGGCAAAGGAGGAGGTCAAAATAATTACTACCTGGCCACATAGCTGGTGCAGTATTAGGAGTTATTGTTTCATCCAAGCTTGCTGTTCTTAGAGAATGCCGCTGAGAGAGCAGCAGTGTCTGGTAGACTGTGCCAGTGAACTGGTTTGCTTGTAATGAACTATTTAAAAATAAATAAAAGTAAAACATGTAGTTATATTAACCATGATATAAGTTTCTTTTATACCACAGCATATCAAATGAACCATTTCACATTTCCTAAGCATCTAAAAAAACCCACCTAATTTGATAGTAGAACAGACCATCCACTTAAGTCACTGCTTACTATGAACACTTGTATTTGCCAAGGACTTTAATATGCATTTGTATAATTACTCTTTATAGTAGGCAAGTACAAAACATCTAGGGATTCAGCTCAAAACACCTGAACATACAGGCACCACCTAAGCAATTACATCATCATAAAGTAGTTAATAGTGTTGTGTTGGGTCATTTAAATCCCAATAACCTGGATGGGAAACATGGCCAACTCTATTAACTTTTAAATAAATCTTCCTATTTAAAATATACACAGAGACATGGTGGTGGAGGATTGGACTATAACACCACAGAAGAAAATCAAGCTACTCTGGGCGGGAGGTGGGACACACAAACACAAACATGGTGATGTGAGTATTCTGACATATGACACTTTGGATTTTGTTCCCCTTCCGGTTAAATTAAGACCCCCGCTCCCAGCAAAGGACAGTAAAATTATTGCCTTTGTTTTACAATGCTCACTTTTACAAGACCTCTTTACCTGTAATTGTGACCTCCACAGAGAGACTGGTATATGCAAGCTGACAGAGATGCTGCTAACGTATGCATTACATGTATCTGGAAGAAAGGTGTGCAAGATTCAATGCATTTCAGAGAAAATTGTTGTTTAGATAATCTTAGAATTCTCCATTTTCAGAAACATTTGACCAAGCCAAAACACAAGTAGTCACATCTATACATTTAATATGCTTAGCCAGCATGTGTGTCCTGGATTTGGCGGGAGAACTCTCATGAGAGTTCCTGGCATTGGGTGAGAGTTCGGGGGGGGGGGGGGAATGGTGGCAGCGGGCCACAAAATGGCCTGAGGAGGCAGCCTCAGCTGGCTGGCGGCGGGACAACCTGGCCTGGCCAGGCCAGGCCGTCCTGGGTAAGGGGGAGGAGGCGGCGGCAAAACCCGGCCTGTCTGCCGGGGGCGGGATGGCAGGCCTGGCCGTCCTGGGTAAGGGGGAAGCAGCGGCAAAGCCTGGCCACTGGGGGCAGGAGGCGGCGGCAGGTCGGCAGGCCAAGCAGTCCCGGGTAAGGGAGAGTCGGCGGCGGTGGCAAAGCCCAGGGAAGCAGCAGAGAGACTGGAAAGGGGGTGAGTGGGAAAGAGAGAGTGGGGCAGGAGGAATGGAGCATGAAAATGGGGCAGAAGGGAAGAAGGGTGAGGGAGAGTGGGACAAGAGGAATGAGAGAACAGCCAGCCACAAATAGCACACAGATGCTCTGTGCGGGTCAGCTAGTATTGTTTTATATGCTTGTTTCTAATTCAAAGTATCCAACACCGACTCCCAACCAACATGCATCAGTACTGTTTTCATTACACTGGTTCCAAGTCCAGAGTTTTATACCATATGAAACTCATTTGCATAAATTATTTCCAGGTTTTTCAATCACTTATTCAGACAAGACAACAAAACAATAAAAATAGTTATAAACAATACTATAGGTCGAGAATCCTTTATACGGACTCCCAAAATCCGGAAAGCTCCAAAATCCGGACGATCGCTTACGCCCCCTAAACTTGCTGTTGATTTCTCAGCTCATTAGCTCTCCTTTTAGTTGCTATCTGCCTTTTGTTTACTCTCACACTTTGCTCCCAGCAGGAGGGAACGAAAGGAAAGGGGGGGGGAGGGGGAAGCCAAAAGAAGGTTGTTTTTTTAAAAGGTATATATACACAAGAGTTTAGGAGACAACAGGTGCACACAAGAAACAGATGAGTAAAGATCTAGCAGAATAAATACAAACAAACAGGAATAGAGGAGAAGAGAAAGAGAGAAACACTGCCTAGACTTCAGCAACCAAGAAGAGCCCTCCTTTGGGCAAGAGCAAAGCCAGTTTTGTGAATGGGATTGCACTGCCACTCACATGCTTTCTTCTCAAGCCGGTCTGAGAGAGAGGAAGGAAGGGAGGCAGGAAGAGTGTGATCCCATTGCGAAGTGTGTGAGTGCTGTTTATAAAATCAAAGAGAGACTTCCAAGACAAAAACCATTGCTAATGAGACAGATCACTCTGGAGGAAACATTCAAAAAAGCCATCCAGCAGAATGACTCCTCATCCCTAAAGGACCCACTACCTGGTCCCTCAACTGCTTCTGATGTTCCTTCTCACGATGAGGAGATTATTTTCATCTGAGTTTCATTTCCACCTAAAATGCCATGTTTGAGTAAATTCAATGCTTATTTGATTATATACTTTAAATAAAACCTTTTTAAAAGACAATCTAGTAACCTTTCATGCCCAAGATATCTCATTTATGAAAATATTCCGAAATCCGGAAAAATCCGAAATCCGGAACACCTCTGGTCCCAAGCAGTCTGGATAAAGGATTCTCGACCTGTAGCTGATCCAGTGCAGAGCATCTGCGCCCCTAGTTCTCCCAGTCTGTTCTCCTTTCCCTCCCCGGCCGGCCTGGGTGGCGGTGCCTCCACCATTTTCTCACCCCATCCCCGTCACTATCCAGGCTGCTGCTTGCGAACCCTCACGAGAACTGCCACGCATGAGATTAGTGACGGGCATGCCTTGGAGAAATATATATAAAGAAGATACTTGCCTTTTTATTCTGTGTATCTGGATGGGGTGGTGAATCAAGGTTTACTATAGCATGGAGTATGTCATGTGTCAGGTTACTAAGATGTAGCAATGGATTGGCCACCACCGTTTTGGCACTTGCAGTACAAGCGTACAGGAGTGGTATTGAGCTCTGCTCAGATGCAGCATTTGTAGTCAACTGCACTGACTGTTCCTTTACAACAAACACAAAGCAAAAATTGTACATATGTTTGATAATCAACCATCTTAAAAAATGGAGTCTTGAAAAAACTAGGCACAAGGTACAGGAATTCAAATATGAAAAATAGCTCTTTGAAATGAGACTTATAGTGGTTACAGTTTTATTTCATGCTTTACAAAGAGTAGAAACAGCACATTAAGGTGTAAAAGTGTACAACTTCTTTGCCACTTAAGCATTAAATAATTCAGACTTCCTCACATATTATTCTGGGTTTTACAAGTTAGCCACCATGCACATTTTGTTTTGGTCTTTCAGCTCAACATCAGTCAGGGGAGAGACACGTCCAGATAGAAATTAGCAGATGCAGCTTCCCTATCACTTGCTAGAGATGCAGCTGACAAATTTCTGCCTGATGCATTTCTATGAGACAGAAGCAGTGGTCCCCCTAATTTTTTCCCCATCTCTGCAGAATGAGCTTTGTTCTGGGCAGCAGTATCAAGGCACTGTGTGCACACATGCATTCAGAGTGGGACCTTCTTAATTCAACCTAAGTAGGATCTAAAATGAACTGAGTGGATATCAGAAAACGTGTGAGTGGACACACATGTGCACGCCCTAGAGGAAACAATGGACAGAGCACTTTCCAAAAATGCCACCTTTTTAGTAAATATCCAGGCAGAAGTTCAGTAGATGCAGCACTTCCTTCCCCTCCCTCTATTTATAAGTGATGGCAATGAATACTACTACATCTATGTACCACTTATATACCTAGGCAATGCAAGAGCCTTCTTGCTCCAAAGGCTGAATGGAGGAGGGAGCAAAGATTGCCAGGTTTCACTTCTTCCTAGCTTCATGCCTTGTGTTTAATAGTATTTCATTGCCTGCCAATGCAGAAAAAGATGAAGGACATTGCCTGATTACCACATATGCTAACCCATTTCTTCCCTGCAAACAGTAAAAATTCAGGGTGCTTTTGAGATGGACTTGAAAGTATTTGAACAAAGGACACCAATTTGGTTTCTCTCATTGAGGCTGCTGCTTTTTTGCTGGCCTTCTAAACCTCCACTTTCAGTTAGATGTGTTACTTCAACTGGTTTTGATTTTGGACATAATAAGATGAGTGTGCACTCAGTGTCACTGAGCTGCACAGATCAATTGGCAAAATAATCAGTTATACTACCATATGAAATTAATGTCAGTACTTTCATTAAAAAATCATGATAATGCTGATTTATTATACCAAAAATTAAGTAGTACTGTATAAGGCTGCATAATTATTTTTTCAACAATATTCCTTTATTTTAATCATATACTAAAATACTTTATTATGATTTTGGAAAGCATACCTGCTGAGATTCTTGTAGAAGCAAAATTAGTTCCATTCTTACAGATGCCAATCCTCCGCCATGAGATCCATGGAGGATACAATAACTAAGAAACATCCGCAAAAGTGATTGGTATTTTACAAGCCACTGTCTTCTCTGAGCATGTTCTTTCTGTTGTGCATCTGACAGCTCTTCATTTGTTTCACTTAATGAAGTTTCATCTTCTGCTGGGACAATTCCTGCCTCAACATCCTCTGCTTCAACACTGTAGTCACAGGTCTTTTGGAGAGCAATCACTTCTCTTTCAAGCCAGTGATACAGCTGGAATCTTAATTTCCCACCATCTACCTCATAGCCAGTGGATAATGTACGGAGCTCTACTGTGAGAATCTTCAAGCATGCCCTAAATTTCAGCTGTGCAGAAATAATATCTTCTGATAAAGTTAAAATATCATTTTCAACAGCAGCACTATAAGTTTCTGTGCAGCTAGAACTAACTTCAGCTGGCTTCTCACTCACTGTCCCCTGCAAAGGTTTCATTACAAGACAAGAATCTTCACTTTCCTCATCTTTTTCAGTGTCCCACTTCAGTTCCAAAGGTTCATCCTGGAAGACCATACTTGGCTGACTCCAGTCAAAAGAATCTGAAGATGATCCTAAACCATTTACCACTGGCTGAGACCAGTCAATGCTAGATCTGTCACTCACGGATTCCACTGGTACTGGAGTAGACGGCGAACAGCCTTTACTAGTATCTATTAAGCTAGGTGTCCTTCCTAAAATCTTTGACTTTTTGACCACCTTGGGCATTTTTGATAACACTTCTAAAGCCAACATGGGACAGCCAGCCTTTAAGTGAGCATATGCTGTTGTAAAAAACAATCTTCTTTCCCCTAAATTGATTTCATCTGCTAGTCCATTTTCTCCTGTAACACAAATCCTTGTAGAAGATAAGTCTGAAGAACCAAAATGGCGTCGCAACAAGAGAGGATGTGTCCTTAGATAATTATAAAAGTTAAATACTGATGGGTTACAGCTTGAGATGCTTTCTTCATCTGTGAAGATATACCAAAGATTACAAGGAAGAATTTGCTGTACTTCAAATACAATACATTCCCTCAGTGCTTTAATGTTTTACCATGTCATCAAGACGACAGACTCCCCAAAAGGATTTGTCTTGACAGCTGTGGATATACTAGCTGTCTACTACTACTACTAGCATTGAAACAGAAGCAGGTAATACAACCCAATTTATTTACAAAAGTTTATCTCTTGCCTTTATAATTTAAATGAAAGTTCAAAGCAGTTTAAGTGATTTAAAAAACCAAAAGATAAAAACCAAGCTTTTATTCAATTTCAAAGACAAGAAAATGGCGGCCAGAAATGACCTCTGTGGTAATTTCCAGCCACCTCCAACCCATGGATATGTGAGGTTGGCATGTTTTCTTTGTCTTGCATATCTTTTTCCTGACCACGGATATGTGAATCCGTGGATAATGAGGTCCACCTGTACACTAATCCTAACCACCTGAAAGTCAAAAAGCAACATTAGATCCAGCAAAATACTCCCAACTTTCAACCTGATATTTCAAGCTAACCAGTCTGAACCAGCTAAGCAATTCTAATGAATATTTTACTATATCTTATTGATACAGCCTGAAAGGTTTTTTCTTCATGTGACTGCTTCCCAATTTGTTTTGGAAGAATACATTTACGGTGCATTTAGAATTACCTTCCTCATCCAAAATGGGTTGTCTTATAAGAGTATCAAGAGCATGGCTATAATCCTGCAAAATCCAATAAGCCATACTTCGGAAAAAAGGATCAGCGTGTGTGTTTGATGGATTTTCTTTGCCATGAGACTTGCTTCCCAGAATCCTCTTTTGTAGAATTGATTTATAGGTTCCAGATACTTCAAATTCTGACTCATAAAGTCTTGATATTACGAGAGCCAACTGAATATCATTCAGTTTTTCTAGGCAAACCTAGATTTTAAAAATAGAAATTTTAAAAGTTAGTGCCCAAACAATCCAACTAAGCACTGAAAATCAGGAGCATAACTAGAAGAGGAGAAGGTGGGGCATCTTCACTTCTTGTCCCAGGGCCCACTCCAACCTTGCTAAATGAGTTCCCCAGCAACCAAGTTTTAAACATATACCTCTAGAAAACATAATCCTTACCTATGTTTAAGGCTATCAGAAGACCAGGTGGAATTCATGAACAAGATGGCTTTTTAAATAGTTATTAGCTGACCTGGTGCAGAGCATCTGTGCCCCTAGTTCTCCCTGTCTCTCCCCACATCCCTTCAGTTCTTGGCTGCAGACCAGCTGGATGCCACTTCTCGCTAGCCGCTTGCCTTCCTCTCCCCCTCCCCTCGCTCACAAACTCTCGCGAGAGCTGTCACGTGTGGGATTAGCCACAGGTATGTCTTAGCGAATTATATAGATAGATAATTATAGTGCTAGCCATCGGAACTGTATAACTGAATAAGCCCTTTTGATCAGTTCCTGGAATGACCATCAGTCTTGGCGATAATCTGTTGAACAAGGTCAGAGATAAGTTTCTCTTTTTTCTTCTTTTCTTTTTACAGATACACTACTGCAGCAGGAAGCCTTGGGAGGGTCTCATGAATGATAATGGATCACTTCTAGATCACCAGTTACAGGTAAGCAACCTGTTTATCTGGATCATGATCCATTTGCATTCATGAGTGATGGGTGATTAGTGAGCTGTCCCTCAAGGAGACGGGTGCAGTAGCTAGGTAAGTATCATTGTGGTATCTTTTTCAGGACACTCGTCTCTAAATGTGCCTCTACAACAGTGCACAAATCTATGGCATAATGCTTAATAACCCTGAGAAAAGATACACCTTTTATAGTGGCAATTCTTTTATATTTACAGTGGGGAGAGCTACTGGTCCTATCCAGCCCCAGTGCAGCATCCCTCCAGTAGCTGTTGCTCGTGTCTACCTTATGTTTCTTTTTAGGTTGTGAGCCCTTGGGGTACAGGGGGCCATCGTATTTATGTATTTTTCTATGTAAACCACTTTGAAAATTTGGCTGAAGAGCGATATATATTCACTGCCACCACTGTCGCAGCAGCAGTAATGAAGGGCAGGTGAGATGACATGTAGCCACCACGTAAATGTCCTGGAATTTAATCCCAGACAGATGCACAGCTGAAGAATCATAAACCCTAGCTGAGTGGACCTTTATAGTTCTAGGGCATTGTAAAGCTTGTGAATTGTAAGTCAAGAATATCAACTCCACCACCAATGAGAGAACCTCTGGCATGATATTTTACAGCTCTTGGTCTTTCCTATGCAAACAAAGAGGCTTCGTAAGACAAGTAGCCTATGTGTTTCTTTTAAGCAATACAAAAGATACTGTGCATATCTAAAGAGTGAAATGACTTCTCCAACCTTGTGGCAGGATTTTCAAAAAAGGTGGGCAGTATTATATCTTGATTCAAATGAAAGTCAGATACAACTTTAGGCTGAAAGTCTGGGTCCATACACATGATGACCCTATTAGGGAGAAAACTGTATACAGGACATCAATACAAAGAGCTCACTGACCCTGCATGCTGTGGCAATTGCCACCAAAAAGGTAGTTTTCCAAAACAGCAGATTCTAAGTAGCCAATTCCAACAGCTCAAAAGGACCCTCCATCAAAGTAGATAATACTAGTGAAAGACTGCATAGGTTTACCAATAGGAGAGAAACAGATTATTAAGCCCCTTTAAATACTTCTTGAAGGCAAGATGGAGGAAAATAGTTTTACCATCCCAAACTTTATATCTGATTGATATTGCTGTGAGAAGAACCTTTATGGAAACGTTTGCCAAACCTGAGCTCTTCAAGCTCATTAGATAAAGTAGCACCTGCAGAGTGTCTCATAGACACTTTGCGCAGTTTGATAGAATGTAATACAACCTATTTCCAAAAGTGTTGCCATTTGCAAGAGTAGTTTTTCCTAGTAGAAGGCTTACGGTTGTTTAGCAATATCTTATTTAATAAACTATTCTCCATGCTGTTCAATGAAGAATTCTTAAATTCGGTTGCAGTACCTTTCCCGCATCCCTTGTCAGAAGATCTGGATGTTGTGGTATGTGATAAAATGTCTGTTTAGACAGTCTGAGTAGAGACGCAAACTATGGTTGGCAGGACCACCACCGAATTATCAGTATGCATCTCATATTGTCCTGAATCAACCTTGCCACCACTCTGTTGAGAAATGGCTGAGATGGAAACATTTTCCAAAGACCTTTTTTCCCAATTGTGTTGAAATGCATCTCCCATGGAACTTCGTCCATGGCCCACTCTGGAAAAGTAATGTGGACAGTTCTGGTTGTCTGCTGTTGCAAACATGTATATCTGTGGTGTCCCGCGCAGGTTGAAGAGACGTTGTAGGTAAAGGTGGCTGATTTCCCACTCGTGATTGTGATATCTTAGAGTAGACCTGCTGAGGTCGTCCGCCAGTATGTTGCTGATCTCCCTGATATGGATGACAATTGGGTGCACCTGGTGAGCAATGCACCAGTTCCATATATAGATGCTGAGTGCACACAGGGAGCAAGAAACTGTGCCCCCTTGCCTGTTGAGATATGCAATGGCTGTAGTACTGTCAAGCTGTATTTGAACTACGTTGCCTTGAATCAATGGGTACAAAGACCTGAGAGCCAGAAATACTGCAATCGGCTCTAGGAAACCGATATGTAAGTGATGCTAATGTGCATTCCACGTGCCCTGAACCTGATGTTTGCCACAATGAGCACTGCATTATGTCAGATGCATTGGTGGTGATCCACTTCATAGGCGAGGGTAGTTGAAAGGACACCCCCTCTAAAAGGTTGCATTCCACTATCCACCACTTCAATGACTTTGTGACAGCCGGTGAAATAGTCAGGAGCATTTATCGACTATCCACATTGGGCCAGAATACCTGAAGAAATCATAACTGGAGTTGATGCATCCTCAGGCATCTATGGAGTTACAAGATGCCATAAAACCCAATAGTGTTTGTGTTTTGATCTTTGTTTCAGATTGTTGCTGAAGTTAATAAACATCTCCTGGATTTGGAAGAAGTGTTCTCTTGGTAAGTATGCCCTTTTTGTATTAGCATCTAGCAGATGTAAGATATTCTCGTGGTTGGTTGCAGGTATGACTTCTTCCGGTTGACCTGAACTCTGGGATCCCTGAAAGAGTCGGGACGTAATGGATCTGCATAAGTAATTCTTTTCTGTCTTGACCTACCAGGAGCCAATCATCTAAGGATGGAAAAATCTCAATGCCTTGAGTGCATACGTTTGAGATGGTAACTGCCATACACTTTGTGGATACCCTTGGAGCAGTGGATAATCCAAAGGCTAACACCCAGAATTGGTACACTGCGTTTCCCATAGTGAAGCTTAGATATTTCCATAGAACCCTAGATATGAACCACACAGAGCCAGTGTGGTGTAGTGGTTAGCATGTTGGACTAGGACTGGTTATAGTGTTGGACTAAGACAGAGTTCAAATCCCCATTCAGCCATGAAACTTACTGGGTGACTTTGGGCCAGTCACGTATCTCTCAGACTAACATACTTCACAGGGTTGTTGTGAGTAAAAACATAACCATGTAACCACTCTGGGTTCCTTAGAGGAGGAAGGAGATATAAATGTACTTATATTAAAATATTAATATTAATGATGATGATGATGATGAAAAATCATGACCATCAATCATGCTCTGCACCCCCGCAGTGATGTAGATAGGCTATACCTCCCTCGCAGCTCAGGTGGAAGAGGAATGCTGCAAGTCCATCAAACAGTAGAGGAGGAGAAAAGAGGCCTTGAAGAATATATCAAGGACAGTGAAGAAGATGCACTTCAAATGGTCAATAATGCGAAACTATTCAACACCAATGAAACAAAGCAGGCCTACAAGAAAGAACAAGTCAAGATCCAAGCAGAAAAATGGGGAAAAAGCCACTGCATGGTCAGTATTTGTACAATATAAGTGGAAAATCAGACATCACCAAGACCTGGCAATGGCTTAAGAATGGCAACTTGAAGAAAAAACAGAGGGTTTAATACTGGCTGCGCAAGAACAGGCACTAAGAACAAATGCAATAAGAGCAAAAGTAGAAAAGTCAACAACAAACAGCAAGTGCCACCTTTGTAAAGAAGCAGATGAAACAGTGGACCACCTAATCAGCTGTTGTAAAAAGATTGCACAGACTGACTACAAACAAAGGCATGACAAGGTAGCAGGGATGATACACTGGAACATCTGCAAAAAATACAAGCTACCTGTAGCCAAAAATTGGTGGGACCATAACATTGAAAAAGTTGAAGAAAATGAAGATGAAGGGCTCAAGGTTGAAGGGCTCAAGGTTGACTCAGTGAAGGGCTCAAGGTTGACTCAGCCTTCCATCCTTCCGAGGTTGGTAAAATGAGTACCCAGAATGTTGGGGGCAATATGCTAAATCATTGTAAACCGCTTAGAGAGCTTCGGCTATAGAGCGGTATATAAATGTAAGTGCTAGTGCTAGTGCTAGATGTAAAAATATTATGGGACTTCTGACTACAAACAGACAAACATCTGCCACACAATACACCAGATATAACTGTAGTCGAGAAGAAAGAAAAACAAGTGAAAATAATCGACATAGCAATACCAGGGGATAGCAGAATAGAAAAAAATCACCAAATACAAAGATCTACAAATTGAAATTGAAAGGCTGTGGCAGAAAAAGACCAAAATAATCCCAGTGGTAATTGGCGCCCTGGGTGCAGTCCCAAAAGACCTTGAAGAGCACCTCAACACCATAGGGGCCACAGAAATCACCATCAGCCAATTACAAAAAGCAGCTTTACTGGGAACAGCCTATATTCTGTGATGATATCTATAACAACTGACAATAAAATTCAGCCATCCCAGGTCCTTGGGAAGGACTCGATGTCTGGATAAAACAAACCAGTCAATAACACCTATCTGACTGTATAAATAAGAAATAATAATAATATGAACTATCTGAATACCAATGTAAAAAAACGCATATTTTCCCATTGCGATCTAGCAGTGCGAGCCGCTCCTCCCTAGTGAGGGGCGGTAAAATGCCCTGCAACATTATCATTCTGAATTGTATATCAATGAATAGCTTTAGTCATTGGATAATCATAATCATTCAAATTCCTCCATCTTGCTTCGGAATCTGAAAATAGTGCAAATAGAATCTGGTTTGTCTCTCTGTCCACTGCACAGTGACAATTGCCCCCTTCTCCAACAGAGCCCGTACCTCCTCGAGTAATGCCAGAGTTGCTGGCATGAATTTCATGCCCGAGAATTGTGGCAAAATTATGAACTCTATGGCATAACCAGTGGTAATTCTAATTATCCATCTATCTGATGTTATATGCTGTCATGCAGTCATGGCTTGCCAGTTTGATGGTATTGGCAATTACAAAGCTGGTGACATTTGCTTTGACTGGCTGTGAAGATGGTTGCAGTGGATATCCAGTATGTCAAAGAGACTGCGTTGCAGAATCCTTGCTGGGATATGGCCCTTGCTTTTTTGTTTTCTTTTGGTCCGAAGCACCTGTACTGGTATGGCTTATATTGCTTTTGGTGGTTCTTACAGGCTTGAATGTAGAGCACTGCCACCCATAAGGATGGTGGTGTGAAGAGCTTTGTATGGTAGCAGCTGTTACTGTAAAGCTTTTTGCCCTATATTTTGACTTTTACAAAGTGTGCCATCAAGTTGATTTCGGCTTCTGGCGCCCAGAGAGCCCTCTGGTTTTCTTTGGTAGAATACAGGAAGGGTTTACCATTGCCTCCACCTGCACAGTATGAGATGATGCCTTTCAGCATCTTCCTATATTGCTGCAGGGATTCAAACCGGCACCCTTCTGCTTGTTAGTCAAGCATTTCCCTGCTGCACCACTTAAGGTGACTTTTAAAAGTGACTCCATAATAGTATCAGTTGCTTCACTGAACAGACCTTTGCCATCCAACGGCAGGCCCTCGACGCTACCCTTGATATCATTCTGAAGGTTTGTGGATCTTAATCAAGCATGCCTTCAGATGGTAATGGCTGCTGCCATCGCCTGAGATTCGATTTCTGCAAGATGTTTACATGTACTTAATCGTTGCCTGATGACTGCCGTAGATTTAATCAGAACTTCATTATAATGCTTCAAGAAGTCTTCAGGAGAGAGAGAAGTGGATTTCCGTTGCAAGTTATCCCACAAGCAGTGGCTGAATTGCGCCATGTAGATCGCATAATTTGCAATTCAGATGGAGAGATAAGCAATAGACTATATTTTCCTGCCTAGCAAGTCCATCTTTCTGCCCTCTTTATCAGATGATGTTGAGTGGTGATGTCCAGACTTCGAAGATGCTGTGCAGTCCACAACCAATAAGTTAGGGGCAGGATGCTTTAAGAGATATGTGTTGTCCTCCTCTTGAACTCTGTAAAGCACCTCTAAACGCTTGGATATCGGGGCAGAAGTCTGCGGGATTTCCCATGCTGATTGAGCCGCCTTAGATATAACTGGCAGCATAGGCAGAGCTACTTGTTGAGAGGACTGTGCTGCTGTCACCATGTCATAAATAGGGTCTTCTAAGGTAGCTCCTTCGGGCACACGAAAACTGCTCTAACCTCGTAGTCAATAGAGAAGGGGACAAGGTTTTAGACTGCAAGTACACAGATCCTGTCCTGGAGACAACACCAAGCACGATTCTGTAGATAACATTGATGCCCAACTCGATCCCGGTTTCAGCATCAGGGGCACAAAGCACAATCATAAAAATGTTGCATGCAATGGGGAGCCTGATGTTTGAGAGTTGGCTTTAAGAATGCCATGCAAATCTTACATGCAGCTAGGTTATGTTGTTCCCCCAAGCACAGCAGACAGGAGTCAGGACCATCAGTAGATGGTAGCTTTGCTTTGTACTCCTTACATCTTTTAAAAGTAGTTTTATTTTCCATTGTTGTTTTAAGCAAACGTGAAGCAAATCAACATAGGAAGCTGCCATATACTGAGTCAGACCATTGATCTATCTAGCTCAGTATTGTCTTCACAGACTGGCAGTGGCTTCTCCAAGGTTGTAGGCAAGAATCTCTCTCAGACCTATCTTGGAGAAGCCAAGGAGGGAACTTGAAACATTCTGCTCTCCCCAGAGCGGCTCCATCCCCTGAGGGGAATATCTCACAGTACTCACACTTCTAGTCTCCCATTCATATGCAACCAGGGTGGACCCTGCTTAGCTAAGGGGACAAGTCATGCTTGCTACCACAAGACCACCTCTCCTCTCACAACAATTCCAGCATCAGATAAGAGTAGTCTGTAGCCATTCCAAAGTCTCCCAATCAACAATTTCAAAGTCTGGAATCCAAAAGAGTTGTTTAAAACAGTCCAAAAAGACACAACATCCCCCACATTAAAACTAACATGAAAACTTTCATTTCCTTTCAGATCTGAGGCGCAGCAATCTATGAGGTGTGGACACTATGGCAGTCAGAAAGAAACTGATCAAAATGGCACCTTAATTGTCAAAAATATCCAACACACTGAGCACGTACATGGCACAGGGATGCTGCGAGGAGCTAATAAATCTATCAGTGAGGTCCCTGCACAGGCACAGTACCCATTACTCATGAATGCCAACGGATCACGATCCGGATCTGTTATGTTTGCACTGAATTATCACACCTGGCTTTTGTAGGGTGAGTGAAGGAACGTTAGTTGACAGATGGTTTCACTATACAGCCAGAGATAGCCCTGTGGTCTATAATTCTTTGAAGTCAACCTTGCATGTACAAGTACAGATTTGTTTTACATACGTAATCATAAGATAACCATAAGGGAGGATAACATCTCCCTTACCAGGGTCCCTGTTAGGGTATTGAATGTTTGTACTTAAGTTTGGGGACCCGGGATAGATTGGGACTTCTGTTGGTGTACCGATCGCCCCACTGCCCAATGGAATCCCTTACTGAGCTCACAGACTTGGTCGCGGAACTCATGTTGGAGTCTCCCAGACTTTTAGTACTGGGGGACTTCAATCTTCATTTCAGGACCAATTTGTCCGGGGCAGCTCAGGAGTTCATAGTGGCCATGACAACTATGGGCCTATCCCAAGTGTTCTCTGGATTAACACATATTGCAGGTCACGCACTCGGTTTGGTCTTTTACTCTGATCAGGGTGGTGTTCTGTGGGTGCGGACTCCTTTGATTTCCCCATTGTCATGGATGGACCATCATCTGGTTAAGGTTGGACTTACAACAACTTCCCACCTCTGCAGGGGCGAGGGGCCTATTAGAATGGTCCGCCCAAAGAGGTTATTGGATCGAGTATGATTCCAAGAAGCCTTGGAGGGATTAGATGTTGGCTTTGCCAGTAATCCTATTGATGCCCTGGTTGAGAATTGGAACAACTTGCTCACCAGGGCAGTAGACACGATTGCTCCCAAGCGTCCCCTCTGACCCGCTTCAAAATTGGCCCCTTGTATACGGAAGATCTATAGGGGCTGAAGCAGCAAAGTAGGCGACTGGAGAGCAAGTGGAGAAAGACTCAACTCGAATCTGACAGATTACAACATAGAGCACATTTAAAAATCTATGCTCAGGCGATATGTGCGGCAAAGAAGCGGATCTTTTCTGCCCGTATTGCCTCTGCGATTTCACGTCCAGCAGAGTTGTTCAGGCCAGGGTTGTGATGGGACTAGTATCTTCCCTCCGTCCTTGAACCAGAATTTGGAGTAATCAGTTACCTGCTGCAATGTGTTTAAAGTGTTTTTCGCAGATAAAATCTCTCGGATTCGGGCCAACCTAGATAGAGACTCCACAATTAATTTGATGACTGAACTGGAGGTGTCCAACAACTCCTCTTATGTGATTCAACTAGATCAATTTCAGTTTGTGACTCCGGAGGACGTGGACAAGGTGCTTGGAGAGGTGAGGCCTACCACTTGTTCTCTTGACCCTTGTCCAACATGGCTTGTTCAATCTAGCAGGGAGGCTGTTATAGACAGCCTGGTGGAAATCATAAATGCTTCTCTGAGAGAGGACAGGATGCCTCCTTGTCTTAAGGAGGCAATCATTAGACCTCTTCTAAAGAAGCCTGCATTAGATCCCTCAGAGTTGAGCAATTATAGGCCTGTCTCCAACGTCCCATGGTTGGGCAAGGTAATTGAGAGTGTGGTGGCCCTCTCAGCTCCAGGCGGTCTTGGAGGAAACTGATTATCTAGACCCATTTCAAACTGGCTATGGGATGTAGACTGCCTTGATCGGCCTGATGGATGATCTCCAATTGGGAATTGTCAGAGGAAGTGTGACTCTGTTGGTCCTTTGGGATCTCTCGGCGGCTTTCGATACTATCGACCATAGTATCCTTCTGGAACGTCTGAGGGTGTTGGGGGTGGGAGGCACTGTTTTACAGTGGTTCCACTCCTATCTCTCGGAAAGATTCCAGATGGTGTCGATTACTCTTTGAAATCTGAGCGTAAGTATGGTGTCTCTCAAGGCTCCGTACTTTCTCCAATGCTTTTCAACATCTACATGAAAGTACTGGGAGAGATCATCAGGGGATTTGGAGCTGGGTGTTACCAGTACGCTGATGACACCCAGATCTACTTCTCCATGTCAACTTCTTCAGGAGATGTCATATCCTCCCTAAATGCCTGTCTGGAAGCAGGAATGGGCTGGATGAGGGAGAATAAACTGGAAGCTGAATCCAGATGAGACAGAGATACTTATTGTGCGGGGTCAGAACTCCACAGACAATTTTGATCTACCTGTTCTAGACAGGATCACACTTCCCAAAAAGGAACAAGTTTGCAGTCCGGGAGTACTTCTGGATCCACACCTCTCCCTGGTTTCTCAGGTTGAGGCGGTGGCCAGGGGTGCTTTCTATCAGCTTTGGCTGATACGCCAGCTGTGCCCGTTTCTCGAGATCAATGACCTCAAAACAGTGGTACATCTGTTGGTGACCTCCAGACTTGACTTTTGTAATGCACTCTACGTGGGACTGCCTTTGTATGTAGTCTGGAAACTTCAGTTGGTTCAGAATGCAGCAGCCAGGTTGGTCTCTGGGTCATCTCGGAGAGACCATATTACTCCTTTGCTGATTGTTACACTGGCTGCCAATAGGTTTCCAGGCAAAATACAAAGTGCTGGTTATAACTTATAAAGCCCTAAACAGCTTAGGCCCTGGGTATCTAAGAGAGTGTCTTCTTCACTATGAGCCCCACCGCCCATTGAGGTCATCCGAGGAGGTCTGTCTCCAGTTAACGCCAACTTGTCTGATGGCTACACAGAAATGGGCCTTCTCGGTTGCTGCCCCAAGATTGTGGAATGCACTCCCCACTAAGATACGATCCTCCCCATCTCTGGCAAGTTAAAAAAAAATAAAAATCTAAAAACCCATCTTTTTAACCAATGTTTCTAAGCCTTTTAAAATTTGTTGGTTTTAATTTTGTGATTGATTTTAAATTGTTGAATTGTTTTATCTTTTTATATGTGTTTTAATTGTTTTATGTTAACCACCCAGAGACGAAAGTTTGGGCGGTATATAAATGTGATGAATGAATGAATGAATGAATGAATAAATAAAGCCATGGACAGGAGACTGAAAGGGCTTCAAATATAACCTTTTACCATAAGAACTCATTACAATTATAACACATAGAGGCCACCGTCCAGATAATTTGCACACGCACAGGACTGGCACAGTCAGTAATGCTCAACAGAGCTTTCTCTCTCTCTCTTTAATTAATTTATATACTGTCTGACTCCGAAGGATCTAAGATCACACTGAAGGACATAAAAACATTACAGGGCTTTTTAATCCTTCTAGCCGACAACAGACACACACACAACTGTGCTTCCATGCAGAAGGCTGTATCTCACTAGACTGCAACCATAAAGCAGAATTCAGATTCCGTTCATACTATTAGAACAGATTTCACAAAGGAAAAAGACAAATCATGTTTAAGCCCAAAATAAAGCAGTGTTTGTAGAACTAAAGGATGCAGAAATGTGATACAAATACATTATATAAGATTGTACTTGTTTTAAAAAAATATTGTTTCAAGACAAGTTACCTCAACCGCATCTTTTAGGTGACCAGCCAACAAGAAAAATGCTGCAGAATGTTCAAAACGCTGTTTGCCTAACAGAGCAAAAGCATTCTTCAGTGCTGCTTTACGCCACCTATCTTCAGCAAAATTCTGTCCAAAAAACTGGGTCATCTTAGTTTCTTTTAGGGACCTGAAAATGTAAGTATTTTATATACATCATTAGGCCAAGTTCAACTCCAAATATATGCAACAAAAAATGTGTGCAAATTACACAAATATCACAGCTACTCCCTACTCAAAGTTCAAGCACAAAGTTCTACAGGATCTGAAATTTTCCAAATGCTTTCCAGCTGAAATGTCATGTTTTTCACGATATTTACAGATTTTGTAAAATTTCACTAATCCAGTTGGCTAGCTAGATTTTCTCTCTTTTCCTCAAACATAAGGATTAGAGAATGGATTTAAGTATACATTTGAGTAAAATTAACAATAGATTGAAGCAGCAGCAAGCATGTTCTATATAATACTGCCTTTCCTATTATGCAAGGACTAGAATGCTTACATGCTTTCCCCCCTAAGTTATGAATATGTACAATCATGGGCATTTTAGGATAAACAACCTGTTCTGGTAAGAACTAATCTGCCTACTTTCCTTTCACTGTAACCTTAACTGATGATTACCATCCTCACAAATTAGCCCACTTCAGCCTTAGACGTCTACATGTCTGCCATCTTGAATTGGAGTGGATGACATAATCACAAACCACACCATTGAGGTGTCCCTATGTGTCACTCAATACAACTGTACCAAATCTGGTTCAAATCAGTTAGATGGTCTACAAGTTAGCCCACTTGGGCCTCAAATGTTCACACGTCTGCCATCTTGAATTGGAGTGGATGACATCATCAACTACACTGCTGAAATGTCCCTATGTGTTCCTACAACTGTACCCAATTTGGTTCGTATTGGTCCAGGCATTGCGAAGTTGATGAGGACACACACACACACAGCCGGGTGATCTATAAGCTTACTTTCCTTGAGGAAAGTAGGTTTAAGCAGAGGGAGATCCAAATGCAGATTTATTTTTCCAAATTAATACACACACCCTTGACTATTCTCACCGTTAAGTATTATGCTCCCATGAACTAATGCTCCTTGAAATCATATTTCATGAAATGCCCTTGGTAATCAATGCAATGTTGGTGGTTTATGCTTTGCCTAGGTTTTAAGATCTACAGGTGCGAAACAGACTATTATTTTACCAAGGATCTTTTTCTTGGGTAGTCATCTTTAATTGTAGATACAGTACCTCAATGAGCCCATGAAGCAGAATATTTCCTAAATTGGAGTTTTGATTACCATGCAATTTTCTGATATAGCATATGGCTTAGTCTAAAAACTGCGGTGTGAAATGTCATATCAGGCGCAATCAATGACACTATACAAGGTGTGCAAACTAAGATAAGCAACTCTACATTTGCATTATTTTTCTTTTGTTGACAGCTTCAAGTTAGTGAAGTTATTATAATACACTGATCACAAGCACAACACCACAAATATAATTTGAAGAAAATGCCATTGAGGAGATCTACTCAGTGTCTTGTACAGGGGGCTCAAAATATATTTCAAGTTTTCAGGCAACAGGATTAAACTATTGGGAAACTCATACATTTTCAGACACCTGGGTTTCTCCAGTTCTGTCCTCAGGATAGTAGTCACATTATGAAATGTAACACACAGGTGAGGCCAGCTGTGCTAGCTATGACATCAATACTGAACAATGGAAATATAAGTTTATATACAGACACTTCTAAAATGCTATAGTTCATTGATGAAAACTAAGTAAAGCAGCAAAGATAGTCATTCAAAAGTCTAATAACTTAACTATACCTGTATAAACCCCAAATCACAGCCTTCTTTTTCATTGCAAGGTAAAAAATAGCTGCATCTAGCGGATCATTGCTTCTTTGAAAGGCTGCTTTGGCAACCTGTGAAGATAACAGTGTACCCAGTCATTACAAAGTTTCATATAATCATTTTATTAAAACCCTCTTTAAGCATCATTAATGCACAAATATCTGCAAGCATATTGGAGTAATTCTTTGAGAAAATTTTTTTCTGCTGATTTAAATTGAACTTTAAAAAAAACCTACCTTTTTGTCAATGCTGTTTATCACTATAAATGTGACCTTAATCTCTTACAAGCTGTCCTATAAACATCAGCATCTCACAGTAAAATAAAGTACTACTTGTTATATCTGTCAAACAACTTTGAAAATTAACAGGAGCTAGATGATTGTAACTAATCTGCATCTTATATTTAAATGCAATTTGCTAGCGACAACTTGTTTGGTAGAAGGGATATTTAGTAGCTTTCAAGAGACATGGGATAGGGATATGCGCGAACAGTTCAGAGGCCCTTTTCTGGACCTCTGAACCAGTTGGAAATTCGAGCTGTTTGGCCGGCTCGAAGGTGGGGGGATAGCTTTAAGGACTGGGGAGGATTCTCTTATCCTGCCCCCGCACACGCTTCCCCCTGCCATTGCTGTGTCTAACAACGGTCCCGCGGGGCAGCAGTGTACCTCCTTGCCTCCCCAGTGTACTTCAGGCCATAAGTACCTGGAAATAATTGGTGCGTGCGCACACTGAGCACTTCTATACCAATGTACACTGGGGCAGCAAGGAGATACGCTGCCGCTCCGCAGGACTGTTTTTAGACACAGCACCAGCAAGGGAAACATGTGCATGGGGGGGGGGGCGTGTAAGAGCACCCTCCCCAATCCCTAAAGCTATTCCCCCTACCTTCAAACTGGCAGGCGCCGGTTCCGTGCACACCACTAGCATGGGATGAGTTGAAGTTATTCAAAATAAGATTTCTACAATAATTTCCTGCAACAAGTAAAAAGCAGCCTTGAAGCATACAAGAAATGAACTTCACTTCTCAAGAGTGACATCCCGGTGAGGACAACACAATGGTGATCTGAAAGGAATTGAGCATTAGAGGCTCTAACTGCCAAATTAACTGCTGCACTGTGAGCGAGGGGCAGAGCAGGAGTGCCTCGAGGAGCTTGAAAACTCCACTGCAAGGCTACTGCACAGGTGTAGAATCCACTATTGTGCATGAACGAAGATCCTGTGATTTCCTGAATGTGCATTCTCTCCTGATTCTGAGACACTAGGCCTCTTTTAAAGAAGTAATACATGCAACTCTAATCCTTTTCATGGTTTTTCACTTTCATCAAAGTATATTATCTTCAAAACATGACCACTGAAATATAGGAACAGATTTATTTATTTTTAACTTGAGAAAGCAGTTTCATGAACAAAATAAATGAATGGCAGACTTGTGTCTGGCACTGCTCTAGACAAAACTTTTTAACTCCTATGAACACACCAACTGATACTTCACAAGCAATGAAGGAAAACAGCTCAACTACAGATGGCCCTCGTTAATAGCAGGGATTCTGTTCTCATGTATAGGTGTAAAAACAGTAACCGTGAACAACAAAACCTTGAGTCATTGAGAAAGGCAGGTTTTCTAGTGTTCAATGTAGATAGGATTCAACCATGGAGTCAATGGAGTAGGGGATTGTATAGGCGTTGTTGCTGGAGAAATTGAAGAGTGAAGTGCGTATATTGCAGGCATGGTTGGCCTCAATGTCGAAGGTTGATTCTGAGTAACTGGTGCTGAATGCTGGGGTATTGATGCTGTCTACGCCGATGGCTTTGGCATTGAACGAGTCAATGCCAAACGTCGTGAATCTTCCGATGTCGTAAACACAGTCGATGTTGAGGTCTTTGCAGGCTGTTTGCTAGATATTGTAGTCTGCAGTCCTGATGGAGAGGGGGTTTTGTCTATTGCCGAATCCAGACTTTTATGTTTCTTCGGTGCCGGAGCTGAAGAACTCCCATCAGAGGAGTGGCATTTTCTCTTTGGCTTTTGGAGTGTAGAGAAGAAGAGCCTCCCAGTGGTTTGGGGGGCTTAAAAGTCTGTGGTTTCAAAGCGACAGTAGTAGTGGATGCCAGTAGTAGACTGCTTAACATCTGTAGCCCTTGGAATTGACACAGACTTCAATGAGGAGTGAGCAGTCTCCCACAGTGTCGAAGGACTCAGGAAGTCATCATATAAAGCAGCATGTAACCCAAGAGCATGATTTTCTCTGGTATGTTTGGAGAAGGACATAAAAATCTTGCAGGTTGCTATGTTGTGTCATTCCCCCAGACAAATTAAGCAGGAGTTATGGCAGCCTTGGGATGGCAATTTCACCCTGCACTCCGAACACCTCTTGAAGAATTTATTTCCCCCTTTTGATTCCACGTCCGTTTTGTTTGTTTGTTTAAAGGAGAGTTCTTGAAAGAACCAATTCCAAACAGGAAGCAACAGCAAAAGAGATCTGAATGCAAAGGCAGTTGGAAAGGAAAAGGGAATCCCTCTCACCTTAAATAACCGATACGCTGACAGCGTGGGGCAGAGTGCAGGTACCACTGGGAACTGTAGCATTCAGCCTGTGAGCTTCCTACGCAGGCGCAGAACCCATTCTTATGACAGGCAATGGATTCAGATCTTGAAGTTCTTTAGAAGTCACGGAAACTGTCTGCCTCAGGCAAGTAACTCTACAGCTTAGCAGGACAGGAAAAGAATACAAAGCCCCTTCCATTGGCATGTTTAGCCCTTCCTTCCTCATCACAGGTAACCTTTCTTCAAAAAAGCAAGATAATCCAAGCTCTTCCACCGATCCTCACTTATTTATTTGTACTTTATATTTGTTTTGTCGAATATAAGCCACTGATGATTTGTTCATATACATTAAATCAACTCTCTTATTGTAATGAAACAAGTTTGCAACATTTTTATACACTGAAACACAGTTTATGATAAAATGTATTTACCTTTTCAATGCATCTGCGCAAACTATGAGTATTTCGAACCCACCATCCTACACCCATAGCTCTGAGTTCTGACCATGTTGGATCACCTTTCTGCATTGCAGGTAGCATATTTAGCAGTTCTTCTTCTGCTACCGAATGAAATGCCCAGGCAAAATGACTAGAAGACAAACCTAGATTATCCAAAGAAAGATTATTTCTACACAGCTGTGTATATTGTCATAAACGAACTGCTAAATGCTTAAAACCTTCTCTGGTATTCAATACATTTAAAAATATTTAGAAACATGAAAAAAATACAAGGTCCTACATTTACTATAATTTGTGCATGTCTTTTCACAAATTGACACATTACAGCTACTAAATCAAAGAAGTTGATTAATTACTGATTTAAGTAACTAGAACACAAAAGAATCTGAACTTGACTGCTCACAGATACACTAATCTTGAAAAAGCCCTCACAAATCCTAAATGATCAAGCCCACTCCAAATAAGACTAGATGTTAAATACAATGGATGTTATTGTGGAAAACAGTATTTGAACAGAGTTTCTGAATGAAGTAAGCCCAGATAGCCTAAAAAATAATCCTATCTATTCCTATAAATAATTGCTTGTTTTCTTTTTGCCATATGCACTTTTAGATTCAAATAGGAAGATGCTAATGAATTACCTTGGTGGAGTAGCTGGGCTCTGTGTGCAGGTGGCAATGAAGTTGTCAAAAAAGTGTGAAGACGGACAGCCAAAAGAAATTTTAAGCCACATTCATCAAGTGTTTCTCCTCCTATGAATAAAAGATTCAGTCTATATAATTTAGGTTCAGTCTAGAACAATTCAGTCTGAATAAAACTGTGACACCATTTGGCAGTCTTTCCATAATCTTATTTTACCTGGCACATATTGCCAGGCAGTTTTGTAATGGAAGGAAGCTAGAAGAAGGGTTTGTACTAGTAAAAACCAATGCAAGCAATCAAGAACTGTTGGGATTTAGTACTGTGCATCATCACCACAGTATCCATGAATATGTTTGCAGGTACAGTAAAAATTCTGCAGCATTTCACAGAATTATTTTTTGATATATCTTTGTGTTGATCTTGCATTCAAGACTATTTCCTTGAGGCAAAAATGATGGAGCTAGTACCTTCACTGGTGGCCTGTGTAGTGCAGTCCAAGTACAGCAATAGTTAGCTGAGAGGAGAGCTCGTCTTGTAGTACCAAGCATGACTTGTCCCCTTAGTTAAGCAGGGTCCACCCTGGTTGCATACGAATGGGAGACCACAAGTGTGAGCACTGTAAGATATTCCCCCTCAGGGGATGGAGCCACTCTGGGGAGAGCAGAAGGTTCCAAGTTCCCTCCCTGGTTTCTCCAAGATAGGGCTGAGAGAGATTCCTGCCTGTAACCTTGGAGAAGCCGCTGCCAGTCTGAAGACAATACTGAGCTAGATAGACCAATGGTCTGACTCAGTATATGGCAGCTTCCTACATTCCTACCTTTTCCATTCCAATTTCTAAAAATCAAGTGCTAACACAAAAGCTGTAGATACTCTCATTCACAAAGTGAGAGACCCTAACAAATGTCAACTGTCATGCAATACAACTAATGAAGAGTTTTCACTGAAATATATGAAATACAGGCAGTAACTATAACCTGAAAATGCAGAACAAGCACCCTACAAGATTAATTGTAAGCATACATGGGTCATAAGGGTGGGCAGCTAAAATATTAAGGTCACAAAAGGCCCATATATTGTTTGAGAAACAACTTTTCAATACTAGGCTAAGCTACTGCATTCCCCAAAAGCCATTCCAATCAAATGCGTCCTGCAACATGCCTTGAGATATAAACTGGGCTCCTCTGAATCTTCAGATTCCATGGACTCCAAGCCTGTCTGTGCTACAACAAATACATTTGACTATTAGCAGGACAAACTCACAGAAAGTATTGGCCTTTGTAATAAAGTGAAGCTTTGTTACAAGCATAGGGCAGGACCAAAACTGACACTGCTGCTACTCCCATCAAATGACAGCCTGCTGTGACCCCCCCTCCCCCAACTATCAATTCCAAGGTCTGGGGGCCTTCCAGAGCAGCTTCTAATAAGGCATGAAAGGATACCGGTGGAAGGTGTTGCTCATTCTACCATGCATGACAGGAACTGCTTTCTGCTTGTGTCTCACCCATAAACATTTAAAAGATGATATAAGTGTCAAAATTAGTAAATATATAGTTTGAAGTGACATTTTAAAAGATGTTTAACATTTTATAAAATACATAGCCTAGGAAACAAAGAGGATGCCATTAGAAATCTTACCCTGGTTTCTGTCTCTGCTTTCTCCTATGTCAGTACTAGTAATGGCAATTGTATCAGCCAAAGCCATCAAGGACATCTGTTCCATCCTTGTGAGACCTGGTAAACTAGAGTGAAGCAAGTGACGAGAAAGCACTTGGGCGTGTTCTGGTCCAAAGTATGCTGGACTGTACTGAGAAAGATCAATAACCTTTGGCTTTTTATCTTCTTCATCTTCTTCAAACACAGTGAGATCATCTGTATGTGCAATGAAATTCTGAAAAAGTTCCTCATAGTTTTCATCTGGCACATCGCGTTTCTTAAAGTTTCTTTGGTCATTAGACTTCTCTGTACAGGCATATAAGCATTCCTCATCTGCAGCAAGCAATGCATATAAAGGAAGTGGTGGAACAGAGTCTATTTCTGTATAGTCTGAAATCTCAGTTCTGCTAAATGCCTTAGGATCCCGTGTACTGCTCCCACTAGCACAGATTGAGAGAGATCGGAATCGCTTGGGACCGGACTCACTTATAGCAATAACTTCTCCAGCGATGCATTTAACAAGATGAGATAAGATGGCTTTTGCTCTACGTACTTTTCCTAAATCCATAAGTTCCAAAAGTTGCAGAGGATGGTACTGAGGTAAAGTAGGACACAGTGCATGAGCTGATTCAAAGAGACCAGAATCTTCCATCTCCAGTGACAAATCAAACACAGTTCTCTTTCCACTAAGTTTCTGAGCAAGACTTGTCATAGACCTGGTTAACATTCGTTTTGTGGGGTGGACACCAGACTGACTTTGTTTCATTAAGCTTATTATAGATGGCGTACTTCCGTTGTAAGAGTCTGCAGTAATGGGATCTTGCTTTGAAAGGGGCTGCCACTGAGAATAAACATGCATTTCACAATCCATCCCAACTACAAGGATACCATCACGAACCCAAGATAAAGAAACAGGTAAAGGGGGTGAGCCTTCCACAGATGAAACTAAATCCACACATCTTAGCAACACAAATCTAGAAAGGCATGCAGTTTTAGCATTTTCCCATAATGGCAGTACAAATACCTCCTTACCAGTTTGTTCTTGCATTTTCCCAGCCAACTGACCAAACATATACAGCTTTGATCCAATACCCACTGTTAAGAGATGTGAACCATCTTCCCTAGACATCCAATCTAAGTGAACCAAATGCTTTGTGCTAAGTGTTACACTTTCAATTCCATCTGCTACTGAACTATTATCAGCACCCAGGCAGTCCAAGGTTTGGCTTAGTTCATCTAAGTAAAGAGTTTGTTCCAAAATCCAACAAGAGCCTCCTGTAGATTCGCATTCAAAAATGCCAATGTTCATCAAAAAGTCTTGAGACGAACGACAGTTTTTGGATGGTGTCCGCTTATATGCCACAGCTAAACGATTTGTATATGCACAGCTGATTTCAAGTGGCTTGCCTGGCACATTAAGAGCACTGCTGCTAAGAAGTCCATCTTCAATAAGTAATGGCCATTCTTCCCATATATACATACCAGAGTTCGTACTACTCTCCGATACAGAAGCCACACCTGACTCCATTGTTACTCTACACCTCCAAAACCTAACCTTACCATCTGAGCATGAAGTTGCAAGAAGATAAGGAGCACGGCAAGCTGGATATATGGAGGAAGAGCTCAAGTGCCCTAAAATTAAAACAGAAAAAAGCTTTAAGGATAGCCCAAGATTAAAAAGGAAAATCTACATATATTATTTAAGTTAAAATTCTGAGGTTTAAGAAAACTACTATATTCACCCACTATAAAATTCTGGGTGTCATACATGTTGATGTTTGCTATAAGTTACTTGCTTTTCAATATTTCTTCTCTTCAGATCTAGTCTTGCTTTTGTAAAACATTACATTTTCAATATTATATGTTAAGGCACAAGAAGAACATATTGTACTGTGAGACAAGATTTAAGAAATATATAAGCAAACCCTAATTTAACTTCCCTCCTGCTTCTCATAATTTACAAACCTGCTGATGGTTTAATGCTTATTATCTCTACTCCTTCTGGTAAATTCAGTTCTTGACTATAGACAATTTCCGAAGAAAGACTAAGTTGACTTGTACTTTGAAGGTTTTCTTTGCAGGCTTGGTATTTCTGTGCAAAGGAACACTGGAGTTTCTCGTGGTCTGGAGAAGAATAGGGCTCTTCCTGTGATGCTGTTTCAGATGTCTTCAAGTTTATTTTTTCATCTATAAAGTAGATATTTTATTTAGAAATATTTTATTTAGAACAAAATACTTGTTAAAACTTTGTCATAAATAGTCATTTCTAGTATAGTCAAGTGAAGGATGTAAGTGTGCTGCTTTTAGATAGAAAAGATTTGGAAGTAACCACAATAAAAACTGAATCTCACACACTGCCCATTTGACAAATAATGCACAATAGAAATAGCTCATTGAGTTACATCATTGCAATATTACTTAAAAATATGTACAGGAGAACCTCAGTATTTGCAGGGGTTCCATTCTCCACAATTACCACAGATACGGAAACTGCAAATACTGAAATATTGAGGCAAAGGGATCTAGGGGCTTAGGTTCCTGAAGGCCCAGAAATTGCTCCAAAAATGCAGAGAGGTTAAAAGGGGCAAAATGAAATGCCCTACCATGCTCTGCAGCCCTCCAGCAATTCCCCCCAGAAGTTAGTTATTTGGCATTTTTGCAGCGTTTTATAAGTAAAGAAGCCACAAAATAGTTCCATTTCACAAAATGGGTGGCCGGAAATTACCACCGTGGTCATTTCCATTTCCAGCTGTCTCGGCTCGTGGATATGCAAAATTAATCCCTTGCAGGCCAGCTTCCCCCCACATATACCAAAGTCAGGTGTCAGTTACCAAACTGTGGATAAGCGAAACTGCGGATGGCGAGTCTGCAAATATGGAGGTTCTCCTGTATGGAGGTTCTTGCCAAATGAGTAACTGAAGTATAATAAACAAATGTGCTTTATGCTGAGCAAGTTTACAGTACACATAACAAGAACTTACCCACTGAGACTGGTATGGACATCAAGTGTAATTTCCACATGTGCAATAATGAGCAGTTTTTCGTATTTTCAATTACAATTAAATAGAATTTTTCAGAAAACCCATTTTTATGATAACCTGTAAAAAAATAAACATATTTTGTTTTCAGTACAACTAATTACTGACTATGTTTTATTATACACGTTAGCCGAGCTTATACGTTTTGGTTACAACTTGGTGTGAATTTCTTTGGAAGTAAACTTAACTGGAATCATACAATCCCTTGATGCATATCCAGGAACTTGCATGTAATAGCGTTTCACAGCACTGTTTAATAGTATTTTCTTGACACAATTTCAGCATTTTCACAAATTCAGAAAAACTTAAATAGCAGTCTAAAATGTTGACAGAGGGCAGCAATTTGGTCATCTGTGTGTTTGTACACTCATATTTTTTGTTTTAAGGAAGGCCTACCACAAATTTTGATTTTCCACTTATGCTTTTTGGAATTGAAGTCTATACTACACTGTTTATCTTCTCCATTATTTATAATGTTAGTTATTTGCAACTGCACAGGGGACATGACTAGAGATGTGCAGAAACCAGTCTGGAGGGCATTATAGAGACTTCCAAACCGGTTTGAACGTGGCCCGGTCCGGCGCCGGGGGTCTCCTTTTAAGGGCAGGGGAGTTGCACTTACCCTCCCACCACTTCCCCCCTGCCGGCGCTCCGTTTTATTGAAATGTTTGTTTGACTGCAGCATTCCTCCCTGCTGCCCCTACCCCTGTTGTTGGCCGGAAATACAGGAAGTAGCTATCGCACATGCGCCTGCCGCCACACATTTCAATAAAACGGAGTGCCGGCAGGGGAAAAGTGGCGGAAGGGGTAAATGCAAACCCCCCCACCCTTAAAAGGGATACCCCCGCTGGCACCGGACCACACCTCCATGGTTTTGTTTTGTTTGTTTTATTTTAAATGTCACCTAAGAATTTCTCAACCACATATTTAGTTTGAATAAACGTGGAATTTAGGAAATAAAATACTAGTTTTTAGACAGCTTCCACTACTCTCATTCCATTTGACAAATGCATACTTATCAAAAAACAATCAACACAGAAGGAATTCATTTGCTTCTTTAAACATTATGATCTACACTCTATTGCACGGGGAGAGGAGAGCTGGTCTTGTGGTAGCAAGCATGACTTGTCCCCTTAACTAAGCAAGGTTCACCCTGGTTGCATATGAATGGGAGACTAGAAGTATGAGCACTGTAAGGGATTCCCCTCAGGGAATGGAGTCACTCTGGGAAGAGCAGAAGGTTCCAAGTTCCCTCCCTGGCTTCTGCAAGATAGGTCTGAGAGAGATTCCTGCCTGCAACCTTGGAGAAGCCACTGCCAGTCTGTGAAGACAATACTGAGCTTGATAGACCAATGGTCTCACTCAGTATATGGCAGCTTCCTATGAGAATGGTTGCACACAGGGAATGCTTCTACTTGTGCATGGAAGAGAGGAATTATTTTCTAGGCAATCTCCCCTTACTTCTGCAGTCTCAGCACCTTCTGAAAACTATGTCCCTGAAGGTCTTGCAACCCTCAGGGACATATTTTGGGGAGACAAATGGCCACAGGGGAACAGAGTGGTAACTGGAAACTGCCCTTTCAAGCAAGCATCCCCTGCATGCAATTTTTAGTTTGGATGTAGGCCACTGTGTTGGGTATCCCTATGAGCAACAGCAGAAGCAACTACAGTAATTGTAAGAAAATTATGCTGTGCCCCCAACATACTTTGTGGTTTATTGGACAGGATGCATCAATTTCTATATAGTTCTGGAAATTTTAGTAAATTCAGGCTACTCAAATTCAATGCTACAAAGCCAATAAGCCACATACAGGTGTTTGTTACACAATCATTAATGCTTCACAGTTTTAATAATTTACTCGACATGAAATGCTTTACCAGGTAACATGGTATTTTTTCCAGACAGTTTATTCTCATGATTATTCAAAATGAAATCTTCTTGAAATACATGAAGTAATTGCATTCTTCCACCATGCTAAATTAAAGAAAACAAAATAGATGTCAAGATAGCAAAGATTGGATACAATACAATGTATAGACAGATACACAACATTTTGGCAGGATGGTATCTGCCTACATTCTTTTAATACAATATTGTGCCTGGATTCAAGCAAAATTGTTTTAAATAAGAAATACTGAAAATATTTAATGCTTTGGTAGCAGTGCCAATGGACCTTCTAGAACTACATATATGGTAAAACATTTTTCATTCAAAAAGAGTACAAAAGTCTTACCAGCTCTGTAATGGAATCCAGCTCTACAATGCATCCTGGTCTAGCTGTGGACTGCTGGCTTATGATATTAAAAACTTCACCAACATATTTCTATAGAAATAAAGGGCTGTTAGTATTTTTTTCTTCGTAAAATACAATTCTGTAATAAAACTGAAGGTTTATTTCACCCATCTTTCACAAACCACTATCTGAATCTCTAATGTAATGTAACCAACTGAGATATATGAGATGGTATTAATGCTTCATCCTAACAAACACACACCAACAACTTAGGGAGCAGGAGTTATTGAATTCCTTATGTCCAAAAAAACCCAACCCACTCTTCCCAAGTCCAGTACCTGACAATCCACCTTTGAAACTTCACACAGGGCCAAGCCTAATAAAAGGCTTGACTCCAGAATTTCAGTGATTAACAGGAACAAAAGAAGCTGCCTTATAGAGGTGGACCCAGATATCTGTGGGGGTTCCATTCCCTCCTATTTCCATGGCTAACGAAACCACAGATTAACAGGGCATTAAGTCTATGGAGATCGGGGGGTTAGATTCCTGCAGGGGCAAAAAAAAAGACTTTAAACGGCTAAAATAATTGCAATAAAGTGCCATGCGCTACTCCACAGGTCTTCTGCTGTCCAGCAGTGCCCCCAAGATGCCTCAATTCTTCCATTTTCCCATTATAAATCACAGCAACCCCCCCCCCCACGAGAGCCACAAAATGGTGGCTGGAAATGACCTCTGAGGTCATTTCTGGCCACCCCAAAAATGCAGATACACAAAAGTTAACCTCTTGCCTACCCTACTCTCCCATTATAATGAGGTTAGGTGTCAACTGTCCGGCCGTGGATACACGTAACCACATGTGTCAGGGCCACCTATGGTAAGTTTTGCCTGTACTGAGTCAGTCCAGTAGTTCATCTAGCTAAGTATGGGCTACACAGATTGGCAGTGGCTTCTCCAAGTTCGCAGGTAGGAGTCTCTTCCAGCAGTGCACAACTCAAATGCCTCATTGGGATGCAACCAATCATGCCTTGGTGTGCAGGGGCCGAGATCAATCTTCAGCACATTAATTATTATGTTAAAATAAATTAAATTAAAATATTAATGAATGTGAGGAGGCAGAGGGTTGAGTCGGGGGCAAAAGGAGGGCAAAGAGGAAAGATGTCCATTGGCTCCAGCCCTGTGGAAGATCTGCTCTTAAGCAGCCAACTTGATTCAGCTGGTGGTGGTGGTCAGCAGAATAGACCAAGGGCTCTTCACAGTTCTTGCAGGTGGTCAGCAGAATATTCCTACCTGTGGGGCAGATCTGGCCCCCAGGCCTTATGTTTTGCAGGCCTAACGCCCTGTCTTGAAGATCCCTAAGGGGACTATTTTACCATGTTCACACATGTAGTCTCCCATTCAAATGCAAATGCAAAGGGTTGCTGCCCGCTTGACGAGGACATCTGAGGGGGCCCTGCTCCGGGTGCCGACAATGAGAGAGGCCCGGCTGTCGTGCACTCGGGACAGGGCCTTCTCTGTTGCTGCCCCCAGACTTTGGAATGCTCTCCCAGTGGCCATTCGCTCCTCGGACTCCATCATGGCTTTTAGAAAGCTTGTTATAACTTGGCTTTTTATCCAGGCTTTTACATAATCATTTTTACTGCTGCTCCTGTGTGTTTTTACCTGTTGTATCGTTTTTATGCTTGTATTTTATAGATTTTAAATTTGGTGTTTTTTTATATTTTTTAGCTTAATACTTTTATTGTATGTTTCAACTTTTGTAAACTGCCTTGGGGTCGTCTTTTAACGAAAGGCGGGGTGTGTGTGTATACACACACACACACACACACACACAAACAGGGCGGACTCTGCTTAGCAAAGAGGCCATGTCATGCTTTCTGCCACAAGACCAGCTCTCTTCCCAAACTACTCTCTGGCTTGAATTCACTGAAGTCTGGTCATTGTGGTAGCAAGCATGACTTGTCCCTAAATAGGGACAAGCTAAATCGGGTCCACTCTGGTTGCATATGAATGGGAGACTACATGTGTGAGCACTGTAAGACATTCTCCTTATGATATGGAGCCACTATGGGAAGAGCATCTTGGTTCCAAGTTCCCTCCCTAGCATTTCCAAGATAGGGCTGAGAGAGATTCCTGCCTGCAACCTTGGAGAAGCCACTGCCAGTCTGTGTAGACGGTACTGAGCTAGATGGACCAACTGTCTGACTCAGTATATGGCAGCTTCCTATGTTCCTTTGGAGCTTGGTGCTGCCTTCTACTGCCCCAGGGTCTGCCTGGTTGTGCACCCACTGTCTGCTCAAGCCCTTTCCTCAAGCTGAATCACTGGACTGTTGAGTCCTAAGTTGAAACACTGGACTGACAAACTGAAATCACTATCCTTGTGTGTTTGTGTGGTTCTGTATTAATTTTGATATTGATGACGTGATATTATTTAACACTTACATTTGATTAAATTGTGGTATCTTATGATCTAAGCTATTTATATATTTGAATTGAGAGTTTTCAGTTGGGGTTCTTTTTTTCATTCTTCTTCTTTGTGAAAGCCACCTAATGGTGCAGCAGGGAACTAACTTGCCTATGGAGCAAGAGGCTGCAAGTTCGAATCCCCACTGGTATGTTTCCTATGGGAAACTATGGGAAACACTTATATAGGGCAGCAGCGATAAAAGGAAGATACTGAAAAGCATAATCCCATACTGCGCAGGAGATGGCAAATGGTAAACCCCTCCTATATTCTACCAAAGAAAACCACATGGCTCTGTGGTCACCAGGAGTCGACACCGACTCAAAGGCACAACTTCTTTGTGAACCTCCCAAAAAGTTTTCATTTCATCGTGGTTTTCCCTGTCTTGCTATAAGACAGTTTCCTATGTACCTATGATTTCCTGTGTACCTTAGACTCCAGAATGGAATTTTTAAGCTTTTGAGCCTGGGCCAATTCCTGTATGGGGGTTGATAGGGCTAATCCCTGTGCTGAGTTTCTGGGAAATCCAGTATTACCTTTTGGTGTCTATGGGCACACCTCTACTTTTACTTGCCCTGTAATTTGGAAAAATCTTTGCAGTGGGACCCTCCAAGTTCTCCCCAGGAGTGAAAGCCCATTAGTATCACTCAGAAAACAGAGGACAAGTAGAAAAGCTACTCTTAATTCTTTATTCCCTTTTCCTTCCCCTGCTTTCCCCGCTTTACATCCCAATGCCTAATTGCTAGGCTACTAGAGTCTCCACTCCATCGTTCTCCTTATCTAGCCTCAGGAGCTGCCTTCATCCCTTCAGATTCTCCCAAGTCCTCAAGAATAGATACATGTGTGTAGTATACACAGTGGAGAGCAAGTGTGCTCACAATGTCACTGAATCTAACTGCACGTTCTTAAGTGACCTAAAAAGCTTTATCTGTAGATCTGTTTTGTAAAAATTACAAAATTAAGTATCTTCCAAGTAGCTGCTTATGTTGAATTTAGCTGGCAACATGATGAAGTTATTAAGCAATGGACAAGCCAAACTCAGCATGTACTTACAGAAATTCCTGGATTTGATAGTTCACACAGAAGCTTTTTGGCATCTATTATAGCTTGATATAGTCTCAAATATTGCCCATCACTTGCAACAAAACAAGCACTTGGTGAATTGCAGTAAGCACCTAGAGATAATTATGAACAGTCCATTTAAGTAATTATGGGGTACTGCAATAAATTCATTGCTTTTAGTTATGTATCATAAAATGATTCTAACTATGCTATAATCATTGGTATTTTAGCCTACAAGGAAAAAAAACTTACCTAGGCAGTAACTAGGTATAAGGGTAGGCAACCATGCCACATTTGAAAAGGCCGATACATGAAGGGAATTGATTCGTGCAAGTTCGGAAACTCCACCAGAAAAAGATAATGGCCCAACTGGATCAACTCTCCAAAGGATAAGTTCACTGTACACAGCATCAATATCCTGTGACGTTCTTACAGTATCCTTATTGTCTAGTCCTGAAGGCAAGATCTCTTGTGCCCCTTTTGTGCTATCCAATGGTGTCCTTACTGCATTATGATGGGAGGTTGTAAGCAGCAGGGGCAGTACTGAATGACAAGCCAAGTCATTAAGATGAAAACGATGGCCACAATAGCGTGATTTGTGGGAAATACTAAGTACAGTTGAAAAGGCAGATTCCTCTGCAAAACTGACTAGCCATTGGTTCAAAGATCCATCTGCATGCTTGGAAATCATCATAACATTGGGGGTGAAAATGCTTAATTTTAAGCTGCTGGATGATTTACTGTGGCCAGAAGAGATTAACATAGAACAGGAACGCCCAAGGCTAGATGGTTTTTGTTTGCCTTGTTGAAGAGCTAGGTCAACATTCTTGGTACAAGCATACATCACTATACTTCTGCAAAGTGAATTTGCATCACCGGTTGGAAAGGCTACAGGGATTCTTGAAACAAACGACACCTACAAATATACAATGGGGAGGGAACAGAGACAGTGAAGCATTAGATTCAAGTTAAATTTCTCAGTGAACTATTTTAATATTTTATTCAGAAAATACATAGTACCTGTACTTGGCGAAACATGCCTGGCTGGTATTCATCTAGCCAACCTACGTGCCATACCAGCAATGACCCATCCATAGGATGAATACTAAACAACATGTCTGCATTTTTATTCCATTCAGACAGCTGTAGTTCAATCTCATGATCAAGTACAGCAGGAGACAAGGGAAGGTAGCTTGCGTTTGGAACTGTTTTTTCTTCAATAGTCTCTTTCTGTTCTTGATTTCCTCTCTGATCTTCTCTAATGTCATCAGTTTCTGACAGAAGAAAAAAAATCGCTGTAAATAAATATGCACATTAAAACAATAATTTTATAAAGATACAAATTTAAGTAAGTTGGCTCTAGGAATATTTGCCAGAATAACAAATTCTAAGGTTAAACAGACAACTGATTTGTCTATACTGCCTATCAGATATCTATGTTCAATATTCTCCATTTAAAAGACAATTCTATGTAAGCTGAGAAGAAGAGATGCATACTCTCAAATATTCAATAAGACTATTTCACATGCCGGAAAGCTGCAACCTCCTTCCTGCCTGAGGTCTCAAATCTTATATCCACGGCTTACATGGAAACTGGTGTCACCAGCATAAACTACAAGGAGACACTTGTTAGGTACGGGTTTGTAAAAACAAAATGTCACTTTGAGATCTTGAGAGGAATTCAAATACAGCAAAGGAACACATTTCTAGTTCAATTTTTTTAAAGCCCACTGAATTACAGAATGAATCACAGTACTGTCAAGTTTACTAAACCCAGCCTTGCTACAGTTCTCAATAATATCACTGATCCAAGAGATCAAGCACTTTAAACAATTAAGTGGTCTAATAATGATCCGTGCATGTGTACACACGAGCACATGTGCGCACGCACACACACACACACACACACACACGTGCACCTCTTAGTGTGTGCACTTTGATTCATAAGTAATTCTTGAAAGGAATTAAAAATGTTCTTGAATAACATGGACTGAAAGGCCCAGAGCTGGTTGTCATATTGGTTGGGATGCTACCCATAAAAAGAGAAGCTGAATTTGGCAAAAAGCTATTTTTCTATTCAATTTGAACCTATTAAAGTCATCTAGTGAACTGTGTTAGCCATGTGTCATGGTATGACATGCAAATATTCCTCTTTTTCAAACTATTATCATGGCTGTTGATAGTTGTCATAGTGGATTTTTGCAGATTCTATCTCTGGTTTTTCTGACGGCGACATAAGAAGAGCCCTACTGGATCAAGCCCAAGGCCTATGTAGTCTGGCATCCTGTTACACACACTGTCCCACCAGATGCCTCTGAGAAGCCCACAGGCAAAAAATGAGGGCATGCCCTCTCTCCTGCTATTGCTCCCCTGCAACTGGTATTGAGAGGCATCGTGCCTCTGAGGCTGGAGGTGGCCCACAGCCACAGACTAGTAGCCATTGATAGACCTGTCCACCATGAATCTAAGCCCTTTTTAAAGCCATCCAAGCTGGTGGCCATCGCCACATCCCATGGAAAAGAATTAAACAGATTATGTGCTGTGTGAAAAAGTACTTCCTCTTTAGTTAGTGTTAGAGAGGCAAGACTTTCCCTTGCAGAAGCCATGCTGGTTCTCCTTCAACAAGGCCTGTTCTTCTATATGCTTAACAATTTTGTCCTTAAGTATGCTTTCCATCAATTTACCTGTCATCAAAGTTAAGCTGACTGGCCTGTAATTTCCTGGATCCCTTCTTGAAAACTGGGGATCCAGGGGGGATCTGGGAAATTGCCATAGGAGGCATATTTTTTTGTTCTGTGTGTAATTTATATCTGATTTTGAAAGGGTAAAGGGGAATTATTAAGAAGCATGCATATTCAATTCCAGTTGAACTAGAAGTGGTTTTTAAGCATATCTTCACTTTCTGCAGAAACATCCTGCTGGCTTAGTCTGATCAATCAAGTCCAAAATTCCATTTCATACAGTGTCCAATCATATCTCTTCAAGAATTTCACAGCCTTCCTCTGTTGTTGCTTCCAGCCTTCTCTAAAATATGGAAGCATATGAAATTTGTCTAATTTCCATTTAAAGTCCCTTAAAAATTCACTAGTGGTGGTCACCACTAGCATTACACCACTAACAGAATTATAGAATCAAAAGTTAACCATTAAGACACACATTTGTTTAATATTTAGTATTCAATACTGGATGTATATGTTTTCTACGAACAACTGAGTCATATAAAGCAACTGCACATAATTTACCTTCATCAGACTTTATATCTGTCTGATTAGATTCTTCAGTGCTGGCCTCAGAAGAAATATGCTCAAAATTCTTTCTAAACTGTTGTAAAAAGACTTCCATTGATAGAGTAAATTGCAACTCTTTATTATTTAGCCAATGCACTACAAAAGGCCCGCTTTTTTCTTCATTTTCACTAAGACTCATGGACGTGATGGAAGGGAGCAAAGGAATGTCTGCAATCAAAGAATGTAAACTTGCATTCAAACCAGAAAGTAATACGCTTTTAAATAATTTCCTCATTTTAGCCAAGATTAATTATATCAATGACACATACTGAGATTACAGACCATAAGCTGTCTAATCCAACTGTCAACAGCACAGAAAGATACTTGTACCCCAACAGTTTAACAGCACCCTCTTAATAGCTTATAGCTAACAGGACAAAGCTGTCCACAGTACTGTCAAATTTGCTCATATAACTACACCAAAGCCACCCTCGATATAAAAGTTTGCTGCTGTAAAGTTTTACTAGCAACAAACTGGCTACTCATAGCTAGGCCTGTGTAGACTCAACACTGTCAGACCTGATCAGATCTGACCACGGAATTGTTGGGAGGAATTTACATGACCTTCACCAAAACTGTCAGGTGTGGCTGGATTGTGTCGGAAATCTGATAATTTCACGACATTCAGTTGGATCCCCTCCCCACCTGCCCCTCTCCTGCCTTTCCCCAGCCCTCTTCCTTACCCGAGACCTTTTAACTTAGAAGATAGAGAAAGGCAAAACGGCAAGTTCGGTGGCTCTAATACTCCCAGAGAGATGGGGGCAGGGAACCAAGAGGGCATGCTATCTTCTACACACGTAGGTCCCGGGTAAGGAAGGAGGAGATTGAGCAGGCAGTGGAGGAAGCAAGGTCCAACAGGCATGTCAGAACTCACAGTTCCACAAGAGGGAATTTTGTCGTTGTTCCGATTGCCAGAGCTCCCTTCTGTCACTGCAAAACCTATTCTGATAATGCCTAATATTGGACATGCCTGTTGGATCCACCCTGATGTACAACTCTACTAAAAGTCCTTTAAACTGAACACAAGAGATCGTAAAAACTATTTCCATGCAGTAGCATAGGATCAAGTTTTACATTTGGGCGACACTCATGAAACAATGTTAAGGCTGATGATGTCAAGTAACATCTTGAACATTTCTAATTCATTGCTGGAAACCAAAGACATACATAAGAAACTGCCTCATGCCCAGTCTGACCACTTGTTCATCTAACTTGTAATATCTACATGAATAGTGACTTCCCAGGATTTCAGACAGGAGTCCTTCCCACCCTTATCTGGACATGCTGGGAATTGAAGTGTGGACTTTCTGCATACAAAATAGGAGTTCTTCCACTGAGCTACAGCCCAACCCCAAGAGCAATTAGATCATATCCACTAGGATTTTTGACATTCTTCTTTCAACAGAACTCTGTGCCATAGAGCAAACTGATTTTGAAAGTCTCATTTTCGAAAGAGGTTTACCATGTAGCATGGAGAAGGACAACAGCTTTTAAAGTTCTCTTTAGCATGTTCAAACAATTTGCTTACCTGTAACTGATGGTCTGGGCATTCTGTTGGCATTCATCAGCCTGGTTTTGTACCTGAACAGAACCTCATGGTGCTGAGTCCCGCCTCATGCACACAGCGCATTCGTTAATGTTGGTGGTTAGGCGCCATCTTATTCAGTTCTTGGATGGCCACCCAGCAGGATGATTGCTACAAGTCTTTTGGATGTAGGCAATACATATGCATATGTATATAAATAGGTTAAATAAAATAAATATGTTAAATAAATAGGAAGTTGCCATATACCAAGTCAGAGCGCTGGTCCATCTAGTTCAGTATTGTCTACACGAACTGGCAGCAGCCTCTCCAAGGTTTCAGGCAGGAGTCTCTTTCAGCCCTATCTTGGAGATGCCAGGGAGGAAACTTGGAACCTTCTGCATGCAAGTATGCAGGTGCTCTTTCCCAAGTGGCCCCATCCCTTAAGGTGAGTATCTTATAGTCTCACATGTAGTCTACCATTCAAATGCAACCAGGGCAGACCCTGCTTAACAAAGGGGTCAATTCATGCTTCCTGCCACAAAACCAGTTCTTCTCCTCCTAAATATGAATATAAGTGGGGGGGGGGTTGTGGTTGTTTGTACACATATTACAGAATCTTCAGCTTGCTGCAGCAGGGAGGATGGAAGCATCTTATGAATGACAACGGATCACTCCCAGATAATCAGTTACAGGTAAGCAACCTGTTTAACCTGGATCATGACCCATTGCCATTCATAAGTCTGAGTGATTAATGAGTTCTCAGGCGATTAATGAGCTCTCCTCAGGAAACTATTGCAAAACCCTCTTCAAAAAACTACTCCCAAAGTTATCAGCTGCTGCAAAGCAAAGATCTAGAGAATAATGCTTAACAAGGTCAACTCTGAAGAGCAAGTAGCAGTTGAACAGGTGCCACTTGTCCATATCCCAAACAAATGTGGCATGGGCACTAGTTAGATGGGCTTTAATATTTCCACATTCTGATACTTGTAGGTTAAGAAGATCAGTTCCAAGTCCTGAGTTTTCTTTAAATAAGATAGGAGACACTTCCGGATGTCCAATACACGCAGAAACCCCATGAATAGGTGTGATCCAAAAACAGAAAATCAGCTCTGTTATCTGATGGTAGCACTCAATGGACAAGAATGCCCTTTGCACTTGTGTATCCAACACTGCCCCAATGTAATGTATTCTCTTTGCAGGTGTTAGGTTGGATTTTTCCCAATTGACCTGCATTCTAAGTGTTTCGAGGAGATGTAAAACATAAAGAGATCTGAGAAAGTAAATCGCTTTTATCTCTGGCCACCAAGAGCCAGTCATCTCGCTAGAGCTCTGGTCTTCAGATGAGCCATGACCACACTCATGCATTTCGTGAACACCCTTGGGACAGTAGTAAGTCCAAAAAGGAGTATATTGTATTGGTAGACTGCACTCCCCACAGTGAATATCAGGTACGTTTGATGATGTGCTTGGACGCCTATGTGGAAGTATGTGTCCTTGAGGTCCGACTTTACAAGCCAATCCTCTTGATGAACAAGAGGAAGGATACTTTGCAACATTATCATCCAAAACTTCCAGACATAGACAACTCATTGAGCCAACTTAAGTCCATAATGGGACGGAACCCACCCCCCATTGGGTATTTGAAAATAGCAGAAGTAGAAGCCGTCCATTTGACACATGTAAAGGAGAAATTGCCCCTTTCTCCAAAAGCATTTTCACTTCTTCTATCAACACTGGCAAGGCAGGTGTGTACTTTACACCTGTTAAGACCAGCAGGGACTTGAACTCTATCACATAGCCTGCGTTGATTATGTGTAAGACCCAGCGGCTGGATGTTATATGGTGTCATGCAGATGCATAGCTTGCCAACTTGATGGAAGACATGGCAATGGGGGGGGGCATGCTGGTGGACAGACTGGTAGATCAAAGATGCTGCTTCGATGGGTCTTGAGGTTTTGAATAGGACCCTTGCAAATTTCTTGGTTTCAATCCATAAGATTTACACTGGAATTTCTGATATGGTTTATGGAAGTCCTCGTGCTCAGAAGTCTTATAAGTAGATTGTCTCAGATTATATGGACAATATCTAGTAGTAGCATAGGAGTTTGAAGTAGTCATAAAGGATTTTGCTGAGAACTTAGACTTCAATTTCTCCGTTGTGGAATCAGTGTCATCACTAAAAACGCCCTTGCCAAACAGTGGGCTTTCAATTTTATCTTTCATATCAAATTCACAGAGCACAGCCACACATGCCTGTGAATGGAAATAGCTGTGGTCATCATTCTGGATTCAGTTTCTGCTAAATGTTTGGCAGTACTGAGCTGTTGGCACATCACAGACTCTGAGTGGGCTTTCACAAAGCACCTCTTGAACTCATCTGGTGTTAAGGTGGCATGATCCTAGAAGAGATTATCCCAGAGGGAATTATTGTACTCAGCCATGCACGCAGTACAATTGGTGATTTTTACAGACAAGCAAGCAGCTGAATAGACTTTTCAACCTAGCACATCAAGCTTGCACCCTTCTTTATCAGCTGGTGTAGGATAGCAACAGTCAGAGTTGGCAAAGGTAGCACAGTCTATGACCAAGGAATTTGGTGAAGGGTGTTTCATTGTCATCTTCTTGTACTCTATATAGACTTTCCAAACATTTGGATGTTGGTGATGACATTTGGAGGACCTCCCAATCAGAATGGGCTGCCTTAGAGATGACCGGCAGCACAGGTAAAAGGACAGGCTGAGTAGACTGGGAGATAGACAAAGTAATAAACCAGATCTTTTAGGTCTATGGTCTCTTTTATTACAAGTCCTAAGGCCACATGAAGTGCCTCCGCCATTTCTGCAACCTGTAGGTGCTAAGATTTAAGCTCATTAGGAGAGACAGATACAGTAGGCTGAACTGGCAACAGATCAGAGGCGGATTAGCCATCAGTTGAGGTTGAGTCATCATACTCCTTATCTGAGGAAGACTGATCAGCTGCTCAAGCTCCTGTGAGAGCAGTATCAGTAGACGAAACATGTGTTGCAACAGCAGCAGGCATATTAGGAAAATGATTAACTGTAGGCACAGGGTACCAGTTTGAGTGCCCGGAATGGCACATGCCCTCTGTGCAAACAATGGGGTTGGAGCAAGAGAGAAAATAGTGGGTAGAAGTAATGTAGACTGACCCGTCGACTCCAAGAGGATTTGAGGTGGCATAATCTGGGTCGCAATCTGAATGTTACCCAATGTAGAACATTGCTGTGCCTTCCATAACTTGTATTCATAATAATAGTAATGATGATGGTGATGAATGGCCAGGGCATTCCATGTCACGATAACAAAGTGCATCCCCCCCAACCAACTTCAGAAAACAGTCCTTGAGACACTGTGTAATCTTTTGGGGGCTTCCAAGAAGTAGAGCAGAAGCAAGAAGTAAACATTCGGCTGTAGAGGTAGCAACAGTCGTGACATCTCGGGCTGGAGACATCGACGGTGTCCTCGATACCATAACAGGCACTTCCTGTGTCATCATCCAAGCCCTGGCTGAGAAAACCTTTGAAGGTAGAGGTGGATGGCATACTCTCAGAGTTCAGCAGAGACTACACTGTAGAAGGGTCCAAGCTGGCTCAGTGGTGGGCCACTGTGTGAAACAAGATACTGGACTAGATAGGCTTTGGATGTGATCCAGCAGGACTTGTCTTATGTTCTTATTACCTCCAAATCAGTTGTCTTGGTGCTGACATTGAATATTACCAGTGAGTGCTGTGGAGATGAGACTCTCGACACTGAGTTGTTTCTCTCAGTGTTGACAGTGACTGTTAAGGTGTAGGTGCCGGCGATAGTGATCTTGCATAATGATGTTCAGCCGATGTCAAAGGGTACACAGGCATTGACACTGATGTCAAGGAAGGACTTAGTGGTGGATCAGAAACTGGCATGGTATCGAAAGACCCATAAGGGAAGCAATCCCCACCCAGTCTCAATCCCAATGGCAATGTGGATTTAAATGCATGGTGAAGGTCTGCTGCAGATGGAGTAGCAGAGGTCGATGAAAGAGTGGAGCCCCAATCTCAATTTAAAAAAAAAAAAAAAATACGGAAGCATTACGATCCTCATCAGAAGCTTTGTGTAAAAAGCACAGTAAGAATTAAACTATTTTTCTCTCACTCACAGAACTGAACTTCACTGAGGAGCCATAACCATTGAGGTGCTAATGCTTTGGAAAGGAACCGAATAAGATAGCGCTTAACCATAAAAATTAATAAATGCACTGTGTGCACGATGCGGATCTTGACACCACAAGGAGCTTGAGGAATCCACCCGCAGGGTCCTACGCAGGCACAGAACCCAGGCTAATGAATGGCAACAGATCACAATCCAGATCTAGGTCTCTTTTTAAAAAAAAAATTCAGTAGCAGCTCTATTCCTCAACCACTATATCATTGTTAATTATTCATACTCTCTTTGGATGCTTCAGTGCTAGGACATCAACCGTCACCACTTGGCAAATGACCATTAGAAATATCATCTAAGGATACTAGCCTGAGAATATGCTAACCACCACCATAAAAACCTAAATGGGTTAGAGTCTAATTTGATAGTCAGCAAGAGGTTATTCATCCCTGCCCATCTGGATTGAAGAAATTGATTTTTGGCCAATTCAGTTTGCCTCCATGACCTTGTTTCCACATAAAATAATAAAATCAATAATTTTCTGTTAATAACTTTTAGTGGCAGACAAAAGCCTTGACCTAATGTTTGTTGTACCTTAAATGATCACAATTAGGATATTCTTAATGTATGAAGAATATTCCTTTTGTAGTAGAGCTTTACTATTTAGGAAGATATCAAAGGAAATTCAGTGCAGCACCCATTTATATTATAAATCTGCATTCTTCATCACCTGTGGCTGGGTTGATGCTGGCAGCAATATGAAAGTGGCAAAGTGCATTTGATTGCAGTGGAGTGTTTCGATGAACTTCATGTGGATCTTGCTGATGTGGCAAGTATCCTGTATGTGCAAGTGCTATTGATCTTCTTCTTCCTCGCCGAAAGGGCTTTAGATTTAACTGTTGGGAGCAGGAATACTTAGATCTGTTCATATGACATATTATTTAAATGAAGAAAATACATTTTGCACTCCATAGTTTCTCTAGAATTTTTACATGAAACATTCTTTTTTCATTGCTTTAAAAAATAGTTGCATCAGTACAGCATCTTAAATAGAAATAATCATTTACGCAGATATGTTTTACGTCTTGGTTCACAGTAGTCATCTAAGCAAACATTATGTTAATAATGGGCAGAATCCAGACGAATGTCTGTTTGCATATTGTAAGAAAATAGTGCCTCTAATTGGTTTGCAGTACTCTGCAATCTTGTAAGAGATTTTCCAGAACCTATACGAAATTATGCAATGAATTCTGGATTGGTGGCTACTAGGGAGAGGGCCTTTTCAGTTGTTCCACCCCGTTTATGGAATAGCTTCCCCAGTGAGGTTTGCCTGGCTTCATCATTATTTTAGATGCCAGGTAAAACATTTTTGTTCATTCAGGCCTTTAAAATTTTGATTTTTAAAACTGATTTTTTAAACAGTTTTTACATTGCTTTGTATTGTATTTTGTATCCCCCCTTTTGAGATCTAATGAGTTATGTGTTTATATTTGATATTTTAATGCTGTGTTGTGAGCCACACAGAGAACAATTTGTCAAGAGGCAGCTAACGAAGATTAATAATAATTATTATTATCATTTATTTATTTATTTACTTACACAGTCAGACAGGTGTTATTGACTGGTTTGTTTTATCCAGACATTGAGTCCTTTCCAAGGACCTGGGATGGCTGAATTTTATTGTCAACGTTGTTGCTGTTGTTATAGATAGATATCATCGCAAAATATAGGCTGTTCCCAGTAAAGCTGCTTTTTGTAATTGGCTGATGGTGATTTCTGTGGCCCCTATGCTGTTGAGGTGCTCTTCAAGGTCTTTTGGAACTGCACCCAGGGTGCCAATTACCACTGGGATTATTTTGGTCTTTTTCTGCCACAGCCTTTCAATTTCAATTTGTAGATCTTTGTATTTGGTGATTTTTTCTAGTTCTTTTTCTTCTATTCTGCTATTCCCTGGTATTGCTATGTCGATTATTTTAACTTGTTTTTCTTTCTTCCCAACTACAGTTATATCTGGTGTATTGTGTGGCAGATGTTTGTCTGTAGTTGGAAGTCCCATAATATTTTTGCATCTTCATTTTCTACAACTTTTTCAATTTTATGGTCCCACCAATTTTTGGCTACAGGTAGCTTGTATTTTTTGCAGATGTTCCAGTGTATCATCCCTGCTAACTTGTCATGCCTTTGTTTGTAGTCAGTCTGTGTGATCTTTTTACAACAGCTGATTAGGTGGTCCACTGTTTCATCTGCTTCTTTACTTTATTATTATTATTATTTTATATTATATTATTATTATTATCTCTTGTTTACACAGTCAGACAGGTGTTATTGACTGGTTTGTTTTATCCAGACATCGAGTCCTTCCCAAGGACCTAGGATGACTGAATTTTATTGTCAATGTTGTTGCTGGTTTTTATTATTATTATTATTATTATTATTATTATTATTATTATTATTATTATTATTATTATTATTATTATTATTATTATTCAAGCAACCGTTAACCAGTGCCCATGTTGTGCTAGAAGTAGTGCAATGTCTTCTGTAGTAGAATAACTATTCTACTACAACACAGGACATCCATCAGCAGTGTTCTTACACTAGTTAAACAACATTACACTAATACAATACTCATCTGGATCCTGCTCAGAGTTAGGTTCATTATTATTTTTTTTGACACTCAGACAATAAAAGTCAGCCTGAATATCAACTTGAACACAGACTATACACATTTGGTAAGCTTAGTCAGAGTCAGGTAGTTAGATTATATCTTCTCACCTCTAAAGCATTTTTCACGCTTTCCTTACTAGAAGCATTCCTCTTAAAGTTATTAGTTAACTTTACCGACTCGGGCCCGTGGCTGTACCCACTTCCATAGAGCAGACTATCGTTGGGCAACAATGTCTCTGCCCAGAGACGGCATATATTATCTTTGCAGCATGTCAGCAATACATTGCATACAGCACCACTAAAAATAAAAATAAAAATAGCTTAGTTAAAAAAGCAAACTAAATTTCAAAAAAACCAGCAATTCCTAATCTCTACATTTACCTATAATCTATGTTTTCTACACTTTTTCTACAATGAAGTCATTGGTTTTATAGATGCTAAATCTACAAATGCATAAGGGGATTCATGCCAGGAAATGACACTGTATTGAACTAGGGGCTGACAACTAGAATTGATGCATGCAAGGAGAAAAATTATGTATGTGCAATGCAGGATGGGGCATTTTGCCAGTTCTCTATGACATACAAAATATATGTCAGGGATCTATTTTGGGGAGGTACAGCAGGCTGCAAAAAGTGCTGTTCCCCCACTGCATATGTAAAAATTTCTTCCATGCACACATAATTAGTCTACATATCAGTCAGGTGTTTTGATCAAACACTAAAACAGGCACACTACCAATTTCTTAACAGGTATCTACCAAATTGTGCATTTCATGACAATTTAAGCCACAGTAGGCTTGGGTTTTACCCTGGCTTCTAAATACTACAGGTATAAATGTTTCCTAGAACCATGAGTGCAACGTATAAAGTGGCGGACATCCTGAAGTCATCCACATGTAATGCCATTACTCGATGTTGGTGGCAAGAGCAGAGAGTTAAAAGATGGCACAATGTGTTACTGGCAACACTGTTTGCTTTTCATCAGCAGCCACATAGCTCAAAAAATTATTAAATCTTGTACCAATTATCACAGCAGATTTCAGTGTTGACAGATTATCACATGACAAACCTTCAGCCTGCAATGGGTGGGTTGTTTTGATTAAATCAACATACTCTGTAGCAGAGATTTCACATGCTACTTGGGGTATTTTAAAGAAGCAAATCTTGTGGCTTCAGAAAACATCCCTCACTCAACATGATGCATTCAATATTTCCTTCAGTTATATAGTTCTCAATTCAACAGATGCCATTTAACACATTATCAATTTCAATATTACTACCATTTAGAAATGAAGGCCTGCTTAGACTTAGCCCAAAAATTAACAACTCACCATGGCTAATGAAATCAAGTTGTGACAAACAGTAAAGTATTAGAAACTGAATATTGTCAAACATTAAGCATTCTCACCGTGGCATGTATTTACTTGTTTTTCGCCAGGAAAATCCATTAACAGCCCGAGGATGAACCAAGTAAATAAAGGAGAAACCCACTTCCTGTGTTGTGGTTTCTGGTGTTGAAACTTGAGGTACAATTGCTGATTTCCAACTATCAGTGTTATACCACACCTTTACAAGACAATCATCCTGGCAAAGACAAATAATATTGGTATATACTGATGTGACTTCCCATAGTTGCTACTTAGAACTCATTCTTCAACTCAGTCTCAAAGTGGCTACTCAACATTTTTACCACTTTTGTAGAACTCACCATGTAAGATTTGAGAATGAAGTTACCTAGCAATGATAGTTTATCCTAAAAAAAAAAAAAGTGCAAACTGGCCACAATTTCTGTTTTTCATTCTTCCTGATCAGGTCTGCAATTTTTGGCTGCACATAGTAGCCATCTATTATTTTCAGTTATCACTGACAGAGCCCTTCCTCAAAGCTACTTCATGATGGGCATGGGGAGAAAGCTGGAGGCAGCAAAAAAAAAAGTGATTCATGCTGCTTTTGCCTTTCCCCAAAGCCCAGAAAGCAGTGAAAAGTCCTCCTCTCTTGAGTTCTCTGCCCATGCAAGAAGACTTAGGAGGACTGGTTTGGTCTGACTCTCATGCATTCTCCTAGGGCATCCCTCTCCATTTAGAGATCACTGCAAGGAACAAAACAATTTGGGAGAGGGTGGGGTAAAATCTCACTTGGTGATAGTATCTTGAGAAGAAACAAATAGCCACCACCAGAGTTAAATTTAGTCACTTGCAACTTATACCTGAATATAAAATCATATTCAGGGATCATTGTTCTCGATCTGTACAACAGAAGGCTATTTATAGTAGTCCAAGAACTCAACCATTAACATTTTACTTTTGCTACTCTTAATTACTGCCTCACATTCCTATTTTAAATGGCTGCACCCTACAAACTTCTACAGCAAAAAGCAGCATATTATAACTCCATCTGCAAACAGGATGGCATCCAAAATAGGTAAGGCAATATATTTCTTACATCAATTACAGTTCAACAACTTCCTTTAATGGGGCTCCAACCATAGCAGCTATCTTAAAAAAAAAAAAAAAGTTCTGCATTGTGGCCAGAAAGATTCCATAAAAAACCATTCTCTCTAGAAAGGAGTACAGAAGTACATTTTAAAATTGTAAACATCAGATGGACAAAAAGTCTGTTGTACATGGAGGATCCTTAGTAGGGGATTCTAAGGCAACGATGCATTACAAAGCCAGCATCATTTTCCCCAGATCTTCTCTGGCTCAGAATATAAAAATGGGAGTCTAGAACACACCGTCAACTGATCAGGCTGATTCATAGGTGCATGTGTTTAACGCTGAGTCTGGTTGATTGTTGTGAACTATGTGACCACACCACTCAAATATGTTCTAGTTTTGTCCAAACTGTGGATACTAATCCCAGCTCAGATGAAGTTGTACAAGAGTCCAGGGAGATGTGAAGTCTCTGACATAGGCCATGGGAGAGCGCTCAGGGAAACTCCAAGCACATGGGAGCTGCACAATTCTGAGCTTGTCTGAACCATCTTATGGAAGTTCCCTAACATGACCAAATGAAAGCTTTGGCAGACTTGCTATAAACCATCCTCATAAATCACTGTCACAATACCCTTTTCTAGGTCCCACTCCCACCCCTAACTACAGTCCCATGGGACAGGGGATGGTTTACAGAAGTATCTCTTTCAAAACTATCAAAATAAATTACCTTCCCTGCAGTAGCAAAAAATTCTCCGTCAGGTGAAAATTTCATTAGGTGAACTTGGGAAGCAGTACTGTAAAGTTTAAAAGAGAGCATCATGTTAAACATTACTTGATACCTCAAAAGTTAATAAAAACTAGGCAAGGATTAAATATTAACAGAGCTAGAAAATAGATACTTTGAAATTCAGTTATTCTACTTGCTGCAGATGATTTAACACAAAACAATTGATGCCAGTTATGTGCATTCTAAGGCTGACGTTTCAAAAGATCAGCAGATTCATTTAGGATGCTGACCCATGAAACTAAAGTTACAACATGAGATATCCCATGGCTAGACTTGAGTGATGCATATCATTTGATTTGGATCTCAACTTATAGCATACATTTGACTGCATATTATTTCAGTGTTGAGAAAAATCTGCTGAAACTTCATTTAGTTTTAAGCTCTAGCACTTATACTGTCTTTATCTTAGGATGCTATACATTCATGTATAGATGGACTCCATATTATAGAGATGGAACGTATCTGAGAACTTTTAGGAGGAAAATACTTTTTTAAAAAAATCATCTTATAGCCTCAAGGGAAATAAATTCTTCTTCTATACATAAATACATTTTTTCTACTTGACATAAAACGTATTCTGAAAAACATATTGGAATGCTACTATTGCTGTTACAGTCATATGTGGAAATGAGTACCCAGAAGTCTGAATACAAGAAACTTCTAAAGCTTTACTGAAGCCCAGCACTTGCACTTTCCCCCTCTTGGCAGGCACGAGTGCATGTGTCTTAGAGAATGTTAGGCATTAATCCAGCCATTTAATGGCAAAGGAGTGGCCCAGAGAGAACACAGGGCTTCCTTTTGTGTTACTGCCAGTGTTGGGTCGGTGTGCAATGCAGCATACATATGATTCTGGTTTTTCCTCTTCTGGATTTTTTTTAAAGAAGAAAAATCAGAATCATATATATTTCTATGAAGAACTGGAAGGATGTACTAGAGCAAGTACTTTCTGTATCATCCACATAATACACACATGTGCATCGACCACTTCCGGTATGACGCTGACTGGGGCTGCTGGGAGGTATGCTGAAGCCTCACATCAGTGGTTTGGGGCACAGCACCAGCAGGGGGAAAGTGATAGGGAAGTAAAGGCACCCTCCCTGCCTCTTAAAGGCCTCTCCCCAGCTCCCAGGAGTGCACGAACCTGTTCGTGCACTTCCCTAGTGTCAACACCTTACATTAGCTACACAATAATGCTATACTTAATATTTCTTACTTGCACTGCCAAACAATTCTCCAGTCTCGAGAATCTGTTTTTTCAGGATTCACATCTTCCAATGAGTTTTCAAAGTTTACATTGGACCAAAGCTGCAGACAACTGGAACCAATCAAAAGACGAGAGCCTAGATTTTGAAAATGGATACAAGTTAGTCTAACAAATAAACAGATTGCTTACCTGTAACAGATGATCTGGTAGTGGTTCCATACATTCATTAACAGTGGGTTCTGCACCTGCGCAGATCAGCTTCAGTTGCAATTAGATAGCTCCTCCAGACGCCTATAACCACCAGCTGCACGTGACTGCAGTACCCTTTAGTGGTCGATAGGCATCCCTTTATTCAGTTTCTTGAGGGCCAACAAGTTATCCTGGTAACTGTGTGTTAGACTGGCAACCGTATGTACTCCCGTAGCATAATGTCCTTCTTGTAGCTTGTTATAAAGTGGGGACGGACGGGCGGGTTTTATGAATATATGGAACCATTATCAGATCATCTGTTACAGTTAAGGAACCTGTTTATCTGGATAGTGGTTCAAGACATTCATAACAGTGCGTGAATTACAAGCTACCCAGTAGGTGCTGGGTGTTGCAAGCTATGGTAAAACTCTCTTAAGGACTGCCCGTCCAAATTCTGCCACTGCACACAGGTCTAAGGCGTAATGTTTGATGAAGGAGTGATGAGACACCCAGGTAGCAGCACTGCAAATGTCTTTAAATCTGATGCCCGCAAAATGTGCTGCAGAAGTGGCATACGCTCTAGTGAAATGAGCATGTATAGAAGCTGGTGGAGTAACGTTGGTGGTCATAAGCCATCTTAATAAGCTCTACCAGCCAAAAGGAGAGTTTATGTCGAGTTTGAGAGAGACCTTTGTGTTTGCTTTTCTCACATATGAACAGATGTCTTGTTTTCTGAATGTGACGTGTCGCTTTGAGATACAGCAGTGCCCTATGGACATCCAGTGAATGCATTGCACAGTCCAATGGTGACGGGTTGTGGTAAAAGGTAGGCAATACAATATCCGCGTTCAAGTGGAAGTCTGAAACAATCTTAGGCCTGAAGTCCGGGTGTAAACGCATGTCGACTCGGTCGGGGTAGAATTTTATGTAGGGCTCATCTATCCGGAGCACCCGGAGTTCACAAACTCGTTTTGCTGTGGTTATAGCCATCAGGAAAATTGTTTTGAGAGTCACCAACTTCAATGCTGATGATGCCATTGGTTCAAAAGGTGCTTTTATCAGCACTGTGAGAACTAGAGTCAGACTCCATTTTTCCGTTGGTGGTCCAACAGGTGGATAAAGGATATTAATACCCTTGAGGAAGTCCTTACATACGGGGTGAGAGAACACTGTTTTGCCATCCCAGCAGCGATGGCGTGCCAAAATTGCTGCCATATGTATTTTTATAGAGACATTGGCTAGGCTGTCTCTCTTCAAGCTGGTGAGGTAGAGGAGTACAGCTTTCAAGCTCACTTGCCTGGGTACGAATCCCCAAGAGGCTGCGTGTGCACAGAATCTGTGCCATTTTGCTCTGTAGTTGAGCCTGGTGGATGCTTTCTGGGTGTTGAGGAGAATTTTCTTCAGAAACCTACCCTCCATGTGGTGAGATTCAATACCGATGAGTTTGGGTGCAGGATGCGGCCGTGGTCCTGAGAGATCTGATCTGGCCACCGAGGGAGTCTTCTGTATACTTCCCTTGGATAGTCTGAGTAGTTGTGTGTACCACGGTTGTCTTGGCACAACTACAATGGCCTGCATCTGATCTTGTAGCATCTTGGCAATCACCCTGGCCAGTAGGGGTATCGGCGGATAAGCACAGAATATACCCTGTCCACTGATATTGAAAGGCATCACCCTTAGACAGCGTTCCCTTTCCCATCCTTGAGCAATATTGGTTGCATTTCCTGTTGTGGGCAGTTGTGAATACGTCTACTTCCGCTGTTCCCAATGATGCAAACAGCTGTTTCAGGGTCGTTGGATTTAGCTCCCACTCGTGTTGTTGTAGCACCAGGTCTCTGCTTAGTGAATCTGCTAGGCAGTTTAGGGCCCCTTTGATGTGCATGGCGACTAGATGGATTTTTAAAGGGATTCACCAGTTCCAGAGCTGGAGGCTGAAGTTGCACAATGACCTGGATACCATTCCTCCTTGTTTGTTCACATAAGCAATGGCCGTAGTGTTGTCCATTTGTAGTTGGATGACGCAGCCCCCTGTGTGGTTCTGAAATGTTTGAAGGGCTTTGTATACCGCTAGGAGTTCCAGGAAGTTGATGTAGAGATGAGCTTCTTTTGGAGGCCAAAGGCCTTGTGCTCTCTGTTCTCCAAGGTGGGCTCCCCACCCTCTCATGGAGGCATCCGAAGTCACTGTCAAGGTAGGCTGTAGCATTTTGAAGGGTACCCCTTTCAGTAGGTGCACTTTCTTCATCTACCAATGTAAGGAGAATAGCACATTTTCTGGGAGTAGGATCCTTCTGGACTGTGGTTTGGCCCTTGGGCGGAATGCACGAAGAAACCATAGTTGTAATATGTACATCCTTAGTCTCGCATAAGACAGTTGTGGTGCAGGAGGACATGAGGCCTAATAGAACTTGTATGTTCCTTGCTTTTTGTAATGGAGTCGTATGAAACAAGTTGATGAGGGCTTGTATGTGCTTGAAGCGCTCTTCCGGAAGATATGCCATCCGCCACGGCTGGTGGCGGAAGATATGCCACCAGCTGTACCCCGATGTATTGTAGGCAAGTTGATAGTTTCAGGAATGACTTTTTCCAATTGATTTGGATTCCCAAATCTCCCAAGAGTGATGTCACTACATCTATGTGGGCTAGAAGCTGTTCCGTCCTGGCCGTAAGGAACCAGTAGTCCAGGTAGGGGTATACTGACAGACCCTGTATCCTCAGATAGGCTACTATGACAGACACACACTTCATGAATACCCTTGGAGTGGTAACAAGTCCGAAGGGTAACATGTACTGATAGATCTCCGACCCCATCGTAAAGCGGAGATACTTGCAATGGCTTTCCTGTATGCCAACATGGAAATAGGTATCCTTTAGGTTGCGTGGTGCAATCCATTGCTCCTCCTGGAGTAGCGGAAGGATGGCTTGCAACGTTGTCATGCAGAATTTTTGTACCTCAATGTATTGGTTCAGCCACCACAAGTTCATTATGGGTTGCATGCCCCTATCCCATTTGGGGATCTGAAAGTAGCAGGAGTAAAATCCCATCTGGCTGTGAGCCCATTGCACTAGAGAAATGGCTTCTTTTATCAACAACTGTTGCACTTCCTCCTGCAGTATTGGTATTTCAGAAGTGAACATCACACCCTTGAACGGTGGGTCTTCCTTGAATTCTACCGCATAACCTGTTGTGATTATGCGCAAGACCCACCGGTCTGATGTTATATGGTGCCACGCTTAAGCGTAGCTCACCAGTTTGATGGCTATTCAGGCTGGCATCAAGGAGATGTTTTTCCTCATGCAGGTGTTCAGTGATTGTTTTTGGCTGTTGATGTATATGCAGGTGGGCTCTGGCCCAGATCAAAGATGCTGCTTGGTTTGTTGTGCAGCCTTATTACGTCCTGGCTGGTTTGGCTTGTTTCTGGAGTAGAAAGGTTTCCTATTATAATGTTGGTAAGGTCACCTGTACTCCTTGCGGTTGGACTGGCGGTAGAAGGTTTGTTTCCATTGATACTACTGGTAAGATTGGAACCTGGTGTTAGTGTATTTTGGTGTTGTAAATGAGCAAGTGGTTATCTTTGATTTTTTCCACTGTTTCACTGTCTCGGTTTTATCAGAGAATAGTCCTTTTCCTTCAAAAGGAAGTGACTCGATGCAGTCTTTCATATCTTGTTGCAGGCCCATAGATCTCAACCAAGCGTGCCTTCTCAATACAATGGACAAAGTCAATGTCCGCGATACTGATTTTGCCAAATGTTTGGCGTCTGCCAGTTGCTGCCATTGTTCTAGCAAAGGTGGTTTCAAACTTCTTAACAAAGTCTGCAGGTTCAAGAGAAGCATGCAAATCATATAGGTTCTCGCATAGGGAATGAGTATACCTGACCTAACAGGCAATATAATGTGCAATCTTTATAGAAAGGCAAGCCATAGAGTAAGTGCATCTGCCTAGCACATTCTGTTTACGGCCTTTGTCTGCTGGTGTAGTATGCTGGCAGCCCCTTTTAGAAGTTGTGGCGCAATCAACCACCAAGGAATTAGGTGTGGGGTGGTGTATGAGGTATTCATTGTCCTCCTCCTCTATATAATATAGTGCTTCCAGGCGTCTGGAGGTGGGCATAGAGGTTTGGATTATCTCCCAAGCTGACTTGGCAGCCCTGGAAATATATGGTAGCATAGGAATGTAGACAGGTTGCAATCCTGTGGCTGTATCATATTATAAACAGGATCATTAATTCTGTGGTTTTATGTTTTAGGTCTAATCCCAAGACTTGCACCATTTCTGCAACTTGTTGGTGATAACCCTTCATCTCATTGGGTGAGGTTGAAGGGAGAGCCAGCGTGGTGTAGTGGTTAGAGCGCTGGACTAGGACCGGGGAGACCCAAGTTCAAATCCCCATTCAGCCATGAAACTAGCTGGGTGACTCTGGGCCAGTCACTTCTCTCTCAACCTAACCTAATTCACAGGGTTGTTGTGAAAGAGAAACTCAAGTATGTAGTACACCGCTCTGGGCTCTTTGGAGGAAAAACGGGATATAAATGTAGTAACAACAACAACTACTACTACTACTACATCAGAGCTTGGGATCAGGAAGAATGGGTTCTTCTGCGTCAGGCTCCGTCAATTCCGACGCATAACTATCTGTGTCACCACCACCATCATCATCATCATTTGAAGAGGCAACAGGTGAATCACCCACAGTGGTAGATGTCCCAGGGGTGGAAGACTGAACCTGGATTGTCTGTGTGGCTGCTTGGTGAAGTGTTTACCGTGGAAGCAACGCTGGTCTGGGTGGAAAGCTGGCTTGGAGCGATACTGTACATTGTTGTTTTCCTGGTTTGTACAGCAGATTCCTTTTGTACTTCTTCAATATGTAATGTCTGCACTGTGGATTCTCTCTGTTGTTGAGCTGTGTGTTGATGATACTTCTCCCTCATCCACTGTGTGAAAAGAGAGTACTCTTCTCAGGTGATAGTGTAGGAATCACCCCATCCCCCATGGGGCAAGAGGCCGCTTACTGGTGTTTCCCTTGCTGAGATGGATGGGTTTCTCGGTATCAAGGTTGGCTGGACCTCAGTGTCCTGAAACCCTGGAAAGGCACCTGTTGAGTGTGTACTTTCCTGATTGTAGCAAGCGGGCAAGTCTTGTTGAGGACTGTCCAAGTATTTGTATGCGAGTGCCTGGAGATACCCCATATAGTCTTTGACGATGAAGCAGTGGATGTCATGGTCTGGTTGGACATCGATCTCAGCGTTGAGTGTGGTGTCTGAGACGACTGCTCTCATAGGATTAAGCAATTCTTCTGTTGTCTTTTACAGGCTCGATGTTGTCGCTTTTGATGTTGATGTCGTTGGGGTGGGTATAACCTCTGCCTGCTTCGAAGTTGAGCTTGTTTGAAGTAGAGCAGTCAGTAGTATTTAAGAAAGTGGCGTAGATGGTGACTGATGCAGTGTTAGAGCCGGTGATCAAGAAATCGATCAATGTCAAGGAGTTCCGTAGGTTTGAAGGCCCATGGGCAAAGGGGTATGACTAGCCTCATGGCTATGGTGCCCTTTAAGTTGCCATTTGTGCTTTTTAGTCGGCGGTTCCAGCATTGTAGCCTTGCATTTTCTCTTTGGACTACGTAGCAGGCCTCCTGGTTTTTTAAATCGAGAGCTGCTGCTCAACGTTGTAGCGGTCGACACCAAGGAGATCAATGTCTTGGCCTTTGTTGTTGCAGCTGGGACTTTAGACTGCATTATGGGTACAGGTCCTAATGACAAGGAGATCTTTTTGGGAAGAAGAGCCTCTTCCATTAAGGAGACCTTCAGGTGTGCCGCACGATTCTTAATCGTCTTCTTACTGAAGGTTGCATAGACAGAGCAATTAGATGTGTTATGGGCTTGTTCCAAACACAACAAACCAAGGTCATGGCCATCTGTTGAGAGGAGTTTTCCGTGACAATTGTGGCACCTTTTAAAGGTCGCTTTATCCTGTGTAGATCCCCTTTTCCTGCCAATATGGTCTAAGAGACTATCAAGAAGAGATTTTAGGGGTGTGGGGTTTTTTTGTTTTGTTTTTACAATACTGTGTCATCTAGTTCTGAATGGGAAAATGAAAGTAGAATAGTTGTACGTGCTGTGGTCAAAGGAAGAATCAGAGATATCGCCAAAACCAAGGGGGTATCCAAAAGAGTTGTCTAGGTCTGTTGCCAGTTGTAGTTAAGGAGTTTAAAGCAATAAGAGTTTAGAGTTGTTATCCAGTACCTGCCATGAGAGGGTACTGCAATCACGTGTAGCTGGCGGTTATAGGCATCTCGAGGAGCTAACTAATTCCAACCGAAGTTGATCCGTGCAGGTGCAGAACCCACTGTTATGAACGTCTGGAACGACTATCTAGATCAGGCTCTGTACAAATATGCCTGGAACTTAAAGATGGCCTACAAGAATCACTCATCAATAAGCATCCGCTGCATAACTCGTCTATGCAACTGGAGTCCTGTAACAGGAATAGTTCTTTAAGATGAGTAGTGACCTTGTTTTAGTCTAATTGAAACATATGAACTTCACTGAGAAATCAATTGGCAAAGACACAACAGCTAATCCAGACAGTAGAATACTACCACTATTGCTTGATGCTTAAAAGGAGATCAGCCTGTCTCCACCCACCAACCATACTGACAACATCAACACAGCCAGCCAAATCTACCTTAACTGCCTTTTCAGGTCACCAAAAGAGTTTACTTAACAAGATGTTTCCAAAAGGATGGACTACCAAAATACAGATGATTGAAATTATGAAGAAGAAGAAAATTAGAACTGCCCTATAAGAAGATAGAGTAGTAATACAAAGAGACATGCTTAAACCAAGAACTGGATGAAAGGAAAATATTTAGTTATTTCTACACTTACCCATAGGGTCCCATGTTAAGTTATGGACTACATGCTCCAGTGAAATTTGACCTGACTTCTGCCACTGATAATGCAACTCCTAAAATCAAAACACAAATGTATTATGAAATCATTCTGAAAAATTACATTTAGTTGGAACACTTGCAGATTAAAAGTTTGTAATTTAACAATATTCTTAGTTACATGGAAGTATTCCCATGCATCTAGTGAAGAATGCTTGATAGTAGATCTTAATACTGAATTCATGTTCTGAAGCAATTATACAAGTTTAATGCCAGTGTAATACTCATGCAAGATTAGTTTGGAAGCTACCCAACTTATTCACGTGATGTCAAGTTTTTGCACTGCAAGCAAAACAGTTCTGTAATATTCTGCATGAAATGTATTAATGATAGCATCTGAATCAGAGTGAAGCTAAATTGTTAGTGGTTAAACTTCCTAAATCAGCAGATACGTTTCAGAACACCAAACTGAAGCTGCTGCTTCATTGGAAACTAGGCTCCACCCCATGTACACTCTCTGGGAAGCTTGGTTAAACTTTGTAGTTAAATATAGAATCAAAGTCAAAGCCTTGATCAATCATTCCTGCTTAATGATTGAAACAACAAAAACAATAAGCGCAATAATATAATATACTAGCTGGGCCAGATGCAGAGCATCTGTGCCTCTGCTGGCCCACTTGGCCTGCTTTCCCCCCACCTGCCTGCAGTTTCTGGCCGGCTTCCAAGCCGACCCAGCCCCTCCTCCTACCTGCTTTCTCATCCCGGCAGCCGGCCCGCCGCCACCTCATCCTGGTGGTCATTTTCTCCCTGTCCTCGTCACTAGTCCGGCAGCTGCTCACAAACTCTCGTGTGCACCAGCCACTTCTGGCCTGAGGTGGCACTAAAAATATCCTCCCCACCTCTGAGCCAGCTGAACTGCCAGACATTCAAACTGCCTTGGAAGCCCATAAAAGGACCTCCGAATGGGTTCATGCACATGATCACATCCCTAATCAGCAGTACTCAGCCAGAGGTCTGCTCTGGATTAGAAACCAGCTGAAATCCTCTTAAATGAAGGATTCTACTATAAAACCTACTATAATATAAAATCCTACTTTGAAAAAATTCTACTATAGCATCTGTTTCCTAAAGGTTGCTCAACATTTCTGAGGAAGCTTCTCACAGCATTGTGAATTTAGCTTCAGATCTGTGACCTCCATCTCTCAGAGGTAGACTAGGAATTGTCTATCATTAAAAACTGTTCTCTAAGTTCTCCTGTGATTACTGATAAAATGTCATGACTTCCATATTACCCTTTTTCTTAGAATTCAAATTGGCACCATTCACATCTATATCATAATTTATTTGGAAACACTATTTATATGTAACACACAGTAGGCATGATTATTATGCAATGACATGGAGTCATTATGACTTTACATGCAAAATTACTGGCTCATGTGCTCAGTTTGCTAATTCAATATTACGCAAGAATGCAATGTTACTAGATTGGACCAAGAGATAATCTTCTTCCTAAAGCACTGTCTGCAATCCACATGCTTCAGAAGAACATTAGTCAAGTCTGTATGGCAACCTCAAGACTTTTCAATAATATGTAGTTTGAAGATCAGTCAAAACTTGACATTATGAACTTGGCTCTGTCTGTGTGTACACGTGCACAATGCAAAATGGCAGAAATAGGTGGAGACTTTTTTTCTCACACACGCTCCATTCCACTCTCCAATTTCTAGAGAGTGTAATGGAGCATGTATGACAAAAAAGCCATACACCCTCCAAGAATGAGCATTATCAGGAACTTACAAGGATGGATCCAGGGGTACCCTTGCATGAGTGGAAAAGCACTTACACTCATTTAAGGAGTTAAGAAACTATTTCTGTCACTGACAGATCTAGGATCATATCCTACACTTTTTGAGAGGATTTTCTTACCCTCAGGATCAGTTTTTTCTGGGAAATTTGGGGCTGCTTTACAGAGGAAGGGGCAGGAAAGCCCCATTTTGTGATTTTGCATTTCTCTTGATCTAAGCCACTGCACTGGGAGAAGTAGAAAAAGTTGTCAAGAAAAGGCAGAAAGAGGAAACAAACACACTCAGTATTCCTCTGTCCTGCTCCCAGCATCTCTTGGCAGGCTGAGTTTAGAACTAGCTTGTGGAAGGACTCTGTGGCAATTCCACAGCTACTTTAAGGCTACATGGTCCCGGAAGCATACACAGTTCTGAGAAGCCTTGCAGAGTGGTGAAAACAGGATTCTCTACCAGCTAACAGGACTAAGTGGCTGGTGTCACCCCTGCTGCAAGATCCAACTGCTTAATAAGCTTGTGACAGCAGTAAATCCCTCTACTAGCCTGAGAGCTTACTGGCTAAATATGTGAGCTGTAGTGCCAGCATCCTGAGTCCCTCTAGCTTTTGTTCACTGAGACAGTCCGTAGTTCTTCAGATGAATTCTGGCTCAGTCTCATGGTCAGGGGAGCTAATGGCAGGTCTTTTGATACCTGCCAATTCCAAGCACAAAGATTAAGGTGCTTGTATTGGTGTGTAGTGGGGGGAGTGCTACTTTTTCCCAGCCTAAGAAATCAGCAAGCACCACCTTGGGAAACCATGTACCAAGCCATGACAATTTGTTACCGGATCATACCCGACTGCAAGAGTTGTCAAGGGAACAGGCTCCAAGCTAATCTACTCAGACCCCTTCTGTCTCTTAATCATCCACATAGCATGTGTAAGCATGCTAGACTCAAGTAGCACCACAATAATTGTGGCTTGATGCTAGTATATAGATTGGAAAACTATGCTACTGTTGGGTCAGGAGTGTCAGTTGCTGCATGATGATCTTGTTTTGGGAAGACTAAAGAGTCTCATTGCTTTGGTGACATTGCCCCCAACCTTGAAGGGCCATTCTTCATATGAAAGGTTTAAAAAATCAATTAAGCATAACCACAAATAACTGCAATTGAGGAGACTTTGTCTTCAGCAAAAACATTCCACTTTCACTTTTTACTTATCCAGTAAACGGAATTGTAAATTATTTTTCTCAATCATTTTGGCACATGAACTTAAGTAGGTCCAGATCTGTTTAGTGCTTCAACAGGAGACTATTTGAGAACCTCATTTATACCACTCTTAGTTCTGTGGAAGAAAAGTGGAATATAAATGTAACAAATTATTTATTTATTTATTTCAATGTTTATACCGCCCTTCCAGAAAGTCTCAGGGCAGTATCTGTCTTCAAAAATTGGTAGTGGGCAGCATCCAGCCTAAGATTAGTATGAGCAGAACACTCATCTACTTGCATACGGGGGAGATGCAATCACCAATCCACCCCTGCCATTTCTGCAGCAACAACAAAATAGTCCCCAAAGGTCCTCCAACCCTATGGGGGATGTTTTCAAGAAGCACAGAAGGCTTCAGAGAAAGAAACATTGATAGACTTACCGTGAAGGGTTCTTTTTCAAGGTATGGGGAGGGCATCCTACACGTGACCGGTTATCAAGCTCTGCATGCTCCAAGACAGGACCAATCAAATTTCAGGTCAGCTGTTACTCCAACCCCAGTTCCAGGACTGTAGAGCACAGTAAAAGCACAAGGAAAAGGAGAGAAATTCTCGCCCATGAAGAAGGAGTTATAAGTAAAAGAGCATAAGTAAAGAAAAAACAAGTGATAGCAAAAACTGAAACCCTGGGAGTTGCCCCACCTCCCTGAGAGCCCTCTCTTTAAACATCTGTGGCTGGGGTGGATGCCCTCCCCATACCTTGAAAAAGAACCCTTCACAGTATATCTATCAATGTTTCTTTTTCCATGGTATGGGGAAAGCATCCTACACGTGACGGGATGTATCCAACCACACTAAGAAGTGGGGGAAGCGGTTAGACCACCTTCTGCAAGACTGTCCATCCAATAGCTGCTTGAGCCGCATGAAAGAACGGAATCTTGTAATGTCTAACGAAGGGGGACACTGACATCCAAGTTGCCACCTTACAGATTTCCTCCAAAGGCACACAAGCTAAAAAAGCCGCAGAAGTGCAAGCACTTCTCGTAGAATGGGCTGTGATACCTTGAGGTATGGTCAAATGGAGATATTTATAAGCTAAGGCTATGGTCGCCCTAATCCATCAACCCAGGGAAACCTTGGACACCTTAGCTGCCAAGGAAGAGGGATGAAAGGATACGAAAAGAGAATCGGTCCTACGAAAACGCTTGGACAGTTTAAGGTACATTCTGAGTGCTCTGTGCACATCTAAGGTATGCCAAGCCCGCTCCTTAGGATGAGTAGGGCTGGGACAGAAAGAAGGCAATACAAGATCTGGCTCCTATGGAAAATCAAATTAACCTTGAGCAAAAAAGTGGGGTCCACCTTTAATACAACCGAGTCCTTTTGAAAAATATGCAACTCGTTGCGAACCGATAGAGCAGCCAACTCGGACACCCTCCATGCCAACGTGATGGCTACCAAAAACAGGACCTTGAAAGACAAAATTCTCAAGTGAACTGAACAAAGGGGCTCAAAGGCAGCGTTAGTAAGGGCGTTTAAAACTTTTTTTTTTAAAGTCTCAGGAGGAAAACCTATGAATGTGGGGAGGAACCAAATTGTTTGCTCCCTGCAGAAAACGCTGCATATGAAGGTGCAAGGTGGATGAACCTAGCACAACTATGTTCATTCAGCACAGAAGACAATGCCAATTGTCTGTCGTCTCAATGTGCTTGGACGAAGGCCCTTCTCAATGCCCAACTGAAGGAACCCTAGGACCTCTGGAACTCCGCTGAAGATGCAGAATGCTGTGCTTTCATCCCCAGGTACAAAAAGCCGATCAGGTACACTGATAGATGTGCAAGGTAGGTGACCTTCTTGAAGCCAGGATTGTGTCCTGTACCTATCATGAATATCCCTCGGCTTCTAAAGTCTTACGCTCAACCTCCATGCGTGAGGGTGTAGCCAGGCCCGGTCCAGGTGAAAAAGAGACCCTTGCGACAAAAGATCCCTTCTTAGAGGAAGAGACCATGTTGAATTGAAAGAAGCAGCAGGTCCAAAAACCAAGGTCTGCGAGGCAGCCAAGGAGATGTGAGGGCTTCCACCTGTTCTGCCTGGTGACTCATATGGTGAAGAACCTTTGCAGCTTGGTGTTTATGATGCAAACAGGTCCAACTGCGAGAGACCCCACCTTCATATTATTTGTTCGAAAACTGCTGGGTGTAGAGACCATTCCACTGGGTCTATCCACTGGCAGCTCAGGCAGTCCGCTTGTAAGTTCGCCAGTCCGCTCTGATGTTCCGCTGATACCAAGTTCAGGTGACCTTCCACTAAGGAAAAAAGTAAGTTTGATTCCTTCATTAGTGCCCGTGGTTTCGTGCCCCCTTGATGGTTTATGTGAGCCTTGGCGGTCACATTGTCTGTCCTTATGAGAACGTGCCTTCCTACCAATAGATACTGGAAGTGAAGAAAGGCCAGGCAAATGGCTTTCAGCTCGAACCAATTGATATTGGTTTTTAGGTCCTCCTGATCCCACAGCCCCTGTGCATGATGTGCAATGATGTCCGTAGTCACCACAATCTTCTGGGGTGTGTCCAGAGACAGGCCTTTCCCTAAGGCCAGCGACAGCCGCCAAAGGAAGGAGACCCTGACCTTGTGTGGCAGGCGGACTTTTATTTGCCTTTTCTCCATGATGGCTAGTTGGTAAGGAAAGAAAAACCATTGTAGAGGTCTGGAATGCCACCTGGCCCAAGGTGTGCATTCCAGGCAGCTGATCATCAACCCCATGAGTTACACCAGAGACATGAGGGAACCTCATTTCCTGGACATCCATGGTCTGATGGAATCAAAAATCTTCCTTTGTCATTCCAGTGGTAGAGAGACCGTGGTGGCCATTTTGTTGAATATAACTCCTAGATGTTGGGAGTTGACACAATGGCTGCAGGTGCCTTTTGGTACAGTTGATAACAATCCCGTGTTCCCCAGTGATCTGGACCATCTGGGGGTATATCCCTGGTCGCCTGCTGATAAGAAAGAGAGTGAACCAGCAGATCATCAAGAAACGGGTAGGCACGAATCCCCTGCAGTTGAATATGTGCGATCAGTGCCACCATCAGCTTTATGAAGACCCAAGGTGCCGAGAACAGCCCGAAGGGAAGAGCCCTGTACTGTAACTGCCTCTGGTTGTAAGCAAGCCTCAGGTACCATCGCGAAGCAGGGTGTACTGGCGCGTGTAAATACACCTCAGAGATCAATGGATGACAGACAGTTTCCCAGATGAACAGCGGCCTTGATTGTTCTCAACGACTCCATTCGAAAGGAGAGCTTCTTTACAAAGCAGTTCAGTTGCTTCAGATCCAGAACTGCAAGCCAGGAGTCGTCCTTTTTTTGGAACTAAAAAAGAGCAAGGAAAACATGCTTGCACATGATTGTTCAATGGAACTGGCTCTATTGCCTGGATGTCTAGCAGGTGCTGAATAGTCCGGTCCATCAGGCTTCTTTTGGACCTGACTCAGGGAGGTGGGTGTCACGAAAAAGAAAATGGGGGGAGGTGTCAAGAGATCTATGGTGTAACCCTGAGTCACCATCTGTATCACTCATTGGGCAGTGGTGCTGTGCACCCAGCCCCGGCAAAACCCAAAAGCCTGCCTCCCACTGGTACCATGTCATTGCTTACAGTTTTGCTGACCTCCCGCGTTGGGGAAGGCTCCAGCTCAGTTTCTGTTTGCTCCCCTGCCCCTGTTGCCCCAAGGCCAAGGCCAGAGAGGTTTGAAAGATGCCCCACAATTATATCTGTCTCTGCAGTTGTCTCTGAACCCAGTAGTGGCCGGTTGATTGAAATTCCTGTAGGGATGAAAGGAGCTCTGAAGGGTGTTATTCCCCCGGAAGCTCCTATGAGATTCTCCATGCCCCACAGGCATGGCTTTCTTTTTATCCCTTGTTTCCACCAAAATTGGTTCCAAGGATTCACCAAAGAGCTTTCCCCCTAGAAGGGTAACCTTGGACTTGGCAACTACACACCAATTTTTCAACCATAACCCCCTGCGGACCGCCACTCCCACTGCCATGGCACAGGAAGCGTGCTGTATATAGTCCAGACTTGTATACAGTCAATGAAAGCAGGTGCACTGGCCAACTTATTTAAGCCCTGACAGAGCTTAACCTTCTCTGGTGGTACAAGTTTCACAAGTTCTTTAATCCACAGGATGGAGGCCCTGGCGAAAATAGAGTTCATGGCAGCTGCCCTGGTGACTGTGGCAGATGCCTCATGTCCCTTACGAAGCAGATCTGCCTTTTTCTGCTCTGGCGACTTAAGAAATTTGTCTCCCTCCTTGTTCATGAGCACGCCAGACACAAGTTGTGCCACTGGTGCATCTACAATGGGAATTTGCTAAGAGAGACATTATGTCAGTAGGCAGAGTAAACAGTTTTTTGGGAAAGGCCAATGCGGGTTTGGTAGCCACAGGCACACCCCATTCAGCAAACATAACATCTTTGAATAGAGATTGAATAGAGATTGATTGAATAGAGATTGGAAGGGTACAGTGGCAGCTGTAGCACGAGTGGAAGGGAAGACCTCCTGATCCAAACTGCGCACTGAGGGAGTACCAGTCTCTTGAGAGATGTCCTTTATGGCCCTTTTAGCTTTGGTCAGTAATACCTCAAACTCTGCTACAGTGAAAAGGTGGGTGGTGTTAGGTTCTTCTATTGGGGCCTGTTCAGCAGACAGTTGTCCCTCCTCCTTTTCAGACTCTGAAGACTGCGTGTCAGCAGAGAGAGGAACTGAATGCAACAAGTGGAGCTGAGGAGGAAGAGAGCTAGCAGGCACCACAGGAACAGGCTACTGCCCCCACAATGGAATAGAAGGGGCATTGGGCCAAACCTCTCCTAGCGCAGCAGAAGAAATAGGGACGGAATATTTAGGTGCTCGGAGACCCTCATCAGAAAAAGAGGAAGGACCAGCCCTTCTTTTATGATGGTGCCTCCTGACAGATTTTTAAAAACTGAGGCACTCTGCCTGTGGTATAGCCCGCCTGGCCGGAGTCAGGAGAGGAGGAATAGGAGGGACGTCTAGCTCTATGGGGGGGGGGCTGAATTTTGCAGAGAGATCGGCACATGAGTGTTAGTTGCTGGTAAGGTGTCAATAAATGGCCCAGGAACAGACAAGCTACCAGGTGGGGGAGGAGGAAGCACCTGCCCTGCAGGACCAGACTGTCCAAATAAGGGAGATACCAGGGCCAGGCAATGCTTTTTAACAAATTCCCCCAACCAGTGTAACTCAAAATTGGAAAGAAACTCATTTTCTGGAAACGTGACTAGATTGGTTGATCCTTGAATAAGCGGGGGGGGGGGGCGTCAATGGACCTAAACGCCCCCGTCCCAGTAAGCAAAGGACCCAGGGCAGCTTGTGCTGCATCCATATCTAGTAACGGACCCTGAGGGAGATCAAAGATGGCACATGCTGCTGACAAACCAAGCGGACCCCACGGGGGGGGGGTCAATACATACAAACCGACCCTTCGGGGGGTCCAAAGCTGGCAGCATTTGGCCAGGCTGTGTGGTGTGTTCCAGCGCCGTATTAGCGTTGATCGGCAAGGCAGCCAACAAAATGGCCGATGGAGAATTGGCGGTTACTTCGGGTGGGAAAGCATTTGGTTGCTGTGCCTGGACTGCCTTAAGCTGTAGCCTCTCACTGAGCGGATCCCCACTGGAGGCACACTTGTGTTTCTTTTTTCGTATCATGCCTTCCTGATCCTTAATATGTTTAGTTTTCTTCTCCACCTTTTTAGACAGCAGGGCAGATGTAACGGGAGTCACCTCCAGGCTAGGATTATTTATTTAACATATTTTTATACCACCCAAAACGTATGTCTCTGATTAGCCACTCTCTCTTGAGTACTTGCCAGGCTTAAGACTGCAGTCCCCTCATTCATGGGAACTGGCGCCATTTCAAAGAGGGAGCCCTCCGAAAGGGAACCCCTCAACATATCCCCCATATGGGAAACCTCCATGCTCTGAGTGAGATCAATCCTCAGAACTGAGGAAAATAATTTATAAAATGCAAAAATTGGCGACTCCCTTCCCACCCTTGCACACAGAAGAACAGGAAGGGAAAAACTGGCCTGAGAAGTAGTAAAAAGGTAATCAGTAGAAGTCTGAAAATGGTCTGAAACTGAAATAATTCAGCAGCTTGAACCAAGCACTGTCTGTGGAGCGAGACAGGACCAGAACTGGGGTTGGAGTGACAGCTGCCTGGATAGCCATAACTGACCTGAAATTTGATGGATCCTACCTCGGAGCATGCAGAGCTTGATAACCCATCACATGTAGGATGCCCTCCCCATACCATGGAAAAAGAATATGAAAAACCAGCGCACGCACGTGTACACACCACACTGTTCCTCTTGTGCAAGGTGGTGTTCACACAAATCTTAGGCTGGGTGTCTCTAAAGTAATGAAAGGAATAATACAAGCTACTATGCAACTGTGTAGCGAATATATTAAGGAAGATGAATAACTTACAGTATGATGATTGTTCTTCTGTTTTAGATTCTGAACTGGTTCAAAGATACAAATCACATTCCCATAAGAAGCAGCAATCTAGAACAAATAGCATTTTCAAGTTAGTTGTTTTTTTAAAAATCTATGTTATTTTGCTGCCTTTCTTTCACAACTGTTTAAGCTTGTCCCTCCACATCCCAGAAGTCTCCATCTTGGACAAACAACTTTTCAAGTTATCTCAAAGCTGCAGAAGACTAATTATTTTCAAGATGGTTGCATACATCTGTGTAACAATTGATGTGAACAGGTGGGTGGACCCCCTTTTTTTAGAACCAGGGCCTTCTCTGAGACCCCCAAAAGCCAAAAGGCTAGATTGAGGCCGTGTCTGGATTGTCGTTCTGGCAGGAAGCTGAACTATGACTTTGATTTTTTTCTCTAAGCCAAGACAGTGAACAAAAATGCTATTCTTGAGGTTTGAGAGAGAAGAGGAATTTTCCCTCAGTCTCCCAGCCTTGAAGCCTGTTGACTGCCTTGTTAAAGCCTTGGGCTGCTTGTCAATTTGCTAAAACCCATCATGAGAACTAGTTTGACATAGGTCAAGCGTAATCATATTTAGCGGATTTAGGAAATTATAAGAAACTACGTATAGATAAGACAGCCTACGCCATACTATGGGGGACATTACATTCATATAACACTGAAACTCCCGCTCTCGCTTATGTAACATTTTCTGTCCTCCTAACATATTTCTCTGGGCTGAAGAACATCAACAAAGATCTGAAATGGCTACAAGCCAGGGCCAGCTGGACATAAAAAAGTGCCTCTATCTTGAATTTAATCAAAGAGCCAGGCCAAGCCCGATTGGCTCCTTGCCTGAAGGGTGAGAGGGGGACTTGGAGAACAGGGCCGGAGTTTGTTTATCAAATTGGAGACACCCTGGAGGAGATAAGGTGATTATTTTGACTTTGAGAGGTGACAAAAAGGTATAAAAGGCTGCACACAACCATTCATGGGGAGAAGGTAGGCATGGGCTTATTTCATGGAAGAGGCACCATGTAATCCCTCTCCTTTAAAGAGAAGAAGGGGAATGCTAGGCGCTGCTTTAATTGAGAACAGTGCCGTGTAGCCCTCTCCCTGCATCTTCAAAGCCAAGTCACCCTCCCACCGGAGTAGCCAGCGGAGATCTTTCCAGCCAATGAGGAACTGGTAAATACTACCCAAGCCATGCCTTCACAACTATTTCTGATTAATATACCTGCTTCCCTCCCCCTTCTCCCTTCTGGCCCCGGTTCTTCTCTCTTACCTATCCTGAGCTCCAGCGAAGTCCCTGCCACAGCCATCATTTGCCAGGCGGCAGGAAACAACATCTGTCTCCTCCCTCCTCCTTCTGCCCCATCCTTCTTCCCCTTCCTAAGCTGCTTTAATGGACATTCCTCTCGCTGGTCTCCCTCCCTAATTGAAAACTGTACTTTAGCTTTTTTGCTCTCTGCCCACACAGCTTCTGGGTTGTTTTGGAACTATCAGGAGATAGCAAAAGGCCATCAACTACTTGCTCCTAATGAAAGGAAACTGTTTTAAACTATTCAGCATTTAGTAGAAGGGTTAGAAAGAAATGCTTTCTCTGTTAAGAGTCAAAGATGCCTTGCACTTATTATTGGTATGAGTTAACTGTCATAGAAATTATTAGACCAAATTAATGGGTAAACCCTGATTGAATTGCCAGGTTGGGGAAACTGTTTGGCTTGTTGCCAAGTAGCAGCAAGATAAGCCTGAATTCCTCAGCTTGCTTAGCTGATAACATGACTGCCGGCTTCTTGGTGAGGCCAAAACTCGTTCCTAGCTAGCAGCTCTGCATTTTGGTAAAAGGGGAAATGATTTTAGGAACGCTTTTAGCTGTTACTGAACACTGCACTACAATCATAGAAAAATGAAATTGATAACTACTAGCCTATATGCCTAATCACCTACACTTGTTATCATTAGCCTTAATAAAGCCTATTAAAACTCAGTTGTGAGTGTGTGTGTCGTTTTTCCTTCTCCAAAATCACCAATGACTCTCAGAAAACGGACATTTGAGGCAGTTTGTTGACTGCATGTGGTAGGATAAGGGGCAGATTAACCACCACCAACCACACAAACCCTTATCCATGAAGCCTCAAATTGAAAAGGTTAAGTGCATTATTATGTATGTTTGATTTATTTGGCACAAGTATTTAAGAAGTGGTTAAAAAGTGATTTGCATGGGAAAGAGAGTTACAAGTAATGTAGGATAAAGCTTAGGAAGGATTAGACACTCCTGGTTGTCAAATGTTCTTTGGAGAAATATATATATTGTTAATAAAGTTTATATAGAAAAGGCACATATTATTTATACACACAAACACACACACACACACACAAAACAGGTTGCTCACCTGTAACTGATGATCTGGTAGTGATCTGTTGACATCCATTTGAATCAGTTCTGCACCTGCGCAGAAGCCTCTCGGTGTCGAGTTCCACAGCTCCTTTTTGGAGCCTGCACCCCGCCCCATGTGACCACGTGGCTATTTAAGGTGGGAGAAAGCGCAGGCATCTCAGTTCCTTGGAGACTGCCAAAGCAGTAGAGAAATCTGATGCAGTAGGTATGTTCTACTATGTAAAGGTAAGTACTATTGCGGAGAGGAGGTCCGGGAGGGACTAATGGATGTCAACGGATCACTACCAGATAATCAGTTACAGGTGAGCAACCTGTTTATCTGGGGCATAATCCGTTGAATCCATTAGAATGGGTGTTTAGTTAGCTCCGTAAAGGAGGAGGGAGCAGTAGAGTTATTGCAACACCCTTTTGAGGACACTTCTCCCGAAATTTGCCTCCACTGAAGAACGTAAGTCAATAGCATAGTGCCTTACAAAAGGCTGTTCAGAAGACCAAGTAGCAGCCTTACAAATATCCTGAAAGGATATGCCTGACAGGTGAGCTGCAGATGCACCATAAACCCTAGTCGAATGTGCCTTGATGGACTTAGGAGGCTGTACTTTCTGCCGATGGTAGACCGGGTAGACTAGTAGGGTGGTTTGTACAAACCAGTGGGAGAGTCTTTGTCGGGACAAGGCCTGCCCAATGGTCTTCCCCTTGTAGGATACGAATAGCCTCTTTTACTTTCTGAATGCCTTAGTCTTTGAAAGATAAAACAGAAGTGCATTCTCTACGCATGTCCAAGGAATGTAGAGCCTTTTCTAAAGGCGTACTTGGGGAGTTAAAGAAAGTGGGTAGCACAATGTCCTGGTTTATGTGGAAATCTGTCACCATATTTGGTAAAAAAATGATGTCAGGTCACAGGAGCACCTTATCCAGTAGAAACAGGCATAAGGTACATCCATCTTAAGAGCTGTAAGCTCACTCACTCTTCGAGCAGTGGTAATAGCCACCAAGAAGGCAGTTTTCAGCAACGTAAGCTCAGAGTAGCCAATCTCAGAGGCTTGAAAGGTGGCCCAGTTAAGGTACAGAGGACCAGAGAGATACTCCATTGTTCTATCGGCTGTCATATAGGTGGATATAGGTTAGTGAGGCCCTTTAGGAAGCTCTTGCATGTAGGATTGGAGAAAACTGTCTTGCCATCCCGCCCAGGGTGTCTGGAAGAAAGTGCGGCTAGGTGTACTTTGATAGACACATTGGAAAGCTTAGACGTCTTCAGTGTGGTGAGGTAGAGGAGGACCTGGCAGATGGAAGCTCTAAAACAATGGTTCTCAAAGTGGGCGGTATCGCCCCCTAGTAGGCGTTGGAGCAATCCAAGGGGGCGTTGGAAGCTCCATGTAAAATTAGGGGGCGCCAGGAACCAATCAGTGGGCGGCAGAGGATTCAGCCGGCTCCCCTGCTGTGCCTGCGCAATGAGCCAAGGGAGGGGCTCATTGCGCAGGAGCAGCAGGGGAGCCGGCTAAATCCTCTGCCGCCCACTGAGACTCCACTGAGACGCTGGAGGACTGAAGCCCAGGGCGGCAGCTGCCGCCCTGGGCTTCAGTCCTCCAGCTATCCCACCCACCGCTGGCCAAAACTTTTCAGGGGAAGGCAGTCACTAGTTTTACTAGTTGAGGGAGCCTGCCGACTTTTTAAATGCTCCCGCCCCTCGGAGCTCCAACGCTTCTTGTTTCAGTTATTACCATGTCTGAGGCAAAGAAAAAATGCAGGCAGTACAGTGTTGATTATTTGAAATATGGTTTCATTCTGTCTCCTTCAAATAATGCATTACCAATGTGTATAATATGCCAAAAAGTTTTCTCAAATGAAGCTATGAAGCCTTCTAGACTCCAAGAACATCTGATAAAAATCCATCCAGATAAAAAGAATAAAGATTTGCATTATTTTCAAGGACTCAAAGAAAAGTTTGTAAAACAGCCCAAATTGGAAACTATCTTTTCAACAGCTTCCAAACAAGTTAACGATGGATTGCGTGCTTCTTACAATATAGCGTTACTTATTGCAAAATCAGGGAAACCGCATACTATTGGGGAAGAACTTATTATACCAGCCATAAAGGAGGTATTACAGACTGTGCTACACAAGTCACCAACAGAAATTGTCAAAAAAATTCCTTTGAGTAATGACACAGTCCAAAGAAGAATTGATGAGATGGCTGAAAACATTGAAAACTCTCTATGTAATAATTTAAAAACATCTCAGTTTTCAATGCAACTTGATGAGTCAACTTTGCCAGGGAATGAAGCCTTACTTCTCGCTTATGTGCGTTTCATAAGGGATCAACAAATCTGCCAAGAGTTATTGTTTGCTCAAACTTTAGAAACTGATACTAAAGGAGCATCATTATTTCGTGTAATGAAAGATTTTTTTGAAGAGAAAGAAATTCCCCTGAATAACATATTGTCTGTTGCTACTGATGGTGCTCCAGCGATGGTTGGACGCTACAATGGTTTTATCGCACATTTAAAGGAAGAGGTACCAAATATATTGGCCGTACACTGTGTTATTCACCGGCAACATCTAGTAGCAAAAAACTTGAGTGAACGCTTACATAGCTCACTTCATCTCATCATCAGAGCAGTGAACAAAATCAGAGGTAATTCTTTGCAGGACAGGTTATTTGGACAACTCTGTATGGAGAACGATGAAGATTACAATCGTCTGCTTCTTCATACAGAAGTTCGTTGGCTATCAAAGGGAGCCAGTTTGAGCCGTTTTTCCAACCTTTTCAACTCAGTGCTAGAGTTTTTGGAAGAGAAAGATGCTACTTTAAGAGAAGATTTGATAAAATCAAAACCAGATATAGCTTATCTGACAGATTTGTTTAACAAATTAAGTGAAATGAACCTTCAGCTCCAAGGTGATGAACTGAATCTAATAAAAACTAAAAATGTAATTTCTGCATTTGTGGGAAAGCTTCAAATACATAAAAGAAACTTGGGACGGGGAGAATTTATCCACTTTCCAAATTTGTCAACAGTAGACAAAAATGACGAAGATTTACTTGAATATTGCCAACATTTGGAAACTCTGGAATTGGACTTCAAAAAACGATTTCAGGATATTTTAAAAATGGATGTACCTGATTGGCTTTTGGACCCATTTTCCTGTGAAATTTCAGAAGCATCTCCAAACTTAGAAGAAGAGTTGATTGAGTTAAGAACAAATGAAGAGCTGAAATTTAAATTTAAATCTGGATACCAACAGTTTTGGCTGCAGAAGCAGATACCTTAACTTTATCCTGGTTTATGGACTATTGTTCAAAAACTTCTTATTGCATTCCCTTCGTCTTATTTAGTGGAACGTGGGTTCAGTGCAGTAACAACGCTAATAACAAAAAAAGAAATAGGCTGCAGATAGCTAATCGTGGAGACTTGAGAATGCTGTTAACCAACATGGAGCCAAATATTAACAAATTGTTAGAATCTCATCAGGCTCATCCTTCTCATTAAAACTTATTCTGTTACTAGTTTAGTTCGTATTCCTGTCCTCTATGTACTCACCATTACTCGGGGCTGGCCCAACCCCCAGCAGTGCCTTAGGCAAGGGGCGGGGCATTCCAGGGGCAGGGCTTGGGCAGCTCACCCCGCACCCTGGGGGCGGGGCTTGGCAGGGGGGCATTAAGCATTCAATTTTTTCTAAAAGGGGGCGGCGAACCAACAAAGTCTGAGAAACACTGCTCTAAAAGGACGAAAGCCGTGTTCTGCAGCATAGGAAGTGAATCATTTCCACTTGCTAGCATAATTTTTTCTGGTAGAAGGCTTTCATTGATTCAGGAGGACTTTATTCAAAAGCTGATCCTCCATGCTGTTAGCTTCAAGGTGAGAACTCCTGAATGCAGAATCTGACCATTTTCCTGAATCAGAAGATCTGAACACCTTGGAAGTCTTTTGTAGGTGTGAGAAGACAGTTTGAGTAGATGCGGAAACATGATGCAGGGCCACCATGGCGTGATCAGAATGCATCTCACGTGTTCTGCTAGATTTCATAAAACTATTCTGTTCACCAGAGGTAACTAGAGGTAACAGGGAAAACATGTAGGTCAGATCTTGTGACTAGTCCATCTGGAAAGCGTCCCCCAAGGACCGTGGGTTGTGGCCGGCTCTCAAGCAGTAGTGTTTGCATTTTGCGCTGTAGCAAATAAATCTATCTCTGGGAATCCCCATAGGTCAACTATCAGCCACAGGTAAAGGTCACTCAATTCCCACTCATGACGGAATTCTGTCATGAGTGATCGACTGAGGCCATCTGCCAGAACGTTCTCCGTCCCCTTGATGTGGATGGCCACAGGGGTGATGGTATTCTTGATGCACCAATGCCAAATCTGAATGCTCAGCACACAAAGAGACCTGGAGACCGTTCCACCCTGTCTGTTGATGTGAGCAATTGCAGTAGTGTTGTCCAACTGCAGTTGTACTACCTGTCCTCTGAGCATCAGAAGGAAAGCTTTCATGGCCTGAAAAACGGCCAATAGCTCCAGGAAATTTATGTGAAATTGGCATTAGTTGCTTGACCAAAGACCTTGCGTTTGTTGATGGCTAGTGGGGCTGGTTGGGTAGTGTTGTGGTGAGCTGCCTGGGGCGGCTGCAGCTCTGCAGCTCCAAAAAGCAAAACTGAGGCCTGTGTCTAAAATGGCTGGTTTGCAAGAGACTGAAGTGTGAACTTTGGTTCTGCTGAGCCAACGTAACCAAATGGAATTGTTTATTCTGTAGTCAAGGCCTGAGGAAAAAGGAAATTTACCCCGCCCCACCTTGGAGTTGTTTTTGCATTGTGCTATACTAATGTCAATAAGGTCTAAGAAAACCACATTTTAGATATCAGTACATACATGCATTTGGAATACATACTTCCTCTAGGCCCTGGGCTAATATGTGCGCCTTAGCCTGTAAAGGCAAATCTGTGCCTCACAGATTGCCATGGCATTCGCCTTCCTAAGCTGCCTAGACAGTTTCCAGCCCTTCCAGCGTTTTTCCTCAAGGCCTCCTGACCAAGGTACAGACAGCTTGGCCCGGTAAGTATTATATCTAAAGATTGCCTTCAGCCTAGATTTTTCCAGTACTAACGTACCTTTCTGATCCTGTCTCCTCCCTTTCCACCTGTGGAATCATTCTTCCCCCTCTGCTTTCTAGCTGCATCCTTGCCTCGGCAGGCTGTCGTTTCTCTTCCCCCTCTTGATCCCTTCCTCCTTCTCTCTCTCTGCTCTTGGCACACAATCACCACATCAGTGATGATCAGTGATGAGCTCTTAGCTTCCCCCTCCCCTCTCGAGTTTGCCTGTTTGGCCCATGGATTGTGCGTGGCTTTCTCCCTCTGTCTGCGCTGTAGATGAAATGTTTTGCATTTTTCTGGTGAGAGCTGGGAGATAAGACCTCATTGCTAAGAGACAGAGCTTGCTAGCCAACTCTGAGTGAGATAGGAAAATGTTTTCATTCCTAGTCAGTGAGAGAAAATATGCTAGCAGCTGTTAGCTCATTTCCAGTGAGAGAGGAATACTTTTAATGCTGTTCTGTTGGGTGAAAGAAATGATTTTAATTGCTGTTGGACCTATACATTATAATGAGACATGTGATTGATTTTGCTTGTTTGCTAAATTGCTTCGATGTAATCATTTAACCTTCAATAAAGCTTTTAAACTGTAGTTTTGTGTTTGGGAATGCCTTCATTCTCCCCCCCCCCCTTTTTCCTGAACGCACGTGACCTCACAAATAATGAATCTGAATTAGTCTGGTAGACTACAGTTTGTGTAAGTGACAGCCAGGCTGAAGTGTCGCAGGCCACTACGTGGTCCTCCCTGACTTTCTGAAAGGGGAAGTAAAGTAGATGATCCTGTAATGGTAGTAGTTGTGATGGGCGCTCCTGAATTTCAAAGATGCTGTTTGTTGCCATCTGCCTGTTTGTTGCGTTGGGTCAGAGTGTATTTAGTCTTTTGCTGAGAGGTGCATTTCGTAAAGGGGTGGTATGTCTTCTGGTAATCCCTCCATTCCTGAGGTCTGAACAAAGAACGTGGGCGGTAGTAGTATCTTTGTTTGGAAACATAGATTGCATAAGTAGTAGAAGAAGTAGTAAAAAAAATTTGCTGTAAATTTCAACTTCATCTTTTCCACCATGGCATCCGTTTCCTCCGAGAAGAGGCCCTTGCCATCAAAGGGAAGGCCTTCAATTTTATCCTTTGTATCTTGTTGAAGGGAAACAGATCATAGCCAGGAGTGCCATCTCAAGGTTATGGCAGCACTGATAGACCGAGATTCAGATTCCGCTATGTGCTTAGCGGTGCTAAGCTGTTGACAGGTGAGGTCACCTGCCTTTTGCAGAGTTTTCTTGAATCAGACTTTAAATTCCTCTGGAGGGAGCGTGTCAAGATCTTTTTCTAAGCTCTCCCAGAGACAATAACTAAGCTCTCCCAGAGACAATAACTATATTTTGCCATTAAAGTGGAATAATTGGCAATCTTGATAGAAAGACAAGAGGTGGAGTATACCTTCCTGCCAAAGACATCCAACTTTCTGCTTTCTTTGTCCGCAGGAGTGGTGTGCCATTTTCCTGATCTCGAGGTGGTGGCGAAGTCAATGACCAAGGAGTTAGTATGGGATGCTGAAACAGGTAGGTATTACCCTGTTCCCATACCCTATAAAGGCCTTCCAATCTCTTCAAAGTCAGGGAAGAAGTATGAGGAACCTCCCATGTGCACTGAGCAGCATTTGAGATGATTGGAAGAAGAGGCAAGGCCACTGGCTGAGCCGTGTAGGACCGAGCCATGAAGTTATAGACAGGGTAATCAATCGTTTTTAGTTGAGAAGTCAGATCAAGACCCAAGGCAGCTGCCATCTCTTTCAGGTGCGAATGATATACTTTTAGCTCTTTGGTCGGTGAGACGTGGGAAGGCATTGCTATGTTTGGAGAAGGGTCAGGTTTGATGGTTTCGGTATCAGATTCAAGATCCGAAGAACCATGATGACTGTCATCGGAAGCAGCCACCGAAGGAGAGCACAGAGAAGGACCCCTGACTGGGGATGGTAAACGTGAGTGCGCAGGTGGAGAAGGCTCATCTGTCGGAACCACTGTAGAAGATACTTGCTGCACTGTGGTCTGCTATAGATATCAGTTGTAGAGTCTGCGTGGAAGCCGTTGAGGACTGCTCCTTCCAGGCCGGTGGAACAGGAGGGGCGTCCCCTGCAGATAACATTCGAATTGGTAGGCTATATGTGGCAACTTGGGGGTAACTATTTCCCAATGCGTTTGGCCTCCAAGCCCTGCTCTCATCAAAATTATAAGCAAGTCCCAGCGAGGTTGCCCCTGGCAAGGCTGTTTGTGTGTATGGAGAAACGTTATGGCTAAAACCACACATATGCCACAGTGCAATGGCAGCAATTTGAGTCGCAGTTAGCAATTGCGGCATCGGGTTCGTTGGTACGGAAGGAGTATCATCTTCTGAGCAAGGGAAACCCTTGAAAGTAGATGGAGTGGTTGTATTGAAGTCTAACATGGAAAGGATAGAGTGGGTCGTGCCGGGATCCAACAGTGCTCCCTTTGTATTGGAAAGATCATCCTCTACAAGTGCAAAAAAGTCATTGGCGCTCGAAATCAAGGGATCACTGTTGTAATATTAGCTGGAGTATTTAGAGTTGACGCAGGTTCTCCATCTCTTGATGTCAGAGATCTTATCGGAGTCAGCGCAGGAATCAAAACACGAGCCGCCGGTATCGATTGTGTCGATGTCGATAGAGCCGGTAGACCTGGTGCCATCGGTGCCGAAGGTCAATGTTCCGATGTCAAATGAGGTTCCAACATCGAAGCGTGGTCTGCTGGCTGCTTCGATGTCGATGCATCCATCGGTATCGAAGTTGAAGCGAATTGGTGTACAGCTTTCAGCCCCAATGGCTGCTGGGTCATTGTTGGAGACTTTGTCGATGCCGAGTGCAATGTTGAAGGAACTTTTGACATTGTAGGCTTCAATATTGAAACAAAGACCATATCTTGGGCCGATGGCAACGGCACTGATGTCGACAGTTTCCGCGTCTTTTGGGAGGGCTCGCTCATGACCATCTTGTCCCCCTGCCTTTTTGAGGCCTTCGGGGTTTTTACAGTGGACAACGAGGTTTTAGACTGGCTAGATCCCAGAGCCCTCGAGCCATGCGCCTGAGGGGATGGGGGTATATCTCTTTTTGACAAAGATCATCATAAATAGAAGCCCTCAATCGAAGTTCACAATTTATCCGAGCTGGTTTGGAGAAAGACTGACAAATTTTACAGACATAGCAGGCATAAGTTATGGGCATCTTGCGAGAGTAATCTAGCTCGACACTTCTCGCAATGTTTAAAAGTTTTCTTTTGCTTGGGGTATCCATATTAACCTGAAAGTGGAATTAAAGTCCACAATCAACAGAATCAGTCAGTTACTCACAAAACGTCATCTCCACACAGTCCAAGGTCAAAACGTCAAGTATCAGTCCAATCAGTTGACAAAACAGAATCAGTAGGAGGGAAAACGTTATCCAATATACAATCCAAGGTCGTAATAGCCAGAGAAAGATAGTAGAACTTTTGAAGTAAACGCTAGATAGCAAAGGAACCAGAATGAAGAGCTGAAGAAACTGAGTGAACTGATCTCTACGGAGCGTGCAAAGGAACCAAGGTGCCTGAGCTTCCTCCTGCCTTAAATAGCCACGTGGTCATGTGGGACGGGGCGCAAGAGCCGAAAAGGAGCTGTGGAACTCAACACAGAGAGGCTTCTGTCCAGGTGCAGAACCTATTCTAATAGATTCAACTGATCACGCCCCAGATCACATACATACTCACCCACTCACACTCAGAGTGCCGTTTCTGGGCATGTGTTTAGAGCAATGACAGAAATATGCATATATAAAGAAAGTTTTAGATTTTTCAGGTTGACACAGACCCAAAGGCATAATTAGCAAACTGAAGGGAAGTGGTTCAAATATTCTAACAAACTACCATTAATCATAAACACATCCTACTTTCATGAACACAAGCAATTACTTTTAAAAAGAAGTTGTTCTGGTAAGAATGCATCTGCCTACTTTATTTATTGTTAAATTTATATACCTCCTTTCATTCAAACAATCCCAAGGTGGTTAACAGCAAAATTTAAAAACAAGATTATAAAAAAGTCACAATTAAAAATATTAAGCTTAAAATATAAAACAAATCTAATTAAAAATTTAAAACAAAAACATAAAAGCAATACAGAGTACAAAGAGCAGCAGCAGAGACAATCAAATAAAAGCCTCTTTCTAAAAGCTGTGATGGAGACCAAGGAGCGAATAGCCACCGGGAGAGCATTCCAGAGTCTGGGGGCAGCAACAGAGAAGGCCCTGTCCTGCGTGCACGACAACTGAGCCTCCCTCATTGTTGGCACCCAGAGCAGAGGTTGACACCTCGTCAAGCGGGAAGCAACCCTAGGGAGCAGACGGTCCTTCAGGTATCCCGGGCCCAAACCGTTAAGGGCTTTAAAGGTCAAAATCAGCACCTTGAATTGGATCCGGAAACAAACTGGTAGCCAGTGCAGCTCTTTCAAAATGGGTGTGATGTGCTCCCACCAGGCAGCTCCAGATAAAACCCTCACTGCCGCATTTTGCACTAGCTGCAGTTTCTGGATATTCTTCAAGGACAACCCCACGTAGAGCACGTTACAGTAATCCAGCTGTGACTAAGGCATGGGTAACTGTGGCCAGAGCTGCCTTCTCCAGAAAGAGACGCAGGTGTACCAAGTTTGGTCCAAATCAATGCAGTTCACAAGCTAGCCCTCTTGCACCTCAAATGTTCACACATCCACAATCTTGAATTGGGGTGGATGACATTATTACCAACCACACCATTGATCTGTCCCTATGTGTCACTCATTACAACTGTACCAAATTTGGTACATCATTACAAGCTATGCCCTTGAGACATCCCCATGTGTCCTTACAGCTGTACCAAATTTGATTCAAATTGGTTAGGCCATTCACAAGTTAGCCTCTTGTGTGAACGTTTGAGGCACTTCTGCCATCTTGAATTGGGGTGGATGACATCATCACAAATTACACCACTGAGGTGTCCCTATGTATCCACAGAACTGTACCCAATTTGGTTCATACTGGCCCAGGCATTGCGAAGTTGACAGGGGACACATGTGCACACGGAATGCCGGATGATTGGAAAGTAGACTAAAAACTTTAATACATAATTGTTAATAAATACTAACAATATTTTCAGAAGGTTATTTCACATAGGAGATCTTACATAAATGTGGTGAGATGCAGACTCCAGAGATAAGAGAAACGATTACAAAAACAAACGATCAGATTGAGCAAGCTACACATCAGCATGACCTAAAAATGCCAACTGAAATTTTGTCAAGAGTTGCACAGAACCTAAAGAAGCAAAAGGCAATAAGCAGCCACTAAGGTACTACTTTTTTAATAGAAAAAAAAGATGATAATAGCCAAAATATCAACAAGACATTTTTTAAAAAATCTTGAGCATGACAAATAAGAAAATTCATAATGAGAGGAAGTAGACCCTATTTGTTTGCACATGCGTCTTTTCTGTTTAGCACTGACAATGACCAAATCTTCTAACTGTTCTGTAAAAAGTAAGGAGAGGCTTCATGACAAACACCACATTAACACAAAATAGGGATGTGCACTAACTAACTAAATGTAAATGCTAACTATGATTCATGCACTGGTTCGGAGCTGCAGCAGTGAATGGGATCCTTTGAAAAGAGGGGAGCAGGTTCTTACATGCAGCTTCCTGCTGTGATGGCACTGCCCCCAAGAACACATGTATGGCGCCAGAACACACATGGCATCTGTGCATTTGGGAGTGGCACCAAGTGCAGGTTCTTAGAGGCAGTGTCGCTGCAGCAGGAAGCTGGATTCAGCGGCAGAGGGCAGGTAAGGACCTGCTCCCATCTTTTTTTAAAGATCCCGCTCACTGCTTCCCTCCCTGCAACACCAAACCAGTGAACAAACCTCGGTTCATGCACATCCCTATCACGAAATACAAAACCTACAGATTGTTCATGGACAATGTGTTTTTTCTGCAATGAAAAGCACTTACAATAAGACTGATGAGAATACATATCAAAAGCGTTCAAAATAAAAGCAGCAATATAAAAACAATACTAAATTACTATTTCATGCTTTAAGCACAAAACTATGTTACTTGTGTCATCTAGACGGACACTTAGCAGAACAGTTCATCCTCATTCAAGGTTATAGAGCTGACATTATCTTTCCCTTCAACATAAATGTTAAAGCAGGACATATGTCCCCTCACAGTTAGCCAATGAGCACTGAATTTGCAATTAAGATCTATATGGCACTTCAGGTAAGTTGCAATAAATCTTTGGTTTTTAGTTAATTTAAGCTCATCCTGTCTGTTTTTATGTCTTGTTGATATCATGCTAGCTAGCAAACCTAAAGTATACTGGATCCTGTCCATGACCTAGTTCTACATGGATTTCCACTGCAAAGAGTTGCTTTGTTGGGCTGTGGGGCTGGAGAACTGTTATATTCACCAGCATGTTTCAAAATTATACATCTTTTCGTAGAAGGATAGTCATTTTATGTAGTTTCAGGAATAAAAGAAAAGTGAGGAATTCAGCAGCAGAAGAGTGTACGCAAGCAAACAAACCTTATCAGCAACTTTTAGCAAGGGGGGGGGGAGAATCAATTTTTGAATGAGAAACCAAGAAGCCAAAGAGAAAAACTACTATTGCTTAAACGCTCAAGAACAATTTCTTGAAACTAAGTTGCCTGCAGCTATCAAGTATTAAACAAGTTGCACAACATGGAATGCAATAAAAGAAGAAATCTTTACTGTATGTTGTGTTGAGAGGGAGAGAGAGAGAAACATTCACTCAGAGCAGTGTACTCCTCTTCACAGTAGTCTCATTTTTTAAAGTCAAGCCATTTCTTTGCAAATGATGGGTGACATCCCGGCTAAAATTGTGCGTGTTCAGTGTCCACTATGTCTTCTGAAAACTGCCCCTGGCAGTTTCAGGGCCCCAGAGACATATTTTTCAGAGGCCCACAGTGGCCTGTATAAGGAAGGAGAGACTGGCAAAAGCTGCCCATTTCCTGTTGTGCTTGCAAAAGGTTTTTCACGTGCAACATTAACCTGAACCTCAGACAGTGTCTTTAAGATTAAGCCAGGGCTGTTTAGCAAACTGAGATTACTAGGAGCTCTGCATAGGATTGGAGCCCTAATTACATTTACTCAATGGAAGTGACTTTTTAATTAAAAAGAAATACATTGAATTGAAATGCAAGATGGCCCCATTTCAGCTAAAATTTAAGTTTTACAATTTCTTGTAAAGGTAAGCTCTTATGTTGCAGCCCGTCTCTTTTCCGATATAGGACTCTCTCTTAATAAAAACTTCCAGTTAACTCTTGAGGTTAATGCTTTCAAAGTAGCATGATAGTAGCTCAAGCCTTGTCTTGAAATGAAAGACAATGTCTTCCACATGGAAGAATTACACTTTCAAACAAAAAAGCAGATGTACAGCCTCATGAGCCGACTATAGAATGTCAGCCACTGAATGTACTTGCTTCTATTGGCAATGGGGTCACATGCACATAGAAGCCTACAGCCTACCTGTAACAAAACTATTCTGCGGGGTGTTATATCAGGTTTAGAATATAAACAGATCTAGAAGCAAGTCTGGGTAGTCAAACTGCAAGCACCAGTTAATAAGCATTTTGTTAAAAAGTATGTTTCCATGCAGGTCCTCATGACCTGCTCAGAGTAGAAAATATCCGAACACCACTGTACCACACAGGTATGCTGTATAGAATGAATCCTGTACCCAGTACAGAATTAATCATCTTGTCTTATTGCTTTTTCTATGCAAACCATTTAGTGAAGCTTTTTAAATAGGAAAATTGTATATAAAAATTTGTAGTAGTTATAGTAAATATATTACAACAATCAGACAGAAGCACTTAACTGGACTACTACTTACCTTCCCTTGCTGCATAGAGCAATCCACACATCCTACTTGTATATTTCCATGTTTAGCACCAGGAATTATTTGTAATCTTTCAAAGTCAGTTCCCAGAATCACAATATCACATCCTGAGGCATATGCCTACAGAGAGAGAAAAAGTAATTATGGTTTTAAAAAAAAAAACCCAACAAAAAAACCACCATTAAGACAGAAGTCATATTTAAGAGATAACCTTTTGAATTTCAGACAATACACTTCTCTGTTCATTACAGTTAGTTTGTACAAAGATTACAAGATAAACATCTTAATTAAAAGAATCTCCAAATTCCATTCTACTGTCCTAAACAAACCTAAATCATGATGCTACAATGAGAAAGACGACTTCCTGACATATCTATCTGGATTAGATAGAAGATAACATTTATTCCAATCATTCCCTTATGAATATTTCACTAATCTACAGCTCCAGTGAACAAATGTCTGAGTTTATATACTTATACAAAACATTAAAGATTTGATTCCATATCACACACTATATAGGCCTAACTCAAATGACTGATAGGAAGCTTCAGTTAGTACACAATGCCACCCATCTGACTGCTGTTAAAGACGACATTCAAGAGAATATAGTTAATCAGTCATGATAGTCAAAATTAGGCTTGTGCCCAAAACGTTTCGGAGGCCATTATGAAGGCCTCCAAAACGTTTCGGGGCTGGGGGCAGTTTCGGCGCCGAAACGCCGACGGGGGTAGCACTTTAAGGGAGGGGGAGGGTGTACTCACCCCTCCCGCCGCATTTCCCCCGCCGGCGCGCTGTCGTTTTGAAGCCCCTCGGGGCGGCAGTGTTCCTCCCTGCCGCCCGTTTCCCCCGTTGGCCGGAAGTGGCGAGCGCCCGTTGTGCGTGCGTGCGTGCACACATGGCAGAAGGGCGCATGCGCACGCACAACGGGCGCACGTGCTCTCGTGACTTCCGGCCACTTCCGGCCGACGGGGGAAACGGAGCAGCAGGGAGGAACGCTGCCGCCCCGAGGGTGCTTCAAAACGACAGCGCGCCGGCTGAGGAAATGCGGCGGGAGGGGTGAGTACACCCTCCCCCGCCCTTAAAGTGCTACCCCCTGCCGGCACCGAAGATCTTCGTGCTCATCCCTAGTAAAAATGAAATCCCATGTTCAGGGCAGAATGTAGATTATAATGCTGCAGATAAACTGGGAATGACTACACACAACACAGTATCACTGTGAGCTCCCAGGAGTAGGGAGCAGATCACAAGTGAAGCCAAACTGTGGGACTACATGGTCCTTTGACCTGACTTTGCAGCTCTTAATCTTATGTATTACTGCAACTTAAAAATATTTCTAGCTGCTTGCAACTATCAGGAATGTAAAGCGGGTCTTAAGTATTCTTTCTTACTGTACAGCTTTCTTACTATAATCAGTCAGCTAAGAATACAATGAGAGGAAGCAGACTAGCATTATATAAGCATCATGCATTAAACACACCACCTGAATTGTTCCACTGAATCCATTAGGGGTGTGCATCAAACTGATTTTGCATTTTGTTTTGAGCTCAAAATGAATGGCAAATGGCCAAAACCTTTAATAGAAAACAGCAGTCCTAGGATCCTATGGGGGTTTGAAGGAGGAAGGTTAAAATGTTTAAAATCGCCCACTTGCCTATTTCTTTTGTGGGTTGGGTGATAGGTAGCCCTATCACAGAACTCATTTTGGTGTCCCTAGGAGCTACCCATGGGAAACAAAGAGGTATTTCGCGTTTCCTCATTGTTCCCTATGACCGCATGAAGCTGCACTCAAGTACATGCATAAAAGCTTTACATTGCAATTTGCAAAGCATTTTGCAACCCTGCCTTGAAAAACACTGCAGAAGAATGCAGTAAAAAGGAATCTGTCCCTCTCAACACAAGAACACACATTTCAAACAACCAAAAAATGGCCAAAAGAGAATCACTGATCCAGAATCCACAGCCAACCACAGTGCGTGTGCTGCAGTAACATGATTGGCATAAGTTGCTCTCTCACACACTATTGACTTCCTTACGTTACTTCCTAGCCTTGCAACAGCTGCCACAGCAGCACCCTTAGCAGCAATCTTAGCCATAAGCTCAATTAGAGCAACTTCAGCCACATTTTTTGACTGAGTACACTTTGCAATGCAGATTGCATGCACAAAGGCCAGGTGAGAACCAGAGCCACACCACTGCTTCACGGGCTGCAGGGGGAAGCTTTGGTGCCCGGTAAAGACCTTCTCATTTACTTTGAAAGACGCCTCTTGCCACTCCCCTCCAGTGTTCCCCCTAACAGAGATTCCCAGATGTTGCTGGTGATGTGTTTAGAAAACCAAAGAAACTCCATGTTTGCCCAGAATACCTCATGCTAACTTAAAGTAACCCCAGCCCAGCTCAGGGACATCACGGCCTCTCATGATCAACGTCGTTATCTCTCTCCACTAAATTGTGTCTAAGAAACTTGGTTCTCACAAGGTTCTCACTGTTCTTTGCTGACAGTTAAGAAAACAGGATTTAACCAAATAAGGAGTAATCACCAGATGAACAATGAATCATTCGCATGCGTACTAGATACTTAGTCCACCATTTTATTGCCACGTATACTATGTCTAGGGTGTCAGCATCATTCAGATTGTTTGTATAAATGTAAGATGCACCTGTAACCAAACGGTAATCAGTTTAAGAGCGTAAGCCTACTGATTACCTATTGCTAAAACTGCAGTAGCAATAAAAGCCTCTAAATGATTCCCACTGAGTCTGTTTGATTGTCTAAAAGGCGGACCCAGGGACGAACCAAATTCACATCACTGGGAAACAACTACAATGCCCATAATCCCCAAGCAAAAGCCATTGCAGCTGGTGATTCTGGGAGTTGTAATCAAGAACATCTGGGAATCCTTGTTAGGGGGAACACTGCCCCCACTACTCAACCCCAAACCGGTTTGTTTCAGACTGGGTTTGGTTACATCTTGGACCAGGCCCCCTTCCTGAAAGGCGGTCTAGTTCATGATCGGACTGCTTCACAGCGGACTGGTTTGAGAGCAAACTGGTTCTGTACATCCCTATATCATACTCACTGCTAGGAATAGAAAATCACAAAATCAAACCTTCCTTTATTCCTTCCTCCTCTCTTCCTGGTGTATCCTCTTCAAGAGAGGCACAATTTAAGGGCTCTCTATGCCTCCCAGTCCCTTTGAATACATTTTGAAATTTCCTCTTTTTGTGACTCCTGCTCCCTCCCGCCAGCCATTGGGGGCACAGTTGCCCATGATAACACATGATTTCTATAAAAAGCCAAAGAAGAGAGGAGGAGATTGCAAGCCAATCAAAAGCCAGTGCCAGAAAACCAATCAGCAAGGGGAAAACAGGCCTCCAAAATCGTGCTCAAAACGTTTTGATCAAAACAGGGTTGCTTCATTCCAAGCTGGAAACAGGCCCTTTATTTAGGGGGCATTCTTTTTCTAGCTTGAAATGGCCCATTTTGAGTGAAGACGTTCTCTGCACAGCCCTAGAATCCATCCTTACAGAACAGAAAGCATTTAAATCTCAAACTAAATTATACAAGGAACAGCTTGTTTTTCCTCCACTCTGTTCCTCACCTTCAGCAACGCAGAAGGTGAGTGAGTCAGTCAGCACACATGGGAATCTGGTTTTTCCTCAAAAGAAATGTGATATTTCTTACCAGATTACAGTTTAAAGTATTTTGTTTAAATGGTAAGTTTGGAGGCTAGTAGCAATTTAGATCAGACAACAAATGCAGTGGTGATAGATATGTGTTTCAGGCAAGATATTCAGGCATCACATTGACACATGTGACAAGCAATGAATACTAGAGTGTGTCAAAGAATTACTCATGCATATCAGTAATGGAAGTCCTTCAGTATCATTCCAATCCAACTGAATTTAGCTCAGCGTCAAAACAATCTAACACTGCAAGAAGCAACCACTGTGCTTTCAACACCCAAATGGTTGCTAACGTGCACTCAATCAGCGACTGGCTTCCGCTACCAAGTCCCCCAAATGAGGCAACAGACCACCACATTAGTTGCTCAGTTAAGCTGTAAAAAAAAAAAAGAACTTATGTCTTTCCAAGCCCAGAGCTGACAGCTGGCTAGGGCTATAGATCAGTCAGGCCCCACACTGGGGTGGGGGTACTTTTATCATGGAAGGGACATATCACCTATATTAAAAAAACAACAACACATATAAATTCTAATATATGGAGTAGCTCAGTGGACTATTGCTGGTCCTCTGGGGGAAGGACTAAGAAAAACTCACTGGATCATTGCTTTCCCCAGTAGTCTATCAACATCCACCTCCACCAAGCCTCTTCTATGTCCCTTTTAATACAGGGAAAGGGACAGCTTGGTCAAACTCTACCACTCCTTCGCCACCCCTACTTCTGGATCCAACTACCTCCCTGCTTTCTTTTGACTCAAGATGGTCTGCCAGTACTAACATCCATTCTTGATCATGTGTCACTCCACAACGGTCCAAAGTGCAGCATCAAATGGTACTCTTCCCACTCTGGGTTATACCTCTTCTCAAGGAATTTTCCCTTTTGCCAACTATGTGACTTTCCAAACTATTTCCCATCTTTAGGCTGCAACCCTATACACACACCAGGCTCATTCACACAATGATAAACAGGGTAGGAGAAGCATCCTACCCAAGTTGCAAAGCTGTGCATGCTCCTGCTTTTGGCTCGTGACAAGTGAAAAATAAGGTGGGAGGCACAAGCAGTGACCATCTACTTAGTGGCAACTGGATAAGAGGGCTCTATTCTACCCAGCTGCTGAATTATTTAAGAAAAAAAGCCTTCCTCCCAGCTGCCGCTTAGCAGAAATCACTGCCCGTGCCTACCTTGTGTTTCATTAGCACACAGGCAGAGAACAGAAAATGCACAGCTCCCAAAATTTTTATAGGATGCTTGTCCTATTCTTGATTCTGATCATGTGAATGCCTTACTTACTACGAATCCCAGCTGAACGAATTACGGCTTGACTCAACATGCAGAGGTTCAGGTAGTACATTTCTTTGTGGTATCCCAACATGGGATTTTAAAAAATAGTCTGATGGTGAAGTATTTAATATCAAGTCATTGGGTAGCTGGTACATGTTCAAAACAGCCCCTTTTTATGGAGAATGCCAGGCTGAGTAGCTAATAAGTTGATGTACAGGTGTAATAATGACACCACATACCAAACTTGCACTAACAACCAACTGGCAAGCCTGAAATAAAAAGCAGGAAGTCCAAGTTGGTGGACTGCACATATACCAACATAGTTTTTGTTTATGTCAAGAACAGTAGACCTGAAAGTTATCCATTGGACCAGGACTACTTACAGAAAACACAAGCAAAGGACTGAAACATACAATCTTTCCCTCAACAACTATTACAGTATAAACTGGACAAACAAAACCCCTCGGCAAGAAATGACTATTTCACTTTATGATAGAAGAGTTTGAAGTGACACTTTCCTGAAAGTGGTAGATCCTTATACCCAAATCTGAACATTCAGATAAACCTTAAGAAGGTCCACTGCAATTGAAGAACAATATGCAAGCATATTTGTTTTTAGGATCAAGCCCCCCAAGGGTAGAAAGTGTAAAGTGAACAGCATGTTTATCACAACTTGTTTATCAGAAAACTGATGTTAAATCCAGACAATATGGAGGTGCTGCTGGTCCGTAGAAAAGCCAATCGTGATAGGGTGATTCAACCAGCTCTAGATGGGGTTGTTTTCCCCTAGAAAAAGCAGGTGCACAGCTTGGGGGTATTGCTGGACCCACCTCTGCTTTTGGATGCTCAGCTGGAGGCAGAGGCCAGGGTTGCCTTGTCACAGCTTTGGCTAGTATGCCAGCTGCATCCCTTTCTTGATAAGGCAGATCTGGCCACAGTTACCCATGCCTTAGTCATTTTGTGGCTGGATTACTGTAATGTGATTTACATGGGGCTGCCCTTGCAGATTTGCACTGGCTGCCGATATGTTTCTGAGCGAAATACAAATTGCCTATAAAGCCCTGAATGGCTTAGGTCCAGGGTATTCAAAAGACCGCCTTCTTTGTCATTAACCCTGTCACCTTTTAAGATCATCTCAGAAAGTCCAGTTGCACACACACGCCCAACAACAAGACACATGTAATTAGATAAACTAGGGTCATTTTTATTAAATACTATTACAATAACCTGCAACGAGGAAACAATTAGAGCATGTGTACCCTCTATATGGGTCAGCTTAATAAGGAGGACCACCCAAAACAGGGTGAAAGACTGGGTGCTAGTTCAGCCCAGGCCAAGTCTGGACATCATAACCGCGAGGTGTTAACCCTGCTGAGGGGAGACCAACCAGCCCCACCCACCCAGGCCGCAAAGCTCTGGGTGGTGGGTGCCAGCCAGTCTCCAAATAGGGGCGGATTCCAGCCCAAGCATTGCAAAACCTGCAAGAGCTATTCCTCAGCTTGCCTACTCATCTCAGATGGTACTCCAGCCAGACACCAAAAAGACAACCTACACCAGTCTGCACTCACCTGCAAAGTGACCAAACATTCAAAAATGACAACCTTACAAATAGTTTCAGTGCAAAGTAGGTTGGAAAAGGCCACACCAGAGCCAATACGGTGTGACCCCCCCCCCCAAATTCCAACTTGGCCCCAAAAGGAAACCGGATAACCTTCACTGAATTGGGACGGGAGGGAAGGGTGCTTTGCCCAGAGCAACTGAGGGAGGACAGAAATGCAGCTGCTCCTTCGTTCCCCTTCGACCCAAGACATGTGCCGCAGGAGCCAAGATGGCAGCCCCCAAGGCTGCCTCACGGGCCGGGAGCATAACCCTGTCCCCCATACAAGCTGCATATGGCAATGGGGAATGGCATTACGGTTGCCACAGGTTCATCTGCAGGCAACTCGAGGTCATGCTTTCTCTGTGGCTGCCCCAGGGCTTTGGAATGCACTCCCTGTCAAAACAAGAGCTTCTCCATCTCTGATTGCTTTTTAAACTATTTTTAAGACACCCCTGTTTTCTCAGGTTTTCAAATAAAATTAATTTTTAACTGCCTAATTGTTTTTATCCTGTGAAATTATTTTAATTGTTTCACTCTGTGAATGGTTTGTTTTTATTTTGTTAATGTGCTTTGTTTTATTTTTATATTGTAATTTGGATTATGAACACCACTTAGACGTTTATATCAGGCAGTATATAAATATAATAGAATAAGAATATTTGAAAACCTCAGTTGGTGTAGAATGTAGCTGCCAAGGTTGTCTCTGGAACTGCTCGTTTGGAGCATAACACACCTATTTTGAAAGAGCTGTGCTGGCTGCCAATTTGTTTCCAGATACAATTCAAGGTGCTGGCTATTACTTTTAAAGCCCTTAATGGTTTGGCCCCTGTATACCTGCAGAACTGCCTGCTCCTAAGGGTTTCTGCCCACCCAACAAGGTAGTCAGAGAGGCCTTTACTCCATGTGCTGACATTGGACTCATAAGATTGGACTCATAAGAGAGGCTACATTGTCATGCATGCAGGACAGGGCCTTCTCTGTTGTTGCCCTCAGGCTCTGGAAATCTCTCCCAGTGAATGTCCACTCTTTGGCATCTGTGGCTGCTTTAAAAAAAAAACAACAACTGAAGACCTTTTTTATTTGTTCAGGCTTTTATACCTTAGGGGCTGCCGGATCTCTCAGCTCTCCTTTTTTTATGGTGGTAGTGGTGTTTGGTTGGTGTTCTGTTGTTTTTAATGTTTAATTTTAGATGTGATTTTTATGGATTTTTATTATATTTTAACTTTTATAAACTGCCTTGGGATGCCTTATGAAAGGCGGTATAGAAATTGAACAATAAATAAATATTTCCTGTAAGGAGAAACTGAATGTATTAGAATAAAGCAGAAACATTTTATATATTCATTGTAGCACACTACTGCAATTCAACCAAACACATCTGGTAAAATTCCAAGCACCTAAAGATGTGATGCTAGTACTTAAATATCCTGACATTTTCCCTGGCTCTGCACACAATTACTATCGAATGCGATTATGCTAGGTCCTAAAATATTGATCTTGGTGCCTAGAAATTGTCAGTGCTGACATAGCATTTTTATACACTGGCCACAGGAATTACAACCAGATCAGCTTTACAGAAATCAATCAAAATATACATGCAGCCATGTTAGACTGGGTGAAAAATCCAGAAAGCAAAAGAACTATACCACCTTCATTAGGATCAATTAAAATGTCCCAAAGTAATAGCAATGTTTCTAATTCAACAGAACAGTTCTTCAGGCTGGATGTTAAACCAATACCCCAAAAGAAAACAAAGGGGGTTTGCTAGGCAGGATAGAGAAGGTCTTATGTAGTCATGCACTCCAGTTCTATGCATATTTTCTCACAAGTAAATCTTATGAGTCCAGTGGGCTTTTAGAACTGTGGCCTTCACCATACTAATTACAAAGAAGTTCCCACATAGCACCAAGGTCTACTGGGACAAAAGCATGGCTGCTTTTCCTTTGAGAACAGGAAAAGATAAGAGATATTTGGTTCTGCCTCTAATACATGTCCTGGCTTCAATATTATAACTATAGTGCCCAGGGGCATTTCTAAGATAACTGTAGGCCCAAAAAGATAGCTGTTTTAATCCAAGGGAACCATTTTACACATTGTAATCTTTGCCACACTGGCCAGCATCCAGACTAATGCTGCACTGGTGCAAACATATTGCACTAGATAGTTCTGCTAAATCAGGGCTTTTGTTCAAGACTATTGTTGCACTGGTGCAACAGGATGCACTTGCACAACTTGTCACACACCCTGCTATGATATCCCTTAATCAGTCCATTTCTGTTGCAAGGAATGATGCAAAGCTAGCCACTCTCCCTAAGCGGACTGAAAGAGTAAGCAACTTTGAGCATACAGTCAGCTACTCTTCTGTTCTTGCATGTGTGTATCTTTGTGTATTGCACTAGCACAGCACTGGATAGTAGCTAGTGGCCACTGACTGGTCATTTGTATGGAAGGTGTCTTCTTTTATTACAACTGTAATAGAATGTTGTTGCTTTCCCCCATGCAGTAATTTCCTTCATCTTTGATGGAAAACGTGTGGAGAGAACTGAACTTTTATTACAGCAAGGAGAGTCCTTCCAGGTCACCTCTAAAATAAAAGCGCCTCAAGGTATTTATGATGCAATCACTTCCATGCATTCACACCAACAAGCAGTTACTGTTGACATTATCATGTTCTCATACTATTTGGTAAACAATCCTTATGTTCACTTGTTCATTTTTAGAACAATGAAGAACCTGTTTGATCTTGAAGAACTAGAATTTTACTAGGCAATGCCAGAGTAGCAACATGGGGAGGACCCTCTGTTCAACGGGAAAGCACATGCCTTGAATGCACAAGGTTCCAGGTTCAATCCTTTACATCTCCTGTTAACAGCTGCCTAGTAGTGGGGTTGCAAAAGTGCCTGTGGCACCAGTACCAGTCAGAATACACAGAGCTAGATGAATCATGTTCTGATCATGGTATAAGGCAGCTTTATATGACTAGATTTGTAAAATGAAAGCATTTTTAGTGCTTGCATTAAGGAAATTGTGGCAGCTCAGTAACAAAGTTTCTACACCCATTATAAACAAAAATGTGTGCTTAAAATAAAAGGAACTATATATTTTATTTACACTAACATATATATTGCAGCCGACTGTTTTGTTCTGACCTATAGTTCTTTAAATACCCTAAAAATGCCCCATTCTCTTTTGCAGTGCAATCATATGCCTGTGCTATGAGCTGTTTTCATGGCCCTTAGAAGCACAACACACACAGCTACCCTGCAAAAGGGTATCACTAACTGAAAGGCTGAGTTGCAGATTTTGAATAAAGAAGGGTGCTGACCTAATCAATTCTTTACACATACACTGGTGATTCTAACTTAAAAAGATATACACAGGATAGGTTTTGCTGTATGTCATTTCCAAATTATATGCAGTACTGGCCATTCAGTTCACAATTCCAGATATGTTCCGATTATTTTAATGGAACATCATCCTTTAAACCATTAGAGAGTTTTGCTGCCCTGCTTTAATGACAACAGCTTCAAGTTGAAAGTAGTTCAAAGCAGTTACCCTCATCAATGAAGTTCCTGTCTGGATTTTCCATTTGTGACAGTACAAACCTCGATGACTAACCAATATGCTGTAAATTCACAACCCACAGGGTGCCCTTTTATAGCTTTTTGACATGCAATAATGTTTTGCAAGTTACTTTGGATTAATGCTGAGTTCCACACACTATGCAGAAATTGGTGTGTCTTGTGATCTAGGGAATATTTTTTAAAGCATTATACAAGTAATACAGAATAATACATAAGTGTCTCAGCTTCATAAACATTTATTCAACAGTGGCTCTGAAAAATCAAGCACACATGGACTCCTGAATGACAGACTGAAGTGACTATTATGGACACCCGAATTGTACTCTCACAATTATCTAACATTTTTGCAAAGGTTCTACGTTTGGCACAAAACATTTATACGCCAAGCATGGGCAAATTATGTGTTAGGACAATCATTCATGTGTCCATACCAAGTGTGGTGTGTGTGTGTGTCTTGTTTGAATAGTAAAATGTGTATGTGCGAAGCACTGAATTTTCTTGTGTCCTGTTTCTTACCTCCATTTCTGGATCACTTCTGCTTTCAGAATGGGAAAAAGACTGAGGAGAGAAGAAGGACTGTGCCCTTCTCCATAAGGTTCCATTGTTAAGGAAAACCACCTACTCTCACCTATGCAAACTGGAAAAAGACATGGAAAGAAGCATGTCTGCTTCTGTCACATTCAGCTTGGCCCTAAGTGGAAGAGTTTTCACACTCTGTACAGGGTCATACAAAAATCAGACTTCAAAAGATAAACATTTAAAGTGCATGATTTTACATTTTTAAGAAGTTAAAGCATTTGTATAGTCACTAAGCACCAAGAGATAGGATTACCTAATTATTCCATTACTTCTAAGTATGGAGTTATTCAGTATATTTAAAAAAAATATTTACAAAGACATATGCTACCATTACCTTAAAAGCATCATCAGTAGTATAAGGCTGAAATCTGAATATAATTATTATTTTTATTATTATTTACATTTTATATCCCGCTCTTCCTCCAAGGAGCCCAGAGCAGTGTACTACATACTTAGGTTTCTCCTCACAACAACCCTGTGAAGTAGGTTAGGCTGAGAGAGAAGTGACTGGCCCAGAGTCACCCAGCTAGTTTCATGGCTGAAATGAAATTAAGGTCCACTAACTTTTAACACTAACAGGTGTTCAACACCCAAATATTGAGCATAACAGAAGGGCTGGAATCCCCTAATTTTAATTAGATAACCTGCTTCCTTGCTGTTGCATTTATCGATGAGAGAGATTTTAAAAAGCTCACACCTCACACAGTGGGAAACAGGAGTGTTAGAAGTTCAGCCAAATGCAGAGAGGCAATATTTATAAATATCTCACTGCTTCACCAAATAATAAAACGCAACGAAATCCTAATTATAATCAAAAGAGGTAACAGAAACATGATCTGCTATGTTTAATATCATTTAAATCATAAGTATTCTACATGCCTGAAAATTGTTTTCAAGTTTGCTTTGCCTTGATTGCACTGTCAATCACTCACTTTTCCCAGAACAGTTGTACAAGATAGTAACATTTTACAGTTCAAAACAGAGAGCAAACAAGTGACATGGGACACAAGTCATTTAAATCTGACTTTTAAGTATTTTCTCTTCTGATGCAAAATCACAACTAAGTGACAGAAGCAGATGGATCAACAAAGACACATCTGAAAGCAAGAAGGAGGAGATTCTGAACGGGTTTCCTATTCCTACAAGAGTAGGAGTGGAATGGAAGCATCTGCTATATTCTTTGACTGTTTATCTTTCTTTTGACAGAATTTTATTTTCGTTCAGGATAGCTTCCAAACCCGTTTTGAGCAGAAATAGCATTTTAGAGCTAGAAGATATTTTGAAGGTCTTCTAGTCCAACTTTTTGCTCAATGCAGAAATCTATTACAGCAGCCCTGATAAGCTCTGTCAGAAAACCTCTACCAAGGGAGAGTCCACTACTGTGCAAGGCAGACTATTCCTCTATTGAACAGCTCTTACAGTTAGGAAACACCTCTTAAAATCAAATCTGAAAATGCTTTGTAAGTTCAATCTAATGGTTCCAGTCCTACCCTCAAAGGCAATAAACAAATCCACTCTTCCTATGTTACAGATGTTCAGATGTTACAGCTAGAGATCTCACAGCTACTTTGTATCCATCTTCTTTAACCATTCTTCACAGGACAGGTTTCCAGATCCTTCACCATCTTTGCTTGGGCAGAAATCTTTGTTTAGAGCTAGAAGGTAATGTGGAGGTCTTCTAGTCCAACCCCTCTTCTGAATCTGTTCCAGTTTTATCAGTGTCCTTAAGACCATAGGGCTCAAAACCAAAAACAGTATTCCAAGAAAGTTCAGACCTGTACATGATACAGAGTAAAACTATTACATCTCAGGATCTGACACTACACCCCTGTTAATAAAGCCCAAGACTACAGTAGTCCCAAAACAAGCATTGATATAACAACCAAGGACCTCTCAGCATGCAGAGAATGCCCTTCCCTCACAGCTGGGACTGGGGCACACAGAACCCAGGCAAGCTTGAGCCCCAGCATCTCTCTCCCCCCATATCTTTTTTTCTTTTTTTTTTTTCTTTTTAAGAAATGAAAGTAACCAGACATCCAGACTTTTCACTCAAGGCACAAATGACCAGGCTCAACCCATCATACTTCAGACACATTATACGAAAACCCAGCTCCCTTGAAAAGTCCATAATGCTGGGGAAAGTTGAAAGAAAAAGAAGAGGACGACCAGCAGCAAGGTGGATGGACTCGATTACGACAGCAATGAATACACCACTGAGAGAGCTTAAAGGCCAAGTTGGAGACAGATAATCCCGGAGAGAATCGTCTATATGGTCGCCAAGAGTCGACACCGACTTGATAGCACTTAATTAACAAAAACAAAACACCATACATGGTCGATCCCTGTCCAGCTGATTAGGACTGCTGTATAGTCACAGTACAGATATTAACAGCAGCAGCAGCTCCGACAATCTTTGGGGCGGGAAGAGAAGGGGTGGGGAAGGGGTCTTCCACGAGATCCAGCCTGCCCTGCCACCGTGCAAGGGCGACGGCCTTGCTGCTCTCGGGCGACTTCTGCTTAGAACATCAACAAGGGCCCGGCTCCGGCTGAACGGGTGGCTCTTGGGCGTGTGTCTCAGGCAGGCAGGCAGGCACCTGCTGAACCAGCCGGTCCCACCCCGACCAGTTCCATCCCCTTCCTCTGAGACAAGCCTCCTGACTGAGGTCCTGCTCTTCGCCAGCAGCGGGGGCCGAGCTCCAGCCAAGCGGGAGGGAGGAAGGGAGAGAGGGACCCCGGGGATGCGGGAGGGCGCGGCGCAGGCGAGGGTCGGGGAGAGCGGAGGTGGCAGAGGGGCAGCCGCTGTCGCGGTGACCCGGCAAGGAGACTCACCGTGAAGGGATGCCCGCCGACGCTCCCCACGGAGAAGCAGTTGTCCCCGGGGTTGACGGCCCCCGTCAGCACCTGGTGCAGGTTCATGGTGGGGCTGTCCTTACCCGCTCCGGCCCAGACCAGCTATCCAGCCACCCCACCAACCGGCAGGGCAGCCGAGGAACCTAGAGCCGCTCGGCCACTGCCAGTCCCGCAAGAGCAGCAGGAGGAGATGACGGCGGCACATAGGGCAGGGAGGGGCGTTCTCGCAAGCTCCACCCCTTCGTGGGCAGGGACAACGTCAATGGCGTCACTGCCCTCACGCACACGCAGGCAGACGAGGCGGGCTTTCTCTCTCCATCAGCCCACAATAGCAGACCAAGAGCTCATGAAACGAGCCATCGCGAGATCTTTTTTAAAATGACGTCTTCCTTTCCTCCTGGCAACCTTTTGCTTAAGCTGCCTGCATGTGCGCCTGCGCTGTGCGGAAGCCCTTTTTAAAAAGTGAGCTGCTTTAGAGCATGCGCAGTTCTGGACGCGTGGCGTAAGTATGGAGGAAGAGGAAAGGAGCTCCAGCTGTAAACAAGAGGAGAGACGTCGGTCGCAATAGGGAAATTCTGCGCAGGCGTCGTTGAAACAGCGTTAAAAAAAATTGCCAAGTAGCATGCCTGAGGTCACTTGATTGTCGCTGCCTAGGCAAGAGTTCCCGTGTAGTTTCCAGTCTGGTCAGATTCTGTAGACAAGCCTGTCTCTTTTGTTACTTGTTCCTGCAGGATAGACACAGTCCAGAGGGATTAAAGGGTCGTGTGACGAAGAACGGTGCAGAGCTACATCTGAGGAAAACGAATACGACAAATATTTATATCATGCTTTTCAACAAAAGTCCCCAAGCGGTTTACATAGATAAAAATATATAAAAATCAAATGGCTCCCTGTCGCCAAAGGGCTCACAATCTAAAACAAAACATAAGATAGACACAAGCAACAGCCACTGGAAGGATGCTTTGCTGAGGATGGATAGGGCCAGTTGCTCCCCCCTTGGTCAGCAAAGAGAATCACCTCACCACTAAAAAGGTGCCACTTTGCTCAGCAGAGGACAGGCGACATTCGGGGTGTTCTGAAGCTCTTCATTGTAAACAAAAGTCGCAGTTTTGCTGTTAAAAACAATTCTGTGAAATTAGAGGAAGTACTGGAAAGGCGGCATTAGCTCTACTGTGGAGTTGTACCTGTTCGCTAATTCCCAAGGCATCATCATCATACAAACTGAACTGCATCTTTACAACCTTTTTTTGGATGCAGAGGGAGGATCATGCTGTGTTGTGTATGCACTCTGGTAACTGCAGTGTCTAATCAATGACGGTGAAATGGTTCAGGCACGGGCTGGCAATTAAATGTCTGCTTATGCAGAAGTAGAGCTAATGGGTGTTCAGGCGACGTCCCAGGATAATAGCCGTTTCCGTTTTTTCTAGCTAGTGCAGGGTGGACAACTAATAAAAGCTGAGAAAGTACGGTGGCCAGTTGCCCATGAGCTTGCTCAAGCATGTTCATGAGTCATACAATATCACTAATGTGGGATAAAAAACAGTATGTTTGATCACAAACCAAACAATTCTGTGGCAGAATGTTCAGGCTGTCTATGAATAGGCTGGCAGTGAATGATGGGAACAGGACAGCCCAAGGAGCTACAAGTAGGCTTTGAATTATGAAATTCAACAGATAACTTGTTCTAAAGTAAAATATACTGGTGTTAATAAGCTACCCTTTTAAGGGGTGGTAGATTTCTACTGTTTTAAGGGGAGATGTTCATCACTGCTAATGGCTGCACCACACAGCACTGGCCAGTCCAACGGTGGCTGAAATCTGATTAACATGCTTGGATCCAATAACAAAAAAGTGTAACATTTCTCTCTCCTTGTTTTCTAAACTCCTCTTTGCTAGGACAAAATAAAAATTATATGAAATGGCCATTGGACTTCATCTGTGCAACACGTGTACATATGCAGTTAACACACAAAAAAGCCCTTTCCATCACACATCAAGCAAATACCCATCACATTAACATGTAAAATGCCACTGAAACCACACAAACCTATTTCATTCACTTAATATCCAAGCAATGAGTCACGTGCTCACAGCATAAGGAAACATACAAATATTTATCAGAGCAGCTGAGGTGACAGCTCTACTATGGCATTGGTAGAAGCATCATAACAAAAACCTCCTGAGACAAACTTCTTTCTTTTTCTGTTCTACTTCCATTTACCCCATCTCTATAATACATGACATTAGTTAGCAAAAGCATGCTATGGTCACACAATACATATATCAATGCTATGAACTTTAAATTTTGCCCTGTCATTGACTGGTGACCCAACTATCTTTGCTGTTTTCAAGGAACTAATTGCCCCCAAAGGTCTAATTGGTTTGCATTGATTAATAATGCAATCGGTGTATGATCATCTGGTGTGCCATTATTCTTAGTTGTAATCCCTATTCAGACATTATGCTGTACAAGTGTACTGTACACTCATGTTTTTGTGTGAATGACTATACCTCCATTTTAAAAATGGATCTGTGTACAGGCCCCTCACATGCATGGTACAAGTAGGACGTGTACTGGGGTACACTTAATACATAATATGTGAATAACATATTGTGCTATGGTACAGCATAATATGTGAATAACTGTACCTGTTTATACTGTATGTTCAAACATTGAGCACAATGTGTGGATAGGGCTTTATTCTTTTTTAATGTATTGTTCTTATCTGTATAATATACTTTAACATCATTTTGTGTATGTAAATTATGTCATTTTCTTTTTATGGGTTTTTAACATGGTTTTGATATTATTATTATTAATTCGATTTCTATACCGCCCTTCCAAAAATGGTTCAGGGCAGTTTACACAGAGAAATAAGATGGAACCCTGTCCCCAAAGGGCTCACAATCTAAAAATAAACATAAGATAGACACCAGCAACAGTCACTGGAGGTACTGTGCTGGGGGTGGATAGGGCCAGTTACTCTCCCCTGCTAAATAAAGAGAATCACCACATTAAACGGTGCCTCTTTGCCAAGTTAGCAGGATATATTGATATGGTCAATAAATACTGATTCATTCAACATACAATTTTGTATTTTTATTAATAACATTTGAATGTACTAAAGATAAATTGTTTTTATCAGACCAACCTATCCCAGTGCACAACAATAGTCACTAGGTATGTGCACCGCCAGAAATATTTCATCAATGCTGAAGCAATAATATTCAAGAACAATATCGGGGAGGCCGATACAGCCTCCCCAGCATTATCATACTGGATTGGCATTAACCTGATATTTTATCAATAATCCTTATCAGAAGCTGTCTTGGAGAGAAGGTGAGCCAGTGGGTGCTTTCTGGGAGCACCCCCTGATTTTGATGGTGCAGTCCTTAAAAACCAGCCTGTAGCTGGCATGCAGAGAAAGTCTTTCCAAGCCACTGGGCTGATTTTGTTCAATATTACTATCAGAAGTAGAAGGATATGCAATAGGACAGCAAGGATTTTGGTCGAAATTGGGACTCCCTGCTGTCCTATCAGAAATCCTGCCGATAGTGGGCACATCAATAGTGGGCATATTGGTCTGATATTCCTATCAGACCAATATTATTTCACAGCCCTAATAGTCACCCTAAAATCCTAATGAATTCCACTGGCCATTTGGAAGAAGACTCAAGTTATTTGTCATGACATCTATTTGGCCATTTGCTGATGATCCTTAATAGATTATATCGAAACTGTGTCTTCCGCTTGTGCTGCTTTGAGATTGTGTGGGGGAGGGCGTGATTTTTGCTAGTTCCCCTTTCCCTCTCCAGTCTCTTCAGCTCCATAATTAGCAAACAGCTTCTTCTCTCCCCCTGACTCCTCTTTGGGGGAAACTCTGGCTTTCTACAGAAACAATGGAAACAGAGCATAGACAGGCATTTGGGCCAAGAGAAAATTGGCCTCTGCTTGGATCAAGAAGCAATGTTGTGCTAGGCAAAAGCTGCCTAGCAAAAGGTTGCCTGGCACCCCTGCTAATCCTGTGCATTCTTAATGACGTTAGAATTCCTAACACAGCAAAAGGACTGAGGCTGAAAAGTCTTTTAACTATAAATACACCCAGAATGCAAGCAGGTTCAAGTCCCAAATCAGTTATACAGATCTGGCATAACAGAGACCTTTTCTGCACTTTTAATGAACAGCTACTGCCACACCTACACCATCTCAAGTCTGACCACTTTGAAACCTGAAGTTTTTCCTACCTTTGGGACTTGCCAGGGGACATAACTTTGTAACAGGTTCTGTCATCCAGACACCTGTGCTCAAGAATCCTGGGAAGTGTCATTCCTGTTGCTCTCATGGGAGTCTGTTGGTACAAGCTACCTACTACTGCCAGAGAACCTATCCAGCTGAGTACCTGCTGTTACTCAGACTGTTTCCCCTTAAGCTGAATCCGTGGGCTGCTGATGAGCCCCAAGTTGGAACACTGGTCCATGGATACAGAATTGCTGCTGAGCTGAAACCACTTGCCCTAAGCATCCCTTGCACGGGCCTGTTGTAGGGATATCTGCACTGGACTGCCCTGGACACTCTTTGAACTAGGGTTGCCATATTCAAGCTCCCCAAATCTGGGTGGCCTAATTTGCATGTTATGCAAATTATGTGGCAACTAATTTGCATTTTATTTATTTATTTGACTGATTTGTATACTTTCCCCTCCTATGTGATCAGATCCAGAGTAAAATCCAGGCAATCCAAACAGTGCATTTGAAATATATGTAAATCCAGGTAGAATTTAGCAGCCGGGTGGAGAAGCCAAAATCCGGGGACTACCCTAAAATCCATGGAGCATGGCAGCCCTACTTTGAGCCTGTGGAACCCAGAGACTTTGGGTCACTCTCTGCATGGCCTTTTAACCCTGTCCCTGGCTGCCTGGGAGTCTCCAGACTCTCAGCTGGAACCTCCAGACTATCAGCCTCAACCCTGAGGCTGGGTCATTCCTCTGTGGGACTGCTATTGCTGACCCCCATGCCTTGACCACCTGAGAATCTTTATGATTCCTTTGCTAGCTGTGGGCTAGCATAGTGCCCAGGGACATAGCAAGCTTAGCCGGGCAGTGGCCTAGAGACAGGCCGCCACCACATTTCTCTCCTTACGGCACTGCAGTGTTCCTCCATTCTCTAAGTGTTGCGATCTAGATTGGATAGCCATGTGTGCTTTTGGAAAGGATAAGTTCCCTGTGACAGCAGCAAAGCAGTTATGATATAATATACTCTCAAGAGGATCTATGCCTTCATTACAGTGTAAACTCACGAGCAGAAATGACACCAAAGGTGTGGATGTCTGAAAGTTTTTCAAATTGTATTTTAAATGTAACAGCAGATCCTATTTCTGCAAGTCTACCAATATCCGAGCAATCTTGGGAAACAACCTTTGACCTCTACCTCCCTAAGTCAGAAGGATCACATAGAAACATGGGAAGCTGCCATATACTGAGTCAGACCATTGATCCATCTAGCTCAGTATTGTCTACACAGAGTGGCAGTGGCTTCTCCAAGCAGGAATCTCTCTCAGCCCTATCTTGGAGATGCCAGGGAGGGAACCTGGGACCTTTTACTCTTCCCAGAGTGGCTCCATCCCCTGAGGGGAATATCTTTCAGTCCTCATACATAAAGTCTCCCATTCATCCAGCCAGGGCAGACCCTGCTTAGCTAAGGGGACAAGCCATGCTTGCTACCACAAGACCAGCTCTCCCCATCATGTGTGGTCATTGCTGTATTTCATGTGATGTATGCATTGTATAGCACATACAGTAATTCCTCAAATCATTGTATAGTAAATAATTCCAGGCACTAACATGGACAGCCTTTGCCTTTCTAGGAATACTAGTGGACAATTGTGGAGATAAATGCCTGGAGGACATGTTGTTCAGCCTCTCTTACCCTTGTATCCTAATTATACAGGAGTTCCATCTATTTCATCATGTCAGTGAATATAGCCAAGCAGACGTTGAAATTTCTGTGGTTTCAAAGCCAAAGGAATGGTTATCATGGATGGTAAGGTTGGACATTTTAGGACTCGAAGATGGGCAAAGGCCCCACAAATGCAACCAGTGTCATCATTCTCATTTTTCATAAAACACCCAAGAAGTTAAAAGGCAGTGTGAAAGAATACAGTACTCATATGCCCCACATCCTCCAGCTTAAGGGGGCCTTCAAAATCCTGGAGCTAGTACTGGTTTTTAAAATAACCACATATCCAACTTTCGTTATAATGTGAACAACTGTTCAACGTATAGTGACTGTGTCCACATTTTGCACCACAGTTTTAGAATATCTGCAGTTAGGCGGCTATTTAAAACTTAAATAGTTTTATAACTGCTGATACTTTAAAACAGGAGTGGACAGTAAATTGGGATCTACTGGTAGATCTATTGCAAAGCACCCCGAGATGAACAAGGGGTTCGGTGTGCCAGTTTTTTAGCATTAGAAACAACAAAAAGTCTGTAGTCCTATGCGCACGGGAAAACTATACATCTCTGTTACAAATGTTCTGTTCATAAGAACAGAACTGTTCTTATAACACACGGCTATAAATATTCTGAAAATTTTGAATATTCAACTTACTAGGAAAAGTCTGTATAACATAGTTATCACTCAGTGGTATGTATATACATAAAAATAGGGCTTGAGGAACAATGTGATTTTTCAAACATGGCAAATGAAATTTAAACTTAAACATCTTTAAATACTAAACACCACCTTAAGTGGCACAGCGGGAAAATGCTTGACTAACAAGCAGAAGGTTGCCAGTTCAAATCCCCGCTGGTATGTTTCCCAGACTATGGGAAACACTGTTTCAGGCAGCAGCGATATAGGAAGATGCTGAAAGGCATCATCTCATACTGCACGGGAGAAGGAAATGGTAAACCCCCTCCTGTATTCTACCAAAGAAAACCACAGGGCTCCGTGGGTGCCAGGAGTCAAAATTGACTTGATGGCTCACTTTACCTTTAAACACTAAACAGGAACGTCCTGCTAGCACGACTCCACAGATCTAATGGCTGACATCCAAACTAACACTGCATTAATGCAACAAATAAAGATGCACACATGCAAGGTCTCATCGCTGAGCAGATGCTCAATGTTGCACAATCTCTTGTGGTTTTGGTCCACTTGTCTAAGCATTTTGCTTGAGCAACAAGGAGACCAGATAGCTCTGCATAATTTCCTGCAGCAAATATGCACTGAGGAAGAGGTTTCACAGCAGGAGGTAGGCCACAGGTTGTGCAAGTGCACTCTCCTGCACTCGTGCAGTGTTAGTCTGGATGTCAGCCAGGAAGATGAAAGAATTGGATGTTTGGAAAAGATTAGTCTACCTAAGATCCATAGCAACTTAAACATGAGCTTTAGCATGATGGTGAGCATACTGGAAAAAGTAGTGAATAATTCTATACAGGGATATGGCATGAAATAAAAATCCATTGCTTTGTAGAACATTATGCTTCTATAAAAACATTTGTGCCAAAATTAGGATGGGAAGTGGAAAAGAGGTTATAGTTTGAAAAATATGGGACTCTCCTAGTAACATACATTCTTGTTTTTTCTCATTATTTCCGTGGTTAAACTGCTAAAGGTAAAACATGGAGGAGAGCTGGTCTTGTAGAAGGAAGTATGAATTGTCGCATTTGCTAAGCAGGGTCTGCCCTTGTTTGCATTTGAATGGGAGACTACATGCATAAGCACTGTGAGATACATGTATTTCCCCTCAGGGGATGGGGAAGCTCTGGGAAGAGCAACTGCATGCTTACATGCAGAAGGTTCCAAGTTCCCTCCTTGGCATCTCCAAGATAGGGCTGGGGAAGACTCCTGCCTGCAACCTCAGAGAAGCCACTGCCAGTCTGTGTAGACATTTACTGAGCTAAATGGACCAATGGTCTGACTCTGTATAAGGCAGCCAGTTTTAAGTTCCTAAGGGTTTTAATGTGTGTGTGATTTTCAGTACAAGTCAGTAGTAACTATCTCTATCTATCCATACAATTCTCTAAGGCCTACCCGTGGCTAACCCTGTGTGTGGCAGCTCTCACGGGTTTGCGAGCAGAAGCACCAGATTGGGCAGTGGGGATTCCATATGCAGATAGGGAGGAAGAGCCTGTGAGAGCAGAAGCACCATGGTGATTGGGCATTGGGGATTCTATATGCAGATAGGGAGGAGGAGCCTGGGGCACCGTGGTGATTGGGCAGTGGGGGTTCCATATGCAGATAGGCAGGAGGAGCCTGGGGCACCGTGGTGATTGGGCAGTGGGGGTTCCATATGCAGATAGGCAGGAGGAGCCTGTGATGGTTAAGGTCAATTGGAATGCAACTGTTACTGGTCGGAAGATGTTCTTGATTGTAGAGTAGAGGAATCTATATATACTAGCTGAACCCGCAAAGAGCATCTGTGCAGTAGTTCACTTACTTTTTGGAGTTTTGTTTTTTGGTGGGCAGGTCAGCTGCTTGGGAATGACAGTACTTTCCCACTTCCCTCTTGCCCCATTTGTTGGGAATTCTCTCTGGTAGAGAAACCCTTTTCAATTATAGCAGAGTGCACAGAGGCACAACACAGCGGATTTAGTTAGGCATGCGTGTATGCTGAGAGTAAAGTAACTTGGAACCAGTTCATAGTTTTAAATCAATATATAAGGCATTTATTAGAGAACTCCATTCTAGATAGGAAAGTGAGGAGTTAGGATCTCTAATCTATCTATCTAGCTGGATAGCAATAGCAATAGCACTTACATTTATATACCGCTCTATAGCCGGAGCTCTCTAAGCGGTTTACAATGATTTTAGCATATTGCCCCCAACATTCTGGGTACTCATTTTACCGACCTCGGAAGGATGGAAGGCTGAGTCAACCTTGAGCCCCTGGTCAGGATCGAACTTGTAACCTTCTGGTTACAGGGCGGCAGTTTTACCACTGCACCACCAGGGGCTCATTCTCTCTGGTAGAGAAACCCTTTTCAATTATAGCAGAGTGCACAGAGGCACAACACAGCGGATTTAGTTAGGCATGCGTGTATGCTGAGAGTAAAGTAACTTGGAGCCAGATGGATGCATAACTTGGATGCAGATGGATTCTGCATCTTCTCTACACACATGGTGCAGGAAGAAAAGCTTGCTTGCATGTTGCAAGGTAGAAGGGAAAGGAAGAGAAGAGAGAGGAAGTGTCCCTGAGATTAGCAATCTACATTCCAAACGGATAGCATCAGAACAGTAGAGAAGGGATGACCAATGTCTTGAGCGTCTAGCCCTCACTAATTTGTCCTCCACTGTCTTTGAGACAAGAGACAGCGCAAAGTCCTTAACTTCCAACACCATTGTCTCACCTTCCACCCCTCTCTCTTGTCCCATTGTCTTGCCTTCCATCCCCCCCACCTCTTGCCCCAGTGTTGTCCTTAAAAGCCCCCAGGGTTTAATTATTATTATTATTTTATTTTTTGGTGGGCAGGTCAGCTGCTGGGGAATGACACAGTACCCCCCCTCCCTCTTGCCCCATTGTCTCACCTTCCATCCCCCCACCTCTTGCCCCATTGTTTCACCTTCTACCCCTCCCTCTTGACCCGGTGTCTTGCCTTCCACCACCACCTCTTGCCCCAGTGTTGTCCTTAAAAGCCCCCAGGGTTTATTATTATTATTATTATTATTTTATTTTTTGGTGGGCACATCAGCTGCTGGGGAATGACACAGTACTTCCCCCCCTCCCCTTTGCCCCAGTGTCTCGCCCTCTACCCCTCCCCTTGCCCCAGTGCCTCGCCTTCTACCCCTTCCCCTTGCCCCAGTGTCTCGCCCTCTACCCCTCCCCCTTGCCCCAGTGCCTCGCCTTCTACCCCTTCCCCTTGCCCCAGTGTCTCGCCCTCTACCCCTCCCCCTTGCCCCAGTGTCTCGCCCTCTACCCCTCCCCCTTGCCCCAGTGCCTCGCCTTCTACCCCTTCCCCTTGCCCCAGTGCCTCGCCTTCTACCCCTCCCCCTTGCCCCAGTGCCTCGCCCTCTACCCCTCCCCCTTGCCCCAGTGCCTCGCCCTCTACCCCTCCCCCTTGCCCCAGTGCCTCGCCTTCTACCCCTCCCCCTTGCCCCAGTGCCTTGCCCTCTACCCCTCCCCCTTGCCCCAGTGTCTCGCCCTCTACCCCTCCCCCTTGCCCCAGTGCCTCGCCTTCTACCCCTCCCCCTTGCCCCAGTGCCTCGCCCTCTACCCCTCCCCCTTGCCCCAGTGCCTCACCTTCTACCCCTCCCCCTTGCCCCAGTGCCTCGCCCTCTACCCCTCCCCCTTGCCCCAGTGCCTCGCCTTCTACCCCTCCCCCTTGCCCCAGTGCCTCGCCTTCTACCCCTCCCCCTTGCCCCAGTGCCTCGCCTTCTACCCCTCCCCCTTGCCCCAGTGTCTCGCCTTCCATCCTCCCCATTGGCCCTAGAAGTCCCTGTTGAGTGCAGCTACTGTTGGCCCCTTCTCCTCGCCCTCAGTACTTTTTTTTGGTGGGGGTTGGGGGGGAGTCGTGATTTCCCCCCCTCACAGTCTGGCTCTCTGCAGCTTTCCCCCTCCCGCCTGTTACTCTACCATGGACCTTTTTCCTTGGTCAATCTTTACATCAAGTCTCCCTGTCTCCATCTCTACTGTGCAGGTACTGCGGCAGATACAGTGAGCGGCCACCGTTGTTTAACTGCTTCCTTTGGCCGTGCACCTGTCAAATGTCTCCAGCGTCACGTGTCCCCCTACTGGCTCCCTCTCACGACTCCCTCTCTCTCTCTCTCCTCCTCTCCGTGCTCTTCCCATGCGCTCTTCGTTGGGCCACCCGGGCCCAGCCTTTCCTTGCTGTGGCTGTGGCACGGCCTCTGGGTGTGCCCCCTCAGTCAATCAGGCGCCTCTGCCGCCCAGCCAATCAGCTGGGCACTGGGACGCACATTCTAAGGCACACCCAGGAGAATTAATAATATAGACTAGTTGAACCTGTGCAGAGCATCTGTGCGCTAGTACTTGATTGCTCCCCCACCCCTTGCCACAGCCCCCTTCGCCTCAGAGATCTCTCCACCCTCACCTGAGCCACACTCCTGCTCCTCCTCCTTCATCCCTTTACTCCATCACCCTCACCCCTCTTGGTTGAAGCTGCAGCACTGCTGGCACCTATTGGCCAAGCTGCAGCCTACTATCCCCAGAGAGCTCTTCACCCAAGCCCTGCTCCTTCCCCTCCCCGCAGGAGCAGCAGCAGTTGACCAGGCTCTTCCTCACTGCCACCACCACCATGGCTGCACATTCCCCTCAGGCTGCTGCCGGGCCTGGGGCCCTTTGCCTGCCTGCCTCCCTCCGCCAATGGCCTCTTCTCTACAATCAAGAACATCTTCTGACCAGTAACAGTTGCAGATTGGCCATTGATGGCCTTCACCTAGGGAGGAAGCTGAGTAGCTACTGAGAAGTCCCCCTCCCTTTTTTAAGTGTTCCATTTTCAGTTCACATAAACAATTACAGTAGACATGATCATATGTGACTACTAGTATTTACAGAAAAGCAGAAGACTTCAGTGAAAATGCAGAAGAGAATCATTTTGGACTCAAGACTTCCCACCATACCAGCAAAGTTTCCATGAACAATTATTTCTAAGAAACACCAGCAGAGGGGAAAGCTCAAGTGAAAAATTAAAGCAGCACAGGTTGCTGAAAAATAATGAAATATTAATGTGTTATATAAAACCCACTAGCTGAACTGGTCAAATATGGAGATTATAATTTCAATATTGAATTTTGAATTGTCAATGATGACAAATTCTAAAATGCCACTATTTCTTATTTTAAAATGCCAAATTGATTTATTCTACTAACAAGCAGAAGTACAGAATTTGTGTCTGAAATAATCCATTTGTATTCTGAGGGCTGGGACATCACCTAATTATTTAGAATAAATGCATATATCCTCTCATGAGTGTGAGGATAAATATAACCATGTACACTACTCTGGGCTCCTTGGGGGAAGAGTAGAATAGGACTGTAAAAATAAATGTAATAAATAATTTCTCCAGTACAGTGCCATTGGTTTTGCCAGTTCAGAGAATACTCCAAAACATCATTTAAAAGAAATCATTCATAGATAGATATAGATATAGTCCTGAGTAATAATAGGAGTAGAGCCAGAGCATTAATCTGTTTTGGCTACTTTAGTTGGCAGTGGTTCTCTAATATCTCAGGGAGAATTTTCTTCACAAGATTGACTTGGGACCTTGTGCATGTCAAGTAGATGATCTTGAGAGGAGAGCTGGTCTTGCGGTAGCAAGCATGACTTGTTCCCTTAGCTAAGCAGGGTCTGCCCTGGTTGCATATGAAAGGGAGACTAGAAGTGTGAGCACTGTAAGATATTCCCCTTAGACTCGGAGCCGCTCTGGGAAGAGCAGAAGGTTTCAAGTTCCCTCCTTGGCTTCTCCAAGATAGGACTGAGTGAGATTCCTGCCTGCAACCTTGGAGAAGCTGCTGCCTATCTGTGAAGACAATACTGAGCTAGATAGACCAATGGTCTGACTCAGTATATGGCAGCTTCCTATGTTCCTATCTACCACTCAGCTATTGTCCCCTGCCAGCCCAATGGAACTTGCTTCAGAGTAAACACATTTAGAATCAAGTTGCAGAAGTCCTGGTATTGTTTTATGCTTTTTAATATTAAGATCTGTTCAAAATCTGTCTTACCCGAGTGCCTAACTTTAAGCACATGTGTTGTTTAATTCACATTGGACTTGCTTAGCAGTGAAATCCATGAAAATATTTGCAGTATCAGGGTCAACTGAAGAACGAGTTGTGTGCATATAAGTCATTGTACACCCTAACTGCATACATCTCAGGGGTTTATTTTATCTTGATTTATATTTTTGTCCCACATCAGCATAAGCAAGTTGGTAATTTTATTCACTTTCAATTCCCACCATGTTCAGCACTGTTTGTACTGCAAACACTTTAGAAGCCAATAGTGCCTCCTTGATCATGTTGACATATTATACATCAATGCACCAAGTCTCTTGGTATGAATCCAGGGAATGGGTTTCTGGGCAACAAGGATATTTACATGCTAACATAAGTAGTAAAACAAAACAAACAAACATGAAGGCATGGAAATTCTAATTCTTTGGCTGGCTCTTAAGCCTTCAAAAATGTAACTGGGCTTTAATCAAATGGCTCTTTCTGGTTTTTATGAGCAGAATCTTGCACCAGTGTGGGGATAGTTGTGACGCAGGTCTGTCTTGCTGATGGTGGTCTTATCAACATCACTTTCATATGCTTTGCTAATATGAAGAGGAGAGAGGGATAAGGAGTGCAGTAAGTTTAAACACACTTTTATCAGCCAGTTTCCAGTGTGAATGAACATATGCATGTTTAATCAGAAGTAAGTCCCATTGGCTGACTCCAGACTAAAGTCATGTGAGCAGAAGAACATTTCACATTTGAGCAGGGGAGAGGTGTGTGTGTGTGCAAATGCATGTGTCTTTGGTGCCAATTCTCTTTTCCCTCTGCAGTCCTAATGTACCTCTTAAAAATTATGTCCGTAAGGCTTGCCTACAGTAACTGGCAAAATCTTTTTAAGATTTTTGACAGGAGTATTTCCCAGCCCTTCCTGAAGATGCCAAGTCTTGAACCTGGGACCTTCTGCATACAAAGAGATGCTTTACCACTGAGCTACAGTCACATGTCCAAGAGGAGTATCTTATAGCAGACAATGCTCACATGTAGTCACCTATCCAAATGCAAACCAAGGCAAAATCAGCACAGCAAAGGGAACAATTCATGTTTGTTGCTGCAAAACTGACAGTCCCTACTTTTGAGTAATTTTCCTCATGTCAGCCATTTTTAAAATGAATGTTTAGATGGAGAATCCCATGTGTGTTGACTCAGAAGTAAGTTGCACTGTTTCCAGTAAGGCTTACTCCCTAGTTATTGTGTTATCGATGTAAACCATAAAAAGATCTAAGTGCGGTCCCTAGGCTTAGAAGATTGGGGGACACTAGGATAGCTAACCAACTAACTCTCTCTAATCTAACAATACCAGAATTGAGGAGAGCCTTTACAAAGGTGAGCCACCTAATGACTCAGTGGGGAAGTGACTTGCCTAGAGAGCAAGAGGTTGTTAGTTCGAATTCCCACTGGTGTTTTTTTCCCAGACTTTGGGAAACACCTATATTGGGCAGCAGCAATATAGGAAGGTGTTGAAAGGCATCACCTCATACTGCACAGGAGGCGTCAATGGTAAACCCCTCCTGTATTCTACCACGAAAACCCCATGGCTCTGTGGTTGCCAGGAGTCGACACTGACTCGACAGCATGATCTTTCCTTTTCATTCTTTCTTTACAAAGGCATATTTTGATGTCCTTCCCTCTGCCATTCTGGATGGTAAGTATCACAATGATATCTAGATGGTAGGTATCAGAACATCCCTCATGTGAGTTGAACATGCCCATGTGAAAGTTTGGAGGCTGAAAGAATGGGTCATGTTCTCTTATATTGCTCCTTCTATCAGGATTTATGATATAAACGAATATCACCTTCCTCAATTTATTCAGGAAGAAATGATGCTTTTTATATTATGCTCCTCTTTTCTGATCTGCAGTCTATCTCAATCAATGTTGCTAAATTTTGTGCAGCAGCTTGCAAAATTCACCAACTGTGTGTTAACAACAACTGCAGCCAATTACACTCTGGCTAATCTATATACTAAACATCTATATACTAAATACACTAAACATTGTTAGTATATATTTTTGACTGATTGTGTGTAAGACTGCCTTAATTGTATCTGCAGAGCTCCTTCCGTAAAGGACATTCCATGTAAATGCTGTTGGGCCACTATGGGTGGAAGTTAGTTTGCTCAGGTACAAGCTAGACTAGCTGAAATATGACATTGGACTGTGAAGTTGCAGACTCAAGTATGTTTACTTAGAAGTAAATCTATTGAAATAAATGGGATTATGTAAACGCAGGACTGTTCAGAAGGGTTGAAATCCTATACACACTTTTATAGTGCTCCTGTGGAACTTGCTTCTGAGTAGACACATGATATTACTCTGCTCATCAAAGAACTCAGCACTTGTGAACACCAGGCGCTTTCCAGATTAAACCCTAGAACAGTGTCACTATGGATCTGCAAAGTGTGCTTCTGTACTTCCTGTGTTTGACACCGCAGTCCCTGCACTGACAGCAAGGTGCCATTCACATTTCTGATGCCTTCTTTTGGATTTTATCTTTGCGTTATAGTGTTACAACATTGCAAGCCCTTTGCAGAAAAATAGCTGTATTTTCCTGTTGTACGAGTTTGAGATTCTGGGGATCATTTTCAACACGATCCTGCCAAGCTGAAGAATTTGACCCCTGTTGTAGCCTGTAATATAGAAAGTGCTCAGGACTCAGGAGTATTCATTACAGGAGAATAAGACCTTTGGCATTCAAGCTTACAGTGCAAACCATATTGTATTCAGAAGCCCTATTACATTTAAGTGCATATAGGGTGAAGGTAATGAGTGCCATCGAGTCATTGTCAACTCCTGGCAATCACAGAGCCCTGTGGTTGTCTTTGGTAGAATACAGGAGGGGTTTATCCTTGCCATCTCCCACGCAGTATGAGATGATGCCTTTCAGCATCTTCCTATATCGCTGCTGCCCGGGATTTGAACCAGCAACCTCTGGCTTGCTAATCAAGTCACTTTTCCCACTGCACCATTAGGTGGCTCTGCATATATGGTGGATCTTTAAATGCATCTTTAATACTAAAGTGTCCAAAAAGGCATCCCATACATACTTCTTTTGGAGCAAAACCACATTGAATCTTGTGTGACTTATTTAACAAATAAACATAGGATCAGGTTACAGTTATCAAGTTTCAAGACTGGCCTGGAGTCCATGGGTAAGATCAATCCCAGGTGACGATTGTAAGCAATTCTAGACATTTTAATAGTATGATGCAGTGAAACGTATGGGGGCGGGGAGCGGATCCAGAAACACTATTAAAAATATTCATATACCGCTTTTCAACAAGCAAGCGGGTTAATGACACCGGAAACATCCCCTGGTGGCTTGAACTGAGCTTTACTCATTTACCACTAAACGACGAACTTCTTGCCCAAGCCCAACCGGAGCTGGAAACTCTCTAGATCGTATTACACAAAGACTGTTCACGCCAGGGTAGAGGGATGTGCGCGCGCACACCCCCAAAGGCAAGCCCCAGCTCGTCTCTCAGCATCCCGCCCGTCGTCTTCCGATTGGCTCGCCCTGTTGTAAAAAGAGGGCAAGGAAATAGAGTCTTCCGTTCCATGAGCGGCGCTTCTAATCACGTGACAAAGGATTGGTCGCCTCGCAGGCTTTCATCTTAGGCTTGCTTGAGCTCGCCGCGGGGTCCTAGCGCCACCTGTCGCACGCTTCCGCGTAAGGCCGCCGAGCCTCAACAGGAGCGCCTTCCCCGGCCATGGAAGAAGAGACCTTGCTAGTGGCTGCAGCAGGGCGCAGGCAAGAGCACCCGGCGCTTGTTGCTGCTGGACCCGAAGCAGCGGCGGCAGAGGAGGATGAAGGGGACGGCTGCGCGGGGCTCTGGCAGCTACCTGTAGAGCACAGCGCGCGGAGACCCCACTGCGCCCGTTGCGGGTGAGTGGGAAAGCCGGGCCGTCATTGTCCCCTGTCACGTGATGATAATAAGCGGTGCAGGCGCCTTGCGCCCCCTGCTGGCCTAGAGGCCGGAGCTCAACCCCTTTCCCCCTCGGGGCCGGGGCCCCTGGAGACTCTCCTTTCTTCGAGTAGACCTAGCAGAGAGACGCCTTTAGTTGCCGGGAGCCCTGCAGAAAGTGTCGGGCCAATCGGAGCCAGATTCAGGGGGTGGATGATGGCCCATTGACACGTTTTCCTTGATAGCTTCGCCGTCTTCTTTGCCTGGGGCTTGCGCTGCCTCGCTGGCACCCCGCTAGAACACGCCGCAAGGGTCCTCCTCCTCCCCCGGTCTAGTCCCCAGCCAGAGCCACACCCACCGCTTGACTCTCCCTGGCCTGTCTCGGCAGGCAGACGCAACTCTCTTGGCTGCTGGGCTGGGACTGGGAGAGGTTCTTCGGCTGCCTGGGAGGATGCTGAGCTGCTGCTTCCATTCGGAGGCCCCGGGGAGGGAGAGTACAGCAGCATGCATGAGAGGGCACCGGTGGGGGGAGTGGAGAGGAAACAGCTGCTCCTCCTCTTCAGAGCGGCATGGTGAGCGCAGAAGAGGTTGTCCACTAGCTGATTGCTCCCAGGATGCAGGGATAGAGTGGAGAAGAATGCTGAAGCATATCTGTCCATGTCAGGAAGCGACTTCCAGGGGTTAAGGACATAGGAAGCTGCCATATACCGAGTCAGACCATTGGTCTATCTAGCTCAGTACTGTCTTCACAGACTGGCAGCAGCCTTCTCCAAGGTTGCAGGCAGGCAGGAATCCCGCTCAGTCCTATCTTGGAGAAGCCAGGGAGGGAACTTGAAACCTGCTCTTCCCAGAGTAACTCCATCCCTCAAGGGGAATATCCTGCATTGTGTCCAGGCACTGGAAGTGACAAATGACACTAGCATCTAATATGAATAAGTGTATGTATGCAGTCATCACACATGAGTTTCACATTTTTCTTCAAAGTGTTTTCTTTATATTGAAAACAGCATGTGATGCTGAGTGACTAGCTATTGACATAAGTGTAAGCTATTTGGTTTATGTTTTTCCATTATTGAAGTCAAGCACTCTATGCTTTGTAATCTGAATTTGCATGATTAGTGCAATTGTTAAGACAAGTTTCAGTGATGATGATTAGAGTTCATGACACCGAAGTTCTAATTCATTAAAAAAAGGAAAAAACCAACAGTGTTACTATAGTAGTTCCATAGACTTCAAGAGAACATCATTGAAATGATGTAAACTGCCTAGAGACATAGGTTTTGGGTGGTATAAAAATGTTAAATAAATAATAAAATGAAATCATGTTTGGAAAGATTTGTGAAGTGCACATTCTTGCAACTTTTAAGTTAGTAAAAAAAGATAACTTGCAGAGTAATGGTGGCCACCACTATCATCTATCTTTTGGGAATCATGACAGTCTTAGTTAAATTTGGATTTAAGATTGCTTATGCATCTAGAGTGGCACAGCAGGGAAATGCTTGACTAACAAGCAAAGGTTGCCAGTTCAAATCCCCACTGGTACCATATCAGGCAGCAGCAATATAGGAAGATGTTGAAAGGCATCGTCTCATAGAGCATTCCCTCTAAGAGGGAGTCCCAGACGTTGTTGACTCCCAGCATCGCCAGATATGATAGCCTTTAACTGGGAATTATGGGAGTTGTAGTCAACATCTGGGAATCCCTCTTAGAGGAAACACTGGTCTCATACTTCACGGGAAGAGGCAATGGTAAACCCCTCCTGTATTCTACCAAAGAAAACCACAGGTCTCTGTGGGTGCCAGGAGTAGAAATCATTTGAGGCACACTTTACCTTTTATGCATCTATTATCCAGCAGAGATGTGTTTAAATGATGCTCTACTGCCATCTAGTGGAAAACCAGAATCATTTGCAGTATAGGATCTCTTTAACCTATGTACTTCATCCAAAGACAATTCTGTGACTTTCTTCCTGGAAGTAAGTCCTGAGCTAAGTGGGATTTACTCCCAGATAAGAGTGCATAGCATTGCAACTTTATGAATTTACATAAGACTCTTGTCCTCAAAATGTTTGTTCCACTTCTAAATTCACTCCTTGGTATATGGAAGAACTACGTACGGGAGCTGAAGCAGTTGGGTAGACAACTAAAATGCAAGTGAAGAAGGACGTGGCTTGAATCTGACAGATTACAGCACAGAGCACAATTTATTATTTATTATTATTTATTTATTAGATTGAAGATTATTCAATCTAATTAGATTGAATAATCTAATTTATTAATAATCTAATGAAGATTAGATTATTTATTAGATTTATTAAATTGAAGATCTATGTGGCAAAGCAGCAATTCCAGCAGAACTGTTGAGGGAACTTATATAGGCCCCTTCCACTCTGGCTTTGGAACCATCAGTTAGCTACTGTGAAACTTTCAATGAGTTTTTTGTGGACAAAAGCTCTCTTATTCGAGCCAACCTAAATTCCATTGTTGGTGCAGCATCTTTAGCTGGGGTATCCAGTAACTCCTCTTGTGTGATTATATTGGATCAGTTTCAGTTTGTGACTCTTGATGATGTGAACAAGCTGCTTGGAGCTACCACCAGTTGTCTTGGCCCTTGTCCAACATGGCTTATATTATCAAGCAGGGAGATTGTTGGAGAGGACCTGGTTGAGATAACAAATGCTTTTCTGAGGGAAGGTAGGATGCTTGCTTAAAGGAGGCAATTATTCAACCTCTTTTAAAGAAGCCTCAGAGTTAGGTGATGATAGTCCTTCTGTTTTTGGCCAAGGTGATGGCCTCTTAATTCCAGGCTGTCTTGGATGAAACAGATTATGTAGACTGATTTCAAACTGGATTTGGGGCAGGTTATGGGGTGGAGACTGCTTTGGTCAGCCTGATGGATGATCTCCAAAGGGGAATTGACAGTGTGTCTCTGTTGGTACTTTTAGATCTCTTGGCAGCTTTTCATACCATTAACCATGATATCCATCTGAATCACCTGTGAGGACTTGGTGTAGGGGACACTGCTTTGCAGTGGTTCTGCTCATACCTCTTGGGCAGATTTCAGAAGCTGTTATATGGAAATTGCTGCTCTACAAAGCAAAAGCTCCATCAGGGCTCCATTTTGTCTCCAATGCTTTTTAACATCTACATCAAGCCATTGGGAGAGATCATCAGGGGATTTGATGCAGGGTGTTATCAGTACACTGATGACACCCAAATCCAGGGGCGGAGCCACAATTGGGCAAACTAGTTCAAAGAACCTGGGCCACCACCAGTCAGGAGCCATGAGTGTGGCCCCAGACACGCCCTCTGTGTCTGATGTCAGACACGGGGGTGTTATTTCGGTCCCAAATGGAGCCACGCTGCCCCGTTTGGAGCTGAAATCTGCTCGTGCTGTGTTGGCAGGGAAACCAGGAGCGGCTCTCCCTAATGCCAGACACGGGAGCATTATTTCAGTCCAGGTCCATAAGCGGCAGGTCCCTAAGATATTCAGGAGAGGTTCGTTTGGTGGTGACTCAAAGGTGTAGTTGCCCCAGGGCTGTGGAATGCACTTCCTGCTGAGATTAGAGCTGCCCTATCCCTGTTGTGTCTTTAGTAGCTTTCCTAAAACACAACTGTTCAGCCAAGCTTTTTATTTAGGTTTTTTTGCAATGGATATTTTAATCTGATTTTTATGTTTGAACTGTTAAATTCTGGGTTTGTTATGCTGTAAACCGCCTGGTGACTTTGGTAGTGAGCGCAGTATACAAATTAAGTGTTTGATTATTTACAAGTGTCTATGGAATTCACAATAATGTGGCAGCACATATTGCAGGGTACCATTGTAAGTATTTTAAAACTGGCATGGGCCACACATTAAAAAAAACCCAAAATAGGGTGTATTGCTGATCCAAAAAAGAATGTAGAGGCAAAGAGAGAGAGAGAGACCAGAACAAGAAACTAATGTAACTAGCTGACCTGGCACAGAGCATCTGCACCCCTTGTTTTCTCTGTCTCCCCCCACCCCCCGCTCCAGCCCTGGCTGCCACTTCCTCTTTCCAGGCGGCACCGCCTGGCAGCCGACTTGGCCAGCAACATGGCTTCCTCTCACTGGCCACTCGCCTTCCTCTCCCCCTCTCCTCACTCGTGAAATCTCATAAGAGCTACCACGCATGGGATTAGCCATGGGTATGTCTTAGTAAGTTTTTCATACATATATGGTTGCCAAAAATTGAGAATGTACCTGAAAATGGGTTTATTAATATAATTTACAAGTTCTACATAGAACTGCACACATTTAAAATCATACCATAAAGAAAATTCTTGTCCAGACAACAGTATAATACAAAATTACAAAAGAATATATAAATATGTCCCTGAATAGTCAAAGTAGGCTCACAGTGAGCCAAAGTCCTTATGGAGACCAAATACCTTTCCACCAAATAAGAAGTTGTCATTTCAAAGTGTAAGAGTCCTTTTCAGTGGGTCATTTCCAATGGGTCAGATGTATTTTAACATATGTCTTCCTCAGTGACCCATACCTTCATAAAAACATCACTTTTACAGATTTCCGTAGACAATCAAATTATATAACCCCAAGTTGCTATGATCCCCACACAATCCTTATCCTCATCACAGACTGGAAAGAACAAAACAAGCTTACCAATTATCTTGACTCACACATTGGCACACTGTTCCTCCTGTGTATAAGGCCCTCTTTTTTTTCTTTTTAAAGATTTTATAATTAAAAAGTTAAAAAGTGACTCTTCATCAACTTAAACTATAACGTTCTCTTAACACATTACAAGGGCCATCCTATGATCTGGGGAGTCCAGTTGATATGACAGTTGCATCTGTTTATTGAAGATAATGATCTCAGAATTCTGGTGTACTCTTGAAACCTCTAAGCTTGACTACTTCAATACACTCTACATGGGGCTGCCTTTGTATGTGGTTTGGAAACTTCAGTTGGTCTAAAATGCAGTAGCTAGATTGGTCTCTGGGGTTTCTCAGAGAAACCATATTAGGCCTGTTTTAAAACAATTGCATTGCCTGCCAATAGGTTTCTAGGCAAAATACAAAGTGCTGGTAATTATCTTTAAAACCCTAAACTAGGGATGTGCAAACAGGTTCGACGTCGAACATGTTTGACGTTGAACCTGTTCGATTCGATGGTTTGGGGTTGAACTGAACCATCACCTGTTCTGTCCAACCCTCGACCGAACACCTTGACTATTCAGGGGGTTTGCGGATTTAAAAAAAAAAAGTTTTACTTACTTTGAGGGAGTTGTTGGAGACAGCGGGGGAGTGTGTGTGTCCCGCAGAGGTTCCCCTCCCCTCACTGGCCTTCCTTTTGGCTCTTTGGTCCATTCTGGCCTTCCCCCTCCAGCGCAGCAGCTATTTTGGAGGCCGCAGCAACTGCGCTATTGGTCTCTGCGTGACCTGGTTTTCCTCCATCGTGTGAATAGCCTCAAAATGAAACCTCTGGATTGACTAACATATTATAACTACTAGAAATCTGTCCTTGACTCATCGGAGTAGTACTTTCTCCCTGTTTCACTTCCCTGTCTTCTTGCCCTTTTTGCAGCAGAGGCACATGAGACTGAGAAAATTATACATGGAGTAGAGAGAGTGGACAGAGAAAAAAATTTCTTCCTCTCACAACACTTGAACCAGGGCTTATCCCATTAAACTGAAGGCTGGAAGGCTTAGAACCAACAAAAAGAAAGTACTTCTTCACACAGCACATAATTACTTCATGGAACTCTCTGCCACAGGATGTGGTGATGGATGGCTTTAAAATGGGTTTAGACAAATTCACAGAGGACAGTGACTACTAGTCTGGTGTCTATAGGCCACCTCCAGCCTCAGAGGCAAGATGCCTCTCAATACCGGTTGCAGAGGAGCAACAGCAGGAGAGAGGGCATGCCCTCACCTCTTGCCTGTGGGCTTCCCAGAGGCATCTGGTGGGCCACTGTGAGAAACAGGATGCTGGACTAGATAGGCCTTGGGCCTGATCCAGCAGGCTGTTCTTATGTTTGTTTTCATCCTATCTTATTTGGCATCCTCACTTTTTTATTTGGTTAAAAAAAAATCTCAGTTTGCATTTATGAATGCAAGAAATTACTGTCTAAAATGATATGTATTATACATGCCTGTCAGTCAAAGAATTCACAAACTGCTGTTTGTATAAAAGATTCAAATGAGCGCACCAAGTAGAGACTTGCAAATAGCTGTTTTGTGTCCAAGGGCTATGAGAGACTGAACTGTGAAGTTTATATCAGAGGAGTTTTGATATAAAATATCATTCCACAATCCTTTCATGACCTGTGAACTTTCAATCCTAATTGTGCTATGCACTAGGCTTGACATTTTTCCTCTTGTCAGTCATGACTATCATCACCAAGAGAGATTTATTCAATATAACGTTTGAGATTCGTCCATCACAGAAAGGAGGGTAAAGTCTTTGAAATAGCTCATTCATTATTCACAAAGAAAGGCTGCATTGGCTTAGAGAATTGATACACTGGCTAATGTGTCAGATGGTGGGAGTATGTTTTTTTAAAGATAAAATGAGTGAGAGATGTTTTAGTCCCTCCTAATTAAGTCCCTAATGGGTATGTTTACAAGCCATCGGGGCTTTTTGGAAAAAGATGAGGCTCTTCTGTCAATCTTAAGCCAGACAAAGTAGAATTACTCATACTTCTTACTGTGTGCTTTCTCCAATTCTCCATAAATTAGACCTGGATAAGTGCTACTGTGGTAATAGTAGGTACTTTTTTTGCAACAAATTTCATTGTTTAAACAGATTGTTTTTTCTTATTTATTTATCTCATTATTCAAATAGATGTGTTTATATGATTCCTCAGATCCGTTAAAGATGTTATTTTAATGAGTCATTCTGAAGATGGTTCCCCCCATATTCATTTCAATATTCATTTTTTCCAGTATTTTTCAATATCCCAAGTAGTGAGGCCTTCTTCAGACACCAAGTTTGTCTTATGGCATACACCCCATGTTTGTCCATCTTTTGTGCTGCCTATACATGCATTTTCAATACGTATTACTATGTACTTGCTGGGCTGGGCGCATGGAATCTGTGTCTCTAGTTTCCCTTCCTGCCGCCATTCCCTGCCCCCCCCATTTTGTTTCCCGCGTTGCCACTTTCCTCTCCCACTGCCAGCTGTGCTCGCGAACTCTTGTGAGAGCTGCCACACATGGGATTAGCGATGGGTACGCCTTAGAGAAATAGATAGATAGAAAATAGATTGACACTAGAGTTGCGTTTCCCAAATGTTTTGAAATTGTGCCCCTGCTCCTTCTGTGAAAAGGATATTATTGCTCAGTAGAAACACTCACACTCTCTTGCCCAGCTATTCTTGTGTATCTGCTGAGGTCAGCTTGAGATGCCAGTAACAGGTTAGCTGTGTGCGTGCTCCTCAGGAGGGCTTAGTAGTTTGGTTGTCCTGTCAGGATGGCAGACTTGCTCTATGGACTGGGATACAGTGTCAAGGAGATATTTGCGTATTACAAATAAAATCGTTGCTATTGTATGTCCTTATAAAATCAGTGTTGTGTCCACGCTTAGAATGCTGAGTACTCCCCATCTCAAAATATACATGGTAGAATTGGAAGAGGTGCTGAAAAGGGCAACTAAAATGACCTGGCTCGGAACGTGGGGGGGTGGGGGTGGGCAGCAAGGGGGAAAGCCTTTGAGAAAGCCTGAAGTGTTTAGGATTCTTTAGTTTAGTGGGAAAGTGATAGCGTTATGTATGGTTTAGGGGAAACATTTAAATAAAAGGTTTTTCTCCCTGTTCCATGATAGGGATGTACACAGAACCAGTTCAGAGGCCCTTTATGGGCCTCCGAAACTGTTTGAATGACCGGCGATTCCACCAGTTCGCAGGCGGGGGAGCACATGTGCGCCGGGTATTTCCTTTTACTTCTGGCCGAAGAGGACACCGGGGTGGCAGGAAGGTACTCTGCTGCCCCAACAGACTTTTTAAATGGAGTGCCAGTGGGGAAAATGTGGTGGGAGGGGTAAAGGTACCCTTCCCCACCCTTAAATGTATGCCCCCCCGCCTTCGAACCACCCCCCGCCAGTTCCATGTACATCCCTATTGCATGATGCTTAAACTTGGGGTTATCCACTGAAATCAATTGTCAGGGGATGCAGGGCAGATGGAAGAAAGTACTTCTTCACACAACACACAATTAGCTTATTGCATTCACTCACATGGGGATGTGATGAACCAACTTAGATGACTTTAAAAGGCAATTATACAATTTCAGGGCAGAGATATCTGTCTTGGTTACTGATCATGATAACTGTCTCCTAATTCAGATATAGGCAATATACCTGGGAGTACCAGTTGATGAGGGATAGAAATGACTGGGAGGCTATTATCTGCATGCCCTGCTTGTGGGCTTTCTAGAGGTATGTGGTAAGTTACTGGGGGAAACGAATGATGGACTTGGGCTCTTAGTTGGATTTAGCAGTATAGGAGTATAAAGCTCTAATGTATATGGGTCATTCCCCTTGTGACTAAGGAGATTGCTGGTTTGAGAGTTGGAATTAGCTTGACGGTAAACAAGGATGTATTCCTTTTCCATTCAAATGAATAGGCTATTTGTCATTGATTTAAATGGATCTGGTATCTATTCCATTGTTCATTCCCCACTGACATGAATAAGAGTTTCAGTGTAGTACACATGTAAACAGAAGTGCTTTGCACAATTTCCATGTCAATGGGGCAATGCAAGAAAAATTCCCAGTGGCTTGCATCTTCCCTGTCTTCCTACATCTTACAAATTTGCACTTTGAACTTTTATTTTTCCAGGTCTTGTCTGAAGTGCATTGACATTGGACTTTTAAGAATAATTACATATGTGATGCTGAGTATAATGTTCCAGCAATACGCCCATTATTATGACAGGCTGTGTGGATGGAGGAAAAGCTTTTATTGTTGCAAGGATCCTTGGGGTGGTGCAGTGCATTGGTTTGTGCTCTGCACACTTGAATGCATGGGACCATTCACCTTTAAAAGTTTGATACTGTATACCACTTTCCAACATAAATGCTTTCAAAGTAAAATATATAAGAAAATGGTTCCCTGTCCCTAAAGGGCTCACAGTCTTAAATACATAAAAACAAGTAGCTGTCACAGGAAAGACACTATGGAAACAGGGATAGTTGCTGTCTCCCCGATAATTATAGGAGAACTTCCACTTTAAAAGGCTAATTGGACAGCCTCTTTGTCCAGTTAGCAGGGAGAAGGTATCCATGTCAGTGAGGGCTAGGCTACCCATTTTCAGAGATACAGGGCAGGTTTTACAGTGCTTCACCATTCCAATAGGAAAATGCCATTCACTTGTATAGGGAAAAAGTCAAGGAATGCACTTAGAGATACAACTGGTGGTGTAGGGTTATTCTCTGTCCTAGTTGATACCAGCCACTGAGAACTAAGCTTGCTCCAAGCTTAAACCCATCCTGGGTCCTGTTTCAAACAGCACAGTCCTAGGCATGTTAATTCGGAAGTATTTTGTGGGGCTTACTTCCCCACAGAAGAGTGCTTAGAATTGCCATTTTGATCACATTAGAATGTGGTGTGATTTGCGGAGTGGGCCAAATTTTGAACATGAGATTTATAGATCAGCTTTAGTGAGAAAAGTTGATTTCTTATACCATCTGACCTATATTTAACAATTATGAATATTAGCAATCTGTGAAAGCATGTTTAATTGTTTGACTAGTTTTTGCTAAGCTTATTTTATGTCAGTGCAGAAATGTGCACCATCATATTTGTTGGCATTGCTGGGTAACATTGCAGCAACCCTTTTTTCTTATATTGTGTGCTGGCATAATGTTAGGATGCTATATTCTAGATTCTTAAGATAATAGCATCACGAGTTAAGATGAGGTTTTAAGACTTTATGGGGGTAGCTCATTACACGATGAGTTGTGATTCTTCCCCTGCCCCAGGTCATTTTATCTTGTGCCCAGTCAGTGTGTCAGCTACCTGTTTGATCTGTTGACAGAAAAAGGAAAGAAAAAATAGGCACCACTGCATGACCCTGTCCCTTGGTTTAGGAGAACAGGCGCCTGAGACTGTACAAGTGCCTAATCTTGTTAATTAATGTCACTACCCTTTTGATCAGATTTGTCTTTTTTAATTATATTAACTGCATTGCGCCTTGAGGAATGTGTCTTATTGTACATGATTGAGGAAAGGACATTTCAATGTAAATTGAAGAGAAATATCATAAGCTATAATAATAATTAAAAATGTTCACTTAAAAGGTGACCGATTTTAGAAAAATGAACAATTAGCTTTTATGTCTTTCAATATCTAGTATATTGTGGTAGCAATGGTGATAAACTGCTGTTTGTGTACAAATGAAGTGTATTTCATTTGTTAGCCTCTGCTAACAGAGCAAAGAAACACATTTTAAAGTGGCAATTCTCTTAAATTTAGCAGGAGGATTGCAACTGTCCCTATCCAACCCCAGCATAGCATCCCTCCGGTGGCTGTTGTTAGGATCTGCTTTATTTTCCAATAACAGTAGATTTAATAATAAAGTTGAAATAATAGTTCTGTTTAGAGGCATTATGTATCTTTGGATCATAGACTGGAGATACCTTAAAGGTAAAGTCTGCTGTCAAGTCGGTGTCGACTCCTGGAGACAACAGAGCCCTGTGGTTGTCTTTGGTAGAATACAGGAGGGGTTTACCATTGCCATCTCCCGCGCAGTATGAGCTGATGCCTTTTGGCATCTTCCTATATCACTGCTGCTCGATATAGGTGTTTCCCATAGCCTGGGAAACATACCAGCGGGGACTCAAACCGGCAACCTTTGGCTTGCTAGTCAAGTCATTTCCCCGCAGCGCCATTAGGTAGCTGTGAGGAGATACTTTACAGAACTCTAAAGATTACAGAATGGGCCAGGAGAGCTTCCACATGGTGTCTGTTAGGAATAAGAGTGATCTCTTCCACAGAGTTGCCACCATGATGCACAGCATACTGGTAACTTGTAAGGCAGCCCTCATGTTATTGAAAATGAACAGTTGTGCAAGTGGTGTTATCTCATCTATTCCCATTTGCTGGATTGAGAATAACTACATAGGGGCTACTTTATGAGTCCGCAATGGCCCTGGCCTGGCTTGAATCATTGCTGGTACACTGCGCATCATGTCATCCACTATTGACTATTGGTGGATGGTTTTTTCTGCAATTTATTCTATACAATGTACAGAAACAGAAAAAGACATTTGCTACTAAGCAAATCTATCATTTAGAAAATCCTACAGAATTGGTTGATGTTGATTATTACATGTTGATTATTACTTTCTCAGGATTTTGTACCATGATAAGTTGCAACTTTTTTTTCTTGAAGCAATAAGAATTATGGTCTTGCTTTCATCAGCATTTCAATCATGTTTGATATCTCTTTAATCTTAATTGGTTCTGTCAAGTTCCTAAGATTGTTACAAGGCTTTAACTGCGGGGTGCAGAGACAGAAAATCCAGCCAACTAGAGTAATGAAATGTTCCCTGAAAATAATGTGATAAGGGTTTCAAAATATGTAGGGAAACGTATTCAAGAGATTTTTTGTAAAGCAGCCTTCAGAGCACAAAGCAATGTAAAACAGTTGATTCTTACCATACTGTAAAGAAGCTTCTCAAACATCTTTTGAAGAGAGTGAGAGAGTTTGTGCTCAATGAATCCTATTGAATAGATTTTGTGAGGCAGTGTGATCTTCTGTAATTCCACTGATTCACTCAGCATCATTTTTACGAACTGTTAAGACCAATTTTCTTTGACTTGGGAATTCTTAGCAACACTTTCTAATTTGCAAACCAGAAAGCAGCAAAGTATAAATGGAATGGTGCACTTTCTCTGCAGGCATCGCATGGTTGGTGAGGAACATTATAGCATTGAGAACCTGCAGCAGCAGATCTTCATATCAGAGCTGGCCTCTCTTACGAAGATGGGAACCTTTTTGAGAGTTTTTGGTTTAAAAGGCAGATATTAAATCTGTTAAATCAAACTGAATAAACACAAATAACCTGTAGGGAACCGATAGGACCTGCTGCATCTTGACTGGTATTGTTGTAAAAATCTGAGTCAAAGAGATCTTCTAAAATGGTGTGACTGTGGTTCCTAAAGTACTCTACTCATTGTAGTTACTAAATCTATGTTAAAAGGAAGCCTACAAAAAATAAGGGATGCAGCCCTGCACACATTGACATCAGCTGGACTTAAGCAACCTAACTGTGCACAAGATCTTGCAACCAAGATCCATATAGGCAGATTCTATCATTACTCCACTGGTACAGGTCTTAGTGGTGCATAATTCCTTCCAGCACTGCAAGGTAATATCAGAAGCCGCAGTGTTTTGTGGTTTCTCCCCTTGCCACTGTCAACATCTGAAACCTGGGGAATTGGCACATGAGGAATTGTAGCATGAGCCCTTCCCTTGTCATCTGGGGCTTCTTGCATTACCCTGGCAGCATAGGAAGGAAGAGTGCTGCAGAGGTTCCCATGCTGCTGGAGGAATGCTCTACTTATAGAGCATGCGGCCCTTGGCCTGGCTGTAGTCACTGTCCTGCATGAAGCTGATGTGTGATTCGGAGAGCTCTGGGCATTTATTTTATACAAGTATTTGTATCTTGCTTTTCCAGCAGTGCCCAAGGTGACTTAAAACAGTTGAATAAGAACATTAAAAGTTTATAAATACAACTAAAAAGAAGATAACTGGTGATAAGATAGAATTTAAAAAAGAGTGGATATCCCAAGAACTAATTAAAATCATTACAACTTGGTGAAAATCAATGGAACCACCCAGTCAAAAACCCACTTTTTAAGAGTTGTACATTGCTTTCATGAGCAAACTATACACAGGAAATGAGCCTACCGAGAAAGAGAATTCCAAGACACATTCCATAGGCTTGCCCTCCTCTTGCTGTCTCTTCCTCTGATGCCTGTCATGAGAAATAAGTCGGGTAGACAGCTGACTGCAGCAGCGAGGAAGGGTGGAAATAGACTTGGCTGTCTAAGTCCTGGAAAGTGCCCTCTGGCCAAAATAGATGTAAGCTGAGGGGTGAGTGTGAGAGAGAGTTCAGTGGGTCTCTGGTAGAGGCATCCACTTCTAGGCTCCAGAACCTATGATAGTAGAAGCAATTTTCTTATTACTGGGTGCAGAAATACAGCCTGCTAACCTATACTATTGATTTCAGGCTTTCATTATTTAAATACCACTTTTTCAACCAAAAATATCTCAAAATGATTTAAACAGTGAAAGAAATTGAAGTAATAGTTTCCTATGTTAAAGGATTTTCTGTCTAAAAACAAAAAGGGCACAAGGGAGACATCAGCAAACAGCTGCTGGTAAAGACACTATGCTGTGATAGAAACAATTGCTCTCCCTCTGCGTGCCAAATATAAGAGAATCATCACTTGAAAGGTGCTCCTGCCCAGCTTTCAAAGGTTTATGCAGAAATGATGTATGTTCCTTTAAATGTACCAGCAGAGAGGATGCAGCTGCTGTGCCTCATACCCCACTATTCTTCTAGTTCCTTTACTCACCTTCCCCCTTGCTAAAGCAGACAGGACGCAAATATGGTCACATTCATTCATTCATTCATTCATTTATTGGCCACCCATCCAGATTCTCTGGGCAGTGCACAACAAATTTATGAAGACATAAAACTATCTAAAATGCACTACTTAAAACAATATGAAAACAATTCAAAATGATTCAAAACTGTTTAAAACCAATTAAAATACCCCAAAACCATTAAAAAAAAAAACCTTGGAAGGCCATGCCAAACTAATAAGTTTTCAGGGCTGTCTTAAAGGCCAACAGCGAGCCTAAACTGTGGATATCCTGTCCAGCACAGGAAGATATAACTCATCCCTCAAATTCAGTTCCCCCATAATGAGCACCTCCGTCTTGCTTGGCTTCAGCTTCAGTTTGTTATCCCTCATCCAGCCCTTTACTGCCTATAGGTAGGTATTTAGGGAGTGAATGCCATTTCCACATTATGATGAAAAGGAGAAAGTAGATTTGGGTGTCATCAGCATACTGATAAGACCCTGCACCAAATCTCCTAATGACCTCACTCAGCGGTTTCATGTAGATGTTAGAAAGCATTGATGACAGAATGGAACCCGGAAGGTCTCCATATAATAGCTCCCATTTTGAAGAGTAACCATCATCAAGCTCCACCATCTGGAATCTGCCTGAGAGATAGGAGCGGGACCACTGCAAAGCAGTGCCTCCTATCCCCAACTTCCCTAGGCGATCCAGAAGGATACCATGGTTGATGGTTTCGAACACTGCTGAGAGATCCAAAAGAACCAACAGAGTCATACTCCCTCAGTCGATTCTCTGGTAAAGGTCATCCATCAGGCCAACCAAGGTAGACTCGACTCCATAACCTGCTCTAAAGCTGGTTTGAAATGGGTCTAGATAATTGGTTTCCTCCAAAACTGCCTGGAGCTGGTTAGCCACCACTCTCTCAATTACCTTGTCCAACCATGGGGGATTGGAGACCACCCTATAATTATCCATCACTGAGGGATCTAGGGAAGGCTTCTTAAGGAGTGGTCTAATTATAGTCTCCTTCAGTCAAGGGGGCATCCTACCCTCCCTCAGTGATGAGTTAATGATATTAACTAGGTCATCTCCAACAATTTCCCTGCTAGATAGACGCAGCCAAGTTGGGCAAGGATCCAGAGAATAAGTGGTAGGCCACACCGCCGCAAGCAGCTTGTCCATATCCTCAGGCATCACATTCGTGGAATAGCAGGAAGCTTAGAGATGCAAACTTCTCTGAGTGTCTTGGAAGTTTAAGGGAACAACCTGTGGATGTAAGCCAGGCAGGTAACATTTATTTGAAATATTTCTATCTCACCTCTCCAGCAGACTGCAGCTCAGGGTAGCTTGCAATAAAAACACAATATTAAGTGATAATAAAACAAACAGGCAGCAAGTTAAGATTTTGGGTATCATAAGGTAGAGATTTCCCAAAACACAATTCAGCGTCTGAATCACCAGCACAATCTCTTTTAAAAACTAGGACTGACAATGCAAATGGCCACTGTGCATGCACGGAGGGCACATGCATGGCAGTGTCGCATGCAGGGGCAGCTGGTGGACGACCTGCCAGTGCTCAAAGATATCCGGGAGGAGCACTGGGATTATGGAAGTGGTGGTGAGTGGGAGGAGGAGCAGGTATGGACCTGCTCTCCTCCTTGTTAAAGGGGCTGTGGAAGCCTTCATTTTTTAAAAAAGGGATTGTGCTGGCTATTTCGACACTGAATTGCATTTCAGCACATCCCTAGCATAAGGCAGAATTAAAATTGATTAAAAATGGGTTTCAACAGGGATTCCAGTTTTAAATGTTTCTCTAAAAAGCAGATTTTTCAGTTTTTCCTTAGAACGCATCGAGGGAGACTGATAAAGTATCTCTGGGAGGCCATTTCAAAGATGAGCTTGGGGCAGAACTACTGAGAAGGTCCTCTGGCGGGGCTAAGAGCAGGGCCCACGATGAAGAGCAGTGGACCCTGGCAGATGCCAATGGCTGCATGCAGTCTGATGAGTATCCTGGTCCCAAGCTGTGTAGCACTTTGAAGGTCAAGAGCAGCAAACCTGGAAGCAACCTGGCAACTGGTGAAGCTGTTGCAGGATTTGTGTAACATTTATGTGTTCTGAACCACTTAAAGCTTTGTGCTGTCTTCTTAGGCAGTCCCATGTAAAGTGCATTGTAGCAGTCCAATCTAGATGTAACCAATGCATGGTAATTGAGATTGAGGTCAGCTCCAGTTTTTTTCAGGTAGGGTTGTAACTGGTGTACAGCCAAAACTAGTGAAAGATACTTTCGGAGACCACCTTCACCATACTTTCTTGATTTGTATCCTTTGAGAACCACAGAGAAATGTCTTTATCACTCTGAGTGCTCATAGCAATTATTTGAAAAGAAAACCAAAGCATGCTACAAAGTATGAACCACATTGTGTAAATCGCCCAGAGATTTGTAGATGGGGCGATATACAAATGTGAAAAATCAACTTATAAGACTGGGCCAGGAACTACTTTGCTTATGTGTTTCTACAATATCAAGAGATAACCTACAAGACATAGACAAGGGGAGTGCAACCCTGTTGATTGTACTGAATCTTGCAGTGGTTTTTGACGCATCAGCCATCTGTCATCTGTCTGAGTTGGGAGAGGGCACTGTATTACACTGGTCCTACCCAGTGGGCTGTACCCAGAAGGTGGTTCCGGGGGATCTTGCTTTACTCCTTGGGCATGGGATAAGTCACAGGGTTGTATTCTGTCTCGCATACTGTTCAATATGCTAACCTTTAAAGCTTTGTTAAACATGTGGTCTACTCAATCTTTTCCTGTGAAGCTCTTCTCACAATCAGTGAGAAGACTTCTGGTGGGTCTGTGGGGAGAGCAGGCTTAGCCCGCTCTCCCCACAGACAATCAAACGTGTAGCCCTGGGCAGCCGGATCGGCTGCTCACACGACTGCCAGCTCTGTCTCGGAGCCGGTGAGGGCTGTGGGGATTAGGGGCTGCGTGGCCCCCAGAAGTTCCAGGATGCCCTGTGTGAGCACGCAGGGCATTCTGGAGAGACGCATGAACCCAGGAGGCTGGCTGCAGCCTCCTGGTCAGGGGTCTACTCGTGTGTCACCGGGCGCCACGGCAGCACACGAGCAAAAAAAAAAGAGGTTAGTGGAGGGTTCGATCTGTTAACCTCATTTAAGGGGAGGGGGAATTAGGCAGGCTAGCCGCCTTGGAATCACCAGGCTCACCCGTGAGCCCAGTGGTTCTGAAAATCAGTAGAAAGTGGGCTAGGTCCCCTTAGCCCACTTCCTGCTGATCGTGGGAATAGCTTTTACATCTTTTTATTTTGACATGCTTGTAAAGTAAGTCTAGTTAAACGTCTAATATAGTACTATAGACGTGTGTGCGTTTCTTGGAAATGTGGATAACAATGCAGAACACTTTAATCAAAAGACACCATGTGTTTAATGTTCTGCTATAAATTCTTATCTTTGGGGGAGAGAGAGAGAGAGAGAGAGAGAGAGAGAGAGAGAGAGAGAGAGGTGCTGCAAAATAATTGGTTTTCTCCAACCAAGTACTCCTGCAAACATGTTCATCTAATTATTTAATATTTTAAAAATACAGAAATTAGATTTGGTGGACATAGAATTTTAGTAACTATGCATTTTGGGTGCCCCCCCCCCATATATTTCTGAATTTGTGTAGACTTTTAACAAGCATACTTCTGAAAAGTGAACTGTCTTGTTAGCTTTCTTAACAGAACAGCAGGTTAATTATACACTTCGGTAGCTCAGGTCTTTATAGGATGATGAAAGTGGCTGTATGTTTAAAGCCAGATGTGCTCTTTCTGCTGAAAGAATCATCCTGTGTGAATTTTAGAGTTCCATTTCAAGCACTTAGGTTTTCAGTACTGAGTCTTCCCTGTGTTGCACACAGTATTTAATTTTCTTTATGGAAAACTCATGTCAGCATGTAGCCCATAGAATTCATCACACAGTGCAGAGTCCTTCCCAGAGGGAAGGGCCAGTGGTGGGGCTGCTTGGCCCTCCTTGGTACTGAATAAATGAAAGCAGAAAGGACTTGTTTTCAGTTACCTGCTGTTCACAGTTATTGCAAGTCTTAGTAAAAAGGCAGAAACTCCAGCAAGGTACATGCAGCGTTCTTCCCGAAGTTGTGACTGCCCCATATTTATGCCACAGCGTTCCTGGAAATGAATCTTACAGAAGGTGATTCTCAGTGGCCATGGGCCAGTTGCAACAGACTTGCATTGCTTCTTCCACTGCCCCTCTCTTGGTGGTGGAAGAATGTTGGTGGTTGCCAGTCACACATCCCAAATGTAGAAGGGAGAATAAGGGAATAGACAAGGACACACATCTTTGTCCTCATGTCACACACAAATATAGTGCATGAAACTTTGAGGTGCTGCCAAACTGGTTCAGAAGTACTTCGATTTGACTGTAGTGGCGTGCCACAAAAGGGGTCCCTTTCTCCCTTTTCTCATACTACAAAGATGCAAATTAGAAGTAACGTCTGAAACACTGAAATCACAATGTATTTTGGTAAAGATGTATATTTGTAAATGTGCTTATATTAAGATTTTATTTAAAAATATTATTTTCATTGTGTAATCACAATAATAGCTATATGTTTTATAACATGAATGTGCATCTTTTTAATAAGCAAATTTGTAACACCCAAGGGAAGGATAATATTTTTTTTAATTTTGGTTTTGTAGTATTTGGTTTCATAGCTAGTGTTTATTTCATCGTTATGAAAGCAAGCTATTAATTTATGATAACTTGAGAAACTTTGTCACATGTTTCTTGAAGCTTGTTTTCATTTTTCAGATATGTTATCTAGCAGCTGTAACACAAACATTGAAGTTGCAGTTATTAAGGTGAACTGTAGAGGGCAGTGGTGCATTTCATATTCTTGTTTTTAAAAACATTAGTACAAAAAGGTTGTGTCCCTATCTCTTTAAAATGATAAGCTTTGTGGCACAGGGATCCTTTTTTTAAAACTTATTTTAAAAATATTTCACACCATGTAATCTCATATTCTTATTTAATCTACAGTATAAGCATTCTGTATTGTATAAACTAGCAAGAAGTCCCTATAGTTGAGCACAGATTTAAAACTCCATACATTTAAAAACAAACACTTTCCGCCCAGATTTTAAGAATACTTCTACTACAATATATAATCCTCAAAGAAATATGTTTTATATATGAATTACATAGTGTTATGAAATAATTCAATCTCTATTTTGGAATACAGTATATGAAAATAAGATAACGCATGCAGGCATTAACATATACCGTTAACATATAATGTACCCCTGCTAACTGAGCAAAAAGACACCTTTTAAAGTGGTGATATTCTTCTATTTAGCAGGGCGAGAGCAACTGGCCCTGTCCAACTCCAGCACAGCATCCCTTCAGTGACTGCTGCTGGTATATGCTGTAAGTTTCTTTGTAGATTGTAAGCCCTTTGGGGACGGGGACCATCTTATCTATGTTTTATTTATTTTTCTATGTAAACCGCTTTGAGAACTTTGGTTAAAGAGCAGTATTCATAGTAGGCGTAGGCATTAACATATATACAATAAAAAGGCATCCTATGTTTCTGTTATAACATTTGTTACATATGTGTAAAAATACTACAGTAGAAAACCGTTTTTTCATAAAAATGTGTGGCATAATATTTTAAAGATAGTTCCAATTTCCAGTAACTAATTACCAGTTGAGTCCTTCATTTGCTTTCTGGTCTTGAAGAAGGAGGAAGCAATAATCCTGTATTTCTCTCCTAAAGAAGATATCAAGCACTGGAACACAGCAAGGAAATAAAATAAATCGATACATCAATAGATCACCAAGAAAACAAGAGGGGAAGGAGAAGATAAGTCTGTTAAAGGTAAAATGTGCCATCAAGTCAATTTTGACTCCTGGCGCCCACAGAGCCCTATGGTTTTCTTTGGTAGAATAGGGTGGGTAATTTTCTAGGGTTTGATTTATTTTCTGGCTGGCTGGAAGTGTTGGTGTCTTTGACAGAGGAGTAGTCTGAGTAGGGGATTCATTCCAGGTGACTGACACTCTAGCTTGTGGGAGGGATCACATTCCTGAGGAGGGTCAGTTTGACTGTTGGTCTTGAATATAAGGTTCAGACCAGAGGAGCTTTGCTTACACAAATTTGCAAACAGATAATGAAGGACTTTTGCAGGAGTTTTGTGGGAGATTGGTGGGGGACTCTGTGGGGAGGCACACAAGTGGTTCCCCTTCATCACAGAGGAGACACCCAGTGCCAGAATAAGGTGAGTATTACCCAACTTCTGTAATTTTATTGCAGGACAAAGCTAAAAACCATTAATTAGCAGACAATTGTACCCAGTACATAGCTTCAAGCCCCATATACTCTAAAAATAGCCAATAAAACTAGTTATGAAGGTAGAATGCCAGCAGGGAGGGGATGCTTCCCAGTGTATTGCACAGATTGTTGCTTGTATGACTATCTGCCTGAGGAGAAGTTGTTGTGGGTGTGCGCTCAGTGCAAAGAGCTCTTGGCTCTCAGGGAATAAGGTGGTTCCCTTGAAGCCGAGGTGGTTGACCTGGAGAAACTCAGGGAGGCAGAGAGTTGGGTGGATGAGACCCTCAGGGATGTGGTAGAGGCATCCCATTCCCAGGCTGATGGCGCTTCTGCTGTCATGGAGAATGAGGGTCTCAGGGAAGGAGGACATGGGTCTGAGGAAGATGGAAACACTCCCTTAGCAGGAACCCCTTCATTGGGAGATGCACCCATATCCTCTCGCACAGAGGTTACTCCTCCGGGGGGGGGGTGGCCTCGTTGTAGTGGGTGATTTGATAATTAGGGGCATTGAGAGATGTTTCTGTGACCCACGTGTAGACCACACGGTGACTTGCCTGCCTGGTGCAAAAGTTGCGGACATCACACTGCGTCTAGGTATGCTGTTAGGCTGTGCTGGGGAGGAGTTGGCTGTCGTGGTGCATGTTGGTACCAATGATGTTGGGAAATGCATTCGGGAGGTCCTGGAAGCCAAATTTAGGCTGCCAGGTAGCATATTGAAGTCCAGGATCCCCAGGGTAATGTTCTCTGAAGTCCTACCTGTTCCACACGCAGGGAGAGCAAGACAGGCAGAACTGAGGGGTCTCAATATGTGGATGCGATGGTGATGCCAGGAGGATGGGTTTAGATTTGTTAGACACTGGGATACATTTTGGGGATAGCAACACCTGTACAAAAGAGACAGGCTCCACTTGAACCAAGATGGAACCAGATTGCTAGTGCTTAAAATCAAGAAGGTTGCAGAGCAGCTTTTAAAATGACTCCTGGGAAGCCAGCAAAATCCCCTAAGCTGTGAGGGTTAACATGTTTCGGATAAACTAGAAGGGGTCAGAGTTGAGCAGAAGGAAACACATGACAGCTTGCCAAATAGGCATCATCTTATACTGCGCTGGAGATGCCAATGGTAAACCCCTTCTGTATTCGACCACGAAAACCACATGGCTCTGTGGTCGCCAGGAGTTGACACCGACTCGACGGCACAACCTTACCTTTCCTATCTGTGGGTGGTTGAAGACACCCATTATTGCTGCCCTGTCTCTCTTTGACACCTTCTTGATTTTGATTATGCCTTTCAACACCTTCCTGCCCAGTATAGGAGTTACCCATATTCTGGGAAATAGCAGTGGGGATTTGAACCAACAGCTTAAAAAGTCATTTTCAGCCTTTCCTTTTCTTCCCTATATCAGTTTCAGTGAAGATAGTAAGATGTGTCATAGTCCACAAGTTGGAGTTGGTGCCAACTTGGACTTAGCAAAGTGGCATTCATTTCTGCATTCAGGAGAAACACACACTGGGAATTCTTTTTATTCAAACAGACCCATCAGGGTATTAATTCCATCAATTCACAGAAGCATAAAAATACAGTTAGGTTGTTTCATATGTCACATCTGATACATTTTAATAGTGGTGTGCATGCAACTGCATGGCCCCCATCTAACCTCCCCCCGGTCCAGTCTGGTCCTGGGGCGGTCTGCAAATTTTTTATTTTAAATTTTTTTAAAAAATTAGTTCTAAATACCTGTAGCCCCTTTGGGGGGGGGCTTGCTGTAGACCTCAGGGGGGTGGGGTCCACGAGGGTTCCCCCTCCCCCACACCAGCCCTCCATTTTGGCCGCTGCCATGCATGTGCAAATGTCCTCTGCAAGGCCATAGGCCATGCCAGGCCTCGCAGAGTGCATTTGTACATGTGCGGCGGCAGCCAAAATGGCCACCGCTCACCTTTACGGAGGCCTGAAAGGGCCAAAAATATTACATTTACCCAGCCGTGGCAGTGATGAGAGAGGCCAGTGGGGGGAGGGGGAACCCTCACGGACCCTCCTGTAGCCTACAGCAAGCCCCCTGAAGGAGCTACAGGTATTTAGAACTATTTTAAAAAAATTATTCATGGACCTGTCCGGCGGCTCAGTTACGGTCCGGATGGAACGGGGTGTTGGTGTTTCAGTTCTATCCCGAACCTCTGAACCGCCAGACCACTGGACCAGTTTGCACATCCCTACACTTTAATGGGGCCTACACACTTATATGTATACTAGAAAGCATGGGACTACATTTTCAACTTAAAGCTGCAATATCAGCAGATGATTTTTTTGGGGGGGGGCATCTAGAATAGCTCTAAAAGCATACTTGTTGTTCCATCTTGTGGGGAGGGGACCTGAGAAAACTGGTGCCAGCTTGAAACATAATTAAATGGAACTGCCATGTTCTGAGGCAGTATATCCTAAAGCTTGAATAGTGTTAATGGAACTGCCCCAGGGTGATTGGTAAACACCCCAACATTGCGTTCAAGCTTTCTGTGGGGAATTCTCAACCTGGGGTAGAGCAGTTCCACATCAGAATAATTTTTGTGCAGAGCTTTGGTTACAGGAGAATGAACTGACAGGTTGAAGTTCAAAAACAAACAAGGTTTTATTGTAGGGCAGGAGTACAGTGGAATAAGGAAGTTGATTAAGCAATATTACAACTAAAAATTCATTACAAGACTGACTAGATAACTGCAAAGAGGAACTTTAGCTTAGTTTCTGAATTAAAATAAATTCTAGGCTGGCTAGAGAAAGGAAGATTTTTGGATTTAAGAAGAGAGCAGGGATAGGGAGACCCAGAGGGGATCAATCTTTGTGCAGAGAGAGACCTTGAATGAAAAGCTAACTTTTGTGAGTTAACTACAAAAGTCTTCTTAAGCATTTCCAAACAGCAGCTGCTGCCGCTGCTGCTTTATTACAGTCATAGACCAAAACATATATAAAACATATCAACATTACAAAGATTCTGAGCAAATTTTACAAATTACATAGCAAAACCTAGCCATTTCGGTATTAACCTCAACATCAGGATTTGAAAGCAAAAATTTTAGATAGAACTCATCTGTATTTCCAGGAAATTTTCGTAGGAGAGGAGAGACAAGTTTTAATTGAGCCTACCTATATAATTCACAGTACAATATAGGATGCACAAAGGTATCAACCACACCAGAGCCACAAGGACAAACTCTGGAGGAGACCGGAATTCCTTTGAATCTTCCTTCAAGAACGGCAGTTGGCAAATCATTGAGCCGAGCGAAGGTCAAAGCACGTCTAATAGTTCCCTTTCAATCTGGCTTTGGTAGCTGCTAAATCTGGGGGTAACTGTCCCACTGCCTGCTAAATGACTGGTCCCCAAAATGCCAACAAACAGAGAGCTCACGATCCCATGAGGCTCCTGAGCATGATAAAAGTGAGAACCACAAGCCTGTTATCTCAGACCAAAGCAGAGAGGCTTCTGGGAGCCTGCAGAAGAGCAGTGTTAGCAACAGTAGTGGGGGCAAACAAGAGGAGATGGTCTGTCTTGTGTCAAGTGGAGTTGCCACACAGCTCCCAGTGCAAAGCACACGAGTCAAAGCTTCAGACTTCCCACTAACAAAAAGCTGCATCTGGCCAAGTGCAGAGGCACAACTCTGTGGCTCAGACCACGGAGACATGGTCCTGACACCTCAGGTCCAGTGATGTGAGGGAAAGGAGCAGGATGCGTGAAGAACCTGCTGGTAAGTATTTAAAAGACCAGCCAGAGTACAGCTGAGGAGGATGCCACCGGAGCTCTTTGGCTCAGAGAAGGAAAGGAGAGTCCCAAGACAGAGGAGGGCGAACAATGGTGCTCCAACCCCTTCCACTCTGAGATCATGGGCAGGTTCAGATGAACCTCTGAACTGAATTTTGCAGCACATGTAGAAGGGCAATTTGAATGATCACCCCTTTTAAGTAAAGGACATGCTGAGTATGTGTCGGCACATCCTTGATTGGCATAGGGGCAGGCTCAGTGAGGCTCCAGCCTTAACACTTGTAAGAGCAGCAGCAGAATGAGGTTAATCTGAACTGACCCTGAGACTATTAAACAGGGAGGAAAGAGTGTAGGTGACCCTGGCTGGGTCCTAGGCTGAGTGCAAACTAGGCAGGAAGCAATGCTGGCTGGCAAACCTAGCAGCCCACTTCCATTTGTGATCTCCCAAGGACATCTGGCTGCCTGTGGTCGATGAAGACTTGGTCAGAACTGGTATTGCAGTTCTTATGTACATGTTGTCAGAAATACCCCCACAACTCTTATACTTGGGGTCAAGCTGCACATTATGTTAAATGCGTCATTGGTGCTTTGTCCTTGAATAGCAGTTGCAAAAGGGATGGGGTTTCAGCATGTGAGTGAGGGCGTGTATTTAACCCTTTGGCCCCAACTGAGAACACACGCCTCTCACAGCTGCTGTTCACACCAGGAGGGAAGCTGCTGTTGGCACCAAAGGCAGCTTTCCTCCCGGGCAAACAGCAGCCACGGATTGAGGCAAAGGTGTAAGGCTCTTCTTCCTCATGCTCTAGACTCAGGCTTGATCCCCGCCTGTAGTTACTGTTTAAGAAACAAAAATCAAGCATGCAGGGGCCAGTGATGTGCTTAGTGTCATAGGTCTTTAATGGCTTTCTCTTAATGACTTAGTTTTTAAATAGTGCTGCACCTTGTTCAGCAAAATGAAGGCACCGTTGATAAGTATCTAATGTCATGTCCACCACTAAGCTTGCCAAACTGCAGGCACAGAATGCATTAAAAATGTCGACAGTCTTAGGTTCAGTAGTTCTTGGCTCTCCACACTGTGTGTGTGTGTGTGTGTGTGTGTGTGTGTGTGTGTGTGTGTGTAAATGTGATGTCCCTGGCATGCAGTTGGTTTTTTTTAGTGCTCTTTGTATCATCCAGTGCCATTCAATTAAAATATATACATAATTCAAGTAACCATAAGGCTGTTCCCTTTTGACTTGTTGGCAATTTGCATTACTTCTTGTTAATGGGAACTATACACATAAATCCTTTCTTTTTAAAGGAGTTAATAGAACTCATAATATCCAGTCCTATTATGTTCAGTATAATTTTCTCCTCCTTATCTTCTATCCATTCCCTGCTATCAAATGTCTATTGGGAGGGAAGAGCAAAAAATGCTGAGTCAGATTTTCTAATGTAATAATGCCACTCAAGTCAGTCTGGTATAGTTGTCATGACTTATTCTTTGTGGTGATGGGCAAACCTCCATACGCTAGATTCAAAATGGGCCTGATACTAATTTAGTTTCAGTTTGAATTGAATTCATATTAGTTTAAGTGCAACCTAGTTGGAGTTGGGATTGTATCACCTCATTAGCTACCTGTAACAACAACTGTCCCTGCTTCCACTCCCCCCACCACTTTTTCAAATTTATTGTGGGAGCAGATGAGTCAGATAGCAGCAGTCATGACATCTCTAGTTCTCAGAATTGAGACTTCTATGTTTCTTTTAGATTGTGAGCCCTTTGGGGACAGGGATCCATCTTATTTATTTATTATTTCTCTGTGTAAACCGCCTTGAGCCATTTTTAGAAGGGCGGCATAGAAATCGAATTAATAATATGTTGTGAGCATACTCAGTTTCTTTCTGTTAATGCCAGAAGGGATGGAAAATTTCCTTGTCTCCTGCTCCAGTAGATCCTGCTGTCATACTCATGGTAGCCACTAAATCCAGAGGCCTAAGGATACTGTAAGCCTGCCCCCCTGCAACTGCCTGAGGCACTTTGAGGGATGCTGGCAGTGTTGACAGAAATGAGCCCACCTGGAACTGGGCACAAACTTCTGACTCAGATTCAAGACTGACTTGGGGTCAGGGAGGGTCCTGTGGATTTGAAATTAAAAACAAAAGGCTAAATTCAGCTGGGGAATAAGTTGCTAATTGGGGCCTCTGAGCTAGCTGCGGTAATCCATAGTTGCCATTGGCAACTTATTTGTGACAAACCTGAGTTAATGGATGGTTGGGTCTCTGTAGGCTATGGCTGGTCCTTCATTGAGGACCTTAGTCTCTCCAGAGAGCTGTCTCTGTTTATTCTTTTGTTCCTTTTAAAATGGTTCTCATAGAGGGTCTACTCCTAATGTCCATTTTATTATTTAAAATAGATGAAAGTGGTTCTCTAAAAAAAAAAAAAAAAAAAAGATTGACTGTGAGAGAGGAGGGTCCACTTGTATCAGGGTCCACATTGCCATCAGCCTCAGTACAGCCCGGACTGCCGAGAGCTGGTTTGGGCCCCAGTTAAAAAAAAGAAAGGTTTGGCCCCCCAGCAAGGGTGGTGTGGCTAAACATCTTTACACTGGATTTGTACTGAAGTGCAAAAACAACCCACAAATATGCCCTGCCTGGTATACAAATGCAACATGGAATAGGAAAACATTTATTATTAAAGAGCATATTAAAAAAAAATCTTACATCGAAATCACATGTAAATATATCACATTATTATATATCACATTGCAGTAAATACTCACAAAATGCAATCTCACAAATTGCAACTTTTCGCAAACTGCAACACTCATATAATGCAACTGCTTTTTGTTTTTTGGTTTGAATGTTTGAATTTAGTTCTAATTCCAACTCTGAATTTAGTTTGAATTTAGTTCTAATTCCAATTGCCTTATTAATTGCCAGAAGTTTTTTGGTGTTTTTTTGCAAAGGGTTTAACACTCTCAACTCTAGCAGACCACCGTGTGTTTGAGATGGAGTGGAGCGAACTACCAATGTTTTCTTTCAAAATTTCCACCTCTGAAGACTGCCACTAAATATATTATATAGGTTTTGCCAAGTGGCAATGCTGGAAGGCTTATTTTATTTTATTGGAATGATGACCACTGTTATTTAGCTAGAGGCTGAAGGGCATAATCATTAGGAGTTTTCCGGTAATGCCGAAAGCTTTAGCTTCGCTTTCTCCTTCTCCACTTGCCTCCCCCAGCCCCCTCTTAACTTTACTTATAAAGTGAGTGCTTAAAGAAGTAAAATAAACATTCCTGCTGGTGCCTCCACTCCTTTCCACCTTCTCTGCTGCTCCTATACACCTTGCCTTTCTCTCGCACGGCACAGGCACAGTCAGGCGGGGTGCGACTCAGGCGCCCTCGGGATCATCCTGATGATGACAGCAAGCGGGCGGGAGGGTGCAAGTCTGCGGCTGCTGCCACCACTCACTGTAAGCTGCGCTCACTCGGCAGTGCAGCATCGGCGGTAAACTGGCCTGGCAAGAGGCAGCTGCAGTGAGCCTCCCTCACTCTCGGGTGCAGGTGGGGCACTCAAGCAGTGAGTGCAAAGCAGCAACATATGCACACACCCCGGGCCCCCTTCTGGATTGTCGAGCCCCAGTAATTTGTACCAGCTCCGCCCACCCTCATCGACCCTGAGTACAGCTTACCCTTTTCCCATAGGAAGGGCTCACCTCTTTCTGACTTGGGTTTGAAGCTGAATCACCGAAAGCCCTGTCCAGAATCACTATCTTGAAGCTAAGTTGAATTTCCTCAACGGCCGGTAATGATGTGCCATACAGAACCTCATTTACCCAGTTATAATGCTTAGTTATCTTCCTCAGTATTCCCCAGGTTTTTCCTTAATAGTTAAATGAGGCAAGTAGCTGCAGCAGATTACTAGGCTGTGGGACAGTCCCAGTCTCACCCTCTGGTTTCTTATGGCTGTGTTTTAAGTCTCATTCTGGCTATCTGCTTCATCCTGCAGTCTTATAAGCACTAGTCCCTGGCTGATGTAGATGGGAAATGTGGCAGCTCACGAGATTCGTCTTCTACATTGTACTAGTGTTCTCCCTTCTTCATCCCCAAGAGTTAATTACCTGGCTTTGATTCCTAAAAGTCAAGCATGAATAGTAAGCTCTTTAGGAAATATAACTGCTTCTTTAAAGTCCTTATCAATAGGGATATGTCTCTCTTTTTAAAATGTGTCTCTTCTGTTCTTAACCTTAGTAAGTGGTGCCCTCATACTGTAACTCATGTATTTCGAATGTTTCACTAAACTTGTTCAAATTCAGGATAGTGGATTTGTGACTGAAAATCATTACATTCTGATGGCTGTTTGGGTGTAATGTAAAGTGAATTGGTACTGTCAATGACAGGACTCATGATCAAAGCTAGTATTAATTGCCACCCTTTTGGGCAGTATTTAAAAGGAAACCAAAGTTTAAGTGGACACGCAATCCTGAATGAAAGCAAGCAATTCCTTTCTTTGAACTTTAAGATGAGAAATAGCTTTGTATTTGCACTGGACATCAAAGTGAGTGGTTTTTCACTTCACAGAATACCTCTATTCTTTAGAAAATCCTACACTTATTATGAGCCTTGACCACCACCTCAAGCCCCTTCAAACCATCTTCCATAAGCCACAGGATTTCCCTCAAATCAGATGCCCCAGTTCTTGAACATTACTGTTTCTGTTTTCAAATAACCTTCTCTCTGTTTGGAGCTCCATCCATCTCCCTCTCCCCTCCCCCCCCCCCAGTGAGGTACTGTATAACTGGTTTGGAATTATTCTTAATCTGTTGAACAACAGAGAGACTAAAATGTCTCTTGGCAATTTGAGAATGTATATAAAAGAGATGAGAGACTGATATAGGCAGGGGTTAAGAAATGTTGGCTCAGTTCACTAGTGAGACAAAAAAATTAGTTGTCAGATGTTGATACATTACTTGTCAAGATTTTTGTAACTTGGTCATCATTTTTTACTCATCACAGACAAGCAGTGTTCCCTCTAAGGCGTGTGCATGTGCATGCACTCACACATTTTTTGATGTCCGCTCATTTAATTTTAGATCCCGCTCAGGTTGAATCAGGAAGATCCCACTCTGATTCCATGTGCACACACACTACCTTGATACTGCTGCTCAGAACAAAACTCATTCCGCACACAGAAGACAATAATTAGAGAGAACACTGCAGACAAGTAGAATGGATTTCCTGAGCCCTGGATATAGGGAAGCATTTTTAAAGCAATAGGAATGGAGAAAGTTGTGACATTGGGTTCTCAATAAATAAATAAAAAGCTTTAGCTAGAATCTTTTGATTTGTTCATATGCCTGTTTTAGATGCTGAATTACACCTGTAATCTGAGTTTGTAGCATGAAAACCTCTAGATTTGCAATTGTTAAAAGTTATTAAGTGTAGATTTATTACACTCCTTTTCAAATAGTGTACTTTTATTGACTCATTCATTCAAGAGAAAAAGTTATCTGAAATCTCATTCTTATTCAGGAAAGAAGATGCTTATTATATCCTGCAAATAGATGGAAGGAAGGAATGTGAGCACATGTTTCAGTGTTTTTATTTTCTTGCTAATTTTTATAAGAAAGAACATTCAGTAACTTGCCTGTGAATGGCTTTTCCATTTCATTTCCCAGTATTATTACATTGGGAACAAGAAATGTTTTGAAAACCTTTTATCCAGTGTTCTGTACACCTGTGATCATATTATTTTACTGCCAACTTCAAAAGAAGTGTCTTAATGAAAGAATTTTCAATTAGCAAATATTTATATGAATTGAAAATTAGTAAACATTTTTATGAAATGAATTTCTACTATTCCTTAGGCTTAGGTGTTTAAAACTGTTTTACAATATGTTAACATATATTAAGAGATTAACAGATATACACAAGTCCCATTGCTTCACACCAGCCACTGAAAACTCATTTAAATAAGTCTTTCATCACTTCCAGAAATGCCCAAGCCTGGACATTTGCAGATCTCCTGAGGGCTAAAACCAGGAAGCAGCTGCTGAACATTCTCTCTGTCTGCTCTTATATTTTTATTTTGTGTATTTTTATTCTTACTGTTATACTTCACCTTTTTCTCTGTCAAGAACCAAGGCAGCATACAGAATTGGAATCTGCAGTATTGTAAATTTTAACAGATAAAAACTAACATCATTAAAAAATCCAGTTAAAACAATTAGCTCATAATTCATAATGAATGGGAAATGATACGGCTTCTAAGCAAAAGCAGCCTCATGTCAAGTGTATTATGAAATTGTCTCCTGCATTTCACTGTTAGCTGTTTGCTAACAGCAGCTGAGCATTGCTTGTATACTAGAGAAGCAGGGTGAGGGTTGAAGGACAAGAAATTATAAGATTCGGGTGTTGCTTTTGTGCTGGTGGCATTTTATGCTGAATCTCAGTCTACCGGCCTTTCATATGTCACATAAACCACTGGCTATTACCTACTACAGGTAGATCAAATGAATAAGTATAATTGGAAGAGGGCTTAATTGTACTGTACTGTGAAGAAAATGGAACTTTAGGAAAGGCTCTTGGCCCCTTGATATTAGTTTGTAGTCCCTGCGCAAATCCCAAATATCCATTGTTTCTGACCCCTTTCCTACTTAGATATTTTTATAAATGCTGATCAAAAGTGAGATGATGGAATGAGAGAATGCTTGCATCACTGTATCTGTATTGCTCTTCTTAGATTCAAAGACATATGGTGAAGTTACCACCAATTTTTTCAGCCTGTCACAGTCAGCCAGCAATACTGCACAGCAAACCTGAATCTTGACCTGGTGGGGGGTCGGGTTGGTGGTTGGGATGGCATATGAACATACAGAGAGAGGAGACTGAAAATAAGAAAAATAAGGGATTAAAGAGATGGGAGGGCAGAAAGATAACTGTGGTAGTACCAGGAAGAGAAGGAATGCTGTGGGATACAGAAATATGTATGAAAGGCAAAGAGTGAGAAAGAAGGGGATAGCTGAACGAATGATATGGATATGGTGCGGCCTACCACCTGCCCTCTTGATCCTTGCCCAACATGGCTTATATTATCTTGCAGGGAGGCTGTTGTAGAGCGCCTGATCGCAATTATAAATGTATCTCTGATGGCAGGATGCCTCCTTGTCTTAAGGAGGCAATCATACCGCTTTTGAAGAACCCTGCCTTGGATCCCTCAGAGTTAAGCTAGTACAGGCTTGTCTCCAACCTTCCATGGCTGGGCAAGGTGTTGGCCCTCCCAGCTCTAGGTGGTCTTGAAGGAAACTGATTATCTAGACCCATTTCATACTGGCCTTCGGGGTCTCTAATTGGGAATTGACAGAGGGAGTGTGACTCTGTTGGTCCTCTTGGATCTCTTGGCAGCCTTTGATACTATTGATCATAGTATCCTTCTGGAACGTCTGAGGGGGTTTGGGGTGGGAGGCACTGCTTTGCAGTGTTCTGCTCCTACTTCATGGGCAGATTCCAGATGGTGTGCTTTGGAGACTGTTCTTCAAAATCTGAACTTTTGTATGGTGTCCCTCAGGGCTTCATATTGTCACAGATGTTGTTTAACATCTACATGAAACCACTGGGAGAGATCATCAGAAGACCTGGTGCAGAGTGTTATCACTATGCTGATGACACCCAAATCTATTTCTCCATGTCAACATCATCGGGAGAAGGCATAACCTCCCTAAATGCCATTGCAGGTCAGTGACCAAAATAAAGATATCTGTCTGTCCTTATATGCCTGCCTGGAGGCAGTAGTGGGCTGGATGAGGGATAACAAACTGAGGCTGAATCCAGATGAGATGGAGGTACTTATTGTGTGGGGTCGGAACTCAGGAGACGATTTTGATCTGCCGGTTGTGAATGGGGTCACGCTCCCCTGGAAGGAACAGATGCGCATTCTAGGGGTGCTTCTGGATCCAAGCCTTTCCCTGGTGTCCCAGGTTGAGGTGGTGTCCAGAAGTGCCTTTTATCAGCTTCAGTTGATACGCAAGCTGCGCCCGTTTCCTGAGATGAACAACCTCAAAATGGTTGTACATATGCTGGTAACCTCCAGGCTGGATTACTGCAATGTGCTCTATGTGGGGCTGCCTTCGTACATAGTCCAGAAACTGCAGTTGGCACAGAATGTGGCAGCCAGGTTGGTCTCAGGGTCATCTAGGAGAGACCATAATACCCCTGTGTTGAAAGAGCTGCACTGGCTGCCAATAGGTTTCTGGGCAAAATGCAAGTTGCTGGTTATTACCTACAGTATAAAGCCCTAAATAGCTTAGGCCCTGGGTATTTAAGATAGCATCTTTTTCACCATGAGCCCTACCACCTGTTAGGATCATCTGGAGAGGTTCGTCTGCAGTTGCCACAGGCTCATCTGGTGGCTACTCGGGAACAGGCTTTCTCTATTGCTGCCCCTAGATTTTGGAATGCACTCCCTGTTGAAATAAGAGCCTCCCCATCTCTGGCAACTTTTTAAAAGGCACTGAAGACATATTTATTCGCCTAGGCTTTAAATTAGATTTATATTTTTAATACTTTTAATGACATATTTATTCACCCAGGCTTTTAACTAGATTTATATTTTTAATACTTATAATGTTGGGTTTTAAATGATTTTAATGTTTGTTTAAATGATTTTAATTGTGAACTGCCCAGAGACGCAAGTTTTGGGAGGTACAGAAATATTTTACAGTAAATAAATAATCATGGGGGTGGGAGAGAGAGTAGGAAAGCTGGTAGATCTGGGGTGGGGGATGTATAAAAAGGGGGAAACTGAAATGGGGGTGCAGTTTTGTGATGGTACACAGAGTGAGAACAGAACATGTGCTAAGGGGCTGCTGAAAAAAGAGTGTGAGTACAGTGACATGGAGAGAGAAAGAAGTTAATAGAGAGAATGGTTCAGAGGACTCCTGGTGTTGCAAGATTCTAAAGAAAGCACATTATGGGGACAGTAAGTAGATTCAGAAGAACACACTAAGCTGTGTGTAGTAGAAATAATTGTAACAAAAATGCTGTCCATGCTTAACAGCAATTACTGACCTCTTCAGTTCTTAATATAAATGTGGCTACTCAAAGTGATTTCAGTTGTGCAGTCTTGGCTTAATATTAGAAAAATGGAAAATAACATGTTGATCTATCTAGCCATATTAATGTTTCTTCATCAGCATTGCTGAAATGCCTAAAGATTTTTTTGTTCTGTCTTGTCCAATCTACTGTACATCCAGGTTGGAATGTGTTTAGCCTCTGTGGTATGCTGTAGGAGGAGAGGGATGGAGATGTAGCATAGTGTTTACAAGGCTGACCATCTCGATGGATATCTGATCATGAGGGAGAACTTGAGGATCAGTAGATTCTACTGATTTGGGGAATTTTCTATCAATTTCTCAGAAACTGCCCAGAGATGCTAGTTTTGGGTGGTATAGAAATATTTTAAATAAATAAATAAAATAATAAATAAATTCATTTCAAATGTTACATGTCTTGGGCAATGGAATTAAATTGGTGATGGTTGATGAGCTTCACTCCCTCATGCATCAGAAGCTGATTCTTTTACATCCATTTCATTCCAGTTTGAGGTTGGATTCAGGACTAAGGTTACCTAGTACCTCTCTGCTGGATTATCTGTCTCTGGAGTCAGACACAGAGAATATGATCCTGCTAATTCTTCTGGACCTGTGGGTGACTGATGGCACCATTGATAATCTAATCCAGTGATCTTCAGTATTTTTTCAAGTGGGAGCCACTTTGGTTAAAAAAAAAAACCTTCAACGTGAGAGCCATTTCCCACTCACTGTGCTGACCTTTTCACAGTCCTGTTTTCCTCCCAGGCCCTTTAAGCGAGATGGAGCCCATTCTTAATATCTCTAGGAGAAAAGCATTAGGAAGGATAGCTATCTGTGCACGGCCTTAAGAGGGCTCCATCCCCCACCCCCTACTCTGGGAAAAATGTAGCACTGCAGGTTGGGAATGGTGATCTCATGGTGTCAGGGGGACAATGCAGAAGCTGAAGCTTTACACATGCCTAATAGGAATTCAGTTCATTTCTCAGGAATGACACCAGAAGGCTTTTGCCTCACCCTTTGGAAATTTATCCATGTGATTCACAGGAATCCATCTTGTTGCCTGTATTGTGCAAAATGGCCATGATCATTCCTGATCACGGACTGGATTTTGTTGTATGTTCTTTGTATTGCAGCCCTGTTAGTGTCCAGAATGCTGCTGCAAATGGGGTACTATGCTAATGGCTACTAAATGGCTACTAAGCCAAACAACGCTCACAGCACTGCCGGCACTATGTAGAGACATAGGTTCCAAGCAAGGGCCTCAGCACAAGATGTGGCTCCCTAACCAACTCCCTGCCAGTTCTGAAGGTCTCTTAAAGAGCACGAAACTCTGCTGCATTCAAGTACCCTCTTGGAAAGTGTGCAGGGAGCCCTGGGAAGGCAAGACCTTTCCAGCACCTTCCCTTTTTAGGGAAGGCCCAAACCACAGTTCAAATACTGTTTGGGAGCGGGAGCTTTAAGAAAGAGGAGAGCAGGTCCTTTCCTCCACCCCATGCAGCTTTCTGCTGGGCCGGTGCTCAGCCCAAGTACCCCTGCACGGTGCCAGCATGCACATTGTGTCCACTCGGGTGCCATTTGTGTGGTCAGCATGGCGGTGTTGCTGACCATGCAAATGATGCCCACGTATGTGTGGATGCCATGTGCATGCTGGTGCCATGTGGAGGTACTTGGGCCAAGCACCACCCCAGCAGGAAGCTGCAGCGGGCAAGGACCTTCTCTCCTCTTTCTTAAAGCTCCCTCTCCCGAACAGTGTTCATACCGTGGTTTGGGCACACCCCTATTCACCATATAGCTGAATGGGGAAAGTGCTGAGAAGGGCTTCCATTTCCAGTACTCCCTGCACATCTTCCAAGATGGCACTGGAGAGGAACTGACTCTGTGCTATTGGAGGGGTCCTAGAAACCAGTAAGAAGTTGTTAGGAAGCCAGGTCCCACACAGAGGTGCCTTGAGAAAGCTTGCCTCTGCACGGTGCTAGTAGGGCTTTGCTCACTATTGAGCTTCAGGTGTTTGGAGCTGAATATTTGCACAAGTCTATCATGGATTTGCCATGAGCCCCACTGCCTGTTAAGATCATCCAGAGAGGTTTGCCTGTGGCTGCCGCTAACTCGTCTGGCGGCTACTCGGGAACGGCCCCTGGACTTTGGAATGCGCTCCCTGTTGAAATAAGAGCTTCCCCATCTCTGGCAACTTTTAAAAAGGCACTGAAGACACATTTATTCACCCAGGCTTTTAATTAGATTTGTAGTTTTAAATAATTTTAATACTGGGTTTTTAAATGTTTTTAAACTTTTAAATGTTTTTAATTGTTAATTGATTTGATGTTTTAAATGATTTTAATTGTAAACTGCCCAGAAATGCAAGTTTTGGGTAGTATAGAAATATTTTTTAAAAATTTGCACAGCATATTCAAAATAATAGGGTAATCCTTGACTAGGGGTAAATAATTTATAAATAAAGCAGTAATTGTCCACTTCCATAATTGCAACACTGAAATTACACACATTCTCAGCACTGTAAACAAATTTATATTTAAGCCATCTTTGTAACCACCAACATAAATAGTTAACACTATCGAATGTTTCTTTAATGAGGTTGTATTTTAATAAACAATGTGTGATAGAGAAAAGACAAGTATAGGAATTCATCAGTGTACTACAATGATCATGTCTTGTGGTGTGTTGATTTGAAAAGGGAGAATGTTTTTCCTTCCTCTCTACCTCATTTTTAGTGGAACTCTAAGCAATTAGCTATCTGTGAGACTTTATATGACCTAAAACTTCTGAATGAATTGCGATTGAGCTACCATAACGCATTCAAAAACAGCTGCTTGTATTGTAAGCATTGATTTCAGTCCCATTGTGCAAGTGGCAAGTAGTACTACTTCTCATGCTGTGGAAGTTGCAGATTATCCCTCTCCCTGTTCAGATTTCTCTTGTCTTCTGAAAAGCCAGTCTGAACGGTCCCCCAACTCTCTGGAGCCAGTTTCAAGGAACATATTTTCAGGAGGCACAGCAGGCTAAAGAGGGAAGGGGAAATTGAGAAAATTGCCTGTCTCTCACAAATACCCTCCACTCTAGATGTCAGCCATCATTTATCCAAATCATTGTGTCTTTCCCTTCTATAGAACTTTCCAGTGTACAATATGCTTTGTGCTTAATTCCTTTAGAACATCTGTGATCTGCTGAGAGATAGTGACTTGTTCACAAACCGCTAATGTGCTTTGTTGCTAGACCTATTTAATGTCACTTAGTTTCCCTAACTAGTAAACAGGGGTAGAGCCACCACTGGGCAAACAGGTTCAAAGAACCCAGGCCACCGCCAATCAGGGGCCATGACTTGTGGCCCTGACACCCCCCCCCCTTGTCTGACATCAGACATGGTGTGTGTGTGTTGTTTCACTCCCAAACAGGGCTGTGCGGGGCCCGTTTGGCAACAAAATCAGGCCGTGCTGCATTGGGAGAGTGCAGGCCTTTAAAGGCAGGGAGAATCACTCTGGCCTGCACTGCCCAACGCAGCACGGGCCGATCTGTCTTACAAACGGGGCCACATGGCCTCGTTTGGGAGGGAGACCATGCCCCCACATCTGATGTCAGATGCGGTGGCGTGGCTAGCCAGGCCCCTGCATCTGAGGTCACACACTGGGCCAGGGGCCATGGTGGCTGAACATGGGCCGCCACCAGGCTCGCTTCGTGGCTGCCAGTAAACATGCTAATAATAGGTGCAAATTGCTAAGCCCTTCTCTTACACAATTCCCAGTGAAAAGCACAAATTACCACAGATTTAAAAATAATCCTAAATATTAATTTAGGGCTCCTAACAAGTGGTCTTTGTTAAAGTGGGGATTTTGGATCTCCATTAGATGTAAGTTATGCAAGTTTGTAATTGAGTACAGGCTCCGTTCTCTGAGAGGAGAGCTGGGCTTGTGATAGCAAGCATGACTTTCCCCCTTAGCTAAGCAGGGTCTGTCTTGGCTGCATATGAAAGGGAGACTAGAAGTGTGAGCACTGTAGGATATTCCCCTTGGCGGATGGAGTTACTCTGGGAAGAGCAGGTTTCAAGTTCCCTCCCTGGCTTCTCCAAGATAGGACAAGATTTTTTTTTATAGGACAAGATTTTTTATTGAACCAACAAACTACCAAAGCATACAGTACTGAGAGAGATTCCTGCCTGCAACCTTGGAGAAACCAGTGCTAGTCTGCGAAGAGAATACTGAACTAGATAGACCAATGGTCTGACTCGGTATATGGCAGCTTCCTATGTTCTAAGCATGTATTTTAGTTAGTTGTTTGTTTACGATCTAAGATCATAAATAAACAACACATTAGTTGTTAGTATTATTGACTTGTAGAAATTATTGTATCAGAAAGCTTGGTCTCTAAGTTTTTGTGTAGTAAATGTAAAAATCAGCAAAGATTGGCATATTAACAAATAATATTGTAAAAAATATATAAAACAACTGCATTGCAAATTACTTCACTGCTATTTCTTCTCTTCTTGTTCATGTCACATAGCCGTCCTCAAAAGGTGTGCTTATGTCCATTCCTGCCAGTTCATCCATTGAAAGTATCTACTTGTTTGTATGTCATCCAGCATCCAGCAGAGGTGAGTACAGTAGTGGTAAATGCCAATGTTAACTAGCCTTTACACAACAGGTAATGAGTACAAGTATAATTGTCAGATTCTGTAACTTTAAAAGCTGTTTCTAGCCTTAATGATAACTTAATATGATAGACTGAATCTATTCATGAGCTAATTTTAAAAATAATTCCTTGTTTTTCTCTTGGCTTTTAGAAAATTGACCCCATCCTGTAAACCTCCAATTTAGTTAATGTTAAAAGGGTTAAGATAAATATGAGATCTCTTCTAAACAGAAAAGGGAAAGATGCTCATTTGCAGATGTCCATTTATATATTCATGCATGCAACACTAAAATAGCAATGTTAATGTTAGAATTGCCTTTGAAAAGATCCATAAATGAGAGAGTAGGAGAAAAGAAACAAAGAGGATGTCTGCAATATGTTTGCAATATTTTTGCATTTGTTTGAACCTGCAAATATGTAGTTAGCTTTTCTGTACAATTCTTTAAAAATGTCATGGCTTAGAACCTTCACCATATCTCCAAATACAAGATTTATGTCATGACAGCCACAGGGAGTTAAAAAGCCTCAATGGGTGATCTGAAGGATTCACACATGTACACCACGATTCTGGCCCTTCATATCTACCCCGCTGATATGTATTGCTGCCCCCTACAATCACTAATATCAAGGCTGAGTCCATCCAGTGCAGGTGGGAGATATTCTGATACTCCTTGTACATGTTTTTCTTGAACTGGAAGAAAATCAGTACAATTGTGTGTTACCTTAACTTCTCCAGAAGTCTTGTCAAAATAGCAAAAGCACTAGGGATATTGTCTCTTGATTATTTGGATCAGGCATGCAGTCAAGAATACCTGCAGAGTATTTTGCAGTTCTCATTTTTTCAAGAATTGCTTTCTTCCCTCTTTTCAAGAATGGTCACAAATTCCTTCATTTCTGATAATCTCTTGCACTGTAGAATTAAATTTAGCTAACATTTCAGTTAATCCCAGAAAGCTACCATTGTCAGGTTCATAACTCATTTTTCATGGGTTTCACGAAATGCAGTTATACTCAGCTGCGTATTGCACATTTGCGATGATGCTGTCAACACCAATTGCCAATGTTTCTGCTCATTTATTTTTCACAACATGCACCCATCTATTGTTGTCTTTTCAGTCTATATTATCTTCATCTCTGTTCATTTGGTTGAGTTTATTATATGCTCTTTGGTTACTTCACAAGATCAGATCTTGGTCTCTTATTGAAATGCTTCCAGTCATCACAGTCTTTATTACTGGAGCCATACAATTTGCAGCAGAAGGAAAAAAACTTCACCAATTTTATTTGAATATACTAGCCAATGTCTTTCAAGGCTTTCTCCATTAGACAGTCTCCATGTGCAGAAGTCTTTTGAAAAATTTCTATTGTCTATTTTAGACCATTTTTTATTGCTTTGGAAAATCCTAGTGAGTACTAGACAGGCCCTCTTTACATTAGAAATCCAACCAATTGGCTGGATCATAAAGATTTTTAGCAGAAATAGTGTCAGCAGAATTGTCCATTTCAGCAGGCTATGCACATTCTGGTCTATTGTGTACTATTGTGTACTGAGGTTTGACAGTAACCTACACTAACAGTCCTACCACAAAAACTGAAGTCCATTAATTCATACTTTTCTTCAACCTCACCAGTTGAAACACTTTTAAAAATAATAAACTTTCCAGAGAACTTTTTTGCATCCATTGGTTCATTCTCCCACTCTTTTTCGTCTTTGCTCTGCTTGTGAGATATATTCGCCCCCCCCCAGTTTCTTTCTGTACCTGCTAGTGCTAGCCATGGTGGTATATTTAAAGCCACATGTTTTCCCCATAAAATGTTTTCACTCTTAAAAATAAATAAATTACAAAAAGCATATTGACATATTGGGGGCATTCACACGACCTAATGGGTGGGTGGAGGGAAAGCTTCCCAAACCTTCCTTTCCCTCCAGATGATACTTGGAAGCCTGGTGGTAGCGTACTTTGCACTCCCATATGATTTGCCCTGCTCCATGCAGCACAGAGCAGGGCGGGCTGGGACTCATTGTCCCGGTCTCCGATAACCCCACAATGCATTGTGCGAGTACGTGGTGCATTGTGGGACCCCCGCCCCCCCGTGACAGACAGATCCCCCTCAGTGCTTTAGTCCTGGCTGAAAGCAGTCAATGCTGACACACGAGCAAGTAAACGGGGTTGAGGGAGTGTGCACTCCCTTAACCTTGTTTAAGAACTCGGTCTTTTTAGCTGAATTTGCTACTGAGACACTGCAGGGAGCCAGTCAGCTCCCAGTGGTTCCCACAGGCAGTCAAGCCTGGGCTTAGCTGCCCTAGCCCAGTCTTGGCTGCTCGTAAGAACATCCTCATTGTGTAAATTTACTGAATCTCAAGGGCTACAATTTTTAAGAGATGTTTCAGGGCTGGTGTGGTGTAGTGAATAAGAATGTAAGCCAGGGCGTTCCCTGGTTTAAATCTCAGCTTATGCATGAATATAGCCAAGCTCCATTCCCTCTAAGTCAACGAGCTGTAACCCCTGTAACTGGAGAAAGAGGCATCTTTCAAAGTTGTGACTCTCTTATATTTAGCAGGAGCAGGGGCGTAGCAAGGCTGGAGTGGGCCCAGAGACAAGATTTTAAAATGGGGCCCCCCATCACTGAAGCTCAGCTCATGAAGTAAAGAAACCTTAAATGAGGATGAATAGTGGTAACAAAAAGCATAGTAAAATATAACCAATGTGCCACAATAGAACATCATCCTAAATTATTTTTTAAAAGGTTTTGTAAATTGTGGATGATGCAAGTCATTTAATGGTACTAGAGAAAGACTTGCTGTTCTGGTAGCTCCAGGTCTTAACACTCACATCAGTTTTGGAGGATGAATACAACTGAAGTAAGCCCGGGTGGGTGTGCGGCTGGGGGAGTCAGTCATGTGACTTGCCTCTGGGGTGGCCCCCAAGGCAGTGGGCCCCCAGACAACTGTCTCCCCTTGCCCTATTATAGTTACGCCCCTGAGCAGGAGGAGAGTAACTATCACTATTCAGCCCAGCATAGTGTCTCCCTAGTGGTTGCTGCTGCTGGTGTGTGTGTGTGTGCATGTGTGTGTGTGTGGACTACAAGCCCTTTTGGGACAGTGAGTCTTTTTCTTATACCTTTTTGCTGTGTAAACTGATTTGAGAGATATATACACAATGTATAAACAATATTAAAGAATATAAAGACAGAGGCGCTCTTACCCCTGGACTTCTTTTTTTTTTTTTGCTTTAAATTTTTATTGATTTTAACAATATCGAAAATCTCATTACATCCAATTAAACAAAAATTGACTTCCAGCTCACCAATCAGCGCAAATCACTAACTATACAATTAACCCTTGCTATAATAATTCAAAACATATATCCTATATCTTACCAAACTTACCCCTGGACTTCTGGGCTGAAGTCCAGACCCTCCACAGCCCTTGGGGCCACCCAAATCCTCTTTAGTCTGTCCAGGGTGGTGTGCTCGCCCACCTGAGCATGATGATTTATTAATTTTATTAATTATTTTTTTAACCTATTTTTATACCGCCCAAAATGTATGTCTCTGGGCGGTTTACAACAAGATAAAAACAAAAGTAAAATATAAACAAATTTTTTTTTTTTAAAAAAAGTAATATTCTAAAAACAATATTAAAACAAACAAAACAATATCACTTAAAAGCCTGGGTGAACAGATGTGTCTTTAAAGACTTTTAAAAAGTTTTCAGAGATGAGGCTCTTATTTCAGCAGCAAGTGCATTCCAAAGCTTCGGGGCAGCAACAGAGCAGGCCCGTCCCTGAGTAGTCGCCAGATGAGCCGGTGGCAAATGCAGATGGACCTCTTCTGATGATCTCAGTGGGTGGTGAGGTTCATGACGAAGAAGATGTTCTCTTAAATACCCAGGGCCCAAGCAGTTTAGGGCTTTATAGGTTATGACAAACACCTTGTATTTTGCCTGGAAATATATCGTTAGCCAGTATAGCTCTTTCAAGACAAGAGTAATATGATATCTCCTAGATGACCCAGAGACCAGCCTGGCTGCCGCATTCTGGACCAACTGTAGTTTCTAGACTACATACAAGGGCAGCCCCACATAGAGCACATTGCAGTAATCCAGTCTGGAGGCTACCAGCAGATGTAACACTGTTTTGAGGTCATCTTTCTCAAGAAATGGGTGCAGCTGGCATATCAGCTTCAATTGATAGAAGGCACCTCTGGCCCCTGCCTCAACCTGGGAGACCAGGGAGAGACTTGGATCCAGAAGCACCCCTAGACTGCGTACTTGTTCCTTCTGGGGAAGTGTGACCCCATCCACAACAGGCAGTTCAAAATCGTCTCTCAAGTTTCTACCCTGAACAATGAGTACCTCCGTCTTACCTGGATTCAGTCTCAGTTTGTTCTCCCTCATCCAGCCCATTACCGACTCCAGGCAGGCATTTAGCGAAATTATGCCCGCTCCTGATGATGCTGACATGGAGAAATAGATCTGGGTGTCATCAGCATACTGATAGCACCCTGCACCAAATCTCCTGATGATCTCTCCCAGCAGTTTCATGTAGATGTTCATCAACATCAACAACAATACGGAGCCCTGAGGGACACCATGCAAAAGTTCAGATTTTGAAGAACCACAGTCTCCAAGGGACACCATCTGGAACCTGCCTGAGAGATAGGAGTGGAACCACCGCAAAGCAGTGCCTCTCACTTCCATCCCCCTCAGACGTCCCAGAAGGATGCTGTGGTCAATAGTATTGAAAGCTGCTGACAGGTCCAAAAGGACCAATAGAGTCACACTTCCTCTGTCAATTCCCATTTGGAGATCATCCATCAGACCGACCAAGGCCGTTTCCACCCCATAGCCAGCCCGGAAGCCAGTTTGAAATGGGTCTAGATGCTTAATTTGCAGGGGAGGGGGGGCCTCTAAAGGCCTTTAGGTCCAGGCTCTAAGATTACCTAGGTGCACCTCTGAGAACAGAGTTACTTCTGTTTCTCCAGCCTTACTTCTGAGCACCGATTTTAAGAAAATATACTTACCTCATAAAATACTTGTCATACGTTCACATTAGCACTCTTCAAAGAAAAGAAGGACAAAAGAAAAGATAGACTATATACAATTAATTACAACATCACTTACATATTACAACAATATATTACTTAGCTAGTCAAGTCTAAGCTATATCTTCATATAACTCAAATTTATTTTTTAGAACCCTAAATACATACATCCCTGTTGCTGTTGCTTTTATAAAAAATATTTCTTTTTTCTGTGGGTTTTTTTGGTCTAATTTTGTTTTGCAGTAAATTCATTCATATTCAAATTCCTCAACTCAAATTTTGGGGGGAGATGGGGCTGAAGAAGGAAGTGGGATCAGCACGCACAGACGTGTGTGCCGGCGCTGTGCCCAGGTTCTCGAGGGGAGCGCCGTTGCAGCAGGAAGCTGCATGTGGTGGCGGAGAGCTGGTAAGGACCCCACTTGCTGTTCTGTCCTCCCCCTGCCCCATGGTGCCAAACTGGTTCAGACTTTGTCTGAATCAGTTTGGCTCTGAACCAAGGTTCGTGCACATCACCAGTGAAATCCCCAATAAGCTTTTAAAATTTGAGGATATTTTTAAAAAAGAAGTTGGAGGTTCTCTGAGGGCAGCTGCTGAGAGGAAAAAAAGTGAGTGCTTGTGGGTGCTGTAAATGCCTCTCTCTATTATTCTGTCCTTAGCTTCCTGATGAAGCCGTCACTAATAAAGGAGATCTGTTTGCCTACTCTGCAGCGTTTAAATAATGGAATGTGACTTGAATTATACGAATGTGAAATATAACTGTCTAGAATGCAGAAAAATATATATTAGTTATCACAATACATAATAGTTCTGATCTAAAAATCTATGAAGGAAATTTTAAGACCATAGAACATCCTTTGACTGTAATGTTCATATACATTGATCTTGTGCCATTAACAGTCTTCATTTACTGCATATAGAATTCCCTATGGAACAATGAAGATTAAGTATTGAGAGGTTGTATATTTCAAATTACTCATTTCAGAAGAAATCAAGTAATCATTTTTTAAAGAATCAAAAGCAAAGTTACTAGGTCTTTGTTGCTTATTTACTCTGCATTTTGGAGGCAATCTGCAGGTTCTTGTGAAATTTTATACCCAAAACTTCATTGATGTTTGACTATAATTTGAAGAAATTGTTTGCAAACAATATGTGGTTATCTGTGATGATTTCACAGATCAACTGCAATTGTTCCTGGGATTTGAGCATCTTCCCACTGAATGAAATAGGTTACATTTTTATACAGAGCAGGAATGTATTTGAGTAGTACCCTTGTGACTACCTCAGCTGAATCAACATTACACTAGATGTTGTGTGGTAGTTTACTTACTTTTTAATTCCATAATAAATACCTGTTGTCTATGAGTTCAGTTCTCTGGGCTGATGTACTCTTCCCCCATCTCTACACACAATGAGTCTGGGAGTGATCCATGAACTTACGTTCGTCCCTCACTATGAATCTATATATTTAATCTTTGTAAACGTGCCCGTCCTGATGTGGAGAGTGCGTCCCGGTACTCAGCTGATTAGTTGAGCCGCGGAGGCACTGGATTGACTGTGCACCAGTTGGCACTCAGCACCACTCCCAACTTGAGAGCAGTGGGCCGTTTGGGGAAGCCAACGGTAAGGCAGCTGGCCACTTAGGGAAGTGTACGGCTGGCAGTGGCCCGCTTGGAGAAGCGGGCGGGAGGCAGGCAGTGGAGGCCAGGTCAGGAGGGGAACGGGGAGGGAGAGCAAGAAGCGAGATGGGGGAGGGAGGGCAGGGAGGGCAGGAAGAGAGACTGGGGAAGGAGGTGTGGGGAGGGAGGGCAGGAAGAGAGATGGGGCAGGAGGCGGGGGGAGGGAAGGCAGGAAGAGAGACTGGGGCAGGAGGGAGGGCAGGAAGAGAGATGGGGCAGCGGGCAGGGGGGAGGGAGGGATGAAGAGAGACTGGGGCAGGAAGTGGGGGGAGGGAGGCCAGGAAGAGAGAGACTGGGGCGGAGGGGAGTATAGAAGAAACAACCAACCAATCAAATTTTCCCAACTTAACCCCTAAAAGTAACTAAAACTACCGCACGGATGCTCTGTGCAGGTTCAGCTAGTACAATGAAATATCTGAAGGAGTTCTTTGAATGCAGTATTGAAATGCAGGATCTCTCTTACCCTGATTTTTAAACTCTCTTTATTTAGAGGACATGTTTGGATGCTACTCCAAAAGTGCTTTAGGGGTAGTCTGTTGGTGGAATCTGTGGTTAAACTTAGCTCAACACAACTCAGAGAAAGTTATGCATACTTAAATCTGTTTTCAGTGGGGCATAAGTATACATTATTATTATTTCTTAGATTTCTATACCGCCCCATACAAAAAAGTCCCTGGACTGTTCACAATCTATACATAACATTGTGAGGAGTGTTGTTGTTTTTTCTGATTTACAATGTGATCCAGGTTCTTGTATTTCTGCTGTTTTACAGTTGAGCTTTATATCTGACTGCAAATAATGGTCGGAAGTTTTATGAATCTACCTTTCCCCCCCTGTGTGTTCTTTCTCATTACCTCTGTGCACTGTGCTGCCAAAACTATGACTTTTAAGTGAGATTCTAGAAAGAAAATTATTTTTAGTCTAGTTTGCATTTGTTAGGTTGCTCTGTGAATTTCAAATAGGTACTTATGCTGGGCAAACTTATTGTTTTGTCTTTGTGATAACTTTCTGATGTGGTTGGTGGTTTTGCGAAAAACCAAGCTACAGCATAATCCATTCAGAAGCTAGGTAGAAAGACTTGGGCAGCTGTTGCTTCACCGTGTTCCCGAGTTGCATCATTCTGGCAGAGTTTCGGAGTGGTGTAACTTTCTGCTGCAAGTTCTGATCAGATTAAGCACTTTCAGCAAATTCCATTCACATTTGTATTGAGATTAGAAATTGTATGATTTAAATAGTGTAATACCTCAAAAATGCAAGGTTTTCATTCCTGGGATCCCATTCTTACTTGCTGGAGGAATAATTCCTACAACTGTCAAAGTAATTTCTAAACATTTGCTCTGAAAATATGTTTGTTTCATAATGTACATTTCATAATGTAGGGCTTTCTAAGAATGTCAAGGGTGAATTGTGTTCACTATTGTGTTCTGTCTAATGGTCTTTGTCGAAGAGTTTGTCAAGTCCATATATTTAAATATATGCATACTTTCAAATTAGAATGAACTTTCCTTTTTCAGATAACCCAACGGCTAGCTTAAAAAGAGACCTTGTGACAATGTGTTTTTTAAAAGAGTACTTCAAGTTTATTAAACTCCTCTTTTCAATAGCAATGTCTTCCAAATTCAACAAAATAATAACTAAATCCAACTGGTTGAATGCTCTAAAAAAACAATCTGTGTTAGAAGTTTATTGTCACCCTTTGTCCTCCATTTGTGTGTGCTTAATCCCTACCCCCCACCCCCCCCATTTGGATAAAATGTTGCAGAGACTGTGACTTTTATTATGAATGGAAAAAATGAGAACGAGAACATAACAGTAGATTGAAATTAAGGATTGTTGCCATTGTTTGGATGTTGACTCCTCATTGGCTTTAGGTCAGTAGAATCACCAGCCACTAGCTGCCAAACCTATTTCAGCTCTAGCTCTTGTAATGTTTGGAATCTAAACAAACCATATTGTATCTGGAAACCAAAGTCAGCTCAAAGTCAGCTTTGCAGCTCTCTACTATGTGTGCATTTAGATGTACAGTATAAGTGAGAAATAGAGAAAACTGTATGAAACCAAAGAAGTTACCCTTTTGTTAGCTTTTTATTTATCTTTTCTTACTAATTTATATAAGTGATATATGATTATTTATTATTATTATTATTATTATTATTATTATTATTTTACATTTATATCCCACTCTTCCTCCAAGGAGCCCAGAGCGGTGTACTACATACTTGAGTTTCTCTTTCACAACAACCCTGTGAAGTAGGTTAGGCTGAGAGAGAAGCAACTGGACCAGAGTCACCCAGCTAGTATCATGGCTGAATGGGGATTTGAACTCTGGTCTCCCTGGTCCTAGTCCAGCACTCTAACCACTACACCACGCGGGCTCTCATTCCAAAATAATGATTACAAAATAAAATATTCTCCCTCCCCCTCCCTCCTGCCCAACAACTATTTCCAGATTTACTGTATGTATATGCACTTTATAGAGTATCCATTACAAAATTAACATGCATTTCAATCTTTCTGGCTTGTCAGACTGTTTTTTCTTCTGATCTACATAATTCAGATAGGGCAACCAGCTTTCTAAGAAATTTTTGTATAACTTGTGTAACACCGATTTAATTTATGAGGAGATTTTGTCTTGTACCAAAACTTGTCCATATTTATCAAACCATAGTGCAAGGCTAGGGGCTTGAGAAAATTTTTCCCCAGTGCTTCACTATAACACTTTTTGACTGGTAACACTTTAGTTAAAGTGTTGTTTACATCAAAGTGATGCAGAAATATGGCCCCAGCAGTTAAGGGGATTCTGACCCCAGTAATCTTATATATAACCTGGACAACTCTTCTCCATAAGTGCTGTCGCCTTGGACACAGCATCCGCATGTGGATGTAAGAGCCCATCTGGCCACATCTCCTCTTTCATTTAGATGAATATGATGAGTTCATGTGTGCTAACTGCATCGGTGCTTGATACCATCTCATCAGTTTTCTAACCGCTGATTCTTTTATGTTAAAAGAATATACTGTTTTTAAGGATAAGATGACCAGATTTCATCCCAGTCCTCCTCTTGAAGTGGGTGGCTTATATCCATCTCCCCCCCCCCCTTTTTTTTTAGTGTGAGGTGAGCTAAGCTGATTTAGCAAATATTTATATAACACAGAGATGGTGTTTTTAGGCATGCCCTCCCCCTTGATGATCAGTTCTATCTTTGTTGGGTATACAATTTTCCCCCAGGTAAACATTCTATTCCAGGAAATGCCAAGTCTGCAAATATTCAAACCAGGGAATTGCACATCCAAATCAGCCCTGGATTTACACCCTTCTTTTCCAGTAACTGGGGTTACTTTAATAATATTGCGTGCTCTCCATCCCCCAAAAGCTTTAGAACTTTGTCCCAGCGTAAAATGTCTTTGCCCTAAAAGGTAGTTGCCTTAGATCTTTTCCTGAATAGTTTGTTTGTTCATCTTCCATATTGCTAAGGTAGAAGCCAAAAATAAGTTTTTGGTAACATCCTGTGATTTGTCTTTCGGAGTCTGCCAAAGGGTTTCCTCTAGGGACCTTCCGTCTGTAAACTGACCTTCAGTATCTTTTAATAGGCTGCCTCACTTGTGCAGCCATGAGGTACAAGGGTTTGGATACTCAAACCTACAATTTTAGATAAAGTTTTGTAAGGGATTTCAGTTGGGATAGACTGAAATAGAAATAACCTTGGTATTACATGTATATGTATTGCCATAATTTTCATAATCCAAGACGTGCTTACTGTTCTGACAAAGCAATCCCTTCTTGATTTTGTTTAACACAGGAGTGAAATTGTTGGTGAACAGTGAATCTCTCTCCACTGAAAGAATCGCTCCTAGACTTCCTAAAAGCCCCATTTCCCACTTTAAAACCATATTCCTCAAACTTTCTTTTCTTTTCTTTCAGAACTCAAATTGTATAATTGTGCCTCTGACTTTTTTATAATTGATTTTCAGCCCTGACACCAGCCTATATTGCTTGAATATACACAAAATAGGCAACTAGCTTAACCTGTGCAGAGCATCTGTGCGCTAGTACTTGATTGCTCCCCTCACCCCCTGCCACAGCCCCCTCACCTCAGAGATTTCTCCACCCTCACCTCCTGCTCCCCCTCCTCCATCCTATTGCTTCCATCCCCCTAACACTCTTGGTCACTTCTCCATTCCTTTACTCCATCCCCCTTCATCCCTTGATTGTGACTGCAGCTTTGCTGGCTCCTATTGGCCAAGCTGAAGCCCCCTATCCCCAGACACCTCCTAACCCGAGCCCTGCTCCTGCTCCTCCCTGCAGCAGCAGCAGTTGACTGGGCCCTTCCTTGCTGCCTCCACCATGTCCACTTGTCCCCCTCTGACCAGGCCTGGGTCCGTCCATTGCCTGCCTGCCTGCCTCCGCCAATGGCCTCGGTAGCCGCAAACAGCAGCAGTGGTTGACTGGGCCTTTGCTTGCTGCCAATAGGCACCACCATGGCCACTCGTTCCCCTCAGGCTACTGACAGGCTCAGGCCTGTCCCTCGCCCTTCCTTCTTTCTCCCTTTCCCTCCCTATCTTTTCTCTCTTTCTCTCTCCACCACTTGCTCTTCCTCTCTGTCTTTCTCCCCCCCTTCTTTTTTCTTTCTCTCTCCCTTCCTGAATTAACAGATCTTGTTTCCTCATCTAATTCACACAACAGCAGCCTCTTTCTCCTTGAGTTCCCTTTCCCCCCTCACAACCCCTCTCTTTGCAGACTCCTGCCCATTAACCTTTTATATATTTATATTTGTGTGTGTGTGTGTGTGTGTGTGTATGTATAACTCTCGCAAGAGCTGCCACACATGGGATTAGCCATGGGTATGCCTTAGAGAATTAGATAGATAGATAGATTCCACTTTTGGATTTGCGAGGTATAGTATCATATCATCAGCAAATGTACTCAATATGTTTTTACTTTGCCCAGTTTGTGTTCCCATTAAGTCAGCTTGATTTCTGAGGACATTTGTAAGCGGTTCCAATAAAATAGCAAAGAGATAGGAGAGAGGGGACACCCCTGGTGTGTACCCCTCTTGGTAGCAAAATCTGCAGAGAGATATCCATTCACCTTTGTGTGTGCCACTGGGTTTGCATAAAAGCTGTAATCACCCGTAGGAACCTCTCCCTCAAATTGCAACTTTTCAAGTAGGTTCTGTAGAAAGCTTCCCTCAAGGTGCTTAAAATCCTTCTCTGCATCAAGAGGGCCACCGCCAGTGGTCTCTTTTGCTTGAAATTAATCACATTTCATGTCCTGTGAATGTTTTTGGCTATCTGTCAGTGTGGGATAAATCCTCCTTTGGACTTTATGGACAAAATGTACAATTAATGTGTTTAGTATGGATGCAAGTAGAGCAGCAAATCGTTTTACATCCTGGTTTAGAAGTGATATTGGGCAAAAGAATGCAGGTGAAGTGAGGTCTCTGCCTGGTTTAGGCAAGACAATGATTTCCACCTCTGTTCAGGATTTAGAGATTTCTCCCTCCTGCAAAATCAGATTGTGTAGATGCATCAAATGTGGGGCTAGTAAGTCCTTAAACTTCTTATAGAATTATCCCATTAACCCATCTCTGCCTGAAGTTTTAACTGTTTTTAAGTCTGTTTATGCCTGCAGTTATTTCCTTAACAGTAAAAGGACTGTTGAGGAGATCCATGTGTTCCTCTGATAGAATCTGTATATTACTAATCTCTAAGAAATTTTGAATTTGATCCATTGACTGTTTCTGGGATGTATACAGCTCTTTGTAATAGGTGGCAAATTCTGCTGAAATATCTCTGGCTTCCACTATAGAATCTCCTGAACTGGAGATCAGTGTAGACACTGTGTTAGATGAAAGTTTCGTGGACAGCTGGTGAGCTAGAAATTTGCTTGCTGTGTCTCCTGCTTCAAGACAATTTTGATTTAGGTATAATACTGCTTTTTAAAAAACCTTTGTGTTTAAAGCAGTTCTAGTTTTCTCTTTCCTTTAAAAATTCTTCTATATATCCTATAGGCTCCATGTATTTTATGTCGTCTTTCCAGTTTTTTCACTTTCAAAGTGACTTCCTTGAGTTCCCTTTGGGCTCTCACTTTCAACCCAGACTTGCCCCTAATCACTGCTTTCATTGTCTGCCACAGTATTGGTGGGTTAACGTTATACTCTGCGTTTTATGAGTGACAAAATCCTTGAAATTGAATGAATGAATGATCTCTTCTGTTAAATCAGAAATTGAGGTCTTTTACACGGCCTTGCTGGGTGGGGAGGGTGGGCTGCGGGGAAGGCAAGAGATCCCTGCCTTCCCCAACAGACAAAAGGCCACCTTCCTCCCCTTCACTGAGCAGTGGCATGGCAAAGGGAAACGCTGGGAGCAGGAGGACTTCTCCTCCTGCATCCCATGGTGCCATGGGGGATGAATGCAGTGGCTGCTGTGCACGGTTGCTCCTCCCCCCTGCCCCTGCTCAACTCGCTGCCAGAAATGGTGATGGGCTGGGGAGAAACTATTTAACCCAGCCGTGATCACTGACCGAGGTTAAGCAAACCACAGGTTTGCTTAATCTCTGCTAAACGCCGGGTTAAAAAGTGGGCCTTGGTGTGGTGGCAGCATCAGGAGTGACCTCACTTCAAGTGCTTCACACACGCAGGCGAACCGATGCTGGGTTGTCCTAACCTGGGTTAGGCTGCACATGTGTATACCCTTATTACCCTGTCATTCAGCAGTAACCCATTGTTAAGCTTCCAGTCCACTCCTCTGTTGTTTCTCTTTCTGCTTGCCAAATGACAGGAAATCCAAACATGATCTGAGCAGGTGATAGATCCTATATCTGTTTTCACTGAAATACTAGCTAGCTCCACAAAGATAAACATATAATCTAGAACAGGAATTGTGACAGTGTGAGGAAAAAGTGTAGTCCCTTGTTGGATGTGTATGTGTCTAATTGTCAACTAGGTTCCTATTTATGCAAAAATCAGAAAGTACTGATCCTGAATAATTCCTTATCGTTCCTAACCTGTCCATAGCAGGATCCTTTGCCATATTAAAGTCTCCATCTAGTATTTGCTAACCCTGCTCCCATTTGTTGTAATACTACTTATATTTATTTATTTTATTTATTTATTCAATTTCTATACCGCTCTTCCAAAAATGGCTCAGGGCGGTTTACACAGAGAAATAATAATAAGTAAGATGGATCCTTGTCTCCAAAGGGCTCACAATCTAAAAAGAAACAAAAGATAGACACCAGCAACAGTCACTGGAGGTACTGTGCTGGTGGTGGATAGGGCCAGTTACTTTCCCCCTGCTAAATAAAGAGAATCACCATGTTAAAAGGTGCCTTTTTGCCAAGTTAGCAGGGGTAAATGTGACATTCAGAAATTCTTTCTGGTGGCTATTTGGAGCATAGACAGAACCCACACTCATGGGCTGGCCCTTCCATATCCCTTTGACAAATAAGTGTCTTCCTTCTTGGTCTCTCACTACATTATGATTAGTAAATTGATACATTTTAGACATAAAGGCAGCCACTCCTCTAGCTTTAGAAGCCCCAGGTGCTGTGAATTGCACTGGGTACAACTTGGATTTAAAGAGTGGCTTTGAGGTTCCCCATTAATGTTTCCTTCAAGGAAAAAAATGAGGCTCCACACACTATCTGTGCGTAGAGCCTAACCAGGCTCTGCGGGGAGAGCGGCCTTAGCCTGCTCTCCCCACAGAAAAACAGGGAGCTCGGCCTGGGCGGCCGGATTGATCTAGTGTGAACATTTTGAATTGGAAAATCAGAAACAAAATAACTGATGACGGGAGTAACCATTCCCCAACAAACTTCCCCCCCGCTACCTTTCCCTTCCTCTTTTAACTTCTGAGCTATTGATTTTGTGGAAGTAGCTAATTTGGATGTGATAAGAATTATTGCATACAAAGTTTCCTCAGACATTGCATTGAACATCCATGTTAGTCATTCCTATCAACTGCAGCTAAACCTATGTGAGCTAGTTCAGATGATATTTTGGTTGCCGAGACCAGCACACATGGTAAGGACATGCCCATGCCATGAGTACATGGCATGTACATGGCACATGCCAGGAGCATATGTACTCACCTCTGGGGTCTCTGCCTGATCACATGGGAGTGGCTCAGATGAACCACCTACACACTGTTAGGGAAAGGCACCCTATTGCACTAGGATGGGGAAATCGTGTTTGTATGCATGTCCTTATTGAGTGTGGTGAGTTGGATGAAGTATTATCTGAGCTGACCCTATTGGTCTTTCTTGCTTGGAGATGTGCTTGGTGGTAGGTTTTCTAATAATAACTACAAATGCTAGATAATTATGCCCTTGTAAAAAGCTCCCTCCCCCGCTTCTCATTTCATATTAACTGCAGGAAAGCAGAGTGCTACGGACAGTACCTCTACTGGCTGCTTGTCTACCTGAAGACAAATGTAAAGTGTTGATTGGCCGGCGCTTCAGCGAAGATAGGTAAGCAGCACTGATTTGCCTGCATACTTTATGTATTTGATAGTACTTGATGTTCCTGGTTCAGTATTCTCAATTAGTATTCATCATCCTGATTCAATACATATATACACACAGTGGAACATATTTCAACATGCCTAAGCAATAACTGTGCAGACCTGGGTCTCTTGTGCAGGACCAAAGACTGCACAGAGGACTTCCTGTGCTAGGCACATGGTTGTATAGTTCTGCATAGTGCTAGGCATGTGGGTGGTGCTAAGTAAATTGTAATAAGTAGTAGCATTAGTAGCCCTTGCACTTGCCTGTGGAATCTAAGGCTTCTCATACATTCTTAGACTACCCTTTGTAAACTCGGTGTCTAGCTGCCACCCCACTCAAAAGACCTTCTTTGTATTTTGACTTTCTGTTTGCTGGACTCTGCAGTTCTCATGACACGAGCTGCCTGGGTTATGTGTCATCTGGATCACTGGGAGCCTTCCACTCCTGGCTGTCCCAGTCCTGGGTAGCCTGACTTCTTTGCTCAGCTTTTCTACTGTGGTAGAAAAAACCAACAGTTCATCTCCCTCGACAGGCAACCATGTATGCGATTGCCGCCAGGTAGCTGGGCTTCCCCCTGGCCTGCCACGATTTTGGGCAGCGATCTGGCGGAGAGAAGGAGTGGCAATTGGAGTGGAGCAGCTGCTCTACTGAGAGCAGCCACACCACTGCTCATGTGGCACACAATTATTTATTATTTATTTATTTAATAAAGGGGATGCAGGAGGACTTCCTTCTCCCAGTCCCAGCTTGGGACTCTGTTGCTGTGCTGACCATATGGGTGTGGGGTGTGGCGGAGCCCAAGTCAGCCACTGCGTGTCTGAGGGGAAGGCAGGAGCTTACCTGCCTTCCCCCCGCCCGCCACCCAGCCCTCCCGAGCCTCACGGCTAAGGTTGTGTGAACGACCTTAATGTCTTCTTCCTGATCCTTGGCCCTGCTGTCAAAGTTCCAGACTATGACTGCTTTTGTGTTGTGTCCCTATTGAGGTTCCATGTCAGTTTGTCTGTCTTACATCTAGCTGGTCACTTGCTATCACAAAAATCTCCATTTGGGCACTTTGCCACTGAATCATAACCTCTGAATGCTTAAAAATTGTTCTATTACTCTCTGTATGAGAGATAATATGGGATGCCATAGGGGGAAAAAGATGAGCTGTTTTTAGAAGTACGGAAAAATGAAATAAAATACACCTTGGCCCTAAGTGGTAGTAAAATGGTATAAAATGCATCCAGAGATCTTATTTCGGCCTTAATAATGTGCCTGCAATTGCTCAGTGCAATCTCCTGGCAGGAATCTGTTCAAAGAAATGTTATTACTGCAAAGCACACAAAAACCTAATAGTGTATCTGTTTACCATCATGCTTAATTTAAAGTATGCTATAAATAAATAAAGCCATATCCTTTAATGTATAATGCTTTATTTAATAAAATTGTGTATTTTTGACTAAGTGCTTGTTTTTTAATTCATCATAAATGTTCTAATGGAAAAATAAAGCCCTTATTCTGAGATCTGTTCATCACTTCTAAGAATTATGACAAATATTTTGCAAGCAGTCAGTTAATCATATACCATTTGAGTTGAACAGTAGATGATTCTTATACTTATTCTAAAGGATATAAAACCAGCAAATTAAGAAGAAAATAATCAATTTTGCCAGTCATAAAAGATCTTTAGTGGGGCCTACAGGATTTGCACTAGTTTGATAAATCATTGTGCTAACTCTTTTGACACTTGAGTATTGATACCATCACGAATGGAAATAAAATTTATATCTGCTTTCTTGCTTCATTGGTCTCTTCCTGTTTTTTTTCTTCATTCCACCACCCTTTCTTTTTTAACTTTAATAACTCTTAATCTTTTCCCAATCTTTGGCTTTAATAATTTCTAATCTTAAAATGAATGTAATGTTTTGTTACAAATTATAATGGATATTTATGGAAACAGAATCCTCATATTAGGGGTAGTAAGAAGTATGACTTGCAATAATAGGAGAATAAACAAATGTGCAGATACACTCGTGGAAAATATAAAGCTTTTGAGTAGATCTTCAAAATTCATCAGATCAAAGTGTAAAACCAATCTGAGAAAGTGTCTATAAACTTTCAGTGCTGTTACAGGTCAGTGATAAGCTGAAATGCATTAGAAATAGGGATGTTCTGAAATGTGATTCAGCATCTGAATCACCGGCACAATCCCTTTAAAAATGAGGGCTTCCACAGCCCCTTTAGAAGGAGAAGAGCAGGTCCATACCTGCTCCTCCTCCCACTCGCTACCATTTCTGTAATCCTTGCGCACCTCCTGGACATCTTAATGGGACAGCGGGCGTCTACCAGCTGCCCCTGCACATGATGCCAGCATGCACATGGCCACTGCACATGTGTGGAGGCTGTGTGCATGCCAGCATTGCACACGGGGTAGACACCCCACCAGTGCATAATGATGTCTGAGAGGAGCGTCAGAATTACAGAAGTGGTGGTGAGTGGGAGGAGGAGCAGGTATGGACCTGCTCTCCTACTTGTAAAAGGGGCTGTGGAAGCCCTCAGTTTTAAAGGTATTGGGTCGGTGATTTGGCTACCGAATTGCATTTTAGCATATCCCTAATTAGAAAGCTTGTGAAAACTCACTACTGCTTCAGTAGTAACCTTTATTATTTTTCTCTACATTTGCACTGGGACACTTCCATTTTGTTCAGTCAAAACTGAATTTACCATCTCTGCCTTTTAGACATTCCACAAATGGCTTCATGACTAAGCCTAACCCCACCAAGATCTAGGTACCTAACAGCCATGTCAGTTGATCTGCATTATTGATTTAATCTCAGCTTAACGCTAAGCGCTTGTTAAGGCCCAGAGAAGTTGCCTTTCAACTTGTTTCATAGAAAGTGATGGAGAAGAGATCATGTATCAAGGATGTGCAGAGTGTTGGTCTATGGTTGAATTGTCCTTGCTCTTGGTTAATAAGTAATAGTTCCTATACATCACCATGCATGCCCTTGCAAAGCTGAAATTCTAGTCTTGATAATCTGCTAGAGGCCTCTGGATGTTCTTGGGGACACTTCTGGTTTACTATTGAAATTCAATAAAATTGAAAGAGAGAAAGAAAAAGATTCTGAAAAAGTACTGTATTTGGGGGTAGAAATGCTGCAGTGCGAATGTTCTTAAAAGTTATTTTAAGGCACCTGTGGCATTTATACCAATGGCGGCGTTTACGCCGGAATTGAGGGGCGATGAAAGGAGGTGCAATGGCAACACAGCAGGACCCTCTGACCAACAATAGGTTCTATGTGGTCAAAAGGGCCTGTAAGGAATAGAGGCGGTGGGGGAGGAGTGGGGACAGTGCAGTTGGGCCTTCCTGGCCCCAGGTCTGCATGCTCCCCCCTTTCCATTTCTCATGCAGTGCTATTTGCACGCTGTGTGGGGGCATTTTGGCCCCTTTCTCTCTCCCCCCAAAGGTGTTTGCTTGGATGGTGGTGGCCAAGCTGGGCCCGTGGTGAGGCTATGGTCATATTTAGTGGCTGGTGTGGGTGCCGTGTGGGTGATGGGTGGCACCTTTAAGTGTAAATTAGAAGGTGCTTACCGCCCTGTATTGCCGGTCCTGGAAGCTCTTTGCAGCAGCAGCAGAGGATCGGGTCCTGCTGCCTCCACCCCTGCAGCATCTGCAGCAGCCACTACATATGGCCACAGCCTTGCCACAGGCCCAACTTGGCCACCCGCACCTGAGCAAACACCGGGGGGGGGGGGGGAGAGGGAGCAAGGGGGCAAATTTATTATTGTTGTTTGTTTATTAATTCGATTTCTGAACCACCCTTCCAAAAATGGCTCAGGGCAGTTTACACAGAGAAATAATATATAAATGCCCCCATGTGGAGCGGAAATGGTGCTCCATGGGAAATGAGGGTGGGTTGTACTTACTTGGTGCTTTAGCTGTGGCATTTACACCGATGTGGTGTTTCTGATGGGGTTGTAAAAAATTAAAGCCATTTTTCAATGGTGTGGTATTTACGCCGATGCGGCATTTCTACCCCAAAATATGGTAATCGGGAAAACAGAATAGAGTCTTTATAATGGTTCTTAATTCAACTACCCCATTGTAAAAACATAGTGTTCAAAATAAGGTGAAGGTGTACATCAAAATGAGGTGAAGGTGTATATCAAACTAATTTGATAATTGGGTAAAACTGATAAAATATTCTTAGACATCCACTGCAGTTGGAACTTTGAAAGAGAAATGGAATATCTTGCCCCCACCTTGAGAAAGATGCATTCAGGGGGCAGTAGGGAGAAACCTGATGTGTTTCTACATTGTTCTTGTTTGTTTGTTATGTTTGTACACCACCCCAAACTTCTGTTTCTGGGCGGTTTACAGCAACATAAAACAAATTAAAACAGAAGTTAAAACCTTAAAATAATTTAAAACTACAAGCCTAATTTAAAAGCTTGGGTGAATAAATGTGTCTTTAGAGATTTTTTTAAAATTTGCCAGATAATTTCAACAGGAAGGCTCTTATTTCAGCAGGAAATGCATTCCAGAGTCTTGGGTCGGCAACAGAGAAGGCTCGTCCCTGTGTAGGCACCAGACAAGCTGGTGGTAACTGCAGATGAACCTCTCAGGATGATCTCAGTGGGCGATGGGGGCTCATTTTACTGTTAAACTGATAAAAAAGAGTCATCGAAGGTGGTTGGTAGGTGGAAATAGCAACAGTAGAAAGAGCTCTGAAAGGATAAGTAGGGAGTTGCAATCTGTACTTCAAAAATGAATAGAGAAATTTTGGGCTTCATGTTCTCAGGACAGATAGCTATCAAATGCTATATCCTGAGGTAATATTCAAGTGCATCTTAATAATACTATTAGTCTTCCTTAATTATACCCAGAATATTCATGTTGGGGAGAAAAAAGTTGAGAGACTTGACAATTGTTGAATCTCTTCACAACTGCTCAAGCAGTAGTCTCACACTTTCTTTAAAGAGTTACAAGTATAAAGAGGACTAATATTGAAAGGCTGCTGAAAATTAGCAGATTGAATTTTGGATTACCTTTCCCAGCTTAAGTTGGAAATGGTATTTCCAGAATATAGATGCCTGTAGAGAAGAGTTCTGACTCAAAGAAAAGAAAATGGATACAGCATTCAAGTACAGTTTTATGGGCATGGTATCAACTAATTCTGTCTTCTTCTACCACTGGGTATGTGGGCATAGAAAGCAGAAATAACTATCTTATAAAAAAACTAATTATGGAAGCAGAATGGAGGGATGATCTATGCCCTGGTTATCAATGCCTATATTAAGAATGTTTGCAAAAACTGAGTACCGAAAAATCAAAACTCTTGCCCAGAGAGAGGGCAAAAAGAATATTAAATTTTCATTCTGCAATACAGGTTTGTTATAGTAAGACAGATATTTTGGTCCATAGACTACAGTTGATAGAATTTTAGATGAAGATTTGTTTGTTCTTAGGAAAGCTAAATATACTGGATGTAGCATGAAGCTGCTGTCCTTACTGAGATGAAAATGCAGGGCTGTGTCTGTCCTGTCTAAGTGAAGCAAATACCATGCTCTTTTGTATGGCGTCTTCTGCATGACAGCTATAGGGCATTCTGACCTAAAAAGAAAAAATGAAATTTTGCATGATAAAAAGATGGCTTAGAAAAAAGTATTGGCATTTAAACCTCTTTCATTATGCTAATGTGAGTTCTTTTATTTTTTTTAAAGCCTTACAGTAAGAAGCAATTCCATTTTTGAACTCTAATAATTCTGTGGCAGCTGGCATCTTGAAATGTTGGGAATATAAACCTATTCACATTATGTTTAACACTAGTACAGGTACACAGGTACAGATCTATTGTAAACCGCCCTGAGCCATTTTGGAAGGGCGGTATACAAATCAAATAAATAAATAATAATAATAATAATTGGTGCCCTGGGTGCAGTTCCAAAAGACCTTGAAGAGCACCTCAACACCATAGGGGCCACAGAAATCACCATCAGCCAATTACAAAAAGCAACTTTACTGGGAACAGCCTATATTCTGCGGCGATATCTATAATAGCAACAACATTGACAATAAAATTCAGCTGTCCCAGGTCCTTGGGAAGGACCCGATATCTGGATAAAACAAACCAGTCAATAAGACCTGTCTGACTGTGTCAATAAATAATAATATTCACAGTTACAGTTATTCAGTGTACTCTTCAGTGTACATCAGTAAACTTCCTATACATGCACCCAGGTTCACCTCTTAAATGAACGCAGGTACAGTCATTACACAAAAACATACATGTGCACAGATATCTGAATGTGGATGCAGCATAATGTCTGAATAGTTATATAGATCAAAAAATGAAAAGCTCTGAACATTTGTAGGTGATGTTCTCTTCCTTTGATCATTTCTTTTATTATAGAAAACAGAACCTTTTGCTGCTGAAACTATCTTTGGGGTGTTTAGGCTTTGAGAACACCCAATTATCCTCCTTGGAGACTTCCAAGGATGCACTCAACTACAATTCCCCTTTTGCTGGCATACTTGTTGCTGAATGAGTTGGGTAGAGAGGATGAGGATTGAAGGACACTGATCTTTTTGGCAGTGAAGGCAAATTATTCTTCAAAGGATTTTTGGGTGGAGGGCATTGGTCTCAAAACCTGGAGTCTAATGGGGGCATTGAACATGTACCCTGGCTAAACATCCTTCTCTCAGCTTCACAATTAAGTGGCATGTTGCCCATTGCTGCAAGGTTCTCAGATTTTGTCTTCAACTTTTGTTGTCAATGTTTCTGATACCACAAATGACAAACCAGTCTTGTTGACTCTGAGAAAATTAAATTGAATTAATTCTTGCTAGCTTGAAATTAACTTACACTTAGTATTTAAAAGAATTTTACTTTGGGGGTTGGAAGTTGGATATGCCGCTGTGGGTAGACCAAGTATGCACCGTATACCAGTTCTGTGAGGGAAAATTCTCTTAGTTTTTTTTAAGCTGAGTGAGAATGATGAAAGAGCACAAAATCCCCTTTAGTTTATTTTTAGTAATACTAAAGCCTTAGAGTGAAGTAGCTAACCTCAGTAGGAGCTTTCATTTTACCCTCCATTTTCATCTGCTAGTCTTTTTGCAGCCCCTTTGAAGCTGCCAAGACTCAGGAGGGAACTGGGGTCTGCATAACATAGTCCTTATTTATATTTAGAGTGCAACCTTTTTATTTTTTCCTGATTGACCTCAGGTTGTACAATCTTTGAAACTCTGACCTCAAGGAAGAAAATGTTGATTCTTAAGAATCCTTGATTCTTGGGATGTCAAAGAAATTGCAGCTACTCTTATTGGAAATGGAAACTACTTTAAAAATTCCTGCTGCTCTTTGGTGTATCTGTGTCCTTGTTTCAAGACTGAAAAACATTTTTTTCTGGAGGAAATTTTGTCTCCAGTATCAGTCCTCCATGTAGTTGTGTAAACTGATAAAGATATACAGAAATGTAGACAATTCTGAAGGACATACAGAGTTGATATAGGTAGCCTATATATTAACTCTGATAAACAGATAAAACCATTTCTTTGATTTGTTTTTATTTAATATGAAAGTGTTTACCTGGTTTTTAAAAACACAATGTAAGCATTTAAAAGGAACTTATTTTGCTTTTGCTTTGTTTTAAGACTTATTAGTGGAGCTTAGCTATGGATCCTAATCTCTGTGCCTTTGCTTTGTTTTTAATAGATATCGTTGTCCACAAACTGGGAGGCACCAAACTTACATAACTGAGAAATAGGAGCAGTCTTAGCTGAGAAAAGGGAGCAACAGTTTGACTGCCTTAAGGCCTAAAATTGCTCAAAACACAATATAAAACTGCTATATAAACACCTCACATCTTCCAACATAAGCAATGAAAGGACCTCCCCCGCCCCCGCCTAAAACTTCAGGGTCCACAAGAAGAGAAGAACCAGAGCTTTCAACATTCAGTTTTGAGATTTGCCTTCAGGGAGATTACAAGCTGTGTATGTACCACACTTGGTCACTTATGAAACTACATCTTGCTTTTACTTCTCTGCAGTTTTCCTGCTGCTTTTCATCCTGCACTTCCTTTGCTTTTAGCCCCACCCCCCTTTCCCTGCCTAGGTGCCTGCAACGTTTTTAGATCTTCTCTTTTCTCACTTAGTAAGGGTTTTCTTTCTCTTCTCTTTGATCCAAACTTGTTTGCAGCTTATTTTCTCTTCTCTTCCTTGTCAACTGAAGCTGGAACGGCATATGTAAAAAAAAGTTAATAATAATAATATGTAAAAATTTGTGCAGTGCTTGGTTGACATCCTCATTAGCCATGTGGAGGTGCTGCATGCAAAGAACCTCTGTAGCATTGAGCAATACAGGGACTTCCTGTGCCATGGGAGGGGCTATTTTAACACATGAAAGGTTTAGGATTGTGCAAACCTCAGCGACATATTTATGGGCGTTAAAGCGCTGCTGAGGAAAGAGAAATCGGCAAAAAATGCCTCCCACCCACACAGCATGTAGTTTACAAAATGCTGTGAAGGCACTGCATGTGAAGTGCCTCTGCATGGATAGTGAAGGTGTTGGTCATTGATTGCAGTGATTACTATTTTGGGAAGCAGAAACAATCCCAAGTCTTCTAGGTGCAATGCCAGATGGCCTTTGATTTACAGAATGCATGCTGTAAGAGCATTGTTTACTCAATTAGGGGATGAATAAGGGACAATCTGCTGGTTACCTAGAAGCAATTGTTAGCAACTATAGATAAGTGATTTGTAGTTTGGAATATACATTTCACTACCTCATTCTAGAGAGGTATTTACTTGGCGCATCCCACCAAATTATGCTCCCATTCATCACCAATCCAGTCAGAAGGCATTGATGGAAATGGTGCCTGGTGGAATTTGTCCTGATAGCCCACTCTTTTTGGAAGGTCATGGATAAAGTGTTCCCTTGAATTGAATGAAAAGTGGAAGTGGTGGTTATTGAATCCAAAACTTTATATATGGTGACTCTTAGAAGCCAGACCTATGCTGAGCTCAGACAGAAAGAGATGAGCAAATATTTTTATTTACCAGAAAAATAACCCTGGGTCACATTTTTAATCTTTATGTAGGTACCCTGAATTAGCAACTGTGTGTAAAAATGCGAATACGTTGATATTATATCCTGGAGCTGGAGCAGCAAATTTGGAAGAAGTAGATTTGACCTCTCCTGATCCCTATGTAATCATCATCATTGATGGAACATGGAGTCAGGCCAAAGATATATTCTTTAAGAACTCCCTTTTTCGAATACCTAAGCAGGTAAGATTTAAGACATTGACTTTAATTTTGTGGGGTGGGGGCAGTGGGTGAGACAGACAGATCCTGTATTGTCTTGCAGACATCTGCCACCCTACATTTGCACATACTTTAGACTTATTGTAGAACATGCCACTGCAAATGCCCCTGTGCATGATAAGGTCTGTACATGTTCTCTGCAAGTCTTTTTTGTTTAAACCAGTTCTACTAATATAACAATTCCTCACTAGTTTGAAACATTCTGGAAAGGAACCTCTGACATGTTATCAGTGTGACTATTTCCAGGATACTGAGTAACTACTTCTGTTCTCCTGGAAGAGAATATTTGGGCATAATGTCTTTGCTATAAGAAATAATGCATGAGAAATAATTGTCAGAACAATTTTTACAATTGTGTTTTTACAAGTTTTGCAATGAATAGGAAGAATATAGCTCAAGCTTCTTTGTAATAGCTGGAAGTCTGTTGGAAGAAAAGAAGACTAAGGGCAGGTTGACGTATGACATCAAATAAGGTGCTCCTGGTTCCCTGCAAGCACATGCTCCCAACATGAACCTCATGTTCAGTGCATTTCATGTTGCATGAACCCACCAAGGTTCATTTGACAAGCAGCACTTCCCTCCGCCACCCAACTTCAGATGGGTGGCAGAGGGAAGTGCTGTTCAGCCACTGGTCATTGGTGGGTTTCACACTTCAAGAAATGTGCTGAATTTTCAGCTCATGCCAGGAGTGTGCACTCTGGAAACTGACAGTTGACAGCACCTTACTTGCTGCCCTTACATGTGAACCCACCCTAAATATTCTTCTTTTTACTCATAGCTCCACAGAACACACTGTATGACATCTGCAAAGATCATGGGGTTTGATGGATCCAAGAATTACTCCATATGAATAATGAATGACAATTTATTATTCACAGGGAGTATTTCTTGGATAAGGGCTGATTTCATGCATCTGTAACTAGAGCCCCTATATACCTGATGAATTGGTATGAGGTAATGTGTGATTCAGGTGCTACATATGTGCAATAATATGCTGCTTTATGAAATCCTTTACCCTGGGTTATGTGGGGAGCATTACATGGACTAGTCTTATGTGCATATGGATGAATTGACACTAGTAGTGATGGTGGTGGTTGTAAAAACAAGTTACTTTTTGGTTAGTTTCCAGTGGAGATGTTGACAAACGTAGGAACATAGGAAACTGCCATATTCTAAGTCAGACCATTGGTCTATCTAACTCAGTATTGTCTTCACAGACTGGCAGCGGCTTCTCCAAGGTTGCAGGCAGGAATCTCTCTCAGCCCTATCTTGGAGAAGCAAGGGAGGAAACTTGAAACCTTCTGCTCTTCCCAGAGCGGCTTCATCCCCTGAGGGGAATATCTTGCAGTGCTCACACATCAGGTCTCCCATTCATATGCAACCAGGGCAGACCCTGCTTAGCAAAGGGGACAAGTCAGGCTTGCTACCACTAGGCTCAGTTATGAAATTGGTAACATTCTTGTAATACTCACTTCAAAGAAAAGGTGAGCTTTATGAGTCTGAAATCATTTCCAGTCCAGACTAAAATCCAATGTGTAGAAGAATTCCAAGTTAACACACGCAGATCTCCAATCCTCAAAATTCCTTTTCATTTAAACTCTTATATGCTGACTGGACTGGTGGAAGTAGTATTTCAGCCATAGAGAGGGAAGGAAGGAGGTCTTTCACTCCCTCCCCTCCTAACCACCTGGGGCACTGCATTAACAGTGTACTCAGGCAAAAGGCTTTGTGGCCTTTGGGGAAATTGTAGCCCATTGGGGCCTTTTATCCACAGAGGGGTATGGGACTTTACGCGGTGTGTGTGTGTGTGTGTGTGTTGAAGTAGATGTATTTGGATTTGATTTGGACATAAGCTGAACTACTTCTTTGTTTGGGGCCCAACGTGCTTCCAAGCCAAAGCCAATGTGAATCATGTAGGGATTGCTGATCTCTGTTTCCATAATGTATCTAAATTCACGCAGCTCATAAGTGGTGGAAGTGTTCAGCCAGATAGAAGTTGAAAGACATCAGACAGGTTTGTAATATACCAGTTGTTACACAAGTAGCTATGCTTAACTTGTATTTCATTGCATGTGAAATACAGCATTTTCACCATTTCCACTGTACTCTGAGGGAGAGAGTGTTTTTGCGAAATGACTTGTCATGCTTGATATGTGATATGATCACAGTTGATACAACTGTGATGTGATATAATGGCAATTCATTCTCTTCCCCATAGAATCTTTATTGCAGTGATGGTATGTAAAAATTAATTTTGACATTTTTAATAATAGTGTACCACAGTGCATAGTCTTTGAAGTGCTGCATCTTTTATCAGCTAGGTGTTAATTTAATTGGCTGTAAAATTCTGAGAATTTTAGATTTTCATTATGTTCACCAAGATTAATGTGAGTCAGAAGAGCAGATGAAGAAGTCCTATTGCTTTAAGGAAGATCATGAACTGGTTTTACTTCCCTCACACTGAACCTGGATGATGAAGAACTGCTATAGGGAAGATTAAACCATTACTTAGAAGCCACAGGCAGTTATCCTAGGTAATTCTGAACAGAGATATTTTCTAAACTCTCTGTCTCCTACCAATATGTTGTGAGGGGCAGTGGGGGGGATGAACTGGGATAAAGTGGCAACAGTAGTGTAACAAGTAGATCCCAAAAGCAAAGGGTTTCCACAAATTGTAGAGCAGGCTGTAGGAGATAGGTGAAAACTGAGCATGCAAGAAATGGGGTGGGGGAGAGGTGGGCAGAGCCTTGATTGAAACATTTTCTAGTTTGTTAGCACTTCATTATTATTATTATTTTTTTGCTTCTAATTGATTATGACAACAGATCCCTTAAACCTTTAGAGGGGAAGACAGAGAAACAGTTTTTAATCATGATTTTTTCAGTTTGAAGGAGAGAATCCTGAGTGGTATACAGGATCTGGTATGAGATGTTAGTGTTGTGGAACCTTGAGTGACCATAGTGTGATAAAATTCAGCATACATGTGAGGAGATAATCACCAAGGAAGTCCAACACATACACACTTTGAATTTCAGAAGAGGAAACTTCTCTAAAATGAGGAGTTTGGTGAAAAGAAAACTGAAAAGCAAAACCAGGAAAGTCACTTTGCTCCATAATCCATGGAGTTTATTTAAAACCACAATTCTAAGAGCCCAGTTAGAATGTATACCAAAAAGGAGGGAAGGTATTACCAAGTCTGGGGGGATGCCAGCATGGCTAACAAGTAAAGTCAAGGAAGTTATAAAGGGGAATAAGACTTCCTTCAGAAATTGGAAGTCCTGCCCAAATGAAGAGAACAGAATGGAACACAAAGAAGCTCTGCTCACAGTCAGTGAGAAGAGCTTCTTGGCGGTCTGCGGGGAGAGGGGGTTTGCCTGACCTCCCCACAAACAAGCACTCACTGTCACTGGGCAGGCAGATTGGCCACCCAGATGAGCGGTGGCTCTCCTGCGGGTCACCCGCACCTTGTCGCACCTCGCTTGGGCGCTCGGGGGCGCTCCAGGGGTTCGGCATAGGGAAGTGCCACCCTGTGGCGCCCCTCCACTTGGCGCCCCAATAATGCATGGCAGTGCATTACTGGGAGCCCCCCTCCCCCCGAGTGTGTCCGCTGGAGCTGCGAACAGCCCAAAAACCTTGTGCCCAAAACCTAGGTTAAGCAGTGGGCTACTTAAGAGGGCCTGCTGCCAGGAGCCGCGCAGGTTCTCATGTGCAGCAGAAACCAGGCTGGGTTCCCTTAGCCCGGTTTCTGTTGCACGTGTGAATAGCCTCTGCCTCTGCCAAAAAGAAATGCAAGGAGGCAATAAGGGAGGTGAAAAGAGAGTTTGAGGAACATTTAGCTAAAAGCATCAAGGAAAATAACAAAAAGTTCTTTGAATACCTCAGAAGCAGGAAAACTACCAGGGAGCCAGTTAGACCACTAGATGGTGAGGGAGTAAAAGGGATTATTAAGGAGGATATGGAGATTGCAGAGAAGCTAAATGAGTTCTTTGCATCTCTCTTTATGGCAGAGGATACTGAGCATATACCTGTGCCTTCACTGAGCTTCTCAGGGACAGAGGCTAAAGAACTGAGTCAGATAGAGATGACAAGAGATGATGTTCTAAACTGTCTGGGGAAAAAAAATAAAAATTAACAAATCTCCAGGGCCAGATGGCATCCACCCAAGGGTCCTTAAAGAACTGAAATGTGAGATTGCTGACTTCCTTCAACAGGCTCCGTACTGGAGGACTGGAAAGTAGTCAATGTAGCTCCAATTTTCAAAAAGGGATCCAGGGGGATCTGGGAAATTACAGGCCAGTTAGCTTAATGTCTGTTGCAGGCAAATTGATAGAAAACATTATCAAAGATAAAATTCTTAAGCATATAGAAGAACAGGCCCTGCTGAAGAAGAACTAGCATGGCTTCTGCAAAGGGAAATCTCACCTCACTAACCTCTTTGAGTGTCAACAGGTATGTGGATAAAGATGATTCAGCTGACATAGTGTACCTGGATGTTCAAAATGTTTTCGGTAAGGTTTCTCATCAAAGACTCTTGAGAAAATTTAGGAGTCATGGGGTAAGGGGACAGGTTCATGTGTGGATGGATAACTGGTTGAAGGACAGGAAACAGAGGGTAGGAATAAATTGATAGTTTTCATAATGTAGGGAAGTAAGAAGTGGGAGCCCCCAGGGATCAGTACAGGAACCAGTGCTCTTTAACTTGTTCATAAACGATCTAGAAGTTGGGGTGAGCAGCAAAGTGATCAAATTTGCAGATGACACCAAACTATTTAGGGTAGTGAATTCCAAAAGAGATTGTGAGTAGCTCCAAAAGGAACCCTCCAAACGGGGATAGGCAACAAGATGGCAAATGAGGTTGTGTTAACAAGTGTAAAGTGATGCATACTGGGGCAACCCCCCCCCAACTTTACATATACACTGATGGGGTCTGAGTTGTCACTGACTGCCCAGGAGAGGGATCTTGGGGTCATAGTGGACAGCTCATTGAAAGTGTCAACTCAGCTGTGAAAAAGGCCAATTCTATGCTTGGAATCTTTAGGAAGGGGGTTGAAAATAAAACTGCTAATATTATAATATCCTTATTAAAAACTATGGTGTGGCCACATTTGGAGTACTGCATGCAATTCAGGTCACCACATCTAAAGAAGGACATTGTAGAATTGGAAAAGGTGCAGAAGACGGCAACCAAGATGATCAGGGGCCTAGAGCACTTTCCTTACGAGGCAAGGCTACAACACCTGTGGCTATTTTTTTTAGAAAAAAGTCGACTGCAGGGAGGCATGAGAGAGGTCTATAAAATGATGCATGGTGTGGAGAAAGTGGATAGAGAGAAATTTTTCTCCCTCCCACATAACACTAGAACTAGGAGTCATCCCATGAAACCTTTTGCCAAGACATTTATGTGAGAATCTGAGGGAAAAAATGAGAGCTTGGAGTCCAAAGATTAAGCACCTTGGAGCAAAGGGTATCTCTTTAGGAATTAGATTCAGGATTAGCAGATTTGCTGCCTGCTGTATAGCGCCTGTTTACTTCCAACATTCTGTGCTTGTATGTCTGTAAATAAAAGAAATGTTACAAAGACACCAGTGCACTCACATCCAAAGGAAACTAAGCTACACTGTGCTACCTCTAACATTTTCACTGCTTGGGGTACTGAGGAACACATTACATTAATATGTTATCAAAATATTATTGAAACTGGAGATGTCTGCATTTATATGGAATGTGACTCATTTGGTTCTTTTGGATCTCTCAACAGTGTTCGATACCATCGACCATGGTATCTTTCTGGATCTCCTGGGGGAATTGGGGGTAGGGGGCACTGCTTTGCAGTAGATCCGCTCTTATCTCTCAGGCAGATTCCAGATGGTGGAGCTTGGTGACAGTTGCTCCTCAAAATGGGAGCTGTTATATAGAGTCCCTCAGGGCTCCATTCTGTCACCAATGCTTTTTAATATCTACATGAAACCGCTGGGTGAGGTCATCAGGAGGTTTGGTGCTGGGTGTTATCAGTATGCTGATGACAGCCAAATCTACTTTCTCCTTTTCATCTGCATCATCAGGAAATTGTGTTCATTCCCTAAATGCCTGCCTACAGGCAGTAATGGGCTGGATGAGGGATAACAAATTAAAGCTGAATCCAAGCAAGACAGAGGTGCTCATTATAGGGGTTCAGAATCTGAGGGATGAGTTAGATCTCCATGTGCTGGATTACACTCCCCCGGAAGGAGCAGGTACAGAGCTTGGGAGTACTCCTGGACCCAGACCTCTCACCCTGGTATCTCAGGTGGAGGCTATGGCCAGGAGTGCTTTCTGTCAGCTTCAGCTGATTTGACTGCTGTGCCCATTCCTTGAAGAGGAAGACCTCAATACAGTGGTGCACCAGCTGGTAACCTCGAGGCTCGACTATCGCAATGCACTCTACATGCCGATGCCTTTGTACATAGTCTGGAAACTTCAGTTAGTTCAAAATGTGGCAGCCAGATTGGTCTCTGGGGCAACCCAAAGAGACCATATTATGCCTGTTTTAAAACAGTTGCACTGGCTGTCAATATATTTCTGGCAAAATACAAAGTGCTGGTTATTATCTTTAAAACCCTGAACAGCTTAGGTCCAGGTTACCTTAGAGAGCACTGCCTTCTGCATGATCTCCACCAGACATTAAGGTCATTTGAAGAGGTCTGTCTCCAGTTACCACCAGTACATCTGGTAGCAACTCAGGCGGGCTTTCTCTAGCCGCTCCTGGGCTGTAGAATGCACTCCCTGCAGAAATCTGTAATTTGAATTATTTATTGGACTCAGGAGAGTCCTCAAAACCTATCTGTTTGGCCTGGCCTTCCAGGGTTTTAAAAATGTTGTAAATGGTTTGCATGTTGTAACCTGGTTTTTCAAGGTTTTTAAACAGAGATTATAAAACACCATAAAACAAAACAATTAAACATTGTTTTGTTTTATGGTGTTTTATAATCTCTGTTTAAACTGTTAATTGTTTTCAATTGATTTGTTTTAATTGTAAATCTCCCTGAGCCATTTTGGAAGAGCGGTATAGTAATTGAATGAATAAATAAATATGGAAGGGAAAGCCAGGGTAGAACAATAACAAGGGTAGGTCACAGCTGGATCCATATTCCGCATTACCTGCTTACTGCACTAAAATCTAAAATTCTGCATGAAGCTGCAGTAACTCCTGCAAGGACTATTTAAACATTTCCACCAGCCAATCCTATGGTTAAGGCAGGGTACCAATTCAGTGGGGAAAACCCATGCAATTGGTCCCCACAGTCTGTTTTCTAAGTTACTTAGAAAAGGGACTTCGCAATACTTGAGTAAGACCTAAAGGGGCCCCACTGTGTACTAAGAGATTGAGTCATAATTCCTCTTAGCTTGAATTGTCCAAAACAAAGCAAAGTAGTTGTTGCTTGTTTACTGTTATAGGAGCTTGTTATGGGACCTCATGAAATAGTTGGTTCGCACAGTCAAACTGGTATGCTAAAAACATGGGCTGAATAAATCCACGCAAGACTGATGTGTTGTAAAGTGGCAGTGAATTGCTTTACTGCACTCTCACCTCTGAGTTCAAATCAACTTTATTACATTACTTCAGAACTTCCCACTGTGATGTTGGCTGGGTGTATGAGGAAATAGTCTCATGATTGCTTTAACTTGCATCATTCTGTCAGTTCAGCATACCAGTTTGGTCATGCAGATTGACCATAAGATGTAGTCTGTAAAACAGTTGTATCTTTAAAATCTTCCCTAATTTATTGCACTTTCAAACTGAGACATCTCCAACTACTTTACTACCCGTTTTGCACTTTTGTCCTGAAACCTTTTAGGAATTATGCTAAACAATTGAAGCAGACAAATAGTAACTGTATGGAAAGTTCATAATAATGGTCCTTTTCATAAAAATGTATGCATGATAAGGACTACAACATTCTACTGCTGCTATCAGTAAAAGTTATTGATGTGTGAACTGCAGTTTCTTTTATAGCCATAAAGATCAACCAAACACAGGTTTAAAGAGCAGCTTCCAATGTTTTACTTCCATTAATACAAAGGTTATATTATTACACTATTTTCTTATAATCAAAATGTCTAACCCTTGAGAGTAAACTGTATAAAAGAGAAATAAAGCACTGTCTATAAGTTGCTTCTTCACAAATTATGCAATATTTCTTCTGTTTTCTAGAGAATTACCATATTTTTACTGTTTTGCCACCAACATTTATTTGCTTCTCAGGTTATTGAACCAAGTTTTTATTACTGAAAGTAAATTTAAATATTAGCAGAACAGTTGCCACACACAAGTTTCCACAACTATAGCAAGTCACACTCTTGGCAAGGATATTAGAAGGAAAGTATGTGATCCAGAAATAAAATATATTCATTAAATGTATAACTGCTGCTAAAAATGGCAATCACACATTTAATTTCCCCTTCCACTTCGATAATACCTTACACTGAACATTTTTTCACACGTTTGCTAGTGGCTTCAAATGATTTGCAGCGAGAAAACACACTCTCCCATGACACTAGGCCACTAGGATTCTGTTAAGGTGGCTTTAAACATTGGATTGGTTTGGTTTGGTTTGTTTGTTTGTTAAATATACTGTCTATCCAAAAAATGGTTCAGGGTGTTCATACTTAAAAATAAAACCATTTTAAATATTAATATAAAATAAAAACAGTTAAAATATTAAAATAAAACTTGATCTAAAATTATTAAAACCATTTAAATATTAAAAGCCAGGCTGAAAAGATGGTTTAGAAAGTGCTTTCTTGAGGCCTCCAAAGATGATAAGCCTTTTATACCCATGGGGAGCACATTCCACAACCTAAGGGCAGCTACTGAGAAGGCTTGATCTCAACTTGCCACCAGATGAACTGGTGGCAACCAAATCTAACCTCTCCTAATGAGTTGTGGTGATCTTTCAGAGAAAGGTGCTCTCTCAGGTAACCCAGGCCTAAGCCATTCAGGGCTTTAAAGGTGATAACCAGCACTTTATATTTTCCCCAGAAACATACCAGCAGTCAGTGTAACGGTTTAAGAACAGGCATGATATGGTCTCTCCAAATTCCCCCGGAGACCAATCTGGCAGCCCCATTTTGGACTAACTGAAGTTTCTGGATTGTGTACAAAGGCAGCCCTACGTAGTGCTCATTGCAGTTGTCCAGCCTGGAGATTACCAGCTGATGCACCACTGCATTTGAGCTCATTATATTTAAGGAACAGGCAGAGCTGTTGTATCAGCAGAAGCTGACAAAAAGTGCTCTTGGCCATATCCTTGGCCTAAGACATAAGGGTGAGACCAGGATTCAAGAGCACTCCCAAACTGCATACCTGTACTTTCTCGGTGAATGTAACCACATCCAGAACAGAAGATTATATCCCATTCTCCAGATTACAATCCTCCACAATGAGCACCTCCATCTTGCTTGCATTCAGCTTCAATTTATTATTCCTCATCCAGCCCATTATTGCCTCTAGGCAGGCATTTAGGGAGATAGTGCTATTTTCTGATAATGATGCCATGGAGAGATAGATCTGGGTGGCAGCATACTCAGCACCAAATCTCCTGATTACCTCACCCAGCAGTTTCATGTAGATATTAAAAAACATTAGCATCAGAATGGAGCCCTGAGGGACTCCTTATGACAGTTCCAATTTCAAAGAGCAACTGTCACCAAGCACCACCGTCTGAAAACTACCCTAAAAATAGGAGCAGAACCACTGCAAGGCAGTGCCTCCAATCCCCAAATCCCTCAGGTGATCCAGAAGGATACCATATTTATGGTTTCAAAAGCTGCCGAGAGATCCAAAAGAACCAACAGTCACACTCCCTCTGTTGGTTCCCTGGTGAATATCATATCTTAGGCTGATGAAGGCCATCTCAGCCCCATAGCCTGCTCTAAAGCCAGTTTGAAATGAGTCTAGATAATTTGTTTCCTCCAAGACCTCCTGAAGCCACAACCCTCTTGGTCATCTTACCCAACCACAGGAGGTTTGAAACTGGCCTGTAATTACCTGTCACCAAGGGATCTAGGGCAGGCTTCTTAATAAGAGGTCTAACCATTGCCACCTTCAAACAAGGAGGCATCCTGCCTTCCCTCAGTGAGTTATTAGTGATGTCAACTAGACCAACTCCACTTACCACTTTGCAAGATGAAATCAGCCATGTTGGACAAGGATCCAAAGAACAGGTTACCACCTGTTACCACCATACCACTCCCAGCAGCTTGTCCACATCCTCAGGAATCGCAGATTGAAATGGATCCATTCTAATCTTACAAGAGGGATTGCCAGACAACCCCATAACTGACCCTGTAGGAATACTAGAATCCAGGTCGGCCCAGATATGGGACATTTTATCCTCAAGAAATCTTATTAAAAGCATCACAATGGATATTGTTTTCAGGAACAGATTTGAAACAGGGGGGCTGAATTAGACCCCTCACAACCTGAAACAGCTCTGTTGGACATGAACTTGCATATTATTATTATTATTCATTCGATTTCTATACCGTCCTTCCAAAAATGGCTCAGGGCGGTTTACACAGAGAAATAATAAATAAATAAGATGGATCCCTGTCCCCAAAGGGCTCACAATCTAAAACAGTGATTCTCAAACTTGGGTCCTCAGGTGTTATTGGACTTCAACTCCCATAATCCCCAACCAAAGGCCACTGAGGCTGGGGATTATGGGAGTTGAAGTCCAATAACACCCGAGGACCCAAGTTTGAGAATCCCTGATCTAAAAGAAACATAAGACAGACACCAGAAACAGTCACTGGAAGTACTGTGCTGGGGGTGGATAGGGCCAGTTACTCTCCCCCTGCTAAAAAAAAGAGAATCACCATGTTAAAAGGTGTCTCTTTGCCAACTTAATAGGGGCTAATGTCTACTATGCAATTTATATGTAATTTATTTGCACTCCAGTCTTCTACCTTGCCACTTCAGCCCTGGAGCTCTTCCATATAACATGGAGCTTATTTCAAAGTGGGTTGAAGAGGATGCTTAGGAGCAATCATGTCTACTGCCCTGATGAGTTCCCTGTTCCAGCTATACACCAGGGCATCAACAGAATCACAGACAGAACCAACTGTAAAACCCTCTAAGGCCTCTTAAAACCCTACTGGATTCCTGGAGTGTGTCATCCTAATAAGTCCATCACCCCTGTAAGCATTGGTAGTGACTGTGAGACCAACTTTAATCAGGAAGTGGATGAAGAGAATGAAAAGAATAGTTGCTATTTTTGCCAGCCATTAGGCTTGTTCATGCAACCACCAGCAGGGTTGGAGAAGTGCCCAGCCTGGGCAGAAGAGCTGGGTGCATTTTTAGTCATGTGCTTGCAAATGTTAAGGTAGGAGGCAGGGAGAATGATCATGTGTGAGGCAGCAGCTGGGTAGAACAAGCTTACCTTATCTTACCTAAATTCCATTGCCAGATTTTTTCTAATGTAGGAGCAACAGCCATCCTAGAGTATAGGTATAGAGGCATTGCATGCAAAGTAGCACTGCAACATTTAGTACTCTTGAGTTGTTTGGTGCCCTAGGTGCCTGCTATATGCACAGGTGCAGATCCCTTAATGTGTTTAAATGCAGTTCTGTAATAGATCAAATGCAGATGCTTAGAGTGTTGCACAAACAGACCAAATCTACTTTATTTATACAGAGCTTAAGGAACCAAAGGGATAATATATAGAAATTCCCTGGATTCTGGCACCCTACTCCTAAATTCCTTATAACTATTTCTAAAGATTGTTGTCTTATCAATATGCAAAAGTATGAAAAAAATGTCCTAAAAGCTTAGCCATGGGCAGTTGTCATTAGGGGGCACAGGTCTAATGCCAGGTCTGCGAGAGCCAGGGATGTGCCAGGAGACAAGCCAGGTTTGTGTTCAGAAGCCAGAAGGTCTTACACAGGAGCTGGAGTCAGGAACAAGTCAAAGCTGAATATCTGTCAGGTCAGAGGGTTGAGACAGAAGCCAGGAGTCAAAACCACACCAAATGTCCAGCCAGATCAGTAATCAGGAACCAAAAGAATCATGCAGGTAGGCAGAAATCACAAATAGGCCAGGGATCACACCATGGAGTCAGGAGAACCAGCAAGGAGATGGGCACCAGACCAAGGGAACTTGACACAAAGGCAAAGTCTTCTCTGGACAGGAAGCCTCTTATATTTTTGTCTGCAGGGAGGCCAATGGCTTGAAATTTGGTGTGGCTTTGGCTCAGTGCTCTGACCTGACAGCTATTCAAGGTGAGGTCAGCATAGGTCCTGGATAAATGTTGCAAGATGAGGAATTGCCACCAGAGGCAGTGTGGAGCAGAACTCCTTGACCCAAGGAGCTCTGACAAAAAGAAAACGTGAATGCCCATTTATACAGTGCATGGAAAGCAGAGCTGCAAGTGATTCATATTATGCTTTTCCACTTTTGCTATAATGCATGAATCAAGACGTCTCCTATCTCTCCATGGTGAAAAAAGCTAGATAACCTCCGGATCTCGTGGACCTTTGCTTGGATGAAGAAGGTTCCAAGTTGTCTCTGTCATGGGCATGCTATTGGACTCCGAGGATGAGGAGAAGACAGGCAGTGTGACAGCGGAGGGAGGAGTGCAGCAACCTCAAAGGCAAGAAGTTTCAGAGGCAAGTGGGACTGACTAACGGGATGTTGAAAATGAAACAGAGCCTAGTATGACAGCTCCTGTGGAGGAGGCACAGCTGATCTCAGCTGTAGAGAGGCGTCAGTCGAAGAGACAGGAGGAGATAAGGAGATGCACGCACAGAACGGCTCGACTAAGAAGAAGAGCTGCTGAGTCAGGGATCTATGATTGAAAGCACATGTCTTCAGCCTATTTAAGACGGCTTCGCCTCAGCCGCATTGCTGGTAGCAACATCGTGCTTTGGTGAGCTCCCCAGCTGTGTTCCTGCTTGTTTTGACTGTGCTTTGACTCCAGACTGTTTGGACTCTGTTTGTGGAATTCGTCTTGGACTTGGTTTGACCGACTGGATATTGTAACAACTCAGACTGGCTTTGGTTTGGAAATGGCTTACTGCTTGGCTCTGACATTCTCCTTTTGACCCTTTGCCTACTTAACGTTCCGTCTGCCGATATATAGCTCTAAATTATCCTGACAGGTTTACGACAGTCTCCCTGAAACTTAGGGAGATAGGGCCAAGATAGGGCTGAGAGAGCCTACAACCCTGGAGAAGCCGCTGCCAGTCTGTGTAGATAATGCAGAGCTAGATGGACCATTGGTCTGACTCATGTTAATGAAACTGTTCCAGAGTGCTGGCTAAACACACTAATCAGGCATCTGGGTTAGTGTAGGGAATCAGCGTGACTATATGGAACAGTTCATTACAGTGTCAATTTGTGCAAAGTTTTGTTCTGGAAATGATGAGAAGACAGAAATATGGTACAATCAGATTTATTTAGGGCTATTCGGAGTACAGGAAAATTAAAAGATTTGTTAGGCAAGGTGAGGAGGCAATAAAATCTTAACTAACAGTATTGACTAGAGTCTCATGTAGAGGTGTTTTAGCTTAAGGTCCAAATTGTCAATTAAATCAGCTTAAGGCTTTACTTGAGAAAGGACCCAGAGGTAGACTCAGAGGAAAGAGAAGGGAGAGTAGAGATTTAAAAGGGATAGACAGTTATAGATGGTTAGTATTACCTGTTCCGATCTGTTGGATGCGTTGGATGCACTTGCAGGTTGGAGTGTGCAGGCAGATTTCCTCACAGGGGCAAAGCAGAAAGGCAAGAAAAGGAAAGGGCAAGTGGCACAGAGTTGACACCTTTAAGCTAGGGAACTAGGATAGCGTTGGTTGCAGGATAGGTCCAGGGTCCTCCTTCGAGTTCTCTGTTGTGTTTCCCCTCTTTTATTGTCTTTTCTTTTCCCTCCTGAACATGTGCTTGGGTCAAGAGTACAAATAGGCAAGATCCTGTCCTGGGGCAGTTTACAGGTCAGACTCTGGAAGCCTCTTCCAGCCCCTCTGCAGGGGCTGAAACCTGCATGTAACAAAGAAGTTTATGTTTGCATGAACTAGTCAAGTGGGTGTGATCTTTAAGAAATCAAAGATGGAATGTCTGGTCGAGAAATGTGTGTAGGGTACTGAATGGGTGAACTCAAAAGCTTTATCTGAGACCAGGACATCTCTTCCTGGGAGGAAGATTTTCCTTGTTAACAAACCTACCTCTGGGTCATTGCCAGGTCATTAGCATTATGATAGGAAACTGGGGGTGTGCCACACTTGTTTGGGTAATAGTGCAGCAGGGAAATGACTTGACTAGCAGGCCAGAGGTTGCCGGTTCGAATCCCCGCTGGTATGTTTCCAAGACTATGGGAAACACCTATATCGGGCAGCAACGATATAGGAAGATGCTGAAAGGCATCATCTCATACTGCATGGGAGATGGCAATGGTAAACCCCTCCTGTATTCTACCAAAGACAACTACAAGGCTCTGTGGTCGCCAGAAGTCGACACCGACTCGACGGCACACTTTGATTTAGGAGTGATTAGCAAGGCTCTTTGATCTGGGTCTGCTTGCTTGCTTCCTCCCTTTTTGCAGGAGAGGCCATGGTGGGGGGGTGTGTCTCCCTACAGCCATTGGTTATTCTGATCTTGGGCAGTGCTGCCCCATGTTTTCTTGTGCTAACTGACCAAATTGCATAGTTTGCCAAATATAGCCATGTGCAGAGTTCGCGATCCCGTGGGCTCAGGTATCCAAGATGGAGGTTGCAGGCCTGCAAATCACTTACAGGAGTGCCATTTGCAGCTCCAAAATAAGCTGTTTAGGTAACACTCATTAGAAGACAGCTTCCTATGTTCTTATATGTAGGTGAGGCACCCAGTTAAATGACACATGTTTAGATGTTACACTTTTATCATATTCATATTTTCCATGCTGTTTTATTTGATTGGTACAGGCTGAATTGTCTCACTTTGCATTCTGGATGCTAGAAAGTACCAAAGAGGTATCTTAGACTTGAAACACCTTTGTAACATATTTCTACAAATAAGGCATATAAGAGTATTGTTTACTAGATCAGAATCTTAGTAGTAGCATTGATCCAACAAAACAGATCCCACAGTAGCATTGATCCCATAGAGTAAATACAGTTATTTAACACATCCATAAACATTTAGCATGCTGTGATCTATTTATGGAGGATATACAGCTTTGTCACCCAAACCACTCTTGTCTCAAACTGGACCTCACTGATAATAAACACTTTTGTTGATAAATTTCCTGATGAAACCTTGAAATCCTAATTTATATTGTCGATGTAACTGTATCTGTTGATTCTTGGGTCTCGCTCACAGGATGAGATGGAATGGTCACAGTAGCATGCAGATATGTATGCAAAACATGGCTTAAATATAGCTTTTGTAATGAACACTGTTGTTATGTTCCTTTTGTTTGTTTTTATGTGCTGGCGTCCCTTTACAGGAGCACATTATCCAGTTATGTTTTTGTACATTCATTCACAACTGAGAGAGGCCATGAAGGGCCTCATATGTACCACAGGCATCCTTGCAACAGCTGTCACAGTTGGCAAGGGAGATACTAAAGAAGCATTGCATTAAGCTGGCCCAATAGATACAAATTAGTTCAGTGAAGAGGACAAGTTGCTTTGCACAGCAGGTGTGGTTGTGCCATTAAGCTACTGGACTGGTATTTTGCATGAAACAATCACACAGCACTGTGAGAGAAACGGCTTTTTATGAAGAGTGATGTGCAGGACATAGTGGGGAACAGATGGCTAATCAGCATTTGACCTTATAATACTTCATTATATAAACAAAAGAAAGTAGTTAAAACTTTCCCCCCCAGTATCAAACCTAAATGTATATAAAAATATACTTTAAGCCACCTTTGTACTTCATACTTACAGCATGATATTTTTAAAGTTAGTTGAATGTTATTTAAAATATATATTTATTCTAATCCAAGAAGGTTCTGAGAATCTTGCTTGCTAGCTATATCAGTGATTCTATAATGGTTTGCCACACATGGTTAAGTGATTTCACATAAAGCAGCTGTTCCTTACTTTATCTTTCCTTGATGGTTAAAATCAAGAAAATTTTTCATCTGTTTTTAATAATGATTTGCACACAGAAATTGTCATGAAAATGAATATTATACCCTGCAATGTACATTCAACTGTATGTGTGTTTTGACATAACTTATTTCTTAAATGGATTGCATTCCCATCAGATATATCAGCTCTCTCAGTGACATTGTCCCTTTTAAAAAATGTATTCTTCTTGATTTGTCCTCTATCTTGAAGTAATGAGAGGGCTGTTGAAACTTTTTGTCTAATAGAGCAGAAGTTCACAGGAGGAATAAATGCCTTTAGAAATGCTATATTTTCTTTCTTAATAGATTTTTATAAAATTTAGCTTTTCTAAAGTTGTTAGACACCAAAGGCACTAGCCTTTCAGTAGTGTGATATAGTTGTAGAACAAATTGTGGTCCAAAAAGGGCATTCCAGACTCCTTTCACTTCACTGGGATTGTTCGTGAGTAATTGCTCAGTCATGTGAGAGAGGGTGGTTCACAGCCTAACCCTTTGACATATTCTCATTTCCTTTTCAAAAAAATAATAAATTGAAAGTCCACATAGGATATGCTTAGTGACCTTTTCAGAAAGCACACATCCACTCATTTTATAGAGAACACATGTTTTTTAAAAATGCAAAGTTCAGACTCTAAATTCTTTCTTTAGTTGTACTATTAAAGCTGACTAGTCATGAAAGAGAAGTAATCACCAACAATTCTCTCAATTTTAATAATTCCAGTAATGATCCCTGCTCCCAGCTTATACAAAGTAAGCTATATTTGCAATCATGTCATCAAGCATATGTTCACACTTCATATGATGGGTATGTTTTCTGTAATTGATGAGATAGGTAGGCTGCCTAAGAAACTGTCTCAAGCATTACAGTTAGTTAACAATTCTAAGTGGGATTATTTTTAAAGCAAAGACAGCGTGTGTGTGTGTGTGTGTGTGTGTGTGTGTGTGTGTGTGTGTGTGTGTGTGAGAGAGAGAGAGAGAGAGAGAGAGAGAGAGAGAGAGAGAGACTGAGAATATTGTTTTTTATATTTAATTTTGATTTTTCATCAAGGGATACTGTTTTCATTGATCAAGTGTTCCAATTATGTGAATAGCAAAAATGTTCTAGGAAAACTTTCTTCAATACAGAGTTATATAAGGAGGAATTTGTACAAGGAGGATTTTTTTTAAGCTCCTCAGAGCTATGCCATTCTGACTTCCAGAAGTACAGTTTGGAAAGTTCATGTACTTTGAGTAAAGGGAGTTTCATGTGATTGGTTTAGTTTTAATAATCATCAAACAATACAACATCACATGTAGAGACAATTAAACCAACCATCTATTACAGAGCATACAATGAGACTGCCCACAAGCAGCCCTACCCAGGTTAGGTCAGCCCTATCAGTAGGGCTACTTGTGTGCAGCGCTGGGATCGAGTCCAACTCTGGTGCTGCCCCCACCCCGGTAGCCTGGGTTTTTTACCCAGGCTTTTATTGCCAGGCTAAGTTCTTTATTCAGGTGAGCACACACTTTACCCCAGGTCTGGAGTCATGTGTATGCTGAGGCTGCATACACAGAGCCAGGCAGCAAGAGCACCCTACTGAGGGAGGATCTGTCAATGCACTGTGCTCCTGGCATGGTGCATTGACAGATGCTGGAGAACTTCCTCCTCTGGCTCCCTGCTCTGCTGCACACTGCAGCATGGCCCATGTGCTGTGCAAATGGCAGAGCCTGTTAACAAAAATGACTGTGCCAGCCCTACACCCTGCCAGCATTTTTGGTTGTGTGAACTACTTTAATGTGTCTGTACACAACCAAAGAAAACAAAATACACAATTCATGAAGAAAATCATAACATGAGTTCAACTCATCCCTCCTCCAAGGGAGGAGAATGGCAATGGTGTGAAGTCCTCTTCTCCATCATGTGTTTTGGCTGCTAGAGCTGCTCTTACAGCATTTCCTAAGCTGTATAGTCCCTGTGGTCGATTACAAGGCCAAAGCCTGGAGAAGACCCAACAGGATGACTGTTTGACCTAAAAGCTCAGAATCATCCTTTTATATACCCAACATAAGCCCTTCCCCAGCCCATGTCACTATGGCCAATATGATATGAGGACAGGGCTGATACCACTATTCAAGGGCAAGCCATTACAGTGGTCCCTCGACTTACAAACTACTTGACATAAGTATTTTTCGAGTTACGAACGGCAGTTTTAGATCCGGTTTTAGATGCGGTTTTTTCGACTTACAAATTTTTAGATGGGGTTTCCTCGACTTACAAATTTTTAGATGGGGTTTCCTCGACTTACAAATTTTACATGCGGTTTCCTTGACTTGCCTGCCTGTTTACTGCCTGTTTATTCTTGAAAAGAAATGTTCCTGTGCAGTTTGCAAGCCTTACTGGGGGTCTGGGTCTTTTTTCTAGGCTCCGGAACGCATTAATCCGTTCCCAATGCATTCCTATGGGAAACCGCTTTTCGACTTACGAATTTTTCGACTTACAAATGTGCATTCGGAACGGATTAATTTCGTAAGTAGAGGGACCACTGTATATACATTCCAGTAAACCCTGGCTGAAAGACTATCCATGTGCAATATTAGGGAGTCTGTTATCAGACCCATGCATGCTCACTTTTCCACTGTATGATTTAACCTTATATGGGGTTATAGACAGACTGTATTGGTGCAGCCTCACTGAAAAATTCTTCTGCTTCCCGTGGAAAATGTCATCTTAGCTTTAAGTGTGAAGGGCTGTAGATAGTTTATCATTATTTATTTGCCTTCTTTCCTTCAGTTCATATTCACATGGTTACTGTGAGATTATATGTAAGGATAATATTATAAATACAAAAACTTCAGCTATGTGGTCCGAATGTGGCTATTCTCAGTCTTTCCTGTTCATTACTAACAAAACCATAAATACTTGTAAAAACCACAGAACCTTCACATGGAAGTGTCACCATTATTCAGCTTTATTTATTTTCTGCCTTTTTTCACTATTGGAAGAGATTTTATCTCCCAATACCATCACTGATAGATATTTCTTCACAAAACCAGACTGTAGGCTTCTAAAAGAACATAAAAGTTGTTGCCATCCTTCTGGTCATTAAGATGGAAAACTTATTCTCTACTTGAGGTTTCTAGTGGTTAATAAAACATGCTCATTCTCACTTGTCCTTTACAAACTATGCTTTAGGAGAAGTTTACACAAATAGCTAATCCTTTTTACATGGAAGCTACATAGATGTTTAAATGGGAGCTACAAAGCTTTACATTACAAGCAGCCCCAATTATTTAGTCCTCTTATTTACCCTAGATTGGCAGAAAGGATCCACTGCTTCATGTCTCCCTGTGCTAAGTTCACTTGAACTACCGGACTGGAGCCTATATTTCAGCCTCCCTCCACAGTCAGTATTGCCCAAGGCTCTGGGAAGACCACGCTTGCATGAAGAGGAACCTTTTCCACAGGCCAGTGTTCACATTTATCCTGGTGTCCTAGAAGAAGCATGCTGCAGTAGCCACGGAGACAGAAAAAGAGGCCTTAGATACCTTGTGCCATGATCACAAAATAACTTTCTGTCAAACTAATATAACACAGTGGCCAGAAACAGTTTATACTATAGCTTTAAAAAAAAGGTATGAACCAAAGCAAGGAATATGATGGTAGGTGTGTAGTCCCGAAGACCGCTTGCTTTGTCACTAAAACTGCAATCTCAGAATATTGCGTAGGATAGCCAACGCTTCGGGATTGGTCGGACATCTCTAGGAATAGACATCAATCTCCAGGAGATGACTTAAAGATATCCTGGAGTTCTTAATTGCTTGATATTGTGAAAAATCTTGGAGGGATAGAATCTCCTGGTATAGCTTTAGTTGGTAGCCCTACATTTACTCTAGTACAAGTCAATCTAGTTGATGTCTTTAGCAATATGTATCCCACTATTCAAGCAGAATTAAATGTTAACTCCAGTTTAGAATTTAAACCAGTTCGCTAGTTGGGAGGTTTGTATTCTCTCTTGCGAAAAGCCAGCCAGGAGAGGCTGAGGAAGCACATGGAAAGCAGAACGTCAGGAGCAGGGCCACTCAAAGTGCCTTGCAGACTCGCCTTGTATGCCAGTCTTGTCATGCATACCAGGGGTTGTCAACCTCTGTCTTGATTTTTTTTAACCTTTCTGCATCAAGTATTTGTTTTAGATGCTGTCAGTCATCATGAACAGTAGTAAGTTGGTGGTCTTATTTCTTGAACAGTTGATGGTCGTATTTCTGTCCAGAAATTTAAAAGGTTAAAAAAAAAAAAAGCAACAACCTTGTTGTGAACTAAAGGAATATGCATATTCTCACGTTTAACTTGTATTATTCAGTTGTTCTCCACTCTTTGTGTGTCACTTGCTGCCTCTGGACACAAGGGCAAACCACGCGTCCAATTGACCTGCAGTTTGCTTCCATTCTCCCACCGCATGCTCATACAATCCCAATCTGCTGTCTGGGAGACTGCAAGTGGGGAGGAACTGGCTATGCGGGTTTCCTCCTTTGTATGAAGGAAAGCTGCAGCAGCCAATCAAGAAGGAGAGAGGGAGGAGCTTCCTACCCTTAACTCCTGTTTGTTTAGCTTGCACAAACTGGAGAACACAGCAGCAGAATTCAGATGACATGCTGCTGCTTTGGACCTAAGGTTTTGCCGGCGAAACTCAATGTTAACTGAAAGTTCAAATTCAGGTATGGGGTCAAAAACATGGGTTCATGCATTTGGATGACCACAATCTTGAGCATGTAGTACAGTTGCCTCCTGGTTTGCCATTCTCTCCAAAGGTGGCCTATGCCTTTTAAAATTTAAATTTAGATGTAAAAGTCTTTTCCAGAGAGTGATCCTATCTGGAACAAAGATTTGTGCCAAGTATGTTGTGCTGTACTGTAAATAACATTGCTATTTTGTAAATAATAACAACAATAATGATTAATTTAGAAGCAAGGCAGTTTTAAAAAGCACATTTTAGAGGTGGTGTTTCTAAAAATTGCATGCAAAGCATAGGTAGGTTAACACTATCTTTGATACCTGCTGTTTTACCAGCTGTCTCTGAAAATATGGTGATTTGTCACCCTGTTGAGCTAGAGAAGTGTACTCAAAGTACATAAACTACATTTTTCCTCTACAAAGATGACATTGTTTCTATTGTACTACTTTTTTTTTTACACTAGTTAACATTTTTCTTCTAAACACCATGGGGATCTATATGGTACAAACACTTTGCCAAAACATGTAGCATTTGAGTTTCCTTTAAAAATCAGCAAAAATATAATTCCTAGCTCATGTGGGTCATTTTTTTAACCTTTCTTTTTTGAATGACTCCTCTAAAAATAAATTAGCTGACCTGGCACAGAGCATCTGTGCCCCTAGTTCTCTCTGTCTCCCCCTCATCCGTTCAGTTGTTCTCCCCTGACAGCCAGCCTGGCCACCGCTTCTATCCCTGCCTGATGGCCAGCTGGCCTGCCCGCCACTTCCTATCCCTTCCCGGTGGCTGGCCGGCCTGGCCACCGCTTTCTCTCACTGGCCGCTTGCCTTCCTGCAAAGAGAGTTTGAGGATATAGTTAGAAGTATGAAGGGCAATAACAAAAAACTTATATTTAAATATATCAGAAGTAGAAAAGCTGTCAGGGAGGTGGTTGGACCTTTAGATGATGAGGGTGTGAAAGAGATTATTATGGAGGATAAGGAGATTGCAGAGAAGCTGAATGACTTCTTTGCATTTGTCTTCACGGTGGAGGATACTGACCATATACAGGTGAAACTCGGAAAATTAGAATATCGTGCAAAAGTCCATTAATTTCAGTAATGCAAATTAAAAGGTGAAACTGATATATGAGACAGACGCATTACATGCAAAGTGAGATAAGTCAAGCCTTAATTTGTTATAATTGTGATGATCATGGCGTACAGCTCATGAAAACCCCAAATCCACAATCCCAGAAAATTAGAATATTACATGGAACCAAGAAGACAAGGATTGAAGAATAGAACAATATCGGACCTCTGAAAAGTATAAGCATGCATATGTATTCAGTACTTGGTTTGGGCCCCTTTTGCAGCAATTACTGCCTCAATGCGGCGTGGCATGGATGCTATCAGCCTGTGGCACTGCTGAGGTATTATGGAAGACCAGAATGCTTCATTAGCGGCCTTCAGCTCTTCTGCATTGTTTGGTCTCATGTCTCTCATCCTTCTCTTGGCAATGCCCCATAGATTCTCTATGGGGTCAGGTCAGGCGAGTTTGCTGGCCAATCAAGCACAGTACACACTATACTTTTCAGAGGTCCGATATTGTTCTATTCTTCAATCCTTTTCTTCTTGGTTCCATGTAATATTCTAATTTTCTGGGATTGTGGATTTGGGGTTTTCATGAGCTGTACGCCATGATCATCACAATTATAACAAATTAAGGCTTGACTTATCTCGCTTTGCATGTAATGCATCTGTCTCATATATCAGTTTCACCTTTTAATTTGCATTACTGAAATTAATGGACTTTTGCACGATATTCTAATTTTCCGAGTTTCACCTGTACACTCTCCAGAATTGAGCTTTTCTGGTTTAGCGGCTGAGGAACTGGGCCAATATGAGGTGACAAGGGAAGATGTTCTAAATTGTCTTGAAAAACTAAACATTAACAAATTGCCAGGGCCAGATGGCATCCACCCAAGAGTTCTGAAGGAACTCAAATGTGAAATTGCCCATCTCCTAGCAAAAATATATAACTTGTCCCTACAATCAGGCTCTGTACCAGAAGACTGGAAAGTAGCCCTGAGCCATTTTGGAAGGGCAGTATACTAAATAAATAAATAAATAAATAAATAAATAGCCAATGTGACTCCGATTTTAAAAGGGATTCTGGTGGGATCCCGGAAATTATAGGCCGATCAGCTTAACTTCGGTGCTGGGTAAATTGATGGAAAGCATACTTAAGGACAAAATTGTTAAACATATAGAAGAAAAGGCCTTGATGAAGGAGAACCAGCATGGCTTTTGCAAGGGAAAGTCTTGCCTCACTAACCTTTTGGAGTTCTTTGAGAGTGTCAACAGGCATGTGGATAAAGGTAATCTCGTTGACATCGTGTACTTGGACTTCCAAAAAGCTTTTGATAAAGTTCCACACCAAAGGCTCTTGAGTAAACTTACAGTCATGGAATAAGGCGACAGGTTCATGTGTGGATTGGTAACAGGTTGAAGGACAGGAAACAGAGAGTAGGAATAAATGGACATTTTTCACAATTGAGATAGGTAGGAAGTGGGGTTCCCCAGGGATCGGTACTGGGACCAGTGCTCTTTAACTTGTTCATAAATGATCTAGAAGTTGTGGTGAGCAGCGAAGTGGCCAGATTTGCAAATGACACTAAAGGTAGTGAAATACACTAGAACCAGGAGTAACCCCATGAAACTGAAGTTTGGGAAATTTAGGACCGACAAGAGGAAGTACTTTTTCACACCACACATAATTAATCAATGGAATTCTTTGCCATGGGATGTGGTGATGGCCACCAGCTTGGATGGCTTTAAAAGGGGCTTAGACAGATTCATGGTGGACAGGTCTATCAATGACTACTAGTCTGGCGGCTGTGGGGCATCTCTAGCCTCAGATGCACGATGCATGCCTCTCAATACCAGTTGCAGGGGAGCAACAGCAGGAGAGAGGGCATGTGCATACCTCTTGCCTGTGGATTTACCAGAGGCAACTGGTGGGCCACTGTATGAAACAGGATGCTGGACTAGATGGGCCTTGTGCCTGATCCAGCAGGGTTGTTCTTATGTTTTTATTATCCTCTCCCTCTCCCTCCACTCGCAAAATCTGCCATGCATGGGATTAGCGATGGGTACACCTTAGAGAGAGAGAGGTGTAATGTATATTACATAGCATAAAGAAATATTATATTAACAACTTATGTTAAAGTCATGGGTTAGCTTATGACTTGATTCATAACCCTGTAAGCATTGTTCTTTTTGAGTGTTTTTTAAAAAAAATATGATACAAACAGAAATAACTCCACATATGGATAAAATACATGTTGCAGTGTAGTAACAGAGGGTAGGAGCACTGTAGTATTGGCAGCACAACAGGACTCCTGGTAATGATGGGCAAGCCCTCTCCTAGCAAATTTATTTTATTTGTTTTATTTTATTTATTTTTAGTTGCATTTATATCCCTCTCTTCTTCCAAGGAGCCCAGGGTGGTGTACTACATACTTTAGTTTCTCCTCACAACAACCCTGTGAAGTAGGTTAGGCTGAGAGAGAATTGACTGGCCCTGTGTCACCCAGCAACTATCATGGAGATTTGAACTCGAGTCTCCCCGGTCCTAGTCCAGCACTCTAACCACTACACCATGCTAGCTCTTTGGATTGCCTCAGAAATAAGCCGAGCCATTTACCAACAATTTACCACTGGGTAATAGCTTGTCTACTCTTTGAGACAATCTTAATCCAGCTTCTTGTTACCACCACAACCAGCCATATTTTGTTCTACTCAGCAAATCCCCTTTACCAACTCCATTAAACCACATTTACTGACAGGGTTGTCAGTGGCAGTGGCGGCAGCAGCAGCACTCTAGTCACAGAGTTGAAAGTCAGATGGGTGGGTTGTGTGGGGTCAGGGAGCCACATGGGTGTCTATGCTAGAAATTATTTAAGGGAAGCATTATGAATAATCAAAACTCATTACTGGGCCTGGGACTGGTGAGCATCATCATAACCATCATCATTTATTAGTTTATTTATTGACCTTTAGTCTATAATAATATTATCTATATTTTTAATTCTCTTGGGACATGCGTGCCCAGGATTTGGCGGCGGAACTCTCGCAACATGCTGCGAGAGTTCCGAAGTGAGGACTGAGGAGGAGAGGCGGGAGAAAGTGCTGGGGTGGCTGGCCGGCAGAGGATGGGGGAGAGAAAGGCGGCAGCAGGCGGAGGGGAGAGAAAGGCGGCGGTGGGGAGCGGGCAGGGGAGAGGAAAAACGGCAACAGCTGGGCCCATCTTGGCCGCCTGCTGTGGCTCCATGTGTGTGGTGAAGAACGGGAGGGGGGAGGGCTGGAGAGCATGGGGACAGAGGGAAGAGAAAGAGAGGAGAGACTGGGGCAGGAGGAAGAGGGAGGGGGAAACAGCCGGCCCCAAAGCGCCGCACAGATGCTCTGTGCGGAGTTGGCTAGTAGTTTATATTCAGTCTATAATAATCATCATAATAATAAATAATATAGACCTTTAGTCTTTGATGTTTCAGATAAAGGAACATTTTATTGAAAATTAGAGGATTACTCCGTGAAACAGTGACTGGTACTGTTTGACTTATTTTTTGTCTGGTTGGTATAGTGTCATTGCTAAGAAGTTGTGATCTGAATGGGGAATCAACTCTTTTTTTCAGACGAAGCACAGAAGTATGGGGGCTTGCAAACAGGAGCTTGGTAACAGGAGTAAGGGAGTTTGGTATGGGAAATGGTGACTAGAGATTGAAAGGATGAGTGTATAGGCTGACATCTCTTGTTGTGGGAAGTTACTGGTGTGTTCTGCAAGATACTTTTTGTGTCATGATGAAGACATTGCATAGCTGATGAGATTCAGTCTAGGTCATCTGTTCCATAAGAGAGTCAGAAGTCTGGAACTTGTGACCAGGAGATTGTAAACAGGAATAATGAAAGGAAGTTTTGCATGGGGATTTAGTGCAGTATGAGGACCAAGCACTCAGGAACTCCAAGCAAACTGGGTCCTTATGACCCAAACACAGATATGCAAAACCACGGGGCCAGGACCATGAGTACATGACAACTCACTTTCTCCCAGCATTCCATATTTATTTATTTCAAATTAAAAAAAAAATTACTAATACTGGGACAAAATCATGTCACAGAATAATTTTGGGCTACAAGTGTTGGTAATTTTGTAAGAATAAAGGAAGTTACTCAATGATAATGACTGACATATCGCACAAGGATATGTTGGTCCATAAAGCAGACATCTGCAAATGCCCTCTTTACTCATACATCCTTACTCCCTCATGATATGTTCCCATTTGGAAATAAATTTCCAGTGGTCTTACTCGTGTGTCAACACTGTGCAATTTGAATAGATGCACAAGTTGCACATATGTACTGTATGTGCAAATGTGTGACGTACACATGCACAGTATGTCAGCCAATATCTTGAATTACATAAAGGACGAAGGAAGATTCTGCATTGGGGATGACTTGCTTTTTGTCTCCCCCGCACCCCGATTTATGCTTTCCATAATTTACTTCCAAATGGGAACTTGTTATATTAGAGTAAAGATGTATAACTGAAGAGGACTTTTTTTCTTGTATGTATTTTGATTTTAAGATATATGTCTACAGAAAATATACATTGTAATAATCTCAGTTATTATGTGGAGGAACAGCATACATCTTTGACACAGTTATTCTTCCAAAACAACACTGAATGTCTATCTAATAGCTGCCTGTTGCTTCCCTAAATTGGTTTGTGTAGCACAATAGACCCATTGACTAGCTTGGTCAATGCTGCTCTTGCCTCATACATTTTCTTCTGTTTTGTTTGTGTGCAATGATTGCCTTTTGTAATTCACAGCTGTGTTCATTTTATTGATCTCAGCCTACTCTCCCTATTTATCTAGATTAAAATGAACAAATTCAAGATGATTTGGCAATCTAATCCTATCTTGCAAAGCATTTACCATCTATCCCAGTTAGATTTTACCCATAATTCCAAGATTTCTGTTTAGCCAGTCGTCTTATAGATTTATTTTGTTTTAGAAGTGTTGCTCTATATATCTGATTCCACTTTCCCCCTCAAAGGTCAGCAGATGCTAAACAAATCATTAACAAATGATTTACAGAAATAGGTAATTTATTAGCTTCCAGGGCATTTCTGTGCACAGGTATTGCTTGTATTTATATTTACAGTTAATTAAATAGCTCTGGCAATATGCACAATTAGATTTTCTTTCTGCATTTCCTGACCCTGTCTTGAGTTCTTTATTCTGCTCTGTGCCTGCATTTCCTTGCAGCACTCTCCTTGTCCATTAATTATTAAAAGAATAGCACTGCATAAAATATTGATCTGTTGCCTGACATTCATTTCAGAAATATATGCACAGCAAAAAGGTAATGTGAGGAGCTTTTTCAAGAGCTTGCCTTTTCACTTCTCTAATGCATGAAAGGAGGCTTAAAAATATTAATTCTATTTTACTAGCTATTAATTATAGCTTCAGATATATAGTAACAGTTCAGGGTAATTATTTCTCAATGAGGTGGGATGCTTGTTTTGTTAAAATTTGACATTTGACCAGACAAATATACAAAGACTTTTTAAAAGTGTGGTCATTTTTGAATTACTTTATGCCCTACAAACTATGCAGAATGATTCATTTGACAGTTGCTGGAAAAGATGTAGGACAAGGGGAGACTGCGAACCCATCTGGTGGTGACGTCTGGTTGTAAAAAGTGTTTGTAGGAGAAGTAAGCACTCTCAAACTAAATATCTGATCCTTCAAGGGGAGTGCAACACCACCCAGAACAGGCTGATGCACCAAATCAGATCTGACTGAGAGAACTTCTTCCATGTCCAGTTTTTATTTCAGTTGGTATGTTCTTATCCAACCCTTCACCAACTTCAGACACTGCTTCAGAACCATAATACGTCTTGTGAATTTACTATTTCGGCATTTTATTTTAGTTTGTGCATGTGTCTCCCCGCTTCCCCCCCCCCAAAAAAAGAAGAAGCTAGTTTCTTCCACAGAAATAGCAATAGAAACACGTGGTGTACAGTGACAGTTTGCTTATGAAGAGACATTGGTCCCACAGTGGGAGACCTTCTCCTAAAAATCATTGATTTTCTCTATGTATGGCTTCTTTCTGCAGTGCTATAGTGGCTTGTGACAGGGAAGGTACTGTGGCCTCTTTCTGGTTGCCAAGATGTGTGTTGCTTTGAAGACTTGGTTGGGTGACAGCATGAAGCTGCTCAGCCATTGCCATGTGTTGGTTGGTGTCTTTTGTGTGTGACTAATATGGGGCATCAGGAAGTGATCCCATGATTAATGGGGCAGCCATGGTGCTTTCAGGAACACTGTGAGTGTCTTGTCAGTAGTGGTAAATGGGCTTTTGTTTCTACAGATATTATTGTGCTATTATTTACTTTTGTTTGTGCCTAGGCTTGTTATATTATTTTCTTATTAGGTGTGTGTTTATCTCACCTTTTAGGACAATGTTCTCACAAGGCAGCTAACCATTTAAAAGTAATATATGTAGTCCTTGCAAATGGCTGGATCAGTATACCACCAGCCTTCACCCTGATGCAGTGGACACTCAGCATAGCAGGACAATAGGATCAACTTGTTCATTGTTCTCTGTTTGTGTTTTATATCATTTATTTAGTTTAGTTTCTTAAAATAGGCAACTTTTTTGGCCCAGCTGCTAAATAATAATCATGAACACCCTCATTTTGGAGAATCCCATTGATTCTCTTGTATAGTGTGTCAGCGGTAATATGGGGCTTTATCTAAAAGCCAGTATCTAGCTGTAAAGAAGTACATTTAATATGATGAGAGAATGGAGATTCTCTCCCCTGATAGTAGCAATCATGTAGGAAATTATTGGGAAATGGATTTATGATCAAAGTGGGCATGGGAATTTAATAAGAGGCTTTCTTCATAGCTGCTGAAAAGTCATAAGATTCTTTCAATGCAGATCAGCTAATGTGCAAAAATGCACTTTTCTCTAACATTCCTGTAAGCATTTTAAATATCTTACAGTATGTGAAGATAGCGTGATTACATACTCATTTGCAAGCATAAGAACATGAAAAAAGAGGAGAGGTTTCGTGACATCAATCTACTTTTTCTGACTATTCGTTCCCAACAGTTGCTATTCCCTGTAGAATATGAAAACACAGAGCTCTTAAAATGTCACTTCAAATTAAAGTTAGGATGTCTGAAATGGCTAACTTATTTATGTTCTTGATGTAAATTTCAGCAATGGGCTGAGGCTCACTTTAGCTGTACATTTCGTTTTCTCTTAAACTAAGTGGAGGAATTTTATTTAGCAGCAAGCAAGAGACAGGTTAGATCTATAGACTATAAAAGCAACAGAAAATAGTCATTAATATCTGCCTATAGTGAAGAAAAATATTTTTAAAATATGTTTTATAATATTCTTTACTATGTATGCTCACATATGTATTTTATGTGTGAGCCACTAGAAAATAAGTAACACCTAAACTAATTCACTATTTTCTATTCCTTGAGAAAACTGTGGAAAGAACATTATATATGTTCCCTATTTTCACATGCCTCTGTGTTCTATTTAAATGCCATAAATATCTTGTTGAGTATGTGTCCTTGTCTTTAATATTAATGCTATAAAAATTTAACGTTTAAACATTGCTGAACACCTCTGTGGCAAAGGAAGGAAAGTGAGGGCCATGAGGAGAATAAGCTTGAATGATAAAACAAGGACACTCACAATGTGTCCAGACTGATTTGTGTAGCTAATGGATTTATATGGGTAGGTACATTAGATTTCTAGATGTATTTTTTGCATGGTTAGTTAACATGTTGGAAAAGCAGGAAGCTGTTCCTTTCATCCTTCACTTTATCTTAATATCCTTGCCTCTCCAGAGTTTATTTGTAGTGTTTATTTCTAAAAGCTATCTGTCTGTTCTGGAAACAAAGTTGTAAATATTTAACAGTACACACACTTGTCCACCCCAGTTCCATTGGACGAGTCTGTTCCATACTCCCTCTGTTGGACCATCTGTTGCCTAGTCCTTCACCCCACCTGACAGTGCTTTTTCAGTGTCTGAAAAGAACACAGCAATGTTACCCCAGACCCATCTAAAGCTCTCTTCTCTGAATGTCAGGAGAGAGACTCTGAAAGCACAGTGCTCATTTCTGATATTAAAAAATTGAATTAATAATAATAATAGTAATTATTAATAATACCATCTGCTGATTGACAAAATGATTTTAGAGAATTGCAAGAGAAGAAAAAAAATCTAAGGACTGCATGGATTGACTACAAGAAAGCCTTCGACTCATTGCCTCACACATGGATACTAAAATGTTTAGAAACAACTGGTGTCAGCAAAAACATTCAGATATTTATTTAAAAAGCAATGAGCATGTGGAGTACACAGTTAACAATAGTGAGACACTTGGACAGGTTAGCATTAGAAGAGGTATTTTCCAAGGGGACTCACTATCCCCCCTGTTGTTTGTAATTGTCATGAGTCCACTTTCACAAATACTAAAGAAAACAGGCCTCGGATACCAAACATCTAAAACATCAAGTCAAATCAACCATCTGCTGTACATGGACGATCTGAAGTTGCACGGAAAGTCCCAGTCAGAAATCAAATCACTGCTAAACACTGTCCGTATATTCAGTAGCGATATAGCAATGGAGTTTGGACTAGACAAGTGTGCTGCATTAATAATGAATAGAGGAAAAATAAGAAAAACCTTAGGAATAGAACTGCCCAATGGAAGCAACATCAAGAACCCGGAAGAGAAAGAATATTACAAATACTTGTGCATTCTCCAGGCTAATAACATCGCACACACTGAAGTGAAAAGAAAAATTGGAAGTGAATACATCAGGAGAGTTCGAAAAATCCTCAAGTCCAAACTCAATGGCGGGAACACCATATAAGCCATAAACACCTGGGCTATACCTGTTATCAGATACACTGCAGGAATAATAGACTGGACCCAGGCAGCGCTAGAAACGCTAGATCGTAAGACCAGGAAAATCATGACCATCAATCATGCTCTGCACCCCCACAGTGATGTAGATAGGCTATACCTCCCTCACAGCTCAGGTGGAAGAGGAATGTTGCAAGTCCATCAAACAGTAGAGGAGGAGAAAAGAGGCCTTGAAGAATATATCAAGGACAGTGAAGAAGATGCACTTCAAATGGTCAATAATGCGAAACTATTCAACACCAATGAAAGAAAGCAGGCCTACAAGAAAGAACAAGTCAAGAACCGAGCAGAAAAATGGAGAAATGAGCCCCTGCATGGTCAATATTTGCACAATATAAGTGGAAAATCAGACATCACCAAGACCTGGCAATGGCTTAAGAATGGCAACTTGAAGAAAGAAACAGAGGGTTTAATACTGGCTGCACAAGAACAGGCACTAAGAACAAATGCAATAAGAGCAAAAGTAGAAAAGTCAACAACAAACAGCAAGTGCCGCCTTTGTAAAGAAGCAGATGAAACAGTGAACCACCTAATCAGCTGTTGTAAAAAGATCACACAGACTGACTACAAAAAAGGCATGACAAGGTAGCAGGGATGATACACTGGAACATCTGCAAAAAATACAAGCTACCTGTAGCCAAATATTGGTGGGACCATAAAATTGAAAAAGTTGTCGAAAATGAAGATGCAAACATATAATGGGACTTCCGACTACAAGCAGACAAACATCTGCCACACAATACACCAGATATAACTGTAGTCGAGAAGAAAGAAAAACAAGTTAAAACAATCAACATAGCAATACCAGGGGATAGAAGAAGAATAAATAGAAAAAATCACCCAATACAAAGATCTACAAATTGAAATTGAAAGGCTGTGGCAGTAAAAGACCAAAATAATCCCAGTGGTAATTGGCACCCTGGGTGCAGTTCCAAAAGACCTTGAAGAGCACCTCAACACTATAGGGGCCACAGAAATCACCATTGGCCAATTACAAAAAGCAACATTACTGGGAACAGCCTATATTCTGCGACGATATCTATAATAACAGCAACAACATTGATAATAAAATTCAGCCATCCCAGGTCCTTGGGAAGGACTCAATGTCTGGATAAAACAAACCAGTCAATAACACCTGTCTGACTGTGTAAACAACAAGAACAATAATAACAATAACAATAATAATATAGTATCTCTTCCTTGGTCTGAAAATAATACTGTTGAGCAAGCCCCCTCGCTATATGCCAAATTTAAAAGTACCAGAAATAATTTTAGAAGTACTGTACACAAGAGAGAGCTAAAATATTCCCACCTCATTGTTTCCCTTCAAACTAGAAATGTGAGCAGATTGAATCACTCTATTTGAAATTGCAGCTAGATTTGTAATTAAACAGCGAGCTTGATCACCCCCCCCCCCACCGATAAGCAATTAACTTCTTTATAAGTTCTTTTCTTTTGGTTGAGACATAGCTGTCATTGTGTAAAAATCTTATTTTAATATATAACAGTGAGCTACTGAGCATACTGTAATAGCAAACATAATGCGTTAATGAATCATTAGGCAACAAGCCCTTTCTTGAAGACAGATTTAGTACAAAGACTGACACTCTGGGCCTGATTTTGCAGAAATGAAGAATTCTGTTCTCAAGAATAATCAGTCACTTTCTGGTAATATATCTCTTACTAGCTAACTATAAAATTATAATGTGTGCATTAGCTAAGATATCAGTCATATGCTCTGTCGATTCATTTTCAAAAATGTGCTGAGTAGCAGCTGTAGATGAAGATGATGTTTAAGTAAGAATGACAGTGATTGCAGAAGAAAACTCCCCCCCGCCGCCCACCACCTCATTGCTTCCATTGTAAAATGTATTAAGGTAACATTTAGATTAGGTTGTGCAAGAAACGGATTTTGCATTTTGTTTCGAGCTTGTTACAAAATGCAGATGGTCGAACTGGTTGTTTTGACTAAACAAAACTCGAAACGTTTCAAGTGTTTTGGCCATAGGGAACAATGGAGAAACATGAAACACCGCATTGTTCCCCATGGGTAGCTCCTAGGGACACCAAAGTGGGTTGGGTGGTAGGGCATGATGGATGATACCTACCACTTAACCCACAAAAAAAATGGGCAAGCAGGCAATTCTAAACAAATTTTTAATTTTCCCCCAAAACTCCCATAGGATCCTATGGGGAGTTGAGGGAAAGATTGAAAATGTGTTAAAAATCACCCACTTGCCAATTTCTTTTGTTGGTTGGCTGGTGGGTGGCACCCATCATGCCCTATCAAACAACCCACTTTGGTGTCCCTAGGAGCTACCCATGGGGAACAATGTGGTGTTTTGAGTTTGCCCATTCTTCTCTTTGGCTGGAACAAACTGCACTCACAGAGTCCACTGTACACACGTTTTGCATTGCAATTTGCAATACATTTTGCAACCCTGCCTTGAAAAACACTGCAGAAGCACACAGTAAAAGGGAATCTGTCCCTCCGAATACAGAACACATTTTTCAAACACAGTCCAAAAATGGCAAAAGAAGAATCACTGACCTACAATCCGTCAGCCACAGCGCCTGCCCTGTAGTAACATCATTGGCACAAATTGCTCTCTCACACACAATTATGGCTCCCTACTTCCTAGCATTGCAACAGCTGCCACAACTGCACCCTTAACAGCAAGCATAGCCATAAGCTCAACTAGAGCAACATCCTCCTTTGGGCTCCCTCCCCCCAGCCAATGGAATTACAATTGCCCATGACAACACTCAATTTGTATGATAACAAGCCAATCAAGCAGCAAAGAGATCACAAGCCAATCAGAAGCCAGTACCAGAAAACCAATCAGCAAGGGAAAAACAGGCCTCCAAAATGGCACTCAGAACATTGAAACGTTTTGAATAGAGACGGGGTTGTTTTGTTCTGAGCTCGAAACAGTCCCTTCATTTAAAGGTTGTTTTGTTTCATGTTTGAAACACTTGAAACAGCCAGTTTCAAGTCAAAAATGGTCCAACACTGAAATGTTTTGCACATTCCCAATTTAGATAAGGCTTATCATTGTGAGTTCTTTTCGTATGTTATGTTCAAGAATTGAAATTTTTTAACCCATTTCCCCTACAGCCCTGAATTCCCTCCACCCAATAAAACTGCTGTTGGCCATCTGCAGTGAAATAAATAAATAAATAAATAAATACCCTGAACACAGTTGTACATTTCACTCCTCCATAGCTCCAACTCCAAGCATGGAGTTGTCTTCTCAATAACACTCCTACCCTTGAGCTTCTACTGTCAAAGGCAGTTACTGGTGTTCACTATGAATAAGATTTACTCATCAAGAAGGCCTCTTTATTGCTTTAGATGAATAGGTAGGGAAACACAAACTGGCTGAATTGGGAAATCACAATGGTGGCCCTAGATTTGCTAATGAACTAACTACTGAAGGTTGTTTCATCTTCTAGAATTCAGCACACACTTGACAGTCAGATGATGGCTAGATTATTTAAATATTCTGTGAATGACTATAGAGTGAAATGAACCCCTTTCCCATCACTTTCTATTAACTAAAGGTGTTCACTGAATTTGCAAATGCAATGGATGGCAATAGATAGCTGTTTACCCTGTGTCCCTTATTATGCATGTTAGTGTGTAATCTTACCATTTGGAAAGCTGTCATCTGTTGAGTCTGGCCATGTGGGTGATGACAGTCATAAATAACCCAACCTTACGTTCCTACACTTCCATTGATAGCTGGAGCATTACAAGGTTTTCCTTCCTGCATGGCAGGACATTTTAAGCCATTGGCTTCTCACATGGTTAGGAGTGCACCACAGTAAGCAACTCTGGGCTGAATGGTCAACGATAGCTACCAGTAAGTGGAAAAGTTGTGTTAAGTTTTTTAGCTTATGTGGAGGTGTGTGTTTTTATTTTGACATACAGAAAACTGTAGGAAAAGTTAATAAAAACTGATAGTTCAGCTTCCTGCTTGTGCTTCATATTAATTGTTCGCCTCAGGATTAAGAGCAGCGGGGAGGGGATTAATTTGTTCCTGCCATAACTCACTGTCACTGTGAGAAAGGGACAGATACTGTCCTTTTAAGCATCTATAGGCAGGATCTTCCCTTCCTCAAATGTCTTGACTCTAAAATGTCATTTCTGCTTGAGTGAGACAAGTAAATTGTGAGGAGATTAGCAAATAAGGTAGAGTTGTAGCATTATATAGAATTCAATAGATACTGCTTATTTCAAGACTTGAAAGGTCAAGTAGACCAAACAAACAAACAAACAAACAAACCACACGGCTCTCAGTGTTTCTCATTCTTATATTTGGTTCTGACAGGCCTAGTACTGACCTTGCTTTGAACAGTTTGGTCTTGCTTTCTAACAAATCCTGCAAAGTACGCATGCTGAAAGACCACAGGATGGGGAAGGAGGGGACATTTTAAGAAGTAAAGGATAAAGGCTTCTTGTAAACACAAAGTAGGGGCATGCACAAAACCAGCCTGGTTCGGTTCGAGTCCGAACTAGACCCGGATGAGCCAGCTCGGTTTTGCTCCCCATTGAACCCCTCTGGTTCAGTTGGGAGGGGTTGCGAGCGTTTTGTAAAAATTATTCCCTCCGGGGGGCGGGGCTTCTCCGAGGCCGCTGGTGGGGAGGGGTCCGTTGAGGTTCCTCTCCCCACCACCAGACTTCCTCATGCCAAAAATTACAGAGTTTGGGTGTTCTTTGGCCCTTTCCCTTTCGGGGCTTCTCCCATCACGGCGACCATTTTGGAGGCCCTGTGTGCACAATGGGTCTCTGTGTGGCTTGGGCCATGACCCAGCATGAGGAAGGCCAGCAGGGGAGGGGAAGGATATCTAAGATTTTAATGTAATGCCTAAGCATGATGTAGTCGTTAGAGTGCTGGACTAGGACCTAGGATACCCGAGTTCAAATACCCATTCAGGCATTATACTTGCTGGGTGACTCTGGGCCAGCCACTTGTCTTTCAGCCTAACCTACTTCACAGGGTTGTTGTGATGAGAAACTAAAGTATTTAGTACACCGCTCCGGTCTCCTTGGAAGAAGAGCAGAATATAAAATGTACAGATGAAACTCGAAAAATTAGAATATCGTGCAAAAGTTCATTAATTTCAGTAATGCAAATTAAAAGGTGAAACTGATATATGAGATAGACGCATTACATGCAAAGCGAGATAAGTCAAGCCTTAATTTGTTATAATTGTGATGATCATGGCGTACAGCTCATGAAAACCCCAAATCCACAATCCCAGAAAATTAGAATATTACATGAAACCAATAAAACAAGGATTGTAAATAGAACAATATCAGACCTCTGAAAAGTATATGCACGCATATGTATTCAGTACTTGGTTTGGGCCCCTTTTGCAGCAATTACTGCCTCAATGCGGCGTGACATGGATGCTATCAGCCTGTGGCACTGCTGAGGTGTTATGGAAGACCAGGATGCTTCAATAGCGGCCTTCAGCTCTTCTGCATTGTTTGGTCTCATGTCTCTTGGCAATGCCCCATAGATTCTCTATGGGGTTCAGGTCAGGCGAGTTTGCTGGCCAATCAAGCACAGTAATCCCATGGTCATTGAACCAGGTTTTGGTACTTTTGGCAGTGTGGGCAGGTGCCAAGTCCTGCTGGAAAATGAAGTCAGCATCCCCATACAGCTCATCTGCGGAAGGAAGCATGAAGTGCTCCAAAATCTCCTGATAGACGGCTGCGTTGACCCTGGACTTAATGAAGCACAGTGGACCAACACCAGCAGATGACATGGCTCCCCAAATCAACACAGACTGTGGAAACTTCACACTGGACTTCAAGCATCTTGCATTGTGTGCCTCTCCATTCTTCCTCCAGACCCTGGGTCCTTGGTTTCCAAATGAGATGCAAAAGTTGCTCTCATCAGAAAAGAGGACTTTGGACCACTGAGCAACAGACCAGTTCTTTTTTTCTTGAGCCCAGGTAAGATGCTTCTGACGTTGTTTGTTGTTCAGGAGCGGCTTGACAAGAGGAATACGACATTTGAAGCCCATGCCCAGGATCAGTCTGTGTGTGGTGGCTCTTGATGCACTAACTCCAGCCTCAGTCCACTCCTTGTGAAAGTCCCCAACACTTTTGAATGGCCTTTTCCTGACAATCCTCTCCAGGCTGCGGTCATCCCTGCTGCTTGTGCACCTTTTTCTTCCACACTTTCCCCTTCCACATAACTTTCTATTAATGTGCTTTGATACAGCACTTTGGGAACATCCAACTTCTTTTGCAATTACCTTTTGAGGCTTTCCCTCCTTATGGAGGGTGTCAATGATGGTTTTCTGCACAACTGTCAAGTCAGCAGTCTTTCCCATGATTGTGATTCCTAATGAACCAGACTGAGAGACCATTTAAAGGCTCAGGAACCCTTTGCAGGTGTTATGGATTGATTAGCTGATTGGAGTGGGACACCTGGAGCCTAGACTGTTGAACCTTTTCACAATATTCTAATTTTCTGGGATTGTGGATTTGGGGTTCTCATGAGCTGTACGCCATGATCATCACAATTATAACAAATTAAGGCTTGACTTATCTCGCTTTGCATGTAATGCGTCTATCTCATATATCAGTTTCACCTTTTAATTTGCATTACTGAAATTAATGAACTTTTGCACGATATTCTAATTTTTTGAGTTTCACCTGTAAGTAAGTAAATAAATAATAAGAATTATCTGCCATGGGATGTGGTGATGCCACTAGCTTGGCTGGCTTTAAAAGGGGTTTAGACAAATTCATGGAGGACAGGTCTGTCAGTGGCTTGTAGTTGGTGGCTATAGGCCACTTCCAGCCTTGGAGGCAAGATGCCTGTAAATACCAGTTGCAGGAGAGCAACAGCAAAAGAAAGGCATGCCCTCAACTCTTGCCTGTGGGCTTCTCAGAGGCCACTGTGTGAAACACAGAGGCCTTCAGTAAGATCCAGCAGGGCTGTTCTTATGTTCTAAGTCCGTGGTATATTGCTGAGGATCAGCAGTGTTTTTACTCTCTTTCAGAGCACTTATCAAGTACAGGGAAAGAAGGGATGTTTTACCGCTTGCCCAAGGGCATGCACAAAGATGGACTAGGGGAGTTGGGTGAGCCTTGGTCACTTCCTCATAGTTGCTCTTTGTACATGTGCTTTATTAGGATGGCAGCTATTTTATTCCACCACCCCATTGGGCCTTGAAAGAATTGAAATTTTTGAAAAACTGAAAATAACTGGTGTTTTCGCCTGGAATGAATGGTAAAGGGACCCTTTCAAGTAATGATTAAAGCACTATTCCTACTTTCCTTTAAAACTTCAATGTGAATACTAATAACTAAACATTCTTTGTGGCAGTGGGTTTGAGATGCATCCAAAGTTCCATGAGTGGAGGGGCTTTCCTGCTCTCTTGATGCACTGTGGTATCCCAGTCCACGTGCATGAACTTGAAAGCATCTTGGGCTTGGATCATAACTTCTGGGAAACATAACTTCTCATGAAATATTTTGTCCTTTAAAATTATAACTAAAATGCTTTTTAAGGCAAAAGTTTTAAAATACCGTTTTAAGTGTCCTTGACTCCCTCAAAATGCCTTTTCATAACTATGTAAGACCATATACAATATTAAACAGTTAATAGCTTACATATACTGTAGGCATATACAGCTTTCAGATCTGCTTGACATGCTTCCATCTTCTTCAGCCTGTGAAAGAAACTGCTAAATGTTTGGAAATCATGTGAAAGAGTAGATAAGCCTATTTAATCTGTGCAAAACCTCAAGATTTGAAGTTTTGCACAGGTCATTTTCCGTGCAAAACCTCAAAACATTCAAGGGGATTTGAAAGTTCTCAAAAGCCTATGGAGATAAATTTGAAAGTTCAGAACCGTTCGCTGTTCATTTTCTTCCAGATTGATTCTGATTAGAAAAAGAAACTTTAGTTGGTAACATTTTTTTAGGCTATATTATTTATTGTTTAAAAAACATGATCCGGGATTCATGTAACTATGGCTGACAAGTCCCACAGGCTTATGAGGGCACAGCAAGAGCTCCATCCTTGCAAGAATCTAATGAATTGCTCTCAAGATTGTCTCATACCTGCAGCGTGTAGCAGTGGTGGTGTCAGGGGGGCCCAGGAGCATGGGCCCTCAATGTTTTGGGGGCACTCCAGACCTCCCTTGTCTTTCCTGAAATTTTTAAAAAAATGCTCAAAGTGGTTTACATTAAAAAAAAAGATTGCTTGCCACACAACCTGAAATAAATGGGGCTACATAGCAAGTCTTCAGCACAGCTAGTGTCCTGATCAAGGGAGTAGCCACCAGTGTTCATGTGGGTATTGTGAACACAGACTGCCATGCCCTAAGGAGCAGCCACCATGCCCCCAGGAGCCACCCTTGCCTCCCCCGCTTGAGCTCAGCGGGCCCTTTTTGCTGCTATCGCCACCATTGCCGCTTACCTCCTCTCACTGCCTCCTCCTTCCTTCTCTCACTACTGAGCTGCCTGGTGTTGTAGGGCAACCAGTTAGAGGGTGGGATATTTCTTTGCTGGCAGGGTAAAGGAAACCCTGCCTCTCCTCCTCTCATTCGCTATTGTAAGAACCTGCCAAGCAGGCTCTTAGAATGGCGTGTGAGGGGAGAAAACGTGAGGTCAGAAACTAAATTTCTGGTCAACTGCATTAACAATATCATTGCATATTTAAATCTACTATTTATTAACTACTTTTTATACTTTCATTGGTAAATGAGTTTAGCAGCTATAGGGAAACCTATTCTATTGAGGCATAACTGTTATTTACCAAAAGAAAATCTCTTCTGGTAAGCAAGTTTCCCTCCAAGAAACTGAGCAGAGATAGGATCTAAGCAATAATACAGAGACCCACATGTGCACTGGACTGTAGATAGCAATGGGGCAGCTGTGTGGGAGACTGGTGGAGGGTTGTGGCCTTGGCTTTAAGATGATGAGAAAATGCATTAAAATGCAGAGCCTCCCAATGTCGTAGTGCAAAGAACACCTTCAAAGTTAAGGGGTTTGCTTCGTCTCTAGCACTGTAGAGTTTCTCTTTCTGTGTCTTTTGTGTTCATTTATGTGAATATTAGGAGGGTGTGTTTTTTCAGTGTCTTCTTTCCAGTGCTATTTCATACGATTTAGTTTCTGTCTGATGTTAAAGAAACAACGTAATGAATAATGGCTGAAAACTGTCACAATGGTTAATGTGTCTTTTTTCAGCAGCTGTTTATAAATGCAATAAAGGCATTTGCAGCTGATATAACACATGGCCTAATGGCTGAATCGCATTTGTTGGGGAAAAACTAACACGAGTGATAGTAGAAAGTGTTTTATCATTTTAGGCAGAACTAATTAATCAATTTCAAATGCACTTAAAGTCTGCAAATAAATGTGACGCTAAAGGGCTCACATGATTTTTGATTGATTTTTACAAAAAACTTTTAAAATAACTGTATCTTTTATTTTCCATGTACTAGAAAATTAAACATAATAGAAATTAAAGTAACCCATTATAGTGTTTTAAATTATTCTGACATATCCGTAAATGTCGTTGTTCCAGCGCCATGCTTCTGTGCTACTTGTTTAGGGTGATTTGGATTTCTGAATCTTTCTTTTTAATACAATATATAAAACTTAAACAAGACAATGATAAAGTGCTTGATTCTTATCCAGTCATGAGATTACTTCTAGTAGCTAATTGTGAAATAAGAGACTTTCTCTTACCAGTATGGAAAAATATTAAAAATGCATTTATTTTATTTAAAATGTTTGTTCTTATTTGGGGGGATTTTGCATTAATGAACATAACAGGGGTTTTTTTTAGCATCTCTTTGGAAAATCTAAGCGTGTATTTTATTTCTATATGTTGGAGTGCCTTAATAATTGCAGTTGCAATGTTCACTTCCATAAGATGGTTTTATTCTGAAGTTTTTAATTATTATAAAAATTAAAAATAGTTGTAGCAAAGATAGATCCTGAAATGATTGAGAAGTACTTGGTTTTATTTATTTATTTATTTATTTATTTATTTATTACATTTCTGTACTGCCCAAAACTCACATCTCATTAAACATTGTTTAATGTTACAAATCACAATATTTCACAATTTTGAAATCAGCGAGTTTAAGAATCAATTCTATCATTTACTGGTGAAATCAGGTGATACTGCAATTAAACTGAACTGTCTCCTGTTGTTCACATGAATGTATAGGAGAGAGGTTGCATTTGGGAATCCTAAATACACTATTGTAAAGCCCCATTTGGATATTATTCAAACTGGATTCAGTATACTTGGGTACAGAGGAAAGGGAGTGCACTAGCTAACTACACCCTCTGGTTCTCCTCAGCTGCAATGTTTGAGAGGAAAACACTGGGAGAATCTGGGGAGAGTCTCTCCTCTGATTTGCAATGTGGCATGGGTGGTTCTACAACATTCACATTATACTGCAGGGCATGTAAACCACTGTACCACTTTGAATAGCAATGGAATAGGGCTTTAATTGCCATCATTTATTGTGAGCAAACCTGCCCCCCCCAACTCATCATCTGTATTTCAACAGCAACATTAGTTTTGTTGACACAATGAGTTATGCTACTGAAAGTTTAGACAGTTTGTTTTAATCTACAGGCAGACTCTTTTATTATTAAAGAACCAGTGTTTAAAAAAGATTATTAATACAATGCAAGTTCTTAAACCTATAACAAACACACTGTGGTACTATGTGATTCATATGTACGTTATGAATCAAATGCTACAGGAAGAGATACTTAGTTTTGTAGTTTATATATATTTAATCTGAAACTGTTGTTCTTTCCAGATACAACTGAGAACTGATCTTTCAAGTCAGTATGTGATCCGTACACAGCCCACAAACGCATGTCTGTCTTCACTTGAATGTGCAGCTATTGCCCTTGCCATTGTGGAAAAAAATGATGGTTTTAAAGAGGTAGGACATTCATTCACTTTTCTGATGGGGTAATTGGGTAAGAGAAATGTTATTTAACAGACAGGAATGTCTGACATCCCCACTATGGTACAGAGGTGTTGTGTGGAAAGCACCTCTGCAGCATTTAGTAATCCAGAGTCACGCTGTGTGCAGGAGGCAATTTTTGGAAACCATTCCTTCCCCCAGAAGCGCTCTTTAATAGGCAAAAATATGTCACTTAAGACTACATGACCCTTGGAAACACATTCCAATTTGTGAATGTTAAATAGTGCTTTTGGAAGGAGGAGCAATAAGCAAAAATTGCCTCTCTACCACACATCACACAACTCTGGATTACTAAATGCTGTGGAGGAGCTTTGCACACATGCCATACACTTGTTAGTGGGGATGTTGGCCACTGTATTTATTGGCTAAAGGCCAAATCTTTTTTTAAAAATGCTAATTTAATTCAGAGTTGCAATGTGTTGACTTCAAAAGTCAAGCAAAAGGGGGCAATGTGTTGATAGGTTTCTTGAACTTCCTGCAGCACCGCTCTGCCCACAATCCCATCAGCATCAGAGCACCTCTGCCGCTCACCTGGCCTCCATGCATGTGCAGAGGCCATTTGTGTAGTCAGCAAACCATGCTGACCACGCAAATGGCCTCCGTGAGGTGGAGGTGCTCTGCTACTGGCAGGATGGTGGGCAGAGCGGCACTGGTTGAAAGGGCTTTCAGGTGTGGTGCTGTGCAGGTAAGCACCTTCTAATATACTTTTAAAAGTGCCTCCCGCTTCCCCCACTGGCAGTGCCCTCACTGGCTACCACTGCTATAAATACAAGAAAGAGTTTTTTTCCATAAAAATCTGATACTAATAATCTAGAGTAATCATGTGATTGTGGTGATTCTGTATACAAAGTACAGGGAAAGTAATTCTGGACACAATTCAGAGGACCAGTAGTAGAAAATGTCTAACACTGGTCATAGGAACATAGGAAGCTGCCTTATACTTAGTCAAACCATTGGTCCATCTAGCTCATTATTGTCTACACAGACTGACAGTGTGTGTAGTCAGTCAGTCAGTCTGTGTCTGTCTACCTCCAAAGTTGCAGGTAGGAGGCTCTCTCAGCCCTATCTTGAAGATTCCAGGGAGGGAACTTTGAACCTTCTGCATGCAAGTATGCAGTTGCTCTACCCAGAATGGCCCCATCCCCTATCTTACCATGCTCACACATGTAGTTCCCCATTCAAATGCAAACCAGGGCAGATGCTGCTTAGCAAATGGGACAATTCATGCTTGCTACCACAAGACGAACTCTTTTCCCTGAACCAATTTACTTGGAAGAAAATCTCATTTCAGCTGAATTCATTTCCAAGCAAATGTACCAAAGCCAAATATATGTGTGTAGGCTGATCTCATGAATTAAAGCCATGAATCCATGGGTGTGCTTGTGGGGTTCAGAATTGCAGCTTAACAACCTTTTCCACAGTTCTTCTATGATAATGTTTGACTCAAATGGGATATAAATTGGTCTAAATTCAAGGATTCATCTTAACTTGGTTGTTTGTATATTTGTGTATAAATGCTAAATGTCTAGACCACAGTTCCACAAAATGTGTCTAGCTTTAGGCCAATGAAAATATTGATAAGCTTTAAAATGAATCACAAACAAATGTGTTGCACTGAATTTAGGCCTGTTTACAGAATGGAATTGAAGGCATTATAGTGTATGGGACAGGGGCCTAAAAATGTGTTGATGGGTATGTTTTGAGTGAATAAACAGGGTAGAGTTTTTTTGGATTGCTTATGACCCTAGTAAAATTATTATGGCCCTTACTAACCATAATGATTGACTCATTATCAATGGCCATCATGGCTAATAATCCTACTAGGGTCATAAGCAATCAAAAAACCACTACCCCATTTATTCACTCAAAATGTACTGATCAACCCTTCTGGCCCATAGACTATTATTGTTATTGAACTTGGGAAACTGTGCCCACCCAAAACCTGCCCCCCCAACTTCTAATAACACTATTATATATAGTAACAGTAATATCTTCAAAAGTTCATTAGAGTCAGATTAAGCAATTATCTTCTTTCATGGTACTGAAATGGATAAATATTTGTAAATAGGCTAAACAGTTATTCTACAGTCAAAAGGCATCAGTGATGAACTTTAAAGGCTTACAAGGCATTGCCAATCCAATTTCAATGAAGCAGTTAATGGTTCTACATGGAAATCATGCCTGTGCGAGCTACACGGCAGAGATGACCTGAACAACCTTTGAAGCAAGCTTGAAGATTAAAACGTATTTGTTAACCCATCCCACTGATTTGAAGCGTTCCTATAGTCTCAAAGTATGAACTGTTGGGTTATTTCAATCTACTAATCAGCTTACAACTGTCAAGTGTCATTACAAGAATTTGGAACATGACAGCTCTGGAGTTTAAGTTTATTCTAGTGGGTCAAAGAATAACAATCGGACATTAGCCTTTGCATTGCAAGTGATCCCACTGGTCTGTGATGGAAGACTCTGTCAAGATTCTAAAATGTCATCCATGTTAGCCTTTGTAGTTAACACTGGAAATGCTGCATGGTTATTAGTGATGCAAGAGAAAATCACAAGAAGGAACAGTATGGTATAATACAGTATTATTCATTGTAAGTCCCAGGGACCAGTGGCTGCCCCCATCGACCTAAAGTGCAGCTCCCTGACTAATTGCTTATTGGGCCTGTGTGAAGCTTTAGTCAGAGCTGAATACTCTTCACAGTCCTCCTGTCCCATGAGGAGACTACCATTCTTGATGTGGAGTGGTGAGCTTTGCCCAGCACTGGAGGGCTCCTTTAAGGGAAATGGAGCCCTCTTGAGCCCCTGCGCCATCTTGGAAGGCATTCACAGAGTGCTGGCAAGTGTAGCCCTTTCCAGTGCTTTCTCCACAGCACTCTTGAGAGGGCTGCGTCTCTCTTAAAGGGCCTCCCCAGCACTGAGAAAAGTGCAGTACTGTACAAAGGTCATCACAGTGGGAACATGGCCCCCACTTGAAAAATAGTGAAGATCACTGGTATAAGATATATTTTTCTAACATATGTGCTTTAGAATAAATAGGCTTTAGGATGTCTATGAACATTGCTTTAAAAACTGTTGAGCTCTAAGAGCCATGTAACATAGTGGCCAATCTTTATTTAGCATCAGGTATAACACAGCAAGATGTTATAGCCAGTCCCAGATTTTTGGCCCGTGTACCTATGTCATATGTGTCTCAAGGTGGAACACTTGCATTGACAAATGCATGGGTCACTATTGTAGTTAGGTATTCATTAAAAGTGTAATGTGTGAAAGCCAACGTAGAATAGATTGTCTAAGAGCCACTCCTCAGGTTACTTTCCTTCTCAAATTAAGATAGTATCCTGCAATAGAAAATGCAAGAGACAGAGATGGGTGGCCACTCGCATTTAGCATTTATATTGTAAATGCTGATCAAAAAGTCAATAGTTCTGGTCTTTCAACACAAGTGTAATTTCTCATGTTAGATGTGCACTCCTGCAAGTAATGAAGAGAACTGAGGAAATGTGACAATTACTATAAATGTGTCTGTCTTTGGGGGAAAGGCCATGGAGCTACCTCAACAAAATTGTTTTGTGCACACACAAACTTGTGTTACATTTTCATGAATCTTCTGATTAGACTGTGACTTTCAGGAGTGTACATGTGTCTTTTAAAATATGTGAAATGCCCCCTGCCACAGTTTAAGCAAATACTATCGTGATAGTTGCTATTCTTTATACTGTGGACATGACACCACTGGCACGGTAGAAGAGAAGGAAGGGGTGTCCCAAAAGCTGGTGGATCACCCTTTCACGGACTCAAATTTTGTATGTTTCCTTAAATTTTTGGCTCTGGGGGAAATGTATTGTTACTACGAGTTGTGTTAAACTACAGACACAAGAATCAATGTCCCTTTATATCATCAAGAATGAATGAAATACTATGTATCCTTTAAAACTATGGCTGACATCCAGAGCAGTCAAGTGAATGTTGGGCTAGTGCAAAAATGTTGCACTAGCTAGTTGTGCTAGTATTGTGCTACTGCACACATGCTTGTAGTTGCACAACTGTGGCATGCCCTGCTTTTTTTAGCACAACTAAGCTAACTTACAGCTCTAATGCAAGTTTGTGCATTCCATAAGTGCTCCATTACTCTGGATTTCAGCCTGTATTCCTTTCCTTAAAAGCAGTTACAGACAAACCTCGTTACTCAAGGGGGTTCTTTTCCTCACCTAGAACAGGTTTCTGGATGGGGGAAATGGGCAGAAATGTTTTCTTTTTTAAAGGTGAAAAAAACCTACTGCATAATGCTCCACGGGGTATCTTTGTGGCCAGCAATGCCCCCCAAATCACAAAATGTCCCCCCAAACCATGAAAAAATGGCAAAAATGGGGGAGAGGCATGTTTTACTGTAACATGCTTTGCTGGGTCTCCTTGTGTCCAGCAGTGAAATGCCCCCCACACAAAACCGTGGAAAATCACAGAAAAAATTCCTCTTAAAAAGGAATGAGCCACAATATTCATTCATTCGATTTCTATACCGCCTTCCAAAAATGGCTCAGGGCGGTTTATACAGAGAAATAATAAATAAATAAAATGGCTCCTGCTTACATCCTGCTTAGAAATGCTTACAAAATGGTGGCCGGAAGTGACCTCTGCAGTCACTTCCGGCCCTCTAGGAACCACGGATATGCAGATAAGGAAATCAGGTGTCAATTAGACACCCATGGATATGTGAAAACACAGATGGTGAGTGTGCACATAGCTTCCCTGTATTTCATAACAGCAAGGTTATAATGTGGTGGTAATTTTCTTTTTTATAAACTATAGGAGAACCTCGTTATTCGCAACTCCGTGTATCTCGAAGGTGTCTGATTGAGAACTGTTTTCAGTATCCACGGATATGAAAGTGTTAAGACCCACGTATCCACGGTTCCTAGAGGGCCGAAAGTGACCACAGAGGTCACTTCTGGTCACCATTTTGTCTGTCGGAGACTTTTTGTTGCTCATCTCTTGGGGAAAAAAACCCTCATTTCCCCCATGATTTTTTAATGGTCTGGGAGGGGTGTATTCCATCCTGGGCACATGGAGCATGGTACAGTATACAATTTCAGGTTTTTTTCTGTGTGTTTTTCAGCTCTTTTAAAGCACTTCTCCTTCCTGGAACCTAACCCCCCACTTCCCATAGGAATAATGCCTCATTACTTGTGGTTTTGTTACAGTAGCAGGTGAGGAATGGAATCTCCATGAATAACAAGGTTTCCTTGTAACTGTTGTAATTAGGGAACATTCATTGCAGCCAGTATATAACTGAATGGTAAGACTGCATGCTGTTTAAAGACCCTTTGTACCCTGAGGATTGATTGTTACACTCACATGCAAAAGAACAGATGATTTATTCCAAGTGTGCCCTCCTTGTACTTTAGCCTTAGCAAGATAGAACTGGAATCCTGTCAAATGTTGTCATCTTTCCCCCAGTTTGCACAAGCCTATTTACCAAGCACCAGCACAGCAGGCTGTTGGCCGAGTCACTAGCTCGAAGTACTGACATGACGAATGAGCCATTTCTTCCTGGAGCTTAGACACTAATAGCAGTGCTTGGAACTAAGAACTATAAAAACTACATTAAATGATGCACTTTTTACATCAAGGACATATTCTAGAATCTTTAAAATCTCTTTCATATGGCATCACCTGAATGAACCGCAAGCTTAAGCATACTACTTGTATGTGAGTTCCTTTGAAATCAGTGTGACTTCCAGGTAAATGTGCTTAGTCATTTGCTTTGTGCAAGTACAATCCTTTGTGTACTCCAGATGAAATAATATTGGAAACCTACATATATAAAGCCTTTTCTCCCCTTTTTTCTCCAGACTATACTCCGTCCTCTTCAAGCCCTATGCTCTTTCCAGCTTCAGCATGGTGCCCAAGTCCATCACAGCAAGGAACATCTTCTTAAAAATGGTTTATATGACAAACCGATGCCAAAAAATAAACGCAAGCTCAGGAGAATGGAACTCTTAGTGAATAATGTTAAAATTTAGCAGTGATATAGGCATCGTACTAAAGATTTTTATTCCTTTTAGCTAATGAAGTAGTGTTTAATACGGATTTACTCCAAGCAACCATCTTTTTGATAATGGACCAAGTTCAGGTGGCTACTTGCCCAGGAGTTCAAGCATAATACAAAAGCAGATGCCTGGTCCTTTACATTAGTCCATGGAATAAACAAGAGCCCCTTTCCCTCTCAGTTTATCAAGCTGTTGTCTCTGATATATTTGGGTTTTTTTATGGGAGACTTTTGATGGGAGACTTTTGGCATTACTGAAAAAAGAATGTAGATTTCCTAAGGTGCACTCGTAATGATTCAGTAGCTTGTTCAAGCATTTTAATTCTGACTTGCAATGCTTGTGTGTTTGAAACTTGTGCTTTTTTAATTTCTTAAGTTGACTAAAGATATTGGGGATGTACAAGTTTACGTGCTGACTCTCAGCCACATTCAGGAGAAGAAATAGGAAGAGATCAGTGAGAGCATACTTTTAAGTGTGTGCATGAATCCTAAACACAGCACTGTGTATTAGTGAAAGAAATTAGTATTTGATCAGACTTGAGCCAGGGAGCTGCAGCTATTTTCAGTATTTGAGAATATATTTCCTTTCATACTGTGTCTGTTCTACCACCAGTCCAGCATAGGTGTATTCACTTCTGACTCTTACTCATGCCAATTTCAGTGGAATTTATAAGTGAATATGATGAATGTTAGAAAGTAAACTTCCTGTTTTCAGTAGAAGTATATTGATGATCCAACTGTGCTACAGGATGTTTTAATGGTTAATGAAACTGATTAAGACTAACATTTTTTGAGGTTTTGGAGGCATGTTTTTCTCCCTTCATTCACATCATGGAAACACGACAGAATGATTAATGTAACTACGTGTGGGTGGGATTTGTGACTTTGCTTATGGGACTGACTATGAACAGGGCATATGAACAGGACTTTGATTCTTCTATGTCTGACACTGCATGTTTTATGCAGTTGTGACTTGCTGCTTCATGGCCATGATCTGGTTTCTGCTAGCAGTTGTTAGTGAGATTTCATATTTGCCAAGAATATATTACTTATTAATCATCTTAAAGTCTTATGTATACAGTAGACTTATTCTTTGGTCCATATTTCTAAACATTATTAATGGAAATTGGATCTGTGGTAAAAGTTGAAAAAGAATGTCAGAACACACAAGTATAAGACAAGGATATACTTTGTCTAGATAAATAAATGAAATCAATGTTTTAGGACTAAAATTCCAGTTTTAGGACTGTATAAATTGAAATAAAAACATGAGACATTCCTACTATAGATCATGTCTGAAGCAATTGTTCCTGTGAAAGCAATTAGACTTTGAAGCAAACCTCTTAGTCACATTAATGGAAAATTTCCTAACTTCCTTTACAGTATTTTGCTGTATTTCAGACTTGATAATACAACATACAGTCCTAGTATAATCCAGTATATTGTTGGGATGTAATATTGTGCAGGTTTTCTGTACTACAAGGAAGGCTAAACATTTTCTTTAATTAAATTATTCTTCAAGTTCTGAAGAAGAGATTAAAACCTAAATCTAATTTCTGAAATTCACAAACAACTGAAAAAAGCCTTGGCATAAATAATAAAAAAATTATTTCATTTATAATCCTACAACATACATCTTACTAAAATTGATTAATGTTTAATGTGTACAAAAGAGGACTATTTAGGCACCTTTGCAAGCATTCATAAAGCAAATAGGATCATTACATTTTGGATTACTTAGAAAAAGAGCATTTGGAATCTCAATATTTTAATTTTGTTAAACATTTAGCAGCTCAGTAGTGATACTGATATCTGTTTGACACACAGCATAGATTTATTTTTCCTCTTCATTATCATTGTACCAAGGACTATAATTTTATTTATTGATTGCTTTATCTTAATGTATTTTAGAAATATTGTTTGTTACTGATATTTCCAAAAAATTGTGAAAACTGTATTCTTTCTAAATTTTTATAGGTGTGAAATAATCCACATTTTTTGTGCAAAACTTCTGTCAAAGAAAAAGGAGTATGAAAAAAACATTTCTTTCACAATAGTTCCATGAATTACCACAGATTGCCAACAGATGGTGCTAAGAATATGAACGTGGCCTCCTCCTTAGTGTGTATTCTCCATTTTTCCCCCCTGTCTTTAGCACTGATGTTGGAATATACCAGTGTCTGGAAGTACCTGTGGTCCACTGGCTTTTTGTAAATGACTAAGTGCTTGTGATGTTTGACCAAGTAGAGGTATGGACTGGGTGGGGATATTGGAGGTAGGTAGAGGCTTTCTGTGCTCTGTAGTATGCCTACATGACCCTGTACAAACTTACCAAGAAGTGAGATGGTAGAAGGAAGAGGGCTGTCTTATCCCTGTGGGGTTTTCTTTGTATGTGGTACAGATCATGTCCATTTGTATGTAGGGACTGCATAAAATGATGTATTTGTCCATGGATTGGGCTATAAATTTGCAGTACATTTTGTTCTAACAAATTTTATTTTATTAAATTTGTTGACAACTTCTTATTTGATAAGACAAATACTTATTTTGACACTAATCTTTCTGCTGTCCTATATTGCTATAGAGTTTAAAAAGGGATTTTCCAGTATTTTGTTGTTAAATTTTATTAAAATAAACTTTCTCCCCCCAAAAGAGAGTGGGCTCATTTTACTTATGAAAATTGTTTAATGATTTGTGGCTTATGCAAGTATTATAATTTAATTTTTGCTTTGTGAACAGTATTACCAATAATCAATAATGAGAACTTGAACATGAGTTAAGTGTGTGTGTGTGTGTGTGTGTGTGTGTGTGTGTGTGTGTGAGCGCATTTGTGTTTGTGTGTGTCTATTTATTATACACACATACACATTTTCACTGCTCATCAAAAAATTCTGTAGCAGTAGTTGAGGAATCAAAACAAACAATAAAGATATCCATAAAGCCATAAAAATTCAAGCCACACAATAAAACAATGCAGCACAACAAAACGTAATGGCCATACAGGATCTCAACCAGCAGTTTTTTAGGTTTCCTGAAAATTTTAAGCATTTTTTTTTAAATAGCAGGGAGGGGGCTATATAGATCTCATTTTTTAAAGAGTTCCAGAACTCAGGGCCACTACCAAAAAGATTCTACTTCCAATGGAGGATAATCTAGCCTCCACATGAGATGAAATTCAGAAAAGATCCTGGTAGAAGAACGCAAATGCCTGGGAATTTTTTTTAATTAAAAAAAATATTCTAAGAATAATTCAAGAAAGTTATCCCAGATTCTAACCATTTGTCAGGTGTGTTTACCTTTTATAAGGGCCCATTTTTCATGTTTGAGCAGGTCATACACCCATTCCTCAATCCTAGGGGGAGTAGGAGATTTCCATGGCCAAAGTATTAATCTCTTGCTACTAGTAAGCCTCTCCACAGCTATTGTTTATAGTTTTAGCCCCCAATCAGCTGGGATATACCTCAGTACTGTGTACAAATCCATCACTGCAAGAGATGAATCCATCACTAAATTAATATGCATAGTAATATCCCTCCAAAAGCCTTGCACTGTGGCACAATCCCAAAACATATGCATTGAATCAGAGTGAGGGTTATTACATCTCTAGCAGTTACTATTTGAAAACAATTTTAATCACTTAACATGTAGAAGGGACCAGTAAGCCCTGAATATAATCTTCGGCTGGATAAGACACAATTTGAGATCCATTGAGCTGCACTTAACACTACCTAAAATATCTTGCCATTGCACTGGTGACAATTTATGAGTACGTTGCAGGTTCCATTTGTCCCTAAGTATATCCAAGCCAGAGTCCCATCTCTCCATGGACAAAGGCATACAGATATTTAATTTTGGGAGAGAGGACATCCCAATGGCATGCACTAATATTAGATATGCCAGCTGCATCTGTTTCTTGAGATGAACGACCTCAGAACAGTGGTACACACACTGGTAACCTCTTGATTTTACTACTGCAATGCCCTCTAGGTGGGGCTTCCTTTGTATGTAATCCGGAAACTGCAATTGGTACAGAATGCAGCAGCCAGATTGGTCTCCGGGTCATCTCAAAGAGACCATATTACTGGCTGCTGATAAGTTTCCAGGCAAAGTACAAGGTGCTGCTTATAACTAGTAAATCCCTAAACAGCTTAGGCCCTGGGTAGCTAGCTAAGAGAACATCATCTTCTCCATGCGCCCCATCGCCCATTGAGATCATCCAGAGAGGTCTGCCTGCAGCTGCCACCAACTCATCTGGCGGGTACACAGAGTCGGCCCTTCTCTGTTGCTGCCCCGACACTCTGGGATGCACTCCCTGCTGAGATGAGAACCTCCTCATGTCTGACAAGCTTTAAAAAGTCATTAAAGACTTACCTTTTCACACAAGCTTTTTAATTTAATTGTGATTTTAAAATTGTTTTAAGGGATTTTACATACGTATTTTGGCTTGTTTTTATGTTGTAAGCTTCCCAAAGACGGAAGTTTGGGGCAGCATACAAATTTGATAGATAAATTATTTATTTATTTAGGAGAGATCTTTTTGGAGCGCCTCACAATCTCTCTTGGATTTCATTACTTTTGGGTGTCATCTGCAAATTTGGCCACTTCACTGCCTACCTCAGCTTCCAGATCATTTATGAATAATTTAAAGAGCACCCGTCCCAGTACCGATCCCTGGGGGACCTCACTTCTTACTTCCCTTCATTTAGAGAACTATCCATTTATTCCTATCCTCTGTTTCCTGTCCTTCAACCAGTTGCCAACCCACACATGAACTTGTCCCCTTATCCCATGACTGCTATGTTTTCTCAAGAGTCTTTGTTGAGGCACTTTGTCAAAAGCTTTTTGGAATTCCAGGTATGCTGTGTCAACTGGATCACCTTTATCCGTATGCCTGTTGACACTCTCAAAGAACTCCAAAAGGTTGGTAAGGCAAGATTCTTGGCTCACCAAGAGGCCTTGTCAGACTCTCTTTTCACTTGCTTATTTTTTTTAATTTAGGAATCTTGCCATTTACACAATCAGTTCCTTGCTGCCTTCAAAACACTTAATTTTGAGCGAGAGAGAGAGCAGGGGGAAGAGGGATATTAATGTTGGTTGTTGGGAATTTTTTTTCTTTTTTGTGAGTGTGCTTGATTAGTATCAAATCAAGGAAGGAAAATATGTTGACAGGATTTTCCTGCAGAGCGGTTGTTCCTGTTACGTTGGTGATTTCTACATGAAAATATCTAATGCATAATTCAGAGAAGGCTGAAGCAAGTGCCTGAGTGGCCAATGACTCCAGTGGAAAAACTCATGTTGGAACCAAAACATCCTATGTAAAATGTATGATATAGTTACTATTTCTATTTAAACTTTAATTGGCTTGGTCTCATAAGACCAGCAAGAGTATAGCTAGTGCGTGTTCCCAGACATCACTTTGGTATGCCAGCCATTAAAACTGTTGTACGTAATTAGCTGCAAAAGGGACTCTAAAGGGATAGTTAAACCCAGAGTGGTACCAAGAGTAACTTAACTGAAAACAAAGGAGAAGCAAATCCTAATTTAAAATATTAAAGTTGAAATATACAAATCTGGAAGTCAGTGCCATTGAAATCAACAACAAAAATTGTTTTAAGTAAAGGCATGCATGATTTAGAGGCTCCGTGTATTTCCATAAAGACCTAGATTCAGTGGATATTGCATATGGTTAATGGAAAGCAATAGTTTTCAGACTCTATGCTTTCAAGGAACCCTTTCCACATTTGTTTGTCTGCAAAGGAACCCTTGAATATCTGCCTGCCTTGGCATTGCAAAGGATTCTGGAGTGCTTTGTAGAGTGTACACCCAGTTCACCTTGTTACACTCAAGCACCACCATCCTGTATATGCTGAGGCCGGGTCTACACATTGCAGCAGAAAGAGGAGTTAGAAGGGACCTCAAGTGGGTGATTAGATGTTCTGAGTGCTCCCCTATGTTGATAACCCCCTTCAAAATGAAAACCAAGTGGAAGGCATAGGTAAAGGCATCTTTTTCCCTGATGTGCAAAACAGGTTCTATATGTGATTTTTTAAAAGGTTTCTACGTAGGGTAGCAGTCAAAATTAGGTGGCAGAATGAACTATACCAGGGTTTCTTAACCTTGGGCCCCCAGATGATGTTGGACTACAACTCCCTTCATCTCCAGACATGGCCTTTGTGGCCGAGGATGATGGGAGTTGTAGTCCAACAACATCTGGGGGCCCAGGGTTAAGAAACCCTGAACTATACCCATTCAGGCAGTGTTGCACCAATTGCCTGAATGGGTATAGTTCCTTCTACCACTTCATTTCTATTTTGTATTGCTCCCAGTATAGATTACCCTGAGTATGACTTGGAGCATGTCCAGCATTCCCCTATGTTGCACATGGCAAATAGACTGTCAGGGAACATTGTCTACTATTACTGAGCTCTGCACCAAGGAGCACCAGAGTTCCAGACAGCACTATTGGAGTACCTAAGCGGACATTTGAATCTGTGGACTTTCACCTCATCCACTTCACTACATCACACCAGCTTTTATATTATATTCAACACACAAACAATCTGTGTAAAAATGTTCATATATGCAAACATCTGTCTACATGTTAGGAAATGTCTCCATGAATATAAGAAATAGCATCAGTCTATTTCTGATGCTATCCCATTGACTGACAAAGAGCTAGTACTTGCCAAATTCCACCAAGAGAGGGACTTTCTGACTCCACGTTTGGTAGGTCTTGAGTGTTAATGAGTGAGCATTTAGGGGATAGTGTCATAGCTCAGCAGTAGAGCAGAAGTTTCTAGGTTCAATCTCTGACATCTCGGTAGTACTGGGAAAGACTCTTGCCTGAAACCTTGGAGAGCCACTGTCAGTGCAGACAATACTGAGGTAGATGGTCTGATTTGCTATAAGGCAATTACCTATGTAATATCATTTGTAGACCACTCACTACTGAAGTCTCTAGGAGGTTTACAACATTAAAACAACAAAAATTTTAAAATACAATTTAAAACATAAAAATTAAAATTAAAATAGCTACAAACCACTAGATGGCTAAAAAACTTGGCTGAAGAAGTGTGTCTTCAGTTATTTCCTAAAAGTCAAAAGGGATGGAGCTGCTCTAAGCACAGCAAGAAGTGTGTCCCACAGCAATGGGGCAACTACAGAGAAGGCTCACCTCTGAGTTGCCACTAGGGATGTTCAAACAGGTTCAATACAATCGACATTGAACCTGTTCAGTTCAAAGGTTCGGGCTCGAACTGAACCATCCCCTGTTCGGTCCAACCCCAGACTGAACACCCCCGAAAGTTCAGGGGTTCGTGGACCTTTAAATTTTTGTTTTTTAAAAAAATTACCTTACTCCCTTCAGGGTGTTGTTAGAGGTGGTGGGGGAGGGGGGTCCATGGAGATCCCCCCCACCCCGCCGCCAGCCTTCCTTGCAGTCCAAACTGGATCATACAGCCAGCTCTTGGGCCCGTTCGGGCCTTCTCTCTCTGCATGGCCTGGGTCATGCAGGCTGGGTCACACACCTGTGCAATTGGCCAAACGGGACCTGTGCAATTGGCCAAACGGTTTGAGCTGCAAGGAAGGCCGGCGGGGGAAGGGGAAACTTCCACAGACACCCCCCGCCGCCACCTCCAACAACACCCCAAAGGGGGTACAGTTAAAAAAAAGTTTTTAAAAAGGTCTGCGAACAACCACCCCTGAACCAAATTGGGGGGGGGGGGCGGGGTGTTCGAAGGGGTCCTGGACCAAACTTGCCTTGTCTGGTTCAAGTTCAGACTCAAGCCAAACTGGGCCAGCCGGTTCCGTGCACACCCCTAGATGCCAACAGATGAGCTGGTGGCATCCTTAGATGAATCTCCCCTGAAGATCTTGATAGGTGGTGGTGCTCATAACGAAGAATGTGTTCTCTTAAATACCCTGAGCCCAAGCCGTTAAGGGCTTTATAGGTAATAACCCGCACTTTGTATTTTTATTTATTATTATTATCATTTATTGTTTACATTTTATATCCTGCTCTTCCTCCAAGGAGCCCAGAGCAGTGTACTACATACTTAAGTTTCTCCTCACGACAACCCTGTGAAGTAGGTTAGGCTGAGAGAAAAGTGACTGGCCCAGAGTAACCCAGCAATTATGGCTGAATGGGGATTTGAACTTGGGTCTCCCCGGTCATAGTCCAGCACTCTAACCACTACACCATGCTGGCTCTTTTTTGCCCAGAAACCTATTGGTAGCCGGTCTGGCAGCAGCAATCTGTACCAATTGCAGTTTCTGGACTATGTACAAAGGCAGCCCCACAGAGCACATTGCAGTAGTCAATAGTGCACCTTAATGTGACATCACTTCCTATCTTGAGGCCACTCATTTCCAGGAAAAGGCACAGTTGGCAAACCAGCTGAAGCTGATAGAAGGCACTCCTGGCCACCGTCTCTACCTGAAGTATCAGAGAAAGGGTTGGGTCCAGAAGTATTCCCAAACTGGGTCTGTTCCTTTCGGGGGAGAGTAACTCCATACAGAACCAGCAGATCTATCACATTTCCCAAACTGCAGCTTCCTACAGTGAGCACCTCAATCTTGTTTATATTCAGTCTCAGTTTGCTATCCCTCATCCAGCCCATTACTGCCACAAGGTAAGGCATCTTACCTTCCCTCAGAAGAATTTATGATCTCAACCAGGCCCTCTCCAACAATCTCCCTGCTTGAAAATATAAGTGATGTCAGACAAGGGTCACTATCTTGGAGTGTGATATTGAGAAGAGCCCAATATGAAGCACTTTTTGAATCAGTATATCCTGATGAAATTGTATGTGTCACTTTCATTAGTTATTTTAGCCCCAGTTTATAGTGGTGGGTTAGGCTTGGGACTATTTAAGCAGAAACTCTGTCCACGAAGCATTGAAATTAAAGTGTTATAACAGCAGCATGTGTCAGAAAGAAGCATTAAAGAAATGTATGGGAGTGCAAGTTGAAGAAACTTCTTAGTTTGTTAAAGCATCTTAAGAAGTGTCAGCAGAAAACAGCATGTGTAATAGGGGCCATACACAGCCCTGACTCTGTTCAACACATAATTTACAAGCTGCTCATCTCCCATTGTTCTTTACCTGCCAGTAAAGTGTTTATAACTGTGGCAATTTATGAATGTATCAGCATTGTGCCAGGGACTAAATGTCAGGTGATTACATCTCCCCTGCAATTTTTATTGTAGTTGTTCATGATAATGCCAATGTACTGCATTTAAACAGAGATTTACTACCGCGTATATTTCAAAATGTAAATAATTTTGACCATCAAAGCAGCAACTTATAGGAAACTGCCAAATTGTCATTGGTTAGCAAAAGGTATGATCAGAGAGAAGCATATTTTGTACAAATGAAGAAAGTTAGGCATGTCTAAGTCCTATTGAACACAACAGGACTTCAGAACTTAATTGTGTGCTTAAGTTATACTATTTTTTCCTGATGATTTATAGTTATACTATTTTTTCTGTTGATTACAGTCATTAATCCTCATTTTTCATATTTATAAGATTATGTATTTATTCATTCATTTGATGTATATGCTGCCATTCTTCATAAATGAATTCATGGTGGCTTACAACAAAATGGGATAGGGCCCATAACAGAAGCTGTGTTCCAACCAGTTGTGAATTCTGCTGATGGTATTATAATTTAGCCTGCATTTGACAAGCATGATGGTTGGGACACTTGTTCCAGGGCCACTAAGGGAAGAGGCCACCAACTGGGTGAGAGTTCACTCTTTGTTCTCCCCCTCCCAATTCACTGGCATACCTTGTTAGCAATTGCAAAGTTCATCTTGGCTCCTGAGCTCTCTTCAGGAGTGGAAGGGGAACAGTCAGGCAATGTCCCTCACTCCTGTCTTGTGACTGGCTGGCTAGGTGATCAGACTCAGACCACCCCACCCTCAGCCTGACACAGCAACCAGGCTGAGCATCAGCCGGGCCATGGTCTCAATCTGAATACACATCCCATGGTTGATATTTAATTAAGAATGTCAGCACCAGTTAAGTAACATAATCCTCTGATTCCTCCTGCCAATTCAGGATGAGCAGGTTTCCTTTCCCCTATCCATGCAGGACTGTAGACAGAATACAAATATGAATATGATGAATATTTATATACCACTTTACAACAAACGTTTCCGAAGCGGTTTACATAGATAGATAGATAGATAGATAGATAGATAGATAGATAGATAGATAGATAGATAGATATTAAATTAAATTAAATTAAATTGCTCCCTGTCCCCAAAGGACTCACAACATAGAAAACAACCATAAGATAGACACCAGCAACAGCCACTGGAGGGATGCTGTGCTGGGGTTGGTTAGGGCCAGTTGCTCTCCCCCTGCTAAATAAAGAGAATCACCACTTTGAAAGGATGCCTCTTGCTCAGTTAGCAGGGGACAAAGGGTTAACATGAAGAACAACTCCTCACTTAAATTTTTGTGAGGGAGAGAAAGGACACTTTTGGGGAGGAAATATGGGTTATTAGGTTTGACAGTACAGAATTCAGCAACATGAAGAAAGAACTCAAATGCTTCGGGGAGGTCTGCATCCTTGTGTCTGTGTTGGGGGTGGGAACTGTGCTTTTGGGCATGAGGAAGACGGCAGGAACTGTACCATTCTGTGCCCATTGTGTTGTTTTCTCCTGAGTCTGAGAGCAAATTGTTTCAAGCTCTCTTCTACCACTAAAAATGTAAAGTGTATATGTAAATGCATAATTCTTTGTTTATTTCCACCAGTTCCTAGGTGGAAACAGCTCTATGATTTGTGGTATGATCACAGCCATGCGATTCATCCATTCCTCTGCTTACATTATTATGCACTGCACAGTGTACTTCCAACAGGACTATAAATTAGGGCAATAACTCCATCTGGGTTTCTGGTGACAAAAATAGAGAATTCAAGCTGTTTCTGAAAGTTTCTGATGATGCTTGGATCCCTCCAGTGAGATTAACAGTCTCCTAATGTATGGCTGGGACACATTGTTAATTCATTTCCCTTGCAAGAATGTGTAATTAGTAATTAACCACAACTGCCTTGTCCAGAAGAAAAGTTACATGGTGTAATTAAGATGAATGCAAGCTATATTACCAGGGGTAGTAGTGGGTAAAATAAATAAGCAAATGTATTGTAAAGCTCAACTATAAATGAATCATTAGTCCACTTAATACGATATCTGCCCAAGGTCAAAATGATTATCACAAGGGATAAAAAGATAAGGTTATGTGTCCAAGTTGTACTGATCAGTGTTGTATTGGGGTTCATTCTGAATTATCCAGAGGAGATAGCCAGCTCTTTCATCTTCTTTTAAAAAAAACTAGTACTTGCACAAATGGTAGATGTTCTGGTGCAGAGGTGATAGGTACCGCTTGTGTGAGTGAAATAACTTCCACTTGCACAAGTACTAGTTAGAATCTGCCCTATGTTTGTATTTTACTGCATGGTTATTTACTTTCCATATTCTAAAAAATGCTCTAATTGACAAGAACACATTGATCTAAATAAGAGACAATGGACTATAGACAAAATTTTTGAGCCTGCCCTAGTATCCAGGCTAAGATCCTATCTGATATGTAAAGAGGATGAAGGAGGGTTGGGACTGAACACTCCACTCAAGACCTGAAAAAGATAAAATAGCTAGTAAGCTAGCTGCCTCCTATTGTATATTTTGTGTCATGGCATTGCCTCCATGACCCTGGACAGTTCATGGAATTAGACAGAGTGGGAAGACCTTATGGCCCAGAATATTTGTTGCTGGGGACCCTCTCCCCACTCCAGAGGAACCACAGCCATCACCCCCACCATGACCTCTGACTCAGAGGAGCCTGTTGAGCATTTGCCTGCCCAAGTAAGGTCTCCCAGTGCCGTTGGAGCCAGTGCTAACAAAACTAGGCAAGACTCTTTTAAATTACAAGCCTTTTCCAAGGAAGGTGTGAAGCCAGTCTACTTGACCTGGGCAGCAGCCATATAAACTGCAAGTCAGTTCAAAGCATCCACTGCAACAAGATCCATTTCCTTGTATTCAGCTACCTTGCTTGGAGCTATCCACAGTGGCCAGGCAAAGCTGGTGGCCCACTGCTGCAGCTCTCACTCCCTTCCACTACTAGCTTCAGCAGCCCCCCCCCCCCGCCACTGGCCTCTGTAGACCCCTCTCACCACTATGGCTAGCTTGCTTCTCTTTGCTGGCCACAAGATAGCATAATGACATCAGTGCCCCAGGACTGGGAGAGTGACATCATTATACTGCATCAGGGCCGGCAAAGGGAAAGCAAGCACTCTGCGATAGCAGAAGTGAGAGGGGATCACAGAGGACGGGATTGGCAGCAGCAGGAAGGGGATTGGAGGCTGCAGAGGCAATGGCAAGTAAGCATGACAGCGACACCCTTGAGTGTGGCAGCTACCCCTCATGGCAGCCTGTGTCCAGAGGGCAGTCACTCAACTGTAGATCATTCTTCATTCGAATCTCTACAACATTAGAGGCCCTGGCTCAGCCATTGATCTCCTGCTGAAACAGAATATTCTGATGGCACTAAAGAGATTCAATTCATCAGCCACATGTTCTCCTAACAGGCTGCCTCTGCAGCGCTCAGGTGGTTCCTTGACTTGACTACGCACCACACATTTTTTTCTCTTTTAGTGCCTCTGATGTGTTTCTCTGTTCAGTGAATTCTGTTTTGCCAATGTATTTCCATGAAGACAAGATGATCTGTTAAATGCAATGGTCAGCCAACCATTACATTAATATAGACTTGGGTGGGTGGAATTCCTTCCCGAATCAGGACAAGGTTATATTTCTGATTTATATTGTCTTATTTCCAGTCTCAGGCTCAAACTTATATCTCTTTGCTTTCTCACAGATTTTGCCTTTATTTCCCATATCCTGAGGAGAATGAATTTTTCAGTAATCAGACAGGCCCCTTCAGTCATGTAAATTAGGTGGCGATAATTATTTAACAGTTTGATAGAAGAAAAAAGGGAGTACTTTTGACTGAACAGAAATCCTATATATGTTGAGAATACAGTTAACACGAACTAGAGTGGGTTTAAATAAACTATTAATCATGTACATGCCATTTTAGTGTACAAAGCACATTGTTTTTTCATCCATCATCACAATCATCCTGTAAGGTAGGTAATCTTATTCTCTCTGGTTTGCAAGTCAGTTAAAAAAAAAAAGGCATACTGTTTGGATTTCCATACCCAACTTTAGCAATGGTACCTGTATACTTCCAGCACGCCTTTTGGAAACATGTAAAAAGTTAGGCATGGGTATCTCAGTTCAGGCTGCAGTCTTTACATTCTGCAAGTGATTGTAGCCTCTAATTGATGGAGTGCTTGGCATTTTCTCACAGGCCCAATGTAGAATCAACAGGGGAGACAAGGTACCTCATGTCTGCTTTTCATTTAACATGTTATATTAATATGCCTTTCAGGCACACATATAGTTGATTTCTTAATCTTCTGACTAAGTAAAATGACATTAATATTCTTGAATATTAATGGATAGCTTCCAGCTAACAAAGTACTGGTGCTACATGAGAAGGTTTGGTGGTGGTGGTGCTGAGTTCCGACTAATGTAGCAGTGGTGGTCACATGTGAAGGGAGAGTCAATTTCTATGACCTCTCCTTCCCCCAGAAGTGCTTTGTGTCACCCAAACGTATGTCACTGAGGGCTGTGTGATCTTCGGGGATATCTTTGTAGGTGGCACAGAGTACTTTCAGGAGAAGGGGAGGTTACTGAAATTCACCTAACCCTACCCCCCACCCCCGTCACATGGTGCTTCATTAATCGAACCCATCAGCAGCGCCGGCAATTTTCACATAGCGCCTGCAATTTGGATGTCAGCCAGTGGAAATGTCTGTCTCTGACATTTCAACCAAGTCTGCCGAGGACCTTCATAGTGACCATTTTATTTCACTGTATTAAGAAAATACTAAAGAAAACCTTCTTGCTGTATTATTTAAAAAGTGAATTCATGATTTTCACTTTTTATATTAAAAAGCAAGTCACAAAATGTCAGCCTAATGAAGTCTTTTGTGATTATTCTGTAATTTATCTCCTGCTGCTCACAAATGGAAAGCCACTTCCCCACCATGATTTTCTAGCACCCAGCAGAGTTAATGCTAAACTTGTAAATGCATTCTTCAAAGCAAGAAGGTTTGTCATGGCTGGATGGAATTCCACTTTATGGAGGTATCCATTAGGCTTGGAGACAAGCTAATTAGATGTCTGTCTTTTGGTGGGAAGATATTAAGTCTTAAATTCTAGGACATCTAAAGTTTGTGCAAATCCAGGCATCAATCAATTAGACAAAGAAGAAAAAAGTCAATTTTATTAGACTACAAGAGCCAGTCTGTCAGTTGATTATACTGACAAAAACCAGAACTAGTTACTTTAACAAAAGGTTTGTTCTTATAATTGATTAACTGCTGCCACCTGCTCTATTGACCTTCACTAATTTGTTGTATTACCTGTCATTCCTTATCTTAGGTTGTATGCAGAGGCTTTTTAGGTAAACATCCACATTACTAAGGTAAGAGGAGAACATAGCTGTCTCTGTAGTTTGTTTATTTTAATTGTACACAAAGTCAGTCTCCCTTGTTGAAATCATTGTCTCACTGTTACTATTTTGAGCACAAGCTTGTGTCCACAGCCTGGAGCAAAAAGGAAGGAAAAGGAAGGAAGATACCCACTGAGATGGCTTGAAATAAGCCACAGCTTTTACAACTCCAATGCATTTGGCATAAAGAGGGCAAGAATATGGTAGAACACTAATCTTTTCAATGGAGGCTATGCAGAAGCAATTTCTGGCATCTCTACGCTTGAGAGGAAACTGAAAGAACATGTTCAGTGTACAAAAGCAGAAGTCAATCACCCTGTTTTTTGAGCACTCCCATGAGCCACCATTTCTCGTTTGGAACCATCATTATTTTAGAAAGTTTATGGGATGTTAGTACTGGGTTGAAATGTGCTGAGGTATGGAAACACTTCACAGAACAAATTAGCTGCAATTGATTTACTGGCTTCCTTGTTCCAGAAGATTGCTTCTCATAATACAGTAATAAGTTTTTTGTTTTCAGGCCTTTTGTAAACTTGTAACTAAAATGAAGAAGTTTTGAACGGCATGGGTTTGCATCTCCTATAGACTTCTTCAATCTGACCTCTCACATTTTTTTTTTAAACTTTGTATCTATTAGGAATGCGCCATTCAAGCTGGGCAAAGGTTCTGTCCTGAGTTAGGACTGCATTGAAGATAATTGTATAGGAAGCTATCTTACAATGTCAGACCATTGATCTGTCAACTGGTAGTAGCTCTCCAGGGTCCTGAGCAGAGATTTTTCCCAGTCTGCTGTCTAAGATTCTTTTCAGAAGGTATGCTGAGGCTTCAATCCACCACTTTCCATGTGCAAATCATGTGCTCCTTCCCACATAGTGTGAAACCGCAGGTTGAAAAACCTGGGGTTAATTAATTTATTTTATTTAAAATATTTTTAGCCCGCCCCTCCAGTACACTACTGCTCAGGGCAGCTCACAACAATAAAATAGCTACAAAGTATAATAAAAGTAGTAACCAAATTAAGTAAACAAAGTAGAAGTCAGGCTAAAACCACAATCAGAATTAAGTTTAAAATTAACAGTTATTTTAAAAGCTAAAAATCGAGAATTATAAAAATTATCTACCTATATACCTACCAGATATAACCAAAGATGGAACATTAAAAAGGCTCTTTAAAAAGATGTCTTTTAGTTGCTTTTTGAAAACACTGAGGGAGAGAGCATGGCGAAGCTCTTTAGGGAGGGTGTTCCAAAGCCAAGGGGCCACAACTGAAAAGGCCCTGTCTCTAGTCCCCATCAACTGACAGTGGTGGGGCCATGAGCAGGGCCTGAGATGATGAGTGGAGGGCCCTGGCGGGTTGATATGCGTGAATGCAGTCTGACAGGTACCCCAGCCACAAGCTGTGTAGAGCTTTAAAGGTCAAGACCAACATCTTGAATCTAGCCTGGAAGCAGACCAGTAACCAATCAAGCTGCCACAGGATGGGTGTGACACTCGTGAAGTGACTTGCACCCACAAGCAACCTTGCAGCAGCATTCTGGACCAGCTGAAGCTTCCAAACCATCTTCAAGAGCAGCCCCACATAGAGCGCATTGCAGTAGTCCAATCTGGATGTTACCAAAGCATGAGTGACTGAGGTCTGGTCCGACTTCTTCAAATAGGGTCACAGCTGGTATCAAACCCTGGAATCCTTGAACCCTAGAATCACCCTACAGAGTATCTTCCAACCTGGGTCGGGCAATCTCCAGTTCCAGAGCAGAGGAGCCCCTCCCTTTTTCTGGTTCACCGAGGCTGCATCCCATCAAGCTCCGCAGTGCTCATGTTGCCAGAATATGGGCAAGGCATCAGTTTGGCAGAAGCCATTGGCCATGATCTTCAAGGGGGTGTGCCCCGTGCGATTGTGCCTTTTTGGCACTGACTGCCTGCCCTCGGCAATGAAAGGGCATTTAAACCCTTTAAAATGGCATTTAAAGCCTTTCCCTCACACCACTTGCACCACTTTCCTCGTAAAAGCCCCACCGTGAAACAGTCCTGCAAAATTACTGCCGATGGGGATATGGAGAGGGGCACTATTTTTCTGTTACTCCAGGAAAGAATTATGATGACTTTGTAAGAGGGAAGATGCTTATGAGGGCAAGCAAAGGATCCTGGGGATTAGTCCACTGTGACAAAGAATGTTCTTGTGATGGCAGACCCAATCAAAGCAACCCCCAACACACTCCCACCCTTTTGTCAGCTTGCTGGCTGGGATAAGCCCTTTCATGAGAGGACCAATTCACTGGGGAGGACCAGAGGCTCTATGAGCTTCAGGTCTCCATAGGACTGTGCCCACATGAGTTAGGCCAACTATAGGGTTCCCTGCTGATATGGGGACTCCAGTATATCTGTTTAAAAATAGAACTCGTACTCCTTGCCTTCCCCTCTACACTCAGCCCCTAAAGATTCCCAAAGATTCCAGGCCGCTCCGTGTGTCTGGCTGTTTCCCTGTGGGCTCAGTCTGGCAAGATTGGGAAAGCCTCCTAGTACATATTCAAAATTCCTGGGCTGCGACTGGTGTTGCAGCTTATGCAGATTGGCCACCACAAGGAATTGTGGGTGAGGGAAGCCCTTGCTTTCAGTTATCCTTGAAAAGTGGGGTGTCCATTCTTGACAAACATGAACATGCATATGTGCCAAGGTACGATCAGACTACTGGAGTGAGTGCTTTCACTCCTGCTGTCCACCAGTCGCCATGACCTGGAAAGGTGTTTGTGTGGTACCCTTCCCAGGGGCTTGCATGGATCTAGCAACGGGACTGCGCAACAACAGCCCTGTGGCCCACATGCATTTCTCTAGGGCCTGCCACTCTCATGAGAAAGTAGTCCTTGGGATAAGGGGCATCATCACACATTTTTAGCAATCCAGCCCAGGGTTCCCCAAGATGGTTCTTCTCACGAGTAATGCCATAGAATGCATGCTTACACCTAAGGGTAACCTCCCCATTCCCCTACTAATCTGTACAAAAAATAGAGCAGAGCCACTCAAGAATTCCAGGGGGGCTGCTTTTCAACCCAGACTCTGGATATCACTCCTCTGGCATGTGTTATCTTTGTTGGGAAACAACAAGGTTACCCAGTTTATGTGGTCAGCATGACTCCATGTGCTTGTGCAAAGCCTTCTTCATCACTTGCTGTGTGGAGACCTCTCCACAAAGCACCTCTCTTGTCATCCCATCCTCTTTTCCTGCAGATTGCCAAGATGGGGGGAGGGGCATGAGACAGAGTGGAAAGCAGGAATCTCCCAATGCGGTTTTCCCCTTTGACATGCTGTGAAGCTTGGGATGTAGCAACATGACATCCTTGTTGCTGGGCAACGGCTCGAAGAGTGTGGAGACAGAAGGGAGTGTGGAGACAGAAGGGAGCAGGACAAGTGCTCCAAGAAGTAGCCAGTGAGAAGTGCAGCAGGCAAAAAGCTGCACATTTCTGGGCTGGTCTGAACCTCCCTCTCTGGTCTTGGCAGCAGCCAGAGCACAAAACCCAGGTTACGGAAGCAGCAGAATTTGGACGACACAGTGCTGCTTTCAAACCTTAGGTTGGAGCAGAGAAATTCACTACAAACCAAAGGTTCAAATTATGGTTTCAGCTCAAAAACCTCTGGTCGCTTTTGTGATGAAACCGTGGGTGCCTGCATTCGGATGACCATAAAATGCAACCTCTGCCCCCTTCACCTCTGTTTTGGCATTATGTGCGAAGGTGGCCATGTGTTGAGCTATGGTTCTCCCATAAACTAAATTTCCTAACTGCTCTAGAGAATTTGTCCTAATTCAGTTAAGGGCCATTGAACAGAGCATCAGATATGGAGATACAGGTGGAAGTGGCCAGCCTCAAGAAAGGCACATATAGGGAACCAACTTGTTAATTTTAAACCGGTAGAGTACTTAAGTAACATACTAATTCCTTAACGCTTGCCCATGTTAACGCACTGCCTTCTGCTGTTTTGGAAGGAAGATTTTAAGGGATACCATTTTCATCTCGACCCTGCCCATGTGGCTCCGGCGCTGTGGAAACTACCACTCACGTCATCCTATATTGTGATTTCTACAGGGACATTTGGCTAAGATTAATTACCCCACTTCTGGAAAATTTCCCTGGCCATTCTGATGATTGTTATCTTAATCTTTTATTGTCTAAATTTGATAAGGGGATTTCTACCAGAATGGCAAGATTCTGTTATATGCTTTGTAAAACTCGTTCTGATTTTTTACAATGTTTTTGTCTGGTCTATGACCGAAATAGTGTTATCTATCTACCTATCCTATTCAGATATTTATTTAGCACATTTGTATACTGCCCAAAACGGACATCTCTGGGTAGTTTACAACAAGATAATACACATTAAAACAAAATAAAAAGGTTAAAAACATTACAACAATTTGAAATTTAAGACAGTATTAAACTCATTAAAACTGTAAATCTAATTGAAAGCCTAAGTGAACAAATGTGTCTTAATTGCCTATTAAAAATTTGTCACAGATGGGGAGGCTCTTATTTCAGCAGAGAACACATTCCAAAGCCTTGTGGCAGCACTGGAGAAGGCCCGTCCCCAAGTAGCCATTAGATGAGCCGGTGGCAACTACAGATGAACCTTTCTTGATGATCTCAATGGGCGGTGGGGTTCATGCTGAAGAAGACGTTCTCTTAAATACTCAGGGCCTAAGCTGTTTAGGGTTTTATAGGTCATCACCAGCAATCTTGAATTTTGCCCAAAACGTATCGGCAACCAGTGTAGCTATTTCAATACAGGAGTAATATGGTCTCTCTGAGATGATCCAGAGACCAACTTGGCTGCCAAATTCTGTACCAACTGCAGTTTCTGGACTACTTACAAAGACAGCTCCACATCAAGCACATTGCAATCAAGTCTGGAGGTTACCAGCAGATGTACCGCTGTTCTGAGGTTGTTCATCTCAAGAAATGGATTCAGCTGGCATATTATTGGGTGAAGCCGATAGAAAGTACCTCCGGCCACTGCCTCAACCTGGGACACCAGGTAGAGTTTTGGATCCAGTAGCATCCCCGCAGACTACATTCCTGTTACTTCTGGGGAAGTGTGACCTCATCCAGAACAGACAGATCAAACCTATTTCCTGAGTTCCTATCCTGCACAATAAGTACTCCAGCCAATCACCACCTCCAGGCAGGCATTTAGAGAGATTATACCTTCTCTTGAGATTGACATCAGCATACTGATAACAGCCTGCACCAAATCTCATGATGATCTCTCCCAGCAGTTTAATGTAGATGTTAAACAGCATTGGAGACAATATGGAGCCCAGAGGGACACCATACAAAAGCGCAGATTATGAAGAGCAACATACAATTATATTGTATGTGTGCTCAGATGTCTATACACATGTACTTTTTGTAAGTGAATGCATGCGTTCATTTTAAAAGTGAATCTGGGCACAGGCTCTCTCAGATTCAAGTACAGATAGTATGTGCACTCAGAGTAATGTGTAAATAATGACAAGTGCATATAGTGCTGTAATATATGTGCCCACTGTACACAGATTGCATGTGCACTGAACATAATGAGTAGGGCTAGTGTGTAACGAAAAAGTGAAGAGGTCCATGCTTTTGTTCTTTACTGCTTATCCACAACAGTCCTGGTGGCATAATTAAACCCCTGCTCCAGACCATGCCCTGTCACAATTTTGGAGCATCTACAGATGCAATAGTGTTGCAGAGTCACAGAACATGCAAGTGCCTCCCCACCCACCGCCACCCCTGATTTTCTGTAACACCTCAACATCGACTAGGTGACTGGAACAGATACTCAACCTGCAGATTCTATTTTCTATTTTGTGCTGAGTCCTGAAGATGAGAACTTCATCTGTACTTCTTCCCTCTTCCATCATGTACCTGGTGTGTTGCCAGAATGCACACACTGCAACAGGATCTCTGCTTGGCTGCATCCTTTCAATGGAATTTTCACAGAGCCCATCCAGCTTTACTGTAGTTAAACTTTGTTTCATTGAATATTTCTTCCTTTACAACATGGAAAACAAAGCAGTACAAAATGATACAGATCTACACGAGAATAGGACAGCACACTTCATTTGCAAGGAAGACAATCAATGTGTCAAACAGTCCACAAATGACTTCTTGATTTCTGAATCTACATATAATGCTGGAAAATGTGGCCATTTAACATGTATTTTTTGTACTTGAGTGTAGAAAGTGAGGTATGAATTGTCCTACAGCTGCCCAAATTTATCTCACATTCTTGGCCCAATAAAGTATCTATAAGGAGCACTGGCTCACTGCCATTTACCATAAGGTAAAAGGCAATGACCTGTTGGTCCCACCTCCTTTGCTGATAACATCCTCTTGCCCCTTGTGGTGCTGCCGGGCTGCCGTGTATTCCTGGCACACCATTGCTTGAAGTTGTAGGTCAGTGGTTGCAGTGAGAATGGAACTCCTTGCATGCAGTGATAACCTCTCCTCATCACCATGCTATGCTAGCATCAACAGCTAGATTGCTGTCTCTCTCACTCTCTCTCCCTACCTTCCAGCAACACAACTTCTCATTTCTTTGCTTCTGAAACAAAGCAAAATGGGCACGTTTGTTAGTGGAAGACAGGGGGAGATAGATCAATCCAGCTGTTGGAGCTAGCACATCAGGATGATGAGGTGAGGCTGCCACTGCATTCAAGAAGATCCATCCTCACTGCCACCACCACTGAACTACAACTTCCAGTGAACTTGGAAAGTGAGTCAGTCAGGTAAGTGGTGAGAGGGCAGTGCCAGCAAGAGAGGCAGAGCCATCAGGGATTAGGGCTAAGCAAGCAACAGGAAGAAAAACACAGAGGGTGGTGGTAGCAGGCACATGAGACAATGTGCATGGGGTGGCAGCAGCGAAGTGCCTGAAGTTGCTGTCCCATGGTGCAATCACCATATGAGGCTGTCGCCTCACCTTGCCTCATGGGGGAGCCGTCCTAACCTGTAAATATACATCGAAAGAACACTGAAGAACAAAGCATTAGTAATACTATTTCCTCAACTTACCTCCTCAACTTCAGCCCTCCTGCAGATGTTGGCCTACAACTCCCATAATCCCTGGCTATTGGCCACTATGGCTGGGGATTATGGGAGTTGTAGTCCAAAAACATCTGGTGGGCCAAAGCTGAGCAGACCTAACCTACATGGTTAAGTTCTACCTTAGACCATTTCCTCTTAATACTTTTTTTTTTGCACCATGACAAATACATTGTCCCTGTTCTCGAGATTCTTATACTTCTAATCTCTGTATTTGACATTCTTCACTTCCAATAGCACTATTGCCCTTTGTGTGGAACATATCCACATTTAGGCTGCTATCTTAAGAAAAATTACTAGGATGAAGGCCTCATTCACCTCAACGGGATTTTAAAAAACTATATATGTTAAGGATTCCACTATGAACAAAATTCAATTTTGTTCCTGCAGCTAGATTCTAGTCTCTCTAGGATTTTTGCATTTAGTTCCCTTACAAAGTTTATTTAAATTATTCACATTTGTATTTTGTTCTAATGCCCCAACATGGCTGCGTCCATTTTGTATGCTTATATCACATTTACCCATTAAAGAAGAGAATCTTAGCACCCGAGTTAGATTCCTTTCTGCCATCTAATGATGGGACTTTGTCAAAGGGGAAAACCTTATCCTCCAGTCTGTAGATAATACTATCCAATTTGACTTCTATTGATTTTAGACCCACGTGTCACTAAAATTAATCTCCAGTTTTGTTTATAAAAAATGACATGTTTTTCATTACTTCAGCTTTCTGCCTTAGTAGGAACTCATGAGTTGCACAATAGTACTAGAGACAGACTTGAATAACTGCTGGCTTTAATATTCTCAAAGTTGCAGGGTGACCATTGCATTTCAAGTATGATTTGTAATCCAGAAAGGCTTCCAATCTTTTTTGCTGGGCACAATTTAGTCTAATTAGTCTGCACAGAGGATTGTAAATCATCATCTTAAACCTGTAACACAGTGCAGCTGAGGCTTCTGCCATACCCTCTCACTGCTTTTCTTTCCTCTGCTTTTCTATGTTTATATACTCTTTTATGTATATAAATGTTTATATACTGCTTTACAAGGATTAAAGTTCTCAAAGTGGTTTACATTAGAAAGGGGGCAGTTTACATGACCGCACTCGCGCACAGTCAGAAAGGCAGGGGAGAAGGGAAGGTGTAGCCTACTTCCCCCCAAATAACCACTCACAACCTGGGCAGCACACAAGCCATGGCCACATGGCCAGCACTGCTAAGAGCAGCATGAACGAATCTCCGCTCTGTGCCCAGCAGTGCTGGTAAACAGAATCCAGGATTTGTTGTCCCAGTCTCCGTGAATCCTACAATGCAGTGCATGACACACACGCTGCATTGGGGAGTTCCTTCAAGAGAGGGTGCTCAAGGCACCTGTCTCTGTGTGCAGGCCCGGCTCACACATGAGCAGGCAACCAGGGGTAAGGGAGTGCTCTCTCACTTAAGCTCAGCTAACTGCTGGGCTTAAAAGCCTGGCTAGGCGGCACTGGCCTTCCGGGAATGGGCCTGATCCCAGCTGTTCTCACACGCAGCCTAACCTGGGCTGGGCGTCCCTTCATGTGAGTCACATGAAATCTGATTTGAATAAAAAATTCCAGATCAGGATTGCTTTTAATTCCAAGCAAGAAGGGGAGTCTGCTGGCCATTGTGCTTTGCTTTTGCCTTGCTGTGGTACACCTTCTTGTTGAACAAGTCAAGGTATATCAACACATTTGCTTTTGCTGGCTTAGCAAAGGCAGGGAGTCTTAATATTATATACACTTTCCCTTTTAAGTCCATAATGTGATAGATCTTATATGGATTTTTTAAAAAATTATACTCAAAGTTTACTTTAAAATTTAATTATGCCATCTCTTATCATTTCAAAGGAATACCTAGACTGAAGTTTGTTGGCTGAATATGAATCAATTTCCCCCCTTAAAGTTCTGACTTCTAGAAGTCATTGAATATTTTTGCTGTCTTCCCTCTAGTATTCAGCACACACCATGTAGCATCATCAGCATATTTAATTAACACTCCATTTAATTCTTCTTCCAGCTCATTAATGAAGATAGCATTATTTCTCATATGATTTGCATTCTCTAATTAGACACTGAGAGTAAAGAACTTTTGTGATACAGTTGGAACCCTTGGATGTGGACAAAAAAATCTTCCTTTCAGTGCTGCTTTTTGTTATTTGTCCTACTAGTGCTAATGTAGAAAGAGATGCTAGGTGGAATTAATGAACAAAAAGCAATGTCCCCATGACAGTTAAAAACTAATGAAACTCCATTTAATGACATTACCTAACTGAATTCATTCTTTTTCAGACCCACTATCCAAAACAAACAAAATCTTAGTTTGGGATTGCCTTTAAAAAGCACATTGAATGCTAGAAAGTGACTGGGATCTCGTCTGTGCATCCTGATGACTAATTAGTAGAAACAGCTTGATGAATTTTCAAGTTCAAGAGTTTGGCTTCTTCTGAAGTGACTGCATTTGTGAAGGCAGTCAAGCTGAAACAAGAAAGTTATTGCCTCCAGCTTTAGAACTTTGATCCTATTTTGACTGATGTTTCAACACTGTGAATCCTTCCAGGTGATGGGACATAAATTCCCAGCAGTCTAGCTGAGGTTAGATCTAGCTGAAGAGACAGTAAAATAATGAGTATACATATTTAACCCTCAAACTCTGTTGTTAGACCTTGTTTTTTTCTAACTCACACCACCTGTTTGGGCGTTTCCCCCTCCCCTCACTCTCACCATGATTACTGCAGGTAAAATCCATAGCATTTATGGATAATGTCAGGGGTTTACAGTTAATATCACTTGTCTGATATGACAAAATACTGCTAGTGCTAACTACAATGGTGAAAGCCCAACACAAGAAGCTAATAGAATGAAAAATTGGTACTTAGGTTAAAAGGCTGGGGAATCTTGGACTCAAGCTGAGTTCAGAATGATAACAATATGTCTATTTGAAAAGCTGCTCTAAAATACTGAACTCCCAGGTAGAATTTCCACATTACAAGAATGTTAAAGGAAATAGAGTATCCTGCTGCTATCAGCAGGGTGAGCAGACTAGGTGAGATCCATGGTGCTTTTTTTAAAAAAAACTTCTTACCCTTTTGCACCCTGTTGTAGTTGAAAGAAAAAGAAATGGAAACTATGATTCTTTGCAAATTTATCATATGTATTAATTTGCTTAAATCATGACTAGATGATACTTTCTACTTCTAGGAAGCTTCTGCTGCGGAGCTGAAATAATTAAAAGTAGGATCAGCTTCCAACTGAAAATGCACCTTCTGTCCCAAGAGGCATTTGAAAGCCATTCAGAAGGAAGCTTTTCAATGCATTTTCTAATCTTGCAGTTGCTTCACCTCAAGACCATATTAAAGGCAGGGAGCCTGAAACTCTCATGTCTCTCTCTACTCAATTCCCATTGTGTCCATGACTTGGCTCCAAAGTGTGGGAATGTGGTCAGTTTCATTGATCGGAACTCCTAGCATCCAACTGCATAACAAAGACTGAGAACTGCTCTGGACTGATAAGAGTATGTGCTAAGAGTCTGCGCACAAAGTCAGCATCTATGCTTTGGAAAAGACCCAGATTTGATACAGTGCAAGGTATACTGGGAGTAGTCAAGATCAGTAGTAAGGTCACTATTTTACAGAAGCTAGATAAAAACACAACCCTGGGTTACTGCTTGGGAATTTCCAATCATTAGCTGACAAAAGTGCAAGTACAAGAGCTACCTGACTGTTGTTTAGGCAACCTGAATAGAGGGAAGACACATCACCAGCCTTAATTTAATCAAGCCTTTGTTTTCAGCTATTGATGATTACTTCTAGAATGGGCACCTGCCTAACCTTGCCCTTAAAACAGAAAAACCCCTATAATCCCTCATTTCCTCAATGGGTGTGAATCCTGTGTGTGTATTCATACATGTGCACATACCAGATTGAATGAAGTATATGCGTTTCCTATGGATACATCCAAGTGCCCCGGGTCCAGCCAAGACTTTTTCTTAGTTCTTGAGTACATCTGTTGGATCTGTTTCTGTTGTGGGCCTCAGGGCCTTGAGCAGCCTTTCCACTGTGCCAGAGATCTTGCTGACTTGAACCTTCTCTCTTTCCTGCAATTCACATAGCTGCAGAGGTCTTCCTGAAGTGGGTCAGCATGAGTAAATCTACCAGTCATGTAGATATCTCTCAAAGAACATAAATAAATCTACCAGTCATGAAGATATCTCTCAAAGAACAAACGGAATGTAGGTTTGGGCATCATGTACAGCCATGGTTTATTTCATCTAAGTGTGGTTTGTATGTCTAAACCCGCACTAGTTAACAATAGCTGGTTTATTTTGGGCAACCGAACTATGAGCTGAACCCAAGATTTGAAGTTGGTTTGTTTGTGCTAATCATGCTGTTGCATGAAGTCTGAACCTATTATCATGATTTATTCTTGGTTCATTTCAGTAGCTCTACCCTCTCAGGGATCTCATATATAGAGAGGCAAGGTCATGGTAGGCAAGAAGAAAGGGGAAGACAAACAAACCACAATTTGGTGAAACCACCAAGATCTAAGCCCTATTTGAACGTTATCTAAAAGGGGTGTGTGGAAGTCCCGCCTCAGTCTGTCAATCACCTTCCCCACTACGCTGCTCATAGTTATAGCAGTGTTAGTCTGAAGAAGCAAACACTTTAAACATTTTGACAGGTGTTTCCATAATCAGGAGGCAGGAGCAGTGATTTCCATGTTAATTATGAAGTTCCATGTGTTTGTGGAATTATGAGTTCCATGTGTTATGTGAAGAAGCATTTCTGTTATCTGTTGTAAATCTACCGTCAGTCAGTTTCACTGGGTGACCCAGTGGCATAGCCAACACTGAACTGGGGCTGGAGGTAGAATCAAAAGCCTTGGACCATGCAAACCTGTTCTCATGGTGGCATAGAGCAGTGTGCTGTTCTCACGGTGGCATCATCAGACCATGAACAGCATGGAGTTGGGTAGGTGCTTCCAGCAGAGGCAGACTGGGGCTGGTGGGTGATGAGCAGCATGGAAAGGAAACAAAGGAAGGTGGTGGTGTGCGACAGCTTCATATCTTGCCCCAGGGGCACCTTCAACCATGTTGTTGTTGTTGTTGTTGTTATTACATTTATATTCCGCTCTTCCTCCAAGGAGCCCAGAGCATGTACTACATACTTGAGTTTCTCTTTCAGAACTACCCTGTGAAGTAGGTTAGGCTGAGAGAGAAGTGACTGGCCCAGAGTCACCCAGCTAGTTTCATGGCTGCATGGGGATTATGCCCCTGGGATGACTCTGAGCCTTGGAAATATAATGGAATTGTGAATTTTTCTCCAGTCACTACACAGACTCTCCATCTGAGTTCATGATGTCAGTATTAGATGCAATATAAGCATCCATCAGCTACACCTTCCCTATATGCAACTGCAGGCATTATGCTACTGGTTGGTCAGCCATGGTTACTCAATCCCTCTTGCTGGTGTAAACCATGATTAACTATTAGTGTCAATAGCAACATTATGCACAGTTAGGACTTATCAGGGAGGTGCTTCACACGACATGTGTGAAGCACCAAGAGCGCACGGGGGTTCTGGAGGGACCCCCAAGCTGGGAGGCTGGCTGCAGCCTCCCGGTCAGGAATCTACTCGTGTGTGCTGTGGTAGCACACGAGCAAAAATAAAATAAAATGAGAATAACAGAACGCTTGCTCCATTAAACTTGTTTAAGAGGTGGGGGAATTAGGTGAGCTAGCCGCCTTGGTATCACTGGGCTTGCTCATGAGCCCGGTGGTTCCCACAATCAGTAAAAAGTGGGCTAGGCTTCATTAGCCTGCCTTCTACTGATTGTGGGAATACCTTCAGGGTTTCACTTAATCCAGGATTTGAAACCATGGTTTACATCTGCATTGGCCTTGCATCTGTTGAGAATCCTCCCTCTTTCCTAGCATTTGAGGAAAATGTCTTAATGCTGTGGTGTGCCATGCATGCACGAAGTCTCATGTTTTAAAAAAAAATGATACTTAACATGTACATATATGTTTCATCCTAAAATTTTGTTTTGCACCTAAGGAATGTTAAATTCATTATGTCTGAGGTGGTTGCTCTAAACTGGAGAATAATATTCAGAGTGGCTCTACTCAGTCTAACAATTATCTTCCATGATCTTTGAGGGCAAGAAGGTTGTTAAGGGGAAAAAAAGCATCCAAATGGTAAGACAATAAGGCTCTACGCATGATCAGTGTGCAGAGATGAAAGGGGTTGACCCGGTTTCCCCGCAGATTATCACTCACCCCTCCTTGGATGGGCAGATCAACTGCCCAAACAAGTGGCGGCTTGGCTCCGGCGCTCCTGTGCCTGGCCAGGGCTCACCTGGCAGCTCCGGGAGTCAGGTGAAGGGAAGCTCTGCCATGTGGTGCCCTGTCCCCTGGAGCCCCAGTAATGCACTGCATGAGTGCGTGGCGCATTTCTGGGGTCTCCCCTCCCCCTCCTCTCCTGAGAGTGCCTGCTGTGGCTGCGAGCGACCATGTCTGACACACAATTGCTGAAATGAGGTTAACGGGGCTCTCGCTCCATTAACCTCATTTAAGGGGGAGGGTATTTAGTTGGGCTTGCCGCTGCGAAGCCTCCAGGCTCACCCGTGAGTGAACAAAACCGGGCTGGGCTCCCTTAGCCTGTTTTTGCTCACTCGTGAGAATTGCCTCAATGTTTTGGAAACTGCATATGGGTGAAATAAAAAATGTTTGTGCACATTTTTGTGCACATCAAATCTCATGCCCCACACTGAGGTATATTTCCTCTTTGAAGTGAAATATTTTGGAATCCAAGAGCAAAAGATATGCTGATAATCATGTTCCATCCCAGATGATTAAATTTATTGTTCTTAAGCCAGAGGTGTATGCATCACTTGCTGCCTACAGCTTAAGGGGTAGAGCCATGCACTAACCAAGAGGCCATGCGCTAACCTAGATAAATCTTATCCTTTGAGGTGAGTCTCACGATCAGTGAGACCTGCCTTAAGAGGGTTTGTGGGGAGAGTGGGCTTAGCCCGCTCTCCCCGCAGATGATCCTCAGACAGCCCTGAGTGGCCGGATCGGCCACCCACACGACTTCTAGCTCCGTCACAGAGTTGGCGGGGGCTGCGAGGATCGGGGGCTGTGAGGCTACCAGAAGTTCCAGGATGCCCTGCACGTGTGCGTGGGGCATCCTGGAGAGATCCCCAAGCCCGGGAGGCTGCTTGCAGCCTCCCAGTCGGGTGTCTCCTCGTGTGTTGCCCTGGTGCAAAGCTGCGCCGTGGCAATACATGATCAAAATGCCAAGGTTAACGGAGCACTCCCTCCGTTAACATCGCCTAAGGGGAGGGGGAATTAGGAAGTTAGGAGCTGTGCAGCTCCCGTGGCACACACAATCCTCCAAAAGCGGGCTAGGATCCCTTAGCCCGCTTTTGGTGGATCGTGAGAATTTCCTCTTTATCTGTTGAGAAGCCTATATTTGGCTATATGAGGTACTATTTGGAAGATATTATTTTTGCCTTGATATAGCACATCACTTGTAACAATTGTAGCCAATTTCTAAAACAGTCTTTCTATTTCAATATTTCTGTGATTTAGGAATAAAATAGTAAGGGGCAAGCAAAGTGAAGTGGAGTCAAATATCCAGAAGGTGGCACTTGTAGTATTTCCCCCGAGTGCCAAACCCTGCTCGGACTACTTGTTAAAGAGATGAAAAAGTGCTACTTTGTTGAGGAGCTGAAAGTAAATGTCTTAGCGGATGCACACTTTTACTCAAACCACTTCAAGCATCCATTCCTGTAAGGCTGCGGTATTGCCCCTAATGAATACAAAGACTGGCAGCCCTCACTAGTTTGAGATTTAATGCTTAGTTTAAGGCTTTCTTCTCTTCTTTAACAACACCATCTGAAATATTTTTGAGAACAGCATAGCACTGTTGTAGTCATGTCTCTTGCTATTTACTTACTTACTTTCTGAGTCCTACATTCATACTTGTTGTTTTATAGCTGTGCAGTTATGAGCATTCTAGTTGCAGCCTTCCTTGGCACTGATCTTCAGATGTCCCTTTTAAGTTTGGCTTAAATAGTGTCAGCACAGTTTCTGCAAGACTAACAGTTGTCTATATACAAGTCAATATCTGTGTGTTTCCCCCCAAAGAAGCTGACAAACCAGCATGAGAAAGAATGAGAAATTCAACCAGAACTCATTTCAGAGCCACTGACTATGCCATTTTCATCTACTGTGGAAAGCTTCAGCAAAAAGATACTGAGGCTATTCTCACGGTCAAGGGAGCCTAGCCCGCTTTTGGGCGATCGTGTGCTTCAACAGAAGCCGCATGGTTCCCAGCAGCTAACCACCCTAAATGCCCCTCCCCTTAGACAAGGTAAACAGAGCGAGCGCTCCATTAACCTCATCCTTTTGCTCTTGTGTTGCTGCAGCGTGTGTGGCGACACACAAGTAGACCCCCGACCAGGAGGCACAAGCAGCCTCCTGAGCTTGGGGGTTTCTCCAGGATTTAAGCAGAACTTAATCTTCAAAATTCACACGTACCTAACAAAATTGTATACCTTTCACATGAAGACTTGATGTGTGAGCACTGCAAGATATTCCCCTCAGGGGATGAAGCCGCTTTGGGAAGAGCAGAAGGTTTCAAGTTCCCTCCCTGGCTTCTCCAAGATAGGGCTGAGAGAGATTCCTGCCTGGAACCTTGGAGAAGCCGCTGCCAGGCTGTGAAGACAATACTGAGCTAGATAGACCGATGGTCTGACTCAGTGTGTGGCAGCTTCCTATGTTTCTATGTTCCTATCCTGGAACTTCCGGGGGCCTAAACCAATTTGCAAACTTTTTTATTTAAAACTGTTACACAAATATTCTAAATAATAACCAACCATTATTTTGATTATTCTGGATATAGCCTTGATTGACACTGCTCTATGAGAGTACAGCAACATCACATTTGTGTCACAGCAGAGAAAGCCCATTGGAAAGCATGGGTTTACTCTTGTGTAACAAAATTGTTAAACAAATAGGCTTACTCTTGTGTAACAATCTTTGTGCAATGGGCACAATTATGCAAATTGAATAAAGGCAGTGTTACTAGGCTGGTGTACTCATGCACTGGATGTCTCTAGCTGGGGATGTCTCTAGACCACATCAGGCATACTTGCATATTTCAAGGCTTGAAATATGGTTCAAGGTCAATGATACTATAGATCCTGAGTTGTGCTGGAGATGTTTGGGCATCCGCAGCAGGGAAATGCTTTACTAAAAAGCAGAAGGTTGCCGGTTCAAATCCTCGCTGCTACTGTATCAGGCAGCAGCGATATAGGAAGATGCTGAAAGGCATCGAGGCTATTCTCATGATCAGGCAAAATCGGGCTAGGGGAGCCTAGTCCGATTTTGCCTGATGGTGTAAACCACCGGGCTTGCAGGTGGTTATTGAAGTTATACTATGAAGTTATTGAAGGCAGAGGGGGAAAGGTTTTAGGTTTGATCCCTAACTCCAATCAGGCTAAAAAACCCTTTTTAATATCACATTCAATATAGACGATGTATAACTGGATTTTACAAAACAGAGCAATAGGAAAGTAACAGTCTGTTGGGGTGTGATATGCAATAATTTTATTTATCAGAAATTTGTTTACGCTACATTTACATCACAAGACCTAAGGCAGTTAACAAAATAAAGATATGAACATAACATGCACGTTCCTACTGCCATTGTCCTGCATTTGGTAGACATACATATAGGAGAAAAGTAGGTTATGTACAGATCACTGCAGTGAACACAGCATGCTGTTACTAACACAGATGGTTTGACAGATGCTCATTGGTAATTTTAACACCTTCAATACACATTTACAGAAGCCCTGGAAAGGGGTGACACCAGGTTTTGTAAGTTCATCTATGCCATGGTAGGTATATTGCCACTTTCATTTTTTTGACCAGCACAGTGCAGTGTCTCCTCAGGAAATCCCCTCTGCATACATTTTAAGGGGTAGCTTTTCTAGAACATCAGTTTTGTGCTTTGATGGCTCTAGATCAGGTGTGCACAACATATGGCCCGGGAGCACGTTCTGGCTGATGGGAGCCATGCTGAAGCACTTTCAGGCAGCAAAAGTGCTCCCACGCAGCTCCCATCCCAGTTGCCCACTTACTTACCTGGCTGGCCCACTTGCTCTGGCTGAAGCAAACTCTGGCTGGGCAGGCAGATGGGATGGAGACACAAGGGAGACCTTTTGGCAGTTTTGGCAGGATCAGCCCTCTCATGGTTCCAGCTGCCACCAGCAAAGGGTCTGGCTCATGTCTCCCATCTTGTAGCCAGCCAGACAGAGTGCCTCAGCCGGGGAGGATCAGTGGGCCGATCCTGCTGCCGCTGCCACAGTGTTCCCTCGCAGCTCCCCATCCCACCTGTCTGCCACCCTTTATCGTTACCAAGGCTACAGCTGCAACCTCAAGGCTAGCACAAACCATAATGTTGTGTTATGTCTACCACCCTGCCACTGATCTAAGTTTTGAACATCTTGGGGTGGGAGGCAGGGCCTGAAGAATGACATATCTAGTAACTCTTACTAACATAATTTTGACAAGGTGTCCGACAACTGATTTTATTATCAATAAATGATATGATACTGCCATGAAATGTCTGCTTGTCTTTCTTCAGTTATATCTTCTTTATATATATTTCTCTAAGGCATACCCATTGCTAATCCCATGCGTAGCAGCTCTCATGAGAGTTTGTGAGCAGCTGCCGATAGTGACGTGGCCGGGCTAGAGAAAGAATATGGTGGCGGTGGTAGCGGCTGGCTGAAGAAAACGGAGGCAGGCAGATGGCCATGGGCGGCGGACAGGCAGGCATCTGTGACTGGCAGGTGGGCAGACAGAAAACGGGGGTGGTGGTGGTTGGAGAGGCAGGTGGGCAGCACAAAAGAAGATGGGGTTGGCGGTAGGTGGGGCAAAAGAAGAAGATGGCAGGTGGGGGAGAATGTGGCGGGGGCAGGCAGGCAAAAAAAGCGGTGGTAGGGAGGTGGGGGGAGAAAGCAGCAGTGGCAGCGAACTAGGGGCACAGATGCTCTGTGCTGGATCAGATTGTGTGTGTGTGTGTGTGCAGGAGACAGGCTTGCAGGGGAAGCCTGGGGAAATAGAAAACAGGGTGAAAGAAAGTGGCAGCAGTTGGGTGGGTGGGGAGTGAAAACTGCAGTGGTGGGGGGCTGAGAACAGAGGGGAAACCAAGTGGGGAGGGGGAAGTACTAGAGGCACAGATGCTCTACACCTGGGACAGCTAGTATATTTATATATGCTTTAATTATTTTACATGCAATAACCAATGTGGTGAAAATGGATCTTAGGCCCCCCACACAGAATCATGATTGGTTCTGTCCCACTGAGGTATTTGAGTTGAGGAGGCCTGCTTTAGAGCTTTGTTTGGCTTCCACTGAGGAAGCGTGATGACATATGCAGTAGGTTTTCTGCCATTCATTATGAACATGTTTTAGCTCAGTGGGCAAACAGATGTTCTTCACAGTCCAAACCTGGGTCAGGCAAGGCTAACTTGGCAAAGAGGCACCTTTTAACGTGGTGATTCTCTTTATTTAGCAGGGGGAGAGTAACTGTCCCTATCCACCCCCAGCACAGTACCTCCAGTGACTGTTGCTGGTATCTATATGATGTTTCTTTTTAGACTGTGAGCCCTTTGGGGACAGGGATCCATCTTATTCATTTATTATTTTTCTGTGTAAACCACCCTGAGCCATTTTTGGAAGGGCGGTATAGAAATTGAACAAATAATAATAATAATAATAATAATAATAATAATAAATGAGGCAGATGAAACAGTGGACCACCTAATCAGCTGTTGTAAAAAGATCACACAGACTGACTACAAACAAAGGCATGACAAGGTAGCAGGGATGATACACTGGAACATCTGCAAAAAATACAAGCTACCTGTAGCCAAAAATTGGTGGGACCATAAAATTGAAAAAGTGATAGAAAATGAAGATGTAAAAATATTATGGGACTTCCGACTACAAACAGACAAACATCTGCCACACAATACACCAGATATAACTGTAGTTGAGAAGAAAGAAAAACAAGTTAAAATAATCGACACAGCAATACCAGGGGATAGCAGAATAGAAGAAGAAAGAAATAAGAAAAATCACCAAATACAAAGATCTACAAACTGAAATTGAAAGGCTGTGGCAGAAAAAGACCAAAATAATCCCAGTGGTAATTGGTGCCCTGGGTGCAGTTCCAAAAGACCTTGAAGAGCACCTCAACACCATAGGGGCCACAGAAATCACCATCAGCCAATTGCAAAAAGCAGCTTTACTGGGAACAGCCTATATTCTGCGACGATATCTATAACCATTGACAATAAAATTCTGGCATCCCAGGTCCTTGGGAAGGACTCGATGTCTGGATAAAACAAACCAGTCAATAACACCTGTCTGACTGTGTAAACAAGAAATAATAAATGAGGCAGTCAGTCAGGGAAGTCAAGGGAGTAAGTAAAGCAGATGGGCAAGGTGAGGCAGCTGGAGACACAACCTCTTAGTAGAGCTGTTGAAGTAGTCAAAGTGCAGGTGGGGACAGAACATTTACATGGCTGCTAGGAGCCCTGTCCCTTTCCTGAAATCCTATGGCAGTAAGTGGGGTGGGTTAGGTTACCTAGGTAACCAAGAGAAGCAGTTGTTAGTGAGAGAGAGGAAGAGGAAGAAGAAGACAACAGGTCTTAAGAGAGACTTACCTGATGGCACAGTTCCTGTAACAGAACTGGAGCAACAGAGACCAGCAATTACAGTGTCAGACCTGACTGAAGCTGCGAGGGAGTTTGGCACTTCTGGAGGTGGGGGAAACTGTCATTTGTGTAACTGTCACTGTTAGTTCATTTATTTCTTTATGTTACAACTGCTTCTTGCTTTTGCCCATAAATTCTGCTAAACTTACCCTGCTTGTTAGAACTCCTTAATTCTGGAAAACCCAAGGCCTGCTACACATTCATTCCATCTCTGGAGCTGGAGCTTGGTTTGGCTCCAGCATCATAGGGATATAGGAAGCTGCTATATACCGAGTCAGGCCATCTAGCTCAGTTGCAAGCAGGAATCTCTCCAAGGTTGCAAGCAGGAATCTCTCCCAGCCCTATCTTGGAGATACCAGGGAGGGAACTTGGAACCTAGATGCTCTTCCCAGAGCAGATCCATCCCCTAAGGGAAATATCTTACAGTGCTCACACTTCTGGTCTCCCATTCATATGCAACTAGGGCGGACCCTGCTTATTTAAGGTCACAAGTCATGCTTGCTATAACAAGACCAGCTCTCTCACAAGGCCTCTGCTCCTGGGGATAAATGACAACATCCCGAGGAGGGGGCTTGGAAGATGGGGCTTGAGGACTTGCTCTGTTGTAGTGACCGGCTCGAAATGCCCTGGTGCTGCTGGTTCTGGCAGGCTATCAGGGGAAAGGAATCCAGATGGACTGCCACTCCTACTGGGACTTGATCTCCTCAGGGTCAATGTCAGGATGAACCCTAGCATTTACAGACATTACTTAGTGGGATATAATTTTCTTTACCAGAGAACAATGCCATAGCACCGGGAAGCTGCTGAAAATTCATCACTGACCAGCTGAAGTGCCACAGCCCCAGAGATACTGTGCCAGCAATCCCAAGAGAGGACATGTATCCCAGAGAAGGCCACAGCTGCTCCCTGCAGGAGTAACTGATGCCTCCTCTCGCATGTTCCTCCTCTCTGGCCTGAACAAGCCTGAACTGCCTGAGAGAGAGAGATTGAGAGAGGTCCAGTTCAGACGTACAAGTTAACTGGAGTTAAGCATGGCTGAGGTTTCAGTTCTTAACTCCAAACTGCACCACAGACGTTCACCAAACGGTGGCCAGCCAAACTCCAGTTGAAGGAGAGGTGAGCCCCTCCCTGCTGCTTGGCCACTGAGGCACATCCCCGCCACCTCTATGGTTGGAGTTTGGAATAGGCACGAAACTGTGGTTATAGCATTAGGGTGTAACACTGCGGTGGCAAAATCTCAGTTGTCAGCGGCAAAACTTAGAGATAACTGAAGGTTCCAACTGGAGCTTGGCAAGGCAAACCAAAGTTAGCTTTTGCCTATAACCACAGATTTGCACATTCAGGCGTACTGCAGTTACAACCTCGGCCAGCTATAACTGTGGTTATCCTGTATGTCTGAACTCAGCCAGAGAGAGAGAGAGAGAGAGAGAGAGAGAGAGAGAGAGAGAGAGAGAGAGAGAATCTGAGCTTTCTCCAAATGGCACAGCAGAAAAACAGTGGGCCCATTGGGCTTAATCTATACCACTTCTGTATTTAGAGAGACCGCGAGAGAGCACAGACTTGAAAGTGGGCAGAAGCCTCCACACCATAATAAAGGATGAATAAACAAGAGGCAGAAGCAGCTGAAAGCAGTTTTTCCTACTGTGCTACTAGAAAGAACAAGCAGGCAGAGGCAGCTACTGCCCCTGGGAGCAGCCATGGCTTCCTCTTGTGCAGTTGTTTGCTCAGTCTGTGACAACTGAGAAGGAAGCTGCTTCTTGCAACCATCACCCTCCTAGTTCTTCCTGCCAGGTTTCCAAGTCAGAGAAGGTGAGCAATTGTGTGGAGAAACAGCGGCTCCTGCAAGTAGCCCTAGGTCTCTTTCTGGTGGTTTGGCAAAATCTCCAGTGCTACAGCATCACATTATTATGGCATCCACATTATTTCAGGGTGGTGTGAAGGGGAGGGCTGGGCAAGTGATGTTTGCAAGGAGCAGCCTCCATTGTTTACAAGCAATTGCTCATTTGCCCTCTAAAAGCTCTGCCTGCCTGCTTGCTAGGTTGCTTGCAAGTGAGTGAGAGAGCCCACTTGCACACCTGTGCTCTCCTCTGGGCATTGCTATGGAAAGGATTAGGCCAAATTGTTTCTGTTTTTGTGCCCAGAGTGAGAGGACAAGCAAGTGAGTAGATATGACAGCTTGAACTTGCTCTTTCTTGGAAGCTCCAGGAAGCGTCTTACTCCCCACCATGCTGCTGCAGAGAGAGAGAGAGAGAGCCTGATTTACTATCTCGGTCATTTGCTCAAAATCTATCTCTTGGCAGGAGTGATATCTATTGTTGTGGTATGATGCAGAGGCATGCTGTCATGTCACAGTAACTACAAACCTCTGCGCTAGCCAGAAGAAACTTGCATCTAGAATCAGCATCCTCCAAGCTTCACCAGAACCCAGTGTGCAAGAACACTCTGTGGATCAACCCAGGAATGAGTTTCATACCAGGTACAGGACACCGCTCATGCTGCTCAACCAAGGAAATGTACCTTGCCTACCACGAAAGCCCTTCACATGCCTACAATTTCTTTGGTAACAGAGCTTGTACCTGCTAATAAAGGCCAGCTAATAATGCTGTATCATAGGACTCAAAGTCATTGTGGTCCTCTGTACGCTATAGCCAGTTCTCCACTGAGGATAGGATTTGGATACTCAGCAGACTAGCACTACTACTGAAGAACTTAGTTGGGTTTCTTCCAGTTATTATTGAAGCATCATCTCCCCCCCCCTCCGCCGTGAGAGCTCCCCCAGATCCTGCAGTACCTGTTACCTGGCCTCTGAGCTCACAGCCTATCCTGGAACAGAATAGATGTCACAGAGATTCAGGTTCTGGGTTTAAATTGTCCCAGTCTCCATCTGTAGACTCCATATATTTTATGAACTATTTTGTAGTGCTTTCTTTGGCAACCATCCTTTTCCAATTTAAACCTCTTTGTGAAAATAGTTTTGACACAAGAACCAATATATTAACATTGAAGTGTAACACTATTTTAAACTTTCAGCATACATCTTTTAGTTCATCAGTAGGAAAAACCATTTAGATATTGCTGCAGTTCTCATTATTTGTGCTTTCAGATTTATATAGGATGCATTTATTCAGGTTCATTTAGGGTGGTTTTTTGGGGGGCGGGGGCTTACAGTCAAAATGGTATTCTTTCTACACAGGAGCATGAGCTTAGGTAATGGAAACACTGGCAATTCAGTCTTTCTGATCACGTTCTTAGTGTTTTTTACCATCTTTTACCACGGGACCATCTTATTTATTTACTGTTTCTTTTTCTGTGTAAACCTCTTTGAGAACATTTGTTGAAAGTGATATATAAATATTCATGGAGGCTATTCTCACGATGGGGGAAAACCGGGCTGGGAGAGCCTAGCCCGATTTCTGTTAATCGTAAGAACCACTGGGCTCTCAAGCGAGCCCGGTGGTCCTTGAGCGGCTAACCCGCTCAAGTAGCCCGCCCCTTAGCCTGGGTTTGTGGAGCAAGTGCTCTGCAAACCTGGGCTATCTGCTCGTGAGTTGCCATGGCTCGGCTCTGTGCCGCAGCTACTCGCGAGTAGACCCCCAACCGGGAGGCGAAAAGCTGCCTCCTGGCTCTGGGGGTCTCCCCAGTGTGCCTTGCGCACTCATGCAGGGCATACTGGGGCTTCCGGGGGCTGCGTGGCCCCTGCTCCCCCCAGCCCCCTCTGGCTCCGTCACAGAGCCGGCAACCATGTGGGCAGCCGATCTGGCCGCCCAGGGCTCCCTGCTCGGTCGTCTGTGGGGAGAGCGGGCTTAGCCCGCTCTCCCCGCAGTTTTGGAGTAGACGGGTCTCACGGATCATGAGACCCACCTCATTGTCATAAGCTTATATGGATCTTATATTTAAGTTTCAATTTAAAACTGAACAATGCACCACAGCACAAATGCTAAGAAGACCTCTCCTCCTCCAGCCTTAGCTAGTCTTCTGCACTTCAAGCTGTGCACCAGCCTTCTTACAAGCTGTTGCATACCTATAATAGAGTATACTGTACCCCTTCATGAATGATGTGACACACAAGTGCTCTTCCATCATTTGGGGGCCCTAGCATAGCCATTTACACAGGATTAATTCTATTTGTTTTTGAAGATTTATAACTCCAGGGTCAATATCTGCTGAAGTTGCCTGTCTGCCCCTATCCTGCAGATGCAGTTTATCAGGAGTTTTCTGCACTGCTTGAATGCGGCTTATCAGTTAATGATCTGTGGCACTGCGTGGAAAGCAACACAAAGGGGGTAATAAAGGAAGTCTAGCTTCCTGGGTTGCTTTTGGTTAACAATTAGTTTCTCTTCGTTTGTGAGCCAATTAAAAAAAAAAAATTCTGTCTCAGTATCCCACACAGCATTAACTCTTTTTTCCAATAAAGTTTGCCAAAGCAAATATTTTCCCCATTTTACTTCCTGAGGCAAAATTACATAAATTTCACTTTCTAGATGAACTTTTCTGCTATGCAGATATTTTCTGTATCTACATGGAGATTGCTGTGCACCCCCTTTTCCTCCAAATGGCAACCCTGCTCTTTTGTCTTTCCCCCCTTTTTCCCCCTTTGGGGTTCTGTGTACACTTTTAAAAAAACAATTAATAACCACAATGAAGCATAGAAGGTAACTTTATTCATCTCATCAGTGCTGTTTGTTCTGAACTAGGCTAGCAGTAACCTATTAAATGCCCCACCCCTAAACAATAGTTTACAAAAAATGACATATCAAACTTTAGTTATTTTTTTTAGGTGGGTGGTGGTGGGGGAAGTAATCCTATTATTTCAGCTGGGCCTTTGGCCAAAGGCAGATATTGAAGATTGAGGCCTTAGGCCCCATCATTATTAAGAATTATTAAGAACAAGTATGGACCCACCACAAAATGTTGCAGTATATCATTGGTGTGCGTGCGTTTGCTGAACCTGGTGACAAAACAAAAGTTAGCAACAAAGGCAAGAGTCCTCCCTCTTGGTTGGGTGTTTCTTCATGTTATTTAAGTAAAAATAAAATTATTTTATTTTCTAGGGTGTTGTGTTTTTTTTTGAAGAGGGTGATCCCTGGTGATCAGTCCCACCTCCTTTTCATCCAGCGCTAAAGTTTAAAGAGTTCATGCTAAGAAGTAGTTTTGTGTAAATGCTGGAGTGGGCTAAGACACATTTCTTCTGTCAAGTCCTATGCAGCTCAGCTATCTGAACCTCCAGAGTGTTTCCATAAAGCTGGGGGGTTGTGAAGAAATTACCTCAAACCTTGTGTGGCAGCACCTGAAAAGGCAGTACTTCATAACACGAAGACTCTTTCAAACTTCTTTCCCTTCAGAAACAGAACAGGGTTACCAGACTGGTAGGGGACCCACAGTTTTCATCATTTTCTTCTGAGGAGACTATTGGACAGGTTCCCTCGCAGAAGCAGAAGGCTTTCTGACTGTCTTGAGGGAGTATTCTTCAAGTTGAGAAATTTCCCACTCTTTTTGCTGCAGCCTTGCTCCCCTCCCCTCCCCTCCCTCAGCCATTGAGTTCCATTAGCTTTGCCCACCTGTTAACTGGCTGATTTCACCAACATCCTGTTCTTAGATTATAATGTTAAAGACACGTTTAGTATATCTGGTTTTTTAAACCCACTTGGAAAACAGATTCAGATGAACAAACCAATGTGGGTAGAGTGTTTTCTTCCAATCAAGTATTTAGAATGCTAGTACTGTACCTTCCTTTCACAGATATGCATGGTCAATAGTTGCACAATATAAGTGGAAAATCAGACATCACCAAGACCTGGCAATGGCTTAAGAATGGCAACTTGAAGAAAGAAACAGAGGGTTTAATACTGGCTGCACAAGAACAGGCACTAAGAACAAATGCAATAAGAGCAAAAGTCGAAAAATCAACAACAAACAGCAAGTGCCGCCTTTGTAAAGAAGCAGATGAAACAGTGGACCACCTGATCAGCTGTTGTAAGAAGATTGCACAGACTGACTACAAACAAAGGCATGACAAGGTAGCAGGGATGATACACTGGAACATCTGCAAAAAATACAAGCTACCTGTAGCCAAAAATTGGTGGGACCATAAAATTGAAAAAGTTGAAGAAAATGAAGATGTAAAAATATTATGGGACTTCCGATTACAAACAGACAAACATCTGCCACACAATACACCAGATATAACTGTAGTCGAGAAGAAAGAAAAACAAGTGAAAATAACCAACATAGCAATACCAGGGGATAGCAGAATAGAAGAAAAAGAAATAGAAAAAAATCACCAAATACAAAGATCTACAAATTGAAATTGAAAGGCTGTGGGAGAAAAAGACCCAAATAATCCCAGTGGTAATTGGCGCCCTGGGTGCAGTTCCAAAAGACCTTGAAGAGCACCTCAACACCATAGGGGCCACAGAAATCACCATCAGCCAATTACAAAAAGCAGCTTTACTGGGAACAGCCTATATTCTGCGATGATATCTATAACAACTGACAATAAAATGCAGCCATCCCAGGTCCTTGGGAAGGACTCGATGTCTGAATAAAACAAACCAGTCAATAACACCTGTCTGACTGTGTAAACAAGATAATAATAATAATAGATAAACTGAGAGCTTTGGCTTCTTTGTTTTCTATGGAGACATGTTGACTTGCCTGCTAGCTTGAAATACACAAATTAAATGGGCATGTTTGGAGATCACAGGGTGCATCCCAGGTATCTATATATTTAATTCTCCTAAACATACCCATCGCTAATCCCATGCATGGAAGCTCTTGCGAGAGCAGCTGCCTGGGGATAGCAATGGGGACGGGAGACAACAGTGGCGGGCTGGCCTGGCCTTGGCCCAGCTGCCAGTTGTCCGGAGGAGGCAGCAGCGGGCTGGCCTGGCCTGGCCACCTGCCTGGAGGAGGAGGCAGGCAGGAGGAGGCAGCAGGCTGGCCTGGCCCGGCCCGTCCACCAGGAGGAGGAGGTGGGAGGAGGTGGCAGGCCAGCTTTCCAGCCTGCAAGCCAGAAATTGTGGGGTGGAGGGGATAGTTAGCAAGCCAGCCAGTTGGCCTGCCAGAAATCATGGGTGGGGGGGGGAGAAGTGGGTGGCAGGACGGAGGGGGAGCGGCCGGCTGGCCAACCAGCCAGAAAGCTGAGCATTCCGGCATCGTGGTGGTGGTGGGACGTGGGGGGGGGGAGCTATAGTGGGTGGGATGGCCGGAGGTGCAGCTAGTATATATTAATAAAAGAGCTGAAAGTTTGCAAGCATTCCTCCAAATATCAATTGTTACCAAAACTACCCCAGAGCGATTGGCTAGGGTGAGCACTGGTGTATTTGGGAAGAATGAGGAAATGTGGGTGCAATTTATAGACTTTATTAAGGATAAAAATGGGGAGTTACATAAGATAAAAAGAGAGTTTAGTTAGGCAGTTCAGTAAGCTGGCTATTGTTCAGAATGGGAGTCTTAGAGACTTGCAGTAATTTGGCTAAAATCCTGAATAGGAGCCTACTTAGAGGCTTGTAGTCAAAAGCGCCTGGAGAGTGAAGAAGGAAGGAGCGAGGAGGGGCAGGAAGGTTTAGGGAGAGGGGAGAGGTTAGTATTACAAAGTGCATCATTTGCATGATGGCCGGGCAGATGTACCTTCTCTAGAATAAAGTGGGAGGAAGAGTGAGGCGTAGCAATCCCAGGTTGCTTGTGAGACTCTGTAGAGTCCAAGCTGAATCCAAACAGAATCCGATACCATGGTGGCCTGGCTGGGGTATTTATATCTGAAAACATGCCCCGAGCCAACTATTTACTCAGTCAAGTGGCTTCTCCTTCCCTCCTGGGAGAGGAGTTGTTTATTTATTTATTATTTATTACAGTTCTGTGCAAGACAACAGAGTTCATTGCTGAGTGACAGAACTTAGTCACTTCTGGGTGTGTTTGCCAGGACAAATGGCGAGAGCAAGCTAGGCAAATGTGGCTGTGTGAGGTGAATAGGCTATGGTTGCTTAGTATTTCAGGAATCACAATGTCTGCAGATGCAAAGATACATGCCTATAGTTTGTTAATGACTCCTCCCTGGTCTTCATGAATTAATTCATTAATGTTAATGAACTGGGATATTTGCTGTTTATCTGTGCTTCTCCTTGAGAGCATCTCATTGTTATCTCATGGACAGGAGGATTCCTTCCCAGAGTGGTTTACCTTTAATGGGGGGTCTGTATAGCTTTTCTATGCCTCCTAAGTGAGGGTGGGCACATCCTGTTCTGGTCTTGTTGACAGGTTGACCTGAAGGCACAATGCCAGCACAGCCTGTCCTATCGACCTGCTTTGACCCAAGTCTTTTTGACTAGGCAAGGTGAAATGTTCATGAAGACCATGAGGCTATTATCCAGTGCTGCTGAGGCATCTGATAGAGGGGTGCTTTACAGTACTACCCAAAACATAGCTTGTTGGAAACACAACAAGGCTATTCACATGATTGTAGAAAATCGATTTTGTACAATCGTGAGAACCACCGGGCTCGGCTGCAAGCCCGGTGGTTCTTGAGTGGGTAATCTGCTCAAGTAGCCCGCTCCTTAAACCGGGTTTGCAGAGCGAGTGATCCATAAATCCAGTTTTTGGGATCGTGAGTAGCTGTGGTGTGGCAATGCGACATGGCTACTTATGAGTAGACCCCTGGCAGGAGGCTGAAAAGCAGCCTTCCAGCTCGGGGGTCTCTCCAGTATGCCCTGCGTGCTTGCGAAGGGCATACTGAAGCTTCCGGTAGCCGTGTGGCCCCCAAACTCCCCAGCCCCCACTGGCTCCATCATGGAGCCAGCAGTCGTGTGGGCGGCCAATCTGTCCGCCCAGGGCTCCTGCCCTGCTCGTCTGCGGGGAGAGCAGGCTTAGCCGTCTCTCCCTGCTTAGTTTCACAAACTGGCTCAACCTCTCCTCTCCTCTCCTCTCCTCTCCTCTCCTCTCTTTTTTCTTTTTTCTATGAAGTTTCATTGCCTATGCTTTTCAATGAGACTGTTTCCCTACATTTTCTGTGAAAATAATTCATTTTTGTGGGGTTTCGGGTTGGGGTTGATAGTCTGGGCAAGTTCTGGAGCCAGAAATGCTGGGTGGCCCAGAGCAAGTGGTAGTGTAGTGCACATAGGGTGCCAGCCACCCCCACTGAAATCAATGGAGGCAAAAAGGTGGGAAATTGAAAAAAGATGTCATCCCGAATCACCCAAATTTTTCGGGCATGAATCAGGGGTGATTCGGCTCGGGCCCGAAATTCAGTTCAGCCCCGAATCACCCGAAATTGCTCGTTTCGGGCACAGATTGATCTGTGCCTGAAACGTTTTGCACATCCCTAGTAAATAGAGAGATAATGGTCTCTCATCTCGGAGAGACCATACCACTCTCATCTTAAAAGATCTACACTGTTTGCTGAGAAGTTTCTGGGCAAAATACAAAGTTTTGATTATAACCTATAAAACGCTAAACAGCTTGAGCCCTGGGTATTTAAGAGAATACCTTCTTCACCACCTTAAGTAACACAGTGGGGAAATGCTTGATTAACAAGCAGAAGGTTGCCGGTTTGAATCCCTGCTGCTACTATATTGAGCAGCAATGGTCTCGGAAGATGCTGAAAGGCATTAGCTCATACTGCACGGAAGGAGGCAATGGTAAACCCCTCCTGTATTCTACCAAAGGAAACCACAGGGCTCTGTGGGTGCCAGGTCAAAATTAACTTGATGGCTCACTTTACTTTTGCCTTCTTTGCTATGAACCACACCACCCATTGAGATCATCTGGAAAGGTTCATCTGCAGTTACCACCGGCTCGTCTGGTGGCTACTCAGGGACGGGTCTTCTCCTTTGCTGCCCTGAATCTTTGGAGACAAGATTTTAAAATGCCCCCCCTCACTGAAGTAAAATTATAAATATATATATATAACCTATGTGCCACAATAGAACATCATCCTAAATTATTTTTAAAAGGTTTTGTAAATTGTGGATGATGTCAGTCATTTAATGGTACTAGAGAAAGACATGCTGTTCTCACAACACACTCACAACAATTTCGGAGGATGAATACAGCTGAAGGAAGCCCGGGCGAGTGCACAGCTGGGGGAGGCAGTCATGTGACTTGCCTTGGGGTGGGGCCAAGGCAGTGGGCCCCCAGACAACTGTCTCCCCTTGCCCTATTATAGTTACGCCCCTGTTCCTGCTGAAATAAGAGCCTCCCATCTCTTACAACTTTTAAAGAGGCAGTCAAGATGCATTTGTTCACCCAGGCTTTTAATTAGATATTGAAGCTCTTCTCACGATCGATGAGAAGAGCTTCTGGCAGGTCTGCAGGGAGAGTGAGTTTACTTACCCCCTCCCCGCAGATGATTGCTGAGCCACCCAAATGATTACTGACTCTGTCATGGAGCCGGTTGGGGTGGGGAGGATTGGGGACTGCCCGGCCCCAGGAAGTCACAGGATGCCCCACACAAGTGCACGGGGCATGCTGGGGAGACCCCCGGGACCTGGAAGCTTGTTTGAGCCTCCTGGCAGGGGTCTCCTTGTGTGTTGCCATGCCCTGGAACCGTGCCACAGCAGCACATGATCAGAAAACCCAGGATATCAGAGAGGGCTACTTCCCCGGGTTAAGGGGAGGGCTTCTTTGGTAGACTAGCTGCCAGAGAACCACTGGGCTCACCCTCAAGCCCGGTGGTTCTCCTGGTGGGGTCAAACCAGACTGGGCTCCTTTAGCCAGTCCCCCCCCCATTGTGAGAATAGCCCTATTGTTTTAATTGTGTGTTTAATCATTTTAATGTTTTAAATTTTAATTGTTGTAATGTTTTGACCTTGTTATCTGTTGTTTTTATTGTTTTGTTGTTAACCACTCAGAGACTTGCATTTTGGGCGGTATACAAATGTGTTAAATAAAATAAAATAAAAATAAATAAATAATGAGCAATGTAGTGAATTCCAAACTGGGGGGAACCCTTTTATAGGAAAGGAGCCTCACTGTTTCCAAGCCCACAAGCCCAGATTTCTGCTAGAGAATGAAAGGACAGAGTTTTGCAGCTGTACGTGCTAGAAAATGGGGAAGAGAAGGCAAGGGGCCAGGGGTCACCCCTATGCCTTAAGGGACCTGCCTAGTGGCCTGGCTTCTCCCACCCCACCTTGGGCTCTCTCTTGCAACTCCTCTGTGTCAGGCCTTCATCCCCAACCTGACTGAGATCTTCCTGGGCGAAATGCTGTGTCAGATACCAGAAGGGAGAAATGTAGGCGGAGGGAAATGACTGAAGAGGCTGTAAGTGGGGCTCTGGAAGGTGGGGACATGAAGACAAGGGACTAACCCTTGTCTGTCCCCTTTTTTCTTGTCATAGCAAAAAAAAAAATCATGGTAGAAACTCAGGCACACACACAGCTTTTCACATTTATTTTACACCAGTGAGTGAGTGAAACTAGTAAATAGCATGTTTGTCTTGTAAGCAGCACCTACGTATGTCAGTTAGTGTGACAGAGATTAAAAGAACTCTCCCTTAACCTTAGGTGGGGAGAAAAAAAATCACGCCAAAAGTAAGTCCTGTCTATGTAACTGGATGATCCAATCCTGGGCTCTGTCCTGTTTGCAATTCAAACTCTATGGTTGGAGTGGGGGACACACCACACTGCAATTCAGATAATCATCTAAACATATGAGAGTCACTACCCTACATTCCAAATCTTACATCTAGTATTTAAATCCAGGGTAGAGAATGTGTGTTTTTCCATTTGGATAATCATTTGTATATGGGTAGAGGAATCTAATCATGCGTTGAAAGCATCATCTAACTGGCCCACGTTTTGGGGTGCGATTTAGCCCCTTAGTTTTTTTAAATTCAAATTCTTGTGAAACTGAAGTATCTGTGGTCAACCCAAGTCTTCTAGTACCTCCCACTTACCTGCAAGTGCTCCGCTTCTAAGTCCATAAGGAGTGTAACATTTCCAGCTCTTTTAGAAATACATATCATATATTTATATGCCACTTTTCAACAAAAAATGTAATCAAAACAGTTTAATAGAACATATACACAGCCATTAATTAGTGACTACTGTTACTGGAGTCATAATCTTTTCCAGGAGAAAGACAAACACACACAGGTCTAACAAGTGTTCTCCCCTCAGCTCCCTTCGCCCCCTTGCTTCCTTGTGGCAGGGAGTACCCCGATACATTTTCCTAGTATCAGCAGGATAATGGAGAGACATGTTTTCCTCTCTGCTTTCTCACCGATGTCTGTCACAGAGTCACTGTAGCAGGGAGCTATGGGAATTGTAGTCTTTTAGTATTTCTGCAGGAGCCAGCCCTCCTTGCATCTTCTATGCTGTGATGACCCAGTGACGGGCACCATGGGAGAATGGAAAAACATCTCTTCTTCTTTTGCTGCTGTGGTCATAAGAAATGTAAGTGGGGAACTGGAAGCAGAAAGTAGGTGGGAGGCAGGCAGGCAGAGCTATAGTTCCTCCCCAACTTGGATGGGGGAAGAATTCTTTATCCTCATGGTTTCCTCACTTTTAAAGAGAGGTTTAAAAAACCTAATAGATTTCTGAATTGGGCTTGGATACTTGTCAGCATCTCTAATTTTCCTCTGTTAAAGAATTTTTCTAATCACTGCTTTATTTGGGCATTAGGGAGGGTTTTAAGAAACAACCAATGGATGCCAGAATTCATTGTTTGTACTGCAGTTAGAAACAAAACAGTTATTGCAGGGTACTCTTTATAATGTGGGTGAATGAATGAATTGAATGAATGAACTAACAAATTTTATTATGGTTGATGGCCAACGGTTAGTAATACATCAAAATAGATCAAATAAGTTCAAAATGTATTGTACAGAAAAATCAGACATAGCATTAAATCCTCATACAACCCTAGTACCCAATCTTAATTACTTTTAGTTGACTGTTGACAGATACTACAGGCTGCTGCACAGAACCACATTATAAGAAATGGCTTAATTCTGGTCAGAAAGGACAAAAGAAACAAATTTCTTTTTAAAACGCAAAATAAAACTATTACAAATATTCCAGTAAAAAAGACAGTGTAGAAGTACATGCCCCACCATCAGTTGCTTCACAAGGACACATGCATTCTGAGAGTGGAATATTCCGTAATCTGCCCTCAAGAAAAACCAAGTGTAGGACATTGAAGCGTGCCAATGTAAATGCCCTCCAAAGTTTCTGGACTACAAGGTTGGTGAGATAATTAGGTGGTTTAAAGTTGATCCTAGCACCACCTAGACTAGAATACCTAGATGCCAGAATCAAATCTTTTTGCAGCTCCATGTAAAAAATGTGTTGCCTAAGAGTTGATTTGGTTTTTTCATAGCCCAGTAATATCAGAAAATTAGTGGACAAACCGTAAGAAAATAACTTTCCCACAAAGGCCCTCCTCCAATCAGAATCCTAATCATCTAATGTTAGGGGAGGTCAAACCCACTGGGGATTTTTTTTTTTGTTTCCACCAAAAATTAAACAAATGGAGCCATGCCAGAGCCTCAACTTTCAGCAGTCCTGCCTGCAAACGTAAAGTGGCATTAGGCACACATGATGTGACAAAGAAAATAGATCTCAAAAATTTTCATTGGATTACTTCCAGTGAGCCAATTTTCACAATGAGCTGTGATAAATACACCGCTGGGAGCCATATAGCAGCTGGGTTACCCTAATAGCAGAGGGTATATATTGACCTCCATTCGGTGGCAGTAGTGCTCCTTTGTGCACTCTCAGTAACATGCTCTATTTGTGCTTTCCAGTCACCAGTGGCATGAAAAACAACTCCCAAATATGTATAAAACATTACCTGTTTGATATTAATCACATCCACCTGCCATGTATGCAGGATTGGCCTCCTTGCAAAAACCATAACCTTTTTCTGAGTTCTTCATTGCAAGAAGCAGCCAAAGGCCACAATATTCTCCTCAGCCCAAGGGGTGTTCTTGAGAGGACAACCGCATCATCTCACAATGTGGGTGAATTCTGTGAACTGACTTGTCATCAGACTCTTCCCATGTAATAGCTCAAAACCTGTGCCTAAGGAAGGATGGGCTTATTGATGTACAAGTCAAAGGCCTGTGTTGCCTCTCAAAAGATAAAGTGTGGCCTTGAGTTGGTGTCGACTCCTGGAGACCACAGAGCCCTGTGGTTTTTCTTTGGCAGAATACAGGTGGCCATCTCCATTGCCATTCCTGCACAGTATGAGATGATACATTTCAGCATCTTCCTAGATAGCTGCTACCCAATTTAGGTGCTTTCCATAATCTGGGCAACATACCAGCAGGGATTTGAACCAGCAACCTCATGCTTGCTAGGCAAATCATTTCCCGCTGTGCCATTAGGTGGCTTGTTGCCTCTCAAGGTGTGAATATATCGTACACCCATAACGTGAATAGTATTAACTATGTGAACTGCCCTTGATAAAGTGAAATATGGAGGGCATACTGCAATATCAGTGGAATAGTACAATGTCTTACCCTTTTATATAATACTTCATGGCATCTAGTGTAGGGCTAATGTGCTTTATGACACCCAGCATTTTATATGATTTTTTTTTCTTGTGGTGGCCTTCTCAGAAAACATTTGTGGTGGCTGTCTCAGAAAAGCTAAGAACCTTGGTCAACTTCCTGTTCTCTAACACTTTCAGTGAGACCTTGTTAGTAAACCCTTCCAATACCGTTAATTACCAAAATGTCTAATTTGTAAGCCTTTCTATCCTAGAACAGGTTGTCTGCAATCACAAATACCTCTTTTCTGAAAAGGCAATCATTTGCTATTTCACCAGATTCTTTCAGAGTTAAGAAGAGGACTCACAAGTGCTAATGTCCCTAATTAATTAATCAATAAATCAGTCAATCCATATCTTTGCTCTAGAAAGTTCTGTGTTGGTGTTATTCTTCAAGAAAGTGTGCTGTGTGAGTGAAATGTACACAGTGCTATAACTTAGGTTTGTAAGACGAACAGCCCCTTGAAAACTTTATAAACAATACATCTACTTGTCCAAAACGACTCTCTTAGGGATCACTGGAACACATTGCCAAAAGCAACAGATTTGAGTAGCAGCCATGTGAGATCTGAAACATTTTGCAGCTCATAAACAAAGCTGCTGGAACTAGAAGCAAACCACCGTGATAGGGGAAATGCAGTGGCTTGCTGTATCGCTTGTGGCAGCTCTGTGGCAATGTGGGGATATTTACTAGCTTGTGATTGCTTTCCATAAAAGCACTGAATGAATAATTCATGTCGATTTGGGGTTTCACAAGGATTTTTTTTAAAAAAATCTCCCTAGAATCCTATGACATTGTAGTAGTACAACTTTTATAAAGTAGCTGACACCTTCACTTGAAGTCCCAAAGAGTGGGAATGTCATCTCATTAGCCAATTTAAGTGTGGAGATTTAACCTACCTCTTAATCAGTTTGAGCAACTAAATGCTACACAACCTTGATAGATCTCTAGAGGCATTCTTCCACAGATCTCTGGCATTCTGCTGCTCAAGTCCTAATGTGGGGATGCTCCAGCACAACACTGCATGCTCTACAAATGAATGAATAAGTAATAATGACCTGGAAAAGCTTTTTCTAATAGTATGAGTGGTTAACAGGGCACTCTCGCCTTTCATGTCAGCCATTATACGCCATCTTTGATTGCACACATATCTCTTTGTTGGGATTTTGTGTGGATACTGCCATGGACACTGCCATGGACATTACCATGGACATTGTCTCAGTTCTTTGTGTGGGGCATGCTTGCCCAGAGACGAAAGTTTGGGTGGTATAGAAGTTTGATAAATAAATAAAATAAAATAAATTTGAATATGTCTGTGTACTAGTTGGGGTGTACTGCGGGTGGTTGGCATTGCTTTCCAAGGTTAAAGAGCTGGCAGGACAGCCAGAAGGGGGAACAGTAATTACATTTCTGATTTCCCTCCCTCTGCAATGGCCTGCTGATCTGTTGATGTTACTTTTTCTATTCCCCACCATCACTGGAATAGCTGCCCTATAATCAGTGGGGGACCCCCTCTCTCCCCATCTCCAGTCAGACCCAGACACATTAAAACTCAACTCACCCAAGTTTTCAAAAAGAAGCCCAATTAAAATACCCATCCTCCTTTACACACCCACGAGGGACTTTGAGCCAAACAGCCTGGCCCTCACCCTCATTATCCCCCAAAGTGGCTCCCCCAAAGGGGTGACAGGCAGCGTTCCTATAAAGGGCCAGAGCTGGGCAGGTGACCTCAGGAACTGCTGAGTCACTCAGGAGCTGGTCCCAGTCCTGCACACACTCCCCACAGATGTTACACAGAGGCAACAGGCAGCAGCCCCACAGGGGAAGCAGGAACAGGCAGGTAGTAGCAGAAGGAGCCAACAGCACCCACCTGGTCTCTCACCTCAGGCAGCACTGTATGGGAAGCAAATGGACTCTTCCTCTTCTCTGTTGGGCTTCTAGATGACAAAGAGTTTGTAGGCAAGAAAGCTGGAAAAGATGACTTCTTTTGCATCTGTGTAGAGGCATCCCACTGTTGAACCACTCAATTAAACAAACTACAGAAAATGATCCTTCAGCGTGAAGATGTTGCTGAATACTTTTGGACTATCTTATGTTCTGGAGGAACAAAGACCAATAGCGAATGAAGAGAAACAATGAGAATAGGAATATTTCAACAAGCAAGACATGGGACATATATCTCTGGCTGTAAGTGATCAGTTAATCTATCATACAGAAGTTAGAAATACAGCAAGAGAGATGTAGGGAAATTAAAGGAGACCTTTCAACAACAAAAACCATGAACAGTCAAGTTTCTCTTATGCTGCAGTTGTGTAATAAAAGGTTCAAAGAGGGAGAAAGTTTGCTAGGGCACATATGCTCATTTTGGGGAAAACTGAAAGAGTTGGAACTGTAGGAGATAACTATGCCCTAATCAACAAATATTGGACTCTTGCTTAATACCCTGCCTAAAAAAATGCGAGTATATTGATAGCTTTCTTTAAATTAAAGAAAATGTGACTTTGTGTTTTGTGCAGGAATGTTTGCAAGAGTTTGAACTACTGTTTCTGGATGGGGTGACAGGAACAGGTACTCAGTCTGGGGGGGTTTCTGGATCCAAACCTCTCCCTGGTGTCCCAGGTGGAGTGTCTTTAGCTGATATGTCAACTGCATCTGTTTCTTGAGATAAATTATGTCAGAACAGTGGTACATATGCTAGTAATCTCTAGACTTGACTACTGCAATATGCTCTACACCGGCCTGCCTTTCTACATATTCAATTCTGCTTGAGCGTCTATGTTTGAATGTGTCTGTGTACTGGCTTAGTGGTGGAGTCACAGTTTGTCTGCTTCTCACTCGTTGCCTTAAAGTCAAACTGAGAGGTTCTCCCTCTCTCTGCATAAGAGACAGTTAGTCTGTTTATTGTTTTCCTAGCCTTTGTTTAGTTAGTAATAGTCACTAACTACTATTTAGTTAGTAATAGTCAATAGTAACTTGACTATTACTAACTAAAACAAAGGCTAGGAAAACAATAAAGTACCCTTTATTACGGTCAGAGACCAGCATAAAATTACATATTAAATGAAGGTAATATTAGAGAAAAGTTACATGTTAATAGAGGTGATTGCAAATACGATGATAGCTATTGTGAAAAGGCTAGATGTTAGTAATAAATATCAAACTCTTGTTTCTCAGTTAGTTGCTTCTTGTTCAATTACATATAGAGGATAAGTAATTTATCTGCAACAATCTTGTGGATAAAAATCAATGTAATATGACTGTATGTGGGTACAACTAGATGCCATTTCCATGACAGAAGCAGCACTCTTCCAGCCATAACAATTGTGCGAATCACCAGGTCTCTATCTGTACAGTCTGGGTCATAGCAATCTCCATGTATATTTGCATCTGAAGACCTCTCTGGAATTCTCATACGTGCAGGGTTGAGGGGAAGAAGAGTTAAGAGTGCTCGCTGAACTAATTTATTTATTTTATTTAAAATATGTATTTCAATCATTTGGAAAAATGTTTACTATGGTAATAATAATATCTAGCATTTGCAAAGCACAAGTGATAAAAGTGCATCATATCAGTTGCAACTGGTGGTTCCTGGGACTGGGGGTTGGGGTAGCCAGGGCAGGTGATGGTTGGAGCCACAGGTAGTGAGAGGTGGAGCCAATTGGGGGCAGCTGCCAAGGTAGAATCAGGACTAGGCAAGTGCCTTTGCAAAGTGCCAATTTGTAGTGGGATCAAAAATGCACACACACACACACACACACACACAAACCCAAGCACACAAATCTTAATTGCTCATCAGCAGAGATTCAGAGAAATATGGAAAACATCCATTGTTTTATAGTGCTTAACAGGACTACAGTAGCTTTGTATCTAACACAGCAGGATCAAACACAAGCACACACAAGTTAACTGTGCAGGCCACAACTAAAGCAAAGACCTACAAAAGGCTGCTTCTGTGGAGAGTAAATGCATTCTGAAGTCACCAGGGCAGCTCTGTCTGCCTGATTATTTCAAAAATGAATGCTACTACTAATAAACAACCACCACCAGAGAAAACTCTGAGCCAGAATGATACAGTGGCAAGTGTGCTGGACTAGAATGGGAAAATCCAAAGTCAAATCCCCATTCAGCCACTAGGTGACTCTGGGACTGTCGCATAACCTTCCTCATAGGGCTGTTGGGAGGATAAATGTAACCATATGCACCACTCTGGGCTTCTTGGAGGAAGCACAAGCTATACATGTAAAAGCAAATACATTTATATACTATTACTACTACGACTACTATGAATATTTATATACCGCTCTTCAACCAAAGTTCACAAAGTGGTTTACAAAGAAAAATACATAAATAAAATAAGCCACGGGTAAAGCAGAGACCAGCTACAAAAGTGGAGAACAAATGCATTCTGAAGTTAAAGCCTGCCTATTTCAGAAATGCATACATAAATAATAGAAAAATCACAGGTTTTTCAATGATGCTTGCTGCAGCTATGAACCATCTCCTGTAGCTTTGAGGACACCATGGGAACCAAAGATGCGTGGGGACTTCCTCTCACTACTCCATGCCTGCTGGGAGTGGGTGGGTGCCACTTTCTGCCCACCTTGGGTGCAGTGCTCCCTTTAACAGGGATTCCCAGATGTTGTTGACTACAACTCCCATAATCCCCAAGGAAAAGCCATAGCAGCTGGGGATTCTGGGAGTTGTAGTCAACAACATCTGGGAATCCTTGTTAGAGGGAACACTGCTTGGTCCATCACTCAGCCTGGTTGTCCATCTTAGTGAGCAACAAATGGGTTTAAAATAACAACAACAACAACAACAATAACCACCAGTGGACATATTAATGTTACAGATACTGGCCACAATCCTGAGGAAAAACCTGGTTAGCTTTCTGCATCGAAAATGGATTTTAAAAATTATTCTCCTCCCAACAGAATCCATTTTTTCTCTACATACACCACACCCACATGGAAAGCCACTTCTGCAATTATGTGAAAAGCAGTTTGGACTCAGAAATCCATGCATATGCCCTAAAAGGACTTCCTGGCTTCTTATGCCAGTTCCTATTCTAATTAGTCTAGTCTTACAGTTTGCCACTCTTTCCAATGTTTTCTGACATGTCATTTTGGGAATGGGCCATAAAGCTTTGCATACAGGTCAGAGAGCAAGGGAGAGAAAGCAGAGGTTACATTCCTTGCCTACAAGCAAACACAAACAAAGAAGCCAGCGAAAGATGACTTGCCAACAGCCAGCCAGCCAGTTCTCTGACCAAAATGGTGATTGGATTCTTCTGAGTAGTGTTTTATAGCTGCTTCCCTCATACACACAAGGAAATCTACTTAAGGAAATCTTAAGTAGGTTTAACTAACTAAAGGTTTATTCAGCAACAACTCTATTTTCTTCTTCCCTTTCCCTCTGTTTTCCTTTTGATTCCTCCTCCACACTCTCTACAGGTTCCCCCTTGGGACCAATGTCCAAACAAACCACAAAACTGAATAGAACACAAGAAGTATTTAAAAGAAAAAACTTCCCCAACCTTTGGGCACTTTGATTGGCTGCCTGAGGATTCAGTCAGCACAATGCCTTCTGATTGGTGCTCAGGGTGTTTTAAGTTCCACTCACCTTCTGAAAACAAAGGCAAGCCTTATAAGTGGCTCCTGCCTCATTAATATTCAAATTTGAGCAATGCTGTGTGTTCCTATTGGTGTTGACAAAATTCTGGTATTGTTGTCCATCCTTTTTAAATACTGGGACTCAGCTGCAGGCAGGAAAGAGGCACAGACAAAGAGGTAGTCAGAGAAATGATTACAGAAGACATACAGAGAAAGTATAATGTCTGACATATATTTTCAGGTATTTTCAGGTGGGCACCACCACCTCTGCCCTCAGGCAAGAGCCACCACTGCTTCACATGACTTATCTTGTAATATTTACAAGAACTTGGGCTGAATCTTGACTAGTATTTGTATAAATAGAAGACATTTTGCACATGCCAGTGGGAGAGGAAAATTTTCCACACCAATTCCCCCTTCTTTTCCAAAATATGTCCTTGAGGGTTGAAGGACCCTAAAGGACTTATTTTCAGGGGATGCAAGGGCTGAAGAAGGAAGTGGGGATAGGTGAAAAGTATCCCTTTCCCACTTGCATGAATGCAATGTCTTCCATTTGTGCAAGTAGTAGTTGGGATGCTGTTCCTTGTAAGGTAACTGTTGTTATTGCCTTGTTGCACCTGGAGAGCTCAGGCTGAGAGGGAGAGCCATACCTAAGGCCACCTAGCCAGTTCAGTGAAGAGATATGATTCAAACTGGAGACATCCTGATTTGCCATTGAGTCTCTTAGCCACAGAGGCGTAACTATAGGGGGGGCGGGGGGGGCACGTGCCCCGGGCGCCATCTTTTCTGGTCACGTGGGGGGCACCGCCATGACAAAAAAAATTTTTTTAAATTTTTTCTTTAACATTTTTTGTTAATACAAATGTTTCCTGCTCAGTGCAGCAGTGCTGCAGCAGTCAAGGGAGCACGTCGGTGCCCCCTCCCCCATGAGCAGTCCCTTCTGCGCCGCCCGTGCCCCCCCCCATTGCTTTGCTGGTGCCTGGCGGCCAGTCAGTGGCCTGGCTTGGCGGCGGCAGCGGGCGCTTGTGAGGAAAAACCTAAGTATAATGTAGTATGGTGGGGGGGGCGCCATTTCAGTGCTTGCCCCGGGTGCCGTTTTCCCTAGTTACGCCTCTGCTTAGCCACTAATGTATACCAGCTCTTGGGGTAACAGACCTTTAACAATCTTAGAGTGCTCCTGACATAACTCTCAATGCTTTAGTGATCAGGAAAAGGGATATGTCAGGGTTGGTTCCACAGCTTTGGTAGAACTCCTGAAGATCACATGGATGGCCTGGGACTCAGCTGTTTGTCCCCAGACCCCGGCCCCAAGAAGACACAGACAACAATGTAGTGGGTAAAAAGGGCCACAGCTTTATTGATAAACTATAATCGGATTAGCGGACTGGGTAGGGTTAAGCTCACCTCCCCAAGACAGTGCGGGGCCTAGCAATGACCGGGTTCGGACTACCGCGTCCTCCCCCGCGCCTTGCTTGGGTGACACACCCTGGCTCAGGAAGGCAGCAGGTGGAAAACCTGCTCCCTCCCCTTCACAGCCAACCCCCAAGGGTCCCTGGATCCTTCTAGGTCTTCACACACCCCGGACCGCACAGCCTATGGGTATGTGAAGTGCCTGAAGCAGGTTTCATGGTGAATCGTCCTCCCTGGGCCACGCAAACCACAAGGGAGCGATTGACCAATCACCCATTTTAACTGTCCAAGGGTACTCACCGATGTTCTATCCCATCTACTTACCACCCATCCCGCACTGTCCCTGCCAAGCCGTGACCTAACTAACTAACCCTTAACGCTAGGGTAGCAGAATGGAGTAGGCGAGAAAAACCCCAACATGGCCAATGCGTTGGGAGCCAAAAATTCCTACTCGGCCTCCCAGGAGGGCGACCAGCCTAGACCCACTCTGAACCTAGGGAAGGGAGGGTGGGGGAACCAAATTCTGCACTGAGCATTCGGGGCGGGGAGCCACAGGAACAGCAACCTTAGCCCCACCCCACCAAAAGCTGAGGCCAAATCAGGGGCTTCCTAGGGCCCGTGCTAGGGGCTGAGACAAATTGCCCTCCCCTCAGTACAAGGCCAGGGGAGGGGGCATTCTGTTGATACATGTGGGCAAAGGTTGTGAAGCACACATGGCATTTGTGGGTTTCTTGGGTAACATTTGTGGATGCTGTATGCCAATACATGCTCACTCTTGTTTCACCGATACTGCTTTTCCCATTTTGTAGTAATTTTTCTGATTTCTTCCTACCTATTCAACCTGCAAGCAAGTATTTTGTAGATTTCTACAAAATACTACAAGTTTTCTACACATCTTTGTTTATTAACAGATATTGGTGCTAAGCCAAGAGATGTAGCTCAACCCACCAGCAACCTACTTTACAGCCTGCAGAGACAAAATAAAAGCACTAATTGACAGAATGATTCAGAGATGCTGATAACATTTCCCCCTGTAGAAAGCTTTAACATTTACTAGTAGTACTAATATTACTCTGGAATGTCTGGCTCCAGACTACTTTTTAAAATGGTAATAACTTAAAACAGTCTTAACACAGTTGGAACTCTCTGCTCTCCATTTTGTTGCTCTTCCACATAAGGGAATGATTGTGAGCACACTTCATTACATAGCTTTGCCTTCCTCATTTCTCATGCCAGCCTTCTGAAGGAATGCCACTAAGCCTGTGCCACAAATGTTTCTGACTAACTCTCAAACTTCTCTATTTGCAGACTTTTTCTAAGCTTGCTAAGCTTTCTTGTCCTTACAAAAAAACCCCAAAAAACTAGGCTAGAGAGACCATTTCAGCTCTTAGTCCTGTACATGTCTCCTTGATCCTTTCCACTTAAATGTGACGAAGAGGAAGTGCAAGGATGACAATCGATGCCCTTGTGAGGAGATCTTGAAAGATTACTATTATCCTCCAAAAAGAAATGAGTGTCCTTGCAGCAAGCGAGTATTGTGGTGCCTGTCCCAGATTTTGTTTTTTCCCTTGGAATTGTCTTCCCTTTTGCTTTCTCTCTATATAAGAAAGAGCAGATTTCTAAACTTGCTAAAAAGTACAACACTAAGAAAAGGCAAAAAGGAAATTTAACCATTTAAATTAAGCAGTGGGAAGATGGCAATGGGAAGGAAGGTGACAAAGGTTAACAAGGAATTAATGTGAGCAAATACAGTTATGGTACTTAGGTTCTGTTTCAATGGAGATAAGGCCCCAGGGGCGAAGCAAGAGTTTTCATTGAAAAATGACTTTTGAGGAAAGTTTTGAAGGAATTCCTATTCGACGAGGAGATTTGGTTTCTAGGACAAGCTTCTAGTCTAAGCTTCCTTAAAGCAGGAGATGGGCTAAAAGTCATGACGCCTGTGGAAAATGTTCAGCAACTACCAGTATTCTCACCATGTGTGGGCTTCTAGGTGGCCAGATTTGGCTTTTTAAAAGCCAAATTCTGGCTTATGGCCCATTCTGGCTTACGGCCCATTTGACCCACGAATATACCCCTTAGGTTCTGGCCACCCTGGCACTGGGCTTGCATATGGGAGGTTTTTGTATACTTTTAAGGTAGAAAAAGGAGAGTTTCCCTGGGATTCCACCCAAACCCGGGAGGGGGATGGATTTAAGCTCTGTCGATAAGTCGGTGATGGTGGCAGCATTAGAATTACCAATATTACAGGAAATTTTAAGGAAAAGCCTTGGATGGAAAGCATAGAAGGGATGCTTCAGCATTTTTCTTCCCCTCATGTGGGCTTGTTCTGAGACAAAGACATGTAATACACTACACTACTTCTGGCAGAAATTGCAGCAATGTGAAAGTCTGAGTTCATGTCCAGTGCCCCTTTTGACGTTCTGATCAATATCTGATCAACCTAGGTTGCCATTGTTGTTTTTGTCTGTTTATAAAAAAATGATCTGAATGCGTATCATTACTCTACTTTTAAATATTGTGTTTACATTTGCATTGTTGAATAGGATGTTGGTGCAATTGTTATTTTTACTCTAATTTAGAAGGAATAGACTAAGAGAAGATAAAGAACTGATGCTAGAACTGATTTTCTAAGGAGGCTTTATAATTTGGTTTTGCAATAGTGTTATCAAACATTTCTTTAGAGACATAAATATTAATTAATTAATTAAAATAAATATTAATAAATATACATTATTAAAACAGACGTTCCTCTGTTTTGAAGGTACATACTGAAGGTATTGTCTAGAACATCTGTCCCTGTGACTTTCTCACACTTACATCATCTTGCTAATGAAAACAGCTTTCTAGTTAGAAGCGCATACTTTTTCTAATATCTTGCTTTGGGAAAACTAGTACAAATACGTGAGTCATGGGAGGGGGCATCAATTTGTTTTTGATCCAAGGCCAACAATTTCTTTTGAAATTGAGAGGATATTCTTATATATACTAAAAAGGCTAAAGGCCTCTCCTTGCACACAGTGATAGCTGGGGAAGAACTGATCTTTCCAAAGACAAAAGTTGCTGTGAAGTAATTATTGGAAGTGTGCCTATAAGGGCAAATTAAATAGTAGACATTAATATCTGGTGGAGCAAAAACCTTTCCACTTTCTACATATTTAGTATAGCTCTGGTTTGTCTGATGCTTTGTTTCTGTTGTTTAGTTTCTTTCAGGGGTGACTCCATGATCCCTTTTTGTACACCATCAAAAGAAGTAAAGAACAGAATATATTTGTTGGATAATAGCATTGCATTTTAAGGATGCTTTAATGTGTGCATTTTTACATTAAATGCCATTTACAAATGACTGCTACTGAACATCACTGTGCTACTGAACACAAATGGCTGACCCAGGTCAGGCACTTGAATCAGCTGGGCGCTTGCATAATCCCAAAGAGGATTATGCATAATCCCACCATGCTGGCTGCAAACAAAAGACCAATTTGTACATTAGCATGATAGTCACTCAGCCATGTCACTCACAAAAGCTGCTGGCCATGTGGTCACCTATGCAATTTGTAAATTGCCTAGAGCTGTTTAGATGCAGTGCTATAACAATATATTAATAATAAAAAAAATGAGACCCTTGTGGCAAGGCAGCACTCATGTTCCAGGATAGTGGAATAGTATATAAATCAGACCAAAGTTGGCTAGACTCTGGTTGCAGCTGCTCAAATAAAAATGTGTATCAAATGTCCCAGAAAGAAGTATTGCAACACTTTTCAGAAACAGAATAAAGGCTTTTCTTACTGTTTATGATTGGCTCTGACTGCTGTACATTCTTTCTAGCACACTAGCAGTTTCCTTCCTGAGGCAAACAAAAGTTTTGAGAGGGGACAATTTTTGGTAGGGAACGTGGTGTTAGGGAAGAGTTGAATACTCCCCTCTCCCCGCTCCATCTTGATTGCTTTCCCTGACTATTTACATTAAAAAAACCAACAACAACAACACACAACAACAACACCACACAACACCCAAAATATAAGGTCAAACCAACTACATATTCAGTGAATTTGTATTTTTGCCTGTAACCTACATGCATCACAGCTGGCCTTCTACTCCAGGTTATATCAGGCAAAAGAAAAAAGTGGGGTGTGTGAGAGATCGATCAATCAATCAATCAATCAATGTTTCTTATGGTAATTGACCAGTAATATGACACATTAACACAATAACCTTCATTTGAACAATCATATAATGGGAACTACTTGAATAAATTATTGATGTATCTTGCATCTCCTCAGTATTTATCTAACAGCAAAATAGTGCATATAATTCATGGGTGTGTCCTTCAAACAAGGGGAGAATAAAACATTTTCTAAGATTACAGTGGATTATCTTAGATCTACGATAATATGTCCCAACTTCTCAAATAGCCCCTGCACCACACAGACAAACATCTTTATTATAGGGGATTTTGTTGAACCGCTCCTTGAGATCTGCTGATGGGAGAGCATCAAGCCTTGCCAGAGGGAAAAATCTACAGTATTTGGGTGCAGTATGTGGGCATTTCTGCTCTCCCATATCTGAGCATTACCGTACTTGGTAACTTCAAAACCAAATATAAATCACTTTGTCTGTCTATGGGGCTATTCACATGACCGGGTGGGCAGGAGGGCAGGGAAGGTTTTGCCAACTTACTTCCCCCCAGACAATCGGCAGATTGCTGCTGGGAGCATGTCTTGTGCTGCCAGACAATCCATGCTGCTCCAAGCAGGATCTCCAGAGGCTGGTACGATGTGTTTCGGCCTCCACATATCGCACAATGGACCGCATGATGAGCATGGTGCATTGCGGGATACCCAATACATGCAGCCCAAGCGGTCACACAACCTTGGAACCAGGGTTAAGGGTATGCTTGTGCCCTTAACCTCAGTAAAAGGTGTGCATGTGTGGGGTGGTGGTGAAAAGCTGGGTTAAGTGGGTGGGCAACACCAGGATCCACACAGATCCCTGGTGCCACACACAGGAAACCTAACCCAGGTAAGGCTGCTCTGGTTTGGGTTAGGCTGCTCATGAGAACAACCTTTCTGAGGCTATTCACACAATGGGGCAAAATCGAATTAGCAGAGGCTAGCCCGATTTCGCCCCATTGTGTGAACTACCGGGCTCGGCTGTGAACCTGATGGTTCTTAGGTGGGTAACCTGTCTAACTACCCCTGCCCTAAAACCAGGTTTGCGGAGCGAGTGCTCCGCAAACCTGGTTTTAAAGATCGTGAGTAGCCACGGTGTGGCTCCGTGCCACGGCTACTCATGAGTTGATCCCCGGAGGGGAGGCGAAAAGCCGCTTCCTGGCTCTGGGGGTCTCCCCAGTATGCGCTGTGCGCTCACGCAGGGCATGCTGGAGTTACTGGGGGCCGCGTGGGCCCCGAGCTCCCCAGCCCCCACCGGCTCTGTCACGGAGCTGGCAATAGTGTGGGCAGCTGATCCGGCCACCCAGGGCCCGCTCTGCTTGTGTGCGGGGAGAGCGGGCTTAGCCCGCTCTCTCCGCGCTCTCTTACGGACCTTGTCTCACTGATCGTGAGACCCGGCTCTATATCTGTTAAATGTTGTCTAAGATAGAGCCTAACCTGCTTGTAACTGGTAACAATCATAACATTAGATGGAATCCCATAAGTTTACATACATACATGGATAATGGGGTAGCAGAATTCTGAGGTGGAAAACGTTCTGTATAATTTTGTACCGCATGCTGGAAACACTTCGTTTAAAAAAAGGCTATTATAAAAAATCTTATTGCAAAAAGAAAACCAACCCATTAGTGAGAGAGTTCCCAGCCTGGTCTACTCCGTGTTATGCTAGTTTTCTAGTCCAAGAGAGATTTAAAACAATATGAGGGAAACTTTCAATAATATTATTTCCCAATTCTAATCTGGAGTGTTACTGTCCATTTTACTACTTCAGAATGCTACCTCATGCTAATGCCTGTGTAGATGTGTAAATATGTGTAAATATCACCATCTAGACCACCTTTTTCGTTTATCTATTGTACATTGGATTGCACCAGATGATAATGCTACATCTAAAATAATAATTTTGCAGTTCCTTGAGCTGGCTTGGTTAATCTAGCAATATGAGGCAAGTTTTAGCTTTTGTGTCAATAGTTTTTATGCCTGAATGTCAGCGGAACATGAGGATAGTTGATTTAGTGTACAGTGCCTTTTGACAAATATTTGCCCTTCATTACTTCCAGCACACACGATTTATGAAGAAGCAGTTTGGTATATCTGACACTGTATAAACAACTGCTTTTGCCAAGGAGTGGCTTAGTCACTTCACACCTAAGGCACTGTGTTAATATAGAACTAATCACTATTTCTAAAAGTGTATGCAAATATAGGCAAATTAGATTTATTAAAACGATGAAAGAGAGCAGGGAATTTTTAATAAGTAGTTATGTTGTGCAATATCTGTTCATAAAGGAGATGTAATGATGCATTATAAAGTCTAGGAAAATGTAATCAGTGTAGAAAAAAAATAATGAAATGGTTGTTTAAACACTATAAAGCTAATGTTATAGTAATTACTTCCCACTGAGTTAGGCATGGAACGCATTACCCAGGCTGTGTTTGATTAGTGATCTTGCCAACAACAGCTGGCTGTTTGCTCAATTTTATTGTAATACGATTAATTTAATATAATTTTGAAGTGTAATGTGAGCCACCAATAAATAAATAAATAAATACATACATACATACATACATAACGAAGATCATGAGTTAGCACTGAGGATCATGGGATCCTGTATTGTACCAGTTCTTATTGACTTCAGTGGACATAGGAACATAGGAACATAGGAAACTGCCATATACTGAGTCAGACCATTGGTCTATCTAGCTCAGTATTGTCTACACAGACTGGCAGTGGCTTCTCCAAGGTTGCAGGCAGGAATCTCTCTCAGCCCTATCTTGGAGAAGCCAGGGAGGGAACTTGAAACCTTCTGCTCTTCCCAGAGTGGCTTCATCCCCTGAGGGGAATATCTTACAGTGCTCACACATCAAGTCTCCCATTCATATTCAACCAGGGCAGACCCTGCTTAGCTAAGGGGACAAGTCATGCTTGCTACCACAAAACCAGCTCTCCTCAGACCAGCTCTCCTCTCCACAGACACTTCTATGTGTTCTCCATTTCTATATTTGTATTAGTTTCCTCACCAGGATCTCAGAGCAGACATGGGTTGATCTTGTTCAGTCCTCACAACAACCCTGCTGTTAAGCTGAGAGTCAATGACTAAATTAAGCTGAGAGTCAGTGACTAAATTAAGGCTACCCAGTAAATTGCATAGTCAAGTAGAGATTTGTAACCAGGTCTTGCACCCAGACCCAAGGAGACACGTACACAGAATGTGTTATGGAGGAATTGGCCACTTTATTAAGGGTACAGGTTTTTTAACAGTGCCTGCAAGGCACAGCAGCTGGGATTGGCATTCACAACAGCAACAGTGCGGTCCTGAATGGGGCAGCCCCCCACGTGGCCGCCCCGCCCTAAAGGCCCATGGCGCAGACACCTTGGCTCCAGGCGGCCCCCTTCCAGAAGGAGACGCCCTTCATCGCCAACCTAAGCTCAGGTCTCTGCAATTAACGCCACCCGTCCGACGCTGTCAAGCCATACAGAAGGGTGTCATTTGCAGAGAGGTAGGAGCAAGGCAGCATCCCTGATCTGTCAAGCCTCAAGGGATACGCGCCTCCTCCTTACAGCTAACAAGCTTACCTAAGGTGCCGCACCGCATTAGCTGTTCACCTCCGCACTGTGCCCGCCGTCCCCCAGATGAATGTGACCACAATCTAATTGCCCGTCTAACTATTCTAATCTCGCTGAGTGACATTATTAATACCTGGCATAGATTGAGGTAGGCGAAAAAAGGTGCACGCTAAGGCCAATCAAGTGTACGCCCAAAAAATTCCTGCCCGGCCCCAAACGGCGACCAGCAAAGCCCAGCCTATGCCAGAGGGAGGGAGGGAGGGTGTGTGCTCTGCCGAAGGAATGAGCCGGCACCTGCATGCTGCTGGCTCAACACCGTTAGCCCCACCCCCATAGTGGAGCCGGGGCCAATGGGAGCTAGCTCCCAGTGCCACGTGCTCCCGGAGGTGGGGCTGAGGGCAAACAAGCCACGCAGCCTAGAGAGGCTGCGATCGGCTGGCTTAGGTCTGTTTCAGTGCTGAATATGAGTTGCCAGGGAGCAACAGCAGGAGAAGGGGCTTGTACTTCATCTTCTGCTTGTGGACTTCCCAGTGATCTGGTGGGCAGATCACTCTTGGAAGTTTCCCATATTGTGGGAAACAGGATGCTGGAGTCAGGACTAGATAGACCTTGAGCCTCGTCCAGTAAGACTCTTCATGTTATGTCTCTTGTACCACAGACAAAAGTACCCCTAACATTTTATATTATATTTGTGAAGATGGGCTGTGGTCCAGAGAGACACCTAATCTTTGATGGTTTCTCCCCATATCAATGAAGAGACAAGGGTTATTTTGTACTGCCCCCCCACAGCATTCTTTTCCTCTGATGAAGAGCACATAGTCTGAAACACAAGATTCTGCAATAAACACATCCCCCCCCACCCATAGCAATCTATTATTCTTCCTTTTTAGGCTCAGTTTTTGGTGGTGCCCTCCCTCCTGTTTTTCTCATGCTCATGAAATCACACATTCAAATGAATTTGAATGTGTGTAAAAAAAGAAATTAATTTGAATTTTGGCACAGACACTATTTTACAGGATAATTGGAAAAAAAAGTGCATCTGTGAAACCCCCTTGCCCCCCCCCAACAAAGTCTTTAAACAAAGTCTTTAAACATTTTAAAATATATTTGATGATTCTGTGAGAGTAGCTGGTAAATGGAAAATCAGCCAAAAAGTTCAGCATTCTGCATAGAGAGTTCACATCTACACAGCTGCCTTTGGAAGCCCAATTTGGAAATAAATTTACTGTGCAAAGAAATTTATTTAGCTTACTGCAAGAGTTTAGAAACTTCCTCTATCTTTGGCATTTGAATGTTATCAGTAAGAGAGCTCAGAATCTTCCAAACTGATTAAGATTCATCATTAAATTTGTAGCCTTAGTGGGGTGTAAAAAAGAGCCTTCCTTAATGGTTGCCTTGCCCAGTTAGTTAAATGTAGAGGCACGTATAGCAAGGACTAGTTGATCAAACCAACAAAACTTGAGCAAGAAATCAGAGATGCACCTAGGTAATTTTGAAGCCTGCACCTAAAGGTCTTTGGAGCCCCCACCCCACTGGAGGCTCCCCCACCTGGAGCCCCCACCCCACCCCACCCCACAAATTAAGCATCATCCCCCCCACATACACCTTGACTCACACAGTATTTTTTAACATATGGATTCTTGAGGGCACAAACAGTAACTGAACTCTATTTATGCAAATATTTATTAGCAGGAACATTTCAACATGCAACATAACATATTCCCACCCCACACATTTCTTTCTCCACTCCCCACTCTGTCTTTAAAGCAGAGGTCATGCTCAGCCGCCAGGTGCAGTGTGGGCCAGTTGCACCACAGACGAAAGCTTATTTGGGCCCCCAGGGGGTGTGGAGGTCCTGGACTTTGGCTCGGAAGTCCAGGGATAAGAGCGCTTCTGCAAGAAATAATCCTTCATTAAATGCATAAACTAATAATCTGAGTAGCATCAGCTGGACGTTTGTTCAACAATGAATGACTACGTGTAGGTCTCCAAGAAACCTGGTTGCCTTTTGGAACAGTTGTTACCTAGGCATTACTCTAGAAATGGGGGGAAAAAGAGATACATTGAGATGGGGACAAGTGAAGGCGGAATAACTTGAGGAACAAAGAAGAAAAGGAATGAGTAACATCTGCTTCAAAAAATGTTGAACCAATGCATTGTGATTTGACAGCGGTACTGCTTTGAAATCAACAGGGTGCATATTTTGTTTGGTTAATAAACACAGATTGGCATTCAATCAGAAGACTCCTTGGGAATCACAAGGGAACCCAAGATGTGACTTTGGCCCAACAACAGAACTCCTTTTGAAAACATAATGGCAACTTTATTGGATAGCTGATCTGCAGGTTTCACAGGACAAGATGACTGGAATATATTGAAATATTGGATTGTCAAGTGTCAGCCAGTGGTGTAGTTGGACTTAGTCTGGAGCGACTAAGGTTCAGTTCCTTGCTTAGCTGTGAAGCTCACTGAAAAGTAGCTACATCTTAGCTTAATTTATCTCACAGAATTGTTGTGAGGCTAAAATGGTAGGGGGAACACTATGTACAAAGCCCAGAGTTCCTTGGAAGCAGAATGAGATAAATATGTAACAAATATTGGGCCAGTCTGTTTTTGAACAATGCAGCTCTTGTCAGTTTTTATTGCTAAATTCATTATTATTAATTTGCATACATGTTTTTATTTATGATCGTAATTATGCAACAGAAAATATTTTAGAAGCTCTCTGTGTGTGTGTGTGTGTGTGTGTGGCATATGTCTATAAAAATCCATGTGTACAATCATTCATTTGCTTTAGCAAGGGCATAAATAAACAACATTATAGGTCTTTGCATACTCTGAATGTTGCATGGTTTGCATACGTGTTCCAAAAGTAAGCACAGTAGGAGCAAAGCATTCACTTAAATCATTTGCCCAGTGAATTTTGAGTTCATATCTGTAATTGCAGCAGGCCTGACACACAAATGCAGAACAAACCCTCCAGCCAGATTTATCTTTGTCACACAGGTAACAGTGCTTAGTCTTGAAATCCAAAGGTATACATGATTCTAAGAAGAGCAATTTATCAAGTGTTTCATTGACACAAATTGAAATGAAACTACTTTCAGACTCCAGAGGTCACTTTGCAACAGGAAGAATTCATTGTCTCAAGTATACACAGTGGAAAAACTCACATCTCTGAATAGATTTTGTGAGTTCCAAACTAAAACATTATAGGTCACACATTTGAAAAAATATAAATATAAATATAAATATAAAATGATGGTGAGGCCTGTTGTTGACTGTTGTTGACTGTGCAAAGTCATTTTGTGTAAAACAAAAAACATTTAAAGCTCTCCCCCAGCATATTCCAGTGTAAAAAATAATGCAGTCAACTATACTATCTGAGTGGTGCGCAGAGCATCCGCACCTCTAGTTTGCTGCAGCCTCCATTTCCTTCTCCCACTGGTCAGCCACTGGCCACCTGCCCATCCCTGTCTGCCCCTCCCCCGCTGGCTGCCTGCCCACCCCATTACAGTTTTCTCCCCCACCCACACCTCCTATTGCCAGTCCCTCCCAGCCGTCCTTTTGTTCCTGCCTGCTGCTGCTTTCTTTCCGGGTAGCCGGCCACCCTCCCGCTCCTGTCTTCTCCCACCCTCTGGCCGCTCATCACCGTCCTGACTGCCCACTCCCATCGCTGGTTTCTCCCCCGTGTGCTCACTGGCCACCTGCCCCTGTCCACCGGTTTCTTGCCCGCCCACCTGCCTACCCACCCCTGTCACCAGTTTCTCCCCCCACCCCAGCTCATTTGTCCCTGTTGCTATCGAAATTTCACAAAAGCTGCCACACAAAGGATTAGCGAAGGGTACATTTACTTTTTCTGTTTTTATTTTATTGTAAACCGCCCAGAGACATAAGTTTTGGGCGGTATAAAAATATGTTAAAAAAATACATACATAAATAAATTTAAGAGAATTATATACATAGATTAAGTGGCAGGATTGTTTATGCAAAAATTGGTATCTGAGGAAAATGGGAAGTGTGACTTTATTTTGCACATATAAATCCACACACTAACTCTTTAAAATATATAATACAAATTTTATATATGTAAGATATTTTTTTATTAATGCTTGCAAAAGGAAAGTAAAAGAATAATTTGAAATTTGTAGGCTGTCAACTTCGAACATTTTTCATTTTATTGAATAATTATCATATATGGTTAATCTGAATCATAGCAAATTTTTAGCTCAGAAAGATCTTCTGCTTCTCTTGGGCATGATCTCATCTTTAAATGACTGAAATATTGGATTACTGAGTGTTAAAAATCAATTCAGAACAATAACAGATAAAATCTGATGATTGTATTCAGAATTTCTTTCTTTTCTTTTCTTTTTTAAAAGGTGAAGGCATGGGTGAGGGCATACCCTCTCTCCTGCTGTTGCTCCCCTGCAACTGGTATTGAGAGGCATTGTGCCTCTGTGGCTGGAGGTGGCCCACAGCCACCAGACTAGTAGCCATTGATAGACCTGTACCCTCCATGAATTTGTCTAAGACCCTTTTAAAGCCATCCAAGCTGGTGGCCTGCCCATTACCACATCCCATGGCAAAGAATTCCATAGATTCTTAGATGTGCTCTGTGAAAAAGTACTTCCTCTTGTTAGTCCTAAATTCCCCAACCTTCAGTTTCATGGGATGACCACTGGTTCTAGTGTTGTGAGAGAGGGAGAAAAATTTCTCTCTGTCCACTCTTTCCACTCCATGCACCACTATCATGTCTCCCCTTAGTTGCCTCTTTTCCAAACAAAAGAGCCCCAGATGCTGTAGCCTTCCCTCATAAGGAAGGTGCTCCAGGCCCCTGATCATCGTGGTTACCCTCTTCTGCTTAGGTAGGCTAAGTTATTAGTCTACATGAAAGGTATTAGTATACATGAAAGCCTACAAGAAAGCCTACATGTAGGCTGATATATTGCCTATATGAAAGGAATCTATAGGGCTATTCACATGGCCAGGTGGGCGGGGGAGTGGACAGGTGGGGGGAAAGCTAAGCAAATCTTACCTCCCTCCCTTATGATGACACACATGTTGCTGGGAGTGCAGACTGTGCTCCCAAATGAGCAGCACTGTGTCAAGCAGCGTGTAGCTCTAGAGGCTGGGATGACTCGTCTTGGCCTCTGAGTACTGAGCACAGTGCATTGGAGAATTCACCCAGGAGACGGGCACTCTTGGAGCCTGTCTCTGTATGCATCTGAGCTAGAAACAGCCCGAGCCTGCACACAATCAAGGAGCTAGGTTTAATGGCACACTGGCACCCTTAGCCCCGAATTAAGGCCAGGCTAAAAAGCCATGCTAGGCGGTGCTGCCCCACCAGGATCCGGCCCGATTCTGGTGGATCTCGTGCACAGCCCTAGCCTGGATTAGGCTGTGCATGAGAACAGCCTCTATTTCTTTTAAAGCATCAAACACATTTGCCAATTTGGGTTAAAAGATTTGTTTTCTGTTTTGGAATTCTTTGACATCTTGACATCAGGACAGGTGTATGTGTGTTATCTTTTTTATAAGATATGTTTGCACTGTTGTTAGAGTAAAAGAGGTCATTCACACAATCAAAAATTGTATTCTACCCAGGTTTGGGAGCTGTGTGTGCTCCCAGTTTTCAGATGTATAGATGCAAGGTAGGAGGAAAAGCAACCCAGGTTTTCCTCCTACTTTGCTTCCACACAACCACATCCACCCAGGTTTTCCTCTTACCTTGCTCCCACACAACTGAGAATTGGGTGCACACACAGCTCCCAAACCCAGGTAGAACACAGTTTTTGATTGCGTGTCTGACCTCCAAATGTTCTTTGTTTAAATGCACAGTATGCAACTTTGCTGAGTGAGGTGGAACTTCGTTGGGGTTTGTGCTACTAGTATTTTATTTGTTTTATTTCTCTCTGATTAAGGATCTCTAGTTCATTTCCCCTGATGATGGCCTGTGGGTAGATAATTGTTGTGTTCATTCCACACACAGGAAACAAAGTTTAGAAGCTGTGCATCCCCCCGCCCTCCCCAAGAGCACAATAAATTTTATTTTATGTCATGGTGGCTATAAGCCACCTAAACTGTGTTGTCGTAGAATTCTGAGAGAGGTGATTTTCTTTCAGACCCAGAAGGTTGAGTCAATCTATGAGGTCATTCACACAATCAAAAACTATGAGGCGAGTCTCACGATCAGTGAGACTCGCTGGAAAGGGTTTTGCTTAGCCCGCTCTCCCCACAGACCATCAAGCCAGCAGCCCTGGGTGGATCAGCTGCCCACATGACTTCCGGCTCCGTCATGGAGCCGGAGGGGGCTGCAGGGATTGGGGGCTGCATGGCCCCCAGAAGTTCCGGGATGCCCCGCATGAGTGCGCAGGGCATTCTGGAGAGACCCCCGAGCCCGGAGGCTGCTTGCAGCCTTCCAGTCTGGGGTCTAGTCGTGTGTTGCTACACGCCGTGGCAACGGCAACATACGAGTGAAAAGAGGAGGCTAATGGAGCACTTGCTCATTAACCTTGTCTTAGGGGAGCGATATTTGGGGTGGTTAGCTGGTGGGAGCTGCGCGGCTCCCGTTGCAGCACACGATCGCCCCAAAGTGGGCTAGGCTCCCTTAGCCCACTTTTGGGCAATTGCGAGAATCGCCTCTGTGTGTTACCCAGATTTGGGTGCTGTGTGTGCTCCCAATTTTTGGTTGTGTGGAAGCAAGGTAGGAGGGAAACCTGGGCAGAAGTGATTGTGTGGAAGCAAGTTAAGAGGACAATCTGGGTAGCTTTTTCTCTTTCCTTGCTTCCTGGGTAGCTTTTCCTCCTGCCCAGGTTTTCCTCTTACTTTGCTCCCACACAACCGCAAAATTGGGTGCACACATTGCTCCAAAATCCAGATAGAACACAGTTTTTGATTGTGTGAATAATCTCTTTATTAACTTTCAGATGTGGGTGGCACACAAGCCCTGTTCAGGCATTATACAAACTGGGAACTCTGTAATGTACAATATCTCTAAGAATGTGCTGGAAAGCCATGCTTCCGCCTTGAAGCACATGCAAGTCTCTCCATTTTCACAGTGTTTGTCTGCAGAGACAAACAGTGTACTTGGAGAGAGATCTTCCCTGTGATTTTTGTGAACACGGGGGAACCTTTTGGGGATAGTGCTTGCAGAGATATTGAGAGTAAGTCCATAGAATTTTTCTTTGACTTACTGGCCGTATTTGCACATAATGCAAAACCACAGATAAATGAGGCAGAGGTTGGAATTCCTGTATGTCCAATTGTGTGAAACCGTGGTCTTGTGCCCTAAATGATCTGAGGTTTCTCTCACCAAACTCCCATTTGAACTTTTGGTTTGTAATGAGTTTTGCCACTCCAACCCAAGGTTTGAGGACAATAGCAGTATAAACAAACGCAGACACTGCCATAACTGTGGCTTTGTGCTGTTTCTGGAACTGAAATAATAGAGGCGGTGGCTCAGGCCTGTCCAGGGATCTGCCCACTCCATGCCTGCCAAGTTTCTTGATAGCTGCCTCTTGGAGCACTTGCCCTGCCCCCTGTTTCTGAGTTACTGAAGCTGTTGACTGGCTACCAGCATGTCCCATCCCAAGCATCTAAGTCCATCAAAAAGAAAAGTCACATGGGGGGATGTATTTGTATTATTTTGGCCCAAGGCAAGCATAAATACAAAAAGAAAAAGAAACAACAGCAGCAGTAAATACATAAAATACAAAAAACATTAATACCTTCAGATACCGTATACATGGCATACAAGTCCATCAAAAAGAAAAGTCACATGGGGGGATGCCCACTTCCTACTGTGTCCCATGTCCCCCCTCTCCTGGCAATCAGAAGAGAAAAAGGATGGGATGGCGAGATGAGCACTATGTGTGTTGATCTCTGAAAATGAATCAATGAAGAAATATGTTCACAAGCACATGCAGTTGTGGTGGAACCATAAACCAGGCAACCCAATTAGATCGCAGCAAAGATAACATATGGCAGGGCAGCGATACCCGGGCTCGGGTTTAAAAGGAATTCTTGAATAACTCAGCTCTGTGTATTGTACATTAAAGTAGGCGAAAGATGGCCCCAGACCCATTCCTTTGGAGAATTGCACACTTTATGGTATTACTCAGGAGAAGAATCAGCCAGCAGGAGCAGCAGGCCTACAAGAAAGAACAAGTCAAGAACCGAGCAGAAAAATGGAAAAATAAGCCACTGCATGGTCAATATTTGCACAATATAACTGGAAAATCAGACATCACCAAGACCTGGCAATGGCTTAAGAATGGCAACTTGAAGAAAGAAACAGAGGGTTTAATACTGGCTGCACAAGAACAGGCACTAAGAACAAATGCAATAAGAGCAAAAGTCGAAAAATCCACCACAAACAGCAAGTGCCACCTTTGTGAAGAAGTAGATGAAACAGTGGGCCACTTAATCAGCTTAATCAGATCACACAGACTGACTACAAACAAAGGCATGACAAAGTAGCAGGGATGATACACTGGAACATCTGCAAAAAATACAAGCTACCTGTAGCCAAAAACTGGTGGGACCATAAAATTGAAAAAGTGGTAGAAAATGAAGATGCAAAAATATCATGGGACTTTTGACTATAAACAGACAAACATCTGCCACACAATACACCAGATATAACTGTAGTCGAGAAGAAAGAAAAACAAGTTAAAATAATCGACATAGCAATACCAGGGGATAGCAGAATAGAAGAAAAAGAAATAGAGAAAATCACCAAATACAAAGATCTACAAATTGAAATTGAAAGGCTGTGGCAGAAGAAGACCCAAATAATCCCAGTGGTAATTGGCGCCCTGGGTGCAGTTCCAAAAGACCTTGAAGAGCACCTCAACACTACAGGGGCCACAGAAATCACCATCAGCCAATTACAAAAAGCAACTTTACTGGGAACAGCCTATATTCTGCGATGATATCTGTAATAATAACAGCAACAACACTGATAATAAAATTCAGCCATCCCAGGTCCTTGGGAAGGGCTCAATGTCTGTATAAAACAAACCAGTCAATAACAACCGTCTAACTGTGTAAACAACAACAACAAATAAATAAAGAGAATCGCCTTAAAGGGTGTCGCCTTGCCCAGTTAGCAAGGGTGATGTGTTTGATTTGAAATGCAAAAATATGAAATATCCACCTGTGACATGTGGTCTGCATTGTTTTTCACAGACACTTCATCACTTGAACCTATAGTCACTGTGTAATGGACATGCATCTACTGTTCACCTTTACTTTTTCTTGGACCTGTTAGGTCAAAAATATTTCTGTTCTCCAAATATGTTACTTGTACTAGTCAGCCAGATCACTGGGACTCTGAACTCTGTGGATAGCAAAGGTTTCCCTTTGAAATCCATTTAAAAAAAAAAAAAGGAAGTAAAAAGAAAGCGGGGATCCTGCCATCTTAGGTTGGCTAATGAGTTGTGGGCCATGCCCCTCTTGCTGCATTTTTTTAAAAGTAAAGGACAGTTTTGTCACATGATCTGCTCTGGATAGTAGGCATTTAGATAGAATTCATTGCTCTAACTTGAATTCCTGAAAATCGCTCTCTAAAACCATGTTTTAGTGGTGATGGACAAGTTGAATTACTGTCTGAAATTCCAAAGGTCTAAGGTTTAGTACTTACTGCCTGCCTGCGGGTTCTCACCCTGTTTGTGTGTGTGTGTGTGTATTCAGCTCTGAAATTACATCTTTTGTTGAGATTGTTTACCTCCTGAAACCACTATTAACCAGAGATGAGCACTTGAAGTTGGTCTGAAACATGTTTTAGGGAAAACAACCTAAGGCTCCTTTCCTACTTTTAGTGCTATAGCCTTTGTTTAATGTCTTCCAGGAAAACAACTGCAGCAAGGCTGTGCCACTAGCAATATTCAGTGATGGTGGCTGCCATACTGCATAATGGCATGTCAGCCTAGTAATGGTGTATGCACACAAGTTGTGTGTGCGTACACACAAGGTGTATGCACGCAACTGGTGTTACAGAAGAGTAAATTCATTATCGTGCTTACTCTAGTGTAACACCATGCATGCAGCTGTACATGTACACACCATCATTAGGTTGATGAGGGAGTGTTACTCTGTTGGTTCTTTGGGATCTCTCTGTGGCATTCGATACCATAGGCCATGGTATCCTTCTGGATCGCCTGGGGGAGCTGGGAATAGGGGGCACTGCTTTGCAGTAGTTCCACTCCTATCTCTCAGGTAGATTCCAGAAGGGCACGGCCCAGATGGTGGAGCTTGGTGTCAGTTGCTCCTCAAAATGGGAGCTGTTATATGGAGTCCCTCAGGGTTCCATTCTGTCACCAATGCTTTTTAATATATACATGAAACTGCTGGGTGAGGTCATCAGGATATTTGGTGCTGGGTGTTATCAGTATGCTGATGATGCCCAAATCTACTTCTCCTTTTCATCTATTCATTCCCTAAATGCCTGCCTACAGGTAGCAATGGGCTGGATGAGGGATAACAAATTGAAACTGAACCCAACAAGATGGAGGTGCTCATTGTGCGTGTTCAGAATCTGAGGGATGAGTTAGATCTTCCTGTGCTGGATGTGGTTACACTCTCCCGGAAGGAGCAAGTACTCCTGGACCCAGGCCTCACCTGGTATCCCAGGTGGAGGCTATGGCCAGGAGTGCTTTCTATCAGCTTCAGCTGATTTGACAGCAGCGTCCATTCCTTGAAGAGGATGACCTCAAAACCGTGGTGCACCAGCTGGTAACCTCCAGGCTTGACCTCTGCAATGCGCTCTCTGTGGGGCTGCCTTTTTATGTAGTTCAGAAGCTTCAGTTAGTTCACAGTGTGGCAGCCAGATTGGTCTCTGGGGGCAATCCTGAGAGACCATATTATGCTTGTCTTGAAACAGCTACACTGACTGCCAATATGTTTCCAGGCAAAATACAAAGTGCTGGTTATTACCTTTAAAGCCCTTAATGGCTTAGGTCCAAGTTACCTTACAGAGTGCCGCCTTCCGCATGATCCCCACCACATGTTATGATCATTTGAAGAGGTATGTCTCCAGTTACCACTGGTGGTTACCACTGGTTACCACTGGTGGCGACTGGTGGTGACTCAGAGGCAGACCTTCTCTGTAGCTGCTCAGGGGCAGAGCTACATTGGGCAAATGGGTTCAAGGAACCCAGGCCGCGCCCAATCAGGGGCCGTGCTTCACGGCCTCGACACACCCCCCCCCCACGTCTGACGTCAGACACGGGGGTGCTAGTTTTGCTCCCGAGCAGGGGCCGCGCGGTGCTTTCAGGAGCTAAACTAAGGCTGGCGGTGCGTTTGCAGCACCAGTCAGGAGCGGCTCTTCCCTGCTAAGTCAGGGAAGAGCCTCTCCTGGCTGCGCTGTGAAAGTAGTGGCAACCTTAGTTTAACTCCTGAAGGGGCCACGCAGCCCCTTCGGGAGTTAAACTCCAACTCCTGAATGGAGCTTCAAGGCTCTGTTTGGGAGCCAGACCCTCCCCCCCGTCTGATGTCGAATGCGGGGGGCGTGGCTAGCCCAGCGTCTTACATCAGACACAGGGGGTGGGGTTAGTGGGGTGGCCACCACGGCCGCACACGGGTCACCAGTGGTCCTGCTCCACCGCGGTAGCTGCTCCTGGATTGTTGAATGCACTCCCTGCAGAGATCCATAATTTGAATTATTTATTGACTTTCAGGAGAGCCCTTAAAACCTCTCTGTTTGGCCTGGTCTTCCAGGGTTTTTTAGCTGTAAATGATTTTAATGTTGTAACCTGTTTTTTCAGGGTTTTTAAATGTTCTGATTGTTTAATTGTTGTTTTTATGATGTGTTATAATTTTTGTTTTAACTGTTAATTGATTTTAATTGTTTTGCTTTTAATTGTAAACCACCCTGAAATAAGGCTATTCACATGCTCCCCACCGGGGTGGGGAGTGCAGCAGGGGGAAGGCAGGGTTTTTACCTACCATCCCCCCAGATGATCTTTTGCTGGATCTTTGATGCACGCCACATGTGCCCAGACTATCTGTGCTGCTCCATACAGCATAGATAAGTGGAGGCCAGGAACATTCTGCTTGCACCCACGTATCCCACAATGCACCATGCAACCCCTGTGTGATGGGCATTCTAGGTGCCCAGTTCTGTGTCTGCTTGGGCTGCAACCAGTCCAAGCACATGCATGAACCCAGTGCCAGGGTTAAGGGTGCACTTGTGCCCTTAACCTCGGCTAAAAGGCTGGGTAAGGTAGCACCAGGCAGCACCAGGATCCATGCAGATCACAGCGCTTCACACATGCAACCTAACCCAGGCTGGGCTGCCTTAACCTTGGTTGGAATGCTCATGTGAATACTCTTAGTATGTCAGCCAGTGAGGCTGTTCACACGATGGCGCAAAATCAGGCTAGCAGAGGCTAGCCCGATTTCGCCCCATTGTGTGAACCACCGGGCTCAACTGCGAGCTTGGTGGTTGCTAGGCGGGTAACCCGCCTAAGTACCCCTACCCTAAAACCAGGTTCGTGGAGCAAGCACTCTGCAAACCTGGTTTTAAAGATCATGAGTAGCCGTGGTGTGGCTCTGCGCCACGGTTACTCGCAAGTGGACCCCCAGAGGGGAGTCAAAAAGCCACCTCCTGGCTCCGAGCGTGTCCCCAGTATGCCCTGCATGCTCGCGCTGGGCATACTAGAGCGAGCTCCCCAGTCCCCGCCGGCTCCATTTCGGAGCTGGCAATTGTGTGGGTGGCCGATCTGGCCGCCCAGGGCTCCCTCCCTGCTCACCCTTCAAAACCGGGTCTCACTGATCATGAGACCTAGCTCACTGTGTACCTGAAGAAGTGAGGGTGCCTTAGTTGGATTTTCCAACCATTATTTCAGTTGGAAACGGAACCATTATTTTTCACATTGGAAAGAGAGAGAGAGAAATCTGCATTTTTGTGTTGACTTAATCAATAAAAAAGAATCATCCTTTTTATTCATTTCTCCAGAGCAGAAAACAGCTATATGAGTGACAGTATCTCCATATTCTTTTACTCAATTTCCAGCATGCACAGTACTATCACTATAAGACAGCAAGTGGAATAAAATATTTCAAAGTATAAATTTCAAGCACTTTGGCAGCAAAGGGAATACAAATGTATTTTAATTAGAGACATGAACACAGACAAACACCTGCTGGCACAAATAACGAAAGGATTATGTGTTTCCGTGCAGACTGAAAGAACTGCAGCAATTGAAATATTCAGTCCATATTGTTAAAGTGAAGGCAGATATTCATGGTTGTTGTTGTTATTATTATTATTATTATTATTATTATTATTAATAATAATAATTCAATTTCTATACCGCCCTTCCAAAAATGGCTCAGGTTGTTCACTTTGTGATGATAGACATGTCTATGTTTTGCTGAGACTCTGCTGTAGTTGTGGCTGCACCTGGGAGAGAATAGGGATTTCCTTCCTTCCTTCCTTCGATTTCTATACCGCTTTTCATTAAAATAATCCCAAAGTGGTTTACAATATAATTAAAACAAAGCACAAGTAAAATACTAAAAGTACAGATATTGAATTTAAATATAAAAATATTTGAACATAAAAATAATATATCTCTATTTAATTTTTAAAAAACCTATATAAAACAGTAACACACAAAACACAAAGAAGCGGCAGTAAAAACTGCACTCTCATATAAAGCCTGGGTGAAGAGCCATGTTTCTACTTGTTTTCTAAAAACTGTGATGCGCATGCTAGCCAGGAGAATATTCCAAAGCCTTGGGGCAATGACTGAGAAGGCCTTGTCCTGTGTGTTTGACAACACAGCCTCTCTCACAGTCGACATGTGGAGCAGAGCCCCCTCTGATGATCTAATCAAGTGGGCAGAAACCCCTGGGAGCAGGCAGTACTTCAGATACCCAGGGCCCAAACCGTTAGGGACTTTAAAGGTAAAAACCAGCACCTTGAATTGGATCCGAAAACATATTGGTAGCCAGTGCAGCTCTTTCAAAATGAGTGTGATATGATCCCAACAGGCAGCTCCAGATAAAATCCTAGCTGCTGCATTTTGCACTAGATGCAGTTTTCAAATATTCTTCAAGGGCAGCCCCATGTGGAGCATGTTACATTAATCCAGCTGTAACATGACTAAGGCATGGGTATCTTAAAATCTTAATTGCTTACTACTGTTTATTACTGTTTATTATGTGTGAGGGTAAATCAGGGTTGTTTTAGTAAGTTCAGCAGAAAAATAAACCTAGATATTATGGGGTGGGTTCCACCACAGTGTTTCTTCTGCTAATGTAATGTGTTCGAATGGAATATTCACACTTGGCACTATTGCTCATTTGTTCACCTTCCAGATATTCAAATGAGGATTGTACAGAAAATGAGTGGGTTATGCTCCTTATTTCAAATAATGTACAACTTTCAAATTATATAATTAATTGACACAGCACTGAAATGAACTGAGTGACATCGTAGTCCAGTTATCTTTCCTCCATTGGTCTTCTTTCTTCTCTAGCTCCTTCCCTTCCCCTCTTTTTCCACTTTACCCTCTAGCGGTAAACTTCTCAAGAGCAAAAATATAAGAACTGCTGCTACAAAAAAGAAAAAAAAGAAAAGAAAGAAAAAAAAGACAGAGGCTGCTCCAGGTTAGGGATGTGCACGGACCGCAGAGGCGTGGACCGACACCGGGTGTGTGTGTGTGTGTCACTTTAAGGGTGGGGGGTTGTACTTACCCCTCCCACCGGGTTTCCCCCTCCAGCGCTCCATTTTTCAGTGAAATGTTTGGGGTGACAGCATTTCTCCTTGCCGCCTCTGCCCCCTTGTTGTCTGGTAAAAGTGGAAGTAATTTCTGCGCATGCACCTGTTGCTCACATGTGCATGCTCGCCACACAGTGTGCACATGCAATGTGTGGTGCATGAGCGGAAGTTACTTCTGCTTTTACCAGTCAACAAGGGAGCAGGGGCGGCAGGGAGGAACGCTGCCGCCCCGAAAAGTTCACTGAAAAATGGAGCGCTGGAGGGGGAAACCCGGTGGGAGGGGTAAGTACAACCCCCCCACCCTTAAAGTAAGACACACACCCCGGCGCTGGTCAGCCAGACCGGGCTGCTTGAGAACTGGTTTGCAGGCCTCTAACATGGCCTGCGGACCGGTTTGTGCACATCACTGCTCCAAGTTTGGCAGGACTGTAGTGGTCTCATTCCCTCCTTGGGCAAGTGGGTCATTCCCTTGAGCTAGTAATGGGCCTTTCTATTGGTGTGAGGTTTCTCCCACAACTCCTGACTCCTCCTCTGATGAGGATACCCCCCTCCAACAGTGGAACCCAGTAAGCCAAGGCTCAAAGATAAAAGTCTAGAAGCCTAATCCTGGATACTGACCTTACATACACACCAGCTGAACTGGACAGGGAAACCCTCAACAGGAACCCTGCAGGATTCACCCCTCAAGAACACCCCTGATAAGAAGCACAATGTAGAAGGGGAACCACTAAATGGTCCTACTAAAGACTCTGAGACTAGGGGTGTGCATGGAACTGACTGGTTCAGTTTGGTTTAAGTCTGAACTGGACCTCAAAGAGACTGGGCCAGTTAGGTCCAGCGCCCCCTCAAATCCCCCCAATTCGGTTCAGTCTGGGGGGGGGAATTCCATGAGAGTGTATACACACACACACACACACACACACACACACACACACACACACACACAAAATTTTACACTCTCTAGGGGAGTTGTCTGAGGTGGTGGTGGTGGGGTTTCCACTGAGGTTTTCCCTCCTCCCACCAGCCTCCATTATTTAATGACCCAGGCAACTCCGAGACCCATTGCACAGGTGCAGTGGCCTCTAAAATGGCCACTGCACTGAGTGGGAAAGGCCAAAGAGCCTTATTTCTTAAATAAGGGAGGTTGGCAAGGGAAGGGGGAACCTCCACAGACACCCCCACCACCTTGGACAACTCCCCCAGATGGGTTAAGTGTAAACAAAAAAACTAAAATTAGGAAAAAACCAAAAATTCATGAATCCCTCGAGGCAGGTTTCGGTCTGTGGTCAGACCGAACAGGGCATGCTTCGGTTTGACCCTGAACAGTTGAACTGAACCAGTTCAACATTTAACACGTTCGACGTCAAACCTGTTTGTACATCCCTATCTGATATAGCAACATCTTTGGAATGAAAACCCACTCCCAGCAGAATTATTGGGGAGACATTATTGGGGAGAAGAAATGGGGTAGGGCACAGACCACTGAATGCTCTCCTAGACATTAGTTGCAACCCAAACCTTGAGAGAGGCTAAAGTGGTATATAAGTAGTAGTAGAAGAAGTGCTGGCATTGGACTTCAATGGAACTCAACCAATGATGCAGAGTGTGAGGTTAGCTGCTCGGCGTCTCAGTTGAGAGAGGAGAGGTCTCCTCAAGAGGAGTGTTCCAAGTCAGAGCCAGGTGTTGATGACTGAGCCTGAGACGCCTAGAGAAGGGTGGGGACCTGCTGCTGACATCCATTTAAGCTCAGTTGCAGTACAGACAGATTGCTGGTTCCACAACTCCCAGTGCTGTGCTTTCCAGCCAAACCTTGTTCTCCATAGCCCAGTTAACAGTGCCAACTGGCTGTTTGACTCACCGGCTGCATTCACACGTAACGTGTAACCGTGAGTCCAATGAAAACCACGGTTCCGTGCCTCCCTCTCCCATCTGAATTCAGACATTCAGGAGAGCAACCTCTCTGCAATCAGTGAGACTGAAGAAAGGCAGGGGAACTTGGTGTATGACCTTCCTTCTTGACAGAAGGACAGCCCACACAGCCAATCACACCAGAGTTGAGGGAGGAGCTTCCTCCCTCAACTCTGGTTCCAGGGCCAGCAGCCCACAGTTACAAATTTGGATGTACTGCAGCTGCCTGAAACCTTAGGTTGGGGAGATGAAACTCACTACAACCCGGGAGTTCAGAATGAAGTTCAAATTCTGAACCCTTGGTTTTGTCGCCATGCCCAACTGCGATTCCCCGCAGTCGCAGACAGCATCCATGGAGCCATAGGCCTATTCAACTGCAGTTCCGTGTTATGTGCGAATGCAGCCACCACTGCCAGTTTTGCTTGAGCAGCACTCTGGCTGACCAGCTTGATTTGTATTCCAGCCTGTGTGAATTATGCTTTTATAGCAGCTCCCTTGGGCTGCTTCCAGAGGAGACCCGCCATCCAGTTCTGTCCACTGATTGACCTGAAGGAAATGTGGTACTGCCGTGGGTTGCTTTCATGAGGTTGCAGGTTTGTGCTGCTCTTCAACAGGCAGCTCTTGGCTGCTGCCACTACTATCTTTGTGTGCATACCATTGCTGGGTAACTGAAAGATGTGCAGAGTGGCAGTTTCAGATGTGTGCATGCTGTGATGGCCGTGGCAGCAAAACCATCCAGAGACTGTCCAGTGCAGCATTGCTTTTGCCTGCCTGTCACTCACTTACAGAAGGGGGGGCCTACACAGTTGCCTACCATTACATAACAGTTCTGTCTCCCCGTCTTACGAGATTCCTCATGCCAGTGTCTGGCTTTTCCTTTCACCTAGCCTCATAGGTTCTCCATCTTGCCTTTTCTTCTTCTCCTAGCATGTCTACTCAAGGAGGGAGTGGGAGATGGGACATGGAGGAAAGAGAGTATTAAGTAGAGCAATCCAATACCTGACTGTCAAAATAACAGTAGGGATGTGACATCGAACCAGCCCTGGATCTGCTCAAGGTTGAGCCGAAACCCTGCCCCCCCCCCCGGGCTGGCTTGGACTCACTGCTTTTGAGGGGCATTGCCATGGCCATGCGGGGGGGGGGGGCTCCAATGGTTCCCTCACCCCACTGGCCTCCCCCCAGTCTCAAAACAGCCCAGTTTGGACAGTTTTCAGCCCGTTCTGGGCCTCTGTGTACTGGTGGTGGCCATTTTGTAGGCCGCTGAGCATGCACAATGGCCATTTGTGCCATTTTGAGCCTAGGAGGAGGCTGGCAGGAGGAGGGGGGACTGCTGGAGGACTCCGTGTGGCCGTAGCAGCACTCATAGGAGATGGTGAGTCCTTAATTTATTTATTTATTTATTACACATTAGAATCCCTGAACCAGCTCGAATTTGAGCCAAGCGAGGGATGTTCAGAGGTGCACAAAACCAAACATGCCCAGTTCTTTTCAAGTCCAGTTCAGATTCTAACTGAACTGGGCTAACTGGTTTTGTGAACACACTTGGGTAATAGGAGGAACACAAACTGGTGGTAGCCAATCCACCCTGGTGTAGGGAAAATGTCAGCATTAGGCCTCTTCAGGGTGACTTGTTTTCAGCACTTGTTTAAGAGTGCTGCCCTGCAGTGCCAGAACGAGACAGTGAAAGATCAGACAAGGGCATCCTTCAGGTGTCATTACCCATCAGAAAACCACCTTGAATGCCCAATTAGGAGTCAAAAGATAAATAACTGTCAATGCCCAATTAGGAGTCAAAAGAGAAATAACTGTCAATGCCCAATTTGCAGTCAAAAGATAAATAACTGTAACAACAACAACAATCTAAAAAGAAAAAATAAGATAGACACCAGCAACATTCACTGGAGTTACTGTGCTGGGGATGGATAGGGCCAGTTACTCTCCCGCTGCTAAATAAAGAGAATCGCCATGTTAAAAAGGTGCCTCTTTGCCCAGTTAACAGGGGTTAACACAGCCAAATGCCAGCTCATTTGCAGAAGGCAGACTCTGTAAGACTCTGTAGGCAGACTCTGGAAATGTTGAGGGGGAAAGCTGGTTAACTGTTACATATTTTGAAGAATTTGTTTTAAACATAAGAACAGCCCTGCTGGATCAGGCCCAAGGTCCATCTAGTCCAGCATCCTGTTTCACACAGTGGCCCACCAGATGCCACTGGAAGCCTACAGGCAGAAGCTGAGGGCATGCCCTCTTTCCTGCTGTTACTCCCCTGCAACTGGTACTCAGAGGCATCCTGCCTTTGAGGCTGGAGGTGGCCTAAAGCCCTCCAACTATTAGCCAATGAGAGACCTCTCCTTCATGAAGTTATCCAAACCCCTCTTAAAGCCATCCAGGTTGTCGGCTGTCAGCACATCTTGTGGCAGAGAATTCCACAAGTTGATTATGCGCTGTGTGAAAAAGTACTTCTGTTTTTGGTCCTAAATTTCCTGGCAATCAATTTCATGGGATGACCCCTGGTTCTAGCGTTATGTGAGAGGGAAAAGAATTTCTCCCCATCCATTTTCTCCACAGCATGCATGATTTTATAGACCTCCATCATGTCTCCCCGCAGCTGTCTTTCTTCTAAACTAAAAAGCCCCAGGTGTTGTAGCCTTGCCTCATAAGGAAGGTGCTTTAGGCCCCTGATCATCTTGGTTGCCCTCTTCTGTACCTTCTCCAGTTCTATAATGTCCTTTTTTAGATGTGGTGACCAGAATTATACGCAGTACTTCAGGTGTGGCTGCACCATAGTTTTGTATAAGGGCATTATAATATTAACAGTTTTATTTTCAGTCCTCTTCCTAATGATCCCTAGCATGGAATTGGCCTTTTTCACAGCTGCTGCACATTGAGTCGACATTTTCAACGATCTGTCCACCACAACCCCAAGATCCCTCTCCTTGTCAGTCACCAACTGCTCAGATCCCATCAGCATATACTTGAAGTTGGGGTTTTTCTTCCCAATGTGCCAATTCCCAATGTGCCAATAAAGCCATACTTTCCGATGACCAGTGTTCCCTCTAACAGGGATTCCCAGATGTTGTTGACTACAACTTCCGTAATCCTCAAGCAAAAGCTATTGCTTCTGGGGATTCTGGGAATTGTAGTCAACAACATCTGGGAATCCCTGTTAGAGGGAACACTGCCGATGACCTACAGATACCAAAATCTGCATACACAATCCTGCCACCAAAATTAGCTGAATGCATGACTTTTTATGCCAGAACACACACACACACACACACACACACACACACACACACACACACACACACACGGTTTTTTTTAAGAAGAAATACTGAAGATAATCCCATTTTAACTCTTATTGTTCTCAACAGAATTTTAATACCCAGTAAACAGATCAATAATTAACAAACAACGCCATTCCCAAGAAAAGCAGAAGCTCCTTCTCAGATTCAAAATTACTGTGATTCAAATTTATACATATATGGCAAATTTCAAACTTTTATTTTACTTTCCTTTTGTAGGCACATTAATAAAAAATTCTGTTACATATATTTAATTTCTTGAACTTTCCTATAAATGTAATTTATACAAAATGACTTTGCCTAGTCAATGAGGGGTCTCATCTACTAGTAGCATATCAAAGGAGGGAAATCCTCTCTGAAAACTATCTTGAGTCAGGAGGGGCTTTCAGACATCATTGCTGTATTCAGCCAGGCCAGGAGAGCACTGGAAGAGGCAGAGTCTGAGGCCTCTTTGCTGCACATCTGCGGGGTTAAGAGTTAAGATTGCATTGCCAAAAGTATTGTGTCTCAGAGGTATTTGATCCCATTTGTAATTCTGTCACTGTACATTTAAGAAAATCTCTGTCCCTGAAACTCTAAGCTCTCCATAGTGGTAAGGTAACAAAACATGCTAAATTTTGTGTGAAATAACAAGAAAGAAAGTCATTTATTTTTTTACACTTTTCTCCCTGCTCTATCAGTTTCCAATTGTGTGATATGATCAGTGTTTAATTTCAAGTATTAGGAGAGTTTGAAGTGGCAGTGTATTTCCTAACAGCAGAGACAGCTTTAGGGGGCATGTGAAATGAAACACATCGCTCTGAGGAATCTGATTCAAGGCCCCTCAGGAACTCTAAATTAAACTTCCTTTCTCTGAAACAAAGGAATTCTTTTATCGACACCAAATGCTGTTAAACACTATGTAGTCCGCTTTTAGAAGCAAATTCCACATCATACCAAGCCAAAGCAGAAAGAGATCATGGAAACAAAAATAGGACAGAAACAATTTTAGCATTTAAATTTAGAATCTGCTGAAATGTCTTAGAAGACTAACAGATTCAAAGAGCTGTGTTGTTGGAAGGAAGGTGAAAGAAGATCCTTTCTTTCTGCCCTAAGAAATAATGTGCTGTGTGGGTGACTGACCATACTTACTAAAGTGTGTCGTCAAGTCGATTTTGACTCCTGGCGCCCACAGAGCCCTGTGGTTTTCTTTGGTAGAATACAGGAGGGGTTTACCATTGCCTCCTTCCACGCAGTGTGAGATGATGTCTTTCAGCACCTTCCTATATCACTGCTGCCCGATATAGATGCATACTAGCGGGGATTCGAACCGGCAACGTTCTGCTTGTTAGTCAAGCATTTCCCCACTGCACCACTTAAGTTGGTGATCATACTTAAAAAGTAGAAGGGAGGCACTGACAGTAGATGCACTGAACATCAGCCATTATTATTATTTCTTGTTTACACAGTCAGACAGCTGTTATTGACTGTTTGGTTTTATCCAGACATTGAGTCTTTCCCAAGGACCTAGGATGGCTGAATTTTATTGTCAATGTTGTTATTGTTATAGATATCGTCGCAGAATATAGGCTGTTCCCAGTAAAGCTGCTTTTTGTAATTGGCTGATGGTGATTTCTGTGGCCCCTATGATGTTGAGGTGCTCTTCAAGGTCTTTTGGAACTGCACCCAGGGCGCCAATTACCACTGGGATTACTTTGGTCTTTTTCTGCCACAGCCTTTCAATTTCAATTTGTAGATCTTTGTATTTGGTGATTTTTTTCTATTTCTTTTTCTTCTATTCTGCTATCCCCTGGTATTGCTATGTCGATTATTTTCACTTGTTTTACTTTCTTCTCGAATACAGTTATATCTGGTGTATTCAGGGGCGTAGCAAGGTTGGAGTGGGCCCAGAGACAAGATTTTAAAATGGGCCCCCCTGCCCAAAGTCCAGGGCCTCCGCACACCCCAGGCCCCCAAGGATTTAAGTCTGATATTCCAAAATAAGTATGCTGCCTGCAAATACATTTCACTGAATACACACACACACGTCACAATATATAGTGATATACATTGAGTACTATACATTTGTATTACTTTTAATGCCTAGAACACACTAGAAAGATGAATTATTAAAATGGGCCCCTCGCTGCAGATTAGCAAAGGAGACTTTCAACCATGCAGGGTGAACCTATGTTTGTTTTCCCAGAATTCTGAACAAATTCAGTCAAGTTTGATTGCAGGAGGTTTTTCACAGGAGGCTTTTAAAGCCCTTTAAGACACATCTCCTCTGGAATGGAGGTGCTGCATTCACATGTTGGCCAGATTTACCCTGAAGTCCCTTCAAGTTATTGGGGAGCAGTGAACACACAAGAAAAATAAAATAAAAGCACCACACATGCTTCACAGTTCTCACTCAGACCTTCTGGGTTGCAAAACAACTTGAACATAAGTGCATTTATAAATGAATGAATGAATGAATAAATAAAATTAATAAAATACTGTTCCAGAAGTTTTTGCAATTTTCTGCCATGAAACAAGCCACTTATAGGACTTTTTAGATAGTTTTTTTTAAGTCAGCAAATTTTACAAGCTGTTTCAAAATAAATATTCAGAGACTTCTCGGTCCCTCCCCCCCCCCCATATCCAAGCCCTATGGCAAGCAGATCCCTATATATGGGGTGGGGGGGGGCGGGAAAGGTAACCACAAAAAGGAGTTCACACTCTACCTGGCAAATGCTGGTCTGGGTTAAGCAGGGCAGCAAGGGGTCTTCTGCTGCAGAGAACACTCTGGCTGCCTCCTCCTTCCTGGCTTGTTTGGGCCCTACTCGAGCTCAGGCTTCACTGCGGCCTACACGGAGGCCTCCGTGGAAGCCCCGCCCACCCGCCGATCAGCTGAGAGGCGGGAGAAAAGGAGCTCTTTGCAGCTGGGCTGCTGCTTCGATTGCAGGCCAGCAGAACAAGCAGGAGAGACGGTGAAGAGGGCAAGTGGCTGAGAGGCTATGGGGCTGGGCAGGGGGCAATGGGGAGTCACATGAGGTGCCTCTGGGGTGCCCCTCCAGGCAGTGGGGCCCCCAGACAACTGTCTCCCCTTGCCCTATCATTGTTACGCGCCTGGGTGTATTGTGTGGCAGATGTTTGTCTGTTTGTAGTCGGAAGTCCCATCATATTTTTACATCTTCATTCTCTTCAACGTTTTCAATTTTATGGTCCCACCAATTTTTGGCTACAGGTAGCTTGTATTTTTTTGCAGATGTTCCAGTGTACCATCCCTGCTACCTTGCTGTTTGTTGTTGACTTTTCGACTTTTGCTCTTATTGCATTTGTTCTTAGTGCCTGTTCTTGCACAGCCAGTATTAAACCCTCTGTTTCTTTCTTCAAGTTGCCATTCTTAAGCTATTGCCAGGTCTTGGTGATGTCTGATTTTCCACTTATATTGTGTAAATATTGACCATGCAGGGGCTTATTTTTTCCATTTTTCTGCTCGGTCCTTGACGTTCTTTCTTGTAGGCCTGCTTTGTTTCATTGGTGTTGAAGTTTCTCATTATTGACCATTTGAAGTGCATCTTCTTCACTGTCCTTGATATATTCTTCAAGGCCTCTTTTCTCCTCCTCTAGTGTTTGATGGACTTGCAGAATTCCTCTTCCACCTGAGCTGTGAGGGAGGTAGAGCCTATCTACATCACTGCGGGGGTGCAGAGCATGATTGATGGTCATGATTTTCCTGGTCTTACGATCTAGCGTCTCTAGCTCTGCCTGGGTCCAGTCTATTATTCCTGCAGTGTATCTGATAACAGGTATAGCCCAGGTGTTTATGGCTTGTATGGTGTTCCCACTATTGAGTTTGGACTTGAGGATTTTTCTAACTCTCCTGATGTATTCACTGCCAATTTTTCTTTTAACTTCAGTGTGTGCGATATTATCAGCCTGGAGAATGCCCAAGTATTTGTAATGTTCTTTCTCTTCCAGGTTTTTGATCTTGCTTCCATTGGGTAGTTCTATTCCTAAGGTTTTTCTTATTTTTCCTCTTTTCATTATTAATGCAGCACACTTGTCTAGTCCAAACTCCATTGCTATATCGCTACTGAATATACGGATAGTGTTTAGTAGTGATTCGATTTCTGACTGTGACTTTCCATACAACTTCAGATCGTCCATGTACAGCAGATGGTTGATTTTACTTGGTGTTTTAGATGTTTGGTACCAGGGGCCTGTTTTGTTTAGTATTTGTGAAAGTGGGGTCATGGCGATTACAAACAACAGGGGGGATATTGAGTCCCCTTGGAAAATGCCTCTTCTAATGCTAACCTGTCCAAGTGTCTCGCCATTGATTGTTAACTGTGTACTCCACATGCTCATTGCTTTTTTAGATAAATATCTGAATGTTTTTGCTGACACCAGTTGTTTCTAAACATTTTCGTATCCATGTGTGAGGCAATGAATCAAAGGCTTTCTTGTACTCAATCCATGCAACACTTAGATTGGTTTTTCTTCTCTTGCAGTTTTGTAAAATCATTTTGTCAATCAGCAGCTGATCTTTTGTGCCTCTGGTGTTCGGGCAATTTCCTTTCTGTTCAACTGGAAGCTGTTTGTTAGTTAATAAGTGTTGCATCACTTCATCTGCTATTATTCCAGTTAATAATTTGAACATGGTTGGCAGGCAGGTTATTGGTCTATAATTACTTGGAACTGCACCTTTTGCTGGGTCTTTCATTATGAGGTAAGTTTCCCCAGTTGTTAGCCATTGTTCAATATCACCGCCTTGCGAAATGTGATTGAACTGTTTTGATAGTTGTTTATGAAGGCTTGTTAGGTGTTTAAGCCAAAAGCCATGCAGTTCATCGTCGCCTGGCGCAGTCCAATTTTTAATTTTTTTTGCTCTTTCACTTATTAATTATGGTGTTATTATTAGATCTTGCATTTGTTGGTTACATTTTTTGACCTCTTTCATCCAGCCTGCTTTTTGATTCTAATCTATTGGATTGTCCCATAATTTCCCCCAGAATTGCACTGTTTCGTCTTTATTTGGTGTTTCGACGTTTCTTGCGTTTTCTCCTTCTATGCTTTGGTAGAAACGTCTCTGATTCGACTGGAATTGGAGATTCTGCCTGTGTTGTGTGATTCTGGCTTCGTATCTGCTAATCTTCTTTGACAGTGCTGTTATTTGCTGGTTAATTATTTCCAGGACTTCTCTAATTTTCCTTGAATCTAGGTGCAGAGGCGTATCTAGGGAAAATAGCTCCTAGGGCAAACACTGAAATTGCGCACCCTGTCCAAGCATCTGACACCCATCTTTGGGATAACTTTACCATAATATCAGCTGAAAAAATACAAGTCAAGCTTGTTAATCTTTTAATATTTCAAAAACTATTTAGCAGTGGACTTAGCCAGACCAAAAAATGCTGGAAAACTACAAATGTCAGTATGTGGGGGCTCATGAAATACCCAAATACTATGTGGAGGTGTACTTGGAAAACTAAACAGAAGTGCCTGTCTAATTCTCTACTATGCATTGTAGCATCATTGTAGCATCAACTTTTAAAAATCAATGGAGAATTTGACATTTCCCAGATACCCTGTAAATAATTAAAAGATATGTGTCACTGCTTGGAATATATTCTAGACTTTCAGAAAGACAGTTAAAATGAGAAAAAAAAATTATTTTACAAAGTGGCGCCCCCCTTCAAGTGGTGCCCGGGCCACGTGCCCTGCCTGCCCTACCCTAGATACACCCCTGTCTAGGTGGTATTTTTGGATCAGATACTGTTTGGTGTTTTCATTCTTCAGCTTCTTGTCTTTCATATCTTTCAGTTTACTAGCATCTGATCTAAGCCTGGAGATTTTATTTTCTAATCTAATCTTCCATTTAGGTGATGTACTACTTTCTTTTTTTACAGGTCCATTGATCTTATATACGAGCTCTTGTGTTGTTATTGTTGCTGCAGTGTACATTAGATGGTTTGTTTCTTGCAAATTATTAGTAGTTATTTCTGCAAGTGCAGCATTGACATCTTTTAATGCCTGAGTAAGTTGAGTAACAGTTTTTTGGCAACTGTTTTTAGAGCTGGAAGTCGAACCCTGGTGGTTGTTTGGTTCATGTGCTCAGTTATTTTTTGCTTTAGTTCTTGTTGCTTTTCTGTTAAACGGCATTTGGGTTTTTGAGGTGAAGGCAAAGGGGAGGTTGCCTGGTTTTGATTTTGAAACAGTTCAGCAACAGTGGCATCCTCTGTTTCCAACACCTCCTCCTCTACCTGCGCCTGAGCAAGTTCTTCAGTTGGTGGTAATTATTCTTCCATGTCTTGAGCCTGTGTTGCTCTTTGCAGTTCTTCCAGCTCTACTCCTGTGTATACTTTATTTCTTATTATGAATCTTCTCTGGTCTGCTAGCCTTTGTTCTGTTATTTCTTTATCTGGGTGATTCTCTTTCAAATTTGGTACATTCTTTTAAAATAACCTCTTCTAGTTGGACTAGACTTGTAATAGTAGATCATTATTTCCATGTTCCATTTTTTGTGCATTTTTTCCGGTTAAGCGACGTTTCTTCTTTATTATTATTATTATTATTATTATTATTATTATTATTATTATTATTATAAACATATGCTAGACCATACTTACTAGCATATGTTTAATAATAATAATAATAATAATAATAATAATAATAATAATAATAATGGCTGAAGTTCAGTGCATCTGCTGTCAGTGTGTCCCTTCTACTAGGGTTCTGCACATGTAAAATTCAGTTCTGGTAGAGGTGTGCAAGAACACAATTACACAAATTATACTGGCACAATAGCCAGTAAAGAGTTTTCAGCATTCCACCATTATAAGCCCTGAACATTCTGTTGCTTATCAAAACCATTTGTCCAAACTGTTTGGCCTTCAGCACACATTCACTAGGTGACAAGACACCCTTCCTCTGTAAATCTGGTGAAGATCTATTTGAAAATGGCTTAGATAGAGCAGTTTAAAGGTTTTCTCTTTTGATGAGGTTTAAAGGGTTGGTGACATTTGTTCAGACTGAGGAAGTGGTATTCAAACGATATTTTAGTCCATTTGCATAATTTCAGCCTTTAGGCTGCATCTCAAAAAAGTGCCTTTTGTATATCCCTCTGGTAACACCATGTTGATGGTTATTTCACGATTGATCCTAAAAGTTATGTTTTAAGAGACATAAACATGCATCTTGCCTGCTAAAAGTGTCTATGTAGTAGGACTTTTGAAGCTCTCATGCCCACTGCATTGCCCACAACCAGTATGGCAGTCTTGTAGGGCACAATATTGTCAAGGATGCGGCCAGCTTTCCCATTGCTTCTGCCCAGCACAGTCTGGAGTGCCTACCCTGGTCTGGCATGCACCCCTCACCCTGGCCCCTGGCCCTGGCAAGCTGGCATTTCCTGCTGGCTGCCCCAACCCCAGGACAGATGATATCTGTGGATGTGCAGACAGTGGCTGGCTTTCCCCTCTGGCTGCTGCCCACGGCTGCTGCTCCTACCCACACGACACCCAAAGCAGCCATACTTTGCCTTGGTCCTTCAGTAGCACATTTCAGGTGCAGTTTCACTAATCACTTCCTAGAGATACCTCTGATTAATTTCTGCCTTATGCATCTCTGATCAAGGCAAAGTGTGGGTGCATGGAGCCTCGTTTCTAAAACCATCATCATATACCTGACTGTACAAAGTCTTTACAACTTATATGGCACGGAAGTTAAGATGGGCCCCTTGCAATTTCCATTCTTTTTAGAGCACAAGTGAACATGTAAAGCATCTTAACTTTCATCTTAAACCAAAGTTTTCTGGATTACTGAATATTTGAAACATTGGAAGTGGTGCTGCGCAACAGTTCAGGGAAACTTTAAAGTATTTGCACAAGAGCACTTTTGTGCAACACCTCTGGGACTGGATTTTACATGCACAGCAGACCCAGTCGAAGGGAAATGCTGACAGATGACTGTGCTGAATGTCGACCAGTAGAAATAAATATGCATCAGAAGGATATGTTATTTCAGTGTAGACCCAAATATATTAGAGGCTTGTTGAAGTATGAATGTTAAAATGAAATGAACAGGATCTCAGCATAAATGCCAGATCATTCAGTTTGGCAATTATTCTAAGTTGAATTTAATCAGCACAAATGAGTCAAGTGTGTAGCAATCTGTTGGACCACTCAAATGATTCGGTTGATCAAATACACCACGATTCTAATTGCTGTTGTCTCTTTTATTCAGAGGCTGGTATGTCTACAGTTTTTATTTCTATTTACCATTGGTTTGGGGAGCAATTGGTGATGGAAAGCTTGAAGCCACTAGGTGATGGAAAGCTTGAAGCCACTGCCAGGAGAGCCCAGGACCAGCCAGTGAGGGCAGTGCCAGGGTACGTGTGTGTGAATGTCATTTTGAGGCCCATTTTGCTGGAGAGACAGGCCTCAAAATGGTGCTTTTTTCCAGGGAAAGCTGATCTACCAATTGGGATCACCAAAGAGACCAACCCAGCAATCCCAAGTACACAATTTTTTAAAAGGCAAATAAACACACTGCCATGTTCCACCTAGTCTTAAGCTCAGTATGTTGTTGCCCCTTGTGGCAGCTTAAACCTTTACACCCTGGACAAGCTCTACCCCATGGGACCATAAAAAGATGCTCTCTGGCATGTTCCCAACTTCTGGCTAATAGTTTCATATCCGATCCCCAACTGGTGGCTCTCCCAGTTGTCCAGTGTGGGCAGCGCCGGTGCTAGGGATGTGCATGGACTGGTTCAGCATCCTTTTATGGACCACCGAACCAGTTTGGAGGTCTGGCATGTGGACCAGTTCCGAAGCAGAGAGTTACCATTAAGGAGCAGGGAGAGTGCCCCCCCACCCTGCCACTTTCCCCCAGCAGGTGCTGTCTCAAAAAATGCTGGGGCAGGGTTGCTGCATACCTCCTTGTAGCCCCAGTCATACCAGAAGTGGCTGGTGCACGTGCATGTGCATGTGTCTGACATGTGCATGTGCACCAGCCACTTCCAGTATGATGCTGACCAGGGCTGCAAGGAGGTACACAGCAGCCCCATGCCAGCATTTTTTGAGACAGCATCTGTGGGGTGTGTGTGGAGGGGATGGGCACCGTCCCTGCTTCTTAAAGGTAAAAAACTCCCACCTCCCAGGATGTGCATGAACCTGTTTATGCACATCCCTAGCCCGGGGTGAGACAAGAGGCACCTTTAAGGAGTAATAAGCAGGTGCTTACCAATGTGTAAGCAGCACCTGCAAAGCTGCCGCACTCCGCCCGCATTCCCATGCAGAATGGTGGTGCTTCACCCAGCATCTGGTGGGGACCTGGTCTCTGAGCGTGCACGGAGGCTTGGGCCCCACCGGATGCCGGGTGGAGCACCACCGCCCCACATGGGATTGCATGCAGAGCACGGCAGCTTTCATGTGCTGCTTACACACTGGTAAGCACCTGCTTATTACTCTGTAAAGGTGCCTCCCGCCGTTATTGTCACCATCACAAACACGTACCCTGGCACTGCCCTCACTGGCTGCTCCTGGGCTTTCCTGGCAGTGGCTTCAAACTTTCCATCACCTAGCAACCAACTATCCTTAGCTCAGCCCTGACACACACAGCCCAATTGCTCCCCAAACCAATGGTAAATAGAAATAAAAACTGTAGACATACCAGCCTCTGAATAAAAGAGACAACAGCAATTAGAATCGTGGTGTATTTGATCAACCGAATCATTTGAGTGGTCCAACAGATTGCTACACACTTGACTCATTTGTGCTGATTAAATTCAACTTAGAATAATTGCCAAACTGAATGATCTGGCATTTATGCTGAGATCCTGTTCATTTCATTTTAACATTCATACTTCAACAAGCCTCTAATATATTTGGGTCTACACTGAAATAACATATCCTTCTGATGCATATTTATTTCTACTGGTCGACATTCAGCACAGTCATCTGTCAGCATTTCCCTTCGACTGGGTCTGCTGTGCATGTAAAATCCAGTCCCAGAGGTGTTGCACAAAAGTGCTCTTGTGCAAATACTTTAAAGTTTCCCTGAACTGTTGCGCAGCACCACTTCCAATGTTTCAAATATTCAGTAATCCAGAAAACTTTGGTTTAAGATGAAAGTTAAGATGCTTTACATGTTCACTTGTGCTCTAAAAAGAATGGAAATTGCAAGGGGCCCATCTTAACTTCCGTGCCATATAAGTTGTAAAGACTTTGTACAGTCAGGTATATGATGATGGTTTTAGAAACGAGGCTCCATGCACCCACACTTTCCCTTGATCAGAGATGCATAAGGCAGAAATTAATCAGAGGTATCTCTAGGAAGTGATTAGTGAAACTGCACCTGAAAAGTGCTACTGAAGGACCAAGGCAAAGTATGGCTGCTTTGGGTGTCGTGTGGGTAGGAGCAGCAGCCGTGGGCAGCAGCCAGAGGGGAAAGCCGGCCACTGTCTGCACATCCACAGATATCATCTGTCCTGGGGTTGGGGCAGCCAGCAGGAAATGCCAGCTTGCCAGGGCCAGGGGCCAGGGTGAGGGGTGCATGCCAGACCAGGGTAGGCACTCCAGACTCTGCTGGGCAGGGGCAATGGGAAAGCTGGCCGCATCCTTGACAATATTGTGCCCAGTGGGCATGACAGCTTCAAAAGTCCTACTACATAGACTCTTTTAGCAGGCAAGATGCATGTTTATGTCTCTTAAAACATAACTTTTAGGATCAATCGTGAAATAACCATCAACATGGTATCAGAGGGATATACAATAGGCACTTTTTTGAGATGCAGTCTAAAGGCTGAAATTATGCAAATGGACTAAAATATTGTATGAATACCACTTCCTCGGTCTGAACAAATGTCACCAACCCTTTAACCCTCATCAAAAGAGAAAACCTTTAAACTGCTCTATCTAAGCCATTTTGCAATAGATCTTCACCAGAATTACAGGGGAGGGGTGTCTTGTCACCTAGTGAATGTGTGCTGAAGGCCAAACAGTTTGGACAAATGGTTTTGATAAGCAACAGAATGTTCAGGGCTTATAATGGTGGAATGCTGAAAACTCTTTACTGGCTATTGTGCCAGTATAATTTGTGTAATTGTGTTCTTGCACACCTCTACCAGAACTGAATTTTACATGTGCAGAACCCTAGTAGAAGGGACACACTGACAGCAGATGCACTGAACTTCAGCCACTATTATTATTATTATTATTATTATTAATAAACGTATGATAGTAAATATGGTCTAGCATATGTTTAATAAAGGAAGAAGAAGAAGAAGAAGAAGAAGAAGAAGAAGAAGAAGAAGAAGAAGAAGAAGAAGAAGAAGAAGAAGAAGAAGAAGAAGAAGAAGAAACGTCGCTTAACCGGAAAAAATATACAAAAAATGCCAACAAGGAAATAATGATCTGCTATTATAAGTCTAGTCCAACTAGAAGAAGTTATTTAAAAAGAATGTACCAAATTTGGAAAGAGAATCATCCAGATACAGAAATAACAGAACAAAGGCCTGCAGACCAGAGAAGATTCATAATAAGAAATAAAGTATTCACAGGAGTTGAGCTGGAAGAACTGCAAAGAGCAACACAGGCTCAAGATATGGAAGAAGAATTACCACCAACTGAAGAAGTAGCTCAGGCGCAGGTGGAGGAGGTGTTGGAAATAGAGGATGCCACTGTTGCTGAACTGTTTCAAAATCAAAACCAGGCAACCTCCCCTTTGCCTTCACCTCAAAAACCCAAATGCCGTTTAACAGAAAAGCAACAAGAACTAAAGCAAAAAAGAACTGAGCACATGAACCAAAGAACCACCAGGGTTCGACTTCCAGCTCTAAAAACAGTTGCCAAAAAACAACTAGCTCAGGCACTAAAAGATGTCAATGCTGCACTTGCAGAAATAACAACTAAGCATTTGCAAGAAACAAACCAACTAATGTACACTGCAGCAACAATAACAACACAAGAGCTCGTATATAAGATCAATGGACCTGTAAAAAAAGAAAGCAGTACATCACCTAAATGGAAGATTAGATTAGAAAATAAAATCTCCAGGCTTAGATCAGATGCTAGTAAATTGAAAGATATGAAAGACAAGAAGCTGAAGAATGAAAACACCAAACAGTATCTGATCCAAAAATACCACCTAGATTCAAGGAAAATTAGAGAAGTCCTGGAAATAATACAGCAGCAAATAACAGCAGTGTCAAAGAAGATTAGCAGATACGAACCCAGAATCACACAACACAGGCAGAATCTCCAATTCCAGTCGAATCAGAGACATTTCTACCAAAGCATAGAAGGAGAAAATGCAAGAAACATCGAAACACCAAATAAAGACGAAACAATGCAATTCTGGGGGAAATTATTAGACAATCCTATAGATTGTAATAAAAAAGCAGGCTGGATGAAAGTGGTTGAAAAATGTAACCAACAATGCAAGATCTAATAATAACACCAGAATTAATAAGTGAAAGAGCAAAAAAAATTAAAAATTGGACTGCGCCAGGCGACGATGAACTGCATGGCTTTTGGCTTAAACACCTAACAAGCCTTCATAAACAACTATCAAAACAGTTCAATCACATTTTGCAAGGAGGTGATATTGAACAATGGCTAACAACTGGGAAAACTCACCACATAATGAAAGACCCAGCAAAAGGTGCAGTTCCAAGTAATTATAGACCGATAACCTGCCTGCCAACCATGTTCAAATTTTTAACTGGAATAATAGCAGATGAAGTGATGCAACACTTATTAACTAACAAACAGCTCTCCGTTGAACTGAAAGGAAATTGCTCGAACACCAGAGGCACAAAAGACCAGCTGCTGATTGACAAAATGATTTTAGAAAATTGCAAGAGAAGAAAAACCAATCTAAGTGTTGCATGGATTGACTACAAGAAACCTTTGACTCATTGCCTCACACATGGATACAAAAATGTTTAGAAACAACTGGTGTCAGCAAAAACATTCAGATATTTATCTAAAAAAGCAATGAGCATGTGGAGTACACAGTTAACAATCAATGGCGAGACACTTGGACAGGTTAGCATTAGAAGAAGCATTTTCCAAGGGGACTCACTATCCCCTTGGTTGTTTGTAATCGCCATGACCCCACTTTCACAAATACTAAACAAAACAGGCCTCGGATACCAAACATCTAAAACATCAAGTAAAATCAACCATCTGCTGTACATGGACGATCTGAAGTTGTATGGAAAGTCCCAGTCAGAAATCGAATCACTGCTAAACACTGTCCGTATATTCAGTAGCGATATAGCAATGGAGTTTGGACTAGACAAGTGTGCTGCATTAATAATGAACGGAGGAAAAATAAGAAAAACAGAAGGAATAGAACTGCCCAATGGAAGCAACATCAAGAACCTGGAAGAGAAAGAACATTACAAATACTTGGGCATTCTCCAGGCTGATAATATCGCACACACTGAAGTTAAAAGAAAAATTGGCAGTGAATACATCAGGAGAGTTAGAAAAATCCTCAAGTCCAAACTCAATGGCAGGAACACCAAACAAGCCATAAACACCTGGGCTATACCTGTTATCAGATACACTGCAGAAATAATAGATTGGACCCAGGCATAGCTAGAGACACTAGACCATAAGATCAGGAAAATAATGACCATCATTCATGCCCTGCACCCCCGCAGTGATGGAGATAGGCTAGACTTCCCTTGCAGCTCAGGTGGAAGAGGAATGCTGCAAGTCCATCAAACCAGAGGAGGAGAAATGAGGCCTTGAAGAATATATCAAGGACAGCAAAGAAGATGCACTTAATATGGTCAAAAGTGAGAAACTATTCAACACCAATGAAACAAAGCAGGCCTACAAGAAAGAACAAGTCAAGAACCGAAGAGAAAAATGGAGAAATAAGCCACTGCATGGTCAATATTTGCACAATATAAGTGGAAAATCAGACATCACCAAGACCTGGCAATGGCTGAAGAATGGCAACTTGGAGAAAGAAACAGAGGGTTTAATACTGGCTGCAAAAGAACAGGCACTAAGAACAAATGCAATAAGAGCCAAAGTCGAAAAATCCACCACAAACAGCAAGTGCCACCTTTGTAAAGAAGGAGATGAAACAGTGGACCACCTAATCAGCTGTTGTAAAAAGATCACACAGACTGACTACAAACAAAGGCATGACAAGGTAGCAGGGATGATACACTGGAACATCTGCAAAAAATACAAGCTACCTGTAACCAAAGATTGGTGGGATCATAAAATTGAAAAGGTTGAAGAAAACGAAGATATAATAATATTATGGGACTTCCGACTACAAACAGACAAACATCTGCCACACAATACACCAGATATAACTGTAGTCGAGAAGAAAGAAAAACAAGTTAAAATAATCGACATAGCAATACCAGGGGATAGCCAAATAGAAGAAAAAGAAATAGAATAAATCACCAAAGACAAAGATCTACAAATTGAAATTGAAAGGCTGTGACCGAAAAAGACCAAAATAATCCCAGTGGTAATTGGCGCCCTGGGTGCAGTTCCAAAAGACCTTGAAGAGCACCTCATAGATTTCTATAGGGGCCATAGAAATCACCATCAGCTAATTACAAAAAGCAACTTTGCTGGAAACAGCCTATATTCTGCGTCGATATCTATAACAACAGCAACAACACTGACAATAAAATTCAGCCATCCCAGGTCCTTGGGAAGGACTCGATGTCTGGATAAAACAAACCAGTCAATAACACCTGTCTGACTGTGTAAATAAATGATAATAATAAATAATAATAAATAATAAATTCTGTTCTGCATTTCCTGTTATAAAAATACATAGAAGAGACTTTTCTTTGAAAGCTTTTGGTAAATAAAATCAATGGTACCCAGCTGCTGCAGTCAGTTTTTCTTATTTGTTTTAAAAATGTGTCTCCCTCTTTTACAACCATGGCTGTTATTTCCTGGAAGAAGGTATTCACAGGCACTACCATCTAGAAGTGCACTTCATATGAGAAATATACAGTATATCTTAATTAATGTATACATCTCATGGAGATAATTACTTCTCCTGACTGCTGTTTCACCATTAAGATTCAAGGCTGAAAACTCATATATGGAGAAGATTTTCAAAGCAAAAGTTAATCTGCTGGGTTTATACCTTCCCTTTCTCATTTTTATTTCATTCAGTTTTACTGATTGAGCACAAAATCTAGGAAAAACAATAAAGTTCCTTTTTATAAGCCTTGGTAGCCTCAAAGGAACTGTATTACTTTTGCTCAGCAAAGAAAACGACTTCAAAAATAGATAAAAAACTAGGCTTGATAGCTGCAGAAAGAGGAAGTAATCCAGCAACAAACACCATACACAACATTGCCATGCCATTTCAATCTGCTTCTTTTTAGTGGGATATCATTCACAACAAGAACATTTCAAGATGGGTTCTTTTGCTTATTATTTTATTTCTTGGAAAAGTGTATGACTGCATATATGCGAGTCTGTTTGGTTCACGGAGTGCTTGCTGAGAATGGCTGAGGAACTTAGTTTATGGGGAGAAACAGGACAGTTTGCTGATTGATTCCTTTATAGATCCATCCTCTGGAGCCTGTACTCAGCAGAGACTGCTGTCTCTAGTAATATAATAATTCTTGTAGTTCCTGTGAGAGCCTGTTTCATATCTCATCAATGCATGAAATCTGAGCTGGGTGGAGCAGACAAGTGCCTTCTTTACAGAGACCGTATTGAGGCATTGGGTATCAGCATTTGCCAGTAGACAGCAGTTGTAGTCAAGTCAGAGACAGACACTGACAGATTTAGCACATTGCGCTCAGATTGTAAATGTATCCCAGTGCGCACATGCACAGGCTTGCAGTGTGAGGAAGAGCATGCCAGAAAGCTGCAAAGGACTCAGTGCTATAAACAGCACCTGTGCTGCCAAATGGTGGGGTGCTTGGCAGCCAATTCTCTCTTCGGAGCCTCATGGAAGGAGGATTCTCAAGGTCACCCAAATGTTTCTCCATGAGTTATGTGACGCTATATCATTCAAACACAAAGACTCCTTTTCCTCCCCTTTATGAGAGCAATTAGGCTCTTCACATCACACTGGTGGCCTGAGGGCATTCTCAGATTGAATCGTCTATGCAGTAAATAAAAGCAATGTGACCAGGAAAGGGATCACCATTACATTGATTACTTGGGTGGGATGTATATTGATTCCAAGTTTAAGATCAAAGGTGGCGTATAATTATCTTGTTCTCTGACTTCCTCTCAGTCATCAAAAATAAATAAAAGGGGAGGTAGAGAAGGGGCCTTATGCATTTCTTTTCAAGAGCAGCATTACAGACCCAGTTCATGTGTCTGTGGGTGCAGTTTGATGAGGGAAACTCTGTGAAGCAGCTTTTAGTACTGTTGTGGCAATTTCAACCCTGCCAGTACAAACCTTACAGGGTTAATGCTGATGTGGCTGAAATTATCATAGCGGGGGGAATCACTTGATGCAAACTATTTTCCTAATGAAGCTTCACAAAGAATGATACAGTCTCAAGTGGGCCTTAAGTAAAGATGTGTAAAATGTTTCAACGTCAAAATATCTTGACTCAAAATGGGCCGTTTCAAGAGTCTCAAACTCGAAACAAAATGCCCTTTAAATAAAGGGCCTGTTTCAAGCTCGGAACAAGACAACCCCCATTCTATATAAAACATTTCAATGTTTCGAACGCCATTTTGGAAGCCTGCTTTTCCTTGCTGATTGTTTTTCTGGCATTGGCTTCCTATTGGCTTGTGATCTCCTTGCTTCTTGGTTGCCTTGTTATCATACAAATCAAGTGTTGTCATGGGCAAATTGCACACATTGGAGGGAAGGAGGGAGGGAGGGAGCTTCAAAATGCAGGGATCCTATCCTAGGCTGTTAAAAATGTAGGATTCTATAGGGGTGGGGTTTGGGAAAAGGTAATCATTTGTTAACAATTGCCTGCTTGCCAGTTGTAGTAAATTTGTTAGCTCAGCTAACCCAACAAGATTTACAACCCCCTTCAGCACTCCCTGGTGAGTTAACAGAAAGCGGCAGCGGAACTGCATGAGTGAAAAATAAAAGGCTCACAAAGAAAAAGAGTAAATGAATTAAGTCCCCTGAACTGCACTAGGTACCCCCCTCTAACAACAACTGAGTAATAAGTGAAAGAAAACACAGAGCAAAGGAATGAAAATAGCGAAAGACAACAGAAGCAAGGAATTAACAGAACAAAGCAGGAAGCATAAACAAGGCAAACTGGAACTTGGACAAAGTTTGGGAATTCAATGGCAAACTGTCTGCAGCCAGCGAACGTTGCAAACAGCACCTGAGCAATTGAGAGACTATCAAATATATATGGCTCAAGAGAACCAGCAGCCAATCAGGCTTCCCTGAGTCAGCACTTTGGCTTCATCTCTAGTGATCTTCTGTGCCTGCGTGACTTCCACTGAGCCTCCCTCTTGAGCCGTCTTCTCAAGACAGGTGAAATCCCAGGCTCCTCCCCATCAGAAATCATGTCTGGCAGCTGTTGCAAATCCTCAGCTCCAGAGTCTGAGCTCCCTGCCAAGTCCTGTTGCTGTGCCTCTGAGCCCTCACTAGCAGGCGAATCCTCCCGTTCCTGTTCTGACTCTTTTGAGTCAGAAGTCTGAGCCATGACACCAATTTATTTTGTGGGTTGCATGGTAGGTAGCACCCATCATGCCCTACAACCCAAACAGTGTTCCCTCTAATAGGGATTCCCAGATGTTGTTCATTACAACTCCCAGAATCCCCAGCAGCAATGGCCTTTGGCTGGAGATTATGGGAGTTGAAGTCAACAACATCTGGGAATTCCTGTTAGAGGGAACACGAAACCCAACCCACTTTTGTGTCCCTAGGAGCTACCCATGGGGAACAATGGGGTGTTTTGGGTTTCCTCATTGTTTCCTATGGACAAAACACGCGAAATACTGTTGAAACAACTGGGTTGCAGTTTGTTTTGAGCTCAAAACAAAACACAAAATCCATTCCTAGCCTTAAGTGAACATATGGCTTAGGGCTTAGTGGTTTCTTAAAGCCTCAGATATCTGCTTATTTGAAGTTCTCTGCCACTGCTTTTGACATCTTTGAATTCTGTTTTTATAAAATGATGTCGAGAAGGATTGAGTGGTTCACCCCTGCCCCAGTGCTGCACTTCATGTGAGCACTGTAAGATATCCCCCTCAGGGGATGGAGCTGCTCTGGGAAGAGCATCTAGGTTCCAAGTTCCCTCTCTGGCATCTCCAAGATAGGGCTGAGAGAGATTCCTGCCTGCAACCTTGGAGAAGCCACTGTCAGTTGTGTAGACAATACTGAGCTAGATAGACCAATGGTCTGACTCAGTATATGGCAGCCTCCTATGTTCCTTCTTCCCCACACAGAGTTCTGTGTCAAGGGAGGGTGGTCTGACACACGCTCCCCTCCAAGGCACAAAGCTCTGAGTGGGTGAGGTGAGCAATTCCCAAAAAGGGGTTCCAGTTCCAACCACCCGGACCACAAAGCCTTGCAGGATTATTCTATGAACTCCCCTTTCACCATAATGGTGCCTCCAGCTGAATACCATTAAAACAAAGTGCATTCCCAAAGCTCACACTCATTTGCCAATATGACCAGCTATGCTATTTAAAGGCAGCCACCACTAATATCAAAAGCCTAACACATTTGGTCACTGGAATAAAGCTTTTTTTTTTTTAAACCAACAGCCAATCAGGTAAAAATAAAAAATTCCTACTAGGCCCCAATTAGGCAGCTGACTGTTTTCCGGTGATCAATGGGTGGGCAGTAGATGTTGAGATCAGTGTAGAATGGCAGTGAGAAGGTGGGGCCTGCTTTATAAGGCAGCCAGCCTGTCACCTATTGTACATACAAAATCACATGCCCCGTGGCTGACAATGGCACAATGTATCTCATCTCCCATTGGGCCATGCACAATTCCACACCACCTCAACACCAGAACAAGCTGGGGATGGAGTGGCATTCTTCTAGCACACTGGCAGAGTTCCATATCCTATGCCACTCAAACCATTTTGTTAAAGTATAGGATTGCACTCTTAGTATATCAGAAATAAGCATATGTTCAATAAGCAGACCATAGTGAACACCTTTAGAATAGAATCTATACAATATTGCACTTGTGACACTAGGAAAACTGGATAGGTCAAGCATCGGAGCCAGCTTTGGGAGCTGTGTGTGCTTTCAATTTTCAGTTGTGTCCAAGCAAACAACTAGGTAGGAGGAGGAGGGTAGTGATTGTGTTTGAGAGAGGAGATGGGTAGGATGATATTTTGTCCTAACATGTTAAAATGCTGGGTACGAGAGTTGGGTAGGATGGTGCCATCCTATCCAGCTCCTCTTACACACAATCACTCCCCACTACTTCTACCCTAATTTTCTTGCACAGAATTGAAATGCATACAGCTCCTGAAGCTGGGTAGGATGCTTGTCCTATCCAGTTTTCAGTCAAGTGAGCAGCTCTACTGCATCACAATGTGGCAAGTGGTTGGTTGACCTAGTGTGGTGGCACAAAATGTGCCACCACACTAGATGCACAGGGAGCCACCACACTCCCAAGATGCACAGGGAGCAAAGCAATTTGTAGCCCAGCTTTTCTGAGGAAAGAGAAAGTTGTCAGTTTAGCTGGGATTAAAACCTTAAATGGGGGCAGGTTGCAGAGTGGGATGCATTTCTGGCATGTAGGTAAGCAAAGGATAGAGAGCAGAGAAGAATGGAAGGCGAAGGAGGAGATTCAAGTTGGCAATGGATTGACAGGCAAGGGAGTTTTGAAAGCTGAGAAGCATTAGTCTTGCCACATACTGTAGGTACAAATCTGAGATGCTAGATGATTCTAGCATTCATGTGAATCCTGTGTATGCTGTCTTGAGTTCCATGGCATATATAAGAAATAAATAAATACTTAGAATGCCAAATTGTATAGGCTCATTACAGAAGAAAGCTGTATTGATTCTGAACTAAGGAAAAGGGGAACAAAAGGCACATAGTTGCTATGATTATGAGTTCCAGCCAGAGAGGAATATTTTTTTAAAAGGCATTTTGCAAAGAGCTGTTACCCTTGTTTGCTATACAAAACACATCTGTGATGTGATGCCTACAGATTGTCTCTCTAAACAGACAGACATAGCTCCTTTTTTTGTGAAATCTCCTATTCAAACATCTGGTGTTTTCAGGATATTTCTGGAGGCGTGTTGCTCTCTCTCTTCACTTGACTGAGAATCAAAAATACTAGAGATGTTTCCTACCATTACTTTCTCCTGGGAAGAGCCATGCTGGGCAACTGCATAAGGAGGCAAAACATTTGCATTTTTTATATGGAGCCTGATGTGTCACTGTGTGCTGCTTTCACCCACAATAGAATCATGTGACTACCCTTTCCCAATAGCTTCCGTTCTTTGTTGCAAAGGCACAGATTTTCTGCAGTTTCACATTGTCACTCCCTTTCTTCATATTCAATGTCTATTGAATCAAAGCTTCACATTCTGAAAAATCCTACAAAAGTTTCTTGTTGGAAGCCATTTTCCGGGTCCAGGTGTTGCCAGAAATCCCTGTGTGGCATCAGGATGTCTGTCATTAATCAAAACCATGTCTTTGTGTTAACTAGTGACCTGTGCAACAGAAGAACAGTCACTCCTGAGAGAGTGTTCCATTAATTTGGTTTGTGTCTAATAGAATGGCATGGTCATTAGGTTAGGGCTCTGCACTCCTTGGTATTGATGAATACAAACTGTTGGCATTTCTCTGGAACGTTGCCACTATTTAGCAACAGAATGCACCTTCCATAAAGAACAGTTATAACATCTAACCTAAACAAACGTCAATATGATAGTCTTCTCTAAGCAGGTGGCAAGCGTTATACACTGGAAGAAGACAACTGATGGCATAAACCAACACAGCACAAATGTGTCAAATTAACAGCAAAAGATGTTTCTGCAGAAATATTTTAATGAGAGCCCAAATTCCTCTGGGCTTTTTATTGTGACTGTAAGGTCTGGAGGTGGCAGCGCAGAGGCAAGGAACATCTAATCAGCTGGTCTTGTCAAAGCTGTTACTGGAGATTGTTGTGGACTGGGTGTTAATATAAAAACTGCTTTATGTGGAGGGCCATTTACTCAGACCACTGTCTTGGAAACCACAACCACAGTGTCACTGAAAGCTTTGGATGTTCTGAGACCCTTGACTTAAAAACTAATGTGACAAATAAATAAATAGCATTCTCATGCTATTCTCTTTGGCAGCATGCCACTTGGGCTGGAGAATATTCAGTGGGCTAGTAGACATAGTAAAGAAGATTCATATAATGGAGGTTTTTCCCCCTGAGAGTGCAGGCTTGGGGGAAATGGAGGATACTCAATCCATCCCTCCAGCTTCCTTGCTCCCATCCAGCCAAAGATTAATCAGGCAGTACTTGTTGCCTACTGAGATTCTATGTAGGGTGGTATATAAAATACTAGCTGACCTGGTGCAGAGCATCTGCATCCCTAGTTCTCCCTGTCTCCCCCACCTTCAGCCCAGTTCATTCCCCCCCCCAGCTCATTCTCCCTCCGCAACTGGCCAGCTTGGCCACCGCTTGCCTTCCGCAGCCGGCTGCCACTTATACTCCTCCTCTGCCTCCTTCTGCCCGCCACCGTTTTCTCCACCAGCTGGCCGAACTCCATCACCATGTTTCCCCCCAGCTGGCTGGTGCCATTTTCTCCCCTGTCCCCATGGCTAATTGGCAGCTGCTGGCAAACTCTTGTGAGAGCTGCCATGCATGGAATTAGCCATAGGTACATCTTAGAGAAATAAATATATAGATGAGAAATACACATCTCTCCCCCCACCATTTTGCCTCTTAACTTGTCCCTTATCTGAGAGCTTGTTAGTTCAGTTACTTTAAAATGTACAGTATACTGGGGGTGTGCATCACAGCCCTGTGAGCCAGTGCAGTGTAGTGGTTATGAAACTGAGCTGGGAAACTCCCATTTAAAATCTTAGACCACTATTTCACAGCCTTAGGCCTCCACCTGCTAGGAGGAATAGTACAGACCCAACAGAGAAAACTGATGCTGAGAGGTGGGAACCGGCCTAAGGAAAGGCCCACTCAAGGAGTGTAAAGCTGACCTCTTCCAACTCCACTTTGATTCAAGACCATAGTGGCTCTATTTAATTTAAGACCAAATGAAAGAGAGAGACCAAAATACTGGTTTCTTATTGTTTTAAAACCAGCAAAAAGACAAATGGCAGTAAATTAAAGAGCAATAATGTTTCTTCTGACAGCTTAATGATCTATGTATAACTATGATGCATGACTATTTAATGGTCCTCTTAGCTTTTCTTGGTGGCTTGCACTAAATAGGATTTATTTCAAAAATGAACAATTGAGTGTTTCTGAAAGATCAATGAAGTGGAGACCCATATAGCAACACTGCATGCAGAAACAGAAGGCAAGGAATCCATTCCAGCAGTATAGGTGTTCCTATTTCCCAAGTTTGCTGACATCCAGACTAATGCTCTAGGAGGGATGTGCACAAAACAGATTTTGTGTTTTGTTTCGAGCTCGAAACAAAACACAGATGGCTGAAACATTTTGTCAAAACAGCGGTTGAACTAGTTCTTTTCAAGCGTTCTGGCCAATGGGAACAATGGGGAAACTTGAAACAACCCATTGTTCCCCATGGGTAGCTCCTAGGGGCATCAAAGTGGGTTGGGTGGTAGGGCATGATGAGTGCCATCTACCACCCAACCCACAAAAGAAATGGGAGAGCAGGCAATTTTAAACAAATTTTTAATCTTTCCCCCGAACCCTCATAAAATCGTATGGGATTTTTAGGCAGAGGTTAAAATGCGATTTTAAACATTTTAAAACCTTTTCTTACCCCATCCCCCACCCTCAGAATCCTATGGAGGTTTTGGGGAAAGGTTGAAAAATTGTTACATTTTAAACAGCCATCATCTCTGAATACTGCGTTCCACCATCATCATTACATTTTATAGGAAGGCTGCTAGTGACCTCAGGGTGCTAGAAGCCTGGCTGAGAGGGAGAGTTCATCCACTTCCCACCTGGTGCTGTCTGGAGTGAGAAACCAGGTGGGTGCTGGGGTTTCTTCTGCTGTTGCATGCCTGCTTCTGCTTCCCCTGTGGGGCTACAGCCTCAGGTTAACATCTGTGGGAAGTATGGGCAGGATTGGGACAAGCCCCTGAGTGACTCAGCTGTTCCTTGGGTCACCTGCTCAGTTTTGGGCTTTATAGGAAGGCTGCTTGTGGCAACAGGCCTGCCACTGGCGGGGTCGCCACCGAAGGGGCAACACCAAAGTTGGTGGCCCCCTTGGGGGAGCCATTTCGGGGGAGAATGAGGGCGAGGGTTAGAGGGCTTCTGTTTATCAGTTTTAAGCTGTTTGGGACTTGGGTTGAAGTTGCTGTAATGTGTTTGGGTTCGTCTGGAGATGGTGGGACCGGGGTTGCCTTCATTGACTATGGGGCAGCTATCCCGGTGGTGGTGGGGAATAGAAGAAGTAATGCTGGCAGGTCAGCAGGCCTTTCCAGGGGAAGGGTAGTCAGAGATTTAATAGCTGTCTCCCCTTCCAGCTGTGCTGCCAGCTCTTTGACCTTGGGGAGCACTGCCAACAACCCACATAGCCTTACCCTGCTCCTCTGGAATGCCAGGTCGGTCCAAAAAACCCTGAACTCATCCTTGATTTGATTATCTCAAGCCTTATATCAAGCAGATGCTGTTCCCGAGATGGTACTGTCAGCAACATTGCCTTCCGCAGACAGTGTTCCTCGTACTTAGAATTGTTTGCCCTTTCTTGTTTCAGCCTGTCCTTGTTCTGTTCCTTCCTTGCTCCTTTGTTTCCATTATTGCTCAGATATGTTAGAGGGGGGTACTTAGTTTAGTTTCAAGGGACTTTATTTTGCTTATACTACTTTATCTTTGACAGTCATTCTTTGCTTTCGTCCATGCAGCCAAGCTGCTACTCTAATCTACAGAATTTCGATCTTGACTCACAGAAGTAGAACTGGAGGATCGTAAATCCTGTCAGGTCAGCTGTGCCAACAGATTTACGACACTCCACAGTTAATTGGATGACTGAATTGGAGGTGCCCAACAACTCCTCTTATGTGATTCGACTGGATCGGTTTCAGTTTGTGACTCCTGAGGATGTGGACAAGCTGCTTGAAGCGATGAGGCCTACCACTTGTTCTCTTGACCCTTGTCCAACATGGCTTGTTCGATCTAGCAGGGAGGCTGTTGTTGACAGCCTGATGGAAATCATAAATGCTTCTCTGAGGGAGGGCAGGATGCCTCCTTGTCTTAAGGAGGCAATCATTAGACCTCTTCTAAAGAAGCCTGTATTAGATCCCAGAGTTGAGCAATTATAGGCCTGTTTCCAAAATTGTATGGCTGGGCAAGGTAATTGAGAGGGTGGTAGTCTCTCAGCTCCAGGTGGTCTTGGAGGAAACTGATTATCTAGATCCATTTCTAACTGATTTTCAGGCGGGCTATGGGGTGGAGACTGCCTTGGTCGGCCTGATGGATGATCTCCAATTGGGAATTGACAGAGGAAGTGTGACTCTGTTGGTCCTTTTGGATCTCTTGGCGGCATTTGATACTATCAACCATAGTATCCTTCTGAAACATCTGAGGGTGTTGGGGGTGGGAAGCACTGTTTTACAGTGGTTCTGCTCCTACATCTCAGATAGATTCCAGATGGTGTCGATTGGAGATTGTTGTTCTTCGAGATCTGAGCTTAAGTATGGTGTCCCTCAAGGCTCCATACTTTATCTAATGCTTTTCAACATCTACATGAAACTGCTGGGAGAAATCATCAGGAGATTTGGAGCTGGGTGTTACCAGTGCGCTGATGACACCCAGATCTATTTCTCCATGTCAACTTCTTCAGGAGTTGGCACATCCTCCCTAAATACCTTCCTGGAAGCAGTAATCAGCTGGATGAGGGAGAATAAACTGAAGCTGAATCCAGAGAAGACGGTAACCGTGTTCTGAGTTCTGTGTGGGGTCAGAACTCCAGAGACAATTTTGATTTCCCTGTTCTAGATGGGAGTCACACTTCCCCAAAAGAAACAGGTTCGCAGTCTGGGAGTACTTCTGGATTAACACCTCTCCCTGGTTTCTCAGTGCAAATTACCTGTTTGTGTGCAAATATGCAAATCACCTGTTTCAGGTGATTTGTGAACAAAACAAATCACCTCTGTGCTAGCTTGCCAGATTCAAGTCCAAAACAAATTGCCTGGATTTTGGACCTAAAAAAATCTGTAAATTCAGACCTCCATTTTGTGGCAATCTCTCTTGCTGTCTCTATTTTGTGTCAGGGATTTTTTTTTAATCTCACCCTCTCAAGCTTTGGATTGGTGACTCACAGTGTGCAACTATTGGCTGGTGATTCCCCCCGGGCTTCAGATTGGCTCATTTCCATTCAAATCTAGTGTAACCAGGGGTGACTGACCCAGCATTGGCTAGGGGAAGAGTCAAAGAAGAGACAAGGATGGGGGGAGTTCAAAGGAGGGATTTTCAAATGTGCTTAAGAAGGCAGCCAGCCTCAATTCTACCTTTCTGCCTAATGTGGGGGATGTGTGTGTAGAGTGCACCAGAGGAGCTTTGCTTTGCTTTTCGTTGCCTGCCTGCTGCCTAGGGTGGATTCTCTGCTTTTTGTTTTTTATGTCTTCAGGGCAAAAAAAGGGTCCAGGGGCAGAAGAGTGGGGTGGGTTGTAGTGCCCAATGGGTGGAAGCTACCACCCGAATTTCAAAGAAATTGATCAAAGGGGTGGTTTTTTGTTTGGTTGGTTTTTTTTAACAAATTTTTAAGGTTTGCACGTCTTTGAGGTTTATTTTTGAAGTTTATGAATCTTTAAGGTTTTTCCCATAGGGAATAATGGGGATTTCAGTGGCTCTATAACTCTGCGTGGGTGGCACCAGGGTGGGCCAGAGCAGGTTGTGGTGTAGTGCACATGGGGTGCCAACCCCCCTCCATCCCTAAACCACAAGCCCATGGGGTACTGGGTTCTGTTGTTTTCAATTTTTGAGGTGTATCCTGAGTGGATTCTGTGATGTACTGTAAAATGATAGTGGATTCTTTCGTCATTCATCATTCATTTTGCATCAAGAATCCTTTCAGCTGGTCACTGAGGGCCTCCTTCACCATATTAGATAAGCCTTTGGTTTGATCCAATAGACCAAATTCTTATATGAGAAAGGCAGCAAAAACCCATATTTCTTCAGAAGCAAGTCCTACTGAATTGAATTAGACTTACTCACTAGTATATTTGGTTACGATTGCACTTCTGCACATTTTCCTGGGAATGGAGCACATTCAACTCAGTAGGGTTGCCTCTGAGTATACTTGTATTGAATTGTGCTGCATGGTTGCATTTCCTTCTTCATGACATAGTGATATGTGAAAACTTGAGGGAGCATAATTATTTATAGGGACATCTTGCTCTAAGAATGGCATAAACTGCTGGATGAAAAAGCCAGTTTTTTTCTCTCTCTTGATAGGTGGTCTCCAAGCCTCAGTGCTATCCCATGTTATTCTTTACTTTCCCATGGTTGTCTTCCTATCAACATTTTAAAGTCAAGCCATGGCTTAGTGGGATCAGGAAAGACTTTAAAGAAGACTGAGTTTTGTAATGTTCCAGTCATTACTTTCAAAAAAGCCTTTCAATTTTTTAAAAGAAGCTTAAGGGAGCATAATTATTCATAAATTCATAAAATTAAAGCACTTGAGACGGAAATGACCTGAGGGGACAGAAGCAGGCAAGGCTGCTAATGTCCCCATTCAGTGCTTGTTTGCTTTGCTTTACTTTTTGCTTGCTTATTATTGGCTTTACTGTTGGATTTCAGGCAGTGCCTAAATGGCTGATGGGGGAGAAATTATTCAGGAATAATAGAGGATAAAAACTACAATCTATGAACCCAGTTGAAACCTGCAGGGGCTGCAGTAGCGTGCAACTAAATATTCTTGTTAAGTAGGGTGTTTGTTTTCACAACTTAAAGCCAGATTTTTTATTTCTTTTTGTGGGCATACATTTTAAGCGTGGAGTGCAAAGGAGACCTGAGGGGAGGCAAGAAGAAAGAAGCAGCCTGAAGTGGAATTGGTTGAATCCTTTCCTAATCTGCTTATCTACCCTGCACATTTTGTTGGCAAATTGCTTTACTACTAGGTACCACTTAACCAACAACTAATCCACTTTTATGCATTGGCAGGGATGGTCAGGAGGGATCCTTAAGCAGGTGGCTCATTTATAAACTGTATAGATTAATGGAGTGTGTGTGTGTGTTTTAAAGTCCACATAAGTAAATGCACATGGTACTTTCAAAAGTCCTCATATATATATATTTATGCACATGGTACCGTATATTAAAGTAATTATAAAATGGTGTCTAGGAAAGGCAATCAGAAAGAAGACCAGGAGCCATTTATTCTGGAGTGATTGTGCAGAAGAAAGAGAGAGATCTTCTAGGAAAAGGGTTAGCAGATAGATTCAGGATTGCAGTTAGACATGGGCCTGGTTCACAGAGGTAGTTTCAGCTTCAAGCAAGCAGCTGTTGTATTATGATTGCATGGGGAAATGTTAACATCAGTGGGGCTGAATAAGTGTAACGTGACCAGGGGTAATGTGTAAAGTGTAAAAGAGTAAAGTGTAATGTGACCAGGAGTAAGTGTAAGTGTAACCAGCGTGGTGTAGTGGTTAGAGTGTTGGACTAGGACCAGGGAGACCCGAGTCCAAATCCCCATTCAGCCATGATACTAGCTGGGTGACTCTGGGCCAGTCACCTCTCTCAGCCTAACCTACTTCACAGGGTTGTTGTAAGGAGAAACCTAAGTATGTAGTACATCGCTCTGGGCTCCTTGGAGGAAGAGCAGGATATAAAAATAAAAATAAAAATAAAATAAAATAAAGACGGCACTCCCCGCCTCCCAAAAGCCTTTGGAATTGGCCTTGTTTTTGCTCTTTCTCACACAACTAGAGAAGTTACACAGTTGCCTTTGTACGGAGGCCTGCGTGAATCACTCCCAAGTGTAGCAACATTCATTCAAAAATATCTTAGGACACGAATACCACAGTATTGTACTGTATAATGTACAGGTACTGTATTGTTCTGTATGGTACTGTAATTTTGTACATACAGGTGCTGTATGGCTGAATCAGTGCTTCAAAGACACAGAGACACTTCATATCATTGTTCACACATTTATTTATTTTATTTAACATATTTATATATCGCCCAAAACTTGTGTCTCTGGGTGGTTTACAATTAAAATTGGGCAGTTTGCAATTAACATAATCATGTTAATTGCGGTTTGCAATTAACATAATCATGATGATGGTATCATGAGCCTATGGAAACTATCATCCAGGAAGCCATTGGGAATGGCTTGGACCAATAGTCTTAATTTAGATCACAACAGAAACAGATACTCCAAACAGATAATGGTGGAAATAGAAGGGTAAAATAGATTTTTGTGTCAGGGTCCAATTTCAGCTGACTGCACATCCTCCTACTGAAGTAACAGTATTGCAAACAGCAAGCTATATACATACCATTCCCTCAGCTTATATGGTTGGGGTGTGTGTGTGTGTGTGTGTGTGCATCCTTAGTGATATGGGACATATATAAGATCTAGCCGGGCTGATATTAATAAAGGCAGTACCTTTTATGTCAATGCATATGATTTTCTGATACCCCACCCCCACAATGCTTATTCTGGCTTTATTTTTACTGTTTAATTTTTATACCCCCTTTCATAAAGCATCCCAAGGCTTATTTTCACTCCTCTAAATCTGTGAGATACACACAAGATAACATGCCTTCCTTGGGGTTTGCCCCCCTCCAAAGTAAAACATATCCAGTTTCTTAGAATTAGGATTGTGAGGCTGATTTGGAAAATTTATTTTTTTAGAAAAAATAAAGAAAGAGATTCCATCATTTAACCAGATGACTGCAACATTTTATCATGACTTTAGCAAATATGTGTTCTTACTGTAGGGAAATCTTGACAGTAGCATTTAGTAGGGATGTGCAAAACGTTTCGGGCGCAGAACGATCTGTGCCTGAAATGACCAATTTTGGGTGATTCGGAGCCGAACCGAATCACCCATGATGAGACCCAAAAATTTTCGGACCCGAAACGAATCACCCCTGTTTCGGGTCCGAATTTTTTGGGTGTTTCGGGTCTCCTTTTCGTGCCCTAGAAAAGTGCCAGCCTTGTCTTCTGCTTCCCCCTCCGTTTTCAGTTTGACATCTCTTTGAATTTCCCGCCTTTTTGCCTCCATTGATTTCAATGCAGAAATTGCTTTCCTTTTACTTTAATTGAAAAGGTCCTGGGGCCAAAAGAGTGGGGTGGGGTGGTAGTGCCTAATGGGTGGAGGTTACCACCCCAATTGCAGAGGGATTGGGCAAAGGGCTGATTTTTGGTGTTTTTCTGCCATAGCCTTTCAATTTCAATTTGTAGATCTTTGTATTTGGTGATTTTTTTCTATTTCTTATTCTTCTGTTCTGCTATCCCCTAGTATTGCTATGTCAATTATTTTAACTTGTTTTTCTTTCTTCTCTACTACAGTTATGTCTGGTGTATTGGGTGGCAGATGTTTTTCTGTTTGTAGTCGGAAGTCCCATGATATTTTTACATCTTCATTTTCTTCAACTTTTTCAATTGAATGGTCCCACCAATTTTTGGCTACAGGTAGCTTGTATTTTTTGCAGATGTTCCAGTGTACCATCCCTGCTACCTTGTCATGCCTTTGTTTGTAGTCAGTCTATGCAATCTTTTTACAACAGCTGATGTGGTGGTCCACTGTTTCATCTGCTTCTGTACAAAGGCGGCACTTGCTGTTTGTTGTGGATTTTTCGACTTTTGCTCTTATTGCATTTGTTCTTAGTGCCTGTTCTTGTGCAGCCAGTATTAAACCCTCTGTTTCTTTCTTCAAGTTGCCATTCTTAAGCCATTGCCAGGTCTTGGTGATGTCTGATTTTCCACTTATATTGTGTAAATATTGACCATGCAGGGGCTTATTTTTCCATTTTTCTGCTCGGTTCTTGGCTTGTTCTTTCTTGTAGGCCTGCTTTCTTTCATTGGTGTTGAATAGTTTCTCGTTATTGACCATTTGAAGTGCATCTTCTTCACTGTCCTTGATATATATTCTTCAAGGCCTCTTTTCTCCTCCTCTGCTGTTTGATGGACTTGCAGCATTCCTCTTCCACCTGAGCTGCGAGGGAGGTATAGCCTATCGACATCACTGCGGGGGTGCAGAGCATGATTGATGGTCATTATTTTCCTGGTCTTACGATCTAGCGTCTCTAGCTCTGCCTGGGTCCAGTCTATTATTCCTGCAGTGTATCTGATAACAGGTATAGCCCAGGTTTTTATGGCTTGTATGGTGTTCCCGCCATTGAGTTTGGACTTGAGGATTTTTCTAACTCTCCTGATGTATTCACTTCCAATTTTTCTTTTAACTTCAGTGTGTGCGATGTTATCAGCCTGGAGAATGCCCAAGTATTTGTAAGGTTCTTTCTCTTCCAGGTTCTTGATCTTGCTTCCATTGGGCAGTTCTATTCCTTCTGTTTTTCTTATTTTTCCTCTGTTCATTATTAATGCAGCACACTTGTCTAGTCCAAACTCCATTGCTATATCGCTACTGAATATACGGACAGTGTTTAGCAGTGATTCGATTTCTGACTGGGACTTTCCATACAACTTCAGATCGTCCATGTACAGCAGATGGTTGATTTTACTTGATGTTTTAGATGTTTGGTATCCGAGGCCTGTTTTGTTTAGTATTTGTGAAAGTGGGGTCATGGCGATTACAAACAACAGAGGGGATAGTGTTATCATTATCATTATCATTATCATCATCATTTAGAAACCGCCCCATCCGAAGGTTCTAGGCAGTGTACAACAAGTTTAAAAAGACATGAAAACACACACCATTTAAAACATAATGCTAAAAACAATTTAAAAACAATTTAAAAACAATTAAAATACTTTAAAAAACAATTTTAAAACCTTGTAAGGCCAGGCAAAACAAGTAAGTTTTTAGGGGTCTCTTGGAGGCCGGCAGTGAGCCTAAACTGCTGATATCTGCCAGGTGTACATTCCATAGGCAAGGAGCAGTTACAGAAAAGGCCCAGTTCTGAGTAGCCACCAGACGTACCGGTGGTAACTGGAGATGGACCTCTTCAGATGACCTCAACAAGCGATGGGGATCATACCAAAGAAGACACTCTCTAAAGTAGCCTGGACCCAAGCCATTCTGGGCTTTAAAGGTAATAACCAGCACTTTGTATTTTGCCCAGAAACATATTGGCAGCCAGTGCAACTGTTTTAAAACAGGAATAATATGGTCTCTCCAGGTTACCCCAGAGACCAGCAGGACTGCCACATTTTGAACTAACTGAAGTTTCCAAACTACGTACAAAGGCAGCCTCATGTAAGAGCACATTGCAGTCGAGCATGGAGGTTACCAGCTGATGCATCACTGTTTTGAGATCGTTCTCTTCAAGGAATGGATGCAGCTGTCATATCAGCTGAAGTTGATAGAAAGCATACCTGTCCATAGCCTACACATGAGATGCCAGGTTGAGTCCTGGATCCAAGAGCACTTCCAAGCTGTGTACCTCTTCCTTTGGAGGGAGTGTACCCCATCCAGCACAGGAAGATCTAATTCATCCCTCAAATTCCGATCCCTCATAATGAGCACCTCCATCTTGCTTGGATTCCGCTTCAATTGGTTATCCTTCATCCGGACCATTACTGCCCATAGGTAGGCATTTAGGGAGTGAATGCCATTTCCTGATGATGAGGATGAGGATGATAAGGATGATATGGAGAAATAGATTTGGGTGTCATCAGCATACTGGTAACTAGGGGTGTGCAATTCAGATTTCGGTGTTTCGGTTCAGACCCGAACCGAAACACCCCTGTTCTGTTCTGTGCCCAAATTTTGCCCACCCGAATCACCCCCGATTTGGTTCGGAGCTGAATTAATCCAAATCCAAATCTGAATAAATTTGGATTAGAAAAACAGGCCCTGGGGCCAAAAGAGTGGGGTGCGGTGGTAGTGCCCAATGGGTGGAGGCTACCACCCAAATTTCAGGGGGATTGGGCAAAGGGCTGATTTTTGGGGAATTTTTGAGGTTTTAGTGTCTTTGGGGCAGATTGGGGGCAGAAAGTGGGATATGGGCCAGAAGAGTGGGGTGGGATGGTAGTGCCTAATGGGTGGAGGCTACCACCCCAATTGCAGAGTGATTGGGCAGAGGGCTTATTTTTGGTGAATTTCTGAAGTTTACGCGTTTTTAAGGTTTTCCCCAATTAGGTAGAATGGAGGGTGTATCGCTTCACGTCAGGGGGAAAGGGGTGGCCTAGAGTGGTGTGGGGTTGGTGGTAATGCTGGGTAGGGGCAAGGAAGCTACCTGAATTTTTTCAAAGGATTTGGGCAGAGGGCTGATTTTTGGTGAATTGTTGAAGTTCACATGTCTTTAAGGTTTAGATTCTATGATAGCAGATGAGAGTGGATTCATGGTGTGTCATTGAAAATCTCATTTGCTATCACAGAATCCACACTCAGAACACCTCAGAAGCAACAAAACTCCAACAAATGAAATCACCAAAAATCAGCCCGCTGCCTAAATCCTTTGAAAAAATTCAGGTAGCTTCCTTGCCCCTACCCCGCACCACCACCAACCCCACCCCTTTCCCCCCGACGTGAAGCGATTATACCTAAAGGGGGGAAACCTTAAAAACGCTTAAACTTCAAAAATTCACCAAAAATCAGCCCTCTGCCCAATCCCCCTGGAATTAGGGTAGTAGCCTCCACCCATTGGGCACTACCACCCCACCCCACCCTTCTGCCCCAGATCCCACATTCTGCCTTCAATCTGCCCCATAGACACTAAAACTCTCAAAAAATCACCAAAAATCAGCCCTCTGCCCAATCACTTTGTAATTAGGGTGGTAGCCTCCACCCATTGGGCACTACCACCCCACCCCACTCTTTTGGCCCCAGGACCTTTTCAATTAAAGTGAAAGGAAAGCACTTTCTGCATTGAAATCAATGGAGGCAAAAAGGTGGGAAATTCAAAGAGACGTCAAACTGAAAACGGAGGGGGAAGAAGAAGAAAAGGCTGGTACTTTTCTGGGGCACAAAATGGAGACCCGAAACACCCAAAAAATTCAGACCCGAAACAGGGGTGATTCGTTTCAGGTCCGAATCACCCGAAATTGGTCGTTTCGGGCACAGATCGTTCTGTGCCCGAAACGTTTCACACATCCCTACTGGTAACACCCTGCACCAAACCTCCTGATGACTTCACCCAGCAGTTTCATGTAAATGTTAAGCATTGGTGACAGAATGGAGCTCTGAGGAACTCCATATAATAGCTCCCATTTTGAAGATGAACCATCACCAAGTTCCACCATCTGGAATCTGCCTGAGAGATAGGAGCAGAACCACTACAAAGCAGTGCCTCCTATCTCCAATTCCCCTAGGTGACCCAGAAGGATACCATGGTCGATGGTATCAAACGCTGCCAAGAGATCGCAAAGAACCAGCAGAGTCACACTCCCTCTGTCGATTCCCTGGTAAAGGTAATCTGTCAGGCCAACCAAAGCAGACTCAATGCCATAGCCTGCTCTAAAGCTAGTTTGAAATGGGTCTAGATAATTGGACAGCAGGCACTTGGGAAATGCGCCTGAGCAAATATTGCTTGTTAGGCAAAGATTGCTGATTTGCCAGGTCCTGAGATGCCTTGTTATAGTTGTTCCATCATCTGCTCTCCATAGAGTCTATTCAAAATATCATCATCCTTCCTCGATCACAAAAGGTGTCAATTGCCGTTATCCTCTTGATTCTGTCTTTTAATTATTGATATTGGTTCAGGATATTAGCTCAGTCCAGGGTAAACAGGATCTGAGTCCCATCTCCTGTTTGGGCAGAGTATTGTTCTATTGACATTCCCAAAGCAAATCTGCATCTCTTGAGCTTGAAAATGGGCATCTTCTTTTGTCCCTAGATTTTCTGGCACCTGGTCCCCCGAGAGTGTTAAAAGGTGTTAGGAAGGAAGATTCAAAGCTATAGGTGTGAGAGAGCAGTTAAATCATTCTCTTTTATGTGTATCTACCTAGGGTGGAATCCCAAAGACAGCAATAGGGTATAAACAATGCTTTTAATTCTACAAAGCAAATATCTCTCAGAAAAAGACATGATTATTCCCTGGCAAAGCAGAGCAATCACCAATGATTAATGTAGGCAATTTGTAAGAGGAAATGCAAGCTCAGCTCCTAGCTTCCTCCAAAGACATTACCTGAAAGCAAGTTCCAGCAAATTTTATGAGTTTAATCCTTTTACTCCATTTGAATTCCTGTTGCAAGGAGTTCAGTGGTACTGGCAAAGATACCTAACTCAGCCTGGCCCACTGGACTATGCGTTCCGATTCAGCATGAATGAACTGGGCACCAACATATCCAAATTGCTAGTGTGTGTAAATCTTCCTGCCATGCATCTGTAAGGGCATTCCACAGTGATAGCATTTGGATATGTGTGAGACAGGAAACCAAATCTGGCCATTGTGTCTCCCATTTCATAAACATTGAGAAACAATGCTGGATTGCCCCTACCTTCACAAAGCAATTACCATCTGTCTCAGATGCAGGTCATGAGACCTGGTGTCATGCACTGGCCAGTTCATCTGAGTTCAGGCATTAATTGATTTCTTAATAAAGTGGAATCAGACACAGGCCTGGATTCTACATAATTCTGGATTGGTAACCCTGGGTTTAATGTTGGAGTCAGGGTGTCCACAACAATTTCTAAAACATTCTAAAGTAGCAGCAATTAGCTATATGTGAGGCCTGCAATCAATGCAACTGATTAAGGCAAACATTGTGGGTTACATCCATTGTAAATATTCTTCCATAGGAAATGCAGGATTATCTCCTGTCTTCCCCAAGACAATCACCAGTGAACAAAGCACAAGCAATTTGGCTTGTTCCTTCAGGAATAGCCAGGTCACTCAGAGTTCTGAGATTCCTGGTAGCAGGGAAATTCTAAATGGAGTTTCTGCCAAAGACGCAGGCCTTAGTCTGGCCCACTGGGTTCTGAGTTCTGGTCCAAAATGAGTGACCTGGGCTATAACACGCGGCCCTGTTTCTGATCTAATAAAGAAGTTGCCTGGCAACAGGGACGCTGGTACATAGGAACATAGGAGGCTGTCTGACCTATACTGAGTCAGACCACTGGTCCACCTAACTCAATATTGTCTACCCAGACTGGCAGCAGCTTATCCAAGGTTGCAGGCAGGAATCTCTCTCAGCCCTATCTTGGAGATGCCAGGGAGAGAACTTGGAACCTTCTTCTCTTCCCAGAGTGGCTCCATCCCCTGAGGGGAATATCTTACAGTGCTCACACATCAAGTCTTCCATTCATATGCAACCAGAGTGGACCCCGCTTAGCTAAGGGAACAATTCATGCTTGCTATCACAAGACCAGCTCTCTGGATGGTGCCAGTGCCACATCCAATCCCAAGTTTGTAAGCCTGTCAAACAGAAAAGCCACACAGGGGCATGCCCTCTTCTCACTCTGTCCTTTGTTTCCCCTCATGGCAATCAGGAGAGAAAGGGGATGGGATGGCAAGATGGGCACTATGTGCTTTGCTCTCTGAAAATGAAGTGATAAAGATGTATTTTCACAAGCACATGCAGGTAGTAACATAAACAGGGCAGCACCATTAGATCATTGGGAGAATAACATACAGCAGTGTGGTGGGTCAGGCTTAAAAGGAAGCCCCACCCAGGAATTCTGGAATGGCTCAGGTCTATTTTTTTGTACAGTGATGTTGGGGAAGGAGGGCCCAGCCCCTTTCCCTTGGGTTAACACATGTGATCCCTAGGCTTACTCATGAGAAGAGATGTGCAGCAGGAGCAGCATTTCCTCCAGTAAAAGCAGAGATTCTTCATATGTGATGAGGATGGCTGCTGCTCCTGAGCAGACCACTTTCTGATGAGAGTGGAAGGCCATGGGGATACCCCTTCACAACTCATGAGAATAACTGTCTGGTGGAAAGGGGGATTGGGCAGAATCACTAATAATGTGTGTGAAAAGCCCTTCTCCCATGGATTGCTCTCTCACGAGATTGTTAGGCCATGGAGATATGCATGCGGGCCAGATGGCAGATGCTTCCCAGCAAGCTGCAAGGATAGGCACCCCAGCAACACCTCTCAACACCTTGCGAAGCAGTCAAAGCAGGCCCTCTGCCAGCCTGTCCACTCATTTGAAAATATCCATATTTATTTTTGCCCTGAACAGTGATCTCACTCTCCTGGGGTCGCAGATAACTGGGGCTCCCCTCTCCCATGATCTCCCGTGGTAGCAGATATGCATGCACCACAATGTTGGTCCAAACCCAGGAAATTTGAATGAGAGTTAAAATCTGTCCCCGATCCTGGTGTTTCCCCAGTCTTCCCACCTGGCTATTCCCAAGCAGACACATGGAGCATAAAATTCTCCTTTGGGTGCACCAGAGGCTTCCCTGGAGAGGAGGGGGTCACTGTGCAGAAGTTCTATAATTAACTAGAGGAATGGGGATCCTACAGAAGTGGGGGCCCCTTTTTTGATGGTTCAGCTCATGAGCTCACAGTCCAATGGAAGACGAAAGATTTTAGAGCCTAAGGTCCTTCCAAGTAGATTGGCCCTCTCATGAGAGGGCTAATCCTTGGGTGGCAAGCTGACATGGGGGCAGGAGTGTGGTTTGGTCTCCATGGACAGCTTTGCCAGGGTGAGCCATCACAAGTGCTTCCTTGGTCACAGTGGCCCAGACCCCAGGATCCTTTACCCTTCCTCATATACATATCCTTTCCTAGGAAGTCATCATGTGAAGAATAGTGCTCCTCAGCTTCTCCCCACCCCCCGCTGCCAGAAATTGTGCTTCTGTGAGATTGTTTTGTTGTGGGGCTCTTATGAGGGCGGCTGTGCATTGTCAGATGAAGGGCTCACATGGCATTTAAAGGGATTCAAATGCCCTTTCCCTGCCGAGGGTTGGTGGGCCATTCTGAAAAGGCATGATTGTGCTCCGCACACCCCCTTGAAGATTGTGGACAATGGCTGCCTCCCTGCACATTTTGACTCCTTGCCTACAATCTGGTGATGCGAGCATTATGGACTGTGCTGTGATGCAGACTTGGTGGACCAGGAAGAGGGATGGGTTTCTCTGCCCTAAAAATGGAGGTTTCCAGGTTGCGGCTGGACAAATGTCTGCGGTGCAATTCATGGTTAGAAAAATTAAATGTGAGTTCAGCAATGTCTGGTTTCACATTACGTGTGAACATGGGCACAGTGAGCTTTATAACTGAGTGATAATTAAATCTTCAGTTTCCTGTTCTGAAGCTCCAGAAATTTAGAACCAAGCTAAACAGAGCACGAACCACAGATTTTCCCCTTTCACATACTGTATAAATGAGGATGGGTTGAGTGGGTAGGATATATCATTACATGAAAAGGAACATGTGTGTGAGGGGAGTGAAGTTTGCCCATTCTTCTGCCTTACTAGCTCTGCTCTGATTTCTGCTCTGAGTTTTTTGAGCCAAGGTGACTCAATACTGCAATCATCAGGTTACCATGAGCTAAGGTGTGGGACAGGATGCCCTGAGATAATTTGATATGTACATAGGGCAGACAACGCGGATAAAATATACCTTGCTGCCCTGTTGAATATAATTTGACCCTTAGTCATGGTTATGCTTGCAATCAGTTGAACTGAAGGAAATCTTGAGAGCGAAGCAAAGGATTAAGTGGAACACATTTTGGCTGTAAGACTATGCTAAAGTGCTTTGTACAGTGGTACATCTAGTGCCATCTGGCCCAAACATGAATGCAGGGATTGTTCTAGTATATTTCTGAAGAGGAACATTGTAAAATGTGATGGTGAAAGGTTGAGGGCCATGTTGCTGTGATGTCCACAAAGCATAAGAACAGACATAATGGAACAAAAGTATTGTTAGGGTTTCTTTGAGGAAATATGAAGTTCACTTCAACAGTGAAGATTTTTTTTTAAAGTGTATACTTTGACATCTGGACATATAATCTATATCTGTCATTAGGGCTGTGCCTCACTGAGTTACATTTAACTCCCAGTCATTAGAGATGTCTTCAGTTCAAGCCTAAGGAGCTCAAGCAGCAGTAATGTCTGCAAGAACAGCTTTGAAGGACATTTCACTAATATGACATCGTTCTGGATGCTGTTTAAAACTTCTCCAAATATAATGGACAGCTTCATGTCAGGCAAAGGAGTAAAAGTCATGTCAACTAATCGTTAAGGAACAGAGCTGCCACAGATATGGCAGCTAGCAATGGAGAAAGCCATTGTAAGCAATGCCTTATAGACACATTCAGTTTCCTATACTTCAATCCATAGTTTGCGACAGGCTTTAAAAAAAATTTTTTTTACAGCCTTTAAAAAGTAAAGAGATCTGCTCTTTCACATAAATAAAGTGTTAGATTGTTGAAACACTGACAAAATCTTGTAATAATTGGGGAATACTGTATATAATATTCCACCCTGAGCCATTTTTTTAGAAGGGTGGTAAATAAATAAATAAATAAAAATAAAATAAAATAAAATAAAGAAAAGGGACAGAATGAAATTTTGCTTTCTAAAACTGACTCTTAGTAACTTGAAAGCATAGGGCTTTAGGTGAATGAATAATGAGTCAGATCTCCTGAGGCATTTGGCCCTGAAAATCTAACCAGTTCCAGCTGGATAAGAGAGACTATGAGGAAGGGCCTTTCCATTTGATCGATTTATAAGGTGATTAACGCACAGTTTTTCATTTGTGGCAAGGGATCAAGATGCCTTCCCTCAAAGTAACACTTCTGTGGTGGGAATATCACATTTTCCCAGGATTCAGTCACCTGTAGTTTACTTCAGGAAGATGCCATGCTTCTCACAGCTAGCACCTCCATTGCTATTGTGGGACTTGTGTGGAATGTGGTTTCACAAATGTCATGAGCATGTCTTCAATTGTCCCTGTGACATCACTAGGGATGTATTACACATCTCCATCTCTCATGCCTGTGACACTTGGTATTATATAGACAATCTGTGCTATTTGGTGTTGTTTTCTATTTTTTCCTATTTTATTATTTATGTAAGAATTTGGCATCTGACCTTGCAAACAAGTTGGTCCCAGTGGTTGTGTGCTGTGTATACCCAAAACAAATGTGCTGTATTAGCTTATCACATTTGTCCATATATTTGTACACTGTCCTTCTTTCAAGAAACTCAGGATGGTTGCCATCAAGTTATCCTCTTGCAATCCTCACATTAACCATGGTAGGTTAGTTGGAGAGACAGTGTTGTCCGAGGAGAGCTCGTGAACCTCAGGACTTAAAGTGAACCTCAGGGCTCAGATCTCCCAAATCCAAGTGTAGTATTCTAAGCCACACTTGCCCTTCATGCATTCAGAATTATTTCTGTTTCAGTGAAGCCTGGACCTATAGTTGGACGAGACGATAATATGCTCCCCACTAGAGTTGTTTATCTAGAATGCAGAACCTGTCTCAAGACTTCCCATGGCTCTAAAGGTCTGTTGGAAGTTACTCATATGCATGAAAGAGCAGTCACTTTAAATTGCTTTTTGTGGTGACTGCCTCTTCACAGCAGGCTATTTGTAGCATGGAGGAAGAACATCAAGTTCCTGCATCATTTACAGTAGCTTTCTCATGATAGGTGTTTTGTCTTTAATTATTGTATACCTTTCTTCTATAGTCATTCTCTTCCTTTTTACTACTCCTAAGGAATTATCTCATCCACTGTGCATTATCAAAGGTTCTCTCTTAGAAGTGGCAATCTCACTATGGCTAACTGCACTGACTTTGAGGTAATATAACAGCACAATTGCATATTTGGGACTGCAGCATGCAGGTGTAGATGCTAGTTTTCTCTGCTGGCACAATATCACAAATTGTGACTTTATGCTGGAGGCAGAAACAGCTGAGCATCCGTTATCCTTTCAGTGTTTTTCCATAGCACTGCCACTGGGGGAAAGAGGGCTGAGGGTCAATAGGGCTCAATAAAGATATGTGGCACCTTAAGTGAAGCCAGTGGAATCCTAGACTGTTATCATCATAGAAAGAGGCTGAGTAAGATGGCTTCCCTGCTTGTCAAGGCTAAGCTGCTTGCACTGCTACTACAGCTATGGCAGCTTCATAGCACTAAGCCATGATATAGGAAACTCATTTTTGGAAGTCCCTGTGTGTTTTGCCAATCCTTTCTGGGCCAGTGAGGGTAGATGGTCTGTATCTGTTTCTGAATGGTCACAAGGTGGTGCTGTTTCAGAGCATAAAAGCACATTCAGATTCAGCAGCCAATTATTTGTGTTGGTTTTGCTTATTAAGTACATAGTAATGCTGCTGCCTTGTTAAAAGCTACCTTCAGAGGCCAAGAATTAAGAGGCTCTTGCAGGCCACTGTATCATGCTTGGAACAAGACAGACAAAATAGTGATAGCAAATTGCTGCACTTACTTTATGCTTGCAATTAGGGTCTTCTAATCTTGACCTTAGTCACACATAATTTTAAAAAGGAAGCATTGAATGTGATACCATCATCATGACCAAGATGAGCAATCATAGGTTTCATCCTAATCTTCGTCATTTTATAAGGCAGCTATGAGTGTTTCGTTTCTTTATAGGGATGCTTCTTCGTCTTCTTCCTCTTCCTCTTCCTCTTCCTCCCCTTTTAAGGAATCCCACGTCCCCCCTGCTCTTTATGAATTTTGGCACAGTAGGTGCAATTCTAGGTAGGGATTGTGAAAGAATAAGGAGAACATTGGTTTATTATTAAAAAATGAACTCTCACTACCTCCGGCACAGCTGCTCAATTATTTATTAAAAGTTGGAGGCATTATTTGTACATTGGCTTTGTAAATCCTCCTCGCAGCCCTCATGGGCATACATAACAAGCTATTAAGTGGCTTCAGCTACAATTTGGGAAAAATAGTTTCATGTTGTAATGATTTCTTTGAAAATCATCATATGCAACGTGTTGTATTATAAATCCTTGCAGTCCGCAAATGCATTTAACAGGATGAGACCAACTGTTTTTTTTTAGGGAAGCCCAAGACTCTAAGTTCTGGAATAGTAAAATAAAATATAATTTTTGCAGCTCACCTCTAGTTGTTTTGGGCGAATCTATTAGATACTGTTGCTGCGCATCCTGCTGAAAGAGAGTTTGCCTCTTTCTACTGTAAGGCTAGCATGACAGCTGTCCCTAGCAAAGCCACCTGGTTGCACAGTATGAAATGTTTTCTTTCTAGGTCCAGTTAACAACCACCTTGATCGGAATCAGACTTTTGAAGTCTACTAGTCAGTTGAAGACACAATACTATGTGTCTTCTTATTCTCTGAAATTATTATATGTAAACTAGTGTCTTCTGGATTTTGGATAAAAAATCCAAATGTAATAATAAATAATATAAATATTTAGGAAATGTGGAATATTTGGAAAATGTGATGACTAAATAGTTCTAAAATCTTAAACTTCATTGAGTTTTAAAAAATCAGTTTTAATCAGTTTTTAAACATGATTTCACCATGTTTTCTATATGAGGATTTTGGGCTGGATTGAAAAATAGTTTCCCCCAATCTGGTTTATCATGTGGAGGTGTGGACCTACCATCCCTATCCTGCCTTACCCCCAGCATCTCTGTACACCCAGGCTGTCATACAACCTACAAGCATAAGCTCCAACATAAATAGGCCAAAGTTACATACTTGTGCATTCTCCTGACCATCAGTGCAGACAAGAAACCACAAGGCTGAAAAAGAGGCAAGACAGAGCTGCAGCACCAAGGACAGCGCCATGGGACAAGTTGAGAGTTGCTCTGCCACATAGCCACAAGAAGACTATGGGTACAGAGGTGGTCTCAGGAATCAGTAGTGGGTCAAAAAGGCTTTGACTTGGGCCCTTGGCAGCTGCTGAACAATGCAGAATCCTAATGCCAGCTCTGGTCAGATTGGGGGGGAAAGTATTGTCTGACCCAGTAGTGTCATGCATGTGTCTTATTCATTTCAATGGGCTTGCAGATTGTGCTTCAAGGCCTTTATAGGTGTGTATTGAAGAAATGGCCAGTTACTATAGTTCACCTGTACTGAGGTGATGATGCTGACTTGATAAACATCAACCTCTTTCTTGCACCAGATCCAGATAAAACAATTGAATTCACATGGGATACACAGTCTACTCTAAATTGTTGGTCCTAGTGTTCTGGAAACTTCATAAGGACATGACCTTCATATGAGAATGTGAATGGCAGCTGACCATCTTTGTAAAATAATGGATTGATTCAGATCAAATAAGATTATATTCTGGTAGTGTATTCTGGGAGTGTCAGGAGCTGAGCTGTAGGCAGTAGTCACTTGGGGGATCAAGTTTGGGGCTAGAACTCGGAAAGCCAAGAATATGCCACAGGGCAAAACAGAAGTTAAGACCCAGGAACATGCCATAGGTCACCAACCTTCACTATTTTCAAAGTAGGGGCCACAGCTGCCCAAAAGGTTTGTTCCATGGAATGGGAGTGGGTGGGGAGAGAGTGAGGGCATGAGAGAGCGCGTGCAGTGGTCCTAGATGCAGCATGACTTAGAGAGTGTGGTTGCAGGAGGAGGAAGAAGAGGAGAGCAAGAGAAAGTGTGAGTGATTGCAGTGGCCGCAGCAGCAGCAGCAGTGGAGAGATAGAGAGATGGAGGGATGGATAGATAGAGGGAGAGGGAGAGGGAGAGGGAGAGAGAGAGGGTTGGCTAAGGGGACTAGAGGCAGAAAAAGGAGGGGGAATGGCAAGTCAGAGGCCATCACCGGGGTCCATGTGGGCTGCAGGCGATGCGATGAAGAAGAGTGCCATAGGTCATACCAAGAGAACAGTCAGGAGACAGAACATTAGACATAAGTCTAGTGCCATGAACACAGCAGGGGTTAAGTCACATAGTCTAGAGCCAGAGGGTCAATCTGGTAGCCAAGAGTTGGGACACATCGAAGATCATTCTGAGGCATCGGTCAGGAGACAGAGGGTTAAATGAGTAGTCATGGTCAGAGATATGCCAAGATATCCCTGACCATGACTACTGGTCATGGTCAGGGATATCATGATCACATAGATATCCTTGACTGTCTGACAGGGACCCTGGTGATGGCCCCTGACTTGCCTTTCCCCCTCCTTTTACACTGAGACAAGGTGTGCCTCAGGCGGGAAGCCTTTTATAACTCTTGCTACAGGGAAGGCCAGTAAGTAATCCCATAGGATGGGGCTTGCCTAGAGCTTCAACTGCAATCTAGGAGGCTGCCACAAGGGGCAGCAACATGCAAGAAGTCAGGGCAGGGAGATTATGACAAGAAGCTGAAAGGGCCGATCTAGATTTCCAACACTTTCTGCACATGTCACATCTATAATCTTGTGAATAGGGGATGAGTGCCATTCTGCTTCCTATCCTGAAACTGTAGAAGTCATCTCTTGTCATGGTTTTGTCAGCCCAGCTCTGTGATGCAGGTTTTCTGTTTCTTGCAAACTGCTCCACTTGTGGATGTCTGCATAAAAGTTTCTTCAGTCATGTTTGCAAATATCCAAATATATAATTTTGGTTGACCTCTGGGTATGTCCTTTGATGCGTTTCCATCTCACATCCTTTGCGTGTATGTACCCAAGCCAGCAGAGTTTTACTCTTGTTGATATTGAATGCCAAGATGCTTGACAAGAAAATCTGCATTGGAGAACTCACCTTGTGAGCCAGGACACAAAGTAAACAGCAGATATGGAGGCTGTATGTTTGGCTTCAGAAAAAACTCGAGGGAGCATGTCTTACTGCCATTCAACAGGATCCTGGGAACTGAACTTGCTCAATCAGCATTTTTGTCTTGAAGGCTGGTTTGGCATTTTTCCCAGCACAGTTTGCAAGTCTGCCCAAAGTGCTGGTTGCTTTCCCAGTACCAAAGTGCAAAGCATACCTTGTGTTATTCAATATTCACTATTGTTCAGTTCGCTGTTAAGTCACGAAGGATATAGATTCCAGACAGAGGGCAAATATTATTAAACTGATAACGGACACTAGACTTGATATTAGACTATGAAATTATTATGAGAGAAGATAAAAATTCTCATATTTTTGCCCTGAGTGTGATATAACAAACTCATGAAAATTTGGAAAGTGTAGTATTGCGTTGTAAATGTTCTACCTTATTGGGCTTGGTAACATATATACAGTAGGAGGACAAAAGATTTCTGCATAATGCATTTGATCATGAATTGCAACATAATACAATGGCCCATGTCTTTTTTTTACAGAGTTAGTTTTTACATCTGAGTGGTAATAGCTCTATTAGTAAAAAGATGGTGGTGTAACATCAGATTGCAAATTGTTTATGTGAGTAGTGGGATGCACATTCTATATATGGCCTGTAAAGAAAAATGCACATTAAAGGGGCTGTAGCAGAGAGTGTGTAGAATTTAGGCATTCAGGAAATTAACATGGGTAATTTTAAGCATGAAAATGGAGATTCCTTTTTAAATTGAGAAAGGCAGAGCCAGCAGGGCTGTGCTAAAGAATTATTGCATAGTTATGGTATGCATTGAGGCATAAGGCCAAAGAAAAATAGGAATCCCTCTAGAAAAGCACTGTTCACATAGCTAAACACATAGATGCACTAGAAATTGAGCTGTGTGAGGCAGTGGAAAAAGTAATTGCTATTACTTTTGAAGATGAGGAAAATCTTGCTTATGTGGGGAAAAATCTGGGTATGCCTTGATTTTCTTGCCTTCAGATGTAACTTGAAACTGGGCTCAATGGACCCACAGTTTGCATCCAGTCCCCCTGGTGTGCTCCCAGACGATCACATTCTTCAGTCTAGAAGACTGCTAAGGGGGAGGGACTGGCTGTGTGGGCTTCCTCTGATGAAGGAAGGACAGCCACGGCAGCCAATTGCATTGGAGAGAGGGAGGAGCTTCCTTGCCTTAACTCTGGTTTGTGCAACTTGTACAAACCAGATGTCACATTGGAGCCTATGGACCCTCAGTTTGGTAAGTATATCTTACTTCCAAACTAATTCCAAGGTTTGGGGGAGGAAAGGAACCGTGGTTGGGTCGGGGAACTGCTGTTTTGATAATTTGGATATCACAGGGGTCGAATCTGAGGTGAGTTTGTCTCAGGTTTCCTGTGACTTCCGAAGGTGGAGTTTGTGTAACCAGAGTTCTCCTGGTAGTGGAAGACAGCTATTTAAGCAGAAGATCTTTGGATCCCAGCCATAGCTGGCAACCTTAGCACCCCACTACAACTCTCATCATCCCCCGCTGCAACAAGTTGTGGTTTGTAGTACAACAGCTAGACTGCCAAGGTTGTGTACCCCTGCCTTAAGATATAACCTTAAGATTGTTCAGATCCTGAACATGTATTATCTATTACTATTTTATATCATGCCTTTCTGTCATGATGAAACTGAAGGCAGCTTGCATAGGTTCCATACAGGGGCTCCCAATCAGGCACTGGCCAAATCCACAACCACTTCACTGCATTGTGTGCCTTTTACACCCTGCCTTGGGATATTCGAAATACTTCTAATGTTTAGAACAGGGGTTCCCAACCTGGGGTACTCCAGATGTTGCTGAACTACAACTCCCATCAGCTCATATGATGCTGCTGTGAGTGTCCAAAGCACCATCCACTGTGACTTAAAATTGCACACTTCCACAATTATGGAAAATAATGGACATGTGTTACACAACTGCAGTTGTGCTTTAGACACTTGTATTGGTGTGGGCAGTGTGGAACCACCCCCATTATGCTGTCAGAAGATGAGGCAGTGTATGTTGTAGATAGTGTATGAACAGGTTTTCTTATCACAAGGAATAATAACTATCAAGCATTTACTTGATAGTTATTATTGGAGAGGAGAGCTGGTCTTGTGGTAGCAAGCATGACTTGTCCCCATAGCTAAGCAGAGTCTGCCCTGGTTGCATCTGAATGGGAGACTTGATGTGTGAGCACTGCAAGATATTCCTTTCGGGGATGAAGTTGCTCTGGGAAGAGCATAAGGTTTCAAATTCCCTTCCTGGCTTCTCCAAAATAGGACAAGATTTTTTTATTGAACCAACAAACTACCAAAGCATACAGTACGTTTCTAAAGCACAATTATATACAAAGTGGTTGTTTGTACATGATATATCTAGGGCTGAGAGAGATTCCTGCCTGCAACCTTGGAGAAGCTGCTGCCAGTCTGTGAAGACAATACTGAGCTAGATAGACAAATGGTCTGACTCAGTATATGGCAATTTCCTATGTTCCTATGTTCCTACTCCCTCAGCCTCAGTCAAGTATTTACTCCCTCAATATTTACACCCTGTTTTCCATAGGCACAATGCCTCATTGCTTGCAGTTTTGTTACTCACAGTAGTGGGTGAGGAACAGAACCCCCATGAATAATAAGGTCTGCCTGATTGCTAAATAGCTGATATTCTGTCATACCCTTTAAATGCTTTCATGACAAGAGAGAGACTATTTATTTTAAGATTTTTCAGATACCTTCAGTAAGTACTCTGACTGACCTGGATACAGACTATGACATGTATGAACTTGTGCACTATGTGAGTGTGCATATGTAAAAGTACAGGTTTTCCCAGAGTGTCATTCTGTTTAAGTAAATGGGGAAAAAAACACCATTCATTTGAATTAGGGTAATTAGTAGAGGATGGCTTTGTTACATGTTGGCCAAGGCCATTAGGATGATGGAAACTGTAGTCAAATAATATTGGGGGGGGGGGGGGAGCTTGGGAAATACTGCTTTATATTAACCTCAAATCAAAGTCATCATATTATGTTGCAAGCTGTGTCACTCGGATGCAGGAAACACTGTATGTGAAACACACTTCCTCTTGGGAAAACAATACAGTTTTACAGGCATGCCTGAAATGTTTTGTGTGTACCTATAAAACATTTTATTTATTTTATTTATTTATCTCTCAGATTTGTAGATCTCTCTAAACTTTTGTCTCTTATGTGGTTTACAACATAAAACAAATTAAAATGAAAACCTTTAAATCAATTGAAAACCTCAGTCACCTTAAAAAACTTGGGTGAAAAAAATGAGTCTTTAGGGACTTCAAAAATGTTGTCAGAGATGGGGAGGCTCTTATTTCAGCAGGGAGCACATTCTAGAGTGTCAAGGGGCAATAGAGAAGGCCTGTCTCTGGGTATTCTCCGAACGAGCTGGTGGCAACTCTCCGGATGATCTCAATTTTATGTGTGAAGCGGCCTGGCTACAGAAATATAACACATTGGAAACAATATCAGCTGGAAAGATCTGCTGGTATTGCCTAAAGATTCTAAACAGCATTAAGTGTTAAAGTGCTTAGTTTATAAATTGCATCTCTCTAGTGCAAAAGCTTTCTAAGTGTAAGGGCATAGAATGTGCATTTGAACTGGTAACACAGAAACCCTAGGTGATGTGAAATTGCCTTTCATGGCAACCCAAAGAGCAAAGTCCCGGGCAAATGAGTTATTGTCTCTTATGCTTCAGTCCTAAATGTGTTTCTAAGGCAGTAATTTCTCTCTAATTTCAGTGGAATCCACTTCCAGGTATGTATTTATCAGATAATGTATCTTGCTTTTTGTCAGATAAATATGCTTTCAGAGTATTTATCTTGCCCTGTTTCCAAAGTTTTGTGCTTTCTCTGGCCAAAAGCAAATGCAAACATATTGGAACAAGTGCTCTTCCTCCAAGCTGTGCTGTGGTTTATAAAATGCAATCGCTTCTCTGTCTCCTGAGGGAGAGGTGATAATTTACCAGTATCTATCCTGCCTGATGGTACTGATTTTAGTGACTATTTCTCAGTTTGGGCTACAAATGGCTATGGGGAGAGACACATGCATGCATTTAATTATAAGAGGATCTGCACATGAATGAAGTCCTAGAAATGATTTTGTGTTACTGAGGTTGGTCCTCTGATAAACACAAAAAACAATCAATTTTCAGAGCCTATTAATGCCATTTACATTGACCAACATGTTTTGCAGTGTAATACAGGCGGTTCAGAGCCATACGTATTTCTGTGGAATAAGCAGCGGCTGGTACGGCAGTTCCTTAGGAATCCGCACAGCAACGGCTGGTGTGAAAGCCGCCAGCAGGGGGCAGCAGCAGGAGGCACATTCAGCTCTAAATTACTTGGTGTTTACCTCTGCTCCCGCTGCACCTGAAAGCTGTTGTGAGCAGTGGCATGCTGCCCAGCACCTGCTACGGCAGGGAATCGTCTCTGCCACTCAGCTGCTAGAGGTCATTTGTATGGCCAGCAAGTGGCCTCCACACATGTGCGGAGGTCAGCTATATGGCGGAGCCGATCCTCCATCGCAGTTGGTGCTGGGTGGGGCGCCACTGCTCACAACAACTTTCAGGTGCAGTGGGAGGTAAGAACCTGCTAATTTACAGTTAAAGGGGCCTCCCGCCGGCCCACTCCCAGCGACACTTGCACCCGCCACTGCTGTACAGACTCCTAAGGAACTGCTGCTGGTTGCTAGAGTGCAAATACTTTAAGTAGTGTGCCCACCCTTCAGGAGCACTACTTACATTATTATTTTAAGCATTTGCTATTTTAAGTATTTATTTTAGGTATTATTTTAACTATTTTCAGTATTTGCACTGCTGCACTCTTGGACAAGACCACTGGCACTGGTACTGTATTTACCTGAATACAAGATAACTCTGAATTTAAGACAAGCCTCTTAAAAAATTGAAGTTAAATATAGGTTCTACCTATATAGGTTATACCTATATTTACCTGAAAGAAGGAGGACTCTTAACTGAAGATGACCCCCTGGTTTCTCAGTTTCATTATTGATTAGACCTGTCTGAGTCGGGCCCAGCAGAATCATGTGGTAGTAAAACGCAAACAAGCAGAGCTCTCTCCTAAAAGAGATCTTTAATAAAAGAATTGTGTTTGCTTTGAATTAGAAGACTCTCTCCTTTCTAAAGAACACGACGGCTTTCTAAGGGCCCTCCTCAGAATTGTCTGCATAATTATGCTGTAGAACACGCCACTCATTTCTTTCATTTTAAAGGAACGTTTTTATTGGAAATATATTGATGGCCATTGTAAGGTAGACTTGGCCATTTTGCATCAATTCCGTATATACAAATGCAAATACAACGAATATTTATATACCGCTTTTCAACAAAAGTTCCAAAAGTAGTTTACGTTGGGGATATGCATGCATCAATTTTTTTGATTCAATTTGTACCTGAATCAAATCACCCCCCGATTTGTTTTGGGTCCAAATCTGCCCTCCTGAATCACCTCAGATTCTATTTGTACCCAAATTTTCCAAATCTGAATCCAAATCTATTTAGGACAAAAAAGTGGTTCCAGGATCAAAAGAGTGGGGTGGGTGTTAGTGCCAATGGGTGGAAGCTACACCCAATTTTCAAAGAAATTGGGCAAAGGGGTGATTTTAAAAGAATTTCTGAAGTCCACATGTCTTTAAGATTTTTCCCATCGGGAGTAATGGGGATTTCAGCAGCCTTAGTTATAACTTCCCGGGCACTAGGGTAGCCCAGAGTGGGTTGTGGTGGATGGCTGTGCCCAATTGGTGCTAGGAAACAACCACCCATATTTCAAAGAAATTGGGCAAAGGTGTGTTTATTAATTGTTTTTGGAAGTTGGCATGTCTTTTGTGGCAGATTCGGGGCAGAAAAGGGGTTTCAGGGGCAGAAGAGTGGGTCAGGTGGTAGTGCCCCAATGGGTGCCTGCTAACACCCAGATTTCAAATAAATTGGTGAAAGGCGTGATTTTTATCCCCTACCGAAGTTTGCACGTCTTTAAGCTTCCCCCAGGGAATATAGGGAATAATGGGGAATATCAGAAGCCCCATAACTCCACTTGGGGGGCACCAAGGTGGCCCAGAGCAGGTTGTGGTGTAGTGCACATAGGGTGCCAACTACCCCCAAAATGATAAGCCCATGGGACACTGGGTTTTGTTGTTTTCAATATCTGAGGTGCTCTGAGAGTAGATTCTCTGGTAGGAAATGAGAGAACCCACTCTGGGCCACCCTGGTGCCCCCATATGGGAAGGCTGCTGAAATCCCCATTATTCCCTATGGGGAAAGGATTAAAGATGTGCCAAATTCAGAAATTCTTTAGCAAATCATCCCTATGCCCAATTTCTTTGAAATTTGGGTGGTAGTTTCCACCAATTGGGCACTACCACCCAACCCACTTTGGCCACAAAATGGATGTCCGAATCTCCAAATTTTTTGTGTCCAAATCTGGGGTGATTTGTTTTGTACCCGAATCTGCGCACTTGAGCACAGGGGTGATTTGTTTTGTCTACAAATCAGCCAAATCAGCCAGATTCGGGTACAAATCATTTTGTCCCCGAATTGTTTTGCACATCCCTAGTTTACATAAATAAATAAATAAATAAATAAATAAATAAATAAATAAATAAATAAAATGGCTCCCTGTCCTCAAAGGGCTCACAGTCTAAAAGAGAAACATAAGATAGACACCAGCAATAGCCACTGGAGGGATGCTGTGCTGAGGACAGATAAGGCCAGTTACTCTCCCCCTGCTAAATAAAGAGAATCACCACTTTAAAAAGGTGCCTCTTTGCTCAGTTAGCCGGGGCTACATATTAGCTATATATTAAGCCAATAAGTACTTTGAAATTATGTTCTGTGTTTCCCCCCTTTCCTTTCTCATTGGTTTGCAGTTGTTTTTGTGAGGAACTAGGTGCACAGCAGTTTAGAGTAAGCCTCTAAAATTGTTGTATTTATTCTAGTAATCTTTTAAGATCATGCACATGACCAAACATGCAGGCAGGGCAGAGGGCTGGTGGGGAGGCTGCCTCCCCACACATGAGTGATTGCCACTTGCTGAGGCACATGACCGCAGCTGCAGCAAGCGGCAGAGCTGGGAACTGGAGGAGGAAGTTCTCTGGCATTCCTCAATGCACTGCAACAGGAGTGCAGTACATTGAGGGGAAATGACTGCCTGACCCCCCAAAATTCCTCCCCAAACATTTTTATTTTTTTAAAAAAACCCTCACCAAATTGTAGATACTCGGGTTGTGGTTGGCGAGGGTGGTCACAATTTCCCATTCGCAGATGCTCAAATCCGCAATTGGGAAAACCGCGATTGATGAAGCAATAGCCTCAAGATCTTCTTATTGGTGACATCTTGTTTGTAGAATACTTTCTTTAGAGAGGCTCAGCTGCCACCTACAGTATCTGATATATTTTGGACACCAGGTGAGGGTGAAGGCATTAAAAAAGTTTTCCAGGCCTAATAAGAGCATTTAGCCATGTTTACTCCTTTTATGCTGCTATCTGGTCTTTTCCTATTTTGTTTTTAAATTGTTTGATTTAATTATGGCATTTTGTTCTTGTTGGAATTCATTATAAACTGTCCTGATAATTTTATTTGCAGTATAAATAATATACTTATAAAACTGATCAATTGTCAATAGTCTCAGTCTTGATCCTGATTTTCTGCAGTTAGGAATTTTACCTGAAAATATAATATGAATATGAATATGATAAATATCTATATATTATTTATTTATTTATTTATTTACACAGTCAGACAGGTGTTATTGACTGGTTTGTTTTATCCAGACATCGAGTCCTTCCCAAGGACCTGGGATGCCAGAATTTTATTGTCAATTGTTATAGATATCATCGCAGAATATAGGCTGTTCCCAGTAAAGCTGCTTTTTGTAATTGGCTGATGGTGATTTCTGTGGCCCCTATGGTGTTGAGGTGCTCTTCAAGGTCTTTTGGAACTGCACCCAGGGTGCCAATTACCAATGGGATTATTTTTGTCTTCTTCTGCCACAGCCTTTCAATTTCAATTTGTAGATCTTTGTATTTGGTGATTTTTTCTATTTCTTTTTCTTCTATTCTGCTATCCCCTGGTATTGCTATGTCGATTATTTTCACTTGTTTTTCTTTCTTCCCAACTACAGTTATATCTGGTGTATTGTGTGGCAGATGTTTTTCTGTTTGTAGTCGGAAGTCCCATAATATTTTTACATCTTCATTTTCTTCAACTTTTTCAATTTTATGGTCCCACCAATTTTTGGCTACAGGTAGCTCGTATTTTTGCAGATGTATCATCCCTGCTACCTTGTCATGCCTTTGTTTGTAGTCAGTCTGTGCGATCTTTTTACAACAGCTGATTAGATGGTCCACTGTTTCATCTGCTTCTTTACAAAGGCGGCACTTGCTGTTTGTGGTGGATTTTTCGACTTTTGCTCTTATTGCATTTGTTCTTAGTGCTTGTTCTTGTGCAGCCAGTATTAAACCCTCTGTTTCTTTCTTCAAGTTGCCATTCTTAAGCCATTGCCAGGTCTTAGTGATGTCTGATTTTCCACTTATATTGTGCAAATATTGACCATGCAGGGGCTTATTTTTCCATTTTTCTGCTCGGTTCTTGACTTGTTCTTTCTTGTAGGCCTGCTTTGTTTCATTGGTGTCAAATAGTTTCTCACTTTTGACCACTTTAAGTGCATATTCTTCACTGTCCTTGATATATTCTTCAAGGCCTTTTCCCTCCTCCTCTACTGTTTGATAGACTTGCAGCATTCCTCTTCCACCTGAGCTGCAAGGGAGCTATAGCCTATCTACATCACTGCTGGGGTGCAGAGCATGATTGATGGTCATTATTTTCCTGGTCTTATGATCTAGTGTCTCTAGCTCTGCCTGGATCCAATCTATTTTTCCTGCGGTGTATCTGATAACAGGTATAGCCCAGGTGTTTATGGCTTGTATGGTGTTCCTGCCACTGAGTTTGGACTTGAGGATTTTTCTAACTCTCCTGATGTATTCACTTCCAATTTTTCTTTTAACTTCAGGTTGTGCGATGTTATCAGCCTGGAGAATGCCCAAGTATTTGAAAGGTTCTTTCTCTTCCAGGTTCTTGATGTTGCTTCCATTGGGCAGTTCTATTCCTTCTGTTTTTCTTATTTTTCCTCTCTTCATTATTAATGCAGCACACTTGTCTAGTCCAAACTCCATTGCTATATCGCTACTGAATATACAGACAGTGTTTAGCAGTGATTCGATTTCTGACTGGGACTTTCCATGCAGCTTCAGACCATCCATGTACAGCAGATGGTTTATTTTACTGGACATTTTAGATATTAGAGGCCTGTTTTGTTTAGTATTTGTGAAAGTGGGGTCATGGCGATTACAAACAACAGAGGGGATAGTGAGTCCCCTTGGAAAACACCTCTTCTAATGCTAACCTGTCCAAGTGTCTCGCCATTGATTGTTAACTGTGTACTCCACATGCTTATTGCTTTTTTAAAAATATTTTATAAATATCTAAATGTTTTTGATGGCTCCAGTTGTTTCTAAATATTTTCGTATCCATGTGTGAGGCTATGAGTCGAAAGCTTTCTTGTAGTCAATCCATGCAACACTTAGATTTGTTTTTCTTCTCTTGCAATTCTCTAAAATCATTTTGTCAATCAGCAACTGGTCTTTTGTGCCTCTGGTGTTCGGGCAATTTCCTTTCTGTTCAACGGAGAGCTGTTTGTTAGTTAATAAGTGTTGCATCACTTCATCTGCTATTATTCCAGTTAATAATTTGAACATGGTTGGCAGGCTGGTTATCGGTCTATAATTACTTAGAAGTACACCTTTTGCTGGGTCTTTCATGATGAGATGAGTTTTCCCAGTTGTTAGCCATTGTTCAATATCACCTCCTTGCAAAATGTGATTGAACTGTTTTGATAGTTGTTTATGGAGGCTTGTCAGGTGTTTAACCTAAAAGCCATGCAGTTCATCGTTGCCTGGCGCAGTCCAATTTTTAATTTTCTTTGCTCTTTCACTTATTAATTCTGGTGTTATTATTAGACCTTGCATTTGTTGGTTACATTTTTCGACCTCTTTCATCCAGCCTGCTTTTTTATTATAATCTATTGGATCGTCCCATAATTTCCTCCAGAATTGCACTGTTTCTTCTTCATTTGGTGTTTCTATGTTTCTTGCAGTTTCTCCTTCTATGCTTTGTTAGAAATGTCTCCGATTCGACTGGAATTGGAGATTCTGCCTGTGTTGTGTAATTCTGGCTTTGTATCTGCCAATCTTCTTTGACACTGCTGTTATCTGCTGCTTTATTATTTCCAGGACTTCTCTAATTTTCCTTGAATCTAGGTGGTATTTTTGAATCAGATACTGTTTGGTGTTTTCATTCTTCAGCTTCTTGTCTTTCATATCTTTCAATTTACTAGCATCTGATCTAAGCTTGGAGATTTTATTTTCTAATCTAATCTTCCTTTAGCTTGTGTACTACTTTCTTTTTTACAGGTCCACTGATCTTATATCCAAGCTCTTGTGTTGTTATTGTTGCTGCACTGTACATTAGTTGGTTTGTTGCTTGCAAATTATTGGTTGTTATTTCTGCAGGTGCAACACTGACATCTTTTAATGCCTGATTAAGTTGTTTTTTGGCAACTGTTTTTAGAGCTGGAAGTCGAACCCTGGTGGTTGTTTAGTTCATGTGCTCAGTTATTTTTTGCTTTAGTTCTTGTTGCTTTTCTGTTAAACGGCATTCGGGTTTTTGAGGTGAAGGCAAAGGGGAGGTTGCCTGGTTTTGATTTTGAAACAGTTCAGCAACAGTGGCATCCTCTATTTCCAACACCTCCTCCACCTGCGCCTGAGCTACTTCTTCAGTTGGTGGTAATTCTTCTTCCATATCTTGAGCCTGTGTTGCTCTTTGCAGTTCTTCCAGCTCAACTCCTGTGAATACTTTATTTCTTATTATGAATCTTCTCTGGTCTGCTAGCCTTTGTTCTGTTATTTCTGTATCTGGATGCTTCTCTTTCTAAATTTGGTACATTCTTTTAAAATAACCTTTTCTAGTTGGACTAGACTTGTAATAGCAGAACATTATTTCCTTGTTGGCATTTTTTGTATATATTTTTTCTGGTTAAGCGACGATTCTTGCAGTAATCTTGCAGTCTATATTATTATTATTATTATTATTATTATTATTATTATTATTAACATTTATAAACCGCCTCATCCAGAGGCTATGGGCGGTGTACAATAACTTTTAAAAGACATAAAACCCACAATTAAAACAATGCTAAAACAATATAAGAACAATTCAAAAATGATTAAAACTATTAAAAACCAATTGAAATACTTTTAAAAACAACAACACTTTATAAGCCTTGGAAGGCCAGGCCAAATAAATAGGTTTTTAGGGCTCTCTTAAAGGCCGACAGTGAGCCTAAACTGCGGATATCTGCCGGGAGTGCATTCCATAGACCTGGAGCAGCTGCAGAAAAGGCCCGGTTCCAAGTCGCCACCAGATGTACCGGTGGCAACTGGAGACGGACCTCTCCAGATGACCTCAGCGAGCTATGGGGATCATACCGAAGAAGGCGCTCTCTAAGGTAACCCGGACCCAAGCCATTCAGGGCTTTAAAGGTAATAACCAGCACTTTGTATTTCACCCAGAAACATATTGGCAGCCAGTGCAGCTATTTTAAGACAGGCATAATATCGTCTCTCTGGGTTACCCCAGAGACCAATCTGGCTGCTGCATTTTGGACTAACTGAAGTTTCTGAACTACGTACAAAGGCAGCCCCACGTAGAGTACATTGCAGTAGTCAAGCCTGGCGGTTACCAGCTGATGCACCACTGTTTTGAGATCGTTCTCTTCAAGGAATGGATGCAGCTGTCGAATCAGCCGAAGCTGATAGAAAGCACTCTTGGCCATAGCCTCCACCTGAGATACCATGGTGAGGCCTGGATCCAAGAGCATTCCCAAGCTGCGGACGTGTTTCTTCTGGGGGAGTGTAACCCCATCCAGCACAGGAAGATCTAACTCAACCCTTAAATTCCGATCCCCCACAATGAACACCTCCGTCTTGCTTGGATTCAGCTTCAATTTGTTATCCCTCATCCAGCCCATTACTGCTTGTAGGCAGGCATTTAGGGAGTGAATGCCATTTCCTGATGATGAAGATGATGATGTTAAGGTGAAATAGATTTGGGTGTCATCAGCATACTGATAACACCCTGCACCAAATCTCCTGATGACCTCACCCAGCAGTTTCATGTAAATATTAAAAAGCATTGGTGACAAATTGGAGCCCTGAGGGGCTCCATATAATAGCTCTCATTTTAAAGAGGAACTGCCACCAAGCTCCACCATCTGGAATCTGCCTGAGAGATAGGAGCTAGATAGGAGATAGAGATATCTCCAATTCCCTCAGGCAATCCAGAAGGATACCATGGTCGATGTATATATACATATCTAAATATCTATCTATATATTTCTCCTGGGTGTGCCCAGGAAAAATTCGTCCCGGCAGCCCAGCTGATTGGCTGGGCTGCGGGGGCGCCTGATTGGTCCTGGTGCACCCAGGAGAATTGCCTGGCTGGGCGGCTGTGGAGGCAAGGCGGCGGGCCCAGCCGCGGTGGGCCAGGTGGCAGCGGCAGGTCTGGCCGTGGAGGCAAGGCGGCGGGCCCGGCGGTGGTGGGCCTGGTGGCGGTGGCAAGGCAGTGGGCCCTGTGGCGGAGGCAAGGCGGCGGGCCCAGCGGCGGAGGCAAGGCCGCGGCGCAGGTGGTGGCGCCAGGCCAGGCCGCGGCGCCGGGCCAGCTAGAGGCACAGATGCTCTGTGCCCGGGCCCACTAGTATATATGTAATTCTCCTAAACATACCTGATGCTAATCCCATGTGTGGCAGCTCTCACGAGAGTTTGTGAGCATGGGATCTTCTATGTGCAAGCAGATGTTCTACCACTGAGTTAGGGCTGAATAAGATATTCCCCTATCTTACAGCAGACAGTGGTCACATGCAGTCACCCATCTGAATGCAGACTAAGGTTAATGCTGCTTAGCAATGGGGACAAGTCATGCTCACTACCGCAAGTCCAGCTCTCCACCCCTGCTTATCAAAAATTGTCTGCACAACCTCTAATGCTAAAAAACAATTCACAGACTCATTTTCATATGCCCATATGTGGCTTACTCAGTCCAGCAAATAGTAAAGCAGGCATCTGATGATTCATTTAATCACTCATCACACACACACACACACACACACACACACACACACACACACACACATAACTGGATGCTGTCAAGTAAGTTGAACAAATGATACAGTCATTGGCTGACATGGTCTGCTAGCCCTGCAGAGATAGTAGGGTTTTGGTGCTGCTGGAGAGATCAGGTGGTAGTGCTAGAGGGGTTTTTTGTATTTCTTCCCATTTTAGCGAATGAAATGCTTCTAGTCCTACTGCTTACTCTCTGCAGCAGCACTACAAGTTCTACCATCTCCCTAGGACTGGAGGAGCATGTCAGCCATTAATCAATAGCTTTCCTGAATGGTTCCAGAGAAGAGGAACTTGTAGATGGCCATGTGAATAAGCTTCATGTCATTTCACTTTCAACTTGTTTTCTATTAATCTTGGGATAGTATTTGATCTTTTGGGTTAAATATGCCAATCCTATTGTTCTGTACTCCTAGAATTATGCCTGATCTGAGACATATAATTACAGGTGACCCTCTAAACAGGCCTGTTTTTTGGCCTTTGCTTCTTCCTTGGGATAGGTAAATGACTGTATCAAATGTGCTCCTGCTAGCATTCTTTACCATCCCTCATTCTGAAGTCACTATTTGTGTCTTAATGCCCAAGACATCAATATCTAAACTGATTTTGACTGACCTTGCAATTCTCCCTCTTCAGTACCAAAGTGTGACTTTTCAGCATTGATACTGTTGACTACCACCTTGATAGCCCCTTAATTGGCAGATGCTCTGGAGAGCATTTCCTTTTCTTTAGATTCCCGAACCTAGATTCCTTTCCTCTGTTGAGTGTCTCTTTGAATCTTAAAAAAGAACAAGAAGCAATTCTTCACAGATGTCTCCACCCCCTCAGATTTCTGCTAGTGACAGATGCTTCAGATGTACGTAATCTTGAGGCTCTGAATAGACTTTCTTCTTCTGATAGATGGCTGCTGAAATATATTTTCCACTACAGTTGAATATTTGAAGCCTGCATGGCATTGAAAGCAGCATGTCTGGGGAAAGTCTTGCTTTTGCTGTTGAGAAAGTAGTTGGTTTATGCTAGCAATTTTGGTTTGCAATTGTAGATAGGGGTGTGCATGGAACAGGCTGGTCCGGTTCGGTTCGAGTCCGGACCGGACCGGACCCAAATAGGACCAGGCCAGTTCGGTCCGGTATCCCCTCAACCCCCCCTGGTTCGGGCCTCCCCCCATGGCACAGTGGCCGTTTTGGAGGCCACCATGCCTGTGCAATTGGCCTCTGCATGGCCTGGGTCACACAGAGGCACAACTCCCAAACTATCAATGGCTGCTGGTCTGGTGGCTATAGGCCACCTCCAGCCCCAGAGGCCAGATGTCTCTAAATACCAGTTTCAGGGGAGCAAGAGTGATGGTGTGCCTCAACTCTTGCCTGTGGTCTTCTCAGAGGCATCTCTGGGTCACTGTGTGAAACAGGATGCAGGAGGGCTCTTCTTATGTTCACTTGTGCATGAATATATGAATACAAATCACATGCATGGTTGTGAAAAGTGAGATCTAATCCTTTCCTGATGGTTGTGTTTGTATATATTGCAAAGAAATTCAGACATTTAAGTACACATGAACATTTCCACAATGGATGAATGAACTTGAACAGCCATATATGAGTATAAAAAGAACTGATCAGTGTGAACTGATCTTAATGGTAGATGTATAGAATTCCTCGATTCTATGTACCTTCTAAGGTTGCCAACAGTCTGTTGGCTGGAATCAGGACGGGGACTCCGGGGGGACGCGGGGGCAGGTGGACATGGCCACCTAGAAGCGGGGCTTGTCTGTTTTTTTTTAAAGCTGACACTGAGCAGTGGTGGTGTGGGATGGCGGCGAGAGCTCTCCTGTCTCCCAAACAATGTGAATGGCTGCCTGCTGGTGATAGACTAAACCCGCAGACTAGTAGCCGTTGACAGACCTCTCCCCCATGAAGTTATCCAAACCCCTCTTCAAGCCACCCAGATTGTTGGCTTTCACCACATCTTGTAGCAGGCAATTCCGCAAGTTGATTATGTGTTGTGTGAAAAAGTACTTCTGTTTGTTGGTCCTAGATTTCCTTGCAGTCAATGACATGGGATGACCCCTGGTTCTAGTGTTATGTGTGAGAGAGAAGAATTTCTGTCTATCCACTTTCTCCATTCCATGCATGATTTTATAGACGTCTATCATGTCTCCCCGCAGTCATCTTTTTTCTAAACTAAATAGCCCCAGATGTTGTAGCCTTGCCTGATAAGAAAGGTGCTCTAGGCCCCTACTCATCTTGTTTGACCTCTTCTGCACCTTTTCCAGTTCTACAATGTCCTTTTTTAGATGTGGTGACCAGAATTGTATGCAGTACTCCAGGTGTGGCTGCACCATAGTTTTGTAGAAGGGCATTATAATATTAACAGTTTTTGTTCCAGTCCCCTCCCTAATGACCCCTATCATGGAATTGGCCTTTTTCACACCTGCTGCACATTGAGTCGACGCTTTCTATGAGCTGTCCACAACAACCCCAAGATCTCTTTCCTGGTCAGTCATTGACAGCTCAGATCCCATCAGCGTATATGTGAATTTGTGGGGTTTTTTGCCCCAATACAAAGTACCAAAGGAATAGCTTCTTAAAAGATGTTTTATCCTTCTGTATTATCGGCACACTTTACCTTTTTACCTACTATCGGGTAACAAACAGCCTCTGTGCTTGTTGAGATAGAATCTAATGTGTTGCAAAAGTTGTAGGATGACAGTTTATGTGTTCCAAGTATTTCTTGTCAGAAGGGCAATATGTATGAGGAACATAGCATATCTGAAAGATGTAGGAAGAAGCAAGTGACTGGTGTTCTCAGGCAATGAAAGCAGCATACTCTAGAAAAGGTGGTGGACTAAGCAAAATACATTCTTTTCCTGTATCCATGCTAGACTTCAAAAGAACGAATGAAGCAATGAATGAATAATAAAAAGATCACTCTTCAGAGTATATGTAAATAATAAAATATCCCTAAGATAAGGAGTAGGCTACAGTCTGTGTTAGAGCAATCAAGCCAGCAGATCTTGCTGTTCCTCTATTGGGAAGCACTGAAATGAACCCTACGTCCTTTCTAATGGTCCTAAATAATCTTCAATCAATATTGTGCAATGGTCATTGATTTGCCTTTTAGTCTAAAGCCCTCCTTGCCTACCTAACATAGTTCTAGTACAGCCGGCAGCAAAATGTGCTATGCAAGCCAGTGATTAGCCCAAGGTTTTGGTTTGTATTCCCTGCCACAACTATAGAGCCAGAGTATAAATTAAATATGCAATACAGCCCATAACTAGAGTTGTGTATTTATAAGCTTGCTCTCTGATAGGAATAAAAAAAGAAAGAAATCAGAGCCCCTGCTTAGTCACTGTCTTGCCAGGGTAAGCAGTAACACACAATCTATACCTTGAATATTATGCCAACCCTCGTGTTCTCCTCTTTTCATGCTCCATATGGTTTCATAACTGAGTGATCCCCCTCGCTGCCCCACAAGTTGCTACTTGATAAATATCAGTCAGTTGTCTATAAATATAAATTGTAGAATGTAGAATTCCAGGGGCCCTGGATCTGTACTGTGAGATTGAATTGGCCTGGCACTTAGGGGCAACTCTAGAACAACTAGTTTGGGGAAACAAAGGGGTGGCAAAGAACCACTCAGGGGAGTGGGGATATTGCTATGCATTAGGATTGTTCACATTACTGCTGCCTGTGGGTCTGGGGAGGGTGGGAGGGAGGCAGAATTGCACCTACCTTTCCTCACACTACCTGCTTTCCCTCCCATCTGTGTTGCTCACCCACCCACATGATCGTCACTGTGGTGAGCAGCATGGTGATCTGGAGGCTGGAGAAATAATGCCTGGCCTCCAGGAATACTACAATGCACCACGTGATCAGCGTGGTGCACTGTGGGAATGCTAGAGGCCAGGTATCTCCTTCCTCCAGCTTCTATCATTAAAATGGCTGCCCACATGACTGGGCAGTGAGCGAGGAGGGCATGCATGTGCCCTCCTACCTCACTTTTAGCCAGGGTTAAAAACCCAGGCTACCTGGTCATGGAGTACCTGGCCATGGGGCGTAGCTATAATAGGGCAAGGGGAGACAGTTGTCTGGGGGCCCACTGCCTTGGCCCCCCCAGAAGCAAGTCATATGACTGGCTCCCCCAGCTGCGCACCTCCCTGGGCTTCCTTCAGTTGTATTCATCCTCCAAAATTGATGTGAGTGTTAAGACCTGGAGCTACCAGAACAGCATGTCTTTCTCTAGTGCCATTAAATGGCTTGCATCATCCACAATTCACAAAACCTTAAAAAAAAAAAAATTAGGATGATGTTCTATTGTGGCACATAGGAGACAGACAGACAGACAGACAGACAGACAGATAGATAGATAGATAGATTTTACTATGCTTTTTGTTATTTAAGATTTCATTTAAGATTTCTCATTTAAGATTTCTTTACTTCATGAGCTGAGCTTCAGTGAGCGGGGGCGCATTTTAAAATCTTGTCTCTGGGCCCACTCCAACCTTGCTACGCCCCTGAGTTCCGGGACTGGGAATGAACTGGTCGATTTTCATGAACAGCTCTACCTGGGTAGGGGTGTGCTCGCCCAGGATCTGGCCATGAGAATGACCTCATAAAATACGTTGAGGCAATGTAATTAAAGTAGTTATTTATTTATTTATTGCTTTCTTTCTTGACATTATTTCAAACTTGGCATTATTTCAGACATTGATAAAATAGACTAGATTCCTTTTAGAAAATACATCATTCGGACTTCACACTAAGTTCAGGATACAAATGTCAGGAAAGAATAAGAAGTAAATTAGCTTGTTAAAAGCATCAGAATGGGGATCTGCAAGAGATTTTCCACCACCCCAGTACCACGATTCCAAGAACTGGCTGTTCCTATCTGTAAGCTCCATCTTTGGTAAACTGTTTTGTTGTGGTTGAGAAAACTTTGTTCATGGGAAAACCTCTCAAATCCTTAAAAAGAGAGAGAAAAGAATATTAACAAAGTGAGCATAGGTAGGAGGAAACAACAGAAGGTTCCGTGTAATTCATCTGAGGGGGGTGGTGTATTCTCTTTCTGTTATTATGTCACCCTTTGATTAGATAGATCGATAGATAGATAGATCAATAGATAGATAGACAGACAGATAGATAGATTTTTTTTTCCATATTCATTGATTATGTTCATTGGAGTGACTGTAAATCCCTGCAAGGGCTGATTTACACAGCTGATGTGAATACCTCTTCTCTGAGGCTATCCATCCAAGTATATTACATGCTATTATATTAAAAGGTTTGTGTGTGTTGTGTCACTACCTAAGCTGCTGGGGTTTTTTATTGTGTGTGTGTGTGTGTGTGTGTGTGTGTGTGTGTGTGTGTGTGTGTACACACACAGAGAGAAAGAGACTGTGTAGCTGTTATATCTATTTCTTGACAGAATATAACACTATAACTCTTACATCCGATATCTCTGTCCTGGAAGGATATAATAGTATAACTTCCTAAATTCCACACTATGTTGGGCAGGTCAATTTGTAGTATAGTAAAAAGAAAAAATGTTAATGTTGGCTGTGTTGGAACTATGATTGGCCAATTATTGGTGAAAGTTCGGCTTCATTGGTCAATGGCTATATTCCTCTTCATTTCAATGAAAGGATTTTATAACATCAGAGAACAAAATGTTTCTGTGTTTCCTGGCAGTGTGTCTGTGGGCCCCTGTAACTTCCACAATGCACCACACGAGTGCATGGTGCATTATGGGTAGCCTCCCAAGGCCAGTCAGAAAGCTGTTCATGTGTTGGTGCTACGTGGAAGTGCATGGCACCGACATACAATCCGTTAGCCTGGGTTCTGGGCGCTCTTGTGCCTAAACCCTGGCTAACAGCAGGGACACCCAACAGGGTTTGCCGCTGGGAGCCATATGGCTCCTGACAGTTAACACATGCCAGCAAAACCAGGCTGGGCTTTCCTAGCCCGGTTTTGCCTGCCTTTGTGAATAGCCTCTATATTTTAAAATGAGCCATTTGAAAAAAGGGAAGCAGGAACAAAAGAAATTAGAAGTCACAGACAAGGACTTGTAGTGCTCCAGGTGCACAAAGAAAGTCCGGCAGGGACGGGGAGGCAGTTGTCTCAGGCAGCAGGTTATTGGAGTGGCAGCATCAGTGCCACCATCATTGGAGCAGCTCTTTGGGACTAATTTGACACTTGCAAGCTTTGCAAGGAGCACCCCTCCTCACTTTCCATGCAAAGCTTGCAAGAAGCATGAGGAGAGAAGAGGAGCCTACTGACAACCTTCCCATCTCCTCACCCACATGCCACTTGCACAGATGGGGGCTGGCCCCCACAGGAAGCATGGGGCAAGGCTGCAATACCCTGGGCCACTCCTGGAGGTTTGCCTACCCACAGACTGTTGTACAATAACCAAGCCTCCTTGTGGAGGATTCTGCACATGAGGCAGGAAGCTGCTTGCATTTCCTTGGCAATGCAGTTATCCTTTGCATTGGGATAACTGCACTAGAATATCGCTGCCATTCTAGTATTCATTCTAAACAGAAGTTCTTTTCTTTCTAAATTAGTGATAATAAAGTATAAACTCTAAAGAGCTGTGGATAGGAGAGTCAATATTTAAAAAGAAAGGAGGTTAGACTGAGTGTGGGAGGAAAGGGAGCTCCATTTGGAAGTGTGTGTATGTGGGGATGATTAGCAGTTTTAACCTGATTAATAAAATAATCATTTTGTTACTTTGCCTTAGGCCTTCCTGGATGGCTGGGCTAAAGCTTTCCCCCTCCTGCCTTTAGCTAAGAATGTTCCTGCCAGAAAATAATCATTGTATATTGCTGGCATGATTATTTTTTAGGATTGCTGCTACATAGTACAGTAACTATTTGTGGAACTAGATAATCTGGAAAACCAACCAGCTGCAGAGCCTCACCTTGCTCCTTTGTAATGCCAGGTTGGTCCAGAATAAGTCAAAAACTATCCATTATTTGAATCTAGATGAAGGGGCCAACCTGATTATGTATCACAGAGACTTGGTTGGAGGAGACTAGTGGCCCAGTCTGGTCCCAGCTTCTCCCTCCAGGGTACTCAATTGAAGAGCAGATGCGTGGATGTGGTTGAGAAGGTGGAGTGGCTGCGGTCTATAAGAATAGCATCTCCCTGACCAGGATCCCTGTTGAAGTGTCTGACCATTTTGAATGTGTGTACCTGGTTTGGGGACCAGGGATAGACTGGGACTTCTGTTGGTGTTCTGATCACCCCACTACTCAATAGAGTCCCTAAATGAGCTGACGGGTGTGGTCTTGGGTTTGGCATTGGAGTCCCCCAGGCTTGTGGTGCTGGGTGACTTCAATGTAAACTTTGGGACCAGGGTGCCCCCCCACGTGACCCACAAGAGTGGCACCCAGGGCACGTGCCCTGCCTGCCCCCCCATCATTACGCCCCTGGTGGTTGGGCAAAGTAATTGAGAGGGTGGTGGCCTCCCAACAAGCAGTCTTGGATGAACTGATTATCTAGACCAGGGGTGGGGAACCTTGGCCCTCCAGCTGTTTTTGAACTACAACTCCCACCATCCCCAGCTATGGCTTTCAGGTGGGCTATGAGGTGGAGACTGCCTTGGTCAGCCAGATGGATGATCTCCAATTGGAAATTGACAGAGGAAGTGTGACTCTGTTGGTTCTCTTGGTGGTTTTCGATACTATCAACCTTAGTATCCTTCTGGAGAGTCTGAGGGGTTTGGGGCTGGGAGGTACTGCTTTGCAGTGGTTCCTCTCCTACTTCTCAGGCAGATTCCAGATGGTGTCTCTTGGAGACTGTTGTTCTTCAAAACCTCAACTTTTGTATGGTGTCCCTCAGGGCTTCATATTGTCTCCAAACTGGTCTGTGCACACCCCTATTATTTTATTCATCTATAAGACTTTGTAAGTGAGCCACTTAACTTGGCCACTGACTCAGATTTTTAAAAATAATTAGTGGTTTGCATGTGGCCATAAAAAAGGCTCAGTAGCCATGCACCTTGGGGAGGGGGATGCTCTCCTGCCCTTTGTGTGAACTGTTGTTACAGATATAATAAGGTTTTTATCTGCAATAGAACAGAGGGAAGGCAAAATGGGGAGGATGATAGCCAACACACAGGATTTTTGATTGGGAGAGTGTTACAACTTTTATCAAAATGTACATCTACATTTGGTCTGGCAAAAGAGGATAGAGGGAGGGGAGTTGAGAGACCTGATGGAGATTTGTAAAAAAATGTACTATGTTGTAGACAAAGTGGATAGAAGTTTTTCTTTATTCCTGTTCAAACATTATGTTGTACCTGCATTATGTCTGTACACAGGCACATGTTTTTGTGTGAATGACAGGACCTGCGTTCATTTTAAAAGTGAACCTGGGTAAAAGTTCTCCAAGTGCCTGATATAGATAGGAAGTATTCTGCTGTACCTGCATTCAGCATAACATACGAATAACTGTACCTGCATTGAGATCTGTATCTCGGTACACTGTAGGACTGTTGAACATAACTTGTGAATAAGGCTTTCCTCTTTTATAGTTCTATAATGCAGGGTCATCCAATGAAATTGAGTGGTCGAAGATGCAGGAGAGACAGGGGAAATAACTTCTTCAATCAACATATTTTGTGGAATTCACTACCATGGGATGTGCTGATGGCATTAGATAGCTTTATACAAATTCATGGAAGAAAGGACTATCTTGGCTATAATCATTATGATTATGTGGAACCTAAGTGTTTAGAAATAGTAGTCTCATTCACATGTTATGTTCAACACTCATACAATGAGTGTACAACATACATACTGTAGGTACAGATCTGTACACAGGTAGTCAATCACATGCTACGTTGAACACAGGTACAAAAGGATGCTTCCTATCTGTGCCATACATTTGAAGGGTCTGTATCCAGGTTCACCAGTACAGTCATTCACACAAACACATGTACACTTGTACAGCATAATGTCTGAATTCATTCATTCATACATTCATTCATTCGATTTCTATACCTTCCAAAAATGGCTCAGGACGGTTTACACAGAGAAATAACAAACAAATAAGATGGAACCCTGTCCCCAAAGGGCTCACAATCTAAAAAGAAACATAAGATAGATACCAGAAACAGTCACTGGAGGTATTGTGCTGGGGGTGGGTAGGGCCAGTTACTCTCCCCCTGCTAAATAAAGAGAATCACCACATTAAAAGGTGCCTCTTTGCCAAGTTAGCGGGGGTTATTGGTTATTAGCAGCATTTATTGAATTGGGCTATTATTTCCCTCAATACTGATTTCTTGGGGGATTTATTGCCTTGCTGCCCTCCTTCTGGGTTTCTGAGCAGCATCTGGTTGGTCACTATGATAAATGTAATTCTGGTTCGCCACCATGTTCGTAGTGTGCTCCACCATATTCTCAGGGGAAAGCCACCAGACTGTCTGCTAGGGGAATCTGGAAAGCAGTGCCAGCTCCAGGTTTCAGGGAACCTTTGGCAAACTGTTCTCCATAGGCCCTCTACTTAAATTGGCACCAAGTGAGTAGTTCTACCACCAGCACCAGCACCAGCACCACCACACGGAAGGCTATGAGAATGGAGTTTCAGAGATCAGTGGGAGAGGCTTGCTTTGTTAGCAGCTGCCCATTTATGGTGGGCAGGACATTTATGACACCAGTCCTTCTGGAGGGGAAGGTAGAATTTGAATACAGGTAGGTCCTGCTATCATTCAGCCTTTTGTGGGTGTTGTGGTGCAGCTGAAACTATCTCAGGTGCTGGCTTGGGAAAGGTGCCAAATGTCCCTGACGCCTCTTAAGGAAATACTACAAGGGATAAAGATAGGGCCCTACATCCAGACTATGAGTTGTGCGTGGGGAATGCTGCTGCGTATGGACACAGGGACAGGACAGTTTTCAGCAATCCTCCCTTCCATGGCAACTGCCTGTGCTCTCACATATGTGTGGCTGAGGGTTAGGGGACCCTCAGGAATATATTTTCAGGAGATGCAGGTGACTGCAGAGGGAAGGGAGATCATTGAAAATGGCCCCTCTCTTCTGTGCATATGTAGAAGCATTTCCTACATGCAACCTTTAATTTGGTTGTAGCCAGGGTGTCCTAATACATTTACCCTTTAAGAAAGAGTACTTGCTTAATGCAAAGGACCAGTCATGACAGCAAGGAGAAAACATAACAGAGAATAATTGGATTCTGGACACTTGAGCAATTTTTTTTTTAGGGTGCCTGCAAAGCTTTTATCTACTTTTATTTATGCTCAAGTGGATGCACCATTACTTTAAACTAATGTAAATGGCAATGTTTCTGCTCCATTTCTTTCTCACAAGTGGAAGTTATGTGTAGGGTTCCACATGCACTAATGTTAATTGTGCTGAATTGCCTCTGTGGCTTTCCCTTCTTTGCTCAGCCCACAACTGGTTACAAATTGTGATTAGGGATTTGAAGAATCACAGGGCAGAACAAGGTCATGACTGGGGTGCATTATGCATCCTAGAGTCTGACGATTAAGGATTGTTTACATCAGAAGTCCAGTATCAAGGGCCCTGAGGATGGGGAGATACTGTATTCCATCTCAGAAAAGAGCCACCATTTTCAGAGGTTTTCCTGGATGAAGAGCCTTGAGAGGCCTGCTCTCTTTATCCCTTGTCCTGGATATTTTAAATAGCAAAATGTACCCCAAACATTTCCCCCTTCTGTAGCAAAAAGCAGTCTGGTTGGGTTGTGTGAGAGTGATTTCAATTGACACGAGTGTTGTGGGATTAGGCATTCCCTGTCATTGAACACTGTAGCCCAATTCCAAATCAGGGTCCTATTGGATGATTTTTGAAAAAGAGAACAACAATGTCCAGCCACAGAACACCCACACCAGATCTAGTTTAGATGCAAGGGCTTCTTGCATAAGTAGAACTCTCCTTTCATTGATGTAAGGTATATTAGGAACAGTGCCTGGATTTACTGAAGACTAAAGCCCTATATAGACATTATGCTAAAATATACTATACTTGGATACAACATCTAAACTGGGGCTGGAAGTTCTGTTCCGGCCCTGTCACTCACCCCTGCAGTGTGCCACTCATGATCACAGTGGTGTTTCCTTGAAGAGTTGAATCCGTATCTATGATGGTGGGTGCCTCCATGATCAGCAGCCATCATGGATATGGTATTCACCTCTTCAGTTGAATGCTGCTGTAATGGTGAGAGGTGCACTTAAGGGGTGAGTGATGGGGATGGCCCCGCTTTAGAGGCTGCACATGGTTACAGGATCTTTTAGCATAATGTCTGAATTGGGCTTTAGAAAGAAACGGATGTGGAATGATAGCTTGTTTGTTCCTGAGGAGGTAAAAGACACAGAAATGGTTTTCACCTTTATATTTGACCTTGTTATTGGAGGTGAATGACTGTATTAGGAAGGTCATTTGGGGTCCTTCATTCTGCTGCTGTTTTTCTTCCAAGAAACGGTGTGATGTCTTGAAACACCCTTAATGCACTTTATTGGAGATTTGCCATATTGCTATCAACTTCAGAAAATCTGAAATCAGTACAGTAGTCCTCTGTTTCCCTAGTTTGGGAGATAAATCCTTCAGAAATCAATGGGACTTCTTTCTGAATGAACATTGTTAGTATAAGGATGTAAGAGGCCTTTGAGCCCCAGGAATCCTCACCCATACTGAAAGTACCACATATAAATGCAGATTAGCCATCTTAATAGTTACATTCATATTAAAAACAAAAGCAACCTTAACAGAATACTGAATACTAGCTGGGCCAGGCACAGAGCATCTGCGCTTCTGGCCAGCCCACCCACTGCCACTGTTCCCCCACCACCACCACACCGGCATGCCTGGCTTTCTGGCCAGCCAGCCGATCCCCCCTGCGCTTTCTGGCTTGTGGGCCGGCCGGAAAGCTGGCCCATCACCTCCTCTTCCCACTCCCTCCTCCCGGCGACCGGGCCAGGCTGACCCGACGCCTCCTCCCACCTCCTCCTCCCGGCAGCTGGCCCAGGCTGGCCCACCGCCACCACTTCCTCTTCCTGCCTTCTCCTCCCAGTGACTAGGCCAGGCCGGCTGGCTGGCCGGCCGCCGCCTCCTCCAGCCGACTGCCACCATTGTCTCCCATCCCCATTGCTATCTCTCAGGCACTTGCTCTTGCGAGAGCTGTCATGCATGGGATTAGTGATGGGTACATTTAGGAGATATATATATGGGTGCGGTTGTGCCTAACCCACATAACTGACTAGAACTTAGCCTTGACTTCATTCTGAGGGGTGTTTTTTCTTGTTTATTCAGGCAGCTCTTTAACTTTAAAAATTCTTCTGCTTTGTTAGGAATTCTAGCTTCATTAGGGATGAAGAGAGTTTGGAGGAGGAGGACCTTGAAGGACAAAGGGGGCAATCGTCAGGAACTTCTAGGTATCTGAGCAGGGGTGTGTGCCATCTTTTGCTAGACATCTTTTGTACCTGTTCATTAATGACATGACACTAATGTTTGATTCAAACAGAGACCAGCACTTTTCTCCTTACATCAAATGTTTGTCAATGTTCTACTTCCACAGGAAGCCAGAATTTCCCAAAGAGGAGGAGGGGGAGCAACGTTGCCTGGCAACAGGGCCAGAGAAGCCCCATTTATTTCAAAGGGACTGCTGCCAACTGAAGGTGGATGTTTCCCTTCTTAAAATCTTTCTCTTGATGACATCACTGTGGGCACTTTGGGTTTTGGCCAAGAGGAATAATATTACAGCAGTAATGCTTTGTTTAATGAAAATGTGTTCCTGGATGCTTTACTCAGCAGTTTACCAGTGTATCATATAATCTTAGTTCAGCTATTTTTTTTTAAATTATGTATTAGTACAGGCAGTAATCCTAAATGGAAAACAATGTGTTGCCCATACCATCACCATATTGTATGCATAACCCAGTATGAATAGACTGGCATGTGTATAAGCATATTCAAAGCTGTTTCAGACCCATCAACCTATCAATGCTCGCAGCTGAAGACCTCTGTAAGGTTAATATCCACTTACTTTATCCTTTTATTATTCTGGCAGAGACACAAGGATAACTTACAATAAGAGCTGCTCCAGTTGGTAGCATTTAGTATAAAAGCACTTGTGGTTACACAAGTTTAAACAGTAAAGCATTCAAACATGCATAAGGAACTTGGAAACTGACATTGTATTTGGAATACGAGTGAGGGACTGATCTGAGATTTGCTACAACAGCAAGTGCGTTCTTATCCTTCCCAGGTTGCTCTGGAGATTTTTATGTTTCCTATCTTCTTGTGGATAGTACTTTAGATGTCACCTTTAAGGTGGCTAAATTCTGTTCTGTTGCAGTACTGTTGTGGCAGCGAGTTTTTCCTTGATTAATTTTAAAATTTTATTGATCATTTGTTTGTGGATATTCATCTATATATTTAAATATTTCACTTCCTTATTGTATTTTTCTATGCTATGAGATGTTTTGTTATGTTATGTTATGAGGGGCGTAACTACCATTAGGCAAGGGGAGGCGGCTGCCTGGGGGCCCCCACGCCTCGAGGGGCCCCCCAGAGGCAAGTCACATGTGAAGTGAGTGTGTGTATATCAGCGAGGGGCCCATTTTAAAATTTTGTCTCTGGGCCCACTCCAGCCTCGTTATGCCCCTGTATGTTATGCTGACCTTGGGTCGCAAATAAAGAACTTTGACTTTGACTGACAAGTGCGTTCTTGAGAAGAGCATTTCCTTTGATGAAATATAAAATTATGGTGCTGCTGTTGTAAAACGATGAGACATGGTAAAAGCCATGGGGCTGATGAGATATTAAATTAGTGTTGCAGGCAGATATGGCATTACAAATGTTTGGAATTGGAGCAATAGGCTTATAGAAAATGGAACTTCATGAGTTTGGTTAATACTCTTGTGCCTAGGTTAGTTTTTCAGCAAGTAACAGAAGAGTGCCATATCCCCACCCCCCGCCACCCAGGAAAATAGCTGTTTGGAAAGCTATCAACAACCTAGTGACTGGGTGGAGAGGACTTCAACACTCTGGGCTGGCTCACATGATTTAAAGGATTCTGGTTACTGTCAAATTCTGGATCCCTGTGGCACATGTGTTCCCAATTTCTGCTTGTGTGAAGCTGGGAAAAACTGGCAATGTTGAGTTGGCACCACATCAGCCCAACATCTACCTGGGATCGTGACTCTTAGATCTGAACTTCACTGCGGTTGCCAGGCCAACTAGACTTGGAAGCCAAAAACAGCCAACCAGAATTGACCTTACATTCACTGCTTTGCTAGTAGGCGCCTAGTGCAGTGTACAGCACTGCTGGCATAAATACTGTCTTTTTGCTGCCTTACCAGTGTGTGAAGATGAGATCCACTGCTTCCAAGTCTCCCCTGGAACAGATATGTAATGATAATGATAAATGCTTTTTAAAAAGTGGAAAATGGGCCAGGGAAATCTCTGCCTTACTTGCAATAACAGACCCTCCAAAGCAGGCCAGATGGGTAGTTTTGTAGTCGAATAGCGTCTCTAATTCCAACTGTTTGAAAATTGGTGGCTAATGGAAGATCTTCTTTAAGGTACTTTCATTGTTTTTATTGCATTGGATATAATTGTCACTGGAAACAAGTTCTGGGGCTGAAACCTGGTGAGCTTTATTTTTAAAGGGCCTGTATAAGCTACTATGGAAGTAGCTGTACAAACACTTATTTATGTACATCATTTCCAGCATTATATTTTGCTTCCCAGCCAATGGATACTCTTGGTCAGTGCAGATACACATTTAGGTATAGTGTTTGCTTGTGAATGTACTTCTACCTCCTGCTAGTCTGAAGATAAGATGGATAGATGCCTCTGTGCCTATACAATGGAGTTTATACCACATGATTTTTATAATGATTAGCTTGATGAATTTCTATCCCTTCAAACCTTTCAGATGAGATCACAGAGTAAGGGATGGGTTTTAAAAAATAGATTGAACTATGTTACAGGTAAGAGAATAAATAAAGTTACTATAAGTGGGGTCCCCAGTCTCTATTCATTTAAGACAAGAAGAGTCATGTTGTCTTAGAATCTCAAATCCAGATCCTTCCTTCCTTCCTTCCTTCCTTCCTTCCTTCCACAAAATTGCTTATTTTATTGCTAACACTGAGATTTCTGGAATTTTTTCAGTGTGCTTTAAAAAACACATACAACTTTCTAGTTATGCTCCTGGCTGTATGAAATATCATGCACTAATTGTGTCAAAAGCTGAAAATGAAATTATTGGCTTACATTACATGCGGCACCCTGCCAATGGAACAGCAGGGTTTGTGCATTCACTGGATCCCTCTTCAGATATTATACATTGTAAGCGTGATTGCTGCTTGCAAGGGGGAAAGCAGAGAGAGAGGTCCCACCCCCATCACTTACCCACTGCACCCAACAACCATGTTTACAGTGCTGTTTGTCTGAATGGGGAAGCACTGTAAGTGTGATGGTCAGAGATCTTGTGAGCTGCACGTGAATGATAGGGTGGGGTGTTGGAGGAGGATTGCGTCCCTGCTTTCCTTGTTGTGAGCAGCACTCCTGCCCACAATTTATAATGTCTGAAGAGGGCTTCTGTGTGATTCCAAACTGTGTTCTCACTGCTACTGAGCTCTTAGAACCTCCATGGCTTCTAAGAATGGCATTTCTGCTATACCGATGCTGCTCCAATTAGGAGCAGCGTCACTATACTGGTGATACCATAACTATAGCAGTGTCAGAGTACTCCTTGGCTCAGCGGAACTAGAAAGCAGAACTAGAAAGTACTCCTTGACTCAGCAGAACTTGGCTCTCCAGCCAGAACTTGACAGGACCTGCCCATCCCAACTCTGGCTTCACAACCCTCAGTAGGCAAAATCACTAGTCTGCACCCTTAGTTGATTTTACCATGTTATTATGGGGACTTTACAGTTCATCATTGCAGGAAATACTGCGTGGATTTTCTCAAAACACAGGATTATGCTTCAGGTATTGGGATTTTTTTGTTTTTGTGTGTTTTTAAAATGTAAAGGCGCATACACACAAACACACACACACACACACACACACACATGATATGTTATCTATTGGCAAAAATAGCCAAAATAGCTAATAGTTCTTGTTTTCTAGAATTTAACTGTCAGTTTTAAAACTGTTGTATTTCAACCACTTTACATCAGAACTGAACAGATTTGTAAGAGTGGTGTTTGTTTTAGCCTATCATCTAAGTTGGTGTCTGAAAATTTTCAGACAGATTGGACAGAAAGTTTTGATTTTACAACCTATAGAATATCAAGGGCTTATAATGGTAAAATGTTGATCTAGGTTCCAGATCTTCAGCATATAAAATAATAAAGCAATAAGATGTGGCAAGGGGTGCATTGACATGCTATAAATAAATTCTCAGGTACACTTTGTACATGTGGCTGAGGGCCAGAAGGTATTTTTTTCCTTCTACCAAGATTAATATTTCATTAATAGGTAGAGGGGAGTGTATAACTTTATGAACATAAAAGTTGCTTAGAATTCATACCTTCCAAGTCAAAACCATAATTTTAAAAATGATATAGCACAGGGAGAATAATTCTGAATTAATGTGTTCTAATATTTTCTAAATAACTATTTCTGTTCTTTTTGTCTGAAAAGTACTGATGCAAACAGAAGAGATGGTTGTAAAGTTGAAATAAGGTCTGCCACAGATTTTTTTTAAAAAAATATTAAATGCAGCCACAAGGTGGGAGGGCTTGAATTGGACTGAGGTCATGTCATTGGAAAGAGGACTTTTTAACTGTTCAGTCAGTGCCAGTTTTCCTATCTAAATCTACCCCAGGTGTTGTTTACCCTAGCTCTTTTCAGCCATTATACAAATGACCTTCTGTAGCCATGTACAGCAGGGCAAAGGGGGAGGAAGTCCCACCCCACCACATCAGTCACCCATGCACCCCGCTATTGTTTTAAATGCTTTTAATTGTGAACCACCCAGAGACGCAAGTTTTGGGCGGTATAGACATATTTTAAATAAATAATTTTAAAAAAAAATATATATTCATGCTTATGGTGGGGTTTGTCTGAAGAGGGCAGAGCACTAAACAAGATGATGATGTCTGGATTGATCCAGTCTTGCAATCATGGGCACCTGTCATCACGGGTGCATTTTTGTCTTCATTCAAATGCTGAATTGTCAAATGAATTCAATAGTTGAATTCAGAATCAAGGTTGTCATTTAGGTCTGAGTCACACATAGCAATTCCTGATATGAGAACACCATGCCATGCATCCAGTATTTTTACTGGATACATCTGCAAATGTGCCATACAAGTAACTTTTGTGTGTTATTTTTGTTCCTGGTGATTATATATGTTCACTGGGGTACCTTTTTCTAATCTCATGGGGCAGCAGATCAGGGAAGGACGGCCAATCACACTAGGAGTGGGAAGGACATGCACATATACAGGACATCCTTATTGCATGTAGCCAGCTAATAGATGGACCGTCCCAAAAGCAATAAGTAGCTTGATATATTGTTAGTGAAGCAAACCAGGAAACAGGAGATATTGCAGATGCAATAGAAGTCCTCTGCATAATATGTTTGAGTGATTCCTGAAACAATTGAGAATTTAATGGCACAAGATGTACATATACAAGAAACGGTTTTCTTAATGTCCTTCAAGCATTCTGATAACTAGCCAGCTTAATTTTCGTTGTTCAGATGACACTACAATTTGGAAAATCTTTTTCAATGACATTTTAAAGGCAATAAAACTCCTATTGTGAATGTCTGCTTCATACTGACACATGTACTACCCCAGTGTTTAGCTAGTAAGAATTCTGTCACAAAATGTAAGCTGACTACAGACTGAAAAATAAATGAAATGTTTTGACAGAAATAGACAGAAACAATGACATTGTTTCTCAGCAGGGTTCAGAAAATGACTAACATCTTTTTGTCAACTAATTAGTATATGAAATGGTGAATGAAGTGCACTGAGTATGGATTGAAAGCTCTCCTTTAAAAGGCCTGGGGAAACAGAAACAACTATTTTGACAGAATAAAACTGAAAACAATAAACACAATGTGACCTAATAAGGTCATTCACATAAGCAGCCACAGCAGGGTAAGAGTGGGGAAATCCATGCGGAGAGGATTGTGTGGAATCATGGGATCCATTCCTTCCCTGCTGCTCCAGAGCAGGGCTCTCCTATTCAATAAATCATCTTTATTATGGCCTTAGACCAGCATGAGTAGGTAAAAGCATAGGAAGTTATGTGGGGCTACCCTATTCTTCCACCTTACCTTTAACCAAGGTAAAAGGGCCAACCCCCCCATCTTACCTCAACAGCCCCGGTGCACAATCAAGGCTGTTTGCAGCAGCTCCCAACAGCCTGGCTGGTTCTGCACCATAGGGTTCCACCTACAGAATGGCCAGGAAGCTCGGAGCTGCTGCATTAACGTGGGCAGCCTCTCTGCTGCCAATGCAATGCATTGTGGGATTGGGATACTGGAGGATTTCCTCCTCCAGTTCCCTATTGCAGGCATCTCCACAGTGCTGATCATGTGGCTACGTATCATGGCAGAATCCAGGTGAGCCCTTACTTATGTGGGAGAAGGTAGATATACTCCTTCTTTCCCCCCAGCTCTCCTTAGCCACCAGGGATTTTCATTGTGTGAACAACCTTGAAAGCTTGGGTGAAAAATTAGATTACTAAATAGCTAAGTGACCTAGTCAGTGTTTTGAACTCTGCTTTCCCTTCTGAGCCTGTCTGCCTCCTGACATAACCTATTTCACAGACTAATGACAACAACATTATTAAGGAAATAAGAAATAACCTGATAAATATTAAGGTTAGGGTTGTGGTGATATTATATAAAATTATAATGTTGCTATAATTCTGGGAAGATTGGCAAAGACAGCCAGCTGAGGCCCTCTAGCATGATTTAATCTTGAAGTTCCACCTAATGAAATATGTTCCTCTTGCGACAGGGGAAAGTATGAAGTAGGTAGATGCCAGCAACTTCTGTGGCTACATCATACCTTCATCACCATATGCAACATTCCTACTCATGGACCTCTAAGCCTTGATGGATGATCTAACAATAGGATAAGTAGACTAGGGAGTACACCCCTGTCAATTCTGCTGGATCGCTTTGAGACCAACTATAGCCCCATTCAGGTGTTTAAAAAAGCCACTGCTGTAACCATGTACAGTGGTACAAACGGGCTGGAAGTCTCACCTCCAGGGGCGTAGCCACCATTGTGCAAATGGGTTCAACGAACCCAGGCCACCAATGGTAGGGGCCTCTGAAGTCCCCAAGGGGTGTGTGGCTAGGGCTCTAGAAGAGCTCAGAGTGAACTCCCCCCACCAAGGCCTGGGCTACTAAGAGCTTCAAGTGAGCATGTCCCCGTCCTTGTCAGGTAGCGTTTGCTACCTGAAGGCATCTATTCCCCCCCCCCTCTGGAAGGAGTGAAAGGGAGAATAGGTGCTTTCAGGCAGCAAGTGCTGCCTGAAATGACAAGGAAGTACTATTCGGGCTCTTTGGAGCCAGAGGCCATGCCCCCTTTGCACGTAATATCACGTGCAAAGAGGGTGTGGCCTTGAGCTCCAAGGAGCGCAAGCAGCATTTCCTTGTCATTTCAGGCAGCACTTGCTGCCTGTAAACACCTATTCTCACTTTCTCTCCCTCTCTGGAGCAAGAGAGAGGGAAATAGATGCTTTCAGGCAGCAAACACTGCCTGAAAAGGACAGGGAAGCTGCAGTGCTCGCTCATGGGTGGGGAGGGGATTCTCTTGGGGATCAGTCAAGTCCTCTGTGTGTGTGTGTGTGTGTGTGTGTGTGTTTTGTCACGTGCACAGGATGTCGTTGAAGGGGCTGCCAGGCGGGGTTGGACCCAGGCTGCTGCTCAGCTGGCTCTGCCCCTGCTCACCCCAATCCATCAGTTACCATTGCTCCTTACTGCTTACACTTAGAGCAGTGTTTGTCTGAATAAGGAAGCACCCTATCTGTGATGGTGGGGGCTTCTGTAATCATGAGGCTGGATTGTCCCAACCTTACAATCACAAAAACACCCACTATCATGGAATGGGTGTTTCCCTATTCAGACAAACACTGCTCAAAGCATGAGCAGGGGTAGCAATGGTGGCTCATGGATCAGTGGCAAGGTCTCCAGCCTGTTGTGCCACAGGCAGTGTTTTTTTTGTTTTTGTCTTAATGTCTGAATGAGGCTTATGGCTTTTTGGGATGGGTGTGAGAAGGCACTGCCTTGTGATGATTCTGGCCCAGCCTGGAGGGCAGGTTCTAGAAGCTGGTACTGGAAGATTCCTGCTTAGCTTGCCTTGGACTGTGGTTGATTGTGTCCTACACATTATAACCTTGAATCTATTTACAATCTATATGAAACTGCTTGGGTATGTTGCCTAGAGCTCTGGGTTTTATTGTCATCAATATGCAGATGACAGACATCTCTATTTCTCCTTTCCATCTCAAGCCAAGGAAACTATGGAATTTGAACTGGTGCCTATAATCCATAATTGTCTGGATGTGGCCAAACAAACTGAAGTTTATTTTAGACAGAATAGATGTATTTTGGTCAGCAAGTCTGCAATGATACACCATTCCAAGATCTCTGATCAAACATCCATGAAGATTCAAATGCTCACTGCAATTGACTGTAATAAATCCCTGACTCCCAGCCCCTCTCTCTGCAAATTGAATTGTATCTTAAGAGAAAAATAATCAGTGTGAAATCTCTGTGCCTAGAGGACTGGGCTCCCCAATAAAGTTTTGAGCCACTTTCCGCCGCCCTCGACATATGGACCCTTGCTGCGGCAATAGTCGTGAATGAAACCGTTTGCCTTAGATCATTTGTAAATAATGATTTTCATCTCTGGTTGTCTCAAGGTTTCTTTGTAGTCGTAATGAATCTAAACTGGTTGTAGGATTAGGGTACTTTCTCAGTGGCTGGCTCCTTTCAGAATTATTTAAAGTTAATAATAGAAGCTATGACTCCTATCGACAACTGAGCATTTGCTGAGGCTCTGATGTTAAAATATTAATCTCCTTTCCTTTGCTATAGTGCACATATGCGAAATATGCACAGTGCTTATCAGCATTTCCAGTCTGAGTGCAGCAGAGAGGCAGTACCAGCGTATCTTGTTATCTGCTGTCATTGTCGATTTGCCTTCTTAACAAGTGTAAAAGCCTTGCTTTTCCTTCCGAGTGCCAGTGAATAATACAATGAATATTAAGGGCACATATATAATTTCGACATTACAGCTTAGATAGCTTTTCTTCAAATATGAGTAACCACAAATTGATTCAACCAGACCACTGTCATTTTAGAAGAGGATGATTTTTACCTTTCCTGGAAACAGAATTGTGATGATGTAATTGTGTTCAGATTTGGATTACTGTTATACTTCCTTTTCCTTTTCCGAGCTAAATGACTAAAACTGTTTGACATTGTCAGTGCACTTTTCCAAAGGGCATTCATATCCCTATTCTCACCTTACCCTTCACATATAGAAATGAGAGAGAACAGGATTGTGCTAGCAGGATTTCATTCAACCAGAGATAAGAACAAGGTGCATGCACACACAACTATATGCAGGGGAAGAGCTATAATTGGGCGGATATGTTCAAAGAACCCAAGCAGCCCAGCTCCTAAGAGCTTTCCTCTCCCTATTTCCTTCATTCTCTACCTCACTTTGAACCAAGAAAACACCCAACAGGCAACAAAGCTGACTGGGAAATGAACTCAGAAGGGCCGCGTGGGCCCTTCCAGTTGCTGCCCATGCCCCCTGCATATGACACACAACACATGCCTCCAGAAGTCATGTCTCCACAGTCCTCCTGAGCTCATTTCCCACCTGACAACAAAGCGGTATGGATGTCTTCTCTTCCTCTCGCCAAGTGAGAAGACAATACCCAGCCCATGAACTCAGGAGGGCTGTGTGGACCCTTCTGGATGTCACATGTAGGAGGGCTGGCTGGTGCATGCAAAAGGCCACAGGGGAGAGGGGTAAACATGAGCCCCTTCTCCCATAGCTTCCCACCAGAACATTCCTGATGTCTTTAAATAGGAGAAGTTTGCATTATCCTAAAAGGTTTTGGTGGCAATATTTCCACATAGAAATATATCTGTGTTTGATACTGTTTGTTTAAAAAACTTCAACCCTATGTCTTGTCTTGTCTTTCTTTCTTTCTTTTTTGGTGTTTCACACATATAATTCACACCTGTCTTATAAACTTCAGTTTGTAGGTGAGACATTATTGCTCTTATTATACATTACTGAAGATGCCAAGTGTAAGCAAAATTAGAGCTGGGATGATCTAGACTCCTTTCCAGAAGTAAAGGACAAACTTGGCTGTAATTTATACTGCAGTCCACATGTTTGTGTACTGTGAGGCTTGTGAGCAATATAGTTATCACAGTCAAAGTAACCTTGGCTTTAGTAATTGTGGACCAGTTTGGGTAATGCATTTGCTAGCCCCTACATTTGCTAGAATAACATGGGTGAGGAACATGTATGGACACTTTTGAGGAAAGGAAGGCCAGGAGATAGGACTTTTGAGATTGTTTGTTTGTTTGTTTACTGATTTATTTATTTAATTAATTTATATGCTACCTGACTCCGAAGGCTGTAGGTCAAGGTTTCTTAACAGATGTTGTTGGACTATGAGTCCCGTTATCCTCAGCCACAAAGGCCATGTTTGGGGATGATGGGAGTTGTAGTCCAACAACATCTGGGGGCCCAAGGTTAAGAAACCCTGCTCTAGGTGATTTATAACCTTATATTATCTGCTATGGGCTTATTGGGTAAATTGCAGTCTCCCACCCTTAGCAATGGATTCTGTAGGCAAACCTGTGTGGATCCCATCTACTCAACGATTATTGTTGTATCTACTGACTGCATTTTAACCACAGCATATCCTAGACACACATTCAAGGAATCATGAGAAAAACAAGGCATTGTATGAAACAGCAAACCTTCTGTGCCTCCTGTTTAGGATCAGCATGATAACTGGTAGACTTAAAATACTTTTCCTGGCTGTACATCTTTCCATCTCCTATTCTCACTGGTTGATGATAGAACTTTTGTACAGCAACCCCCTCCTCTCCAGGGAAACCTTTGATGCACCCAGAGAAGAATATGACACTCCATATGCCTGGGCGTCGCTGGGTGGACAGACTGGGGAAACACTGGAACCGTGGACAGACCTTAACTCTCTTTCAAATTTCCCAGGTTTGGACCGGCGTTGCGCCTTATGCAGATTGGCCACTGCAGAGAATCTCGGGATAGAAAAGCCCCAGTTTCCAGTGACCCCAGGAGAATGGGGTCGCCATACTGGGCAAAATTAAAAATCAATATGTCCTGATGGGTGAGCGGACTGGTAGAGGGCCTGCTTGGATTTCTTCCTTGTGGCAGTTGGCAAGACTGGGGGAGATGTTGCTGGAGTACTCGTCCCTGCAGCTTGCTTGTGTGGAGCAACCAGGCTGACCAGCATCTGCAGTCTGGCCCTCATGTGCGTTTCTATGGCCCAACACTCTTGTGAGAGAGTGGTCCATGGGAGAAGGGCTTTTGTTGTACATTATTAGCGATTCAGCCAGGGCATAGCAATTTTGTTGGAGTGAGCCTGGGGACAAGGTTTTGAAATAATTTAAAAATATTTTAAACCAACAATTTCTCTAATCCACTTCAGTTTACATATACATAGTCCTCCTACCCTACCCTACATCTCTGTTCAATACCAAAGCCCTATGCCAAGTCATTCAAGATGATCTAAAGGTTGGGGCAGAAAGGGGGTGTTTTACCTTTTTCTCTGAAGGCAAAGGGCAGATTCTTCCATGAGTGAACCTAGGAACCGCATGCATTTACCCAATGGGAAGGGACTGTGCCCGCTTCCACAACTTTACTGTACAAAAAGTAGACCTGGGCCATTCAAGAATTCCTAGCTGGGGCTGCCTTTTAAAACTGAGCCTGAGAATTGCCATCCTGCCACATGTTACCTTCCTGGTGATCTAACTGGGCTGCCCAGTTTATGATGCCACTGCTACTTCATATGCTTGTGAACATACTTCTTTATCACTTCATTTTCAGAGAGCAAAGTACATAGTGCCCATCTAGTCATCCCATCCCCTTTCTCTCCTGATTGCTGGGGCAGGGGGCAAGGGACAGAGTGGGAAGAGGGAATGCCCCCATGTGACTTTCGCATTTGTCAGGCTTACAAGCTTGGGATGGGATGTGGCAGTGTCCATGTTGCTGGGCAACTTGTTCATTAGATTGGAGATGGGGTGGGGTAAGTGTGCAGAGAGGTGGCCATCGAGAAGCTCTGCAGATATGGAGTGGCTGCGAACCTAGGTGGGTCTGGGCTGCCCTCTCTATGATTACAGTTCTATAAACAGCACGAAACCACGATTATGGTGGCACCCACGTTCAGACATAATGCTCATACCCCAATACCTTAGGTTGGGGAAACAACAAGAACTACTACTAGTCATAGTACTACTACTACTAGTCATAGTACTACTAGTATATTGTAACAAAATTCCCCAAGGTGCTTTACATAGAAATAGATATATACAGATGGATCCCTGTCCCCAAATGGCTCACAATCTGAAAAGAAACACCAGCAACAGCCGCTGGAGGGATGCTGTGCTGGGATTAGATAGGGCCAGTTGTTCTCCCCCTTCCCAATAAAGAAAATCACCACTTTAAAATGGTGCCTCTTTGGTCAGTTTTCAGGGAACTGAATCAATTTGAATTTGAACCAAATTGGATTTTGGCGAGGAAAACTGCAGGTTGCTTTTGGCGCAAAACTGTGGTTTCACGCATTCAGACATTCACAAATTCCAGCCTCTGCCCCATTTAACTGTGGTTTCACATTATGTTCGAATGTGGCTGTAGGGTGCAGTTCTATCCTCAGAAGTTGATTTGGGGTTATTTTGGGGAGGACTATTTGTTGTATGTGAGCAACAGTTTCATCCTGTTGTATTTTTTCAGTAAATCTATTAGCTGTGACCTTTCAAAAACCATCAGACTCTCTAGAATGTCAGAACTTGGCTGGTGTGTGTGTGTGTTTATGTTCTTTATTGTAATCTTCACTCCTTTAATATAATTATCCCTAACTCTTTTGCTATTAATGAAATACTGACACATCACCATTTCCCAAAAAAGAAACATCTGTTTATTATGCTGAATTAGGCAGATTAATATTTTTTTTTCATTTCTCAACAAACAGGTTTATTGCTATAGAAACATTATTCTGCATAGAGTAATGCCTTCAAACCAGTTGCTACCAGTAGATAGAATGATTTTATAATTACTAACCTAAGGCAGTATTAAGAACTTTTATTGCACTAAACCTATTACTGGAAGGAGGGATGAGGAAGATTGTTATATTCTCTTGCTCCAAAACTGCAACATGCTAATCAGATTTAAAGCTCAATGGAGCTGTTAAAAGATACATTGGTCTTCTGCTTGCTTTGAGGTGAAATCTATTTCTTTAGCTGTTCCTCGCCCCTAATCAATTAGTGCCTAAATGTGCAATAGCTACAGTGAGCTCTTTTTCTAACGCTTTTTTAAAAAAAAATGTAATGCTCTTGCTAACGCAACATTTTCAAATATACAAAACAAGCAACTTCCAAATAAAAATGAAAGAAAATTAAGCTAGTCTTAAAGTGATGGGTGTCAAATCATATGTGTCAGAAATGCACATTTCCAACATTTCCACTATCCAAACATTTTCATTTTGAAAGAAACACAAATGGGGGAAGCAGGAAAAGCACTACTTAATTTCGAAAAGACACGCTTCACCAGGGGACCCCCAAGAGTCCTCCAAAGAACTTCCAGCCAGAGATCCCCTTGCCAGGGACCCTAGAGTGGCAAGGAATCACCAGCCAGTGACCCCACGAATTCCAAGCTAGAAGTCCTTCCTATGCTCAGCCCTGGCTCACACTTCTCCACAACATCAGGATAAGGGACTCACAAGCAGGACTGGGCCTCAGAGGTCCAGGACCAGTGAGAAAGCTACCAACATCACTTCTAGGCAGTGGTGGCCGGTGAGGGTGGTGCAGTGGGGGTGGTGAAAGGTACTTTTGATAATCTTTACTGGTGATACCACTGGCACCTAGATGCTGCGGTGAGCAGCAGCACACCTCCCTGCATTCCATGCAGTGGCTGCCCTGCCTACAGCACTCACTTGGGTGCTGCACATACGTGGTGGCCATTTGTGTGGTCAGGATGCACATGCATGTGCAGTGGCCTGGGAAATGCTGTAGCCAGGGCAGCTTATGTGCAGAATGCTGGGTGGGATGCCACTGCTCCCTGCTGCTCCCCACTGTTTCCAGGTGCCAGCACTATTGCCGGTAAAGACCGTTAAAGGTACCTTTCACCACCCCACTGCCCCACCCTCACTGGATGCCACTGCCTCGAGGTCCCTGGGAACATCAGCCTGGTAATAGGAACATAGGAAGCTGAAATATACTGAGTCAGACCATTGGTCTATCTAGCTCAGCATTGTCTTCACAGACTGGCAGCAGATTCTCCAAGGTTGCAGGCAGGAATCTCTCTCAGCCCTATCTTGGAGATGCTGCCAGGGAGGGAACTTGAAACCTTCTGCTCTTCCCAGAGTGGCTCCATCCCCTGAGGGAAATATCTTCCAGTGCTCACACTTCTAGTCTCCCATTCATATGCAATTAGGGTGGACCCTGCTTAGCTAAGGGGACAAGTCAAGCTCTCCTGCAATGGGCAGACTGCAACAGCTTGACCATCGCGCCAGCCAAGCTGCAATGGAGAAGCACCCAACTAGTGGCTCATCAGCTAATGTGGAAAGGTCTCACTGTGAGGTGAAGGGCTCTTCTCATGAGGAAGAGACTGATCTAGGCCTAGTTGTGAGAGATGAGCCTGAGGATCATCAGGAGAGTGGTAGTTCCTCATTAAGCTCTCCAGTCTCAGCTCTCAGTGCAAGACCTCCTTCTGTTGTGCTTCCCAGATATCACCCAGCTTTCAAACTACTTTGAAAGGTTCCTTGTGAGCCTGTACCCAGTTTGCCTTGCAAATCTGAAACCAGCCTGCTCAGCTGCTGAAACCAGCCTACCCGTGGCAGCCTCACTATATTGTGACCCTAATGCTTTGTTATTAGCTGCCTCATGGCCGTATTCTGGTGGGAACAGTACACCATCCAATATCAATGTGTTCACTCTTCCACATCTTATGTCACCACAACCAATTCCTTCTCCCAGTTACCAGCTCTCCCTGATAATTTACCAGCCCCCTGAAATTTTGTGCTCCCTATTTATAAGCCCACTTGCTAGTGTCTGCCTTCTAAATGCTTTTCACATACCACAGCAGCTCTACCATTCATCTTGCCAGCCTAAGCATCTCTGCCACCCAAAATTCCTTCCCTACTGGCCATCTACAACTTCTCCCTTGGCTGTAAATATGATCAAACAGCAACCCCCATTCTCTACTGTGCTCCAGTACTCTCCAGTCACCCCAGGAAAATGATCACAGAAGCCATCATGGTGACTGAGTTTCCTTTTTCATACAAATGCCCCTGGAACCGTGAATGGCTAGAGAGAGAGATAGCTCAGAGGTGGTACTTCCAATCCACTTTCTGCGCTGTAATCATGAGTGCAGCATTTTAAAAAACATCTGAATGGGGTTATAGTGTCTGAATAGGGTGTTTGTCTCTTAGAGTTTTCTAGAAGCTAATCAGGACCCTGTTATCCTAAATCTTCCTCATGACCTAGATACCCAAATACAAACATCTTCAGAAGTTCAGGCAATATAATGAAGTAGTAATGCACAGCAATGGTGGAATATGTATGCTTTTCTTAAGTGTCTGTTTGCACTATATTAAGTTGTGGTTCATCTGAGCTCAGGAAGGAGCCCTAATCCTTTTGATTGCAGTTGAATTTGAAATCCAGTCGCTCATAAATTAAACCAGTAAAAATGTTTGCGCAAATCTGTGGTTGCACTGCTGGGAGCCCTGGTTTCCTTATAACTGAAGGCAACAATGTTTGAACACAACTAGATGATAAAGGTTCTGCAACTTATTACAAATTCCTTCCCACACACATGCTCCAAATCTAGTTTGCCCATTTCCCCATGAATACAAATTACAGTTTAAATTAGCTGTTATAGAATCTAGAAATTCATGTATCTAGCTACAAAATACCCTCTGTAATTCTTAGAGCAGTTTTTGCAAGCAGAAGTAAACTTTGAGTAATAAAACAAAGCCCTGACTCATCTCTAATTAAGTGGCCAATTTGTGAAAGGAATTAAGGTTTACAAGTAGGGGGTCAGAGAGGAAGAAATGGCTATAAATTTTTTGAAATAGCCCATTATTAACAATCTGCAGCAAATCGATTTGTACCTGCAGCTTAGTCAACCCCTTAACAAGCTGGACAACAGCTGAGGTAATTATTTGGGGAAATTATTGCTGTTATAAAATGCAATCAATGCTTTATTGTACCAAAAATACAATTTTTGTCTAATGTGCTTTAACTTTCTATAGCTAAACAGACTCTACATGCAAAGTGGTTTTACACAATACCAACAAGAGGGTATTTAGCACCAATCAGAATGCAGTAGTGCTGTGCATATCAAAATGAACATTTTGCTTTTCTTTTTCCATAAACTGTAATGAAGGTTTTATTATAAAACTACTGTAAAATTATCATAAAGCTGGTTTGTACAATACTTCCCTGGCCTAAAAGGAGGATGCTCAAATGCACACCTGAAGTGACGTCTTAATTTGTGCACATTCCAATGCCTTCCTGGCTTGTCTCTTTGTTGTATGGGGGTGGGCTGTTTGTCCAAAGAGCAGCTCTACATATGACCCAAATTCTAGTTTAAATTGAGTCCTTTGAAGATCTCTAAGTGGAACAAAAAAGTCCCCTTACCCTATAAAGTGATGTAGCAGAAGGGCATTAAGATGTCCACAAAAGACATGATGATGTCTTTGCCCTTTTAAATACACGGCCTAGGGAAGTATTGTCTGAAGCAGCCTATAGGTTTTTTTTTAAAAAAAATAGATTTTCACTGGTATAATGGCATGGTGGGTGGGGAAGGGTTAAACCCTTATTCCCAATAAAGGAACATAGGAAGCTGCCATATACTGAATCAGACATTGGTCTATCTAGCTCAGTATTGTCTTTATAGCCTGGCAGCGGCTTCTCCAAGGTTACAGGCAAATATCTCTCTTTGCCCTATTTTGGAGAATCCAGGGAGGGAACTTAGAACATAAGAACATAAGAAGAGCCCCGCTGGATGAGGCCCAAGGCCCATCTAGTCCAGTATCCTGTTTCGCACAGTGGCTCACCAGATGCCGCTGGAAGCCACAGGCAGGAGTTGAGGGCATGCCCTCTCTCCTGCTGTTACTCCCCTGCAACTGGTACTCAGAGGCATCCTGCCTTGGAGGCTGGAGGTGGCCCACAGCCCTCCGACTAGTAGCTGTTGATAGACCTCTCTTCCATGAAGTTATCCAAACCCTTCTTAAAGCCATCCAGGTCATTGGCTGTCACCACATCTCATGGCAGAGAATTCCACAAGTTGATTATGTGTTGTGTGAAAAATTACTTCTGTTTGTTGGTCCTAGATTTCCCGGCAATCAATTTCATAGGATGACCCCTGGTTCTAGTGTTATGTGAGAGGGAGAAGAATTTCTCTCTATCCACTTTCTCCACACCCTGCATGATTTTATAGACCTCTATCATGTCTTCCTGCAGTCATCGTTTTTTCTATACTAAAAAGCCCCAGGTGGTGTAGTCTTGCCTCATAAGAAAGGTGCTCTAGGCCCCTGATCATCTTGGTTGCCCTCATTTGTACCTTTTCCAGTTCTACAGTGTGACCAGAATTGTACGCAGTACTCCAAGTGTGCTCGCACCATAGTTTTATATAAGGGCATTATAATATTAGCCGTTTTATTTTTGAAACCTTCTGCTCTTCCCAGAGCAGCTCCATCCCCTGAGGGGAATATCTTACAGTGCTCACACTTTTAGTCTCCCTTTCAGGGTGGACCCTGGTTAGCTAAGGGAACATGTCATGCTTGCTACCACAAAACCAGCTCTCCTCTCCATATAGATACAAAGAAATACATGAACAAATACAGGAAGGGCTAACATCATGTTTTAAGTTGCATCTAGTGTGGGCCTTAGCCACCTAATGGTGAAGTGGGGAAGTAACTTGCCTAGCGAGCAAGAGATTGCTGGTTTGAATCCCTGCTGGTATGTTTCCCAGACTATGAGAAACTCCTATATAGGTCAGCAGTGATACAGGAAGATGCTGAAAGGCATCATCTCATACTGCACAGGAGATGGCTATGGTAAACCCCTCCTGTTTTTCTACCAAAGAAAACCACATGGCTCTGTGGTCACCAGGAGTAGACACCAACTCAACAGCACAACTTTACCTTTAATGCGGACCTTAGATGAATTTTGATCAAATTCTAATATGTGTGAATTAGACAATTAGTCACATTTAGAGGAACAAGAAACCTTTTAATAGTTTTACAGCAATTAACAGATAATTAACAAGAGTGCCACCTCCTTCTTAGAGGATAGAGAATTTGCATAGTGGATTGAAAGGTGGTATACAAGCTCTAAAAATAAATACAGACAGCTAGACAGTCATTCACTTTATGTTTGGTAAGAATATTTATATGTGTGAAAGGGCAGACAGGGCATTTAATTAACACAATAGATACTAGTTTGGAGACTTAATACTCAGACTGAAGGTGTCTGGGATCCTCACACACATTAAAGGAATGACCTTATTTTAGCCCTAGATACATAGTTTGGATACTTAAAAATGCAGAACAAATGGTAACTTGTCTCCAGACCCCAGCCCAAGAAGACACGGACAACCATTTAATGAGTGAAACTGGTCATAGCTTTATTAAATTAATTAACACTGAGCAAGCAAACTAGGTCAGGAAGCCCACCTCCCCAAGAGAGTGCGGGGCCTAGCAACGGCCAGGTTTGGACACCCTGGTCCTCCCCTACACCTTGCTTGGGCAACAGACCCTGGCTCATGAAAGCATCAGGTGCCAGCCTGATCCATCCCCTTCACTGCCAACGACCCTGAGGGGGCCTGGATCCTTCTAGGCCATTGAACACCTGGACTGTGCAGCCCAAGGGTTTGCAAAGTCCTGAAGCTGGTTGATGGTGACTCGTCATCCCTGGGCTGCACAAACCACAAGGGAGTGATTGACCAATCACCCATTCAACCATCCAAGGGTGCTCACCGATGTTAAACCCCACTATTTACCACCCAAACCTGCACTGTCCCTGCGCAGCCATGACTTAACTATCTAACCACTTCCACTAATGGGGCAGAATGGAGTAGGTGAAAAAAACCCCAATCAAGGCCAATCCATTGGGAGCAAAAAATTCCTACCTGGCCCCTAAAAGGACGACCAGCCTCTAGGCCCATTCTGCTCCAGGGAAGGGAGGGTGGGAGAATTTCATGCCGGACTGAAGAGCTGGGGCGCTGAGACACTGAACATGGCCGTCAAACCCCGCCCCCAATGCCAAGGGGCCAATGAAAGTCCTCTTGGGCCTCGTGCAGGGCTGGGACAAACCACCCTCCCACCTGCACGAGGCTGGAGGAGGGGCATTGTCTCCAGACCCCAGCCCAAGAAGACACGGAAACCATTTAATGGGTGAAACTGGTCATAGCTTTATTAAATTAATTAACACTGAGCAAGCAAACTAAGTCAGGAAGCCCACCTCCCCAAGACAGCGGGGCCTAGCAATGGCCAGGTTCGGACACCCTGGTCCTCCCCTGCACCTTGCTTGGGCAACACACCCTAGCTCAGGAAAGCATCAGGCGCCAGCCTGATCCATCCCCTTCACTGCCAACCCCCCTGAGGGGGCCTGGATCCTTTTAGGCCTTTGCACACCCCGTACTGTGCAGCCCAAGGGTTTGCAAAGTCCTTAAGCCGGTTCATGGTGAATCATCGTCCCGGGGCTGCACAAACCAGAAGGGAGCAATTGACCAATCACCCATTCAACCATCCAAGGATGCTCACCGATGTTAAATTCCACTATTTACCACCCAAACCCGCACTGTCCCTGCCACACAGGGAGGTCAGCCTAGCTTGGCCTTCCTACCCCACCACTCTCCAACACTTCCCTAAGCCCCTTCTGAATATTAGACAAATATAAATCACAACCTAGGGCAGACAAATGAACCCCATCTGGTCTAAAAAGGTGGGGCAATGAGGCCGAAAGGCCTGGTTGCACCACTACCCAGCCCCCATTACTAATTATGAGCTTACCAGTGGCAGCAGACGCCTTACATTAGGCTTGCTCAATTCCTCTCAAGGATTGCACCCCCGCCACACTCTACACTGAGGCCACTCCACCCATACTATCCGTATCCCCCAGAAAATTACTCCTCAGGGTTGCAGTATCAGAAAAGGCCTGCTGGATGATGGAGAGCCCCGTTCACTTGCCCAGGTCATTCTCACCCAGGTGCAAAACTAGAATATCCAGACAGGAATATCTGTCTACAGAATCCCATAATGCTGGGAGCAGCTGTCCCCAGAGCATACCACACATCCCCAACCAGGACACCCTGGACCAAGTTGGGTGCCAAACTGGGAGGTGCTGGCCCTCTTGTATGCCCCCCAAACCAGTGAATGGCCACATAGTAGCACTCGTACTGGAGCCGCAGCCCTGCCAGCACCTGCCGAAAGAAAAAACAGATAACAAATGGCTGCTGCCGAATCTCATCAGCTCACGTAGCGCAAGAACACCTCAGATTTGCATCGCCCGATCCTCATCACATCCCCAGCACCCAAGCCGATACGACTGGCTGTCGTAGCTGCTCCAATTCGAAAGGAGTGCAGACTAAATCCCATGTCAGATGCTCCCGCAAAGGCCATCAATCACCCATAGTTGGTATTGCGTCAGGGGGTCTCCTCCCTCATGGACAAACAGGCAACCAGTTGGATTAAGGCTGCCTGAGATGTACTGCCGCAGCACAGCCACTGGACATATCCGAGGGTTTGAGGCCATGTGCATGTGAATCACTTGGCCCTTCCCTCTCTGATTGGTCTTAGAGGTGTGGAGGATCAACGTGACACCTTGGCTATCAAAGGACATATCAGCAAACTGCAGGCAGCGCCCAGAAGGCAATACCTCACTGGGCCTAAAGGCCCCCCAAAAGGAAACCAAGGAAGCCCCCCTCATTAACGTTGCTTCCCAAGGTGAGTGTCAGCAGGCCGGTAAATGCTGAACTAGAGATGTCACCGCAGTCAACGTCAGCAGCCTCCTCCTATCTGGGCACTTGGGAAGCCTTCTGGCCCAACCCTTGAGCATCCTCCTCACCCGGAGGTCCCCAGTAGAATCCCACAGACCCCTCGCTTGGGCTTCGAAGGCCAGAGCAAAGATATAGCCTCCCGTAGTAGAGACGGCCTTACCTATCCCATAAAGAGACACCAGGAACTGCATTATGTGTTCCATAGGTATTGGCCATGCTTCCTCAATGCCCTCACCTCTCCTGAAGGCTGCAAAAGCCGCAATCTTTGCCCAATAACTAACCCTAGTACTGGGCGCCAAGGAGGCATCGATAGCCTTCTGCGCCTCTACATGCCAAGCCGCCAAAGGGCTTCAGGCATGGGCTCTGGGTCCCGCATAGCTTCTGGCGCTAGCTCCTGAAACCTGTCCAACTGAAAGCAAGACAGGGAATCAATGATGTTATTCTGAAGCCCAGGAACATGCCGTGCCACGAAGCAAATGTTGGCACTTAAGCACTGCAGAATAAAAACCCTCAGCAGGCCCATGACCCGAGGGGAGCGGAAAGTCTGGGAGTTAACAACCTGGACCACTGCCTGGTTGTCACACCAAAAATGGACCATGGAGTTAGCGAAGTCCCCAGACCACAGGTGCACTGTCACGACGATGGGAAATAATTCCAGGAAGGTAAGATCCTGTGTGATACCGTCCCGCTCCCAGCTGGCTGGCCAGCGCCCCGAGCACCAGCACCTCTAGTAGACTCTGAAGCCTACGCCCCCTGCTACATCGGAATGAACCTGCAGCTCTGCCTCAAGGAGCTGCTTGGTCCTCCAAAAGGAGATGCCATTTAAGCCATCCAAGAAGGCAGCCCAGAGGGCCAGATCTGCCCTAACTCCCTCCGTGATCCATGTCCTGTGGCCAGGAGCCTTCAAGACCGCCGTAAGGTCGCAAAGTCGCCTCAAAAACGCCCATCTGGGTGCCACTACCCTTCAGGTGAAGTTAAGGTGACCCACCACCACCTGGATTTCCCTGAGAGAGTCTTCACGTGCAGACTGAAAAGCCCGTAAGAGACCCCGCAGGCTCACCAATTTCTCAAGCGGGAGGCGTGAACAGCACGCGGCCGTGTCTAACTCGAACGCGAGGAAAGATAACCTAGTGGCTGGCCCCTCGGTCTTCCCTTGAGCCAAGGGAACACCCAGCTCCCTGGCTAGCTGAGTAAAACACTGAAGGAGGAGGTGGCAATCCCTGGAATTGGCCCTGCCTGTGAAAAGAAAATTTTCTAGAGAGTGAGATGTGGACATAGAACCCGCCATTCTCCTGATCGCCCATTCTAAAAAGGCGCTAAAGGCCTCGAAGGCCGCACATGAGATGGAACAACCCATAGGGAAGGCCTGATCAAAATAATACTGACCCGCGAAGGCGAAGCCCAGCAGGTCAAAGTCATTGGGATGCACAGGCAGCAGGCAAAAGACGTATTCGATGTCACACTTGGCGAGCGACCCCCCTATCCCTTACCATGCGTACTGCTGCATCAAAGGATGTGTAACGAATGGAGCACAGATGTTCAGGGATACCATCATTAACAGAAACCCACTTGGGATACGACAGATGGTGTATGAGGCGATACTCTCCCGGGGTTTTTTTAGGGACCACTCCCAAGGGGGATACCCTCAGGTTTGGAAAGGCGGGTTGGTCAAAGGGGCCGGCCACCCTACCCGCCAGCACCTCCTTGGCTATCTTTTAAAGTACCACCTCCTCCATGCCACACACAGATTTAAGGTTGCTAGCAGTGTAAGCAACCCGATGTGAAGTAGAAGGAATCCTAAAGCCCTCCCTGAACCCGGAACTCAACAAGGCCGCGGCTCTTTTATCCGGGTAATTCACCAGTAGCCGCTCCAGAACCACCAACCTAACTGGGCTGGGCCCCTTTACCCTGAGGGGGTGTAGGGGGCCCCCTTTTTACCCCCGCCTGGCTGGGGTCTCAGTCCTGCCCCCCATCTCCGAGTTCTTGGGCAAGCAGAACTCGGGTGCTTGGCCCCACATAGGCTGCAGGCATGTTTAAATCTACAGGTTTGCCCCCCGCAGCGGCCGCTGCTGTTGTATTCCCAGTAGACTAAGTGGGGTTGAACCCACTGCTGGCCCACTGCAGTGAGAGAAGATGAAGTTACCAGCTTGGAAAGTAGGTGACCGCTGTCAGACCTATTGCCCTCTATGAGCCGTGTAGGAGACATAATGAGCACCCAAAGCTCCAAGTGGGGAGCATCCCAGGGCATGGGGGGGTCTAAGGCAGCATGCATTCTAAAATTTTCATTGTACCTGACCCAAGTGGTGCCCAAAAAGTTGGACACCGCCCTATGAATGATGTCTAGATATTTGACTAGGGCCAAGGCCCTAGCTGGCTGGGCCTTTAAGACCACTCCCATGTAAATTGTTTACCCAGAAAGCCAGTTGTTTCAAGACTTTACAACTGGCTTCCATTTTGTAGGTTCGTGGTCCTTGCAGGACTCATCCTCTTTATGCTTTACTTCGGGTTCCCTAAACAACAAAGAAAATATGTCCATGAATTCCCCTTTTAATATTTTTCCCTTGGTAGCTGGCAAGAGGTGATCTCCCAGTGGCAAACCCAAGGCCCTGTAGGGGGAGTGCTGTGGCCTAGGTAGGACCCCCCCCCCGGATATATACCTAACTTCTGCGAAGAACTTACCATGGGCGTCCTTGCCACACCTGCTCTGCCACCCCTTGAGTGTTAGCTGTTGCCCCAATACTACACCCGTCAGCCCCCAAGATTGTGTGTAAGCAGCCCACCATGGGGTGACGCCCCATCCCCCAGGGGCTGGTATCAGCCAGGGAAACAGTGGCCACTGGCCGGTACCACCATGTGGTGCAACTGGTCCAGGATCACCTGGAGGAATGGAAGCTGCAGGCTCTGCTGCCATGGGTACCACTGCTCCCTGCAACTATTGCGACAGGATCATCCGGAATCACCACAGGCTGATCTTGCGGGTTGCTGGGCCTGGCTGGCACAGATGATGCCACTCCTTGCTCAATCACCATCAATCTATCAGATAAAGATTTTAGCAACTGCGCCCGGGCAGCCCCTCGCGTGCACTTATGGGGCTTGCTAGACACTCCAGAAGGACCCGCACCCTTGTCAGAAGGCATCGCCTTGGCGCACTCCAAGGCCTCCATTTTCTGAATCAGGCCCCTAATGAGGGCCATCTCCTCCTCATCATCATCTGAAGATGAAGATTGCGGTGCAGGACGTTCGGGGGGCTTAACAGGTTGACCCCGTTTTCCCCTTTGCCTTCTTGGGAGGCATGATAACACGTGTGCAGTATGTAATTTGCTTTAGTTGATATAAAGCACAAACCACCCACCAAGGACAGCGCCCTGCCCAGCAGGCAAGCCCCAGTCTGAAGCCCCTTGGACCCCTTAAAGCCCACCCGAGGCCCAAACCAAGGCCTGCACTCCCCAGCTGCTCACCCCGCTCCCAGACAAACACTAAGTGCTGCTGCGGCACCCCGCCGCTGTTCCAGCCACCCAGCTGCTGCTCCCAGATGGCCCAAAGGCCCAAACCGCAAGTCTGATGGCCAGTTCTCCATGCTGCACCCTGCTCCGCCGCAGATTCCTTTCAAAATGGAGATTCTCTTATATTTACTAGGGGCAAGCAACTGGTTCGTCTGCAGTTCAATCGGCTCGTCTGGTGGCTACTCAGGGATGGGCCTTCTCCATTGCTGCCCCGAGGCTTTGGAACACACTTCCTGCTGAAATAAGAGCCTCCCCATCTCTTACATCATTTTAAAAGGCAGTCAAGACACATTTGTTCACCCAGGCTTTTAATTAGATATTGTTTTAATTGTGTTTTTAATAGGTTTAACATTTTAAATTTTAAATTGTTGCAATGTTTTAACATTTTTATTTGTTGTTTTTATTGTTTTGTGGTAAACCGCCCAGAGACTTGCGTTTTGGGCAGTATACAACTGTGTTCAATAAATAAATTAATAATAAATAAATAAACTGGTCCTATTCAACCTCAGCACAACATCCTTCCAGTCACTTTGTGTGACCTTTGGTGGGGGGTGGGGCAGGTGTGCATACTGCCCATGAAAATGGTGTCATGCCAAGAATGGTGGTAGTATACAGCCCAACCAAGACTTCACTGTGGGCTGGGAGGCTAAGATAGAGGACTAAGTAGCTATAAATTATTAGGGTGTAGAATTCAGACACCTATAGGTTCTACTCATGTCTATAGTTCCTTATTTAATGTATATGGTTGAATAATTTAGATAATTATGTAACAGTTATCCAGATGTGCTCAATTTCCAGGATTCTTTCTTTTTGTCTATCGGTGTTGCTTTGAATGTCTAGATTAAGAAACGAACATGCCTGATTCCTTTTTTTATATTGGGGGAGATGTGTTGGTAGGACTTGTATAGTAAAAATATTTATTCAGCTAATATATTTCCCATCTTTTTCTTGTGCTGTGACTGAAATTAGCAGCAAATTTCAATCACTTAGGTTCAAAACTGCATGTCCTTGAAACCTACAAAGTGGCTGTCTGCACTGTGTTGTAAATCTATGCTGACAGCTGTAAATTGAAACTAATAAATGAATTACACAAGTAAAGAAAACTAGATCCTGATCCTTAGAGGCTGTATAAACCACACAGCTAATGTTATCAAGGAAACACTGATCAAGCCCTAACAGATTGATTTATTCCCATTTGGTAGTACCAAGCTGTGTGGCAGAAGAACCATACATGCTTTTCGATCCCTTATTTTTTATATCACTGGCAGTTATCTCTTTGATATATACCTGTCTAAAAATGTAATTAACTGAAAACTGATTGTATCTTTAAACAAGCTATTCCTTTCTGAGATTTCCATATGCCTGATCAAATAACATTGTTGATAAGGGAGTAGCACTGGTAGTAATTTATTTTCCTACTTTTCCCCCCCTTCTGCACCAGAGGTATAAATTGGGGGACTTGCTGTGTATGGTCAAAACTGAGTCCATCTAGCTCAATAGTGTCTCACCAACTGGGAGCAGTTCTCCAGGATTCCAGATGTGAATTGTTCTCAACCCTTTCCAGAAATGTATGGAATTGAACCTGGGACCTTTGATATGTAAAGCAGGTGCTCTATCCTATAGCCTCATACCAAATAGACACAGAAATCAGGTTCGTACCAGTAGCATAGTAATGCTAGTAATCCTTGTTAGCTCTCTCTTACCAAAACTGGAAACTAGGATTGTGGTGTTTGAATATGTAGCCTGGACATCGCTCAGCTAGCGCAGTTAATCGTTGAATATCATAACCCCAATCTGAAAACTTGCTGTCTCAATGTAGTTCATCTGGAATTTCACATCTTCTGAGAAGAAAGCATGGAAGGCCAGTACTGTCAATTTTTAACCACCCCCTGCTCCTGTATTTTTTAACCACTGGTTCATCTGCAGATATTAGTACATAATAATTCTTGTCTCCATGCTGTGAAGAGCTTATCATGCTGATTCCTGCAAATCAAGCACTTGTTAAGGACACAGGAGCCACACTTCTGAGTCCCAAGAGAGACATACCATGCAAAAACTTTCAAGAATCAGCTTTCAAGAATCAGCATTTGGGCCCTCAGCAATTGCCAGTGATTCCATCTGCTAACACTGGCCCTTTCTAATACTAAAAGGTTGCTGCAAACACGTCAAACACTGCCTCCTTAAGGATACCTAATTTTAGACTGTTTGTTCTGCTTGATGTTTTATATCTTTCATTTTAAATTGCTTTGAGAATCTACTAAGCTGAAAGGTGGGGCATAGGTTTTGTGACAAATATAATGTAACCCAAGCTGTTGTGAGAAGGCTGCAGCGCCCTCCCTGCAAAGGAGAGAGGGAGCACACAGCCCCTCCCAACTTAGCCAGCAGAGGCTACCCCTCAGGGGCGTAACTATAATAGGGCAAGAGGAGACAGTTGTCTGGGGGCCCACTGCCTTGGGGGCCCCCCCCAGAGGCAAGTCACATGGCTGACTCCCCCAGCCACGCAGCCGCCTGGGCTTCCTTCAGTTGTATTCATCCTCCAAAACTGATGTGAGTGTTAAGATCTGGAGCTACCAGAACAGCATGTCTTTCTCTAGTACCATTAAATGACTTCAAATGTCCACAATGTACAAAACCTTTAAAAAAATAATTTAGGATGATTTATTGTGGCGCATAGGTTTTAGATATAGATATAGATATATTTTACTATGCTTTTGGTTACCACTATTCAGCCTCATTTAAGATTTCTTTACTTCATGAGCTGAGCTTCAGTGGGGGGGGGCATTTTAAAATCTTGTCTCTGGGCCCACTCCAACCTTGCTACGCCCCTGCTACCCCTGGTTCGGTTCTGAGGTCATGGAGCAATCGGAAGTGAGTAGGAGAAGAGATGTTACACAAAACTGTAGTTTTATAAGGTTTATTAAGGCAAAAGGTTACAGCAAAGCAATTAAGTACACAAGCAAATCAGTCAATTGGTTTTCAAATTTAGGAGAGGAGATGGGGAGGAGCACAACCGTTGGGGGCCTTGCAGATTCTGGGTGACCCCATGCCTCTAAGACCCCAACAAACCACAAGAACTCCAAGCCAGAAACTTTACCATGACCCAAGGACACAATCCTGCCTTTGGAGGAGCCCTCAAAGGATCAATTTTATCAGGGCCCCTCAGTGTCCATGACATGACACCAATTTTAGTAGGATCCCTCAGTGTCACCAGAGCCCGGCCTTGAGAAACTGGGCAAAGTCCCTTTATGGACTATAGACTTTCCTAGAGAGGGGGTGGGAACAATTCACCCTGCCTAGTCAGTAGCTATAAGAACTGGCAGGCAATGTGCTGCGATAAATTGTTGGAGCAACATTTTCATCTGTGTCTCAGTTCCCAGCTCTCGGTTCCCTATTCTGTGCTGGCTGAGCTTCTCACTGTGGACCTCGTAGCTGTCCAAAGGGTGGTGTGCTTCTCAAGCCCAGCCTTGGGAGGGAGCCTGGAACAGGATTTTTATTAATATAGCAGGGAAGCAGCTTGCCTAGGGAGTGAGAGGCTGTTAGTTTGAATACCCTCCGGTGTGCTTCCCAGACTGTGCCTATTAAATATATATTTGTAGTCACCTATATTGGGCAGCAGGGATATAGGAAGGTGCTAGATGCTCACTTCAGTGACAACGGCAAAGGCATTATCTCATACTACATGGGAGGAAGGCAATGGTAAACCACTCCTGTAGTCTACCAAGAAAACCACATGGCTCTGTGGTTGCCAGGAGTCGACACCGACTTGATGGCACAATCTTTCCTTCTCCCCTTTAATATAAGCTGCAGCTAATTAAGGTGGTTTCACCCACCCTTTCCATTGCTAAAAGCTTCTTTGCCATAAAGGGCCCTTGCCCAATTCTGCAGACATTGGTTTTGATGTTGCTGGGAGGAATTTGAGTCAATCATGAGCTGAGTCAGAAAGAAAGGGCTGAACAACATTCTTTGCCCATGATAGGGATGTTGAATTTGGTTCCTGGGGTTCTCCTTGTCAGGCCTGTCCTTAGGGCAGGGCAAGTAGGGAGACCATCTGGGCCTCACTCTTATTGTTGCCATCAAAATTAATTGGAAGGCCCCCCCCCGCCCACATTGGCTGATTTGCTCCAGGCCCTGCACGCCACCAGGTCTATCTAAGGACATGTCTGCCCCTTGGTCAGGTTTATTGGGGTCATGCTAGGCCTCTCAGATGCCAATTGTGCAGGTGCGGTGGCCTCCAAAATGGCCACCGTGCTGAGGAGGAAGGCCCAAATGGTCCGGAGAACTGGCCCATTCGGCTGGTTTGGGCTGCATTGAGACTGGGGGGGGGGGCACCTCTGTGGCTTAAAATCTTCTTTTTTATGTTTAAAAAAAAGGTCCGTGAATACTTGAACAGTCCGGGGGTGTTTGGTCTGGGGTCGGACCGAACAGGAGTGGAGGTGGTTCGGTTCAACCCCAAACTGATGAACCGAACCGCCTTGACATAAAACTGGCTCTATGTCAAGCCGGTTTACACATCCCTACTGCTCACATGACTGCTGGCTCCATCACGGAGCTGGCAAGGGCTGCGGTGATCAGAGGCTGCGTTGCCCCAGAAGTGCCAGGATGCCCCAAGCGAGTGCACGGGGCATCCTGGAGAGAACCCCAAGCCTGGGAGTCTGGCTGCAGCCTCCCGGTTGGGGGTCTACCTGTGTGCCTCCGCATGCCGCGGTGACACACAAGCAAAAAAAATGAAGTTTACGGAGCTCTCACTCCGTTAATCTCATTTAAAAGGAGGGGGAATTAGGCGAGCTAGCCGCCTTGGGAGCACTGGCCTCACCTGCGAACCAAGGGGTTTCCACGATCACTGGGACGTGGGCTAAGCTCCCTTAGCCTGCTTCCCAATGATCATGGGAATAGCCTTAGGGGCTGCTACAGAGAAGGTTCTGTTTCTAATAGAACTTAGTGTAGCTTTTTCATTGACTGGAATTTGGACATTGGAGAGAATCTGGATTATTTTAAGGGCTGTTGGGTGAGGGCCTCATAGGGAAAATATATTCTTTGCAATAATGAAGATCCAAGCCATTAGTCCTCATAAAGGCTAATTTGTGATACATGAGACTATTATTTGAGTAATGTGATTAAACTCCCCCAGTTCTTTTGCTTAATGCATCCATTAAAGTAGCTCCACAAAATTATTGGACTAAAAGTTTTACTAACCTGGCTGCTCACACATACTTACATTGATAATTTATGACTTTGACAGTCTCGTTTGCTTTCAAATGACAAAAGGTTCTCTAGCAGGGCATGGTTCTTATTTCCCACTGAAAACCAAGCAAATGGCCATTGACATGCCTGACATTATATTTCAAAGCCCCACACCTTGCTTGAACTTCTAATCTATCTGTATTTTTAAAAAAAGTGTATGTCTATTCTTTGTCTAACTGAATTCCAACATTTTCATTAGTTATTCCTGACAGAGCACCACTTTCAGATCTTACACTTTTACATTTGTTCCTCCTATTGAATTTTCATGACCACCCATTTTCTCTTCCTTTCTGTTTCCTCCATTTCCATTTCTCTCATTCCATTTACCTCAGAGAGCTCATTTTATTCTCTCTCTTTTGCATAGTTTACATTTGCATGTTTTCTCTCCATGGAGCTCCTTTTCTATAACTGCAAGTATTGTTTTATGATTCTGTTCCCTTGATTCTGTTTTTGTGGGAGGGCTTTTCCCACGAGTAGTCTTTGGTGCTGGCACACGAAAATGTGAAAAAGTTCACAAATATTAATAAGAGCAGTAACAATGTACAGCTTTAATCCTGAAGCCAAGAAACTTACCTGGCACATATTGTCTCAAGGGCACATTCAGCAGTCATTTTGCCAAACTGCAGTGCAGAGTTCTGGAAGGCAATTACCCAAATTTCTTAGCTCTGTTAGCTTAACCTGAAGTTTGCATAGCAGAACAAAGGTCTGCTGTTTTGGCTTTTGTACTAGAGTGCTGTTTGGGGAGTTCTTGGATGTCCTTTGCATGGTAACAGTTTCATTAGAGAAACCATTGAAAACTGCAAAATCTACTTCACTCTGCGTAGGGATCCTAATAAGAGAAACATAGTGCCTTGCAATTACTGTTTAGTATTAGAATAAAGTATATCCTTTTTTAAATTCAGCAAGTTTGCAAGGTGACTTCCAAAAATATAAATTACACACCAGCAATAAAATTATAAAAACATGGCACACCATAATAAAACTGAATATATAAAATAGCAGTAAAACTGCAGATTAAAACAGCAGCAGCCATTAATGCAAGAATATTATTATGCACAAAAAGGCTGGGTGAACAAAAGCATCATGACCTAGTGAACAAAATGTATGAGTAAATGCAGGGGAACCTTCTTCCTTAGAAGGGAAGTCCACTGGTTAATACCACAGAAAGCCCAGTCATTACTCTCCACTTAATCTCAAAAGGTGGGGGAGGCAAGTGAGGGCACTGGAACAAGAGTCTTGGCAGATGATGGAGAGTAGGCAGGTTCATACTTAAGCCAGTGATACTTATTAGGTGGAGACTGAATAACAGACAAAAGGAAGTGATGTTTCAATGGTCACACTCATTCTAGCCCATGGCCTGCACTTATAATACTTTAGTTTGAGGACAACTAGGAGGCTATGGATGTAGTGTAATGGTACATTGTGTAATATTATGCAATTGCACTGGCTTAGTACCATAGAAGTTTATAAGCAAACCTACTGCTAGTTTAGATTTGGGCATACGTTGCTGTTTGACAGACACACTATAATATATGTATGCATGTATGTGCTGTATGTACGCATTTTTATTCTGTGTCTCATACAACAGACCCAGAGGCGTATCTAGGGAAAATAGCGCCTAGGGCAAACACTGAAATTGCGCCCCCTGTCCAAGCATCTGACACCCATCTTTCACATAACTTTACCATAATATCAGTTCAAAAATACAAGTCAAGCTCGTTAATCTTTTAATATTTCAAAAACTATTTAGCAGTGGAATTAGCCAGACCAAAAAATGCTGGAAAACTACAAATTTCAGTATGTGGGGGCTCATGAAATACCCAAATACTATGTGGAGATGTACTTGGAAAACTAAACAGAAGTGCCTGTCTAATTCTCTACTATGCGTTGTAGCATCACCATTACATAAGTTTTAAAAATCAATGGAGAATTTGACTTTTCCCAGATACTCTGTAAATAATTAAAGGATATGCAGAGTAAACTGCATATGTCACTGCTTGGAATATATTCTAGTCTTTCAGAAAGACAGTTAAAATGAGAGAAAGAGAGCAAGAAACTCCCAGTGGGCCTTAATATTAAGGGTTTCACACTGATTCAAAGACAAACTCACCATTAATAGCCATATTAGCAAGACGTCACATTTAACTCACTTATCACAAGAAGCAAAGTAAGAGCAAATGAATACAATCCTAGCTCTTAAGCATCAGCTCAGTATTCACAAGCCCTGATTCTCTGTACATAGTGCCAATCTGAATGTGTGTACAGTGTCTTATATTATTATTATTATTATTATTATTATTATTATTATTATTATTATTATTATTATTATTATTTTTACCCGTAGCCCCTTTGGGGGGCTTCCTAAAGGCTGGGGTTTTTTTTGGCAAAGATTCCCCCTCACCCCGCTGGCCTCTAGGGCCTCGCAGGGACCATTTGAGCATGTGCAGTGGCCGTTTTTAAAAATAATCTTTTTTTTTTAAAGGCCACTGAAAACAAAATGGCCACTGCGCATGCTCAAATGGCCTCTTCAAAGCCTGGCATGACCTAGAGCCTCACAGAGGCTATTTGAGCATGCACGGTGGCCATTTTGTTTTTGGCAGCCATTTAAAAAAAAAATCAATTTTACAAAATGGCGCCCCCCTTCAAGTGGCGCCCGGGGCACGTGCCCTGCCTGCCCTGCCCCTAGATACGCCCCTGAACAGACCCCAAGGTGGCTAACTACATAATAAAAATTGCATAATGAAGCAGAGGCAATAAAAAACATCTAAGAAAGTCACAAATAGCAAACAATTTCTCCATGTCACCATAGTATCTTCTGCAGTGTCATACTGTCACACGAAATAGAAGCAAATGAATGCTTTTTAAAGTTCAATTTTTGCTTTCAGAGCACTTGTATGTATTTTCTTTGACAAATGCCTCTTTGCAAGTGAGTTTAATGCAGCAGATAGTCATCCTTTTGTTAGGGCTCTGTATTTATTATTATTATTACTTGTTTACACAGTCAGACAGGTGTTATTGACTGGTTTGTTTTATCCAGACATCAAGTCCTTCCCAAGGACCTGGGATGGCTGAATTTTATTGTCAATGTTGTTGTTGTTATAGATATCGTTGAACAACAACATTGACAATAAAATTCAGCCATCCCAGGTCCTTGGGAAGGACTCGATGTCTGGATAAAACAAACCAGTCAAGAACACCTGTCTGACTGTGTAAACAAGAAATAATATTCTGTGTAGTAGTAGTAGTAGTAGTAGTAGTAGTAGTAGTTATTATTATTACTATCAGTATCATTGCTATTTAAATATAGTGAGTTTATTTAACAGCATATTAGTGCTTCTACTGCAGTGACATCCATCTAGAATGGTTAAACTATTTCAAGCACCATAGCCTCTCCCTCTCCCTCTCCCTTTCCCTCCCCCCCCTCTCTCTTTCATATATATATGAATGAGAGAAGCAGAAGCAGAAGCCCCACAATTAACAAGGGCCATCTGTAAGTATAATATATAAGTATATTTAGGCAAATGTGCATTTGGCAGAAACATTTAACTTAAATTCTCACACATTAGGCGTGTAAGGAACCAGTTCTATTTGAATCTGGTTTTAATAGAACCAAGCTAGTTTGACTGTTTTGGACTCAAACTGGACTAGCGCCCGAAAAAGGGGTGCTGGTCTGAGATCGAGCTGAACTGGCCCCAGTTCTAATGGAACCAGTTTGGAACTGGTTCAGCAGTTCGAGGGGCATGCTTGTAAAGGGGAATCTGGTGAGGAGCAAAGGGAAAACCCTGCCTGCCTTTTAAAAACTCCTAATGGGGGCAGTGAGAGGGCACCTCATTGTCAGAGGCAGCAGCAGCAGCAGTGTTTGTGGCATGGCTCCTCCAAACTCTGGACTGGGTCCAGCACTCTAGTGCAGCCCAATTCCGGCCTCTGCGCCTAATGGAACCAGTTTGAGGGGCATGCTTGTAAAGAGGAATCTGGTGAAGATTCCCCTTGACAAGCAAACGGGGGGGGGGGCCCTGAATGCCTTTTAAGAAACTCCTAATGGGGGTCTGTGAGAGGGCACCTCATTGTCAGAGGCAGCAGCGCTGGTGGTGTGGCTCCTCTGAAATCTGGACCAGGTCCAGTGCAGACACTCCAGCAGTCCATGCTCCCAGCAACATGTCAGCATTCATCTGGGGGGAAGTAAGTGCAACCAGCCTTCCCCATCCTCACCCACCTGCCTCCCCACCCACCCGGACAGCTTAGTGTGCAAAACAGGAAAATGACCAAGTTGAATTTATTTAATTGTGTTTCTTTCTTTCAGCTTAAAGCCTACTAACAGATTTGCCAAAGCACAGAAGACAAATATTCTTAATTGTCACAATTTTCATTAGACTCTTTGCTAATGGAAGGTAAGGCTCACAGTGTTCCTTTCCAGGTGAAAATGAAAACAAACAGTGACTCATAAAGACTGAACAATGACATTGATCTGCAGAATTGATGCAGCTGCCTAGAGATATTTTTAATTTTTCTGGAAACAAATTTCTTCTGATAGCATGTTAACTTAAAGAGCTCTATATATTTTATTTTATATTTAGATTATTTTGGTAATTACCCTAAAGTTCCTCCCTTAAAGTTGTAAGTTACAACTAATAAATATATATGCAATCAGGAGCATCGTGAATTTTCTCATTGAGAGTTAACAAATTTAACATTATCCTTCTATTGTAGATTTGGGCAGACATAGGCAGCTTCACTGGCAGTGAACCGGTATCTGAAGATATCTTGGAGGATGCTGGTACCATGGCTGACAGTTCCTGGAATGCATCTTCAGCCTTTCAAGAGTCCTTTTGCCTGGTGACAAACTGGTGGATGTTGAGATGCTGGGGAGGCTGAAAGCACAGCGGTGTGGTCTTGGGATGCATGTGGCTTTGGCTTCCCCAGAACACTCTGTTCTGTTAAAGAACTGATATATGTTAGGAAAGTGGCCTAATGGCCCAAGAACTGTCAATATGTTGCAATGGTCATCCTAGAGTTGTTCCACCTGACTGCTCCAAAGAATTGTGGGAGGGAAGACATGGAGAGAGTCATGCTGAGCTTTTGGAATATGAATGACAGGATCTCCTGTGTCATCCATCCAAGCACTGGCTCTTTGTATTATGAACATATAAAATGTGCCCAGTTCCTTAGCCAACCCTTTCCCCCTACTCCACAACTCCGATCCACAATTAGTGCTTGTACCCTGTCCTCTGCTCAGGGATATTCTCTTGCAGGGTTAGAAAGAAAAATGGATGGATAGATAGATAGATAGATAGATAGATAGATGCAAAACAACTTCAGTCCAGGGTGTTTCTCCTACTAATGAGTAGGTGGGATCTACAATTAGTAGCAATGCTTTTGTTCTCTGTCCTCCACCTTTTAAGCACTCAGGATATCAGCATGTGGGCATTCCACTTTATGAACAGGTGGATCATTACGTAAGGTTTTTTGGAATTTGTATGAAGCTGTCTAGTGTTTGAATTTTGACTAAATTTGTCTCTGAACCCTTGTAAGGACTGTTTCTATGTTGTCTGTCTTTGCTTTCCCTTTTTCAGAAGCTTCTTTGCAGTTGTACTTTGATCTTATGGTGATGCAGTAATCTATGGATGTTCAAATTGTTCAAATTGTTCAAATCAGGAAATATGTTCTTCTTGGCTTTCCTTTTCCTTAGCTAAAGGGGGAAAGAGGTGCAAGAGAAGTCTAAGAGTTAAAAGGAACAGGAGGGACATGGGAACTTTTTATTTTGCGAGAATTTTGTCAGCTTGCACATTTCTTTTCAGAGCAAGTGACTCTTATCCAGAAGCAACCCCTTTCTTTTTTCTGCACTCATTTGCTGCTGCTGCTGCAAGGGCTTTTCAGTCAGTCTCTATTTGTTTTGTCGCATCCTCCTTATGCTTTTTGCATCCTGGCAGCCAGCTTTTCAAATCTAGCTAGGCTTTTACTTTATCTTAAGTCTTTGTGTAAATGGCTAAGCCTCTTTGGTGAACTTGAGCTTGGGAGGGGCAAGAGTGGGAGATACAGAACATCTTTCTGTGTTGCAAAGCTTTTCCCCATCCTCTTAGAGAAGCTCTCAAGAAGGACATTGTGTGATTTTGGCATAAAGGGCAGATTGATGCCTTCCTGTGAATGCATCATTTTGTTACAGATTCATGATTGCTAGCTAAAGGTGTCCTTTTCTATAGAGGTCCCGTTTGATTGTGAGCCAGCTATGGCAGGGATGTTGCCATCAGTCACCATCTTTTTACTCAAAAACTTGGATGAAACTTTGGTTCCCATGATTCTGTAGTCTGAGTCAGCTTAAGAAAGATGTATGTGGGTGGGGAGAAAGGGGGCTACTTTCTGAATGGATTCAAATGTTCCCTATCAAAGGAATCTTGCAGATCTCTTAACATTGAACTCTGCAGTGCTGTGATTTCTCCAGGGTCTGCTATTTTAAATATAGATCACATACTTATTTTATTAAAGGACTAGAACATGTTTTTGTTTCTGAAACTTAAGTTTAGATTTTCATATTCCAGACACAATTATTGTGGAATTGCTTTCTGCATATATTGGATAATGGCTATTCTATAATTAGAGAGAAGCATTAGCTGTTTTTTTTTAAAGCACCCTCTCAACAGACAATTAATTTAATATTTCCTTTGTTGTGAGTTTGTAGCAGCTAGTGAGACCTTGCTTGTATCAAGGAGGACATTAGAAATGAGTCAGAAATGATGGGGTACTAGAATGTAAGAAGAGCCCTGCTGGACCAGATCAAAGGCCCAACTTGTCCAGTATCCTGCTTTCTCTAGTAGCCAACCAAATGCTCTGGAAAGCTGACACATAGGCCATGAAGGCAATAACCCATCATCTACCGCCCCAGGAAGTGGTATTAAGATGGCCTGCTGCCTCTGAGCATGAAGGCTGCATTAACCATCATGACTAATGTCTGAACCAAAGTTGTATAATCCCTCTTTAAAGCCAACTAAGTAAGTGGCCATCATGAACTCTTAGTCCTATTCACATGCTACGTTCACAATCTGTCGTTCAATCTGTGTGCAGTGTGTTCCGGTACAGATCTGTACACAGCTGCAGTTATTCACAAGTTATGTTGAACGTAGGTACAGAAGTACAACTCACATCTGATCCATGCATTTAAGAGACCTGTATCCAGACTCGCTTTTAAAATGAATGCAGTACAGTAATTCACACAAAAACATGTAAACATGTACAGAAACCTGAATGCAGTGCAACATAATCTCTGAGTAGGGCTCTTCCACTGAAGCATATGCTGCTATTCTTGTCTTTTGGGAAGAGAGTAGCCACAATAGCCACTTTAGAAGCATGGCTGGGTGTTCCCATATTTGCTTGCAGCTCTTTTGCTATGGATTTAAATGGCCACAAAATAAATCAGAGAGTTGGTGAGAAATAATAATAATAATAATAATTCAATTTCTATACCGCCCTTCCAAAAATGTCTCAGGGCGGTTTACACAGAGAAATAATAAATAAATAAGATGGATCCCTGTCCTCAAAGGGCTCACAATCTAAAAGAAACATAAGATCAACACCATCAACAGTCATTGAAGGTATTGCGCTGGAGAAAGAGGTGCTCCATTTGACAATGCTATTAGATGTTTAAGTGGAGAACATTTTCTTATTTTATTAATGCAAAGAAAGGCATTAGTTGTCTTTTTAAGGGAGCTTAGAATTTGCTGGAATAGATGTACTGGAAGGAACCAATTGGGCTAAGGTGGAATGACTTAAGTAAGAGAGCAAAACTTCAGTTTATGTTTGTATAATTGTATCTCTCCAGTCTTATATCTACTAAAAAAGATCAATAACCCTTTCAGAAGTATTTTATTAACTACCTGGCTTTTGAGGCAGTGGGGGAAATTAAGGTGTCCCCCCCATAGCTTGTTTTATTCTGTGTTAATAGGATTTTATAGTATGCTCTTAATATCTGTTCTGAAGTTAAAAATGTGATAATCATCAAGCTCATATGGCAGCAAATAAGCCTAATGGTATTAGAACTGGATATTATGGATATGAATGGAATTGGTTCCATGCACTCCCAGGAGGGCGGGATGGGGTTACTTTAAGGGGCAGGGAAGGCGTTGCCTACCTGCCAGTCCCCACCCTGATGCTTCCTCCCACCAGCGCTCTCCCAAAAAGCATGGGTGCGGCACTGCAGTGTTCCTCTTTGCAGCCCCATTCAGTGCCACCACGCAAATGGCCGATGCTGAACGGTGCTGGAAGGAGGAATGCTGCAGCCTCACACACACACTTTTTGGGAGAGCGCTGGTGGGAGAAAAGCAACAGGGCAGGGGGTGGCAAGTAGGCAGCGCCTTCCTTGCCCCTTAAAGTAACCCCCTACCCTCTGAACCAGTTCAAACGCTGTTTTTTTTCTGGAACCAGTTCGGCGCTCCAGAAAAAGAGCACCGAACCAGTTCTGTGCACATCCCTATTGGATATATTTTAATAGTTATCATTGAATGATACAGTCTTTTTTTAAAAACTTAACAATAGCTTCCAGCCTGCCAGTTTATGGCACAGGTTTGCATATATCCGCTTCTTGGAATGTACTCTGCTTATCATGCTCTCAAGTCCCCATCAACCTATTGTGAGCATCATTCACTGTCCTTAAATACTTTAGAGTAGAGAATAATTGGATATTGGTTAGTGGCTCAAGAAAGTTACCATGTTGCCTACTAATCTTATATTTTGTTGCTGTACACCTGTAGTATGCAAACTGGCTGACAGTATTTTTCTGTTACTACTTAGTCATTACCAACTTTACAGGGACTTTTGGTTTGGTGTCTCTTACGCATCTGGATCTGGATGAGGGAAATTATTCTGTACTAGCTTCATGTGTGAATTGCAATGGCCCAGAGAGTGATTCTGTAATTCTTTATCCATTGTTTCTCATCTTTGTTGTACAGGCTTCTTCATGATGACAGTGATTCTTATTTTTTTTCTGCACAGTGGAAGAAAGTCAAAGCAATTAAAATTGCTTGCAACTGAGTACTTTTCTACTTTTATCTCATTTTAACTTTCTGATGATTTGTCCCAGACACTTGAATTTAACATTGGTTTGTATGCCTGCAGTATTTAGGAAAATGAATCCAATTGGTTTCCAGAGATTCTTAATGTTGGTTGTAAAATAATTCTCCTGCATCTAGTATCTCATTGAAAGGGAGTACTATGTCTTTGCCAGTAATCACCAAACATATTGAATGCCTGTCAATATCATCCAAGAGCATGAATCAGAAACATAATTGGCTTTATGTCCACTTATATTAAAACAGTAAATCAAGATTGGAAGAGAAATCAAATTATACTCACACAGCACAGTTTTACTAACAATGAGTATCTAATTAAGGTGGAGTGAATATGGTGGGTACAACAGAAAATTAAAAATGCCTTCATCTTCATTTATTTGAAAAGGGATATCTTCTGACAAGCAATTCTTCCAGGAAAGTATTCTTCTGATGGAGTGGCTTCTTGGTATTTGTTTATTATGCTATTCATGCTCTGCTTCATTCTGAATAGAAAATGTATTTATTTCTTCTTCTTCTTCTTCTTCTTCTTCTTCTTGTCCTAATTAATGTTGTTCTGTATCTTGAGGACATTTGCTCAGCCCAAGAGATTCTAAGAGAATTGACAACAGAGATGCTTAAAATAACATGAATGTTTTCTAGGGTGGTGTTTCTGAAGCATATACTTTACTTACTTGTATTAACCCTTAAACTGTTCCCCTTCCCAATTTGAACACAGAATAGCTCATTCTTCTTTTGCTCATTTGTTATGGGGCTCTGTAGTTGTTGAACAAATGTGTTGCTATAAATTAACAGCACTGTTTCTGATTCTGGAAACCTAAGCCTTTAAAAATATAAGACTATATGAATGACATCAAAGCGATATATTATTTTTTTACTGCAACGACAATAAATTTCAGATGCCTTAAATTACAAGAGACGTGGAATCAACATTATCCATGCTATTCTTCATTGTTAGGAAATAGGCAGGATTTAGAGTTATGAAGTTTCTGATTTATGCTTGGTATGTCTGTTTCGTGATAGCAGGATTTTTGGTCTCTGTCTTCTTTTATGTGGATAAATACAGCTCACGTTCCAGGGTATTAAACTATATTGGTATTTTAGGTATCTGGGCTAAATATGCAAAATATCTCTGAATGGAATTATAAAAATCTTCACATCTGCTCACAGTGATCTGAAACCAAAGCTCATTTATTTTCCATTTTCTGTGTTAAATGCCTCTGCATCTGTGGAGGAAATCATTGTGGCTATTTTATTTTAGCAGACTATTGAGAATTCTAATTGGGTAGGTGAGAATATAGTGAAGGGAAAGAACTGATTTTATTTGTTCTAGAGGCTAGAAAACAGAACATGGCTTCTGTATTCTCTGCTCCTTTGGCAATGACCTTCTCTGGAAGCCATTTTAATGTGGCAGTGCTGGTGAACACTTTCTGTATTTACAAATACTTGATCTTATTTTGTCAATTGTGATCAGACAGTGGCCAACATCAAGCCTAACACGGTGCGTGTACTGCTAATGCTGAACTTGTCCTGGGAGGGGAGAGGCAATTTTTGACAGTCTCTCCTTCCTTCTGAAACCCATGTGACTCTCAAAAATATGTTCCTGAGAACTGTGTGACCCTCAGACATATTATTTTGGAGTCACAGTCAGCTTCCAAGGGAAGGGGAGAACTGAAAATATTACCTGTTGTGTAGCACATGCAGCAGTTACACCAGTGCTTTGATAGTCTGTATACAATCCAATATATTTTAAAAAGAGGTGAGAGGCTTATTTGATTACTGCTGTTTTTAAAAAAGGAATGATAACTATTACAGTGGCAGTGGTTACTCCAAGTAATTGCAATAGCCAAGATCAAACTATTTTTTAAATTTCCAGATTAAAACGTTGTGAGAGAAATACTGTGCTAAGTCCAAATGAAAAAAATGATAACGGATACTAGAATACAGTTGGATATTTTACAAAATAAAGATAGGAAGCAAAATAACTACTAGAATATAATACCACATCGTTGTAACATTAGAGTAAAAGTGAAATAAAAGAGTGAATGAGCATGATTAAGTGCAAGCGTTCTCTAACAATACACATCCCCTGAAATGAAAGTCTTTTTTGCTCAGAGAGAGAAAAGGTAGAGTCAACACTTCCTGTCCACTATGCAAAAAAACCCAACAAACCCCCCCCACACACACACACACATAACCACTGGGAGTGTAGAATAAGATGTGTCTGAGATATGTTTAAGGAAAGATTAGCAAAGCATTCCAAACCATTACTGTACTTCAGCATAATTCTATGTATTTCAGCTCATGCATATGTACCCAACTAATGTACCCATTCATATATATGAACACATTTATATGGAGACACATTTACAAGGAAAGAAAACACAAGTGGTGCACTAACAGGGTATTCATAAGCCATAAGCGGTGTTCACACATCATGTACAACACAGGTAGAGTGGTACACTTCCTATCTGTACCATGCATTTGAGGGGCCTACCCAGGTTCACTTTTTAAATTATCACAGGTAGAGTCATTCACAGAAAAACATGGACCTCTGTTCACATAACTGTACACTTGTACAACAAAATGTCTGAATAGGGCTATAGATAGAGTTCTATTAAAGCATCCTGGAGTTCAGACTAGCCATCTAAGCGTGAAGATGGTAAGATAAGATAAGGAAGCTAAGGAAGCTTAAGATGGTAAGATAAGCTAAGGAAGCTTTATCTCCCTGCTAAGATAAGCAGGAAACCCAATTTCAGTGAGAAAAAGTATGGAAAAGTTTAGCATAGCTTCATAGCAGTACTGTTACTCTAGCATGGAATGTCCAACTAGATGTGATGGTACATACATAATCTTTATGATTTTTTTAAACTTTGAAAAAGTAGTTTTTGGGAACCAATAAGATTGGGACCGCAGTACGGAGAAGGGATGGCTTAAACCTGTCCCCTCATTCTGGTCCATATCTCCACTGAGCCACTGAAGCTGCTATAACAATGCCTCAAAATGCTATTTGCACCTAGCAGCTTTCCTCCCATGGAAAATGGCACCTTTTGGGGCCTAGTCTGGAATGGTATCATGGCATGGGAAAGAAGCAACCCCCCTCCCCACTAAAGGTGTGATCCAGATCATGGGGAACCACAGCTACTATTTTAAAATTAATGTTGCATCCTGTTTGTTCTTTAGATAACAAGAGAAATTAATCCAAAAGCTTTAAAAAAATTAAAAAATAACCCCACACATTTGTATGGGGGGGGGAAGGGTAGAGAGACTATTTCTGTAGCTCACATGCATGTTGAATACCAAAACTCCATCCATTTGTAATGAGAGTTACAGTACTTAACTTTTTCACTCATGCTCTAAAAAGTGCATAAACTGTAAGTCAAAGGGCTCACTTTAACTTTCATACTATTTACATAGTAAAAAATATGTAAAGTTAATGGCTAAACAGCATAGGCCCTGGATATTTAAGAGAACGTCTTCTTCTTTATGAGCCCCACTGCCTGCTGATGTCGTCTAGAGAGCTCCATCTCCAGTTGATGCCAGCTCAGCTGGTGGCCACATGGGGACGGGCCTTCTCGGTATCTGCCCCGAGACTGTGGAATGCACTCCCTGCTGAGATACAATCCTCCCCATCTCTGATAATTTTTAAAAAGCATATGAAAACCCACCTCATCACCCAAGCTTTTTCAACTTTTAAAAATTTTTAGGTTTTAATCTGTGGTTGATTTTTAAATTGTTAAATTGTTTTAAGTGTTTGTATATGTTCTTAACTTGTTTTATGCTATTGTTAACCGCCCAGAGAACTCCCCACCCGGTTCTGTCCGGTCCGGGACTGGATTGCCTCGGCCTCGCCATGGCCTTGCAGAGGGCATTTGCGCATGTGTGACAGTGGCCAAAATGACAGCCGCTCGCTTTTACAGAGGCCCAAAAGGGCCCCAAAGACTATGTTTACCCGGGCATGGTGGTGATGAGGGAGGCTGGCGGGGGGGAGAGAGAACCCACGTGGACATCCCCCCCCCGCGGCTACAGCAAGCCCCCTGAAGGGGCTACAGGTAGTTCCTTTTTACATTTTAATTTTTTTTTAAAAAAGTTCGTGGACTTGCTGGACCGGACCGGGTGGTCCGGTTCTGGTCCAGACAGAACCGGGCGGGGGAGGGGTTTGGTCCGATCACAAACCCATGAACCCCTGGACCGAACCATCAGACCGCAGACCACCGGACCGGTTCTGCATATCCCTAGATGTATCCAGGCAGAAATTTAACAGCTAGGCAACTGATTGTTGACTGATTGTTGACAGCCAACAACCAAGATGGCTTTAAGATGGGTTTGGATAACTTCATGGAGGAGAGGTCTATCATTAGCTACTAGTTGGAGGGCTATAGGCCACCTCTAGCCTCAAAGGCAGGATGCCCCTCTGAGTACCAGTTGCAGGGGGGTAACAGAAGGAGAGAGGGCATGCCCTCAAATCCTGCCTGTGGCTTCCAGCGGCATATGGTGGGCCACTGTGCGAAACAGGATGCTGGACTAGATGGGCCTTGGGCCTGATCCAGCAGGGCTGTTCTTATGTTCTTAAGCATCTGACGCATAATCTGCTTGACATATTTCTACAAAATGTTTCCCCAAAATGCCACCTACTATTAGGGGTGTGCATGGTGTGCACAAAACCGGCTGTCCCTGTTCAGTTCAAGTCTGAACTGGACCTGAACCAGACTAGGCCATTTCAGTTTTGTCCCTCCATTGAACCCCCTGGTTTGGTTCAGGGAGGGGGGGCAGTTCACGAGCATTTTTGCATAAAAATGTTTTTTTTAGTACTTACCGCTTCTGTGGAGTTTCTCCAAAGCCGTGGGGGAGGGGGTCTGTGGTGGTCCCCCCTCCCCCTGCCAGCCTTCCTTATGTAAGGAATTGCCCAGTTTGGGCATTCTTTGGCCCATTTCGTGCCTTCCCCCCTCATGGTGGCCATTTTGGAGTCTGCTAAGCATGTGCAAGAGGCCTCTGTGTGGCCTGGCTCATGACCTCAGAGTCATCCCTGTAGCCACGGAGAAGCCTCCCGGAAGGGGTAGGTACTATTTTAAAAAAATAAATAAATGTAAAAATGCTTGCAAACCTCTGAACGGGCGGGGTGTATGTGTGTCAGTCCAGGGTCGAGCTGAACCGGGGGTGGTTTGGCTTGACCCTGAACCTTTGAACTGGTTTGCACATCCCTACCTACTGTAGGAAATGTCCAAGTACAAATTCAACAGGGGGTAGCAGCTATCTATCACTCTGGGAGTGTACTATCAAGAGAGTATACTGCTTCTCTTTTAAACCACAGGCACCTGATTAATTCTATCTATCTATCTATCTTAGATCTTTATATTGCCTCACCCAGATGGCTCTAGGCCAGGGTTTGTTAACCTTGGGCCCCCAGATGTTGTTGGACTACAACTCCCAGAATCCTCAGCCACAAAGGCCATGTCTGTGGATTCTGGGAGTTGTCGTCCAACAACATCTGGGGGCCCAAGGTTAAGAAACCTTGCTCTAGGCAGTACACAAATATAAAAACAGATAAAAACAAAATAATTGACTCATTAAAAACAAATAATATTAAAACCAGTTTAAAATCATTTCAATAATCACTAAAGACCAGGCTAAAAATATATGTTTTTAGGGCACAGCTTAGGAGTAGCTATAAAGAAGGCCCTATCCTGAGTCACCGCCAGGTGAGCTGGCTGATGCTGGAGACAGATTTTTCCTGATGATCTTAATGTGTAGCGGGAATCATACTGAAGAAGGTGCTCTCCCAGGTAACCCAGTCTCAAACCATTTAGAGTTTTAAAGGTAATTACCAGCACATTGTATTTTGTCTGGAAACATATTGGCAGCCAGTGCAATTGTTTTAAAACAGGCATAGCATGGTCTCTCCGAGAAACCCTGGAGACCAATCTGACTGCTGCATTTTGAAGTAACTGAAGTTTCCGAACCACATGCAAACACCCTGCTCCAAATCCCCTGATAATCTCACCCAGCAGTTTGATGACATTAAAAAGTGTCTGGGATAGGATGGAGCCCTGAGGGACACCATACAATAGCTCTTGTTTCACAGAGTAACTATATCTGAGGGGCACCATCTATAATCTGCCTGAGAGATAGGAATGGAACCACTGCATAGCAGAACCCCCTATTCACAGTCCATTCAGAAGGATGCCACTGTTGATGGTATCAAAAGCCACAGAGAGATCCAAAAGAACCAACAGAGTCACACTTTCTGTCAATGTCTTGGTAAAGATAAACTGCGTAGCTCATTATAAAGCCAGTTTGAAATGTGTCTAGATAATCAGTGTCCTCCAGAATTACCTGGAGTTGATCAGCTAGCACCCTCTCAATCACCTTGCCCAACCAAGGGAGGTTGGAGACCAGTCTATAGTTATCCATCACTGAGACCTCCGGGGTAGGCTTCTTGAGTAAAGGCCTCACACAATTGGCTCTTTCAAACATGGAAGCATTCTGCCCTCCCACAGTGAAGCATAATGTCAGCTAGGCTATCTCTCCCTACTAGATGATATAAGCCATGTTGTGCATGTATGCAGAGGACAGGTGGCAGACCTCCAATGGGCAGACCATTCAAATAGGTCCTCCACCCCTGCAGAGGTAGGTTGTGGCCATGAAACCAACCTTTACCAGATGGTGGTCCATCCATGACAATGGAGACACCCTAGGAGTCCCCACCCATGGAATGCCATCCTGATCTGAGCAAAAGACTAAATTGAGCGTGTTACCAGCTCCATGAGTTGGCCCAGTTGGTAATCTCTTTTTTCCTGTAATAACTACAAAGTAAGAGGAGAGGGGTTCTTTGCATTATAAAAATGGAATATACTAACAGATCCCTCCCATGTGGTATATTGTGGATAACCAGAGTTATATGAGAACAGTGTGTGTTGATGTCCATGAACTTATTCCCCCCCTAAAAATAATATTTCCACCACTAGCTTCTCCATTTAAAAAAAGGGTTTTCCCTAATGTTTACAAGGGTAGGTTACCTTGGCCCTAAATAGGTTGCAAACAAGTAAAAACTGGGTCTATTTTCAATTACTGTGTCTTGGTTATTTTTGGACTGATCTGAATTAAACTTGGAAAGATGATAATTTTGTCTCTCTCTCTCTTATATTTTAATACCACCTGATACGTACATCTCTAGGCAGTGTACAAAGTTTAAAACAATATAAAAAGTCACTGACTACAATCCATGAAATACAATAAAAATAATCACATAAAACAGTTTTAAAAACAAATTATTAAAATTAATTCTCATTAAAAGCTTGAAGGAACAGGTGGGTCTTGAGGGTCTTCCTGAAACCAAATAGAGAAGCATATGCTCTTATTTAAGAAGATAGCATATTCCAAAACCCAAGGGCAACCACAGAGAAAGCCCGGTCCTGGATCGCCACCAGGCAAGCCAGCGGCAATCATAAACGGACCTCTCCAGAAGATCTTAGCAGTTGGCAGGATTCATGACAAAGAAAGCGCTATCTTAAAAACCCTGGGCCCAAGCCATTAAGGGCTGTATAGGTAATGACCAACACTTTGTATTTGACCTGGATGTTGGCAGCTAATGCAGTTCTTTTAGAACCTGTGCTATGTGGTCCCTTCGTGTTGTCCTGGAGACCAATCTGGCTGCCGCATTCTGCACCAATTGTAGTTTCTTGTCTACGTACAAAGGCAGCCCCACATAAAGTGCATTACAGTAGTAGTCAAGCCTACAGCTTACCAGCATATGTACCACTGTTTTAAGGCCATTTACCTCCAGAAATGGATGTAGCTGACGTATCAGCCGAAGGAGCACTGATAGAAAATGCTCCTGGCCACTGCTGAAAATCAGAGAGAGCTTTGGGTCCAGAAGCACATCCAAGCTACGTATCTTATCTTTCAAGGAGAGTGTAACCCTATCCAGTTCTAAACCATCTCTCGGGTCCCAACCCCCCACAGTCAGTACCTCCGTCTTATTTGGATTCAACTTCAGTTTGTTATTCCTCATCCAGCCCATTACCTCCTCCAGGCAGGCATTTAGGGAGGATGTGCCAGCTCCTGAAGAAGTTGACATGGAGAAATAGATTTCCTGATGAGGTTGATATGGAGAAATAGATCTGAGTGTCATCAGAATGTTTTTATTTATTTATTTATTGTTGGTTGGTTGGTTGGTTGGTTGGTTGGTTGGTTGGTTTATTGTTAAATTTATATACCGCCTTTCATTAAAAACAATCCCAAGGCGATTTACAAAAGTTTAAAAATACAATAAAAATGACAAAACTATTAAGCTAAAAATATAAAACAGATCTAATTTAAAATCTAAAATACAAGCATAAAAACTGTACACGGGTAAACACATACAGAAGCAGCAATAGAAACAATCTTGTAAAGGCCTGGATAAAAAGTCAAGATTTAACAAGCTTTCTATTGATAACACCCTGTACCAAACCTCCTGATAATGCCTGCCATCCAGAAAGTCTATGCTAAATTTCAGATGGATTGAAGAGATAGTTTGGATTTTATGACTAATAGAATGCTCATGGCTTATATTGGAGGTATTAGATCTTTATACATCACCTTAATAATATAATCACTCATTGGGGTGCCTGTATAGGCAGGAAACCACTTTCTGGAAACTATAAGTATTTTATCTTTGATTTTTTAGGTAAGATTTAAGATTGATTATTTCCATTTATATATTTTACTTAGCAAAATTACTGATTCATCTTGAAAATACTAGGTAGATTTCTAAATTCCCAGTTACCACATTGCAGCTCGTAAATCAAGGTCTCAACACATAGCAGGTTTGTTTATTTAGCTGTTTACTGTCATACTTTCACGGTTTTAATCTAAAAAGACAAAACTAAGCCAATGTTTTGTCAGATTATCTCTTGAAGAACAGTAAGCACACTAGACAAAAGAACAGCTGTGTACAAGGATTAAAGGAATACTCTCTCACAGATCAAATTATTTCCCTCTCAGTAGCACTACCTTTCAGTCTCTACATCTCCTCTGTTTTATTAACATTCTTTAACATGGTTCATAGACAGGGCATAGAAAACAAAAGAGTGCATTGAAAAACATGTAGGACTTAATTTCTTGGATGATGAAGATGCTTGGTTATTATTATATACACATATATACTAGGGAGGTGCCATTTGATTTACACCGAATTGGGGGTGATTCTGGAAGGGATGATTCGAGGTTGAATAAAATCAGCCCTGATATGGGTGCCATTCATATTTTCCCCTTGCTGGTTGGTTTTCTGGCACTGGCTTCCAATTGGGTTGAGATTTTCTTGCTTCTTGGTTGGCTTTTGTCATTCAGATTAAGTATTGGCATAGACAACTGTGGCCCCATTGGCCGATGTGGGGAGGGGAAGGAAGTGGGAGCCCAAAGGAGAAAGTTGCTCTACTTGAGCTTATGGCTATGCTTACTGCTAAGGGCTGTTGCAATGCTAGGAAGGAAGGAGTCATAATTGTGCGGGATGGGTGGTATGGCATGATGTGTGCTATCTACCAACCAACAAAAGAAATGGGGAAGCAGGCAATTAAAATGTTTTTCAAATTGTAGGATTTTATGGGTTTGTGGGGGAAAGTTTTTATTTATTTAAATTATCTGCCTCCCCATTTCATTTGTGGTTTGAGTGGTAGGTAGCACCCATTATACCCTATTACCCACCCACTTTGGAGTCCCTAGGACCTACCCTTGGGGAACAATTGAGTGATTCAAGTCTCCCATTGTTATCTAAGGGCAAGTATTTTCTGGGTTAATAAAAAAGAATAGTATAAATGTATTGTTGATTAACATACAGCATTATAAGATGTGTAGGTTTCCGCCTTCTTCAGTTGTTGTGCTGTTATATTTTTATTTATGCTTCATCCCCTATTGGAGACATCGGATCAACACAGGACAGATGCCAGTTTTCAACTTCATCCTTCCCAATATCTGCTAACTATTATTTTCTGATGACGTCATGGGGTTGACTAAAAGGAATAAAAAGATGCAGTTTGTAAATGGAATTGATCAGTTCTTTGTTCTTGGCCAAGTTTAGTTTAGCATAATATACGAGACTGTACAAAGTCTTTTAGCTTATATTGTGTGGAAGTTAAGATGGACAGCTTAACTGGCAATGTTCGTACTTTCTGGAGCATGAGTGAAAATTTAAAGCATCTTAACTCTCATCTCAAACAGAAGGTTTTTCAGTTACTTAATTTGCAGGTCTTTTAAACAAGGAAATCTGATTGGGCACTGTGGGAAAGCAAAGTGTAGTAGTGGCTTTTAAGCTTGCTATATAAGTGGAGCCTCTATATTCATAGACAGTATAGCTCTGATGTAGATTATTAATATTCAAAAACAGAATTCTGGCTGCTCATAGAGGGCACACCTCTGCTGTAGAATCTGCATTTTCAAAGGCACTCCACCACTGCCTGGTGTGTCCTTGCAAGGGCCCCTGTCCTGTCCTAGCTGCCCACAAAGCTGAGGCTGAAGATGCAGTGAGGCTAGGTGAGGCATGGCAAAGCTGTAGGACCCTGGAGAGGTTCCAGGGAGCAAGCTGATGACGATGACTACTATATACATTGAGGAAAATCAAGGGTGCAATATACAAACATATAATATATTTATTAATTGGTATGGATGATAAATCTTAACAAACAAAATATACACTCATTAATTATGCAAACTACCCATAAACTAGGGATGTGAATGGAACTGGTTGGCCCGGTTCAGTTCGAGGCCAGACCGGCCTCGAACCCAACTGGGCCAGTTCGGTCTGGCACCCCCCTCGAACCCCCCCCCAGTTCCGTTTGGTGTGTGTGGGGGTGTTTTGCGAGCTTCATTAAAAAAAAATATTATTACTCCCCTCGGGGAAGTTCCTGGAGGCAGTGGGTGTGTGTTTCTGCAGAGGTTCCCCCTCCCCCTGCTGGCCTTCCTCATACCCCTCTCAGCCTGTTCAGCTGCTCTTTGACCAGTTTTCAACCTTAACCCAGTGGTGCGGTGACCATTATGGAGCCCGCATGCATCCGCACTTGGCTTCTGTGTGGCCCGGGCCACACAGAGGCCAAGTGCACAGGCACACGGGCTCCATAATGGCCGCTGGGCCACCGGGTGATGACTGAAAACCAGCCATAGAGCAGCCGAACAGGCCAAGGGGTAGTATGAGAAGTGCCGGCTGGGGAAGGGGAACCTCCGCATACCCGCCGCCTCCAGGAACTCCCCCGAGGGGAGTAAAACATATATTTTTTAAACAAAATGAAAATTCAGGGGGTGTTCGGTCCGGGGTTGGGCCAAACAGGGGGCGATTCAGTTCAACCCCCAATGGTCAAACCTAACCGGTTCGACATCAAACACGTTTGCACACCCCTACCATAAATAAGAACTCCAACATGTGGTTACACTCTCTAGTTAACTTGTGGATCCATTGTTTTAATAATTTGCAGAATATGCCAGAAAACTAATTTTCGCCAAACACATTTTGACTCAAAAGTCTTCATCAGTGGCTTACTTTCACCAGGTTTTCACTAATACAAAGTATTGTAAGAAAAATCTGCACATAGCTACCAACCAGGCATACTGGGGACCCTCACTCTTGGTGTTCCCTAACACTTGGTGTTCAGGGGCATGCCACCTCTGATGTTCAGGAATGAAGTATTACCTGCTTGTTACATTCAGATATGGAAAGATGTGTGTTATTCATGAAGTGCTCAGATTTGTTTGGTTAATGGTTTGGATTTGTAACAACTTTAATCATAACTGGGAACTGATCTCTAGAAAGCTAATGTGTAAGAGCTTTAAAAAATGTATTCTGTGATATATTATATATTGTTCTGCCTTCAATAAAGATTATTGCTAAAAGAAAACAGTGGAGGGAGGGGGGAAAATAGAAAAATCATCATGTAGCAGCCAACCAGGTACACTGGAGAAGCCCATAAGTGGGGAAAAGAGGTACACCACTCTCACCCTTAGTGCTCCCTAGCACCTGGTGTTCAGGGGCATGCCACTTTTGAGGTATTCAGAAGTATGCCATCACCACCTCAATGCCTGAACTTTAAAGGGGCCATTGCCCAGAATCTGGCACTCCTCCTCCATTCAAGCTGCTCTTCCCTGGTTTTCTGGTGGTGTTGGCATGTTGATATTAGGGGTTGTGGTGATGCAGGAGAGGCTTAGAGTCAATACTGAGAAAGGGAGTGGCGATGGGGGCTGGACCATGACACCCTTGTCACCTCACCACTTCATGTTACCTTGAAAGTCCATTCACTACCTCACTTCTTCCTTGCATGCCATCATAAGTACATTTGCTGCCTCACTACCACCTCATAAGTTCATTTTCCACCTTGCTGCCACTTCATGTTCCCTCTCAAGGTGCTTCTCTACCACTTTGTATGCCCTTGTATGGTTCTCCCATAATCTTTCCACTGCCTCAGTGGTGGAAGAACACAAAAGTCCATAAAAGGCAAATAAGGAAGAAGGGAACAAGTGGCAGAGTGCCTCCACATTCTCCTTATCAAGCAGCTTACATTAAGAACCAGGAGGTCACTTCCCAGAACTTGACAGGACTTGACCCACCCAATTCTGGCTTCAGAACCATAAGTGAGAAAAATCATGGCTCTCTGCCCTTAGTTTGTTTTATCCAGTTATCATGGGGACTTCAGAGGCTAATAACTCAGGAAATACTGGATGATTTCCTCCCCCCCCCCCCCCCGCCGCCAAAGCAACACAAGATTATGCTTCAGTACATACTTGAATTTTTGAAAAAATTAAATGGGCATTAACAAAATTATATGATGTATTGTCTGATGGAAAAAATGTAGCAGTTGTTTTCTAGAGTTAAAGGGCCAGTTTTTAGACTACTGTATCATTGTTATTTTACCTCAAATCTACATCATATTTGGAAGGTTTGTGTAACTTGTCACCTAGTTAGTGTGTGGAAATGTTCCAGCAGATTGCTGAGATGGTTCCAATTTTATGATCTATAGAACATTTAGGACATATAATGGTAGCTTGTTGAAACAACTCTTCATCTTAATTTTACCGTGTCACTATAATATAGGCCTGTGATTCTGACATCTGTTAAGGTGTTGTATGAGAACACCTGTATTTTCAACTGGTTGAGAGATCTAAAATCTTATATTCGATGCAATGGGTTATTTTAAATTATACTCATACTTCTTTTAGGGATGTGCGAGCCGGCTCAATTCAAACTGGCCCAGTTTGGGCAATCTGAGTTCACCAGCCCAGCCTCCCCCACAAGTGGGGGGTGCTAGTCCAAGTTAGAACTAGACTGGCCCCGGTTCTAAGAACTGGTTTGTGGGTCAATTCTGGGATATATTTGCCAAGGGTAATCCGTGAGGCATTCCTAGCCTAAAGGCTGGTGGGGGGAGAGGAAGAGTACTCTGTACCCTAGCGGAGGCCTCTGCGGAGGCGATGGAGTAGCAGAGACATCAGAGGTGGTGGGGGCTCCTCCAATCCCCTAAGTGGGGGCTCCCCCAGCCTCCTTAAGGACAGCCTGGCCTGGTTGTGGCCTGGTTTGGGCCTCCATGCACATGCGGAGGCCAATTTCGTGACCTCCATGCATGCGTGCACACCATTTGCATCACCATTGTGGTGATGCAAATTGCCTCAGTGCATGTGTGGAGGTAACAGTAATGACCTTCGCATGTGCATGAAGGCCCGAACTGGGCCACAGATGTCTTTCAGGAGGCTGGTGGGAGGCTTGGAGGAGTCCCTACCACCACCACTGCCCATATCTCCACTGCCTTTGCAGCGGCCTTTGCTAAGCTACACTTTCTCTCACCCCCCCAGGCTTTAAGAAAGGGAATGCCCCCTTTTCTTGTAAAGGGGAATCCTTGCCAGATTCCCGTTTCCTCCTCAGCTGCTCCTTTACAAGTATATCCCCAAACTGGCCCACAATCTGGTTCGGCCCTGTTCAATAGCCAAACCCTACTGGACCAGTTCGCCCACATCTGGAACTGGACTAGGCCGAGTTGATTTGAGTCCAATCCGGATTCCCACTAAACTGGCACAGCTGGTACTATGCACACCCCTAATTGCTTTTAGCAAAGAAGCAAATTGTTCTTGCCTAGTATTCTCTGGCTAAAACTCTTTTCAGTACTTCTAGCACTCCAGTCCCCAGTTACTATAAGCCCCAAGCTAGTTTGAAAGTGTATTATTTTAGACTAGCACATCTATGCATGTCCCAAGATGGTATTTTGTCTATGTTAATCCGAGGCTCCAATTCTTAATACATTTGCTAGAGAATAAGTGCCATTGTACACAGCAGAACTAGTGAGTAAAGATGCACATAATTGTGCTGCATATGTGTTTGAACGTTTGGGAATCACTGGTTACATATATTGAGGGAAGAAGGGAGTTGTGGGCAGTAAATAATGTCTTTTTCTGTTTTGGATGAAGGAATGCAGTTTTCCCTGCCTTCATTTGACATAGTTTATTCTTGGTTTACTCAGTTGTGCCCAGAGGGCTGTTACATGGCTGTGGGCATTTGCAGTTTGTGTCGATAAGCACTGTGCCACCAACACAGCAATCTGTTGCTGTAGATAAATTGCACACAAACAAACACCTGTGCATCAAAACCTCAATCCATTTTAAGGACAGACACATGAATGAGTGGAGGATAAAATTAGAATTTCCCCCCCCACAATGTGCCTCCAGACTACATTCAAGTCTCAACCAGATCAAATCTTTCCCTTTTGAGTCTTAGGTTGACCCAGCTATTTCCTGCCATTTCTCTGTACTTATTTAAATTGAAATGGCAGGGGGTTTCTTTTTGAGGAGAGGCGCAGCAGCGTTTTGTCCTCGCCAGCATTCCACTGCAGCGGCAGCTGCTTCCACCCTTTCAAGAATGTAAAGTACTTACGGGCTGGTATGCTGCAGAGTGCACTGTCGTATAAATGAAATCCTGCCACCTCCATTAAAAATGCCATACTGGGCTTTTTTAGTAGAATTAGGCCTACCAGCTGGCTCCTTAAAATGCAGGATTGCGGGAGTGGGCCAGCCCGCCACCCCTTGAGAGCCAGACAAGCCATCTGGCTGCCTGCTAAAGACAAAACAAAGTCTATTGGGCTTCTTCATTAAGGCTAAAGCATATTAGGTAGCCTTTTGGGACAGAGGAGTGGCTACGTTGTTTTGTTTTATGTCGTCTGTTGCTCCTCATATAATGGTAAAATAAGATTTTAAATGTGATGATATTTCCTGCCCACATGGCTTCCATTGGCTGGATATGCTGATAGTATAATATTTAGGCACTACACCCTATAAAATATAGGCTGATAACAGATCTCTTTATACCTGATTGAAATATACCTGGTGTGATTGAAGTCTGCTTTTGGAAACACAAGCAGAAGATCTATGCATGTTTTATTCTTCAATATTTCAGGTTTTGGTTTCTCTTAATGATTTACAACTCTGTCAAAATACTTGGCTTTCATTTTTATTTTGCAAATTTGTCTTCTGTAGATACTGCTGATTTTTAGATAATACTTGTCATAGTTATACCATTGTTAAAAACTGGAAACAAGCCACTGTAGTTCTCAGTGTTGTACCCCAGAACGTTGCTAGTAAGAAATAATGGATTCTTGTATTGGCCCCATTCACATGTAACTGGAAACCAGAGTTGAAGGGACCAGTTCTGCTTGGAGAGCAACCTAAGGTTTTGCTCTCCAAACTCCAATTTGAACCCTTGGGTTGTAGTGAGCTTTGCCACTCTTACTTGAGGTTAACAGCCACCTGCAGTATGTTTGAAATGTAGAACTGCGGCTGGGCTGTCTGAAACTGGAGTTGAGGGAATAAGCTCTCTCTCCAGCTGTGATTGGCTGTGTGGCCTGTTGTTCATTCATTCATTCTCATTTCTCTATGTAAACTGCTTTCGGAAGCTTTGTTGAAAAGCTACATAATACTACTACTACATAAATATATGTAGTAGTAGTATTACTTATTTAATCAAATTTGCACACCACTCCAACTGTCATCTCTGGATGGTTTACAGAGACATAAAAAATAAAACAAAAAATAAAACACAGAAAATAAAAAGCTTAAAACAATTTAAAACCAAAGTCAGATTAAAAAGTCTTGGGTGAACAGATAAGTCTTCAAGTACTTCTTAAAAGTTGTCAGAGATGGGGAGGCTTGTATTTAAGTAGGGAGCACAACCACAGGTGATGGGGCTCATAGTGAAGATGTACTCTTAAATACCCAGGGCCTAAGCCATTTGGGGCTTTATAGGTTATAACCAGCACTTTGTATTTTGCTTGGAAACCTATCAGCAGCCAGTGTAGCTCTTTCAGCACAGGAGTAATGTGGTCTCTCTGAGATGATCCAGAGACCATCCTGGCTGACGCATTCAGTACCAACTGCAGTTTCTGGATTACGTGCAAAGGCAGCCCAACATAGAGCACATTGCAGAAGTCAAGTCTGGAGGTTACCCGCATATGTACCACTGTTCTAAGGTTGTTCATCTCAAGAACTGGATTCAGCTGATGTATCAGCCGAAGCTGATAGAAAGCACCTCTGGTCGCCACCTCAACCTGAGATACCAGGGAGTGGTGTGGCTCCAGAAGCACTCACAGGCTGTGTACCTGGTCCTTTTGGGGAAGTTTGACCCCATCTATAACAGGCAGATCAAAATTCTCTCTGGAGTTCCAACTCCACACAATCTCCATTTTAACTGGATTCAGTCTCAGTTTATAATCCCTCATCCAGCCCATTACCACCTTCAGGCAAGCATTTAGGGATGTTATGCCATCTCCTGATGATCCTGACATGGAGAAATAGATCTGAGTGTCATCAGCATACTGATAACACCCCACACCCAATCACCTGTTGATCTCTCCCAGTGATTTTATGTAGATGTTGAAATGCATTGGAGACAGTATGGAGCCCTGGGGGATGCCATACATAAGCTCATATTTCAAAGAGCAACCACTGCCAAGTGACACCATCTGGAATCTGTCGGAGAGGTAGGAACAGAACCACTGTAAAGCAATTCCTCCCACCCCCAATGCTCTCAGACATTCCAGAAGGATACTATGGCTGATAGTATTGAATCCTGCCGAGAGATTGAAAAGGACCAACAGAGTTGCACTTCCTCTGTCAATTCCCAATTGGAAATAACCCATTAGGGTGACAAAGGCAGTCTCCATTCCATGGCCCACTCGGAAGACAATTTGAAATGGGACTAGATAATAGGGATGTGCACAGAACTGGCGGGGGCTGGTTCAAAGGTGGGGGGATACCTTTAAGGGCAGGGGAGGGTGCTTTTACCCTTCCTGCCATGTTTTCCCCACCATCGCTACATTTGAAAAGGGTCAGGCAGGGCGGCAGTGTACCTCCCTGCTGCCCCTTTCCCTCACTGGACTGGCAGTGACAGGAAGTACCCCAGGCATGTGAGCATGTCGGCATGAGCGCACGCACATTGTGCATGTGCCCGATGTGCACGTGAGCAAGCACAATGTTTGCATGCACTCACCCGATGTGTATATGCACACAGGGTACTTACTGTCACTTCCGGTCGATGAGGGAACAGGGCTGCAGAGAGGTATGCTGCTCCCCCTCCAGACCCTTTTCAAATGTAGTGCTGGCAGGGGAGCAGCACCCTCCCCCGCTCTTAAAGGTATCTCCCTGCCTTCAAAATGGCTGAACCTCTGAATGTTTGAACCTATTCGGAAGCCCATAAAAGGACCCCTGAACAGGTTTGTGCACATCCCTACTAGATAATCAGTTTCCTCCAAGACTGTCTGGAGCTGGGAGGCCCCCACCTTCTCAATTACCTTAGCCAGCCTTGGGAGGTTGGAAATATTTATATATATTTTATTTTATTAAGGCCTATAATTAAAGCCTATAATTTTGTTAAGGTCTATAATTAAGGCCTATAATTGTGTAACTGAGGGATCCAATGCAGGCTTCTTCAGAAGAGGTCTAATGATTGCCTCCTTAAGACAGGGAGGCATTCTGCCATCCCTCAGAGAAGCATTTATAATTTCTAACAGGCCTCCTACAACAACCTCTCTGCCAGATAGTATAAGCCATGTTGGACAAGGGTCAAGAGAACATGTGGTAGATGGCACTGCTCCAAACAGCTTGTCCTCATCCTCAGGAGTCAGAAACTGGAACTGATTCAGCCAAACCACATAAGAGGAGTTTCTGGACACCTCTGATTCAGACACTGCAGTAATTGTGGAATCTGTGTCTAATTTGGCCCATATACAAGAGATTTTATCCACGAAGTACTCATTAAACACATCACAGTGGGTAATTGATGGTTCCAAATTCTGATTCAAGGAAGGAGGGGCATGTACTAGCCCCCTGACAACCTGAACAACTCTTCTGGACATGAGCTTACGGATGCAAAATGGGCAGAAAACAATCATTTCATGCAGAAAAGAAGCCCACACAGCCAGTTCCGTCTCCTCTCTGCATTTTTTCTGATTGAAGAGAGCCTCCTCTCCATTACGTCTGAATGCAGACAGAAGAGCAGGGTTGGGGGTGGGTCCATTGGACCTCTGGTTCTGCATTACACGCGAATGCAGCCTCTGTCAGACTTTGTTAAAGTCATAATGTACCTCAAAGGCAGAGACAATTTTTGGATACGACTTGTCCCAATAACAGCTGTAAACCTTATGTCTGTTATTCTCTAATTCCAAAATGACATGAAGAACTCAGTTTTAGAAGGTGGTGAAATCTCCAGCCCTATATTTATAGCCTAATCATTTTGTGTTCTGTAAAAAATGAAGAATTCCCACAACTGTGTCAACCGTTAAAGAACATATACAGAGGGAAATAGGCTCCCATTTGGTGTGGACTATTTCTGGGACGTGTCAAAGAAATTTAGAATGTAAACCAAGAATGAGTGGAATGTGATTTACTCTGATATGTTCTAGTTGATTGTACATATGCTTTCCAACAGTAATGGACATTACTCTGGGATATGTTTTCCAGTATGAGAATACTGGAACATGAGAATGTAACACTGGAATTACAGTATTGGACAGGTTGAAGGTAGATACTTGTACCCATGCTATTCTTTCTTAGCAGACCTAATCCTGATGTTCTACTATATTAAAACAGAGTTATCATTGGCTCCAGTCCTAAAAGCCTCATGTGCAGCAATGGACTGTCTGCTTTACTGACCATGATACTTTTGATGTGCTTCTGTTGAAAAGGCATAACTGGTGTAAACAGTTTTGGCAGCAGGCTCTCCTGCTCTGACAGAAGCAGCTTGGGTTCCTCCTAGTCCCCAACCAACTGTGGGAGTACAGAACTGATTCAGTATTCATTAGTTATAGGCTAGTTATGTCCTTAAAAGCACAATATTCTTCATGGTCTCCCTGCAGCTCTATGAAAATGCATTTGTATCAACTTTAATTGGAGATGATGCATTCATTGTCATGGTAAAACAAACATTTATTTTAAAATATGTCAAGAATATAGCTGAACAGCCATTTGTAGTGGAGAGTTCAAGTGAATATAAGTAACTTTTATGTGAAAATGCTGGGAATAAAGAGAAAAGGGTTTTTTAAAAGCAGCATTTAATTAAGCACCAATTAAGTGCAGATTAAAGTATGGTTTCTAATACTATATCTTCACAAGGGATCGGTTTGAAGTTACTTTTTTGTGGGAGCAAATGCAAGTGAACTTCATTTTCTTAAAGATGCTTTAAGGAAAACATCCTTGTTTCAAGACAGGTTTAACCCTGCAATACTTCCAAACTCAAAACTAAGCTAGCAAGACATTTCTCATTTGTGAAACTGCTTGTGAAGTTAAAGTGAAATTAAGGGTTTATTATTCAATGGAAATGTATTCCTTTTGTTACAACCAAAGCATGAAAGTAATTGGTCCTTGATATGTCAGAAGAATTCTATTTTAAATGTAAGCAGTCATTGATATAGTTGATCATGATACATTTGTGATAGAACTATAATATCTGGTCAGTTTATCTGTGTGTGTGTGGAGAATCTCTGCTGAATGGTTTCACATATAGCCACATTTGCATGTAACACAGAACTGTGGGTACAATGGACTGTGTTTCCACTCCCTGCCACTCTCCTGTCTGCTTTTGGACATAATGGAGAGGAGGCTCTCTGTAGTCATGGAGACTACAGAAAGGAGGGGGAATTGGCTCTGTGTGCTTCCTTCCTGCATGAAGGACAGCCCACACAGCCAATCACAGCTGGAGAGAGGAAGGAGTTTCCTCCCTCATCTCCAGTTTCAGACAGCCAAGCCTGCAGTTCTGCATTTGGGCATACTGCAGGCAGCAGTTAACCTTGGGTAGGAGCAGCAAAACGTACTACAACTCAAGGGTTCCAACTGGAGTTTGGAGAGCAAAACCTCAGCTTGCTCTCTATGTGGGACCAGAGTTGTACACACTTGATGTACAGGTTTGGCGACCTCTGGCCCCTTTCACTCCCATTTCCTGTTACATGTAAATGGGGCTATGCTTTGAAAAGTAGCCCTAGAGAGCAGTGATGACTGATTTCTCATCTCTTCAGAATCTGTGCCTCTGTCCTAGACTAGTTACAGGGATTTTCCTTATATCACGACTTTGCTACGAATAAGTAGCAACTTGACATGCTTTTTACATGATGAAGGAAATGTCATGGCTGGGCATTTGAAGCCAGGTTCCCCATTCAAAACCCAATGTTCTGTCCACAACACCACATAACCTCTTCCCCTGCACTCCATCATGATCTCAGGTAGCAACTTAGAAACTGGGAGGAATGGCAGTTCTTCCGTTTCTGTACATTGAACAAGAAATACAATTATTTTAAATTCCTGTTCATACAATATTTAGATGGCCTTATTTTGTTTGTGTGTACATGTACACACAGATGCAGGCATAGTAAATTGTATATTTTACTTAAATAACACCTTTCCCCTTAGGTACTCCACTTTAAGTAGCCATTAAGTAGCCATTTGTGAAATATGTATCGTCAATCAGGTGGAACTGTCATAGAAAGAGACCTGAATCTACAATAGCTGCATTTTTATGCTGTTGAATTCTAACATCCCTCCTTTGCTTGATACATTCCTTATCTGGTTTACATTTTCTTACTTCTGGAAATCTGGGCAATTCCTCTTTCGTTTGCTAAACCATTTTTGCATGCCTGGTATAAAAACCTAAGGTTCTGTCTGCTTCTGTGGTGGCCTAATCTACTGCAGAGAGAAACTGAAATTAGCCTCTTTTAAAAAATAAAAAATAAAATCTGTTTTCATCTTACTGAGCATCCTTTTGTCTGTGTCTTTCTGAATTTCATAAAGTGTCTGTCTTTTCACGATTTAAAAATCCAGTGTTGTTTTCTTCAGCTTTGATCAAGACATGCTCGTTCAGGCCATGACAGCTTTAATTACAACCATGGAGATGGTAACTGGGCAGGCTTTGCCCTGCCTACTACACTTAGCATCTTGGTGTGTAACATTGATCTTGATTTTCCAATATTCTGTAATTTTATATTTGGATGAAGAGAAATTCCTTTGTCAGGGTCCCGCCCCACACCCCAATATTCTGAAATCTCTTGTCTGACTAATGAAGCATTGAAAAGAATTTTTCAGCTAAATTCTGTTTAATACTTTTTAAGGAATCACATTTTTTTTTAAAAAAAAGAAGAAGAACTTGAACCATGTACAGGCTACATAATGTACGTTATGCTAAACATTCAAACTCACTAATTTCCATGCACTGTAGAAAATTGAGTGTTTTTGACTTTACTATTTATAAAGAAGGCAACACTGTCAGAATATCAAATTCATTACGACCAGCAGTTATTGATCTGTACACTAGTAAGTCCTGTTATTAGATCCCTCATATCAAATTTCTTTTATGACTCCTCTCATGCATGCTTGGGCAATAGGACTCCAGTACCCATTCATAGGGATGTGCATAAAACCGGTTCTCCCGGTTCGGTTCGGGTCCGAACCGGGTCCGGACCGGACCGGGGTGGTTCGGTTTTGGTTTTGCCAGACCACCCCCCCGGTCCGGTTCGGTTTCGAACCGGTTCGGATCCGAACCGAACCGGTTCGGATCACAAAAAGTGGCTGGTTTTGAAGGGGACATTGTGTTCTACCTGCCACCCAAATTTCAAGTCGATTGGACCTTCCTCTGATTTTTTACAAATTTTTTTCAAAAAATAAATTTTTGCCCATAACTCACAATGTGGAGCCCTTAGGGGCAAAAAAGCTGGGGTGGGTGGTAGCCACCCATGGGTGTCCTCCACCCCAAAAATCCCAAGGCAATTGGTGGCTCCTAGTATTATTGGTGAATTTCTGAAGAAATTTTTTTTTCCCATTGGCTAGAATGGGGGTTCGGGGCTGCCCCAGACCCACCTCTGTGGGGTGGCAGCACCCCCAAAGTGGGTCCGGGGCCATGGCAAAAATGCCCTCAGTCCCTCCCAGCAATCCCCGTAGAGATAGGAGTGATGGTTCTGTTGTTTTTCTGAGGTATTCTGAGTGTAGATTCTATGATAGCTTATGAGATTTCCAATGAGACACCATGAATCCACTCTCATTTGCTATCACAGAATCCACACTCACTCAGAACACCTCAGAAAAACAACAGAACCATCACTCCTATCTCTACGGGGATTGCTGGGAGGGACTGAGGGCATTTTTGCCATGGCCCCGGACCCACTTTGGCGGTGCTGCCACCCCACAGAGGCGGGTCTGGGGCAGCCCCAAACCCCCATTCTAGCCAATGGAAAAAATTTTTTTCTTCAGAAATTCACCAATAATACTAGGAGCAACCCAACAATTGCCACCCCATCTTTTTGGCGCCTCTCTCTGGGCGCCCTAACACGTAACACCTAGTCAGTCCATCTTAATGCCTACCTACTACCACCACTCCTATCCAAGCAAGTAAGAGGAGGACACTCAGAGAGACAACACCCACTCTCTGATCTAACAAAAAGGCCACTGCTGTGCTGCCTGCCAGCACAGCAGCAGCAGCGGAGCAGCACACTAAGCACAAGAGCAGCACACACAGAGAAGAAGCAGGAGGCGGAGCAGCAGAGCAGCAGACCTGCCGCTCTGCATGATGGGTGACGTGATGCCCAAAGAAACCACCGCCTCACTCAGTGCCTGCCACTGACTAGGCCCGACAGACAGAAGCCAGCCAACCTGCTCTGCTCTGCTCTGATGCTCCCCATGGATGATGCACACACACCCTACATCTGCATCCCAATGACCAGACCAGACCAGACCAAGTGCGCAGAGTCAGCACAGGCCAGCAGCCACCAGCCCAGCAACAACAACAGCTACTACTGCTACCACCACAACCAGTGTTGCCGCTACAATAACATTCCCAGTCCAGTCACGCGTGCCACAGCCTGAGCCTAGCACACAGCCAACAGCTGCTGCCAGCCAGTGCCTGGCAAGCCCAGCCAACATGAGGAGGAGAGAGCTAACAAGTAGACGGCGCACGCACATCACCAACCCATCACGACGGTGCAACTGCAAGGGGAGAGGGCACAATTACAGGCAGGAGGAGGAGGAGGAGGAGGAGGAGGTGGGCGAGGCAATCCTAGCACAGATTTGAAAGTTTAAAATCCACCAGGACATCTTCTAGAATCTAGACTTCTGTTTTTTCTACCACCAGCTGTAGTGTCTAGTTAGTCAGTGTGCTGTGCAGCTGAGCTGAGCTGAGCTGAGCTGCATGTGAGGAAGGGTGATTGTAGCTAGTTCTTTAGTTTCAGCAGACTGAGCATTGAGCATGGGCAGTGGCCTTGGGAAGCAACACAATTACACGACACTCACCTGCTGCTGCTGGTTCTAGAAGTTGCCTCTTCTCGTCTTCACCTCTGCGTGTGTGTGTGTGTGTGCAGTGAGTGCATGCCTTTTGCCTTGCTGGAAAGAAATGCTTCTCTGGTCCACCACCACATATCTGCTCAAGGACACAGAGGCCCAAGGCAGAGGTGGTGGCACCAGTGTGAGTGCATGTGTGCTGGTGGTGTTTGCCACCACAGGTGTTTTGTGTGTGTATGTGTGCGCTGCTAGCTAGGAGGGGGGAGGGAGGCAGGGAGGGAGGCTGGGAGGAGGAAAGGGGAGGGGGAGAGGGATGTAGAGGGGATTGAAGGGGGGAGGGTCCGGCTCAGAGTTGGTCAGCCACATATTTGTGCACACACGTGCTCACGTGTGTGCTTCGGTGGGAGAGACCAGACTCTCATCATCTGCCAGACCGGGGTTGGGGGCAGGTGAGGCGGTGGTGGGCTGGAAGGGAGGGAGGATGGAAGGTGGTGAAGAGGAAGGGGAGAGGATGAGAGGGGAAAGATGGAGGGAGGCATGGGGGGGAGGAAAAAAAACATGTAGACAGACACACACCACACTACACACAGAAAGCATCCACACACAGAGACAGTGCTAGGCATCCATTCACACAGACAGACAGACAGACACACAACAGGAAGAGACAGACTGAGCCTGCACCACACACACACACACAGACCCAATTCCCCCCCTGCACAGTTATCAATCAATATGTTGTGTTGGCAGCCAGTTCATTGCTATTCTGATGGTTTTGGGTTTTTTGCCATCAGCCAACATCAACAGTGACCACAATCAAGATGAACATAAGATGATAATAATTCATTCGTTTCATTTCAAAAAATCACCCAATCATTTTCTCCATGTAAACCAAGCCCCCCACACATGATTTCTGGTGACATTTTCAATAAAATCAATTCATTTGGCATTCATCATTTTGTTCTCCCTTTGTCACCTTTTTTCCTTTCTTTTGCATAATTTTGAGGCTTGATTTTGACATGGGGTTTTTAAAGAAAAAATTTACATGTTTATTTACATACAGTATTTACATATCTACACTGCATTTTTGAACGTATACCCGCCGCTGCCGCTAAGTCTAGTACTCCGTGGGCTGTGCTACTTTGGGGGGGTGTGCCGTGCCCACGCCAGGTCCCCAAATGCTGACAGGTGGATAGATAAAGGGCCTGTGCTGGTCAGCATTGGGTTTCTTTTTAGGTGGGCGTGGGCATTGTAAACATCTGGCCAGTCGCAGCACTACAACTACTACTACAACTGCATCTCTGTGTGGGCACACTACACGCTGCGACTGGCTGGCACGGCTCAGCATCTGTCACGTCAGCTCAGCTAGAGGTGGAAGGGGGGAGGGTAGGGATAAGCACAGAGTTCGAGCCAGGCAGGTGACCAACCATGGGGCAACCCACGGTAATCACTTGCCCGTCTCAAACTGCAGCTTGGGGTAGCCCAACAGGGGGAGGTTCACCTTAAGGAAGACCAGCTGCTCCACCAGACCAGGGTCCAAGCGGGAGCGGGAGGGTGTCACCATGTCCCCGGCACGTGAAAACACCCGCTCGCTCTGGACACTGGTTGGGGGGCAGGAGAGGAGGCGCACAGCCACCACCGCCAGGTCCGGCCAGACTTGGCGGCGGCTCGCCCAGAACTGTGCGCAGTCCACGCCGTCTCCCTCCACAGGCTCCTCCAAGTACTGCGCAACGCATTGCTCAGCACTGGAGGGGGGCCTGGCAGGTCGAGCCTCCCGCATACCAGGCATGGCGCCATAGCAGAACCGCTGAAACCACTGGGCAGATCTCGAGTCGGTAGCAAATGGCTGCTGCGATGGCGCCGCCTGGGATGCCGCGCTGCTGGACTGGGAAGAGGGAGGGGAAGGGGAAGCTGACGCCGGCTGGCCGCCCATGCTGCTGCTGGGTGCGGATTGGGCCGCGAGGGCTGCCCCCGCACCACTACCAACACCCTGGTCTCTGCGGGCCCTAGCGGCCTCCTCCTCCCTAACCTTCTCGACCAGGATGCCCTTCCACCTGGGCAAGTCGTCGGCACTCACGGCATTGCCCTTGAGGGCTGGGTGACAGAGACAAGCGAGGACATACTCCTCCCTGTCTCCCAGCACATCAACGAGCCGCTTGTCAACCCCAGACCTCAGCCTCCCAGCCAGAGCACGACCCTCTGGCGTGGTCAGAGAGATATGGAGTCCACCCATCAGCTTCTCGAGACCAACAGCTGTGGGCAGCGCCTGGCTCAAGGGAGTGGTGTCGCCACACAAGCCCTTCGTGGCAAGCTGGAAGGGCTCGAGTGCCGACACCGCCTCGGACATCTGCTTCCACTCTGCGTTCGAGAAGTCGCAGACATCCAAGGACTCGTCCCTCGCCAGGGCGACAAGGGCTCTCTCCTGCTCCAACAGGTGCTGGAACAGGAGGAAGGTGGAGTTCCACCGCGTCTCCACATCCGTAGGGATGAGATGGCGAGGAAGGCCAAGGTCATCCTGCTTCTGGCGAAGCAGTCTCCTGGACTTCTCGCTGCGGTGGAAGTGGGCGGCCAGCTTGCGGGACTTATCCACAAGCGTGGCCGTGGCAGCAACAGCACCTGCGATGGGGCGGGCCCCCTTCTCCTGGGACGCCCTCAGCTCCTTAAGGCCAAGGGCGTCCCTGACGGTCAGATGGAGCGTGTGTGCCATACACCGTATGTTCACACAGTCCATGACTGTCTCGACAGCGGCGGTAACGTTGGCTCCATTGTCGGTGACAATGAAGCCGCGGGAGAGGTGTGGACACCCGCCAATCCACTCCTCTATCTGGCGGTCGAGTACGGCCGCCACCTCCTCCGCGGTGTGCCTCGTGTCCATCGTCTCCACGTGCAGGACGGCCCACCTGTGCCGTAGTGCATCGGGAGCCGCGCCGGACCCGGAAGCATCGCCCGCAGAGGTCCCCTCACTCTCCGGTCCCCACCAGTGGGCAGTGAGGGCCAGGAAAGAAGCGTGCATCCCACTGACACTGGTCCAGAGGTCAGTCGTGAAATGCACGCTTGTCCCGGCCGGAGCTGTACGCAGCTCGGCCGACACGAGCTCCCTGCACCGGCGGTACAGGGAGGGGACCACGTTCCGGCTGAACGTCGTCCTTGAGGGGATGACGTATTCGGGAGCCAGGTATTGGAGAATACGGCGGAAGCCGTTGTTCTCGACCACCTGAAACGGCTGGTCATCGGTGGAAATCATCTCCCCTATGAGGCGGGTGAGGTGATGATGGTCCACGCGAACAATACGCTGGCTGCCCGAGGACTGCGTCCACCGCTGGACGGGCAGTGTAGCCTGCCTGCTGGCTGGCACACTGCCGCTGCCCGCCCTAGAGGCAGATGCACAAGGCGCACTAGCGCTGCCAGCCTGTCCCCTGAGACCTGGGTGGTGACGCTCTAGGTGTCTCCACATAGGCGTCGTACCCAGGTGCGCAGGGTCCCTTCCACGGCTGACAAGCATCCTGCAGTGGACACAGCGGGCGTGGAATGGGGCATCTTGAGGGACCTCAAAATGCACCCATGCACCACTGCCCTTGGCCTCCTGCGCCCTGGGCGCCGTCCTAGGCCGTTTCTCTTAGGGTGGCTGCAGTCCTAGGGGGGGGGCGGCCGCCGCTGCCTGCCCACTGCTGCCACCCAACCCGCCCCTTCCGCCCTCCACAGCGGAGGAAGGGCCCGGCTCAACTGGCATCGGAGAGGCAGGCCTCTCCTCCACCACCTCGCCAGACCGCTCCCCACCAGAGTGTCGGGCTTCACAAGGGGGGGCCCCACTGAGCGGCGAAAGGATAGGGGGAAGGGGCCCCAGAGGGAGGGAGAACCTGGCTGCATCGCTGCCAGCCGCACGGTCCTCACCGCCCTTTACCTGCTCTTCCAACTCCACAGTCTCCTCCACCTCAACAACTGGCGGTAGCTCAGCAGCACCTGGTGCCGCCGGCGAGGAGGGACCCGCCACAGCCCTAACAGTGCCTCTGCCTCTGCCGCGATTGGCGGCAGCAGGCGTGGGGAACTGAATCCTGCGCACCAAAGATGGGGCCGGAGCAAAGAATTCTCCAATGGGGAGAACTGGGGTGTCCTCAGGCTCCCCGCGTCCTCTCCCTCCCCGTGCCGCAGGCGCACCCCGCACCTGGCCTCTCCCACCTCTGCCTGCCAGCCTTGAGCGAGCCCTGCCCGCCACACGGCGCTCAGACATGCTGCTAGGTCAGAAGGAGGGAGACTTTAGGAGGAAGGCCAGACAGGGTCAAAAAAATAATTTGGAGGGGCTTAGGGGCCAAAAAAAAGGCAGCTGATTTGGAGGCGGCGGGGGGGAAGTTTGTTTTCAAAAAAGGAAGCCAATTGGGGGGAAAGGAAGACTTTTTGATATGGGGGGGGGAAGCCAATCGAAGTGAGGGGGAGGGTGTCCTTTTTGAATTTGGGAGTCAACCACCAAGCCAATTGGGGAGATGGGTCTGGGAGGGTTTTTTTTTAGAAAAATAGGGGGTTAAAGGGTGGAACCCCGGTGTGGGAGGGTGGCACGGGCAGTTGGGTGGAGTAGTTGTGGTGTGGGTGGCAAGTTTTTAGCTTTTTTGGGGGGGGAGTGGATGGGGGGAGGGCACAGCACCTACCGGGGGTGGGGGAGGGATGCAGTCAACGCTTGGGAACCTGCAGATCAAAGGAGGAAACCCTTATTTAGTGAACTGGAACACAAAGTGTGGGTTCTGGGGGGAGGTTCTCAAGTAATGCTCCTGTGGGGGGAGCATCAAACTCAATGCAGCCTATTTAGTGACTCTAAATTGCACACAACCAAAACCAGAACCCAGTCACACCAACACAGAGGTTGAACCCACCCACTCTGTGACTCTGCCTGCCCAATGCCATGGCAAGCAAGCAGCAGCAAACACTTGATGGCAGCCTCATGGATTGAACATCATGATCATCATCATACGTGTGTATTGGCCCAGCATGTAGTGGCAGCATCAGAGCCCAGCCAGGACCCCACTCAGACTGCCCCAGAGGCAAGGAAGCACTCTGGCATGGCATGGGCCCAGCATGTAGTGGCAGCATCGCATCAGAACCCTGGACCCCACTCAGACTGCCCCAGAGGCAAGGAAGCACTCTGGAAGGCACCTGTTCAAAAACCACCTGCAAGACGCATGCAATGCAACGCAACACACAGCAGCAATTTCTTTACTGGGCATGGGCATGAAGACACAAGTTTTACAACAGTACATCTCCTCTCCAAGGTTCCCTCCCTCCTCCCCACACCCAAATGCATTTCAGAATAGGGGTGTCCCTATTTAAAACCGCCAGCTAGGGAGAGAAAGGGGCAACAAAAGGTGCACAATCGCACACGCACTAACCCCTCTTCTTCCGGTCCTTCTCCTGCCGCTCACTGCTGGTCACGGATTCGCCGCCGCCAGCCAGCCACCCTGGGCTGAGACACAGCAGGGCGGCCGCACGAGGCACACAGGCAACCGGGGTAGTTCAACAACGATGGAGGGGCAGAAGTGAGGAGACAACACTATTTGTGTCGCTCAACTCACCCCCAAGCAGAGACAAAATCAACCAAAAACTATAAAAAGAAAAAAAAAACCGATGGCAGCCGCCAGGTGGGTAGGCTACTGTGTGTGGCTGCAGCTGTGGGAGAGGAGGTGGAAAGTGAAGGGGAGCAGAGAGAGAAAAGACTAAGAGAGAGAGAAAAGAGAGGGGGGGCAGGGACAAAGAGAAAGAGAGGAGAGAGAGAGAAAAGAAAGAGAGAGAGAGGAGAAAGAGAGATGATAGAGAGAAAGAGGAGAGAGGAGGAGCGCAGCGCAGCAGGGAGGGGGGATTCAGGTGTGGGGGGAGGACAGAGCAGTAGCAGCGGTCCAAAGAGGTGGGGGGAGCAGAGAGGATGTGTATGGATGGGGGCTAGTGTGTGGCAGGGGGCCTGGGGTAAGTGGAGAGAGTCAGGGGCAAGGAGAAAAAGAGGTGGGGTGGGGGGAGCAGAGAGGGTGTGTGTGGTTGGGGCTAGTGTGTGGCAGGGGGCCTGGGGTGAGTGGAGAGAGTCAGGGGCAAGGAGAAAAAGAGGTGGGGTGGGGGGAGCAGAGAGGGTGTGTGTGGTTGGGGCTAGTGTGTGGCAGGGGGCCTGGGGTGAGTGGAGAGAGTCAGGGGCAAGGAGGAAAAGAGGTGGGGTGGGGGGAGCAGAGAGGGTGTGTGTGGTTGGGGGCTAGTGTGTGGCAGGGGGCCTGGGGTAAGTGGAGAGAGTCGGGGGCAAGGAGGAAAAGAGGTGGGGTGGGGGGAGCAGAGAGGGTGTGTGTGGTTGGGGGCTAGTGTGTGGCAGGGGGCCTGGGGTAAGTGGAGAGAGTCGGGGGCAAGGAGAAAAAGAGGTGGGGTGGGGGGAGCAGAGAGGGTGTGTGTGGTTGGGGCTAGTGTGTGGCAGGGGGCCTGGGGTAAGTGGAGAGAGTCGGGGGCAAGGAGAAAAAGAGGTGGGGTGGGGGGAGCAGAGAGGGTGTGTGTGGTTGGGGGCTAGTGTGTGGCAGGGGGCCTGGGGTAAGTGGAGAGAGTCGGGGGCAAGGAGAAAAAGAGGTGGGGTGGGGGGAGCAGAGAGGGTGTGTGTGGTTGGGGGCTAGTGTGTGGCAGGGGGCCTGGGGTAAGTGGAGAGAGTCGGGGGCAAGGAGGAAAAGAGGTGGGGTGGGGGGAGCAGAGAGGGTGTGTGTGGTTGGGGGCTAGTGTGTGGCAGGGGGCCTGGGGTAAGTGGAGAGAGTCGGGGGCAAGGAGAAAAAGAGGTGGGGTGGGGGGAGCAGAGAGGGTGTGTGTGGTTGGGGGCTAGTGTGTGGCAGGGGGCCTGGGGTAAGTGGAGAGAGTCGGGGGCAAGGAGGAAAAGAGGTGGGGTGGGGGGAGCAGAGAGGGTGTGTGTGGTTGGGGGCTAGTGTGTGGCAGGGGGCCTGGGGTAAGTGGAGAGAGTCGGGGGCAAGGAGAAAAAGAGGTGGGGTGGGGGGAGCAGAGAGGGTGTGTGTGGTTGGGGGCTAGTGTGTGGCAGGGGGCCTGGGGTGAGTGGAGAGAGTCGGGGGCAAGGAGAAAAAGAGGTGGGGTGGGGGGAGCAGAGAGGGTGTGTGTGGTTGGGGCTAGTGTGTGGCAGGGGGCCTGGGGTGAGTGGAGAGAGTCAGGGGCAAGGAGGAAAAGAGGTGGGGTGGGGGGAGCAGAGAGGGTGTGTGTGGTTGGGGGCTAGTGTGTGGCAGGGGGCCTGGGGTAAGTGGAGAGAGTCGGGGGCAAGGAGGAAAAGAGGTGGGGTGGGGGGAGCAGAGAGGGTGTGTGTGGTTGGGGGCTAGTGTGTGGCAGGGGGCCTGGGGTAAGTGGAGAGAGTCGGGGGCAAGGAGAAAAAGAGGTGGGGTGGGGGGAGCAGAGAGGGTGTGTGTGGTTGGGGCTAGTGTGTGGCAGGGGGCCTGGGGTAAGTGGAGAGAGTCGGGGGCAAGGAGAAAAAGAGGTGGGGTGGGGGGAGCAGAGAGGGTGTGTGTGGTTGGGGGCTAGTGTGTGGCAGGGGGCCTGGGGTAAGTGGAGAGAGTCGGGGGCAAGGAGAAAAAGAGGTGGGGTGGGGGGAGCAGAGAGGGTGTGTGTGGTTGGGGCTAGTGTGTGGCAGGGGGCCTGGGGTAAGTGGAGAGAGTCAGGGGCAAGGAGGAAAAGAGGTGGGGTGGGGGGAGCAGAGAGGGTGTGTGTGGTTGGGGGCTAGTGTGTGGCAGGGGGCCTGGGGTAAGTGGAGAGAGTCGGGGGCAAGGAGGAAAAGAGGTGGGGTGGGGGGAGCAGAGAGGGTGTGTGTGGTTGGGGCTAGTGTGTGGCAGGGGGCCTGGGGTAAGTGGAGAGAGTCGGGGGCAAGGAGGAAAAGAGGTGGGGTGGGGGGAGCAGAGAGGGTGTGTGTGGTTGGGGCTAGTGTGTGGCAGGGGGCCTGGGGTAAGTGGAGAGAGTCAGGGGCAAGGAGGAAAAGAGGTGGGGTGGGGGGAGCAGAGAGGGTGTGTGTGGTTGGGGGCTAGTGTGTGGCAGGGGGCCTGGGGTGAGTGGAGAGAGTCAGGGGCAAGGAGAAAAAGAGGTGGGGTGGGGGGAGCAGAGAGGGTGTGTGTGGTTGGGGGCTAGTGTGTGGCAGAGGGGTGTTGGGGGGAAGGGGAGGGGGCAACAACAAACAGCAAAGGAGAAACTGGAACAACTCGGGCAGCAGCAGCGATTAGGCTGGATGGGGTGGTTGGGGGAGGAGCTGGGCCTGGGCTAGGGTAGGGTCTGGGAGGAGGGAGGGTGGGGGGGCAGGCAGGGGGGGGGGAGGAGGAGGAGGAGGGTAGCAAAATATATAAAGCAATATATATCAAGAGAACACAAGCCAGAAGTTTAAAAAAAAAATTAAAAGAAAGACTATAACCAGCAGAAAAAACTTGGGGGTGGGGGTGTGGGGAGGGGGAACCAAACACAGACTCTGAGGGGGGCCACTAAGTGAACAGAGACAATGAAACCACAATTGCTGCAAATTAATAATAGCAAATGAATAAGTGGAACCAAGCAAAGAAAACTGGACTCGGTTTGGCAGCAGCAAACTTGGGAGAAGGCTGGATGGTGTGGGGTTGGGGTGGGGTGTGGTTGGACTTGGAGGGGCAAGTTTGGAGCAGGGAACCAAAACTGATTATATGGGACAACAAGAAACAACAACAGAATCCTCTGGGGGTGGGGGGGAGGGATTCAGGGAACCAACTCGCAGGGCAGCAGCAGTCAGCAGAAACAAACAAAATGGTACAATTTAAGCAAAACCAGCAAGCAATATATAACTGAAACCAATGGAATGCAATGTGAAAATCAAAAAGTTGGACAACAACAAGGCAGGACAAAGAGCAATAATTAATGGAAGAAGATTTAAAGCAATGAGGATGCAGTGGGTGGGAGTGGGGGAGGGGGAGGGTAGGCCCAAAGGATGAGAAGGGAAAGGGGGGGAGGGGGGGGAGAAAAGCAGACAGACAAGGAACAGGGAAAATTGGGGGAAATTAAGAAGAAAGTAAAGTGAAGTAACACACAGTATACAGACAAGAGACAGACAGAGAGAGGAGACACACAGAGAGTCACAAAGGGCAGGTGGACAAAGGATTAGACAGAGCACACACAGAGAGACACAGGACACAGTCAGGACTCACAGAGACACCAGAGCAGCCAGCAAAGGGCAAGCAGGTCTCAGAGATGATCCCACAACTGCAGCCAAGAGAAGTTTCCAGAGAAGAGGCTTGGGTTTATATAGGTTTGAAATTCCCTCCTTTGGGAGCCCCCACCTTTGCACTCCCCCCACGGCCAACAGGGTGCCAGCTCTCAACAGTGCAACAGCCAAGCAGCCTACCAGACCAAAGGACTCATTCTGGCCAATCAAGGATCAATAGCGCAGCCAATACAATGCCTGGAAATAGCATCACAAAATGGATGCAAGGAGGAGCAAAAGTTTCGGGAAGGAGACACAAAATGGAGGACAGACTTGGAACTTTAAAGAGACACTCCAGAGACTCAATTTCATTCCCGAACCGGTTCGGGAAACCCGAGCCGGTTCGGTACCGAACCGGCTCGAATTCGGTCCGGCTCGGTCCCGGAAGGGCCCGATTCGGTCCGGGATCGAGCCGCCGGATCCGGACCGGTTCGGACGAACCGGTCCGGATCCGAACCGAACCGCACATCCCTACCCATTCAATGGCGTTCCCCATTAACTACAATGGCTCAGGCATGTCCTTCATTAGATGTACTTGAATCTAATTCCCATGCTCAAATAGTTGATATATAGAGCTGCACCCTCTATTGAAATTAATGCACAACCTGAAAGTGTGTATACACATAGAGATCTGTTTTGCACCAAATGTCTTTTTCCAGGGGCACATGGTAAATAGAGCAGTGACTAGTACTAGCATGCTTACCTTTAAAACAATAAAATGCTGTTTGATGTGTAGTGTAATGGGAACAGAATATAAAAAGGAGGTTCTTGAGGGCTGGAAATACTGGAGCTGGAAGGGACCATTACCCTATTCAGACATTGAGGCAATTCTCACGAGCAAGCAAAACCAGGGCTAACAGAGCCCAGCCTCCTTTTGCTCGCTTGTGAGAACCACTGGGCTCGTGGGTAAGCCCGCTTATGGAGCCACCCCACCGCAAGCCCACTTACCACTGCAAGCCCACCTATGGATCCACCCCCTTAAATAAGGTTAACAGAGTGAGTACTCCGTTAACCTGTGCTTTTTGGCCATGTGTCTGCTGCAGCTGCTTGCAGTCACAGTGGACACACTCGGGAAGGGGGGAGGGAGGATCCGAGGAATGCACCGTACACTCGTGTGGTGCATTACTGGTGCTCCATGTGGGCAGGGTGCTGCGCGGCGGCACTTCCCTTCACCCAACCCCTGGAGCTGCTGGACAAGCCGTGGTCAAGTATGGGAGCACGGGAGTGAAGCCATTGCTCGTCTGGGTGGGTGATCCACCCGCCCGAGGAGGGTTCTGTGATTGTATGTGGGGAGAGCGGGTCAAGCCTGCTCTACCCACGGAACCCCTTTTGGCTCTGTACACTGTGTAGAGCCTTATTATATTCTACTTGCATAAAGGTGTTTGTGCAAATGTACAGAAGGACCTCATTATTTGCGGGTCCAACACTCATGGTTTCGTGTATCCCTGGTTGGGTAATCAGCACCCTATCTTGGTATACATGGAAAAAGCGGGGGGAAGGGTTGAACCCATGTATCCACAGGTCAGATATTTTGTTTTTGCAAGTTTTGGGGCATTATTTGGGGGGGCATATTTTTGGCCCATTTTTGGCAATTTTGGCAGTCCGAGAACATAACACCCGTACATGTGTACACAAAACTGGCTTGGACTGTTTGGTTTGAGTTTGAACCCAATTCAAACCAGGGTGGGTAGGTTTGGTTTTGGTTTTGCTTGAACCCTCCAGAACTTGAACTGTTTCTAAAAGGTTCTACATAGGGTATAATGGGGAATAGAACTGGCCCATTATTCCCTATGCAGACCACCTAGGGGCACAAAAGTGGGGTGGATGGTAGGCACCCATGGGTGCCTACCACCCACCAAACCCCAAAGCAATCAAAGCCCAAAGCAATCCATAGGGAATAATGGGGATTTGAGGATGCCCCATTTGCCCCCCTGGGGTGTGCCCAGACAGCAAAGTGGGTTTGGGGGCATGGGACATTGTGCTACAACTCTCCCTGAAGCCCCAAACTGGTGGGGTTCATAGTTTTTTAATATGAATTTTTAAATATTTTAGCCTGTTTCAATGCAATGAATAGAAATTGCTCCTCCATTCAGAAAAAGAACAGTGTGTGAGAGACAGTCACCCAGAAAACAAAAAATTCAGCAAAACACACACACACACCCAGGGAAAATTACTTCGGAGAAGAGGGAGTGGGGGGGGGGAGGAGGCAAAAAACGGGCAGAGGGTGTTGGGGAGACCTCACCACCACTAGCGGCACAGAGGCAGGCAAGAACAAGAAGTCTGTGGCCAAACTCTCTCATCAGCAGCAACAGCAAGCAGCAGCAGCAAGAGTGATTTTTGCATTGTCTGGGCTTGCCTTTAAACAGAACTTGAAACCGCCTCCTTTTGGAACCCCCACCTTTGCCCTCCTCTCTGGCATGCCAGTTCTCAAGGACTAGCACCACTGGAAAGCCTATCAGAGAGCCAGAGTCATCTGGCTAATCAGCAAAGCAGGAGCTTGGCAAATGAAATCAAGCAAGACAAGTGACATGAAATGGAATCTAGGACCTAAAGTTGTTATTTTTAAAGTATTTTAATTGGTTTTAAATAGTTTTAATCATTTTTGAATTGTTTTTATATTGTTTTTAGCATTGTGTTTGAATTTTGGGTTTTATGTCTTTTAAAAAAGTTGTTGTACACTGCCCAGAGCCTCTGGATGGGGCGGTTTATAAATGTAATAAATAAATAAATAAATAAATAAATAAATAAATAAATAAATAAAGTGGAGGCTTGAGCCTTTGAGCCTCTTCCAACTGGTTCAAACCTAACCAGGCTCGATTGGTTTGAACCCAGACCGGCATTGCCAGTGCAATGCCCCATATGGTCCAAGTCTGAACCTTCAAACCAAATTGGTTCAAATGCAAACTGGTTCAAATTCAAACCTGTTTGCACATCCCTAATGGAAACTGCTCCCACCTCACTATAGTACTGTAGCAATTGTGTGAGTGTATATGTGTTATGTATGCTTCTATCTATCTATCTATCTATCTATCTATCTATCTATCTATCTATCTATCTATCTATCTTTATCCTAGGTACAGGTGAAACTCGGAAAATTAGAATATCGTGCAAAAGTCCATTAATTTCAGTAATGCAAATTAAAAGGTGAAACTGATATATGAGACAGACGCATTACATGAAAAGCGAGATAAGTCAAGCCTTAATTTGTTATAATTGTGATGATCATGGCGTACAGCTCATGAAAACCCCAAATCCACAATCCCAGAAAATTAGAATATTACATGGAACCAAGAAGACAAGGATTGAAGAATAGAACAATATCGGATCTCTGAAAAGTATAAGCATGCATATGTATTCAGTACTTAGTTTGGGCCCCTTTTGCAGCAATTACTGCCTCAATGCGGCGTGGCATGGATGCTATCAGCCTGTGGCACTGATGAGGTGTTATGGAAGACCAGGATGCTTCATTAGCGGCCTTCAGCTCTTCTGCATTGTTTGGTCTCATGTCTCTCATCCTTCTCTTGGCAGTGCCCCATAGATTCTCTATGGGGTCTGGTCAGGCGAGTTTGCTGGCCAATCAAGCACAGTACACTGTATATTTATTTATTTATTTATTTATTTTTGCATTTTTATACCGCCTTTCGTTAAAATATAGCCCCAAGGCGGTTTACAAAAGTTAAAAACATACAATAAAAACACAGTAAAAACAACATGCTAAGAGTATAAAAACATATAAAAACAGGCATAAAACAATACAAGAAATAAAAACACCCAGAAGCAGCAGTAAAAACGATTATGTAAAAGCCTGGGTAAAAAGCCAAGTCTTTACAAGCTTTCTAAAAGCCATGATGGAGTCCGAGGAGCGAATGATCACTGGGAGAGCATTCCAAAGTCTGGGGGCAGCAACAGAGAAGGCCCTGTCCCGAGTGCACGACAGCCGGGCCTCTCTCATTGTCGGCACCCGGAGCAGGGCCCCCTCAGATGTCCTCGTCAAGAGGGCAGCAACCCTTGGGAGCAGGCGGTACCTCAAATACCCTGGGCCCAAACCGTTAAGGGCTTTAAAGGTCAAAACCAGCACCTTGAATTGGACCCGGAAACGAACCGGTAGCCAGTGCAGCTCTTTCAAAATGGGGGTGATATGTTCCCAACAGGCAGCTCTGGATAACACCCTCGCTGCCGCGTTTTGCACTAGCTGCAGTTTCCGGATATTCTTCAAGGGCAGCCCCACGTAGAGCGCGTTACAGTAATCCAGCCGCGACGTGACTAAGGCGTGGGTAACTGTGGCCAGATCTGCCTTCTCGAGAAAGGGACGCAGCTGGCGCACCATCCGAAGCCGTGCAAAGGCACCCCTGGCCACCGCCTCCACCTGAGCTTCCAAAAGCAGAGCCGGGTCCAGTAGTACCCCCAAGCTGCGTACTTGTTCCTTCAAGGGGAGTGCAACCCCATCCAGAACTGGTAAAATCTCCACATCCCGATTGGCTCTCCTACTGACCAACAGCACCTCCGTCTTATCCGGATTCAATTTCAGTTTGTTAGCCCACATCCAACCCATCACGGCCTCCAGTCCCCGGTTCAGGACATCCACCGCCTCCCTAGGATCAGATGACAAGGAGAAATAGAGCTGAGTGTCATCCGCATATTGCTGACAACTCAGTCCAAATCCCCGGATGACCTCTCCCAGCGGCTTCATGTAGATGTTAAACAGCATGGGGGACAAGACCGAACCCTGCGGGACCCCACAGGCCAACGGCCACGGGGCCGAGCAGTAGTCCCCCAGCACCACCTTCTGGACCCTCCCCTCAAGAAAGGACCGGAACCACTGCAACGCAGTGCCTCCGATTCCCATACTCGAGAGGCGGCCCAGAAGGATACCATGGTCGATGGTATCGAACGCCGCCGAGAGGTCCAGCAGAACCAACAGGGACGCACTCCCCCGTCTAGTTCCCGGCGTAGGTCATCCACTAGAGCGACCAAGGCAGTCTCAGTCCCATACCCGGGGCGGAAGCCAGATTGAAAAGGGTCCAGATAATCCGTATCATCCAAGACCCTCTGCAGCTGGGACGCCACCACACGCTCCATCACCTTGCCCAAAAAGGGCAGGTTAGACACAGGTCTATAGTTGTCCAGGCTGGAGGGATCAAGGGAGGGCTTTTTTAATAGAGGTCTTACCACCGCCTCCTTAAGGCACGATGGCATCCTGCCCTCCCTTAATGAAGCATTAACCATCACCTCCAGCCATCTGCCTGTCCCCTCCCTGGCAGCTTTTATTAGCCATGAAGGGCAAGGGTCAAGAGCGCACAAAGTCGCCCGCGCACTGCCCAGGATCTTGTCCACATCCTCAGGCTGCACCAACCGAAAAGAATCCAACACAACGGGACCAGATGGTGCCAAAGGCACGTCTGCCGGAACTGCCAAAACTCTGGAGTCCAGGTCAGCACGGATGCAAGCGACTTTATCTGCAAAGTGACAGGCAAACCGATCACAAAGAGCTGTAGATGGCTCCTCCCCCATTGTCTGGGGGGATGTGTGGAGCAATGTTTTCACCACACGAAACAGCTCTGTTTGCCTGCACTGAGCAGACGCAATGGAGGCGGAGAAAAAACGTTTCTTCGCCGCCCCCACCGCCACGGCGTAGTCCCTAAAATGGGTTCTAGCCCGTGTTCGATCGGATTCGTGACGACTCTTCCTCCAGCGTCGCTCCAGCCGTCGTCCGAGTTGCTTCATCGCCCTAAGCTCTGAGGAAAACCAAGGAGCGGAACGGGCTCCACTAAGCCGGAGAGGGCGCTTGGGGGCAACCGTGTCAACAGCCCGGGCCATCTCTCCATTCCAGAGATCAACCAAGACGTCGACAGGTCACCAGCTCTGGACACTGGAAACTCCCCGAGGGCCGTCTGGAATCCAAGCGGATCCATAAGCCTCCGGGGGCGGACCATCTTAATCGGCCCACCACCCCTGCAGAGGGCAGACGGAGCAGTCAAACTAAACCCCACCAGGTGATGATCTGTCCATGACAAGGGAGTGGTCTCAAATTCCCCCACCTCCAGATCATTTATTTCCCGGTTGGCAAAAACCAGATCCAGAGTGTGTCCCGCCACGTGGGTAGGGCCCGATACCAATTGAGACAGGCCCATGGTTGCCATGGAGGCCATGAAATCCTGAGCCGCACCCACTAGGGGGGCCTCAGTGTGGACATTGAAATCCCCCAAAACAATAAGCCTGGAGGAACCCAAGGCCACCTCCGAGACCACCCCCGCCAGCTCAGGTAGGGAGACTGAAGTGCAGTGGGGTGGTCGGTACACCAACAGAATCCCCAGCCTATCTCGGAGGCCCACCCTCAAGGACAAACACTCGAAATTCTGAGATTGCCTGACCGGGCACCTGGAAACGGGGAGGGTCTCTCGAAAGATGACTGCAACGCCTCCTCCCCGACCCTCGAGGCGGGGCTGCTGCACGATCTGGAAACCTGGAGGACAAAGCTGAGAGAGACCGACCCCGCCCAGCGCATCCAACCAGGTCTCCGTCACACATACCAGGTCAGCACGCTCATCCACAATCAGATCGTGGATGAGAGATGTTTTTGCGTTAACTGACCTGGCATTCAGCAGCAGCACCCTAATCCTCGAAGGAGTGTTCCCAGAGCTCCCTAGGGTCAGAGGGTTGGGAGAAGGGCCGGAAAAAGGAACAGGCCTCAATTGCCTGGACCGTTTTCCCCTGTAACGGCCTGCCCAACTCCCACCGCCATACCTCCCTCTGCCCGCTACCCGTGATATTGCCGCCCCCGCTCCAGACCCACTTTTTTGCTCCCCCAGACACATCTCCCCAGACTAACCCACCACGGCTTCTTGGCTTAATTAAAAACAAAACAAAACCAGGCTTGCGTAGTCTCCTGCTGACTTCTTAATTGTGAGAAGATGGCTCTTCAGGGCGGAAGGAGAGAGATCTTCTGGGCCTCAGGCAGCTCGCCCCACGGCTGAGAGCCACAAGGACGAGAGCCCTTGGGCTAGCCTGCCCTATATAGCAGCAGCAGCAGCCAAAGCCCCAGCAGCAGCCCAAGGAGATGTTACACACACCTGAGGAAAGGTGGGGCAGGGGCAAAGACAGCAGTCAGTCAGTGCCCCACCCAAGCTGTTCTCCTTCTGTCTTCTTCCCCCAGGCCCTTGGGCTAGCCTGCCCTATATAGCAGCAGCAGCAGCAGCAGCCAAAGCCCCAGCAGCAGCCCAAGGAGATGTTACACACACCTGAGGAAAGGTGGGGCAGGGGCAAAGACAGCAGTCAGTCAGTGCCCCACCCAAGCTGTTCTCCTTCTGTCTTCTTCCCCCTTTTCAGAGGTCATACTTTTCAGAGGTTTCATACTTTTCAGAGGTCCGATATTGTTCTATTCTACAATCCTTGTCTTCTTGGTTCCATGTAATATTCTAATTTTCTGGGATTGTGGATTTGGGGTTTTCATGAGCTGTACACCATGATCATCACAATTATAACAAATTAAGGCTTGACTTATCTCGCTTTGCATGTAATGCATCTGTCTCATATATCAGTTTCACCTTTTAATTTGCATTACTGAAATTAATGGACTTTTGCATGATATTCTAATTTTCCGAGTTTCACCTGTATACCCGTCGCTAATCCCATGTGTGGCAGCTCCCACGAGAGTTCGCAAGCAGCTACTCATTAGTGATGGGAGAAAATAAGGATGCCGGCCCAAGTGGGTGGCCGGCCACTGGAAGCAGGCAGCGGCAGGCTGGCCTGGCCACAGGGAATTGGCAGGTGGGAGGGAGGAGGTGGCGGGCCAGTTTTCCAGCTGGCCCGCCAGCCAGAAACTGCAGGTGGGCAGGGAGGAAGAAGCGGGCTGCTCCTGCCAGTGGCCGGCCAGCCGGGTTGAGCACGTGGCAGTGGCTGGCCCAGCCGCTGGGAGCAGCAGTCAGCAGTGGGCAGCCTGGCTGCCAAGAATGGATGGGCGGGTGGGAGCAGGTGGTGGGCCAGCTTTCTGGCTGGCCCGCCATCCAGAAACCGCGGGCAGGCGAAGTGGGCCGTGACAAGGGAGAAGCGGGCCAGCCGGGTTGGTGGAGGTTCAGATGCTCTGCGCCCGGCCCAGCTAGCTTACATTAATATGTCTAAGCCACTTTTCTGCCAGTCCTTTAAAGTGGCATGCAAATTAAAAATCAAATAAGATAAAAATGAAGTGCAGCAGCAGTAACATCAAATCAACTCAGGCCAAATGCCTAGTGAAACATAAAAATCTGTAGCACAGAAGCCATGTAGACCCTGAAAGGAAATGTTTGGTAGATTAGACACCACTATTGCAAAGGCCTTGTCCCATGTCACTTTCCTGAATACTTGAAGCAGTTACAGTTACTCTGCCACATAAATGTTTCTGACACACCTGGTGTGCCCCCAAGTATTACACAGCAGCATTCAGGATAGATATAGCGGCGTGCTATTTAGTTATTGTGTTCCTGCAGTGCCATTCATTTTTATAATTATTGCTACCATCAGAAAAAGCCAACAGCACAGACAGACAAATTCATGTGCTTATGCAAAATGTTATTGCTTGGCGTGCAATAGAAATAAGTATTAGTAGTAGTCCTGGGATTGTTCCTGTTTCAGCACTGCAATATTTCAAATGTAGTCATTCAGGAAATTGAAAATACAAAGGATTACAATGTGATTGTCTGAGAATTTGCTATTCAAAACTTTTGTTTCCAATCCAAATGAAGCAAAATATTCTGGCAGTATGTTTTGTGCTCCTTAGAAAGATCTTCCCAACATTTAACAAGCGATGTTATTTTCCTTCCTTGTTCTTCCACTGACTGCATTTCTACTGCATTGGGAACAGGAAACAAATATTCAGTTGGAGTTCCGGTGTCTAAACCTGACTGACATCCAGACATTGCTGATGTGCCATGGTTTTTCACTGAGTGACGTGGAGTGCAATATTTGCTGATCTCTTTTTTTCTCTACAGCCAGCTGTGCCTCCTGAAACTGAAGGCTGGAGAATAATGGAAGATTGCTGAAAATCTCCCATCCCTCACATGCAATGGAAAACTCTGGCACATGGGCAGAGTCTGGATGTTGGCTGTTGTGTTTAACAAAAGTTTTTTGCAAGTTCTTGGAAGGGCCAGCCCTATCTCCACCAGAGGCGCTCTTACCCCTGGACTTAGGGGCCAAAGTCCAGGGTCTCTACAGCCCCTGGGGGTTCCCAAGTTCTCTCTAGTCTGTCCCGGGTGGTGTGGTTGCCCGGCTGAGCATGATGATGCTTAATTTGTAGGAAGGGGCCCTCCAAAGTCTTTTAGGTCAAGACTCCAGAATTACCTAGATGCGCCTCTGATCCCCACTCCCCAGTGTCTGAAGGAATGTGGTGAGATGCCACTCTCTACCTGGTGGCACACTCTCTTTCTTGCCTCTCCTATGCTGTGTCTCCTTTCACCCACCCAACCCATGGCACATTCTGCTCCCCTTACCTGGCAATAATCTAACTCCTTCTCCTGCTTCCTGCAAGGAAGAGGAGGTATGGGAACCAGAGAATCTTCACAATCTTCCCAAAGAGGAGGAGGAGGAGCAGCAGCAGCAGCTGTGCTGATGGTGGCTGGGATGCCATGCTACTGGTGCAGCACTGAATAAATGGGAACACCAGACCAAGGCAGCTTGTAGAAGTGGCTGATGAATATGGAAAGAGAGAATATGTAACCTATGTGGGGTCGGGTGGCTGGGTCTATGGGAGAAAGGAAAAGAAGCAGGGGACTGGTAGGTAAGCAGGTGGGGTGGGGTGGCTGCTACCTGAGGTCACTGCCTCACCTTGCTTTAAGGAAGGGCTCACCATGGCTGTCAGAACATAAATCTGCAGTGGGTCCCAATTCTGTTGGAAACTCTGACCAAAGCAGGGATGGGAAATACAAGGAAGCTAATCACCAGCAAGGCTGCTCTTGAGCCATTCAAATGATACTCCAACTTGCTCTCCCACCATGAGAGGAGAGTGTGGGTGTGAAGGAATGAGGCCGGAACTTCCTCTTTTTGTGTTACAAAAAGATTTTGTATTGAATATGTATTTGCTTACTCCCCATGTTCAGTGTTAGAAAGCTGGGCAGGAGTCAAAGGTTCACAGCTTCTGTTCTACAGTTTGGTTGGGGAGGAAAAAGAGTTTTACTGATTAACCTGAAGGAAGAGAAGGTTTGATTTGATTGGATATGTTTTAAAATAATGGGGGCAACTTGCGTTGTTTTGATTGGTTTGTTTAGAGAAAATTGGAGGGGGAAAAGAGAATACAAGGAGGCTTGCCTGTAGCAGAAAGTTGGTGCTAGTTACAGTGGGAATGGAAGCTAGAGTCTTGGAGAGCCAGGGGAGAAGAGCAGAGAAGAGCTGCTGAAATTAGAGCTGAGGAATCACTGGGAGAGTTCAACTCAAACTCTCAGGAGAACTGAATCAGCAGCTGAAGGGTCAGTCTGGAACTGAACCACCAGAACCCGATAAAAAGCAAGACCTGAGGCTGAGAAAGCCAGGCTTGCTGCTGAAGCTGACTAGAGGGGATTATAGGAAGACTCCTGGTAAGGACTGAGTTAGGGCACAGTATTGGGTGCAAGTTAATTGGGGTGTGTTTTACTCATATTTTATTTGTTCCTTATGCTCATTTGACTGCTGTTTCTTTGTACTACAATTTCCAAAAGAATACTGTTTCAAATTGAACTGTTTTAAAAGAAAATTTCTGGTTTTGAATTTAACAAAATGTATCCTATGTCTGTTTTTCTCACTCCACACTTAGAATCCTCCACCCTACCTTTTGAATGAAACAGAGGTTTGGAAGGCTGTTTCAGTAGACACAGCAAGAGAAAATAGAAAAGTCTACTTGGTGACAGCGGTAATGCTTAAGTTCACGGGGCTGTTGGAGACCAGGCTTTGCCAGTGGGCATGTATATCTTCCCCATGTGCCATATGCACATCTGTCTCTTATCCAGCACAGGATGTGAGAGAGATGTGCATTTATCCAAACTACCCCTCAATGCATGAACTAAATATTACTTTAAAGTAGTATTTAATCTCTGTGTTGAGGAGTGGTTCTAAAAAATTGCTGGGGCTTCTGGGATTGAGTTTTGAACACTTTTACTGGGATATTGCTTCTCATCAATCAAGTATTGGAGGGGGTGGCCACATTGTGGTGCAGGCACAAGGCTAGGGCAAGGTTAGATGAGCTGATGGCTCTGAGTGGGAGGAGGAGCTTAAGTGGCTGTTATATAGTGCCTCACAATTGTAGGCTTGGAGCAACCTTCCTCTCATCACCTGGGAACAGTATGGGTTGCACTGGTCACCAATTCATCCATTTGGAATTTTGCTCTCTGGCTTGATTGGCTGTTGTCAAGCCCCCCCACTTCATACTGTTTTCAGTAGATTGTGTTGCACTGAGTTGTCAGATACAATGGAAAGGTATATAATATGCAGGGGATGAAGTCTGATTGGGGAGCATGCTAAGGCTTTTTTTTTTTTTAAAGTAAAGGAAGTAAGTAGTTTTTAACCAATCCCTCAGAGTGGAAGGAAAATTGGCTGGGATCTCCTCTTTAGCACTGCCAATCTCAAAAGCTGTCTGACTGCTGGAGGATACCTTGACTCAGTAGAGGTCAGCTCTGAGAAACAGGAGGTAGACAGTGGCTGATCTACAACATGGGCTGGGATAGCCCAAAATGGGCTCTGGGGGAAGTAGGTGGTGACCATCTTGGTGCTCCAGCAAAAATCAATGTCAGTATTTGAAGTGGTGAAATTTTAGATCTATTGCAATTTAGAATTTTAAGAGATTGTATTAAAGTGCTGGCTCTTTTGACCCCATTAATGCTGCATGATATTTTCAGTCATACATGTAATTTTACAAGTGGTCCATAGATATGCTTTTAGGAAAATAATTCATGAAGTCTTCTTAATAATTCTGGCAGACTATCATTTGAATGACCCAAGTCTACATCATCTTCTTGCTATTGCTTGTTAATTTTTTTCTTGTTAACCCCAGTGCTTATTCAGGCAAGATTCCAACATCTCAAGTCTCTTTATGCAAGCAGCGTAAACAGTTGCTGCAGAATTTCCAGATTACATGCAAGTCTGGGGAAAGACAGCTTTTTGAATTGCATTTAATAGGAACAATCACTTTTTTATTTTGCTTCAGGGTAATTGGAACTCCTGTAGCTGATGTTACCAGGAATTCTATATGAACTACTTTATAGACATCCTTTATTTCCAGCACTAGACATTATTATATCATTCTAAGCTTTTTCGACTGCATTTGTGAGAGGTATGTTATCGCAGCTGATTTAGGTTTTTTGTTTACTCAAATTATACCTGGTCTATTGTAATGCAATGTTTTAATTCTTACAGTAGGTTTATTCAAATATAGTAGGTTTAGGTTATATCCTACTGTTCTCCCTTAAATGGAAGAGTTTCTGCTCACATAAGGGGGGATCTTTTTACCAATCCCTTCCATTACCCAAGGTTTAATTACTTTGCTCAAGAATTGTACCAGGATGTAGTTGTAGTGAGGAAGTATTTTGAACTGATTACTTATATTTAGCAGAGAGACAGCAACTGTCCCTATCTAATCCCAGCACAGCATGCCTCCAGTGGTTATAGCTGGTGTCTATCTTACATTTCTTTTTAGATTTGGTGAGCCCTTTGGGCTATTATTTATTTATTATTTATGTTTCTATGTAAACACTTCAAGAACTTTTGCTGAACAGCGGTCTATAAGTATTCATAGAAGGTATTCAGCCTTCTAATCCTGCAGCAACTTACTCCCAAGAAATAGAACACAACATAAAACATGCATCTATTCAAAATCGAATAAAATACACACAGGCATGATAATTAAATATGACATATTTTCAAGATTGTCACTGAAGAAGACTTAGTCTAGTGGAAATGTGTTTGGCAAAACTACAAGACTGATCAGAAATTGGCAAAACTATGACTGATTTGACATTTCATCTCAATCAAAATGCGACACTGCAGCCACATGGGGATATTTGTCTACGCTTCTCCCATCCATCGACAATATGATATTTTGGAAATGAATTATTGAATTTAATCCTTTCAATTGGACACAGAGATCATTTTTTATGAGATCTTACTGATCCTTTTTCATAAATACTATATATATATATATATATATATATATATATATATATATATATATATGAACTGATTTGGATTAATTGTATTTAATGTAGTCTGAATACTTTTGGTGCATCAGCCTGAAAAGTGTGATCAAGCTTAAACACTCGATTTACAATTTTAAACACTGCATTTTTCACTACTGTGTATCCTATTCAAAAATGTTGCTGCATAGATGTTCAGTGGCATGAGTGCACCAGTAGATGAGGTGGGAAGATAAAATCTTGCTCCCCCTCTGTGCATAGGAAAACTATCCAGAAGAAAGTATAGCTCAGTCTAGTTGGGGCCAGAAGCTCTCAACGCCTTGAAAACTGAGTTAAAAGGCTAATAATAAAGTAAATGTGATTAACACATGGACAATTTCAGCTCTCACTTACCTTATGCTTATAATTAAGCAGCCTGGTGCTGATTTAAATGTTACCCACATGGTCATGATAAAATTTATAATTGCTTATCCATATGCTTCAGCAGAAAGGCCAAGTATGATGGATGTAGAATATATGTACTAATATACGCATTTCATTAAAAAAATACTCTGTTAACATATTATTTGTCTTAGGGACAAAGAAACCATGGATTTAGGCAGCAACAAGAGCTACAACATAGGATTAACCAGAAAAGCATGGGCAATGTACACAATGGAAACTGATCAACAAGAATATAGGAAGCCCATAAATCTGATGCCTACAAAACCTACTGCTGCTGATTCTTATTCTCATGCAGCCAGAACAAACAAAACAAACATCTCATATAGGCAGAAACAGATCTGAAAAGCAGTGCATCACTGAAAGCCCTGGCTGAACTTGAAGAAAGTCTAAGTCAACCATAAAAGATGGTGTCCCATTCACAGACATTTGCAAAGGACCTAGTATGCTTTTAAACAACTGTCAGAATCCCAGAGGACAAGGTGGGCTCCTAGCCCTTCTTGAACTCCAGAATTTGAGCACTCCCCCCAAAAGGTCAGCTTCAGGAACAGCCAGGGGTGAAGGTTAACCCGTCACCTGAGTCCTCCTCCTGGCTTGCTGCATTCAGCCAGTTCCCTCTCCTGGAGAACTCCCGGCTCCCATACTCAGAAGCAGCCCCTCATCATCAGCTGCCTTGTTTTTAAATATCCCAGTGTAGAGCTGACAGAGCTTAAAGCCTACTTCCAGCCCCGCCCCCTTCCTGACCTTGCTTCTTGTTTCCTATCACACCCAACCTAGCTGTCTCCCTAGAGTTGTTTCCTGCAGCTCTCCCTGCCTTGTCCTCTCAACCCCACTGTGATCTGATCAGCCTGGGCCCTTCTCACCCCTGTTGCCCCCTAAAGGGAACGAAAGCCTCAGAGGAGGGATGCCACGCCCTTCTCCAGACTCTACAAGGCCACCCAAGCAACCAGGTAACATGGCATCCTGACAACAACCATGGTAACTGATGTTCAGTTTCTGATTTTGCAGAATGTATCCTTACTGGTGGAAGAGAAGACTGCTTCCCCGTGAAGCAAGGTGAGGTGATAGCCTCAGGTAGTGAGTGCCGCATGGGCAGTGAATGTAGACTTGCATTTTGGGCAGTATATAAAATAACATAAATAAATAAATAAAATGTAGATACCCTTCTACCGCACCACGAGTGTCACCATCTGGCCTCATATTGTCACCCCTGGTCTTTTCCCAGTGTTCTTTCTCTGAGCTCTGCCAGCTATTCATTGGCCCTGCCTGCCACCAGAGGCTGTTACTGACTTTGCCTTTCTTCTACCCCCTTACATTTTGGTTGTGCACTCTGTCCTGGGGCTAGAACACACTGCTGCTTTCTTTATCAGGCAGCGTGCATGCCTCCAGTTTCTGCAGCCATGGTTGCTGATGCTGGCAACAAGGGAGCAGCAACATGTCAGCAAGAGTAGACAAAGGTTGGCAACATTGGATGCATGCTGCCTAATCTCACTGCCACCACTGTACTAGCAGCACCAGCAGCTGGCTCGCTCTGTCCCACTCTCTTCCCTCCAGCACCAAACGCAGACATGCTTAGTGCTGGAAGAGAGAGTGCAGCAACAGTGGGAGAAGGGCTGGAGAAACTTGAAAAGGATGTGCAGAACATTCTGAGCTGGAATGTTCTGACTTAGAATGGGCCATTGGGAGTGTTCCAAACTCAGAACAGAACACACCTAAAAAGGGGTTCTCCTGTTCCAAGCTGGGAATGGAACAAGGCCATTCTGTTTGGAATGTTCTGAGTGCTCCAGCTTTTTAAAAAAAATTAAGATAGTGAGGGCGGCACTGGAGGGCGGCACATAATTCCTTTAACTCAGACGAACCTCACTAGGGAGGCTGTTCCATAAATGGGGTGCAACCACAGAAAAGGCTCTCTCCCAAGTAGCCACCCACCTCACCTCATTTGCTGTGAGTACTGAGTACTTGGAGCAGGGCCTCGGTGACTTACCAATAAGTCATTGGTAACAATGTATACAGACTGAAGCCTCTTTCCACCTCCCAATGACATATTTTTTAATTAAATCTGAATGTCAATCTGTAGTAAAATGGCAGAACAAGCTATTCTTGGAGAAGTGTAAGGACAACTGGGAGCTGAAGCTTTGCTGAAGGACTTGTGATACACAAGGGAGAAATATTTCTAAAAGAATTGCTTTGGAGTTTGGCAGTTGGCATGGTGTTTATTTAACCAGGACTTCAGAAGCATGAAGGAGCTTCATAAATGTTCATTCACTACATAACTACCTTGCTTATTAAATTCAGAGTTCTGGTAATTTTGTCTCTTATTATATAGCATATTTGTAGAATGTCTGGGAAACAGAGAAAGCACTTTTAATGCCTTCTGTGCTAAATTCTTCTAAATTCTTCAGAAATGCCTTCTGTACTAAATTCTTGTGTTATAGAACACATGCTTATTTTGCCTATGCATGTGTGCATAAATGAATGCAGATGCTAACATTATGGTAGCTCACAGCCATACAGAGAATGAAAAAGAAGGCAGGAAACATTTTATTTTGTAATAACCTATTCTCCATTTCATAATTTCACCCCTTTAAATAACAGCAAAGATAATTCTTCTCTTGGGTCTATCTAGCCTTCAGCTTGCCTATCATTCTGACAAATGTTTGACACTTTGTCTTTGGCTTACCAGTAGTACTAGGAGTATTATTAAGAGCAACCACTATAGTGGCCTTTATGAATTAATTTTATTAGGAAGGGGGTATATTTTAAAAACAGTTTTACAACAGTTAAATGCAACCGTGTTTTAAGTTTAAAAAAAATTAATTGAGAGAAGTTGATTTATTTAGCTACACAGCAGGGTCTAATTGCTTTTCTAAAGATAAATCCCTAAGAGGATATTTTAAAAGAAATTCCTACATGAGAATGCTAAGGTAGCTGATAGTCTAGTTAGAAATAAATTGGTTTCTTGCAAAAAGCAGACCACTTCTAGTTTTTTAGACTTTCTCAGAGGTAAAACACATTCAGGGGCATATATATAAGACAGTGTTTTTCTTGCATACTATAAATTTTTTAACAAGCAATTTTTGGATTGGAGACTGCTGTTCTTAGTCTTAGGTTCTATTGGAGTTTCCCAACATTTTTATTGTTACTTTAAAGAAGCTCTGACTGGATAGTCAGAGCTGGCAAGATGGGTTAAATCTCTTTCCCGCTGCATTGTATTTCTGTCATAACTCTCCTTGTCCAAGCTCATATTAGTTCTGCATTACAAACTCTTCCTCCTACTCTGGCATCCTGGGGGTGGAGTTTTGCCCAGCATAATGGGGCGTGGCACATTTCAGAGGTTTTCTGCCAGGTCCATGTTTGTCCTCATCCAATCAGTTGTGGGCAGGGCATCTGCCTTATAGGCCAGCCCCACCCTTGGCTGCAGCAGTTCAGCATACACGCATTACCCACTTGCCCACCCAATTCCCAGGGAAAGACTAGTTGGTCAGCTTTTCTGGAGCCAAATAGAATTTTTTTGGGGGGGTCCTCACTTGACTCGTGACTAGCTGCTGGTAGGCAACCCCCCCCGCCCCCGGCTTGGCGTCTTGTTGAACATCATGTGGGCCTTATTACAAATGGGGTGATTGCCGTTAACTGATGTAGTCCTTGGCAGGTGAGTGTGCTATCAAGGGCATGTTGGGAGAGGACAACAGTGGTGTTAACTTCCATGATGTTCATGGAACAGCCCCTCAGGGCTATGTGGCCTGGAAATGTCTGGGAATGGAACCCCTTTGGGGAACTGTTTGGTTCACCCATTCAGATCTTTGGGGCTGGGGTTTGTGGTTCGGGGGAACATGACTTGGACATTCTTCCCTTGACACAGGAAACTGTGTGGCAGGGAAGAGGCTCTTGCAATAGGATACATGATATTAGCCTCTGAGCCTGGTTGATTCACTTAACAGTGGAGAGGGCAGTTGTCTTATTTGAGGTTGCTTCCCTGGGGGTGGTTTTTTTTTAATCTGCACTTGCGTTATTTGTTTATTTATTGTTCCATTGCAGATACTTGCAGATAGTTGAAAAGCAGTATATAAATATCTGTAGTAGTAGCAGCTTTAGGAAATAATTTAAAACGGAAAAGCATCATGGGCAGGGGGGAGCAGCAGCACCAAATAAAAACTGGATGTCCAACTGAAGCTGCTTTAAGGTAAAAACATAAATGTTAGGTGATCTGATCATGAACTTTGCAGTCATGTTTGGTCCATACAGTATTTTTAGAGGGTTGTTTTTTTAAAGGCAAGAGTAGGAATTGTTGGATGACATTTTGGAATACATAATTTTAGAACACTTTCTGCTTTCTATTTCTATTCTACCCGTGGAACACTTTCTATTAAAACTGTTCCACGGGTATTACATCTGGCTATTCACATTCTTCTGGATGTTTCAGCATTTCCTTATTTTCCTAATAGCAAGAGGTATTGAAAACTACTAATCTTGGCAAGCTTTACAGAGCAATCCTAGTAAATGAAAATTTAATTTATATTCTAGAGCTACTATAACAATTACAAAGGCTCAAAGAACGCTTGCTGACGAACCATTAATTCCTGGGATGATATTAAAATCTAAAGAGAGCGAAGGATGATTTATTAACTTTGTCAAGAAATAAAGGTCACATGACAAGCAATGTTTTCCAACATGTTTTCCAACATGTATATATTTTGGAAGATTTACTTTTATAAATACCTGTCGTTTAAAGTGACCCATAATAGTAACATTGCATAGGAGTTGCATGCACCTTTGCCATTACTTAAATTGGCATCATTGGCCATGATCCAAAGATCCCTAGAGATCTGATGAGCATATGGAACTAGTCAGTGTCAGCTAATGGCTCCTGTGTGCAGGAACACAGAGGCTGCATTTGCACATAACGTGAAACCAGAGGTAAATGGAGCAGAGGTTGGAAATTACGTCTGAATATGTGCAACTGCAGCTTTGTGGCAAAAGTGACCTGTGGTTTGTCTAGCCAAACTCCAATTAAAACTTTGGCTTGTAGTGAGTTTTGCAGCTGTAAACTGAGGTTATTCGGCAGCAGCATTATGTCCAAATGCAGGTGGCACCATAACCATGGTTTCATTCATTTTTTGGAGCTGCAATCATAGAGACGGCAGTGCAGACCTGCCCAGAATTGCACCCATTTCATGCCTGTGGCACTTCTCACTGGCCACCTCTCTGAGCACTTACCCTTTCCCCCTGTCTCTGATCCAGCCAAACAGTTGCTCAGCAACAGCACCACATCCCAGCCCAAATTTGTCAGCCTGTCAGATGGCAAAGTCACACAGAGGAATTCCCTCTTCCCACTATGTCCCTTGTTTCCCCCTCCTGGCAATTGAGAAAGTAAGGAGACACAATGCCAAGATGAGCACTAGGTGCTTTGCTCTCTGAAAATGAGGCAACAGTGATGCAACTTAGCAAAGAGACACATTTTAAAGTGGTGGTCCTCTTATATTTAGCAGGGGGACAGCAACTGGTCCTATTCAACCCAAGCACAGCATCCCTCCAGGGACTGTTGCTAATGTCTATCTTACGCTTCTTTTTAGATTGTGATCCCTTTGGGGACAGGGGGCCATCTTATTTATGTATTATTTATTTTTGTATGTAAACTGCTTTGAGAATTGTGTTGAAGAGTGGTATATAAATATTTGTAGTAGTAGTAGCAGCAGCAGCAGCAGCAATGCTGTTCTGAACCCAGGAATTTTGAATGAGAGTAAAGATCTGTCCCCACTCCTGGTGTTTCCCCAGTCTGCATTCCTGGCAATGCCCAGACACACGGGGCATCAAAATATCCTTTGGGCGCATAAAAGTCTTCCCTGGAGAGGGGGGCAGCTGTGCAAAAGTCCTATCATTAACCAGAGAGAGCATGAGTCCTACACATGTGGGGCTGCCTTTGAAGAGTTAGCTGAACTCATGAGCATGCAATCCAATGGAAGACTGAAGATTTTGATGTGCCTAAGGTCCTCCCCAGTAGACTGGCCCTCTCATGAGAGTGCTAGTCCACTGGCTGAAAACTACAATGGCAGCAGGAGTGTGGTTTGTTCTCCATGGACTTCTTTGCTGGGGTGAGCCCTCGCAAGAGCATCTTTGGTCACAGCGGGCCAAATCCCAGGATCCTTTGCCCTCTCTCATATACATATCCCCTCCTAGGAGGTTATCATGTTCCCTTCCTCGACCCCCCCCCCCAATTGTGCTTGTGAGACACAGCCACAGCATTCCAAAACAGCACTATCAAGTTCGGCATATCCCCTTCAAGATCATGGCCAATGGCTGCTGCTCTTGTAACATGCTGATGCCTTGCCCACAGTCTGGGGCAAGTTTTCTGTTTTCGGGGTAGGGGAACCCCTCCCTCTTCCTGGTCCACCAAGGCTGCATCCCAGCAAGCTCCATAGCGCTCACATCACCAGACTGTGGTTGCATTTTAGTGTTAAAATACTATTCTAACTTAAGCATGTGGTGTCACTATGAATAAGATTGACTCCGCCTATAGAAATATATCTAAAAGTCATAACTTGGGGCTGCCATGTGCTGAATGGGTTGACATAGATAGATCATAGAGAAAACTATGTATTATTGAATGATTAAAATTGAGATGAAAGAAGAATTTGTCAGATGTACTGCCTTTTTTCAGTTGCTTTAACCCTATTGCATGTGTGTTTCTTAAATCTGTGTCCTCATCAATAGCGAAAATCAATGGAATTATTTCCATTGCTTGTTAGGTGGGTTCTCTAGTACTACCATGGATTTTCTTCACTTAGCATTTCATGAACAGGTAAGAAGCTAGCAACTAATTTGTTTCTTTTGATTATGATTAAAGTAAAATAATGCTTTCCTCCTTCTACATTACTGTGTTTCCTTGATGAACTTCAAAGGCTTTCTTTAACTTCAAAAGCATGTTTGATCATATTCTAAAGTGGTGGCTAATTTGTTATCTTAAGTAGATGGAAGAGTTTCATACAAACAGCATGATCCAGCCAAAGTTGAGCACTATTAAGGCCTAGTGACCCCATTAGAAGAGTTAAATACGTGCTGAAATCTTTCCCACTGAATCCAAGAGGATTTAAAAGTGCTTAGCTGCATAATGCACAAAGTGCATGTATAAGCATATTATACTATTAAATAGGATAGTAATATGGAAAAGACCCACCAAACCCTTCTGAAATTAAGACCCACAAAATACCCTCTCCCCATCCCTGAGGGAAGAGGACAATCACCCAAAATTGCATCCCTTCAGGCATGACCCTGGCACATTGTAAGATTAGTTTGGGTGTTGACAGCTAATAAGGTATCTGTCAGCACCCTTATTCATATTGATACCCTGGATTCCCAATCACATTGAGGGGTCCCTGAACACTGTGTTGCTGCCCCACCAAGCTTGCTTGTTCTACTCAGATAGAATGTTTATAAGGGGCTTTGGATTATGCTTCAAGATAGTACAGAGAATCCAATGTATTAAGGCCTCCATATTCAACACAGACTAAAACATGTTATTCTCATTATACTGAAATATTTCCAGTTGCCATTGTTTATACATGATACTATGGGGAGAAAATCTGGCAAATAGTACTTCTGGTCTCTTGGACAGAAGAGGTACAGGATGTTTTAACAGACACAAGAGAGGCTAGAAAACAGACTTTTAGGCAGAGGCCCAAATAAATGGCCACACAGCAGGAACTACTATTAGTGTATTAATATTCTGTGATAATTTCTTTTTAATGTCATAGTTTCAGTTATTAACAAGTAGTGTCTGGTACCCTTTGTAAAGCATAAATAAGAAAATTCTTCTTCATCAGAGGTTCTGACTTTACATATCATAAAAAATTCCCTCACAGTGATCCACATGTTGTGCAGCACAACATGGTGCAAATCTGCCTATGATGCTGTAGGCTTCTAGAAAAGAGACAGTAGTCTTGTGCTTTTGTGCAAGAGTGTAGCTACTTAATGGAGAACACCTGAACTCCAGAAACATTAGTTAGATTTGAAACTCAGTGCTTGACCATCAGCACTAGGGCTTGCTAGGGCTTCTAGAGTTCGGCAACTTTAAATTTAAAACAAAATTTAAGGTTTTAATTTTTAGGTGATTTTTAAATTGTTAAATTGTTTTAAGTTTTTGTATAGATTTTAACTTATTTTATGCTATTGTTAACCGCCCAGAGACGAAAGTTTGGGGCGGTGTACAAATTTGATAGATAGATAGATAGATAGATAAAATAAGTATTTGTGCTCTCGTGCAAAAGTGCAGGATTGCTGATATTTTGCTAGGAGCCTGAAGCAGAAAGGGTGGATAGGCATTTTTGCATGATGGTGTGCAACATGTGGGCCAGTGACTCAACTGGACCTTATGTATTAGAAGGAAACTTAGAATACCTTTACTTGGTGATCAAAGGCAGAAATACTGTTGAAAGAGATAGAGAGAGTCATACTAATAAAACGTAAACTTGTTTCCCCCCCAGGCTATAACTTCAGCATTTTAGTAATAATCTGTGTCCAAAAGTATATTTCTGGCAATTGGATTCTTCCTATAGAAAACAGGAAAAGCAGTTAAAGTGAGCTTTGTCTTCTGTACAAATAATAAGTGTTGTGTCCATTTAAAATGGTTTGTTTCTTTTTCAAATAGAGCAAGTGGCTTCATTTATAGAATTGTTGCAATAAAACACATCATTAAAAGTTCTATTTCATGCCACCCTCTACAAATGTGATACATTGATGAACAAATTAAAAATTCAACAGAAAGATTGCTTAAAATAACATGAATATGTTTCCAGTAAAATAAGAGTTTCATTTATATTTTTAGCATACTTGAATCCCTTAAAAACATTTTTTTTAAAAAGAGGGCCTTTCAATCATCAAACAATATTTCTGTCATGGTCAATAATTCAGTATATATAAAATCTCAGCTGATGCAAAATGCTCATTAATTTTTTCATTTCCATTATGTTTTTTGTCTGTTTTTCAGTATAGAGAATGAATCCATGTTGCTTAAGTGTTGTCACTTGGTAGAGTTCATTCTTTTTCTTTTTCTTTTTAATGAACACCATGTTAACAAGAGAAACTGATGAGAAATTGGAAGTGAGAGTCCTATCTTTTCAAATGAGATTTTTTTTAGGCTAATTAATAAATGCCACCAGCATGAGGTAACATAAGCAACCAGGCCTAAACCCTTCATTTGCATCAAGTAAATTGGAAATACCGCGTTTGTCCCACATTTCATGTAGTGGAGAAATATGAGTTCGGCTTGGGTTTTATTTGTCAGAAATGGCAAAAATGTTCCAGTAGCTCATCTGAAAGCATTGATTCAGACAATAAATCTAATAAGGCTTAATGGTGATGCCTGAATACAATGTAAACCCCAGACTCATTAGAGGACTGTTCATGTTGAAGTAAAAATGCCCATCGTCCAGAAAGAAGCCTCAGAAAATCAGCTCATTTGTGTCTCCTTCAGATCTAGAGAAACTGGAAGAAGATTTTTTAAAAAAATTACAGCATCCTATAGTTCCATAATATTAGCAACATTTAAAGGTTAGTTGTTATAGCATTAGTGCACTCATAAATGCGGCTACCCTAATTCAAATTCGATTCAAAGTGCCTAACAACTAAAATTTGATTTCTTTTACAGTCTCCCTGTTAACAGTGTTCTAGGCTGATACTAGTATATGCAACAAAAATATCTTCTGCTTCCTTTCACTCTCTATCTACTAACATACCTACATTCAGATGTTTCAATAGGTACTGAAGATACCAATTTTTCTGAGAACTACTTTTGGAAAGGTAGCAAATACTGACTTCATTTAATTATTTCTTGCAGGGTCTACAGCAGGCCTGCTAAACTTAGACACCCCCCCCCGCTCTTTTTGGACTACAACTCCCATAATTCCCAGCCACAGTGGCCAATATGGAAATTGTAGGCCAACATCTGTAGTATGCTGAAGTTGAGCAGCCCTGGTCTATGGTAAGGACCACTTAGCTTCTAGGTGTAATTCAGGGTGCTAGTCTTAAACTTTAAAGCCCTACGCAGCTGGAGTCCTGACTATACGAGGAATGCCTCTTGAGCCAGCCCATCAACTCATACTGGAGGAAGGGCTCTGTTTTCATCTAGTCCCCATGCCATGGGATGCAGTGATGCCACCAGCTTGGATGGCTTTAAAAGGCGCCTTGACAAATTTATGAAGGACAGGCCTAACAATGGCTACTATTTTTTCTGACTATAGGCTCAGATGCAGGATGCCTTTGAATACTAGTTGCCGGGCAGCCACAGCAGGAGAAAGGGCATGCGTTGCCTGTAGGTTTCCCAGAGGCATCTGGTGGTCCCCTGTGTGAAACCAGATGCTGGACTAGATAGCTGTGGGCCTGGTGTTGTGTTCTTCTGTAAGAGTAGGGCTTTCACAGCTATTTCACCAGCTATTTTTGAAAGTCTTCCCAGGTTCAGTAGCAATTTGCCATGTGACATGAGGGTGGTGTGGGTAAGTGATCTTTGAGAACAAGTCTACAGCCTCATTAGGTTCATAGCCATACTAGTTCCATGTTGGGTTGTTTCCTAATGTTCTTCAGAGGGCTGCTCCGTCATCAGAAGTTCCTTCCACTTGGGGAAGGGAAGCTGTGCCTATACAACAACCATATAGGCTGGTCATTCATCTGGTAGGGGTGGGAAATCCCCAACCCTGGCCGGATGGATGAATGACCAGCCCTCACGACTCAATTACAGCCAGGTTGGGGGGTGGGGTCAGAAGACAGTGAGAGAGTGGCTGTCAGTACCCAAGCATCTCATTTTCCACTTCTCCAGCTTGATAGTATGGGCCACTACTGCTCACATAAAGCACAATATAATAGTTTAGACTCAAGGTTATGAAAGCTTGACTGATGACCACTTGGTTAAGATCTGTCAGAAAATTATGCAACTTCTCACTAGATGTGGTACACCTAAGGTAATATGCTGAAAGGTGCCGTAGACACAAGGAACCATCATCAGCTTTTCTAACAGCAGAATGATAGCTGCCTCTTCGGAGGCCAGCTGATTTGTACATGTTCGCACATTGTCACACAATTGTACAAAGATGAAGAGAGGAATAAGTGCTGCTTTTGTTGTCTCATTTGCAGACTCCACCTTGCTTGCCAGTGCCAAACAAATCTCATTAATCATTGTCACTGTGCAAATCTACCCTGAGAGTTGTCTGGCATGTGGTCAGGGTATGATGACTCTGCTCTTTTAAAAGTCGGCTTGATTTAGGTTCTGGGGGCATGGTGGCGTGTTGTACTGTGGGGCCATTCACACAACCAGGTGGGCAGGTGGAGGGGGAGGAAGGCTGGTCCAACTCACCTTTCCCCCAGATGATCGCTGGGATGTTGCTGGGTGTGCATACCACTCTCTCAGATTATCTGTGCTGTGTGGTGCAGCATGGAGCCTCGGAGGCCAGGACAACATGTCATGGCCTCCAGATATCCCACAATGCACCACATGACATGTACGGTGCCTTGGGGGATTCCCCCAGGAGATGGGTGCTCTAGTGCTCCACCCTCCTCTGTGTCGGCTGGAGCTGAATGTAGCCCCAGCGAACACACAATCCTGGAGGGCTCTCTCGAGCCTTTAACTCCAGCTAAAGGACAGGTTACGAAGCTGGGCTAGGTGGCGCTGCCCCACCAGGATTGGGCCTAATCTTGGCAGTTCTCATGCATAGCCTAACCCAGGCTGGGCTTCCCTAGCCTGTATTAGGATGCACGTGAGAACAGCCTCTGTGTGTTCAATCTCATCTTTTGTGTTTTGCTCTCAGTCTGTGTATTTTGTGACAGTGTGTATTTTGTGACACAGCTTTGTTTAGACCTTAGCAATTGCTTAACTTGTCCATATTTTAAGAAGTGCTGCTGGTTAGAAATCAATTCACAGATAACAGATTAGGTTCATTTTATTCTTTTTTATGCCTTTAGTTGAGGAATGTGTGCTGATGGCTGGAGAGACTGCACCTATCTAAACAGTGAAGCTACCAAATGAAGGCAACGCATTCCAGCCCTAGTGCCTTATATAATGCACAGTGACCCATGCCCATCACTGCTCCTAGAGCAGGTGGGGGAGGCTTTGTGCTAATGATGCGGAGCATGAGAGCAGCTGTGCCCAGCTCCAGCATTCTGAATGGGAGGCGAGCCCAGCTGTCTGGATACACAGCAGCATGGAGCCTCCCCTACTTGTGTAAGGAGTTAGAACAGGCTGGTAAGGGCTCCACCAGCAGCAAACCCGCATTCCTTTTGGGTGCACTGTGCAGTATGTAAGCTACTGTTCTTTCTGCTCTGTAAACTGCTTTGAGAACTTTTGCTGGAAAATGGTCTATAGTAATAATAGAAACAAACAGGAGGGAAAGCACCACATCAATGTAGACAGAAGGAAAAAGCAGGAATGGTACAAGGGTGATTGACTGAGGAAAACAAATTTGATTTCAACAACAACAACAACAACTAATAGGCATATATCTCTGAATGCCAAACATTGAGGACAGCATGAGTACCCTATTTGTATATTGGGTTTTTATAGTTCCCCCCCATTTCCCCAAATTCTGCCTGACAAGGCACATAAACCAGACTTTCCAGAAACAAAAATGACAATCATCACCAGGTTTATGATCAGTGTAATGTTTAATCTGATTCTGACTTACTGAAGTGTATAGAATAGGCCTTACACTTGGATAGGGATGCACACATTAAATTTGCTCCACTCTGTTGCTTGATAACAGTATAAATGCTGCTTCATTAAGAAAAATTAATTTCACCAGGTGAAGGTAAATGCCGGCTAAACTTATTAAGCTCCCTCACATCAAATTATCACACATGAGATGCTTTAAATGCCTGGTGGGATGTTCTGAATTATTTTTGATGGAAGGCAGAAGCATTTTCGATAAGAATGTGTGCTTAACTGGGTTAGGTTCCCAATGGAAGCTCCTCAACTTGACCCTTGTTTCCAAGATGTGTTCTTAGCCACTGTGAGAAAATGGTCTAACTTTCTTACCAGATTTCCCACTCTGGGATTTTAAAAATCTTACTCTACAGTTCTAAATGCATATGGAAAACACAGTCCTAAATGAATATGGAAAATATCTCAAAATGTAAAAAGCCAAATGGATTTTTTTCTGGAAAAATGCAAGAGCAGGTGCTGGGAGAAATCTTGAATTACATGGTATATCCATTCACATCATCACTCACCATATGCTAGTGCAACCAGAAGAGAGAAAGAAGACTGGGCCTTTGAAACAAACCCTGAAAAGGTTTATATTAGTTGCCCTTTCAGTATATGCCGACAGAACCAGCTTTCACAAACTGCTCTCCCTTGACCCTCTCCTACCTGGGTTAGCCCAGAGACTGTCACTACCACAAAAGTGATGGGTGCAGAAATTGTCCCAGGGGTCAACAGTGGGACCTTGTGAGTCTAATATACCCTCAGTAGTTGAGCCTGCACTGTGTCATGAACAATTCTCATCCGTCTGCAGGCCTGCCAACCATTAAGCTTGTTAGTGGGAATGACAGGGAACCCTGTCATGTGGATTCATCTACATAGGTTTTTCTGGGTTGCCAGTTCGAATCCCCGCTCGTATGTTTCCCAGACTATGGAAAACACCTATTTTGGGCAGCAGCGATCCTATGAGGCTATTCACATGATGGGGCAAAATTGAGGTAGTGGAGGCTAGCCCAATTTCGCCCTATTGTGTGAACGACTGAGCTCGGCTGTGAGCCTGGTGGTTCCTAGGCAGGTAACCCGCCTAACTACCCCTGCCCTAAAACCAGGTTTGCGGAGCGAGCGCTCTGCAAACCTGGTTTTAAAGATCGTGAGTAGCCGTGGCGTGGTTCCACGCTATGGTTACTCATGAGTAGACCCCCGGAGGGGAGGTGAAAAACCGCCTCTCGGCTCCGGGCGGTCTCCCCAGTATGCCCTGTGCACTCACACAGGGCATACTGGAGCTTCCAGGGGCCACGTGGCCCCCGAGCTCCCCAGCCCCCGCCAGCTCCATCACAGAGCCAGCAATCGTGTGGGCGACTGGTCCGGCCGCCCAGGGCTCCCGCCCGGATCATCTGCGGGGAGAGAGGGCTTAGGTGTGCTTCCCAAACTGGGTCTCACCGATCGTGAGACCTGCTCATTATCTTCCTATGCTGAAAGGCATCATCTCATACTATGTGGGAGATGGCAATGGTAAACCCCTCCTGTATTCTATCAAAGAAAACCACAGGGCTCTGTGGGCACCAGGAGTCGACACCGACTCGATGGCACACTTTACCTTTATTTGGATACCTCTCTGCTATTCCATGTTTGATATGTATATTTCTCATTAGGCAGAAATAAAAAATACCATATCTCCAATATTTTCTGTGCTCAAAAAGCAAGTAGACCCTGGTTCCACTTTTACCTCTCTAGCAGATTCCAGATGGAGTCACTGGGAGACTGTTCTGCTAAGCGAGAACTGAAGTGTGGAGTCCCACAAGGCTCCATACTTTCTCCAATGCTTTTTAACATCTACATGAATCCACTGGGAGAGATCATCAGGAGGTTGGGTGCTGGGTGTTACTAATATGCTGACAACACCCAGATTTACTTTTCCATGCTGACCTCATCAGGAAATGGCATATCTTCCCTAAATGCCTGCCTGGAGGCAGTAATAGGCTGGATGAGGGATAACAAACTGTAGTTGAATCCAAATAAGATGGAAGTACTGACTGTGGGAGGACAGGACCCAAGAGATGGTTTAGATCTGCCTGTTCTGGATAGGGTTACGCTCCCCCTGAAAGATCAGGTACGTAGCTTGGGAGTGCTTCTGGATCCAAAGGTGTCCCTGACTTCTCAGCAGTGGCCAGGAGCGCTTTCTATCAGCACTTCTTCGGCTGATACGTCAGCTATCTCCATTTCTAGAGGTTAATGACCTTAAAACAGTGGTACATATGCTGGTAACCTCCAGGCTTTACTGTAATGTGCTCTATGTGGGGCTGCCATTGTACATAGTCTGGAAAGTACAATTGGTACAGAATGCGGCAGCCAGATTGGTCTCTTGGACAACATGAAGGGACCTCATAACACCAGTTATAAAAGAACTGCACTGGCTGCCAATATGTTTCGGGGTGCTGGTTATTACCTATAAAGTCCTTAATGGCTTGAGTCCAGCCTATTTGAGAGAGTGCCTCTTCTGTGATAATCCCTGCCACCTTTTACGATCTTTTGGAGAGGTCTAGTTACAGTTGCCACCGGCTCGTTTGGTGGTGATCCAGGGCTGGGCTTTTTCTGTGGCTGCCCCAGGGCTTTGGAATATGCTTCCTGCTGAAATAAGAGCATCTCCTTCTCTGTTTGTTTTCAGGAAGAACCTCAAGGCCCTCCTGTTCTCTCAGGCTTTTAATTAGAATTAATTTTAATTGTTTTAAAAAACTTGTTTTAATAATTTTATTATATTGTTTTTATTGTCATGTATTTTAATTTGTGACTTTTAAATATTTTACATTTTGTACACTGCCTAGAGATATGCATATGAGGCGGTAGGTAGATAGATAGATAGATAGATACTGCTGTGCAAGAGCCATTAGAGTTACCCATGCTCTAGCACCCTGGAAGATTGGAAAAATGTTTCCGGTCCTACAGAATGCTTCCAGAACATGGGGATTTTGAGGGAGCTCTGAAAAGGCCATTAGAGTTTGGTTATCTCCAAACTCTAATGACTCTTGTGTAATAGTGCAGGAGGACTGGAAAAGTTGTGCGAGGACTCCTAGTGCATCCCTGCAGTCCCTCGTCATGTGCATGCTTCATTAGTTAGGATGTCAAGGCATTGTTCCTTTCTAAATGGAGTTGTTCTTTATATTTTTCAAACAAACGTAGCAGGTCTCAGGAGGCTATTCTGGAGAAGACAACCATGTATCTACAGAATCTATAGTCCAGGCCATGCGTGCATGAAGAACCACACAATACCCAGCTTTAGTAGGCTGTAGTTGGGTTTAGGAACTGGAAAGTACACTAACATCTTCAGGAATTTTACAGAAATTCTCAAACGTTCTTTGATATGATTTGCAATCTTTCATGTCAGATTTTGATTGCATTCCTGAGTCAGTGAAGGAGAAAGATAATGGTGTAAGGTAACTTGTGTTATCCAAGCAACAGTATTTTAAGTAGGGATGTGCACAAATCATGATTTGTGCACGAATTCGAAGGGAAGTTGGGGCACCTTTAAGAGCAAGGAGAGCATGTCCGTACCTGCTCCTCTGCTGCTCACTGCAGCTTCCTGCTGTGGCATCGCATTTCCTAGCACCCTTCGTGTGCTCCCCAGCACCTCTTGCATGGCAGCAGTGCAGCGAAGGCATACACTTAGCCTTTGTGCTTGCATGGCAGCCATTTGTCTGGTCAAGATCGTTGCTCACCACACAAATGGCCATCACACATGCACAGAGGTCTTGTGTGTGCCACTGCTGCATGAAAGGTGCTGGGGAGTGCAACGCCATACCAGGAGGCTGTGGCGAGTGGTGGCGGAGCAGGTTTGGGGCTGCTCTCCTCGCTCTTAAAGGTGCTCCAACTGCTCTATGAATCGGTGCATGCATTGTGATTCGTTCACATCCCTAATTTTAAGTAGTGCTAGCCATAACCATATCCTACTTAAAATAAATATTTCCCAGAGGAAAATGTTGGCCCAAGTCATGCAGAAGTTTACAATTATTAGTACATTTATGTGAATGCTTTATTCTGCTGAAATTAGGTTATTCTCAGATAGAAATAAAATATAGGTAAGCGTGGTTTATATGTAATTTCTTTTTTAAAAAACCCAGATACAATTTGAACAGGTTATTGTACCTATTCAAATCTCATTTAATGAGCTGCTTCCTTACTCTATAGAACAGGATTATTTTTCAATCTGGTTGCATACTGTGAAGAAGCAGCTCATTCAAAGAGTTTTGAATGAATCTGACGATAATGTAACAAGGTTGACCTAAAATGCAGCAAGTGTATTTGCAACATCTTCCTCCCTTCCCAGAAATATGTACCCATTTAAGTAGTTGTTCAGGAGGCGTCTGCAAACAGAGCACTTAAATGTGTACGCATGTAGAGGAATGGCAGGAAGCATTGTTTGTGTTCTGATTTTGCCTTGAGATCTTATCACGTAGCCAAATATGATTGGCTATATGACATTATCAGGAAATAACGAGGAAAGTTACTGCTTTGGGGCATCTTCATGCGATAAAACCTTTTCCTTATTTACTCCCATACACCCCACAAAATTTAATAGGAAACATTTGGCACACCATAAGAGTCTATTTTAATTGACAATGTACTTTAGTATTAGACATTATTCCAGATGAAAAGCGTTTATTTTAAAGTCACTGGCCAACATACTAAACATTCATCCACATGCTGGGAAGAAGCATCCCTTCTACAGATTGCTTCCTGAGCACATTTCGAATGTCAACTACCTTGAGTTACTCTCCCCCGCCCACCGCCCACTCTTTTCTAGACTGTATTTTGGAATACTTGGTTGCTGTTTTGATAGTCTGGAAATACTATAAAAGTACCTGAACAGTTTATTGACACCAGTTGCTAGCAGTTCCCATATCTCCCCCTGCCCCACCGCACTATGACTTAATAAAGTAATTTCAAAATGTCTGTATATCAAATGTGTCTTGTAAAAGAAAGTGAATGGTTACTGTAATTTATTGCTGTCTACCAATAAAATAAAAGTTCATTATGTGGAAAAATGGCACATACTCAAACTTCCTGGATCAAATTTTGGCATTTTGTAAGCTTAGTGAGGCTAGATGTTATCCACCTACTGTAGTATATTGATCAGTACAGATGCCTGTTTTCTAAGTATTCCAAGTCTAGAGAAATATTCCAGACTTTTAAAAATATTGTGTTCCACAGAGAGCAGTAGGCACGGAGATAGTAAATGAAAGATTTATGTCCTCCCAACAGATGGTAATTTTCAGGAGATTTGATGTTCATTGCTACACACACACACACACATACACACACACACACACATGCGCGCGTGCACACACACAAATGCATAATGAACAGCAAAAGGACCTTGGAAAGCTAATTAAAAATTGCTGAAGAAAATTCCACTTTCTGACCAATGATTTCCAAAACATTGTTTAAGAACTAGAGGGTCATATAGAAGTGATTCTTCTCAGCCTGGTGCCTATGTGTCTGATCTTCATTCCACCCGTGGTTTAAATAAATGACAATTCCACAGCCCAGAGGAAAGGCCTCCATGTGGCTATTGGCTACAGAATGGGCTGACAGAAATTGTTCATGCAGAATGCCTCCCTGTCCTAGAGTTGTTAAAGAAACTTATTCAGAGAAGTGGTTCACACTAGAATGCAGCCTCATGTGAATGTTTTAGGCTACTAGTGGACTCATAGTCAGCCTGCACTCAAAGACAGGAGGGAACATCCATATTATGGCCTTTGCATTAGAACAGGGGTTCCCAACCTGTGGTACTTCAGATGTTGCTGAACTACAGCTCCCATCATCCCCAGCCATAATAAATTGTAGCTGGGGATGATAGCAGTTGTAGTTCAACAACATCTGGAGTACCACAATTTGGGAACCACTACAGTAGAGCATTTTGTTTGTGCAGTGATTTTTGCCAGTTCCCCTTTCCTTCCGTGGCCCTCAATGTCCAAAAATATGTCCTTGAGAGCTGAGGAATCCTCAAGTATATACATTAAGGGCAGCAGAGGCAAGGGTGGGGGGAATCGGTGAAAATCATTGCATGAGCAAAATGTTCTAACGAGTGCAGTATTAGTCTGGATGCTGCCCACTGATGGTATGAACCAGTTTTTCTACATCAGAGCTCAATATTGTGATTTGTACTCCTATTGTGATTTGTACTTCTATTGTAATTTGTACTTGATTTGTATAAGTATTGTGATTTGTACTCCTATGGCACCCATACTGGAATCTCCATCAAATGATAATGGAGGTGCAGTTAAATGATAGCAAGGATTAAGTGGTGAGTACCAAGGACCCTGCCAAGAATAAAATAGTCTTGAACATCATTTTGAATCGGTCATCCCTGTTTGTAGCCGGTTGTGATACCTAGGAATTGACTGGTTTCTTTTTAGGGGCTTGTTTTTTTACACAATCAACATTCAGTGATACTTAGGATTTGTATTCTGAGAAAAGGTGGAACAAGGAATCCCAAGATGTTTCAAGCATTTTCCTCTTGCTGACTCTCTTATGTTGCTAATGGGTCACAGTGTTCCTCTATGGATCTATTTTTTAAAAAACACCATCAGAAACAACATTATTTGCTTTCATTTACTGAGATGAAAGAGTGGTGTTTCAAAAGTCCTTGACAAAGTTGTCTCACCACTTCAACTCTGGATTCACTTTTTGAGTGTGCTAAAGAAATCAAAGGTTGTGTGAATTGCTGCACCTCCATGTCGGAAAAACTCCAAACATTTTTATTTTACAGAAGTAAAATAAGCCCCCTTATGCATTTTAGAATTGACTCTAAGACAAGTAATGGTGAATACTATTCAGACTGAAGTGCAGTTTATACTGCTCTAGCTTCATGGCTAAAAGGCAGATGCACCCCGAGACCCAAGAAAGACGAGACACAAGTGATGGATTAAACTAGGGCCACTTTATTAATTTAATACAACTGCAACAAGGCAGATAAATAACTCCTAAAACTGAGTACAGGCAACTCCTCCTGTGAGATCCCCATTCCTAATGACAGTTATGATCCTACCAGGTCGAAGCAGCCGGGTTCAGGGGTTGCCAGCTACCATCCCATAGCTGGCTCACCCCTTACCATACAAATGTTGTGTGGAGGGAGGATTGCCTGAGTCACCACCCCCTGAGCTACAAAACTGAGTGGGTGAGGCAAGCCGCTCCCCAAAGGGGCTGGCTGAACACCAACAGAAGCACTACCTACCCCATCCTGCACTCACATGCCACAAAAGGGGGTAAATCTCTCAAGTCCTGTTGCAGAACAGCCAGAATCTGATAAATGAACACTTCCTGAATCCAATAAATGAATGCTGTCTTGTTGATAAAGATGGGTAAGGTAATGCTGAGTGTTAGAATGTGGAATGGCCCTGCATCCTCTGGTGAGGACCGGCCTCCCATTCTCCCTATTAATTTTCTCATGAGCCCTGTTCAAACACTTAGGGTAACCCTCACCACACCATTGCATTTGCAGGATCAGGTTGGGCCAAACCAGAAGAACGTCAGGCCAATGGGCCCTAACTACACACAGGTCAGCCAATGCCTGCAAAATGAGTGCCTTGCCTTTTAGAAGGCCCACATCATTGCATCCCAAGTGCAATATCAGAACGTGAGGTGGACCATATGCTCTAGTGTAATCCAGCAAGAGGGGTAGGAGTCGATTCTCTAGATTTCTAGGAATAAATCACAAGCATAGTGCCAGCATGCAGATGAACCCCAGCTCCCAATGAATGCACCTGTTCCTCAGAAAGCCCAGTCACAGCTGCCGTGGAAACTGCCCCCATTCTGAAAGAATGCGTGCTGAAGTCGCATGTATTACTGCCACTGCCCAGAATTGGTATTTGGTCAAGGAGGATGCCTTGATGTGGCAAAACAAAATGACCTTCCCCTCACCCTGTACTTCAATAAAAGTGGCCAATGCACAAACTGGGCAGATAGTTAGCCCTGCTAACTTGGCAAAGAGGCACCTTTTAACGTGGTGATTCTCTTTATTTAGTGGGGGGAGAGTAACTGGCCCTGTCCACCTCCAGCACAGTACCTCCGGTGACTGTTGCTTGTGTCTATCTTATGTTTCTTTTTAGATTGTGAGCCCTTTGGGGACAGGGATCCATCTTATTTATTTGTTAGTTCTCTGTGTAAACCGCCCTGAGCCATTTTTTGAAGGGCGGTATAGAAATAAAATGAAATAAAATAAATAAAAAATAAATAAAAATAAATAGTTGCCAACAGAGTGCAGGCCAGCTGAATAAGTGACCCCTTGCTGCCCTGATCACAAGATACTTCAAAAAGGCCCTGTGTGGTGCGACAACCCTACACGCAAACTTAAGGTGACCAATAATGACTTGCAGCTCGTGCAATGTGACCTTCCTAGCTGAGTGAAGGGTCCACAAATGGAATACCAGTCCACCCTAACCATGGGAGAGGACAAAGTTGACCAACTGTGTCAATCTCAATGCCCAAGAAAAGGAATACAGGATGTAGGACCCTCCATTTTCTCATGTGCCAAGGGAATGCCCAGCTCCACAGCCATGTTTTTAAAAAAGATGCATAAGCTGTTCATACTGGAAAGACCCTGCTGGACTGGCAAAAAGGAAGTCATCTAGAAAGTGAACAAGAGCATCCACACTGAAGTGGAACCATATTGCCCACTCAAGAATTGTGCTGAAATGCTCAAATGCCAAGCATGAAATTGAACAACTTATAGGAAAATCATAGTCCATGTACCACACCCCTTCAAAACGCAAATCCCAGCAGTTCGAAATCATCTGGGTGAACCAGGAGGAGCCTATAAGGGGATGTAATTTCACACTTAGCTATCAAAGCCCCACCTTCCTGTCCAGGGTAGATAGATGGAGATAGTAGGTCTCAAAGGATGTGTATTGTACAGTGCACATCTGGTGTGGGATGAAGTCTTTAACTGACCCACCTTTTGGAAAGGACAAATGATAGGTCAATATCTCCCCAGGACTTTTTGAGGATATAATGCCCAGCAGAGAAATCCTCAATCAAGACACCGGGGGCCTGGCAAATGGATCAAATACTCTGCCCTTATTAACTTTCTCCTTAATTTTAGCATGAACAATATGCTCCAAGCCCCTCACTGGTTTAAGATTAGTGGAATTAAGAAGCACTCTAGCACCCATAAAAGGAATACAAAAACCTTAGACAAAAACACTCGCCCCACTAACCTCGTTTAAGGGGAGTGCTACTTTGGCGGGCTAGCCACAGTTGAACCACCAGGCTCGTGGTGGAAAGCTTTGGTGTGAGGGTTTTCCCTTTCCCTTCCCAGCTCCCATTTTAGGAGGCATGCTGCTCACAACCTAAGCCAAACAAGGAAGGGTAATCTAAATGGACCAGAATGGAGACCCCCTGTCCTAGTCCAAAACTCTAACCACAAGCAGGGAAGTTGGGGGTTGGGGGGGCATCATTGTATTGTGTTGTGTTGTATTGTGTTATTTATTGAGGACTAGGATTGCTGCTCTTATAGCAGGTAAAATCCCACCAAATAAATATTGTGCTCAATACAAGTACTGGAATGGGATTGGGAAAGCCGCAAAACCCACAGGAAAACAATTCTGGACTGTAAAAGATCCAAGGCAAGGGATGCACTTAGCGACCAGGAGAAGGTCATCCCCTGACTCAGCACGCGCTTCAGACAGCCCTGGGCAATAATGGTGCTGAAGAGGCCTGCTTGCCACAATGCTCCTGGCCCTGGGGAATGACACTAATGGCACCGGAGAGGCCTGCTCACCACAAAGCTCCTGGCCCTGGAGAACAACACTCCTGTACCTCTGCCCATCACAATCACCAGCCCAGCATGAAATGACAAAGCTCCATATCCCAGAGCAAATGCGGAAGAGAGAACTGAGGAAGAGAGAACTGGTACCATACCGCCCCCGCTGCCCTAAATCGACTCCATCGCAGCTGCATAACTGCATGCCTAAGTTGATGGGCTGAAAGAGATTGAGAGAGAGAGAGAGAGAGGAGGGAAGCTGAAAGGAGCAGCCTCCCAACCCACCTTTGATAGGCCATGCAACACACGTGGCCACAGATAACGTGCCTCTTGCCCTTGCCTTCCCAGGCCCAGGACACAACCCCACCTCCCCACTGACCGATTGGGCATGCGGCAGAAAAGTAGCAATTACAGCCATACATAAATATTATTGCAATATCATCATCATCATCATCATCATCATCATCATCATCATCATCATCATCTACTACTACTACTACTACCACCACCACCATAAATATTTATATACCACTTTTCAACACGTTTCCAAAGTACTATACATAGAAGAAAAATAAATAAATATGGATCCCTGTCCCCAAAGGGCTCACAGTCTAAAAAGAAACATAAGATAGACACTAGCAACAACTAGTTGGAGGGATGCTGTGCTGGGGTTGGATATGGCCAGTTGCTCTACCCCATTAATAAGAGAACCAACACTTTTTAAAGGTGCCTCTTTGCTCAGTTAGCAGGGGATATCTACCTGATGTTTGTATTTACTCCTTGTTCACTTCATGTAATGAGACTTTTGAGAGGAGAGCTGGTTTTGTGATAGCAAGCATGACTTGTCCCCTTTGCTAAGCAGGGTCCACCCTGGTTGCATATGAATGGGACACACTCTGGGAAAAGCAGAAGGCCCCAGATTCCCTCCCTGGCATCTCAAGATAGGGCTGAGAGAGACTTCTGCCAGCAACCTTGAAGAAGCTGCTGCCAGTCTGTGTAGACAATACTGAGCTAGATGGACCAATGGCCTGACTCAGTATATGGCAGCTTCCCATGTTCCTATGTCCACAGCTAGGGTATATACTACAACAGGGTTATTGTGACACTGTCAAATGCCCAACCCAGAAGTGGATCAGAGGGACATACCTATAATTTCTCAGTGAAAAATGCCTGTTAAGCCTGAATTCAGCCAATAGTCATTTATGCGGAGTATGGAAATCAACATTGCTGTCGTTATACAACTTGGTATCTAACTGGGGGCATTTGGAAGTGCTGCTGGAGATCGGCTGAACTCAGGCAATGTAAAGCTTGAGCCAAAAACACACATGTGGTAAAAAGAGATGAGGAGAATTCTTTGAAGGAATGATTCTGTGGGAGGAGTCCTATGAGACAGGGTGGGGAGTCAGAAGGAACATTATTTAGTCATGTTAATATTGCCTTCTGTGAAACTTCTTAAAGTTAATCCAGCCAAGACATCAAGTTAATTAATATATCTGAATTGAGAACTCTTTGACCACCTGGTACTGTGTGGGAAGGCAAACTCTCGTACACTAAACTATTATTTTCTAGGGCAATTGTGAGTAAAAGGCATAAGGGAATAAACATGGACAGCCCATTTATCCTTTGTAGATACTTGGCCAGCATAATAGGATGAATGCAAAAATGCCTCTGGGATAGATTTATATAAGGCTGCAGGAGTGGTTGTCATGAACAACTTTCCACTGTGTAAGTCATACAGCTGAGGTTTCCCAGATCTTCTGTTTACAGTTGGATGGTGTCCCCCTGAAACACCTGCTAGTGTTATGAAGGACAGCATATTCCATTAGCACATGCAGTTGTTGGAGAAAAGCAAATTGGAAAATGATGGAATTGATGACATGGTTATTGGAACAGACTAAAAAACTAATGGACCTTTATTTTGCATCTCATCGAGATATATCGTTTACCAGAATTATTCCACATACTTAAATTGCTTTATTCTTGAGAGTCTTTGTATGAGAGCAGGGTCGGGCATTTGTTCTCTTTCTTATACTGTCTCGAAAGCTCGGTATGGTGCTTAATTGAATCACTTTATGTCTTAAAAGGAAAACATCTAAGCATGCATTGTGGAAAGGATATTTTTTAGGGCTAATGCTGCTGTGATGGGATCAAGGAAATTCTCAACAACACTGCACATTTTTCAACGGAGTCTTTGAAAATGTGTATCCTCGTATTAAGTACATCATCTGTGAACTGTACATACAGCTGGCTATCATCAGCTATGGAAAGCAGTAAGCCATGAACATCAGCCATTCAACAGATGGTGCTAGGAAAGTCCCAGCTGCACTTTTGGTACTCACTTGCTGAAAGTTTGTCTCAGGGAAATCAATAAAATTTATTTCAGCATAATGGGTACAGGACAAGACTGCCAGCCTTGAGAAATAAAGGCAATCCAATGCATTTTAAGCCAGTGAGTTTCTTGAGCAAGGACTTCTAAATATTCTTGGAGGGAGATATGTTTTTCTTCTTTTCTCCCAACATACTAAATGTCATACTTTTCTGTAAGGTGGGAGAAGAGAAGGCAATATATCAAGTAATTTCTGATTATTTTTATTCAAGACTTCTTATTGTACCTTTGACAAAGTCCTTTCTGCTTTCTGTGGCTTAAGGCTTTGCCTCTCCTTTCAACTTGAGCGTATTGTATATTCATAGAAACTGAACAATTTCCCAAGGAAAATAATTCTTGAGCTTGCCTTTAAACTGGTCATTCTCTCCTTTATTATTAAAATACTTCTACGTGATGAAATAATAGCAATATAAAATGGTTCAAAAATAAGGAAGGTTTCTATGGTGATTATGGGTGCTTTTCATAGAACTCTGTGAATTATTCTCTGATTTCCAAAGTGTATGACTCTAGCTTTTGTTGCACAGAAGAAAACGGGTCAAAGCAGAAATGTTAATGTTTTCTTCCTGAGTGATATTCTTTGCATTTTGGATCATAAACACAATGCTTACAGTTTAGAAAGAACGTTTCATCTCCACATGGAAAAAACCCAGTTGCCATGAGGTTTGATTCTTTTTGTGGTTGCTTCTTGTGTTATTCTAAGGTTGCTTGTCATATGGTGTGCTGATGATATGCCTACTTCCTTTATGATTTAATAGACAAAAGTTGGGTTTTTAAAAATTTGATTTTGAAAAGTCAAGTCTATTGCTCAGTTTGCCATAAACTGAGAGTCACTCTGGAATAATGGTTACAGTGAGCCCTTTCTCGTGATCTGTGAGAAGGGCTTGACAGGCGGGCAGGGAGGATGGTTTCATTACTTTAACTTCCCTGCAGACAATACACAGAGGGCGCTGGGTGCATGGATAATTCACCCAGACAATCCTCCACTACCTCCGGCAGCATGGAGGGTCAGGGGCTGGAACGCATTGTTCCACCCCCCCCCAAGGAACTCCAATAATGCAAGTGTGCGGTGCACTCTGGGTTTCCCCCAGCACCGACCAGGAGCCCTACAGTCTGCCAGCCTTGGCTGCAAGCAGCCGTGTCTGGTAGATGCTTGAAAAAATGAGTCTAAGGGAGCACTTGTTCTCTTAACCACGTTTAAAGCTGCGGGCTCCGCAGGCGGGTTTGCCATGGCGGTGGCACCGGCAGCCACTTGCTTCCCACTGCTTCTCACAAGCAGCCAGGAGCAGGCCTGGCTGCCTTAACCCACTCTTGGCTGCTCATGAGAATGGCCTCAGCGTTAGACTAGTCCTGAGGATCTAAGTTCAAATTGCTACTTGGGTGATTTGGATGAGTCACCTACTTTCAGATCTACCTACTTCACAAGATTGTGAGGAGATACACCACATAAGGTGTATCCTTGGAAGAAAGGAGGGGTGGTATAAATGTAATATTCTGGAGTTGTCTAAAGATGCTAGTTGTCCACTTAAAGTTCTCCAATTTGTAAAATGTGAATAACAGAAGCCTATTTTGCAGGGATTTTGCTAGGGAAACAATGATACTTGTTACAGTGCTAGTGTAGTGATAATCATCAATAGTGATCATCAATAAACATAATAACTCCAGGTCTGAATTGTATTGACTGATCTGTCCTGAGTTTGCATATGGTTGGTTTTTCTACCTTACAGTAGCCTTCTAAAGCTGTGATTCAGCCAAGCAATTTAATAGTTTCCTATGATTTTGCTAGTAGCTTGTGTTATCAAATTATTAGTCTTATTAGTCTTTAGACAATCATTTTGTTACTGAGCCAATGTAAATCGGTAAACCACCTTAGTTTTGCCACAGGCTTCATTTCTAATAAACGGTTTCTGACAAATGAAAGTATCAAAAGAATTTCATTTTGGAAGAATGACAAACATCAGTGGCTTGAAAACAGATTTGAAGGACCAATTGTCAAGCACAAAAGAACTACTGCTGTGTGTGAATAGTAAGAGCTCATTTTATTAGAATGACTTATGGATTAATAATTGTAAGCCACCATTAGAATTCTTTCTTCTTTTTCTCATTAAGTGATATAGGCTCAAATATATCCATCCATTAAAGAAGAGCTATCCAGCCTTAGTATGTAGGCTAGCATTTTCCTCTTGAAACAATTGGTATTTAATGAGCATGAAAAGAGTATTTTGAAGACACCACATACATATGTGAGTGATTCATTCACACTGTTTTAATGTACAGTGTAAAAGTTTTTTAGATCAATTGGACCCCAATATAGCCTCATTCCATTAAAATTGCAAGGCTTTTATTTTCATCCCATTAAGTATTATCAAAACCACTCATCTATAGCTTAACCTCTCTGAGTTACCTGTAATAAATGTGCAGATTTTTTTTTGATGTACCAAGAACAATTTAAAACAAAACAGAGATCTTGTACTCCCTTACAATTTAAATTGCCCATTAGGGGGTGCATCTAACCCAGAATGCACTCTATGCAAACTTTAGAAGAAACCATTTTATTCAAAAATGAGTCAGATAAAAATGAATCTAGCTCTCTATACATAGGTGAGCATAGCTCCACTCTAGTCTAATGATCAAGTCGTCACATTGCTACAAAGTTGTCACCTTGGTAAAATAACTGGAGTTTGATGGATTGGTTGAATTAAAACATTGAGTAAAAATATTAGAGCTACACCAATTTTTCACTTATTGTTGAGTTCAACAATGTGCTTTGAGGGTACAAAATGCAAGATTTCATTTGCTGAATACTGTTTCACAATTTTGCAGCCCTTCTTTTTAGGGGAAGGGCCATAGCTCACTGGCTGAGCACAAGCTTTCGTGATGAAGGTCCCAGGTACAATCCCCAGCATCTTGGTACAACAAGGAAAGATTCTTGCCTTGAGAGTAATTTCCAGTCAGCATAGTCAATACTGAGCTAAATGGACTAATCGTCTGACTTAGTAAAAGACAGTTGTATGTGCTCATCTATTTTTTAACAGAGTTTCTCCTTTCTACTTCAAATCCTTCAAGTTTCTTTATCAAATTTAGTGGGTGGAGAAGGACCTGGCATATTATTTTAACCTACCCAGCTGCAGGTCTGTGAAATCCCTGGGGTTCTTTATGGAGTCTGTATCTCTCTTCCTACTCCAAGAGTCCTGAAACCCCTGGTTATAACTGGATTAATGGGGGCTTACTTATTTTAGCTTTACTCTTTTTTCACTTTAAATTTTTATTGGTTTTTACAATAGCTTTAACATTTCAATTTACCTTCATTATCTAATTCTACATAAGTAATTATTGACTTCCCGCTTGCCTATCTGCACAGTTCACAATAACTATACATATAGTTGTTGCTATAATAATTCAAAACATACATACTCACAATGCTACTTGATTTTACCCAACCCAACCTGCTGTTATTACTATATTTCAAACCCTTCTGAAAAGTCCATATTGGAAAAAATAATTCTTTAAGTAAAGCAAAAATAGTTCCCAGTCCTCTTAGAAACATTCCAAATTTTCATCTCTTATAAGCGCTGTAAGCTTTGCCATCTCAGCATATTCCAAATTTTTTATCAACCAGTCTTCTTATGAGGGCATTTTAGTGTCTTTCCATTTATGCACATATACTAGCCTGGCCACCGTGGCTGCATACATTTACAAAATGTTAAATTTCTTCTGGAGAACTCTCCTTGAGCTATTCCCAGCAGAAAGGATTCTGGCCTCTTGGGAAATGTCACTTTAAAGATTTTCTTCAGCTCATTATATATCATATCCCAAAAAACCTTTGCCTTCCCTCATGACCACCACATATGGAAAAAAGTTCCTTCACATTGTCCACATTTCCAACATTTGTTTGAAACATTCTTATACATTAATGCTAATTTTTTTGGTGTCAGATACCACCTATACATCATTTTATAATAATTTTCTTTTAAAGTATAATATGCAGTAAACTTTAAATCAGTTTTCCATAATTTTCCCCAAGCAGCCATATCTATATTATGACCCACATCTTGAGCCCATTTTATCATAGTCGTTTTAACTTTATTTTAGCTTTACTGCTAGGTTTAATCCATCCAGGACAGCATCCAGACTAATGTTCTACTCGGGGATGTATGTTCTGCTCATTTGGGTGGGGGGCTGAATTCCATCAACTCACTCTTCTTTCTGCTGCCTCCAATAATGTGATCTAAAAGTTGTGGGCGATCAGGGTCATACTTTCAGGGGCCTTGGGAGCGGATCATTGAAAATCAGCCCTACTCCTGTTGCACAAGAGGAACATACTTCCTGAGTGCAATGTTCGTCTGGATTCTTAACACAGTAAATTGTGGTAGACATCACTATTCACTGGCTGAATTCAGACATAACATGAAACCAGAGGTAAATGGGGCAGAGGTTGGAACTCCATTATGTCCAAATTCGTGATACCACAGTTTTGAGCTGAAACCGACCTGAGGTTTGCCTTGCCAAACTCCAGTTTGAATCTTTGGTTTGCACAAAGGTTAGCTGCTGAGACCTCTGAACCTTTGGTTGGGCTGCCAAAGCATTATGTCTAGTCCCAGACAATGGAAAAAAATATATGAGGGATTGCACGACAAAACAGCAGCAAATTGGGTGAGACCATGCAAAAATAATGGTAATGATAGCAATAGGAATTGATAACACTCCCAAAACATACAGCACTATCAAAACTCTTGTTCATGAGAAGAATCCAACCTATACATTATTGTGACAAAATCCAAACACTTTCAATGTTGTGAAAATATGCATTATTATTTTTTGAGTATATACAAAAAAAAGACCTCAAAGGGTTTTTGATATAGAAATCACTTAAACTTTCACTGCATAAATGGGGTATCTGGGGTCAGATGTTCAAATTTTATGAAATTACTAGCCTAATGATTAGGTGTAACCCAGATGCTCTGCTGACTAAAGAAATTCCAACTCAGAAAGGGGTCAAGCAAGGCTGTATCTTGGCCCCTCCTCTTTTTAACATCTATATTAATTCTCTTATTGAATGGCTTTCTGGGAGAGATATACACCCCCCTAAGTTAACAGGTAAGAATATAACTGTGCTCCTGTATGCAGATGATGCAGTCATACTTTCACAGACCCCAGTTGGAATTCAGAGAGTCCTGGGGACCCTTGCCAACTACTGCAAAGAAAATTGCCTGAAAATAAACTATCAAAAAACAAAGGTGATGACCCCCCCCCCCAAAAGCCAGTACTGAGAAATTGCTCTGTTGAAGGGAATAAGATCAAACAAGGAAAGTCCTTTAAGTACTTGGGGGTAGTATTTCAGAACATATGTACATGGACAACTCAGATAGATTATGCATCTCAATCTGTTTACAGGAGTGTTGCGGCTATCCTGAGATTTTTCTGCTCAGAAGGAGGTTTCTTTATCCCGGCAGCTATCAAACTTTATGAAGCTAAATCATTGTCACAGCTCTTATATGGAGCACAGCTTGGCCCATACCCCTCTTTCTCAGGGCTTGGAGTCATACAATGAAAATTTTTGAGGGCAATATTTCAAGTCCCTTGTTGTGTCTCTAATGCACATTTACAGCTAGAAGCAGGGCTTCCAAAATTTGAAACCAAGGTGAGGGTAGCTGTTGTCTAATTCTGTCTGAAGTTGATCTTTCATCCAGTGGGTTTTGCCCCACATACCCTTGTAGATAACTTCCAATCCACATGGAAGAAAGCCTTGCAGCAAATATTTCAAGCATATATGTTTTCTAATCTCTGATCCCTTTGGGGTATAAGAAAGCTAGGCTGTCCTTTAGAACAATGCATTCTAGATGAAGAATGGCAAAATGATGTGGGTTCTATTCCTGCCCACATTATCTATTACAGTTTAATTTTTAATAATAGGTTACTGGATTATCTTATCTCAAATTTTCAAACACCTGAGGATGTTCTCCCTGACCTACTTTCATGCACTTCCCACTGTGGTACTAGATTGGAGATTTCTTAAAATTTCTTACCTGGAGTGTTTGTGTCCCTGCGGTTTGGGAGACGTTGAAATGGTAAAGCATGTTTTATTGTACTGCTTATTTTAAAAGAAATTACATGAAGATTTTATTTCTCCTTTTTAAAATAAAGGTTTCCTGGTCATTCTGAATATATTAATGTTTGTCTTTTCTTTTATTGGGCCAGAATCAAATAATCATTTAAACATTGCTAGATTTTGTGTGGTGGCAAACAGATCTGCAAACAGAATTCATTGTGGGATTATTCAAAATTCTTGCTGAATTTAAATGTAGTAGTATATTTTAGGTATGGGCATGTTCTGTTTTTAACAGTTGTAACAATCGGTTTGGTGTATTTTCCTTTTGCTGGTTGATGACCGAAATAAAGTGTGAATAGAATAGAGTAGAATAGAACAAAGAAACAGAATCTCCTGTTTCTGGGGTTTCTGAGGCAGGTGAAGGAATAAAAACCCTGATAGCTTGCTATTTCATCAGTCTGCAGTGCTACTTAGTAAAGTAGGTTTGAGGACAACAGGATCTGAATTGGAGCTTAAGAAGAATAAAGATTAACTAAGCAGGGAATGCTGCAACCATGAAGGACCTTGTAGGTTACAAGCAGATTTTTTATCTCATTTCTTGACTTTATGGGAAATCTGTGTAATGACTCACAAGAAGAGGTGAAATATGATAACATTTTGTGTTTGTGACTAACCTTTCCTCATAACTGTGCACTATCTATATTTTTCTTAAGATGAGTTTGGAACACCATCTGCTGTAAGTGATAATGAGTGAATAAAGTGGTGAGAGCATGGAGAAGCAAAGTCAGCCAGGGAAAGTAAGGATTTCAATCAGGTTATATGTTTCAGGTAGCAAAAGGATTGTTTTATCATCTTGACTCAACACCAGTTGGGAATTCAAGGTGACACTGAATCTTTATGAGGAGGTACTGAGGCTATAACTGGAAATTAGGTTAGGAGAATGTCATCATGAAAGACTGCAAGTAGACCATAGCTACCTGTAAGTCCTGCAATGGCTTTCTTTTAAAATTTCGATCCCCAATCCATCAAGGGCAAATTGTGCATGGGAGTAGATTTTCCATGCCTGGATTCTCTTCAGGATTGAGAAACAGATGTATAGTACAGTATCCCCAGCACAGCATGGCTGTTGCTGGTGTCAATCTTATGTTTCTTTTTTAGATTGTGAGCCCTTTGGGGACAGGGAGCCATTTTATTTATTTATTTTTAACTATGTAAACCGCTTTGGGGACTTTGGTTGAAAAGCAGTATGTAAATATTAGTAGTGTTTGTATTGAGATCCAGTATGATGTAGTAGATATTGTTGGCCTTTGGGTGGTGAAGTCTGGTGAAACCTAGTTTCAGATTCATACTGATCTATTAAGCTTGTGTTTTTGAGCCAGCCACCATTTGTAATCTGCATCTAAAGGGTTGGAGAATAAAATGAGATGATTTCATATACATTGCCTTAAGCTCCTTAGATGAAGGGTAGAATATGCATCCAGAGGTGAGTCATCCATTTTTATCAACCATATACATTGCATTGTGTTGCGTACTTTGGTGATATGTACATTCTGATCAAACCTACTGTATGTCTGGGAATATAGTCTGCTAATTCAGGCTTTGTGTTTTGCAATAGGTGTCTATTCCTGTATCAGGGACATTAAACTGTACCATTAGATGGGTACACCAACACTGCAAAAAGGTTGGTCCCTCACCATCATTTATTTTATCCCTGAATGTACTTTCCAGATTGGGCACAGAGTCAAAATACATGCTGCATATACTTTATCTTGATACAAGGGAGAGGGAGTGTATCTTTCACTTTAAAATAGATATCTAGCAGACTTTTTAATTCCCCTGATCCTGGGAAAGGTGCAGGGTTCCTGGGAATTGTAGTATTTTCCAGAATTTATGAAAGGCCTACAGTCCCAGCATAGTGAGAGACTTTCCCAGGGCAATCAAAACCCAAACAATTTGTTCTAATAAGACCTAATCAGCCTACTTTCCTTTTACTGTCTCTACAATTGGACTATATTTGGTTCAAATCGAGGTCCACAAGTTAGATCCCCTACATGTCAAATGTTCATGTGTCTGCCATCTTGGATTGGGGTGGATGACATCATTACAAACTATACCATTGGGGTGTCCCTGTGTGTCACTCACTACAACTGTAGTGATTTGAACCAAATTTGAATTAAAATTGGTTAGACAGTCCTCAGGTTAGTGCACTTGTGCCTCAAAAGTTCACACGTCCACCATCTTAGATTGGGGTGGATGACATCGTCACAAACTACACCATTGGGGCATCCCTATGTGTCCATACAGCTGTAGCAAATTTAGTTCAAATCAGTTAGACTGTCCACAAGTTAGTACACTTGTGCCTCAAAAGTTTACGGGTCTGCCATCTTTAAGTGGATTATATCATCACAATCTACACCATTGAGGTGTCCCTATGTGTCCCTACAGCTGTAGCAAATTTGGTTCATATCGGTTAAGTGTTTCACAAGTTAGCTCACTTGTGGCTCAAAGTTTATGCTTCTGCCATCTGGAATCAGGGTGGATGACATCATTGCAAACTACACCACTGAGGTGTCCCTGTGTGTCACTCACTACGACTGTACCTAATTTGGTCCAAATCAGTTAGACAGTCCATATGCTAGCCCACTTGCACCTCAAACATTCACACATCTACCATCTTGGCCTAGAGTAGATGACCTCATCACAAACTATGCCACTGAGATGTCCCTATGTGTCCCTACAGCTGCAGCAAATTTGGTTCAAATCGGTTAAGTGGTTCACAAGTTAGCCCACTTGCACCTCAAAAGTTTATGTGTCTGCCACCTTGAATCGGTGTGGATGACATCATCACAAACTAAGCCATTGAGGTGCCCCTATGTGTCATTCACTGCAACTGTACCTAATTTGGTTTAAGTTGGTTAGACAGTCCACAAATTAGCCTGCTTATGCCTCAGATGTTCATGTGGCTGCCATCTTGGAGTGGATGACATCATCACACAACATGTCATTAGGGCATGCCTATGTGTCCCTACAGCTGCAGCAATTTTCGTTCAAATCAGTTAGGTGGTTCACAAGTTAGCCCACTTGCACCTCAAAAGTTTACATGCCCACCATCTTGGAGCAGGGTGGGTGACATCATCACAAACTATGCTGTTGAAGTATCCCTATGTGCTCCTACAACTGTACCCAAATTGGTTCATATTGGCGCAGGCATTGAGAAGTTGATAGTGGGGGGACACACACACTGACAGACACACACACATTCACACAGAATGCCGGGTGATCTCATCCGCCTACTGGCAAGTAGGCTAAAAATGTCTGCCTAAAGCATTTTTCAAAGTAAAGCCTCTGCTATAGCCACTGTTCTGTCTTCTGTCTTTTCTGGCAAGTACGTTTAGTGGAGGGAGCACTGAGGTGTGAGGAAGCCAAGACAAAGTTTCCGCAGCTAGATTGGAAGTGAATCAGCCGAATGACCCCAGTTTGACCTGATTAGCCTTGAAACAGATAGTGGTTTGATTCAGGGAGAACAGGGTAAATCAGGCCAAATTTGGGCTAATTTGCTTTGGCTGTGATTTTTCCATTGAAGCTTTGCACAGGTTTAGCATTTGGCTAACTCTAACTCTAAGAGGTAGTCCATCCAAGGTACAAAGAAAGATGATGGAGCAACCTTGCTGAAGCAAAGGTGGTTTGGGTCTGGTTTAAAATAAAAGAAGAGATGTATAAATAGAAATTAAGGCCTGGAATTTACTGCCTGGGAACCAATGTTTCCTTAGTCTGGAAGTCAGTCACTGCCTTGCATTCCAGAGTGGAAGAAAGATGGGCTATAAATGTAATGACAATAAAGGAGCTGCCTGAGGACCAGAAGAAGATCTCTCTCCTTCCGCCCTGAAGAGCCATCTTCTCACAATTAAGAAGTCAGCAGGAGACTACGCAAGCCTGGTTTTGTTTTGTTTTTAATTAAGCCAAGAACCCGTGGTGGGTTAGTCTGGGGAGATGTGTCTGGGGGAGCAAAAAAGTGGGTCTGGAGTGGGGGCGGCAATATCACGGGTAGCGGGCAGAGGGAGGTATGGCGGTGGGAGTTGGGCAGGCCGTTACAGGGGAAAACGGTCCAGGCAATTGAGGCCTGTTCCTTTTTCCGGCCCTTCTCCCAACCCTCTGACCCTAGGGAGCTCTGGGAACACTCCTTCGAGGATTAGGGTGCTGCTGCTGAATGCCAGGTCAGTTAACGCAAAAACATCTCTCATCCATGATCTGATTGTGGATGAGCGTGCTGACCTGGTATGTGTGACGGAGACCTGGTTGGATGCGCTGGGCGGGGTCGGTCTCTCTCAGCTTTGTCCTCCAGGTTTCCAGATCGTGCAGCAGCCCCGCCTCGAGGGTCGGGGAGGAGGCGTTGCAGTCATCTTTCGAGAGACCCTCCCCGTTTCCAGGTGCCCAGTCAGGCAATCTCAGAATTTCGAGTGTTTGTCCTTGAGGGTGGGCCTCCGAGATAGGCTGGGGATTCTGTTGGTGTACCGACCACCCCGCTGCACTTCAGTCTCCCTACCTGAGCTGGCGGGGGTGGTCTCGGAGGTGGCCTTGGGTTCCTCCAGGCTTATTGTTTTGGGGGATTTCAATGTCCACGCTGAGGCCCCCCTAGTGGGTGCGGCTCAGGATTTCATGGCCTCCATGGCAACCATGGGCCTGTCTCAATTGGTATCGGGCCCTACCCATGTGGCGGGACACACTCTGGATCTGGTTTTTGCCGACCGGGAAATAAATGATCTGGAGGTGGGGGAATTTGAGACCACTCCCTTGTCATGGACAGATCATCACCTGGTGGGGTTTAGTTTGACTGCTCCGTCTGCCCTCTGCAGGGGTGGTGGGCCGATTAAGATGGTCCGCCCCCGGAGGCTTATGGATCCACTTGGATTCCAGACGGCCCTCGGGGAGTTTCCAGTGTCCAGAGCTGGTGACCCTGTCGACGCCTTGGTTGATCTCTGGAATGGAGAGATGGCCCGGGCTGTTGACACGGTTGCCCCCAAGCGCCCTCTCCGGCTTAGTGGAGCCCATTCCGCTCCTTGGTTTTCCTCGGAGCTTAGGGCGATGAAGCAGCTCGGACGACGGCTGGAGCGACGCTGGAGGAAGAGTCGTCACGAATCCGATCGAACACGGGCTAGAACCCATTTTAGGGACTACGCCGTGGCGGTGGGGGCGGCGAAGAAACGTTTTTTCTCCGCCTCCATTGCGTCTGCTCAGTGCAGGCAAACAGAGCTGTTTCGTGTGGTGAAAACATTGCTCCACACATCCCCCCGGACAATGGGGGAGAAGCCATCTACAGCTCTTTGTGATCGGTTTGCCTGTCACTTTGCAGATAAAGTCGCTTGCATCCGTGCTGACCTGGACTCCAGAGTTTTGGCAGTTCCGGCAGACGTGCCTTTGGCACCATCTGGTCCCGTTGTGTTGGATTCTTTTCGGTTGGTGAGGCCTGAGGATGTGGACAAGATCCTGGGCAGTGTGCGGGCGACTTCGTGCGCTCTTGACCCTTGCCCTTCATGGCTAATAAAAGCTGCCAGGGAGGGGACAGGCAGATGGCTGGAGGTGATGGTTAATGCTTCATTAAGGGAGGGCAGGATGCCATCGTGCCTTAAGGAGGCGGTGGTAAGACCTCTATTAAAAAAGCCCTCCCTTGATCCCTCCAGCCTAGACAACTATAGACCTGTGTCTAACCTGCCCTTTTTGGGCAAGGTGATGGAGCGTGTGGTGGCGTCCCAGCTGCAGAGGGTCTTGGATGATACGGATTATCTGGACCCTTTTCAATCTGGCTTCCGCCCCGGGTATGGGACTGAGACTGCCTTGGTCGCTCTAGTGGATGACCTACGCCGGGAACTAGACAGGGGGAGTGCGTCCCTGTTGGTTCTGCTGGACCTCTCGGCAGCGTTCGATACCATCGACCATGGTATCCTTCTGGGCCGCCTCTCGAGTATGGGAATCGGAGGCACTGCGTTGCAGTGGTTCCGGTCCTTTCTTGAGGGGAGGGTCCAGAAGGTGGTGCTGGGGGACTACTGCTCGGCCCCGTGGCCGTTGGCCTGTGGGGTCCCGCAGGGTTCGGTCTTGTCCCCCATGCTGTTTAACATCTACATGAAGCCGCTGGGAGAGGTCATCCGGGGATTTGGACTGAGTTGTCAGCAATATGCGGATGACACTCAGCTCTATCTCTCCTTGTCATCTGATCCTAGGGAGGCGGTGGATGTCCTGAACCGGGGACTGGAGGCCGTGATGGGTTGGATGTGGGCTAACAAACTGAAATTGAATCCGGATAAGACGGAGGTGCTGTTGGTCAGTAGGAGAGCCAATCGGGATGTGGAGATTTTACCAGTTCTGGATGGGGTTGCACTCCCCTTGAAGGAACAAGTACGCAGCTTGGGGGTACTACTGGACCCGGCTCTGCTTTTGGAAGCTCAGGTGGAGGCGGTGGCCAGGGGTGCCTTTGCACGGCTTCGGCTGGTGCGCCAGCTGCGTCCCTTTCTCGAGAAGGCAGATCTGGCCACAGTTACTCACGCCTTAGTCACGTCGCGGCTGGATTACTGTAACGCGCTCTACGTGGGGCTGCCCTTGAAGAATATCCGGAAACTGCAGCTAGTGCAAAACGCGGCAGCGAGGGTGTTATCCAGAGCTGCCCGTTGGGAACATATCACCCCCATTTTGAAAGAGCTGCACTGGCTACCGGTTCGTTTCCGGGTCCAATTCAAGGTGCTGGTTTTGACCTTTAAAGCCCTAAACGGTTTGGGCCCGGGGTATTTGAGGGACCGCCTGCTCCCAAGGGTTGCTGCCCGCTTGACGAGGACATCTGAGGGGGCCCTGCTCCGGGTGCCGACAATGAGAGAGGCCCGGCTGTCGTGCACTCGGGACAGGGCCTTCTCTATTGCTGCCCCCAGACTCTGGAATGCTCTCCCAGTGATCATTCGCTCCTCGGACTCCATCATGGCTTTTAGAAAGCTTGTAAAGACTTGGCTTTTTACCCAGGCTTTTACATAATCGTTTTTACTGCTGCTTCTGGGTGTTTTTATTTCTTGTATTGTTTTATGCCTGTTTTTATATGTTTTTATACTCTTAGCATGTTGTTTTTATTGTGTTTTTATTGTATGTTTTTAACTTTTGTAAACCGCCTTGGGGCTATATTTTAACGAAAGGCGGTATAAAAATGCAAAAATAAAATAAATAAATAAATAAATAAATAAATAAATAAATAAATAAAAGGATGCTCTTTTGCAGTATTCTTCTAAATCTCTATATATTTACACACACACACATAATCTAAATATAAAAGTAGGAAAGTTATATATTTGGATATTTCTGTTTAAATTTTGTGTTAAATCTAGACTACTGATAAAAACATATTATATTATAATTATACAGTATTACATAGATAAAAGTAAACAAGAATCAATGCAAGGGGGATATATTTAAGCACTATTTCTCAAGCTACATTTTAATGACATTTGGAGTCACTCCCTGAATTCTACATATAAAAAAACATAGCATTGAGGAAATGTTACTCTACTTTATTACATCTAAAGAAGCAGAATGTACTCTTTAAGTATGCTGTAAGGCATGCTATGAAGGTTTATTTTTTTCTCTTTCTGAAATTGTATTGTTCATTTCTCCTTGTCATCTGTTGTTAGGACTTAGTAATACGAAAGGCTGCTTTTTGATATTATATAGCTAAACAAGTTCCAAATTGGAATAAAACTGAGTAAGAAAATGCATTTTTAAAAAAGTAGTATCACAACTCAGTGCTTTGCTTTTGGTAAAGCAGAGTGCCAGAAGGCCTTACATTTTTGGTTATTTGGAATCTGCTCAAAAAAAGAAAAATTGCAATCCTTATTATCAGTTTGCACTGTCTTTGTAGAATGGGTGGTCAAATTTATTGAGTTCCTGAACCCTAGGATACAGCAAATCTTAATGTTCATGATCTAGAGGTTGCTTTCTAAAGTGCAGTCATATGTACATTTAATGAGAGTGAGTCTGGTTGCCAGCCAAGGTAAAGCTGGCCATACTGCCTGATGCTGACCATGCCCTCTGATGCTAGCACCAGCACTGGGGCAGTGCCAGCCCCCCTCCCTCATGCAGTGCTCTCTGACTGTTTAGTTTTCTGAGTAGTCACCAGGCATTTATGGCACAGCACCGTGTTGCACCCCCTATGAATTATGTTGAGTCTCTTGGAGATCAGCAGTAGCAGAGAGTAGCAGAGAGTAAAAAAAAAAAACTAGATTCAATGTGAACTAGATGTTCACTGTATTCATAATGGGATGTGAGTGTGAGTGCACTATATTTTGTGAAATGTGTTTGTGTGTGTATATCAGTGAGGGGCCCATTTTAAAATCTTGTCTCTGGGCCCAATCCAACCTTGCTATGTCCCTGCACAGCAGGGAAGTAACTTGCCTAGGGAGCAAGAGGTTGCTGGTTCGAATACCCGCTGGTAAGTTTCCCAGACTTTGGGCAACACCTATATCGGGTAGCAGCAATATAGGAAGATGCTGAAAGGCATCATCTCATACTGCTCAGGAGATGGCGATGGTAAACCCCTCCAAAGAAAACTACATGGCTCTGTGGTCGCCAGGAGTTGACACCGACTCGATGGCACAACTTTAGGCACTTAAGATGGAGATTACTGGGGAGCCGATATCCAGATTAACAACCCAGCAGCCCAGGAAGTTAAGCAACTAGAGGACTGGGAAGACCTGAGTTCGAATCCCTATTCAACCATGAAACTCACTGGATGACTCTGGGCCAGTCATGTATCTCTCAGACTAACCTACCTCACAGGGTTATTACCCTCACAGGGTACATATAACAATGTACTATGAGCTTCTAAGAGAAAGAGTGGGATATAAGTGTTAAATAAATGAATGAATGAATGAATGAATGAATGCATGGAATGGAAAGAGTGGATTTGGGTGCTTTCTTGCTTGTTCTCTTCCCCTTCGCCCACTGCCATAAGGTTCAAAAGAAGGGCATATGTAACAATGTGCATGCTGAACACCATCATGTTATTATCTCAGTGCTAGTAAACTCTGGGTTTAGTGAGTCTACCACTCAGAAGTCTGAAGAATTGATTCTAAAGACTTTGCCATGCTTTGGTGATTCACGTATGGATCAATGGTCTGCCTCGGTATAAGACAGCATCCTATTGCTTTTTCTTTTATATTCCTTATGCCACATCTGCACATTGTGGCAGGGGCGTAGTAAGGTTGGAGTGGGCCCAGAGACAAGATATTAAAATGGCCCCCACCTCCCTGTAAATTGCGTACGATGCAAGTCATTTAATGGTACTAGAGAAAGACCTGCTCTTCTGCTAGCTCCAGGTCTTAACACTCACATCAATTTCAGAGGATGAATACAACTGAAGGAAGCCCGGGCGGCTGCGCGGCTGGGGGAGTCAGTCATGTGACTTGCCTCAGGGGGGGAGGCAGTGGGCCCCCAGTGGTCTCCCCTTGCCCCATTATAGTTACGCCCCTGCATTGTGGTCTATTTAACTGAGTGCTGGTTCAGATCCATTTGTCAGAAGAAAAAAATTCTCTTCATTCAGAAACAAATATGTGTGACCCCAAAGGCAACTGGCTATTTCTGCTGTGTCACAGCTGGGTGTGTGGGAAGCTGTCAAACCAGGCAAAGAGCTTCTGGAGAAGGACCTCACCACATAGGTAATGCAGGCAACTATCTTCTAGTTGGCCACCCCTGTATGAGGCAGAGTAGGCCTGTGTCCTCCACCTGAATGATCCCCACACACAAGGCAAGCAAGGAGTGAGATTCTCATCCTTTCTGGAGTTATGAGAAATAGGTAGCAGAGGGACTAGCTGTAGAATGCAGACTATTTTGTGCAATATTGCATCAACCTTTTTCTGCTCAAAGAAACTTAGAACCAATTTATAAAGAATATGCTTTGGGGATGCAGTGTCAAACTTCTACTGTTCAACTGTATGCAGCTTCTGCCTCTTTGCTCTGTTGTTTCCTCTTTTCCTGTTTCTGCACCTGAGGCTTCGGATGCAGACAGCCACCTGCTGAGCAGGAGGATGTATGCCTGAGGAAGATCTTGCCTTTGATTTAGTAGTCTTCTCTAGCTTGTGAATAAGTAGATCAGACAGCTGATCCAGTCAGGAAAAGAAACTCATTTCTGAGCAGATGGCCCATTGCAAGGGAGGCCACAGGAGATACAGTACATTGTGGCAAGAGAAGCAGGATACCTAAGGAAGGTAAGAAAACCTACTCTCTTGCATATATGCAAAATCTTGTATACATTTGTTTGTAAACATACATAAGCAACTTATGTAACAGTAAACAAGAAAAATATCTTTTTTAGTCTTCTTTAAAAAGGCACCTTTTAAAGTGATGATTCTCTTATATTTAGTAGGGGTGTGCACAAAACCACCTGGCCCGGTTTGGTTCGAGATCAAAGCAGACCTGAACTGAACTGGGCTAGTTTGGTTTTGCCTCCCATCTAAATCCACCCCCATTTGGTTTGGTTTGGGGGGTTTGTTGAACATTTATTTATTTTATCTTTTCTTTTAACTTACCCCCTCCAGGGGGCTTCTCCGAGATGGCGAGAGGGGGGTCAGCGGAGGTTCCCCCTCCCCCCACCAGACTTCCTTTTTGTAAAAATTGCCAGGTTTGGGCATCTTTAGCCCTTTCTGGGCCTATTTCCTGGTGCAGTGGCCATTTTGGAGGTTGTTGTACCTGTGCAATGGGACCCGCATGGCTTGCCAAGGATGCCTGAACTGGGTGATTGTTACAAAAAGGAAGGCCAGTGGGGGATGGAGGAATCTCTGCAGACCCCCCCCCCACAACCTCGGAGAATCCCCCCAGAGGTGCTAAGTTTTAAAAAAGGGACTTTCTTTTTTTAAAAAAGTCTTAACAAACCCCAGAACTGGATGTGTGTGTTCCATCTTGGGTTGAGCTGAACCAGGGGTGGTTTGGCTTGCCCCTGAACCTTTGAACCAAACCGGTTCAATATTGAACTGGTTCGATATTGGATTCAAACCTGTTTGCACACCCCTAATATTTAGCAGGGGGAGAGTAACTGTCCCTATCTAACCCCTACATAGAATCATTCCAGTGGCTGTTGCTGGCATCCACTATTTGTTTCTTTTTAGATATTGAGACCTTTTCGGATAGGAAGTCCTCTTTATTTCTTTGTTATTATTTTTCTATGTAAACTGCTTTGAGAACCTTTGTTGAAAAGTGTATATAAATATGTTTAGCAGCAGTTGTAGTAGCACTCTCCTGCTATTTTGATAATGCTTACGGCTGCACATGGATGAAATTATAGGATCCAATTCCTATAATGTTCCACAAGGAGCATAGGAAGCTGCCATATACTGAGTCAGACCTTTGGTCCATCTAGCTCAGTATTCTTTAAACAGACTGGTAGCGGCTTTTCTGAGGTTGCGGGCAGGAATCTCTCCCAGCCCTTTCTTGGAAGTGCCAGGGAGGGAACTTGGAACCTTCTGCATGCAAGTAAGCAAGTGCTCTTTCTAAAGTGGCCCTGTCCTCTAAGAGGACTAGCTTACAGTGCTCAGACATATAGTCACCCATTCAGATACAACTAGAGTGAACCCTGTTTTGCAACGGAGAGAATTCATGCTTGCTACCACACGAGCAGATCTGATACAAGTGATTGTTGAATTGGTCATCCAATAATTATACCAGTTAGATCAAATCATCATTATCGGGTTGATGCATAGTCCCATAGGATAGGATATAATGGCTCACATGAAATAATGGGAAATCATCTAAAAATGTTATTATAAGTCAGAACTGGATAAAGCTTTCAGCATAGTAGACCTTTTTTTAGAGTTGATACCATCCAATTTGATGCAGAGGTGTCAGCATATCAGAGAAGCAGGCAAATCACTAGTCAATTGCTTTGGATATATACATTCAGAAGAGACCAACAATATTCAACTGCTGCCTCCCTTGACAAGTGATATCTTCACATCACTCTTCCAAAGAGTTGCTCACAGAAGGGTGGGGTTTTGGCTCAGACAGCTTTTAAGAACCTATTGGATCATGCAGCTGCAAGCTTGGGGCAGTGAAGCAAAGATCTCAGTCACTCTCGGCAGGAAGGCTGGTCTTGGGGAGGATTGCTGGTCTTGTGGTAGCAAGCATGAATTGTCTGTTTGTTAAGCAAGGTCTGCCCTGGTTTGCATTTGAATGGGAGACTACATGTGCAAACACGCTAAGATAGGTGATGGGGCCACTCTAGAAAGAGCACCTGCCTGCTTGCATGCAGAAGGTTCCAAGTTCCCTCCCTGGCATCTCCAATATAGGACTGGGAGAGACTCCTGCCTGCAACCTTGAAGAAGCTGCTGCCAGTCTGGATACCATGTAGAAGGTATCATATTGGGATGTGCCAATAGTAGCTATTTTGCATCAAAAATGATATGATATATTGTTTTGATGCAAGATATAAAATTATGCATGGTGTAGAGAGAGTGGATAGGAGCTCTTCTCCCTCTCTCACAGCACTAGAACCAGGGGTCACCCCATGAAACTTATTGCTAGGAAATCTGGGACTGTGCTGTGTAAAAGGAAATACTGTTATACAGAGTGCATAATCAATCTATGGAATTTTCTGCCAGCTTGGATGGCTATAAGTGGGGCTTAGATAAATTCGTGGAGGACATGTCAATGGCTATTAGTCTTGATGGCTATAGGCTACCACCAGTTTCTGAGGCAGGATGCCCCTGAGTACCAGTTGTAGGGCAGCAATGGAAGGAGAGGAGGCTTGCCTTCATGTTGTGGTTGTGGGCTTCACAGAACTATCTGGTGAGCCACTGTGGGAAACAGGCTGCTAGACTAGATAGGCCTTGATCAAGCTAATTCTTATATTCTTTTGATACAAAATTCTGCCAATAGGGACTGTATTGAATCAGATCCGATTATTGAGACCTAGACTTATGGTAGCAAGCATGACTTGTCCCCTTAGCTAAGCAGGATCTGCCCCACTTGCATATGAAAGGGAGACTAGAAGTGTGAGCACTGTAAGATATTCCCCTTAGGGGATGGAGCCACTCTGAGAAGAGCATTTAGGTTCCAAGTTCCCTCCCTGGTATCTCCAAGATAGGGCTGAGAGAGAGTCCTGCCTGCAGCCTTGGAGAAGCTGTTGCCAGTCTGTGTAGACAATACTTAGTGAGATGGACCTATGGTCTGACATGGTATATGGCAGCTTCCTATGTAATGCACAGCTTTAACACTGATGTAACACAGTTGGATTAAGTAAAATGAATTCTGGGTTGTTTGGTAATTGAAAGTTGAGTTAGTCATTCAAAGAATCAGGGGCATAACAAGGTTGGAGTGGGCCCTAGGACAGGAAGTGAAGTTGAGTGCCTGGGCCGCCGACCTTCTGTCTTGACACCGATCCTTGTCTTGGCTGCAGAATAACTTGAATGATATAGTGAAAAACAAAACATTCTCAGCATGCCCTTTCTCTCATGCCTATGGAAGCAATGTCACACATTCCCTTACACACACACACACACACACACACACACACACACACACACACACCCTTACATTCCCCTGGCTCAGAGGGAAATTAACACATTTGAAACATACATCCCTACTGCAACAACATCATATTTTCCTGCAGTGCCATCAATGAAGAGTGAAGAGCGAGCTATCACCTTGCTAGTGCCCCCAGGGGACATTTGTGTCCCTCCTCAGGCCCATAGCCAGCTGGTGGCATGGTGTGTACCTGGCACACCAAAAAATTCTCTTTCCTCCCCAGCCTCACTGACTGTTTTCACTGAACATTTTATAACCTGCCTCCCCTGACTTCTGCAATTCCCCCCCCCCGACTTTTTTTTAGGCTGGCTACAGGCCTGGTCCCCCCCTGCAATTGTCCCAGGGACATTTGTCCCTCCCCATTCAGTTATAGCATCCCCCCTGTAAATAATTATGTCATTTACTTCATCATAGCTACCATAGACAGAAGATAACATTAACGGACACCTACATTCCCACTAACCCTTGGAAGTGCTGTTCTCTTTCCCTCATCATGTTCTTTGAGGCCTAAGCATTAAAAACAAATCTACTGCCTCTGTCCCTCTTCTCTACTACACCTTCTGAATAATGCAACTGTTTGATATGGGTTTAATAATGTGGATCTTGGGAAGAGTCTGGGAAAAAGCTGCCATTGATTATAAAGCCTTGTCTGTTTACATGAAAAGAGAAAAATGCACTGGTGAATACTTACCACTGATGTTAGACATAAAGTCTCATCTCCTGTTTTATGTGCCAGCTGTAGAGATAACAGCAGCTAAAGAGGAATATACATGACACGATGTGAGTCCATGAGGAACAGTCAGCAAATGCCTTTGATGAAGGTTGTTCCCTCAATGATTTTATACCAGACAAATTAAAGTCCACTTTTAGTTCAAAACAGTATGTAATATGTAACATGTTTCTGGCATTAATTACAATGAATATGTAAACAACAAATTATAATGAATTAGTGAGTGCTATATTAGTGAGTGCTATGTTATACAGACTTTGTATAACATAGAATGACACCATTCAAGAGGAAAAGATGGTTCGTGCTGTAACAGTTTATTTTAAAACTGTTGTTTTAACTGTCCACAATGATACTTTAGGTTGAAATAGTTCCATATACATTTGCCTGGACCAAGGCACCCTTATGCTCTCATATCTGGACGGCTGCTTTGGAACCTGCTCCTTAGCTGGGTGTTGTATTCTATCCAGCATCTTTTATGTATCCCCCGCCCCCATTGCAATGAGATTACAACAACAATGCATAAAACATGATCAAGTATAGTAATAATATATGTGAGTGTAACTGAAAAATAAAATCCCCTTTAATATAACTTAAACATAATAAGATACAACCAACACAAAAGGGAAAAAAGGGGGGGGGACACACACCTTCTTCTAAGGATAGATAGCTTATGTTTCAAAGCATAATAATTGATTAAAATTCAACCAAATGGCTAAATATTCATCTTCTTTACCTTGCCATCAGGAAAAAAAAAATTTCAAATGCTGACAAGGAACACATGTCAGTTATCCAAAATTGCAGGTCAGGAGTAAATTTGTCCTTTCAGTGTTGTATTATAATCCTCTTGGCGACCCTCCCAAACATGGAGAATCCACAATATAATGCTAGATTCCATTTGCTGGGGATTCCAACAAAACATGAATGTCCTTGATCCTTATGAATTTCAAGCCAAAATTGTGCAATAACCGGACAGGACCAAACCATATGCATAAGTGCACCCTCATACAGATTACACCTACAGCATCGAGAAGTCTTCAGCCATCCCTTGTTAAACATTATCTCAGGTGTCCAATAAATATGAAATAAATGTTTCTGCTGTATTTGTCACATTTTGAGATCTAAAGAGGCATGTTTCACTACCTTCAAAGCAACCTGCCATAGACTTAATAAGATAGGGTATTCAGGATAATTGTTCCAAAGATCTTGGATATAATCAATACCAATCTTATCAATATCTTTAAGCTTCTGATAGAGCCAGGTTACAAGCTTAGGTGCATCCAATATATGTTCCAGGTCTTATAACAGAAATGTAGTTTTAGAAGCTGCAATCTAATCAGGACCAAAGAGCTTTGATACTAAATGCTTTAGCTGAATAAACTGCCAGCTAGCATTTAAAGATAGATCAAACTCAGCTATCAGAAAGTAAAAATATTTAAAAGCACCTTCAGAAGACATCAACTGAACTAGTGTGATGATGTTGTGGGAAGCCCAGTTGGCCCAATAAAAATATTTATGAGCAATTTTCAAATAGGGATTCTCTCATAACGTAAGCTTTTCATGCTGAAAAGAATCAAAACCATGTCTAGAACCCAAAGTTCTCCATATATACCTTGTGGCTTTAACCACTGGTATGACCTAGATCTGGAAACAAATCACGAACTGAGCACCTGCCAAGATTTCAGTGGTGTCAAATAATAACTTTCAAGCTGTGCCCAAGACTTGACCAAAAACTGGAACTCATTGTTCCACCTTAAGATTGAAGATGGAATAAATGTCCAATGATAAGCCTGAAAATGAGGTAAAGTAATTCCGCTTTCTTCAATAGGTAGTTGCAGTGTATAAAGTGAAAATCTGGGTGGGTGTCCTTGCCATAAGAAATTATTGAAGCTTGTCTCTACTCATGTGGTGCCGCGACACACGGACAAAAAAATGCGGTTAATGGAGCACTGACTTTTTCAACCTCATTTAAGGGGAGGAGGTATTAGGCAGGCTAGCCGCTTTGGGAGCACCAGGCTCGCTTGCAAGCCCGGTGGTTCCCACGATCCCTGGAAAGCGGCCACTTTCCAGGGACTTATTTATTTATTTATTTATTTTTACATTTTTATACCGCCTTTCGTTAAAAGAAAACCCCAAGGCGGTTTACAAAAATTAAAAACATACAGCAAAAAGCAGTAAAAACATCACGCTAAAAACAGGCATAAAAACAAGACAACAGATCATGGGAATAGCCTCGTAGTCTCAGATGCGAACAAGGGCAGTCCATGCTTAGCAAAGGGGACATTTCATACTTGCCACAAGACCAGCTCTCTTCCCTTTTTGGTTGCAATAGCGGCTTCTAGGAATCAGTTTCCTTCCTTCCTTCCTTCCTTCCATTGGACAAGGGGGGGGGCAGTTGCACCTGGGCCCACAGGGTCAGAGAGGCCCCCAACGGCCTCCAAGTGCAGCCCCCCCATTGCCCATGAGTTGTCCTGCAAAGCACTCTTTGGCTGAGAGCGTGGATTCAGCAGCGGCGAAGGCGAAATCGTCAGCAGCAAAAAGAGTTAACCCTGGGAGTCCCGCCCTTTTCCCCAGCAGCCTCGGCTTCATGCTTGAGCTGCTTCCTGGTCGCTCTGGGCATATCACAGGAGGCAAAGAGGGAGCTTCATATGACTGGGATGGGAAGTGCAGGGACTTTGTCTCTCAAGCAGAGTAAAACAAAAACCCAGTTCTCCATCCCATATTTGTTTGTTTTATTGTTCCCTTTGATGAAGCCACTGTGTGTGTGCCTGTATTTGAAAAGACAGTCTGCTTGTGTCCCCCGCTCCCTGCTTCTTTCCCTGGTTTGAAACTCTCTCTGTCTCTCTGCATTACAAACGTGTAATAAAAATTCTCCCCACATCCCAACAATATACCTTCTTGTGAGGAAATTCATCAGTAAAGGTTTTAAACGGTTTAAAAACAATAGGGAAGAAGAAATGCTCTTAACTAAATAGATCTGTTGTGATGCCTGCCTTTTGGTTTAACATGTGCTGTTGGGTTTATATTAAGAATATTTCAGTCATTGACCAGAGTAAGATAGGACTTAATTAGATATTTTAGTAATTTTAGATATTTTAAAATGTTTGCTTATCTTTTAATATCCAATTTACTAGTACTGTGTTTCTTGGTGATTTCTGGTATGATTCCTATCTTACTCCGGTCAATGACTGAAATAAAGACTTGATATTAAGAATATTTATATGGTGTGCTGCTTTTTTAGCAACAAAGTTCTCAAAATGGCTTAAATAGCAAATTATATGAGAAAATGGTTATTCCACAATATGTTTCTCCTTATAGTAAATATTTTATTTAGCTCTGTGCGTGTAACAGTAGTTCATTTTTAATAAGCTTGCAATGGACTAAAATAGCCCAACTTATTGAAAGTGGCTTCACAAATTGCTAAAATGAACATTAAGAATCCCCCCCACCCAAAAGTCTTATTTATGTACACTTGCTCCATCGCAGGAAACTCCATTTTAAAAGCCTTTTAAATGCTGATTTGTTTTAAAATGCTAAAAAATTGGGGTAGCTCCATATATGAAATTCTGCTGCCCTGTTTGAAATAAAATTGGTGGTTTTTCTTTCTGTAGTGGATAGACATACATGAAATGTAGTTCATAGAAGAGATCCAGAAAAATAAGAGAAAGGAAAGAAAGAAAGATCCCTGCCCTTTGGCAACAAGGATCCATCTTTCTTTATTATTTTTCTCTGTAAACCACTTTGGAAACTTCTGTTGAAAAGTGGTATATACGTATTTGTTGTAGTAGTAGAAGATCAAACTGGGCTGCTTTTTTCTGCTGTGACAGGTGTAAAAAGGGCTATTTGAATTTGCTACTACTACTACTACTACTACTACTACTACTACATGCTTAGGATTGGAATGCATGTGGCTAAAGTCAACAGAAATATGTATATGTTACAGATACCCACACATATATTTTATTATGACACATATCTTGTTCCTCCTCCAAACCTTTATCCTCACAACAATCCTGTGAGGCAGGTTTGGAGGGGGGAGAGAGAGAGAGAGAGTGAGAGTGTCATTATAAGGAATATTAAAGGTTGCATCAGGAGAAGGAGAGGAAGGCGGCGAGGGGCCCATTTTGAAATCTTATCCCTGGGCCCATTCCAACCTTGCTACGCCCCTGCTTCCTTCCTTCCTTCCAAAAATTGGCTGAGATGTATAAATCAAAGCTAATTGACTGCATCTGGAAACACCAGCAGCTTAATATACATGAAGTTTCTTCTAGTGGCTATAGCAAATAATGATGCAGAGAAGAGTATAAGGTCATTTGGTTTTTGAACACACCATATGGTAATCCAGTCTGCCATGAGGCTTTTCAAGTTCCACGTGCTGATAGGAAGAATATTAGCTCCCAGGTTTATATCCTGCAGTTAAAATTCTAATAATGAATGCTTGGCTAAATAGCATAATCTTGGGTAAGCCTGGCAGTAATTAAAGAATGAAAAACAAACTTCTTGTAGTTTATGCTGCCTGTAGCTACATTGATATAGTTTATGCATTTGAATAGTTCTGGTCTCCCCATAGTATGATTGTTTTAATTCTAATGAGCAACTTGAGCATTTCTCAAATATTGTTTATGTATATGTACAGCCCTCTTTAGCATCAGCTGAATTAGCTGCTTTTAAAGTGGTAAGGATCTGGATGTTCAAAAAGTGACAAGAATCTGGCGGTTGAAGGGCCTCCAATCTTTAAAAAACAGTAACAATGCAATACAGAAACAATTTTCCAGATCCATAGCTTTTAAATCAATGGCTCTTGGATTGAAAGGTTGTGTGTGTGTTTGCCAAAGTAGTCCTTGCTTGAAAAATTGTGAAGATCACTGGTTTTCAGGTATATGCTGCATGTGGTCTGATAAGTGAAGTCACATAGAAAATGATATGGGCACTAGAGCAGTATATCTTTGAAGGCTGGAAATTTGAGGTACAGGAGGTCCTGTGACCTGCTGAAAATCCTGTATAAACTGGGCTTGATTGTGGCTTCACAACCACAGTGTAGCTCAGATCTGCTTCACAACCAGGGACCTGGTTCTGAACTGGATCCTAAAACTAAAACAACATGTGACATGCAAGGTTGGAACTGAAATTTCTATGACGTGAAATTCAATGAGAATTTCATCATTCATCTAACAGCAATTCAGTGTTCCTTCCAAGGATAATTACTGAGAACTTTCTAATTCATTTTCTCCAGTGTCTCCACATCCCTAGGGCATGGCAGTTATTTGTATGTCCCCCTCCCATTCCCCCCCCCCCAACAAATCCAAAATAACTCTTTAAAGATTATTCAGAAAATGAGTGAGCAAGAGCATGGAAGAAAACACTTAACCATTTATTTACAGACAGTTTTCTGCTCAAAATTGCCCTCTAAGCTCACTGCTTGCCTTTGCCTATGAGGGTATTAGCAGGGTTTCCTCCAAGTTGTCAGTAGTGGAGGCTACAGACAGAGAAATGGCAAGCTTGAACATATGAAGTCAGAACATTGGTCCATCTAGCTCAGTATTGTCCACATTTACTGTCAGCAGCAGTTAATTTAGGGCTTCAGGCATGGCTCCCCCACCCCGAACCCTAATTGGATTGAAAGTGGGACCTTCTGTATGCACAACATGTGCACTACCAAGTCCCTCCAATTGAATTCCATGGAAAACAGATGGGGGAACCGTTGCCCATGACAGCACTTGATTTGAATGACAACAAGCTAACCAAGAAGCAAGGAGATCTCAAGCCAATTGGAAGCTAGTGCCAGAAAAACTATCAGCAAGGTGAATACACTGAGACAAAATGGCTCCCACAACATGAATTATTTGAATCAATTCGCATTGAATCGGGACAGATTCACTTTGACCTAGAATCAGCCCCTTCATTTTAGGGGTGATTCGATTTGAGGTCAGATACATGAATTGCTCCTGATTTGGTGTGAATCTATTCATGCACTAATTGAATTGCACATTCCTAGTGTACAGGCACCAATGGATAACACTAAAGTCAGGTGGGGACATCATGTTCTGAAGCAGCAGCCAGGAAAAGGCTGCATGAGTGTAAGCAGAGTACTTGCTCAAAATAAATTGCTCAGTCTCAGGACTTGCCTTTGAGGACTTTAGGGGTTTATGAGCAAGAAATGGCCAGGGTTGGGTGCGGGGGAGCACAGAGCTTAGTGTGTCAGGATTGCTGAGGAACCAGAGCTGATGTCACATGTGGCAGAGCCTGGTTGCTGTAAATGCTGGTGCCTTAAGGGTGCCCACTAGGTGGCCTGAGTGTTTTCAAGCAACTCCCCCACCCCACCCCGGCCATTTCGCAAGACTGGCAGAGATAGGGGTACTTAACCCTTTCACTTCCACACATTCTTCTTCTAAAAATCAAACCCACAGAGGAAAATATATGAATAGCCATTGTAGCAGCTTCTGTTTGTCTTGAGTTCAGTCCCCAATGTGTGGCTTCAGCCTAAAGTTTAAAATATTTGTTTTCATTCTCTGATGTCAAAAGTGGCAATAGCATAAAGGGAAACTTTCTGCTCCTCCTCTACAAATTACCTGACAGTGACAAATATAAAAGCAAGATACTTGCCTTATGGCTTTGATTAAAAGCTTAGAAATGGGGCCTTCTCCTCTCCAATTCTTGGGTGAGGCACAGTGATTTAAAATGGGCACAGTAAGAGATGCATACTGGGACAGGCCTGCATTTTCTAGCTTATTATCAGACACTGAGCTGATTCTTGTGATATCTTGGGTGTGGGAATTGAAGGCCTATATTGTCGCTGCCATTGTTGCCTGTGGTGTGGAATGAAGATGGGCCTCAAACATACATCACCCTTCCTCGAAGTTGTTTTATTCCTCTTCCTGGGCACAAGTGATTGCTCTTCACTGGGGCATGAGGAATTTCTGATTGGCTTTGGATGGGATGATTTTTACCCTCACCAGACTGAGGTCTGCTTTAAATGGTTTATTGCTAATATATTCATCTGTCACAACTCGGTCGGGTAGCAGGATGACATGTTTTGCTTTGGGATAGAAGGCTGGGAATGCGGTCTGAGAGTTTTGGAGGAAGCAGCAAGTCAGTGGATTGTGATTACATGAGGTTTCAGGCCGATGAGGCAGCCTTGAGTGATACACTAAATAGTGAGGGGCTTAAGGCTAAGTGCCTGTTGGTTCAGCTGGGGTTGGCCTTTTGTTTTTGTTACTTAGCTGTTCCATGAAGGAGATCTTGGGTTCCAAGACTTAGAAAGGGAATAGAGATGACTGTAGCAGGAGACTACTGGTCAGTCCCCCAAGTCTGTTAATTAGTTTGCACGCGATCCTGCTACTTGTACGAAGCCAGTGTTTATATAAGCTTGATCCAGGCATATATAAGCCCAATTCAGAGTGTACAGATGCTTGCATACTTGTTCATGTGTTTGTGTGAATAATTGAATAAATCTTGGTTTTAAAAGTGTGGCCCTTCAAATGCAAGGTACAGATAAGAAGTGTACTTCTGTACCTGCGTTCAACATAACTTGTGAATGACTGTACACTGTACATTCATTGTACAAGTGCTGAACATAACATGTGAATGGGCCTTATAGTGTTTGTTACTATGGTTGATAAAGTTTTGGCCATGCATTTTGTTTATTCTTAAAAGATATCTCAAATGTTTGTTGGGAACTTTGAAAGAAGCACTAGCCCTGGTCATGGTTTCTAGTAAATGGGGTGAGTTTCTATCTCTTGCATTGTTCCTTTTTCCTAATCCCACGCCAGTGTTCCTCATTCCAATTTCCAAGAAATGAAAGCCTCATTTCTGGCTATCAGACTAGTTTTAAGTGTTCCTAATTTCATTGAAAAAATAAATTACCAGTATATCAGTGTTTTGATGATGCAAAACTTATTTTTTTGATCCAGAAAAAAGATGTTTTAATTTTCACATGGAGAAACTGAGCCTTAATATGTTTAAAGAATAAATAAAACTTTATTTGTTGAAATGCTAAACCAGTATGGCCGCATTCGCACATAACACGAAACCGGAGGTCCCTTCACCTCCAGTTTTTGAAAATGCACATCCAAATTAGGGCAACCACAGTTTTGGCAAAAAATGTACTCGTGGTTTCTCTCCCCAGACAAAGAATTGTACCTTCAGTTTGTAGTGAGGTCCACCACCACCTGGACCTCCAGTTCCACAGTGACAGTTTTACATCCGAAATTTGGCATTGCAGCCTGCCTGTTCTCCAATCAGAGTTGAGGGAGGAAGCGCCTCCCTCACTCTTGCTGCTACTGGCTGTGCGGGCTGTCATTCATGAAAGGAAGTCCACATAGCCAGTTCCCCCACCTCTCTGCAGTCAGTGCGACTGCACAGAAGGAGCTCTCAATTTCATCCAAATGTGGATGGGAGAGCGAGAGGAGTGGGGTGGGGGTGGGGGTGCAGAGCCACAAGTCCACTGAATCTGCAGTCCTGCGTTATGTCTGAAGGCAGACTATATGTGCGTCTGTGTCTAGCAGGCCAGTTTCACTGTACAAATCTTATTCATTTTACTTTGTTAAGCAAAGTGGGACAGCTGGAAGATGCATTAATTAATCCACAAGCAGCTCATTGAGATAAGGATTTGTATTCTCAAGAGTCAGGCACCTGTAGTAGCAACAAGCATACCAAGAGCATAATTATGATGTAGTGATTGAAATAATGCTTAAAGACTTCATTTTGTAAGATTTATTCAAGTAGGAGGCTGTAGTAATTATATTATTTGTTATGGTCTACTGGTGTTTTTCTAAAGGCCTTCATTTCCTTTTGGCGGGCATTGTAGTTTTGGAAAATCTTAATGTTTTTGAACAGATTACACTACTGGAAATTAAGCACTCCTCCTAGAATGTATGCATCTGCCTTAGCCAAGTAAAATGCCATTACAGAACAAAATGAACATAATGGGAAACACTGTCTCAACCCATTCCATCAGAGACCCCTGAATCCATGGTGCTTCTTACTTATAATCAAAGTAATGGCTACATTTGAAAATTTTATAATTATGCAGCTTTCAGCATAAACAAACAGATGGCAAACAAGATATTCTATACATATTGTCATTCAAGAGTGTTGATCCTGTACTCTGGATGCCGGAAGAAGCCAATGGTAGCACAAATATGTCATAGATAATTTGTCAGTTTGCCCTACTAATGACAGAAACTGTGACTATCAAAAACAATTAAAAAGATTTTCTAAATAATGTCAGTTAACCAGCATTTGAAAGAAATATTTGACACTGAAATAATATTGGCAAAAATCCCATGGCTCTGTGTGTGTTTGTGAGCGCATAAACATCTATGAATCAAAGTGATTCCAAGTATGTTAAGTAGTCTACTGAGAAATGTTGTCTGTTTAGTTGACATTTTCCACCAGATCTTTTCACCTCTTTATCATCATCATCGTCATCATCAGAATGAGGCTTATTTTTTCAAAAACATTGAGGACATATTAGTTTCTGGGTTTCATTTTATTTCTTTTTCCCTAAATGCTAAATCAAACACTTGGGAGAGGAGAAATTCTCTAGAATTTAGTATTGTTTTTTAAAGAATTCAACCCAGATGCTTGGTGACCATTTAAAAACAAATATTCCAGACTTTCCAATTTGGCTTTTCACTGTCAAATAAAATGAAATATCATGAAACAGGCAAAGAATGGAACACTGTAGGATGAAGCCCCATCTGGCATAGCTCAACTTGATTCATTGTGGCTCGTACTCTGTAAAATGTTTGAATGTTGCAAAGTCTGCAGTCTGCTGTAGAGTTCCAAGTGTTATTTAATGGAGACACAACCTTATTTATGAAGAACTATGTGAATGAACTTCTGGACTAAGTTATCAGAAAGAACTTCAGGGTCTACTAAATTGTATGGTACAATGTTTTCTCTGCAATCCTAAAATACTGTACTTTGCATCTGTTGCACTTTGAAGCAGAAGGTGCCAGCTTACAGAGACTCTGAGCCCTTTCTCAAGATCATTGAGAAGGGCTTGGTGGAGCAAGGCTGGGAAGGCTGCTCAAACTTACCTTCCCCACAGACAATCCCTCTCCCTCACTGCTTCCTGGATGGACAGATCCCCACCCACACCATCACCAGCTGCGTGGAGGGTCAGAGGGTGGAATGCATCCTCCTGGCCCTTTGAATGCCCATAATGCACTGTGCAAGTATGTGGTGCATTATGGGCACCCCAGCAGTGACAGGCAGGCACTCATCACTGCCTGGCTAAAGCAGCTAGTGCTGTACAAGAGCAGGGAAATGGGGTTAAAGGAGCAAGTGCTCCTTTAACCTCATTTAAGAGGGGGGCTGTGCAGGCAGATTTGCCACTGTAGTGATGCTGGCAGCCGCTCAACTGCCGCAGCTTCACTCACACAGGCAAGAGTGGGCTTGGCTGCCTTAGTCCACTCTTGGCTGTGCATGTGAGTAGCCTCTTTGTGTGTGTACTTTTTCTGTTCTGTGCTCATACAATTGGAATGTATTGAAGTGAATAAGGAAGCCCTGACACACTAGTGCAGTAGTGATGAGGGCGGCGACCCATGGCTAGATTTGTTGGAGGCCCCTGCCACCATTAAGACCCTCCCTCCCTCCACAGCTGCCTGCTTTCCCCCCTATCCTCACCTGCAGCAAAGAGCAATGCACAGGCTAATGATGTCACTAGCCCTAATTGCCAGCAGCAAAGAGCCATCACGCAGAGTCATGACATCACCAACCCGTGTGTGTGGCTGGACAGTGTCATCATTTGCCTGCATGGTGGTTCTTTGACACAAGCAATGAGGGCAGACAGAGGCAGGCAGCTCTGGAGCTAGATAGCATACAGCTATCTCAGCCCTAGCCCCCACTGGGTGGCCTCTGTTCACTGCACACAGTTGCCCAATGGCAGATCTGCTCCTACCCTGATATGTGCGGAAGTTACAACATATGTATCAGAGTTTAGATCTCTTGTGTGTTCATGGGAATATAGAATTGGAACATATATAAATTTTAGCTAAATTGTGAATCAGCTCATACTTTGTTTTGTGTAGTAGAATTAAAGTGTAAATTCTGGTATGTTTCCTAGACTTTGGGAAACACCTATATGAGGCAGCAGCGATATAGGAAGGTGCTGAAAGGCATCATCTCAAACTGTGCAGGAGGAGGCAATGTTAAACCCCTCCTGTATTGTACCAAAGAAAATCACATGGCTCTGTGGTCGCCAGGAGTTGACACCGACTCAATGGCATGATATTTCCTTTTCCTTTTCTCCTGGAACCAGATCACTGTGGAACAAAACATATTTAAAAGTATAATTGTAAATGTCACAACCAAAAGCTGTACAAAATGTGTTTCTCAAGACCACACAGACATAAATGTGCTTAACGAGATGTTTCAGGAACATCATGCTGAAATGTTGCTGTAATGTCACTTTGGAAAGGAAGTTTGTCTTTTAAAACTTTATTAATGATTAGCGTTTATTATATTCTGACACTTCTATGGGTAAACTGTCATTCTGATGGCATTCATGACTGTGGAGTGGTGCTTATGTATCAAATAGAGATATAAAGTGTTGGAAAATATCTGGATTTTGCAGATAACATTAAGCCTGTTTTCATTAAAAATGGCAGCTGCTGCCTTTTGAAAGATATATGAGGTGATGAATAATGAATTGTAACACTGATATAGGGCTTGTTCTTACTATCAAAGCAATATCTGCTCACCAGCAAATTCCAGGTTGCTAAGCTGTGCCCGTTCCGACGTAATGTGCTGTGTGGACTGCAAAAAACGCCCCCTCCTGATCCCAGATTCACAATGAAACTGACTGACATTGAACAGGGATCAACTGACAGAATTCTAATCTCAGACTAATGATCCCAGTTAGATATTGATTGGTAGCAGCATGAATTTGGGATTGGGAGGTTTTTTCCAGTCAACACAACATGCTTTGCAGGAGTACATGCAGTTCAGAATCTGGAATGTGCTGGTGGTATGCAGACATTGCTTTGAACTAATGATCAAGCCCATAAAAGAATGAAAAATGTTGGAAATCCTCATGTAGTGACTATGGTTATCATCAACTAGAGACATGCATGAAGAACACAATGCAAGCATACACTTATTCTGCCTGCTGATGAACCAAGGAAAAAGAAACCATGCAATGCCACCCTTATCCCGACTCACCGTGTGGTGTTGGGGTCAGAGGGGTTGTGGTTGAGTTTGCGTTAAGGCAGGAAATATCCATCACACAGTCTGGGTCTTATGTTATTTTGTGACCAATCAGTGGGGAGCGGGACGGCTGCTTTATCAGCTGGCCCTGCCCCTGCTCCTGACCTCCATATTGTAGCATCATCAGCTTGGCAGCTGGGAGTTGTTGCCAGGCTCTGCAAATGCTGCTTAATTTTGTTAATTCATTAATAAAGTGGAGACTCATGATTTAACAAAAATAGGTGCCTGCTCACCAATCCAGGTCCAATGCAAATACACTAAACCTGGCAGTGTGATAGGTTATCAGTTAATCACATTCAAGTGTATATTTTTGGAGAGACTTAATGTTGAGATAGATTGGCAATTGGTTCAACTCGAGGTGATTCTTATTAATAATAAATAAGAAGGTATAGATGGTATAGATGCTGGGAATTGAGGAAAAGACAATAGCAAACTAGAGGCCTGTACAGCGAGACGATTATTTTATAACCAACAAAAAAGAAAAAGTATTGTTGTGCTTAGACGTTTTAAAAAGTTTTCAGCTTGGGAAACAAAAGGGAAACAGTTTGAATGGCTTTTCCTGATTTGTTGGCTCCAATTTTAGAATCTCTCTCCAGAGTGCAGTACAGAAATAAAACAGCTGAAGGTTTCCGGCTAAGATAAGCCTCTAAACAGGTCCATCAATACTTACAAGTCAAACAGATGTTAGCAATTTCTGTCTCCATAAGATGGAGATCATAATCATCGGCTCAGTGGTGATATCATCTGTACCAACAGACTGCAGGACTAGATATGCTGCTCAGCGCTCCCAAGATGAAGCCCTATGGAGCATCTTTGCTTTGTAAGGCAGTCATGCATGAAGAACAGAAATAAGACATGGATAGCAGTCTAAAATTCTTCAGATACTTCCTGATTATCTGATGGTTCCAATCAAGGCACCAAACCCATAAAATATTCATCTTCTTTTGAATTGTACTGTGGACTACATTTTTTGTAAGTCCACTAAAACACAATGTGAGAAGGAGTAACACAATTTTATGGGAATGACCTATATATTATGGTGTGTGGGGGGCGGGGTAGCTATAATTGAGCAGATGGGTTCAAAGAATCCGAGCCCTGAGCTCCTGAGGGCCCCCCAGCTCCACCTCTCCCTATTTTCTTTATTATGTCCCTCACTCTGAGGGTCCACCAGGGAGAGGGGCGAACACAGGCCCCCTTTCCCCTAGCTACGCTGCTGTTGTGTGTAGATAGATATAGATATAGTATGCATGCACTGTCACTAGTATGGAATTTGTGAGTGGGGATTCTTCAAATGTTGCTTCTGGTTCATGTCCCATCTGGTTCAAAATGCATGTTGGATCTTTTGTTATATCAGGCCACACTAAGTCTTCCCAGAAGCTTCTAAGCTCCAGTATACAGAAAAATATCACTGGAAAACTCCAGGCCTAAAAAAACTGCTGTTGGTTGGAGGGGCAGGGGTGTTAGGAAGGGTGTTAGGAAGGGCTTGATCTATGCTATGCAGGATACAATAAATATTAACATTTGTAGAGTTTGACGTGTGTTGTTAATATTGATACAGTTTCGAGACATCTGACATTTCCTGTAACTTGCTTCTCACTTGCAAGCTGCATTTTGCTCCAACACCCCCAAAAGACACGAGACACAAGTGTATGGTAATGAAGGGCCACAATTGATTGATCAGAACGGAGGCAGATGTTAGATGGGACTGGCTCTCCACCCCCACAGTGCGGTAACTATAGACAGGCCCCGTCAGGGTGTGCCTTGCCTACTAGGCACTGGTGACACATTTTGGCTCCAGACAGCCCCCATTGCTCTAAAGCAGAGGCTACCCTTCCTAGCCAACCTAAGGCCAGGTCTCTGCCCTTAGCGGCACCCCACCGAAGCTGCGGTCAAATTCCCTGAGCCGCCAAGTCTCGAGAGAAAAGACCTGCTCCTCCAATAGCCAAATGCTTACCTGAAGGTGCTCACCAAAATCCAGCTGTTTCTTTCCACCACACTGTTCCTGCCCACAATTGTGACCGAAGAAAATCCCCACTAACTAACCAAAAGGTACATCAGAGGCAGACAAAAAAGGACACGCACCCCAGGCCAATCAGGTGAATGCCCCCAAAATTCCTGCCTGGCCCCAACAGGCAACCAGCAACCCCAGACTGTACCCAGGTAGGGAGGGAGGGTGCCAGCTAGAAACAGACTGAGGGAGAGGGACACAAACAGCTGCAGCACGCAGCTGACCCTGCCCCCTTGTCCCCAGGAGCCAATAAGCTCCCTTCAGGCCTTGTGCCTTTCATGAAGGGGGATGGGGCAAACGGGCCACGCCGCTCAGCTGAGCAGCGAGTGGCCTGATTACAGCTTGGCAGCTTGGCTTGTTTCATGCAAATAGCACATTGAGTTTTGAAATGATCCGAAATCATCCTTCACAGCAAACCTGCAAGAATTTCAATTGATGCCAACTGGAAGCAAAACTACTGGTAAAAATAATGCAAAAGGAAATTGGCCAATCTCTGACCAAATCTCAAAAGTAGAAGTCATCTAATATCCATTGTAAAGACTACCTTACAGTCTATTTGGTTTTCTTCCCACCAGGAATTCTTAAATTATTATGGCCATTTTCTCATCTCTATCAAATTTAGTGATGCCCCGAAAGCTTCTGAGTTATTCCTTACATCATATGTTCTTGGTAGCAGTTCTTGCATCTGTCTGGTAACAACAAAGCTAAAACAACCATCATACAGGCAAGAGTTTGAGAGGAAAAAGGAATATTCTTCATAGTGAAGGCATTCTTGGACCTATCATTTTAATATTCCAATTCCTGCAGATATTTAGAGCAGGCTACATCAGTTCTAAACATTCCATTGCACTTTTGCCATCAACTGAAAATCATCGACACCCTGCATTTCTAATCTACAAAAGAGTACTTGGCCATGTTATCCTCTCTAAATCTACAGCGTGTGAAAGCACCTCGCTGCTGTAAATCTGGGTTCCTGAAACTTAACTTTCTGAAAACTGACTGGAAAGTTGCAAAGGATGAAGAATTAATGGAAGAAAATAAAGAAGGGATGAATTTCACAAAGAGAAAACTTGTCGACACCGACTCGATGGCACACTTTACTTACTGGTGACTCAGAATGGTTTTAAACTGAATATGAACACTCAGTAATGAAAGGTTAATTAAATGCTGTTGTATCTTTATCTTTTTGAAAGGATTTTTCCATTAACAGTATTCCTATGCATAATTCTTATATGGAGTCTACATATGTATATATTTTTCTCCAATACACAGCATATAAGGCATAGGTTATAGACTATCCTCCTCAGTAGTGTGTAGAATAAAATTTCTATTCTTATGGCAGGTACAGAAGATTTTTAGTGCCACATAGATGAATACGTGGGATATCAGCTGTGAAAAGTAGGCTTTTCCCTGGTTTCTCTGTTTTGATTTTAAAATATGTAAATCAGTTTTCAAATCAGGATTAGCAGGTGTCAGGCCCTTTCAGGTGAAACGGAAGGTCATTACATTTAGATTTGGTTTTAGAGGAGGATGGCTGGTTGCTTCTCCAAGAATAATTCCTAAGAAGAAGCTCCTGACTTTTAGGGGAGATTTAGTGAGAATCAGATGAAAATTGTGAATAAAGAACTCAAGTTTTATCTGTAAATTGCTTACCTTTTTAATAATATGACAAAGTGAATATGTGAAAATATGAGTGCCATCTAGTTCAAATTTGAATCTATAAAGGGAAAGAGTTCCATTGCTCTTGACATTTTCTGTAGTGCTCTGTACCTGAATGAGTTTGTATTTTGGAAAATGCTTAATAACAGAGGAGCTCATGGTTATCTGAAAATCAAATACGGGCATGCAATGAATTAAGACAGAATAGCTCTTAAGAAAATTGACCCCCATACCCTAGAATGAAGACAGAGGGCAAGCAAGCGGTTTTATCTATGGTCAGCTCTATTTAATTCAGTATCTGAGCTGCAGTTTAACTACTGAAAGATGACTATGAAGGTATTCTTACAACCAGCAGGAACCGGGCTAAGCCCTGCCTGGTTTCTGCACCTTGTGAGAACCAACGGGCTCGAGGACGAGCCCAGTAGCTCCATGGTGGCAAGCCCACTTGTGTAGCCACCCTCTTTAATGAGGTTAACAGAGCAAGCACTCCGTTAACCTTGTTTTTTTGGTCATGTGTCTGCTACGGCTGCTTGCAGCCATGGAGGACACACTTGGGGGGAGGGAGGGGGGATCCCAGGAATTCACAGTGCACCCGTGCAGTGCATTACTGGGGTTCGGGGGGGCATGCAGCAGCTTCCTTCACCCGACCCTACAGAGCTGCCAGGTGAGACATGGTAAGGTGTGGGAGCACTGGTGTTGGGCCGCTGGTTGTCTGGGCGGGTGATTTGCCCACCCAGAAATGGGTATTTGATCATCTGCAGGGAGAGTGAGTCAATATCCAGATTACTGGATATAATACAAGAAGTTATTAGTGACTTATTCTTTCTGTAGTTGTCAGAATGTGTAGTGTCACCATTCCTGCAGCAGCTAGTGGCATGACAGACTGGTAATTATATCTAATTAGCAAAGAGTAAAATGTTATGAGACAGAAAAATAATGAAATTTGATTACTTCTCATGGAAAGCACATAAAATCCCTGACTTTCATTTTATCCTCAAAATTAGCTTACTAGTTCATAAACAACTCAATGATAGTTTGAATTTTCAACACAGTACTTGTCTTGCTAATAAGCATTTGCTGCTTATTCACAAGTCTTCTTTCCAAAGAATTGTCCAGTTCCTTTTTATTGGCTTCATTTACTTTTCCAATATAGTTTATGTCTTTTTCAAGTAATATAAGTTAAATGGACTGTGCTGAGGTGAAGGATGAGTACTGTATTGTAGGACAGCTTTGATAAATTAAAATATATTTTTTTCCCTTAATTATACACACCAGTGGCATTTCTTTTAAATATGGAGTTCTTTTTCATTTTTATTATCTTTCCTATCAAGCAACAAAAATCTAATGTAGAGTTGTTTGCTCTTTATCACAGAATAAGTTCTTTCAAATCATTGTTTCAGCATAAATGTTCATTTCAATTACTTGCGGGCGAATTCTCAAGGATACTTGCAATTCTCTGAAACATATGCAGTTTTGTAGATGTGCTTTAAAAAGAACCTAAATGCAAGATTTGTTAAAGAAACATATCTAGACATCAAAATTGTCCAGATGCACAGAATAAGGAGTGGAGCCTACATTAAAAATACATCTGATGGATTAAGTGTTGAACACAAGGGAAATGTCAACACTGAAGGAAAAAAATGTCAGGATCTAAGAAAATGGTGTCCAGAAGGGTGAAGCTTTTAAGCTGTCCAATCATATGGGGATGATTTAGTCAGTATCGTAGATATGCCAAGAAAACTGTCTCTGAGTTATCAGTCTAAAAGTTACTTATGAACCCTAACAATATATTTTGGACCTTGGAAGTTGGCATCATATATGTATACTGCGGTAAAGAGATGTTAAACTGATGATTTGGGTAATGAGGCTATGCAGATTTATATATGTGTGTGCATGTGTCACATTCACTCTCCCAGATTGGAAGTGTCTCCAGTTAGCTATACAGGCTGGCTAAAGGCCTAAGAAATGAACTTAACCAAACTGATTATATGGAAACTGGGGGTGTGAATGGACTGTTTGGTGTGGTTCGGTTCAAATTTGGAACGAACTGCAGGTATATGAACTGGTTTGGTTAAAATGATTGGTTAGGCTGAATCAGCTCAAATGACCCAGTTTACAGGGGTCCGGTTCAAGATTGAACTAGTTCTGCACATCCATAATGCAAATCTTTTCTTACCCTGATTCCACCCAATTTAGGCTTCTCCTAGATGTTAGAGATTTTGCTATGTTTGCTTCTCTTGAGGTGGTCTCTCAGGATAGCGTATGGGTAAGTAGAGGACTTGGAATATTTCATTCATACTTCCAAATCCTAATCAGAGTCTCTTTGCTATGCCCCCTCTCTCAGACAAACACTTTACTTTTGAAAATCCTGTTAGAGATGGTTTGAGATTTTAAAATTTGATGTTATGATGTTATATAGGCTGATATACTGCTCATACATACTGCTCACTGCATTTGCACAATTTGTTAAAAGTTCCTCACATTGCACAAATTGTGTTACACAAGGGTAAGCTCATTGAAAATAGTGGGATTTGCTCTTGCGTAACACAATTTGTGCACCATGTGCAATTTTAACAAGCTGTGTGAATGCAACATTATTAGGCTGATATACTCTTGCACAGTATGTTAGCCATAGTTTTCAATGGTTTCTATTTGGCCTAACATCACCCCAGATGCTTCTGTGCAACAACAGTCCTAACAACAATTAGGTGGTATAGATACCATTTTGCCAAAAGCTCTCAGCCAGAAATTTTTCAGGACAAGTTCAAGTTAGGAAGTATATATTGTCTTTTCTGAACTTCTTTCCTTGTTATGGGGTAATTTGCCTACTTTCCAGTAGGCTTATGAGATCACCCAGCAATCTGTGTGTGTGTCCGTTTGTCCGTATGTGTCCCCCCACATCAACTGCACTACACGTGGACCAGTATGAACCAAATAGGGTACACTTATAGGGACACATAGAGACACCTCAACAGCATAGTTTGTGATGATGTCATCCACCCCGATCCAAGAAGGCGGGTGCGTAATCCTTTGAGGTGCAAGTGGGCTAACCGATCTGAACTGCAAATTTGCTGCAGCTGTAGGGACACATAGATACTTCAACGGCATCATCCAACCCAATCCAAAATGGCAGATGTAAACTTTTGAGGTGCAAGTGCACTAACTTGTGGACAGTCTAACTGATTTGAACTAAATTTGCTACAGCTGTATGGACACATAGGGATGCCCCAATAGTGTAGTTTGTGATGATGTCATCTACCCCAATCCAAGATGGCGGACACAGAAACATTTGAGGTGCAAGTGTGCTAAATTGAGGACAGTGTAACCAATTTGAACCAAATTTGCTACAGTTGTGTGGACACATAGGGTTACCTCAGTGGTGTAGGTTGTAATGATGTAATCCACCCCGATCCAAGATGGCAGATGCATGAACATTTGAGGTGCAAGAAATCTTACTAGTGGACCTCTATTTAGACCAAATTTAGTCCAGTTGTAGAGATAGTGAAAGGAAAGTAGGCTGATCTAGTAAGAACTAAGTAAGAACAACTTGTTTGTTTTTTGTTTTAGTGGCAAATATAAGCTGCAATATGGTTCTACCATGTGATGCAAGTTGGCTATAACAAAAATTATTTGTGTCATTTGGAAATTGTTCATGACTTGCACAGGGCTTATTAGCATCACGATTTCCTAATCTAGTATTCTAAGTAAACAGCATCCTAAAAATATACCTATTTTTTCAAAGATATCTTACTGACCATGCAATTCTTAGTAAATAGATACTTTGTAGCATAAGTAATTTATATTATTTACTCATATACATACTGTATATATAATTCATAAGAGCTGCATCACATTGCTAGAAATATTTAGGCAATGTTTCTCAAAAGTAACTAAAATGCTGCTAAGGTGATTATAGTTCTTCATAAGCAATTACTTTCAGGTGTCAACAATAATTTTTAACCAAGAATTATATAAGAACAAGTTCTTGCTAATAATACTGCTGTGTTGTTCCAGTCGTAATACATTCCTCCAGATGATTTTGGCACCATATCAACAGAAGTACATTCACTTGCAGAATGTAAAATTGAATATATATTCTGCACTATCCACTACTTGCCCTCCCTTCCCATCAGTGTAGTTTATATTAAAGGCATAACATGATCAACTAGGTGATGATGTACAGATTACTAAGAACATAAGAACAGCCCTGCTGGATCAGGCCCAAGGCCCATCTAGTCCAGCATCCTGTTTCGCACAGTGGCCCCCCAGATGCCGCTGGAAGCCACAGACAGGAGTTGGGGGCGTGCCCTCTCTCCTGCCATTACTCCCCTGCAACTGGTACTCAGAGGCATCCTGCCTTTGAGGCTGAAGGTGGCCCACAGCCCACCTGTTCTCAACTGAACTGCTTTTCTCTATGCACAGCACTGGGACCAACTATAAGCATACAATCCTTGAACTATCAGACCAGTGTCAATCTTTACGCCTTCTTGAAGGGAGGCAGAGAAACTAATGGGAGAATGAGAACATTGAAGGACACCTACGTATAGTTAAACTCTACTAATAATACCAAGAAATCTATGGTATTTTTTGTTGGGTTTTTGTTAACTCAGACTGATAGATGGACAGAAAGTGGGGGGGGAGCAGTTTTTATAAACTACTATGAAGAATCTCTTGAGGAAAAGTCCTGTAAAATATCCTGGAAGTCAAGTGCTTGGCAGATTTGAAGATTTTATCTTTTTTTAAAAGCCAGCCCAATTAGCCCTAGTTATAGTTCTCACTGAATTTGCCCTTTAGAGCTATCTCAAGGAACATGTTACATCATTTGGGTTGCTTAAACATTCATCGCAATGGTCAGCGCCTTGGCTCTGAGGTAAAAGAATCTGTAATCTAAGAGAAGAGCTTTACTTTGAACAGAACTGGAAAGCATATACTGTGCTAAAGAGAGTTATATCCAATGTTAAAATGGAAAATAAGTTTATCCCTGCCATAAAAATACTTCTTCAGACATAAGATTCCAACAGTAAATTCATAATCCTGTACAGTCCAGTTATAATACTGTGTCATCTGGTTTCTTCAGCAATGTAACGAATTTCTAAAATCACATTCTAAAATCTTCTTAAGATGCAACTTGATTCATTGTTAGTGGTAATAATCTAAATATTGTAATAATAATTATATAACCAAATTGAACCAGTGTTGCCATGGTCCATCTTAGATTAAAAGCCTTTTATTTCCATTGGCAAACTTCCTAGGATGCTTTTTGCAATGCTATTATGCAAAGACTAATTTCTGCAAATGCTAATTTTTGAAGCAGAAATGCTGGTAGGAACACCTGCAACATGCAAGGGTAACAGATAATGAGTCAGTTTTACTATTTGTTTTAAGCTTAAGACAATTGTTCTCAAAAGAAAGTACTTGTATGTTAATGAAAGCTTTTCCAGGATAATAGAACTTTAATACAATGTTTAAATATGTTGTAATGTTGACAAGCACACCTTTGGTTTTGTTGAAACAAAAACACATCAGGAATGTCAAGAATACCCAGATGCAATCCATGCAAGAGGTTGTAGCTAATGCAAAAATAAAGGAGGTCAACTTAACAGATATTAAGGTAGAGTCACATATATATTTATTGACTGCTGAGAAATCCTATGCCCACGGTAGCAATAACCACATGGAATCCTTTCCCCACCCACAGAGTACTGCTATGTTACCAGTACAACTTGCAACTTCAGCTGATGATGCTCAGCTTAGTGCATTGCCAGAAGTTATGTATATTTATTCTTCCTATAGTTAGAGATGTCATGACACATGACACCAACATATGAATAGCCACTATTCTAAAAGTTTAATATGAATCTCTTGTAGATGCCTATATTTGCCTTCGTTTTTAACCCTTGTCCTGTATTATTATCCAACCCTGGGTGAGTAAATGTAGTGTCACCATACAAATCTCTGTACTACCAGCTATGCCCTTCCAGGAAATTGTTATCTGTGCTGACAAGTACCTGCACATAGTACACACATTTCCAAGAGTATGGCCACTTATTATTTATGACATTTCTATTTTTAAAAATGACATGATATACAAAACCACCTGAAACTACACCAACTTTCTCCATTGGGGTCATTTTTATCGCAACCCCATGTTAAGTTAATTGTGGTAGGAGAGTAATCTTGTTTCTCTTTGGTAATGTTAAATTCTGTTTCCGCGTTGCAAGATAGTTGTCCTTGATAGGCAATAGTATCTGATGAATATCTAGAGCACTACAAAGTTCTATGATCCCTAGTTTAGGCAGATGAAACCAGCTCCTCCCAGAACATTGGATCTAGTGTTTGGAATGAGTAAAAATTTTTAGAAGCATCTGACCCTGCAGAATGGAGAGAAAGAGGGAAAGGAGGCTTACATGAGCAGAGAGGGAGAAAAATGACACATACAATCAACAACTGTTTCCTATCATTCCACCCATTATCTTTGATGGGCCTTCAGTTAATCCTAATATAAATGGTCTCTCAACTAATACATAATTTTTAATTTACATGTGTTTTGCTCATTTGTCCTGTAGTCATTTTAACATCAAACCTTTTTACAGATTCAGACAGAAACAGAATACCCAAAGTAATTTTTGTTATGACTTTCCTGCATCTGCTCTTTTCATATTCTTAAAACCTATGAATGTTCTTATAACTTTTTATCCTGCGTTTTCTACAAAGAGCTCAGAGTAGCATTGTTCATGGTTCTCTCATCTACTTTATCTTCAGGAAAAAAAATGTGAATCCTGTACCTTAAGCTCAGAGATTATGATTGGCCTAAAGTTGCCCAGTGAGCTTCATGGCTGAGGAGGAATTTGAATCCACATCTCCCTGTTCTTTAAACATTCTTATACACCCTGGTTCTCAGAGGTGATTAAGCTTTTCTCTCTATAAAACAAAATGTAAAATAATATGAGGTTGTACACATGACCATAGGAGAGGCGGGGAAGGCAGGGATGAACCAACCTTCCCCCAAATGATCGCTGATCTCCTCTTCAGCATGCCATGGTGCGCCCACTTGATCCCTGCTGCTCCAAACAGGGTGCATCACTGGAGGCTGGGAAAATGATTCCTGGCCTTCAGGAATCCCAAAATGCACTGCATGAGCAGCACAGTGCATTGGTCCCCGTGAGTCAGGTGACCCCCACACCTGGGGTTGAAGATATACTCACGCATTCTACCTCCTGTTAAGGGCTGGGATTAAAAGTTAGCTAGCGGGGGCAGATGCGCTAGGATCGCGAGTTATCTCGGTGCTCCATATGAGCAGCCAAACCCAGGTTGGGCTGCCTTAGCCTGGGTTGGGCTGCTTGTGTGAATAGCCTTTGTGTGTGTGTTTTTAATTACTGACCACTGCCACCTTGACCCTGCCAAATGTTATTGTCACAGGGCATAATTTAAGCACTTTATGGTCCTATTGATTTTAATGGGTGAAACCATGCTTGAACCACAAAGCCAAACACGAAGGTGCTCAGTTATGGCTGGATTGTACCCAATATCTGTATGAAACATGTTTATGACCTAGTTGCAACTCTAGTACTATTATGGAGCTCATGGATGCATACAATAGATGTGATGTTTTTATGTTTTCTATATATGCATCTCATTGTATGTCTTTTGCTATTAAAACCTAAATTACAGCTGTACAACATGACCTCTGAAGTGTAAATGCTCCCAAGAATATTGCTTGAGTGATCTATGGATCTTGTTAATTCAAATAATCAAAAATGTATACTAAATTATTTAACAAGTAGCTATAAATTCAAGGAAATTATGTCTTCCAGTGCTATACTTGCACTCTCTCACTCTCTTTCGTGTACACACACACACACACACACACACACACACACTGCGTTCATAGAAGTAATTCACTCTAACAGTCATTTAGGTCACTAGCTTTTAAGGTAATCTGGGTCAATGTTACATTTACAGGGGGAAATTGCTCTATATTCTGCTCTATATCTGCAGAAATGGAAGACTGGGGAGTTAAAACATTGAATATGGAAGTATTTTGTCTGCAGACTTACCTTTGCAATTCACTCAGGGCCAATTCACACAATCATTGTTTGGTCTTATTTTAAACCCAGTCATCACTGGGGCATGTACCATGTACCTTTCAGAATATTTCAATTGGCTCTTAAATTAGTTTATCACAAGTTGTGGAATTTGAACTGGAATTTGAATTAGAGTCCTGAAAATAAAAAGGTTTCTGGAAGCAGCAGAAGGTACACTCAAGATTCCTTGAGAATGATCAGAACCAGAACCAAGAGCTGTTCTATAAATATTTAATTTTATTTATATACTTATAACATTTGTATTTAATAAGACTGGCCTTCTCTCTTGGCTAACAAATAGGAATGCAGAAGCTCATAGGTGAGAAAAGCAACCTGTGTCAGATCTGTGAACTGTTGTAAGGAATTCTAAGCTACTGCAATATCTAATGCCATATATATCTATGGTTGAGAACAGAAGCAGAAGAGTAGAAGGCAGCTTCAACTTCAGAATAACAAAGTTGTGTCATTGCAACAGAATGGCAAAGCTGTGTTTATTGAAACAGCTTAGGCCCTGGGTACTTAAGAGAACGTCTTCTTCGCCTCACTGCCTGTTAAGATAATCTGGTCGCTTTCCAGATTAGCTGCTCATCATCAGCAAAATGCTTCCGTTTGGGTAAGTCACATTTGGAACGTAAACCGCAGGGGGAGCAATCTCGCAGCAACTAACAACCCGAAAAAATAGCAACTTTTCCACACCGGATATATGATGTCCTTGCTCTATATCACAGTGATTAAATTAGCAACAAGGCATTGGAAATGTGAACGTCACCCTGCTGTCCGCGTAGGGACTGCATTGTCACGACACAGGAAGTGTGGAAGCACACTTCCAAGATTTTTCCTGACCCCATTGTAGGGTCTAGTCTGGAAAGTGCCCTGGAGAGCTTCGTCTGTGGTTGCTGCCAACTCATCTGGCAGCTCCTTGGGAATGGGCCTTCTCTATTGCTGCCTCTGGACTTTAGAATGCACCCCCTATTGAAATAATAGCCTCCCCATCTCTGCAACTTTTAAAAAGGCACGGAGGACAAATTTTTTCACCCAGGCTTTTAATTAGATTAATATTTTTAATATTTTTAATATTGGGTTTTAAATGTTTTCAATGTTTTAAATGATTTCAATTGTAAACCACCCAGAGATGCAAGATTTGGGTGGTATAGAAATAGCGAAAATAAAATAAAATAAAATAAAATAAAATAAAATAAAATAAATATTTTTGTGAACCACCTAGAGCCTTTGGAGTAAGGCAGTATATAAAATAAATGAATAAATGAATAAAACAATGACCTTGATACTAATCAGTTTGAATATTATCTCTAAATTATATCTGATGCCTTAACACATACAGCCAGAAAGAAGAGCTGTTGACTCCTAATTATTCAAATAAGCCACATTCTCTCAGGGAAACAATAGGGGACCTGGAGGGGGAGAAATTCCTGTTCAGTCAAACTTTGATCTTAAACTCACCTGAAAAGCTATTGATTGATTGATTGATTGCTAAATTTGTATACCGCCTTTCATTAAAACAATCTCAAGGTGGTTCACACAAAAATTAAAAATGACTATGAAAATTACACAATTAAAATATTAAGCTAAAATATAAAACAAATCTGACTAAAAAGATTCAGTATATCATTCAGGCTTCACACAGATTTTGTTAGCTTAACCAGTTAATTGGCAGGGACTCTCTGTGGGCAGCACAATACAAAGGGTTAGGGTCATTGGACCCACTCTATTCCCACTGTGATACTGCCAAGAGGAGAGTATAGTGAACAAATAAGACTGCTGTGGCTATTCCTTGCATGAGCAGCTGTTTCCTTCCCATTTGCTATCCCTCCTGGCCCAATTTTCTCTGCCCACATACAGAGGAAGGCTGGTAGAACATGCAGAGGCTCACATTCTCTGTCTCTGGGCAGTACAACAGGCCCCCATCCTCTCCATCAAGCTGCCCTTAGAGAGATACAGAGGGTTAGTACGTGAGAGGAGGCTAAAAAGGCGAGAGAAGCTACTACTTCCAATGCTTTGTTTTGCTGGTCCCAGGTCCCCTTGCTGTGCTGAGAGACGCAAAGGCCACCTACATTTATTTATTTATTTATTTATTTATTTATTTATTTATTTATTTATTTATTTTTGAATTTATATACTGCCTTTCATTAAAAACAATCTCAAAGCAGTTTACAAAAGTTAAAAAAAAATACAATAAAAATGACAATAAAAATATTAAACTAAAAATATTAAAACAAACCAAATTTAAAATCTATAAAATACAAGCATTAAAACTATACACGGGTAAAAACACAGAGAAGCAACAATAAAAACAATCATGTAAAAGCCTGGATAAAAAGCCAAGATTTAACAAGCTTTCTAAAAACTTTGATGGAGTCCGAGGAGTGAATGCCCACTGGGAGAGCATTCCAAAGTCTGGGGGCAGCAACAGAAAAGGCCCTGTCCCGAGTGCACGACAGCCGAGCCTCCCTCATTGTTGGCACCCGGAGCAGAGCCCCCTCCAATGAGCTCATCAAGTGGACAGCAACCCTTGGGAGCAGGCAGTCCCTCAGGTATCCCAGGCCCAAACTGTTAAGGGCTTTAAAGGTCAAAACCAGCACCTTGAATTGGACCCGGAAGCAAACTGGCAGCCAGTGCAACTCTTTCAGGATGGGTGTAATGTGCTCCCATCGGGCAGCTCCGGATAAAACCCTAGCTGCTACATTTTGCACTAGCTGCAGTTTCCAGATATTCTTCAAGGGCAGCCCCACGTAGAGTGCATTACAGTAATCCAGCCGTGACATGACTAAGGCATGGGTAACCGTGGCCAGATCTGCCTTCTCGAGAAGGGACGCAGCTGGTGCACTAGCCGAAGCTGTGCAAAGGCACCCCTGGCCACTGCCTCCACCTGAGCTTCCAAAAGCAGAGCCGGGTCCAGTAGTACCCCCAAGCTGCATACTTGCTCCTTCAAGGAGAGTGCAACCCCATCCAGAACCGGTAAAATCTCCTCATCCCGATTGGCTCTCCTACTGACCAACAGTACCTCCGCCTTGTCCGGATTCAATTTCAGTTTATTAGCCCACATCCAACCCATCACGGCCTCCAGCCCCCGATTCAGGACATCCACCGCCTCCCTAGGATCAGATGACAAGGAGAGTTAGAGCTGAGTATCATCCGCATATTGTTGACAACAATCAGTCCAAGTACCCGGATGACCTCTCCCAGCGGCTTCATGTAGATGTTAAACAGCATGGGGGATAAGACTGAACCCTGCGGGACCCCACAGGCCAGTGGCCACGGAGACAAGCAGTAGTCCCCCAGCACCACCTTCTGGACCCTCCCCTCAAGAAAGGACCGGAACCACTCCAACGCAGTACCTCTGACTCCCATACTCAAGAGGGGGGCCAGAAGGATACCACGGTCGATGGTACAGAATGCTGCTGAGAGGTCCAGCAGAACCAACAGGGATGCACTCCCCCTGTCTAGTTCCTGGCATAGTTCATCCACTAGAGTGGCCAAGGCAGACTCAGTCCCATACACGGGGCAGAAGCCAGATTGAAAAGGGTCCAGATAATCCGTATCATCCAAGACCCTCTGCAGCTGGTTCACCACCATACGCTCTATCACCTTGCCCCAAAAGGGCAGGTTAGAGACCAGTCTATAGTTGTCCAGGTTGGAGGGATCAAGAGAGGGCTTTTTTAATAATGGTCTTACCACTGCCTCCTTGAGGCATAGTGGCATCCTCCCTTCCCTTAATGTAGCATTAATAGTCACCTCCAACCAACCACCTGTACCCTCCCTGGCAGCTTTTATTAGCCATGAAGGGCAAGGGTCAAGAGCGCACGATGTCACCCGCACACTGCCCAGGATCTTGTTCACATCCTCAGGCCACATCAACTGAAAAGAATCCACCAGAACAGGACCAGATGGTACCAGAGGCACGTCTGCCGGAACTGCCAAAACTCTGGAGTCCAAATTGGCATGGATGCGAGCGACTTTATCCGCAAAGTGACATGCAAACTGATCACAGTGGGCTGTAGATGATTCCTCCCCCATTGTCTGGGGGGGGATGAGTGCAGATTGCCCTCAAAAACGAAATAGCTCCGCCAGTCTAACTGAGCAGATGCAATGGAGGCGGAGAAAAAATGTTTCTTCACCGCCCCCACTGCCACGGAGTAGTCCCTAAAATGGGCTCTAGCCCATGTTCATTTATTTCCCGGTCGGCAAAAACCAGATCCAGAGTATGTCCCGCCATGTGGATAGGGCCTGATACCAGCTGAGACAGGCCCATGGTTGCCATGGAGGCCATGAAATCCTGCACCGCACCCACTGGGGGGCCTCAGCGTGGACATTGAAATCCCCCAAAACAAGCCTAGGGGAACCCAAGGCCACCACCGGGACCACCCCCGCCAGCTCAGGTAGGGAGACTGAAGTGCAGCGGGGTGGTCACCAACAGAATCCCCAACCTATCTCGGAGGCCCATCCTCAAGGACAAACACTCAAAATTCTGAGATTGCCTGACCGGACACCTGGAAATGAGGAGGCTCTCCCGAAAGATTACTGCAATGCCCCCATCCCCAACCCTCGAGGCGGGGCTGTTGCACGATCTGGAAACCTGGAGGACAGAGCTGAGAGAGACCAACCCCGCCCAGCTCATCCAACTAGGTCTCCGTCACACATACCAGATCAGCATGCTCATCCACAATCAAATCATGGATGAGAGATGTGGAGTTGCAGATGGAACATGCAAAGTTATCGAGTAACATTTACATAGGAAGTCAGAGCTCAGGCCTGCTACATATTTAAGTAGCATCCTAATTCCAAAGTTTAGACGAGCTCTAACACTTGCCCGTGTAAATGCTCTCCCAACAGCTGTGCTCCATGGGAGATTCCAGGGTATACCATATGCATTAAGATTATGCCCTTGTGGATCTGGTAACATTGAAACAACTGCTCATGTTCTTCTGTATTGTGATTATTACAGAGACATAAGACGCCAACTAATTGCCCCACTTTTGATTAATTTGCCGAGTTGTGGAGATTATTTTTATTTAAACTATCTGCTCACCAATCCTAATTCGGATGTAATTCATATTGTGGCCAAATATTGTTATATAATATGCCAAATGCGTATAAATGTAGTCTGATTTTATATTATTATTATTTTCTTATTTGTTTTATATTGTTGTACTGCTGGTCTATGACCAAAATAAAGTTTTACTTACCTTACCAGGTCTCCGTCACACATACCAGGTCAGCATGCTCATCCACAATCAAATCATGGATGAGAGATGTTTTTGTATTGACTGACCTGGCATTCAGCAGCAGCACCCTAATCCTCGAGGGTGTGTTCCCAGAGCTCCCTGGGGTCAGAGGGTTGGGAGAAGAGCTGGAAAAAGGAACAGGCCTCAATTGCCTGGACCATTTCCCCCTGTAATGGCCTGCCCAACTTCCACCGCCATACCTCCCTCTGCCCGCTACGTGTTATATTGCTGCCCCCACTCCATCCCCACTTTTCTGCTCTCCCAGACACATCTCCTCAGCCTAACCAACCACAGCTCCTTGCTCACCTACATTCTTATTCTTCACTCACTTGCAGTCTCCCTCTGTGAAAGTAGCAGTGACTGTTGCAACTACCACTCACTTGTATGTTTGTGTGGGCAAGTAGCTGTCTTGTGCCTTTGAGCCTACATGGGAGGAGGAAAGATGTTGTTCTGCGCATGGCACAGAGCAGGAAAGCACGTTCATCCAGTGTGCTCCAAATCTCCCAGGTGATAGTGTACTTCAGCAGCAGCTGGCTAGCAGTCAATATAGTGGTCTTATTTATTTTATTTTATTTATAAAATAAATAAACAGCACTCTGTTGGTCCAATAGCACTCTGTTGATCTTTTTGGATCTCTCGACAGCTTTTGATACTATTGACCATAGTATCCTTTTGGAACGTCTGAGAGTGTTGTGGGTGGGCGGCACTGTTTTACAGTGGTTCTGCTCCTACCTCTCAGACAGATTCCAGATGGTGTCGATTGGAGACTATTGTTCTTCGAAATCTGAGCTTATGTATGGTGTCTCTCAGTGCTCCATACTGTCTCCAATGATTTTTAACATCGACATGAGACCACTGGGAGAGATCATGAGGAGATTTGGTGCGAGGTGTTATCAGTATGTTGATGATACCCAGATCTACTTCTCCATGTCGACATCATCAGGAGATGGCATAACCTCCCTAAATGCTTGCCTTGAAGCAGTAAAGGGCTGGATGGAGGAGAATAAACTGAGACTGGATCCAGATAAGATGGAGGTACTTATTGTGTGGAGTAGGAAGTCAGGATCTGCCAGTTCTGGATGGGGTCACATTTCTCCAAAAGGAATAGGTATGCAGTCTGGGAGCACTTCTGGATCCACACCTATCCCTGGTATCTCAGGTTGAGGAGGTGACCAGAGGGGCTTTCTTTCAGCTTTGGCTGATACGCCAGCTGCGTCCATTCTTGAGATGAATGACCTCCAAACAGTGGCACATATGTTGGTAACCTCCAGACTTGACTTCTGCAATGCGCTCTGTGTGGGGATGCCTTTGTATGTAGTCCGGAAACTACAGTTGGTACAGAATGCAGCAGCCAGTTTGGTCTCTGGGTCATCTTGGAGAGACCATATCACTCCTTTGCTGATAAGAGCTACATTGGCTTTCAATAGGTTTCCAGGCAAAATACAAAGTGCTGGTTATAACCTATAAAGCCTTAAACAGCTTGGGCCCTGGGTATTTAAAAGAACATCTTCTTCACTATGACCCCCACCACCCATTGAGGTCATCTGGAGAGGTCTGTCTCCATTTGCCACCAGCTTGACTGGTGGCCACTTGGGGATGGGCCTTCTTGGTTGCTGTGCTGAGATTGTGAAATGTGCTCCCTAGTGAAATATGATCTTCCCCATCTCTGGCATTTTAAAAAAAGCATTTGAAAACCCACCTCTTCACCCAAGCTTTTTCAGCTTTTTAAATTTTTTGGTTTTAATCTGTTTTTTTTACTCTTAAATTGTTTAAATTGTTTTAAGTTTCATTTACATTTACATTTATATCCCGCTTCCTCTGAGCAGCTCAGAGTTGTGTACATGCTTATTTTTATCCTCCCAACAACCTTGTGAGGTAGTTTAGGCTGAGACATACATGACTTGCCCAGAGTCACCCAGTGAGTTTGTGCTAAGCTGGCTCTCTTTTGTGTATGTGAGAAGTGAGGAGAGGGTGAGAAGTGTGGAGCACCTGTTTTAACTTGAGCTGTGCAGGTTGCTTTTCCCCTTCAGCTAGGGATGTGCGAGCTGGCTCAAGGTCCAGCCACATATATGGCCAGTGTGCATGCACAGCAGCCTCCAAAATGACCACTGCCAGCGCAGAGAGGCCCCAAATGGCCTGAAAATGGGCTGAAGTGGGCTATTTGAGATTCTGGGGGAGGCCGGTGGGGGAGGGGAAACTGCAGGAGAGCCCCCCCCATGGTAGCACCCCCTGAGGCCACACAATGGCAGTAGGTCCACCAGTAAAATATTTCTCCTGTTCCCCAAGTCCCAAGCCAGGCCCGAACGAGTTCAGACTCGAGCTGGTCCGGGCCCAGCTATCGTGTACACAAAACCAGACTGGACCCAGTGTGGTTCAAATTCGGTTTGACTCCAACTGGGTTTTCTGGTTTTATGAATACCCTTATCTGTGATAGAAGACAGTTTGCGACAGGTGATAGAGCAAAAGAAGACAAGGTTGGCTTTGCTTGCTTGCCCTTTCCCATCCACCCCATAGCCCTTCCAGGCAAATGGGCACTCCCAGCAAGTCAAACATGTCAGTACTTTCTTGGAGAGGGAAAGGGAAGCAGAATTACATGAAGTGCCCCCTAGAATTGGTGTCCTAAGTAGAGGCACACTAACCCCCAGACCTTGGGCACCTGGTCTGGTCCTCCAAGGTCTGGGGCAGGGGGCTTCAAATGGTCAGGTCTGGGGTCCTCTGGCAGCCATCCCACAGCCTGGCCCGCCAAACCTCTGCTTTTTAAAAAGTTCTTACCACAGCTACGGCATGGCTGTGGGTGGGGAGTGGAGCAGTCTTTCTTCCTTCTCCCCCCTCCCCCTGTGGCATCAGGGATCAAGAGCTGCTCTGAGGTGCACTTTGCAGTTGGTTAAAGATCCTGGTCCAAATGGACGGGCTCAGTGTCGCTCCTGGTCCCTGCCCCCGGGGGAGGGGGGGAAGGACTGCTCCGCTTCCCCCCTCACAGCCAGCCCTCGGCCACAGAAAGAATTTTTTTAAGCAGAGGTTTTGCGGAGCAGGTCCTCCAAAGGAGCTTTGCGCCTGCTGTGGTGGTGGGGGGCATGCTCCTGGCTGGGTAGTCTGGGCGGCCAAATTACTTTGGTGCACCCCTTGTCCCAGGTGACTACTTAGGACTGCCTAGTGGATGGGCTGGTCCTGCCTCCTTTTAAAATGACAACACACTCTTGAAAAGTGCAGTGGCTTATATATTGTGTAGCACCCTACTGATCTGGAGTGGTGTGTGTTTGTGTGTGTTCATGTAGCTTCCACACTACTGAACAGCCTGTCCTAGCTGCTTGTGAACATTGAGCTTTTCATGCCCCCTAAGCAGTGTGTTATTGCAATGACTCATGGCTTAGGAGGCATGAACAGCCCCATGTTCACAAGCAGGGAGGATGGCCTGTTCAGTGGTGCAGAAGCTATGTGCATCCCCATCCTTGGGTTGGCAGGGCACTGTGTAGTATGTAAGTGACTTAATATTATTAAATAATTGTCCTTTAAGAAACAGTTTGAGGAAAATATTCTCATTCCTATTTTCTTGGCAAAGAATACTGTAAAGAGTCAAATCATCAGAAATTTGCTTTTTAGATATGTTCATAAATCAGCTTTTAAACTTAGTGAAGCAGCAGTGTACATGTAAACTTCTCTGGTTTTTCTATATCAGCATTTCAAGAAAAATAGCAAAATAAGCATCCATGAGTATTGAACTGAACTCCTGAAGAACATAAAGTTTTTATCCTCTGCTAAAAGCCCCTTTACTTATCTTTTATGATACATTGATGCAAACATTAAAAGGATGTTGGCTGTTATTAGTCTGCTGTTAAATTGTATTGGAGAAAATATTAGGAAAACATTTTAGCAATGTTAAATAAAACAAAGCCAACAATTGTCTTGGGTCATATGTAGCATTTCCTTTTTTTTTTTAAAGGATGAAAGTAATCTATATGATTACAAACAGAGAGTTAAACAATGAGGCCATGTGTCATGAGGCCACCTGCTATTTATAAAGAGGAGAGTTTTCCAGACAAATTCAATTTCTACTTTAATGGAATTACAAAATAAGTGAATGAAAGGAAAGCTGAGTGACTGAGGAGATCAAATAGGAATTTAATACAGCATTTGAAGTGGTGGGGTGGAGCAATAAAAATATATACAGACTGTATGGTTGTACAAGTCCTGTAAGTTGGGTTATAGCAGAGTTGAGCAGTTGTGAATCACCAGTCTAAGTAAGAGTCAAACTACACGTTATATTGAGTACGTGCGTAACACTAATATATGTGGTTTTAAAATAAATAGCACTTGGCTCAAGGCCTGCCTATTTATCCTTGGAAAAAAGCTCCCATTGGCAATATGGAGGATCCTTATTCGGAACAGAACCTTGATGGGGACAGAAAATAAAAGCCTCCCTCCTGATCCATGTTCCAGATCTGGGTACTAGTTACTTTAAAAAGCCCAATCACTTTTGTAGGAAATACTGTATGTTCTTCATGTAATGTGAAAGTTGAGAAACCAGCCTTGTATTGCAAACTGTGAGGTACTTGAAAGAACTCTTCACTGTACTTGACTATTTCAGCCCTAGTCAGCAACACAGAAGGTTCTGCAAGTTTTTCGTGGGCTGCCATATAGCAGATTATTTTGAATCACTACTTGTGCAGGTTTGAGCTGCAGATTAATGAAGGGCTTCTTTAATTAAATAACAACAAATGAAAAATATGTTATTTGGGATCCCATGCACTGGCAATGCCCTTCCTCAAATGCTTTGTAGGTAACAGGTCCAATAAGACAAGAAACAGACAGTAAAGGCAGTTCGCATAAGAACAGCCCTGCTGGATCAGGCCCATGGCCCATCTAGTCCAGCATCCTGTTTCACACAGTGGCCCACCAGATGCCTCTGGGGAGCCCACATGCAGGAGTTGAGGGCATGCCCTCTCTCCTGCTGTCACTCCCCTGCAACTAGTACTCAGAGGCATCCTGCCTTGGAGGCTGGAGGTGGCCTATAGCCTTCCAACTAGTAGCTGTTGATAGACCTCTCCTCCATGAAGTTATCCAAACCCCTCTTAAAGCCATCCAGGTTGTTGGCTGTCATCACATCTCATGGCAGGGAATTCCACAAGTTGATTATGAAGTGTGTGAAAAAGTACCTCCGTTTGCTGGTCCTAAATTTCCTGGCAATCAATTTCATGGGATGACCCCTAGTTCTAGTGTTATGTGAGATGGAGAAGAATTTCTCTCTATACACTTTCTCCACACCATGCATGATTTTATAGACCTTTATTCTGTCTCCCTGCAGTCATCTTTTTTCTACACTAAAAAGCCACAGGTGTTATAGCCTTGCCTCATAAGAAAGGTGCTAAGCCTTAGGCACATGACCAGCCTAACCAGTGCTGGGGCAGCTCAGCTTCGGTTAGGTTCCACATATGGAGTTCCAGGATCTGCGTGGATCCTGACCCTCCTGCCCAGTCTAACCCTACTCTGCAGCCTGGCTCTTAGCATGTGAGCATGCCCTTAACCCAGCAGTCGGGATTGTGTGCCTCCTTAGGCTGCATGCAGCCCAATGAGACACAGACACAGGCACCTAGAGAGCCCATCTGATGGGGAGAATCCCCCAATGCACTGTGCTGTTTGGGATTCCAAACAGTGCATTGTGGGATTCCCGGAGGCCAGAATGGCCCGTAAACTGCACAGTTTCTGGGAGCACTGCTCATGTGTACAGCTGAGCCACATGGCAAGGAGGTGGCAGGGAGGGCATGGAGATCATCTGGGGGTACATTCAGTTCATCCTCCCCCCCCCCATGCCTGCTCACCCACCCAGCCTCTGGTCATCTGAATAGGCTCAGTAGACTTAACATGATTGGGGCCTTTTTCAAATGCAAATAGCTGCTGTCTGGGACCCCATTCTAAATTGAGACTGTGAGATGGAAAAGGGAACTTCAGCCAAAGCTGATCTGAATTGGCCACCCAGCTTTCCAGATATAGAATATTAGGAAATCGGGTTAGTTCCTTTCATGAATCTGTCTTCTCTGGAAGTTATTGTTGTGAGAATGCTAGCTCTGCTTGGAAATACTATTTTTGTTCTCCTTCTTGTCCCCTGGAAGCCCATCACTGCCTCTTATCAACCTCAGATAGTCTGCAAGAAAAAAGGACTGTGACTAACTGGTACAGGTTTCTGAAATAGCTGGGGGACTGTAATATCATGACATGCACCATTCAATATTATCATTAAAATGGGCATCTTCAAAAAATTATGATCCAAAACACTGCTGCAATTCACTGTTGCACAAAATGAGACAAGGATTGTGGCCTGAATCTCACTTGTTTCATTATGGTATCAAATAGTCCATTATAGAGTCAGCACAAACTCGGCATAATGCTACAGTTTCCCCCCCAATTTTCCCCCTGTAGGTTTTCTATATTTCTTTCCAAGTTTCATTATTACAAACAGGTGTTTATGTGAACTGTGTTCTGATACAAACAAGAAACATGAATAATTTCTCACTATCATATCCAGGTGGTCTGCACTCTTCACTTTGGAGACAAGCCTGGTAACCTGCCATCCCAGAATGAGATTTCAGCAACGATTTTCAAACATTTCATCCAGGGTGGATAAAAATTGACTTTAAAGATGATGCTGTTTACATTTACATGTACTATTTTAATTTAAAGAACTTCAAATATCATCAAATTTCTCTTTCAAAAGTTGCCTGGGTAAAAATAAATTTGAATACCATGCCATATAATACAAGAATGTTGACCTATGATCATAACCTCTTAAAACTGAATCAGTTGCCTCTATCACATTGAATTAAAGTCTGTTCCATCCTCTGCTCATCCCAATTTACATCACTTCCTCCCACAGTAAAACCTCCCACCTGAGAAACCTCCAGGCTACATATATTTTACTTAGATCAATGTAGATCACACATTGTTGTGAGATTCCTGGATATAGTGCATGGGAAGGAAACAATTTGGAAAAAACATTGATGGGAAATTTGTTAGTTAGAATCTGAGGGAGTGGAATAATATACACCACGGCAATGTTTGCTTGTTTGAAAACAGGATTGAGGCAAAATTCAGGCAGTTGACTTGACTTGTGGAGAAATTCATCAAAGGTTTTGGCAGACAGCTGCCTTATGCCATCCCTCCACCCCTTCACTTCTTTAGTGGTGATGGAGGTCCTCTTGGAGGCCATGAAATAGTGATTACCATCCATCCCCTGCAGGATGCCCTTGGGAACGAACCTATATTATGACAGTTACCAATATATTGCACTAAATAAATTAATTGATTAGGCTCTAACTACCATATTTTGTTGTCATCATTCTCAAATCCATACCTAGCCAAAGAGAAAACTGTTGCAATGATATATAGTAGGTATTTGATAATCACCACTCATTCATACCAACCATAATAAATGTTAGGACTGGAGGTGAATCATTCAAGCATTACATGTTTGCTGATTATTGTTTAAACAAAGTTGCTCCGCTAAACTGATGGAAGCCCTTGGCTAAGCACCTGGAACCAGAGTTCCTCTAAGTGCAACGTCAGCTCTTCACAGCAATATCTCTTCTCTAAGCACAGACAGAATATTTACTTTATCTGGGATTGTTCATTCAAAGTTGATTAATTGATTGGAAGTTGGGGGGGGGAAACCAGCAGGAAAATGAATTTACTTCTAGTTAAAATGCATTTCAGTCTGCTATAACAATATTCAACTTGACACACACAGTGAGCTAAATTATCCATTAAGTGACCAAAATACTGAGATTGTTCTCACGACTAATCCTACCTGGGTAGAGCACTACTAGCCAGGATAGGGCTGGTTGTGAAAACTGCCAGGATTGCTTTCAATCCAGTGTTCCTCCCCCTGGGTAGCCCGGGTTTTAAACCTGGGCTAAAAATGAGATAGGAGGATTCATTTGTGTCTCCTACTCCTACTCCCTAGTCATGTGTGTGCCCAGGATGTGGGCAGCCATCTTGCTCATGGAGGTCAAAGGGAAGAGTGGCCATCAGCCAGGAGGTATCCCAATGCACTGCGGGTACATTGCGGGATATCTGGAGGCCTGGCTGTCTTTCGCTGCCACACTGTTCATCTGGGCATGTGGCACAGTGGAGCCCAGGAAGGCAAGGATCATGTGGGAGAAGGTAGGTAGGCTCCTACCTTCCCTCCAATCCTCCCTACCTCCAGCCCAGTGGTCATGGGAAAGACCTTGCTATATAACATTTTCTAAAATCAGTAAAGTGTTCAGTGTGTATTTGTAACCTTCTACTATTATTCCAGAGTCCACACTCCAGAGACCAATACAGGAATGAATTCAAAGGCAATGGAAACATATGCTGTTAAACAATAATATTTATAAATCAATCTGAACAAATCATTCACCTGTTCATAACACACACACACACACACACACACACACACACACACACACACACACCCTTAATTCTCTTCAGAAGGTTGTTGTTCACAAGGGAAAAAGTGAGCCAGTTCCAAAGGAGTATTATAAAGGTTTGTATTCCATAAAATGGATAAGGCAGGAGATCCCAGGCTTGTCTGTGGTTTTAAACATATGGCTACTTTGGTGATTAACAAGCAAAGACAGTTCCTTGCAAAATGTCTTTTATGTTTCGTAGGCACTAGATTCATTTGTTTCAATCAGTTCAACAACTCAATATGCTGTTTAAGGTTATTCAAATACTACACTGTCAGCATCATGGATAATGGGAATTTTATGACTCTTGTGTACATTAAATGGCTTTTGCAGCAATTCTTGTCTATGACCTCTGCCAGGAATATTGGTAGAAAGTTGATTATTTGCGGCTCCATTTCAGTTACTTGGCCTACTAAGAAGCAAGACAACTCTGCTGAGAATAAGGTACAATTAGTTAATATTTTCCTTTCAGATTCTTAGAGAAGCTTGCAAAAATATAGTCACATATAGAGTATTAAATGTAGTTTCATAACTAAAGGTGAGAGTTATTTGCAATTTCCTTTCTGCTACTTCTAATTTTCCTTTTGTAAATGTATTTCACATTGTGGCTGATTTTAATGTAGTTTTGATTATGCAATCAGAAGACTTTAGCAATGCTTTCAAAAAGCACAAGTCCTTCCCTGGTTGCTTTTTAATCAGTATCTTTACTGCCATCTTTTTATTTTACTTTTATTTCTGTAAACTTGCAAAACTGAAATGTGTGATCTTGTGATACAGATTTTTCTGACATTCAGTAACTAAGATAAGGCCTTTGCTGACTGATTTTCCTGTCAAGACATAGCTCACATCAAGATTTGTGATATTAAGTTCAATGATGTATGTCCTTAAAGCTTTTTTAAGACATAGGAGATTAGGAGATTAGAGATGCTGGTGTAGTTCATTCTGCTTTGGGTCTGGCTATACTTGCTCCCTCAAAGAAAGAGCAATAGTTACAACTCCCCAAATCATTTTCCTGCACAAGAAGAAATCCAGGTTAGAGAAGAATTCCTGGGTTACCCCTCATCCAGCTTATCCAGTCATCTGAGCTGCTAGGGGTCCATCAAGAAAACTTCACTGTGTTCAATAGGCTTCACAGAGCCTACCATTTCTCTTTGGAGACCACTTTGGAGTTTCCAAAGGGTTCCCTGTTTGCCTTGGCCTCATTCAGCACAACTTCTAGGGGCCCACTTTGCTTTGAGCTGAACCCTTCAGCTGCTTAAAGCTTTGTTCCATCCCCTGCAAGTCCATCTCTCAAACTGGGCAACTGTCATGGTCCAGGAGAAAAGTCTTGATTCTACCTCTATGTTCCCTGCTGCAAGAAAGCAAGCAGCCACCTCCCACTCTTTTTTTAAAAAGTGCCCCCCCTTTGCCCCTGTGGTCCCAGGAAAGGCTCAGGTATCTCTGGGATGTAAAGTCTTTTCTGAGTCTTTTCAGCAATGGCCTTTTAAAAGGCAAGCTATGGAAGGCTCAGGTGACGGCCGAAAACGTGCCTCCGGGGGGGGTGACTTTTAAAAGTGTAAATGGAGCCGGTGTTCTGTGCCACCCAGCAGCCCCCGCGGCGGGGAATCGCCTCTGCCACTCACCTGGCCGCTGGCAGGGGCTCGCCTCTGTGGGAGCCAGATAAGTGGTGGAAGCGATTCCCCACCACGGGGGCTGCTGGGTGGCACAGAACACCGGCTCCATTTATACTTAAAGAAGCCACTCGCCGCCCCCTCGGAGGCGCGTTCACGGCGCGCATCTGGGAAGGCTACTGCTAACTCCTTAGAGGCAGGGAGCAAGAGAGAGAGAGAGAGAGAGAGAGACTTTTCTCCTGTCTCTTGCCAGTCCTGCTAAGTGGCTTGAGGGATTAATAAGAGTGAGGGGTGGGTCCAAAGTGAAGTTTTGAGGGAATGAAGGGTTTGGCCTGGTTTGCTTCATTTTGACCTCACTTTGTCAGACAGTGCTTTGCTTTGAGTTGAAGAGGGGGAAAATTTATTTCTGAAGATCTGCAAAGTGCTAGTGTTCAGCATTGTTCCTTTCAACACCAAACACATACTGTAGCCACAAGGGTGTGTTGTCAGAGGCCATGCTGCTGTTAGTTCCCTCTCATATGTTTGTTGAATGTAAGGAAGGTATCGTATGAAAAGGACTTTCATGGAATAATTCTGGGGGAAATGTAGATAATCTTGTAATATATCCAAACACTGGGGCTATTCACATGATCAGGCGAAAACAGGATAGGGGAGCCTAGCCCGATTTCTCCTGGTAGTGGGAGCCACTGGGCTCGCAGGCTTCCTGGTGGTTAACCTGTCAAACCAGCCCTCCTCTTAAACCGGGTTTGCAGAGCGAGCTCACTGCAAACCCGGGGTGTTTTTTTTTGCTTGCGAGTTGCCTTGGCACGGCAATGCACCACAGCTACTCATGAGTAGACCCCTGGCTGGGAGGCTTAAAAGCAGCCTCTCAGCTCAGGGGTCTCTCCAGTATGCCCTGTGCACTCACGCAGGGCATACTGGAGCTTCCAGGGGCCGCACGGCCCCTGATCCTCCCAGCCCCCGCCGGCTCTGTCACAGAGCCGGCAGTCGTGTCGGCAGCTGATCTGTCCGCCCAGGGCTGCCGATCCAGCCGCCCAGGGCTGCCGCCCTGCTCGTGTGCGAGGAGAGCGAGCTAAGCCCGTTCTCCCTGCTCACCCTCCCCAGGTGGGTCTCTTGGATCGTGAGACCCCCACCTCACTGAGTTATATCCTAAAAACTTCTTACATCTACACAAGTGGAGAGGTGGTCTTTGCACCATTTTCCTACAATCCCCTCCCATTTTCCTACAATTCTCTGTCCCAGTGTAATTCTGCTCCTGAGGGTTGGGCCCTCTGGAGTCAATTTTTGGAGAGAAGGAAATGAGACCTAATTCCCTTTTAAATATGGAACGTCTAAAAAATGAAGTTATTATTTTATTTTATTTAGCATATTTTTGTACTGCCCAAAACTTGTGTCTCTGGGCAGTTTACAATTAAAATCATTTAAACATTAAAATCAATTAAACATTAAAATCATTAACATTAAAATAATCTGAGACTCAACATTAAAAGTATTAAAACTATAAATCTAATTAAAAGCCTGGGTGAACAAATATGTAATCAGTGCTTTTTAAAAAGTTGCCAGAGATGGGGAGGCTCTTATCTCAACAGGGAGCACATTCCAAAGCCCAGGGGCAGCAATGGATAAGGCCCATCACCGAGTAGCTGCCAGACGAGCTGGTGGCAATCGCAGATGAACCCCTCCAGACAGGCAATGGGGCTCATGGTGAAGAAGACATTCTCTTAAATAGAGGGCCTAAGCAGTTTATGGTTTTATAGGCAATAAACAGCACCTTGTATTTTGCCTGGAAACTTATCGGCAGCCAGTATAGCTCTTTCAACACAGGAGTGATATGGTCTCTCCTAGGTGACCCAGAGACCAACTGCAGTTTCCGGAGTGTGTACAAAGGCAGCCGCACATAGAGCGCATTTCAGTAGTACAGCCTTGAGGTTACCAGCATATGTACCACTGTTCTGATGTTGCTCATCTCAAGAAACGGATGCAGCTGGCATATCCGCTGAAGCTGATAGAAAGCACCTCAACCTCGGACACCAGGGAGAGGTTCGGATCCTGAAGCACCCCCAGACTGCATACATGTTCCCTCCGGGAGAGCACGACCGTATTCAGAACTGGTAGATCAAAATCATCTCCTGAGTTCCGACCCACACAATAAGTACCTCCATCTTATCTGGATTCAGCAATTCAGGGAAAACAGCAATTAAGTTTCTGATTTCCCTTCCCCTGGAATGGCCTGCTGACCTGTCAACATTACTTCTTCAATTCCACACCACCACTGGAATAGCCCCATAATAAGTGGACACACTCCCTGTCTCCTCAACTCCAGAAAGACCCAGGCACATTAAAACTAAACTCACTCAGGATTAAAATACCCACCCACATTTACACATCCATGAAGAATCCTGGGCCAGACAGTCTGGCCCTCACCGTCCCCTGAAGTGGCTTCCCCAAAGGGGCGACCCCGCTGGTGGTGGGCCACAGGCAGCTTTCCTATAAAAGGCTCAGAACTGGGCAGAAGGTACCAGGAATGGCTGAGTCACTCACCTCGGCCCCAGTCCTGCACACACTCCCCACAGATATTCCACAGAGGCAGCAAGCCACAGTCCAACAGGGGAAGCAAAGAGCAGGCAGGTAACAGCAGAAGGAGCCAACATCAGGATCATTGTTATTAGGATGCAATTAAGTATGAGAATGGTGGGAAAAGTATGACCAGACAGCATAACCTCTATGTCATAGCTGCTATGAGAGCCAGAAGATGGGGGTGGGGTGAGTTCACTGGGGTGAATCCTTGACTTTAAGGGATTCATAGTAGACTGCCACTATCAACTTTATTTTGATGTGTGGAAACCCACTCTCCATTTCTGGGGGTGGTGGGAGTGGTAAAGTGGCAAAACCCTCCCTAGATGTGCTGTACAATCCTAGGCCTCCAAAGGCATTAAACTAAGGCAGACTCAAAATGAAGAGTAGCACACTTCACCAAGTGTTTATTATCAAATCGAAAAGGAAAAGAAATGCAATAAGAACAACTGTCTTTTCATAGAGCAGATTGTAAGATTTCACTAATCAGGCAACTCAGATTCAAGCAACACAATAAAGGGGAAAAAATTCACTCATGCGTCTAACTGAACTGGTCCCTATCTTACTACTCACAGGCAGGGGTCTTCTTGCTGTCTCCAGCCTCCAGGCTCTGGTTTCCTATGTCCACAGCAGCTTTTCAGCCAGCTGCTTCCTCAAAGCACTCTTGGGACAGTACAAACAAACAAAGCTTTCTCTTCTTCTGCTGGTGCCCAGATTGCTCCTTGTGTTTTTATTTTCCTGGGCTTTTTCCCTTGTTAGGAAAGGCTTATCCTCCCAGTGGTTCCTCTAAGTGAGGCCTAGTCCTTCCTTAAATTCTTCCCATCACTACAAACTAGTTGCTAGATAGATTGTATTTTGTTCTGTTAAATCAGATGCATATTCATTTAGTCAGAAATGACAATGATTTTTGGTTTTGCTGCACAATGCAACAGGTTTTGCCACACAATAGAACAGTATTCATTGCTCATGATACTTTTGATATCACAGATCTTATTCCTCTGCTGTCAAATATCTGCTTGACAACATAAGCTTACAAAGTCAATTATACAGTACAACTGAGAGCTAAAAATACGTTTGGCAACATGCAGGGATTTGGAAGAAAGAGAATATTGAGGAATAATGGTACAAATGGAAGATGCAGATAAATATTTTGCCCCCATACCAATAAAGATATAAGGCAACCTTTATTGGAAGTTAAGTCCACAACTTATTAATTCAAATCCATCAATACTACAGTACAAATGGACTCTCCAACCCCGTGTAGTACAGGCACTAATTGCTTTTCTGCTAAGATGCCATCACTATGCCTGAGGCTTATTTAGTGATGAAAGTCCAGCTTGAGCATTGTTCTTCTTAGTCAAAGCACGTAGAGTCATGGTGTCAGCAAGAAGCATTGTCTCCCCCACAAGTCATGGAGTCTTTAAGGTTGAAGGTGTCCCAATACCAAATGAAGCTCCAGGCCACTTAGCCTGAGCTTTTTCCTGAAACTTCCCTGCATGCAAAACTATATGCCTTAGGGTATCACCAACCTTAAGGTGCGCTGTGCCGGCTGTTTTAAGTAAGGTGCCTGGCTATATGGAGAACAGTATGAGATGGGCAAAAAACACCACCCCCATCATCAATCAGCTCAATGAGGAGCTAAAATTCCTACCCAGCCCGCAAAAAGATGACCACCTGACTCCCAATTTTTCTTGAGGGAGAGAGGGAATGATGCCTCTCAAATGCCAAGTGAGAGCTCAGGAAGAAGAGACCTCTGGCAGTTCTCTCCTACCCAGGGGTAAATTCTATAATTGAGTGGATGGGTTCAAAGAACCTGGGTCCCCCAGCTCCTGAGGGCCTCCCAGTTCCACCCATCCCTATTTTCTTCATTATCTACCTCACTCCGAGGGGTCGCCGGGGAGAGGGGTGAACACAGGGCCCCTTTTCCCTAGCTACGACCCTGCTCCTACCCAAGCCCTCCGCCAATCAAAGGACCCGTGATTTATCAAATGCTGGATGGGTCAAAATTGCTTCACCCAACACATGCTGGGTAGGCAGCCTCATTCTACAAAAAATAACTACTCTGAGAAGTGGGGTGGGAATCACCTGCACATGGAATTTCTTTTGTGAGTTTTGTACATCCCTGTTCAAATGGGAAAACCAACAGTTTTCCTAAGTAAATAAAAAAAAGTGGGAATTCAAAGCCTTTCTAAGGATTAAACTACTCTTGGAAAAGAAACAAAGAACTCTAAGAACAAAAAAGAGGTGCTCCTTTTAGCTTGTGTGTTTATTGCATTTGATTTGTTAATTTGTTTGAATGGCTTGGTTGAACTTTAATATAATTGGGAACACATATGGGCTTTGTTTTTGTGTTGCTTAATGCATTATGATTTTGCTCTGGTTTCTCTGCAGTGTTTTACTGACTATGTAACTCAAATTTCCTCAATAATAGGAGAGGGGGGGAATACAGAAATGCCACTGAAAAAGAGATTCTGAAAAGCTAGGACATTTTCTGGATTGCAGGCTAATAACTGAACTCCCAGGAAGGGAGCATCTTTTGTTCTGTAATTGTGTGCCATGACCCTGAAAACAAATAAAAACAAAGAAATCAAAGGTTAGGTCAACCAATGAGATGGTGGTGTTTGCTAGATCACACTACTTGCTATAGAGTTTTGAAGCCAGAAAGGGAAACTAACTAAATCTGATTTGCAATAATGTCTGATTGCTCTTTACCTTCCTTGCTCTTTTTTTTTTTTTGCTTATGCATAAGTAAAGTTTTGTTTGTTTTGTCAAGAACAAAATGCTATGAATAGTATTGTTGCGATGATCAGAATTGGATTGTGTCTGATTCCAATCAAGTTCACTGGTTTACCCATACACTGGGTGTTACCTCATCAAATCGAACCAATAGTGCTGAACATTTCCTCCACTATATTCCTAGCAGTAAGAGGCTTATTACATACATAGACAGACAGCTGTGCCCTAATCCAAAACATATTTTGAAACAGAAGCAAAACGTGTTGCTTTTATTTGAAGGGGCAAAAAAGATTTAGCTTAATGTGCAACTGCTTGTCCACAATTATAATAAGCTCCGTACTGTTAAAAAGAGAGTGGAGGACAATTTACTACTTCTTACTCTTTCCGACAGTACATTGTGATATAGCATTGCTCCAGGGCATTCTGAGAAGCAGGAGGCCTCATGTAAACACACAGTTCCATGCTCTGATCGGCCTTCTGTGATAGGAGCAAGATGCTAGGGGGAGACACAATCCCCTTAAGGAAGAGAAAGAAAAAATCCATGTTTTTGATTAGGACCTATCAACTGACATCAATGAACCCAGGGCAGCATGCCATCATCTGTCAGAATGTATACAGGACATTCTGAAAGCAGAATGTACTATATACAGAATGCATACAGTACATATATATTTACATATTAAAGAATGTCTACAATAGATGCCTTCCTGTGAAGGTAGACAAGATAATTTGAGACTATCTATCTATCTATCTATCTATCTATCTATCTATCTATCTATCTATCTATCTATCTGTCTGTCTGTCTGTCTGTCTCTCAGCTCTGTGCTTAGTGGGCTGATCAGAGATAATTTTATGACTTGGACTACCACAAATAATTTGGGATCACTGTGATCGCTACTACAAATAAATTGGGACCATTCAGTGAATACAGTAGTCTGCTGATGTTCTAAGAATATGTTCAAGCTTTTAGCAACTTGGCTGGAAATTGGCTAAAAACACACATCCAGATTCTAATGATGCAGATTTCCTTCTACTTCCAGTTATAACCTTCTTCCATGAGAGACTAGGGATGTGCATGAACCTGTTCAGAGGCCCTTTTTAGGGCCTCCAAATGGGTTCGAACAACCAGCTGTTCGGCCAGTTCGAAGGCAGGTTGTTTGTGTGTGTCTGATTTTAAGGGTGGGAGTGGGTGCACTTACCCCTCCCTCTGCTCCCCCCTGCCAATGCTCCATTTGGAAAGGCTCCTTTGTGGCGGTGGCACACCTCCCTCCCCCATTTCCTCTTTGCCTAGAAGTACCAGGAAGTACCCGGAGTGTGTGTGCATGCTGGATGCCAGGCGCATAAAGTCAGACACTCCCCCGCCTTCGAACTTCCTCCACCCGGTTCTGTGCATATCCCTATGAGAGACCTATAGTCTGGCATTGTAATCTATCTAGGTTCTTTTGCCTACCCCAAATCCTACTTTAAGGCAGGGGCTCTCAAACTTTGACCATAGTTCTTGTTGATCTACAATACCCATCCAATGGCCTTTGGACATTGTGGCTGGGGATTTGGGGAGCTGTAGTCCAACAATATCTGGAGACCCACGTTTGAGAACCCTGCTTTAGGGATAGAATGGCTTCTGCTGAGTATTGTTTTCCGTTCTTATTCAGTTTATGATAATGATGTCCCTTGTACAAACAAAACAGTACTTCAGTATATTCTGTTCTGACCTTGAAGAGACTATTGACTTCTTACAATTATAATTATAAACCCATGGAATTGATGCAATCCAGATTCCTTTGTGTAATAGTTCAAGTGCCTAGATGTGTCTCAAATGCCATCTTATGCTTGGAGATGGGTTTAACCAGAGTTGAGGCCCAGGGCTTGTTTCACACATTTAGTTACTGGCTTAAATTACAGTTTTGCAATCAATGTCCTTTGCAATCAATGTCCCCTGGTATAGAAAGATGAGTTCCACTCCAACTGGTGTAAGGGCCTCTGCAATAACTTGGGTAGCTCCAGATGCACAGAGGCCGGATGCTCAGAGGCCAGAACTGAGCGGAGAGCAGCAGCAAGCTGGGTGAACTGAGTGGAGAGCTGCAAGCCTTAAACAACCTTTTTTTCCTGCTCCCCCTCTGCCAGCCCGCAAACCATTTGATGTAGAACCAATTTGCATTGAACCAGGTTTGGACTGGTTCTATCACAGACTGAACTGGCCCTGATTTGGTTTGCGATCAAACTGCTGAACTGGCCTGGTTCGATGCAGACTAGTTCTGCATTGAATGGTTCATGCACATCCCTAGCTCAGGCAGCTTCATGCATTTTTGTTTACCATATTGCTAATGTCATTTACTCTTTATGGGGACAATGTCATCAGCATCATTAGATAATTGTCAAGTGTCTAAGCCATCTGTGACCCTAGCCTGTGTGGTGGTGGTGGAATGACTCTCTTATTAGTCGGTGGTTCCTCTGCCTGGGTAAATGATGTTCAGTCTGGTCTAGATGGGGTTTCACTCCCCCAGAAGGACCAGATTTGCAGTTTGGGGGTGCTCATTAATCCAGCACTGTCCCTAGAGGCTCAAATGGCCTCTGTGGCTTGAAGCACCTTTTATCAGCTTCAGCTGATATGCCAACTGCAGCCTTATCTGGACACAGATATCCTGACCACAGTTACTTATGGTCTGGTAATCTCTCACTTAGATTACTGCAATGCACAGTGTACATGAGGCTGCCTTTGAAAATGACCCGGAAACTGCAGCTGGTACAAAAACAGGGCTGCAAGATTATTAACTGGGACTGGACATTTTGACCATATTACGTCAGTGCTTCATCAGCTGCATTGGCTCCCAGTCCATTTCCAAGCCCAATTCAAAGTGTTGGATTTAACCTTTAAAGCCCTAAATGGCTGGGGACCAGGTTACCTGAGAGAGCACCTCGTCCCATATGCCCCCACCCATACCTTAAGATCTTCTTCAGAGGCCCGCCTCCAGGTGCCCCTGCCAAATGAGGTGCGGCGGGTGGCTATAAGGAACATAGGGACATTGGAACATAGGCAGCTGCCATATACTGAGTCAGACCACTGGTCCATCTAGCTCAGTGGTGTCTATACAGACTGGCAGCAGCTTCTCCAAGGTTGTAGGTGGGAGGCTCTTTCAGCCCTATCTTGGAGATGCCAGGGAGGGAACTTGGAACCTCAGATGCTTTTCCCAGAGTGGCCCCATCCCCTAGGGGGAATATCTTTCAATGCTCACATGTGGTCTCCCATTCAAATGAAACCAGAGTGGACCCTGCTTAGCAAAGGAGACAAGTCATGCTTGGTACAACAAGACAGGGAAAGGGCCTTTTCGGTGGTTGAACCCCATCTATGGAATAGCCTCCCCAGTGAGGTTTGCCTGGCTTCATCACTTCGTTCTTTTAGATGTTCTTTTTGTTCAGCCTTTTAAATTTGGGTTTTCAGATTCTGTCTAATTTTGTCTGATTTTTAACCAATTTTAAAATGAGTTTTTAAGTTGCTTTGTATTGTATTTTGTGTTTTCTTCTTTTTTGTCTGTTATGATTTAATTTATGTGTTTTTATTGTATGTTTTAATCCTCTGTTGTGAGCCACCCAGAGAACAATTTGTTTTTGTTATGGGGCATCTAAGAAATAAATTATTAATATCTTGTTTACACAGTCAGACAGGTGTTATTGACTGGTTTGTTTTATCCAGACATTGAGTCCTTCCCAAGGACCTGGGATGCCAGAATTTTATCATCAATACTGTTGGTTATTATAGATATTGTCGCAAAATATAGGCTGTTCCCAGTAAAGCTGCTTTTTGTAATTGGCTGATGGTGATTTCTGTGGCCCCTATGGTGTTGAGGTGCTCTTCAAGGTCTTTTGGAACTGCACCCAGGGCGCCAATTACCACTGGGATTACTTTGGTCTTTTTTGCCACAGCCTTTCAATTACAATTTGTAGATCTTTGTATTTTATGATTTTTTCTATTTCTTTTTCTTCTATTCTGCTATCCCCTGGTATTGCTATGTTGATTATTTTCACTTGTTTTTCTTTCTTCTCGACTACAGTTATATCTGGTGTATTGTGTGGCAGATGTTTGTCTGTTTGTAGTCGGAAGTCCCATAATATTTTTACATCTTCATTTTCTTCAACTTTTTCAATTTTATGGTCCCACCAATTTTTGGCTACAGGTAGCTTGTATTTTTTGCAGATGTTCCAGTGTATCATCCCTGCTACCTTGTCATGCCTTTGTTTGTAGTCAGTCTGTGTGATCTTTTTACAACAGCTGATTAGGTAGTCCACTGTTTCATCTGCTTCTTTACAAAGGCGGCACTTGCTGTTTGTGGTGGATTTTTCGATTTTTGCTCTTATTGCATTTGTTCTTAGTGCCTGTTCTTGCACAGCCAGTATTAAACCCTCTGTTTCTTTCTTCAAGTTGCCATTCTTAAGCCATTGCCAGGTCTTGGTGATGTCTGATTTTCCACTTATATTGTGCAAATATTGACCATGCAGGGGCTTATTTCTCCATTTTTTATTACTAATTATTAATTATTATTATTATTTCTTGTTTACACAGTCAGACAGGTGTTATTGACTTGTTTGTTTTATCCAGACATCGAGTCCTTCCCAAGGAAGGCCTTGTTTGCACAAACAGGTGTTATTGACTGGTTTATCCAGAGATTGAGTCCTTCTCAAGAACCTGGTATGCCAGAATTTTGTTATCAATATTGTTGTTGTTGTTTGTTGTTGTTGTTGTTGTTATTTTTACACAGTCTACCAGATGTTATTGACTGGATTTGGTACTTTAATTATTGGGCCCTTTCCAAGGCTCCAATTTCCAATTATTGGGCCCTTTCCAAGGGTCTAGGATAACTGAAGAAAAATTAAAGATAGCGTCATATTGTTTGTGCTGTCCCGAGTAGTGTGGCCTTCTGTAGCTGATGTGTTGTAATTTTATCAATGCCCAAGCTGTCAAGATGGTGTTCAAGTTCTTTTGGTACTGCACCAAGGGCACCAACAACTATTGGCAGCACCACTACTGTTTTCTTTTTCCAGAGTCGCTCAATTTCAGTCTGAAGGTCCTTGTATTTAGTTGTTGTTTTCTTATTATTTCTATCATCATCATCATCATCACCGTCATCATCACCTCTTCTCTCCCATCCTATCTAGTACCAAAGTAACAATCACTACACAGCCTAAGTAGGAGTGGATCCATGGAGGGGAAGTTTACTGAGGTTTATTCAAGTCCTTCCGTTTGAAAGCTACAGCTGGCTCAGATGCTGAAAATCAAAATTTGAGGTGACTGAGAATTCTCATTCTGAATGTTAATAGAAACAAAAGATTTGCTCTCCCCATTCCATTAATGGTGCCATATCAAGATCATGAAGAGTTAACAATGGCAATGCAAACAAGCTTTCATTGGAATGTATTTTTGTTGTCGTTGCAGGGGCCTTTTTGAAATCCCCATGTGACAACATTCTGATAGACAGAATCAATTCCTACTCTAAATAATGGGTAAATTATTGTATTTTATATAGCACCTAGGGACCTCAAAGTGCATTAGAAACATTTAAATATTTAAGCCTTACGACGCCCCTGAGAGGTAGATAAGCATTAATTTAGCCACTGACAGGTAGTTAGATAGCTATAGAAGAGGATTAGTAAGATGGTATTACATTGCTGCAAATCTACTTATGGCATTTTATATTCCCTCAGTGGGCCCTCATCTCCTCATGCATTCAGGATCCCTTAGCAGAGCAGTCAGCAATTTCTGTCTCAGGGTGATCACCTGGTTGGTTTTAAAATGGCATGGCTGTCTTTCCACTGAGCTAATGAGCTAAGGAGAGATGAAGTCTACTTTTCTCTGTAGACGAGAAGGCTTCTTGTCTTAATCAGTCTGTTGGGTTCTTCTATTCCTTGTCTAGCTTTTTGAGACTATGTATATGCGCTGCAACTGGAAGTGTATTTGCATGTTTCTGTAGCAGAATTCTAATGCTTGTATAACAACTGTAATTGAAGCCTAAAGACGTTTGCTCATGCTAAAATTAATCCTCTCAAGTTGTTCTGGTTTTTAACACCAGTATATTCATATGCCACTTGTTTCTTTCTCAAGTCCTCCAACTATCATTTATATACATGTAAAAAAATAACCAGATCTAGAGTTGAAACGCATACTGCATAATAATCTGTAGGTTTATTACAGTAAGATTTTTAGAATTCAGTAAATCAAACAATTAATGTGTAAGCTGTGGATTGAGAAACGAATGGCTGAATGCAACAATACTAATTTGCTAACATTGAGGCGGTTCCCACGATCAGTGGGAGCTGCCTGGAGAGAGTTAGCGGGGAGAGAGGGCTTAGCCCACTCTCCCTGCAGACGACCAAGCAGTCTGCTCTGGGCGACCGAACCGGCCGCCCACATGACTGCCGTCTCCATTACGGAGCCGGTGAGGGCTGGGGGGATCGAGGGCCACGCGGCCCCTGGAAGCTCCAGCACCTGGGCTTAGGGGAGGGTTACTTATCAGGTTAACCGCTTGGAAGCCACCGGGCTTGCCTGTGAGCCTGGTAGATCTCACGGTCAGGCGAAATCAGGCTAGGCTCTCCTAGCCCGATTTTGCCTGATTGTGGGAATAGCCTCACTATTTTTATGAAATAAGAGGGTAAATGATATTTGCTTCAGGCAATCTTCTCCCCTTGGAAAGCAATCAAATGAGGGGTGCAGCAGGATCGGTCTGCAAGCCATATACCCTGGGTATCCCAGGAGTCAGTGCTTGTCTGCAGAGTGCAGTGCTAAATGTCAAGAGGATTCCTCCACCCTGGAATGCAGGAGTGGCCCATATAGGTGAGACAGGGGAGTGGTAAATGAGCCATACGTGTGGCTCATTCCCACTCTCCCCATGCCAACCAATTCACTCTTTCTTGTTTCATTCGCTTCTGCATTGACCCCAGGCACACAGGCTGGTTAATCACCTTGTTTGGGAACCAGCCCAAGCACCTGGGGTTGATATGGTGATGGCCAAAGTGAGGAAGAGCAAGGTGGCTGGGGCAGGGAGAGGGGAGTGGGAACAAGCTGAACCTGCAGCCTGTTTACTGCCACCCACCCTGCCCATATGGGCCACTCTTGCTGGAATGCCTCTGGAAGGTCCAGCAACCTTCTCTGCATTCAGTTCTCTGCTCTACAGACCAATGATGAATACATTGTTTCCAGGGATAGAAACAGAATGAACAACTATTTGTAATCACACAGTTTCAATCCATGGGGATTCTAGAGACAAAATGGCAGCTGCTAGGAAGAGGACTTGGTGAGTTAAATCAATGTCTCTTCGAAAGCTGCCCAAACAGTTTTCCTTCCTTGTGTTGGTCCATCTCCTGCCCAGTGGTGTATCTAGGGTGGGGCAGGCAGGGCACGTGCCCCGGGCGCCACTTGAAGCGCGGCGCCATTTCTTAAATTTTTTTAAAAAAATTAAAAATGGCCACCAAAAACAAAATGGCATCCACAGATGCTCAAATGGCCTCTGTGAGGCCCTAGGCCATGCCAGGCCTCGCAGAGGCCATTTGAGCATTGCAGTGGCCATTTTGTTTTCAGCGGCCATTATATATATATATATATATATATATATATATATATATATATATATATATATATATATACACACACACACACACACACACACACACACACACACCACACGTGCTCAAATGATCCCTGCAAGGCCCTAGGCCTCACCAGGCCTCACAGAGGCCATTTGAGCATGCATTGCAGCCTCCAAAATGTCCACAACACCGATCTTTTCAGGCCTGAATAGGCCCCAAAATCAGTCCGGGGCGGGCTGTGGCGATGAATTAAGAGGCCAGCAGGGGGAGGGGAAATGGTGAGTTTGTCTTTGAATCAGTGTGAAATCCTTAGTATTAAGGCCCACTGGGAGCTTCAGAAAGAAAGTTAAAATGAGAGAAAGAGAGCAAGAAATACTAGAATATATTCCAAGCAGTGACACAGTTTACTCTGCATATCCTTTAATTATTTTCAGAGTATCTGGGAAAAGTCAAAATCTCCATTTATTTTTAAAACTTATGTAATAGTGATGCTATAATTCAGAGTAGAGAATTAGACAGGAACTTCTGTTTAGTTTTCCAAGTACACTTCCACATAGTATATGGGTATTTCATGAGCCCCAGCATACTGAAATTTGTTGTTTTCCAGCATACTTTGGTCTGGCTACATCCACTGCTAAATAATTTTTGAAATATTAAAAGATTAACGAGCTAGACTTGTATTTTTCAGCTGATATTATGGTAAAATTATCTGAAAGATGGGTGTCAGATGTTTGGACAGGGGGCGCAATTTCAGTGCTTGCCGTAGGTACTATTTTCCCTAGATACGCCTCTGCTCCTGCCACTAGGATTTGGCTTTTCCTTCCCATTTGTATTGCTCTTAAAGGAACTGCTGGTTCTGCATCATTGGTAACTTGCAAAGTTCCTCTGGGACACTTTGTATTATGCTAGCTACAAGTGATACAATGTACATAGTAATTCACAGTGTACAGCGAGTCATGATGCACCTTTTGGTTTGGTGCCAAAAGAAGTTGCATGTACTTCGTAGAGAGCTAGTTTTCTCACAGTGGCTGGACACATCACATGATCTGTTTGGGAAGATAGACATTCTGCTGGTCCTCTGATAAAGGTCTTGACTTTTTGTTGCCAGCTTAGAAAGTTTGGAAGAAGAAGAACAATGAATAAATGAAACTACTATTTTCTTCACATTTTATTACTGAGGTATTTTTCTTATGATTAATTTGAAGACCTGTGTGTACCATTACTAATCATAATCACTTTTACTTCATAACCACTTTAGCCCTGATTTATTGCTTCCAAGGCACTCTGCAGTTCGAAAAACAATGCCATCATTTACTTAAATGGCTGTTTCTACTCTATATTTCAGCATTTGGAACTAATCATTATAAAACTGACTATCCATATGATTATTAATTAAATCTTTATAACGGTAAGCATTTATCATGCAATTGACTATCTCAGCGATTAAGGATTCAGTGTCATATGATTCTGTATGGAAACAATTTCGTCAGAAGGTGGGGGGACATTGTGTTGGTCAAATTTGGCATCACAGCTGCAGTTACTTTTTCTTCTGAGTCAAAATTTTAGCAACTGATTTGGCAAGCATATTCAGTGTGCCATCTGCCTGCATATATGTTATTGTTGAAGAGGCTGCAAAGTTCCCCAAGTGTTGGGTGAGGATAATTTGTCTACACAATGTTCTTGAACAGGTTCCGATGATAATTCTCCCACTCCAAATTTGCTCACATGATTAAGAAGACGTGCTAGAATGAACCCATCCAGATATTGTTTCTGAATGTTGTGACATCCTTCTGCTGCATTCCTATATATATATATATATATATATATATATATATATATATATATATATATATATATAAAATAAAATTTCTTTACTGCCCAAAACTTGCATTTCTGGGCAGTTTACATTAAAAATACCATTAAAACAAAATTAAAACATTAAAACAATCCAAAATTTAAAACATGCTAAAACTGTTAACTGTTAAAACTGTAAATACTTCTACACTGTCTTGTACCCCTTGAACACTGCCCTGAGCCCCTTGAACACTGCCCTGAGTCTATGTATTGGGTGGTATATTAAATCTTATAAACAAAGAAACCTGATTAAAAGCCTGAGTGAACAGATGTGTCTTGACGAACATTTAAAAGTTGTCAAAGATGGGGAGGCTCTTATTTCAACAGGGAGTGCATTCCAAAGCATCGGGGAAGCAACGGAGAAGGCCCATCCCCAAGTAGCCACCAGACAGGCCGGTGGCAACTGTAGACGAACCTCTTCAGATGATCTTAATGGGAGTGGGGATCATGGCAAGGAAGACATTCTCATAAATACCCAGGGCTAGGCCATTTAGGGTTTATAGGTTATAACCAGCACCTTGTATTTTGCCTGGAAACATATTGGCAGCCAGTGTAGTTCTTTCAATACAGGAGTAACAAGATGACCCAGAGTCCAACCTAGCTGCCTCATTCTGTGTCAACTGCAGGGGTAGTTTGACTGAGTATTGGGATGTATGTTGAGCGGTGGTTTGAATACTGATCCTTGCTATAATAAAAGTAACACACTTGGAAGGATATCAGAATGTCAGGAAAAATGTCAGGAGAGACACATTCTCAGCCCATTCCCCTTTGTAGTCACATCGACCAATTGAGAGAGGAGTATCATCTGAATTGGCCCTCTTAGCCTCTTACTACTTTACAAGGTGCAACAAATAGGTAGCCTAGCCATATCTATTTACAGTTGTGATACAGTGGAGTTCCCCAGTTCTTACAACTGATCTGCAAGTGAAAAAAAATCCGGTGGAAGAAAGTGAAAGTGGGGGCCTATTTCCCCCAACTTTTCTTACTGTCATACAAGCAAGGACTTGTATTTCTACTTTTTGATGTATGGAAATATTAACTCATGCAGTTCCTCAGCTGCTTTCTGAAGTTGTATAGTTCTTCATCGCCTATACCATGAGCCTTTCCTTTGTCAATCCACCCCAAGTCATCAACTTTCTTCCTACAGTTCCATGAATAATGGGAGATCCTTGGCTTTCCTCAGAACTTTTCACAGCTGTCCTGACAAGATTCACATGCTGAAGAGAGTTCCCCCACCTTTTAAGAATTTAAGAATAGCCCTGCTGGATCAGGCCCAAGGCCTATCTAGTCCAGCATCCTGCTTCACACAGTGGCCCACCAGAGGCCTCTGAGAAGCCCACAGACAAGAGGTGAGGGTACACTCTCTCTCTTGCTGTTGCTCTCCTGCAGATGATATTTAGAAGCATCTTGCCTCTGGGGCTGGAGGTGGCCTGTAGCCACTAAACTAGAAGCCATTGGTAGACCTATCCTCTATGAATTTGTCTAAGCCCATTTTAAAGCCATCCAAGCTAGTGGCCATCACCATATCCTGTGGCAGAGAATTCCATAGGTGAATTATGTGCTGTGTGAAAACATTTTATAAAAAATAGGGGCTTACGGAAGGTATAACTAGAGTCTGTTCAGCAGCTTTTTGTCTGTATAGTCTCAATTATTTGATGGTTGGTGAGTGAGGAAAATAAGCCATTCCAAGGAAGTTCTGGAAATCTCAATTAGTGCCAAATGAGGTGTGAAAGAACTTCATAGCCTTAGTAGTGGTCCTTGTTTTCATTAAATGTTGGCATTATGATACTGTAGTTGATTTCTGTTTTGTTTCATGTAACTGTATAATGGCTTAGAATAGAATCCTAGAATTTTAGAAAGGACCTTGGAGGTCTTCTAGTCCAACTGCTACAGCATCCCTGACAGATGGCCACCCATCTACGAAGAAGAGCCCACCATGGCACAAGGCAGATTGTTCCACTTTCAAAGAGTTCTTACAGTTTAGAAAAGGCTTCCTAATGTCAAGCTTAGATCTGCCGTCTTGTAATATAAACCTAGGGCATAGTGCAGAGATCTCCATCTATCTAAGAATGAAGCATGCATGTTGCTTGTGAGCCAATCTACATTCCAACCATGCAGCTTGTGGAGGTGGGTCTGCTCTGTGCCTGCTAACCAATACGTCATCACAGTTGCAATGCCACTCCCATTTGGAATTGTGGGAGTCGCGTCAAAACTTTGACAAAACACTGATTAGTAGGCATGGAGCATAGGGGAACTGCTGGCCGCCCTGGTTCAGCTCACCAGCAGCCCCCCAGCCACACACCCTACGTCTGACATCAGACGCAGGGGTGTGTGGTGTGCTGGCAAACGGAGTCACGTACCCCATTTTCAAGCATATTCCACCCAGCGCCACATTTGCAGCAACGCCAGGAGAGGCTCCCCCTGCTTTAAAAGGCAAGGAGCCACATTCCTGGCCAGGCTGGGAAGCCGCGCTTGCTTCCCAGCCTTGCCTGGAATGTGGCTCCCTGTCTTTTAAAACAGGGGGAGCTGCTCCTGACCTCACTGCAAATGCAGCGCTGGGGTGAATATGCTTGAAAATGGGGCATGTGGCTGCATTTGCCAGCACACCATACACCCCTGCGTCTAATGTCAGATGCAGGGGGTGTGGCTGGGGCACCATTGTTTTTATTGTAAGCCACCTGTAGACATATGTTTTGGGCGGTATAAAAATATGTTAAATAAATACATACATAACCAGGAACCTGACAATCCCATTCCAGCATTCCTTGTCTCTGTGTAGTTCCTTTTAGCATGATTTTCTAGAATTATAAGCTACATCTAAAGGACACTGAATAATATATACAGAGGTGGGTCTCATGATCTGTGAGACCCGCTTTTTAAAAAACTGCGGGGAGAGCGGGCTAAGCCCGCTTTCCCCGCAGACGAGCGGGCAGGGAGCCCTGGGCGGGCGGATCAGCCACCTACACGGTTGCCGGCTCCGTGACGGAGCTGGAGGGGGCTGGGAAACTTGGGAGCTGCGTGGCCCCGGAAGCCCCAGTATGCCCTGCGTGAGCACACAGGGCATACTGGGGAGACCCCCCAAAGCCGGGAGGCTGCTTTTAAGCCTTCCGGTCGGGGGTCTACTCACGATTAGCCGTGGCGTGGAGCTGCGCCGCAGCTACTCACGAACGGATAGCCCGGGTTTGCGAAGCGCTCGCTCCACAAACCCGGGCTAAGGGGCGAGCTACAGGAGTGGGTTAGCCGCTCCAGAACCACCGGGCTCGGCTGTGAGCACGGTGGTTCTGATGATCCTCAAAAATCGGGCTAGGCTTTCCTAGCCCGATTTTTGTGATCGTCAGAATAGCCCCACAGTTTTCTAGGACTAGGCTATTGCTTATGTAAGCAATACATAATTATGTATGTGCCAGCATAACTACACATTATATTGACCATGTATAGACAAGGGACAGCCATGTCATGTCAAGCACCCACTCCTTACTAACATTTGGAATAACCTGTGACATAAACTTCATGTGTACAAACATAGGCTCTGTTGATGAAGTTGTGGACCTTTTGAATAGGCAAGGTCCCCACTCACATCAACACAGGCTATGCACACACATTTTTGTACATTCATAGGCTCTTTCGCAGGTTATACCAAATGCATAAGGGGGGCAGAATAAGTGGACATACAGGAGAACACTATGATTCCCCTCTCTACATGTTTTAAAAAGTAGTTAGGTGTATCCAAGTGGCATCTGAACAAACTTTCTGTGTTCTTTGTCTGTATCAATGAAAACAAACCTGCGTTTAATCAACAGTGAGATTGACCATCTGCACAGAAGTCACGAAGTTAAAATTATGAAGCTTGAACACAAAAATGGAAACATTTTCCCCACAGATCTCTGCTTTGTTTTCAGACAGCAATGGGATTGAGTTGGGGGTGAGGGGTCCCTGCACTTACTGTGAAACTAAGCAAATGCCAGTTTGGGTTTCCTGAAGTTACCTGTCTGGGTCACAAGGAGGGGAATGGCACATAACTCCCTTGTGGGATAAGGTGGAGGCAAAAAAAACCTGGGAAGCTCCAAAAACTATGAAACAGGTCAGGTCTTTTTTGGGTCTAGCTGGTTATTGCAGGAGGTTTGTTCCCAACTTTGGGACAATTGCAAGTCCTTTGTCTGACCTAACAACAACAAAAATGTAAACCTGACAAAACTGTATGGAATGCAGAAGGTCCAGCTGCTTTTGATAAACTGAAATACTCTTTAATCACTATGCTTGTACTGAAAGCACCTGACTTTGGTAAACCATTTTTGTGGTAGCTACGGATGCTTCTGACACAGATTTGGGAGCAGTCTTGTGGCAGGACTATGATAATCTAAGTAGAAATTTGCTGCCTCAGAAAGAGAATTATTCTCCCAAAGAAAGGGCTGGCAGTAATTTGGGCTCTGAATGTTCAGGGCCCTGAATGTTTCTTCACAATTAGTGTTTGCACTTCTTTAAACCTAAGTACCTCTACCTTGACTTTTCAATCTATGCTTCCTAGAGATAAGAAGTAGTTATCTTTGGCATGGACGTTGACAGATTTGGCTGTTACTGTCTAAGACCTAACCAACTTTAAACAACTTGCAAATTCTTGAATGCATAGAATTATAGGGATGATGCACAGAGTTAGTCCAGAGATACCATTTCACCATGCAATAGCTGTCAAACTTGGCAGGGGTGGGAGGGTTGGACCTGGAACTCTAAATAATCACAGCAAAGAGCAGCAAATGTTTTAACATCAATTAGCAAATGGTCCCCTCAATGCCAGCCTAAAGAATACTGCATGTTGCCTGTGCTTTTTACAAAGCACAAAGCAAAAGGCCAAATAAAACAGTAGATTAATTTCCAAATGGGTTTAAAAAACAAAAAAAATCAGCTTATTTTTTTCTCTGGGTGTTGCAACTGTCTCTTCCAGTAGCAATAGAAGGTTGATTTACAAATGCAGTTGGCTGGATGGGGGGTCACTTGAAAATGTAACTATGCGGAAACTGCTCCACAGAGCAATCAATTTGGGTGAAGTGCCTTTTTTATGTGAATGTCCAATTTGTTTGTATCTTTATCATACCATCACAAACCTTCTCTTCTGATGTTTGATTTGCATGATGAAAATCACTAAAACCATGTTGTCTAAGGAGCAGGAACATAGCTATAATTGAGCAAAGGGAGACCAATGTTCCTAGGCCCATGAAAGACGGGATCCCACTGGCCACTCTTTGTTCTCCCCTTCCACCTCCGTGACTCAGTAACAAGCTGCTGGCTCCTGACTGGAACATGGGGAGTGTGTGATATTATTTGCATACAAGAGACAGAAAGGTCATGCCCAGAATGTTTTATTTTTCACAATGTCCATAGTTCTTCCACAGCAAAGACATTGGGCGGTGGGGCACAGAGGCCCAGCTTCACTTCTTGTCCCATGGTCCATTTCAATGTCCCTGGCATAGAGGCACTGATTTCATCAGAGTGTGAACTTCCTTCTTTCTTATTTCTATATTCATACGTTACATTATTTACCATTTCCATCACACTAACCTGAGAATATAATGACAATTTTTGATGACATCCCATCCCCACAAAGCAGCTGCACAGCCCTCATGGACATATTTTTGAGTGGCACAGAGTCTTCCTGGGGAATGGAAGATCATTAAAAAGAAAAGAAAAGAAGTTCTCTTCCCTGGTGCACTAGCACAGTTAGTCTGGAAGTGCTGTTAGTCTGTTCTGCTTGATTCACCACTGGTTTTGTGCTCTGTATATCAGCCATACAGTCCTGAAGAACTGCTAAACATACTTAGATTACAGTTCTCTGGGAGATTCTTCTGCGCAAATCCCATTCAAATATATGGATATATATATATATATATATATATATATATATATATATATATATATATATAGTTAGTTAGTTAGTTAGTTAGTTATAGTTATAGTTATAGTTATAGTTATAGTTATAGTTATAGTTATAGTTATAGTTATAGTTATAGTTATAGTTATATATAATGAATATTAGAAACATGCAATATACTTGAAAAATACTATTGTTGCAGTCATTCAATGCTTCTCAGCTGAATTTGATTCACATATAAGTGAACCCTCTAGTCAATATCTTCAGCTATACAGAATATTGGTCTTTAACTGGTCAGTCCACAAATGTATCATTCCCCAGCTAAATTGGGTTGCCATTGTTGTCCTTTTCCTTTAGGCTTCTATTTTTGTGAAGGGAAAATATGAAGGAAGAGAAAAGCAGAGAAAATGAAAGGGAGCTGGAGAGTGTGGGAAAGTGAAGACATGCCTTGGTATATACAGTAGAAATGGATCCTATGTTACAGGATAGGGCTCGGGCTGTGAACAGAATATTACAGACATAGGTCCTTGTGCTATTGTAAGAAACCCTAAAATGTACCAAAGCATATTTAGACTCTTTTTTGAAACATTATCATCATGCAGAATTCAATTGCCTGTCTGAAGTCAATAAGAGTTTCAGCAGACATATAAGCCCTATTCAGGTATTAGGTTGAACACTTGTGTAACACAGTATACACGAGTACAGATCTGTGCCCAAGTACAATCCTTCACATATGTTATACAGAAGGGCAACAGTCTACTTCTTATCTGAGTCATACATTTGAGGGGCCTCTATCCAGATTCACTTTTAAAATGGGCACAGGTTCAGTCATTCACACAAAAACATGTACAAAGGGAACAGATATCTGAACATGTGTAAAACATATTGTCTAAATAGGGCCTTTGTCTCCGACATTCCTGCACCATGTTAAATTAAGATGAAAAATGCCATCCAATTATCTGGGAACTTTTGAAGTGGGAGGCAATGAAAGTCCCTTTATTAAGATAAAGTTCTGTCCCTGAAAATATGTTGCTTTGCTGTTCAGTGTGAATATAATCAACAAATTGAAGCAACCTCATTTGAGTTCTTGGTTCGGTTCACTTTGCATTGCATCAATATATCTTTATAAGCTCAGCTTGATGTTAGCTGCTACAATATCTATAATATTAATTAAATGCCGAATATTGTATCAGTTACAATACATCAGAGAATGATTCACTTTCATTCAGAATATGGGTCTTAATGTTGCATTCCCAATAATGTACATGCCTAGATACTATTTGCTGGCAACAAATCAACTCCTCACCTAATTACTCTCACTAATTCAGCACAAGGATTAAGTAGGAATTTTGCCTACTAAATAATAGCAACTTCAAAGTTATCTCTTACTGCACACACTGATCCATCATGCATGGAAGGAGAAAACCAAACAACTTTCAAAACTGTTTCCATGACAGCTGCAAAGAAATTAGTTTGCCTTGAAGAATAAGCAGTTCACACTCTCTTTCTACCCCACTTATCAATTGCACTCATGTACATTTAAGATCCTTTAAGACTTGCAATTCAAGTTATATCTCCATAACCATTGTAAATTAGATGGGTCACTGATTAAGTCAAAAGACTAACCGCAGTGTAAAACCAGTAAGACACAGAGAGAATTGACTTAGTATTGCAGTAAGAGCCTCTCTTACTGCAATATCTATTAGAATTTAACTATATCTATTAGAATTTAACTATATCTATTAGAATTTAACTATACATTCAGATTCTTGAGTTTTGATAGTGCCATGGTGTAAATTTAAGTTTCCAGAGCCCACTGGTGGCTCACTAACCAGTGGCTCACATACCACAAGGATATTTGTGTGTCTAAAGGCATATGTGCTGCATATGTCCTGCTTGTGAGCCACTCTATAGCCTACCTGTGCAGCTTGTGGAGGTGGGGCTGTTCCATGCAGGGACAAAGCCACCATTGCACCAAAGCTTTCAAAGAACCCGGGCCGTCATGCTCAGGGGCCATGGCTTGTGTCCCAGTCACAGCTTACAATTAATTAAAACAGAATTAAACCTTAAAATAATTTAACACTTAACACAGTGTTAAAACTGTTACAAATGTAAATCTAATTATAAACCTGGGTAAACAAATGTGTCTTAACTGCCTTTTTAAAAGTTGTAAGAGATGAGGAGGCTCTTATTTCAACAGGGAGCGCATTCCAAAGCCTTGGGGCAACAATGGAGAAGACCCATCCCTAAGTAACCACCTGACGTGCTGGTGGCAACTGCAGACTAACCTCTCCAGATGATCTCCATGGGTGGTGGGGCTCATTGCAAATATTTTCTCTTAAATACCCAGGGCCTAAGCAGTTAGGGCTTTATAGGTAATAATCAGCACCTTGTATTTGGCCCAGAAACTTATCCAGTGTAGCCAGCGTAGTTCTTTCAATACAGGCATAGTATGGTCTCTCTGAGATGACCCGGAGACCAATCTGGCTTGACCTGACATGGCTGTCCCTTGTCTATATATGGTCAATACATTGTGTAGTTATGCTGACACATACATGGTTACATAAGCAATTCTGTATCAATTCCTGTTTTGTGATCATGTATTAGATAAAAACAAGGTTGATGGCTGGTAGGATGATTTTTTTCTGCCTGGAGCATTCAGAAGCTTGGGATGGAATCTTGGTAGAGCACACTTGTTCTCTCAGCTGGGGCCTGACAGACAATGAAGCTCTCCACCTCATACCTTGTTCATAACATATTTATCATATGGTCATATTTATTTTTACTATTCATATTATTTTTATCATATTTATCATATGATCGCAAACAGGAGCACATTCAACTCCTGAAACTGGGTAGTACTTTTCTCCTACCAAGTTTATGATTGTGCCCTATAATCTAGACCTATTTCAGACTGATGTTAGGTCAGATTATGGGCTTGAGGCAGCCGTGGTTGGCCTGTTTGATTATCTTCTCCAGGGAACTGACAGAGGAAGTGTGACTCTGTTGGTTCTTCTGGATCTCTTGGTGGCTTTCAATACCATCAACTATGGTATCCTTCTGGATCGTCTGGGGGACTGGGGAATAGGAGACACTGATTTGCAATGGTTCTTCTCCTATCTCTTGGGTAGATTTCAGATGGTGGCAGTTGGTGAAAGTTGCTGTTCAAAATGGGGGCTATTATATGGAGCCCCCCAGGACTGCATTCCATCACCAATGCTTTTTAACATCTACATGAAACCACTGGATGAGTTTATCAGGAAAAGTTGATATTGGGTGTTACCACTATACCAGGCCTGCACAACATGCGGCCCGGGGGCCGGATGCGGCCCATGGGGCCTTTTTTCCTGGCCCCCGGGGCTATTTCCTCTTCCTCCCCCTGCTGCTTAAAAAACACCTCCTAAAAAAAAAAAATTCCAGCCGCTGCACGACCAAGGAGATGGCTGCGGGGGTGTGGGTGTTCTTCCTTGCCCTCCCCCACTGCAGCAGTGGCGCACAGCGGCAGAAACCAGAGCGACACTTGGGTCTGCCATTTGGCCCGGTGTTGCTTCCCAACTGCGAGGCGCGCCTGCGCAGTTAAGTCTCTATGTCTCTCTCTCTCTCACCCACCAAGACCGCCATTCTCTCTCTCTTTCTCTCTCCTACCAAGACTACTCCATTCTCTCTCTCTCTCTCTCTCTCTCTCTCTCCCCCCCTCTGCTCCATTCTTTCTCTCTCCCTCCCTCCCACCAAGACTGCTCCATTCTCTCTCTCTCTCTCTCTCTCCCTCCCACCGACTGCTCCATTCTTTCTCTCTCTCTCCCTCCCACCAAGACTGCTCCATTCTCTCTCTCTCTCTCTCTCTCTCACCCACCAAGACTGCTCCATTCTCTCTCTCTCACCCACCAAGACTGCTCCATTCTCTCTCTCTCTCCCCCCCCACCAAGACTGCTCCATGCTCACTCTCTCACACACCCACCAAGACAGCTGCATTCTCTCTCTCTCTCTCTCTCTCTCTCTCTCTCTCTCTCTCTCTCTCTCTCTCTCTCAGGCCAAGCCTCCTGCTGCATCCTTTCCATCTTTCTTTCACCTTCTCCATTCTTTTCCAAAATTATGAGAAGAGGTTCTCATCCCTCCCCCCCCCGCAAAGTGTTCCATGTTTTGTGTGACGATTTGGCAGAGGTGGAAAGGAAGAACAATGCATTTTATTATGTATTTTGTACAGATTGTATAATATTTATATTATTAGAATGAATTTTAATTCAACTTATTTCATATTAATTTAAATCAATCTTGGCCTGCCAGAACATCAAAAATTAAATATTGATTAAATTCATTTTGAATTCATTTTTAATTCATTTCACTTTAATTCAGTTGATTGGTTGATTGGTTGATATTAAGTGTTACTCTAATAATCAGCACCCTAGGAATTGACCTCGGCCCCCATGAACCAAGTCACGGTTGGTTTTGGCCCACCAGGTCATTTGAGTTGTGCAGGCCTGCACTATACTGATGACACCCAAATCTATCTCTCCATGTCATAACCTGAAGTATGGAACAGAACCTCATGTTCTGGATGGGGTTATACTTCCTCAGAATGAACAGGTATACAGTTTGGGAATTATCTTGGACCCTGGTTTCACCCTGGTGTCTCAGGTTGAGGCTATGGCCAAGAGCACTATTTATGAGCTTCAGCTGATATATCATCATCATCATCATCATCATCATCATCCTTTATTACAGTCGTAGACCAGCATAAAAATACATGTTAGAGAACACAAGTAAATAAAAGTGGAAATGGAAGGTTGTTACATATGTGATGATGCATATTAACAGTAAAAGAACTAATAGTACTTAGACTGTATGAGGGTGTTAAAATGTGATTTCTAAAAGAGCTAAACGTACTAAAATACTAAAAATGTAAATTCATATAATAATAATACTATTATTATGTTTAAAAATGCATAAAAGATATTAAAAGGGGACATAAAATAGCAGAGTTAAAAAAATAATATAATAGAGCTAAAAAGTCAGAGTAAAAATTAAATTGAGCATTAAGACCAATAAAAGGAGTAAACAGGGAGGCATGAGCAATTACAGAATCAAATCAGGCTAAAAAGCCTCAGAGCCCGTCATCTGCCAGCAGATGCCGATTGGAGCCGCACAGTATCTGGCAATGCTATAAGTTATGGTAGGCTTAAGGTCAGAGAGTAGCAGGGAACTGTAGAATTGTCTCGGATGTCCCAGAAACTTGCTTAACAGTGGAAGAATGAGAGAGACATGAATATCTCTATAGAATGAGCAGTATAAGAGGACATGCTCAGTAGTTTCGATCTGCCCTGAGCCACAAGGGCATAGATGGTCTGCAAATGGGATCCTTCTATAGTGGCCTTCTAGCACTGCTGAGGGGAGGCCATGGCAGCGAGCCAAGGTGAACACCCGTCTGTGGTTTGGGACCTCCAATTGATTGAGATATGCTGCAGGAGAAGCAGAATATCTAAGCCCGTCACTGATATAAAATTTTGGGACACTGCTAAGATCAGTTTGGTGCTCAATGTCTGTAATGCACTGCTTGATGGTTGCTTTTGCCTGATCATAGCCCATGCTGAGAAGAGTCAGGGTGGAGAGGCCCAGCGTAGCTATTTTGGCTTCAATTGTCTGTATCCAACTAGAAAGGTAGTCCTCGTGTAGGGTTAAGGGGACAAGGACAATTGGGCGAGAGGATAATCTCAGCCAATAACAAAGAACCTCAATCTTGATCAGGCCTGTCTCTTGTTGCAGAGTGGCACTGGAGACACATCTTGAAACATGGAGCTCTGCCCTCAGGAATTTAAATTGCGCCCATTCCAGGGTTGCAGTGTTGGGAAGGGGGCCCAACTGAGCACCACAGAGGAGTTGAGCTAGTGGCTTGGCTTTGAACAGTTCAAGTGCTGTGGGTAGATAATGGCCTCCTCTTGTCTGTAGGCATTGAAGAACAGCAGAGGAGCTTTTCTGGGCATTAAAAGCCACGTGTTCTCCATGGGCTTTTCTAGAGCCACCAGAGTAGGAAACTACTCCCAAGTACTTAAAATGGGCAACTTGCTCAATCTTATGACCTTCAATCCTCCAAGAGTAGATCTTGGGCTTCCTGGCAAAGGCCATAATTTTAGTTTTGTGATAATTAATCTCAAGGTGATCCTTCTTAAGGTGCAGCAACAAGGCCCTCAATGCTCTTCTAAGGCCAATGGGGGTCCTTGAGAGGATGGCTGCAAATCATCCGCAAATAACAATATGGTAATGTGTCTTGCCACAAGTTTTGGAGGGTGAAAGTCAGGACTGCTAAGCTGGCCCACCATAGAATTAATGTAGAAATTAAATAGAAGTGGGGCCAAAATACATATACAAAATAACTCAGAATACAGAAAACAAAATACAAAATAACTCAGACACCCTTCTGAGTTAGAACAGCCCTTGTGAGGTGGCCTTGTGGACTACATCTCACCTTGAGTGAGGTGTCTATATGCAGGGTGTGGAGAAGGTATAGCAGATGCTGGTCAATGGAGGAAGCCTCCAACTTCTCCCATAGTTTAACACGTGAAATAGAATCAAATGCTGCCTTGAGATCAATGAAGGCAGCATAAAGGGAGGTCGTCGTGCAAGAGGAATATTTCTCTATGAGGTGCTGTAGGACTAGGCACTGATCGATGGTGGAGTGCCCTTCCCTAAAGCCTGCTTTTTCCTCAGCAAGGAGATTTTCCTGTTCCAGCCAATCTCTAAGTTTCCCATATAGGTGTCCCGCATAGAGTTTGCTGATGGTATTGAGCAAACTAAGGGGTCTGTAATTGGTGGGATCGTCCCTCTTGCCCTTTTAAATATGAGGACCATGATCGCTACTCCCCAGTCCTTGGGAATTTGGCCATCCATATTGATATAGGTAAAATGTGATGCCAGTATAGGAGCCCACCAGTCCAGATTGTTTTTAACAGCCTCCGGAGGAATGAAGTCCTCTCCTGGAGCCTTTCCTGGTCTTAGTTGGCCGACTAGACTGTGGATCTCTGAAGTTGACATGCTGGGGTATCCTCAATGGCACAGGAGGGGCTTCTGAAGACTACGGCAGGGTCTTTGTATAAATCTTGAAAGTGTTTCTCCCAGATCTCTGTAGGGATATGACAGTCCAAGTGATTTGGGCCATACCTGGGAGAGTTCTTTGTTAGATGCGAGAACATAGCAGAGTCTTTGGCTCTAGTGGCCTCTTTCATGGCCTCTTTTTTCCTACGAGCCAGAAGAAGTTTATACTGCCTTTTCTGCTGGAGGAGATTCTGGGCAGCCCACAGTCCAGAGCCAGATTTGTAGACTCGATAGGTATTGGCAAGGGCTTTTTTGGCGATGACACAGTCCTTATCAAACCACTGCTTGGAGGCTGGTTGATGCTGTGCATGAGTCTCGCAGTTCTTACGAGAGAAAGGATCTGCTGTAATTCCTGTACTAGGGCGTTATTGGACTCCAGAAGTGCATAGATGGGTCACTGTTAAGTAAAGAAGACTGGATACACTGCAGGTGGTCAGAGGCAAGTAGCTCTCTCAATGCTTGATTCAGTTGTGGTGTCCATTTTGCATGGCAATTTGCTCCATCTGCCAGGGAAATAGAGGAATTATAGTGATCCTCCATGTGGGACTGAAAGGTTTCAAAAGTAGAATGGTTTCAAAAGTAGTGAAATGGGAAGGTGATCGCTGTCAAATTTGGGGACAACCTCAAATCTCTCCACTAAAGGAAGCATGTTCCCTGAGGTAATAAAGTAGTCAATCAGGCTCATTCTGGAGCCAGCAAGATAGGTAAACTCGGCGGGATGGTCATTTTCAAGCGAGCTATTCAGAATGGAGAGATTAAATCTGGTGGTCATTTGACTCCGACCCACATAATTTGACCTTTGATCCTTAGAAAGACGAGTGAGAGGGATCCCGTCAGGCTTGGGGCTGGGTGGATAGGCCCTCTGTTGAGTGTATAAAGTGTGATCGTCAGGACCCAACCTGGTGTTTAAGTCACCACCCATCACCATGCATTAGGAGTCGAGTGAAGGATATCTGCTACATAATTTTCAAGTTCAGTCCACATGGTTCTAACCTGTAACTTCCAACATTGGGGAGGGAGATAGATATTTATCATCAGCAATTTGCAGCGGCTGAATTGTACCGGAACTTCCATCACATATTGCTTGAGCGAGGGAAGCAGTTTCGAAGATGCACATAGAGAAGTAGCAACAAGTACACCCAGGCCACCCTTGTATCTGCTACAGCCAGCCCCAGGCACAGCTCCAACTGTACAAGAGAGGAAGCCATTGAGTAATAAATCCTTGGTTGTCCATGATTCCTGAATCAAAATAATATCATAGCAGGAAATATTGTCTCTGAAGGAGGGGCCTGGGACAGAGGAAAACCAAATTGCCACATTCCAAGATAAAAATCCAATTTTATTCTGCTCTACAGGTTGTCATCGGGTAGCAGGGGGAGCACTTTCAAGTTCTTGGGCACCCCCTGTTGCTTCCTTCCCTTCAACTGGCTGTCCTGGATCCAGTCCATTCAGGATGATAGGAGAGTCCAGTGTGCTCCGAAACTCTAGCGGGATATCTTGGGTATGTGGGTCAGCATTGTCTAAGAAAGTTCCTGGTCCTGGATCCTGTGATATAGTGTCTTCTGGGGCTTTCGAGATGGTCTGGGATCTCATATCAGGAAGGACAGCAGTGGGGATCTGGAAAGGCTTTGATCCTTGAGGGCTGTCTAGCACGTCCATAGTCTTCAGTTGGTCATCACTGGACAAGGGCATGTCAGATCCCAGTTCTTGTGCTTTGGATGATGCATCCCAAGTCAGCAGATGGGTGATATGAAGGCTCTGTAGGTGGTGGTATGGCTAGGGAGCTTTGTCCCCCCTTCTCATTGGTTGCCAAGATGTTTGTAGGAATCGGGACTTCCAACCCTGAGGCCAACTCTTCTGTTTCAGAAGAGGTCATAGCAAGGACCTGGGAGTTTCATGACATAGGCAGTCTGTCTGGAATGAGGAGGGCAGTGACACTGTCAAAGTGTGGGTCTGTGAACAGCAACACTCCTGGGTGTATGTCAGTTGTTGCTGGGTCCTCTGCCCTGAATATGCTAGGACATTTATTAGAGACAGGAGAGAGCCTGGAAGATTGTTCTTGGTCACAATCACTTTCCAAGTCCATTTCAGACTCTGTACCAGTAGCAAAATCTTCGACATTCACTTTTAGGAGTCTTTTAGGGGGTGATTTAGGGGATGATTTTATTTGAACTCCATTGATAACTCCTGGTCGGTTTCAGGGTCTGAGACTGAGTAGCCAGGTCTGTGTCTTTTTGGACTCAGTCTCTTTAGGAGAGCATTAATCTTGCTCTTTAGTTGTTGCAAATCATGATTTCTGCAGTCGGCCAGCAATGTAGAGAGGGTTGGCTGTGTCTTATCTTGGGTAAAAAAACTTGTTTTGGTTATATGTCATTGAGTGTACATTCCGAGCCTCAGTTAGTGTGGCGCTGCCATGGTTCAGAAGGGGCAGGTCCTAACTCACCCTGGTTTTAGCCCAACTTTCACTGTGAAAAGAGAAGAAAGGGTATCATCTACTGTCTATTTGGAAACACTTGAGATGTTTAATACTTTGGTTGAAGAAGGGCTTGTCGATAACTCAGCTACAAAGACACACCCCCCCCCCATATATGATATTAATTATTCTTGTGAACATCTTGGCTAGTAAAATGCACATGAAAACCTTAGAAAGGTGACAAAATATAGATGGAAACATTAAGCGATATTATAATAAGTATGTCCATATCAGATATTTCTGTCTTGCTAACGTAAAGTGTGTTCACAGAGGTATATTTCTAGAAGGAATGGTATTTCTTATTAATAGGGCACATTAAACTCATAGGACACTCTACTGATTGCTCCTTTGTCAGTAAAAAGAAGTTAGGTCAGAGGAAAAAAACCCAAAAATTTCAATTACATTTACAGCAGCAGCTGAAGGGGAACAAAATCAATGAAAGGAGCATACTTATTAGAGACCTGCAGTTGCCATAAAACTGAAACTAAATCACATTGACAGCATCTGAACTTCAGGTAAATTGCTTTGAATTCAGAATGGGTGCCTGGAGAAATAATGGAAATGATATTGCAGTTGTTGGGTGGGGGTGGGGGGAGATATAGACTGGGAGGGATATAACGTTCATATATCTGTTGCTGCTCTAGATTGTGTACTGTAGCCAGCAATTATAGACACATAACACTAATATGTGGACTTGTATTTTGTTAAATGGAGGACACTATTGTTTCTCAAAGAGGTAGAAACCCCTTTGTCAATTGAACTGGCTCATCTCAAGAAAAGTATAACATTTTAAAGCATAAGCCCTGTTGGTAACCAAAAAGGTGGCCCAGAGTTGAGCACAAGGTTTATTAAGCAATGATGGCCGAAGAACTATTTGTGAAACCTTTCATTTACCCCAGAAGACAAGGCCCACTATGGTATGCCATTTGACTTTTGTAATATTCTAAATGTATCTATTACCATTCATCAAGTCCAGCAAAGTTTTCCAATTGTATGATGTGTTTTTAAATGAATTCCTTCAGTTGCCTTTTGCTGTTTATTGGTGATGCAACATGGAAAGTCAGTGAGGTACCAGATGACAGAGGATAATTCCACTGGATTCCGAGTTAATTTAGTAATCCAAAAAAATCTTAACTTCTGTGCCATATTAGCTGTACAGACTTTGAAGAGCCTAGCAAATGATGATGGCTTAAGAAATTAGGCTCCATGCACCCACACTTTGCCTTGATCAGAGAAGCATCAGATGGAAATTCATCAGGGGCATCTCTAGGAAGTGATTGCGGAAGCTACACCTGTTAAATGTCTTCCTGAATGCACCCCTTCCCAGCCCAATGTTCAGATGAAAGGTCAAGGTGCTGAAGTTAAAATGTACACTTTAACTTGCAATTTCTATTCTTTTTAGAGCACAAATGAAAATGTAAAGCATCTTAACTCTCATCTTAAACTGAAGCTTTTTGGATTACTGAATTCCCAAGCATTTTAAAAAGGAAAATCTGATTAGACACTATGTGGAAGAGGTTACCAATACTGGTTAAGTTGAATCTTCCCATTCGTAGGCAGTATACCTCTGATGTAAAACCTCAGTGTTCAAAGGCAGTCTACCACCACCTTATATGCCCCTGCAAGTGCCCAGTCATCTCGCCTCTGCCTTCCATTCCCTGGTAAGTACAATTGCCATCTCACTGTCACCATACGTACCTTCACAAGTCCATTCACCACCCTTTCCCCATTGCCTCAAATAGCTTGTCAGGACCCCTGTGACCGTGCCACCGTCTTGTGCGTCCTCATAAACATTCACCCTACTTTGAGTTCTTTTTCCCAACCTGTTGCCATTTCCTTGCATTCCCTTGCAAGTTCATACACCTGTTCAAGTTCTTGTCCATCAGACCTGTTCCAGCTTGTTAGGGGAACAACCCCTTCTCAACTCAAGCCCCCTCTGTTTCAACTCTGTTTTTGGAAACAATGTTTCATTGTGAAACAGTCAATGCATTTCTCACATTTGGGCTGATCTAGACTCCCAATATTTCTGCAGGGCAAGTTAGGCAGGTGTCCAGAAATCTCTCTTGCAATATTAGATTGGATCAGTTTCAAATTGTGGCTCTTGAAGATGTGGACAAGCTGCTTGGAGTAGTACAGCCTATGGAGAGGAGAGCTGGTCTTGTGGTAGCAAGCATGACTTGTCCCCTTTGCTAAGTAGGGTCTGCCCTGGTTGCATATGAATGGGAGACTAGAAGTATGAGCACTGTAAGATATTCCCCTCACGGGTTGGAGCTGCTCTAGGAAGAGCAGAAGGTTTCAAGTTTCCTTCCTGGCTTCTCCAAGATAGGGCTGAGAGAGATTCCTGCCTGCAACCTTGGATTAACCGCTGCCAGTTTGTGAAGACAATACTGAGTTAGATAGACCAATGGTCTGACTTAGTATATGGCAGCTTCCTATGTTCATCTGATTTTTGGATTCTTGTCCAACGTGACTAATTTCATCTTGCAGGGAAGTTGTTGAATCTAGCCTAGTTGATATAATCAATACCTCACTGAGTTAGGGCAGGATGCCACCTTGTTTGAAGGAAGCCACCTTGTTTGAAGTTAGACCTCTTCTTAAGAAGCCCACTCTGGATTCCCTGGTGATGGATAATTATAGGCCTGTCTCCAACCTCCCATGGTTGGGTAAGATGATTGATAGGGTGGTGGCTGATCAGTTCCAAGTGGACTTGGAGGAAGCAGATTATCTAGATCCATTTCAAACTAGCTTTAGGGTGGGCTATGGTGTTGAGGTGGCCTTGGTTGGCCTGATAGATTACCTTCATCAAGGAAGTGACAGAGGGAGTATGACACTGCTGGTTCTTTTGGATCTCTCAGTGGCTTTCGATAACATCAACCTTGGTATCCTACTGGATCACATGAGGGATCTGAGGAGGCACTGTTTTACAATGGTTCTACTCCTATGTTGTGGATAGATTTCAGATGGTGGCAATTAGTATCAGTTGCTCTTCAAAATGGGAGCTACTATATGGAGTCCCTGACAACAATAGCATAGCTGAGAGTGCAGTGGTTTGCTTGTTTATGAATCTTTATGCTGCTGCGGTAAATCTACCCCCAAATCTGGATAAGTGTTGAGCATATCAATTTTCCAAAAACCATATCAGTGTCCGACAGGATACTTAGCTGCTGAAGCTGCTGTTTGAAGTGATTGCAGAAACAGTGTTTTGAGAGGTTTCCCCATTCACAACAATGGGGAAACCTGCAAAAATGCTGCTTCTTCAATTGCTGCTTAAAAACTGTGTTAGGGCTGCCTCTAAAGTCCACATCAACCGCAGCATACGACATTATAACTCCTTAACTCTGCACTTCATGTCAGCCACTAACAATTAGGGATGTGCATGAACTGAGGTTCGAACCATGGCTTGAGCACTTTCAAGGAAATGGGACAGAGAACCTTAAAAAAAAGAGAGAGCACATCATTACCTGCTCTCCACCACCCCATGCAGCTTACTGCTGGGGTGTATCTCAATAATGCCTATGTGGTGCCATATCTCAATAATGCCTACGTGGTGCCAGCATGCACATGGTGTCCACGCATACCTGAATGCTCCTGTGGGGTTTCTGTCACCCTTGAAGCTCAGTGGGTGCTGAAGGATCTCCTCCAAAAGACCAGGCAGAAACATGGGGTACAGAGGCAAGCATGCCATTCATGAGCCAGGAAGCTAGAAAAAAATCTAAAGGTGGTCCGATCTCAAAGGACCAGTTACCTGATGCAACCAAGTGTGGTGCACAGGTTGGACTGGGTACAGGTTGAAACTGGAGGCTGGAAGTGCCATGGGCAGGTACAAGGGCCAAGGCACAGACAGATGGAATAGCCAATGCTAATACACAAGTACACACAGGTCATGGAAGGAACGCACATGGCTTGATGGGGCTTGTGATACAAATAGGCAGAATCCTGCCCTGGGGTGAAACTCAGACCACAGCTCTTTGCAGATGTGGGTGACATCCACGACGGACAAAATAATACATTTTGTCCTGTTCAATCCTAGGTGGGTGTTCTCTAAGACACAATGGCTGTAATGGTTCTGAGTGAACTGTATGGGCTAAGGGAGAATGAGCGGACCTAAAATTCATCTGCTGACTGGGATGATCCATCCAGGTGCAAGATAAGAATTACTTTAGGAACTAATGACCTGTCCCTGCCAACAGACATCAGCCCATTAGTGCTGGTGATGGCTGGGTGAGAATGAGACAGCTTTTAATCTGTGTTTGTGTAGCAGCAATTAACACTGCCATAGCTAACAATGGAGCTGTTAACTATTTCTTAGGACAGAGTAATTCCAACTCATGTCTGCTTCAGCCAAGCAATCTCTTTTGTTGAGAAGCGATGAGAAGCACCATCCACTTTTGACCTGGGGATTGCTACCCCAAACTGCTTGTGCCAAATGACTGGCTTAGGAGTTTTCTGTATATGGACGGTTGAAGGAAAGTCATGCTCCCATAAGTCCCAGCCAAGATGGAGTCTGCAAGCCTGCATAGCCAAAGCACAGAGTGGGGTACTTCTTGTAGCCCCTAAACAAGCAGTTCTCTTAACATGTCCCCGCAAAAAGCTGCATGGGATGGTGGAGAGAAGATAAGGACTTATTCTCTTTTTTATTAAAGTTCTCTGTCCCATTTCCGCAAAAGTGCTCAAACCACAGTTCATGCACATCCCCACTAACAATTGCCAGGCATATGGACCTTAAGCATATATACTAGAGTACATTTCTGTGTAAACTTTCAGGAACTTCACATAATACTCTTATGGTTAATACTCTTTCTATTTTTAAAGGAGATAATTCCAATTGTCACCACATATCCAATTATACAATGGTATTTTAGTAACAAATTGTAGCCGACTTGGTATATGCCCATTTGAAAATGTTCAGCAATGCTAAATATTTGTTTTATCATGTGATTTCTCTTTAGGAAAGCATGTTGCGAGTGATCTTAAAAATGCCATTGTCTTTAGACATCACAAGCCTTAAAGGCAGAAAGCAACAGGCAAGTGAAGCTCTTGTTCTCTTCCTTGATCTATATAGTCAAAATCTCAAAGCTGAGTGGTATTTTGAGAACTGAATAATTTCATTTGATGGAGAGCCCTTGAGGGATGTTAAAGAAACTACCTTGCCATTGTTTAGAGATCACTTGCCTTTCATGTGTAAGCCACTCATGCTTTGAATATACACACAATCCCCTTTTCATTCTCAGTTGTCAGAATGACCTGCCCTATTTCAGTATCCGTATTTACCTGGCTACAAGAAAGTCAGGAAATTGTTCTGTGCAGCCAAAAAAACCACACCTGTATTTATGTTTTTCAGTTTGTTTCTCTCCTATCCCATGGCTCAGGGCAATAAATGATATGATGTTAATGGCAAAGTAAAAATAGTAAAACAAACCTAGGAACTAAATACTAGCTTAGATGAAAAACTGCTTCCGGATGAGACTGAAGGCCAACAGCAATTTAATGTAGGAAATCTATGAACGAAGCTCCCAGTGGGTTTTTTGTTTTTTTTTTAAGATAAAAGCAGCCACATGGTTTCCTGAATTGGATCAGGGAAGTGGTTCTGTGGGGAGTAGTTTTTGTTTTCTCCTATGCTATTTTTCTGATCAAAATGTCCACTTCCTAAAGCTGCGGAGGGAAGAACTGTGCCTGTGTTTTATTCCTAGGGGTCTAGGAGTGGAATGGGGGCACAGCATGGAGGATGGCATCTCCATGTGGCTGCTTTTAAACTCTAAAATAAAGGCTGGAGACCTGATCAAGGACCTTCTCCCTCATCATATCTGTTTTGCTCAGAATGCATGTTTAGATGAACCTCCACAGGAGAATTATATTAGTAAGAAATAAAGAGCACTTTTAAATTGTTCCTCTTACATTTAATTTTTGTCCATGAATGGCATAAAGGGGACACTCTCAGATTATGGGGGATTTAACTGAGATCTAAAAGATGAATTTTATCTAATCACGTTTGAGCTTTGTTACCCAGTGCTTTAAAATGTGTATAGAAGAATATAGAATTCCATTACAGACCCTTTAGCACTATTTTAATATGTCATTTAGAACAATTGTTCTCCAACTTCTTTTCTTGTGACGCAGTTTAAGGCAATGACTTCTTGCAACTCAAAAGAATAATTTATTCTCAAACAGGTTTTCATAAAATCACAGTAGGGTAGTACTTGCTGTTTGAACTACTTAAATTTAGCAGTCCTATTGGAAACACGCTATCTGTCCTATATCTGAATGACTGCAATGTTACTTTAAAAATATTGCTGATGATATGTGTAGAGATATTTAGCCAGGGACCTAATATATTAACCAGGACCCAGTAATGGGTCAGTCTCATGATCCAGTACTGGGTCATCATCCATACTTTGAAAACCACTGATTTAAATAGTCCTGCCCTCAAGATTTGTACCATTGCATTCTGAATAATCTGTAATTTTCAGTTTCACAGGTGGTCTCATGAACTGATCATTACAGAAGGCTGTTCTTGAGGAAAGTGGATGCCTAAATCTTAGCAAGAAGTCACAATGGGCCACATGTTGTGCAGCCTTATGTGGGCAGTGTTGATCCACCAGTACTACTGGGAGCTTGTAGTGAAGTGCTGGCAGTGTTTGATCAGGGTATTTGCAAATACTTTGATCAGTGCTGCTATCACACTACAGAACTCCTAGTTAGATTGGAAACGTATTGCTTGACCAATAGCAACAAGTTTCCAATATAACTAGTAATCAGAGTGTGGCCATGCTAATAGAAATATTTGCACTCTTGTGCAAAAGCACAAGACTGCTAGCACTTTGTTACAAGTCCATATCTGCATGGGTAGATTGGCATTGCCTGTTGCTAGGCTGTGCAAGACATGGGTCATTGTTTCACTATGTATGCTGGTAAAATATGGCCGCAGGCTTTGCTGCAGACTTCTTGTACAAGCAGAATATAGGCCAACCCTGGTATCCACAGAGGTTCTGTTCTCAGTTATAACCGTGGATAATGAAACCCCAGATACCAAGTCATTGAGTCAATGGAGCTCAGGTGGTTAGTGTCATGAGCTTGTCTGTCCACTGGCCAGTCCAAGAACTTTCTATTGGAGAAGCCGGTAGCTCCGGAGTTGTTCCGTGTCTGCAAAGAAGCACAAGAGAACTAATCACTACCGAGTACCCAGTCCACACTGTCCCCCCAAGACCCAGGCTGCTCACCAGATTCCAAATGTTCTGAGCCCAGAGTCCAAGGCGACACAGAGGGAGATGTAAAGGCTGTTGATGAGTCTTCTTTAGCAGCCAGTTCGGGAGGAAGCTATCCGAAGCCTAGTTCAGGAATCAGGTTACAAGCAGGAGAGGCTGGGAACACAGGAGTCTGATCACGAAGCCGGGGGGTTCCACATAACCAAAGGCTGGAGATGCAGCAAGCTCAAATGACGCGTTGCTTCCATCAACTTGTTCGTTGCCTGCCGGCTAATTTATAGTCCTTGACTAATTGCTCTCCTCCTCTGGCCAGCTGTTAGAGATTCAGTGTTTACCTTGCCTGTTGAGGGGGCACTGACTCCTTCTGAGTCTCTGCACCTGCTGTTGGTGTTTTGCACGTCTCCGCTTTTGGAGGGTTAATGGTTGATCATCCTCCGGCTCAGAGTTTGACTTTTCACCCGCCATCTCCTCTGCTCCCGACAGGCCTTCTTGTCTTGAACCTTCACCCTGGCCCTTCTCAGCTGCTCTTGTGGCCTGACACCCGAGCTCTCCCCCTCAGCTTCTCCCACTGCTGGAGGGTTGCCAGCCTCCGACTTCTGCTATCTGTGGGTGAGGGAATGACAGTTAGGTTCCTGGAGGCCCTGTAAAGGGTGGGGGGATGGTGACAAAAGGCCTTGAAAACTGCTTTTTAAAAGTGCCCTACCATGCTCCAGGTGTCCATCAAGCCCCCTCACCAAGTCCCAAATCCAACATTTTTATGTGAAAAATCACGTGAAAAGAACTTAACAAACAAACAAATGAGCCACAAAATGGCTCCTCAAAATGGTGGCCAGAAATGACCTCGGAAGTCATTTCCAGCAACCTTGAACCAGCAGATAATCTAAATTAACCCTTTCTAAACCTTTCCCCCCACATATGCTGAAGTTTCAATTACCAGACCAAGGATACGTGAAGCTATGGATGTTTGATCAGCTAATGGTGAGGTTCACCTGTAATGGTCCCAGAAGACCTTCAAGAGTATGGACAACAGCAACTAGACCAGGAGCCCAAATTGCATCAGAAATGTCCCTTCTATGTTCAGATCACAGTACTTCCAACTGCTGCTATGTTCAGCTGTTGTTCTGAATTAACTTCCATAGGAATATAGGAAACTGCCGTATACTGAGTCAGACCATTAGTCTATCTAGCTCATTATTGTACACACAGTTGGCAGTGGCTTCTCCAAGATTACAGGCAGGAATCTATTTCAGCTCTACCTTGGAGAAGCCAGGGAAGGAACTTGAAACTTCCCAGGGGCTATGGCCAGGAGTGCTTTCTATGAACTTTGGTTGATAGGCGAGGAGAGCTGATCTCCTGGTAGCAAGCATGACTTGTCCCCTTACCTAAGCTGGGTCCACCCTGGCTGCATATGAATGGGAGACTAGAAGTGTGACCCTGCTTAGCTCTAGTTAGCTCTAGTTAGCTTCCATATGGCTCCTTGCCATGAGTAGATGTCATATACTTTTCAAGACTTTAGGACCAGAGCCAGATGAGAAGGAGAGGAAGAGAGAATAGTGCAATCCGCATATTATTTCATTAAATACCTAATATGGTCTGGAACAGAAGAAAGGACAGCATGGAATTCTGTAGGGATCTTTCCTGGAAGCGGCCACAAGAGACAAGCAGCACCACCCTATCTAAATTTCAAGGCTAAATCATTCATCTGGACCACAAGTGATGACCAGGGGCGTATTAACCTTTTTGCCGCCTATAGGCAAAAAGGCTTTTGCCAGTGCCACCCTTAAAAGAAAGGAAGTACCCGGGGGGGGGGGGAGAAAGTCCTCCTCCTTTACTTCAATATTTTTAATGGCAGGGGAGCGGCAGCAGTAGCTGCTGCAGGGAGGGGGAGTCACTGGGTGAGGGGAATGTTCTCCATTTGTCCCCTAAAAGGCTGCTGCCGCTGCCAACAATAAGATGGGATGGGGCACCACGGTGGCTGGCTTCAGGAAGGGGGGGCAAGGAGGAGATATTTCACCCCTTTTTTACGTTTACAAGCCCATCACTCACAGCGGCGAGCTTAGCTCCTTCCTCCTCTCCACCTCCTCCTGAGTGAATGTTCTCAGGCTGAGGCTCCACCTCCCACTCTGCTATAAACTGCAGCAGAGTCTATAGTTCTGCTGCAGTCTTTGTGCTATAGATAGCAGCAGAGCTATAGACTCTAGAGTCTATAGCTGTGCTGCAGTCTAAAGCAGAGGGGGAGATGGGGATGTGGAAGGAGCTAAGCTCACTGCTGTGAGCTGCCGTGACTTAAAATCATTATTATTAATTTTTTTACACAGTCAGACAGGTGTTCTTGACTGGTTTGTTTTATCCAGACATCGAGTCCTTCCCAAGGACCTGGGATGGCTGAATTTTATCATCAATACTGTTGGTTATTATAGATATCGTCGCAAAATATAGGCTGTTCCCAGTAAAGCTGCTTTTTGTAATTGGCTGATGGTGATTTCTGTGGCCCCTATGGTGTTGAGGTGCTCTTCAAGGTCTTTTGGAACTGCACCCAGGGCGCCAATTACCAATGGGATTATTTTGGTCTTTTTCTGCCACAGCCTTTCAATTTCAATTTGCAGATCTTTGTATTTGGTGATTTTTTTCTATTTCTTTTTCTTCTCTTCTGCTATCCCCTGATATTGCTATGTCGATTATTTTAATTTGTTTTTCTTTCTTCTCGACTACAGTTATATCTGGTGTATTATGTGGCAGATGTTTGTCTGTTTGTAGTTGGAAGTCCCATCATATTTTTACATCTTCATTTTCTTCAACTTTTTCAATTTGATGGTCCCACCAATCTTTGGCTACAGGTAGCTTGTATTTTTTGCAGATGTTCCAGTGTATCATCCCTGCTACCTTGTCATGCCTTTGTTTGTAGTCAGTCTGTGTGATCTTTTTACAGCAGCTGATTAGGTGGTTCACTGTTTCATCTGCTTCTTTACAAAGGCAGCACTTGCTGTTTGTGGTGGATTTTTCGACTTTGGCTCTTATTGCATTTGTTCTTAGTGCCTGTTCTTGTGCAGCCTGTATTAAACCATCAGTTTCTTTCTTCAAGTTGCCATTCTTAAGCCATTGCCAGGTCTTGGTGATGTCTGATTTTCCACTTATATTGTGCAAATATTGACCATGCACTGGCTTATTTTTCCATTTTTCTGCTCGGTGCTTGACTTGTTCTTTCTTATAGGCCTGCTTTGTTTCATTGGTGTTGAATAGTTTCTCGTTATTGACCATTTGAAGTGCATCTTCTTCACTGTCCTTGATATATTCTTCAAGGCCTCTTTTCTCCTCCTCTACTGTTTGATGGACTTGCAGCATTCCTCTTCCACCTGATCTGCGAGGGAGGTATAGCTTATCGACATCACTGCGGGGGTGCAGAGCATGATTGATGGTCATGATTTTCCTGGTCTTATGATCTAGCATCTCTAGTTCTGCATGGGTCCAATCTATTATTCCTGCAGTGTATCTGATCACAGGTATAGCCCAGGTGTTTATGGCTTGTATGGTGTTCCCGCCATTGAGTTTGGACTTGAGGATTTTTCTAACTCTCCTGATGTATTCACTTCCAATTTTTCTTTAAACTTCAGTGTGTGCGATGTTATCAGCCTGGAGAATGCCCAGGTATTTGTAATGTTCTTTCTCTTCCAGGTTCTTGATGTTGCTTCCATCGGGCAGTTCTATTCCTTCTGTTTTTCTTATTTTTCCTCTCTTCATTATTAATGCAGCATACTTGTCTAGTCCAAACTCCATTGCTATATCGCTACTGAATATACGGACAGTGTTTAGCAGTGATTCGATTTCTGACTGGGACTTTCCATACAACTTCAGATCGTCCATGTACAGCCGATGGTTGATTTTACTGTATGTTTTAGATGTTTGGTATCCGAGGCCTGTTTTGTTAATATTTGTGAAAGTGGGGTCATGGCGATTACAAATAACAGAGGGGATAGTGAGTCCCCTTGGAAAATGCCTCTTCTAATGCTAACCTGTCCAAGTGTCTCTCGCCATTGATTGTTAACTGTGTACTCCACATGCTCATTGCTTTTAAAAATAAATATCTGAATGTTTTTGCTGACACCAGTTGTTTCTAAACATTTTTGTATCCATGTGTGAGGCAATGAATCGAAGGCTTTCTTGTAGTCAATCCATGCAACACTTAGATTGGTTTTTCTTCTCTTGCAATTTTCTAAAATCATTTTGTCAATCAGCAGCTGGTCTTTTGTGCCTCTGGTGTTCGGGCAATTTCCTTTCTGTTCAACTGGAAGCTGTTTGTTAGTTAATAAATGTTGCATGATTTCATATGCTATTATTCCAGTTAATAATTTGAACATGGTTGGCAGGCAGGTTATCGGTCTATAATTAATTGGAACCGCACCTTTTGCTGGGTCTTTCATGATGAGATGATTGCCCGACACCCAAGAAGACACGAGACACAAAGTATTGGTGCAAAATTGGGCCACAATTTATTTAAATCCAACAAGAGCTTAAAGAGCAGGGATGGCCTCTCAACCAGCAGTGCGGTACTATAGGCATGCGCCACCAGGGCATGCCTAACCTATAGCATAGGGCGATACACCTTGGCTCCAGGCAACCCCAAATGCTCTCAATCCAGGGCTGCCTATCCTAGCCGGCCTAATGCCGGGTCCCTGGCTAGCCTCACCCCAAGGTAGCCGTTCAGCGATTCCTTGGGGGTTAGCCTGCCAGAGTAGGTCGACCAAGGGGAGATATCCCTGAGCCCTGCAGTCTCTAGGGAGTTGCCCCTTCCCGACCCATAGCCAAACGCTTACCCAAAGGTGTTCACCAGCCTGATAATATTTTTTCCAACCGCACTGCACCTGCCACTGCGCGGGTTAGCCTAGCTTAACCCTCGCCGCCCCACCAGGTACGCAGATATACGGCCAATCCCTGCTCTAAATCCCTCAAAAACAAACTGGTCCCACTAGGTGACAGGTGAAACCCATCCCCTCTAAACAAACTGGGTACCGAAAAGAGAATGTCTGGATGGTCTATGGTGCCCCCCCCCAATGGCAGCCACAAAACGCGCCATCTGGGCATTAACCTTCCTGCGAGCCCTGTCTACCCTGTAGGGGTCCCCAGCACCCCTCCATACCCTACGCTGCAGCAACGCAGACCAAAAGAGGACAATTCCTGGGCACCATTCCAGAACCTGTAGAATGTCCTTTTGCAAATTATGGATAATGGATAAGCCTGACTGAGACGTCAAGTCGTTTTCCCCTAAGTGGAGGACCAAAATGTCAGGCGGCAAATTCGCCGCCAAATATTCCTGCAGCATAGGTAAAAATTGGGCGATGACCATCCCACGACGACCGATCCAGGAGATCGATGCCCACCGCCCAAGCCCCAGCTGCGTTCCAGGCTGTGCCATACGTGCTGCCTTATGAGCCCAGAAAACTATGGAGTGGCCCATAACGAGTACTCGAGCCCTCGCCACCCGTCGCGCAGGGCCTGTAAAGAGAAAAACAATCAGCGGCCGTCGCCCGGGCGCTAGCGCACATACCTCTTGTAAGTGGCAGACCACCAACGCCCAATGCGCTGGATGGTCTCGCCCGAAAGACCCAGCTGGGAAGCTGTGGAAGCCGCACCGATGCAGAATGAATGAAGGGAAAGCTGCCCCGTGTCGACCCCCGCTGCTGTCAGCGCACGACAAGCAACAGTCCAAAACTGGAACTGTGAGAGGGGGCATCCGTCCTGGTGAATGAAAAGGCACCCGGGTGCGGATCCCCGGAGGGCTGTGTAATGACTTAAGGCCCGCACCGGGCATAGAAGAATATTGGTGGCCCTGTGGAGTGATACCAATTGCCCCCTGCCCCTCTGGTCGGTCTTGGAAAAACGGAGGTGCAGTTGCACCACGTCTTGTCCAATGACCATGTCACCAAGTTGCATAACCTTGCAGGCAGGGCTATTCCGGCCCCTAGGCAGCAACTCACCAGCTCGGAAGGCCCCGAAAAACAAGACTAGCGTGGCCGCATGGAAGAGCGCAGCCTCATAGGGAGAGCGGCAGACCACTGCAAACTGCTCCACAGCCCCCTGAACAGCAGAGGGGGAAAGGGGCCTCCGGCTGTCTGCCATAACCGGGCGTTCCCGGGACCAGCCCTCAAGCATCCTCCGAACCCTGAAATCCCCAGTGGTGTCAGCCAGGCCCTGGGACTTTGAAGAGAAAGCCAAAGCTGCCAGGTAACCTGCCATAGCACTCGGGGACAACCCCTTATCCTTAAGGTGGACCAAGAATTGCATCAGTTCCTCCACGGGGGGGGGGCAATCCTGGCCCAATCCTACCTGAGTCCTAAACTCCTGGAAGACCCTGCACTGCCTAGTGTATGCCGCCCTCGTGCTGGATGCCAGAGAGGCCCAAACGGCCCTCTGTGCTTCTATGCGCCAAGGCTCCATAGCCACGAAGGCATCTGCTCGGGCCACTGTTCCGCCTCTGGTGCCAGCTGGCGAAAGCGCTGCACCTGGAAACGAGACAGCGCATCCGCCAAGCTATTCTGAACGCCTGGCACATGGCATGCTAGGAACTGTATATTATTGTGCAGGCAAGCCAAAACAAAATCCCTAACTAGAACCATCACCCTTGGAGACCGAGATGTCTGCCTATTGATCACCTGCACAGTGGCCTGGTTGTCGCACCAGAAACGCACTGTCTTGTCCCGAAAAAGATCCGCCCAGAGATGTATGGCCACTACTATAGGAAAAAATTCCAAAAAGGTAAGGTCCTTGGTGACCCCACTAGCTACCCAGGCCGCAGGCCATCGCTCAGCACACCAGTGGCCACGAAAATAGACACCAAAGCCCAAGCCACCAGCTGCGTCTGACTGAACCTGAAGCTCTGCTTCCAAAAGGAGGGTATCCCACCAAAATGACGACCCATTATAAGACTCCAAGAAGGTGGCCCACAGCTGCATGTCAGCTCGCATTGGAGCCGTGACCCTAACCCTATGGTGGCTACACCTAACGCCCTTAACAGCGTCACAAAGCCGTCGTAGAAAAGGACGACCAGGCACCACCACCCTGCAAGAGAAATTTAAATGCCCAATAAGCTGTTGGAGTTGCCTAAGGGTAACCTTGCGGGCCTGTATGCAGGACACCAGCAAGGTCTTCAAAATGTCAATTTTTGCCCACGGGAGCCTGGAACAGCCAGCAATGGTGTCCAGTTCGATACCCAAAAAGGTAAGGACGGGTGACGGGCCTTCAGTCTTCTCCTGAGCCAGTGGCACACCCAGGTCAGCACACAGATTCTGAAAAACAGCCAGAAGATGACTACATTGCTCAGTTCCAGGCCGGCCAACCAGGAGATAGTCATCTAGTAATGGGCCATGGACCCGAGGCCAGCCACCCACCGAAGGGCCCATTCAAGCATGGAGCTGAACGCCTCAAAGGCCGCACAAGAAATCGAGCAGCCCATGGGCAGGGCTCGATCGATGTAAAAACAACCCTGAAAGGCAAACCCTAGGAGGCTAAAATCTGCCGGGTGAACCGGAAGGAGGCGAAATGCAGATTCAATATCGCATTTTGCCAGAAGGGCGCCCTGTCCACAAGATCGAACTACCTTGACCGCTTGATCAAATGAAGTGTACTTCATGGAACAAAGCCCATCCGGGATCCCGTCACTGACAGATGAACCATGGGGGAAGGAGAGGTGGTGAATAAGGCGATATTTGCCCGGTGCCTTTTTGGGCATCACCCCCAAAGGGGAAATGCGCAAATCCGGCAAGGGCAGCTCATGGAACGGGCCGAGAACTCGTCCCAAGGCTATTTCTTTATTAATCTTGCGAAGAACCACCTCCTCCATCCCAACCACGGACCTAAGGTTTGGGGCCATACTATGTATTCTCGGGCCCATGTAAGGAATGCGGAAACCATACTGAAAGCCTTCCCTCAAATAGCGGGCCTGCGCCTTCAATGGGTATTCCTGAAGAAAATGCTCTAAAACCCTGATCCTATTTGGGCTGGGGCCCTTTTCCAGGAGTGGAACCTTGCATGGGGCCACCACTCTTCCTGCCGCCTGCAGGTGGCTCGCGTGCTCCCCCCCGGGGGCCCCTAACGCACTGGCAGTGAATGCTGGCATGCTTTCCGCCACAGAAACCGCACTCGTGCTTGAATCTGCAAGGAGACCTGTTGCAGCTCCCACTGGTATTGAAGGCCCAGCATGGCAGGGGACTTTGAACACCCTGCGCAGCGACAGACCCAGAAGACTGCGCTGCGGGAGTCCTAGAGATTAAGTGGCCGCTGTCTGCGCGTTCACCTTGAATGGGCCTGGATTGCGTCATAATAAGAAGCCAGAGCTCCTGGTGTTGCCTGTCCCACGGAATAGCCGGGTTCAGGGATGCTCGAAGCCTAAAAGAGCGGTCATAGCGCTCCCAAGCATTACCCATGAAATCCATGTAACCCCTATGTATTATATCCAGGTACTTCACTAAAGCCGGGCCTTTTGAGATGTGGACCTGAAGCATAACACCCATGTAGACAGTATAGCCAGACAGCCAATTGGCCCAATTATGTTCTACTGGCTTCCGCTTTGATTTTACTTCCTCTCTTTTTTGTTCCCCTTCCTTTAGGACGGGTTCGGGCTCCTTGAAAAGCAGTTGAAATATGTCTACAAACTCACCACGCCAGATGCGCTCCCTAACCGCGGGCAACAAATGGTAACCCAAAGGCAAATAGGTGTCACATGGCAGGTATGGGACCTGCGCTACCGATGCTTCACCCATGAGACTAGGAACTGCAGGCGGTGCTGTGGGTGCGGGGGAAGCCACCCCCTGCCAAACCTGAGAACACGCCCCATATGGAGGTGTGGAGCTAAAGGAGGCCGGGTGCCATCCGTATGTGTTAAAAGGCTGAGCCCAGGGGGAGATACCCCAAGGCCAAGTGTTGTGCAGAAACTCACCAGGCCCCTGCTTGTCCCAAGAACGTGCATCTCCTCCTGCAGAGTCCTCAACGCTCTGAGAGCCAGCCGCATCCGAAGTCAGGTCCACCGCTGGGGTAGCAGGAGGATGATCACGCGCCTCCAACGCATCAAGTCTAGACGAGAGTGATTGTATTAGCTTCGCACGTTTTGCCCCCCTAGTAACCCGTTTGGGACCAGAAGGAATGCCCGATGGCCCACCCTTCTCTGTAGGAAGCACCCCACCCCGTTTCTCTTTCTCAAGCGCTTCCAGTCGAGCAATGAGCGCCCTCACTGTGCCCAAATCGCCATCATCATCAGATGAGGAATCAGAGACTGGTGCCGGACGGGGGGGGGGGGGCGAACCCGTTTCCCACCAGACTTCACCTTGGCTTTCTTAGGACCCATGCCAACGACCGTCCCGAACAGCTAATAAGGCTATAGGCCTAAGGAACCGAACAAAGCCACCAAACACCCCCGAAAAGGCCAGCAAGCCCCAGTGGGAAGACTCCCGAAGAAAGAAAAAAGGGCCCTTCGTATGCACCCTGGAGGTAACAGGCCCCAAAACACGAGCCCTGGAGTAGGACAACACACCACCCAAGGAAAAGAAGAGGGGGGGGGGCGAAAGCCCAAAAGCCCAAAAGGTGTGTTGAAGAGGGCTGTCTGAAGGCCGGGGGGGGGGGAGGAATCCAGCCTCTGCCCACAAATGGGGGGGGGAGGCTTCCAGCAACGACTGGGGACGCTACAACCCCCAGGGAAGGCCTTAAAAGGCCGACTGTCCTACCCGCGCAAACCCACGAGTGCCAGCCCTGATGGTCTCGCGCCGGGCTGTGGGGGGGGGAACCGCCACCTGCCCTATGAGCAGCCACCGAGACAACTGCCAGGCGGGAAACGCCGCCCGTAGTGGGCTGAGAAGCCCTTCAAACCTTGGGGTGGGGCCTTAAAAAGCCACCCCCCGAACCGATGCCACCGCTCGGGTGGTTTCCGCTCCCTAAAATCTCGCGCCGAGCCGAGAAGCAGCCAAAATTGCAGGAGCCTTAAAAGGTGTCCTGCTCCAATGCCTCCTGAGAGCGAACTGAGCTCTCCCGGGCCCGGAGCAGGACGCGGAGCGTAAGCTCCGACCCCGCACGGGCCCCTCAACCAATCAGGGGGCAGAGAAGCCTCGTGCTTCTCCAGGGGGCCAGGCAAGAGCGCTGCGCCGCTAATTAAGCGGCCGGCAGCGTGATTTTTTCCAGTGTTAGCCTTTGTTCAATATCACCTCCTTGCAAAATGTGATTGAACTGTTTTGATAGTTGTTTATGAAGGCTTGTTTGGTGTTTAAGCCAAAAGCCATGCAGTTCATCATCGCCTGGAGAAGTCCAATTTTTAATTTTCTTTGCTCTTTCACTTATTAATTCTGGTGTTATTATTAGATCTTGCATTTGTTGGTTACATTTTTTTACCTCTTTCATCCTGCCTGCTTTTTTATTATAATCTATTGGATTGTTCCATAATTTCCCCCATTATTGCACTGTTTCTTCTTTATTGGGTGTTTTGACATTTCTTGCAGTTTCTCCTTCTATCTTTGGTAGAAATGTCTCTGATTCGACTGGAATTGGAGATTCTGCCTGTGTTGTGTGATTCTGGGTTCGTATCTGCTAATCTTCTTTGACACTGCTGTTATTTGCTGCTTTATTATTTCCAGGACTTCTCTAATTTTCCTTGAATCTAGGTGGTATTTTTGGATCAGATACTGTTTGGTGTTTTCATTCTTCAACTGCTTGTCTTTCATATCTTTCAATTTACTAGCATCTGATCTAAGCCTGGAGATTTTATTTTCTAATCTAATCTTCCATTTGAGTGATGTACTACTTTCTTTTCTTACAGGTCCATTGATCTTATATCTGAGCTCTTGTGTTGTTATTGTTGCTGCACTGTACATTAGTTGGTTTGTTTCTTGCAAATTATTGGTTGTTATTTCTGCAAGTGCAGCATTGACATCTTTTAATGCCTGCGCAAGTTGTTTTTTGGCAACTGTTTTTAGCGTTGGAAGTCGAACCCTGGTGGTTGTTTGGTTCATGTGCTCAGTTATTTTTTGCTTTAGTTCTTGTTGCTTTTCTGTTAAACAGCATTTGGGTTTTTGAGGTGAAGGCAAAGGGGAGGTTGCCTGGTTTTGATTTTGAAACAGTTCAGCAACAGTGGCATCCTCGATTTCCAACACCTCCTCCACCTGCGCCTGAGCAACTTCTTCAGTTGGTGGTAATTCTTCTTCCATATCTTGAGCCTGTGTTGCTCTTTGCAGTTCTTCCAGCTCAACTCCTGTGAATACTTTATTTCTTATTATGAATCTTCTCTGGTTTTATCTGGTCTTGCCCCCTGCCACTTCCGACAGACCCTTTGTTCTGTTATTTCTGTATCTGGATGCTTCTCTTTCCAAATTTGGTACTTTCTTTTTAAATAACCTTTTCTAGTTGGACTAGACTTGTAATAGCAGATCATTATTTCCTTGTTGGCATTTTTCCTATATTTTTTCCGATTAAGTGACGTTTCTTCCAGTAACTTTCTCCAGCCCTGGTTGCTCAACTGAAGATCCTGAGTCCTGTTGCCCACTTGCCACCAGGTGACCAGGGACTCCAGTACCTGGCGCGGTCCTTGTTGACCCGGGCGACGACCGATCCAGTATAGATTTATTAAAATTACGTCTCACCATATTGTTGATGGGAGAGGCACTCTTTGTCTGGCTCCTCTGGTGAGATCTGTCCAGTATGGTTGGACCTCTGGCATAGCTCTCACCTTCCTCAGAACATGCAAGCCCCACAACCACGTCAAGGTAATGCCTCACTGGGGGTTATTCATTATTATTATTATTATTATTATTATTATTATTATTATTATTAATGTGTACAAATTTGATTATTATCCCTGTGTACAAATAATGTGTATATAATGTACAATACTGTACAATAATGTGTACAAATTTGATTAATCGTCATCATCATCATCATCATCAAATTTGTACACCGCCCCAAACTTTTATCTTTTGGCAGTTAAGAAGTAGGAGGGGGACTTTCCTCTTGCCCCCTGCCACTTTCGACAGAGGCAGAGGCATGGCAAAATGTGAGCTGCTGCTCCTCAATTTTTGCCACCGTAGGCAGATGCCTCCTCTGCCTCTGCGCTAATCTGCCAGTGGTGATGACAGAGCATTATATCCTAATTAGAACCCAATGTTCATGGATCCAGGGTCAATCTAGAAAATGAGACTGTTAGGTCAACATCAGTTGGTTACTTGACAAACAGCTAGTCAGCTTCTGGGTTTGACATATTTCACATATTTCACCTCCTGTAATGTTTGGTAGTGGTAAAGCACCACTGGCCATAGAGCTAAGTGTAGATGTAGCAGTACTAAAGCAGCCAAATCAATACTGTCCGAGATCCCATTGCAGATATATTTATTTGCAGCTGGCCTACTATATATCTAACTATCTACTATGGATTAATACTGCTGTGGTGCATGCTGGATTAGGGATGAGGGAGGGTTGTTTCTGCATTATCAATAATCCTGCTTTGGCAGCCTCAAATACTCTGCGTAGTGTGTGTACGTGTGTGAAGGGCAGAAGATGGGAACAGGATATCAATGTGCAGTGCTGAAGATCACATTATTGCTAAACCTTGTAGTGTGATAGTAAAAAACATACAAAACCACACATGATTGTTTTAAATAGTAAATTTGTCCTGGGATATACCGTCCCTCCAGATAAGAATAAGCTGCACAACATGAGGAGCATGTGCGCAAGTCCTAAGTGTGAGATTACTCATCCTCATTACATTCCCACAGGCTTCCATCTTCCTTACCAGTACAAATTCACACTCTGTTCAGACACCAAGCAGAATCCTTGTGCAATTTTTGCAGCGCCACCTTCTGTCCAACTCTTACTTTCTGAGAAGAACCTATTATTATGTTTCTGGTGCATGGGGGAAAGGGCTGGTTCTTTTCAGAAAGCAAGAACTGCCTAGCAAGGATCAGGCAAGGACCCTGCTCAGAGTGTGCTGAACAGAGTGTGCATTCACACTGATTATTGACAAAGCTTCTTACATCATGCAGCTTATTGCCAACTGGACAGAAACCCATAAATCTATCAGATGACTAAAGGGTTAAGACAGAAATTCAATCTTATCAAATAGAATGCTCGTTTCTAAAAGATGGTGAGTTTTGTCAGCACCGCCAACATTTGGAGGGCATAAGTGAATTGCCCTTAACCCTGTTTTTCTCAGATCTTTGTACTCTGCCTATATTACTGTTGTACTGGGATATGCAATAGTATCTGTGGGTCTTTTTTTTTTTTTTTTAAAGAGGGCTCTTATTAACATTTTTAAGCATGCTGAAGGCAGCCTGAATATGCTAGCCTCTTGGGGAGATCATTCTTTTCCCAGAAGTATAGTATCATTTTTGTCAGAGAGGATTTCTCCCTATCGGTTCATATGGCAATGCTGCTCCTGCTGCTTCTTCCCTATCCTGGTTATTGTTAGTTGGAGTGGGATTTTTCCTCTGTTTAGGAAATAATGCTTGGGAGGGTGGGATTGGCAGGATATTACTCACAGGAAGAAGCACTATTATTCTTAAAGGGTTTTTGACAACCTGACTTCCCGTTTCAGGACGCTCTATTTTTTATATGCCTGGTATGATTTTTATGTTCAAATTATCAACATTTCCAGCACAGTGCAGCTCAATCTAACTCCCTGGGTATAGTTTATCAGAAAGCAATTTTGTTTAAATAGGAAGACAAATGAATAGATGCTACCATCACACACCTGTCACACAAATATAACCTTGTGCTTGGGATTCATCACAGGCTAAGTGAGAATTTATTTTAGGGTGGAGGAAGAAGCTGGGGATTGTTAGCAGTATTGGCAGTGCATCACTGGTGTGCTAGATATGCCACTAAACCATTCTGAGATACATTCCAGGAAAGGGAGAGAAATGGCCTGTCACAATGGAAGATTGAGGATTTAACAAGGCAGATGTCTGGATGAGCCCTAAAGGTCAATCAGCTTCATCAGAAACCACTTGAAAGACTACAAATGCAGCATTATATCCTCAAGGGAAGCGCCCAGGATGGATGTCTAATAGATGTACACTGTAGACCCTGCAATATAAAATTTGTAGAGGATTTAACTCACACACAAAAAGGTGAGGACTTTATTGCTCTTAGAGCTCATTTTTCTCCCAACAAGGCAGCTGAACAGAACATTTAGCGTGCATCTTTTAATACTGGGAGCAGGAGTGGTTGAACCAAATGAACAATTTAATGTGTGGGTTTGAAGTACGCATAGATGGAAAGTGCATTTTTAATCAACTCTGTGGTTATTTTCCTGTGTCTGGATATACAGCAAAGGAACTTTCTGAGGAACTAGAAATATGAGCACTGTTAGGTATTCCCCTTAGAGGATGGAGCCGTTCTGGGAAGAGCAGAAGGTTCCAAGTTCCCTCTCTGGCAGCATCTCCAAGATGGGACAAGATTTTTTTTAAAAAAAATAGGACAAGATTTTTTTATTGAACCAACAAACTACCAAAGCATACAGTACGTTGTCAAAGCACAATTATATACAAAGTGGTTGTTTGTACATGATATATCTACAAAGATTTACACACAAGGATTTGGAAACACACAAGTTATGAAGTATATGCAGGTAGTACTGTAACTCGGGGGTGGGGGATTACAAGGCACATCAGGTAATCAGGGAGGTTACGTCCGACGTCCATTTCCACAATTTGTCCCATTGCTGTTTAGAAGAGATACTCTTGTCTTTTTGCACATAACCATACAAACTTTTCCAGAAGAGAATTACTGTCTCATCTGTGTGAACCTCTTGGTCGTGTCTTCCCTCCCTATTCCTATGCACGAGCATTGCATAAATGACATACAAGTTTACTAACCTGATTACGAGAAGGGGAACATTCCAATTCCCTAGTATGGGGGCACCTGTTCCGTCCCGTTTCCTTGAAGGTTTCTTTCTGGGACCTCGAAAGGAGGTTCTATCGCTCAAACCCGTGGTTAGTTCTTCCCAAGTCTGTTTTTCCAAATCAGGCCACTCTAACAGCTTGCTTGCTCCCTGCCACACTCTTTTGGCTACCACACACTCTTTTAAGAAATGTGAGTGGGTTCCCCTGAATGTTTTGCCTAGCTCACTAGCTTTCTGTTTGCAGGTGATTTTAGGGCACTCTTGCTGGTCCTCTGGGAGCCATGGCTTAGCCGCATTAAGTGGTAGTACTTGATGGTATAAGCGCCACCTTGTTTCCCATAAATGGAAAGGGACTTTTTTCTCTTTAAAGAGAGCAATAGGGTGATCAAGTACTGTGAAGTGTGGTGTTTGTAGCGTTTACGTTCTAAATCAGGTTTTAAGAAACCCACTTCTAGAATCTCTCCATAAATTGTTTTCCTTATCTGCTTAATTGAGGAGGATCCTTTAAATAGATCCGGTTCAACCTTCCATTTTTTAAGTGTGAATAACAAATCTCTCAAGTAGTCTCGGTGTTCTCTTTTTAATACTTGTGTGATATTGCCATTGAAAGATCCTTTCCCCCACCATGCTATGGCTGAGAGAGATTCCTGCCTGCAACCTTGGAGAAGCTGCTGCCAGTCTGAGTAGACAATACTGAGCTAGATGGACCTATGGTCTGACTCTGTATATGGCAGCTTCCTATATTCCTATGAACTAAAAAATGTGCCACTCTGCTTTACTTAAAGCAAAATAAGTTTGCAGCATACTGTGAGTGCACTTATGTTCTCCTAAATCTAGGACGTACAGTGGATCTTAGCTGTGTTCTTGTTTTGCTTCAGTGAAAAAAAGAACATATGAAATAAAAATAAATGAAAACAATTATATGAGTTTTGCCATTCACTAAACATAGTAGTGTGTTATGTTACAGTTCAGGTAAAAGGTTTAAAAATAAAATGTTAGATGTTTTGCAAGAGCAGGCAGTAGAAGGTTGATAAATTAGTATACATTTGAGAAGGATATATTCCACACTATGTGGGAATTAAATACTTGGAAAGAAAGCAGGTGATGCTATATGGGAGGAAATGATGTGGAGAAATTTAACTTTACTACAAACCACACCTGACATGCAAATTCTGTACATTTTTTTAAAAAATCTACACTTCATAGTTGTACTATTTTAAACTGATCTTAATTATTTTTTAATGATTTTAAATTCATTTTAATCTTGTTTTAATGAGTTATCTGATTTTACATTTGTGAACCACATAGAGCCATTTGGGTGAGGCAGTATAAAAATCTAAATAAAAATAATCATAACAATCCTCCCCCTCCTCTCTCTTTCTCTGTTTGCTTCTCTCCACACATGCAGAAATATAAAAATATTTTACATAGAAACATATGATCAATAAATGAACTGTGTCTTATAAATAACCTATCACTCTAAGTTTCTTTTGACATTTGGTCATCCATGGAACACATAATTCATATTTTATCTCTATAAAATTTCCCTTAAGAATATTCCTTGTTCATATCCCAGAACAGGTCAATAATAATACACATTCTGACCAACATAAAATTTCGAAATCATGGTGATCTCTACATTTGGGGAAAACCCCGCCCCTGCAAAAAAAAAAAAAAAATTCTCCATGGTTTCTTATTTGGTACATTTTATTACATTAGTCCAGGTCAAATAATGAAAATCTCTTGTTGATTCTGCTGGTATTTCTTTCCCCCACTCCAGCACAAGAAAACTATAAGCACAAGAGACTTGCAGTGGTTAATTTTTTAAAAAAGATGTTGATGTTCACTCTGCATAAATTTAGGAACATGATCAGTTGATGTTCATAACTATAAAAAGGGCTTTGCTGGATCCATCTAGTCCATCTAATCCAGCATCCTGTTTCCTGAACAGGTAAACAAGATGCATCTGAGAGGCCCAGAAATGGGGCATGTAGTCAAATAAGAGCCCTTTCCCACTATTGTTTCCCAGCAACAGGTATTCAAAGCACATTCTCAGCACCTGGAAGAAGCATTCAGCATTCATGAGTAGCAGCCATTGATAGACCTGTCCACCATTAATTTGTCTATTCACCTCTTCAACGGTCATATAGGCAAGTGACCAAAATATCTATAAATTAATTATGTGCTCTGTGGATATATTTCCTTTTGCCTACTTTCCCCATATACTATGCGTAATTGTATAAACTTCCATTATTATAAACTTTTATCTTAGCTGCCTTTTAAAACTGAAAAGCCTGAAATGTGTTTCCATTTCCTCACAGGGAAAGTGCTCCAGGTTGCTGATAAGTTTGGTTGCCCTTTTCTGCACCATTTCCAGCTCTATAATATCCCTTGTGCGATTATCATATTTCCCTTTGTTTATGAAATTCATTTTAAAAAAGAAAATCTGACCCAAGAATTCTTCTGCAGGGCTAATCTGAATCTAGATATATACTATGCAAATAGTTTCTAAAATGCAATAGAGATAGAACACACTTATTTATTTATTTATCCATTTGATTTCTATAACGCCCTTCCAAAAATGGCTCGTTGTGGTTTACACAGAGAAATATAAATAGATAAGATGGCTTCCTGTCCCCAAAGGGCTCACAATCTAAAAAGAAACATAAGATAGATACCAGCAACAGTCACTGGAGGTACTGTGCTGGGGGTGGATAGGGCCAGTTGTGTAAAGTTTTACACAAAACTTTATGTATCTGATAAGTTTCCTGCCTCTCAACTAGGCAAGTTTTACACAACTTGCAGTTGTGTAAAAGTGCCAGAACTCAACATGACCCAGTGTGCCATCAGAATGGGAATGGGGACATAGCTCAGTGGTAGAGCATCTGCTTTGCATGCAAAAGGTCCCAGATTCAATCTCTGGCATCTCCAGGGATTGAGAAAGACTCCTGCCTGAGTCCTTGATGAACTACTGCCAGTCAGTAGTTCATCTACTGAGGTGGATGGACCAGTGGTCTGACTTGGTATAAGGCAGCTTCCTATGTACCTAATCTATGGAATGATCTACATCTGAGCTGTAATGAATATAAGCAATTATCATCTGGAGTTTGGCCATTATGTTGTCAAGTCTCTATGCCCTCTTCAGTGATTGTTAGGAACATAGACCAATGCTGTGTAGACTTACAATTGACTGGTATTCTGACTGGCGCTTTCTAATAATGTGGAGGGCATACAAGTCTCCCCTCCATGCTGCCATTGCCTAATTGCATGGGAAGATGTTTCACCTAAGCCATCCCTCAAGCAGTGCATTAACTACTACTCTAAAGCAGAACTGTGCTTAATCCATATATTATAGGATTGTTCAAATGACAACCCCACTACACACACACACACACACACACACACACACACACACACAGGTGACAATGCACTGGTGGAAGTCATGCAAACCCATGCCATTCCACTTTGTAATTAGGATGAGCTGTCAGCATGTCATCCAAACTGACCCATGGTGATGGATAAGTTCCATGCCTCTAAACTAGGCATTTGAAAAATGTTTCAACATCGAAATGGGCTGCTTCAAGTGTTTTGAGCTCAAAACAACTACATTTTGACTGAAACATTTCAACATTTTGAGTGCCATTTTAGAGGCCTGTTTTCCCCTTGCTGATTGGTTTTTTGACACTGCCTTCCAATTGGCTTGTGATCCCCTAAGAAACATAGGAAACTACCATATACAGAGTCAGACCATTGGTCTATCTAGCTCAGTATTGTCTTCACAGACTGGCAGCGGCTTCTCCAGGACTGCAGGCAGGAATCTCTCTCAGCCCTATCTTGGAGAAGCCAGGGAGGGAAATTGAAACCTTCTGCTCTTCCCAGAGCGGCTTCATTCCCTGAGGGGAATATCTTGCAGTGCTCACACATCAAGTCTCCCATTCATATGCAACCAGGGCAGACCCTGCTTAGCTACGGGGAGAAGTCATGCTTGCTACCACAAGACCAGCTCTTCTCTCCCTTGCTTCTAGGTTGGCTTGCTATCATACAAATCAAGTGTTGTCATAGGTGACTGGCTGGGGGAGGAAGGAGGGAGTGGGGAGTCCAAAAGGAGGGACTTTCAAAATGTATACAAAGGGCCTGGGAGGCAGAGAGAGCCCTTATAGTGTGCCTCTCTTGAAGAGGATGCATCAGGAGAGGAGGAAGGAAGGTTTGTTTTTGTTGTTTTCTTTTCTCACCACTGAGTATAATGTACTGTGCTATTGCTGTTATAATTGTCTGGTTTTGCTGGATCTCAGATAGATAAAGGCAGAACTTGGGTGCCAGTCTTCCTTGAGTTGCAGTTGTGTGTGTGTGTGTGTGTGTGTGTGTGTGTGAGAGAGAGAGAGAGAGAGAGAGAGAGAGAGAGAGAGTGAGTTGCAGTAAGAAACATCTCTCTCTCTCTCTCTCTCTCTCTCTCTCTCTCTCTCTCTCTCTCTCTCTCTCACACACACACACACACACACACACACACACACACACACACACACACACTTTCTTGGTGGTTGCTGTGATGAGCTCCATGTCTGGCCTTGAGACTAACTTGTGCTTCACTCACTGCTCTGGTCTGATCTGCAATCTGCATTACAAGGTGTACTCAGTCAAAATGTGGCTGAAGTTGCTCTAGTTGAGCTTCTGGCTATGCTTGCTGCTAAGGGTACTTCTTTGGAAGTTGTTGCAATGCTAGGAATGTAAGGAGTCATAATTGTGTGTGAGAGAGCCACTTCTGCCAATGATGTTACTGCAGCACAGGCACTGTGGCTGGCTGTGAATTCTGGGTCAGGGATTCTTTTTTGGACTGTGTTTGAAATGTGTGTTCTGTGTTGGGAGGGACAGATTATCTCTGTGTTTCTGCAGTGCTTTTCTTTTTCAAGGCAGGGTTGCAAAAGGCATTGCAAATTGCATTGTAAAACTTGTGTGTGCACACTGTGAGTGCAGCTTTTTTTTGGCCATAGGGCCAATGTGTTTACATAACACCTCATTGCTCCTAAGGACACCAAAGTGGGTTGTGTAGTAGGGCATGATGGGTGCTCCCAACCAACCAACCCACAAAAGAAATGGGCAGCGGGTGATTTTTAACAAATTTGTAACCTTTTCCCCAACCCCCATAGGATCCAATGGGGACTTGGGGGAAAGATTTAAAAATGGTTAAAAATCACCCACTTGCCTATTTCTTTTGTAGATTGGTTCGTAAGTAGCACCCATCATGCCCTATCACCCAAACCACTTTGGTGCCCCTAGTTGTTTCGAGTTTTCCCATTGTTCCCTATGGCCTAAACACTTGAAATGTTTCAAGTTTTGTTCCGTCTTAACAGCCAGTTCTACTGCTGTTTTGATGAAATGCTTTGGACATTTGCATTTTAAACTCGAAACAAAACAAAATCCGTTTTATGTATGCCCCTAATCTAAACATTATTGGAAGTTATAATAGTTTATTCTATGTTTTTCCCATTGACAATGTAATGTGGGTTATGAATCTTTCTTCAGACTTTCCTCAGTAATATTTATTTCCTCAGAAATAGTCCTTAGGGATTTTTTCCTCAGTAACAAAATAAATTTCTTGCTAAACTAAATCTTAACATGTACATTTTCATATTAAATGATAGCTTTTTTTGTATGGAAAAATCAAGAGGCACCCACCTGGTGGCAACAATTACAATCAAGGACAAACCATTTCATAGAACACATTTTCATTTTTGCCGGAAGAGGAAAGGCCTATAGTCAACATTTTTCTCTTTTTAAAAATGATTTAACATTCTTCTTTTGTTTATTTCAAAAGGCAATTTTACATTTCATTAGGTACAACAAAATGCCATCAGTCTTCTATACAGTTACAATCACAAGTAATAGTACTCAGCCTACAAAGGTTAACACAAAGTGCAAATTTTGCAAAGCGTACACAAGGTAGGATAAAGACCCCTTTTTACGATGTCACTGAAGAAAGTATATTGTGTCAAGATATAAGTGGGCATATTGCCTTCCAGTATATCAAACATAAGTGATTTGAACTGACTCCAAAGACATTTTCTAGCCAAAAGGAGAAGAGGGACTTGGGAATGATGTACTAGGAACTAAGCAAAAAGAATTGAGTGCTGTAGGGTATTTTTCAGGTCTTTAATTGTTGACTTGACATCCACACTAATGCTGCACCAGTAGAATGACACTGCTCACCCAGCAAATACAGGATGTGGTGATTTTGCTCAACAACAACAACAACAACAAATATTTATATACTGCTTTTCAACAAACGTTTCCAAATGGTTTACATAGAGGAAAGATAGATAGATAGATAGATAGATAGATAGATAGATAGATAGATAGATAGATAGATATGGCTCCCTGTCCCCAAAGGGTTCACAATCTAATTTTTTTTAAAGGAAAGAAAAAGAAAAGGAAAGAAGAAACAGCCCAGCTAGGGAAGATAAAAATCCCACAAGCAATAAATAAATAATATAAGGGAAGGCAGCAATTAATCCAATAAATCCAATAAGGTAGGCAGCAAACCTCCGTGAAGACCAGAGACTCCACAGTGACTCAGCCAGCAGCAGCAGCAACTCTCTGATGTGGAAGCTTGAGAAAGAACAATTTTCCTAGGCCAGGGTATGTCCTTAAGTACATTTTGAATCCCTTTCCTTTGCTGCACACCCTCCTTGTCCCTCATCCCTGGCCAATGGGGTGACAGTTGTCATTGAGATGCACAATTGGCAAGCCAACCAAAGGAGCAGACACATCTGACCAATCAGGGCAGTGGCAGCTCAGCCAATCTTTGAAAGTGTCACAGAGTGTCACAAAATGGCCACTGTCGCTTCAGTGGAAATGGTGGCTTGAGCCATCAAGCCACCTTCAAGCTGGTTTGGTTCAAGGCTTGGCCCAGTTTGAGCTCAGACCAACCATATACTTTCAATGGTGGGTTCAGCTTGAACTCAAGTCTTTGAGGCAAGCCAGCTTGACCTTGAGCTGGCTCGATTCTGAGCCAGCTCGCACACCCCTAGCGTTGAATGATTTAGCTTTTTCAGAGAATCAGGTTCTTCTAATATTAATTGTGAGTTCTTTCTAATATTTGTTCAGTATTAATTCATTAATCATACACTGCCAAAAGAACCATACAAGTCATTAAATACATCACTGTGTCAAGACTCATGACCATAAAGCTTAATTTTCATTCATTCATTCATTCATTTAACATATTTTTATACCACCCCAAACTCATGTCTCTGGGTGGTTTACAACAAAGTTTTAAACCTGGGATATTCTGAAAGCCTGGCTGGAGACTTGTTATAATTCCATTTAAAATACTCACTGGTTTCTGAAGTGAGAATTATTAATTTCCTATACAGAAGGAAATAACAGGAATATGATTATTAACAGGAATATTAACAGGAATATGGTTACACTTAGAAATATGTATAAACTAAAAGTGCTAGTAAAACCAAACCTCATAGATATGTCTAATAATGGAACACATGCATATGGAATATCTGAAAGCCTTTTACTTTGGCAGTGTAGCAGCTAGAAACAGTCAGCTTTTTGTAGGTTGCCACAAAATGACTCACCAAGAAAAGATTATCTTTATGCTGACATGTAGAGAATTAGTACTAAAATGAATTGTGTTAAATTTATTCAGCTGTCTCTCATAGTCCAGATGTACTTATTCAAATGACAGTTTTTAGTTATGCTGAATAAATTCCAGAAAGAACTGGCATGTTTTAACAGTTCTTTATAATCAATTACTTTCTAGGCCCAGGCCCTGCATTTACTCAATTATCATTTCTCTCTTGGTATAATTCTCATCTCCAAATGTGGAGGGATCTGTTTTCAAGATGTCCTGCCATTGATGTTTAAACCTATTGGTCTGGTTTGCTGGTAGTCAAAATGAATACAATTAATATTAGGAAAAAAATTAAATTAAAAAAAAAACAACCCACACATTTGCACTTTATCATTATTAACTACCTGTCATCATCCTGAATTGCACTTATTTTCATAAGTACCTATGTAGCATTTATTTAATAGAGTCATCCTTATATAATGAGAATCTGCTGTTAATAATGATACTTTAGAATTTAGGTAAGCTAATATTTTTGGGGTAAGGGAGCCTAGTCTAGGGAGCCTATAAATAAATATATAAATAATAGTCAAAATGGGAGAAGCATCTTACAGCATAGACACAATCCACCTGTTCCCAAGGATTGCTGCCCACTTGACAAGGTCATCTGAGGGGGCTCTGCTCTGGGTGCCGACAATGAGGGAGGCTCGGTTGTCATGCATGCGGGACAGGGCCTTCTCTATTGCTGCCCCCAGACTGTTCTCCCAGTGGCTATTCGCTCCTCTGTCTCCATCACAGTTTTTAGAAAGCATGTTAAATCTTGGCTTTTTACCCAGGCTTTTATATGATTGTCTCTACTGCTGCTTCTTTGTATTTTGTACAGTTTTTATGCTTATATTTTAAATCTTTTTAGTCAGATTTGTTTTATATTTTAGCTTAATATTTTACTTGTGTCATTTTTATAGTCTTGTTTTTAATTTTTGTGTAAACCACCTTGGGATTCTTTTAATGAAAGGCGGTTTACAAACTTAACAATGAATGAATGAATGAATTCCTTAGGAGCCACAGAGGTTCTGCTCATCTGCTAGCAGTGCCAACAGGCTTTCCAGACAGGCTTTCCAGACCTGATCCTTCATCAGCATGCCCCACGTTCTTGCACCATATGTAAGGCAGTGTTTAATGAAATGTTCATATTCATTTCATGTGTTCATGAAAAAGAAACATAGTTGTACAAGAAATAGTTGAATGGAAGGGGAAAGTACATAGGTGTTAAAATGAAAGTTGAATGGAAACAGGTAATTGGTTGAAAGTTGAATGGAAATAGACCCTCAAGATGTACCTGTTCTTGCAGGCTTTTAAATGGAATTAATTTTTATAATTTGTTTCAAAAACTTGTTTTATAAGATTGTTTTAATTGTGTTTTGTGGCTTTTTAATCTCTTTTTACTTTTTATATTTTAAATTTTGTACATCACCTAGAAATGTACATATCAGGCAGTATTAAAATATGATAAATAAATAAAATAATAACTAATAGAGTGTTTGAGACATCATTGCATGGGTAGAAGTGTGAGCCATCTTGGTCAGCATTATCATCTAGAGTTCTTATAAAGAATAGTCCAACAGAGGAAATGAAAATTTGGCAGAGTTTGCTGGTGGCACTAATATAGAAGCCAGTCTTAATTTGGTGATCAGTATGAATTCATTCAAGAGTTTTAGAATTATTTCTCAGATGCAATATGAAATACCATTTTGCTTAGTGCTGAATGTGGTTTTTGAACCCTGAGACAAATTTAGTTGCATAAAGTACACTTTAGGATGCAAAACCAGCCTTCTGTTGAATAAATCTGTTGACCCCTGCTAACTGGGCAGTCCTCTGCTAACTAGGCAAAGAGGCACCTTTTTAATGTGGTGATTCTCTTTATTTAGCAGGGGGAGAGTAACTGGCCCTATCCACCCCCAGCACAGTACTTCCAGTGACTGCTGCTGGAGTCTGTCTGCTTCTTTTTAGATTGTGAGCCCTTTGGTGAAGGTAGCCATTTTATTTATTTATTATTTCTCTATGTAAACTGCTCTGGAAACTTTTATAGAAAAGCGGTATATAAATTGTTGTTGTAGTAGTAGTAAATTTCACCCTACAAATCTCTCCAATATGTGCCAAGAAAGAATTCATATTGGACTTCAGGGCTCATCCTTGATGGTCCAATGATGGAGCAGGGAAAGGTCTAGAAATCTCTTCAGGGCTACACACCCATTTTGGATGAGTGGAAGGGATAGAGGACCCTATTGTACTATGTTTGACCTGTTGTAGTGTATACTAAGAGCTTAAGATGAAATACACTAATAGACTAATTTAAAAAGCACAGATACTTCCCCTTAATTGGTACAGAGAGGCTTAAAGACAGAGTTGCTGGTGATGATACGCAGAAATTAGCACTAGTGGAAAACAAAGGCCAATACACAGATAGGAATATACTCATGATGCCATCAACTACTCTACTTTCCCATTATGAATTGCCAAATGGCCTGAAATGAAATGTAATTTAGGGAAATGGTTGAACTTGGCAAAGTAAGACCTGCAAAAAGTCCAATTCCTTCTCCCACAGCTCCTCTTGTCCTAAGACTGACTGAACTGAAATCAGAGTTATCAAAAATTAAGAAAACCCATTTCCACAGTAGTATGTAAGAGATTTTTTGTAGCTTGCTTTTGAGTCTCCACTGCAAACATCTTCCAATATGTCAGAAAATGTGTAGTGGAAATAAGATCTGGCAGCTTCCTTGCCTGTTATAAAAAGACAGAAACCCATAACGAATGAAAGAACACAAAACTGCTATTGCCATCTGTGGAGCTCCCAAACCTCTTATAATTTTATAGCAAAAGGCTGCCAACATCTTTGAAAGCCAACATCCAGATTAAAAACATGCACACTGCACAGTGAAAAATTAAGCTAAGGTTGTAGGATAATTCAAATAATTCTTTTAAAAAACACCCCAAGAATAAAATGATAAAGCTGACAATTATAAACAAGAAGATCAAAACAAGAAAGTAGAGCATCAGGGGGAAAGGTAAGAGAACTCCCAGAAAATATATAACTGTTTCTAATATAAATAGTTAAGCAGAAAGGTTAACAAACCAGTAGTTTTCCAGCTTGCTGCACAGTTTAAAATGTTTGGGTTGGGTGCTCTCATCACCCAATAGTCAAACAACGATGATGAATTGGGACACTTCATCCCGCTAAAATAAATTTTGAATTTTAGAACTGTAGCACTAAGAAGCTTTCCCCTAGAGATATTAATGTTTAAAGTAAAATCAAATATTAATAGTTGGACATTGGTCATTTTAAAAAATCTACATAACCAGTTAGTCTAATGCATTTTTGTAACTTTTAAGGGTAGAGAATTTCATTTCTCATTCTCTTTCAAAGTACTATCCAGGAGTAGTGCCAAAAGTACACACCATCTCAATTACCTCTTTGAATCTTTGACCTAGCTTTTGGAGATCTTGAGCCTTCCAGAAGTGGAGAAGGTTCACCTAATTTAAAAGGAAATCTCAGAATTTGCATTGAGCCTGAACTGAGTGCCCCATGAAAGATACTCATGTTCAGATTTTTGAATATTTTCCTAATCCACAGTTCCATCTCAGTGTTGAAAAGCCACTCTCACACTTTCTTTTCTGTAAAAGCTAGTTTTCTTAGTGCCAGTATACTAAGCTTATGTTATAGCTATCATGGAGGCTGCTTCAAATCATTCCAGACAGGGTCTGTTACCACATAGTGGAGCAGATTAGCTCAGTAATTATCACCATGTCACCACAGACCTGACTTTAGGGATTTGTATGTAGGCATGCTGAAGATCATCCAATTCATGTGGCAAGGTTCTGTACACCATTATTTCACCTTCTGAAGCAGTTGCCACATGGAAAGATTTAAATTATCTCAACATGGCTACCACAACATGTAAAGGTGGCCCTGTGTGTCCCTTAGTCTGGTAATTCTGAGGGTGGCTTCCGATGACCGAGGAGAGAACCAGAGGTTCCCAGCAAGTGCATGCTCCCAGCACGAGCCAGTACTTCCACCTACTTCTATGTCATCTGATGCTACCAATGTCAGGTGAGGAATGTCAGGTTCCCTCCACTGTCCAACATTTTCTGCCCAACTTCAACAATTGGTTGCAGATGTTGGATGAATGTTAGGTGGGGGGGGAACCTGGCATTCACCACCCAACCTTGGTGGCTTGAGAAAACATGGAAGGGGACTGAAATATCAGCTCATGCCTGGAGCGCACCCTCACCAGGAACCTCTACTTCCCTCCTGTAGTGGATTTAACCTCGCCTTGTCTCAAAGGAAGACCACGTGAGGGGAAGAAAAATGTTGAAACATCTTCTCTCTTGCTTTCACCCACAAAGGCTGAACTTAAACTGTTCCTTTAGTAGCTCAATCGCTGCCACCATGCCCACTTTTTAACAGTTTAATTCCCCCCCCCGCCCGGGTGTGGGTGAAATTTCAGGGAACTCTCCTTCTCGTTACCAATGGAAAAGTACAACCCCCCCCCCAAAAAAAACACACCCTTCCACGTGCAGCCTACACGAGCAAACTCGGTAGAGTTGCTGAGCAAACAAACTTGAGATGTGTGTTGCACCAGAGTAAAACTCATTTTCAGCCCTCCTTTCCTGAGTTAAAAATCCACTCCAAAAGGCTGGTTAAAACTGCAAAGGACAAAAGGGAAAATAAACTTTATTTAAAATACTACAGACTGCTTCCATCTGAGGCTTTCTCAACTTTTAGTTACAGGTACAGGAAATACTCAGTAACTACAAGAATACTTCAAAAGGCACCCTCAGATGACATTGGGGTGGCACACTTTAAAAATTGTGGTTACATTTCAAAAACATCCAGCTGTTTTTGAACTACAACTCCTAGCATCCTCAGCCACAATAATGGCTGGGGATGCTGGGAGTTTTAGTTAAAAAACAGCTGGAGGGCCAAGGTTCCCCACCCCTGACCTAGACAGAGGGAATGCTTTCCTATTGGTTCTGCTGGACCTCTCAGTGGCATTTGATACCATCAACCATGGTATCCTTCTGGACCACCTCACGGGTATGGAGATTGGGGGCACTGCATTATAGTAATTCTGGTCCATTCATGAGGGGAAGTTCCAGAAGGTCAGCTGGGGGACCTCTACTTGACTCCCTGGCTGTTGGCCTATGGTGTCCCACAGGACTCTGTTTTGTCCCCTGTGCTGTTTAATATCAAAATGAAACTGCTGGGAGATGTCAATAGGAGATTGAGACTGAAGTGTCATCAATATGCAGATGACACTCTGCTCTGCCTCCTATTGTCATTTTAGGGATGTGGTGGATAAGCCAGACAAGACTGAGAGGTTTTTGGTCAGTAGGAAACCAGCCAGGATGGATTTAACTGGCTCTGGATGGGGTTGCACGCCCTTTGAAAGAGCAAGTGTGCAGCTTGGGGTGGACCTGGCTCTACTTTTCAATGTTCAGGAAGAAGTGGTAACCAGGGGTGCCTTTGCAGTGCTTTGACTAGTGTGTCAGCTGCATCCCTTTCTAAAGAAGGCAGATCTGGCCATGGTTACTCATGCTTTAGTCAAATCACGAGTGAATTAGTATATTGTACTCTATGTGGAGCTGCCCTTGAATATTTGGAAATTTCAGTTGGTGCAGAATGCAGCATATTACACCTGTTTTGAAAGAGCTGCACTGGTTGCCAATTTATTTCTGGATGCAGTTCAAAGTACTGGTTATCATCTTTAAAACCCTTAATGATTTGGGCCCTGGATAGCTGAAGGATCACATGCTCCCACAGCCCTTTCGCTAATCACATGTGCCGGGATGATATCGTCTCTACCAATCCATACATACAGTATCACTGGAGCTTCTCCAAGGCAGAAGTGTGAAGCAAACCAGGCTTCAGGGTGTCACAGCAGGAATATATAAGCTGACACAATTCCCGTGACAGTCCCTTTGGCTACTATTATGTAAACTGGGTTGTGGTGGTGGTGGTTGTTGTTGTTTTTGAAAAGCAATATATTAAAAACTATGGCTGACATCCAGATGAATGATGCATAGACTGAATGATATTTCATATTTGCAATGGTGGAGGAGGATTCCCCACCCCACAATATCCCTTCCCTCTCAGCCCTCCTGAAAATATGCCCCTGGGGGCTGCAGGAACCTCAGGACATATTTTTGGAAGGCAAAGAGATCTGCAGAAGGAAAGGGAGATGGGCAAACATTGTCCCCATTGCATGTGCAAAATGTTATTTGGCACATACAGTGGCCCCATTCACATGTAATGCCAAACTGCAGTTAAAGGCGGCAGCGATTAGAATTCCTGTATTTCGGAATGCATGAAACCACGGTTTTGCATCCAAAGCGACATGCAGTTTCCTTCGCCAAACTCCAAATTGAACCAACAGTTTGTAGTGAGTTTCGCCACTGCAACCTGAGGTTTTGGGGTGGCAGCATTATGACTGAATGCAGATGCTGCCATAACCATGGTTTTGTGCTGTTTCTGGAACAACAACAACATAGAGAGGGCAGCCCAGACCCACCCAGGAATGTGCCCACTCCATGCTTACCACACTTCTCTATGGCTGCCTTTCTGAGCACTTACCCTGCACCCTGTCTCTGAACTACTGAAGCCATTTTCTGGCAACAGGGATGCCGCCACACCCCATCCAAAGCTTCTAAGCCTATCAAATTGAAAAGTCACACGTGGGGTGGTGGTTTTGCTGCTTCCCATTGTGCTTCTGGCAATCAGAAGAGAAAGGGGACAGGTTGGTGAGATGGGCACTATGCTCTTTGCTCTCTGAAAATGAATCGATAGAGAAGTATGTTCACAAGTACATGCAGTCACAGTGGCAATATAAACCAGGCAACCTGATTAGATCACTGCAAATATAACATATACAAATATAACTCTTTGTTCTTTTAGATGCCAGGTGAAGACCTTTTTGTTCACTCAGACCTTTTAAATTTTGATCTGATTGTAACTGACGGTTTAAAATGTTGTTTAAATTGCTTTGTATTGTATTTTGTATTCCCCGCCTTGTGTATCTTTATCTCATGTTCTAATGTTGTGTTGCAAGCTGCCCAGAGAACAATTTAGTATGGGGTGGCTAACAAATAAAGTTTATTATTATTTCTTCTTCTTCTTCTTCTTCTTCTTCTTCTTCTTCTTCTTCTTCTTCTTCTTCTTCTTCTTCTTCTTCTTCTTCTTCTTCTTCTTCTCTATATATTTAATTATCTTAGGGCCAACCTTGTATGAAACTGCGTCTGGATGTGTCTGGATGCCTGGAATCATTACCTTGGAAGCGAGCGGTAGCGAGGGAGGCGGGCAGGAATCGGCAGACTCGGGGGAACAAAGGATGTAAGGAGGAAAGGCAGAGTCGGGGGAAAGGAGGAAATGGAGGAGGAGATGGAGGTCCGGCCTGGGGAGGCAGCTGGGCAGCCAGGAAGAGGAGGCGGCAGCGGGTGGTGGTAGAGCCATGGATAGGTGGGATGCAGAGCCGCGCTTGGCTGGGAAGGAAAGTGCTGCTGGCAGCCGGGGACAAAAGAGAGTAGCCCAGCAGCGGCTGCGGTGGGGAGGTGGCAGCAGTGGGGGAGGTGGCGGTGGCAGAAATGGAGGTGTCAGCCTGGCCCAGCAGGTGGCAGAGCTTTGCCTGGCCATGAAGGGAAGCGCTGCTGGTGGCCGGGGATGAAAAGCCAAAAAAGACTGAGACAGGTGGTGGGGGCGGGTGGGCTGGAGAGACTGGGGCAGAAGGCGGGGGGAGGGCAGTAGAGACTGGAGTAGAAGGCAGGGGAGGGCTGGAGAGACTGGGGCAGAAGGGGAGGGGAGGGCAGGAGAGACTGGGGCAGAAGGCGGGGAGGGCTAGAGAGACTGGGGTAGAAGGCAAAGGGAGGGTGGGGGCAAGAGAAACTGGCACAAAAGATGAGAGGGAGGGCAGGAGAGACTGGGGCAGAAGGTGGGAGGGAGGGCAGGAGAGACTGTGGCAGAAGGTGGGAGGGAGAGCAGGAAATACTGTAGAAGAAGGCGGGGGAGGGCAGGAAAGACTGGGGTAAAGGTAAGAGAGAGGGCAGGAAAGACTGGCGTGGAAGGTAGGCGGGAGGGCAGAAGAGACTGGGGTAGAAGGCGTGAGGGAGGGCAAGAGAGACTGGGGCAGAAGGTGGGAGGGAGGGCAAGAGAGACGAGGCAGAAGGCGGGGGAGGGCAGGAGAGACTGGGGCAGAAGGTGGGGAGAGGGGGGAACTGCCAGCCCTCAAGAGCACACAGATACTCTATGCAGGTTCAGCTAGTTAGTATTATTTTATTACATGGCAGTGCAGCAATACCTGGGGTTGGATTTAAAAGTCAGACCCTTTCAGGAATTCTTGAATGGCTCAGCTATGCTTTTTGTACAATAAAGCTGGGGAGTCCTAACCCCTTCTCTTTGGGTGCAATTATGCACTAGATGGCATTACTCATGAGAAGAACTGTCCAGCAGGAGAAGCATTGCCTCCAGTTAATGGAGAGACTTTTCCTGTGTGATGCTGCTATTCTGCAGTGGACTGCTCTTTCATGGAGGCCATGGAGACAGCCATGCACTACTCATGAGAGAAGAACTGTCCTGGAGTATGCAGGGATCGGGCAGAATCACTAATAATGTGTGATGATGCCCCTTCTGCCAAGGACTGCTCTATCACTAGAGTGTAAGGCCATGTAGAACCTCATGCACGCCGGACAGCAGACCCTCATGCCGCCCGGCCTGGTTGCTCTACCCAAGCAAATTGCAAGGATGGGTACCCCAGCAATACCTCTTCCTCTCTTGATGACTGCTGCAAAGAAGCAGCCTAAGCAAGCCCTCTGCCAGCCCGGCCACTCTTTGGAACATATCCATCTTATTTTTGCCCAGCACGGTGACCTTACTCTCCTGGGATCACTGATAATCAGGATCCCCCTCTACTGTGGTTCCCTGCGGTGGCAGCGGCTGCATATGCCACAAAATGGGTCAGAACCTGGGAAATGTGAAAGAGCTTGAAGATTTATCCCTGGTCCTGGTGTTTCCCTAGTTTCCATCTTATCACTAGAGACACATGGACGCTGCCCAGACACATGGAGCAGCAAATTGTCCTTTGGATGCATGAAAGGGTTGCCTGTAGAGGAAGAGGTCACTGTGTTAAAGTTCTATGAGACAGAGAGAATGGAGGCTTCATACAAGTGGGCCCCCCTTTATTTGGCTAGCCGACCTCATGAGAGGTGGAGGACCAAATGTATTGGAGCCTCTGGTCTTCCCCAGTGGACTGGCCCTTTCATGAGAGGCTAACCTTTGGGTGGTAAGCCAACGCGGGGACAACAGTTTGGTTTGGTGTCCCTGGGCTGCTTAGACGGGGTCGGCCATTGCAAGAGCAATCCTTGGTCACAGTGGACCAGAGCCCACGATCCTTTGCCTTTCCTCATATACATATTCCCTTCTAGGAAGTGGGTACGATCCCTTTCCAGAGTAACAGAAAAATAATGTTCCTCGGCATCCCTCCATTGCCAACAATTGTGATTGTGCAAGACTGTTTTGTTCTGGGGCTCTTACGTGGATGTGAGTGCAATTTGTGAAGGCTGCAGTTTAATGCTGTCAAGAGAAGGGCTTGCAATTTAAATGAATCTAAATGCCCTTTCCCTGTCAAGGGCAGGTGTTTCATTCATTCCCAAACCATGTTTGGTACATCCCCTTGAAGATTGTGGCTGATATCGCTGACGTCCTGCAGATTTTCTGATGCCTTGACTATAGTCAGGTGATGTGAGTGCTACGGAGCTTTCTGAGATGCAGCCTTGATGGCAGAAGAAGATACTCCTCTACCCTGAAGCCAGAGGCTGCTGGGCTGTGGTTGGGGAAAATGTATGCAGTGTGATTCACAGTTACAAAAATTAACTGTGAGTTCATTATGTGCGAATGTGGCCAATGTGAGTTAGATGTCAACCAATATAATAATTAGGTAGCAACAATAGCTCAGCAATTACCTGAGCTGGAGTGAGCACCAAGACTGGAACAGACAGCTCTCTCCCACCTGTTATCTATGTAACTGGAAATCCATCTCAGTGGAAGCCAACATTATAGTGGATACTACACTTTCAGGTGCAGAGAGAATGCTGAAAATGAGGTGAGTCCTCTTCAGACCATAGCTGACATCTAGAGCAAGGAAATGCCAATGTAGAGAGAGGAGCAGACTCACAGCTCTTGCAGACTAACTGCACTGGAGAAGATGCTATTCTTGACTACCTTCCTTTCTCTAGCCTTAATGCTGCACAGTTTATGATAACTGCCCATAGCTCAGCTTTGACAATCATTCCGAGTTCCTTGGGACTCTTGCCAGACCAGGGATTGGCTTGCTCTGCCTTAGGTGGGTGTCACAGTTGAGAAGACACTTAAAGTCGGAACCTGGCAGGCATGAAAATAATATCTGACTAAGCTGAAGTTTCAGCCTAACCTGGCAGTTTACTGGGACTGGTCTCTTAAGAAAATATGCACACCTATTGTAGATTTCGATGAAGACACTTCCATGTTTCCTTTCATTATTCTGAAATTTTATTAACACTATAGCCAACAATACTTTCATACATGCTTTATCAACTTATTTTCTGCTGAATTTTGGATAACTATCATACATATTGAGGTTGTTCACATGACCCGGTGGAAAAGGCAGCAGGTGTGCAGGTCGAAGGCTGGTTGAACTCACCTCCCCCGACACCCAGACGAGCTCTTGACTGTTGCTGGGAGTGCAGAACACACTCCCAGATGATCTGCACTGTGTCCCACAGCGTGGAGCTCCGGAGGCCGGGATGAATATCCCACAATGCACCACATGGTATGCATGATGCATTGGGGGTTTTCCCAGGAGACTGGCGCTCTAGGCACCTGTTTCTGTGTCTGCTGGTGCTGAACATAGCCCCAGCAAACACACAATCCCAGAAACATGGCTAAGAGCTGGGTTAAAAAGCTCGGCTAGGCAGTGCTGCCCTACCAGGATTAGGGATGTGCTAACCGGTTCGATGTCAAGGTGGTTCAGCATAAAACAGGTTCCGTTTGATACTTCGGGGTCAAACAGAACCACCCCCTGTTCAGTCCGCTCCCAAATGGAGCCACCCTACCAGCCATTTGGGGAGGTTCACAAACTTTGTTTTAAATGTTCACTTACCCCCTCCAGGAGGCCTCCCTGAGGCTGTGGGGGTGTGTGGGTCCATGGAGATTCCTCCTCCACCTGTCGGCCTCCATTATGCAGTAAATCGCCCTGTTCAGGTGTTCTTCAGCCCTTTCTGGAACTTCCCTCCATCACGGTGGCCATTTTGGAGCCCACTGCACATGCCCTACATGGCCTGGGTCATGACCCGGCTAAAGAGAGGCCCATTGGACATGTGTGGCAGCCTCCATAATGGCCACCAGGATGGAGGGAAGGCCTGGAAAGGGCTGAAGAAACCCAAATTGGGTGATTTACTGCATAACGGAGGCTAGTGGGGGAGCAGGAATCTCTATGGACCCCCCTTCAGCCTTGGAGAAGTCCCTCAGAGGGGGTAAGTGATTTTTATTTTAAAAAATATGTTTGCGAACTCCCTGGACCAGACCGAAATGGGTGTGTGTGTGTTTCGGGGTGTGTGTGTGTGTGTGTGTGTGTGTGTGTGTGTGTACCGAACTGGCTCAGTCTGGTTTGGGTCCAGTTTGGACTCAAACCAAACCAGGCCAGCCGGTTTCATGCACACCCCTAACCAGGATCAGGCATGATCCTGGAGGTTCTCATGTGCTACCTAACCTCTGCTGGGCTTCCCTAGCCTAGGTTAGGATGCACATGAGAACAGCCTCATTGCCTGCATATAAGCCCTTTTCTGTTGCCATGTTGTCTCATAAATATTGCAAAAGGTTTTAGAGATACTAATAATGACTAATAATGATAATAATGACATTAGAGATACTAATAATGATACTAATAATGATACTAATAATAACTTTTCATGATTCAAATGAAATGAATGGCTACAGAGAACTATAACCTGAATCATCAAAATATGGTACAAGGGATACAATCCTATGTGTAGTTTATGGAAAGCTTGGTTCAAATTCCTAAAACACGAAGTTCACTTTATAGCAATAGCAATAGCAATAGCACTTACATTTATATACCGCTCTATAGCCGGAGCTCTCTAAGCGGTTTACAATGATTTTAGCATATTGCCCCCAACATTCTGGGTACTCATTTTACCAACCTCGGAAGGATGGAAGGCTGAGTCAACCTTGAGCCCCTGGTCAGGATCAAACTTGTAACCTTCTGGTTACAGGGCGGCAGTTTTACCACTGCGCCACCAGGGGCTCATTTATGGATGTTCTTTGTGAGAATGTACCTTTCTTGAGAAAGAGAGGGAGGAAAGAGTGGGGAATGTGGAAGTTTGCTGAGTAAAGAAGCTTTGTTCAGACATTATGTTGTACATATGTGCGGTATTTGTACACATATACATGATTTTATGTGAAAGACTGTATATGCTTTTATTTTGAAAAGTGAAAGGAAGCACAGGCTTCCTAAAATGCAGGGCACAAATAGAAAGTTTAGTACTACACTTCTTTATGTCACATTCAGATATGCATGTGATCTGAATAGGACATGAGAATATCATATAGATTGCATATGCATTGAACATAATGTGTGAGTAAGGCATTCATTCAAAGCAGTGTGTATGTGGCCACATTAACACGTGACATGGAAACAGAGTTGCAGGGGCCAGAGGTTTCCCTACCATTACATCCAAATGTGTGCAACTCCAGTTCTGTTCCCTCAGTGGCCCAAGGTTTTGCTCTGCAAATTGCAATTTGAACACTCAGTTTGTAGTGAGTTTTGCTGCTCATAACTGGGGTTCCCAATGCACTGGAAGTTGCATTCGCTCCAACCAGAGCTGAGGAAGGAAATTTCTCCCTCTCTCTGGGTAAGATTGACTGTGTGGGCTATCCTTCAAGCAATAAGGAAGCCTGCACAGCCAATTCCCCCTCCTTCTTGCTGACTGCAGAGAGGCCACTCACTGGACAGGAGAGTGGGGTGTGTGGAATGCAGGGATGAATGCAGCGCCTCTCTCTCTCTCTCTCTCTCTCTCTCTCTCTCTCTCTCTCTCTCTCTCCCCACACGCACACACCACACCACACACACAGAGTCCATATGTTGATGTAAATGGGATTTATATATTAGGACGATAGTGCTTTAGATGGATATAGATGATGAGTTTATGATTGGTTAATGTGATGTATTCCAGTCAAAGACCATAATAAGGATTCTGATTGAATGTTAATGGAGAAGCATCTGCTTCATTCTGATGTGAGCTGACCTAGGGCACTTGCATATGCTACAAGGTCAGGTTCTGGTGCAGAAGGCGTTTCAAGCATATTCTAACTTAAATACTCATTAATATGGAAAGACAAGAAATATCAGGAGTAGCATATAGCCAAACAGTTTTACATTTACAAGTAAGCAAATAAACGTCTTTAATGAAAAGCCATAAATGGAAATCATACTGGGAAACTGTACTGGCAGAAGACACAATAGTTCAAAAAGAGAGAGTAGATGTGCATCCCCTAAAGGAGCAGACAACTACAGGGAAGTATTGTCCTGAGAAGCAATCTCTTTTAACTCTTTTTTATCAGGCTGACCTGCTCACCATTGATTGATTGATTGATTGATTGATTGATTGATTGTTGCATTTCTATACCGCCTTTCGTTAAAAGACAACCCCAAGGCGGTTTACAAAAGTTAAAAACAGACAATAAAAACATCAGGCTAAAAAATATAAAAACATATTAAAAACAGGCATAAAAACAATACAAGTAAAAACACACAGAAGCAGCAATAAAACGATTATGTAAAAGCCTGGGTAAAAAGCCAGTTTTAACAAGCTTTCTAAAAACCATGATGAAGTCCAAGGAGCGAATGGCCACATATATTTACTTAATTCATGTGTGCGATAAAATTCCAGATTGTTTTGGTTCTAAAGATGAAAACGTCAATATAAATCCTACAGGCCAAATTCCTGTCATGTGTGGGCATATTGTTCTGAAAATGTCATTCCCTCTATAATAGTTCTGGATTGTGTTCTGAAAGAATCCCACACAGTTAGGAATTGTGTAATGTATTGTCCATCCATGCAATAGCTATACATTTCCAGGACAGGAAACACCCACTTTCATGGTTTCTTAAGCAGTAGTCCTGCAGCTTACTGGCTTATGCAATCCATTTCAGTAGAAACCTTTTACACAAAAGTTATTGTTATGAAATGTATCAATAAAACATTAATGACCTCTGCTCTGCTCTGCACCAGCAGGCTGATATTGTTCCAAACTGCTCATTTTCCATCTCTGGTAGAGACTAGAACAGCATGGCCGCTTCTGTTGACTCGAATTTTGTACATTCTTATTTACAATTAAATCACCCCAAGGCAAATGCAGGGTGATCACTGCATCATAATAGTAGGCTTGGCTTTAAACGATATTACAGTCACCAGTTGTACTAAACATGCCAAATAACCAACACATAAATATGGTTGCTTAAAGGCAGACAATATATTAATATATAATGCAGTTTAAATTTTAAAGTGGAATATATTCTTTTCATTGTATCTGATTTTACATCTGTACTGGTTATTTCAATGATCTGCTTATAAAGTATGCTGTTTGACTAAAGGCAGCTAATCTGATAGCTTCACAGGGCTCCTATAGAAATGGAACTCGCATTGGCTACAAGGATGCAAACAATGAACAAGAAAAGGTGTGCATCACTGGTTCATCAGTGAGAGCCATACTGGAAAGTTTGTAGATTGGATTAAATTTATAAATTGCTGCTAATCTGAAGACATGCATGCACAGAGGTTTTGGCCACAATGCAAAGAACCATACTATAAGTGCCATGTGCCCTAGAGGGCTCTGGGTTCATGTTTCTCAAACAGCAGACTATAATCATTCATGGCAAACCACTTTTGGCTCTAAGAGGGCTTGCAAAAATGATTAAGGATGACATTCTTTTGTTAAGAATGGAAGTGGTTTTGGTTTTCAGCATGTTGTCTGCTGTCAGAATGTTACTGGGGAAAGCAAGGAAGTGGGAATTCTTACTATCAATAGAACGCTGGAGATGTTGCACATGGAATATCATATTTATGCACCTCTTTGGGGAGGAAGATCTCATATACCCAGAATGTTGGGGGCAATATGCTAAATCATTGTAAACCGCTTAGAGAGCGGTATATAAATGTAAGTGCTATTGCTATTGCTATATAGCAAAGAATTTCCATCAAACATGGATTCTTTTCTTACTGGAAAAAATTAATGACCACAACAAATATTCAGGGACAGATTTTGTTATTGATCTGTTTGATTGTTGACAGCCATAGTTTTTGATTTGCTGCTTACATACACACCGCCAATCAAAGGGAGAGGACTGTGGGCTGCTTCTGAGAGACTCTGAAGCCTGCCCACATTGCTTGTGAAGGCAGAGATTCTCCAGGCCTACTAAGAGTGTGTCAGTGAAGCATTCCCATCATTCCCAGGGAGAGTGACAATGTGACTGTGATGACACACTATACTGTTAAGTGTACTCGCCTGGCCTTCACAAGCAGCGTTGGCGGGCTGCTGAGTGCCTTGGGAGCAATGTGCATGCATCTCCCTTGGATCAGTAGTGCACTGCACTGTGTGTAGGCAGCTGTCCTTTATTTTATAGTCCCTGTAAAGTATTGGGGAGTACCAATAAAAAAATTAGAAAAATAAGTTGTGGTATGGTAGAGAAATGTTCTGGGGTTCAAAAGGGACAAATATTCCACTGGCAGGCCCAAATCAATCAATCCCTTGATTACCCCTAACGCCTGAAGAGTTTGGGGTGGGGGGTGGCAGGCATCATCTTGTTCTGGTTCCACTTCTAGCTCACTGGCATATTCCACAGGGTATCTCTTGAAGACTGTTATTTTTCAAAATCAGAACTTTCATATGCTTTCCCTCAGGGCATATATTATCTCTGATGTTGTTTAACATCTACATGAAGCCACCTGGAGAGATCATCAGGAGATTTGGTGCAGGGTGTTATCAATATGCGGATGACACCCAAATCTGTTTCTCCATGTCAACATCATCGGGAGAAGGCATAACCTCCCTAAATGCCAGCCTGGAGGCTGTGATGGACTGGATGGGGGACAACAAATTGAGGCTGAATCCAGATAAGACAGAGGTACATATTGTTTGGAGTTGGAACTCAGGAGACAATTTTGATCTGCTCGTTCTGGATGTGGTCATGCTCCCACAGAAGGAATAGTTCCAAAGTCTGGGTGTTCTTCTGAATCCACACTGGTGTCCCCGGTTGAGGTGGTGGCTAGAGGTGCTTTCTATCAGCTTCGGCGTCCTTTCCGCCCCAAGCGCCAGTTCGGGCAGAGCCTTTGCAGAGGGAGGAGCACAGCTTGCGAGCTCCTCTCTCCCTCCTCAATTTAGGACTTTCTTTGCTCAACTGTCACGGGCCAGGGTAAGGTGGTTTCGGAAGTTGGGAGGGAGGGAGGGTGGGACTTCGGAGGCAGCGGCGGAGGCTGCATTTAAAAAAAAAACAGTAAAAGGGAGAGGAAAAGGCTAGCGCCCGTTATTATAACGGGCTTCAAAACACTAGTTACCTATAAAGCCCTAAACAGTTTAGGTCCTGGGTATTTAAAAGAACATCTTCTTTGCCATGAGCCTCATCGCCCGTTGAGATCATCTGGAGAGATTCGTCTATGGATGCCACTAGCTTCTCTGTTGCTGCCCCGGGTTTTGGAATGTGCTCTGTGTTGAAATAAGAGCCTCCCCATCCCTGGCAACGTTTAAAAAGGCACTGAAGACATATTTGTTCACCAGGCTTTTAATTAGATTTATAGTTTTAATACTTTTTGTCATGCACTCCCTTCCTCTCATCCTGTTCATATGCTTTGAAAGTGGCCTCAGAGGTGCTGGGGAGGGGGTTAATTGTCAGCCGATTCCTCCACCAGCTATCAGGGAGAGGGGTAAGACTGCTCCTCACCAGGAGTCTCTTGGTCCAAATCACTCCCATCTCTCCAGACCTCCTCATCCTTGGCCATCCAAGCCTTAAATAAAGCCCTGCAATCAGGGCAATCCCAACCACCCTCTCCTGACTCCGCCCTCTCCAATGTAGCTGACTGCATCGTCCCTCCTTCAGCTGGTGCCTGTCTTGCCAGCTGTTGAGGCCCTGCCTTCTCCTCTTTGCCACCAGGAGCCAACCTGTTGGGTCATGCTAGCCTATCCACGGTCTGTGGGTTCCTGAGTATCCTGGCTCTCCCTGACAACCGTGTAAGGTCCCAGCTGGCTTTGCCTGTACCCAGGGGCTGTATTACCTCCATCTTCTCAGCCCCCTGACCGGGTGCATATTCGGGCCTCCCCGAGGCTGGCAGGAAGGCCCAACACATTTAAAGTTGGGTTTGAAATGATTTTAATGTCATAATCATTTTAATTCTTTTTAATTTGTACTGTTTATACTGTACATCACCCAGAGATGCAGGTTTGGGGCAGTATATAAATATGTTACATAAATAGATAGACAGACAGATAGAAAGATATATATATATATATGAAAATGTAGCTTTTTGGATCCCAGCCATTATAATGCACATGATTTCCTTGACCTTTGCAAGAATCTGGTAAGGTACCATTTCCCCCATGTCAATAAAGACATGAGGCAGCAGTTACAACATTATTGAAATTCAACAGCCAATTAGAGCACTTACATTCAAGAGTGCCAATTAGGGATTGGCACCCCAAAACAGAGCAGGTCCAATCTAGCACAAAGGCTCAGCTATGGGCCCCTAGCCTGATTTATTTTGGGCAATTACATCTGGCTCAGAGCAGCATAGCAGCCAAGAGGCTTGACCAACCTGACAAGGTCAAGGTATCAGCAGAGAACATCGCCCCCACAAGCCATGCGGTCTTTGGCGTTGGCAATGCTCCCCCCCAATAGAGATGCCCCGGCTGTGACTCCCTGATCTGCAAAGCCTCTAGCAAATGACTAGAACTCCTCATCAAGTCAAATGGGTATTTTAGGGTGCTAAGCAATAAGCTGACCTAGGTGTGCACAGACTCACAATGTATCTGCCTGTTGTGACCTAGAAAAACCTAACTAACAGAAATAGGGCGAGGTAGACAAAAATAAAAACCCTTTCCAAACACTCCATTACAGAGAGAGTCAAAACATCCCTACCAGGCCCCCAACAGATGACCAGCAAAAACACCACCTGTGTTCAAGGGAGGGTGAAGGGATGCCAATTGCAAGCTGAATCAGAGGACTGGGCAGGCACAAGTATGGGCACCTGGCTTGGCCTATGCACTCAAGCCTCTTGGCCAATCAGAACTCCCCCTCCTACAGTCTCATGCTTCAACACAGCTGGGTGGGGCAAATCTACCATACCCACGACTATCGGGGGGCGGGGTATATTGGATGTGCCTTACTTCTTTTTTGTTCAATTTGTAGTGTGAGATGCAAGAAATAGCTATTTGGATGCTTTGAAGATAGTAATCAGTTAAATGAGTCTTCCATTTGCCCTTAGTTAAGTCTTAGCAAGGAAAATGTTTGCTCACTAACGTACATGCTTCTAAAGACAAATTTTAATTTATGGAAAGATGAGTCTGTGCTTTAATCTCATCACCTCTCCAGTGGCTCTTGAAGCATATAAATTCTGCTTGCACAGAAGACTGTTACACACCCCAGTCTATAAATAGGACCTACATTATCAGAGAAGTCTGTAAATTCACAAGGTAATGACTGCAGTATTATTTTAATCTTATTTTTGTGTCTTACACTGAAACTGTCTGTTACTTATATTCCACAATATGTTCTATTTAGCCTTCACCCCTAGGCACTAGACATACCACACTATTTCTGTGATATCTAGTTGTTTAAAGGACTGCAGACTAATTTTAAAAGGATCAAGTTATTGTGGCTATGGCTATATCATGAATTGTGCCAATAATGTACAATTATGAAGGGATCATTTAAAATATTTTTAGCTTTTACAGAATAAACTTTTACTGTCTTGAACACTGGAACTTATGAAAAGTATTGGCAGAAGGTCAAACATCAATAGCAGTGCTTTACATGCACACTGTTTTTAGTTTCTGTGTATGTATATATAACCATACGTGCTGGTTATTACCTATAATGCTGGTTATTACCTATAAAGTCCTAAACAGCTTAGGCCCTGGGTATTTAAGAGAACATCTTCCTCACTATGAGCCCCACCACCTGTTGAGATCATCTAGAAAGGTTTGCCTTCAGTTACTACCAACTTGTTTGGTAGCTACTCGAGAAGGGCTTTCTCCATTGCTACCCTTGGACTTTGGAATGTGCTTCCTGTTGAAATAAGAGCCTCCCCATCTCTGGCAACTTTTAACAAGCTGTTCTAGTAAGAATTAATCAGCCTCCTTTCTTCCACTGTCTCTTCAACTGGACTAAATTTGGTGCAAATTGAGGTCTACAAGTTAAATCTCTTGTGCCTCAAATGTTCATGTGTCTGCCATCTTGGATTGGGGTGGATGTCATCATTACAAACTGGGCCACTGAGGAGTCCCTGTGTGTCACTTATTACAGCTGTTCCAAATTTGGTTCAAATCATTTACAGTCCTCAAGTTAGTGCACTTGCACCTCAAAAGTTTATGCATCTGCCATATTGGATCGAGGTGGGTGACATCATGACAAACTACGCCGTTCAGGTTTCCCTATGCGTCACTCACTGCAACTGTACCTAGTTTGGTTTAAATCGGTCAGACAGTCCACAAATTAACCCACTTGTGCCTCAAAAGTTCACATGGCCGCCATATTGAATTGGAATGGATGACATCATCACACACCACACCATTTGGGCATCCCTATGTGTTTCTACAGTTGTTCACAAGTTAGCTCACTTGTGCCTCAAAGGTTTATGCTTCTGCCATCTTGAGTTAGGGTGGATGACATCATCACAAACAACACCACTGAGGTGTCCCTGTGTGTCACTCACTACAACTATACGTTATTTGGTTCAAATCAGTTAGTACACAAGTTAGCCCACTTCTGCCTCAAACGTTCATGTGTCTACCATCTTGGATTGGCATAGATGACATCATCACAAACTATGCCATTGAGGTGTCCCTATGTGTCTCTACAGCTGCAGCAAATTTGGTTCAAATCGGTTAGCAGTTCACAAGTTAGCCAACTTGCGCCTTAAAACTTTTCGCATCTGCCATCTTGAATCGGCATGGATGACATCATCACAAGCTATGCCACTGAGGTGTCCGTGTGTGTCACTCACTGCAAATGTACCTAATTTGGTTTAAATTGGTTAGACAGTCCACAAATTAGCTTGCTTGTGCCTCAGATGTTCATGTGGCTGCCATATTGAATTGGATTGGATGACATCATCACACAACATGTCATTTGGGAATCCCTATGTGTCTCTACAGCTGTAGCAAATTTGGTTCAAATCAGTTAGGCAGTTCACAAGTTAGCCCACGTGCACCTCAAAAGTTTACACATCTACCATCTTGGATCGGAGTGGATGACATCAGCACAAACTATGCCCTTGAGGTGTCCCTATGTGTCCCTACAACTGTACCCAGTTTGATTCATATTGGTCCAGGTGTTGAGAAGTTGATGGGGGGACACACGGATGTACGGACATACACACAGACGGACACAGACACACAAAATGCCAGGTGATTTCATAAGCCTACTGGAAAGTAGACTAAAAAACTGAAGAAGACATTTTTATTCACCCAGGATTTTAATTAGATTTATGGTTTAAAATTTTAATGCTGGTTTTAAATGGTTTTAATGTTAATGTTTTTAATGTTTAAATGATTTTAATTGTTTAATTGATTTAGTTTTGATTTTAACTGTTAAATTGATTTTAATTGTTTTTATGTGTTATAAACTGCCCTGAGACATTTTTGAGGGGTGGTATATCAAATACATAAATAAACACACATGCACACACACGCGCACACACACACACCCTGTACGTGTGTGTGTGTGCATATATGTATATATGTTTATTTATATATGAAACTTTGGGAAATTGTACTCTATATTTGAGGAGCAGAGCATTTAAGGAGCTTACAATTTGACTTGGGGAGCTTTAACCAACAGGAAGACACAATTACTCCTTTCTTTTAAATTCATGGTAAGTAAAGTATAGCAAGTTACCCCAAATTGGTGGGTGGGCTGAGAAGGTGGTCCATCTTGCAAAAAGGAAACACATGTCATTGGTATCTACAGATCAGCCACAGGGTATATTTGATATTTCCAGCCCTTCTGACAAGCTGGCAACTCTATAATTGTTATAGTAGCAGGAAGTGGCAGGCTTTCTCCTCTTGATGTGGTTAGACTATAATTCCAAAGCCGGATCTGGAGAATTGCCACTGTTCGCCTTGGCGTGAAAACACTTCTGCTATGGTCAGGCAGTAAGTAAGTGAGGTTGAAATGCTGTCAATACATGTAATGCATAAACATCATGTATATTTCCTACTAAATAAAATGTATCTGTTAATATAAACAAGGAATGATAGAAGTCATTGAATACCTGCCTGTACCGGAATTATGATGTCTTCATTCTTAGCCAGACTGCTTCCTGTCTACTGTGGGCATCAGGATTGTGTGGAGAGCTCTCGTTCTTCTGTGCCCTCATTGTAAATTATTAACCTCATTGTTCATGGCAATCCTTACAAGTCTTTCTGCACCCTGTTGACTCACAGAGTATAGATGGAAATTTTGGCTTGGCACTTAGCTGAAGGAATCTCACTCACAAAATGCATTGGAAGTAATATAAGTATTCCTCCTTGAAAACTAAGATGGGAAAGTGTCAGGCACGGCTCTGTGAAAGTGAGGCAATGCTAATACAGATCACAGCTCAACTCGGGAGATAGTCTGACCTCAAAGCTGTCATGGAGTCAGGCAGTCTCTTGTCGGCACAGGATTCTGACAAGACCTGATCCGACCTGGCAGTGGCATTGTTGGAAGGGCCCATGTTGTTCCCAACTTTTGGGTCACATTGTGTTGTTGCTGCAACCTCAAAAAGAAAAAAGACCAATCACAGAAACACTCAAGCCACTCAGGGACCTAAAAGGCAAGTCAAAAGGGGAAAGGGCCCTTTTACATTCAAAATGCAAAAAGAAAGTCATCTGTTTGATGACTGGTGCAAAGAGGAAGCAATGCAGCCTGCTCCCCACTCGGTCAGAGGTAAAATAGGGCCAGGAGGAGGAGGAGAGTGAGGAAGGGCAGTTTCTAACAGACATACCAGAGTTGCGACAGCAGGGAGCCTCTCAGCAATTCTCCACAATCACCTTATGGAGCTCTCTTTGACAATGCCCAACAGAAGGCAAATCGCCTCTGACATTTCTGTCGGTTCTGACAAGACGTACAGCTCTAATATCATGTCTGCTTTGGTCTGTTGCATCTATTACAGCTTCTGTGATAGTCTGGCTAATTTCACCATGGTTCTTTTATTTGGCCAGGGAAAGGATGTTTTTCACATCACACTTTGGATCTCTCTCCTCCCCCCTCCACTGCCACCAGTACAGAGTAAGTAGATGTTGTTCCTTGTTCCATACAGCTGGTAGTAAAGATATAACTGAATCATTCACCCCCTTCTACTTACAAAATCTACTGAAAATGTGCTTTAAACACTTTAACTTACAGTGAATATAAGAACATGATGAATCAACCCTCATTATAATTCTTCTGAAGTGAATAGAATGAAAGCATAAAAGAATTTTGGCTTGTAATTTATTTGTGTAAAATTATGAGATGATGGTACAAATTAATACTTCTCTGAAGGCTTTTAAATAACTTAAATTGTGTTATGCAGAAAAGATTAATTTTTATTATACTCTCACAAGAAATGTATCTCTAATAGTAACATTTTATCCCATGTTGAAAGGAAAATCATAGTTTCAACAGAGCCAAAAATGCTCTTCTCAATTTAGTCTTCCTGACTGCAGGTTACAAACATGGGAAGGACATTTTAGTGACCTTTACAGGTCACCAAATGGACATTCTTAAGGAATTTAGGGAAGCACTTACCAAGATGGCAGGAGTGCTTTTTGGGAGGGTAGCAGCAGTCTCTCAAACTTCTATCCCTGCCCTGAAAAATTAGCTGAAATGGCACCTTCTTTAGGAGGCTTGAACTTTTGATTTGATTGGTTAAGTGCCGTCAAGTCAGTGTCAACCCTTAGCGACTACATAGATGAACTTTAGGGGGTTCACAAATTCAATCCCAAAGTTCTCCAGTAAGAATTTCTATCCCAGTACCCCTAATGTGCAACTGGTATTTGCTGTCTCTGTCTCTCTTGTGGATAAATATAGTTGCCAAGCAACAGTAATCCAAGATCACAAGAAACATTTTTTTGAAAAACAAGGGGGAAACTCAGTTTTATTTGAATGAGAACTCACATGAGATTAATTCCCAGACATAGAGTGGACACAATAAAATGGCTGAACTGGATATGGGAGCAGGTTGTATCCATTTCCATCACCTTTGGAAAGTATATCTTTCATCCATGATTTTTTCCAAAAGGGTGAAAGAGTGATTCCAAAAGGGTGAAATCTTTCAGATTTGGGACAATGTTTGCTGAACTGACTTCATTTGTTCTGTGTGCTGCAAGCAAGCATACATTCTGATCTGATTGGCAATGCATCATCATGAATCATCCAATTTGATGGGTTCTCCAGTTTGTTGGAAAAACTTGTGTCACTGATCCAGGGATAATTGCCTTCCCCCTCAACTTTGTTTGCTCACAGTGTTGTCATCATATAGCCAAATTTGATTGGTTAGCAGTATAGTAATGTTATCCCATTCACTATATGATCCTCAATATGTTGTCATCATCTATGTGGTTAATCTGGAAAGAAGAATCAGTAATAAGGGAAAAAATCACAGCAGCAGTGAAACAATGCTACGATTGTAGGATTGAAAGAAAACAAGCATTTTCACAATTAGGAATTGGGAGAGGGGATTTGAATCCATGCCTGCTGGATCTTCAAAGCATCATCACCTGGTTAACTGCTAACATTGGTGTTGAAGTGATACATATATATGAGACTATTGTATAAGATGATTTTTAGCATCTTGTTATATGGAGGGCTGCCTAGGTAAGCACTTTTCAGCAACTTCCAAATAAACATATCATCGTTCAATGAAATTCAGATTTGAAGCATAACTACTTAAGATACAACTCAGGCCCACTGAGGTACAGTTACAGCACATGGCATATCCCCACAGTTTCAATATAGTCCCTACACAATCTCTCATGGGCGCTTTCTAGATTACACCCTGCAATGGGGTCACAACAAATCTCTGTAGTGTGCTTCCACACTTCCTGTGTTGTGGCACTGCAATCCCTATGCTGACAGCAGGGTGCCGTTCAGATTTCCAATGCCCTATTTTGAATTTAATCACTGCAATATAGTGCTATGACGTATATCCAGCGTAAAGAAGTTGCTGTTTTTTCAGGTTGTTAGTTTTCACGAGACTGCTCCCCCTGCTGTTTACATTTTGAAAGCGATTTGCCTGAACAGAAGCATTTTGCTGCTGTTAAGCGGATAATCTGGAAAGCGCGTTGGTGAGTGTGCCAGCAACACAACAGACAGATTGGGACATGGGAGCTCTGTGCATGACTTGTTTATCCCTATCCAACCATCTGTCTCCATGCAATTCAGTATTACTGCTGGAGTGGGGTGTGTGTGTGTGTGTGTGTGTGTTGATTGTTTTTTGTTGAGAAATACTGGCTTTAATAAGGGCACTCAGTGAGTTCATGTGTGAGCAAAGATAGTAACATGGCATTTTCTGATCATAGCTCATGTTCTTATGTGAATCAGCCTGAAAAGAAGATTACTCTAACCATGCTGGATCTTCATCCTAACTTGTCTGTAGATATTATTTTGAAATATGGGTACAGGGACTATTTGATTTATTTATTTATTTTTATTTTTACATGTATATCCCGCTCTTCCTCCAAGGAGCCCAGAGCGGTGTACTACATACTTGAGTTTCTCCTCACAGCAATCCTGTGAAGTAGGTTAGGCTGAGAGAGAAGTGACTGGCCCAGAGTCACCCAGCTAGTTTCATGGCTGAATGGGGATTTGAACTCAGGTCTCCCCGGTCCTAGTCCAGCACTCTAACCACTACACCACGCTGGCTCTTGTCTCTCGACTAAACCACAGTCCACATATGGATGGATTTTGGCTCCTGGTGTTGTCCTGTTTCCTTTCAGCTAAGCAGGATGACTGTGAAACTGGTGTTGTGTAGGGGGCAAACAAACATCTTGCTTTCAGTATGGGGAACAGAGATGTCAAGAGAAAGATAATACCTGCAGAACAGCAGCAGACTTGATGATTGGGCAGTTGCCTCTGGACATACATAATTTGAATTAGCATTCTTTTTTGGAATTACATGCTCAAGGACACAGTAAGGTCCTCACTGCTTTCAGAAAGCAATGAAAAACCAGAGGCCACATCTTGGCTGGCCTTTCCTCAATCCAATCCATCCAATGGACTGCAAAAGGTAAGGATTTGCAGCTTGTTATTCTTATGATATTTTGCTGTTGAAGAGTTTGTTTTCAGCTTCATGGGTTTTTTAAAAAGTGTTAGTAGCTTATTTTGTTGAACTTCACACTCTAACTGTTGCTATATGGTACTCAGGGGAACTAATCTCACTGTGATATAAGGTCAATGAGGCACTGGAGTATCATAAGTAGCAATGAACAACTATCAGAATGGTTGAAGCTGATTCAGAGGTGGATGAACATTCAAGGTTATAAGAATCTATCAAACTGGACTACGAAAATCTGAGGGGAAAAACAATTGGCGGGGTGTTTGTGTGTGTGTTTTTGCTATATTCTGCTTCCAGGAGAAGAGGAAACATAGCAAAAAACCAGGTTTGCTGGAAATAGTGTTTATTATTACTCCTGGACATAAACCAAGCATGTCAGAAGCATATAAAGGAGAAAAAGAAAACCTGTTACAATGCTCTGTGATGTGGAGTTTGAAAAAGTGCATGTGTGTGTGCTTTCTCTCTCTATATATAAGGTTGTCAGATGCACTGCTGTCAGAGGCAGACTAATTTTCCCCACACCTTCAGGTGGTTGAGTATTGGAAGCTTTACCCACAGTACTACTACGAGGAGAAGAAATTAATGAACAAAAACAAAAGACTCATCAAGGTGCATTGCGCTAATCCAGGGACAAAGGTAACAACTGGATTAGGGTTCTGTGCTCCTGACCTGGAGACAGTGAGTCTATTCAGATGCAAATGCAAAACTGGGCTAAGGGAGCCCAGTCTGGTTTTGCACATGCATGTGTACCACTGGGATCGCCCTTATTTATTTGTTGTATTGTTTTATGCCTGTTTTTATATGTTTTTATACCTTCAGCATGATGTTTTTATTGTGTTTTTATTGTATGTTTTTAACTTTTGTAAATCGCCTTGGGGCTATCTTTTAACGAAAGGCGGTATAAAAATGCATAAATAAATAAATAAATAAATAAATAATGCTGGCACCACCACAGCAGCAAACCCGCCTATGTAGCCTCCCTTTAAAATGAGGTTAAGGGAGAGAGCACCACCTTAACCTCATTTTTTGGATCCTCTGTCAGCCACGGCTCCAATCAGACATGGCTAGCAGACTTGGGAGGGGGAGGGGGAGGGGGGAACCCCATAATGCACTATGCACTCACTCAGTGCATCATTGGAGCTATGGGGGGTGGGGTGATGTGGATCAACTCATCCCAGCACCCCAACCCTCGAAGCTGCCAGCAGCAGCCGGTGCTCGTCTGGGTGGGCAATCTGCCCACCCAAGGAGAGGGAACTGCTTGTGTGCAGGAAAGTAAGCTCTTTAGGGCTTCCTCCCCAAACACCCTGTAGCCCTTTCTCACTGCTTGTGAGAAAGGGCTCTGTATCTGTTGCTTTCACAGGCCTGCAGCAAGGCCTGATCCAACAAGGCATTCAGTGGTACAGCCCAGTGAAGTTATGCTGGGCTGTGTATTAAATAGTCATGATTTGCCCCCAGATTCCCCAAATGAAGACAGGACACACATTTTTGGGATAAATAGGACCGTACTGTATTAACTATCTATAAAGGATATGCAACAAGCTTAGCAACAATTAACTTGAGTGAGGGCTATTCCAACCCTTCTCAGGGGCATTCAGCCTCCTAGCGAGAACAGTCTGTCGCCATCACTGTTGGGTGAATCAACTGGGCCTGAAAGAAGCCAGAAGCAACCACTACCTAGCTTCTTCCATCCACACAGTTTACTGTGTTGAAGAGGCAACCTCCCAGATCATGCCCCCATCAAGCCCCACAGCTCTGAGTGGGTGATCCAAGTGGCCACCTAAAAATAGTCCATTCCCAGCCTGCCTGGGTCCCGAAGCCCTGAGGGGCTGTTCCATGGAGCCACTCTTCACCTAACAAATGTGCTTCTGGTTGAAGACCAATGAATACCCTACCTTAGTTTGCCGGCACTCACCTGCTCATGTAACCAAACTCCTTAACAAATGACTCCGACCCCTAACTTCCCTAAAACAAGCCTCAGTGAGGAGTAGGCAAAAAATTCTACACCCTGAGCCAATTTGGGTGAAGACAAAAATTCCTAATTAGTCCAGAGGTGACCAACTAGTCTCTCACAGAGTAATTCGGAGGGTGGGTGGGTTAGGGTGAGGGCAGCCTTGTTAAAAGTGTGCGTGTGGGGGAGCATGTGCCATGTAAATGAATGTGGCTCTCACTCTCCCAATGGGCCAGCACAACTATGTGGCCTCGTCCCCTCACAGGAGGAAGGCAATCAATCATCTTTATTGCGGTCAAAGACCAGCACAGGATATAGTACATATACAATGAAATTTTTTAAAAATCATTAAAATTATTATAAACCAGATAGATGCACCTAAAATGCTGTGAATCCATAGCTATAATTAGCCTATAAAATTATGATTATAATTATTATGATTATGATTATATTATGATTATGATTAGTGAAATATAACTCTAAAAACTGTGGGGTGATTAATAAAAAAAAGATACAGCAGGATAATCCTAGAAGCTGTAGGGAGACTAATAGAGCAGAGATAAAACAAGGGTAAGTATACATCTTCAAAAGTAGAGCATCTAAAAATATAAAATAGTTAAGATAACATATAAAAGTTAACGTGAAGTAGAGTAGCAAATTAAAATTATACAATCAGGTAAAATTATCAGTAGTTAAAAATCTGCTGCAAAGGGTATTGACTGGTGATCAGGACCCAGTGGATGTTGCACACTACCCCACAGAACCTGGCAGCATTGTATGTGAAAGTCCGTTTGTCATCTGAGAGCAGCATCTTGGTGTAGACTTGACTAAAGTGACCAGGGTATTTGAGAAGTAGGGGAGATATGAGCTTTTCACGGCTGTCTTTATAAAAGGGACATGAGAGGAGTACATGCTCTATGGTTTCCACCTCCCCAGAGTCACAAGGACAAAGCCTTCCCATGAGTGAGATCTTCCTGTATTTGCATTCCAGAATGGCGGAGGGAAGGACATGACACCGGGCAAGGGTGAACGCCCTTCTATGGCTGGATATTTCCAATTGTGATGGATTTGCAGAGGGGGAGATGAATCTATGACTGTGACTCTACGACTATCCAGGACCAGAAAACTTAAATCTGCCTGGCATTCCGTGACAAGAATCCTCTGTTTCATGGCCATTTTCGCTTTGTCCCAGCCCATAGCAAGCAGAAGGGACAGGGAGAAGCCCAGATGCACTACTTTGTTGCAGACTGCCCATTTCCAAGAGGATTGAAAGTTGTCCTGCAGGGTTAGTGAGGCCAGGCCCCGTGGACAAAGGGCTAGTTTGAGCCAGTGGTTGAGAACTGTCCTCCAAATTTTAGCCTCCACTTTTATCATGCCAGTTTCCAGATGTAGAGTGGCATTGGAGACACAGCAAGGCACTTGTAAGGTTGGTCCCTCTCAAGAATTTAGATTCATTTCCAGTATAGCAAGACGTTCCAGTATAGAAAGATTGGATGGAGATCCTGGGTGGGCGCCATATAATAATTGTGCCAGCGGCTTGGCTTCATATAGTTTGAGCGCTAAAGGTAAGTAATGGCTGCCTCTAGAATGAAGGAACCTCACGATGGCAGTGGAGCTCCTCTGTGCCACTAGGGCAACATGATCACATTGGGCCCTTCTTGAGCCAGAGGCATGGAGGACCACCACCAGGTATGTAAAGCATGCAACCTGCTCAATTCTGTGTCCATCAACATTCCAATAGTAGGTCTTCGGTCTTCTAGCGAAAAAAATGATCTTGGGTTTGGGGGGGGGGGTTGGTAGTTTATTTCAAGTTGTTCACTCTTGCAGTGATGTGAAGATGTTGCCATCGCCCTTCTGAGGCCTACCAGGGTCCTCGAAAGGATAGCAGCATTGTCTGAAAGAGCAGGGGTGGGGAACCTTGGCCCTCCAGCTGTTGTTGAACTAGAACTCCCATCAGGAGCCCCTGGTGGCGCAGTGGTAAAACTGCCGCCCTGTAACCAGAAGGTTACAAGTTCGATCCTGACCAGGGGCTCAAGGTTGACTCAGCCTTCCATCCTTCCGAGGTTGGTAAAATGAGTACCCAGAATGTTGGGGGCAATATGCTAAATCATTGTAAACCACTTAGAGAGCTCCAGCTATAAAGCGGTATATATAAATGTAAGTGCTATCATCCCCACCTACAATTATTGTGGCTGGGGATGGTGGGAGTTGTTGTTCAAAAACAGCTGGAGGGCCAAGGTTCCCTACCCGTGGTATAGAGTAAAATGGAGATGGCTTTTCCGGCCAACTTGGGAGGGTGGAAGTCAGGGTTGTTGAGGCAGCACACCATGGCATTAATACAGAAGTTGAATATATCCTTGATATATCCTTGTTTCACTCCCTTCTGGGTTGATATGGAGTTCATAAGGTGTCCTTGGGGGGTACATCTCACCTTGAGTGATGTTTCTGTGTGAAGGGTGTGGATCAGATAAAGCAGACGTCGATCAATTGAGGAGGATTCAAGCTTTTCCCATAGCTTAACTCGGGAGATAGAATCAAATGCAGCCTTAAGGTCTATAAAGGCAGCATAGAGGGAGGTAGATTTTTTAGAAGAGTACCTTTCAAGGCACCAGGCACTGATCAGTTGTAGATCTGCCTTCCCTAAAGCCCGCTTGTTCGTCTGCCAGCATCTCTTCTTGCTCTAGCCAGTCACTGAGTTTCCCATGTATGTGCCTGGCATACAGCTTGCTGATGGTGTTGAGCAGGCTAATGGGCCTATAACTGGCAGCGTCATCCCTTTGTCCCTTTTTAAATATGGGGACGATGATCATAAGAACATAAGAACAGCCCTGGTGGATCAGGCCCAAGGCCCATCTAGTCCAGCATTCTGTTTCACACAGTGGACCACCAGATGCCACTGGAAGCCTATAGGGAGGAGTTGAGGGCATGCCCTCTCTCCTGCTGTTACTCCTCTGCAACTCGTACTCAGAGGCATCCTGCCATTGAGGCTGGAGGTGGCCTATATCCCTCCAACTAGTAGCCGTTGATAGGCCTCTCCTCCACGAAGTTATCCAAACCCATCTTAAAGCCATCCAGGTTATTGGTTTTCACCACATCTTGAGGCAGAGAATTGATTTTGTGTTGTGTGAATCATCCACCCCCAGTCCCTGGGGATGCAGCTCTGGTAGTCAATATGGGTAAATAACAAAGCCAGGACTGCGGCCCACCACTCCAGGTTACTTTTAATAAGAACTATAGGGATGAGGTCTTCTTCTGGGGCCTTTCCCACTTTAGATTGTGAGACAAGGGTCTCAACCTCCGCTGCAGTGACCAGTGACCAGCTAGGCAAGTCTTTTATATCCTCTGGAGCAGGACCTAATTTTGCCGTTACGTCCTTGTATAGTTTCTGGAAGTGCAATTCCCAGGTTGCTGGAGGTATGCTTGAATCTATTGGGGTTATTCTATTGTAGGAAGAGTTGGCCGTGATGCACCAAAATGTGGAGGAGTTGTGTCCAGGTGGCCCTCATGGCCTCTCTCTTCTAAAGCTGTGTTCTAAATCTGTGTTTGACGTTGACCCAAGCCATGCAGAGGCCAATTGCGCATAGGGATGTGCGAAAAATTTCGGGTACAAAACATTCAACAAGTTAGTTACTCATTTGCCATTCTGCCTTTCTGCCTCATTGAAGAGAGAGAGAGAGAGAGAACTAGTTTGCATTGCATGACATGTCTCAAGTTGCCATGATGATGCCATGCCATTGCCTATGCCTACCTGCCTTGTTGCCAGCCTGAGCCCAGCCTGTCAGCCTGCTATGGCTACTGCATGCCAGCCTGGGAATGGATTTATCTGCTGCATTGCTTTTGTGTTCCAGAAGAATTTTTTTCACCCCCTTGAGAGATGCCATGCCATTGACTGTGCCTGCCTTGTTGGCTGCCTGAGCCCAGCCTGTAGATTCTCTGGCAGCATATGAGATTTTCAACAACAAACCATGAATCCACTCTCATATGCTACCAGAGAATCTACACTCAAAACATCTCAGAAACAACAGAACCCAGTACCCCATGGGTTAGCAACCAATGGGGGTGGTTGGCATCCTATGTGCTCTACACCACCACTCACTCTGGGCCTCCCTAGTGCCCCCGTTATGCCCCCAGTTATGGGGCTTCTGAAACCTCCATCATTCTATATGGGGAAGAACCTTAAAGATGTGTAAACTCCATTAAATCTTTAAAGATCAGCCCTCTGCCCAATTCCTTTGAAATAATTCTGGCAGCTTCCTTGCCCCCACTAGACACTACCACCCACTCTACTCTGCTCTGGGCCACCCCCTTTTCCTCCAACATGAAGCCATACCTTTGCTGAAAACTCCATTATTCCCTATGGGAAAAATCTTAAACTTCAAAAATTCACCAAAAACCAGCCCTTTGCCCAATCCTCTGAAATTTGGGTAGTAGCTTCCACCCATTGGGCACTACCATGCCCGCCCACTAGTTTTGCCCTGGTGCCATTTTTTCAAATCCAAAACATTTCGTATTCGGATTTTGAAATTTTGAACAAAAAATAAAATTGGGGTGTTTTGGATTGGCTGATTTTGGACAAAGAACAAAATGGGGGGTGGGTGTTTTGGATTCAGGCCAAAAACAAAACAGAAAAAACCCAAAACACACAACCCTAATTGCGCAGGCATGGTGGCCTCCAAAATGGCCACTGTGCCAGAGAGGGATGGCCCGAACTGGCCGAATTGCCAGCCAAATTGCTGGTATAGGCATGAAGGGAGGCTGGTGGGGGAAGGGGGAACCTCTGTGTACCTCCCTGCCACCTCCAACAACTCCCCTGAAGGGGGTAAGTAAAATTAGATAGATAGATAGATAGATAGATAGAGAGAGAGAGAGAGAGAGAGAGAGAGAGAGAGAGAGAGAAAGATAATGTTTGCGAACCCCCAACCGGACCAAACCAAACCAGGGGCTTCAAAGGGGTGCTGCACCAAACTGGCCCCGTCCGGTCTGGGTCTGGTCCGGACTCGAACTGAACCAGACCAACTGGTTCCATGCACACCCCTACTCTCTTCTTGGTTGCCAGTAGATGTTTATATTGTTTCTTGAGTTGTGAAAGATGTGAGAGACCGTCTAAGGCATCTGCCCCAGTGCTAGCACTGTAGGAAAGGTAGGAGGATGTAAGGACTTTCTTTGTTTCTATGCATCCTAATCAAACCTGGGTTTGGATGGATGCCTGGGTGGCTTTGGAGAGTAGTCCACTTTTCTAATTAAATGTTTTTGGAGTTCATGTACTAAAACACCCTACCTCTCCAAAGGGACAAAAGATGAATCATTTCAGGAGGAAGGCAGATGCACATGTGTAACTCCACCATTCCTGAAAGTAGGGATGTGCAAAACGTTTCAGGCACAGAACGATCTGTGCCCGAAACGACCAATTTCAGGTGATTCGGAGCCGAACCGAATCACCCATGATGAGACCCGATAATTTTCAGACCCGAAACGAATCACCCCTGTTTCGGGTCCAATTTTTTTGGGTGTTTCGGGTCTCCTTTTTGTGCCCTAGAAAAGTGCCAGCCTTGTCTTCTTCTTCCCCCTCCATTTTCAGTTTGAGGTCTCTTTGAATTTCCTGCCTTTTTGCCTCCATTGATTTCAATGCAGAAATTACTTTCCTTTTACTTTAATTGAAAAGGTCCTGGGGCCAAAAGAGTGGGTTTGGGCGGTAGTGCCTAATGGGTGGAGGTTACCACCCCAATTGCAGAGGGATTGGGCAAAGGGCTGATTTTTGGTGAATTTCTGAAATTTTAGTGTCTTTGAGGCAGATAGGGGGCATAACGTGGTATCTGGGCCAAAATAATGAGGTGGGTGGTAGTGCCTAATGGGTGGAGGCTACCACCCCAATTGCAGAGTGATTGGGAAGAGGGCTGATATTTGGTGAATTTCTGAAGTTTACGCGTCTTTAAGGTTTCCCCCCATTAAGTATAGTGGAGGGTGTATCGCTTCACGTCGGGGGGAAAGGGGTGGCCTAGAGTGGTCTGGGGTTGGTGATAGTGCTGGGTAGGGGCAAGGAAGCTACCTGAATTTTTTCAAAGGATTTGGGCAGAGGGCTGATTTTTGGTTAATTGTTGAAGTTTACGCGTCTTTAAGGTTTTTCCTCATAAGTTATAATAGAATGTAGCTTTCAGCAACCCCATAAGTGCACTTGGGGGGTGCTGGGGTGGCCCAGAGCGAGTGGTGGTGTAGTGCACATAGGGTGGCAACCACCCCCATGGGTTTCTAACCCATGGCGTATAGGGTTCTGTTGTTTCTGAGGTATTCTGAGTGTGGATTCTATGATAGCAAATGAGATTTTCAATGACACACCATGAATCCACTCTAATTTGCTATCATAGAATCTAAACCTTAAAGCCATGAACTTCAACAATTAACCAAAAATCAGCCCTCTGCCCAAATCCTTTGAAAAAATCCAGATAGCTTCCTTGCCCCGACCGCCACTACCACCAACCCCACACCGCTCTAGGCCACCCCTTTCCCCCTGATGTGAAGTGATACACCCCCCATTCTACCCAATGGGGGAAAACCTTAAAAACGCGTAAACTTCAGAAATTCACCAAAAATCATCCCTCTGCCCAATCACTCTGCAATTGGGGTGGTAGCCTCCACCCATTAGGCACTACGACCCCACCCCACTCTTCTGGCCCAGATCCCACTTTCTGCCCCCGATCTGCCCCAAAGACACTAAAACTTCAAAAAATCACCAAAAATCAGCCCTTTGCCCAATCCCCCTGAAATATGGGTGGTAGCCTCCACCCATTGGGCACTACCACCCCACCCCACTCTTTTGGCCCCAGGGCCTGTTTTTCTTACCTGAATTGATTCAGATTCAGATTCAGGTAAATCCGAATCCGAACCGAATCGGGGGTGATTCAGGTGAGCAAAATTTGGGCACAGAACAGAACAGGGGTGTTTCGGTTCGGGTCCAAACCGAAACACCGAAAATACCGAATTGCACACCCCTACCTGAAAGCTGTTAGGCACTGGGCAGAATGGCATTTCTGTTAACAGAACATTGATTCAGGTCATACCAGCCCATGGGACTAGAAAGGGGATGTGCTGAGAGAGTGCCCATCATGGTATCTTCTGTCAGCACCATCCAAACTTATCCCTTTATCACATGGGGAGTGCTATTCATCCAAAAGGTCACTTTAATACTAGTTTAAATATTAAACTAGTATTTGTAGCACATTTAGAGTGGCAATTCAGGTGAGTAGTTTCCCCCGTGCAATAAAGGGATGTGTCAGGAGGGTGTCAGGACATCTGTGGAAGACATCACAATGGGTGTGCTCTTAGCATATCCCTTTTCTAATTGTGGGGGTCAGTAAGGTATTGTCCAAACTGGCCCAGAGATACATTTAGGCTCCTTAAGAGTCTATGTTGCTTAATTCAACAGACTGCCACAAACTATATTTAGCCATCTCTTTTCTTACATAAACAGTATTAGAGCCCTCTCAAATGATCTTTTAAAGATAGTATTTCTCTCCCTAGCTTTCTGTTGCTAATTTGATTACTTGGAAGCCAACTGACCAAGCCAACTTCCTTTAGGTGTATTTCCTTCCATGAGGTCCATTATCTATTTATTGATTAACTTTTGGTTGTTTTCACTGTAATGTTTGCAGTACTGTTCTATGTGCTTCGAAATCTATACTGTGGTTTAAATTGCACAGAACTCCTCTGGGTTAATTTTGACTTTATCATTGTTGGTTGTGCAGCTTGAGCAATATTTTAAAAGGTATTCAGTATCAGTCTATCCACATGTATTTAGAATGCTTAAATAGTGCATCTTTTTCTGTTCTGGAACCTCAGTTATTTTGCTTTCTGGTGAGTTTTGTTATAGTGACATCAGCTGGATTGGCATTTGTGACTACTTTATGTTTCCCCTTACAAGTGGCATAAAATTAAATGTAATTTACTGAAAGCAATTCACAATGCCACAGGCTTAAGCCTTATGGACTTACAGATCCTGGAAGCACAGTTTATTCTTGATACTTCAATTATTGGTATCACTAATGGGTAACATGCCTTCCCTTATGAGCTTGTAGAGTAATTTTCTTTTCAGTAAATTTATTTTGTGAAGATTTGTAGTGACTGAACTGCCTCAGGCCTAGAACCATATGCTATTCTAACATCTCTCTCTGGCATATGCATTGAATACACGAATTACATTCTACACCTAATTCTTGACTTGCCAATAAAATGTGGAGAGGAAATAAATCTTTATTCAGTCTAAACATCAGTCTTTTTCAGGTGTTTTAAAAGTCAGGATGGTGTAAATAGCTACAGTGTTCTGGAGAGTGTACCAGCAACACACACCTCTACACACACACACACACACACACACACACACACACACACACACACACACACACACACTAACCCATCCCTCCAATATTACAGTAGGATCTTGCCATGATCAGAATACTGGGACACCCTTTGGAATGCATCTGGCACTTTTGATTAAAATATGCGATTGATTATCATAGAAAGCAATGGTTGGCTGGGGTTAAAGTGCACATCAGCACAGATAAATGGCTTACATGCACTCTTTCATGGATGCTATGCTCGGGTACAGCATTCAGAAATAGACAATATAAGACATTTTGAAAAGTAGAAATAAGTAGAAATTTGACAAGTGGAAGTTTTTCATGAGCAAAACATATGCATGAGGGCACTTTTAAAAATAAATCTAAGACTGCAAAACATAAGAAGATGCCTATTGGAGCAAACCAAAAGCTTACTTGGTCCACCATCTTACTTCCTATAGTAGCCAATCAGATGCTTGTTATTGTCTAAGCAGGGACTGACGATAATAGCTCTGTTGCTATTCTACCCCAGCAACTGATATTCAATGGTTTAGTGCCTCTGAACATGGAGATTCCATGCAGCCATCATGACTAATGTCAATTAACAGGCCTATCCTCTATGAATGTGTCTAATCCCCCTGGAAAGCTGTCTAAACTAGGGATCATCACCACAGCTTATGGCAGCAAATTCAATATATTAATTTTGTATTTTGCAAAGAAGTGCTTTATTTTGTCCTGAATCTTCTGCTGATCAGTTTTATTGGATGACACTATTTGGACTTTGTGCTGTACATGCATCCATGTGTCTGTACACATGTACATGTTAATGTGTGATTGACTTTACATCAGGGGTGTCAAAATGTGACTATCCAACTGTTGTTGATCTACAATTTGCATCACCCCCAGGCCAGTAGCCAGGGATGATGAGAGCTGTAGGCCAACAATGGATGGAGTGCTGCAGTTTGATACCCCTGCCCTACATGCTTCATGTAAAAAGTGAACCAGGGTACAGGCCCCCTCAAATGCAGGGTACAGATAGGAAACATGTTTCGAACATAATGTGTGAATAGCTGTATATGCATACATATCACCTGGGTGCCACTCTCTGCTGACCTTGGGTGCCCACCACTTCGCCTGGGTGTCAATCCTAGCATACCATCATCAATTTTATTACAGCCATTGGCCAGCAGAAATAGAAATAACAAACATATCCAATACAACAATACTAAAACACAATAAAACAAAATACAGTCATTCATAAAAAATTAGTTTAAAAAGCATAAACAGCTCCCACAGTTAAGCACTTAATTGAGACCTTAACCTAATGGCAGTATAAAAAATTTTTGCTACAAGTTTTGTAATATCAGAGTTTACATCCGCAAGACAGTAATATGTATAAAAATGCTCGCACCTCCCAGGAAATTTGAGTAACAAAGGGGAAATAAGTTCTTCTCTAGCATCCCGATACAAAGAACAGTACAGCAGAACATGGGTGGCAGTTTCCAGGAGGCCAGCACCACAAGGGCAAAAAACCATAGCAGATTGGTCTTTAGCAAACCTCCGTTCCAAAAGAGAAGAGGGCAACACATTTAACAAATGAGCAAATGAGACCCGCAATTTAGAAAAGTGCAACGTTGTTAAGTAATTTGCACCTCTATCTCCCCTAGGTGGCAAAATCCCAAAATGCAGAGGGGAACAAGTCCTGTTGGCCAAAGACATTAGTTCCTGACGTTCAGTGTCATGCAACTGGAGAAATAGTATTTCCTTCACCTTATTGCATTCCTGAGTGAGAAGTTCAAAAGGAGAAAGGCCCAGTTGCATTATTTTGTTATTTATATTTGTTAGACAAGGGTTGGGATAAGAATCCACCCATAAGTATTGAAAAACAGAAAATTTCTGAATCTTTTAGCAGAGTTTACACCATCTGGCAAAGGTAAGCTCCCAGGCTTTACAAGCTATGGAGAAATCCTTGCATACAATAGCAGATTGTATGTATGATAGCTGTATGTGCATACAGATTGTACATACATTGACTATAATATGTGAACAGGGCTCCTGAGTTCTAGCATTATGAGACAGGGAGAAAAAATTCACACTATCCATTTTCTCCACACTATACATAATTTTATAAATACCTCTAAAGTAAAGTAAAGTAAAGTGTGCCGTTGAGTCGGTGTCAACTCCTGGCGACCACATTGCCCTGTGGTTGTCTTTGGTAGAATACAGGAGGGGGTTACCATTGCCATCTCCCATGCAGTATGAGATGATGCCTTTCAGCATCTTCCTATATCGCTGCTGCCCGAAATAGGTGTTTCCCATAGTTTGGGAAACATACCAGCAGGGATTCAAACCGGCAACCTCTGGCTTGCTAGTCAAGTAATTTTCCTGCTGCGCCATTAGGTGGCTATAATTAGGTATTGTGAAAGAGAAACTCAAGTATGTAGTACATCGCTCTGGGCTCCTTGGAGGAAGAGCGGGATATAAATGAAATAAATAAATAAATAAATAAATAAATAAATAAATAAATAAATAAAATACCTATATTTCCCCTTAATATATCTTTGAAACTAATAATCCTCAAATGTCTAAGCCTTTCATACAGTAGATATTCCAACCTCCAAAGCATTTTTCTGTCTTTCTTCCATCTCCTGAATCTTTTTTGAGATGGTTCAACTGAAGCAGTGTATGGCATTCAAAATGTGACCACAACATTGATTTGTATGAGATCATTACATTATTGGCAGGTTCATTTTCAGTCACTTTCCTAATTATCACCAGCATAGAATTTGTCTTTGTCCCCACAGCTGCTCCACATTTTTTTTAATACTATAGTGTGACCACAAGTGTCACCTGCATGCTCAAAAGCACCTGGCACCTTCAATTAAAACATGCAACTGTGATAATACTGGAAAAAATGTAACTCAAAAAAGAAATTTCAGATAAATCATCAGGGAAAATGGAACAAATGTGAGCATTTTTTTTTTCATTTTGTGATGCCATTCATTTTCTTATTAAAACTCATTTATTTTGTTAGTCATTTACAAAAATCACATTTGCTTTGATACCTTATTGTACTCAGTTTCTTCTTCTTCTAGTGTTTTCTGAGAATACAAAGTGTGGTCTTGATGTAATCCTTACAACAGCCCTGCAAGGTTGTTGCATAATTTTGGAGCTGGGAAACTGAGTTTGCCTAAGGCCACTTAGTGTGGTCATGACATTGGAACACAGGAAGCTGGCTTATATCAAAGCTGATTTATACCAAGTCAGATCATTGGTCCATTTAGCCAGGGGCAGATCTTATCTTTGGGCAAAGTGGGCAGCACTGATCTTCAATTTATGCCAGCCATGTTGTCTCTGCCTACATTTTGTGAGCTTACTGCCTCCCTCTGTTGTTCCCTACTGACCTTGCTTTCAGCCTGCTGCTACTTTAAGAGCTGTGACATGGGTGACAGTAGCACCAACCTCAAAGAACAAATGAAAACCCATAGAGCTTTTAAAATATTAATATTATTCAGACAGGTGCCAATAAGCATGCTTGCTTTTATTTTTGCTATAAACCAGTCAGAGGTGGACTAGTCTGATTGATTCCTCAGACAGACTGAGTGCCCAGAGGGTGAGCAGCTACTCAGTAGAATCCAATCACGATTTTGATGAGAGAGCAGGTAGGCTGGCTGGCTGTTGATAAGTCTGATCTTTTGCTGGCTTTTTTGTGTTTGTTTGGAGGTGAGTGGAGGAGAGGAATGCAACCTCTGCTTTCTCTCCCTTGCTCTCTGATCTGACCTGTATGCAAAGCATTATGGCCCATTCCCAAAATGACATGCCAGAGAACACTGGAAGGAATAGCAAACTGAAAGACTGGACTAATTAGATTAGAAACTGGCATAAGCAGCCAGAAACTTCTTTTATGGCATATGCATTGATTTCTGAATCCAAACTGCTTTTCAAATAATTGCAGAAGTGGCTTTCCATATGGGTGTGGTGTATGTAGAGAAGGAATGGATTCTGTTGGGAGGGAAATACTTTTTAAAAATCCGTTTTGCTATGCAAGGATTAAGGAAGTGATCTCTAATTATTATTTTTAAATTGTTTCCTGCTAGGATGGACACCCAGGCTAAGTGATGGGCATCCAACGTGGGGAGAGGTTGTCTGTTCAGCAGGCATGGGGTAGCGAGAGGGTGTCCCTATGCATCTTTGCTTCCCATAGGTGTCCTCTAAGTTACAGGAGATGATTCGTAGCTGCAGCAAGCATCTTTGAAAAACCTGTGATTTTTCTATTATATATGTATGCATTTTTAGTCTACTCCAGTAAGGTTATGAGATTATCTGGTATTCTGTGTATGCGTGTCTGTCCGTGTGTCCGCCCCACCCCCTCAACTTCACAGTGCCTGGAACAATATGAACCAAATCTGGTGCAGTTATAGGGACACATAGGTGCACCTCAATGGCAAAGTTTGTGATGATGTCATCCACCCCGATTCAAGATGGTGGATGGCTAAATCTTTGAATTACAAATGATAGATATGTGTGTGGAATCGGTCTGTGCACTCCCAGGAGGAGGGTGTGTGGGTGTTGCTTTAAATGACAGGGAAGGCGTTGCCTACCTGTCAGCCCCTGACTCACCGCTTTTCGTCCGCCGGCGTTCTCCAAAAAAAGCTGCAGCATTCCTGCTTGCAGTCCCAGCAGCATTGCCATGCACATGGCCAGCGTGCATGCACACATCCATGCACATGCGCACTGGCCATGAGTGTGGTGACTCTGCTGGGGCTGCAAGCAGGATTGCTGCAGCCCAGCGCGCCCACAGAGAGTGCTGGCAGGGGAAAGTGGCGGGGTGGGGACTGAACAGGTAGGCCGCATCTTCTCTGTCATTAAAAGCAATCCCCTGCCCTCTGAAGCAGTTTGAATACTGGTGCTCAGAACCTGTTTAGTGCTCCAGAAAGGGAGCACCGCTTTAGTTCCGTGCACATCCCTAGCAAGTGGGCTAACCTGTGAATCACCAAACCAATTTGAACCAAATTTGCTTCAGGTGTAGGAATACATCCCTATGTATCCCTATATTTCTCAATGGTGTAGCTTGTGATGATATCATCCACCTCGATTCAAGATGGCAGGCACATGAACGTTTGAGGCACAAGTGGGCTAACTTGTGGACCGCTTAACCGATTTGAACCAAATTAGGTACAGTTGTAGTGAGTGACACACAGGGACACCTCAACGGCACAGTTTGTGATGATGTCATCTACCCCGATTCAAAATGGAGGACGCATGAGCATCACAATTGAGCTAACCTGTGAACTGCCTAACCAGTTTGAACCTAATTTGCTTCAGGTGTAGGGATACATAGGGACACGTCAAATGCGTAGTCTGTGATGATGTCATCCACCCTGATTCACAATGATGGATGCATGAATATTTGAGGCTAACTTGTGAACTGCCTAACTGATCTGGACCAAATTTAGTCCAGTTGTAGGGATAATGAAAAGAAAGTAGGCAGTTTAGTTCTTACTATAACAACTTGTTTACATAGGCAGATAGAGCTGCCCTTGTAACTTCAAAATGCATTTGTTCTCCACTTTTGTATCTGGCCTCTGCTTTACCTATAGATTTATTTATTTTTACATGTTTATTCTGTGCTTCCTCCAAGAAGCCCAAAGTGGTGCATATGGTTATATTTATCCTCACAACAGCCCTATGAGGAAGGTTATGCTGAGAGATAAGTGACTGCCCCAGAGCCACCCACTCAATTTCATGGCTGAATGGGTATTTGAACTTGGATTTCCCCCAGTCTAGTCCACCACACTACTGACTGTATAACTCTGGCTCAGAATTCTTTCTTGATTAATAAATACCAATATAATATAATATAATATAATTTTTGCCTACTTTCCAGTAGGTATATAAGATCACCAGATGTGTGTCCATCTGTGTGCCCATGTAACTGTCCATGTGTGTGTACCCCACAATCAATTTGGCAATGCCTGGACCAATATGAACCAAATTTGGTCCTCTTGTAGGGACACATAGGAACACTTCAGTGGCACAGTTTGAAATGGTGTCACTCACCCCAATTCAAGATGGCAGACATGGAGCCGGGTCTCATGATCAGTGAGACTCAGTTTAGAAGGATGAGTGGGAGCCCTGGGCGGCCGGATCGGCCGCCCACACGATTGCTGGCTCCGTGACGGAGCTGGTGGGGGCTGGGGAGCTTGGGGGCCGTGTAGCCCCCGGAAGCTCCAATATGCCCTGCGGGAGTGCACAGGGCATACTGGGGAGACCCCCAGAGCCAGGAGGTGACTTTTCGCCTCCCCTCTGGGGGGGGTGTCTACTCATGAGTAACAGAGCCACACCGTGGCTACTCACAATATTTAAAACTAGGTTTGCAGAGCACTCACTCCGCAAACTTGGTTTTAGGGCAGGGGTAGTTAGGGGGGTTACCCGCCTAGGAACCACCGGGCTTGCAGCCGAGCCCAGTGGTTCACACAATGGGGCGAAATCAGGCTAGCCTCTGCTAGTCCAATTTTGCCCCACCATGTGAATAGCCTCAGGTACAGGTGAAACTCGGAAAATTAGAATATCGTGCAAAAGTCCATTAATTTCAATAATGCAAATTAAAAGGTGAAACTGATATATGAGACAGACGCATTACATGCAAAGCGAGATAAGTCAAGCCTTAATTTGTTATAATTGTGATGATCATGGCGTACAGCTCATGAAAACCCCAAATCCACAATCTCAGAAAATTAGAATATTACATGGAACCAAGAAGACAAGGATTGTAGAATAGAACAATATCGGACCTCTGAAAAGTATACAGTGTACTGTGCTTGACTGGCCAGCAAACCCGCCTGACCGGACCCCATAGAGAATCTATGGGGCATTGCCGAGAGAAGGATGAGAGACATGAGACCAAACAATGCAGAAGAGCTGAAGGCTGCTAATGAAGCATCCTGGTCTTCCATAACACCTCATCAGTGCCACAGGCTGATAGCATCCATGCCACGCCGCATTGAGGCAGTAATTGCTGCAAAAGGGGCCCAAACCAAGTACTGAATACATATGCATGCTTATACTTTTCAGAGGTCCAATATTGTTCTATTCTACAATCCTTGTCTTCTTGGTTCCATGTAATATTCTAATTTTATGGGATTGTGGATTTGGGGTTTTCATGAGCTGTACGCCATGATCATCACAATTATAACAAATTAAGGCTTGACTTATCTCGCTTTGCATGTAATGCGTCTGTCTCATATATCAGTTTCACCTTTTAATTTGCATTACTGAATTTAATGGACTTTTGCACGATATTCTAATTTTCCGAGTTTCACCTGTACATGTTTGAGGTGCAAGTGGGATAACTTGTGAACTGCCTAACCACTTTGAACCAAATTTGCTACTACTACTAACTACTAAGGATATTCATATACTGCTCTTCAACCAAAGTTCTTAAAGTGGTTTACATAGAAAAATACATAAATAAGGTGGTATCCTTTCCCCAAAGATCACACAACCTAAAAAGAAACATAAGGTATACACCAGTGTTCCCTCTAACAGGGATTCCCAGATGTTGTTGACTATAACTCCCAGAATCCCCTGCTGCAATGGTTTTTGCTTGGGGATTATGGGAGTTAGCAGGAGTGACTCAGTTAGCAGGGTTGCTACAGCTGTAGGGACACATAGGGACACCTAAATGGTGTAGTTTGTACTGATGTCATCCACCCCAATCCAAGATGGTGGATGTGTAAATCCTTGAGGTGCAAGGTTAGGGTTAGGGTTAGGAACCCACCTAGTCCTGGCTCCACCTCCTCAGCTGTCCACAACTGGCTCCACTTCTCACTACCTGTGGCTCTACCCATCACCTGCCCTGCCTAGAAACCCCCTCCCCATCCCAGGAGTCACCAGCCAGCACAGCATTTATCTCAATACTGCCTGACTAACTAAGAGAGGCTTTTCAAATTTTCAGGCAGGAATCTCGCTCTGTCCCACCTTGAGCTGCCAGCCAGGATTGAACCTGGAACCTTCTGCAAACAAAGCAGATGCTCTACCACTGAGTTGTGACCCCCAACCCCCCAAATGCATTGATATTCTGCCTATAGAATTCAAGATGGCATACTTGGGGTTCTCAAGCAGTCTTCCATCCAGGCACTGATCAGGCTTAGACTAATAAGTTTCAGCAAGGTAGCTCCATCATATACTTTCAGGTTATATGGCTTGGATTCAATCTAGGAAAATTCTGATTCATAGCTCAATCTCTTAGCCACTATTCTGTACCAGCTACCATCTATTTTTATTTGGCTTATATGATGGTCCAGGATAAGCAAATATAGAGGGCTATTTTAAACATTCTTTATTATTTAGTTTCGAATAATATATTAGTTACTGCAGTGCATCTCTGGGATAGATAATATAATAAGTAAAATGCTTGCTGGAGAGTGTAGTGTATCACTATGCTATGATTGATTATAGCAATTTCGTCTATTCAGGTGATAAAGTGATGACTAATTGGTTTGTGAGTCATATAAAGGGTCACAACACCCTGAGCTGCATGCATTGCAAATACTGATAGATCAATCATACCAAAAATGTAATGAAGGTGGAAGGACAAAACAAAACAGAGGAGAAGCTGCTATTTCCCAAGAGGTAGGTGTGTGTGTGTGTGCGCGCGTGCATGCTCACATGCACATGCATGCTTGTGCATACAACATGTTTTGGGAACAGAAGAAGGTCTATGGGATGTATCTGGGTATGCACAACAATTTTTGGGAGCCCAAGGTTGAGAGGACCCCAGCTTGAGAATCCTTGCCATAAACCATTCAAGATAGTACTGTTCTACATTACTGTAATAAAATTTTTGGTTTCTCTGAGTGCATAACGATCAGATATATAATTCATCTCCTGCTTTATAAAAATGAATTTAAAGGTCTGTGTGCCATTGTCCTTCAGAGCATGAAAGCTCTTTGGAGCAATGTTTCTACAATGAAGTGATTGTGCAGAACAACTCAGGTTGAAATGAAACACTTAGGCTCTTTCTCCTTCAGAGTTCCACAATCTAAACATTTATTCCTCAGTGAAACTTAATGCCCAAACCTAGATTAATGGTATCAAGGGGATTTGCTAATTATGTATATAGGTCAGGTCTCATATTTTTCATACAAGCAGAAGGTCAAGCTGAATACTTAGATTTTACCACCCGCTGTAAGCATTTTAAGGGGATTTGTGCTCTTCAAATTAAAGGGAACCTCTTTATTGCACTGGACTAGGGTTCAAGCTGAGACTGTGTATCTATTAGCATGTGCTATTGAATGAAAGAGTACAGCACATCAGCATCCCCAGGATACAGTCTCCTCAGTTTTGCTCACATAAGTGGCTTGTAACATTTGCAGTGTTTGATGCTGAAGCACATGGTTGCATCCCCAGGAAAGCGAAATCCGAGATGATGTGGTTTCTGTGAAGGATCTGTCACACTGGGAGGTAAGATGCAAAATTGCCTTCTGAATTCCTTTGGAGCAATATTGGGGCATACATAATGATGATGCCTGGAATAACGTGTCCCACACACTGACTCTAGAGTAATTGCATTTTACACAGCCTGCTGCTCACACAGCACCTTTATAAGTGAGCCATAAATGCTTGCCTTCTCTTACTTTATTAAAAGAATAAAATCAGCTGAAAGATACTGCAGTTGTGACCCAAAACACATGGCTGAATAATAAAACACAATAGTAAACTGGTATGGAAATGTTTGATGGACTAGACTGTGCTGTCTAGAATGCCTATAAAGTTTTAAGTGAATTGTGAAAAGGTTATGCTGCTGTTTTCCAACTGTTCTCAGACTTCAAGACTGAATCAAGATTAACTATAACTAGGTTGTAACAAGACCCACTGAGAGAGATTTAGGCATAATAAACTCTGTTAAGGCTTTGAACAAAGTATCCAATGCCTCAGTTCTGACCATATATTTGAAACTGACCTACTTCCAAGTAATCATGGTTATGTACTGGTTAGGCTATGGGATCATCATACTACTACTACTGCTACTTAGTATTATTATTATTTCTTGTTTACACAGTCAGACAGGTGGTATTGACTGGTTTGTTTTATCCAGACATCGAGTCCTTCCCAAGGACCTAGGATGGCTGCATTTTATTGTCAATGTTGTTGCTGTTGTTATAGATATCGTCGCAAAATATAGGCTGTTCCCAGTAAAGCTGCTTTTTGTAATTGGCTGATGGTGATTTTTGTGGCCCCTATGGTGTTGAGGTGCTCTTCAACGTCTTTTGGAACTGCACCCAGGGCGCCAATTACCACTGGGATTATTTTGGTCTTTTTCTGCCACAGCCTTTCAATTTCAATTTGTAGCTCTTTGTATTTGGTGATTTTCTCTATTTCTTTTTCTTCTATTCTGCTATCCCCTGGTATTGCTATGTCGATTATTTTAACTTGTTTTTCTTTCTTCTCAGCTACAGTTATATCTGGTGTATTGTGTGGCAGATGTTTGTCTGTTTGTAGTCGGAAGTCCCATAATATTTTTACATCTTCATTTTCTACCACTTTTTCAATTTTATGGTCCCACCAATTTTTGGCTACAGGTAGCTTGTATTTTTTGCAGATGTCCCAGTATATCATCCCTGCTCCCTTGTCATGCCTTTCTTTGTAGTCAGTCTGTGCAATCTTTTTACAACAGCTGATTAGGTGGTCCACTGTTTCATCTGCTTCTTTACAAAGGCGGCACTTGCTGTTTGTTGTGGATTTTTCGACTTTTGCTCTTATTGCATTTGTTCTTAGTGCATGTTCTTGTGCAGCCAGTATTAAACCCTCTGTTTCTTTCTTCAAGTTGCCATTCTTAAGCCATTGCCAGGTCTTGGTGATGTCTGATTTTCCACTTATATTGTGCAAATACTGACCATGCAGGGGCTTATTTTTTCCATTTTTCTGCTCGGTTCTTGACTTGTTCTTTCTTGTAGGCCTGCTTTGTTTCATTGGTGTTGAATAGTTTCGCATTATTGACCATTTGAAGTGCATCTTCTTCACTGTCCTTGATATATTCTTCAAGGCCTCTTTTCTCCTCCTCTACTGTTTGATGGACTTGCAGCATTCCTCTTCCACCTGAGCTGCGAGGGAGGTATAGCCTATCGACATCACTGCGGGGGTGCAGAGCATGACTGATGGTCATGATTTTCCTGGTCTTATGATCTAGCGTCTCTAGCTCTGCCTGGGTCCAGTCTATTATTCCTGCAGTGTATCCAATAACAGGTATAGCCCAGGTGTTTATGGCTTGTATGGTGTTCCCGCCATTGTTGTTGTTGTTGTTATTTAAATAAATAAACAAACAAATTTATTTGTTAGCTGCCCAATAACAATTTTTTCTCTGGGTGGCTTACAACAGAAGATTAAAACATACAATAAAAATGCATAAACCAGTAAATCATAGCATACCAAAAAAGATGAAAAGAAATACAAATACAATACAAAGCAGCTTAGAAACCCATTTTAAAATTAGTTAAAAATCAGAATCAAATCTAAAAAACCTGAATTTAAAAGGCCTGGGTGAACAAAAAGGTCTTTACCTGGCATCTAAAAGAGCAAAGTGATGAAACCAGGAAAACCTCACTGGGGAGGCTATTCCATAAATGGGGTGCAACCACCAAAAAGACCCTCTCCCTGGTAGCCACCATCCTTACCTCATTTGGCAGGGGCATGGAGAGGAGGACCTCCGAAGATCTTAAAGTACAGGTAGGGACATATGGGGCCAGGAGCTCTCTCAGGTAACCCGGTCCCAAATGATTTACGGCTATAAAGGCTAAAACCAGCACTTTCAATTGGGCCCAGAAACAGACCCAGAAACAGTCTCTCTCTCTCTCTCTTGCTCCCCCAACATAAAAAACCACAGTAAGCTCTATTCTAAAATTACAGAATAGACTATATTTCAATTTAGCTTATTACAGAATAATAAATAAATATACACATGAATCTATAGGTTTGTTCAGCTTGTAGGATGTGAGAATGTGAGTGCACTTCCTGGCATGGAAGCTGTTGTAGAGGGCCTGGTAGAGATTATAAATGCATCTCTGAGGGAGGGCAGGATGCCTCCTTGTCTTAAGGAGGCAATCATTAGATTGCTTCTGAAGAAGCCTGCCTTGGATCCCTCAGAGTTAAGCAACTGCAGGCCTGTCTCCAACGTTCCATGGCTGGGTAAGGTGATTGAGAAGGTGGTGGCCTCCCAGTTCCAGGCGGTCTTGGAGGAAATTGTTTATCTAGACCAATTTCAAATTGGCTTTCAGGCTGCTTACTCTGAAAGAGGCCTCTGTTTTCACAACTTTGGACTTTTCCTTGGCCTGTCATCAGATTTCTCTGCTCAAATGCTCTCACAAGTACAGAGCCTTCATTGCACCAGAGAACATTTTCAGTACAAAAGACTGCCCTTTGGATTAGCCTCTGCAGCTTCGGTATTTCGAAGAATGATACATGCATTTTTTTGTAAAGAATGATGCATGCAATTTGGGGGACTATGACATCACTTACTTTCAGGATGACATTTTAGTGCATGGAAAAACCATTGAGGAACATGATGCTAAACTGATAGAAGTCTTAAGAAAACTCTGACAACTTGGGACTTCATATCTCTGCAGAGAAATTTCAGTTTTGCATACATTCAGTGGCATTCTTGGGATACACATAATATCTCAGAGTGGTGTTCATCCCAAAACAGACTTGGTGAAAGCTATTTGGGAAGCACCAGAACCACACAAGGATGAACTTCGATTATTTTTAGACTCTGTGAGTATTATTCTTAATTTCTTAGACAATTTGTTTCCAAAGTTGATCCATTGCATCTTCTTTTTAAAAAGAATGTAGCATTTAACTGGATTGCATCCTGCAAGGCCAGTTTTCAGACTAGAACAGATTAGTGAAAGAAAGTTTACAACTGGCTATTGTGCAACAACAGCTCTGGAAAGACACAATCCATGAAACTCTATTTGCTTATTGGACTACTCCTCATTCTACTATGGGAAAATCACTTTTTCAACTGCTGAGAGGAAGCAAAACTGCCACCAAACTTACCCAATGACAGCAACTGATAGGGCTTTCCATGCTACCTCATCCTGAGGATTCAGACATCTGTGACTGGGTAAGGCAGAAGTAACAAATAAATTGTATGCGGATCAGAAATGGGGACTGAAACAGTGACCATTTCAGGTGGGAGACTTTATTTGAGTGCGGCTGCCTTAAAAAATGAGGAAGTGACATTCCTGATATTCTGGACCAAAACAAATAATCAAAATCTGAGGAGTTTCTGTAATATAAGATTATGGAAAGCAATGGAACAGTTTGAGATTTTCCAGCATGTGTACTATAAGACAAGAGGGAAGGGAGTCTGATCTCAAGAGAGGAAATTGAGAGAAATTTGATCTTGTGTCACAGAGGAAGCTGATGAAAGTGATGGATGATCCTCAGTACCAGCAAAACAAACAAACAAACAAACATCACTAACAGCCCCTGTGCCGGAGAACCCAAGAATTAGGAGAATTGTGCATGACAGGATACCACCTAAAAGACTTCAAGACTTTGTCACTAAATTTTAAATCTGTTCAGTTCTATTTTAGGGACGTGTGAACCAGTTTAATCTTGAGCCAGTTTGACATTGAACCAGTCTGGCTCAGCTCGAGGTTGAGCTGAACCCCCTGGGCTGGCTCGGGGACAGCTAAGGATTCTACAGGGTTGTTTTTTTTAAAGCTTACTGCCGGGTTTGGTGGCCTCAGGGGTGCTGCTGTGGCTGCAGCAGGGTTTGGGGCAGTTCCCCCTCCCCCCACTGGCCTCCCCCAATCTTCTAAGGGCCATTTTTATCCTGTTTTTGGACTGTTCCAACCCATTTTTAGGTGGCTCTGGCCATTGTCATGGCTGCGTCATGACCTGGCCACACAAACTCAGAGGTGGGCCTTCTCTGTAGATGCTCCTGGGCTGTGAAATGCACTCTCTGCAAAAATCCATAATTTGAATTCTTTATTGGCATTCAGGAGACCTTGTTTGGCATGGCCTTCCAGGGTTTTTAAATTGTTGTAAATGGTTTTAACGTTATAACTTGGTTTTTCAGAATTCTTAAACTGTTTTGAATGTTTTAACTGCTGTTGTTTTTGAGTATTTTACAACCTCTGTTTTTAACTGCTAATTGATTTTAATTGTTTTGTTTTCATGTAAACCGCCCTGAGCCAAATTTATTTATTTATTTATTATTTAACATATTTTTATACCACCCAAAACTCACGTCTCTGGGCAGTTTACAACAAAACAAACAGAAAAAGTTAAAACATTAGTTAAAATAAATGACAACAAAAATTAAAACACCAGTTAAAACAAAGTAAATGATACAGTTAAAATGATACAGTAAAAGTTACAGTAAAAGTTTTACTGTAAATGATACAGTAAAAGTTAAAACACTACAACAATTCAAACCTTAAAACATTTTAAACAATGTTAAAACTATTAAAACAATATTTAGTTAAAAGCCTGGGTGAATAGACGTGTCTTTAGAGATTTTTAAAAATTTGTTAGGGATGAGGAGGCTCTTATTTCAGCAGGGAGCATGTTCCAAAGCATCAGGGCAGCATCGGAGAAGGCCCATCCCCAAGTAGCCACCAAATGAGCCAGTGGCAACGGCAGACGGACCTCTCCTGATGATGTCAATGGGCAGTGGGGTTCATAACGAAGAAGACATTCTCTTAAATACCCAGGGCTTTATAGGTTAGAACCAACACCTTGTATTTTGCCCAGAAACTTATTGGCAGCCAGTGTAGAGCTTTCAAAATGGGAGCAATATGGTGACACCAACCTGGCTGCCACATTCTGTACCAATTGTCGTTTCCGGACTATACACAAGGGCAGCCCCACATAGAGCGCATTACAGTAATCCAGTGGAGGTTACGAGCTTGTGTACCACTGTTCTGAGGTTGTTTATCTCAAGAAACGGACGCAGCTGGCATATCAGCCGAAGCTGATAGAAGGCACTTCTGGCCACTGTCTCAACCTGGGACACCAGGGAGAGGCTCGGATCCAGAAGCACCCCCATTTTGGAAGGGTGGCATAGAAATCAAATAAATAAATAAATAAATAGCCTGTGCACATGAGCGGTGGCCTCCAAAATGGCCACTGCCACCTCAGAAAGGGCTCGAACAGTACAATATGGGCTGAAATGGCCCAGGGGAGACCAGGGGGAGAGGTGGCAGGAGAAGGGGAACTGCCAGACACATCCTGTGGCTGCTAGCAGCACCCCCTGAGACCTTGGGGGGTCATAAGTCTGTCTTTTAAAAAACAAAACAAAACAAAAAACCATCCCTGGCATCTCCTAACAGGGCCCAAACTGGCTCAAATTTGAGCCAAGCTGGGTCCCTTGTTCGGGGTGCAAAAACTGGACATGCCTTGTTCAGTTTGAGCCCAGTTTGGACTCTAACTGAACTGGGAAATCTGGTTTTGTGCACTTCCCTATTCTATTTGTCATAAACGGGAAGGATGTGTTGCATTCAGTCTAGTAATTTTTTATTTTTTCTTGTTGAGAAGTTTGTCCCACTGGGGATCTATGTAGAATGTGTGCAGGGGATGAAGTCAGAAAGGAGAGGAGGAGAAAATTGAGTTGTTTCTGAATACTCTCTTAGTTAAATCTAGTCTATATAAGATTACTTTGTGTTTATGAGAGAAACAGCTATAAAATACTCTTCCTAACAAAAAGATAGGAAACACAACTCCTCATGGCCCTTTTGATTCCCCCCCACTTCTTTTCTTCTCCCTCCTTCTCATTTCCCCCCTTCCCAGTGAAGATAGTCATGGAAATCAGATTACAGGATCTGTTTTTCAGACTTAAATTAGGGAAGAAATCCTGCAGTTCTGCTACCAGGCATTGCTCTGAGGACTGTTTTCAGAAAAGAGAAAGTTGACATCTAGTGAACTGTGAATCTGATAGCATTTTAAAGTATATGAAGTAGAACTAAAATAAATGGTGCATCTCAGAAAATATGGACCAAATTCAAAGGCAATTCATTGGTTTAGACTATTGGTTGAAATAGAATACACACTGTGTTTTTCCATTTCAAGTATTCACTGTATTATAAATTTTCAGTCCTGCTGAAAGCTTTTTCTTTTTCTTTTAAGATGTAGTTGAGCCCCTGGGTTCAATGCCATTTGAATTAAAACTTCCTATATGTGGCTAGAATGGTGTAATTTTGAAATCTATGCATTTAATCTAGGCATAAGCTGGTGCCTGTCTTTCTCCATGAGCCATTCTCCATTCACTTCAACGTGACTTTCTCCATTCTTTGGGCTTCGTCTTTATGTCTCAGACACCCTCTTACATTCTATTGAGACTATTGTTACTGATCCTAAAATAGCTGGTCTCTTTTAATATTTGGCCTCATTACACAAACTGATAAAAATCATACAGTTATCTTGCATGCCAGATGCACTAAATTTTTATTTCTTCCCATGTTCTTTCCAGTCACTGCTCAGCCATTCACTCTCTCTATGCCAGCCCCATTCATTGGAGGTTGAAGCTTCTTTAATGGAACATTCAATCAGCTTCAATTTTGAGTTTCTGTATTAAGGACTGGAGCTGATGAAGGCGATAACAGCAAGAATACTGGTGCCACCCTGAATATTTCATTAAGGAGGAACTTGATGAATTCTGCTTCCCCCAGACTGGAAAAGGAAAACCAAAGGGGTTTAACACAAGAAAAGGTGGGTTTTCTGCCATGCAGAAATGGGTGGCTTCAATTGTAGTGATTTCAACAATGGGTGACTTCAATTATCCCCACATAGACTGGGTAAATTCACAGTCAGGTAATGGCAAAGAGGTCAGATTTCTAGATATGCTGAATGACTGTGCTCTAGAACAGTTGGTCTTGGAACCAACCAAATAAAAGGCGACCTTGGACTTAATTCTAAGTGACATCCAGGAACCGATGCGTGATGTCAGTGTCATCGACCCTTTAGGGAACAGTGACCATAGTGCCATCAAATTCAGCATACATGCGAGGAGAGAATCACCAAGGAAGTCTAACACAGACATTTTGAATTTCAGAAGAGGAAACTTCTCCAAAATGAGGAGTATGGTGAAAAGAAAGCTGAAAGGGAAAATCAGGAGAGTCACTTCACTCCAGAGTGCATGGAGTTTACTCAAAACCACAATATTAGAAACCCAGTTAGCTTGTATACCCAAAAGGCGGAAAGGTACCACTAAGTCCAGGAGGATGCCAGCATGGCTAATGGGTACCGTCAAGGACCTGTTAGCCACTCTGGCATCCTCCTGGATTAAGTATACCTAGACTTCCAAAAAGCTTTCGACAAAGTTACTCATCAAAGACTCCTGAGGAAACTTAGTGGTCATAGGATAAGAAGACAAGTACATGTGTGGGTTGCTAACTGGTTGAAGGACAGGAAACAAAGGGTAGGGATAAATGGAGAGATTTCACAATGGAGGGAAGTAAAAAGTCAGGTCCCCCAGGGATCTGTACTGGGACCGGTGCTTTTTAATTTATTCATAAATGATCTAGAAGTAGGGGTAAGCAGTGTGGTGGCCAAATTTGCAGATGATACCAAACTCTTTTGGGTAGTGAAATCCAAAACGGATTGTGAGGAGCTCCAAAAGGATCTCTCCAAACTGGCTTAGTGGGCAACAAAATGGCAAATGCGGTTCAATGTTGGGAAATGTAAAATGATGCACCTAGGGACTAAAAAACCCCAGCTTCAAGTATACACTGATGGGATCTGAGCTGTCGGTGACTTACCAGGAGAGGAATCTTGGGGTCATGGTAGACAGCTCATTTAAAGTGCCCACTCAATCTGTGGCAGCTGTGAAAAAGGCCAGTTCCATGCTAGGGATCATTAGGAAGGGGATTGAAAATAAAACTGCTAAAATTATGATGCCCTTATACAAAATGATGGTGCGGCCACACCTGGAGTACTGCGTACAATTCTGGTCACCACATCTAAAAAAGGACATTGTAGAACTGGAAAAGGTACTGAAGAGGGCAACCAAGATGATCAGGAGCCTAGAGCACCTTTCTTACGAGGCAAGGCTACAACACCTGGGGATAGAAAAAAGATGACTGCGGGGAGACATGATAGAGGTCTATAAAATCATACATGGTGTGGAGAAAGGGGATAGAAAGACATTCTTCTCTCTCACACATAACACTAGAACCAGAGGTCATCCCATGAAATTGATTGCCAGGAAATCTAGGAACAACAAACGTAAGTACTTTTTCACACAACACATAATCAACTTGTGGAATTCTCTGCCACAAGATGTGGTGACAGCCAACAACCTGGATGGCTTTAAGAGGGGTTTGGATAACTTCATGGAGGAGAGGTCTATCATCGGCTACTAGCTGGAGGGCTAAAGGCCACCTCCAGCCTCAAAGGCAGGATGCCTCTGAGTACCAGTTGCAGGGCAGTAACAGCAAAGTCTCTGTTGGGCTCCCCATTCACGCTCCCACATGAACACCATAGTGGCCATCCTCAGGTCTGTATCCAGGAGCTAGGAGTCTTCCAGTATCCCACAATCTCCAAACTAAATCTCCAACTAAAAGGATCTCTGGTTCCAGGGCTAGAAAAAATTCTGGGCTTAAAGAGCTGATCTCAGAACTGACAGTATTGGATGAAACAAACTAATGGTTTGAATTGGTTTGAGCCGGCTTCATTCATTTATGGTGCCATTACTGAGAAAGCCCTACTCTGAGTTCCCCCCGCCCCCCCAACCTTATCTCAACAAGTAATAACCCTTGGACCGAGCAGTCTGCAGCTGATATTAAAAGATGCTAAGGTACAGAAGTTTGCAAGCCATGTAGCGCTTTTAAGTAATACTTATCACTTTGATAATTATTACATGTCAAGAAGTAATAGTAGCCTAGAAACTAACCAACTTCTATAGAGGTAATGGCCTTTACCTTTCCAGATTGCAGGTGGGAAGGGAGGTTCATGAAAAAAGCCCCTTCCATGTAATAAGCCAGCATATTAAGAAAGAAAATTCTACCAAATGCCTTACATGCCATGTAGTGTGTGGATTTGCTCTTATGGTCCCCTGTAAATAATGGCCATCAACAAAAGTCCCTGTAAGTCCAAGGGTGGGGGGAATCCAAAAGTCCAAGGGGGGGAATTCAGCCACCATACGGCAGTGTGGTAATCAGGTGGTGGAATGTTCTAAACTAAAGTCCGAAGTATAGCTTCTTATCTTGCATGCATTATGCCTTGCATAGCTACAAGTGATTTATCACTTGAAATGCTGTCAGCATAATCACCATTTGATGTTTTTAGAAGCACTAGCTGACATCCAGACTAATGAACCCCTGGTGCTATGTGAGTTGCAACAGTGTAGCACGGGTGCTACTGAAGAGTTCCAGACCAACACTGCACCAATGTGTGTGTGTATTTAGATTATCTTCCCTTCCCTGGAAGCACTCTGTGCTACTGAAAAGATGTCCCTGAGGCCGCATAGTCATCAGGGATATATTTTTGGATGCCACCAATCACTTCTGGAAGAAGAAGAGCTTGTGGAAATTCCCACCCACCCCTACTGCATAAACAGTGGAAGTGAGTTAATCGAAGATCCAGATGCAATGGTACTTCTCCCTCTAAAAGTACACTGGACAATGTTAATAAAATGCAAGGTCTATCCCTTCTAAAAGGCTCATAATCTATATAAAACTTGAGGGGAGGGTATTTAGAGTGGTGGAACTTAGCTTTTGTTGGTTGAAGCTGAAAGAACCTATGCCTGTTGAGCTAAAACATTGCATCACTTGCAGATTAACTGGTGTGAAAAGACCCTTAGCAATACAGATAGACCTAAATATATTTAAAACTTGTACCTGTCCCCATCTTGACAGAAACGATCACATGTTATTTTTCATAACATTCGTCTCAGCTAGGAATTTTGTGTAGTGAATAAGATATATGGCAAATGTGTAGTTATATTTATACATTTTTTAAAAAAATCCATTCTGGATTCAAAGAGTTTCTTCATTTGGAAATGAAATGTGGTGGTATTTTTATTGCTGCTAGGTGGCTTCCCTTCTGTGCTGACTGCAGATTTCCAAAATCTATTTCCTGTAACTGGCGTCTCCTGCAGAAACTATCAATCTCTATTGGACACACAAGAAAGGTGGGATAGTCTTTCAATATTTTTAACTCAGTGTCAGGAAAGGGAGAGGGCTAGTGGAAAGAAAGCTGTTGCATTGAATCAAAAACCTATTTCTACTCTGGTCTGAACAACCGCTGAGCAACAATTTTCCTGTCAGTTTGTACTGTGTTGGTACATCTGAATAAAGCTAAAGAAACTGGCTTTCTATCACCCTTTCAGTTATATATTCCCTCTCCTTGAATATTTTGAATAAGATAATCTCTCTCCAAACCAATTTTCTTATGTCCAATAATAAATTGTTTTAAAAGACTTGAGAATCATCTGTATTCTAATCTTTAACTTTAAGGATAATGGAACTCTGTTTCTGAAAGCAGGCACTGTCAGGGCCATCTTATGACATGCTGAGACTCTAAACTATGACAAGTTTAAAAGGCCCCATTGCATCACAAAACACACACATTATTCTGTTAGAATAATAACAGAAAAGGATAATGAAAATAGAAATAATTAAGCTTTATTTTTACTTTGCAATGATGCAACAAAAATTAATATTCTAAAAAAGAGCACAAGAACAGCCCTGCTGGATCAGGCACAAGGCCTATCTAATCCACCATCCTGTTTCACACAGTGGCCCACCAGATGCCTCCAGGGAGCCCACAGGCAAGAGGTATGTGTATGCTCTCTCTCCTGCTGTTGCTCCCCTGCAACTGGTATTGAGAGGCATCATGCCTTTGAGGCTGGAGGTGACCACTGCCAACAGACTAGTAGGCATAGACCTGTCCTCCATGAATTTGTCTAAGCCCCTTTTAAAACCATCCATGCTGGAGGTCATCACCACATCCCATAGCAAAGAATTCCATAGATGGATTATGCACTAGGGGTGTGCAAACAGGTTTGACCATGCGGTGTTCAACCAAACCACCCCCTGTTCGGTCCGACCCCAGACTGAACAACCCCTGGAGGTTCAGGGGGTTCCTGAGCTTAATTTTGTTTATTAAAAAAAAATTCTGGCCGATGGGGTCATTTTGAAGGCCGGTGGGGGAAGGGGGAACCTCCGCTGAGCCCCATTGCTGCCTCCAGGAACTCCCCCTAGGGGAGTAAAAGGTCATTTTCAAAACAAAACAAAACAGAATTAAGCTCATGACCCCCCCCCCCGACTGGACCGAAGTGGGGAGGTTTGAGGGGGCGCTGGACCGAATCGGGCCAGCTGGTTCCGTTCACATCCCTATTATTAGGGGTGTGCAATTCGGATTTTTGGTCTTTCAATTCGGATCCAAATTAAAACACCCCCAATTCGTTCCCCCCCCCCGTCTGAATCTGACCCATCTGAATCACCCCAGATTCGATTCGGATCCAAATTATTCCAAACCTGAATCTGAACAGATTCGGATCAAGAAAATGTATCTCTGGGCTATAATGAAGGTGTATCGCTTCACATCGAGGTGCACTTGGGGGTGCTGGGGTGGCCCAGAGCGAGTGGTGGTGTAGTGCACATAGGGTTTCTAACCCATGGGTTACAGGGTTCTGTTGTTTCTGAGGTGTTCTAAGTGTAGATTCTTTGGTAGCAAATGAGATTTTCAATACAAACCATGAATCCACTTTCATTTGCTACCAAAGAATCTTCACTCAGAACACCTCAGAAACAACAAAACCCAGTACCCCATGGGTTAGAAACCCATGGGGGTGGTTGGCACCCTATGTGCACTACACCACCACTTGCTCTGGCCCATCCCAGCATTACCCAAGTGCAGTTATGGGGCTGCTGAAACCTTCATGATACATTATAGGGGAAAATCTTAAAGATGCGTAAACTTCAACAAATCAACAAAAATCAGCCCTCTGCCCAAATCCTTTGAAAAAATTCTGGTAGCTTCCTTGCCCCCCTTGGGCACTATCACCAACCCCACACTAGTCTAGGTCACCCCTTTCCCCCCGACTTGAAGCAATACACCTCCATTATACCTTATTAGGAAAAACCTTAAAGATGCGTAAACTTCAACAATTCACCACAAATCAGCCCTTTGTCCAATCTCTCTGCAATTTGGGTGGTAGCCTCCACCTATTTAGGCACTATCACCCCAACCCCACTCTTCCACCCCAGATCCCACCTTATGCCCCAAATCTGCCCGAAAGACACTAAAACTTCACCAAAAATCAGCCGTTTCTCCAATCCCTCTGCAATTTGGGTGGTAACCTCCACCCATTAGGCACTACCACCCCACCCCACTCTTTTGGCCCTGAGACCCGAAATTCAAGTAGGCATCAGATCAGACCTTTTTGCATTGCAGTCAATGGGAGGCAAAAAGGTGGGAAATTCAAATAGATGTCAGAACTCAAAATGGAGGAGGAAGAAGAAGCACTTTATTGGCCAAAAAATGGAGAGCTGAAACTACAAATAATTTGGAGCCAAAACGGGGGTGATTCGTTCAGCTCCAAAACATTTCAGGAGGGCAAGAGGGTGATTCTTTTCTGCAATGAATCACCCGAAACAGGCAGTTTCAGGTACAGATTGTTCTGTACCCGAAACATTTCGCACATCCCTACCTATTATGCACTGTATGAAAAGTATTGCCTCTTGTCAGTACTTTTCCGAACTAATTTTCTCGACCTTCTGTTTCATGGAATGACCCCTGGTTCTAGAGTTTTGTGTGAGAGAGAAAATGTTATCTCTGTCCACCCTTTCCACTACATGCATAATTTTATATACCTCGATTATGTCTCCCCTTAATTGCCTCTTTTCCAAGGTAGAGGGCCCCAAATGCTGTAGCCTAGCCTCATAAGGAAGGTGCTCCAGGCCCCTGATCATTTTGGTTGCCCTCTTCTGTACCTTTTTTAGTTCTACAATATCCTTCTTAAGATTCAGTGACCAAAGCTGTACGCAGTACTCCAGATGTGACTGAACCATAGATTTTTATAAGGGCATTATAAGATTAGCATTTTTATTTTCAAACCCCTTCCTAATGAACCCAGCATGGAATTAGCCTTTTTCATAGCTGCTGAACACTGAGTCGACACTTTCAATGAGCTGTCCACCATGATCCCAAGATCTCTCTTCTGGTCAGTCACCGACAGCTGAGATCCCATCAGCATATATGTGAAGTTGTTGTTTTTTGCCCCAATATGCATCACTTTACACTTGCTTACATTGAACTGCATTTGCCATTTTTTCACCCACTCCTGCAGTTTCGAGAGATCTTTTTGCAGCTTCTCACAATCTGTTGTGGATAATAAACTACCCTAAATAGTTTTGTGTCTTCTGCAAATCTGGCCACTTTGCTGCTTACCCCAACTTCTAGATCATTTATGAATAAATTAAAAAGCACCAGCCCGACTACAGATCCCTGAGGGACCCCACTTCCTCCCTCCCTCCATTGTGAAAACTGTCCATTTATTTCTACCCACTGTTCCCTGTCCTTCAACCAGTTACAGATCCATACATAAAACAGTGGTCTTCCAATAAGTCTTTCTGCATTAGAAATATCTTTAAATACATTATGTAAAAATTGAAACTTAGTCTTTTTTTTTTTTTTAAAACCCAGTAGCTCCTCATAATGTGAGGCCCTAAGCTATAGCTCAGTTAGCTTGTGCCTAAATCCGGCACTGGACATTGCTGAGGTAATTATCACATAGCTTATGTTCTTTTCCATACAGCTCATGGTATATACATTGTTCTTCTATCCACATTCACAACAACCTTGTGAATTAGATCAAATAAATTACTTCTAACATTCTGAGCCTTAGCATTATGAAAGAGGGCTGGCATAAGTGATGTGACTCATTATCACCATTAAAAAATCAAATCAGGATGAATTGTTAGTATTAATGAGAGAAAAGAGAAGAATCATAATATTTCTTAGAGAACCATCAACTGCATATCAAAAAAGAAATGTGTTGCAGTTACACTAAATAACACATTATAGATACTAGGACATAGTGTTTATGATTCTGCCTTTTCATTTCATATTGAGTCCTTTGCTATTTTCAGTGTATTTCTAAACTAAAATGAAGGGAGTTGTATTATGGCTGTGGGCCATCTCCAGCCTCAGAGGCACAATACCTCTCAATCCAGTTGCAGGGGAGCAACAGTAGGAGAAAGGGCATGCACAAAGCTCTTGCCTGTGGGCTCCCCAGGGGCATCTGGTGGGCCACTGTGTGAAACAGGATGCTGGACTAGATGGGCCATGTGCCTGATCCAGCAGGGCTATTCTTATGTTCTTATGTATGCTGATACAGAATATGCAGTCTAAGCCTACAAATGTTTACTCAAAAATAAGACCTGTTGTGTTTAATGGTTCTTACACCCAAGTAACTGTGCATAGGACTGAAGCCTTAGGCATAAATTTTAAATATTTTTAACTTTGTCCTTCTATGATAAAAGCAGCCTATGGATAACAGATGTATGGTGTACATCCTGTCTCATCAACAATCACACATTGAAGCCTTTCACACTAGGGGTGTGCAATTTGGTATTTTCGGTGTTTTGGTTTGGACCCGAACCAAAACACCCCTGTTCTGTTCGGTGCCTGAATTTTTCTCACCCGAATCAACCCCGATTCGGTTCGGATTTGGATTTACCCAAATCGGAATCCGAATCAATTCAGGTAAGAAAAATGGGTCCTGGGGCCAAAAGAGTGGGGTGCGGTGGTAGTGCCCAGTGGGTGGAGGCTACCACCCAAATTTCAGGGGGATTGGGCAGAGGGATGATTTTTGGTGAATTTCTGAAGTTTACGTGTTTTTAAGGTTTCCCCCCATTAGGTAGAATGGGGGGTGTATTGCTTCATGTCGGGGGAAAAGGGGTGGCCTAGAGTGGTGTGAGGTTGGTGGTAGTGCCGGGTAGGGGCAAGGAAGCTGCCTGATTTTTTTCAAAGGATTTGGGCAGAGGGCAGATTTTTGGTTACTTGTTGAAGTTCATGTCTTTAAGGTTTAGATTCTATGATAGCAAATTAGAGTGGATTCATTGAAAATCTCATTTGCTATCCACACTCAGAATACCTCAGAAACAACAGAACCCTGTACGCCATGGGTTAGAAACCCATGGGGGTGGTTGCCACCCTATGTGCACTACACCACCACTCGCTCTGGGCCACCTCAGCACCTCCCAAGTGCACTTATGGGGCTGCTGAAAGCTACATTCTATTATAACTTATGAGGAAAAACCTTAAAGACGCGTAAACTTCAACAATTAACCAAAAATCAGCCCGCTCCCCAAATCCTTTGAAAAAATTCAGGTAGCTTCCTTGCCCCTACCCGGCACTACCACCAACCCCACACCGCTCTAGACCACCCCTTTCCCCCCGACGTGAAGCGATACACCCTCCATTATACTTAATGGGGGGAAACCTTAAAGACGCGTAAACTTCAGAAATTCACCAAATATCAGCCCTCTTCCCAATCACTCTGCAATTGGGGTGGTAGCCTCCACCCATTAGGCACTACCACCCCACCCCACTCTTTTGGCCCAGATACCACGTTATGCCCCCTATCTGCCCCAAAGACACTAAAACTTCAGAAATTCACCAAAAATCAGCCCTTTGCCCAATCCCTCTGCAATTGGGGTGGTAACCTCCACCCATTAGGCACTACCACCCCACCCCACTCTTTTGGCCCCAGGACCTTTTCAATTAAAGTAAAAGAAAGCAATTTCTGCATTGAAATCAATGGAGGCAAAAAGGCGGGAAATTCAAAGAAATGTCAAACTGAAAATGGAGGGGGAAGAAGACAAGGCTGGCACTTTTTTAGGGCACAAAAAGGAGACCTGAAACACCTGAAAAATTCGGACCTGAAACAGGGGTGATTCGTTTCAGGTCCGAAAATTATCGGGTCTCATCATGGGTGATTCGGTTCGGCTCCGAATCACCCGAAATTGCTCGTTTCGGGCACAGATCATTCTGTGCCCAAAACATTTTGCACATCCCTATTTCACACAAGCATCTGGGGTGGGGTTTATTTTTTTGGGGGGGACTGTTCCTATCCTAAGCTTCACAGATGAGAAGAGTCTCCGTTTTTTGTTCTGCACATGCTGCACACTAGGGATGTGCACAAAACTGGTTTGCCTGGTTTGGTTCAAATTCAAAATGGGTTGGAAATGGGTTTGAAATGGGAGGGAGAGATTTGGTTTTGGTTTTGCTCGGAAACCCCCCCCCCCACCGTGTGGTTTGAATTTGAACCATTTCAAACTGGTTTGAACTGGTTTGAATTGGTTCAAACCTTCAAAAGTGGGTGGGGTGGTAGCTGGCATGTATGGGTATCTACCACCCAACCCCCAAAGCAACCAGACACTCGTATGATTTTTTAATGATTTTTTATTAAAAAAAATTCTCATAGGATGTAATGGGACTCTAACCAGCCCATTATTCCCTATTGTGGAGCACCCATGGGTGCCAAAAACCACCCAACCCCAAAGCAATTGGTCACTCCTGCAATTTTTTATGAATATTTGAAATATTTTTAATTATTTTTCTCATAGCGTATAATAGGACTCGGACCAGCCCATTATCCCCTATTGTGGAGCACCTAGGGGTGCAACAGTGGGGTGGGTGGTAGGCACCCAGGGGTTAGGGTTGGTAGGCACCCAGAGTGGTAGGCACCCATGGGTGCCTACCACTCACAAAACCCCAAGGCAATCGGACGCTCCTCTAATTATTGGCGAATTTTAAAAGTATTTTTTATTTCCTCCTAGGGAATAATGAGGATTCCAGCAAACATATAGCTTCACGTCAGGGAGAAAGGAGTGGCCTAGAGTGGTGGGTGGTAGTTCCCAAGTGGGGCAAGGAAGCTACCAGCATTATTTGAAAGGAACTGGGCAAAGGGCTGGTTTTTAGGTGATATCTGAAGTTTACGCATCTTTAAGGTTTTTCTCCATAGGGAAGAATGGAGGTTTCAGCAGCCCCATAACTGCACTTGGGGGGATGCTGGGGTGGCCCAGAGTGAGTGGTGGTATAGTGCACAGAGGGTGCCAACCACCCCCACGGGTTGCTAACCCATAGGGTACTGGGTTTTGTTGTTTCTGACATGTTCTGAGTGCAGATTCTCTGGTAGCAAATGAGAGTGGATTCATGGTATGTCATTGAAAATTTCAGCCCTCGGACTGGGTTGAACCAAGACAAACTGGTTCAGTCTGAACTGTGCCCAATTCAGTTTGAGCTTGAACTGATCACACCAGGCCAGTTCAAATCAAATCCGCTTCAATCACACCCCTACAGCACTCCTCTGTTTAGCCCCTTTAGCTGCAGCACTCTCTAACAAACATAGCCACCATCTGCCAGGGACTGTTTAAAAATGGCAAATTTCATCACATGATCACAGACAGAGGTAGGGCAGCTGCTGTTTTTATCCTCCATTGGTAAAAAGTAAGGTAAACAAGTTGGGCTACCCAGGTTTGAACAGGCTGGGTAAGTGGGAGTCCTGTGGATTCTCATGAGCAGTAATAGCCCCCTGCCCAGCCTTTGAACTGTACTGCCTCCTACCCTCTAATTCTTGGTCAATGATGGTACTCAATAAGAATGGATCTGTGGCCAATCAGTTCATCCTTCAAGTAGATACTAGTTGTACTTATTTAATGATGAGATTTACAGAATAGCAAAATTACTTTTGCCTTTTAATCATCCAAAATTGCAAATCATGACCAGTAGAGAGAAGCTAGAAAGTAACATGTTGAAGTGTAATCTGGAAGTTTTTAAGGCATTCGTTTTAACATGGGAAAATATGTGTTTTATTGCCATTTCATGAGGCACAAAATCTGCCTGAGATGGGATTCCAGGAACTGATTTCCAAATGCGTGCCATAGTACAAACTAGTACACATCATTGCTGGATGACTCATATCACTACTGAAAGAGTTGCTAACCATGCAATCAGCACTTTGCCACGTCTATTTTGTGGATCATAGCATTGGCATCAGGAGCCCCTGTGATCCAGGGAGAGATTCATGATGTGTGAAAATACCCTTTAAGCAATCTTTTTTAAACATTTCAGGAAGGGTTTTGGAAGAGGAAGGAAAAAACTTCTGGAAAAGATTTATGCTTTCTAAACTACTTGATTGTGAGCTTTTACATTAATTTCTCTCTTTGCCATTTAATGAAGCCCCTTGCCTCAAATTAAGGAAAGTGAACATTAATTTGGTGTCCTCAAGCTAAAGCAATCCTCATCTGTTCACTTTCCAAGATGACAGAGTTGATGGTCTTTAAGAGAGGCCTGGGATAGTGCTCCTGGTTAGGACTGACATAAAATACAGAGGAGGTTTATGAGGAAGCTTGAACAGCAGCTCTTACACACACAGGATGCCTCTCCGGAGAGATTGCTACTAGCCCTTCAGTTTCATGAACAATAAATTCCCTCACACTTGGAAGAGAAATGGCTGCTGATAATTAAAGGCTTACTGTAGGTGAGTGTCCTGTTGAAATGGATGTTCTGGAAATGGAACCTCTGACAGGTCCTGAATCCATCAAAGCAAAGCAAACAAGTCCCATGCCTGAAATCTATTTTCCCCATGCAAAGTAACTTTTTTGGCGGGGGAGGGGGATTTTACTTTTGAAACACAGATCATAAAAAGGCAAGATAGAGTCTCTGCTAAAAAGAGTGATACCATTTTGGAGGGTGGAGGAGGTTTGGGGCTCAGCTGTCTAAGACAGACCATAGCACCATTTTCTATGATCCCTGCAAGCCATTGTGGTGGAGCAGGGAGTAAGTGCCTGAGTTCTACTGCTGGAGTCCCTGATTCAAGACCTCTACACAGACTTTCAGGGGGAATACTGCCATGCATGCAGAAATCTGTTATTCAATCCTTGATGTTTCCATCAATTGGAATGTTCCATGGCTAATGACAGGGGAAGATGCCAAGCCAAGACTTACCTGGCAGAATGCTAATGCAAGGTCATGACTCCGTCTCCTCCACCATCAAGGGGAGAGGGAGGTCAGTGGGGCCAGCCTATGTAGATCATGGGAGGCTGCTGGGAATCAGGAAGTGGAATGGGGGGGAAGACTATGTCTTATACTGTCGGGGAAGTTTGAAGAGAGGGGTAACACAGCTAGTTTTTGAATCTGCCAGGATCCTATTGAGGAGAGGGAGGAGTCTGGGAGAGTGAGTCCTCCCTATCAGTCAGAGGGATTAGGTGGATATGCCTTGCCTGTACAACTAGAAGGAAGCAACCCTGTTCCAGGGGTCCTGCCCTAGGCTAGTGCTGTCCATTGCAGGAGAGCACTCTCATGAGTGGGCCTTCTTTGCGTGGGCAATGAAACCTGATAAAGGACCATGCCACTTATGTGGGCTTTGGATCCTGACTCAAGACGTAAGAACAGCCCTGCTGGATCAGGCCCAAGGCTCATCTAGTACAGCATTCTGTTTCACACAGCGGCCCACCAGATGCCACTGGAAGGCTACAGGCAGGAGCTGAGGGAATGCCCTCTCTCCTGCTGTTACTCCCTTGCAACTGGTACTCAGAGGCATCTTGCCTTTGAGGCTGGAGGTGGCCTTTAGCCCTCCAACTAGTAGCCCTTGATTGACGTCTCCTCCATGAAATTATCCAAACCCCTCTTAAAGCCATCCAGGTTGTTGGCTGTCACCACATCTTGTGGCAGAGAATTCCACAAGTTGATTATGTGTTGTGTGAAAAAGTACCTCCGTTTGTAGGTCCTAAATTTCCTGGCAATCAATTTCATGGCATGACCCCTGGTTCTAGTGTTATGGTGCCTAACAAATCTAAACCCCTGGCACCACCATCTCATCCACGCATTGAAACCCCTCAGCTCTGCCTGTCTCACTGCACCTGTGCATGGAACAGGTAGCATTTCTGAGAATGCTACCTTGGGGGTCCTTGACTTCAGTTTGTTACCTATCAGCCTAAATTGGGCTTCCAGGACCTCCCGACTACATTTCCCCACATTGTGAAAGCCGACATGCACCACAACAGCTGTCTCCTCCCCAGCACTGCCTAACAGTCTATCTAGATGCTGCATGACGTCCTCAACCTTCGCACCAGGCAGGCAAGTCATAGTGTGGTCAACACGCAGGTCACAAACCCATCTCTCTCTATCTCTAATGATTGAATCGCCCACTACAAGGAGGGCCCCACCCTCCAGAGGAGTATCCCCTGTGCGAAATGATATGGGCTCATCTTCCACAGAAGGGGCCCTGGAGTGAGATGCCTCTACCACACCCCTGAAGGTCTCATTCACATTCCTCATTGTCTCTCTGAGCCTTTCCAGATCCCCCACCTTGGTCTCGAGGGAATAAACCTGTTCCCTGAGACACACCCATGACTTCTGCCCATGGAGCAAATAGTCATACATGTGGCACTCTGTGCAATACACTGGGAAGTTCCCCCTCCCCTGCTGACTTTCTATCCTCATAACTGGTTTTGTTGGCTGTTTAAAGTATTTAGAGATAGTTTATTAGAAGGATAGGTCTCAGCTGTATTGGTCAGCTATTTAACTGCCCAAGCAGCCTTTCTCAGTAATATGAGGAAGGAACTGGTACTTATATGAGGAAAGGATTTGTACTTACCTTCTCTACCAGGCTCATTGTGATCACAGGGACTTGTTCCAGGCTCGCCTGCACGCTTCCTGCTAAACTCCTGCAAAACCCCAATGCTCTGTTCGCTATGCTCTTGGGCCTTCACCTCTTATGTAGAGAGTAGGCTTCAAACTGAGACGCAGGATGTGGATCAAAGGAATGTAGGGCCTCCCACAGCCCTAGCTGACTCCACCCCCTCCAGGCAGGAACAAACAAAAACTGGATGCCACAGGAGTTTGCAAATAACAAACACACAGACTAGGACTTATCCCTCATAGAGAAACCAGCCCCTCAAAATCTCCCCTCCTCCTGTAAGTTAGTTTGAAGGGGGGAAAGGCTTGATGTTGTTCTGTTTAGAAAAGCTTGCTCACCTCCTGAAGCTGCTTCTGCTATTCCCAGAGTAGGCTTCAAAGACCAATGCCATACAGTGGAATGCTGCTCATGAGTAGGGCTCCTGAGTTTCTTGAGATCCCTTAGATCTTGGCCCTGATCTTGCGCTATCAGTAGCTTGAGGAGCAAGTCCTCACTTACTATTTTTTTGGCGGGGGTGGTGGAGATGAAAGACAGTTTTGCGGCAAAAAACATGTATTTGCAAAGAGTTCAGTAAAACCAGCAGCGAACTCCTCTAATATTTATGGGGGGCCTGCACCCCGATTTAGATGGAAACAGTTCCCAGTTGCTCCAATAATAGAAATGGCTACACCTGCTTCAGTGTACCAACCTGGTTCATATTGGCTGGCCTTTTTTCAGCAAGGATACACTCCATCAACAGCCTAATGGAACTTCCTAAGTAACTGTACTAGGGCAGTGCGGAAGGGGCTTTTTCTTTACACTCTCCTCTTCATCAAGAAGTCTTCTATGCCAGCCAAAAATATGTCCTTGAGGGTTGTGCAGCCCTTGGGAACATATTTTCAGGTAGCACCGAAGGCTTCCAAAAATTGCCCCTTCCCCACTGTACCAGTGCAGTTAGTGTAGGCTGCTCTCTGACTGCACCACTGCATCTTTGCTCTGTATGTCTGCCAGTATGAACCAAGGTGGTGCACTAAAATAGATGCAGCCATTTCTGTGCTTTCTTGCTCTGTGTGTCAGCCATAACCTTTTCTTCATGGAATTATGTATCTTCATAAACTACCACATGGAATAAAAATGGCAAGTCATATGCCTGAACCAGTCCTCAATTAAAGTTGACCCTTATCCTAAACTCTGAACATATAATGAATGATTCTGCTCCTGAAATTCACTTTGATAAATTGTATAACAGTGTGAAGCAGATGTTGCTGATCAATTAGACTAATGTCTTTCATGGGATCTGGCAACATTATTTCTAAAAATGAAATCCCACTTCTTCAGCAAAAACCCTTGTTGAATATGAACCTTTGTGTGATGTCTTCTGACCTCACACAATGCCATCCCATTTCTCATTTGTCAGTCCTTATCCTGCCCACCTCAAGACTTATCTATTTAATATAGGTCTGACTCATGTTCCGCTTATGATCAACCACAATTCTGAGATTTTTTTAAACACATAATTACTGTCAAGCCACGTATTTGTCATTATATATATATATAAGCAGAACTGTCCATGAGGCTATTCACACAACCATGTGCAGGGGTGGGAGGATGGGGTGGGTGGGGGAAAGGGCAGGGTTCAACCTACCTTCCCCCACATGATCACTGTAAGACCCTACTGCATGCAAGCAAGCAATGCACCCACACGACCAATGCTAAGACTTGTGATCCTGGCCTCCGAGTCTCCCATAGTGCACTGCACACCAAATGTGTTGAACTGGGGGATTCCCCAAGGGGACGGGCACTCTCAGTCAGTGTGAGCTGCAAGCAGCTTGTGTTGACACACAATCCTGGCAGCTAGGTTGAGAGCATGTCTGCACCCTTAACCTCAGCTAAGAGCCGGGCTTAGGTGCTGGGTTTGGCACTACATGGCCACCAGGATCAGCATGGATCCTGGCAGTTCTCACTGGCAGCCAAGCCCAGGTTTGGCTGCCTAAGCCTGGGCTTGGCTGCTTGTGAGAACAAGCTCCATGAGCCTTTCTTGAATTTCATTTCAAGAAGCCATTGATTGCAGAATAATTGAAGCCTTGTGTATTTGTGATTAATTTCTGCATTATTGAAATATCTGTAATTTAGCAAAGTATTACATACCTGCCAACATGCCCCTATAATCCCATTCATCTGAATGGGACAATAGGGACAATACCCTCTCCTTGGTATAATGGTTGTAGTAGACTATGACCACAATGTTGTTTTTATTTCCTTCCTTAAAAATTTATTTTTATCTATATGTTCTCCACTGGCCTATCATAGTTTATTTCCATGGATTTCTGTGCATGTGTACCCATTTTTTTAAATGTATAATGCTATTCCCTCTTCCTCACTATTGCTTCTTTTTGAACAAACTCAGTTGCTACATTCTAGTCTGAGAGTAATCCCATCAAAGCCCTATTCAGACATTATGTTGTACAAGTGTACAGAAGTCTGTACACTTGTACGTGCTTTTGTGTGCATAGCTGTGCCTGCATTCATGCTAAAAATAAACCTGGGTACAGGTCCCTCAAAGCATGTTACAGATAGGAAGTGCTCTCCCTTGCTAACTGAGCAAAGAAGCACCTTTTAAAAGTGGTGATTCTCTTTATTTAGCAGGAGGAGAACCCCTGGCCCTATCCATCCCCAGCACAGTATCCTTTCAGTGGCTGTTGCTGGTGGCTAACTTATGTGTCTTTTTAGATTGTTAGCCCTTTGGGAATAGGGAGCCCTATCTTTGTTCCCCATAGTTTGTGCATTTGTGTATAGACTGGAAAGCCAGTGTCTCTGCTGATGCTGTATTGTTTGCTAGGGAACACCACAACTCCCCAGTTTCTCCTAGAGCTGTTTCTCCTATAGCTTTCCATGTTTAGCAGTTAACTTTGTGCTTATCTTCATGCTGTTCTCTCAGTCTCCACAGGATTTAGATAACTGTGATTTCTTCTTTGCTCACCACCTAGCACAGGAGAGACATGATAGAGATCTATAAAATCATGCAGGGTGTGGAGAAAGTGGATAGAGAGAAATTCTTCTCCCTCTCCCATAACACTAGAACCCATGAAATTGATTGCTGCAAAATCTAGGAACAAGAAACAGAAGTACTTTTTCACACAACATATAATACACTTGTGGAATTCTCTGCCATGAGATGTGCTGACAGCCAACAACCTGGATGGCTTTAAGAGGGGTTTGGATAACTTCATGGAGGAGAGGTTTATCAATGGCTACTAGTCGGAGGGCTGTGGGCCACCTCCAGCCTCAAAGGCAGGATGCCTCTGAATACCAGTTGCAGGGGAATGACAGCAAGAGGGAGGGCATGCCCTCAACTCCTGCCTGTGGCTTCCGGCAGCATCTGATGGGCCACTGTGCGAAACGGGATGCTGGACTAGATGGGCCTTGGGCCTTATCCAGTGGGGCTGTTCTTATGTTCTTATGCCCAATACGAGCCAATTAATAATCCAATGCATGGGGGGAGGACTACAGGAGCCTGATTCTTTGGTGAGGGTTGGTTCTCCGCCCCAATAAATGGTATGATCTAGTCCATGAAGTCTCAGAAAACCCTTTGATCTAAAGCAAGAAACCATAGATGTGGCTTCCTTGCATTATATCCATTTGCTATGTTATATTTAGTCTGACTGAAAATTATTGTAGTGACTTGGTAGACCAGATAAGAAAGGTTTTATTTTTGTTTAAATGGTCCTACATTTCCCTTCTAGGCTAATTTTTGCTTTAATATAAGGCATAAGGATATTCACTCATCTTGCTTCAGATAATTTACAGATCTTTGTAGCAGGCATGAAATCACCAGGTCCTCAGCAACGACTGTGGCTTTCAGGCTTCAGTACAAAACATTCATCCGAAATGAGGTCTCCGTGTCACAGAGAAGGAGAAGGAGCCTACTTTTCACTCATTACTGAAATTAACATACATTGATTTCATATGCCCAGCACAGCACCCAGGCATTTGCCGTGCATGAGGAACAAAATTGAAAATTAATTATTTCTCTTCTAAAGCATAAATCCCAATTAAGGCAATTGAAAAGAACAACAAAAGTAAAACTTTGCATATTCATTGGTTATGAAAAGAATCCACATAAAATATTGCCAACAGCATCAGTGTCCAAAAGGTCTTATTCCTCGTGTTAATTGTGCATTCCAATTCCACTACTTTAAATGCAAGAGAAAGGCTTGGTAGAAGCAGATTGATATATGAGAGTGGGGTGTATCAGAGGAAGTAGTGGAAAGCATTTGAATAGAAAGGTAATGACTCTGCAAAATTGCTTCAAAAGGAAAAAATGTGTCTGATCCTTTCTATTTATGGGTTAACATTTTTGTCTGTCTTGCTAGAATCTGTTTTGGGGTTTCCCCCCCTCTTGTTTCCCCCGCTAATATAGGTACAATACTCATACTTTTGTTGTATAGCCGATATGTATCTATATATATCTGAATCCAAGCAAGACGGAAGTGCTCATCGTAGGGGTTCAGAATCTGAGGGATGAGTTAGATCTTCCTGTGCTTCCTTCCCCCAGAAGGAGCAGGTACGCAGCTTGGGAGTACTCCTGGACCCAGACCTCATCCTGGTATCTCAGGTGGAGGCTATGGCCAGGAGTGCTTTCTATCAGCTTCGGCTGATTCAACAGCTGGATATGTTCCTTGAAGAGGACGACCTCAAAACAGTGGTGCATCAGCTCCTAACCTCCAAGCTTGACTGCTGCAATGCGCTCTATATGGGCCTGCCTTTTTTGTAGTTCAGAAACTTGAGTTAGTTCAAAATGCAGCAGCCAGATTGGTCTCTGAGACCATATTCTGCCTATGTTGAAACAGTTGCACTGGCTGCAGATATGTTTTCAGGCAAAATACAAATTGCTGGTTATTACCTTTAAAGCCCTGAATAGCTTAGGTCCAGATTACCTAAAAGAGTGATTTCTTCTGCATGATCCTCACCACACGTTAAGGTAATCTGAAGAGGTCCGTCTCTAGTTGCCGCCGGTGTGTCTGGTGGCAACTCAGAAGCGGGCCTTCTCTGTAGCTGCTCCTGGGCTGTGCAATGCACTCCCTGCAGAAATCTGTAATCTGAATTCTTTATTGGCCTTCAGGAGAGCCCTTAAAACCTATCTGTTTGGCCTGGCCTTCCAGGGTTTTAAATTATTGTAAATTGTTTTGATGTTGTAACCTGGTTTTTCAGGGTTTTTAAACTGTTTTGAATGTTTTAATTGTTATTGTTTTATGGTGGGTTTTTAAATTAATAATAATAATAATATTATTATTATTATTATTATTATTACATTTATATCCCGCTCTTCCTCCAAGGAGCCCAGAGCGGTGTACTACATACATGAGTTTCTCTTTCACAACAACCCTGTGAAGTAGGTTAGGTTGAGAGAGAAATGACTGGCCCAGAGTCACCCAGCTAGTTTCATGGCTGAATGGGGATTTGAACTCGGATCTTCCCGGTCCTAGTGCAGCACTCTAACCACTACACCATGCTGGCTTTTACAACCTCTGTTTTTAACTGCTAATTGGTTTTAATTGTTTTGTTTTAATCTAAACCGCCCTGAGCCATTTTGGAAGGGCGGTATAGAAATTGAATGAATGAATAAATAAATAATAAAGATAGATAGATAGATAGATAGATAGATAGATAGATAGATGCTTTCCACTTCAAGGAATAACACTATCTCAGTTTGGTTTCCTTTGGATAGGAGATCTGGAAGCACAACTTTCTTTTTTCTTTTTTGGGGGTAATATTTGCTTTATTGGCAAATATACCAGCAGAGCAATAGTGAACGCAAACATTAAGTACTCCTACAAGGCAGCTGATCCACTACTACATGTTAGATCCCGAGAGAGAGAACCTGTGCCCTCAAGGTGCTTTCAGCCAACTCAGCATGTTTTCTCTCTCACTTTCTTTTCCAGATTGCATATTGCTCTTTCTCTCTCAGACATTCATCTTACATCTAACCCCCATTATTGCTTCCATAGTCCATGATCAAGTTTGTGGTCTACGATTTGTTCTGTGGTTTGGAGATGCTGTGTTGAAGAAGCTTCTCTATGCACGGACATCCTTTTGTGGCTTTCTGAACTGCAGACATAGCACTAAGGGTATTTTATTAGTATAGGCATACAAAAACAAGTTTAACAAGATAAAATATGTTTATTTCATATGTATGTATGTGTTTTCAATAGGAGACCACTATTATTTATCCTAGAGATTGGGCCAGTTCTGATGATCTTCCAGGCTGACCCCCTTACATTTGTGGGGGATGAACATAGATGCACACGCTTCCCTCCTGCCACATTTGGAGTGCCTGCATACCATTGCCAAATTACATGGGGGGATCCTTTGAACCTCCCTTTAATATGTCGTTTTGGGGTAGTTTGGCTGAAGCATATGCCCTCCTTTTGGTCCCTGGTCTCAGAGAGGTCCATAGTACTAGGGCCCATGAAAGGACTTTTTCTGTTGCTGCCCCCTCACTCTGGAACTCTCTCCTGCCCCACTGATTTGGTCTGCCTCCTCTCTTTCAGCCTTTAAGACCTTACTGAAGACATTTCCTTTCCCCCAGGCATTTGCCCTTTAAAATCTTATATATATATATATATATATATATATATATATATATATATATATATATGATGCTGTTCTTGCTTTGTACACCGCCCTGAGTCTGTGGATTGGGCAGCATATTAAATCTTTTAATAAATAAATAAATAAAATTAGGGGGCAGACTCAGGCCCCCAATGAATGACTTACCCTGAATCTCATCAGCCACTACCTTCTTGATCGGGATGTAGACAGTTGCCTCTTCTGCTGCTGCTTCAGTAGCAATTATCACTTCTTGTTTTTGACCCTTGTGTTTGCTGATGGGAGGCTGTCCTTCTTCGCCTCAGACAGCAAAATGTCTGGTTGTGCCTTTGGATGGGGCGGACTAGAAATGTAATAAATAAATAATAAATAAATAATTATACAATGACAGGAGATGGAAGACACACAATTACAATAAAATAAGCCAGAAGCAATAGTAAAATTCAGCTAAATGGGGAGCCAAATACCCAGTGGAATAAAAGGGTCTTGATAAGTTGATGAAAGTTTATTAGGAAGGGTCTCCACAGCTGATCTTAAAGTAGTTCATTGCCCCCACACCCCCAGCTGCAAGGACGACACAACACAGGTACTTTATTATTTATTTATTTATTTATTTATTATTTGGTCAATTTTTTAGACCACCCTTACAAAATAGCTCAGGGCGGTTCACAAACATTTTGGTATAAAAGGGCCACAACTTTATTAATTGGCAAACTGGGTGTGGGTGTGGATAAACTGGGTGTGGATAAATCTCCACCCCTCTGCTGTGCAGGCCTTCCAAAGCTGATATCAGACTTCCAGGTCCTTCCCCAACTGTCCCTCATCAGGGTGACACACCCTGGCTCAAAGGTAGAAACCTGCTACCTCCTTCTCTTTGCCAACCCATAGGGTCAGGGCAACTTCTAGGGCCTCACCTTCCCCAGGGTCTCTGTCCACCCTTTCCACTCCATGCATAATTTTATACACTTTGATCATGTCTCCTCTCCTTATAGGTGCCTAAGGGGAGATTCAGTTTGGGAAATTCAGCAAGCCCCTGCTGAAGATTGGACAAATAAACATCACAGCCCTTCATGGACAAATGGACCGCATCAGGCTGAAAAAGAGGATCTGAGTGTTCAATTCCAGGTTTCAGGATGAAACAGTCCCCATGATGCATTGCGTAACAAACCATGGCAGCATTGATTTTTTTTTCCTCACCCTCTCTGTGCCCTTCACACTTTGAAACCCCCTCCAAACCCTACACTGTAACAAATCTGCCAACAATATAGCCACCCCTAGTACCCAAATACTGAGAGTAGCAAAATCTACCACAGTCTGTTGAATCAAGGAAAGGCCAGTTTGCCCGGCCGTATCATTCTCATGAGGACCTTGGGAGGTACACTAACTAACATAAAGTCCCACAATGCTGGAAGCAACTGGCTCCACAGCATCACACTCATACCCAACCAGCACATGCTAGCACGCTTCCCAAAACTGAGTTGTGTTCCCATCCGGGAGGTGCTGACTTGTCTGTGGGCCCAGAACATGATGGAGTGGCCACATAGACAGAGACACACAGGAGCTGCCACTCTGCCAGCACCTGCCAAGAAACCAATAACAGTTAACACCCTGCAACAAGCATGGGAAACAAAGAACAGCCATCAACGCACGATAACGCATGAACACCTTGGACCTCTATTGCCCAATACATTTGATCTCTGAATTGGAGAAACCCAAGCACCGCGCTGCAGAGGCTGCTCTAATCCAAAAGGAATGGAAATCCAAAAGATGGGTAGGCTCACTTAGGCTTGATAAAGAGCTTTGCACAATACAGTCCAAAGTTGATCCTGGGTCAGCAGTGAGCCATTGGCATGCACCAATAGATATCCCCCACTAGGGGGATCCAATGCTATGTATTTATGCAGGGCCTGCAATGGGCAAATGAGGCTGTTTTCTGATCGAGCCAGGCAAACCCTCTGGCCCCGACCCTTCTGGTCAGTCTTGGAACTACGCAAAAACAACGTCAACCCCGGCCCTGTAGAAGAAAGGTCCCTCTGTTGCAGGTACCTAGCATCAGAAGAGCTCCCGCTATATAGCAACAACTCAGCTGGCCAAAAGGCACCAAAGAATAAAACCACTACTAATGCTTGGAAAAGGGCAGCTTCCCAGGAAGAAGTACACAAAGATGGGAGCAGCCCCAAGAGGGCCTCCAGAAGGTCAGGTGTGATAAGTCACCTTCAGTCTGGAGCTGGGGCGAATTCTCTGGCCCACCCCTCTAGCATGCATCATACCCTGCTATTCCCAGCACAGTCACAGTACTAACCTCATGAGCCTGAGACTCCAGTGTCAAGCCAGCCTGCAGCCACATATCCTGATAGAGTAGAAGCTGGCAGCTCCAAGGAGTGTAGGTGAACCAAATATTACATAAGGTGGTTGGGTGGGATGGGCCATTGATCCTGCAAACCCAGCTGCTGCCTGAATAAGCTGAAAGAGGCTTCCTTGCTGGCATAACTAGCCCGGTGCTGGGAGCGCCACCTCCAAAACCACAAGCCCATGAGGTCCTGGGCTTTGTTGTTATTTTCAGTTTTTGAGGTGTTCTGAGAGTGGATTCTTTGGTGCAAAATGATAGTGGATTCTCTGGTTGTTCATCATTGTGCACCAAAAATGATGAATGAACAAAGATTGACAAAGATGTTCATTCATCATCTTTGGTGCAAAAAGATGAATTAACTAAGAATTCACTATCATTGTTCATCTTTGTTCATTCATCATCTTTGGTGAAAAATGATGAATGACCAGAGAATCCACTATCAGAAATTGTGGTTCTAGGGGTAGTTGGCACCCCATATGCACTAGACTACAACCTGCTCTGGGCCACCCTGTTGCTCTTCATGTGGAGTTATGGGGCTGCTGAATTCCCTATCACTCCATATGGGAAAAAGCTTAAAGATGCAGAAACCTCAGAAATTTGTTAAAAATCATCCCTTTGCCCAATTTCTTTGAAACTTGGGTGGTAGTTTCAACCCATTGAGCACTACCACCCAACCCACTGTGGCCACAAAATGGAAGTCAGAATCTCCAAATTGTTTTAGGTCCAAATCTTGGCAATTGAGCACAGGGGTGACTTGTTCCGTCTACAAATCACCCAAGTCAGCTAGATTTGGGTATAAGTTATTTTGTACCCAAATTGATTCACACATTCCTATTGGTAACATCTGCATTAGGCTTATGATATTGAGAAATATGTCAGTTTTGTATTGTCCAAGGTTTTCTTTCTAGGACCTTAACTATGAGGAGGGTCAAAGTAAGCCTGGAGTCATGATGTTGCATCCTTTACTGGAATAAATGACACCACCTGGTGCTTCTGATATTGTTCACAACAGTGGAAACATTTTCAGGTGTGAAAATTAAGAAAATACTGCCAGTTTTTACCCCACTTTAGGTAAGCTCCATTGCCCCATTGTCAAAATGAAAAAGAAATGTTTGAATATTGCCATGTAAGTGCCACATGTCCCCAATCTATTTTTGCCCCTGTTCTCCAAAATGTATTGGCAGCAAAAATCAGGGACGGGAAAATAGGTTCAGCCCTAGCTTAAAGTCCTTCCTTAATGTGTTTGTCATAACCTAATAATTGATCTAAAGTTTCTGGAAATGGGAAGGGGGTCTCCCCTCCCCCTCATTAAGCAAAACTGAGTAATGTTTAATAGTACCTTTTGGAACCAGCAAAAGGATGTGTCTTGTTCTACACTAATATAATTGTTGATTTTTCAATTGAATTTCCATGTTTAATCTTGAAGGAGATGAGTTCCAAGTGTATTCAGATTACACCAGGAATTTGGATGACACTTTACATGTCATGGGTTGAAATGTCATGGATAAACAATGCAAGCATTTGCTCATTCATGGATCCTAATCAAATGCATTTAGGATAGCAAAGTCATATAAAGAACATTGGACATCTTCTAGCCAAACTTAAGCCTTGTAAATCCATTAAATTTCAGTGGGAGAAATTTGTGCATACTTAGTTCCCCTATTGGAATCAGTAGCCTTAAATGTGCTTAGCTGAGGCTGTCTTGTGACCAGTATTGCTATGCTGAGATAAGAGAGAATTTAAACTGTATCTGTAGAAGAAAATTTCCTTCATTCCCTTTCCCTGAAAGTCAGAGTGAGGAGTAAATTTTCAAGAATGATTTATAGAATAAGATAATTAGTTAGAGGTGACATAGCTGAATTTATTAAGCTGAAGATTATTTGTACTACAGCACAGGTGACTTTTCCAAGGTTGTGTTAGCAGTGAGTGATTTTATAATCAATGATGTGAGCTGTCATCCATTCTTTCTATAATATGTAAAGCTCTGATGTTCACAGAGTTTTGAGGACACAAGAGAATGAATGAGATATTAACGTATCTAATCCTCTTCTCCCTAATTTCCAGGCCCCCTCCAAAGCTTGCTTGAAAACAATACAATGGTAATGAAGTGTTAGGATTTTGTGGTTTGATGCAAACTCCCTGTGGTATTTCTTTGAAATGTGGAGACACTGCAGCTAAGTCGTTCTCTTTCTTGTTCATCCCAGTTTGGCAAAAACCTTACTGCTCATCCTTACCACATGCTCAAAGAGAAACATGAAACTGTGTAGCTTTAAAGGTCTCATTAATTTTCTTTGTACTCCAAACCAGTAACATTAAACATTGTGATACACAGATTTCACTCAAAACTCCAAAACTCACTCCAATTTCCCTGCTATTTACATCAAAGGGAACCTGAAAGGGATGCACAAGAGAATTACATTCTTGTGTTGAAAAATTAATACATCGTTGACACTGACCCATTTTTCTAGCTTATGAATTTTTCAAGCTCTTCTCCTTGTAAGACAGATCTACGCTTAAACTTGTTTCAGGATATTGTCCCTTGAAAGATTAAAGAGCAAAGTCTGTTGTTCCTTTGGAGAATTGATCTGGCATAAAATAAAAGCCCCCCCTTAAAAAATAAAACACCCTGATCTTCACAGTGCCATGTCTAGACTATTTAATTCTCAAGTGCTTGTTTTAGCCCACCAAGCTGTATACAGAAGCTTGTGTAAGCTTGCGTGTGTCAAATGACACTTTCAAAAAGATAAAAACCACCCAGGGATTTTTTTGTATGGGGTGGTATATAAATACACTAATTAATTAATTAATTAATTAATTATATAGTAGGAAAAAATGTCCTAACCATAGATGGGTTAGATAAAGTAAGTCATAGATCTCTGCTGTTGTGGACTCCTCCTTGATGATATATCAGAAATGGATATCTAATTGTGCATATGGCCATGATTCTCAGTTATGGTTAATAGAGCAAAATAGGTCTGGGCCCCACTTCCAACATGTTTGTACAAAAAATAGTCCTTAGCCATTCAAGAATCCCTGGTTGGGGCTGCCTTTTAAACCCAGCCCCGGGAATCACCAGCACTCTAATGGGGTTGTCCTGCCTGTGTTGCCCTCTCGAAGGGGTGTGCTTGTTAACATACATCGTTGCTATATTTTCAGGGAGCAAAGCACTTAGTGCCCATCTTGTCATGCTGTTCCCTTTCTCTCCTGCTTGCCAGGAGGGGGGAGCAAGGGACAGAGTGGGAGGAGAGAATGCCCCTGTGTGACTTTGACAGGCTAAAAAGCTTGGGCTGGGATGTGGCAGCATCCCTGTTTGTTCGATTGGAGACAGTGGGTGGGGTAAGTGCTCAGAGAGTGAGTGCTTGGAGTGGTGACTAGTGAGTAGCACTGCAGGCATGGAGCAGGCACAATCCTGGGTGGGTCTGCACCACTGTCTATAATTACGGCTCCAGAAAGCGAATGAAACCGGGCTATTAAGACAATATATTCGGAGCAATATGCTAAAATTATTATAAATGGGGAACTACTAGATAATTGTAAAATACAAAAAGGAACTAAACAAGGCTGTCCACTCTCTCCATTACTTTTTATATTAATACTGGAAGTGCTTTGTAGAAGTATTAGAGAAGATGATCAAATACAAGGCCCAAAAGTTGGGAAACAGGAGTATAAACTTAGAGCCTTTGTGGATGATGTAGTGTTCTTTCTAGAAAATCCATTAGAGAAGATTGGAAGACTCTTGGAAAAAATACAACAATTTGGCCAACTGGCTGGGTTTTATATAAATCAGATTAAAACAAAGGTGTTGACAAAAAATATGGATCAGAAATCTAAAGACTGACTTTTTGAAATAAGTGAGCTGAAAGTCGAGAAGAAAATTAAATACTTGGGCGTCTGGTTGACAAACAAAAACTCTTTGTTGTTTTCAAATAATTATATTAAAATATGGAATACAGTAAAAACTGACTTGCAAAGATGGACAAGAATGAACTTATCTTTAATGGGAAGAATTTCAATTGTAAAGATGAATGTTTTACCTAAAATGCTCTTTCTTTTTCAGACAATCCCTATAATCAATACCTTAACTTGTTTCAAGCAATGGCAAAAGGACATAACCAAATTTGTTTGGCAAGGGAAAAGACCAAGAATTAAATTTAAAAATTTAACAGATGCTAAAGAAAGAGGTGGTCTTACCCTGCCAGATTTAAGGTTGAATTTTGATGCTGTTTGTTTGACATGGTTAAAAGAATGGATAACATTAAGAAATCCCAGAATACTTGATCTGGAAGGATTTGATAGAAGGTTTGGATGGCATACATATTTGTGGTATGATAAAACTAAAGTGCATAAAGATTTTCTTAACCACTATGTGAGAAGGAGTCTAATGAGAGTCTGGGTAAAATATAAAAAATGGTTGGAATTTAAAACTCCATTATGGCTATCTACAATTGAAGCCTTAGCACGTAAAGAGATAAATATTCAACCTCATTGGGGTACCTATAGGGATTTGTTATGTTTCCAAGAAAAGGGCTGTAAGTTAAAAAACCTAACTGAAGTACAAAATCTGGTTAGTAACTGGTTTCACTACCATCAGTTAAATGAAATTTATAAGAAGGATCTTAAAGTTGGATTTGAGGATCAAATGTCGAGATTTGAGAAGGAGCTGTGTGAAAATGATGAAAAATTAGTTTCTAAGATGTATAAGCTGCTGCTTCTGGAGGAGACAAGAGATGAAGTGGTTAAAACGACTATGATAAAATGGGCTCAAGATCTGGGTCACAATATAGCTATGGCAGCTTGGGAAAAATTATGGAAAATGGATTTAAAGTTTACCGCATGTTATACCTTAAAAGAAAATTATTATAAGATGATGTACAGGTGGTATTTGACACCCCAAAATGAGCATTAATGTATAAAAATGTTCCAAACAAATGCTGGAAATGTGGACACTGTGAAGGGACTTTTTTTCACATGTGGTGGTCTTGTGGGAAGGCAAAGGCTTTCTGGGATATGATATATAATGAGTTGAAGAAAATTTTTAAAATGACATTTCCTAAGAAACCAGAATCCTTCCTGCTGGGAATAACGCAAGGAGAATTTTCCAGAAGGAATTTAACAATCTTTATGTATGCAACCATGGCGGCTAGAATAGTATATGCACAGAAATGGAAGAACAATGAAATGCCCTCAAAAGAAGATTGGCTGATAAGAACTTTGGAATATGCTGAGATGGCAAAACTTACAGTACTGAAAAGAGATGAAAACCTGGAATGTTTTAAAGAAGATTGGAAACCATTCTTACTATACTTAAAGAACTATTTCTCTAATATTGATTTTTCAGCAGGGTTTGAAATTTAGTAATAATAGCAGGTTGAGTAGAGTAAAATCGAGTTTGCAAGGTACAGGATATATGTTTTGAATTACTATAGCAATGGTTGAATTGTATAATTAGTGATTCGCACAGATTGGCGAGCGGGAAGTCAACATTTGTTTAATTGGAGATTGTTAAGATATTGTAAAAACCAATGCAATTTTAAAAGCAAAAAGAAAGCGAATGAAACCACGGTTATGAAACCACGGTTACATCCACATTAGGACATAACATGGCCACCAAAGGTTCAAATTTGAGTCTGCCGAGACAAACCACAGGTTGCTTTTGCCGCGAAACTACGGTTTAACGCATTTGGATGCAACAGAGTTCCAACCTCTGCCCCCATTTAACTGCGGTTTCACATTATGTGTGAATGTGGCCGTAGGGATATCTCATTGACATAGTTTGTGATGATGTCATCCACCCCAATTCAAAAAGGTGAGTCACAAGTGGGCTAACCTGTAACCTGTTTCTATAGTAGAATATCAAGTGTTCATCTGGAAGAGCATGAAGCATGCTCTCAGACCTGCAGAACTTGTAATGCACTAAACTGAGCACACCCAGTTTATCCCAGTAAACCTCCTAGTTGTGTTGCCTGCCTTGACCTTCAAAAAAAGGATAGTTAAGTGCCTAGAAGGCATTTTAAGTAGAATGTTCTCATGTTGAGACCACAATTTGTGAGAAAGGATGCAGCAGTTGCTAATAGCAAGAGTATTTGCAGCGAACAGCCCTGTTTGATTTAAAGGATAGAACTGAGGCACACACAACTCACCATGAGCAAGTCCTTAACTCAAATCTCCTTGCATCCATCTGCTCTCCTCCAGCTGCTATCCCTTCTCCAGAGAAAAAAATCCACACCTTTGGAAAGTAATCATTAGATTAAGGAGGCTCAGCTCCTGCAGTGTTGGAAAAGGCCCCTCTCAGCTCCTTTCTAGCAAGAAATGACTTGCTTTCATTCCACTGGGGATATAAGGCTCAGACAAACTTGCTTTCACTATTTTTTGTGAAGTCAACGATGTTCAACAAACTTGGCCTGTACCTTTTAAAATTATACCTAAAATGCTTGTGGTATGTTTTAGTTTGTCAAAAGAGACCCTCAACTGCCTCTATGCCAGTAATCCCAAGCATACCTACCTAGGATGCATGTAATTAGTTAGTCTCTTGAAAGGGAAAAGGTTTTCAAAGACCTCCAATAGAGATTTCAGTATAAAAAAGAATACAGGTGGCCCTCATTATTTGTGGGAGTTCCGTTCTTGCCTATAGGTGCTGATGCAGAAACCGTGAATAACAAAACATTGAGTCAATGGGAATTGGGATGTGGGGTTGAGATTAAAAAAAGGTCCAAAAAGCAGAAATAAAGGGAATAATGAATAGTACCTTTCTCTCCAGGCCTCCAGCTCTCCAGAAAGCCCACCCCCCAAACCCACAAATCCTCCACATTGTTGAGATTTTTTCCAAAAATTATTGGGATTTTTTTTAAAGAAAAGGGCAACAACATGGCTCCGTGCTGCAAAATGGTGGCTGCAAATGACATTGCAAGTCATTTCCAGCTACCCAGGAACTGTGGATAGGCGAATTTTGCCTAATTTTTAACCATGGATAAAGATACTGGTCCTTCTGACCCAACCACAAATACACAAAACTGTGGGTGCCAGGACCACAAGTAATGAGGGCCACCTGTATCCTGGAAGAAATAACTGTTATTACTTATTTCCATACTCCTTTATTATTACCAGCTCACGTGCCATGCAGACTTAGGAGGATGGAACAAGAGCTCCATCCTAAGAAGAATCTAACTAACCACTGCACTACTGCAGCATGTGAGGAAGGGAAAATGATTCTTGCTTCTCTCCCCTTCCCATGAAAGCCTTTTTCACATCCAGGAAGGTGTTAATAAAGGTTGCACCACTCTCATAGACATCTTCCTGAACACTAAAAGGTCTTTGGGGGAGCGGGACCCAAAATCTATTTCCCCTCCCCATGCACTGCAGATACATGACAAGCCTCACATACTAAAGCCTCACATGCTGTTAGTAATATTTTTGAGAAGATGGAGCTCTTGCTCCATCCTCCTAAGGCTGTGCAGCATGTCAGCCACCATTATTATCATAATCATGTATAGACATATTTTGTGTCAAGCTCAAGACAAGTCAGAAAGACCTGTGCTTTATTGAGGAGGCTTTGAGTTGGGAATGTTTAATATTGGTCTGTAAAAATTTCATCACAGTCCTTTTTGGCAAGGTGTTTTTGATATATTAAAATTGATTAGATTGTTTTGACAGCTTTACTTCTGCTTGGAGATTCTTACTGTTGCTTTTCTGCAGTAATCAATCTCCAGTATGAAAGATTGCAGGCTGAGGAGGGGGAGGGGGAGGGGAGAGGGAGGGGAACTTTGCAAGATGCCAAAAATCATCTGAACCATAATGAAACACACTGTGCTTGTCTGCTTAGCACTTTCATTGCTCTAAGAGAAATAAAGAAACCAGCCAGTTCTGCTGCAAAAATCTATGGCTTTGGATATATAACCTCTGGCTGGCTGAGAACTCGAAACCCAAATGTGGGGTTAAGAAGGACAAGACATGGAAATTGTCAAATGTAGTTCATCCTCCTTTCTGAAGGAGTCAGCAGGATTATTTGAAAAATTAACTATCGGTTGTGTAAAGCATCACACTACACACACTTAAATAAATGAAAAACACATGTAGTTCGCTGAATGTTCTCCTGCAGGCTCATTACAGAAAATATGAAGCCCATAAAAATGGTAGAGAATTTGTTACACTTGTCTCTCCAACTGAAATATACTTTATATAAAACATACATTAGACTTTCACTGTCCCATATGTGATCCCTGTACAGGAAATCTCAGATTAAATCTCTTGGTATGGAATATTTGGCATGGTTAAAGGATGACTGTGTAAGAATCAAGTTGCTAGAAACAGAGAAATGTAAGCTATGTTTTGAGCCATGACCTTGCTATGGTCATTTTTGCTTACAGAAAATGAAAACCTCTTGTAGGAGGCTGATAGGTACTAAGTGTTCATAGGTTCTCCAACTTCAGTCCCCCACAGGATTATTGCTCATTAGTGCACCAACTTCAGTGCCCCACAGAATTTGATATGCATTGCTTAATTTCTGAAAAATCAAGAAAATATATATTGAGGCGCTTCACATGATAGGTGTGAAGTACCAAATGGGGTTTGTGAGCAGGCTTAGCCCACTCTCCCCACACATTTGAATTTGCTTGTTGCTGGGTGGCCGCATCAGCTGCCCAGACGACCGGCTGCTCCAGTCTGGCACTCCCGTGCCCAGCTGCAACTATGTTTGGAGCTCTGGGGGAAGGAGGAAGCCGCCGCACGGCCCCTCGAATCCCAGGAAGGCACCGCATGAGTGTGCAGTGCCTTCCTTGGCCCCTCCCCTCTCTTCCCACCCCAAGTAATTGCAGCTGACACACGATTAAAAAAACTGAGGTTAATGCTCGCTCCATTAACCTCATTTAGGGGTAGTGTTTCTTAGGCAGGCTAGGCACCAGAGAACCACCAGGCTCGCCCATGAGCCCAGTGGTTCTCATGATTGCTCAAAACCGGGCTGGGCTCCTTTAGCCCAGTTTTGAGCAATGGTGTGAATAACTTCATTCTGTTCTGTGGTGGAAGGTGCCTGCTTAGCTTTGTAGCTGAAGAGGCTGCAGTGCATATACAAGTTATATCAACGGACAGTTGATGCTTAGCAGGAGTAATGCCAAATATACATTTAGCAGCTCATTCAAATGGTCTAGTTACACAGAGTCAGGAACTACCTGTGCTAAGATCTTGAAAACCTGCGTACTGTTGCCTTATGTGGCAGCCAGCTGAATTATAGCATCCTTGCCAGGCATGAAGTGTTACTTTGGCTAATTTAGACAAGACACAGCCCAGCAGAGGTAATCAGGATAGGATTGCATCAAGAGCATGCCCATCTTGATATCACATGATATCTTGATGCACTGTCAGGGCATCCCTTAATTGTGTGAGAGGGATATTTATCTGAATTGCCCCTCTACACACATTCCAAATCTGTTTAAAGACCCCATCTTGATAGTGTGTGCTGGAGTGTATCTCATCCAAATTGGCCCTGTAAGAGTTTGTTCACTGGATTCTTCCGGAGCCAGAAAGATATAAAGGATTGATCTCCTTTTTGGGGTTTTCTCCAATCCAGGCTCTCCTTGGTCCTGGTGTGTTGTGGCTCTCTGGCTTGACTCTTCATCTTCTCTGCCCTTTGGCTTTTTCTTGACTTCTGGCCTGACCTAGACTCTGTTCATGACCACCTTGATCTCTGGTTGATGGTTTGTTCAACTTTGGCTCTTGGCTTCAGCTCTGACTCACGGCTTGTATCCTGGTCCCTATTCTGGTTTTGCTGCTTGGTTTTGTTCCTTGGCTTTGTAGCTGAATCACCACTTCCTTTGTGACCTAGTCCATGGTCTGTTGCTTACTCCTGGTCCTGTGCAGGGTTCAGGCTCCAGTCTACCTTCCAGTTGCTGCCCATGACCCTACACTGACAGAATGTAACTTTGTGGAAATCAATGTTGCTGCAGAAACTCACAAGTGTTTAATAACTATGTTTGAGAAAACCCCATATTGAGTATCTATTTCCAAATGAAAGACATAAGGCAATTACAAATGTAACACATTCCCCATGTAGAAACAATTTGGTGAATGAAAAGAATGTTGCCACCAGCCATGAGAGCAGCGGTTCTGACCCAGTCTGCCTGCTGAAGCATAAGGCTGAGGAGTGGGGATGTTCCGATTGGCCAGGAGGCCTGGGTGAGTGGGATGAGTCAGCTATTCATGCTTGTTTCCACCCAGGTCTTCCCATTCAACTTGTGAGGGGTGTCCTCCTCCTGAAGCACAATGCAGGTTTTTATTGGTCATCCTACTGGGGGCCAAGTAGGAATTTTGTGGCTCTCCATTAATTAGCAAGTTGTGTGTGGGGGGGGTCATTTTTGCCTACCTCACACTTTTTTCTTAATTAGTTTGCATTTCCTGATCACAACTGACAGGTATAGTGTGGTTCTGTGGATGAGGAGTTCTAGTCCTAGAAGCTTTGCAGCTCTGTTAGTCATAGCTGGGGCTTCTCTGTTCAGGGGGACATAATTGGCTATGCAGCGGGTGTGTGTGTGTGTGTGTGCGTACTTTGCCAATACCTTGACCTTGTCAGGTCAGCTTAGAAAGACAGTGAACAGTCTCTGGGCTGCAATGCTACTCTGAGCAGGGGTGTAATTGCTCATTATAAATCATGCTAGAGGCTCATAGCTGGGGCTTTGCTCTAGACTGGACTCACATTGTTGGGGGTAGGAATACCAATCTCCATGCTGCTCTAATTACCTGTTGAATTTGAATAAGGTTGTGGTCCTTTGCATCCAATTTCTGTTTCGTGTCTTCATTGGCGTGGAGGCAATATATAGATCAACGCATAATCATCATGTACTCAAAATTTATTCATGTGTAAGTGCTTTGTCCTAATGTGTATTTGTGATGAAACAGATACGTGTTCAATGTCATATATGTAAACTACATCTGGTTTTCTGTAGGAATTAAATCATGTCTGTAAAGATAGGATGAGGCACCAGGACAACAAACTGAAGAGATAATAATAAAGTCTAGCAGCTTTTCTGGCAGAGGTAACCTTCCAAAATCATTTATTGAAGGAGAAAGTCAGTTGAAGACACTATGCTTTATTAAGCTTAAATTTTTTAGCTCTTGACATCGGAAGTTTGTATTAATGGGTCTCCTTACAAAGAGGACCGGCAAGTTATTCCAATTATTTTAATATGTGTGTTGTATTTTCCATTCTCATGGAACATGGACTTTCCATTAGAACTCAGCCAAAATAGGATACTATTTTGCAAATAAAAGCCCCCCTCCCACATTTTTAGCATTTTTTCACACCTTGTAATGAAATATTATTAAACTGCCTGGAGAGTGTATATCAGGTGAAAAAGGAACTCATTCCCATTGCCAAGGCAACTTGGTCAAAATTTTCTTGCATTTGGAAGACAGGTACTCATCCAGATGGGTATTTGATTTGACTAATAAGTACTGTATGGCCTATGGCTGTAACAAATTGATTGAACTAATAAGTAATGCAGTGCAAATGAATTAGAATTGGATAGTTCATTGCATATCAGATAATGGGCCAGTTTAGAGTAACTCCCCCCACAAACTGGCCTATGATTAAAACAGGAATGTGCATGAGTTCACACATCCTTTTGTCTTCTCATGAGCTCCTGACATCCTCCTGGCACATTGGGGTGTGGGAGTTCATTTGAAGCAATCCTCTACACACTACATATTTTTGTTTTGGACCAGCTTCCACCATGTGATTAAGAAGTGGGATGCACCAAGAGTCCTCCCATCCTGATGCCTTTTCCAGATACCCTGACATTCCTTTATCACTTGTGTGGAGGTTAGTCCAAACCAGGGATTCTCAACAATGGTTCTTCAGATGTTATTAGACTTCAGCTCCCATAATCCCCAGCCCCAGTGGCCTTTGGTTGGGGATTATGGGAATTGAAGGCCAAAAACATCTGGGGACCCAACGTTGATAATCCTTGGTCAAAACTGCCATTTTATATGAAACTCAAATACTGGTTTAAGTCAGGAGGACATCAGAACATCTGGGAAAGTCGTTAGTAGAGATGCTGCACATCTCTCTACTTAATTGTATGGATTGGTTCTGGGAGGGAAAGTATCATTCATTATTAGTATAGCGTTAGGAGGAAGGATAAAGTTCAACCCAGCCCAATGTCTCTCTTCTCTACTACCTCACTTATCCAAATGTGAGAGAACATTAGCCAAGTTTCCTCAGCAGCAGGGAGCTTTTCCTTTTGCCTCACATTCACTCAGCAATAGCAAATCAGAAGAACCACTTTTGCAAACAGGCACATGAAACAATAGAAGGTATTTCATGAGAGATGTATGTGGCATCTTTTTGAGTGAAAATTGAACCTCATAAAAATTCAGCACTATTTACCACATACATTAGGATTCAAAATATATGTGTAAAAAGTTGTTTCTCCCCCACTCCTGATTATATCATAAGAAAATAAGAACAGCCCTGCTGGATCAGGCCCGAGGCCGATCTAGTCCAGCATCCTGTTTCGCACGGTGGCCCACCAGATACCACTAGAAGCCACAGACAGGAGTTGAGTGCGTTCCCTCTCTCCTGCCATTACTTCCCTGCAACTGGTACTCAGAGGCACCCTGCCCTTGATGCTGGAGGTGGCCCACAGCCCTCCGACTAGTAGCCATTGATAGACCTCTCCTCCATGAAGTCATCCAAACCCCTCTTAAAGCCATCTGGGTTGTTGGCTTATCTCATAGCTTTTGTTGACCATTTGGAGATTAACTGCTTTTTATGAATTTCTTGTACCTTTAAAAGGTTGCAGGGACAGAGAATGCAACCAAGATAGATGGCATAAGGAGCAATAAGCTATATTTACATTGCAAAACATGTTGCATTCTTTGAACACTAATTGCCCACATGTGTTATATTGTCATATTGGGTCTTATTAAACAATAATGAATTATGGAATATAAGGTCATGCAATATAAATAGACTGAATACAATGTACCATGTTGTATGAAATAGATGTGGAAAGGAAAATATTTATTAATAATAATAATAATATTAATATTAATGCACTTCAAATGGTCAATAACGCGAAACTATTCAACACCAATGAAACAAAGCAGGCCCACAAGAAAGAACAATTCAAGAACCAAGCAGAATAATGGAAAAATAAGCCCCTGCATGGTCAATATTTGCACAATATAAGTGGAAAATCAAATATCACCAAGACCTGGCAATGGCTTAAGAATGGCAACTTGAAGAAAGAACCAGAGGGTTTAATACTGGCTGCACAAGAATAGGCACTAAGAACAAATGCAATAAGAGCAAAAGTCAAAAAGTCAACAACAAACAGCAAGTGCCGCCTTTGTAAAGAAGCAGATGAAACAGTGGACCACCTAATAAGCTGTTGTAAAAAGATCGCACAGACTGACTACAAACAAAGGCATGACATGGTAGCAGGGATGATACACTGGAACATCTGCAAAAAATACAAGCTACCTGTAGCCAAAAATTGGTGGGACCATAAAATTGAAAAAAGTGGTAGAAAATGAAGATGTAAAAATATAATGGGACTTCCGACTACAAACAGACAAACATCTGCCACACAATACACCAGATATAACTGTAGTCGAGAAGAAAGAAAAACAAGTCAAAATAATCGACATAGCAATACCAGGGGATAGCAGAATAGAAAAAAATCACCAAATACAAAGATCTACAAATTGAAATTGAAAGGCTGTGGCAGAAAAAGACCAAAATAATCCCAGTGGTCATTGGCGCCCTGGGTGCAGTTCCAAAAGACCTTGAAGAGCACCTCAACACCATAGGGGCCACAGAAATCACCAGCAGCCAATTACAAAAAGCAGCTTTACTGGGAACAGCCTATATTCTGCGACGATATCTATAACAACTGACAATAAAATTCTGGCATCCCAGGTCCTTGGGAAGGACTCGATGTCTGGATAAAACAAACGAGTCAATAACACCTGTCTGACTGTGTAAATAAGAAATAATATGATTTCTATACTGCCCTTCCAAAAATGGCTCAGGGCAGTTTACACAGAGAAATAACAAATAAATAAGATGGATCCCTGTCCCCAAAGGGCTCACAGTCTAAAAGAAACACAAGATAGACACCAGCAACAGTCACTGGAGGTTCTGTGCTGGGGGTGGATAGGGCCAGTTATTCTCCCCCTGCTAAATAAAGAGAATCACCACGTTAAAAGGCGCCTCTTTGCCAAGTTAGCAGGGAAACAATTACAATTTTTGGCCAGCTGTAGCTTTTTTAAACTTAGAGTTCAGGTAGATTATGTATAGATATAGATTTCTAGTTATTTCTCATTTCAAAAATCTTTATCAAGTTTTTTTTTTTTAATTGGCCCTGGTAAGGCTAGTAAACATGTTTAACTGTCATTACTGTGTCAAGAAAGCCCATGTCTTTAAGAACCTTCCAATACTTTATGAATTCTTAACCTATCAGAAGATCATAACGTTATAATATCATTTCAAAAATATTATTATCTGCACATAATAGTTTTGACAAGTAGTTGTGACACTGGGTAAGTGACTTTTTAATTGCAGTCATGAAAATTATTGTTGTAATGACTGACATTCAGACTAAGTTATGTGCATTGAATAACATTTCAGGTGTATAACAGGGAAGGAGCAATTTTTACCAACTCATCCTTCTTCTTGTGCGTCTTAAAAATATGTCCCTGAGGGTCCTGCAAGGCACAGAGAACTGCAGAGGGAAAAGAAGACAGGTGGAAACTAGCCTTCTCCTGTTGCACATGTGCACACAAACAGTATTCATCCAACATGAGCAACTTTAGTCTGGATGTCAGTCATGATAGCCAACTGAAACATGACTGATAAATTTCATAAGGACATAAGAACAGCCATGCTGGATTAGGCCCAAGACCTACCTAGGCCAGCATCCTGTTTCACCCAGTGGCCCACCAGATGCCTCCGAGAAGCCCACAGGCAGGGGATGAGGGCTTGCCCTCTTTCCTGCTGTTGCTCACCTGCATCTGGTATTTAGCAACATATTGCCTCTGAGGCTGGAAGTGGGCTATAGCCACCAGACTGGTAGCCATTGATAGACCTGACCTCCATGACTAACACTAACCATAACTCCATGACTAACACTAACATGTCCCCCATGACCTGTTATCCATGACTAACATGTTTTTGTTGCTAACATATTCAGAGTGCTATGACATATGGGCTGCATCCGTATGTAACGTGGAACCGTGGAACCAACTTTTGAGTGTACTGGAGAGCATCAGAGAGGTGCGGGAACTGGCTATGTGGGCTTCCTTCTTGCTTGAAAGACAGCCCACACAGCCATTCAGGGAGGGAAGTAGAGAGGAGTTTTCTTCCTCAACTTCAGTGCTGCATTCAGATGGCAGGGAGGTTCTCTGTACCCTTGGTTTGGAGCAGTGGAACTCACTACAAATCGAGTTCAAATTGGAGTCTCGTCAGTGCAGCTTTGGGTTGTGCTACCAATGGGACGAGTTGCACACATTCAGACATAATGTTAAGGAAACTTCACGTCCCTGCAACTCCAGTCCCCTGTTATGTGCAAATATGTCCGCAGTCTCTGTTGAGAAGAAGGATGTTTTATCCCCCAGAACATAGTGAGAATACCAGTAACTATCCATACTTGTATTTGAAGCATAGAAAGAGTAGTTTAAGAGTTCATTGTAGAATCCAAGAAAAACTTGGTCCTACTTCTAAATGTAATGTGGCCTACAATAGCAGTAATATCTATGCATTGTGTAGGAATCTGCAGGAAGAAAGCTGCAGGAATGTTTTCCCCTTTCTTATGAAAAGGAAAAGAAGATGAATGCATACACTACATGTTATTTCAATCTCACTTTCCCAATGAATTTACTAATATTTTCAGGTTTTATAACCATTTTATTTGATGAAAATTAGATACTATGTGTTTAAGGTTTCCCATGCATGATGATTGTTCAGCTGTTTCCTACTTTTTTTCAACAGGCTGTGAAGGAGATGGAAAAACCAATCACATTTCAGAATTCAGAAAAGGTCAAGACAGTATACTTGATAAATATATGAGGCATTATAACATTTTTTGTATCTAATTTTTATGTCTTGCACCACATTAATCTTATCTCATAAATTAACTACTTTAATAAGAATTGGAAATAGAACAGATTTGACACCTTTTCCTGCATAATTTTTAGACTCTAGATGTGTGAAACTCACCTTAACAGGCATATATTGTTTCTATGCTAACAAAAGTTTTAAATGAGGCTAAATTTAAGGACTACAACAAAAATGGAGGCTAATTTTAGCACTCTGGTACCTTAGAAGCTATTTTCTCTTTTGCATAAGTTGGACAACCATCCCTAGAATTTTGTGATACTCAGTCTATGTACTTCATTGTAAGATGAACCAGTGTGGTGTAGTTGTAAGAGTGCTGGACTAGGACTGGGGAGACCTGAGTTCAAATCCCCATTCAGCCATGATACTTGCTGGGTGACTCTGGGCCAGTCACTTCTCTCTCAGCCAAACCTACTTCACAGGGTTGTTGTGAGGAGAAACTTAAGTATGTAGTACACTGCTCTGGGCTCCTTGGAGAAAGAGTGGGATCTGATGTCAGAGAAAGGTAGAGCTGAGTGTCATCTGCATATTGATGACACTTCAGTCCAAATCTCCTGAAGACTAGGGATGTGCAAACTGGTTCGAGGTTTGAAAAAAAAACCCATTCGCAAATTTTTATTTATTTATTTTAAAAAATTACCTGTAGCCCATTCGGGCAGCTTCCTAAAGGCCATGGGGGATGGTCTGCAAAGGTTCCCCCTCCCCCCACTGGCCTCTTAATTCACCTCCGCAGCCCGTCCCGGGCTGATTTTCAGGCCTGTTTGGGCCTGCAAAGATCGGCGTGGTGGCCATTTTGGAGGCCACCGCACATGCTCAAATGGCCTCTGCGAGGTCCTAGGCCATGCCAGGCCTCACAGAGGCCATTTGAGCATGCATGGCGGCCTACAAAATGGCCACCATGCCGATCTTTGCAGGCCCGAATGGGCCTGAAAATCAGCCTGGGATGGGCTGCAGTGGTGAATTAAAGGCCAGTGGTGGGAGGGGGAACTTTTGCAGACCCCCCTGGGGCCTTTAGGAAGCCCCCCCAAAGGGGCTAAAGTTAAAAATATTTTTTTTAATTTGAAAAAATAAGAATTTGCAAACGCCCTGGACTGGACTGGACTGGACCGGACTGAGGGGCGGGGGGTTTGCGGGATGCCGGACCAAACTGGCCCAGTCTGGTTTGGGTGCAGTTGGCACCCGAACCAGGCCAGCTGGTTCTGTGTACACCTCTACTGATAACCACTTCCAGCAGTTTCATGTATATGTTAAACAACACAGGGAACAATACTGAACCTTGCAGGACCCCATAGGCCAGAGGCCAAGGAGTCGAACAGAAGTTCCCCCTTCTGGAACCTCCCTGCAAGAAAGGACCAGAACCACTCCAATATACCACCCCTGATCCCAATACCTGTACCTGGGAGAGCACCTTCTTCTGCATGATCCCCACTGCACATTAAGATCATCAAAAGAGGTCCTTCTCCGTATACTGCCAGGCCCATCTGGTGGTGACTCGGGAGTGGGCCTTCTCTGTAGTAGCTCCTGGTCTACATTCATGGCTTAACATCTTTATCAGCTTTTACAAGAACCCTTAAGACACACTTTTTAAGCTGGGCTTTTAGGAATCTCTGAATGTTTTAAATTTTTAAGTGCTGTAATCTTTGCAAGTTTTTAATTTTTTAATTTTTATTTGATGGTGGCTTTATTCTTTTTCTATTTTTGTGAACCGCCTAATGCCTTTGGAGTCAGGCAGTATATTAAACAAACAAACAAACACACAAACAAACAAACAAACAAACAAACAAACATATACCTGAGAGGCGGTTCAGACGGATACCATGGTTGATGGTATCAAATGCCTCTGAGAGGTCCAGCAGAACCAACATGGACGTACTCCCCCTTGCTAGTTCCCAGTGTAGGTCATCCACCAGGGTGACCAAGGCAGTTTCAGTTCCAAACATAGGGCAAAAGCCAGATTGAAAAGGGTCTATATCCGTATCAATATAAAAGCCATAATAACATACAATGACATAATAATAAAGCACAGAGGTTTTAAAAAAACACAAGCACAAAAGTAAAAGATGTCTTGAAAAGGCTTCTCCATCCCTTTTTGAGGCACAGCATGTGCATATACAGGTAGGTTGCACAAACAACTCCCAATTTATTTGGCAGAGTCACATGGGTTTCAGGCCTTTCAGAAAACACCCATATGGAACTTTTATGCTACACCAGGAACAAGAGTAAAGCATCTGTGCAGCATTACTGACAGTCGCTGTTGCAGGTAGCACTGGGATATGAGGCCTCTGGTGGGAGAAAAAGGCCTGTTTTGCACTTAAGTTTGATCTTGTGGGCTCTGAGGGCAAAGTGCTGAGCATAAGATTGAGCTGTTGGTTACAAACTTCAGATAATATATAGGGATGCTGTGAAGAGAACCAGTATGATATATCTCATAATGTGGGAGGGATCCCCCGCCCCCACCCCCCATTAATGAGCTTTTCTGCTCTTTTGCTTTTTGTTTGGTATTAGGAATAAGCTCTTTCTTTTGACTAAAAGCTGATGATGCTATGTCTCTTTTGATCTTGACAAAGGCCAGAGTCCTTTTGAATGTTTTCTGTTCCTTCAGCCTTCACCCGCCCCCCGCCCCGCTTCTTTCTCAGGTAGGATATATCACATCTAATTCTATTGAAACTCAGCCAAAGGTCAGTCCTGTGCAGGAGTGATACAGGATTAATATGTCAGTAAATTGCTCATCACTCCCTGACATGAGAAATAGCTGGACTGACAGAGTGCTGGCAGATGAGCCTGGAGCCAAGGAAGCTTTCAGCTAAAGGGGATTAAGACTGCGGCTAAGCCTTATGAGCCTTTGACTATGCCAGCTTGAAAATGACCTGAGAAAGCCCTACCCTTTCCTTGTATTTGCATACACTCTCTCCTAAACTGTACTTTTTAACATTTTTTCAAGGCCTTTCTTTCACAGAAAATTTAGGCCAAGTTTTCTCCATGACTCAGTTTTTATTTCCCGTGCAAATGACTGCCTACTAACTACTAACTGTCACCTTAAGGAGTATTTGTGAATCTGCTGTCAATTAATCTGCCATCATTGCCACTTGAGGGCATTGGCAGAAAAAATGAATGTGGAAATGTCTACAAGTTACTTCATTTTTCCATTAAAATATGGATTTTACTTCACAGTTGTTAGGAGCCAGTGATCTCAATTTTCTTGGAATGTCACTTCTTTACATATTCTCCTTACATATGCTATAGGGCTTCTTAATTGGTTGCTTTTGCACCTTTCTTATTTCCTGGCTCAGAATGGATTCACTTTCCATGAGGTAATGTTTTTTTCTACAATGAAACTCATGTGGAATTCATAAAGAATGTCACACATCAAGGCGGGGAGGAGAGAGGTGAATCAAATTGGTAAGAAGAAATGGGTGTTTTAAAATGGAGAAAAGGGTTTAAAGGGGATATTAGGGGAGACGAGGTACAAAAAGTCCATTTTTAGTGAAAGTGACTTGATTGGTCATCTTGATGGAAGCAGGCTATGAAGAATCCTTCACTTGCTCTGACTTTGGGCTAACTAAAGCTGAGTGAGCACGGCTGCAGTCTGAACAATGTATACTTGGAAATAAATCAAAAGTAAGCAAAAGTAAGTCTTAAAAATAATTTTTAAAAACAGAACCTTAAAGGCTGAAATGTCACATGGTTCATTGTTGTTTTGCTGCAACAGATGACTATGACCACCTCTTTTGAAACTATTACCTTAAAAATCAATGGATCCCACTTATGTCTGAATACACATGCTACAGATCAGGTTGTAAGACTGATTTAGGAGATTAGCTCAAATCATGCTGGGATAACTGAACAGATCGTATGTTGGTCAGAATAGATACTGGTCAGGGTCTTTTTTCAGTATCCCTCTATTGCCACATAGACACCACATGCAGGCTGATTGAAAAATAGGCCTGTGTTGCAACACATAGGGCAAGAAAAGTGTATGCTCTGGGAACTTTACAGTGAGGGATAGCCTAGGTACTGATGTGCAGACAATACAAAGGAGAGACAACAAGCTTCTAATGCAAAATACTGGATATTTATTGATATGAAGGGCAATCAAAATATACATTCTCATTTGAGGAAAAATAGAATGGGTACCTAACTGTAGGAATGTGCACGGTTCAGCCCGGCACAATGCAAAAGACTGCCGGACCGGTCCGGCGGTCCGGCTGGGCGGGGGACTGTTGCTTTAAGCGGGGGGGTGGTAGTACTTAACCCCCCCCCCCCGCCGCTCTTCCCCCTCCGGCGCTCGTCATTTGAAAAATCTTCTTGGGGCGGCAGAGTTCCCCTGCCGCCCCTACACCCGTCGTTGTTTGTCAAGCCTTCAAAGAGACGAGCACTAGCGGCGTGCATGTGCCCTACGTGGTGTGCGCGCTCGTCTCTGACGTAGGCGGTGCACACGCCGCCTACGTCACAGCGCACGCGCTGCCTACATCAGAGAAGAGCCTGCGCAGGGCGCATGCGTGCCGCTAGTGCTCATCTCTTTGAAGGCTTGACAAACAACAACGGGGACAGGGGCGGCAGAGGGGCGGGGGGGGGGGAAGTACTACCCCCCCGCTTAAAGCAACAGTCCCCCCCCCCCCGTGCTGGACCGGGGGTGCACTAGACCATGCACACACCTACCTAACTGTAATGTTAGCAAACCAAATTGTTAACGTGGAGAATTTCAATAAACTAATCTTGCTTGCATAAAGAACAACACAGAAAAGCAACACATTCATTGAAATGAATGGAAAAATCTGTTGCTAGCTCTGCTTTTTCTGCAGTCTCCCAGAAGCTTCTCTGCTTATGTCTGAGATTGTAGGCGAATGGGTCTCACTTCTGACATACTCAGGAGCCTCACAGGACCGTGAACTCTCAGTTTGTTGGCATATTGGGGAACAGTCACTTAGTACGCAGTAGGATGGTTACCCCTAGATTCAGCAGCTGCAAAAGAGCCAAATTGAAAGGGAGCTCATCTCACACCTTCCCCATGATGGGGCACCTCAGTAGACTCCTGAAGTTAGCTCGCAACAGTTAACTGTTCAAGGTCTCTCTGCACCATTGACCTTCCTTTGATTTACCTCCCCTCCACAGGAGCCTCAAATGAGCTAAAAGTCAATGAGGCTATTCACATGATGGGAGAACCACTGGGCTCAGCTGTGAGCCCAGTGGCTCTTAAGCAGGTAACCCGCTAATCTACCCCTGCCCTTAAACCAGGTTTGTGGAGCAAGTGCTCCGCAAACCCGATTTTTAAAATTGTGTGTTGCCATGGCGCGGCTCTCTGCCACAGCAACTCATGAGGAGACCCCTGACCGGGAGGCTGAAAAGCAGCTTCCCGGCTTGGGGGTCTCTCCAGCATGCCCTGCGCACTCACTCAGGGCGTGCTGGAGCTTCCGAGGGCCATGCAGCCTCCAAACTCCCAAGCCCCCACCGGCTCAGTGAAGGAGCCGAAAGTCGTGTGGGAGGCCACTTGAAGCAGACTGACTGCTTGTCTGTGGGCAAAGTGGGCTAAGCCTGCTCTCCCCGCTAACCCTCTCCAGGCAGCTCCCACTGATCGTGGAAACCACCTCAATTATCTCAGCAGGGTAGTCAGATAAGGCTCCGGGATGTGCATTCCCTCCTTATCAAAAAGAAGGCTGGAGTGGGCAATAGGATCCCATAAATGTACCCATTAAAATGCTGATTAGTTCACTAGGTGTTTCCGACTGAAGAGTTCTTGTGTTTGCATATTCAGCCACTCCATTTGCAGCATCCTATTCACTCATTGAGGTGCTTCACATGACTGGTGTGAAGCACCATTAGGGGTAGCACAGGGAGAGCAGGCTTAACCCAGTCTCCCCGCACACAGACAGGGGACCTTCCTGGGGTGGACGGATTGGCCACCAAAATGACTGCCAGATCTGTCATGGAACTGGCAGGGGTGGTGGGGATAGGGGGCCAGCCAGCTCCCAGAAGTTCCAGGATGACCCGCGCAAATGCGCAGGGCATTCTGGAGAGACCCCTGGGGCCGCGAGGCTTGTTTTAGCCTCCTGGTGGGGGTCTCCTTGTGTGTTGCCACAGTGTAGAGCTGCGTTGTGGCAGCACATGATCAACAAAATGGTGTTAGTGGAGTGCTCGCACTGCTAACCTCATTTAAGGGGAGGGGTAGTTTTTGCGGTTTGCTGCCAGGAGCTGCGTGGCTCCTGTGGCAGTTGGCAGCTCCCGTGGCAGCAGACAACCAGGGGAAATTCGGCTAGGCTCCCTTAGCCCAATTTTCCCTGGTTGTGAGTATAGCTTCATTGTGTTGTAGTGCTGCATGGCAGACACAAAGAATGGGATCTTTTTAGATTCCCCAGAATGACTGTAGTCAAGAAAAAAAGTTGATTGGAATGTTGCCCCAGGACATGTTCTTGGGTATATCAAACCCCAGTGCAGTGATCCAGTGTGGTCCTTTGTGACCCACACACACCTTGGAGTTACCAGCAGCTTGGGCAATCTGCTGCTCACATGCCATCACACCAAGCTGTGTTCAGCTTTTTGTGCCAATTTCCAGATCAGTTATCTGGCCAAACCTGATCTGCCCAGTCTTCCTTGCCAACACAGGAGGCTGGTTCCACAGAAAAGGCATCCTTGTGGATTCACCTCTGTTATCTAACACCTCCAACCTTCTCATCCCTGCTTCTGACCGAGCTATCCCTGAGGATCAAGGTCCTTCAGTTGTCCAGGCAGCCCCAAGGTTTATGCACCAGTAGAAGCTAAGGTAACATGAATGTTTCCACTTAGCTGGGCCCATTTCTATCCTGCTCCTTCTTCTTAAATCCAGCCATCTCCTTCTCTAAGCCTCTTTTTCTAGCCCACCTGGGAATTCATACCATTAGGACTAAGCTAAAATGCCTCCTTGCAGTTGAACATACCTTTAATAGGATTGCTTTAACCACACATTTCTTTCAGCTGTACCCCTCCCTTCAATAAATTCTTCTTTTGATTTTTGAAACTTCAGCCTTGTCCAGTTGTCCAGTCAGTCCAGTCCACAACTTTGCAGAAATTTAATCTGATGTGGAACTGTCCTATCCAGAGCTAATTTCCCCACACAAAGCCTGAACACAACTTTTGGGGTGTATACCAATCATCCTGGGGCAGTTCCATTAGCAAATCACAGATTGTTAAAAGATGCAACTCCTGGAGAGTCTTTTTATTATAGCTGCTTAACATGGCCACGCTATGTGGAGATGGTTTATGAGACAGGAGGAAGGTTTATTTGTTTATATTTATATACTGCCCTTCATCCCAAGACCCCAGGGCAGTTAACAAAATGATAAAACAATACAATTCAATAAAATATAAAAACAAGATAAAACAATAACATACAATAAAAACATAAAAAAGAAGAAAATAGCTATTTTTTTTTAAAAGGAGGGCTGTAAAATAGGAAAGTATAGACAAAATACATTAATGCAATGCGGCTGCATTTCAGGTGACTCAGATGGCTTAAATCAGCTGCTGCTGCATGTAGTGCAAAAGGTGCGGGGCCAGGCTAGATTTTGCAAGAAGATGAGCGCAAGAGGGTTAGGCTCCCAGTTTCACTATAACTTAAGCAGACAAGGGATGGGGATTTTTGGAGGGTTAAGTCAGTTCACTATGCCTTCATTTGACAAACAGGATGAATGGGTTTGGAAATCTTTAGGGCTCATCCACAGAATGCACACACTATATGGGTTTTCAGTGGGTTGGATGGTCAAAGTTACAAGGGCAATCTCAGTACCTAGCAACAGCAAACTACATGGATGGTTTTTCCTTGGGATCAGTGCTGATGTACCTAAACAATACCCACTAACCACTAACATGTAGGTTAGGGACAAATGAATTAAGGGGCTCCCAGGAGTTCCACTTTACTGGTAAAAGATAGAAAAGGGGAAATTTATTTATTTATTTATTTATTTTTGCATTTATATACCGCCTTTCATTAAAAAGATAACCCCAAGGCGGTTTACAAAAGTTAAAAACATACAATAAAAACACAATAAAAACATCATGTTAAAAGTACAAAAACATATAAAAACAGGCATAAAAACAACACAACAAATACAACAAATAGGAACACAGAGAAGCCGCAGTAGAAAACAATCATGTAAAAGCCTGGGTAAAAAGCCAAGTCTTTAAAAGCTTTCTAAAAGCCGTGATGGAGTCCGAGGAAAGAATGGCCACTGGGAGAGCATTCCAGAGCCTGGGGGCAGCAACAGAGAAGGCCCTGTCCCGAGTGCACGACAACCGGGCCTCCCTCATTGTCGGCACCCAGAGCAGGGCCCCCTCAGATGTCCTCGTCCAGCGGGCAGCAACCCTTGGGAGCAGGCGGTCCCTCAAATACCCTGGGCCCAAACCGTTTAGGGCTTTAAAGGTCAAAACCAGCACCTTGAATTGGACCCGGAAACGAACCGGCAGCCAGTGCAGCTCTTTCAAAATGGGGGTGATATGTTCCCAACGGGCAGCTCTGGATAAAACCCTCGCTGCCGCGTTTTGCACTAGCTGCAGTTTCCGGATATTCTTCAAGGGCAGCCCCACGTAGAGCGCGTTACAGTAATCCAGCCGCGACGTGACTAAGGCGTGGGTAACCGTGGCCAGATCTGCCTTCTCGAGAAAGGGACGCAGCTGGCGCACCAGCCGAAGCCGTGCAAAGGCACCCCTGGCCACCGCCTCCACCTGAACCTCCAAAAGCAGAGCCGGGTCCAGTAGTACCCCCAAGCTGCGTACTTGCTCCTTCAAGGGGAGTGCAACCCCATCCAGAACCGGTAAAATCTCCTCATCCCGATTGGCTCTCCTACTGACCAACAGTACCTCCGTCTTATCCGGATTCAATTTCAGTTTGTTAGCCCACATCCAACCCATCACGGCCTCCAACCCCCGATTCAGGACATCCACCGCCTCCCTAGGATCCGATGACAAGGAGAGATAGAGCTGAGTGTCATCCGCATATTGCTGACAACTCAGTCCAAATCTCCGGATGACCTCTCCCAGCGGCTTCATGTAGATGTTAAACAGCATGGGGGACAAGACCGATCCCTGCGGGACCCCACAGGCCAACGGCCACGGGGCCGAGCAGTAGTCCCCCAGCACCACCTTCTGAACCCTCCCCTCAAGAAAGGACCGGAACCACTGCAACGCAGTGCCTCCGATTCCCATACTCGAGAGGCGGCCCAGAAGGATACCATGGTCGATGGTATCGAAGGCCGCCGAGAGGTCCAGCAGAACCAACAGGGACGCACTCCCCCTGTCTAGTTCCCGGCGTAGGTCATCCACTAGAGCGACCAAGGCAGTCTCAGTCCCATACCCGGGGCGGAAGCCAGATTGAAAAGGGTCCAGATAATCCGTATCATCCAAGACCCTCTGCAGCTGGGACGCCACCACACGCTCCATCACCTTGCCCAAAAAGGGGAGGTTAGACACAGGTCTATAGTTGTCCAGGTTGGAGGGATCAAGGGAGGGCTTTTTTAATAGAGGTCTTACCACCGCCTCCTTGAGGCACGATGGCATCCTGCCCTCCCTTAACGAAGCATTAACGATCACCTCCAGCCATCTACCTGTCCCCTCCCTGGCAGCTTTTATTAGCCATGAAGGGCAAGGGTCAAGAGCGCACGAAGTCGCCCGCACACTGCCCAGGATCTTGTCCACATCCTCAGGCCGCACCAACTGAAAAGAATCCAACACAACGGGACCAGATGGTACCAGAGGCACGTCTGCCGGAACTGCCAAAACTCTGGAGTCCAGGTCAGCACGGATGCAAGCGACTTTATCTGCAAAGCGACAGGCAAACCGATCACAAAGAGCCGTAGATGACTCCTCCCCCATTGTCCGGGGGGATGTGTGGAGCAATGTTTTCACCACACGAAACAGCTCTGTTTGCCTGCACTGAGCAGACGCAATGGAGGCGGAGAAAAAACATTTCTTCGCCGCCCCCACCGCCACGGCATAGTCCCTAAAATGGGCTCTAGCCCGTGTTCGATCGGATTCGTGACGACTCTTCCTCCAGCGTCGCTCCAGCCGTCGTCCGAGTTGCTTCATCGCCCTAAGCTCCGAGGAAAACCAAGGAGCAGAATGGGCTCCACCAAGCCGGAGAGGGCACTTGGGGGCAACCGTGTCAACAGCCCTGGCCATCTCTCCATTCCAGAGATCAACCAAGGCCTCGACAGGGTCACCAGCTCTGGACACTGGAAACTCCCCGAGGGCCGTCTGAAATCCAAGCGGATCCATAAGCCTCCGGGGGCGGACCATCTTAATCGGCCCACCACCCCTGCAGAGGGCAGACGGAGCAGTCAAACTAAACCCCACCAGGTGATGATCTGTCCATGACAAAGGAGTGATCTCAAATTCCCCCACCTCCAGATCATTTATTTCCCGATCGGCAAAAACCAGATCCAGAGTGTGTCCCGCCACGTGGGTAGGGCCCGATACCAACTGAGACAGGCCCATGGTTGCCATGGAGGCCATGAAATCCTGAGCCGCACCCACTAAGGGGACCTCAGCGTGGACATTGAAGTCCCCCAAGACAATAAGCCTGGGGGAACCCAAGGCCACCTCCGAGACCACCCCCGCCAGCTCAGGTAGGGAGACTGAAGTGCAGCGGGGTGGTCGGTACACCAGCAGAATCCCCAGCCTATCTCGGAGGCCCACCCTCAAGGACAAACACTCGAAATTCTGAGATTGCCTGACTGGGCACCTGGAAACGGGGAGGGTCTCTCGAAAGATGACCGCAACGCCTCCTCCCCGACCCTTGAGGCGGGGCTGCTGCACGATCTGGAAACCTGGAGGACAAAGCTGAGAGAGACCAACCCCGCCCAGCGCATCCAACCAGGTCTCCGTCACGCATACCAGGTCAGCACGCTCATCCACAATCAAATCGTGGATGAGAGATGTTTTTGCGTTAACTGACCTGGCATTTAGCAGCAGCACCCTAATCCTTGAGGGAGTGTTCACAGAGCTCCCTGGGGTCAGAGGGTTGGGGGAAGGGCCAGAAAAAGGAACAGGCCTCAATTGCCTGGACCGTTTTCCCCTGTAACGGCCTGCCCAACTCCCACCGCCATATCTCCCACTGCCCGCTACCCGTGATATTGCCGCCCCCACTCCAGACCTACTTTTTTGCTCTCCTAGACACATCTCCCCAGACTATTCCACCACGGCTACTTGGCTTAATTTAAAACCAAGACCAGACTCATACAGTCCCTGCTGACTTCTTGCTTGGTGGAAGATGGATCGTCAAGGCAGGAGGAAAAGGTCTTCAGGGCTCCAGGCAGCTCGCCCCACGGCTGAGAGCCCTTGTGCTCTCGCCCTTCGGCTCACGCCCCTGGCCCAGCCCCAGCTTTAAAGGCACAGAGGCTGAGGGTAGATGGCACACACCTGGAGAAAGAGGTGGGGCAGAAGCCCAAACACAGTCACTGCCCTGCCAAGATGTTCCCTCTTCCCTTCCTCAGTCCCTGGCCCAGCCCCAGCTTTAAAGGCACAGAGGCTGAGGGTAGATGGCACACACCTGGAGAAAGAGGTGGGGCAGAAGCCCAAACACAGTCACTGCCCTGCCAAGATGTTCCCTCTTCCCTTCCTCAGTCCCTGGCCCAGCCCCAGCTTTAAAGGCACAGAGGCTGAGGGTAGATGGCACACACCTGGAGAAAGAGGTGGGGCAGAAGCCCAAACACAGTCACTGCCCTGCCAAGATGTTCCCTCTTCCCTTCCTCAGTCCCTGGCCCAGCCCCAGCTTTAAAGGCACAGAGGCTGAGGGTAGATGGCACACACCTGGAGAAAGAGGTGGGGCAGAAGCCCAAACACAGTCACTGCCCTGCCAAGATGTTCCCTCTTCCCTCAATAGAAGGAGAAATAGAAATAGAAGGAGCAAGGAATCCTTGTTCTAAAGTGGGTGATTATGGGAAGGGGCTATATCTCTACCTGTTTTGCAGCTTTGCCTTGTGTTGGAATGATGTGCTGGGAAATTTTCCTGCCAAGGGGAAACTCCTGGCAGGTAGGTTCTTGGCTTTCAAGAAATCGAAGAGTCCAAAAATAATGATTTGAAAATAGTGATTTTCAATACTGATTCTAGAGATTCTCAGGCAGGGAATATTTAGGCCTCACCCACATAATGCACACACTATATGGGTTTTCAGTGGGTGGATGGCCAAAGTAATGGGAACTAGGACAATCTCAATTCCCAGGAACAGCAAGGTAAATCTAAATGGGTTTTGGCTGGTTGATGACTCACAGAAGTTGTTTCAAAGACACTGGCCAACCAAATGCTGAAGACTTGCTGAACAAAGTACTGGTTTTGGGGATATGTTTTTATTCCCTAAGGACTAAGGTTTGGGTGACTGGGCTGAACACATTCTACCTTCTAGAATCTTAATCTAGCAACCTGTTGTTTCTGATGTAGTCTGGCTTTTAAGATCAGAGTTCAGATGAGCTGAATTTCCTAAGGTTGGAGATGGGTGTGAGCCTCGATTATGGGTGTGAGCCTCGACCTTTAGGATCAATCTAATCATGAAGTTCTGGTGCTTTTTAATCATTTGGTTGAGAAAGGGGCTTTTATGCTTGGATGAGGAGAAATTGCTTTGTGGAGGAATTTCACTAATTATTATCTGTGGAAGAAGGGAGCATCATTGATTTCCATAAAAAGTCTTCCCAAGTTGTCTGAGTTACTTGGAAACTGGTTTAGTCCTTTTGTTCCTGTTATCAAGCATGGGGAGAGGGGCATTTCTGCAAAACCTTCCCTTCACCTTCCATTGTCAAATGTGTTCTGTTTGGTCTCTTGTGATGCCAATATGGTCCGGAAAAGTCCTGGTACTGCATGAGATACCCGCAAACATATAGTTGAAGAGGGGATTACTCTTAACACCTGGCTCCACTTTCTAGAATTAAATGGTTTTTCTACTGTTTGAATGTATTGTGTTACTGTGCTAATTTCTCCATGAAAGAGTCTACAGTATGTCACTAAATTCCCCACAAAACATTTTGCTTTCCAATTCCATCATCAAAATGTATATTTGTGTTCTAATTTAAACTAATTTGAGCATTTGTTTATTAAAAGCTTGTCTCATTCCCATCTGTATTGAAACCACATCTACAGACAGGTTAGCCCTTGGGTTAAAAGATCCCTATCAGACATAAGTGTTTGGTCCCATGTGTCATTAACAGTCTGAAAAACCAAACACATGTTTGGTGTTTCCATGATTGGTAGCCTAGGGCATCCAGAGCTGCCAATTATAGAAATGCTTGCCAATCATGGAAATACTCGCCATCAAACTCATGGTATTTGCTTCTTCAGACAAATATTATAACCATGAAGAATGTGGGTGGGAGGTAGGGATGTACAAGCCGGCTCACTTTGAGGCTGGCTTGACATCGAGCCAGCCCAGTCTGAGCAGTCCGAGTTCTAACTGGACTGGCCCCCAATGGGGGGTGCTGTTTCGAGTTTGAACTGGACCGATCCCCGATTTGAAGAACCAGCTTGCAGGCTTGCTCAGGGGATATACAGTACTTGTAAAGTGAATCCAACAAGGATTCCCCCTTTAAAGTAAAGGGCATTCCCAGTAAATGCAGGGGTGGGGAGAGAGAAAGACTTCCTTTTATCTTTAAAATGCAGGCAGTAGAGGCAGTGGTGGCAGTGGCAGAAACATCAGAAGCAGTGGCAGGATCTCCTCCAACACCCCACCGGCCTCTCAAGTGACAGCCCAGGCAAGCTGGGGCTGGGTTCGGGCCTCTGCACATGCGCAAGTCATAAAAATGGCCTCCACACATGCACAGAGGCACGAACTCAGCCGCAGCCAGCCCAGGCTGACATTTGGGAGGCCGGTGGGGGAGGGATGTTTGGAGGAGCTCCCACCACCTCTGATGTCTCCACCACGGCCACTGCCTCCACTGCCTGCATTTTAAAGGTTAAAAGCCGGTTTGGCCCAGTTGGATGGTCAAACCGAACTAGATCTGGTTTGGCTGCACCTGAGCCTGGATCGGGCTGCTTCAGATCTGTTCTGGATTCAAACCGAGTCAGCCAAAAGGCCAACTCACACAAACCTAGCAGGAGGGTGAGTGACACACTGAGGACAGGACTTCTGAATGTGCTCTGGGCACTGGACACATGCAGACTCTTTTTTAAAAAACAGTCTGAACAGGGCTATAGATTCATCCAGTTTACCCATTGTGGCAAGCTACTTAATGAAGAACAGTGGCTAGAAACCCTTCCTGATTACTTTCTGTGTCAAACACACTGCTTAATGATAATGTGTAGTTACCTTAAATAATACATCTACCTGAAGATTGTAGGCAATATCATTTACGCTATTGCCCTTTGCATAATGTCTTGCCACACCAAATGCTGTCACCCTTGACTGGGAGCAACCACTTTCCTTCCTCCAGTGCTACCTGGAAAGGGGGGGGACCACAAGAGGAAGTGTGGAGGAGAGTTTAGTAGAGCCTAGAATAAAGGTAAAGTGTGCCGACAAGTTGATTTTGACTCCTGCTGCCCACAGAGCCCTGTGGTTTTCTTTACTAGAATGCAGGAGGGGATTACCATCGCCTCCTCCACACAGTATGAGATGATGCCTTTCAGCATCTTCCTATATCACAGCTGCCCAATATAGTACCAGAGGGGATTCCAACTGGCAACCTTCTGCTTGTTAGTCAAGCAATTATCCCGCTGCACCTAGATTACCTCCTTTGTTTTTCAATTCAGGAAGCATGGGAAGAAGAAGAGGAGCAACAGCAGCGGATGCCATAGGTAGGCAGAGACAGATGAGGGCCACGGTGTCTCCGCCCTCCTGCTATGCAGAGAGACCTAACTCATCATCTAAAAACTTCATGTACAGCACAGGAAAGACAACTTGAAAGTAGAGATTAAATACATCTTATCTGTGATTGCTTAAAAAGCTCCCTTGATCATTTTCTTTGAGACGAATGCTTTCTTCACATTTAATTATTTGAAAAGAGATAGTAATATTAAATTATAAAAACTGCTATCATTCTGAAGCATGCTTCCTTAGATGGAAATTGCTTGTTCAACAAAGAAACTACTTATGAGAGTACAGTCACTTGAAGTGTGTCACATCACAAAATAAAATGATTTTAAAAATATATTCCTTTATAACAAAAGGGGGAAAATGACATCTAATCTAAAGGATTAGGTGTCATCATTTGTATTTATTGTTCTGAATATGCAAAAAATAATAATCTTACTTTTTGTATTGATTTCATTTGTATTCCAGTCTTCCTCCAAAGAATGCAGGTAGCATATATGAGATTTTATTATTTAATCTGCACACTAACCCAATGAAACAGGTTAGGATAAGGATGAGAGATGGGGATTGATCTAGGTCACAGTGATTATTTAAATCTAATCTCCTATGGCAAGTTCCAACACTGTTCACACTGTTCACTGTTTACTATGCAGACTATGCCGGCATGCTGTACAGTAACATCTTTCATAGAATTTGCATAGTTGCTGCTGCAGAATGAGAAGCACTGCTATAGAGAGATAGCAGTAGCAGTAGCAGTGTTACTGTATTTTTCCACATTCTCATGAAAGAGAAAAAGTGTTACAGTGGGTAGCACTACCGCTGGTTCTCTATGGGGCGCTGCTGCTTCCGGCTCTGCAGCAGTGGCTCTACAAGTTGAATGGGAGATGTTAGAACTGCACATTATGTCAACCACTGGCAACAATGTAAGTAGCATCTCAATAGTGTGACTGTGTGAGTTTAAGAACTGGTGTTTTTTAAGAGACACTTGCAGTGGTACTGGCAGTTCAGAACTGCCCATATTACACTATGCAACATGATAAGGTAAAGTTGTGCCGTGGAGTTGGTGTCGACTCCTGGCAACCAGAGAGTCCTGTGGTTGACTTTGGTAGGAGGGGTTTACCATTGCCATCTCCCGCACAGTGTGAGATGATGAGGGTGAGATGATGAGGTGAGATCCTTTCAGCATCTTCCTATGTCGCTGCTGCCCAATATAGGTGTTTCCCATAGTCTGGGAAACATACCAGTGGGGATTCAAACCAGGGATGTGAGGGCGATCTGGCTGCAACATCTTGCACTCCATTGATCGCCAGGGTTGATTTGGCTGATCTGGCTGGCTAGGTGGGTGTCCCCTTCCTCCCTCACCGCTCCATGTGCATCCCTCCCGAAGCTGCACACTTGGTGGAAGAGGACGACCATCTCAGATAGAAGAAGTGTACCATTCTTTGCTCAAGTGATTCAAACCAGCATCCTCTTGCTCCCTAGGCAAGTTACTTCCTCACTGTGCCATTAGTGCCATTTCATGATACATTGAAAGAAATTCAGAGTATCACGAATTTAAATAATCTTTAAATACTCTATTAGTATGTTTACACAGGGCTCTGTCAGAATATTTTATATTATATTAGAAGCAAGGGAAGTAGATATCTTGCTTCAAAGCACTTCACAAACAATAGGTTTCTGTCATATGAGAAGAATCTTTGACTGGGCACAAAGATCTTTTTGTCTTTGATGGATTATTTTTGAAGCTGAGGAAATAAGTGTTTTGAAAGATAGGTAAGGGATAAAAAAAACTTGTCTTGCCCTCAAAGAGAGGAGAGAGCTTGGAGAATAAAAGTTAGAGTAGTAAAAACCACAAAGAAATAATGCATAGTAACACTGAACAGGTAGAAGCTTAGAAAAGGAGGAAGAAACCAAGACCATGATGGATATTTCAAACCACCAAGGAAGCATAAATGGTAATGTTGAGTTGCTGCTGAATGCCCAAAGAAGCCACAAATGGAAATAGAAGAAGAAAATGGAAACTAGAGTTATAGGGTATTATTTTGAATAATATCAGCACTGGGTGTGATCTGGTAGCACTGTGGGTGTAGACAATTTCCATAAGCTTAAAGGTGCCTTGTTTTCTCCTTCCCCTGCCTATGTGCACATATGAATGCACATGTGTATCATAGTGGGTAGGGAGCAGGAGCTTTCCTAGATAGCAAGTTCTACTGCGGGTTTTCTGAGAAGCTTTACTGAGAGTAAAGTAAATCAACACAAAAAGTGGATTTTTTTACTCTGGATATAAACCGGACTACACTCTAACGTGCAACGAAATACCGAATTGTGTGTGAAATACTCCCTGATAGCTTGCAGGGACTTTGGGGTAAATTTGGCCAATATGTGAATGCACATCTCCATTCTGGAAGAGCTGTGAACTAAAAGCCAGCTGTGAAAAACTTCCAGGTGGTATATGCACCCTGCTTCCATAACTCACCTGCCACAAAGGGTAAAAATAACTTGCATAGAGGAACGAGTGGGGATCTGGCTCACCCCCATCTTTGAGTCATGATCACATTTTTAATTCAACAATATTGTATTATTGAACATGCAAAAGACCCAGAACAAATTATAGTTCTCACATTATTTTGAATGTTCTTCAAGATCAGAACATAGTACTTCTGATTTTGAAGATGTACCTGCTGTTCAAAATGTAACAATTACATGAAAGCTCCTCTCATTTATTTAAGACCATTCATTAGCAAGGAACAGATATAACATAATCCTATTCCCACTGAAACTGCCATTTACATAACTGTTTCCATGTTACTTTAAGTATACAAAATGTTAACTATATTGTTTAAAAATTACCACCTCATTGGTACCTATAATCAGATACTAGAAAGTACCAAGGTAAAGTATCCCTAAAATAAGGTTTTCTAGAACGGAAGCTGGAAACTCGATATCTATCTATCCATTCCTTGCATAGTCATTTGAAGTGAAATTTTCTAGAATATTCATTATGAGTTTGTTCATGATCATTATTGCCCCATATCTTTTTTCATTTATTCAAATAATTATTTTTTAAAAATTGATGCCTGTGAACTGTGTGCAATTTCCTGCCCCTTGGAGAATGTTTTTAATTAAAATGAATGTTATGGATGTTTCAAATACAAGCAATAACAGACCATTATTATTCAGACATTTCATTGTATGTGTATACAGGTGTCTGTTCAGCCCTATAAAGGTATTATGTTGTACATGTGTACTGGTGTCTGTACAAATGTATGTGTTTTTGTGTGAATGACTGTGATGTGCATTCATTTAAAAAGTGAACCTGGGTACAGGCCCCCCTGAAATACAGGATAGGAGGTATACTTCTGTACAGACATCAAACACAGTATGTATATATCTATAGATCTGCACATGACTACACTGTACACAGATTGTACATGCATTGAAAATACTAGACTTGTTCACAGATCAACATCAGGGTAGGAGGCTTAGTACCCTAGATTGCATGGCTATGTGAACTCATGAAAATCCTTCCAACCAAGTTTGTTCAAAGAAAGGTAGCCCAGCTTTTGTAGTCTGGTCTTAACCAAGGTATGAACTCTTGCTTGCTTTCCTGGTTATGTAGATGCACTAACCTTTTCTATTAGCAGCTAGCCTGGAATAAAACTGTGGCTACAGAGACTTTGCAAAGCACATTCTATGATCCTATACTTGCAGCAGCTTCAGCAGGCCTGGGGCCATCTCCTGCCCCTTCATGGCCAATCAGAGAACAGCTGCTGATCTAATAAGACTTTCCAGTCTACTGGCAGCACAAAGCATGCTGGGAAGGCCTGCAAGACCTTTGGAGGACTCTCTATGCTTCTAGCTCCCGAGTCCAGCAACAGACACCTCATCTGACTTACTCATGTGTTTCTTGGGCTTGCTGACACAAACATAGGTTCTAATCATCTCTTGCTACTAGGATAGGAGATCTCTAACCCCCTGCCCCCATATAGTCATGTGAAAGACCCTAATATGTGAATAGGAATTACACAGTACAAGTTTTGTGCGAGAGATTGTACATGTTCATTTCTAAAGTGAAGCTGGGTACAAGCCACCTCAAATGCAGGGTACAGATACAAAGTGTACTACTGTATGTGCATTGAACATAATGTGTGAACAACTGTGCTTGTGTACAAATCTATATGTGTGCACAATGTATCTAAGTTGTATGTGAGTTGAACATAAGGTGTTAATAGAGTTAAAACCTCTCCCTGAACTATACATGAAGCATAAACATTAGTAGGCACCCCTCACTCACTCTCTCCTAGCAATCAGAAATCCAGAGAGTAGTCTTCGTTTCCTTTAAATGAGCAAACACTGGAAACTTACTGGCTAACATACTGCATAACATTATACACATGGTGGAATATAACATTTGTGCAGTTGTGTAAAGCACTGTCGCACAACTGCAAAAACTGCACAAGTGGATTTGCACAACCATACAGCCAAAAAAGTGTGCTATTTTTGCAATGTGCAACAGTGCTTTTGCACAAGTGCACAAATGGTACGTTCCACCATGTACGTGTTGTGCAGTATATGCCAACGAATTCTCCAATATACAAACAATACAAGTGAACAGACTACTATAGAAGCCAGCACAACTACTCATCTTGCATCACATTTCTCAGAACAACAGCATGGAGCTTTGTGGGTGTTCCAGGCTGCTTCCAGTCCAGCTAATTCTCACTAAAAGCTTTCAATCTTTTGCCTCCATCTTGTCCCCACTGAAAAATACCAGTGGCTTTCTTTTCCCAGAAATATATGCCCATGCTCAGTACTGATCTAAGACTCCCATCTTGCCAGCAAAGTGAGCATTCCCAAAGGAAACACATGTCCTAACCATTAGCTCCCAGTGAAGAAGGAGCTGCTCACCCTTGACTATTAACAAGCAGCAGCTTGACAAGGAATGGTCATCCACGAACCAAAGTGATATAGAGAGGAATGCAGTAACTGTAGAGAAGAGGTAAAGCTGGGTGTGTGTGTGTGTGTGTGTGTGTGTGAAGGGGGGGAGGGAGGGAGAGAGAGAGAGAGAGAGAGAGAAGTGCATTTGGCAGATGATCAATATATGGAATGAAAAGGCAACAAGTAATGTTATACAAAGGCAGCAATAAACAGTATGGTGGATGAAAGAAGGATGCATAATAAGACAGTAGTCAATACTTAGATAAAAACCAAGCTGGCAGGTAATAAAGAAGCAGTCAGCAGGGAGATGAGCACAATTAATATGACAGGTAATAAGGTAACAATCAATGAAACAGAAAAAATCAACAGCAGAAAAGGAGGCAGGTAATAATAATAACCTGAAAGACAGACACCTTGCACTAGAAGAATTAATGGTTATATCTAGAGTTATGTGCATGCTTTGTTCACTCTTTCCTCTTGCCTGCTGGATTACAAAAAAACCTTTTGGTTTCTACCCCTCAGGGAAGGGGGAGGGTGAGCAAAGAGATCAGGTGAAAAATATGGGTGCATCTCCTGTTGTGGCTGCAGAACTGTTAAAGAGATAGGAAGATCTCTGAGTTGCAGCAAGCAACATAAGAGGTGATGCTAGGGAGAGGAGTGTAAATAAATATCCTGTATTTCTGGGCACATAGAAGTCTATCACTTTCCTAGAGTCAACAGTAGGGTTGTGCATTTTGGGTTTTTTTCCTGTTTTGTTTTTGGCCTGAATCCAAAATACCCCCATTTTATTCTTTGTTCAAAATTGCAAAATACGAATCTGGAACGTTTTGGATTTTTTAAAAAATGGCCTTGGGGCAAAATTAGTGGGTGAGGGTGTCAGTGCCCAATGGGTGGAAGCTATCACCCAAATTTCAGAGGATTGGAGAAAGGGCTGATTTTTGGTGAATTTTTTAAGTTTAAGATTTTTCCCATAGGGAATAATGGAGGTTTCAGCAAAAGTATAGCTTCACATCGGAGGGAAAGGGGTGGTCCAGAGCAGAGTAGGGTGGGTGGTAGTGCCCAGTGGGGGCAAGGAAGCTGCCAGAATTATTTCGAAGGAATTGGGTTTTTAAATATTTAATGGTTTTTAAATATTTAAATAAATGATTTTTAAATAAATGATTTTTAAATATTTAATGGAGTTTACACGTCTTTAAGGTTCTTCCCCATAGGAAATGATGGAGGTCTCAGCAGCCCCATAACTGCACTTGGGGGGCACTGGGGTGGCCCAGAGTGAGTGGTGGTGTAGAGATGTTTTGAGTGTAGATTCTCTGGTAGCATATGAGAGTGGATTCATGGTTTGTTGTTGAGAATCTCATATGCTACCAGAGAAACTACACTCAGAACACCTCAGAAACAACATAACCCAGCATCTCATGGGTTAGAAACCAATGGGGGTGACTGGCACCCTATGCCACCACTTGCTCTGGGCCACCCTGGTGTCCCCCAAGTGGAGTTATGGGGCTGCTGAAACCTCCATTATTCCCTATGGGAAAAATCTTAAATATGCGTAAACGTCAACAAATCACAAATAATCAGCCCTTTACCCAATTCCTTTGGAATCTGGGTTGTGACAGCCTGGCAGGCACCTATTGGGGCACTACCACCCAACACACCCTTCTGCCCCTGAATCCATTCCCAGGCTGGCATGCAGTAGCCATAGCAAGCTGGCAGGCTTGTTAGACAGGCAGACATAGGTAATGGCATGGCATCATCATGGCAACTTGAGACATGCCATGCAATGCAAACTAGTTCTCTCTCTCTCTTTCAATGAGGCAGAAAGGCAGAATGGCGAATGAGTAACTAACGTTGATTGAACTGAAAACCCCTCCTTGAACTCCCCCCACCCTTGCCACTTCTTCGACCCTTCCCCTGGCCAATGTGGGGTCAGTAAAGAGTGGCAAGAGGCTAATGAGCCTGTAGGGAACAAGGAGGGAACCGTCAGCAGGTCAGCCCATGCATTAAGTCACTGATCGGAAGGCTAGAAGGACGGGAAAGAGATGTCAAACACAAAATGGAGACTGACTCAGAGATCGCCACAAAATGGAGGTCCGAAACAACAAAATATTTTGTAGCTGAAACTGAGATGTTTTGTTTTATATACAAAACTTTCAGATCTGGAAAATGGGTGTTTCATTTTGTTTACAAAACTCCAGAAATGGGCTGTTTGGGGTACAAAACATTTTGTTTCCGAAATGTTTTGCACATCCCTAGTCAACAGGAGTTCTATGTTTCAGCCAACACGGAACTGACATCCTCTACTCTCGGTTCCTTTGACAAGGAAAAGTTTTGGGACTGTGAAGTTAAAAATTTCCCCACTACTATTTAAATGCTGTGCATGACATCCCAAATGAATTTGACATTTGGGAGCTGAACTTGTATTTTCTTCCCATCTACGGATATCAGTATGTACTCTCAACTCCAAAAATTTCAAGAGTTTCTTCTTCAACTGTCCATTAATGATCACATGACTCATAATAAAATCATGAGTGTGGGCAAGTGAAGAGAAAGGGAATTGTACTTTCCTTCCAAGATTGCACTTCCTGGGGGCAGTACATCTAAGGAAGAGGAAACTACAAGTTTCTTTAAAGCTATTTTGGTTCAATAGATTCTGTTTCCAGACTCATTTTTTCTTTGTGTTTCAGGTACTCATATGGCTGCATGCTGGGTCTGCCCCTGAGGCTCTCCTTTATGGAGCATCATACATCCAATAATGCTGGATATACAATGGATTGCTGGCAAGGCTGGGATTTGTCAGTTCTTTCTTCCTGTAAGCATCGTTGTGCAATGGGCCCCAGAGCCCACCTTTTTCTTAGGAAAAGAATCCTTTGTTTTCTTATTTGGAACAGAATAGAATTGAACTGGGTGCTTTTATTAGTTTACTGAAGTTTTATCTGGGTACATCACACATATCTCCTTGAAAAGTAAGTTACTTTAAAGAAAAAGAAAAGCTAACAATGCAATATTATTATGCAATATTATCTTCATCCATTGTGTTTGTGTATATTCATTCAGAGCTATTTCCCATCCTTATGAATTTCCCAGACCAGGATTACATATCTTTAAAATTTATCTCAAAATTGCCATAAAAATATAATGATAACACAGGCAAAGGTGATGAATGAACTGATGGAAAAGAACAGAGCTGCATGCTGTAAGCTGATTATCAGTAAAAGGGACTTGAAGGTGAAAGGGAATATTTATTTCAGTATTTTGTATCAGGGAAATGCAAGCCATTCAATTGCTACAATTTTTTTTTTGTTATATCTATGAGGATTGGTTCACACTGTACACCCTGCCTGTATGTACAGGCAGGGTGTACAGCCTGTATGCACAGTGAGGTGCAAAAGTGAGCCCTTAGAACATCACATCATATCCCCATTATTTCCTATGAGGATAAAGGAGCAGTGCTGCTGACCCTGAGTGCATTTTCACTGTCACTAAATTCTGCAATTGACCCTAAAAAACTGACACTAGGGATTAAAGCTGTCATGCTTAAGCCTTGTCATGGTCACCATTTACATCCTGAGATCCATACATAAAATGTAACACCAAAATGACTATAGGCTTCAAAAGGAGTAGAGGGTGGGGAAAAATTTGTGGTCATAACAAAAAGTCATAACACACTAACATTGGGAAAGTCATAACACATCAAATATTCTAAACACTTCAAAAATAAACTAAGTATACCACTGCCTTGATGGTGGTGGTGGGGTGGGGTGGGGTTAGTGCCCAATGTGCCCTAGCCCAACCTCCTTTTTACTGAATTGGCACAACCACGGGGAATAATGGGGCTGCATTCAAATCCCCATTATTTCTTATGGTCGAAATTTACAAAAACACTAAAAACTAGAACATCATTAAGAATCAACTGAGTGCCCCGCCGCCTTGAAATTTGGGTTGAAGATGCCATCCATGGGGTCCTAGCCACCACCACACTTTGGTGCTGCATGGACCTTTAAAAATGGATCAAATCAATTTGAATTCAAACTGAATCTAATCCAATTCAAATCAAATCTGATCAGATTTGAGTTTGCAGATTTGAGTTTGACTCGCATCTGGCTGATTCAATTCGACCTCAAACTGAATCACAAAAATTGATTTGTGCACATCTTTAGAAGGTAGGATCCTGTGCATTTCCATTTCTCTCTCCATGCATTCAATAGACTGACTAGCTCTATTCAGACATTACTAGTGTGTATGAGTGTATAGATGTCTGTACCCTTCCACATGGTTTTGTGTGTGTGTGAATGACTATGCCTGTGTCCATTTTAAAAGTAAACCTGAGGACAGGCTCCTCAAATGTGTGGTACAAATAGGAAGTGTACTACTGTATCTTGTTCAATATCATAAGCCTATTCACATGAGCAGCCCAACCCAGGTTAGGTTAGCCCAACCTGGGTTGGGCTGCTTGTGTGCATCACTGGGATCAGTCCCAATCCTGACCTTCCACCCAACCCATTTTTTAATCCCATCCTTTAGCTGAGGTCAAATGAACCTGAGGTTTGTTTAACCTTGGCAGGCAATTATAAGAACAATAACTGGGTGGAAGCAGCACCCAATAGCTGTGGGGGGGGGAGGAGTGGCTGTGCTGAGTGCCGCGTCAGCTGCTGCACTCAGCACAGCCGCTCCTCCCTCCCAGCTCACTGCTGGAAATAGCGGCAGGCCAGGATGAAGCCTTTTAACCTGGCAGTTATTGTTCTTATAATTGCCTGGGTTGGGCCTGGAAGCAAAGGTGGCCTGCAGAGCAAAAAAACATGGCCAAGTGATATGGCAAGTGTTCGCTGTAGTGTCCAAGTAATGTGTGACTCCACAATAAGGAAACCAAGTGATGGGCACAAGAAACCAAGTGAAGCACACTGGCTCAAGAAACCGGGGACAATTAAAGCCCAAATCATGTCCTGAGGGAACATTCCAGTTGCTCTTCTTTCTTGAATAGGGCAGTTCCAGGGAATATAAAAAGATCCCATTGTTGATGTTTGCTATGCTGCATTACAACACAATGCTTGAATGGGCCAATGCAAATTGAGTGATCGGACGTGCAAACACTCTTTTAGTTCGGAAACACCTAGTAAACTGATTAATGTTTTAATGGGTACATCTCTGAGTTCCTATAGTCCACTTTAACCTTCTTTTGATAAGGCGGTAATGTGCATTGTCAAGCCTTATCTGATTTCCCTGCTGAGGTAATTGGTTTTTAGCTCATTTGAGGCATCTATGGAGGGAAGGTAAACCAAAGGAGGGTCAATTGTGCTCAGAGACATTGAACAGAGAGTTAACTTTTGAGAGTTAACTTCAGGAGTCTACTTAGTTATTCTAGCATGGGGAAGGCACAAGGCTAATTCTCTTACAATTTGGCTCTGCCAGCTGCTAAATCTAGGGGTAACTGCCCCACTGCCTATTAAGTGACTGATTCCCAATATGCCAACAAACAGAGAACTCACGATGTGCCTGAGCATGTCAAAAGTGAGACCCATACACCTGCAGTCTCAGACATAAGCAGAGCAGATTCTGGGAGCCTACAGAAGAGCAGTGCTAGCAACAATTAACAAGTTTGATATGAGCAGAAAGTCATTAGGGATTTTCAAGATTTTTAAGTACGTTGTTTGTTTATTCATTCATTCATTCATTAAAATTTTCTTATATACTGCCTCCTCCAAAGACTCTAGGCAGTGAACAACAACACCAATAACAATTAAGTAGAATAATAATAATAATAATAATTATTATTATTATTAAAGGGCAAACACCTGGCAAAACAGGTGGGTCTTAAGAAGGGACTTAAAAGCAGCCAGGGAGGGGACAGAATGAATCGGCCGGGGGGGGGGGGGGAGTGTTCCAAAGAGGGGCTATACTATTTCAATAATGATTAATAATTGCCTATAATATTTCCCATTATTGCTGTGTAAGGTGTTTTTCTAGGGTTAGCCAAAACAAAGAAACAAACAAGCCCCTAAACAATTCTCCAAAATGCTATACTAACAATATTTGTTCATTTGCAGTTGGATAAAGCAATTCAATTCACCCTGTCCTACTGATGAAGACAGTCTGCCATGTGTTTCCAATATGTGAGGGAATTCTGTGGAATGAGGAGGAGAAGGGAGAAAGAAAGCATGCAGTCCGGGGCAGAGAGCACCTGGTGACCCCACTTACCCCTGTGAGTGGTGGTGATGCTGCTCCATCCGCCCATGACAGCCCGCCTCAGCAGGGCAATCAGAGAAGAGGGTTCAAAGGAGCACAGGAGAGTCTTGCGAGACCACAGGGGGCTCTCACAAGTTTTCGATGTGAGATCTCACTCGGGACTGAGATATCATGAGACTTGCCCCGATTGTCACGGGCTATTTAAGAGAGAGCCAGCCAATGATGAGCGACCGGTTTGCAAGGAGGGCTCATCTTGGCAAAAGCCCTATTACTCATTTGAAGGCTCTGGGCTGCAACTTCTCCATGGCACTGTGAACTGAACAGGCCGGGGTGTGAGAAGGCACTCCAGACTGGGAGGCCTGGCTGCTCCCATTCTGGTTCCTTTGTTACCAGTGGATCTGAGCATGACACAATACACTTACACAGTCTCCACCTGTCAAGTTCAATCCTGAGAGGGATATCTGGTGAAAGTTATATTTAGCTCTATAAGCACAAGATAGTTCTTGTAGCAAGTAGCCTATTCAAGCCTTAATCCTTCATGGAGGACAAATTCATGGAGAGGGCAGAAAAGAACACATGTTATCCATGCCTCTTGGGCACCACAATTCCTAGCCATCTCCACATTTGTTGTTTATCTGCAGAAAGTAGGACCAATTGTGTGGAAAATTCTCCCCAGGATAAATAAATCTGGGTCTAAATTACAGAGAATTCCCCCACCCCATTCAGCACCTATCCTCTTCAGACACACAGAGTATACAGGTACATCCCAGGGCACAAACAAGGAGTCAATCAGCATAAGCGGGAGGGGAGGGAGCATGAGTAGAATCAGCATGGGGGTGGACATGGGTAACTGGCACATTCCTGTTTGCTCTCTCATGCATTCGTTCTCTGTGGATACATGAATAGGGCTGGTGAAGAGGTCAATTGTTGTAGAGCCACATTAGAGAACAATTGTAACACAAAGGGATTGTGTTGTGTCTTAACAGGGTTAGACCACAGAACCTATAAAATACAACCCCATTGCCAGAAAGTGTCATGAAGAATAGGTCTTGCAAAAACTTGAATAAGCAAACATTATTCATTGTACATTCTTTATTTTAATGTAGGGAATGCACAATGTAAAGGTTTGACTCAGAGTCAATGAATTCAGTATAAATGTTTTCATTGACTTAACTTGGTCTGTGGGTCATGCCCCAAAAGCTTGAAGTCAATGAAATGTTCAGCTTAAGCGAGAAGAATCAAGTTATTTCTCATTTAGAGTATTCTGCTATCTTGCTCTTGCATGAACCCATTATGGAATGTGGCAAGCATTCCAAGAGACTAAGTGGAAGATGGTCAAACACTCTGAGAAAGGCACAGAAGGGTCTCTTCGCTGTGATGTATCATATCAAGACCAGCTTTCTGTTGAATCGAAAGCATGCATTTCTTGAGCTACAACAAATACTTTTTTGAGCTAGAACAAATAAAGAGATGGATTTACTTTATAGAGCTGAAACCCTGCAAGCACATGTCTAGAATGCAGCCTATGGAAAAGTAGTTTGAAAGGACATTCTGTGGTACATGCATATTGGTATCTGTACATGCTTTTGTGTGGATGGCATCCTTCTTACATAACGGGAAACCGCAGGTCCAACGGACACATTGTTTCACTCCCCACTCCATGTGTTCTTTCCAGATGATCAAAATTGCAGTCTGGGAGACTGCAGAGAAGAGTGGGGACTGGCTGTGTGGACTTCCTTCAAGTGTGAAGGATAGCCCGGCATCTAATCACAGCTGGAGACAGGGAGCTTCCTGCTCTCAATTCTGGTTAGGGAAGCTGCAGCCTAGTATGTGATGACACAATGCTGGTGTGAAACCTCAGGTAGGACCAGTAAAACTCACTACAAAATGAAGGTTGAAACTGGAGTTTGGGGAGGGCAACCTCAGGTTGCTTTTCTCCAAAACTGCAGTTTCACACATGAAAACAACCACAAATTGGAACCTCTGGGTCATTCACCTATGGTTTTGCATTACGTGTGAAAGAGGCCAGTGTGTAGTGGTATGCGACCTGGCTCAGAATCAAGCTGCCTTAAGGTCAAGCCGGCCCTCTTTGAAGACTCGAGCTCAAATTGAACTGGCCCCATAAGAGCCAAGCTGAGCTCAATTCAGTCTGAGCTGGCTTGAAGGTGGCTCGATGGCTTGAGCTGCCATTTAACGCCGGGTGAATGGTGGTGGCCATTTTGTGACACTATGTGGCTATTCTCATGGACAGCTAAAATCAGGCTAGGGAAGCCCAGCCCAATTTTAGCCACGTGTAAGAAACAATGGGAGTTGCATGGCTTCTGGTGGGTGCTCAGCAGCAAACCTTCCTGGGTGGCCTGCTTTTTAACCTGGGTTTCAGGTGCAAGGGTGCCTGAAAAGCGGGTTCAGTGATTGTGTGGTATTGTGGTGCGGCTTTGTGCTGCACTGACTCATGAATAGCCGGAGAGGCTGCAACAAGCCTCTCGGTGTCAGGAGGCTCCCAAGAAGGCATATCTCACTCTCGCAGTGCTTTCAGGGACTTGGGGGGGGGGCTGGGCCCCCCCCAAACCCCACAATTTTCACAGCTCCATGACAGAGCCTGTAATCGTCTGAGCAGCTGATCTGGCTGCCCAGGGATGACTGAGCGATCATCTGTGGGGAGAATGGGTCAAACCTCCTCTCCCAGCAACCCCCCTTTAGGCTCTTCACACTGCTTGTGTGAAGAGCCTCTCTGTGTCATTTTCACAGATTGGCAGTCCTGCTACTGCCCTGATTGGCCATCTGTGTCTGCTGCTGTGGTTTCATGCCACTCAGCTTGTTTTGGCAACTGTAACCCCATTGGTCAGGGGGAGAGATGTGGGGAGGTGCAGCAAAGGAGAGGGATTAAAAATGTATTTGGACATCCCCTGGTCTTGCTACACAATCCAATTTGGAGTACCTAGGTGCTACCCACAGGGAATAATGAGGCCACTTTGAATCCCCATTATTCTCTATGGCTTGAGCTGAACTATGGGTTGGCTCAACTGAACGAGTGCTTGAGCTGGGACACCTAGTTTGAGTCCAGTTCTAACTTGAACCAAACCCGAAAACCAGTTTTGTGTGCATTTTTACCAGTTTGTACATGCATTCATTTCAGAAGCAAACCCGGGTACATGCTCCTCAAATGTAGGATACAGATATGAAGTGTACTACTATATGTGCAATGAACATAATGTGTGAGTGACCGTACACGTTTATAGATCTGCACTGTACACAGGTTGTATGTGCATTGAACAAAGCATATGACTGGGGCTTTCAACAAATGTACATTATGTTTACAGTGTATGCCTATACAAAATAACTTGTACAGTTATTCAAACATTAATCTAGGGAAAAGATGTGAAGCAAGAAAGGAAAGAAAGAGCCTGGGGCAGTTGGGAACAAAAAGGAGACAGGATATCTAATGAGCTATAGGAGGCAAAGAAAACTTCAGAAGAAAGGAAGGAAGCTTGGAGTAATATCCCTTTGTACCCATTGACTCACCTAAGAAATTTCATGGGCCTTTCACTAGTCATTTTATAAACTTACTAGGTGAGATCTGTTAACCAGGCAAAGTCATTTTGCATAGATTATATAGTTCAAGAAAGTAAATATATGTAATAGAATTTTGTATTAATGTGCTTTCAAGGGAGGTAAAATAACAGTTTTAAATTTGTAGGATTTCAACTTCAAATGTTATTTATTTTATTGAATACATACAATATATGGTAAATGTAAATCATAGTAAATTTGAAATTGAGAAAGATCTTCTGCTTCTCTTGGGCATAATGTTGTTTTTGAATTATTGATCTTTTTATTGAATGTTAAAAATCTGTTGAAAACAATAACAGTTAAAATATGGTTATTATTTTCACTATTTCTGCTAAAATAATACAGAATAATTACATTTCCACTGAGCATATTCTAGTGTGAAAAGTAATGCATTCAGCCAAATTCAGTGGCAAGATTGTTCATGCACAATTTGGTATCTGTAGGTCATTGAGAAGTATGACTTTATTTTGCACCAAACAACCGACCAATTCTTCAAAATATGTTATAGATAAAGCAAGAAGAAAATGACACAAGAGAAATCCTCCTACCCCAGAACCTGATTTGTCACTCTACTGATAGCATGCCATGATGCCTCATTAACTAGTGCAAATGCTATAGCATGATGAAGCTGCTGTCTCTCTTATTATTACTATAGCTTGGACACAGTTGAATGGGCAACTACCATAACATATATCTTTGTCTCCTAATCTTGGATTTTGTCTCCTAATCAACCCCACTCCCCACTCTCTCGGAGACTACAAATCTGGGTAGAAAACTGACAATCCCAAAGATGCATACTTTTCAATCAAAGCTTTGCATTTTCAAATGACATTTCAAAATTCACAGCATTTCATAACAATTGGGAAGAATGACCCCACACTGAAGAAGATGCAAGTCAATAAACACTCAGACAAATTGTGGAGGATGTATTAATCAATAAAACAAATCTTTATTATACAACAGTTTTATTAAACAATATATGAACTAAACAACTGCAGTGGGTCTATTCCACCCACATCCCCAAGCAGTGTGGGCCTAAACTCAGGTGAGAGTTAGACACTAGCATCCTTCCCCCCACTCCACCCCCACTATCCTGCTAAGGTGATCACACCCTGACCCTAACTATGCAGCTTTTGAAGTGGGTGCTGCTACTGAAATAGAGAGGAGTCACAATCCTGCCCTCTACACTGCCAAGACACTAAGAGCTGCTCAACAACTCCCCCCTTATTGAAAATGCCCAAGGGTGCTCACCAACCTGACCTTTACTGTTACCCCTGCTCACACTGAACCTACCAGTTGTGGCCAAATAAACTCAAGAGGACAGGGTGGAGCAGCTGAAAATACTCCAAACTGGGCCAATCTGTTGGGACTGAGCAGAAAATATTCCTGCTCAGCTTCCAATAAGTTGACCAGTAATGCTCATTTTGTCCCACGAGAGTGAGGGAAGGGTGCCAGCGTTTATGCTGAATCAATCATAATGCAGGGAGGCATGCTAATAGCTTCTGTGAAACCCTGCTTCCTCACTGCACTCTGGCCTTGAACCCACTCACTGCCTCCTGCCTACTTCAAAGGCCAGGTGAGGCGAAGCCACTTCTCCCAGCAGGAGACTGGGGGCATGATGTTATTGAATGAAGCGTAACCTTGTATGTTGTTATTTCAAGTTATTTTATTAACCTTTTCAAAAATTCTACAAAGGATCTATCGACACTGAATTATAAGATACATACCATTTCATATTACACATCTTCTTTGGTGGGGACAAAGGGCTCTCATATCATTTTTACCAATTGTTATGAAGTCTATGTATTTTGGAGTATTGAAATATCATTTGCAAATGCAAACCTAAGAATATAAAGCACGGATCTTTGGGATTGTCAAGAGCATTTCTAGACAGATCTGCAGTTTCTTATATTTAAATATATATCAGTAGCATAATAAAAGTGACCAGACTTGTTATGAATGAATTTAAAGGCTGCTATGAGCCTTGATAATAATCTAAGAGTACTGTGTAATATATCAGTGGGGTAATATGAACTACCAGCTTATGCTGGTGTAAGGATTAAGACTCTAAAAATACTCTTAGTATTTTTACCTCAGCACAGACACAACAGAGCACCATTTCCAATTTCAACAAGAATATGAAATATATTTTAGTGGTAGATCCAGCAGGAATCAGGCTTCCTAAGAAAACAGGTTTTGGGGAGTAAACGGAGATGTTATTCCAGTAACCAGATGCTAATAGCACATGTCCAAGTGAGGCAAGAAGGAAGGTTCCAGGTGCAGCAACCAAGAGCCAAAGCCAGTAATACAGCCGAAGACAGGCTGGCCAAAGTTGTGTTCCAAAAAGTAACAGGATATGAAAAGGAAACAGGAGCTTGTCTAGGCCAGCTCTGATTAAACATGTTGCTCAGAGGAGCAAGGTCTGAGGCTAGGGCTTGATAAGTCCACATGGGCAGAGATTGGCCTTGGGTCAGCTGATGGAATACTTAGACAGATTACACAGCTGGAGTGGCATCATGTGATAATCTGAAAGTACAGAACACAGGCTACCAGGCTTGCAGCTGATACATTTGTGGTAAGGATGTAAGCTGCTGAAGTCTGACAATAAGGACTCATTGTGCCAGTGGGACACCACTGGGATCAAAAGACTCATCTTGGATACAGCAGACATTACAAAAGTCAAAATGCAGTTGATTTATCACAGTCATATTAAGTATTAAGTTGCCCTGTTAAGTTCAATGAGACTTCAGTGGAGCACACGCACCAGCCACTTGCAGACTGATGCTCACTGGGGTGGTAAGAGGGTACGCTGCCACTACATGCCAGTGATTTTGGTCACAGTGCTGGTGGGGAAAATGCAGCGGGGTGGGAGTTGGGTAAGAGCCCCTCCCTCCTGCTTAAAGGTAACCCCCGCTGCTGCCGTCGCCACTGGTTCAGCCAAATGCTGGACCACCGGACCAGTTTGTGCACATCCCTAGTGGCTAGAGATATAATTCCAAAAAAAAGTCATGGCACAGGAATGAACTTTTGACACCTCTTTAAAAAAATTATAAGGATACAGTTTGAATCAGGATCATGAAAAAGGGGGAGGAGTCTAATCCTTTCCTCCCACACTGATTCCTCAAATTAAGTCACCACCCGTGCAGAAAACATATCCAATGTTGTGGTTAATAGTAGCATAGAGGATGATTTGGACAGTGCCAAAAAGAAAGGATTGGACATCCCTTCACCCCTGGGCCATAATCCCAACCCAAATTCAGTGGATGCAGCTGGGTTTTTTTTGGCGGGGAGGATGAAAAGTTCAAATTATGGAACTTCCACTTCATAGCTCATCTGGTCCATAATAATCCAGAGAAGCTGCTTAAAACAGCACAACAGCAAATACAGGTGAAACTCGGAAAATTAGAATATCGTGCAAAAGTCCATTAATTTCAGTAATGCAAATTAAAAGGTGAAACTGATATATGAGACAGATGCATTACATGCAAAGCGAGATAAGTCAAGTCTTAATTTGTTATAATTGTGATGATCATGGCGTACAGCTCATAAAAACCCCAAATCCACAATCTCAGAAAATTAGAATATTACATGGAACCAAGAAGACAAGGATTGAAGAATAGAACAATATCGGACCTCTGAAAAGTATACAGTGTACTGTGCTTGATTGGCCAGCAAACTCGCCTGACCTGACCCCATAGAGAATCTATGGGGCATTGCCAAGAGAAGGATGAGAGACATGAGACCAAACAATGCAGAAGAGCTGAAGGCCGCTAATGAAGCATCCTGGTCTTCCATAATACCTCATCAGTGCCACAGGCTGATAGCATCCATGTCACGCCACGTTGAGGCAGTAATTGCTGCAAAAGGGGCCCAAACCAAGTACTGAATACATATGCATGCTTATACTTTTCAGAGGTCCGATATTGTTCTATTCTTCAATCCTTGTCTTCTTGGTTCCATGTAATATTCTAATTTTCTGAGATTGTGGATTTGGGGTTTTCATGAGCTGTACGCCATGATCATCACAATTATAACAAATTAAGGCTTGACTTATCTCGCTTTGCATGCAATGCATCTGTCTCATATACCAGTTTCACTTTTTAATTTGCATTACTGAAATTAATGGACTTTTGCATGATATTCTAATTTTCTGAGTTTCACCTGTACATAAATCATTTTTAAGTTCACAATAGCCCTGTTCAAATGCATTTAAAAAAACAAAAAACAAAAACACCTCAGTGTAATCATATACTGCACTGACACAGGGTCCAGAAGTATTGCCCTGGCACTCACCTGTCTTGGTATGCTGTTCATGGTTACAGCAGCAGCATCTGAATAGGCAAGCACTGTAACTGCAATGGTGGGTGTTTCCAAGATCAGGAGACTGGGACCTCTTCAGTCATGGCTGTAACCTTGCACTGCTGTAACTGTGAGCAGCACGGTGAGGGGGATGAGTTACTTCTGGTTCAGCTTTTGGAAACATACACAATTACAGTATTTTCTAAAAATAATGTCTGCATAGGGCTTATATATTTTCAATTTCAGTTTTATGCATGTCTGTTGAAGTTCCTTAAGAATTAAGAGCTGCCTCTTAGTGAGCTAGAGACTGCATTATTCCTTTGTTGGCAAGATGAAAACAAGATGTAAATTGTAGATGATTGCTTTGGACTGATACATCTAGTTTGCTTCATTTTGTACATGTTGCTTGTTGTTTCCACGCCTTTTTGTTGGCAGATAAGTGTACAAAAGACCAGCCAAGATGTCTATGAATTCTATTCACACAGAGAGGTTACCATAGAAATGAAAGAGAGATTTCATTTACACATTTCTGCAGTGCATTTTCTGACAGCTGTGGTTGACACATTTGGTAGCAACGTTACTGAAAGATTTATCTTCCAGAGAAAAGAAACTGAACATATCTCTAGGTAAAGACATAAATGATTTTCTAATTCCTGTCACCTCTCCTCATATAACCTTACTATTCCTAAAGTATTTTCAATTGATGGCAGAAAAATAAGATGCAAGATCACCTTCACAAAATTTTATGGAGTCCAAAGATCTTTGGATTTTCACACTCACACAATACATTTCTAGAAGTTACTCATTTGCTGTGGACAATGCATTTCAAGGAGTAATTCCTTCAGGATAATTTTTTCAAATTTATCATTAGGGTTCTGTTGCAACAGTTATGCATGAAATGTAGACACACGAGTGCAACTTGTGAAGAACACAGTGGTGACTGATGGGTCCTGAGACTGGGGAGGGGGGGTGGCGGCATGGGGGAGCTAGGCAGGGCAGGTGAAGAGCCATAGATAGTGAGAAGTAGAGCCCATTCAGGATTGATCTCTTTCTCTCTCTCACCATGCCTGTCTCTCTGTCTCACCCAGGGCCGGATTAACATAGTAGCAAATGTAACATTTGCTACAGGCCCCATGTTTTCTAAGGCCCCACATGCCTGGCTTGAACGTCTGCCCCTTCTTTCTGCTCTCTATTTGGAGCTCTCTGCTGACTCTCCTCATTGCCTGCTGCTGCCCATTCTCATCTCCAGCATCGCTCCCCTCGCTCGAGGGCGTTTAAGCAAGGTCTTCCTGGCGCCATGGTGTTGACTGGAATATCTATTATGTTAAGCAGCACGGGAGGGAGTAGTAAGAACAACAATAGGAACAGATAGCTTCCTATCTGTTCTCAAAGATAACTTTACCTCAAAGGGGTGTCAAAGATAACTTTATCGCCAGGGAGTTGGTCCATATTTTGTTTAAACTGTAAAAGTTTTTAAAAACATACACAGAGAGAGTAAAAGAAATAAAAGCAGTTTAGATTAAAAAACAACTAACTATTAATGCCGGGCGGAAGAAAGGAAGCTAAAGAAGATGCTAGTTGAATGTTGCCAGCGTTTTCTGACTGACTGGGAGAGGGTAAAGATAAGCAATGAGAACCTGTACCTTTAAGAGGAAAAAGAAAGCCGGAAGTAACTCAGATACACGGCAAGAGGAGTCTCAAAGTGTAGTGGATCAACTGAGGGGAGCTTGGAGGGAGATTATATTATGGTCTTGTTGGGTAAGGGCACTTATATCCTCCTTTAGTATCTAGTGCTGTTGGGAGGGAATTTGTGATCATTGCTTTTCAAGGAACTGCCAAATTTAAGGTGAGCTCCTTTCCTCTCCTCTAGAACTGAAATAACTACTGCTGCATTGCCAACTTCATTAGCTTTACATTGGGATGCCCGTTGAAATTGTGCAAACATAAACGGAGGCTGCAAACCTAAACACACTTACTAGAGAGTAAGGCTCATTGAGTTCAGTGGGACTTACTTCTGAGTAAACATGCTTAGGGTTGCACTGAATGATTTGTGGATTTCCTCCTTTTAATATTAAGCATGTTAGTGTAATTTAGATTGAAAGAGGCTGTGCCTCCTGCCAAAAGATTGTCTTCTGGATACTCCTGTTTTCATGGAAGTTGCTAATGCACCTCATCATAATCACATTCATTTGCAGTGCATCAACTATTTTAAATATACATCTGCTTTCCTGTCAGGCTTGCACAAGAGGTTAAACGTATATTCTTAATATTGTCAAATGGCCCTTTTAATGTGGTGGCTGCTGGGATCCAATATGTTCTTCACACATTGGAATCAAACATCCACTGTTGTGTGCCAAAATTGCTAAAAGGTTCAGATTTCTCAAAGTTCACAATTCCTGAGAACCTTTTAATTTAAATATTCAGAATTTTGTTCCCCACCCCCTTTCTCTTTATGAAAATAACTCCAAAGGAGAACCCACGGTCAGGAGTCACAAAAGTGTGGAGGGGGCGGAGTTTTGCAAAGTTTGTTGACTGGCTGGCTCAGCGGAGTGGAGGCATGGGGTGGTGGTGGGGGGCACTAGGCAAATGAAAAAATTGAATTACTTTACTAGGCAAGTAAATAATTTATGTTTCAATATTTATGTGCTTTTTAAAATTTGGGGCCCCTTCATAACATATGCTACAGGCCCCACACTAGCTTAATCTGGCCCTGGTCTCACCCCCCCCCCACACCCTTACCAATATGCTTCTCTCTCTCTCTCTCTCTCTCTCTCTCTCTCTCTCCCCCAACCCTTGCCATGCCTCCTTGTTTCTCTCACCAAGCCTCTCATGAGGCCTCTCTTTCTTTTTATCTCACCATGCCACCACCAAGCCCCATACCTCTCTCTCAGCAAGCCTCTTTCTCTTTGCAAGCCCCCCAGCCTCTGTCTCTTTCATCAAGCCTCTCTTTTGTCTCTCTCTCACCAAACTCCCCTCACCAAGCCTCTTCTTTCTCTCTCTCTCTCTCTCTCTCTCTCGCCAAACCTTGCCATCCAATCCCCGCCTTTCTCTCTCTTTCTCTGTCACCCCTCCCTGCCCCCAAACAAAAACCCAGGAAAATCAGACTTACACCAGCCACTGAACTCTCCTGAGCAAAAAGCCTCCTCCAACCCCTCCTCCCCCAACTTCCTGTTTTGATCTTACTTGTCGGGATAGCCTGCTCATCAAGCTGCTCCAGCCAGTCTGATTGTTAAGGGGCACTGACCTGGCCCTGCCCCCCAAATGCAGTAATGGGTGAAAAAATACAGTTCTTTTTGGCTTCGGGGACTGTATTTCAACCTGATTTTTACTTCCTTGGGTGGGCAATGCCTGGATGAACAGGAACCTAACCCCACCCCCTTCCCATTGCTTTAACTCCCCGTTATCCACATTCCATTCTCCATGGTTGTAGCGGAGAACAGAACTCCCTTGGATAATGGGATTCACCTATATTTTCTTTTTCTCCCAAGCTCAAGGTTCATTTCCTATGTTAGAAAGTAGAAACTCTGGCCTTCTCATGCATTATGTTCAGCCACAACTTGTTCAGAGATGTTTACTAGATCTGAAGTGGCTAAGTTAAACATGTACAGATCATTTCTGTAGATGAAACATCTAGATGTACTTATTGTAAATATTGCACAGTAAATGACACATTTGTTTTCTTATTGTTGGTACTGAGAGACACAGCAATTAGAATCAAACTCAAAACCTTTCTAATTCACTCAACATTGTTATTTGAATGATGTCTTTAGCCAAGCCTAGGTTCCAGAGTTCATGGAAGAATGCCACATTCAGTGCTGCTTTATGAATGGAGGAAGAATTACCCATTCAGCAGCTGAGGCCAGTTTTGAAAACCACATGAAGGATTGGGCAAGGTGAAGTGAATAGGACATTATTCATACAAATCCAATGCAATCTTCTGTTTCCATCAGCAAATGTTTAAATTCAACTTTGCCCCCTGTGGATTAAGGAACTTAATTGAAGTATGCTACCATTACTATTTGTTTCATTTATCATGTAACAAGCAAGCTTTTATTATAGTCATTTCGCATGGAGCTTATAGATTAATATAATATAATATAGATTAAATTGATGCACTTTTAGGGAGAGAAGCCTTTATGGATTCAAATCTAGAAAAGGGACTGTCCACAGAAATGTACTCCAAAAGCACAAATCCTATATTGTTTTGTGAAACCAGTCTGAGGCAGAGCACAGAATATAAAATTTAATTGCTCCTATCAGACCCTTTTATTTATTGCACAAATGTTGCAATACCGTGTGTACACTACACATCATAACATTATACTCAGGCATATGTGAAGGAAATATGTACATTGAATTCCACAAAATTCAGGCTCAGCGGGGAAATGCTTGGCTAACAAGCAGGAGGTTGCTGGTTCAAATCCATGCTGGCACTATATTGGGAAGCAGCTATATAGGAAGATGCTGAAAGGCATCATCTCATACTGTGTGGGAGGAGGCATTGGTAAACCCCTCCTGCATTCTACCAAAGAAAACCTCTGGGCACCAGGAGTTGAATTTTTAGGAGGAGAGCTGGTCTTGTGGTAGCAAGCATGACATGTCCCCATAGCTAAGCAGGGTCTGCCCTGTTTACATCTGAATGGGAGACTTGATGTGTGAGCACTGCAAGATATTCCCCTCAGGGGATGAAGCTGCTCTGGGAAGAGCAGAAGGTTTCAAGTTCCCTCCCTGGTTTCTCCAAGATAGGGCTGAGAGAGATTCCTGCCTGCAACCTTGAAGAAGCCTCTGCCAGTCTGTGAAGACAATACTGAGCTAGATAGACCAATGGTCTGACTCAGCATATGGCAGTTTCCTATGTCCCTATGTTTTCCAGGACAATTTGCATTTGGCTTCACTGCATGCTATAAACCACTGCCCATCAACAAAAAGAAGCAAAAAAGTGTTGAATAATAGAAAGGATGGATAATAGAAGAAAAATACCAAGGTGATATAGGAATCTTCATGTTTTTCCACAATAAAGATGAGCTCATTTGGTATTCCATATGGTTATTGTTGCGTATTGTCAGAAATCAGTTATTTGTGTGGTATCTAGTGCAGAAATCTATCATAGAACATAGGAAGCTGCCATACACTGAGTCAGACCATAGGTCCATCTCACTCAGTATTGTCTACACAGACTGGCAGTGGCATCTCCAAGGTTGCAGGCAGGAATCTCTCTCAGCCCTATCTTGGAGATATCAGGGAGAGAACTTGGAACCTAGATGCTCTTCCCAGAGCAGCTCCATCCTGTCAGGGAAATATCTTACAGTGCTCGCACTTCTAGTCTCCCATTCATATGCAACCAGGGAGGTACCCCAAGACCAGCTCTCCTCTCCATGTCTCAAACAGGAGACATGGAGGTATGAACATGGAGTCAACTATGTATGAACAAATGTTAGTTTCTTTCAAGATTGCCTGAAATAATGGCTTGGACCCTAGCTTCTGTTCCATGAAGTTCCATTCAAGGAATGGGCTCCCCTGCTCCCCTTCCCTCTGCAGCTTCCAATGCCCGCCCCCCGATCCACTCCTGAAGTTTGAGGACATTTTGGAACAGTATGGCACAAGGGGCTATACTATACTGTGCGGGAGGGAAAATCAACATTTGAGAATTCTTAATTTGCAGAAGTGGATGTGTCTTCTGCTGACTCAGCTACACTTCTGGATCCAAGCCAATTATAATAGTACTAACAATGCCTCCCCCCACCTCCAATGTGTCAGAGTAGGATTTAAAAATCTCCCATTCTTTCTAATGGGTTCCTCTCACAAACTCACCGGGCCAAGCACCACAGGAGCTGTATTCCTGATGTGTGAGCTCATGCTGTTATTAGGGAGTCAGTTGGCTGGAAAGAACCCAGATGATCTACCCCACAAATATGGTAAGTATTCACACACATCAGAAACTTTTCACATTGGAGGAAAGCTCCTATGCTGGTGACTGCTGAAATGGCCAATATTACAATGTTCCTAGAACTTGCTTGCTTGCTTTATTTATTTGGGTTTTTGTTTGTTTGTACAGTATATTGCCAAAACTTGCATTTCATGGCAGTTTACATGCAGATTAAAACAGTAAAATTATATTAAAACCATAAAACAGTTAAAACTCTTAAAATAACAATGACCAACAATAAAATAAAATAATTTTTATAATAAATAATAAATAATGATAACAAAGAGCAATTTACAGCCAGTGGAGGAAGACTCGACTTGAATCCGATGAGACACAACACAAAGCCCATTTCAAGGCGTAATCAGTGGCAACATGTGTAGCAAAGAAGCAATTCTATTTTGCATGTATTGCATCTGCAATTTCACATCCAACAGAGTTGTTCAGAGTTGTGAGGGGATTGACTCAGGTTCCCTCCTCTCTGAATTTAGATTTGGATTTTTCATCATCCCGCTGTGATGCTTTTAACAACTTTTTGTGGATACAATCGCTCGCATATGAGCCCACTTGGACTCCACAGTTATGGCGGGGTCAGTTGTAGAGGTGTCCAGTAACTCCTCTGGTTTAATTAGAATGGATCAGTTTCAGTTATTGACTCCTGAGGATGTAGACAGGCTTCCTGGAGCTGTTCGGCCTACCACTTGTCCTTTTATTTTATTTATTTATTTATGTATTTATTTATCACATTATTATACCGCCCAAAACGAGAGTTCTCTGGGCAGTTTACAAGACAATAAAAACCAATAAAAAGATTAACACATTAAAATTTAAAATGTTAAAACTATTAAAACACAATTAAAACTCAGTTTTAATTTGGATCCATGCCCAACATGGCTTATAATATCTAGCAGGGAGGCTGTTAGAGATGGCATAGTTGACATCATAAATGCCTCACTGGGAGGGCAGGATGCCTCCATGTTTCAAGGAGGCAATTATAAGACCTTTACTTAAGAAGCCTGCCCTTGAACTAGGCTTGAGCCCGAAACATTTCGGCGGCCATTGAAAAGGGGCGATTCGGCGTTTCGGCGCCGGCGGGGGTAGGGCTTTAAGGGTGGGGGAGAGTGTACTCACCCCCCCCCCGCCGCATTTCCCCCGCCGGCGCTCTCGGAATTAGAAGCCCCTCGGGACGGCAGCGTTCCTCCCTGCCGTCCCGTTGCCCCCGTCGGCCGGAAGTGGCCGGAAGTCCCGTTTGCGCGTGCGCCCGTCATGCACGCGCGCGTACGGCCGCGTGCGCGCACGACGGGCGCACGCGCGAACGGGACTTCCGTCCACTTCCGGCCGACGGGGGCAACGGGACGGCAGGGAGGAACGCTGCCGTCCCGAGGGGCTTCTAATTCCGAGAGCGCCGGCGGGGGAAATGCGGCGGGGGGGTGAGTACACTCTCCCCCCGCCCTTAAAGCCCTACCCCCGCCGTGCCGAACAACCTTTCGTGCACATCCCTACCTTGAACCCTCAGTGATGGATAATTATAGGCCAGTCTCCAACCTCCCTTGAATGGGCAAGATAATTGAGAAGGTGGCAGCTGATCAGCTCCAGGCAGTTTTGTATGATACTGATTATCTAGATCCATTTTAAACTTTCTTTAGAGCAGGCTATGGGGTGGAAACAGCCTTGGTCAGCCTGATGGATAATTTCTACCAAGGAATGGACAGAGGGAGTGTGACTCTGTTTTTTTCAGACCTCTTTGCAGCTTTCGATACCATCGCCCATGGTATCCTTCTGGATCGCTTGGGGGATTTGGGAATAGGTGGTACTGCTTTGCTGTGATTCCGCTCCTATATCTCAGGTAGATTCCAGATGGTATTGCTAGAAGATAGTTGCTCTCTGAAATGAGAGCATTGTATCAGGGGCGTAACAAGATTGGAGTGGGCCCAGAGACAAGATTTAAACACCCCCCCCCCACTGAAGCTCAGCTCATGAGACGATGCAAGTCATTTAATGGTACAAGAGAAAAACATGCTGTTCTGGTAGCTCCAGGTCTTAACACTCACATCAATTTCAGAGGATGAATACAACTGAAGGAAGCCTTGGCGGGTGCACAGCTGGGGGAGTCAGTCATGTGACTTGCCTCTGAGGGGCCCCCCCAAGGCAGTGGGCCCCCAGACAACTGTCTCCCCTTGCCCTATTATAGTTAGGCCCCTGTATTGTATAATGTCCCTCAGGGCTACATCCTATCTCCGATACTTTTTAACATCTACATTAAACCGCTGGGTGAGATCATCAGGAGATTTGGAGCGGGGTGTTATCAACACACTGATGACACCCAAATCAATTTCTCCATGACTTCATCATCAGTAAATAGCATAACACCCCTAAATGCCTGCCTACAGGCAGTAATGGACTGGATAAGGGATAAATTGAAACTGAATCCAAACAAGATGGAGGTACTCATGGGGGTCATACTTAGAGGGACATGATAGATCTTCCTGTTCTGGATGGGGCTGCACTCCCCATGAAAGAACAGGTACATAGCTTGGGAGTGCTTCTGGACCCCAGGCCTCACTCTGGTTTCTCAGGTTGAGGCTATGGCCAGAAGTGCTATCTATCAACTTCAGTAGATATGACAGCTGACTCTGTTCCTTGAAGATAATGATCTCAGAACTGTGGTGCACTCTCTGGTAACCTCTAGACTTGACTACTGCAGCATGTTCTAAATGGGGCTGCCTTTGTGTGTGGTTCAGAAACTTCAGTTAGTCCAAATGCGGTGGCTAGATTGGTCTCCGTGGTTTCTCGGGGAGACAATATTATGCCAGTTTTAAAGCAACTGCATTGGCTACCAATAATTTCCAAGTGAAATGCAAAGTGCTGGTAATTACCTTTAAAGTCCTAAACAGCATAGGACTGAGTTACCTGGGAGAGCACATTCTTTACATGATCCCCACCGCACATTAATGTCTTCGAGAGAGGTCTGTCTCTGGATGCTGCCAGCCCAACTGAGGCAACTCGGGCGCAGCCTTCTCTGGAATTCACTCCCTATAGCCGTTTTTGATTCAACGTCTTTACCCACCTTTAAAAGAGCCCTTAAGATGCATCTTTAAAGCTTGGCTTTTAGTAATCTGTGAATGTTTTACATTGTTGTTTTAATGGTAGTTTTATTCTGCTTTTATTGTATTTACTTTTGTGAACCACCAAGAGCAGTGGTTCCCAAACTGGGAGCCTCCAGATGTTGTCTTTGGAGTCAGGCAGTACATCAATCAATCAATCAATCAATAAATCAAATAAATAAATAAAATATTAGTCAAAGGATTGTTTAAATAATTGTATCTTAAAAGCTTTTCTAAAGGCTGCTAGAGATGGCAAGGCAAAAGCCTTACCATCTCTAGCAACCTTTAGAAAAGCTCTTAAGATACAATTGTTTAAACAATCCCCATCTGGAAGTGCATTCCCAAGCCTCAGGGTGGCTATGGAGAAGTCCTGACCCTTAGTCAGCACCATACAAGTTGCTGACAACAGTAGGCAGACCTTCCCAGATGCGCTTAATAGATGGTGGGGCTCATGAAGAAGAAGGTGTTTTATTTTATTGTTAAATTTGTATGCCTCCTTTCATTAAAACAATCTCAAGGTTTTTTGTTTTGTTTCTTGTTCAGGTTTTATACTACCTTTCACAATGCATCCCAAGGTGCTTTATAAACATTAAAATACAATAAAATTGCATTAAAATTACATTTACAACCTTAAAACCAGTTAAACAAAAACCACAAAGCACATAAACACACACACACAAACCCATTAAAAAGCTAAACAGAAAGCTGAGAAACCTGGCAGCCTCAAAGGACTTTAAAAGCCTGAACAAATTAAAAGGTCTTTAGTTGTTTCTTAAAAGCAACCACAGATGTCAAAGAGCAGACATTCACTGGATCTCTTACATACCCTTTTCAAGGTAAGCGAAGGTATGGTCACACCATAAATGTATTCTCAAAGCAATTACTAGCCTAGGCAGCATCTTCTTCTTGACCCTTCTCAATCACTTCTGTTTGGAAGCCACTGATTGTTTTTTGCTTTCCAGCTGGGCTACAAGTGGAGCCTCTGCCACTTGCTTCACAATGAGGATGGCAGCTTTGGGTGAGTTTGTGCCAGGAGGTTTTACAAGGAACCATCTGTACAATATTTTAATCTTCCATGCTTACTTGTTATAAATGTGGAACATGAGAACATAGGAAGCTGCCTTATACCAAGTCAGATTGTTGGTCCATCTAGCTCAGTATTATCTACACTGACTGGCAGTGGTTTCTCCAAGATAGAAGGCAGGAGTCTTTCCCAGACCTACCTGGAGATGCCATGGATTGATCCTGGAACCTTCTGCATGCAGAGCAGATGCTCTACCACTGAGCTATGGCCATATCCCCAAAGGTGGTATATATGACACACCATGAGCACCATGATACACTGAGCATACCATACCTAGCTTCAGCAAGGTGGCTGTATCAAGTGCCCTTAGAGCATGCTGTGGGACCCCATATAATGATATAAACATGGATTATCCTGTTTACATGATGAAACAGGGAATACTGAACACATGCAGTGGGGCGAGGTCTTGGAAGCAGTTCCATTATCTCAATGAATTCATAGAGGCACTTCATATGATACATGTGAAGCGCCTGAGGGGGTTCTGCAGGGAGAGCAGGCTTAGCTTCTCTGCTCATAGCTGGGTGGCTAGATCAGTCGCCCACACGACTTCTGGCTCCATCATGGAGCTGGCAGGGGATGAGGGGATCGGGTGCCGTGTAGCCCCTGGAAGTTCCAGGATGCCCCACATGAGTGCATGGGGCATCCTGGAGAGACCTCCAAGCCTGGAGGTTGCTTGTAGCCTTCCAGCTGGGGGTCTACTCATGTGTCACCATGCACCACAGTGACACATGAGCAACAAAATGAGGTTAATGGAGCGCTCACTCCGTTAACCTCATTTAAGGGTAGGATGGTTTAGGTGGGCTAGTTGCCTTGGGAGCGCTGGGCTCGCCTGTGAGCCCAGTGGTTACCACGACTACTGCAAAGTGGGCTAAGCTCCCTTAGCCCGCTTTCCAGTCATCATGGGAATAGCTTCATTGGCTCTTCTGAATAAAGCCTGTTTGTGCACAACTTGCAAGTGGTGGTGGTGGGGCGGGGATGGTCTGAATACCTAAAGATAAGGGATAGGGCCTTCATTTGTGATCCCACACTCTTCCAAATGTTTAGTATTCCCTTTATGGCCACATGAATGAGATTATTGTATTTCCTACCTTTGCAAATTTTAGTGCTTATATTCATGTGATTGGACCTTGATTAGACCTTGCTTTAAAAAAAAAAAGGTGGATGGAGAGATTAGGGGGAAACTGGTCAGGATCAGAGTTAGAAAGACAAAAGCTGTGAAACAGACATAAACTATTTAAGGCTTTCAGAGAAAGGGCAGTAAAAATTCTCTTCCAAAATTCTAGTAGTTTTCAGTGCTGTTAAGTTTGAGAGAACATTTTAATTTTGATCATGCTAAAGTAAAAAGTATTGGTTCAGTCTGGAGGTGAATCCCTCTGAAATGCAAACCAGAGCAAGAGGAAGGATGATAACAATCTATAAAGGAACATATTTCAGTTTTGAATTTTTAATGGGCCATTGTGACATAAAAAGCTGTGGGGGAAGAAACCATTTTAAAGTAAATTAAAATACCTTGCCAATATCAATTGAACTTTGGCAGTTCAGTCAAGCAATCTCATAATAAATGCTTTGAATGAAAAGTGATGAAAAACAAGGGACATGTTTATAAATATGGGTGTCACCAATCCATTTGGGTTATGGGATCATTTTGCCTTACAGGGAATTAACATGTCATGTTCACCTGAACGTGCCATAGATCATCCAATAGTAAACCATTCTTGTGATTTTATGCAGTCCCTGATCTTTTGTCAGGAACACAATGAAAAATAATTGTTCACTTAACCAGTACATTTAGAATTGGAGAGCAGTAATAAATGGATGGCTTCTGAAGAGAGGTTTGTTCATTCTTGCTGCTCGTAATGCTTCTCTACAGGCTGTATCTTTAAATGGGCCACTTTCATTTTTGCTAACAATACTGATGCTTTTAGAATATTCCCCAAAAAATGCATCTAAGAAGACTAAGACGCTTCTAAAATATGAATAATCCTTTTTGTGCCAGAAGGAGTAAGGGGAATGCAGTGACCACTCAAGAATTTAAACAGTGTGTAAAGCTATTTAGGTGCAAAAGAAGTTTTAATTCTAGTGTTCTCAGTGATAAATGGTGAGGAAACAACCTTGACTAAATTTGCCATTATAAAGTGAGAAATTATGCCATGGCTTTGCCCTTTTCATTTACTTCTGGAAAAAGGTAAACTTCTCTTTAAAAATGTATGCCTGGATTTTTGTCTTGCCTCCTGCCTGTTAATGAACTGCAATTACTGGGCAAATAGCAACATCTCATGGATTAAATGAAGATGCAAATGCTTGATTTACTCTCTAAATGGGAAATAATGATGAATGCATCCTTCTTGACTTTTTGGAGGCAATTATTTAAACCATTTGGTTTTTTACAAAATTTATCTCCAATCCACCCCCCACCCCGTAAATGGTGTAATGAAGGGACACCTGTTATAGGGCAGTCAGCAGCTTTGTGACAACGGAGAACAGTCAGAGATAAAACACTGGGGCTGACATCCTAAAGAAGCACGTGTGTTTTGAGCCCCTGTGGGTATGCAGCTACTCCCTGGGTCCTCTAGAACACATGCTGTTGCACAAGAAGAATTGTGCAACAATTCCCAGACTGCTGCCCAAGTTGTGGAATGCTCCGTAAGATTGTAAACACATCACCGGAGGTCAGTGACGTGCTACCAATCTTATAGTGGAGTTCTGGAGTGCAGAGAGCACTCGCAACCCCTTCTGCAACAGTGTGTGTGCCAGAAAAACCGAGGAGGCAGGGGTGTAACTATGATAGGGCATGGGGAGGCAGCTGTCTAGGGGCCCTGGCCTCTGGGGGGCCCTCCAGAGACATATCACATGCCTCTCCCCACCCAGCGCCTGCTGCAGCTCCTTCTTGATTGAATCATTTAAAAACAAATTCTCCTTGTTCACTCAAGCACCGTATTTCCTTGTCTTCCCTCTCTCTCCACCCTTTTGCCTTGTTGGCTCTTCCTCCTTCCCCATCCATTGGCTGGCAGTGCCCCATGTGATCAAGAAAGGGAAGGCACTTGACTGAGTGAGTCGGCTCGGCTGCTGCCTGGAACATGTGCTGCCGCCGAGCAAGGAAGAGGAGATCATTGGAGCCTGCAGCCACCAAACTAGCTAGCCTAGAAGAAGAATCTTCTTAAAAAATCTGTTCTGTTCTTCTAAGTTACTTAAAAAGACATGGAGATGGAGGAGCCGTGGCAGGACTCACAGGGCTTGGAGGACTTGGAGGAGCCCTCAGGTTAGCTTTGAGAGTGTTCACCGTTGCCCGTTGGGCATTGATTGGGGCATTATGGGCCGCTTCCCCCCCTGCCCAGCCCCCGCCACATGTCTGGCAGTGAGAATGATGGCCCACTCCCCCCCCCCCGCCTGCGCGGCCACTGCGCCACATGTCTGGGCATGGCCTGGGTCGCTCGCTTTATTTATTTTTAATGGTTATGCTCCCCCTCCCCCCATTAGGAAAACAGAAGCCTGATGGCCCGCTTTCCTCCCATTCCTCACCCACCCACGCGACCGCTGCACCACGCCACGTCACATGTCTGGGCATAGCCCACTGTGGGTTGCTTTATTGATTTTTAAGCATTCTTTACCAGAGAATGTAGTTTAAACCTAAGGCAGCATGCTAATAAAGCTCTGGAAAGAGCTTATGTGACAAGGATGAGGGAGAAGAGGGCGGGGGAAGAGAGAGGCAAAGGAGCGCACACCACTCCGAATCTCCCTGCAGAACTTTTGGCACATTCACGGGTTGCTAAGCGTGCAAGCCCCAACCCTGGCCGCCCCAGATCCCCCCGAAAGCATGCATCCCCCCACAAATTTTTTTTACAGCCCAAACAGATCTCCTTGCAACAACAACAACAAAATAAAATAAAAGAGAGCCCTTCAAGAGAGCCCTTAAAACCTATCTGTTTGGCCTGGCCTTTCAGGGTTTTTAATCAGTTTTAATTGTTCTAATACCTGGTTTTCAGGTTTTTAATTGTTTTGATAGTTTAATTGTTTTTTAAGTTGTTTTAAATTGGTATTTATATTTGTATCTCTGTTTTAATTGTTTTTAATGTTTTCTGTTTTAATTGTAAACCGCCCTGAGCCATTTCGGAAGGGTGGTATATTAAATAAATAAATAAATAAATAAAGTTAGCAATTATTGCACAGTGCATTTGAAATCTTGAGGAAAGATATAAAAGATCTGCTGCATTGCAACTGATCTCTCCCCACCATGTGGTTTTACACGTCTTAAAAGCAAGTGGAAGGCAGTGATGGCGGGGTGGAATTTTGAAATCTTGTCTCTGGACCAACTCCAACCTTGTTACGCCCCTGCGAGGAGGATAAAACAAAGAGTGAGTGAATAGAACAGAAGGGAAGAGTTAAAAGACTGATGGTCATTCCTTCCTTTGACTCACATCCTGTGTGACAGTTGGAAGCCTACTCTGGGAAGTTGGAAGGCTACTCTGGGAAGAGCAGAAACAACTGAGAAGCTGAGAAGTTGAGCAAGCCCTTCTAAACATCTAGCCTTTTCCCCTTCAAACAAACTAACAGGAAGAGGGGAGTTCTGCAGGGGCTGTTTCTCTTTAAGGGGTAGGTTTTAGTCTCTCTATCTCTCTGTGTGTTACTTGTTAGGGTTAATTGTTAGGGTTAAGATATCACAGGGCTAGGAGTTCTTAGGGTTACCTAAAGGCACTGTTTACTTAGTAATGGGGGTGGAGTCAGCAAGGGCTGGGAGGGGCCCCACATTCCTTCCTTTGTCTCACATCCTGTGTGACAGTTGGAAGCCTACTCTACATATGAGGTGAAGGCCCGAGAGCATAGCGAACAGGGATAGCAAACAGGACATAGGAGCTTTGCAGGAGTTTAGCGGGAAGTGTGCTGGGGAGCCTGGAACAAGCCCCTGCGATCACAAGGAGCACAAGCAGCCTGGTGGAGAAGAGAACGTAAGTACATATCCCTCCCTCGTATCCCTCATATTCTTGGGAAAGGCTGTTTGGACAGTTAAATAGCTGACCATTACAGCTGAGACCTATCCTAGTAAACTATCTAATAAACGGACAATAAGCTCCCTAAATACTGTAAAGAGCCAACTAAAACAGTATGAAGATAGAAGGTCAGCAGGGGAAGGGGCACTTCCCAGTGTATTGCACAGAGTGCCACATGTACGACTATTTGCCCCATGGGCAGAAGTCATGGGTGTGTGCTCAGTGCAAAGAGCTCCTGACTCTCAGGGAACGAATCCGTTCCCTCGAGACCAAGGTGGCAGATCTGGAGAAGCTCAGAGAGACAGAGAGGCATGTGGACGAGACTTTCAGGGATGTGATAGAGGCATCCCACTCCAGGGCTGGTAGCTCCTCAGCTGTCAGGGAGAATGAAGGTCTTGGGTGAGGAGGACATCGGTCTGAGGAAGAGGGAAATGCTCCTTTAGAAGGGACACCTTCCGTGGATGATGAGCCCATATCCTCTCGCACAGGGGATACTCCTCTGGGGGGTGGGGGGCCTCCTTGTAGTTGGTGATTCGATCATTAGGGGGATAGAGAAATGGGTTTGTGACCATTGTGACCTTGTTACTAACTGATTGAAAGACAGGAAACAGAAGGTAGGTATAAATGGAGAGTTTTCACAATGGAGGGAAGTAAGAAGTGGGGTTCCCCCGGGATCTGTAGTGGGACTGGTGCTTTTTAATTTATTCATAAATGTTCTAGAAGCAGGGGTAAGCAGCGATGTGGCCAAATTTGCAGATGATACCAAACTCTTCTGGGTAGTGAAATCAAAAACTGATTGTGAGGAGCTCCAAAAGGATCTCTCCAAACTGGGGGACTGGACGACAAAATGGCAAATGCGGTTCAGTGTTGGCAAGTGTAAAGTGATGCACATTGGGATGAAAAACCCCAGCTTCAAGTATACGCTGATGGGATCCGAGCTGTCGGTGACGGACCAGGAGAGGGATCTTGGGGTTGTGGTTGACAGCTCGTTGAAAGTGTCGACTCAATGTGTAGCAGCTGTGAAAAAGGCAAATTCCTTGCTAGGGATCATTAGAAAGGGGATTGAAAATAAAACGGCTAACATTATAATGCCCTTATACAAAACTATGGTGCAACCACACTTGGAGTACTGCGTACAATTCTGGTCACCACATCTTAAAAAAGGACATTGTTGAACTGGAGAAGGTACAGAAGAGGGCAACCAAGATGATCAGGGGCCTAGAGCACCTTTCTTATGAGGCAAGACTACAACACCTGGGGCTTTTTAGTTTAGAAAAAATACGTCTGTGGGGAGACATGATAGAGGTCTATAAAATCATGCATGGCATGGAGAAAGTGGAGAGAGAGAGATTCTTTTCCCTCTCACACAACACTAGAATCAGGGATCACTCCATGAAATTGATTGCCAGGAGTTCTAGGACCAACAAACGGAAGTACTTTTTCACACAACGCGTGATCCACTTGTGGAATTCTCTGCCACAGGATGTGGTGGCAGCTAACAACCTTGATGGCTTTAAGAGGGGTTTGGATGACTTCATGGAGGAGAGGTCTATCAATGGCTACTAGTCAGAGGGCTGTGGGCCACCTCCAGCCTCAAGGGCAGGGTGCCTCTGAGTACCAGTTGCAGGAGAGTAATGGCAGGAGAGAGGGCACGCCCTCAACTCCTGTCTGTGGCTTCCAGCGTCATCTGGTGGGCCACTGTGTGAAACAGGATGCTGGACTAGATGGGCCGTGGGCCTGATCCAGCAGGGCTGTTCTTATGTTCTTATGTTCTTATGGTGTGTGTAGCTCCTCCAGCTCAGAAAAATGTGCATCAAAGGTAGCAACGGTTGCTGTAGCCCCAACAGCCTGAGCGTAAACCTCTTTTTTTCATTCAGCCTCTTAATTGCATGAAATACCTACAGCAGTTCAAAGCTATAAGCAAAGTATCCTCATCACATAGCATCACTGCAAACACAGTCCTCAATGGATAAAACTATTTGCTAAGAAATTTAGGACCGACAAAAGGAAGTACTCTTTCACATAATCAACCTATGGAAGTTTCTGCCACAAGATATGATGACAGCCAACCGCCTAGATAGCATTAAGAGCAGTTTAGATAAACTAATGGAGGACAGGTCTATCAATGGCTACTAGTCTGAGGGCAATAGGCTATCTCCAGCCTCAGAGGCAAGATGCCTATAAATACAAGTTGCAGGGGAGTAGCAGTAGGAGAGAGAACATGCTCTCAGCTCTTGCCTGTGGGCTTCCCAGAGGCATCTGGTGGGTTATTGTGTGAAACATGATGCTGGACTAGATGGGCCATGGGCCTGATCCAGCTGGACTTTTTTAATGTTCATATGATGAAGTTCATTCAGTTTCACATTAGGCATTGAGTGATATGATATCAAACAGCTTCAAATGAGCCTTTACCATGTGGTTGCCACTTGCAAATGCCACTTACTTGTAAGAGCCATTTGCCACTTACAAGAGTTCCTTTATATGTACCTGGAGTTATGTTCCCAATGTGTTTGTGGATGTCCCCAATCATATTAGAAAGATTATAAATGACTGCCCATGTGATTTGGCTTTATAGAATATTTACATAGTATGGAAGAGATGCATTGCCTTTTTGCAAGCATGGTACTTGGACACTGTGTAAATATGCCATAAAACTAGACAAAGTGTATTTGATTTTTCAAAGATCCTTGGAGTAACGTAAACGTAACCATGGAGACAAACAGCAACCATATCGTTGCTACATGTTTCACTGAGGCATAAATGCTGAAGACTGACTTACTGAGGCGTAAATGCAACTGTGGATTGTGCCTCCTCCACAGGGGTAGCTCCACATCGAAGGGCCTTGCTGGGAGGCTAGGAAGCATGGAAACAAAGCACACAATGAAGCTCTTCTCATGATCTGTGACAAGAGCTTCTATTGGGTCTGTGGGGAGAGTGGGCTAAGCCCGCTCTCCCCAAAGACAATCAGAGTGCAGCCCTGGGTGGTTGGATCAGCCACCCACATGACTGCCGGCTCCATCACAGAGCCAGTGGGGGCTGAGGGGATTGGGGGCTATGTGGCCCCCGAAAGTCCCAAGATGCACCGCACAAGTCAGTGGGGCATCCTGGAGAGACCCCCCAAGCCCAGGAGTCTGGCTACGGCCTCCCAGGGGTCTACTTGTGTGTTGCCGTGCGCTGCGGCGACACACGAACAAAACAACGAGGTTAACGGAGCACTCGCTCCATTAACCTCATTTAAGGGGAGGGGGAATGAGGCAGGCTAGCCACCTTGGGAGCACCAGGCTCGCCTGTGAGCCCCATGGTTCCCACGATCCCTGGAAAGCGGGCTAAGCTCACTTAGCCCCCTTTCCAGTGATTGTGGGAATAGCCTCAATACCTTAATAATCTATTTCTGAATCACAAAGGGCCATTTCAGAGGAACATGCCCCCTACAGGCCCCTACACGTGTTGACATCTGGGCCACACCAAGATGCACCTGCCTCAGTCTCACTCAAGGGCATACTGACATGTTCTTGGTGCATCCTTTACTCATGTGTAATCATCCAAATTGCTCCTCTACATGTGCTTTAAAACCCTGTGTGGATGAATTCTCAGTGTGTAGGGGTCATGGTGGGGACTGTTTTCATCGGAACCAGGGATTTCATCACCTTTTTGCTGCCTAGCTGAGATCCCCATTGCCTCTTGAGATTGTCTGTTTCTGTATGTCAGGTACCGCAGTGACATCTTCTGTCCTTGCTGGCAGCTTTTCTTGTCTCCCTGCACACTTCAGGCAATCCCTCACTGGGACTTGCTGCCAGGATCTTCAGGAATTGCTTCCTTCTGCCGCTGCTCAGCCCTCCTTCTTAAAATGTACAAAAGATGGGCTGCTGCCCAACCCCTCCCTACTTATACCTATAGGTTGTGTTTAGGGCCAGCTGGTCCAACTGAGATCTGAATTTTCCCTTGCCATCCACTCATTAACATCCACATCTGGTGACTGGAAGTACTGAGCAAGGAGGGTTCCATAGGCATCTCTGGTTCCAGACCCTTGGAGAGCACCCCTGGGGCTACAGCAACCATGAACTCATCTGACCACACGGGGAGGTGATTCCCCCCCCCCATTCATCCACAACTGATCAGAAAGATAGCTGTGGCTAAATTGTCCCCCAAGTGGTTATAGATGACTGACTTCTTAGTTGTGTCATGTGCATCATAGCAAGCTTACAAGCAGCAGTATATTGGCAAATAGTTGTCTGTATCTATCCATAGTATATGCACTGAGTCACATGTGGCCCTAGTTTAATTCCATAATGTGTGTCCTGTCTTTATTAGCATATGGGGGGAATGAGTAGTCGCATACATGAGTAGTCACTCTGTCACAGACTGGAAGCAAATAACATATTTGAAAGAACTTAATGCAACTCAGTTTTACTGAGCACTCCATTTTAAAAAAAAATTTGTTCAGTGCTTTGTCCATATGGATTTGGGTGTATCAGTCCAAGGAAAAAGACATTGATGTGGTTGTCTTAGCTCTTCCTATGCTTGTTTAGAAATTCATTGTTTGAATGGCTGTTTGAATGTAGGGGTTAAAGAGGAGTAATTAATCTACTTTAATAATGGGAAAGGAGAATTGAAGTAATGCCTATTCTGCTTTTTGCCCATTCATATGTAGGTACGCTGTATAAATAGAGGCAGAAAATATGCAAGGTTGTTTTTAGGATAAAGAGTAGCATAAATATAAATGACAAAAAAGTGATTTCCCAGGACAAGGTATTCCAATTAATTCAGTCCAATTTCCTATTAAGCTGTGTTTTGTAGATAGACATATTGGTCCTTTTCATAAGCCCCATTGTAATGTTTATCATTTATTTGTTCATTACAAAACTTTGCTTCTCTCAGCATTTGAAATGCACAGAGATGTTTTCCATAATCTGGGGATATTAAATTCTGAATTGCATTTACAGGAAGAGTTGGCAGAACTGCTTTGAAGACTACAAGAGTTTTGCTTCCAAGAATACATATTGCTGATAATCTTTAAATTCACTGAAGGTGCCTGACTAACGGATAGAATAAAATCAATTGTAGAAAAAGAAATTGACTGAGGCATTACATGGAAACATTTGTGCTTTAGAAAGCAAAGAATATACTGTATTGTGCTTTGGGCAGGAGATATTTTAGAATCCACTTGTTTTGTGCTACAGCAGCTTGAGCCATTTCCCATGAACACATCCTGGTGCTTGAGCCTTTGACTAGCTGTTATGTGTTTTGGTCAGAACTAAACTGTAAAGCTGTACATTTGGAGCCAAAATGGGATGCTGAGGGATGGACCTTCCTTAGAAGCTAATATTCCTCCTTCACCTTCTCTTCTACTTCAAAATAATAACCAGCATGCACACATGTGGACTGCTTTGATTATATCAGGAGATCATCTCCAGCAAACATGCATACTAGCCTCCATGTTCAGAGCAAAGGGTGTTATTTCCATATTAGGTGTGAACAGCCAGGCTAGGTGTATAGATGAGGCTAGAAATGGAAGCTAAGGCACAGCACTCCTGACCCTGCTGGAACTGCTCTCAATGTTCATGAACCTACTAGCTCATGTGCTTGCTCAGGGCATAAAGGCCAGATGAAATCATGCAGGCTGGATGCTTCCCAGTAGCAACAAAGCTGCTGGTGTGATATATTGTCTCTAAGACATAATATTTTGTTCCCATTCCAAATGATGGCACACATCAATGGTTGGAATAAATGGGCCACAACTTTATTAATTAGCCAATGCCAATTATGAAAGAAGGGGATTGGTGCTCCACCCCCAACAACAGTGCAGGATCTTATCTATTGCAGGATCTCCACCTCTGCTAGAGTACAGGATCTCCCAGCTGAGATCTTCTCGCTTAAAATTTTATGAGCATTATCACCCTCTGTGCACTACACCACCACTCACTCTGGGCCATGCCAGCACCCCACAAGTGGCTTTAAGATTTTTCTCCATAGGGAAGAATGGAGGTTCCAGCAGCCCCATAACTGCACTTGGGGGGGTGCTGGGGTGGCCCAGAGCGAGGGTGCCAACCAACCCCATGGGTTGCTAACCCATGGTGTACTGGGTTTTGTTGTTTCTGAAGTGTTCTGAGTGTAGATCCGTTGATAGCATATAAGATTTTCAATGACAAACCATGAATCCACTCTCATTGCTAAACTTAAAGACACATAAACTTCAAAAATCACTTAAAAATCAGCCCTTCGCCCAATTCCTTTCAAATAATTCTGATAGCTTCCTTGCCCACCTTGGGCACTACCACCCACCACACTCTGCTCTAGGCCACCCCTTTGCCCCCAACGTGAAGCTATACATTTGCTGTCACCTCCATGCTTCATTATGGAGAAAAACCTTAAAGTCACTTAAACTTCAAAAATCACTTAAAAACCAGCCTTTTGCCAAATACCTTTCAAATAATTCTGATAGCTTCCTTGCCCACCTTGGGAACTACCACCCACCACACTCAGCTCTAGGACAAACCTTTCCCCCTGATGTGAAGCTATCCATTTGCTGCAATCCTCATTATTCCCTATGAGGAATTCAAAAATAATTTTAAAATTCACCAATAATCGGAGGAGTGTCTGATTGCCTTGGGGCTTTGTGGGTGGTAGGCACCCCTGGGTGCCTACCACCCACCCCACTTTTGTGCCCCTAGGTGCTCCACAAAAGGGGATATGGGCTGGTTCAGGACCCATTATACCCTATGAGAAAAATAATTGAAAATAGTTCAGATATTCATAAAAAATCATAGGGGTGTCTGATCGTTTTGGGGTTTGAGTGGTTGTTGGCACCCATGGGTGCTCCATAATAGGGAATAATAGGCTGGTTCAAGTCCCATTATACCCTATGAGAAAAAATAAAAATAAAAATAAAAAATTCATTAAAAATTGTATGAGTGTCCGATTTCTTTGGGGTTTGGGTGGCAGGTACCCATGGGTGCCAGCTACCACCCCACCCACTTTTGGAGGTCCTAACCAGTCCAAACAGGTTAAAACTGGTTCAACTTCGAACTGAACCAGGGAGAGGTTTCAGCAAAACCAAAACCGAACCACCCCCTTCTGGTTTGAACCCGGTTCGAATTTGAACCAAACCAGGCAAACCGGTTTTGTGCACATCCCTAATCCTAATGAGGGCCAGAATGGGCTTGTGTTGGAATGTCTGGTTTGCTCCACGCAACCAGACTCCTCCACCAATGGCAAAGCCCAAAATGCCTCATGCTTTATTTCAAAACTGGGTGGAGCAAATTAGCCACGCCTGAGACACCCTCAAGCAGCAACTTTTTCCATATTCATTATTCTCATTTCTTTAGGTAAAGCTACAGTTGTGTTGCTTTTGTTTTAGACTAAATGTGAATAAGCCATACACAATTAATATTGCATTTGCTGTCATCTACCTCATTAGCTTTTTAGATGGTTTATAATAAAGACAGTAAAGCAAGGGATCAGTAGCCTGGGACTTTGCAATGTCTGCAGTGATGCAGATACACATTTCATACAATTTATAGAGAAATTATGTATGGTGAGTGTACTTTCCCAGACTATAAGGGCACTGGGCTAGAAATAATGACTTCATTATGATATTTCAGTTTCCAGAGTTGGAAGTTATGCATAGAAACTATGGTTAATAACCAAGCCACATATGAATTGGTAGCAAATCTTTGTAGTACTTACACAACAATATTTTATTCTTGATTCTCATAAAACAAGATATTTTTGACATAAATATGAAATAATAATGCTGAGAGCCACCTTACAAAAAGTAATCAAATATTGACCTAGTAGTTAGTAACTAAACATCCAAATACTATTTCTCAACGGTCATGGAAGACTTATGGGGAAAAGTAGATATGGTAGTGAACTATATAATTTTCAGGTAGTTTTTCTCTGTAATTTAAAAGTCCTTTGTGAATTTTAAGATAATACAGATGTCTACATCACAAGGTCTCACACCAAAGAAAGAAACATCACTCACTAATTTGCCATCAATATAGTACCAGACAAAAGTGCTGTCATAAAATGGATCGAAAATCCCACTGTTGTTTGTGTTTATTTTATTTTATTTTATTCAATTTATATACCACCCTTCCAAAATGGGTGGTTTTGGAACAGAATAGGGTGCACAACAGAATAAAAACAATTAAAACCAGTTAATTAAAATCAAAACTATAAATACAGAATAAAACCAATTAAACATGCAAACAGCTAAAAACCCTGGAAAACCAGGTCAACCATTTAAAACAATTTAAAATAGTTTATGGTAGTTTAAAACCCCCGGAAGGCCAGGCTAAACAGATAGGTTTTAAGGGCTCTCCTGAAAGACAGTAATGAACTCAAATTATGGATTTCTGCCAGGAGTGCTTTCCACAGCCCAGGAGCAGCTACAGAAAAGGCCCGTCTCTGAGTCACCACCAAATGAGCCAGTGGTAACTGGAGATGGACCTCCTCAAATGACCTTAACGTGCTGTGGGGATCATGCAGAAGAAGGGGCTCTCTAAGATAAGATTAATACCTAATACACGGTATGTTCAGCAAAGTACTCCTTTTTTCTACAGAAGTGAAATTAACTTTGGGCTGTTCAAACAATACTAGCCCAGCACATGTGAAGAAAGAGGGGGTACACTGAGAGCACACCTGTCAGGATATGCCCCACTGACCAATCAGAGATTGCTACATTTTAAAACTATATTAGGGCCAGTTCAAATGAAACCTGGATCCAGCACATGTGAAGAAAGAAGGGGCACTGTCATGGGCATGCTGGAAGACTCCGAGGAGGAGTTGGAGGTGAAGACAGAGCTGACAGCAGAGGAGAGTGGGCAAGGACCAGAAGTTGCAAAGGAGAGTGGGTCCGATGCACAAGGAGTCGAAGATGAGTTAGAGCTGGGTGTCAGTAATCTGGCCACCCAGTAGGGAAGTCTAGGATGATAGTTCACAAAAGACCAGTCTGGGTTGCAGAAGCGAAACACGGCTCAGACATGTCTCTCTGTCTGGCTCAGACTGAAGGCTGTCGACACTAGGGATGACATACGTTGTCTTCCAGCGGCTAACTGCAAGCTGTAGACGTGCTTTATAGTCCAAGATGATAATTCTCAGCTGGCAAGGATTCAAGGCTTATCAGCCATCTGAAAGAGGCGTTTACTTCTCCTGATGGATTCCAGATGTGCCTGCCGCCCTGTGACCCGTCTCTGCTGTGGAGTCAGTGGGGGTTGCCTGCACAGATCATCCTCCAGTTTGTCAGTCCCTGTCTCTGCTGCCTCAGACTGCTGTGCATGCTCTGAGACATCAGCTGGACCTGCCTCAGCCATCTCTTGGGAACTGACAGCTGGGCTCTGCCCCTCAGGGACCCCTGCATCAGCTGAAGGGCTGTCAGCATCCCCTTCCTCCTCGCTATCTGAGAGCGAGGGCGTGACATCGGGTGAGGCAGCTCTTGTGGAGGAGGCACGACCGGTCTCCACTGTGGAGAAGCGCCGGTCCAAGAGACAGCAAGCGTTAAGGAGCCGCATGCGTAGAACAACAGGCAAACCTGCTGACTCAACAACTCTTAATTAACAGCACCAGGGGTCAGACTATTTAAGACGCCTGTAACATAGCTGCCCTGCTGATAGCAACATCAATTTCCTGTGAGCTAATAGGCTGTGTTAGTGTATTACTTGACCGTGTTTGGACCCTGGACTGTGTTGACCTTGCCTGTGGATTTTGCTTTGGACTCTCTTGCATTTATTGGATTGACTCAGACTGGACCTGGTTTGGAGAATTTATTGCTGTTAGACTTTGCTGTTCTGCTTCTGCTTCTGCTTCTGCCTCTGCTGCGCGTCGTTTGGCTAGCCTGACAGATTTCTAACTCTGAGAGCACGGGCATCAGAACATCCTCCATGCATGTCCCAATGCATTCATGGAGTATCTCTTAATTGTGTGTGGAGGCTGTTCATCCTAATGGTCCCAAAATATGCACTACAAATACTTGTTTAAACATGTATTTATTTGTAGCATGTTTTTATGGGCCATTCAGATAAGCATTGGGAATCTGTGCTCTTTGCATTGTCTCCCTTTCTTCATACAGTAAGTGCTGGGCCATTATCATTTGAACTGGTCCCATAATAGTCTTTAAATGCAGCAATTTCTGCTTGTTCAATAGTGAGGGCACTCATACAAGCATCCCTGCCTTGGCTTGCACAGCCTGACCTGAGTATGGCTGCTCATGTAGAGTGCCAGGATCAGTCCCATTCCTGCCGGGTAGTCTGAGTTTTTTTTACCCTAGCTGAGCTTGAAAGGTGTGATTGCAGCCTGAGCAGCAACAGAACTGGGGGCTAGAGTGCCCAGCACTGGGTAATCCCCCAATACACCATGCTCCTTGTGCAGTGCATTGTGGGATTCTGGAGTCCAGCCTGCGTTTCCCGGGCTTTCAGATGGCTGTGCCACTTCCGGCAGTGCTGCTCATGTGGGAGCCTGAGCAGCACTGCCAAGAAGAAGACGGGGATCATCTGGGGAGAAAGTAGATGTGATCCTGCCTTTTACCCTCTCTTCCCAGCCTTGCACCATTAGGTCATGTTAACGACTTTAGTGTCCTCTATCAACGGAAAACTATAGGCATGAATGAGTATAACTATGTTCTCTTTAAAGAATAATGTATTCCGTTACATCATCATCTCAGATAACAAATTACACAGGCAAGGAAGTGCCTGTGTACTATGAGTGGAGAGATAAAACAGCATTCTACCATCACTTCACACACACACAGGGTAACACCCTTCCTTTCCCTTTGTACTATTCATGTTAGAAGAGGAATTTTTATGTTCAGAATTGCCTGCTCAGTTTTTTAATTGAATCCATGGGGAAATGGCTAAGTTAAGAGGAACAGAAATGGAAAAGCAGACATGAAACCTCAAGACCAAAGCTGGGTCTTCCCTCCCCTATCTTTATAGTGAGATTTTCTGCATCCAAATTGCTATGCCTAGACTGATTCAGTTTCTTTGGGAAAGGTCTCTTTAGATGGTCTGTCTTCCATATGAGGCTCTTTGATGGGTTTGTCAAAGAAAATATGTTTTGAATATCTACAAATTAAGATAATAGATGGTATTATAACATCAAATCGGCACATGCTAACTTCAGTCAGAATATTTAAGAGATATTGTATCTTATGTTATTTTGGCATGAAAAAAAATAGATTATTGATAGCCCGTGTGATAAGTTGATAGTGCTGGGTTTTGGCCAGGCGGACCTAGCAACAATATGTTGTGGGGGCTTTGGGGGGGGGGATCCATCCAGTATTTCCTATGTTATTAACTTCTGAAGCTCCATAATAACAGAGTAAAACCAACCAAGGTGAAGGTCATTGCTTTTGCAACCGAGGCTTCTGAAGCCAGAGTTGGGAGGGGTAAGCTCTGGCAAGTTCTGAAGAGTGTCTTCCTGGTTCTGAACATAGCTGCCTATGAATACTGGCACTTCTATAATTACAGTATACAAATGTCCCCTTACCTGTCTTACTCCTTTTATGGACCTTCATCTTCTCCCTCTGCTGAGGTAGCAGCAGGGTGGCAGGGCGGACATAAAAGTGCAAACAAGGCTGTGAAGTGCTCTGTGAAGAACCAAAGTAGCAGCAAGGTGGCAAATGAAGCTATGAACGAACACTCTGAGGCGCTTCACACAATTATTGTGAAGTGCCTTACTGGGCTCTGTGGGGAGAACGGGCATAGACAGTCAGGCCTCAGACCTGGGTGGCCAGATCAGCCGCCCACACGACTACCAGCTCCATCACAGAGCCAGTGGGGGCTGCGGGGATGCAGGCTGCATGGCCTCTGGAAGTCCCAGGATGCCCCGCCTGGATGCGCAGGGCATTCTAGGGGGACCCCCAAGACCAGGAGGCTGCTTGTAGCCTCCCAGTCAGGGGTCTACACGTGTCTCGTTGTGTGCCGTGGTGGCACATGAGCAAAAAACCAAGGTTAACGGAGCACTTGTTCCATTAACCTCATTTAAGGGGAGGGGGATTTAGGCGGGCTAGCTGCCTTGGAACCACCGGACTCACCTTGGAGCCCGGTTGTTCTGATGATCACTAGAAAGTGGACTAGGATCCCTTAGCCCGCTTTCCAGTAAAATGGGAATAGGCTCAAGGAATGTCAAGTCGTAGTAGGCATTGTGAGGGCATGTTAGGCCACACTGTGAGATGGCAGCAGTGTCAAATGGACCTATAAGGGAACATAAAGTGGTGAGGTGGCAGAGCACTTTGCAAGGGCATACAAGATGGTGGTGGACTCAGGGGTGGATTCAGCTTTTTGCCACCCATAGGCAGCCACGATTTGCTGCTGGGCAGGGGGGAGTTAAATCTTTTTTTAAAACTTTTTAAAACTGCCTCTGCACAGCTGTGGCACAGCAAGGAAAGTGGCAGATCTCCTAGTAGGCACCCACCTCCAGAATCCTGTTGGGCCAGGCGCAGGTGCTGCTGGGCTGATTCCAGCCCTACCTCTGTCATTTGGGAGGAAGGTGGGCCCATGTGACGAGGTCTCTCACCGCCATCTAGGCAGGCCACACCCTGCGCTGGGCCCACCCAACAGAGTTTGGGAGGCGGGCAGGGCCACTAGGAGCTCTCGCTGTTGCACAGCGGCAGCTTGAAAAGTTAATTAAAAAAAAAAAAGATTCAACTTGCCGCTCCTCCAGGATTTGCAATTGTAGGCAATTTCCTCTATTGCCAGTAATCCACCTCTGGGTGGACTACCTTTAAACATGAGGTTCTACGTCAGAGATATATTGCCTTTATGGGCAATTAGAAATCTGGTTTTGGACATTAATGCTCTATATCATAGAAATACCTCCTATGAATATGAAGGCTCCACTTAATCAGTATGGGTAAGAGTAATTGTAACACTTCTCTTTTCTACTGTGCCCAGTCATATTTTCCTTTTTAAAAAGTTTGGAAATAGAGTAATTCAAAATCCAGTGGTCAGGAGTGCTTTTTATCAGCTTCAGCGGATACATCAGCTATGCCCATTTATGGAGGTAAATGACCTTAAAACAGTGGAGCATATGCTGGTAGCCTCCAGGCTTGCCTACTGTAATACACTCTACATGGGGTTGCCTTTGTACATAGTCTGGAAACTACAATTGGTACAGAATGCAGCAGCCAGATTAGTCCTGGGACAACTGGAAGGAACCATATAACACTAGTTTTAAAAGAACTGCATTGGCTGCCAATATGTTTTCGAGTGAAATACAAAGTGATGGTTATTACCTATAAAGCCTTCAATGGCTTTGTTCCAGGGTACTTAAGAGAGCTCCTTCTTTGTCATTAACCCTGCTGCCTACTAAGATCATCTGGAGAGGTCTGGTTACGGTTGCCACTGGCTCATTTGGTGGTGGCTCAGGACCAGGCCTGCTCTGTGGCTGCTCCAGGGCTTTGGAATGCATCCCTGTCAAAATAATCTCTGATTGCTTTTAGGAAGACCCTCAATACACACCTGTTTTCTCAGGCTTTCAATAGAAATTAATTTTAAACTGTTTAATTGTTTTTATCCCCATTAAATTGTTAACTTTTTATTCTGTGAAATTGTTTTGTCTTTACTCTTTTATATTGGTTTTTTTAAATTGTGTACACCACCTGGCTGCCAATATGGTATAGGTATAGGTATAGGAATATGATAGATAGATAGATAGATAGATAGATAGATAGATAGATAGATAGATAGATAGATGGATAGATATGCTTTCAATTTCCACTTATGCTCTAAAATGTTTGTCAATTCAACAGGTGAGTTTTTTCAAATTACTTGCTAGAGATGCCCCTGATGTGTCTCTTTAAGGCACTGTGCAAAGTCTTTACTTCGTGTGTAGTATAGAATTTAAGATGGGCACCTTATGTTACAATTTCCATACTTTTTAGAGCACCAGTGAAAACTGAAAGCATCTTGACGCTCATTTCAAACCAAAGATTTTTTGATAACTGATATTAAAAAGCATCTGTGGATCTTTATCTCTGCACAGCTAATAACCAACAAACTGCAGCTCATAGAAAAATGTTACATAAAGTTTGTGTGAGCCTCTATGAATACAAGTATTCTTTACTGAAAACGTTCAAAAGATTGAAAATAAATGGATGGTTCTGAGTAAAGGAATGAAAAAAGGTTACCCATCTGGTCCTGTCTAACTTTACTCAAAACATCCACATCACATCCCCATTACCTTACAAGCTATTTCAATTATATACTGCTTTGGGGAATACGACTCCTATTGAAGGAATACTGGGATCAGGTGCCAGTGGGGGAAAACATCAGAATATGCCAACAAGATTCCCATTGAATAAAATAGAAACACATTTTGCCAGGGACAGAGTTTCATTTATGTAAAATACAATCTTTAGAATTGTACTCATGCCTCTTTGCAGTGTCTATATTATTTAGACCCTTTTATCATGATAGGCTTCAACATCGGGCTTTATTCACAACTCAAGCAAAAACAGCTGAAGGTAAAGGGAATATCTTGTAATAAAACCACTATTAGTACTGAAATGGCCATATCTGCTATTGGCTGTGTTTAAAACTAAGCATCAAAAATGTTTGAGTCATATTTAGCCTGGGAAATTTTGGCTCCGGTATTAAAAATGATAGCCTGAATCATGGGCCTGATGTCCATGTGGCAGAGATACCCTACTAATGCAAGTTGTTTTTCAGTAGCTCTGTATGTATAATATGGATTGGTCAACCTTCTGTTTTTTTGCCTGCCTGGGATTGTAAAAACAGAAAATTGATAAGCAATAGATACATATCTAGTGGGTGTCTTTTGAAGGTCACAAATTGTACAGGCCTGCTTTTGAGAATGAAAAGGTGGGGAACCTTTTCCTAAGAAATGCAAGATGGGGAACTGTTTTCTAATGTAATTGTGAACAGAATTACAACATTTTAACAATATATCCAGGACTGGCTTTACCCTGTTGATAATCTGAGACATCCCAAAGGTCATTCTACCCTGAGTTCCTCAGTGGGTCAATTCAAACAATATAGGTTGTGATGTTTCTCAGGAAGGACCAGGCAAGGCTGCGTGTACATTTATTTACAAGTCAGTTTGGTAATCTGTACAGCTCTTTCCTAGTTCTGGAGAGAAGTAGGATACTTGGGTCCTCCAAGTATCTGTACTGGGACCAGTGCTCTTCAACTTGTTCATAAATCATCAAGAAGTTGGGGTAAGCAGTGAAGTGACCAAATCTGCGGATGACACTAAACTATTTAGGGTAGTGAAATCCAAAAGAGATTGTGAGGAGCTCCAAAAAGATATCTCCAAACTGGGGGAGTGGGCAAAAAAATGGCAAATGCAGTTCAGTTTAAGCAAGTGTAAAGCGATGCATATTGGGGCAAAAAATCCGAACTTCAAGTATACACTGATAGGATCTGAGCTGTTGGTGACTGACCAGAAGAGAGATATTGGAATGGTGGTGGACTGCTCGTTGAAAGTGTTGACTCAGTGCATGGCAGCTGTGAAAATTCCATGCTAGAGATCATTAGAAAGGGAACTGAAAATAAAAATGCTAAAATTATAAGCCCATTATACAAATCTATGGTGCGGCCACATATGTTCAGGTCTGGTCACTGCATCTTAAGAAGGATATTGCAGAACTAGGAAAGGTGCAGAAGAGGTCACTCAAGATGACGAGGAGCCTGGAGCACCTTCTTTATTAGGTAAGACTACAGCATTTTAGTTTGGAAAAGAGGTGATGACAGTAAAACATGATAGAGGTGTATAAAATTATGCACGGAGTAAAGAGGGTGGACAGAGAGCAATCTTTCTCCCTCTCTCACAACACTAGAACCAGGGGTCATCCCATGAAACTGAAGGTTGGGAAATTTAGGACCTTCAAAAGGAAGTACTTCTTTCATACAGCACATAATTAAACTATGGAATTATCTGCCTCAGGCTGTGGTGATGGCCACTAGCTTGGATGGCTTTAAAAGGGGCTTATACAAATTCATGGAGGACAGGTCCACCTAATGGTGTAGTGGGGAAATGCTTGACTAACAAGCAGAAGGTTGCCTGTTCGAATCCCCGCTGGTAGCAGCGATATAGGCAGCAGCGATATATGAAGATGCTGAAAGGCATCATCTCATATTGTATGGGAGGAGGCAATGGTAAACCCCTCCTGAATTCTACCAAAAGAAAACCACAGAGCTCTGTGGGTGCCAGTTGTTGAACGACTTGACGGCACACTTTACCTTTAGGTCTATCAATTGCTACTAGTCTGGTGGCTATAGGTCACCTCCAGCCTCAGGCAAGATGCTTTTAAATACCCATTTCAGGGAAATATCAGCCAGAGAGAGGTATGCCCTCAGCTCTTGCCTGTGGGCTTCTCAGGGGAATCTGGTGAGCCACTATGTGAAACAGGATGCTGGGCTAGATAGGTCCTGGGCCTGATCCAGCAGGGCTCTTCTTAAGTTCTAATAAATTGCATAGTTGAACAGCCTTGCCTGGTCCATCTTGAGAAATATCACACAGGTCTCAGCACATTTGAAGAAGACATACTAAGAGCATGCCTGTCAGGACATCCTCCATGGATGTCCTGATCCCATCCTGGCACATCCCTTGATTCTGTATGTATAGGAGCTATTCATCCAAATGTTCCCTAACATACACTCCAAATGCTTCTTTAAACATTTTTGGCTTTTTGTCTGACTGGTGATGGAAATTCTTTTTGCCTGCCTCATACTGTTCTCTATATTTAGGTAAGTTCATCTTGGTTACAATGGTAGGTACAGTGTGGGTCTGAGGAAAGTAGCTTAACAGAGAGCACCCTAAGGCATATGCTTGGACTAGTCATTGGATCAAGTGAGCATTTCTTTGACTGTCAACCTTAATGGTTGAAGGACTGAGGTGGGTGATGCATCTGGTTGATATCTTGATCTCATTCAGAATTTCTATTTATTTATTTACCTATTTATATTTATATAATGTACTTCCTTTCATCCTAAGAACCCAGGGTGGTTAACAACAAGATAAAAACAATTCAATAAAAGCATAAAAACAGAACAAATGTAGCTATGACATTTAGTAAAGGTGTAGCATTTTCCTTCCCGTATGCTGCCCCATGGCTTGATATGAAATAGTGTATTCTAAGTCTTGATTTTAATCACAGCTATTCTTGATTGATGCGCTCTCCTTTGCAATTTGTTCTGCCCCCTGACTATTCTCATGATAAGTTAATAGCAGAACATGTAACCATGGGAGGTAATGGAGTATCTCAGATGATGTTTCACAGACTAGGCTGCATTAACATCTATAAAGTACTTGTGTTCCTTCCCAAAGCCAGTGAGTTATTCACTCTTAGAAGAAGCTGCATGGATTTATAACATCTTTTGGTTGCGGGGACATAAGCATTTGTATTGAAGCTATTAGTTATGGCTGTTTCCGGGAATCAATGGAATGGAGCTGCTGTTCCTGATTTTTCTCTGTCTCATGTTTTTCTTGCTATACCAATTATTAATGGACAATTCCAAGATAATTTAGTAGCTGTTGTAGTCTCGCGTAGGTTTCTTCGTCCAAAACATGAAAATAGGATGAAAATTAAAAAATATATTACACAAAATTATTAGTTTTTCAGGATCATGACTCAAATGCTAATATTACTTTACTTCAACAAGTAGTAAAATTTAAAGTTGTGTCATGGATTTCTACAAAACATGAAATTCATTATGCATCTTCTTTTGAGGCTATGTCGCAAGGAATGGCTCTCATATAAATGGCTGAAGGAAAAGCAGATTAAGAACATAAGAACAGCCCTGCTGGATCAGTCCCAAGGCCTATCTAGTCCAGCAACCTGTTCCACACAGTGGCCCACCAGATGCCTCTGGGGAGCCCACAGGCAAGAGGTATACATATGCCCTCTCTCCTATTGATGCTCTCCTGCAACTAGTATTGAGAGGCATCGTGCCTCTGAGGCTGGAGGTAAATAACATAATTTAGAATTCCATGTCAGCAACTGTGTGTGGAGCCTGGCAGCCATGAGGAAGGGGAAAGGGCATGGCACCCACTGACAGGGGAAGTAGCTGCAGCTGCTGCTGAAGCAGACCGGGAGGGTCAAGAAGGATCTAGAGGGAGAGGTTGTCTTTGCAGCCTTGGCAGCCCTGCTGCCCAGGGACATGTGTCCCCCTTTTCTCAATGGTTGCTATGGCATGGCTATACTGCTGAACTTCATTTCAGCCACTTAAAAATAAGCCATCTGATACAGAAAATATTGGCTACTTTGTTTCTGTTTCCATTCCCTACAACCATCATTTGTAGATAGATTATATATATCAGGTTTAGATTTTCTTCCAGGTTTTATTACCAGGGTCCTTGTTAAGGTGTTGGACCATATTGAATGTGTGTACTTGAGTGTGGGGACAAGGGATAGATTGGTACTTCTGTTGGTGTATGGATCGCTCCGCTACCCAGCGGAATCCCTTACTTAACTCATGGACTTGGTTGCGGAACTCGCGTTGGAGTCTCCCAGACTCTTGGTGCTGGGGGACTTCCATGTTCATTTCAGGACCAATCTGTCCAGGGTAGCTCAGGAGTTCATAGCAGCCATGACAACTATGGGCCTATCCCAAGTGGTCTCTGGACTGATGCATATTGCAGGTCACATGCTTGATTTGGTATTTTACTCTGATCAGGGTGGTGCTCCGTGGGTGGGGACTCCTGTGATTTCTCCATTGTCATGGATGGACCACCATCTGGTTAAGGTTGGACTTACAACCACTTCCCAACTCTGCAGGGGCAAGGGGCCCATTAGAATGGTCCACCCGAAGAGGTTATTGGATCCAGTAAGATTCCAAGAAGCCTTGGAGGGATTCACTGTTGGCTTTGCCGGTGACCCTGTTGATGCCCTGGTCAAGAATTGGAACCACTTGCTCACCAGGGCAGTAGAAACGATTGCTCCCAAGTGTCCCCTCCGACCAGCTTCAAATCTGGCCCCTTGGTATACAGAAGACCTACATGGGTTGAAGCGGCAAGGTAGGCGACTGGAGCGCAAGTGGAGGAAGACTCGACTCGAATCTGACAGATTGCGACATAGAGCACATCTAAAGATCTATGCTCAGGCAATACATGCGGCAAAGAGGCGGTAATTTTCTGCCCGTATTGCCTCTGCAAGTTCACGTCCAGCAGAGTTGTTCAGGGTTGTGAGGAGACTAGTATTTGCCCCCACCCCGAACCAGAATTTGGAGTCATCAGTTACCCGCTGTATTATGTTTAAGAAGTTTTTCGCAGATAAAATATCTCGGATTTGGGCCGACCTAGATGGAGACTCCACAATTAATTTGATATCTGAGCTAATGGTGCCCAACGACTCCTCTTATGTAATGCGACTGGATTAGTTTCGGTCTGTGACTCCTAAGGATGTGGTCAAGCTGCTTGGAGCGGTGAGGCCTACCACTTGTTCTCTTGACCCTTGTGCAATATGGCTTGTTCGGTCTAGTAGGGAGGTTGCTGTAGACAGCCCGGTGGAAATCATAAATGCTTCTCTGAGGGAGGGCAGGATGCCTCCATGTCTTAAGGAGGAAATCATAGACCTCTTCTAAAGAAGCCTGCATTAGATCCCTCAGAGTTGAGCAATTATAGGCCTGTTTCCAACCTCCATGGCTGGGCAAGGTAATTGAGAGGGTGGTATCCTCTCAGCTCCAGGCGGTGTTGGAGGAAACTGATTATCTAGACCCATTTCAAACTGGTTTTTGGGTGGGCTAAGTGATGGAGACTGCCTTAGTCAGCCTGATGGATGATCTCCAACTGGGAATTTACAGAGGAAGTGTGCTCTGTTGGTCCTTTTGGATCTCTCAGCAGCTTTCAATACTATCGACCATAGTATCCTTCTGGAACGTCTGAGGGAGTCGCGGGTGGGAGGCATTGTTTTACAGTGGTTCCGCTCCTACCTCTTGGATAAGATTCCAGATGGTGTTGATTGGAGACTCTTGCTCTTCAAAATCTGAGCTTAAGTATGGTGTCCCTCAAGGCTCCGTACTTTCTCCAATGCTTTTTAATATCTACATGAAACCTCTGGGAGAGATCATCAGGGGATTTGGAGCTGGGTGTTACCAGTATGCTGATGATACCCAGATCTACTTCTCCATGTCAACTTCTTCAGGAGCTGGCATATCTTCTCTAAATGCCTGTCTAAAAGCAGTAATGGGCTGGATGAGGGAGAATAAACTGAAGCTGAATCCAGATAAGAGGGAGGTACTTATTGTGAGGGGTCAGAACTCTAGAGACGATTTTGATCTCCCGTTTCTTGAGATCAATGACCTCAAAACAGTGGTAGATCTTGGTCTCTGGGTCATCTTGGAGAGACCATGTTACTCCTCTACTGATGGAGTTACACTGGCTGCCAATAGGTTTCCGGACAAAATACAAAGTGCTAGTTATAACTTACAAAGACCTAAACGGCTTAGGCCCTGGGTATTTAAGAGAGCGTCTTCTTCATTATAAGCCCCACTGCCCACTGAGGTCATCTGAGGAGGTCTGTCTCCAGTTGCCGTCAACTTGTTTGGTGGCTACACAGAGACGGGCCTTCTTGGTTGCTGCCCCAAGATTGTGGAATGCGCTCCCTACTGAGATGCGATCTTCCCCATCTCTGGCAATTAAAAAAACCAAACACCTGAAAACCCATCTTTTCACCAAAGCTTTCTCGGCTTCCTCATATTTTGGGCTTTTAATTCCTGGTTTATTTTTAAATTGTTAAATTGTTTTAAGTTTTTGTATATGTTTTAAACTGGTTTTATGTTATTGTAAACCGCCCAGAGATGACAGTTTAGGGCAGTATACAAATTTGATAAATAAATTTGATAAATAAATAAAATTAAAATCCATTTTCATTAAGAAAAAACTCAAAGAAAAATAAAAAGCAAATATTGTCCATTTTGTGTACAATATGTTTTGTATTGTATCGCACAATTTTGTATCCGAACGACTCCTATACAAAATAGGCTGATATGGGCTTGATTTTATCGGATACAATAATTGTTCTGATATGATGCACAGCCAAACATTTCACCGTGTGGATTCCTCTAAAATTAAGCTGTGGATTCAAATTTTATGAAGGATGTGCAGATGACTTGAGAATCATTTTATCATCACACTTTCCCAGTGAATTTGCATTATCTTCGTCCACACATGAAGCCTTTCCTGCAGTAATAACTGCCACCTAAAGCTAGCATGGAGAAGAGGATCCCCACAGGTCTAGCTTTGAAGAAAGGTAGTTCTGCAGCTATCATGGTAGATGGATGACCAATAACATTTTCCAGGTAGAGCACACTGTTCATTAACCATTGATACAAAAGGTGCATGGATATTTACATGTTGGTGTAAAACAACAATTTTTCTACATGGCTGTTAAAAGCCATCATTGAACTCAAAACTGCATTACAAACAAAAATGCACACAAAGAGTACAAGAGATATTTCAGTTTAATTTGTGAAAAGTCAATTCAAGATCTCTTTAGAGAATCTCTGAAAAATTCTAAGCTAAAAGATTTACAGTACTGGAGAAAAAGTTCTGCTTTAAAAAGTTAACAATGCTGCAGTTGTCATTGCTCCTATGTTAACTGTTTTCAGAAATTAATCTGCAGTAAGAATGATTTTTCTGCACACCCACATACTCCCTATTTACACAAAGGAGTTACATGAAGGAAAGCAGGAAGGGATTAGGATCAGCTCTTCGATGTATAAATACTTTCCTTGACTGAAAGCTTCATTTTCTGTTTCTAACATGAGCTGGAATGCCAGAGAGGATTTTAAAAAGATATTCAGGAAATAAAAAGGAAAGGCATAAGCAAATGCACTCAATGGATGACAGCTGTGATAGCTGCATCTATTTTCTAACTGAATCTAGGGCTCCTTTCCTCTGTGATAGGATGTTTCATTTAGGTGGGATTACTCTAATTCTACCTTTGATGTATGGGTAGCAGTATATTATTAGATCAGATATTAGCTGATCTAATGAGCACACAACAAAATATTCCTGTAAGAAATAAACTATGTCTTAATTTTGAAGTTGTTGACTGTTGAAAATAAATTCTTCTGTATTTAACTGAAAATATTACAGACAAGGAAAGCTGCAATTGCTACATGAATCAACAAGTTATGATCACTTGAGCAAAATGTCCTTCTGTGGTTCATGCCACAAACATTTTCATTTGCTTTAATTATTGTAAAATTGGTCTGGAACAAAGACAAGCCTATTATCTGCAGGATAAGTAACAAATGAAAATAAAAGTGTAAACATTGCCACGCGGAACATACTTCTCTCTGGCATACATGCAGAAGAGAACTGTCTATGTTCAGTAGACAAAATGCAGCCAATCTTTTTCTCTAATGGGTGAATGTATTTGCTTGCGGCAAGAAGAAGAAATGATATAACATATGTCAACAAAGTGTTTCTTTTGGGATTGGGCACTTCATTAAATATATCTGATATTGGATTCCACTCCCTACAGCCAACATTTGTAGATAGATTACATATATAGATTTAAGATTGTCTTCCAGGTTTTATTAAAATCCATTTTCATTCAGAAAAATACTAAAGTAAAGAAAAATAAAAAGCATTTTTAAAGCAAACCAGTTCTAGATAAGCATATGAATTTCCCAGATGTCCAAAAGGAATCCTAAAATTGTCTGCATTGCCCATTGCCTACAGTATCTTTCACTCAGTACTTAAAAGATCCAGGAAAAAAAATGCTATACTTTGTAATGAGACAATAGATGTGTCAACCCACCCCTTATCTCTTTGAAGCATAGCTAGGTCCATCTCTTACCATACCCACTGAATGCATTTTTCTGAAAGGTTTTGGAAATAATTTCCACTGAATAGTTGTGGTCCTGATCCTATTATTTAATTCTCCAAAAGCAAGAAAGTGAATCTACCTCTATTTCCCTCTTTTCTTTCACATGGTGCTTCAAAGGACCCATAGATAATCTGAGCTTCATTTATAGCTTAACTGGTTCGGAGCCAGATACGCTATAGTTCTGCTTAGGGATGTGTGAACCGGTTCAGATCTGAACCGGTTCAGATCTGAACTGGTTCCGGTTTGGATCCGAACCGAACCACCCCCGGTTCGGTTCGAATCTGAACTGAACCGGGGGTGGTTTGTTTTGAACCAGTTCGGACTGGTTCTGATCAGTTCAGACACCTGATAATTGGTAGGATGGTATCTGGCACCCAGGGGTACTTGTCACCCAAACCCCAAAGCAATCGGACACTCGTACGATATTTTATGAATTTTTGAAAATTATTTTTATTTTTTTCTCATAGGATATAATGGGACTTGAACCATGCCATTATTCCTTATTGTGGAGCACCCATGGGTGCCAACAACCATGCAAACCCTGAAGCAATCAGACACCCCTATGATTTTTTATGAATATTTGAAATATTTTTAATTATTTTTCTCATTTTCTCCGAACCAGTCCATATCCCCTATTGTGGAGCACCTAGGGGCACAAAAGCAGGATGGGTGGTAGACAGACAGGGGTGCCTACCACCCAAAAGAATCCCAAGGCAATTGGACACTCCTCTGATTATTGGTGAATTGTTAAAGTATTTTTGAATTCCTCATAGAGAATAATTAGGATTGCAGCAAATGTATAGCTTCACTTCGGGGGAAAGGGGTGTTGTAGAGTGCAGTGTGGTGGGTGGTAGTTCCTAGGGTGGGCAAGGAAGCTACCTGAATTATTTGAAAGGAATTGGGCAAAGGGGTGATTTTTAAGTGATTTTTGAAGTTTACGCGTCTTTAAGGTTTTTCTCCATAAAGAAGCATGGAGGTGTCAGCAAATGTATAGCTTCACGTCGGGGGCAAAGGGGTGGCCTAGAGCAGTGTGGGGTTGGTGGTAGTGCCAGGTAGGGGCAAGGAAGCTATCAGAATTATTTGAAAGGATTTGGGCAGAGGGATGATTTTTAAGTGATTTTTGAGGTTTATGCGTCTAAGGTTTTCCCCCATTAGGTATAATGAAGGGTGTATCGCTTCACGTCGGGGAGAAAGGGGTGGCCTAGAGCAGTGTGGGGTTGGTGGTAGTGCCGGGTAGGGGCAGGGAAGCTACCTGAATTTTTTCAAAGGATTTGGGCAGAGGGCTGATTTTTGGTTAATTGTTGGCTGCAGGTGAAAATCCATAGTACTGCAATCTCGCTTCAATAGCTTCCAACCAGGCTGAGCGATAAGAATCTTGAAAAATCAATGAGACAATACCAATAGGCCTAAACATCAATTTGAGCCAATAGCTCAAAATGAAAAGCCATGCCCAGGCTTCAACTTTAATCAATCCTGCCTCAAGGCGCAGCACTACTCTGGGCACACAGCCAGGTACTTGAAAGATGTTTTTCAGAATTGGGATTTTTGGGGTGGTAGGCACCCCTGTCTGTCTACTATCCACCCTGCTTTTGTGCCCCTAGGTTCTCCACAATAGGGGATATGGATTGGTTTGGAGAAAATGAGAAAAATAATTAAAAATATTTCAAATATTCATAAAAAATCATAGGGGTGTCTGATTGCTTCAGGGTTTGCATGGTTGTTGGCACCCATGGGTGCTACACAATAAGGAATAATGGCCTGGTTCAAGTCCCATTATATCCTATGAGAAAAAAATAAAAATAATTTTCAAAAATTCATAAAATATCGTACGAGTGTCCGATTGCTTTGGGGTTTGGGTGACAAGTACCCCTGGGTTCCAGCTACCATCCTACCAATTTTCAGGTGTCTGAACTGATCCAAACTAGTCCAAACCGGTTTGGATCTGAACCGAACCAGGGGGTGGTTAGGACAAAACCAAACCCGAACCACCCCCTCCTGGTTCGGACCCGGTTCGGATCCGAACCAAACCGGGCAAATCAGTTTTGTGCACATCCCTAGTTCTGCTCATCTTTGCCTTCATCCTGTTATTAATAGAGAAATTGAAGAAAACCATTTCTGCTAGGGACAACTCCCTGCTAGTCCACTCTCTGCTTCATTTGAACTGAATAATTAAAGAAGACACTCTCAGCAAAACATTTTCAGGAACTGACACCAAGGAAAGGAGAGCTGTTTGTGGCTGATCCTTACCAACTGAACAAAAATTATGTGTACATAAAGTTCTCTGACTGACACCCAGAGCAATGGAATGAGGACAGAATGGGAGCTGTGTCCTTGCAACTGAATGTTGGTTAATGCAGCTTTAGGCTTCCCCACTGTTGCTTCTCCCATGCAGAGGAGGCAGGAAGAAAGTAATTTGGAATTATCTTCTCCAAGGAAGTGATTTAGAATAATCTTCTCTGCCTCTGGAAATTCCCAGTGCCTCAGAAACGATGTCCCTGAGGGTCATGCAGACCTCAGGGGCATAGGTTTTGAAGGCACATGCTTCTTCCATCCAGAGGAAGAGAAAATAAACCAACATTGCTTATATGTGCAGGTGTGGTGGCAGTTGGGGAAGCCTATTATTGCATTAACAGCAGCATTGAACTGCAGGGATGCATCTCCCATTGTGTCCTTGATCTGTTGCTCTAGATGTCAGCCTCTATGTTTTGTTGCTGACTGGCTGTGGGAGTTGTGCTTACACTAACTGCACTTTCTGCCAGAACAGGAATTTAAGATGTGACACGTATACATTTGTGAGATTTGTAACCTTTTTGGGATGAAAGTAGTAAAAGATTTTTCTGAAAGGTCTGGTTTTCTCTTCATAAATTTTGTTTTACTAATGATAGATACTAAATGATAGATTAAAAGCTGCACGCTTTCATTTAACAACTTAATTTGGTTGCAGCTTGCAGAAGCATGATGGTTTTGATATTTTCTCCCATCTAAATGTATTCAAAGTCAAACATTATTCATAACATAATCTCAATAAGAACCTGGGTAGTTTTTCATTTTTAAATAGGGCAGTTCAGATGATGCATTGAAGAATTCTTTTCTTCTTTCTTTCTTAAAAAAAACCCTCATGTTAGAAACATATCTATCTATCTATCTATCTATCTATCTATCTATCTATCTATCTATCTATCTATCTAATATAAATCATCCCCGTGTGATTAGGGACATCCATGTTTCTTCTCCCAGCACACTGTTCACTTTCCTGTGATCATAGTCAGAATCATATTTGAAGGGTTCATTCAAACTACCTTCAACATGCAATTGAAATACTATAGCATATGAACAAATATGAAATGTGCAAGTATAGGATGAGGGAGATCTGGTTTGGTAGCAGTGCATGTGAATAGGATCTAATTGTCTTAGTTTTATTAAAGTGAACCACCTTGAAGGTTCCTTTAGGGACAACAAGTTAGAAGATAAATATTTTAATGAATTTTAAAAGGTGTTAAAGTGAGAGCACATATTTGTGAACTTATAAACTGCATCTCCTTTGGAGGTACTCCCATTGAACTGCAGGCTGCTCATTAAATCAGAGAAGCTCAAAAGGTGAGATGGGCCCTGATGCATGTACTTGAACATCATGCTTCAGCTCCATGCTATACACTCAAGAAACAGTGACTGACATCCAGTCTAATGCTGTGATGGGGTTGGGGTGATTTTTGCCACTCTCTGAGGCTATTCACACGATGGGAGGATATCGGGCTAGCAGAGGCTAGCCTGATTTTTTCCCATTGTGAGAACCACCGGGCTCAGCTGCGAGCCCAGTGGTTCTTAAGTGGGTTACCTGCTTAAGTAGCCCAGCAGTTAAACCAGGTTTACGGAGTGAGCACTCTGCAAACCCAGTTTTTCTGTTCGTGAATTGCTGCAGCAAGGCTCCATGCCACAGCTACTCATGAAGAGACCCCTGACCAGGAGGCTGAAAAACAGCATCCTGGCTCGGGGGGTCTCTCCAGCATGCCTTGTGCATTCACGCAGGGCATGCTGGAGCTTCTGGGGAACGCGCGGCCCTCAAACTTCCCAGCCCCTGCCGGCTCTGTGATGGAGCCGGCAGTCATGTGGGCGGCTGCTGCGGCCGCTGAGAGCAGACTGTCTGCTCATCTGCGGGGAGAACGGGCTAAGCCTGCTTTCCGCGCTCACCATCCCCAGGTGGCTCCCTCTGATCGTGGGAACCGCCTCTCTCTTTTCCTCTGCCCACTATGGCTCCCAAAATCTGTCCCTAAGGGTTACGTGACTCCCAGGGACATATTTTGGGTGCCGTAGTGGTATTCAGTGACAAGGGGAGATAAATGAAAATAACCACTCCTCTGTTACACTTACACAGCATCAATCTGGATGCCAGTTATGCCGCACTGCGGCAACTCACGATTAGAAAAACTGGGTTTCCGGAGTGCTCGCTCCACAAACCCGGTTTAATGAGAGGGGTAGTTTGGCGGGTTAACTTCCTGGAAGCCACCGGGCTCACCTGCTAGCCTGGTGGCTCCCACAATTTATTTATTATTTATTTATTACATTTGTACACTGCCCCAAACTTTCGTCTCTGGGCAGTTAACAATAATATAAAACAAGTTAAAATATATACAAAAATTTAAAACAATTTAAAAATTTAAAATCAACCATGAATTAAAACCTTAAAATTTTAAGGAACAGAAAAAGCTTGGGTGAAGAGGTGGGTTTGCAGATGCTTTCTAAAAATTGTCAGAGATGGGGAGGACCGTTTCTCAGTAGGGAGCGCATTCCACAGTCTTGGGGCAGGAACCGAGAAAGCCTGTCCCCGTGTGGCCACCATCCGAGCTGGCGGCAACTGGAGACGGACCTCTCCGGACTACCTCAATGGGCGATGGGGATCATAATGAAGAATACATTCTCTTAGATACCCAGGGCCAAAGCCATTTAGGGTTTTATAAGTTATGGCAAGCACTTTGTATTTTGCCCAGAAACCTATTGGCAGCCAGTGTAGCTCTATCAACAAAGGAGTGATGTGGTCTCTCAGAGACCAACCTGGCCGCTGCATTCTGTACCAACTGAAGCTTCTGGACTACATACAAAGGCAGCCCCACATATAGCACATTGCAGAAGTCAAGTCTGGAGGTTACCAACATATGTACCACTGTTTTGAGATCGTTCATCTCAAGAAATGGATGCAGCTGGCGTATCAGCTGAAGTTGATAAAAAGCACCCCTGGCCACCGCCTCAACCTGAGAAACCAGGGAGAGGTGTGGATCGAGAAGTACTCCCAGACTGCGAACCTGTTCCTTTTGGGGAAGTGTGACCCCATCTAGAAGAGGCAGATCAAAATTGTCTCTAGAGTTCTGATCCCGCACAATAAGTACCTCCGTCTTATCTGGATTCAGCTTCAGTTTATTCTCCCTCATCCAGCACATTACTGCTTCCAGGCAAGCATTTAGGGAAGTTATGCCATCTCCTGAAGAAGTTGACATGGAGAAGTAGATTTGGGTGTCATCAGCATACTGATAACACCCCGCTCCAAATCCCCTGATGATCTCTCCCAGCGGTTTCATGTAAATGTTAAAGAGCATTGGAGAAAGTATGGAGCCTTGAGGAACACCATACTTAAGCTCAGATTTTGAAGAGCAAGAGTCTCCAATCAACACCATCTGGAATCGGTCCGAGAGGTAGGAGCAGAACCACTTTAAAACAGTGCCCCCCACCCCCAACACCCTCAGACGTTCCAGAAGGATACTATGGTCGATAGTATTGAAAGCCACTGAGAGATCCAAAAGGACCAACAGAGTCACACTTCCTCTGTCAATTCCCAATTGGAGATCATCCATCAGGCTGACCAAGGCAGTCTTCACCCCATAGCCTGCCTGAAAACCAGTTTGAAATGGATCTAGATAATCAGTTTCCTCTAACACTGCCTGGAGCTGAGAGGCTACCACCTTCTCAGTTACCTTGCCCAGCCATGGGAGGTTGGAAACAGGCCTATAATTGCTCAACTCTGAGGGATCTAATGCAGGCTTCTTTAGAAGAGGTCTATGATTTCCTCCTTAAGACAAGGAGGCATCCTGCCCTCCCTCAGAGAAGCATTTATGATTTCTACCAGGACTCCTACAACAGCCTCCCTGCTAGATCGAACAAGCCATGTTGGACAAGGGTCAAGAGAACAAGTGGTAGGCCTCACCGCTTCAAGCAGCTTGTTCACCTCCTCAGGAGTCACACGTCCTCAGGCTCCCCTAGCCCAATTTCACCTGATTGTGGAAATAGCCCCAGTGGCTGATATCCCCACTACCTATGTGGCCATGCCCTAGGGAGGAACATCCCCATAGCAGGCCATCTTTTTAGCTCAGAAGAACTCATTGAGGCTATTCACATGTGCAGAAGAAACTGGGCTAAGGGAGCCGTGGGGCCAGGAGCTATGTGGCTCCCAGTGGTTCGCCCGCTTAATCTCCCACCCCAAACAAGGTTAGCAGAGCGAGCACTCCACTAACCCTGTCTAGTTGATCATGGGTCACCATGGCGCAGCTCTGTGCCATGGTGACTCATGAGTAGACCCCCGACCAGAAGGCAACAGCAAGCCCTCCGGCCTCAGGGGTCTCCCCAGACTGCCCCACACACTCGCATGGGGCATTCTGGGGCATCTGGGGGCGAGGGGCCCCCATTCCCTGCTGCCCCTACCGGCTCCATGATAGAACCAGTAGTCGTGTGGGTGGCTGATCCGGCTGCCCAGGGCTAGCCTGATGATCACCTGTGGGGAGAGCGGGCTTTACTCGCTCTCCCTGCAGAACCCTATTAGGCTCTACACATCGATCATGTGTAGAGCCTCACTGTGTGGGTGAGTGGGGGACTTGTCCCTGAGGATTGCACCATGACTCCAGCCTCAGAAAAATCTAGCCATCCCAGAGCAAGATTTCACTCGACATTGACTGAAATCTCATATCAGATATATAGATACTATTATTATTTATTCGATTTCTATACTTACTTTGGATTAATAACTATGTTCTATTTTCATTTACTGCAACAATTCATTGCTAAAAGAATGAACCTTTCCAGGTTTTTTCAATGCATGTTAATTTGGAAGGAGAAAACTGGCTAAAATATACATATAAGAATGCTAGGAAACAATCCATCAATACATAAAAACATTAAACGTGTATGTTCTAAAATAGTAGAATCCATTTTAATTTGCTAAATTCAGTGAACTTTATTAACTCTAGTCGGCTGACATCCTGACTCAACCTGCACACATACAACCCAAAAAGGACATATGCAGTGTTAACATCCTAGCTTCTGAAGCATGGGGGCTCACACCCAGGGAGGCAATATTTGTTGAACCTTCTTCCCCCAGAAATGCTCCATGCACAGAGCATATGCAGGGAAAATGAGACAGGAGAACATCAGTCCCCTTGCATGTGAGCTCCTCACAGTTTAGAAGCAGAGATGCTAGAACTGCACATGTGGCTTTTTGGTTGCATGCTTGCAGGTTTAGTCACAATGTTGGCCAGTGTCTATATTCTAGACTAGCGAACATGACACACCAATGCAAGTTTAAGAACACTACAATTGAGGACGCAACAGTTATTCTGGTTTTTCCAGAAATGTGTTTTCTTTTTCTGGTCTTTATGGAACCCTTTCTCCACTGATGAAAGCCTTTCTCTTGAGACATTTATATCTAAAGGCATGGCCCCAACCCAATTGCTGCCCAATTACTATGTGGATGAGAAAAGCCCAGATTACTAAGTGGATGAGAAAAGACCACACTTACTTGGACCTAGTGTGCACCTAGTTTGGTATCCAGGACAGGGATACCAAATCCATTCTGGGAGAATTACTCGCTGAAGCAGGGCAAATTACTCATATAATAGGGGAATGCTTTCCTTTTGCAGCCAACTTATAAGCAGACAGCTATCTATCTGGTAATACAGTCCCCAATTAACTAACACCAAACGGACACATGTATGTAACTGGATTACATCCAGATAGTGAAACATCACTCCCAGGAGTGGAAATGGAAAGTGAAACATCACTCCCAGGAGACAAATGGAATCAGAAGGCTAGGTCTTGAAGACACAGAGGAATTTTTTAGGGGCAAAAGGCTGCACAATAATCAACATGACTATTGGCTCTCAATGTAGATCTGAAAAACTGCTTCAGTGAAGGGAGGGGCAAGCTGTTGTGAACTACACCTGGCTTCACACTCCGTACATGCTCAGAGGGAAAGAGGGAAATTCATATCATACACAAACTGAATTGGTTCTTGGAGATGGTGACCATGTAGGATATGGGCACACAAACAGAGACAGAGAGGGACACACTCAGAAAGTTCAGTGGGCTTTATTATAAAAAGTTGCTCATCAGGATAAAATAAAAACATGTTTCCAATTCAAATGTGTGCCTAACTAATATGTGTGTGTGCAATCAATAATTACAGCTATCTAACAGTCTTTCAAATCCTAATAAAACATTTAGAGAAAAGCAGAGAGAGAAGGAAGAAGGTAGGGAAGGCTTAGGAAGGGGGTGGCAGTAATTAGTAGGGAGGAGGGAAGAGTGATCCAAGGCTTGTGGAGCAGCATATTACCAGGGTCAGAGGCTTGAGAGTGGTGGGGCTTTCAGCTGTAGCTAGAGAGAAGGAGAGAAGCTGTAGCTAGAGACAGGAGCTTGGGAGCGATGGTCAAGCAGGCAGTTTGCTCAGAGCGAGGCAGAGGGTGAGAGCACCATGGCTGGGGAAGTCTTGACTTCTCACTGCACAGCAGAAGTCACAGACAGTTCCTGTCCATGGACAGAGTTCCTGCTTGTTGCGCCGCAGCTTAGCAGCAAACTCTGGGATGGCTCTTGAGCAAGTATGCTTGTTAGGCAAGATTGCCGACTCTGTCCAGTAAGCCTCCTTCTTTATAGTTGTATCTTCCTTTGATCTCCATAGAGTCTATTCAAAATATCCTCATCCTTCCTGGGTCCCCAAAAGGTTACACTTTGCTGTTACCTGCTGGATATTGTCTTTTAATTATTCAGGATATTAGCTAGGTCCAGGGAGATCTGAATCCCATCTTCTGTTAGCTGCTACTTAGGGGAGAGGACGTTCTTTTTTGCCCAAAGCAAATTTGCATCTCTGAGCTGCAAATGGGCATTGTCTCTTGTCCCCAGATTCCTGGCCTGGTCCCAGAAGGTGTTAAAAGGTGTTAATAAAATAAGAATTAAAATCTATAGGTGTTTTCTTTGTGTGCATTTACCTAGAGTGGAATTTCTATAGACAGCAATTGAGTGTCCCCTTTGGGGATAGCAGAACAATCATTGACAAGGATTAACATAGACCTTACAGGAGGAAGTGAGAGCTCAGCTTCTCACTTCTTCCAGACATTATCTGATAGTGGGTTAGATTTTAGCTTTTGGATCGCTCAGCCCCGGTCTTTGTGTTTCTTTGAGTACCCATTTCACAATACAATGCTGGATTGCCTCTTCCTTCACAGAGCAGTTAGCCGAGGCAGTCATGAGACCTGGGTGTTAGTTCACCTTGAGTTCAGGCATTAATTGATCTCTTAATAAAATGGAGTCAGACACACACCTGAATTCCATATACTTCTGGGTTGGTATTCTGGGTTTAATGTTGGGGTCAGGGTGAGGGGGTTCTCAACAAAGCAAGAAACAATTTAGCTCAAACTTCTGCAAGGTTAGTTGAATTTGAAACTAGGGGAAAGGGATGGAGAGAGAGAGAGAGAGAGAGAGAGAGAGAGAGAGAGAGAGAGAGAGAGAGCAGTCATGCCTGTCATTATTATTCTGGATTGAGATGTCAACATCAGAAGTGGGTGGTGGTTCCACACTATGGTGAAGCTGGATTTCTCAGATGCCTGGCTAGCACTGTGGCTTCAGAGAGTCTCAAAAGTGCCAACAGGTAGCCAGGTTCATTTCTGAGCAGGGCCTTGACATGGCAGGAGTTATGGGAGTTTGAGTGTTGGGATTAGTTTCAGCATATAGATGAGGATCTGGACAGCCTGTTACCTTTATGGCAGCAACAGCAGAAATATGGCAGAACTTAGGGTCACCATGCATCAGGGGTGCTGGACCTCCAGCTAATGTGGCACCCTTCCAGAGGTCCTTGAAAAAGAAACTGGGTAGTTCTTGTGTTTACCAGTCTGCTCTCAGAAGAAATGGTACTACTAAACTCAGAATTTCAAGGGCAGTTATAGAGACTGAAAGAAAAAGCAGGGTAGGCTTCTGAACAGAGGATTCCTCTGGGATAAAAGAAAGAGGCAAATATGCTGATATTTTGAATAAAGGTTATTGGAGGCTGAATAGGTGACACAGTTCTGTACAGTAAGGACACAAAGGAGATGGGACTCTAGTTGTACCAGCTGAATCACTGGTGAGGAGTTCTGATTGGATTGGAATGAGGGTGAGTCAATCTGTTCAGGCTCCCCTTTATCCTAGGTGTTTTGCTTGCCTGGCAAGCAATTCTTCATTTAAATTCAGGAGCACTAGATGAATTTTCATCTGTAGCAGGCTACTAATTTCACAAGCTTCTGCCCAATGTGACAATCTTGCTTGTCATGAATGGAAGTGGATTCTGATAACTAATCCACTATGAAAGAAAGAAAGAAAGAAAGAAAGAAAGAAAGAAAGAAAGAAAGAAAGAAAAAGGCACTGATCTCTAAATATACATATTAACAGTTTGCTGTTAGATATTTGCAGTGCATACTAGAGATGACATACACTGAGTGCCATTGTGTCAGCATACAGTGTCGCAACATAAAGACCACATTCACATAAGCAGATGCCAGCACTGATCGCAACTTCAAACATAGCAGTATGGAAGCTGCTTCTGTAAAGTGGCTCACTAATCGTTTCAATCCTTGAAAAAGCGAAAAAGTCACATTGGCAGCCACCTCCAATTTATATTGCTTACAAAATCTTTTGTTGAAATAGTATTTTATGTGACAGAGTGGGGTGGGGGAGGTCACCTACAGCTGAGCTGAAACTTCTTTCATCTCCCACACAGCAGAATGGTTCCTCCCACTCTGTGACACTTGCAGGTTCAAGTTCATATATTTGAAGGCCAGTATACATCTGTGATTCCTCTATTCTGGGAATATGCTTTGTTTCATGGAATAAAAAAGGCTCTCTGCCTTCAAATGTTCCGTCTCAACATTTCTGATGTCTGCTGACTAAATTATTTCCTTGTGTGGCTCCACTCTGGTCCAGCAGATCTTGAAAACTAAAAAGCCATCTTCTCATCAAGGCACCTGACTTGAAACTCTAATGGTAAGCAGTCTTCTGGTCATTTAAAGTTAATTTCTTGAGTGGGGTTTCTTTTCACTATGGCCAGATTCATATGACTGCAGGAATAGTGGGTGAATTCTGATTACCCCCCTAACCCTAACCCTAACCCAACATTAGGCAACTAGGATCTGAAGTAGAGTGGCTAAGCTCAGGACACGCCAAACCACACATGATCCACCAGTTGTCTGAACCCATGTTTCATTCTCATTCATCCTGGTTACCTACACAGCACACCCACACCTGTCTACACACCACTGACACTTGTACTTACAGTGGATGCCATAAATGGGTGTTCTTGAACCCTGTCCACTCTCCATGGCTCCCAAGCCCCAACATCTTTAACTACACTGCACATGGTGAGGCTTCCCTGTTTTTTCTCCCCCTTTTCTTCTGTGAGTGGAGGATCACTTTGCCAAGTGGCCAATGCCCATGCATATTAAAAATACTGTCCACAGACGTAGGAGTTCCAGAACATAAAGGTCTGTGGATCATGGATTTTATTTATTTATTGTTAGATTTCTATACCACCTTTCGCTAAAAACAACCCCAAGGCAGTTTACAAAAGTTAAAACACATAATAAAAATGAATTTAAAGTATTTAGCTAAAAATATAAAAACAATCCAAGATTAAAATATATAATAAACACAGAGAAGCGGCAATAAAACAATCATGTAAAGCCCTGGATAAAAAGCCAAGATTTAACCAGCTTTCTAAAAACAGTAATGGAGTCTGAGGAGCGAATGGCCACAGGGAGAGCATTCCAAATCCAACAGAGAAGGCCCTGTCCCGAGTGCACGACAACCTAGCCTCCCTCATTGTCGGCACTCGGAGCAGAGCCCCCTCAGATTATCTTGTCAAGTGGGCAGAAACCCTTGGGAGCAGGTGGTCCCTCAAATATCCCGCGCCCAAACTGTTAAGGGCTTTAAAGGTCAACACCAGCACCTTGAATTGGACCCAGAAACACACTGGTAACCAGTACAGCTCTTTCAAAATAGGTGTGATGTGATCACACCGGGCAGCTCCAGATAGAACCCTAGCTGCTGCATTTTGTACAAGCTGCAGTTTCCAAATATTCTTCAAAGGCAGCCCCACGTAGAGTGCATTGCAGTAATCCAGCCGTGATGTGACTAAGGCATAGGTAACTGTGGCCAGATCTGCCTTCTCGAGAAAGGGACGCAGCTGGCGCACTAGCCGAAGCCGTGCAAAGACACCCCTGGCCACCGTCTCCACCTGAGCTTCCAAAAGCAGAGCTGGGTCCAGTCGTACCCCCGAGCTGCGTACTTGCTCCTTCAAGGGGAGTGCAACCCCATCCAGAACCGGTAAAATCTCCTCTTCTCGATTGGCTCTCCTACTGACCAACATCACCTCCGTCTTGTCCAGATTCAATCTCAGTTTATTAGCCCACATCCAGCCCATCACGGCCTCCAATCCCCGATTCAGGACATCAACCGCCTCCCTAGGATCCAGTGACAAGGAGAGATAGAGCTGAGTGTCATCTGCATACTGCTGACAACTCAGTCCAAGTCTCCGGATGACCTCTCCCAGCGGCTTCATGTAAATGTTAAACAGCATGGGGGACAGAATCAAACCCTGCGGGACCCCACAGGCCAGTGGCCATGGGGCCGAGCAGTAGTCCCCCAGCACCACTTTCTGGACCCTCCACCCAAAAAAGGAACGGAGCCACTCCAACACAGTACCTCCAATTCCCATACTCAAGAGGCGGTCCAGAAGGATACCATGGTTGATGGTATCAAATGCCGCCGAGAGGTCCAGCAGAACCAACAGGGACGCACTCCCCCTGTCTAGCTCCCAGCACTGAGCAGATGCAATGGATGGTGACCACATACATATTGAGGCTGTTCTCATGAGCAGCTAAGCCTAAGCTTAAGCAGCCAAGCCTGAGCTGGCTGCCCATGAGAACTGCTGGAATCCACACGGATCCTGCAGGTCCCGTTGCACCAAACCTAGCATTAAGCCCGGCTCTGAGCCAAGGTTAAGGGTGCAAACGTGCCCTTAATCCAACTGCCAGAACCGTGTGTCAGCATGAGCTGACAAAGAGACGGGTGCCTAGAGCATCCATCCCCTGGGGGTTTCTCCAGTGCATTTTGGGATACACAGAGGCCAGGATAATGAGTCCACGCCTCTGATTATCTGAGCTGCTCCTGGCAGCATGGGTCATGTGAGTGTCTGGTTTGTCTGCTGCAGGGGCAAAGAGCAATCCCCACCCACCCACATGGTTGTGTGAACATCCCCATTGTTTCCTGCTAACTTGGCAAAGATGCACCTTTTAACATGGTGATTCTCTTTATTTAGCAGGCTGAGTAACTGGCCCTATCCACCCCCAGCACAGTACTTCCAGTGACTGTTGTTGGTGTCTATCTTATGTTTCTTTTTAGATTGTGAGCCCTTTGGGGACAGGGATCCTTTATTTATTATTTCTCTGTGTAAACCGCCCTGAGCCATTTTTGGAAGGGCTGTATAAAAATAAAATAAATAAATAAATAAATAAATAAATGCATACATACATACATATATATATGTATGTATGGAAATTCCATTCAAAGTCAATGTCGGCTAATTGTCCCTTTCCTCCCCCACTCCACCCCACATTTCTCCATTATAGAAGTTTTTCTTTACTGTTTCTTAGAATTTAGCATTTTGTTACTGGGGACAGCTCTAAAGTGTGTGTGTGTGTGTGTGTGTGTGTGTGTTGGGTGGTGGTGGTGGTGGTAGAATCAATTGCTATGTTGACTTCTATGAGACTCACAACCCCAGATGGCTTCTCCCCTATTTATTTTTGGCTCTTTCATCAGTGATTCCCCTTTGCTTTTTCATCATATCCCTTGCTACTTACTCTTTCCTTCCAAAAGAAAGGCTCCAGAGACTTGTCTGAGCTACTTATTAGCAGACTGCCTTGTCTGAGAGGGTCATAAGGGGAGCAGCTGTGATAATGGACTAGCAAATGGCAGGAATATTCATGAAATGCTACAGCGCTTTAAGCCGTGTTTGGATTGCTGTGTTTATTAAATGTAATTGTTTTTGTAACTCATGGGTGGGCAGCTGCTTCTTCTCAGAAAACTCCATCTTTACTGCTTTGCTTACTTAAATGCCTCTGACCCCGAATCAGCCACGAACAATCAAAATGGAGTAAATGCACTTAAGCTATGATTATAGAAAGGATATTGGATTGTGTAGACTTGAGCTTTTTTAACCTCTCTTATTTTCTGAATTTCTACTCATCCAAGTCAACAAGCAAAAGACAGATGAATGCCAAAATAATATTGCACAGGGACTTTCCTGAACCTTTGGATAAGCAATGCCTAAATATAATGAACACTGCTGTTGTAAACAATATAAATTGGGCTTTCAGATCGGGAGAACTTTACCCAAGGCGCTACAGTTTATTGCATATTTCAGTCAAACCGTATCCCAAAGTGTGCTAAAGAATGAAATAGTACAACAGACTATGTCGTATATATTAAATAACAAAAACTGTGCATGGCGAATAAATGGAATTCAGCAGCCTAGGGATTTTGTTCTGATCCTCAAAGTACTTTGGAAGTCCAAGTTGCCTTTCAAAACCAACCCACTAAGCTTGACTACAGAGACCCTCTCTTAGGTCACTTTTGTGAGAAATGAACTTTCAGTATACACACCACCGAACCAACTGGGACCTTGTGCAGATGTTAATATTGTACAGAAAGGAAAGCATGGAAGGAGAACTGAAGTTACACTGCAGGCCATGGCCATTACCACCAAGCATTCAAGGTGCCATTTATGCAGGGACCATAAATACATGCACATCTGCAACTCATAGAACCCTTTCTCATGATCTGTGAGAAAAGGCTTGAAGAGACAGGAAAGAAGCCTCAAAAAGTTTACCTCCCCCACAGACGATCCTTGCTGTTGGTCTGGGCAGGAGATCAAGTGCCCAGATGCCTCCTTGGGCAGAGTGGAAGGTTGTGGGCTGCGACGTGTTGCTCCAGCCCCAGGAATCCCATAATGCACTGCACAAGGCCGGTGTCAGGGGAATCCCCATAATGCACTTCACAAGTGCATTATGGGGATTCCCCTGACACCGGCCGGGAGCCCCACAGTCTCTCAGCCCCAGCTGCAAGCAGCCAGGGCTGGCAGACTATTTAAAAAATGGGGTGAAGGGAGAGCTAGCTCCCTTCATTTAAGAGAGTGGCTGGTTTGGCAGGTTTGCCGCTGAGGTGCCACTGGGATTGGGCACAATCCTGATGGTTCCCACATGTGGGCAAGACCGAGCTTGGCTTCATTAGCCTGGTTTTGCCTGTGCATGTGAACAGCCTCATACACTCCACTTTTGTGAGGTATGGATCAACAGAGTGAGTCTGAGAACATCTGGGTGTACATATATAGGCTCCAGCACTAAGAATATACAGACACCAAGAGTAAGACCCATGGGTTAACACTGATTTATATTGCCATATGTTCTTTCATACACAAAATGAATGCATATGTGGATCTTGTATATGGGTAGATATAAACAATCACCCTGGAAGATCAGATGGGTGAGATCATCGAGACCTAATAATTGTTTATTTATGAACATACACATTAATCATACCCTAGAAAGCTTTGTTTGACATCCAGTATGGAGGGATTTTGTAATATCTGAAACAACCTTAGAGGTATTGGTTTTAAGTTGGATTTTTTATTTATATAAGAATGTAATTCAGGGCAGGAAGCTTCTAATTTATTTATTTATGATACATTTGGTTTCACAGAGTTAATATGATTATCGTGGTTTAGATATATCTTCCATATCTCATGCATTGGAAGCTGTTGTGAAAGAATGCAAAATGGCCATATAAACTTAAATATCAGATACATTCAATGCCAAACGGTTTCGTTTTCTTACCAAAGCTCATTAGATTAACTACTGATTTGCATGTTATTTTTAAGAATTAAAAAAAGGGAAGAGTAGCAAGAACGTTTTCATTTATGTTTCCTTACTATCTTTATAGATTCCTAAAGGTAAGTTTTCAAGGTTCACAAAAACTCTCTTGTGCCAAACAACAGAACAAAACAAAATGTTCTCCTTGGAATAGTTAGAAACAAGAAATGTTTATATTTCCTATAGGACTGTATTTATGTATATAGGTATCAAGGGTGCTGTCTTACCCTGAGTTCAGACCATAAACTTGTTTGTTTCATCTGGCCTGCCTATTCTGACTGGCAGCAACTCTCCAGAGCTTCATACTGCAGTCTTCCTCTCCTGGATCATTTCCAGACAACAGGCTTTACTGCGAGTTCAAATTTGCCCCAAAAAGCACGACGCAAAAAGTTGATTTTTTAAAAAGACAGACATAAATCCAGCTAGGCTCTAACGTGCAGTACAAAACCCAAATTGTGTGTGAAGTGCTCCCCAATATCTCACACGGACGTTGGCGTGAATCCAGCCGATGTGTGATTCCTTCATTCACACCCTTCATTCCAAGCTAAAAGCCCCATCTGGAAATGCTCCTGGAGATCTCAGGGATTAAACCTGGGACCTTCTGCATGCAAAGCAGATGCTCTACCATTAAGCCACAGCCCCTTCTATTTCAGAACTTTAAACTTTTTTTTTTTTAAAGAAAGGGAGGGGATAGACAAACTTTATAATTTTTACACTGACAAAGCTGAAGATTAATTTTGAAAAACACCAGGCCAATAACATATTGAAACCAAATTTGACTATTAAAACGTATTTCTTTGGCCTGGCTTTCCAAGGTTTTTAAATTTTAACCCAATTTTGGGGCTTTTAATTACTGCAAATTGTTTAATTGTTGTTTTAAAATGTTTTTAAATTGTTAATTGTTGTTATATTGTTTTTAATTTGTTTTAGCTTTTTATTGTTTTAGAGGCTTGTTTTAATTGTAAACCGCCCTGAGCCATTTCGGAAGGGTGGTATATAAATCAATCAATCAATCAATCAAATAAATAAATGACCTAGCAATTGGAGAATGTATTCAGTGTTCCCTTAGAAGAAAGTCTCACCTCTCAGGTTTCTGAGGGGAATATTCTACCTTTGCCTAATTTCTAGCTTAGGTGGTAGAACTTTGTTTTTGGACTGTAGTTCTTAACAAATCCAAAAACATGGCTGAATTCATTGCTTGTAATGCAAGAGTATTAATAGAGTATCCATTCACTGCTAGTAATGCAAGAATATTCATGATTCACCTCTATGAATCATTCACACAATCAAAAATTGTGATCTACCCAGGTCTGGGAGCTGTGTATGGTCCCAATTTTTGGTTGTCTGGAAGCAAGGTAGGAGGAAAACCTGGGTAGAAGTGGTTGTGTGGAAGCAAAGTAGGAGTTAGAACTGGGTAGCTTTTCCTCCTACCTTGGAGAAAACCCGGGTAGCAGGGGTGGAGCCACCATTGAGCGAAGAACCCGGGCCACCATGCTGCATTCCCCATTTGAGAGTAGTTACCGGCCAGTGCTGCATTCGCAGCATGGCTGGGAGCTGCTCTCCCTGCCTTTAAAGGCAGGGAGTGCATTCCTGACTGCACTGTGAGCGTGGCACTGGCTGGTGGGTGAGCAGCTCCGTTTGGGAGCAAGTGCCATATTTTCAGTGCAGCCAGGAATGCTCTCCTTGCCTTTTAATGCTCTCCCTTCACCCCATTTGTAAGCGACGCTGCGCCCGCTGCGTCTGGGTCTAATGTCAGACGCAGGGGGTGTGCCATGGCAGCGGGAGGAACACGGGCCGCTGTCTGGCTTCTTCCGCAACTGCTGGGTAGACCACAGTTTTTGATTGTGTGAATGACCTCAGTGTGGAACAATGAATACAGATTGACTTCTAAATTGCTGATGTACCTGGGTGGCTTCTGAAGTTCTGATATACACGTTAATTTATGTTAGCTGCTCGATATGCTCATGAGAAACATATGTCATTTAGTTGTCACCTTTGGCCTTTTAAAATATTTTCCTGACTGGGATTCTGAATTATTTCCCACACCTCATTAGAACTTATGCACTAACAGAAAAATAGTTTGTAAGGGATGATTATCCCTTTTCATCAAATCCCATGTGGGAGTTTTTCTTTCCTGTTGCTTGTAAGAGTTTGAAAGCTTTTTTGAAATTATCTGAAAGAGGATGGCTTTCAGCAGTTTAAGGGAACAGGAACTGGAAGAGAAGAAAAATTAAGAACAGAGAAAAACATGAGATTAAAAAGAAAGAAACAGTTTGCTAGTACATCAAATCCTTCCCTCTGAAAAGGCTAATCCTGATAGGCACTTTTGTGACATTACAAGAAGAAAAGCAATATCTTTTCTTTCCAGCACATGTGACCTTTATCCTTATCGACCTCTTTGGTATGCAGCATTTCAGAGGCATTGCCTCTGGTTTCAGACATTTTGTATCTTTCTTTCTTTCTCCCCCCTCCCCGCCCCGGAAGTCTCAGGGATACACTTTTCAAAATACTTTGATCCTTTCACTTCTTTGTAACTTCAGTCACAATGGTGAGCAGACTAGATAAGGAGATGTCATCCAGCATGTATGAAAAACCCATTGTATAGTTCCAAGAACTATCCACTACTTTGGTTAAACTGTTTTGGATGTTGTTTTCATTCACTACTTATGTTTAAAAGTCAGATTTACAAATCATTTAAACATTTTTGCACACAGATGCTATTGCACTCACATCTAGGTATACCTTTTGCAATCCATGGCTAGCCTATTTTTGCATAGTTATCCTACTTGGCATGCTTATCATAACTTACATTCTGATTATGCGTATGCATATTTGCATACCTTTTGGCATGCTGCAGCTCTACAAACATAACAAGAGATGTAATGTTACGTATGGAGGAAGAAGGATGCAATAAATATTCTTTGATGCTAGGACTTAAGAGTGGTACTTGGGATTCACCTCTGCTATGTATTTTAATTAAAGAGTTTAAATAATAATGGCTTGTGTACAAATCCTGATGTTTATATCCAGGAACCAAGATGGTTTTATAATGATCTTTTAGTAATAAGATCTTACAGTTGAAGCACAATGAGGCTCTATCCTTAGTCACAGTTTTGGATCCAGTAAGCATTTAAGTCCTAATGATTTCAAGACTTTTAAAGCCTCTACTTAACTCTCCCATTTAAATCAACTGGCCTTAAAAGTGCTTTTCTTTGGGTGCGTTTCCCCCTGTCAGGGGTATAAAGACCTTCTTCATTTATGTAAAGGATTTATATGATGTAGCTAATGGTCAATAGTAATCTGAAGCAAATATTATCTAATTGCTAAATGCTAGCATTTAGGTGTTTGGATAACTCCATTTTAGCTCAGTCTCTAAAGCCTGTAATGAAAATATGCATTGAGTGTGCTGAGCAACTTCAAACTTTAGATCTGCCTGTTCTGCCTCTAGAAACAACATTAGCCTGCTCTATTGACCTACTTCTGTTTAGCAATCCCAAATTCATTGTTTTTCTTTGCTTAGCTCTCATGGCAAGAAAGAACAGATTCATTCAGCATTGGATAGCATGGAATGTACTACAATCCACTCTCCACTACTGTTTAGAACTAGCTTTGTGAAGCAAACTATATTGCTACGAAATTGTGCTTTCACTGAGCAAATTAACAGCTAGAAATAACATGTTCCAGCTGGATCAGATATGATTAATTATGTGATTTAACCTAGTCTACTTTTAGCAGTAGGACTTCAGAGCATCTGTGCTAAATAATTAATAGAAAAGGGCATGAAAATGGCCTCCTTCCTTACATATCGCTGTACACTAGAGATGCATTTTGGATACATGTATAGCATTACTGTCTATGATTGCACACAATTTTGGGTAATTTTTTCCTGCTTAGTCAGTTGCAAGGGCTTGTGGTACAGCTTAGTGCAGTAGCACTGATGAATGTTGCTGATGCAGAGAGAGCAAGGATGGATTTAGGCCCAATAAATTGTGGGAGGAAGAAATTATTATATTTCATTGGTGCTGAGATGTGTACAACCAGTTTTTTGAGCCCTGATCAGAATCCTTGCACTGTATCTTTACATCTAGTCCTTTGTAAGTATAGTATGTCAAGAATTTAGAAGTCTTTGGGCTACAGCTATTGTAAAAATCACTGTTAGGTGTAGGCCATAGGTTTATGGTTAAGTGGATCTCACAATATCTTTTCTGTATAAATCCATTTTAAAACACCTAAACATAACTTAGATGATGTGTATATAGTGTTAATTTCAAGACATGTTTTTAAGGAGACAGTCCAGTTATTAATGAGATAGTCTAAAAGTTCATTATCTGAGCATATGGTATAGTAGCCACAGGGATGCTGCCAAAAGTAATTTCCCCATGGCAAGGAATTCTCATTGTGGCTGTTACACGTAGAACTACGTACTGAACTGATTTTTCCCCTGCTATCACACTCTGACTTTTCATGCCTCTTGGCAGCTGCTGGCAAGGTTGTCAAGATGCACAGCATATGATGATGTTGCATGTGGTAAGTAGTTCTCGGCATTATGGCCCAGCGCCTGGAATGGGGAGGACTCATGCCAAGGAGGCAGTTTTCAGAGGCATCTACACAGCAAATATAACATGTAGTCTGGTCATAAGTCTTATTTTGTAACCAGCTGACTCTGCAAATTACCTCAACTTTCAATATTTCCTTATCACAGTATTGTAAATTTCCAGTTGAGAAGTAATGAAAGACTTTGGCCGCATTCACACGTAACAGGAAACCGGAAGATGCCGAACCCGTGGTTAATTTTTCTAAGCAGGAATTGCATCGCAGACATCCAGTCGCAGCCTGGCAACCGCTGTTTTGAAGGCAGTTGAGCCCCTCCCTCTTCCTGGTCTGCTGAGGCCACATCCAAGCAAGCTCCATAGTGCTTGTGTTGCCAAACTGAGGGCAAAGCATCAGCACATCTCGAGGTTGGCAGCCATTGGCCACAGTCTTCAAAGTTGCATGCTGAGTGTAACCATGCCTTTTCAGAATGGTCTGCACACCCACCAGACCCTTGGGTGTGGCAGACACAAGCACTATTAGCTTCTTTTATATCTACTGTCCATCTCACTAGCTACAGATGTCTCCAGAGCATAGACCAGGGGTTCCCTACCGGTGGTACATCAGATGTTGCTTAACTACAACTCCCATCACCCCTTTGTTATAATTTATTGTGGCTGGGGATTATGGGAGTTTCAGTTCGGCAACATCTGGAGTATCACTTGTTGGGAACCCCTGGCATAGACTATCTTCCTAGTGCAATATGCAGCTATTTGGGGCTCCTAAAAACCTCTCTCTGCTCATCCAGCATGATTGACACTTTTATTCAACTTCTGTGTTGTCATATATATTCTCAGGGTGGCTCACAATAATTAGGATTCTTTCCATGCCCACTTTATGCCAATAGCAGCAGACATAGCTCATGCCCCTGGTTCATATTCCTACACACACACACACACACGCACACACACACACCAAGATGTTTGTTTTGTGCAGGTGTCCCCCATCCCCCCCCCGCCTTTCCTTCATCCGTATGTAGTGTCTGGGGTGGATTTATGGGTTTTGTTGTTATTATATTATTATTTTGATTGTGTAATCTCATTTAAACTTTAATAAAATGTTAAACAAAAAAAAAGTGATGGGGAGGGAGGAAAGAGAAAGGAAGAGGTCAGATGACAAAGCCTGAGTGAAGAGATAAATCTTGTTGACAGTGAAGAGGCCATGCAGATACTAGGTGAGGAGGGTAGGAGTGAAGGTAGCAGTGCCCAGGTTAAAATGAAAAGAAGTATTTTAGTTGAAGATGGGGGCTGGCATTCAGACTAATGCTGCACTTGTGCAATGAACAATGACGCACCCATCCAAGAAGGTCATGTACCTGAGTGAATGCTTATTGTGCTCTTGGTCTGCTTGCATAAGCATTGCACTTGTGCAACAAGGAAAGGAGCATTGCATCATTCTTGAAATATATGCATATACCCTGAGGAAGAGGTTTCACAGCAGGAAGGTCACCACTGGTTGCACAACCACAGCACTAGTTTGGAACACAAGCTCCATCTTAGTGGAACTAGCTAGTGCAACATGTTTGCACTAATGCAGTGATACTCCGGATGTCAGTCAGGATTAGTAGCACTAGGACAGTGAGGTGGGCAAAAAGAAGCATAAAGGGTAGACAAGGAAAGATGTGAGCACGATGATGTTGTTAAAAGAAGAAGCATAAATAGACAGATTGAATGATCAAAGCTCATGCTGATCATAGTATCAGGATCCTTTTGGCACAGCATCTCAATTGGGGGAGGGGAAGAGTAGAAAAAAGCCCTTTAAAGACATTATCCTGTACTAGATGGTTTTTAAAGGATATTTGTATATTGCACTTCTTCCAAGGAACTTGAGGATACAGGGTTCTTCCTTCCTGTTTATACTCACAAGGGTAAAAGATTGTAAGGAAAGTGGGCTCACGTTCACCCCTTAAACTTTGCACCTAGACCCAAAGAAGACATGAGAGAACAGTAATGGAGTCAAATGGGCTGCAATATTATTAACATTCTGATTAACAGAGGAGGATTGGTGCTCTACCCCCTACAGTGCAGAAGCTGAAGACTGGCTGCTGTCGCGTGAGTCAAGTCTAAACACATAGGGTAACACACCTTGGCTCCAGGCAGCATCTATCTATCTATCTATCTATCTATCTATCTATCTATCTATCTATCTATCTATCTATCTATCTATCGAAAATATTTCTATACTGCCCCAAACCTGAGTCTTTAGGGGGGTTTACAATTAAAATAGTATAAAACATTAAGCCCCTGGTGGCGCAGTGGTAAAACTGCCGCCCTGTAACCAGAAGGTTACAAGTTCAATCCTGACCAGGGGCTCAAGGTTGACTCAGCCTTCCATCCTTCCGAGGTCGGTAAAATGAGTACCCAGAATGTTGGGGGCAATATGCTAAATCATTGTAAACCGCTTAGAGAGCTCCGGCTATAGAGCGGTATATAAATGTAAGTGCTATTGCTATTGCTAAACCAAATAACAATTAAAATCATTCAAAACATTAACACATTTAAAACCAAATATTAAAAATTAAAATTGTGAATCTAATTAAAAGCCTGGGTGAATAAATGTGTCTTCAGTAACTTTTTAAAAGTTGCCAGATATGGGGAGGCTCTTATTTCAACAGGGAGTGCATTCCAAAGTCCAGAGGCAGCAACGGAGAAGGTCTGTTCCCGAGTAGCCACCAGATGAGTTGGCGGCAACTGCAGACAAACCTCTCCAGATGATCTTAACAGGTGGTGGGGCTCATGGTGAAGAAGACGTTCTCTTAAATACCCAGGGCCTAAGCTGTTTAGGGCTTTATAGGTAGTAAAGTAATTGAGCCTTGAGGTTACCAGCATATGTACCACCATTCTGAGGTAGTCATATCAAGAAATGGATGCAGCTGGCTTATCAGCCGAATCTGATAAAAAGCACCTCTGGCCACTGCCTCAACCTGGGACACCAGGAAGAGGTTCGGATCCAGAAGCACCCCCAGACTGCATATGTTTTCCTTCTGGGGGAGCATGATCCCATCCAGAACCAGCAGATCAAAACAGTCTCCTGAGTTCCGACCCCACACAATAAGTAACTCTGTTTTATCTGGATCCAGCCTTAGTTTGCTATCCCTCATCCAGCCCATTACTGCCTCCAGGCAGGCATTTAGGGAGGTTATGCCTTCTCCTGATGATGTTGACATGAAGAAATAGATTTGAGTGTCACCAGCATACTGATAACAGCCTGCACCAAATCTCCTGATGATCTCTCCCAGCGGTTTCATGTAGATGTTAAACAACATCAGAGACAATATGGAGCCCTGAGGCACACCATATGAAAGTTCAGATTTTGAAGAACAACAGTCTCCAAGAGACACCATCTGGAATCTGCCCATGAGGTTGGAGCAGAACAACTGCAAAGCAGTGCCTCCCACCCCCAATCCCCTCAGACGTTCCAGAAGGATACTATGGTCGATAGTATCAAAAACTGCCAAGAGATCCAAAAGGATCAATGCTATGGCCAGTGCTGCCCATCCTAGCCAACCTAATGTCAAAGCACTATCCTTAGATATCACCACCCACAAGCTGCCAAGCCTTTAAGGCTTGTGATTCCCAAGCAAGTTGGTTGCAAAGTCTCTAGCGTTTGGCAAGGACTCCATATGCCAAATATGTGCCTGAAGGTGCTCACCAACTCTACACTACGCCATATAAATTGCACTGTATCTGCTGTTGTGACCAGGAAAGCTAACGAACTAAGGCCCATAGTGTGCACTATGAACCATAATGAACTAATGCCCATAGGTAGGCAAAAAAAAAAAAAAAAAAAAGACCCCTAGGCAAGACAAATCTGTCAGGAGTAAAATAATTCCTACCCATGTCCCTTAAGGACAACCAGCTGAAACCTGCACTATGTCCAGGGACAGGCAGGCAGGATGGGTTATTTCTCTAGTCAGCCATGCAAGCCCTGCCCCTTTGGTCCCCCCAGGTAATCAGTGGCCCAAATTAAAAGGCTGGGACAAAAGAGCCCACACCATTAAAAGGCTGGGGCAAAGAGCCTGCCTCCCAGACAAGCTGGGGTGTGTGTGGCTGAATTATGACCGAGTCAATGAGAATTTGATGTCCATAGTTCTGGTCCAACATTCTCTAACGACTGCAGCACAGTGCATCTCCACTGTGTAAGGAAAAGAGAGAAGTACTGTAATGGTAGGGTCCTCTTTTAACTTATGTGCATGCATTAACATGTGTGAATTGGGTCATTCAAGATTATGTAATCAATGTGAACCAAGGACTCAGTATTTTCCTACAAATCCATGTTACTGTCTGAAACCCTTGGTACTGTGGAGCTTTTTATACTCTGAGTATTGGTTTCTTTCTTTTCTCTTTTCTGAACAGTGCTGACCTGAGTTCATTCTTTGCCAGGGAAAGTGAACCACAGTAAATTACATCTTTGTACTCTCCTTAGTAGTGTGGGCTTGGGTCAGCCATGGTCAGAAGAACTGAGCAGCACTGAGGGACTTGCAAGAGAATAGTTCCACAGTGCTCATGAGTGCCAGACTGCTAGTTGATGAATGAATTCCCCCCTTTTACTTCATGAAAACGCATGTATTACTTTGGGGGAGGAAAGGATTTAGTTATGTTCTCATAGCAAAGAGACTGTTGGCAAAAACCTTTCATATTAGAACTAAATGTGTTTGATCTTCTGCTGGCCAGGATTTCTAATGAAACCATCCCATTCTGGTACTGCCTAAAAACCTAGGGCTATGAAAAGGTAACACTGTTGCAATGGTGTCGGACAAGGGAGAGATCAATCTATTTTTGAAAGTATATTTGTGTTCTCTTGTGGCTTGGAAGAAGGTGTAATGGAGGTCAGCATGAGAAATGTGTGTTGAGAACTTGGGTCTTGAGGCATTTAGCTAATTCAATAGCACCCTAACATAATCTTCATGTACCCAAATACTGTCACCAGCACAATTTTGATGAGCAAGAAAGGAAAAACTTTGTGTAAAAACCCCCAAAGAACACTTTTCCAAATAACTCCCTTTGGACTAAAATAGTTTCCTAATAAATTTTAGTTTCCTAATAAATTTTAGTAGCATGAAACTAGTGGTTGTGGGTAGGACAAAATGACAACCCAATCTTCAAGAACAGTTCAATTTTTAGTAAAAAAAAAAAAAAAAAGATTGATTAAAGGAAAAATGAGTACTTACAGGCAAATTAAAGATAAGGATGGGGAAAGAAGCAAACATGTTAACAAAGAAAGCATATGTAGCAATAATCATACCACCTGGCTATGACTTTAAGGAAAACAGTTTTAAAGTTCAAGTCATCTTTCAAAAGAACATATTGCAAACATGCTTTCTCCCAAGAATGAGTTAGACTCCCATGAAATCATTCCTTCCTAGGAAGTGAACCAACTAAGAGAAACTCTAGCTCTTTCTTATAGTCAGGAAACCTTCTTTATAGAAGGTATAGAGGTGGTGGAGGGAATAAAAAGGAATAGGGTTATCCAGGTGTGAAGTGCTGAGCCATCAAAAATGGATTTAAGGCAGACAGACCTGAATAAGCTGAAAGGATAAATTCCTCTGAAATAATTCAAGAGTGCCTAAAGCATGCTTAACAAGTGGGGAACTCTGCCAGGTGACTAATGCCTACCAGAGTTGTGCACTGACTAAATAATTTGTATCAGCATTACTCCCAATCATACCTAGATTATTTTGCATGTTCATAATGAACACGGATTGATGCATAGATCAAGCTGGTACATCTGATCAGTTAATTGCATTAGTGGTGGTGGGTGGGCTTACCTTAATTAGACGAGGAGAGTCCACTTCCTGATTTTAGTTAGAAAGCAACAACAGTGGTGCTTTAAAATTTCACCTACCCCCTCCCCAGCACCTGCCCCACTGGGGGAAGGAAGCAACATCACGACATTGCATTAGTTCCACAAGTCATGGGCAGTGGCGGGTGGGTGGGCGGTAGAATTCTTCTAATCAGGTTTCTGACTAGAAGCTAGAAGAAGATCTTGCTAGTCTGATTAAGGTAATCTTCCTCCCCCTTCCCCCAACACCGATACAGTTTAATGCAATGCAATACAATATTGAATTTATTGTATCATTTAATTGGGCAAATTTTTCAGTGGATAATATCCAGTGAAAAATTGTCTGAGAAAGCTTGTATCACATCAGTTCCTATTATTGGCTCAATGCAATGCACAGCCCTAATGGCTATGTGAACTCAACACACACATGTCTGAGTGATGGTGTTTGAAATTGGTCTCGACATGGAACTGACAAAGATATACAAACATGGCGTAGGTTTCCACTTTTTCTTTTACAGCTATGAAGGAGAAGGAAGGAAGAAGAGATAACTGGAAGGAAAGGAAATTGGGACAGTCCATCATGCTGGGCCAGATTATGAACAGGAATTTAAGATAATATTCAATGTGGTTTTCAGCTGTTTGTTTTTCCTCATTTAAAGTTGTGCCGTCGAGTCGGTGTCGACTCCTGGTGACCACAGAGCCATGTGGTTTTCTTTGGTAGAATACAGGAGGGACTTACCATTGCCATCTCCCACAGAGTATGAGATGATGCCTTTCAGCATCTTCCTATATCACTGCTGCCCAACATAGGAGTTTCCCATATTCTGGGAAACACAGTGGCGTGGATTCGAACCAGCAACCTCTTGTTCCCCAGGCAAGTTACTTCCCCACTGTGCCATTAGGTGCCTCATTTACTGCTTCAGAAAATGTCCGTGCCTGAGAGCTAACTCTTTGAATGACATATTCTCTTGCCCTTTATTCTGATGTTAATAAAAAAACAGAAACACAAGTTGTAATAGTGTATAAATAATGAGAGCATATTATTCCCACCACACAAATTGGGTGCAGGGAAGCTTTTCTGTCGAAAGGGCTGCTGTCTACCTCTGACTTTTATACTTCTCATCTATCACAACCCACCTCTAACATGCATTGCCGTTCTTTAATTACAGTATTCTTCTCAACTCACTAGTTTGAGGAATAATGTCATTACTGATTCGGGGAAAGGACATTCCCTCAGATTCTTTGAAAAACTGTATTTGAAAGCTACATTGCTCTGCTCAGTTTCAGGGTGATTAGTAAAGTCATCATTATTGCCTTTCCATTCACAGGCAGCAAAAAATGTGAAGGGCCAGCTATTTCAGCTATTTGCGGGGGTTAGAAAATTTCAGCAAAATATTCAGGACGGGCTTACCATTGGCATGCAATGACTGTCCTTTTAAATGTTTTTTTTTCTGCTGCCACTTCCAAAGCAGTGGAAGAAGACATTTGAAAATGATAGCCAGCACAAGCCAAGGTTAAGCATCCTGGAACGCTGCATAATTTCTCTGCCACCCAAAAGCATCAGAATGACTCCTGATTGTAAACTACAAAAGTTGTCTGCTTTAGCTCAGTGAAAGAGCACATGCATCGCATACAGAAGGTCCCACATTCAATCCCTGGCATCTCTAACAATGGCTGGGAAAGAAATCCATATGAAACCCTGGAGAGCTTTGAACATTTACTGCCAGTCACTGTCAACAATACTGATTTAGATGAATCAGTTGTCAGACTCTGTTTAAAAAAACACCCAGCTTTATTATACAGGTATGCTAGTGCCTCATAGCTAAGAAAAGGTGTATGTTTTATAGTTGCTTCCCTCATAAACATGAAGCAATCTTACATGTGTTTAACTAAGCTTTAATCAGAAAACAAGTCCATTTTTCTCCTTTCCCTTTCCATCCCTTTTCCTGACTCCAACCCCCGCCCCCACTCTCTATAGGATCCCCACAGGGACAAACTTCTAACTAATAAAACATAAAAGATTGCTAGATAGAATACAACAGTGTAAAAACTGCATAATAAAGCCTGGTCATTCTGTCACTTATAAAATCCAAAAAGTCTGTTCAACATGCCTGAATTTTGGTAAAGAGCAACAGGTGACCAACACTACTACTGCATCTCTCAAACTTTCATAAAGATATATTGAAATTAGGGATGTATAGAAGTTTGAAAATTAACTCCTAAGAAGTGAATTTCAATTTCCCAAGGGTTATCTGCTGGTAAGGATTTCACTTCCCAGCACTTCCTACATGTCTTCCAAGATGGCAGTGGAGTTCAGCAGCGTGCCATTATTTTGAAGGTTTCCTCAGAGATGTAGGGATCCAGGTTTTGTGCTTAAGGGTATTTGGCTTCAGCTGTTCAAAGTTAAATATTTTCACAGGTCTTGCCGGTTTGAATCCCTGCTGGTACTATATCAGGTAGCAGCAATATAGGAAGATGCTGAAAGGCATCATCTCATACTGCACGGGAGGAGGCAATGGTAAACCCCTCCTGTACTCTACCAAGAAAACCACATGGCTCTGTGGTCACCAGGAGTCGAAATCGACTTGATGGCACACTTTACCTTTACCAAACACACTTGTTCAGAAGCTGAACACAATGGAACTTACTTCTGAGTAAGCAAGTTCTTACACATAGGTTTGCACTATCATACTTAATTAACCATCCCTTTTAATATTCAAAATAGATATTCAACATCACAAGTAACTAATATAAAGAGTTGTTTTTAAAAGAAAAATAAACCCAAGTTATCCCTGTTGTTCAGAGAATGTTCACATATATAAGACAAATTTTGATTTCTCTGACCATTACGAAGACTTGAAGGAACATGACGCTGGTATGTATGGAAAATAAAAACTGATGTGGTATAAATGCACTTAAAGGGAAATAAATGCATCTACACATCTGCATCAAAATCATGCTTAGCAAAAAAAAAAAAAAAAGCCAGCAGAAAATAAATCCTGGATGTTATTTTCTCATCGATTTTCTCTCATGACAATTGTTCTGTCCATTTAAAATTGTGTTAACATTTGGGAAGCTGGGCTATGAACAATTTGCCCACTGGAATGTATCAGTGAGATAGTCTCTGAGGCTGTTCACATGAGCAGCCCTACCTGGGCTTGGGCAGCCCTACTTGGGTAGGGCTGCTTGTGTGAAGCACCGGAAATGTTGCCAATCTCATCACTGCCTCCCCTGGTAGCCTGGAATTTTTACCTGGCCTTTTATACTGGGGAAACGGTCTCCAGTCATGTGTCTGCTCAGGCCTGAAGCAGCTCAAGCAAACACAGAGCCGGATGCCTAGAGTGCCCGGCTTGAGGAGAAATCCCTCAATGCACTGCACTTCTTACACAGTGCATTTAGGGATATCTGGAGGCCAGGTCACATTTTTCTGGTCTCCAGAATTCCACACTGCCACAAACAGTGCGGATCGTGTGGGTGCGCAAGCCGCACATCCCAGCCATGGAGTCTGATCGCCTGGGGGGTAGCTAAGCTCAATCTTGTCTTCCTCCTGCGCCCTCCCTACCTGCCAAAAATGATCATGAGAATGATCTTACTTTCTTTTCCCTCTTGTTCAAAATGCATCCTGATTCCAGCTGGCTCAAAAAATATTCTCTATATTCTATTGGAGATGATAACATATTTTGCATAAAATTCGTGGAGTGGAGAAAAGGTGACTTAAATTTCTAGCTAATTTTAAAAAGGGTTGGGGGATATTATTAGTGTTCCTACAACATTTACTTATTTTTCTGCTGGAGCATCAGAAAGTCACCAGATGACATGGACAGAGAGGATTTTCCCTCTAGGACTCAGTGGAGTACCCCCGCTCCTTCTTAGTTGGGCCTAGGAGAGTGACATGCACTGAGGCCTTCTACTCATTATCTGCACAGGCCTCCCACACAGGTTTACCAACTTCCCAGGTTGCCCTGGTGCCTCTAGGAAGCAACATCATAGGAACATAGGAAGCTGCCATATACTGAGTCAGACCATTGGTCCATCTAGCTCAGTATTGTCTTTACAGACTGGCAGCGGCTTCTCCAAGGTTACAGGCAGGAATCTCTCTCAGCCCTAACTTGGTGAAGCCAGGGAGGGAACTTTGAACCTCATGTGCTCTTCCCAGAGCGGCTTCATCCCCTGAGGGGAATATCTTAGAGTGCTCACATTTCTAGTCTCCCATTCAGATGCAACCACGGCAGACCCTGCTTAGCTAAGGGGACAAGTCATGCTTGCTACCATAAGACTAGCTCTCCTCTCCTAAACATCAATCTTCCAGTGACTTGAAAAGCACCTGAAAGCGACCTGAGAGTCTGTAATGGCTTGCTATTGTAAAAAATATTAGAAAAAATTGGTAAAAAATCTCCATGAATAGCTTCAGTCAAAGTTAACAACCCTATTGTCCAATCCTCAGACTCTCCCATCTCCTAACTATCCATATGGTCTTAGTAATGGGAACAGGAAGAGGTTTAGTCATCACCTCCCCTTATGTTTTCTCTGTGGGATCTCAGCACATCAGTTGATTCCTAGGCACGAGACACAACAGTCTGCTTTGCCTATGCTTCCTCTTCAACCTTCCTGCAGGCATATAACCTCTTCAATATGCTTCCTCTTCAACCTTCATGCAGGAATATAACACTGAAATATAAGCTAGCATTACTGGCATATTTGTGCTCCTGAGCTGTGGCACCTGTTGAGAGCTTGGACTTTTGTGATAGCTCATCCTCCTGGTGATGAGCCCATTCTGCAGTGATGCAGAGGGAGAAAAAGCTTGAGGAGAACATCTCACAGTTTGGTGGGAGGGAGAGGAAAGACACTTTGGGGGAGGAAAAGATGTTTGGAAGATTGAAAATATGGTTTGGTGGTGAAAGAGTTCAGCAAAATGAGGAGAACTCCTCGAATGCATATGGAGTGGGGGGCAGGAATCTACACCTGCCTTTCTAGCCCATTGGCTGACAGAGGAATAAAGTCCTATTGGTCTCTGAAGATGGGTTCAGAGTGGGGTTAGACCAAATTTGCTCCTTGCCTCTCTCTACTTGCTAACTCTTCTGACTTTCCCAGAGAATTGGGTAAGGCCCCCCATCTCCTGCCACTTGTGAAAATATAAGCAGCCAACTTGGAGCAGTTGAAACTGTGGACTCTTCTATAGGAAGAAAAAGTAAGATGTGATTACATTTGGAGTTATTAAACAATGTCTTTCTGACACTTTAACAAAAGTCTTTAATATTCAGAATAGTTGATACCAATTATTTCCTCATTCCTATTTTAATTATATATTTGATTTGCTGCAACTTAAATACAGTGAATGAAAATGCTCAGAGTCAACTTGAATGGAATTATTTCCAGTGTATATTTTGGATCCAGTTTGAAGGCCTACATTATGTTCTGTACCTGCAGGATGTTCTATACCTACATTATGTTCTGTACCTACAGGATGGCATCCAGTTTTTCTTTGAACAACTTGTTTCCATGGGATCAAAAATTTATTACAATCTTAAATCAATCAATCAATCATCTTTATTTGGTCCATTGACCAGCAAGAATCTTAGATCAAATACAGACCTCAATACAGAATAAATAAAATAAGCATTTCATAATAACAGATAAGAGATACAATCCACAATCATCACTGATACTAATCCGTGCGAATAATTCCAAAATTCTAAGAGATAATGTACTTTTTATGTTTTTTAATCCTCAACTGCAAGGATTTGCAAGATCAAAGACATGGTAGCATCTCTGGGATTCACACTGGTCTATCCTCTTCTAAATACTCTCCTGCTTTAATGCACTTGCTTAACAGTGTAGGAATCTACTCAGGGGAGAGAAGTCCATTAGGGCAGGGTGGATGTTGTACACCCTGTTATACCTCCCCTCCTTCTCCCAGCTCTCTCACTCCCATTTCCTCTCCAGTCTCACCTTCATTTAATTGTCCTTCCTTTCCAGATCCTTCTCATCGGTGCCTTCCAGGGTGTTCATTTCCCTTGAATGCCCTCAATAGAATAGTCAGGCCCCACCCATTTAGTGATGCTAGCCAATCAAAAGCTTCAGTTTTGATTACCATATGCGGGTTGGGCCAAATAGAGCTCTAATCAATCAGAGAAGAGAGGGTAAAGAAGTGCAGCCAATCAGGACCCGTTGGAAGCAGGAGCAGAGACGTGGGCTGTGTGGCCATTTTAGCAAGCTCCATTTAGTACAGTCTATTGTGAGAAGAGTTGCTCTGAGTTGGAGACCCGTGTCTTTGCTGCAGCCTGGCTGGAGCAATAATTGTTTTCTTACTGTGAGTGAGTGAGTGAGTGAGGAAGGAAGGAAGGAGGGAGGGAGGGAGGAAGGGGGAACCTAAGTAAGGGGCTGTTTGATTTATCTTGTTTCATGCCTGCTGAGGGGTCTTTGTTTTGTGAGGGCATGAAGAGAGAAAAGGGGTGAGGGGCTGTTTGCTGCCAGGCACAGCTTTGCCAGGACATAAGAACATAGAACAGCCCTGCTGGATCAGGCACAAGGCCCATCTAGTCCAGCATCCTGTTTCACACAGTGGCCCACCAGATGCCTCTGGGGAACATAGGAACATAGGAAGCTGCCATATACTGAGTCAGACCACTGGTCTATCTAGCTCAGTATTGTCTTCACAGACTGGCAGCAGCTTCTCCAAGGTTGCAGGCAGGAATCTCTCTCAGCCCTATCTTGGAGAAGCCAGGGAGGGAACTTGGAACCTTCTGCTCTTCCCAGAGTGGCTCCATCCCCTGAGGGGGATATCTGCCAGTGCTCACACTTCTAGTCTCCCTTTCATATGCAACCAGGGCAGACCCTGCATAGCTAAGGGGACAAGTCATGCTTGCTACCACAAGACCAGCTCTCCCCCAGCCCACAGGCAATAGGTATGTGCATACCCTCTCTCCTGCTGTTGCTCCCCTGCAATTGGTATTGAGAGGCATTGTGCCTCTGAGGCTGGAGATGGCTCACAGCCACCAGACTGTTAGCCATTGATAGACCTGTCCACCATGAATCTGTTGAAGCTAGGGGTGTTCAATTCGGGTTTTCAGGTGATTCGGCTCGGACCTGAGCCGAATCACCCCTGTTCTGTTTTGTGCCCGAATCTGGGTCACCCGAATCACCCTTGATTCAGTTCAGATTTGGATTTAATCTGAATCTGAATCTGAATCGATTCGGGGGGGTAAAAAGGGGCCCAGGGGCAAAATTTTTGGGTGACGTGGTAGTGCCCAATGGGTAGAGTCTACCACCCCAATTTCAGGGGGATTGGGCAAAGTCCTGATTTTTTGTGAATTTTTAAAGTTTAAGTGACTTTGGGGCAGTTTGGGGGCATAGCATGGGATTTGGGCAAAAGGAGTGGGGTGGGGTGGTAGTGCCTAATGGGTGCAGGCTACCACCCCAATTTCAGGGGGATTAGGCAAAGGGATGATTTTTGGTAAATTTCTGAAATTTTCATGTCTTTGGGGCAGATTGGGGCATATTGGGGCAGAAAGTGGGGCCTGGGGCAGAATAGTGGGGTGGGGTGGTAGTGCCTAATGGGTGCAGGCTACCACCCCAATTTCAGGAGGTTTGGACAAAGGGGTGATTTTTTGAGAATTTTTGAAGTTTTGGTGACTTTGGGGCAGTTTGGGGGCAGAAAGCGGATCTGCCCCAAAATAGTGGGGTGGGGTGGTAGTGCCTAATGGGTGGAGGCTAACACACCAATTTCAGGGGAATGGGCAGAGGGCTGATTTTTTGAGAATTTTTGAAGTTTGGGTGTCTTTGGGGCAGATTGGGGGCAGAAAGTGGATCTGCCCCAAAGGAGTGGGGTGGGCTGGTAGATAGTGCCTAATGGCTGGAGGCTACCACCCATCCCCAATTTAAGAGTGATTGGGCAGAGGGGGGAATTTTGGTGAATTTATTTTTATGAGGTTTGTCTTCATAAGGTGAAGTGTGCTAAATTGATTACTTCCTCATATTATTCATAGTAAAGGAAAGTGTGAAAAAGTGAAAGTGGGGTCATGAGAGTTGTTTAATTGAAAAAAATCTCATTTGCTATGATAGAATGAGAATTCACACCTTAGAAGTTTTTTCTGAGGTGTGAATTCTCATTCTATCATAGCAAATGAGATTTTTTTCAATTAAACAACTCTCATGACCCCACTTTCACTTTTTCACACTTTCCTTTACTATGAATAATATGAGGAAATAATCAATTTAGCACACTTCACCTTATGAAGATAAACCTCATAAAAATAAATCCACCAAAATTCACCCCCTGCCCAATCACTCTTAAATTGGGGATGGGTGGTAGCCTCCAGCCATTAGGCACTATCTACCAGCCCACCCCACTCCTTTGGGGCAGATCCACTTTCTGCCCCCAATCTGCCCCAAAGACACCCAAACTTCAAAAATTCTCAAAAAATCAGCCCTTTGTCCAAACCTCCTGAAATTGGGGTGGTAGCCTGCACCCATTAGGCACTACCACCCCACCCCACTCCTTTTGCCCAGATCCCACGCTATGCCCCCGAACTGCCCCAAAGTCACTAAAACTTTAAAAATTCACCAAAAATCAACCATGAACCAAATCACCCGAATTTTTCAGGTCCGAAATTCGGGTGATTCGGCTCATGCCCGAAAAATATCGGGGGACATCGGGGGTGATTCGGTTCAGCCCCGAATCACCCGAAATTGTTCATTTCGGGCACAGATCGTTCTGTGCCCGAAATTTTTTGCACATCCCTAGTTGAAGCCCCTTTTAATGCCATCCAAGCTGGTGGCCATCACCACATCCCATGGCAAAGAATTCCTTAGATTAATTATGCACAGTGTGAAAAGTACTTCCTCTTGTCGGTCCTTAATTTCCCAGGCTTCAGTTTCATGGGGTGACCCCTGGTTCTAGTGTTGGGAGAGAGGGAGAAAAACTTCTCTCTGTCCACCCTCTCCACTCCATGCATAATTTTATACACTTCTAACAAGTCTCCCCTTAGTCACCTCTTTTCCAAGGTAAAGAGCCTCAGATGCACTTTATATCTGGGGTTAAAAATCCACTTTTTGTGTTGGTTTTGGGGGACAACCAAGACAACTTCAAGACAAGACAGACCTGGCAGAGAACGTGTGAGAATGGAAATCTGGCTTGGCTGGCTCCCATTCAACATGGCTCCCATTCAGCAGCAAGCAGCCCCTCGGTGCTTTTATCTCTCCCAAGGACTTCTAAAAGCCCCGAGGGGCTGCTTGCTGTTGTCAGGGCAAGGCAGGCCTGGCAGAGCACCTTTCCTTTATCTGGCTCAGCTGCAAACTTATTTGGTCTCTTAGGAGGAGAACTGTTCTTGTGATAGCAAGTATGAATTGTCCCCTTTGCTAAGCAGGGTCCATCTACCCTGGTTTGCATATGAATTGAGGACTATATGTGAGCTCTGTACAATATTCCCATTGGAGGATGGTGCCACTGGAAAGAGCAGCTGAGGTTCCAGGTTTCCTCCTGACATCTCCAGATATGGCTTAGAGAGACTCCTGCTTGTAACCTTAGAAAAACTGGGAGTTCTTCACATGGCAGGCTTTATCACAAGTTTTCTGTGAGGCTTTACTGCAAACTTGAAGTTGTCCCCCAAAACCAACACAAGAAGTGGATTTTTTTAACCCCAGATATAAATCGGGCTGCACTCTAATGTACAGTGAAAAACCTGAATTGTGTGTGAAGTGCTCCCCGATCGCTTGCAGGGACTTCAGGGTAATGTTGCCTGATATGTGAACGCACACCCTCCGTTCCAAAAGAGATGCAAGCTTAAGGGCTTTAAAAGACCGTTGTGAAAAACTCCCTGTGTAGAAAATATTGAGCTAGATAGACGAATGGTCTGGCTCAGTATAAGACAACTTCCTAAGTAGTATAGGAATGCAGTCAAGGAGGTGGTACTACTGGTGACATGAAAGAAATCAACGGAACATGTGGGAATAGGAAAAAGGCGAGGGGGGAATTGTGGTGATGAGGCATCAGTAATGAGTAGGAAGGAGTTGTTGGGGTGAAGTTGATAATTTTTTTAAACTTAATGGAGAAACTATGAGGGGACTTTGAATTCTTGCTTTTGGGGAGAACTGTCTGGGAGGTGCTACCTGTAGTTATGCCCCTAATAAGAAATGGATCCCTGGCAGGAAGTAGTTGAAGGAGCAAAAATGGGGCTAATTTATGGGAAAGCACCAGAGAAGAGTCAGTCTGAAGTCTCCACCTCTTCTATCCCAGCCCCTTTGCTTTGTGGGTGGATGGCAGGATAGTGTATTTGTTCTGGTTTTGAATGCACTGTGGTGTTTTATAACCTGCACCCAGACTTGGCTTATAAGAAAAGACACGAAGAAGGGAGAAGAGTGACCAAGAGCAGGCAAGCACTGTAAGGAGCTAGTCTGTTAAGGAAATGATGCTTGGTTGGCATTGCTTGCAGCCCTGCAGTTCTAAAGGCTCCTGTGATTGTAGACGCGTGAAGTAGAAGCTTCAAGCATGTCTTGCTCCTCTTCTCTTCTAATTAAGAGAATCTACATGGTGTAGTGATTAGAGTGTTGGACTAGGACCAGGGAGACTTGAATTCATATCCCCATTCAGCCATGAAACCAGTGGGTAACTCTGGGACAGTCACTTCTCTCTCAGTCTAACTTACCTCACAGGGTTATTTTTGAGAGAAGCGTTAGTATACACACTTTTGGACTCCTTGGAGGAAGAGCAATATATAAATGTAAACATAAATAAATAATGATGTGATTTTTCAGGGATCAGTGTATCATCGTTGGGAAATTGACAGTCTTGTCCCTAGATTTAAGGGCAACGACATTGATGCAAAGAGTAGCTGGGAGTTCTCCACACAGCAGGCTTTAGTTTTCTGCAAGGCTTTACTGCAAACTCAAAGTTTGCAAAAACCTGACACAAAAAGTGGATCTTTGTTACTCTGGATATAAATCGGCCTGCACTCTAACATGCAGTGAAAAATCCAAATTGTGGGTGAAGTGCTCCCTGATAGCTCACAGGAATTTTGGGGTAAATCTGCCCAATATTTGAATGCACACCCAGTGGCGCTCTTACCCCTGGACTTCGGGGCTGAAGTCCAGGGCCCCCACATCCCCTGGGGGTCCCCAGATCCTCTTTAGTCTGTCTTGGGTGGTGTGGTGTCCACTGTCCCACATAGGAATATATTACTTTGCCTGTTGAAATCTTTCTGTTAATGCATATTTGCATGACTATACCCGTTTTATATTCTTACATTCTTGTGAGTGATGCTTAACTTGGGGGGGAGGCTCCAAAGGCCTTTAGGTCCAGGCTCCAAAATTGCCTAGGTGTACCTTGGTGCACACCCTCCATTCCAAAGGAGATGCGAGCTAAAGGGCTTTAAAAGTCCTGTGTGAAAAACTTCCTGCTGATTGCAGCTGAAGACTGAAAGTGACTTATCAAAATTATCCTTGTGTGGGTTAGAATTGAATGTACATTATTATTAGATGAAGTAATCAGTTATTGCAATGTGTGCTTTTCAGACTCCACTTTTGCTGAATTGTACTTATAAAAGCAGAAATCTAACTTATGTGGAAAGCTGGACATGTATGTATCCATTGCTAATCCCCCCCCCCAGTTCTTTCCCCCCCTGTACCCCACCCTGGCTTGGCCCTCTAATTCCACCCCTCCCCACACTTCAGGTCTAGTAACACTAGAGCAGTTTTCTGGTGAGAGCTGAGAAAAATTGTGCTTAAAGACAAACATTTACATTACAAGGAAAGGGGGAACCTTTCAGAAGACTCATATTTAACTTTCTTTAATGCTTCAGTTAAGAGGTGGTGCTATTGAGGGGGCTGCCCCTTTCCCAGCAACATAAGAACATAAGAACAGCTCTGCTGGATCAGGCCCAAGGCCCATCTAGTCCAGCATCCTGTTTCACACAGTGGCCCACCAGATACTGCTGGAAGCCACAGACAGGAGTTGAGGGCATGCCCTCTCACCTGCCATTACTCCCCTCAACAATGAACAACAGAGCAAAATACTGGTATGAACTGATAAATCACATTCTTAACACTATTAAATGTGTTTGTTGTGAATTTTTCTGTTGAGGGAAGGTAGAACATTTTTGTTTGGGAGGACTGGTTTTTTTTAAAAAAATTATTATTATTATTATTATTATTATTATTATTATTATTATTATTATTATTATTTATAGCACGTGAAAACCCACCTCTTCACCCAGGTTTTTCAGCTTTTTAGATTTTTAAGTTTTAACCTGTTTTTTATTTTTAGATTGTCTAAATTGTTTTAAGATCTTTGTGTATGTTTTAACTTGTTTTATGTTATTGTTAACCACCCAGAGACAAAAGTTTGACAAATTTGACTGACAAATAAATAAATAAATAAATAAATAAATGAATGAATGGTAGGGGGAGAATTATTTGATTTTGTCCAGTATTGCTAATGAACCTACCTACTCTTAGCTCCGCCTACAATTAGCTCCACCCACCAATAACTGCCCTGCCCACTCCCCCCCCCACAGTTCCAGAGACCACCAGCCGCCACTGAACCTAGTATACAATCCCTCCCCCGCCCTCCAATTTGGATACCTCTCCCTTTCTGCTCTAGAATGATGATCTGTGCCTATGTCCATATGTTCAATGTTACATATGATTTTATAAGTTACCCTATATACATATTGAGGAAACCAATATACACATCCCAATTATCATATCCTAAATACCACTGAACAGATTAGGGGAAAAACCACATTTATGAAAACTTTGCATTCAATTTGCCATATGTTTGCAGAGAATGAAAAGGGGGATTGTGTTTATATGAAAGGACTACTTTAACCCTTCTTATTTGTGCTTTCATCTATTGTGTAAGTCCCAGTATTTAATTTCAGTCTGTGGTTTGTGGTTAAGTCTTTGCAGCTGCTTTGAAGTGGGTATGTTGTGTTCATATCATGAGGAGCTGTGTGTTTAATCTTGATTGTAAATTCCATGTCACAAAATGCTTTTTTCCATTATTTCCATGCTTGCAAATAACATTAATTTTACTGAGGATTTAAAATTCTCTATTCTGTTCTTGGCTGCTGCCTCATTTGTCTACATATTGTGTTTTCCTATTTTTTTTATTGCTTGCTATCCAGGAGCCTAAATGCAGCGATAAGAGCTGAACAAATAATGCCACTATTTTTGAAAAGCAGGAGGGAGGCGATAATTTTAGTTGCAAATGATGCTATAATAAATAATGAGATTCATTCGACTAAATCCTTCCTTAGAACCTGCAGAGTAAAATGGAACTTCTTTAATGGCATGGTATAAAGGGGCAATTTTGTTTTCAGAATGGTGATTTGATTATCATACATTTCCCATGGGCCCTCAGAGCTGAATCAACTCAGAAAACAGCCTCCACCACCATCACTATGCTAAAAATGTTTGAGCACAAGCAGTTTCCTGTGAGTGGAAGAAAATTGTGTATATACAAGCAGGGGAAATCTGTGACGAAAATCTCCATCCATACAGAGGAAGAAATCCATATGCGCAAGCAGACTTCATTTCTTGCATGGATCAATTACTAGATCAGGAAAAGATAATCCAAATGCACATAGTCCCCACACCAATGAAGACAGAAGCCACTAATTTGAAAGGAATGGGGCAAAACTCACAGGGAATTATAACAAAGCAGCAATGGGACTGGCACTCCACCCCACCAAGCTGATTGCCCCAGATACAAATCCCTGGCATGACATGCAATTACACACTGACCCTGAGGGTGACTGCTGCTTTTCTCAGCTGACCTAATGAGGTCAAGGAATCTGCAGGAAGCATCTCCTCCCCAAAGCTGTTCAACCTTTAGGTTGGCAGTATCCTCACAAATAAGTCCCACCCATAACTACCTGAGCTGTAAAGCTTCTAGAGAATCATGAGGGTGGTGGTGGTGGAATGCTATACATGTGCCTTAGGGTGGTCACCATTAAACTATCCAAGGTTGCCCCAGCCTATATTATACTTGCCAGTCCTAACCAAGGAGCCCAATCTGATTATGGAGAAAAGCACGAGGCAGGCCAAAGCAAAATAGACTCTGCATCTCATGGCCAATCTAGTGGAGGGCCAATAAATTCCTATTCAGAGTGACCAGCTTAAACTCACACCATTCCCCCTGGAGAGGAAGGAAGGATCCTGCTCAGAAGCCAAATGCAGGTTTGGGTAGGTGCACACTCCAACAGCTTACAAGCAGCCGCTATCTGATCCCACAAATCAGATTACACCCCTAATTAAGGCTGTGGAGAGCAAATGTGCTGTACCCAAGATGCTCTTGAACAACCTGCACTATTTTTTAGCAGAATGCCTGTGGTGTTGGGTCTGAGTCCGGGATGTGTGTAAAGTTTATTTTCAGTTGTTTTTCACTTAACTTTGGTGTTACGTTGGATTGTATAAGTGTACTTATATTTCCACTGCCACCAATTATAAGAAGAAGCTTCTGTAACTCTGTTGGTTTCTTGACCTTGATAACATATCTTTGCAGACATGAGGAGGGCTTGTTACAGAAATCACTCAGTCAGATGTCCTTTAAAACAAAACAAGAAGAATATTTACTTAAAGATGTTATCGGAGGTTGGTTGGTTTCACTACTGATTAGTAGGGCTGAAATATTGCTTGGTTACCAAGATGATGATTGAACTTCTCACAGTACTTAGCTACTTCACACACAATGAGTGTTTTGGCCATTGGCCATAAATAAAGTATCTTTCTGTCTATCTACACACAATGAGGCTATTCTCACGATCGCCCAAAAGCGGGCTAAGGGAGCTTAGCCCACTTTTGGGCAACCGTGTGCTGCAACGGGAGCCGCGCAGCTCCCGGCAGCAAACCTTGCTAAGTACCCTTCCCCTTAGACGAGGTTAATGGAGCAAGCGCTCCATTAACCTCATCTTTTTGCTCATGTGTTGCTGCAGCTCACGGCGACACACGAGTAGACCCCCATCCGGGAGGCTGCAAGCAGTCTCCCTGGCTCGGTGGTCTCTCCAGGATGTCCTGTGCACTTGCATGGGGCATCCTGGAACTTCTGGGGCCGTGTGGCCCCCATTTCCACAGCCCCAGCCGCCTCCATGATGGAGCCAGAAGTCACGTGGGCAGCCAATCGGGCCGCCCAGGGCTGCTTCTTGATCGTCTGTGGGGACAGCGGGCTAAGCAAACCCCCTTACAGCTATTCACACTAATGGTGTGAAGAGCCTCAGTATATAAGGCTTTTCACCTTTGAGCCCAGTTCATTCCCAGATCTGCACTTCACAACCCAGTCTTTATTACATACTGTCCTAATATTCCAGCCCTTTATTTTTTAGACTATCGTGTCCTTTGAGTCTCAGAACAACTCCTCTTTGAGTCTCTTTCTACCCAGACCCAAATCCCCACTCTAACTACACTTCCAACTTGTGTCACTCTCTAACAGCCTCTTATGGCTGACAGTTTAAAAGAGTTGTAAGCCAGTTTGTATAAAAGTGGTCCTGCACCATTTCATCACAATGCCGCCTCGAATGCATATCCATACTACCATTCCAACTGAATGCGTATCCAAATTACCATTACAAAATCTGAAGGTGCTCTTGGCTTAAAGCAATGCACTGAAATCTGAAGCAACCAATCTTGATTTATTCTAATCAACTTGCTTGAAATAAACCAACCCACTCCAAACCTTGGGTTTAGATCTTAGTTTATTTCAAATACTTGGCTTAGAATAAATCAAGATTGACTGATCTGGATGCCATGACTGACCTTGGTTTGTTTCTAACCACAATCAGAAGTAGAATACGAAGCTATTCCCACGATCAGGAAAAATCAGGCTATGGAAGGCTAGCCCAATTTCTCCTGATCATGGGAAGCAATGGGAGCCACATGGTTCCCGGCGGTGGCAAACCCTCTTGGGTAGCCCGCCACTTAACCTGGGGTTTGGGCGCAGGAGCTACAGTGACTCATGAGTAGCCCCCCCGACCGGGAGGCTACAACAAGCCTCCTGGTATCAGGGGTCTCCTCAGAATGCCCCGTGCACTCACGTGGGGCATTCTGGGACTTCTGGGGGCCAGGACGTTTCTGAACCAACCGGCTCTGAGACTGACTGGTAATCAACTGGATGGCCAATCCAACCACCCAGGAAGAGCCTGCTCTCCCCACAAACCCCATTCAGGCTCTCCACACTGCTCCTGTGCAGAACCTTTACTTCTGACTCACATTGCTAGGGGAGGTGGGGCTGAGGCTTGGAGACATCACACAGAAAGAAGATATAACTGTGGTTCTGTGTGTTATATAAACTGGCTCATTATAGTCAATACAATATAACGAAAGCTGGGCAAGCACAGACTACATTTTCAAAAAGAAAGGAAATCAGTTCTTGATTACCTATACAAATTATATAATTTGTACTCACTGGTCCCACTTCCAGAACTCCAGGGTGCTGCTTGTACGGACACATCTATGTGTTCATTTGAAACTTTCTTCCCAAGCTCATCTTCTTCCTTCCCTTATGGCTTTTTGCCTTTACCCCCCTGCTAACTTGGCATAGAAGCACCTTTTAAAGTGGTTATTCTCTTTATTTAGCAGGGGGAGAGTAACTGGCCCTGTCCACCCCCAGCACAGTACTTCCAGTGACTGTTGCTGGTGTCTATCTTATGTTTCTTTTTAGATTGTGAGCCCTTTGGGGGCAGGGTTCCATCTTATTTGTTTGTTACTTCTCTCTGTAAATCGCCCTAAGCCATTTTTGAAAGGGCGGTATAGAAATTGAAATAATAATAATAATAATAATAATAATAATAATAATAATAATAATGTGGAAAATTGTGGAAAAATCCACAACAAACAGCAAGTGCCACCTTTGTAAAGAAGCAGATGAAACAGTGGACCACCTAATCAGCTGTTGTAAAAAGATCGCACAGACTGACTACAAACAAAGGCATGACAAGATAGCAGGGATGATATACTGGAACATCTGCAAAAAATACAAGCTACCTGTAGCCAAAAATTGGTGGGACCATAAAATTGAAAAGGTTGAAGAAAATGAAGATGTAAAAATATTGTGGGACTTCTGACTACAAACAGACAAACATCTGCCACACAATACAGCAGATATAACTGTAGTTGAGAAGAAAGAAAAACAAGTCAAAATAATTGACATAGCAATACCAGGGGATAGCAGAATAGAAGAAAAAGAAATAGAAAAAACCACCAAATACAAAGATCTACAAATTGAAATTGAAAGGCTGTGGCAGAAAAAGACCAAAATAATCCCAGTGGTAATTGGCGCCCTGGGTGCAGTTCCAAAAGACCTTGAAGAGCACCTCAACACCATAGGGGCCACAGAAATCACCATCAGCCAATTACAAAAAGCAGCTTTACTGGGAACAGCCTATATTCTGCGATGATATCTATAACAACAGCAACAACATTGACAATAAAATTCTGGCATCCCAGGTCCTTGGGAAGGACTCGATGTCTGGATAAAACAAACCAGTCAATAACACCTGTCTGACTGTGTTAATAAATAATAATAATAAATGCTTGTTTTGGTAGGCTTTTAACCTGCCAGTCAGGTGAGACCTGTTCTAGTATATATACTGCTGAATTGTTGATTGCTCTGCTCTCTTTTATTGTTTTATTACTGCATTTTTTTTAAAATGTGGATTTATTGGGGTTTATTTTTTGTTTTACTAAAGCTGCCTAATAGGGTGGTGGGATTATAACTAAATTAAAATAAATAGATAAAATGTAGGCTTCTTATGGATAATCATAACCAGAGTATAAATACACATAAGGAGCCAGCCTAGCATTCAGATGGATGTGCACTGGCACATATGTATACGACGTTTAGAACAAGTGAAGCTTGGTGAGGAATTGGGTCTGATTTCAATCCCATCTTTCACACTTGGTCGCTTGTACACTAGTATGAATATCTGCAGAGATCTAGAATTATGTTGATCCAAGAGAAATATTTTTTGTTTAATCTTTAATGAGAAAGTAGACTTGCTTTTCATTCCTTACCCAAATTAGAAGCAGTTGTGATTGGGGAGGATTAGGAACATAGGAAGCTGCCATATACCGAGTCAGACGACTGGTCCATCTAGCTCAATAATTTACATAAAGACTGGCAGTGGCTTCTCCAAGATTGCAGGCAGGAATTTCTCTCAGCCCTATCTTGGAGATGCCAGGGAAGGAACTTTGAACCTTCAGCATGCAAGCATGCAGTTGCTCTTCCCAGAGCGGCTCCATCCCCTAAGGGGAACATCTTACAGTGCTCACAAATGTAGTCTCCCATTCATATACAACCATATGGACAAGTCATGTTTGCTACTACAAGATCAGCTCTCCTCATAGTTGTTCTAACTATGTCCTATTACTTTATAAGGCTATTCCCATGAACACCCAGTGGTCTAACTAACCTTCTCCCCAGACGAGCCTGACAGTGCTGCTGGGAGCATGGCTCTGGCTGTCTGATGTGTCCCAGCTTCCAGATATCCCATAATGCATTGCACAATGAGCATCGTGCACTGGGGGATACCCCCATGAGACAGGCACTCTAGACACTTGTGTCTGTGTATGCTCAGGCTGCATGCAGCCCAAGCATAACACAACCCTGGGGTTAAGGGTGTTCTGGAACACTTAACCTTGGCTAAAAGCTCAAGTTCAAAGTTAGGACACCCGCAAAGGCAGTGCCAGGATCAGGACTGGTCCCAGTGGTGCACATGGGCAGCCAAACCCAGGCTAGGCCCCGCTTATGTGCTTAGCCTTTATCTTCATCTGAAAAAGTTATACCTTTTTGCTTGCATTCCATGCACTGATATTTTAAAATGCTTGTCTCACATCTATTCATATCTTTAAGACATATGGGAATATGCATTCTTTATCAGAATATATACAGGAAGCTTGTATACACTGGAGCCGCATTTTGAGTGTTGTGTTGTAGAATCTGAGAGACAGCTTCACAATAATATTGTCCCAGGAAACCCATTCTGGGTGATCTTCAAAGGAAATATCTTTGCTGCAATGTAAAAAGCTTTCAAGCCACATTGCCACTTGCAAGCAGTGACATTGCAAACTTTAAAGGCAAGCATTCCCAGTGCATTGCTTTTTACTTTAAAGGCAGACTTTGAACTTGCAATCTGTAGTATGAATAGCAAACCCTAAGTGACAAGAAGCCTTTATAGTATGGCTGGCAAACTTTAAGAATGAAATAGAGGCTCAAAGGTCAGAGGAAGATAATTGGTATCCTATTTAAACCCTATGATTTAGACTTGGCTTTTACTAGTATGGGGCAAACTCATTTTATTTCATTTAAAACCAGCTCAAATCTTACAGGCTCAAGCCTCCCATTTCGTACTTAGATTGGACTCATATATATGAGAAAGAGAGAGGGAGGGAACTGCAGTTCTGAAAAACAAAGAGAAATGCAGTTCTAAAAAGTTAAGTCTTGCTGAGATACAAATATTAAAGGAAAAGAGGACTTTGAAATTGGTTAAATTGACCAAATTTAAATTTTCAGCATTATCTAAACTTGAGAAGTTCCATTAATAAGTAGCAATGCATTTAGTGACATCCTCATTCTTCATACAAGATCCTCCCCTGTTGTAGGTTTGAGAGCCTTTCTTGAAGATATTGAAACTCTGTTGCTGATAAGCCATGCTACAAGAGGAAAAGAGAAGTAACAGAAAGTCTAAGTAGTCCCATAAATGCCAATAGAGTCAGGAGTTTAAGGGCTGACTGATCATACAAATGCATGATACTCAGATTCAGGTAAAGCCATTCCAGGGGCAAACATCATATTATATATTAATTTGTTTATGTGGCAACTCTGCCAGATTTGCCAATTCAGGTCCAAACTGAAGCTTCGGTGGTGCTCAAATCACATCAAATCAGCCACTGAAGCTTTGCACAGCCCTAATTTTAAAAATGCCAAAAATGCAAACTTGAAGTGATTGTATCAGAATTTGTTTTGCGTGGTGTTTATCGATGCACATGTGCACTTGATAAGACTGAACAAGTATGAACTTGGAGTCTTTGTGTAATCTTTTATCCATGTGCAGGAGTGCATACACATATGTGCGTCAGTAAAACTAGTCTGCACAATTCACTTGAACCAGGGGAAATCATGGGCCGCAACACACGAGCAGGATGAGGTTGCACCAAGAGCATGTCTGCCCTGTTGTCACTGGGAACCATCCTGATGCACTGTCAAGGTGTCATCTAATTGCATGAGAGTGGAATAAATCTGAATTACCCTTCTACAGCATGTACTCCAAAACCCTGTTTAAGCAGTGCCTTGGGATGTCCTCCAGTGACATCAGGGTGAGTGCGTTCTCAGCACAACCCCATCTTGATCACATGTTGTGGCCAGCATTCATCTGAACCAGCCCTGTAAGGGTATGGAATTGGGGCAATTCTCCTTTCTCAGGTTGTAGTAAGGCATCAGTAGTGTGGGTACCTTGAACAGGGGTGCAATTTTGGCTTTGGTAGGGAGAGAATAATGCATGACCAAATGTTTAGGGAAATGAAGCATCCAGAAGTGTTGTACTCTGGGTGCTCATGTCCCTTGGGGGAAAGGGATACTACTTCAGTCATTAAATGTTTAAGGCATATTCATATTTTGGGTATAGCTCACTTAAAATGTACACACGGCAAGGGTACAGTTCCCCCCAAGCGCTGTAGGAGTCCCTCCCCCTTTATTTTCCTGAATGTCTCTGACCAATCCTAATAGCCCATATCTTCAGTCCCTTAGAAAAAAATATTTTCTCTCTCCCAGAAGAAAATTTTCTCCCCCCAATATTTAAATAGATGAATATGACTAATATTTATATACTACTTTTCAATAAAAGTCCCCAAAGCAGTTTACATAGATACAAATAAATAAATAAATGGCTCCTCATTTAAATGAGGAGTTGTTCCTGAGACTTTCCCTCTGTCTGTACCCCTCCATGAAAAACACATGTTCAGTGGTCTGTATCATGCAAGTACAACATTCCAGGAGCCTGATTGGCTGTAGCTCTCCATCCTGTGTACAATCACATGGCAATCCCACTTTCCCTCATGTAATGTGTGATGTGTCCACAACCTGAATGGTATTTTACCATTGCACTGAGCTTCTTAAAAAGTGGCTTTCAAGCTTCTTACATATTCTGTATTGACTATTCTGCTGAGGAATTATATTTTGAGGACTATCATAGGGAAAAGTAGGAGAGCAATACCATGGGGCAAACTGACTGCCAGCAGCCAGTAGACAATCCAACCCAATTGTGTAGGGGAGGACTGTGGTGTACTTGTCCTCTCCATCTTACAGCTGTCCATTCACCAGTTAATCACATGGGGGCAGTTGATCTGAACCGCCTTTCAATGTATGGATGAAATACCATTTCATAGTATTTCATCAGAGTGCTGTGGATCAAGCACCCCTCATGTGATTAGGCAGATGTGTGACAGGTAGGAGGAGATGTGTGCACTCATGATCCTCACCCATGAAATTAGGATGGACTGGCCGATGTATTATCTGGACTGATTCATGAAAAATACTGAAACCATCAAAATGGCACCACAAGCAACAGGCTGGGATCGCATAATGATCCCAGCAACCAAAATAGCAAGCAGAGGAATGAAGACATGGGCATATCGTCCATTGGACAAGGTGGAACAAATGTCCCCAGGCCCGGAGCATCAGAGGTCAAGGGGCCCACAAGGCTTGGGGTGCACCCTGCCACCGCTCTTTCTGTGCTGGGTGCTGGTGCCCTGCAGCTGGGGCATGCGGCACTTTGTACCTGTGTGATGGAAAGAAGCACATTGGGGCTTCCTTTCTCCTCCCCCACATTTCCACCTCCCAGGAGACCACCCCTCACCACTGATTCACCCCCTGGCCACCATGCAGGAACCACTGGAGAGGGGGGCTGCCCGGTGCTGATCTTCTTTTGCCCCTGACAGAGGAGAATGGCAACCCTGGCAGCCCCACAATTAGCCTCGCTCCATGCTGTCAAGCCAGGGCTGGTGTTGGCCATGGTGGTGGCCACCAAACAGTGAGTTCAAGAAGGCTGGAGGGGGTTAGGTTGCCCTACCCCCTTGTATTTGATGTGAGATTCAGGGTGCATGGCTTGGGACTCTGGGGTGCAAGCGCTTTGCACGTGCTTTGCAATGTACTTTGCACATGCTCCTGGCTGAACTTTGTTCCCCGGCCGCCAGGAACCTCGCTATACCCCTGCATGAAGAAATGCCAAAAATCTTTTTCACTTTGAAAAGTGAACCTCATTAGCATTGATTCAGTAGTAATCCAATAGGCTTTCAAGGAAGCCAAATGTTTCTCAAGTTTGAAAATTGTAGAGAGAAGAAAATTGCATCTGCATAAATTGGTCTCCATGGCACTTTCCAGATTACCCACTCAACAGTGGCAAAATGCTTCTGTTTGGGCAAACCACATTCAAAATGTAAATAGCAAAGCGCCCAGCAGGGGGAGCAGTCTTGCGAAAACTAAAAAGTGGAAAATACAGCAACTTTTTAACACCAGACATACAACGTTATAGCAATAAATCACAGTGATTAAATCCAAAACAAGGCATCGGAAATGTTAATGGCACCATGCTGTCAGTATAGGAACTGCGGTGTCACAACACAGGAAGTGCAGAAACACACTTCGGATATATGTTGTGACCCCATTGCAGGGTCTAATCTGGAAAGCACTCATGTGCTGTCTGCATATGTAACCCAAGTGAAACCTGTTTTAAACCAGACTTTTTGCCTGTTAAAATCTATTGCAAATCAAATCAGATTTGGTCAGCAAATGTTCCCTTGTTGCAGTTTTCTTCCTAGAGTTTGCATGGGTTTGGGATTGGATGTCTAAGAGTCTATGCAGCTGTTGCTGTCACTTTGATGCTTAAATTCAAAATCAGTGCTCAGCTGCTTAAGGCTGCTTGCAGCCATTGTCAGCTGTGTCAAAAGGATTATCACGCACCCAGCATTCTTAAGTACTATTGTAGTTAAAATACTGGAGGAATGTCAAAATAAGGCACAGGGAGCAGGTGAGAAGAATGCAAAGACAGCAGGACATAGAAGAGATGCAAAATAGCACAGCACAGAGAAGACTAAAGTGAGTCTGGGAAATATCGAGGAACATGTAACTCAAATCTGATTACTGGAAAATAAAGTTCTGTGAGATATTTCCTTGTTGGAGGTTGGAGTGGATAGAATTAATTGCCGCTTTGGTATCACAAAAGGCACGAAAAAGATAAAGTGCTATTTCAATTCTCTAAAAATCACTTTCTTTGTATTAGAACTTCTTAGGAAGAATACTGATGAACACCTAGTTTCATTTAAGAAAAAGCCTCCTGACATAGATTTTCTAGCTGAATGTTTGAGAGAACAGCCTATTTTTGAGAATTTGTTTGGGGTCTGGTGGAGAACTTACTGAATTTCAGCAGGTGCTGAGAGGAAGAGGAAGCAGAAGTTAATTCACTAATGTGAAGGGCTTTGCTATAAGCACAGGATGCCTCTGCTCATGCATGTTAGGGTCTGTTGTGTCAATCAACCCCTGGTGGAACCCAACAGATTCCTGTACATTCCCATCATGGGTCTGCAAGTTTTCCACTGAATTTCACTTAGAGGAGAATTCAGAAGAATCCCTAAGGTACAAGTGGAAGAAGTCTGACTTTGAAAAACCTTTTCTTTATATATGAATAAACATTGGTTAGTCTACTTCTTTGTAACTTGTAATGATTCCATATATACATAGTCACATGTACCAATAAAATTAGTCTGGTTACTTTCATTTCTCATCATATCCACACTCATTGCAGTTTGATTTGCTGTACCTTTAAGCAGGGTGAGGTGACTGCCTATTGCCTCCAGACCCTCAAAGAAGACAGCACACGCATGGATAGGGTAAACTAGGGCCACACTTTATTGACTAAACTAACAAAGATCTGCAATGGTGACAATTGAACATATAACTAGAGTGCAGGCAACTTCACCCCCCTCAAGGAGGGCAGCCTCCTAGTGAGGACTGTTTGCCCCATTGTTGGGCAAAGGATCCAGACTTGGAGGATGCCCGCTGCCCAAACATCATAGCCTCCTCCAAGCCACACAGTTTCCTGTGAAAAAGGGTAGCTATCCAAATCACTGCCCCCTGAGCCCCAAAGCTCTGAGCTGGTGAACTAAGAAGCAGTCCTAACATGGTCTATTCCCAGTCACCCCTGGGCCATACAATCCTGAAGGGCTATTCCATGGAACCACCTTTTAGCTATAAAGATGCCTCCTGCTGAACACCAAGCTTGTTCTGTCTTCCCAAGTTTGCACTGTCCAGCACATGTGACCAACTGACCTATGAAATGACTCCCCCCCACCATCAAAGTACCTACAGTGAGGAGTAACCCCCCCCCCCCGCAAAAAAAGATCAGTTCAAGCCAATTTAGTGGAAATAAAGTGACCAGCTAATCTCATATTGAGAACAAGGGAGGGCAGGTGGAAGCAAAGAACCCAGCATGCTGTACAGGGTGAGCAGGTACGGTACAATTATAAAGCACTGCAAATGTCCACTTGTAATTGGGCAACCAATTCATGTGCTCACAATCAGGCTCGGACTGGCCCACAGGCCAGGCAACAGGGCATATTCCCTGTGCTCCCTACCCGCGCGGCACCCCTGCACCCCAACTCCCACCCTTAATTGCCTATTCTGCTCTAAACCTGCCGCCCTCCCCACATACATTCCACCACCCTCTCAGTGCCCCCAGTCCGGCCCTACTCACATGGATGGATGGGTTGCTATCTGTTGTGGCTCCCAGAAGACCAGAGGCAAACCCGACTCTCTGCCAGGTGTTCAGACACTGAGGATTGGAGTGGCAAAATAGTAGATTTTGGGAAGAGTAGCAATTTGTCTATTATTTAATTTAATTAAAGATCCAAAAACCATGAGTGGAAGGAGAACATCATGTGTGCTATTCTTTAAACTCTTGTACTAGTGCTAGTGGAAAACGTCTCAGTGTAGCAATACAATATATCAGTATATTGTGTCATTGCTTTAAGAAGAAAATATAAGTGTTTTTACTATAAATAGAAAAGAACTGTTAATATACTGTGTTGCTTCACTGTAAGAATGAATATAATGGCCAGCATCCTAATGAAGCACTAATGCTTCATTTGATGCATCAGTGCTGTGGATGGGATTGACCGAACTCAGCACTGGCATCTGTATGTGTGTGTGGTGGGGGAGGGTGAATTTGATGAGGGTTGCATAGCCCTCAGAGACGTATTTTTGGGCGACACAGGATTGTAAAAATGTCCCCCCTGCCCCCGTCATGAGCACTTGTGCCGCATTAATTGAGAACTTGTCCACACACAGCAATGGCGCATCTCATGGTTAGGAAATTGGCAACATAATTTATAATGTAAACTGCAGTGGGCAGTAGGACATAAACAGCTATTGTAGGGGGTGGAACTTGTGGAAATGCTTGTGCAAAATATCTGATTGAATGAATTTCTTTCCCTGCCAAATGGGATATTGACAAATAGTTGCCTTTTAAGGTAGCCCAAATGTACTTTCTCTGCACATATTGCTGCCCAACCCCAATGGGTTTAAATTCAAATTTCTCATTGACCACCAGCAACAATGGTCTCTTTGAACACCAGGACATTAGCTGGTCAATCACCCAAATATCTGTTTTTCTCTTCATTGACTTTTCTGTAACTTCCTCCTCGCTAGCTCTGGTTAAGACTGACTGTGGCCTTAGGCAACTACATGTCTGGAATTTCCTTTTCCAGTTTGAAGCAACACAGCTTGAATTAATGTTCATGAGGATCCTGCACAGCAGTGCTTTAATCCTGCAGTTTATTCAGCTGCCTAGCTAAAGCCAGGCTGATGCTTCCAGAATGCTGTTTGGGCCATGTTTCAAGTGTTCCTGCAAGTTCATAATGATTTTAAAGAAATTATTTTTTAATTATTATTATTATGAGTATTTATATACCCAATTTATTATTTTGGTTTATATTGTCTCTATCATGCTGTACACTGCTTTGGATAACAATTTGTGGTGGGAGGCTTGTCATAGAATTGACTATCAATTCTATGAAAATATATGTATGTATTTTAATTTTTTTAATTAGATCTGTTTTTATATTTTAGCATATTTTAATTGTGTAATTTTTATAGTTTAACTTTTTCTATGTGAACTGCCTTGTGATTATTTTAATGAAAGGTGGTATATAAATTTAACAATAAATAAAATAAAATATCACCCAATCTCATGCTGGGGTTAATGTTATTGCCTCAACCCATACATTTTAGGAAGGCATGAGGCAAGGCCTATTGTCTAAGGTGGGAAGGGGTGGGGTCAATCATTGCAGGGCTCAGTCCCCTGGTTGACTCAGGCAAGCAGGCTCTCCCCCTCCCTGGGCACAGAATGGGCTTTAGTGTCCGTCCTTTTCCAAATACATGCACTCAGTTTTACGTGACTCTAAGTCATTTCCAGAGAAGCCTCTGGGTTTCAGCAGGGAAATGCAGCCAGTCACAGTTTCCTGACAATCATACCCTATTGCTGACACGTTTATTACATTCACACTTTATATCCATGCCATGTGATGTGGTGTTGGCCACTAATGTGGATGGCTTTAAAATTGGCTTAGACAAATTCATGGAGGACAGGTCTTTTAATGGCTACTAATCTGATATCTATCAGCAGAGGAGAGAGGTGAGAAGCCATCTTTAGACAGAGAATTTGCGCGCTCTCATCTCACTTTGATTTAAATGAATTGTTCTTCAGTGCGTAGTATTGTAAATGAAGATCTTTCTCCAGACATGACAAAAAACCAAACCCTATATGGATTCAACAAAACATCAATTTGTCCAAGAAAGAATCCAAATATGTGTATATAGAAAGATATATACAGTAAGTAAATATCCTTTTAATTACAATGAAGATAAAATATAACCATCCGCCCAAGGGACACAACCCAGTTAGGGACTTAAAAACTCAATTTTAAAATTCACAATCGTGTGTGTGTGTGTGATATATATATATATATATATATATATATATATATATATATATATATATACACACACACACAAACGCACACACACACGATACTGTAATCGTCTCTATAAAATTGGAAGAAGTTGAATGTACTGAAGGTTTCTCAATACAGATTGGAAAAAATCCAATCTAATCTTCTTTTTGTTGAAGAGTAATATATCCAGAGTAAGTACTCCACTGTATCTTGTTATATTGTTAAAAACTGCCAAACACGTTTTGACCCAAGACAAAGGTCTTCTTCAGGGGCAAGTGTTCTGACACAGTAATCACCAGATTCTTCCAAAGTTATAGGTATCTCATGAAGATGTATCTAATGCTGGGATTAAGCATTAATCCCATATGGTGGGATTAAGTGGGGTAAAGTAGAGCACACTATGAGTGCATATATTAGCTGCATATAAGTGCTGTAAAGATAATTTGGAGTAACCTAGGGGCTGTTCACAGGGTTGCTCTTGGTTCCTTACAATTTTTTTCCCAATGCACCATTCATATAGACTTTCTCTGGCCCCTTTATGGTCAATAGCTTTCTAGAGGAGGTGGGACGCTGCTCTTCGTCCTTCTCACCTGCGCATGCATGGTATGTGTCTTTTTTTGAACGTTTTCAGTTGGGTCCATTAAAAGTCACTTTCCTTTTGAAAAATAATTTTGCGATCAACTTCCATTTTTTAAAAACAGATTTTTGCTCCAATTTCCACAAGACCAACTGCTTGTCAGATCAATTACTCCCTTTTCCCATAGTAAGGCGTACTATAAAAGCACTGTCTATTGGCAGCAGGTGGCGCTCTTCTGCTGAATTTTGTATGTGCATACAGTAGATTTATCTGGGTTTCCTTCTTATTTTTTCTTACTTCAGCTTTGCGGAAGCCCACCGTCTTGATTGAGCCTTCTAAAATCCAAGCTGACTTTCTGTGTAGTGGAGACTTTTAAACTACTCATGAGATTCCCTTTAACTGGACACCCATAGGATGGGTTTATTTATTGCTAAAATATAAAAGGGAAAATCCAGTGTGGGGGAAAACATTGAAAGATTTCTTGTCAGGCCATTGGACTTCTGGAAGGCCAGTACCGTGGCACAATCCCACCCCCTTTGTTCTCAGAAAATATTGAGCAATCACAAAAATGCTATACAAATAGGTAGAGAAGTCTGATTTGAGGTTATGTGCCAAGCCTGGAGAAGCAAGGAGATCTCAAGCCAATCGGAAGACAGTGCCAGAAAACCAATCAGCAAGGGGCGGGGGAAGCCCGCCAGAATGGTGATCGAATAACTTGAATCGATTCTAGCTTGAATCAGGGTCATTCCAATTCAAACTCGAATCATGCTCTTTATTTTAAGGGCAATACATTTTGATTTTGATTCACATGAAATGACCCGATTTGAGCTCCAATTCAAACTCGAATCAATTTGCACATCTCTCAAATTTACCAGTAACAGGGGGCCAGTTGGAGATTATAGAGAAGGGAATGGGGGACCATGTGTGCTGCAATATTCTTTCCTAAAAAAATCCAAGGTTCAGGATGGGGGTGATTTCCCCCAAGGGGATAGTGTGAAGAAAGACATGGCATTACTCCAGGTCCCCTCCCCACAATATGCAATTACATACTACTCCAGATCCCCTCTCCCAATATGTAATTACATTTTTATTCCAGTCTTTCTTCAAAGAGAGATGTACAAAGTTCTTCCCCCCTGCCCCCATCCCTGTACAACAACCTATAATTAGCCCATTGTTTGGCCTATTTTGCTGTGGTGGGGCTGAGAGGGGAAGAGCATTTCCCAAAACATTGTGCTGAGGGTGGCCCGTGTGAATCTGCAGCAGTGGGTAAAGGATGGGGTGTGGCTGATAACATAATGTAAGTCCTGCTAGGCAACCACCTTCCATTCACTTGCAGATTCTCCCTCCCTTCCCCTCTAGAATTACTTGTACTCAATCTCTCCTCCCCACTGAGTTACTGAGTATGTCAAGATTAAAAGGTCCGCTCAAGATTAAAAGGTCAAAACTAAAAGGTCCCATAAGATTTCCAACAATCTATATATTGTTTTCTGCCTGCTCCCTCATCTCGGCTGCCGAGGGAACGTCAGAGCTGGTATGGCCAGCGGGGGCCCCCGCTGGACAATATCAAATAATTATTAACATAAAATTATTTATTATTATTATTATTATTACTCACCCTATTTTGAGTTGCCATGAGGCAAGCTGGCAGCAGCCAGAGAAGGACCTCTCCTGATGACCTTAAAGTGTGGTGGGAATCATACTGAAGAAGGTACTCTCCCAGGTAACCAGCTAACCCAGTCCTAAGCCACTTAGGGCTTTAAAGGTAATTAACAGCACTTTGTATTTTGCCTGGAAACATACTGGCAGCCCATGCCGCTGTTTTAAAACAGGCATAATATGGTCTCTCTGAGAAACCCTGGAGACCAATCTGGCTGTTGCATTTAATTTAATTTAATTTAATTTATTTATTTATCTATCTATCATTATTTATTTATTACATTTATAAAGCGCCCCATCCAGAAGCTCTGGGCGGTGTACAACTAGTTTAAAAAACGTAAAACAAACTTCATGTAAAACACACTACTTAAAATAATATAAAAACAATTTTAACACAATATAAAACCAATTAAAATACTGAAAAACAATTTATGAACCTTGGAAGGTCAGACCAAACAAGTAGGTCTTTTGGGCTCTCTTAAATGCCAACAATGAGCCTAAACTGTGGATATCTGCCAGGAGTGCATTCCATAGGCCAGGAGCAGCTACAGAGAAGGCCCGGTTCCGAGTCGCCACCAGATACTGTATACTGGTGGTAACTGGAGATGGACCTCTGCAGATGACCTCAATGTGCGATGGGCATCAGACAGAAGAAGGCACTTTCTCATTTTGAACTAACTTAAATTTCTGCATGATATACAGAAGCAGTTCCATGTATAGCTGAGAAGTTACCTGTGAGTGCACAACATTTTTTAGATCATTATCTTCAAGGAAAAGAAGCAGCTGTCATATCATTTGAAACTGATAGAAAGCATTCCTGGTCGTAACCTCCACCTGAGACACCAGGGTGAGGTCTGGGTCCAGAAGCAGTCCCAAACTATATACCTGTTCCTTTAGGATAAACTGATAAACTACAGGCAGTTCTGGAGGATACTGATTATCTGGATCCATTTCAAACTGGCTTTAGAGCAGTCTGTGGGGTGGAGACAGCCTCGGTCAGCCTGATGGATGATCTCTACCAGGGAATGGACAGAGAGAGTGTGACTCTGTTGGTTCTCTTGGACCTTTTTATGGCTTTTGATACTATTGACCATGGTATCCTTCTGGATTGCTTGGGGGATTTGGAAATAGGTGGCACTGCTTTGCAGTGGTTCCATTCCTCTCTCTCTGGTAGATTTCAGATAGTGTCACTCTGAGGCAGTTGCTCTCTGAAACAAGAGCTATTGTATGGTATTCCTCAGGGCTCAATCCTATCTCCGATGCTTTGTAACATCTACATGAAACCGTTGGGTGAGATCATCAGGAGATTTGGAGTGGGATGTTATCAATATGTTGATGACATCCAAATCTATTTCTCCATGACATCATCATCCGGAAATGGCATAGCCCTCCTAAATGCCTGCCTACAGGCAGTAATGGGCTGGATAAGGGACAATAAATTGAAGCTGAATCCAAGCAAGATGGAGATACTCATGGTGTGAAGGGGTCATACTTTGAGGGATGTGATAGATCTTCCTTTTCTGGATGGGGTTGCGCTCCCTGCAAAGGCACGTAGCTTGGAATTGCTTCTGGAACCAGGCCTCACTCTAGATTCTCAGGTTGAGGCTATGGCCAGGAGTGCTTTCTATCAACTTTGGTTGATAGGAGAGGAGAGCTGGTCTTCTGGTAGCAAGCATGACTTGTCCCCTTAGCTAAGCAGGGTCTACCCTGGCTGCATATGAATGGGAGACTAGAAGTGTGAGCACTATAAGAAATTCCCCTCAGGGGATGGAGCCACTCTGGGAAGAGCAGAAGGTTCCAAGTTCCCTCTCTGACATCTCCAAGATATGGCTGAGAGAGATTCTTGTTTGCAACCTTGAAGAAGCCGCTGCTTCTTCAAGGATGAGCCCCTGGTGGCGCAGTGGTAAAACTGCCGCCCTGTAACCAGAAGGTTACAAGTTCGATCCTGACCAAGGGTCTCAAGGTTGACTCAGCCTTCCATCCTTCCGAGGTCGGTAAAATGAGTACCCAGAATTTTGGGGGCAATATGCTAAATCATTGTAAACCGCTTAGAGAGCTCCGGCTATAAAGCGGTATATAAATGTAAGTGCTATTGCTATTGCTAGTCTGTGAAGACAATACTGAGCTAGAGAGACCAATGGACTGTCTCAGTATATGGCAGCTTCCTATGTTCCTATGACAGCTCCTTGAAAATAATGATCTCAGAACTGTGGTGCACACTCTGGTAACCTCTAGGTTAGACTGGTCTCTGGGCTGTCTCAGAGAGACCATATTACATCTGTTTTAAAGCAGTTGCAATAGCTGCCAATAGGTTTCTGGGCAAAATACAAAGTGCTAGTAATTACTTTTAAAGCCCTAAACAGCTTAGAACTGGGTTACCTGAGAGATCACCTCCTTCTACATGGTCCCCACTGCACATTAAGATTAGCAAGAAAGGTCTGCCCCCATATACCATCAGCAGGGGCATAGCTGGGGGGGGGAGGCTTTGTTCACCCCGCTCTCTGGTGTCCCCTTGGAGTGAATGAGATAATGAAGAAGATAGGAGATATGGAGCTGGGGGGCCCTCAGGTGCTTGCAGGCCTGGGTTCTTTGAACCCATCTGCTCAATTATAGCTACATCCCTGACCACCAACTCATCTGGCTGTGATATGGAAGCCAGCTTCTCTGTAGTCGCTCCTGGGCTGTGGAATAGGTTCCCTATAGACCTTTGTGGTTTAACATCTTGACCAGCCTTAACAAGAGCCCTTAAGACATATTTTTTTTAGCCAGGCTTTTAGAAATTTCTGAATTTTTAATTGTTTAGATTTTAACTGCTGTCATTTTTGAATGTCTTAGATTTTTAATTCTTGTTTTAATAGCTGTTCCTTTTTCTTTTTCTGTCTTTTTTTTTTTTTTTTTTTGCGAACCACCTGGAGCCTCCGGAGTCAGGAGCTATATTAAATAATTTTTTAAAATAAAATAAAATAGAAATTGCCTCCTTTAGAGAGGGAGGCATCCTGCCCTCCCCCAGTGAGGCATTTATGATGTCAACTAGGCCATCTCTAACAGTCTTCCTACTAGATGACATAAGCCATGTTGGGCATGGATCCAGAGATGGTAGGCAGACCACCTACCACCAAGAATATACTAAGTCAGATAGACCAAAGGTCTGCTTCGGAAGGCACCTTTGGGAATCCATGTAGCTTGCTTCTGGTTGCAGGCATGGACAATAGGTCCAGTAGTCTCTATCAAGTCTATCAACCTATAGAGGCTCAGTCCTCGACCTCTCTTGTGTCACATAACCAACTCGCTACATGTCATTTAGGAGGCTGGCTACTGACATGGCAATGGGAGCTTCAGCCTTGAGTAGAGGATTCTCTCCATCCAAGAAGCAGATTGGTATGCTGCCTAGCATGTAGATCTAGTGGGAAATTGATGAGCAGAAGCAAAACTAAATTGAACAAATAAAAATTGAGAAGCCAAGAAATCTATTAAGTACCATAACTAAGATCATTTAATTATGTCAACAGAGTTTTCCTGCTGTCTCAGAGTCACTGAAAAGAGATTTAAATAGAAGGAAATTGTTCCCCCTTCAGGCAGTCAGTCTTGCAGAAGATTGACAAGATAGTGTATGGAGAGCACCTTGATGTCTTGCACTGACTTTGACGTAAATCTCCCTGACATATGAGCACACCCACCTACCCTCCCTGTGGTGAAGCGATGTAAAATCACTATTTGGGAAAGGCCCAGTACTTTTTCTTCAGGAGAAACCCAGCCCTGAGAATGTTTCCTAAACCCTTGGTTGCAGTGTTCTCACCCAACTGCATCTTGGGCACAACATATTTGCCTTACTCCGCCTTAACTGAACCATGAGACTGGGAGAGAGTAATGTGATTGGTTCAGGATATCAATGGGCAGAACTTGTGAGCCATTGAAGCTTGTGCATGCCTAAGCTGTCACTCAGCTTGTGGGAGACATCCCACCCTTCTGCCCTGGAAAACACTGTGGGTTTCAACTGTGTGGAGTTTGGATGGGCAGGTAGGAATGTCCGCCCCCCACATCAGAGAAGCTGAATTATGGGGGTCTTTTTTGCCTACCTCATAATGTTCTTCATAGTTAGGTTTCTCTGGTCACAACTGTACAGTGTAGGTCTATGATAAGCTAGGATAGATTATGTGAGCCTGCTAAGGCATATGCGTGGAATGAGGAGGAGGGTTTTTTAAAGTCATTTCCAAAAGGTTTTGTGGCTCAAGGAATTATGGTGACATTTCTCTATTCAAAGGAGCATTACCACTTTAAAGGCTGCACACCTTGAGGTGGGGGGATGCTTCCTGCAGATACTTTGGACTTAATAGGTCATCTAGGAATAGTAGCAGTCAGCCTCCGGATTTGAATGCTATTCTGTGCTGAGGTGTAGCTGTCTGTCATTTGTAGGGTAGAGATTTGCATCTGGGGCAATCAGCTGCTATTAGTTCCCACCCATTAGTGGAAGTGGAGCATGAGCATTATTGCTATCTTGTGATAGTTGGCTGTTGTGATTTAATAAAGTTGTGGCCTATTTCTTCAAACTCAGTGCCTTGAGTTTTTTTTATTGGTTACAAGACTGTTGCAACCTGCTATGAATAAAAGTTGTCCAACTGATGTTGATATAGATTGGCAATAAGACATGAGATGTGATTTATACTTTTGCTGTATAATGTTTCAAAGCATTTGCTACAACAAAGCAATCAGTGTTAGTATAAACTCTATTTGTCAAATATTCATTCATATTCATTTTTTATTCCAAACTTAAAAAGTTTTGATGATAGGAAGAAAACAGAATGCAGTGAAAGCTACTGTTATTAATCAGGTGACTCCAGTCCACGCTCTATGCTTTGCCTCTCTAGCAAATAACACACATTTTATACAAAAAAAGTCCAGTTTGTGAGATGACCATAATGTTACTTTTTAGTACTGGTAGAAGTCTGTAATATGAACTGCAATTTCTTACAGAAAAGACTGCTTAAGTTATCTTAAGATTTGTACAAAAATCTGATCCTTCCTCAGAGAATGCAACAACCTCTAAATAATATATCTTTACAGAAACAGAGTTCATTACACAAAGCAGTACTGTCAAATTAGTTATCTTTCATTTTAAAAATTGCACATCATTATCTCCTCCTATATGAGCACATGTGCTGAGAGTTGGCAAGGAACTCCACTATAACTATCTTTTTTAAAATACTGCCCACAACTAAGTTTAATGTAACTAGCTATTATTAAGTAGATATTTTTGTAAAGGGAATACTATAAGCCCAGGCAATATCCCAAAACATATTATTAAAAAGGCATGTACTTTCCTCCCTACCGCAGCCCAACTATTTTCACTTTGCCCGAGCTCTACATTACTTAGAGTCAAATCAATGTTGCTATGCTAGTTTTGTAGTTCCTTGGTAATGATGATAATAATAATAATTTTTTAAAACCCACTGAGTTGCTTTTGTTTCTGGAAGGAAAGTGATTTTTTTGCAAACTTGCATTGTAGCTTCCTTCATAGACATTTTGAAAGATACAATTGTGTTTGAAGGATGAAATTGTGCATGAGTCTTCTCTTGCCTCTCATTCTACCCTGAGTGAGATCCCCCTAGTGGGTTCCATAACCCCTGTGAACATACACATGCAATTTCATATTTCACTGTGTGCGTGCATGTGTTTACAGTAGTAGAGAGACTATCAAATCCATCAGAGGGTAGTTGAAACCCAGAACTCGGAGGCAGGATAAGGGGCCTGACAGATGCACCAAATAGAGGTATATTTATTTAATTTGTACAGTCAAATACAAAATACAAAAATTTAAGTCAACAATGTTACCCCAATTTCCAGTTCTACACAATAGAACAATTGGGGGGAAAGGATGAATCAATTGTCAATTGGGAAACAAGGATAAATCTAGGTAGTGGGCAGGTGAACCACCCTAGCAATTATTTATTATTAATTTTTGTTCGATATTTATCCTTTAGAACAAGTCATCAAAGGTGACTAACAACAGTCAAATGAAGCCATTTAAACAGATCAAAGCACAATATAAAGAATGATAAAACCCAGTAAAATAGCAGCCAAGCAAAAATTCCTGCTAAAATTCAATTATCTCATTCAAAATATTTAAGGAAATCACCTCAGAATGTATAGTTGTGAACTAGTTTGTCTCTTGGGCTACATACTAGTTTCTCATTTTAAGTTAATTCTGCCATCTGAACTGACTGTAGCTTCTGCTGGAGGTATCTGTTCTTCCTAGCTTTGTAATACAAGAGGTTTTGCCACAAATGAGGCCTGGATAACACTCTAAATTTCATGCTTAAATAGCTTCCACACAAGGAAAATACACCCTAGTATCATGATGCTAAATGTGAAAGAACATTTGGCACTCAGAACTAGATTACACTTCTATCTTTGGCAACATTCCAAAAAGATTATATTTTATCACCAGCCCAGGGCATCCATATACACACACCACTAATAGTTCCACTGCATGTCTTGAAGTCACATGATGTAGCAACCTGCCCGAAATTCAGCAGGTCAGGGTCTGTTCAGTGTTGGATAATCAAGAGCCTGCGAATTTGATGAACACTTCCTTGCATTCTATCAAGGAAGAAAGATAGTATATAAATGTAATAATTAGATAGATTATTTTATTTTATTTACTTATTTAGCATATTTGTATATCACCCACTACCGAAATCTCTAGAACAGCTGTGTTTTCAGCTGTTTCCTAAAAGTCAACAGGACTGGAGCAGCTCTGATCCCAGAAGGAAGTGTGTTCCAAATCTCTGGTACAACTACAGGGAAGGCTCACCTATGAGTCGTCACCGGACAAGCTGGTGGTGCCCTCAGACAAACCATCCATGAAGATCTTAATAGGTGGTGGAGTTCAAAATGAATACGGGGTTCTCTTAAATACCCTGGGCCCAAGCTTAATGTGATCTCTTTGGGATGACCTGGAGACCAGTCTGGCAGCAGCATTCTGCACTATTTGCAATTTCCGAACTATGTACAAAGGCAGTCCCATGTGGAGTGCATTACAGTAGTCAAGCCTGGAGGTTACCAGCATGTGCACCATCTTAAGGTCACCCAGGAAAGGGTGCAATTGGTGGACCAGCCGACACTGATAGAAAGCACTTCTGGCCACCACCTCCACCTGAGGTATCAGAGAGAGGATTGAGTCCAGAAGTACTCCCAAACTGTGGACCTGTTCTTTCTGGGGGAGTGTAACCCCATTCAGAACTGGCAGATCTATCCCGTTTCCTGAACTGCAGCTTCCTACAATGAGGACCTCCATCTTGTTTGGAATCAGTCTCAGTTTGTTATGCCTCATTTAGTACATTACTACCTCAAAGCAAGCATTTATGGAAGTTATGCCATCACCTGATGAAGCTGACATGGAGAAATAGATGTGAGAAATAGACACCCTGCACCAAATCCCTTGATGATCTCTCCCAGTGGTTTCATGTAGATGTTAAAAAGCACTGGAGACAAAATGGTGCCCTGAGGTTCCAGCAGCACCATGTGGAGCACGCAACTACGCCTTGGGTTTCCACCACTTAGCCTGGGTGTCCATCCTAGCAAGCACCCCATGTTGTTGTTTTTTAATATAGATCCTTAATCCTTGCCCAATGAACCTTAACCCCCACTGGACATATTAATGCTACAGATACTGGCCACAATCCAGAGAAAAGTCAGGTTAGCTCTCTGCATAGCAAAAGGGTTTTAAAAATTATTTTTCATCCAACAGAATACATTCCTTCTCTACACCACACCCACATGGAAAGCCACCTGCAATTTTTGAAAGGCAATTTGGACTAAGAAATCCATTCATATGCCCTATCAGAACTTTCTGGCTTCTTATGCCAGTTTCTAATCTAATTAGTCCAGTTTGTTGTTCCTGTTGTTCCTCATGCCATTTTGGGGATTGGTCATAATGCTTTGCACACAGATCAGATCAGAGAGCAAGGGAGAGAAAGCAAAAGTTGCATTCCTCCCCTCCAAACACAAAGGAGCCCTGCTAACTTGGCAAAGAGGCACCTTTTAACGTGGTGATTATCTTTATTAAGCAGGGAGAGAGTAACTGGCCCTATTCACCCCCAGCACAGTACTTCCAGTGACTGTTGCTGGTGTCTATCTTGTGTTTCTTTTTAGATTGTGAGCCCTTTGGGGACAGGGATCCATCTTATTTATTTATTTATTTCTCTGTGTAAACTGCCCTGAGGGAAGTTTGGAAGGGCGGTATAGAAATCAAAATAAATACTTAAATACATACATACATACATACATACAAGATCAGACTTCTCAACAGTCAGCCAGCCAGCCAGCTGTTTTCTAACCAAAATGGTGATTGGATTCTTCTGAGTAGTTTTAAAAAACCCAAACTTTCCCACCCTCTTGGCACTCTGATTGGCTGCCTGATGAGTCAATTGGCCTGGTCCCGCTCAAAAATGAGCATGCTTATTGGCTCCTGCTTTATTAATATTAATATTTTTAAAAATCTGGGGCTTTTCATGTGTCATGTGTAACCTCATGTGAGGTTAGTGCTACCGTCACCACCTCAAGCAACAGCAGGCTGCAGGCAAGAGCAGCAGGGAACAACAGAGGGAGGCAGTAGGCACACATAATGGAGGCAGAGACAGCATGGCTGACTGAGAAAGTTAAGGTGAGTGCCGCCCACTTTGCCCATAGATAAGATCTGCCTCTGAACAATCCTTCATATCCACATTAAGGCAAGTGATAAAAGAAGGGACTACAACCCCAATGAGAACATAAGGCACCAGTTTACCTACAGCTTAGGAGTTCAAGCTTCGTCTATTCAGCTGTTTAATAACTCTGTACAGTTACAACACCGATTGAAAGACCTGCATCCACCCCATGTTGTCACACTTTCTGTCTCTGCCTCCACACTGATGAGTACAGCATTTGTCTACTGAGACAAAAGAAAGTATCCAGTATCTTCCCCATGATCAGAAATGTCACTGAATAGAAATGGAGCTTGTGTATCTTTGGTTGGAGGAAGTTTCTTTGTAGAAGAGAAATTTTGGATACAATCTTATGAAAATATCCAAAGGGAAAAAGAGAAGTCTGTGTGTGTGTGTGTGTGTGTGTGTGTGTGTGTGTGTGTGTGTTTCCATAAGAAAAAACTCAAAAAGAGAATTTACATTCAAAAACACCTAATGTTTTTTGTCAGATTAAAAAAAAAGTACCTGATTGTTTCTAAGAAATTAGAACAGCCCCATGGGGTGACAATCGATGTCTTCCAAAGTCTGTAATAAAAAATATACTTGCTCAAAGAATTAGCCATTACACATTATTAGTGCATAGGCTTTTCATTTCCTTTGCAATTATTTCTCCACTGGCATGTGTTCTATGCCTATAAATATCTAAAAAGCTAGACATGCTTTTTGATCACTTTAAGGAATGAACAGTTGCTCCTTTATTGCTTCTTTCAATGGGCACGGCATGCTGTCATTGAATGCAGAGGGATAAATCTGTCTTGCTTTGGAAGAGCTGTGACACAAGATCCCAACTTGGGCAGTTCTAGCTTTGTTTCAGGACCTCTCTCTTTGTAGGTTTCAAAGGGAGGCCAAGGGAGACATTCAAATCATGTGATTCTCCATCTGTGTTGCAAGGGATAACAGAAGTTGCATTCACTATTGTTACATTGACATAACTTACAACTGTTTCTATAAGAGTTCTAAGAACTTGCCATAGAAGCAATAAATAAATAAATAAATAAATAAATAAATAAATAAATAAGACCACTTCCCAGAACATACTGAGTATGTTCACTGTTTTTGAGAAGATGAGGCCTTCACAGTCATTCTACCACGTTTCACCCAGATGTTTCATCATTAGGCTTGAAACATTCACCCAGCTGTTTCATCACTAATGTTTCATCATTGTGTGTGTGTGTGTGTGTGTGTCCAATTGACCTGAAGAAATGGTAAACAAAAGCACAATAATGCTTGTGTTTTTGGGATATAAAGAAATATCATTATTCTAAAGAAACATTAAGTGGCGCAGTGGGGAAATGCTTGACTAACAAGCAGAAGGTTGCCACTTTGAATCCCCACTGGTACTATATTGGGCAGCAGCGATATAGGAAGATGCTGAAAGGCATCTTCTCATACTGCATTGGTAAACCCCTCCTGTATTCATTATAGGCCCACATAAATGGATTGATGTATCTCCCCCATGCAACTAATCTCCCTATATTAGCAATGGAAACATAAACACACCTCCAGATACATTATAACAGTATGCTGCAGATTACATAGATATTTTATATGGAAAAGTCTATATTTTATTTGTTGTCCCAGTAATAATCCTTGTTTAGGGATTCTTTGCTCTGCATGTTTCTTTGAATATAGGAGAACTGAGAGACAATGTAATGAAATATATTGCAACATTCTGATCCAACAATTATACTGTGCATATAGTAGGTCTGTAGACTGCATGTATGGATTGGCTGTTGTGCACACAGAGTCCTCAGTTTTATAGCTTCAGTCAAATGATAGGGGTGTGCAAAAATGTTTTGCTCAATATTTTCATTGCTGAAAGCTTAATTCATTTTGGTATTAATTTGTCAAAAGCATATTTGTTCCAACATGAAACCTGTCCTCATCTATTCATTAAAGGTAAAGTGTGCTGTCGAGAAAGGTAAAGTTTTCGGTCGAGTTGGTGTCAACTCCTGGTGACCATAGAACCCTGTGGTTGTTTGTGGTAGAATACAAGAGGGGTTTACCATTGCCTTCTCCTCCATAGTATGAGATGATGCCTTTCAACATGTTCCTATATCACTGCTACCCGATATAGGTGTTTCCCATAGTCTGGGAAACATACCAGTGCAGATTCGAACCAGCAAGCTCTGGCTTGCTAGTCAACTCTTTTTCCCGCTGAACCATTAGGTGGATCATCTATTCATTAGGGGTGTACAATTTGATTTTACTGCAAATTGATTCACATAAAATTGGGTGTAATTAGCAGATTTGATCCAAAATCTCATCATCCTCAAAATAGAGGGCCCAATTCAGGGTAGAAGAGAATCACCTCCAGTTCAACCCAAATTGATTCGGGTGATTTCAGCACTATTTTGAGGTCCATTTCCCCAGCACAATGGGTCTCAAAATGGTGATCAAATCACCTGAATCTATTTGGGTGATTTGAGGGTGACTCATCAAGGCAGCCGGCCAGGCTGGCTGTTGTTACTAGCTGACCTTATTCTGTCCACTCCCAGAAGCCTCCTTGGTTGCAACTGCATCTCCAGGCTTGGAGATTGCACTTTTGTGATGCTGAGGAGATGCACCGCAATGTGAGCTCCCAATTTATGTTATACATGAGGACAAGTTGCTTAGTTGGCAGTGGACTGGTAGCCCCTAGATTTGGGCTGCAAGTAACACAAATTGCAAAGGGGATTAGCTTCACAACCCCTCTCCCTGGCTGGGGGCCTGGCTAAGCAGACTCCAGCAGGGGTGTATCTAGGGAAAATAGCGCCTAGGGCAAGCACTGAAATTGCACCCTCTGTCCAAACATCTGACACCCATCTTTCAGATAACTTTACCATAATATCAGCTGAAAAATACAAGTCAAGCTCACTAATCTTTTAATATTTCAAAAATTATTTAGCAGTGGACATTGCCAGACCAAAAAATGCTGGAAAACTACAAATTTCAGTATGCGGGGGCTCATGAAATACCCAAATACTATGTGGAGGTGTACCTGGAAAACTAAACAGTAGTGCCTGTCTAATTCTCTACTATGCAATGTAGCATCACTATTGCATAAGTTTTAAAAATAAATGGAGAATTTGGCTTTTCCCAGATACTCTAAAAATAATTAAAGGATATGCAGAGTAAACTGTGTCACTGCTTAGAATATATTCTAGTATTTCAGAAAGACAGTTAAAATGAGAGAAAGAGAGCAAGAAACTCCCAGTGGGCCTTAATACTAAGGATTTCACACGGATTCAAAGACAAACTCACCATTAAAAGCCATATTATTAAGACATCACATTTAAATCACTTATCACAAGAAGCAAAGTAAGATCAAATGAATACAATCCTAGCTCATAAGCTTCAGCTCAGTATTCACAAGCCCTGATTCTCTGTATTTAGTGCCAAACTAAATATGTGTACAGTGACTTATATTATATTTATTTGTTTTATTTGTTTTACCTGTAGCCCCTTTGGGGGGGCTTCCTAAAGACTGCGGGGCATCTGCAAAGGTTTCGCCTCCCCCCACTGGCCTCTAGGACCTCGCAGGGACCATTTGAGCATGTGTCGTGGCCATTTTTTAGAATATATCTATTTTTTAAAAAATGGCCGCTAAGAACAAAATGGCCACCTCACATGCTCAAATGGCTTCTGCAAGGCCTGGCCCGGCCTAGGGCCTCACAGAGTCCATTTGAGCATGTGCAGTGGCCATTGTGTTTTTGGTGGCCATTTTTTAAATTTTTAAAATTTAGAAAATGGTGTCCCCCTTCAAGTGGCACCCAGGGCACGTGCCCTGCCTGCCCTACCATAGGTATGCCCCTAGACTCCAGAACTAGCTATTGTGAGTTATCTGGTATCCAAGGTCATTTTGAACTTAGGATGAACTCTAAAACTCCCCTCATCCTCTCACAAGAGAGAATTAACACCTGTTGCAAATGAAGCAATTAGTCCAGGAAGGGAAAGCAGCTAAAGAACAGTGCAGCAGCAAACTTCCTCATGATAGAGATGAGTCAGTGATGTAACTCTGAAAAGGTGCACATCAAAACTTTTGATAGATGTATTGGGAAGCCCTTCCCAGCACAGGATACTCTTGGATGCACCTGCACACTCCAATTGTCCTCACAATCAGCCTTGAACACAAGAGGCAAATCACACACCTTCCCACCCAGGAAGGATGATCTTTCATTCTAAGATGCCTGTATGGGCTACCCTATTCAGAAAAGCATGATGAAAGAAAAGTGTCCTCCAGGCACGTTTGGGGATATCAGTATATCCCAAACTCCATCATCAAGTGCTTTACACTTAGAACTCCATCAGACTGCAACAAGGACTTCAGCAAGACCATCTTCGTGCTTCATCATGTATTATATACCTGGGACTCCACTGCAACAAGAACTCCAGAAGACCACCTTGGTGTGCCCCTCTATATTGGGGCCACCTGAGCTGAAATCACTACCTGGATTGGCCCGTGTACCAATCCAGCCAGCTTCCTGCAGGTGCAGGAAGGTGGGTCCACCAAGAAGCTATTCTAGTGGGCATCCCTCCACACTAGTTCCTACAACTCTCCTGCTTTCCACTTTGCCTCCCCGGATGGGGAGGATGGATGCTAGTCTCCAGCTGCCCAAGTCAGATCTTCATGAAGACAGGTGGCATAGCCTCTTGACTGGCTCCTTCAGGGCTGAATCTATCCATCTCTCTAATTTCTGAGACCTTAAACCCCCCCTCGCCCACGAACATCTTAAAGTAACTCTCTCTAGCCTGCCTGGGAATTTACACATAATTTGGAACTTTAAGCTAAACGTGCCTTACAATAGTCTATTTTTAAACATATTTGTATCACTTTTATGCTAGGATGGCCTAGTAACCTAGTCTTATTGCTTTTATTTGTTTTTCTTACAATAAACTCATTTTATTAATTAAAACCTCTCTCCCATTCTGGTTTTCTTGAGATCAGACCCTTGCACAAATTAAAACTGCTTGAAACTGCCTCCCCTTTTGAGCTAAATTCCCCACATTTGCCTAAACTAGAGGTGTTGACCAATCATCCCGATGCAGTAGGGAATAGAAAACCTCTCCAGAACTTGATCAGACAACTTTTGCGCAGCTGCATTCTGCTGAGACCTGGGGCTTTGACAGAAGCAGCCTTTTGGCTGGACAGCTGTGCCTATCTCCACCCTATCCATGGCTGCCTTGTTCAGGGATGGCAACTTTGAAGGCAGAGCAGGGAATAAAGACACAAGAATCAAGCTTTCACTTAATGAATCAGAGTGCTGTCCAAACTTTTTCTAACTGGTCTTTTCATCTCAGTGGTCTTTTTACATTTTCTCCCTCCCTCTCCCTCTGAGCTGCTGCTGGCTAGAGAAAATGAAACTGAAAGTTACAAAGGAGACCAAACAGTAATGCATGGATCACTGCTCACTTGAAACTTGTTTGTTCATGTAGCATTCAGATCATCACCAATGCTGAATTGAACAAAAGGCTTCAGTTCATTAGACTTTCTCATCTGAAAATGAATGTAGTTGGACAGATCTGGAACAGAAAAATGGATAAACCTAAAATTATAGATAATCTGCCTTCTTCATTTTAAAGTTATTGTTGTATGCTGTAGCCAAACAAAGAAACCCATATGGATTGGTCAGCATGTATATGCCTGTCCAATGTGTGCAATGAAGTTTCCACTATTCTCACTGGATGGATAGAGGTATGGCCTCCTAACTCTCTCTGGATGCAAATGCATAGCTTCATTTGGTGTCTATGTGAGCAGTATTAGTCAAACACAAAACCTTATTATACATAATCATGAGTCCTACGTGTGTGTCAAAATCATGATTGATGTAGATATCTGTATGGGTTTTTAAGTTATTTGAGCGAGACCATAGAGTTATGAATGTTGCTTTTAAAATATTGCAGTGCATATCTGTTATGCTGATCTCACTACATCGTACTTGTTAATGATGCTTATATATATTTTAAATCAATAAGTCTTTCTTTATCCTGTTATTACTAGATTTACTCAAAATTCACTCAACAATAAAAGCCTTTATCAGGAAAAAATTTTTTTAAAAAAAGTTAACCTTGACCTCTGATACATGTTAAACATCAAATATATCTTTTGAAACCCTTTCATGGAATGAGCAGTCAAGAGTATTACAAAGATTATTTTTCCTCAAATGTTGTTTAGTCAGATTTGTTGCCAGATTTGTTATTCAAAAGCACTGGGAACTAACTAGTACAAATCTATTTATCCCTTTTTAAAACATACATTGAAACAGCATGTTATTGATGTGTCTCTGGGGTTCAAATGGTGGTTGTCTTAAAGCATATGAAAACACAACGTTATGACTGACCTATTTAGAGAAGAATGAACTTTTTCTGAGCCGTCAGTTCCCCCCCCCCCAGGTATTCATTCCATTTGTCCTAAGCAGATGTGGAATGTTTATTGAACTAAAAGTACCAAGCTGCAATGGGATTTTAACATATAACTTAAAATTCAGCAAGAACAAACAACTTAAAGTTCAAATTAGCTATATTCAAAATGAGGGCATAAACAGAAATCCATTTTAGGTTAACAAATGCTTCTTCAGCAACCAACAGTATCTGATATTTCTACATCCACCATCTGCATCACGTGGTCAAAATTTGCATCTGTATCACATGGTCAAAATATTCTGTATCATGTGGTCAAAATACTATTTTATAGATGTCTTTAAACAGAACAACTAAGGCTGTGAAGTCAATATTTCTGAAGGAGTATGAGGTGAGAATTTTGATTTTGGATCTCTGAAACCAGGATCTATATAATAGGCACACCGTTATTCAAGATAAAGCTCTTTTGTTCCTCATTATAAAATGTCAAGCCCCAGTCCTAAAGCCCAGTTAAAAGTGACATTTTGTTGCTTATGCATAGCATAACTGTCAGTGGAAATATGCTTGGAACAATAAAAATAGCCTTTGATGTACATTTTTGTGTTCTTCTCTGAACATGACTATATGGCAGCAGACCTACTACTAATCCTATCTTACTGAAAACACAAAAAGCTATTTTTCATCCAGTGCTCTCAGTGAGTAAATTGAAATGGCTCATATAAATAAACCAGCAGAGTTCACAGCAATTTGAGTTTATAATATGAACCATTCGAAGAAGCGCTTGTCAAAACAGAACCGAAGAGTATCTCTTTTCAGTAACTGCTCACTAATATGAATGAAAGGGCCCTTTCATTATAAAGCAGGGGGGAAATCAACAATTCACTGAGTTGCCTGAGGGTTTATATGAATGTGGGTGCACATAAGGTTCTAAATGGCTTGAAATACAAACCATTATTTATCCAATGCAATTAGAATCATAGTGACAGTTCACACTGCACATTTTCCTATACATTAACAGCCTGGAACCATGTGCATACTTAATGTTACCTGTAAGATCCTGGATATGCACTGATGGAACTGACTATACCTGATGGGACTAGAAGCAACCCTTTCTTCAGCCACTGCAAACACAGGAACTGCTGTGGCAATAACTATATGCAACTTGGTTAATGTGAATTTTAACCTTTGTGATTGTATATATACACATATCTGTGAATGGCTTCAGACTGCTCACATACTGGGGGGAAGTATAAAACGGACTGTAGACTTATAGGACTGTTAGGACCATTCAGCCCTGGACATCTTTGGTCTATATGATATAGACATCTTTGGTCTATATGAACCCCAACAGATGCCTGCTCCTAACCTAAATCATCCCTGTAGTTTATAGGTACTGAAAGATACTATAGTTGTTGACAGAGTACATCCTTTGCAGAGTCAAGTGCCCAAGTTCAATTGCCGGCATATTATGGTAAAGGAGCTGGCAGGGAAGGGAAAGTCTTCTCCTTCTCTGTGACGTCCTTTTAAATATATGAACATTGTCTATCAGCTTAATTCCCCCCCCCCCACCCAGGTTATACATACCAAGTTCTTTCAAGCAGTCTTTAGATGACCAAGCACTGGAATTGAATCTGCATTTTGAAAACGTATTGATTGAGAATATTTATGTATGTGTTAAATGTATATACTTATTTCCACATAATGGTGCTTAAGCTGGTGTAGAACAGATTGGAGTCAGCAACATAATACGTTGAAATAATCAAATAGCACAGACAACAAAAAGAGTTAAAACAGCAAAAACAGATCCAGATCAGCCATAAAGAAATCAATCCACAGACAGCATATCAGGTGAATCAATCACCACTAAAGGCTTGTCTAGAACAGTAAAGTTGTTCACATGACCGAAAATGCTGGCGGGGGGTGGGTCTGGCAGGAAGGCAAGCTCATACCTGCCTCTTTGCACAAGATCAAAATTAGTTTGAAGGCTTTGCTACATAAGCCATGCCACAGGAAGCGACAGAGTAGGGAGCCATAGGAGAAAGTCCTCCGACATCCCTCAATACACTGTGCCAGAGGGGGAGCACCCCCTCACCTGGGGGCTCTTGACACCCGGCTCTGTGTGTGCCTGCAGCCTGCACACACATACACAACAGGTACTTGAGTAGAAGGGCATGCTCACGTCCTTCTACCTAGGTAATAGCCCTAGGTAAAATATCTGGCTACCCGGCATGGCAGCGCCGGGATCGGTCTCGATTCCAGTGCTTCACATGAACAGTGGAAGGGCTGTTCATGTGAATAGCCTTCGTATGCAGTTACAAGCTGATGAAAGATGACTACTATGGCCTGCTGGGCTTACAAGGGAAAAGGAGTGCCACAGTCTAGGCACCACCGCCAAAAGTCCCTGTCCCAGGTCTCTGCCAATTGCATTCCTCGTGATGGTGAGACTTGAAGCAGTACCCCTCCTAAAGATTTTAATGTACAGGTGAGATCTTGTGATTCAACCTTGAGTCAAGGTCGCTCTGGAAAAGGATTGTGTTTATAGGTAGTCTGGAATAAAAAAGAGACTGGACCCAGTCTTACAGCCAGCTTCTCAGTATTCCATTAGCATTATTCCAGGCTCACTTTTATTGCAGGGTTTCTGCAAAGCCTGTAAATTTGGAGGAGGACCACAGAATATTTCATGGTGTGATAACCAGGCCATTTCAACTCTGAAGAGTCTCAGGTTTGTTCCACCACTTGACAATGTAATGATATTTTTAATTAACATGGAGCTACCCACATTTGTATAACCACCAACATCTTGTTTATTTAATATTTAGATCCCATCTTTCTTTGAGGAGCATCAAAATGCTTCCTAGACAGTTCCCCATTCAGGTGTTAGGTAAAGTGTGCCGTCGAGTCGGTGTCGACTTCTGGTGACCACAGAGCCCTGTGGCTGGCTTTGGTAGAATATAGGAGCGGTTTACCATTGCCTCCTCCTGTGCAGTATGAGATTATGCCTTTCAGCATCTTCCTATATCACTGCTGCCCGATATAGGTGTTAGAGCAGGGATTCGAACAGGCAACTTCTGGCTTGCTAGTCAAATCATTTCCCCACTGCACCATTAGGTGTGTGCATTCAGGCACTAAACAGTTCTAAACCTGCTCATCTTTAGTATGCTTGCTGCATCACGTGCCCTATATGCTCTAGGAATATAATTTAGTATCTGGTAGCTTGTTTTCAGAATGGAGTTGCAACTGACAGGTATTTCATTAGAACTGACTTTTCCTATTTGCTACATATAGCTAATATATGTCTCAGTATAAAGAGTGGGAATACGCAGTCTGGGAGTGCTTCTGGATCCACTCCTCTCCCTGGTTTCCCAGGTTGAGGCAGTGGCCAGAAGCGCTTTCTATCAGCTTCAGTTGATACGCCAGCTGCGTCCATTTCTTGAAGTTCATGATCTCAAAACAGTAGTACACTTGCTGGCAACCTCCAGACTTGATTACTGCAATGTGCTCTATGTGGGACTGCCTTTGTACCTAGTCCAAAAACTACAATTAGTACAAAATGCGGCAGCCAGGTTGGTCTCTGGGTCATCTCGAAGAGACCATATTACTCCTATATTACAGGAGTTGCACTGGCTGCCGATAAGTTTCAGGGCAAAATACAAAGGGCTGGTTATAACCTATAAAGCCCTAAACAGCTTAGGCCCACGGTACTTAAGAGAGCGTCTTCTTCTGCATGATCCCCATCATCCACTACATTCATCAGGGGAGGCTCGTCTGTGGCTACCTTCATGTCGTTTGGTGGCCACCCAGGGACGGGCCTTCTCTGTTGTCGCCCCGAGACTTTGGAACGCACTTCCCGTGGGAATAAGAGTCTCCCCATCTCTAGTGGCTTTTAAAAGGGGTCTAAAGACTTATCTTTTTACCCAAGCTTTTTAACTTTTAGCTTTTTAGCTTTTTAACTTTTTAAACTTTTGATTGCTTATTATTTGTTTTAAATTGTTTTTAGTATTTGTTTGTTGTGAACTGCCCTGAGACCTTGGGTTAGGGTGGTATAAAATGTGCCAAATAAATAAATAAATAAATAAATAAATAAATAAATAAATAAATAAATATCACATTGTTCTATCTAGGTCAGGGATGGGGAACCTTGGCACTCCTGCAGATGTTGGCCTACAATTCCCATAATCCCTAGCTATTGGCCTCTGTGGCTGGGGATTATGGGAGTTGTAGTCCAAAAACAGCTGGATTGCCAAGGTTCCCCATCCCTGATCTAGGTGTATAAGTAATTGCCATAAGAGAATTAATTTATCTGTATGTCCCTGTAAATATTTTTATAACACTCTTAATATGCTTGTAGCAAACTTAAAACTGGTGATGCTTGAATTGCATAAGCTTCCCACAAGTACACTGCATATTGCCATTAGTATCTTACAAGAGCACCCATCCTCTTTAGTAGAGTGCAAATTGAAAATCTGGTCACATTCAATGGCAAACAAACAAACATATATTTATATACCACTTTTTGTCAAAAGTTCCCAAAGTGGTTTACATAAACAATAAGTAATTAGATGGATCTCTGTCCCCAAAGGGCTCACTTTCTAAAATGAAGCATAAGGAAGACACCAGCAGCAGCCACTGAAGCAGGCCTGTTCAACTCAGCCCCCCCAGCTGTTTTTGGACTACAACTCCCAGACTCCCCAGCCACATTAGCCAATAGCCAGGGATTATGGGAGTTGTAGGTCAACATCTGCAGGAGGGCCGCAGTTGAGCAACCCTGCACTGGAGAGATGCTGTGTTGGCACTGGATAGGGCCAGTTGCTCTCCCCCTGGTAAATATAAGAGAATCACCTCTTTAAAAGGTGCCTTTTTTGCTCAGGGAGCCTAACTAAACTAAACTAAACTAAACTAAACTAAACTAAACTAAACTAAACTAACTAAACTAAACTAACTAAACTTAACTAACTGAACTGAACCTGAACTAACTAAACAGGTGTAACTAAACTGAATTAAAAGCCTGAATCGATTGTTCTTTACATTAATGTTCCACCCAAACATTTTCGTACTAAGCTGCAAGTGTTTCTAAGGGGATTGCAATTTCTCTTATATTGTTTAAATGTAAATAATTATTAAAATGAATTCTTATATTCTTAAAATGTAAATGTTTAAATGTACAACTTCAGACTGCAAAGTTATCACACCTTGCTACTAAGCAAATTGATTTTGGAGATCTCAGGTACTTGATTCTCATTAACTGAAGGGGTGTTGGTTTTATGACTGAAAAAGTGGTATATAAATATCTGTCATCATCATCTTTCTCTGTATTCCGGTGAAAGCCTTTAATGGTTTCCTTGCTTTCCAAACAGCAGACACATTGTGAGTAATAATCTTTGCAGGGCTGAACTTGCAAGCCTCTTGCTAAATCCCACTTCTCAATTTGAGACTTTACTTTAAGTTCTCTATGTGGAAATCTTTGGTTCCACAATTTTTCACATTGTTTATAAAAATATTCTGTAGCAACATTGGCTTTCTCATTAATGCAATCAATCTAATACAAGTCACTTTCCATTAAAGAGCCTCTCATTAACAACTCCTGTTTGTCTCTGATGAAACAGTAATCATTCTTGAATTTCACTTCATAACCTCTACACAGCTCATATTTCTTATCTTTAATCATATTTGCAGTTGCGCCACTATCAACAACTAGATTCCCATAGTCATTTCTGCAATCACTTTCAACAGTTTATTTTATTTTCAACAGATTCGAAAGTTTCAAAAATTGCTCCAAACCTATTTTTTTTCCTTGGAATCTCCTTTAGCTCTGTGTTCACACTTTGGAGTAATTTCAGCTCTGGGTACTGAGTCATCCTTTGTGGAATTTCTTTCAACAGCTTTGCTGTGGCCAGGGATATTGTTCTGAGATAAATTCACTTGCAAATGGCCTGACTTTGTATACAGCCAACACACTTTGCTCTTTGGTTTGGTCTGAAACACTGTAACCTGACTTAGAGACCTCACTAGAAGCTGCATCTCTCATATCAAAATCATAAAACCTAGAAATATTCATATCAATTTCCTCCTTTGCCTCCAAAGAATAGCATATTACTTAAATTTGTGAGGTAGGCTATTCAAAATAAATCCAAGTATTACTTAAGAACATTAGAACATAAGGACAGCCCGGCTGGATCAGGCCCAAAGCCCATTCAGTCCAGCATCATGTTTCACACAGTGGCCAATCAGATGCCCCTGAGAAGCCCAAGGCAAAAGTGAGAGCACGCCCTCTCTCTTGCTATTGTTCCCATACAACTGGTATTTAGTAGGGATGTGCAAAACGTTTTGGATACAAAACGTTTTGTACTCAAAACAGCCTGTTTTGGGTGTTTTGTAGACAAAACAAAACACCCATTTTCCAGATCCAAAAGTTTTGTATACAAAACAAAACGTCCCTGTTTCAGCTACAAAACGTTTTGTTGTTTCGGACCTCCATTTTGTGGTGATAGAGATCACCACAAAATGGAGGTCCGAAACAACAAAATGTTTTGTCTCCATTTTGTCAGTCTCCATTTTGTGTTTGACATCTCTTTGAATTTCCCACCCTTCCAGCCTTCTGATCAGTGACCTAAATCATGGGCTGACCTGCTAACAATTCCCTCCTGGTTCCGCATTGGCTCGTTTGCTTCTTGCCACTCTTTACTGACCCCACATTGGCCAGGGGAAGGATTGCTAACCCATGGGGTGCTGGGTTCTGTTGATTCTGTGGTGTTCTGAATGTAGATTTTCTGGTAGCATAAGAGAGCGGATTCTTGTTTTTCACTGAAAATCTCATATGCTACCAGAGAATCTACAATGAACACCTCAGAAACAACAAAACCCAGTACCCCACGGGCTTGTGGGTATGGGGGTGGTTGGCACCCTATGTGCACTACACAACCCCTCACTCTGGGCAACCCCAGTGCTCCCCAAGTGGAATTATGGGGCTGCTGAAACCTAAACCTCCATTATTCCCTATGGGAGAAATCTTAGACACGTAAACTTCATCAAATCACAAAAGATCAGCCCTTTGCCCAATTTCTTTGAAATAATTCTGGAAGTTTCCTTGCCCCCATTGGGCACTACCACCCACCACACTCTGCTCTGGGTCATCCCTTTCCCCTTGATTGGAAGCAATACATTTGCTGGAATCTCCACTATTCCCTATGGGAAAATTCTTAAAGATGTGTAAACTTAAAAAAATTCACCAAAAAAATCAGCCCTTTGCCTAATTCCTTTGAAATTTGGCTGCTAGCTTCCACCCATTAGTCACTACCACCACCCCCACTCTTTTTGCCCTGGGACCCTTTTTAAAAATCCAAATTGATTTGGATTTGGAAAATTCAGCTACAGAACAAAACAGAGCTGATTCGGATTCAGAAAATTTGGGTACAAAACAAAACGGGTGTGTTTCGATTTGGATACAAATCAAAACAAGAAAATTCAAAAATGCACACCCCTAGTATTTAGAGGCATCTTGCCTCTGAGGCTGGTGGTGGCCTGTAACCACCAGACTAGTAGTTATTGATAGACTTGTCCTCCATGAATTTGTCTAAGCCCCTTTTAAAGCCATCCAAGCCAGTGGCCACTTGATCTGCTAATTTTATATTTTCCCTTTCACATCTTCTTGAAATGTCCTGAATTTGAATAACATGCATGGTTAAATTCTGTCCTTCTCTGAGTCTTATATTATACAGTCTCACAATCAGATCAACACTAGTATTAGTGGTCTTTCTAGCATATAGGTGTTTTAAAATCTCCCAAGCTTCCTTAGCTATCCTGGTCTTATTTAAATACAGTGTTGAGCCACTCACATGCAAGCTGATGAATCTGTATACTTTTCTGGTTTTGGCACACCATGCTGTTTACCAGCTGCTTCAGTTTGTCCTCTTGTAAGACACTTTCGAGTCCCTGAGCCATGAAAAAGAACTCCAACCTGAGTCCTTTCAACGACAAATATATTTTAAAAAATGTTTTAATTAAAAAAAAAAATCCAGCAAACCTCGGGATTGCTGATATCCCTGTGTTGCAGTCTCTATGGCCAAAAAAGAAAAAAGAAAGAAAAGAAAAAGAAAAGAAAAGAAAAGAAAAAGAAAAGAAAAGAAAAGAAAAGAAAAGAAAAGAAAAGTTCCCTGCCATTTCTCAGGAATGCCTTTCCAATCAAGCAGGTTTCCACTGTGCCTTTGTGATTGCTTTTTCTAGGTTATTTAGGTTCATTGGGGCCATAATGAGAGCTCTGGAGGGGAGATTTCTACATCCCAGCTACAGCGGAGGTACACAGGTAAGGGAGCACTACTAATTAATATTGTCTGGAGACATAGAGTTAATGTTCCAAATAAAGTAGTTTATTTAATAAATCCATCAGGGAGATAGATTAAGACCTGCATGCCTCATTACTAGCTACATACTGGAAGAGGGGAAGGGAGAAGAAGGAAGTCTCACTCTCAAGTGAGAGAATGAAACCTGAGGCGATCAGTCTAACAAAGGGGAATTAGAGTAGAGAAAGCATGGTCAGCGGGGGAATGCTCTTACTAGCTATCTCTACCCCTAATGCCCCTCGTGGTCAATAGGTTTGCTGGTGCTAAGAGTCAGGAGCTGCGTCTCCAATACCCCTTCTCATCGTCTCATGCACGAATCTAGACTCCCATCTTCTCTCAAAGAATCTGGAACTGGTCTCTTGGTAGCGGCTTGGTCAGCCCATCTGCTATCATGTCTTGAGTCGGGCAATACTTCAGCTTAATAATAATAATAATAATAATAATAATAATAAAAAAACTTTATTTGTTAGCTACCCCATAACAAATTGTTCTCTGGGCAGCTCAGAACACAATATAAAACCATCCAATAAAAACACATAAAACACATCAAATCACAACCAACACACACACACACCAAAATAAGCACAAAACAATAAAAAACTTTTAAAAAATCAGTTTAAAAATCAAATTAAAAATCCAGAGTTAACGGAAAGGTCTTTACCTGGTGTCTAAAAGAACAAAGTGATGTTGCCAGGGGAACCTCACTTGGGAGGCCGTTCCATAGTCGGGCTGCAACCACTGAAAAGGCCCTCTCATTAGTAGCTAGCCACCCGGCTCACCTTGTTTGGCAGGGGTACTCGAAGCAGGGCTTCTGAAGAGTCCAAGTCAGGACATATAGAACAAGGCACTCTCTCAGGTAACCTGGCCCCAAGCCATTTCGAACTAGCCCACTCTCTTGTGCCTCTCAAACATAGTGGTGAGGCACAAGAGGGTGGGCTAATTCTAAATGGCTTGGGGCCAGGTTACCTGAGAAAGCGCCTTGACCTATATGTCAGCGCTTGGCCTGCTGAGATGTAGTTTGCTTCTGTGTACAAAAGTGCAACAATTGACTGCTTCTGGCTAGTCCAACTGATGACGCCGTTTCCACAGAAAAACAAGTATCCACTTCTGGAGTTATGATCAGTTCTGTCTTCAGCCCAATCCACGTCCATATATCCACTAGTCTGGGGTTGCTGCTCACTGGTTATCATGAGTTCCAAGTGCATTGTGCCCTTCAGGTATCTTCCCAGCCTTTTGACTGAGGTCTAGTCATTCTTAGTTGGTGCACTTGTTCTTCTGCTCAGAATTCCCACTTCTGTAGCTATGTCTGGCCTTGTGACTGTTGCTATGTACAGAATTTTTGCAATTTCTCTTCTGTATAGACTGTTGTCTGGCAGTGGCTCACTGTCCTAATCTTGCATCTGGCAGTTTGTCTCCATTTGTGTACTGTCCTCATTGACTTCTGTCAGTTTCAGACATTCTAGAAGATCCTTTATCTTCTGTTTCTGGTCGAGAAGGTAACTTCCACCCTCTTCTCTTTCTATTTGAATGCCAAGATAACAGGAAATGCTTCCTAGTTTTTTCACTTCTACTTCTTTGTTCAGGAGCTCCACAATCTCATGAATGTCTTGGTTCCTCTCATAACAAATAATCAAGCCATCAACATAAGTCAAAATGTAACTCTATCTGTCATTTTTGAATCTTAAGTATAGGCAACAGTGAGCCTTCTCTTGGGTGAACCCCTCCTTGAGTAACAGCTTCTCATTCCATGCTCTAGCAGCTTGTTTCAAGCCTGTTGCTCCCCTGCAACTGGTATTCAGAGGCATCGTGCCTCTGAGGCTGGAGGTGGCCCATAGCCACCAGACTAGTAGCCATTGATAGACCTGTCCTCCATGAATTTGTCTAAGCCTCTTTTAAAGCTGTTCAGACTGGTGGCTGTCACCATATTCTGTGGCAGAGAATTCCATAGATCGTGTGAAAAAGTACTTCCTTTTGTTGGTCCTAAATTTCCTGTCCTTCTGTTTCATGGGATGACCCCTGGTTTTAGTGTTGTGAGAGAAGGAGAATAATTTCTTTCTGTCCACTCTCTCTACTCCATGAATAACTTTATACACCTCTATCATGTCTCCCTGTAGTCACCTCTTTTCTAAACTAAAAAGCCCCAGATGCTGTAGCCTTGCCTCATAAAGAAGTTGCTCCAGGCTCCTGATTATCTTGGTTGCCTTCTTCTGCACCTTTTATACAATATCCTTCTTAAGATATGGTGACCAGAACTGTACACACTACTCCAAATGTGGCTGCAACATAGATTTGTATAAGGGAATTATAATATTAGCAGTTTTATTTTTAATACCCTTCCTAATGATCTGTAGTATGAAATTTGCCTTTTTCACAGCTGAGTTGTGAATTGACACTTTCAATGAGCTGTCCACCACAACCCCAAGATCTGTCTCCTGATCAGTCACCAACAGCTCAGATCCCATCAACATATATATGAAGTTGATGTTTTTTCCCCAATATACATCATTTTGCACTTGCTTACATTGAAAATCTAAGTGATCAACTCGCATCTTTCTTGCAGTTGCTATGCTGAGAAGTGAATCACTCCTCAGTGATTATGCTTCGTGACAGGTGAAGAAATTTCATCATAGTCTTCACCATATGTCTGAGAGTGTCCCTTGGCTACTAATCTGTCTTTGTAGTGCTTGATGTCTCCTTCTGCATTGTATTTGTTTTTTAAGTTCATTTGCATCCTACTGACTTTCTTCCAGGAGATAGTTCCACAAGTGTCTAAATTCTATTTTTGTGTGGAGATTCTATCTCTTCTTCTCCATCTTTTCTCCAACTTTTAGCTTCATGTGTTGGCAGTCTTTCAAGGTCTTCCCATGTAGGAGAGTCTCCTGGGTGTAAGCTCTTTGTTGGGTCTTTGTGAGTGTCTCACTTCTGTCTCAACTTCTGTTTCCCCTTCTGGTTCTTGTACACTGGTTAACTCCAGGCTTATGGGAATTTCTTCTATTTTTTGTTTCTTTTCCACCTGGATCTCTGGTCCAATTTCTGGCACTTCACTTGTGATTGGCCTTTGTCTTTCATCAAAGTATACCACATTGTGTATTCTCACTGTTCCAGTGGCCACATCAAGGCCACGTTTCCTCCTAGTGTATATCCAGAATGTATTCTTTCTTCACAGCTGTAGTTCAGTTTATTTCTTTTCTCTTTAGGAACATATGTATATACTTTTGATCCAAACACTCTGATATGTTCTAAGTTGGGTTTGTTCCCATGCCATAATTGGAACAATTATGTTCAATTGGGTGTCATATCCATTGCTTCGGTTGGCAGTCTTCTGTAGGTAACTGGCAGTCATGAGTACTTCTTCCCAAAATTTGCTTGCCAATTCTGCATCCTGCAGGCTGCAACATGCATCTTGTCATCTCTAATAGGGAACAATACTTTCTTTCAGCTACACCATTCTGCTGTGGGTGTAAGGCACTGTGTGTTCATGTTGAGTTCCTTGATCCTTTAGATAATTGGCCATTTACTTTGATGTAAATCCCCCCCCCATCACGTCTTAATCTTTGAGGTTTTCTGCCAAACTTGTATATTTTAAATTTCTCCATAACTTGTCTTTTCTCCATTAGCATATGACTAAAATTGTATCTGGAGTAGTCATCATTGGAAGTAAAAACATATCTATTTCCTTATGATCATGCAACTTGCATTGGTCCACAGACATCACTATGAATCAATTCTAAGGGGCACAAAGAGGCACCTTTTTAAAGTGGTGATTCTCTTTATTGAACGAGGGAGAGCAACTGGCCCTATCCAGCCCCAGCACAGAATCATTCCAGTGGCTGTCGCTGGTGTCTATGTTATGTTTCTTTTTAGAGTGTGAGCCCTTTGGGGACAGGGATCAGTCTTTATTTATTTTTATTTTTCTATGTAAACCATTTTGGGAACTTTTGTTAAAAAGTGATATATAAATATTCATTGCCATCATGCTGGAAAGTGGAGAGAGGAAGCAGGCAAGAGATCAGGGGTGCTGGGCTGGGCTGCTGTAACCTGGGTTGGGTTGCTCATGTGTATGACCTTTTAATCTAGTATTTAAATCCAGGGTAGAGAATGTATGGTTTTCTATTCCGATTATCATTTATACATGGGTAGAGGAATCTAATCACTCACTGAAAGTATAATCTGAACTGGCCCTCTGATTACTGAATACTGGATGATGTGGACAGATACAGGAGGTTCCCCTCTCCCATGAATATAAGCTTTAGGTATCTTACTGACCATTGATGGAGAAAGGATGTGGACTTAGATGACTGATATTTGGCCCAAACCAATAGTTCTTATATTAATGCAATGCTATCCTAAGCATGTTTATTCAAAGGGAAATTCTGCTGTTTTCAACAATTACTTGTGCATAGGATTGCTGCATAAATGTCCTATGTCACTCCACCGTCTTTATTAGTTTACTGTATTCCACTATACCATAATCCAGGCTTGGTCATTATCAGCTAAAATGGGCTGATATAGTCAAACGTTCTAAGTACCACTTAAACCCTGAGTAACCACAAATATCCAGTGAATTTCGCTATGAATTCTGATTAGCTGCTATTGGAGTGACCATGAAAGAAAGCCTCTTATCTTGCTTATCTTGCACATTGCATCCTAGGCAACCAAATTTTGTTTTAAAGACAGGACCGAGAACATACATTATTAATGTAACATAAACATGAACATTTCAAGCAACAGCATCGAGAGCTGCAGTGCTAGTTCAGTCAAAGCTCTGATCTTTCCTGTATGTTCAAAAATTGGCATGTGAAGTAAAAACAACCAAAATAATTGGAGGTTGCAGGCTAAGGAGAGAAAAAAGAAGACCTGCTTTCCATCTGCATCTTGCTATCTAGTCACTTTAGTGGTTTCATCTGAAACAAAATAAAAGCACTTTTTTTTTTTTTAGCACTGAAAGATGCCCAACTGCAGGGCAAGTGATTATCTAAGCAGAGTTCCTCCAAGTCAGAAACACAGGCTTTTCTTTTGTTGTTCTTCAAATGTTTATTTATAGGATTATATGCATATATCGGCCTGCGTCTTTGATGATATAGTAAATCTGAGCCTCCCAAATGTGGTGAAAGAGATAAACTTCAAAGTATAGGATTAGAAGGGAATAACAGGAATTTATTTCAATTGGGCACAAAATTTCAGGTTAAATTTTCCCTTTAGTTTGTCTCGAGGGAAGATTTAAGTTAAATCTACAGAAGATTCCATAACAAGACTAGCTGATAGAGATGAAAAGGGCTTTCAGTTTTTGCAAAATGAGTGGCAAATAAATTAATATTTTCAACATAGCTCCCTCAGATGATGGAATTTTTTTGTATTAAAAATCAAAAGGCTACGATCCACAGAGAAATCCATACCACTAATAACACAAACACTCTGGATATACAGAATGCATCTGGTGGGGGGGGGAGAGCAATGGTCCACAGTAGCAAGCCCAGCCCCTCGCCCTTTGTATGTGCTTAGGGTCTGTGCAGTAAACACATGTAGGGCAGAAATAGGGCTTACTGCCACACATCAGAAAGAGCTGATTAAGACCATTCATAAGAACCCAGGAGCACAGGCATCTGCCTTATACCTAGTCAGATGGTTAGTCCATCTAACTCATTGCTGCGTATACTGACTGGCAATGGCTCTCCAACATTTCAGGCATGGTTTTTCCCCAGCCCTACCTGGAGATGTCACCAAGGATTTTACTTTCTGTGTCCAAGAAGATGCTCTACCAGTGAGCTATGGCCCCATCCCCTAAGAGCACTGTCATCTTACAGCAGACAGTACTCACTCAGTGCTCAAATGCAAACCAAGGCAAATCCTGCTTAGCAAAGGTGAGAGTTCATGCATGCTCACTAGTCCAAGATTGGCTCTCCACCCCTTCAGCTGTGGGGTGGAGTGCAATACTCCTATGTACTCATATGTACAGCAGAGCTTTGAGCCCTCTTCAGACATTGAAAATGGAGGGGTGTACTCTCATACAGCATCGTAAGTGTGCCCTGAAGCTCCACCCCCAGACGGACAAACTCAGAAGCCCCAACCTCCCATTGTACACAGTTACAGAATTTGCCTGCAGAGACAATCACTGTAATTGTGGACAGATTCTGCCTGTGATCTGGGTGATCTAGAAAGAATCTTTCCAAAGTTACAGCTAACCATAGAGAGCAGATGGGTGGGGCTTCTGAGCTTGTCAACATGGGGGAAAGGCTTCAGGGCATGGTGCTGTACATGAGTAAGAAACCCTGCTTTTCATGTTTATTGGTTTCTATTTCTTTAAAAATACTGGAGAAATTTCATAATGAGCACAATATGGTGTGGAAATTTCATGATGAAATTTCATAATGAGCACAATACTCTTTTGGACTTTTCTTTAATTTATATAGATATTCTTTTAATATCTTAGCATTTCCTAAGAAGGCTATGACAGATTGTGAAATTAATCCAAAGATACCCATGTGAAGTTGTCTCTCCTCAGTCATCTTTTTTTATTCTGTTACTGAAAATTCTAGCCTACTAGGATTATAGATAATTAAAAACAAGTTGTTCAGGTAAGAACTAATCTGCCTACTTTCCTTTCACTATAATCTTACAGTAATTGATAATTACCATCTTCATGAGTTAGCTCATTTCAGCCTTAAATGTTCACAATCACACATCCACCATCTTGAATCTATGGGCTTGACATCATTACAAACTATGCCACTGTGGCATCCCTCAATTGCTATAGCAGCATCTGCTCAATGCTGTAGCAAATTTGGTTTATATTAGTGCAGGCGTTGCAAAATTGATAGGAGGGGTGTGCATGAATCCGGTTTTGCCGGTTCAGTTCAAATCCAGACCAGTCCAGTCTCAGCCAAAAAATTTGTCCTTTCTGAAAATGCTTTTTGCCCCGTTAAGGTAAATGTGCACTGCATACAGCCCCAGGAATTAAGGAAAATGCATACAGCCCAGCCCCGTGTCCCATCTCGGTCCTCGCCATGACTCTGTTTTTATAAACAATTAAAAGACAAGAGATCTGATTGCTAATCTCTGTCCTGAATGTTGGAAAGCAACACACTATGATTATATTTCATTCAGAAGCTGGTTATATTGAATTTGCTATTCTGTTGTGTTGTTCAGTAGTTTTACATAACGGTCATGCGCACAACCATTTCTGGTGCAGGGAGGGCAGGCGCGGGGTGGGGGGAAGTCAGGGTTGAATCTACCTTCCCTCCAGGTGATTGGTGATGGCCTCTTTGGCATGTCATCACGTGTCCACACGATCTGCGTTGCTCTGTGCAGTGCCAATCTCTGGAAGCCCGGACTCATTTTCCAGCTTCTGGGAATCCCACAATGCAACCTGAGCATACACATGACTTTGGACCTTGTGTTCTTTGACCCAGGTAAAAGCAGAGTCAAAAACCTTGGGCTACTGGGGGAGGCAGGACCCCAGGATTGGCCTCGATCCAAGCGCTGCACTGCTATCCTGGGGTAAGGCTCTCCTGGGTATGGCACAGCCTCGTAGTATGTTTGTTACACAACAGAATGCTTCGTTACAGACACGCCTCCCTCTCTCTTGTTCATATAATTACTAGCAAATATTTCATTTCTAGTAACTTGCATAAACACTACTTAGAGCAATGCTGTTGCTGGGCTGGCAGGAAATACACTTCTACTCTATGAAGAAGAATAGGTTTTAGAATTTCGGAATGGGACTTTGCTGAAGATGGATATAGGTGTTTATTTATACAGGATATCACTGAAAAGGAATGTTAAAGTTGGCCCTTTTATTTGTTTAGAGTTTTACACACACTTACTTGGAAGCAAGGTCTAATGTACACAAGGGGACTTGCTTCCTAGGATTATAATTCTATGTACAATTATCAGTAAAAGTTCTATTGAACTCATTGTGACTTGCTGCAGTACTTCTGGGTAACTTTGTTTAGGATCAGGCTGTTGGGTACTACTTTTTCACTAGTCTGCGGCAAATCAGTTTTTCATACTCCCCTTACTTTCACTTCATTTCTTTTTTCTTTTTCCCCTTCTGTGAAAAGCAACCAAACTTTGTTATTGGTAACGAGATCCGTACTGGTAGAAAATGGATTTCACCATAACTTGTGCAGTGAATATAGATGCAAATATTTCAGCCATTGATTCTAAGTTATCCTTTCATCTGGAATATATTGCTGGGCCAGTTTTAAATTTCCAGGTCAAGGGTAAATGGTTGAAATCCAATTTGTAAAGAAATAAAAGTACTGCCTATGGTTTTTCATTTACTATATATTTGATCTATACGAAGATAAAATGATACAATGCTTACCTATGTTTGCTGGCCACTATTGTGCTTTATGAAAATCTAATACTCTGTGATGCCAGTTAATAAGATAGGAACATCATATTGTATTAGATTTTCTTCCCGGGAAAGTCACATCACATTCTATTAAATTCTCAGATGATGTTACAAGCACATGTAGCTGCAGACGCCTTCCCTTGCTCAGACTTCTGGCCTGTCTCACACACTTTGCAATGTATATCTCAGCATGCACAGAGCATGTTTGATTGAGTCAATACACTGCCCAGTATAATGTATTAGAATCTGTTACAGTTCATGGAAGCTAAGCCACACATTGGAGCTTTGACCAAGAGCATCAGCACGTAAATTACATTTTCTAGGCTTTTCAGTACCTTGTGTTGCCTGATAATTACACTTCTAGCTTTTTAAAACATTGACGTGTAGAGGAGGTGGCTTCTGTAAATTTATTCAATGTAATAAATACTTGATTGAAAAGGGTTGAAATCAAACCCTTTGGGGGAAACCAAAGGGTTTAATTTCATATGTGACTACAGATAAAAATTAATGGGACTTTTAGAAAACAGCAAAGGGGATTTCCAGGAAAGGCAGGAAGAATGTAGGGCAGCAGTGGAGAGAAGGTACTTTGTGCCCCCATTGTGCCTTCACTCCATGCTTCTTCCTTGGTAAATCTTTGTACTTGTGAGATAATTTATTAAAAGAACTGTCCACTGTATGGAGTGTCAAGAGCCCCTGCCCTACTACTTTACACTGCAACAGCTATAGCAGGTGATAGGGTGAAGTAAGCTGTTTATTAGCTAACGTTTATGTATGTGCATGTGAAGGACAGGTTTGTGTGATTGGGCAGAAGAATGAGGGCTCTGGTGTATCTGTCTCCTCCTCATTCTAAACCATATTAGTTTTCTGGATGGCACAGTTTAGTTCAGGTTCTCAAGGAATGAGAAGCAGCTCAGTAATGCTAGTGACTATGGTGATTCATCCTGCGGTGGGACCTAGATGCAGTTCCTCCACAGTCAGGTCTTCTATTCCCTAATTCTATCCTGACCAACTCATATCCATGGAATGGGGCCATAATTTGGAAGAGATGCTTACAGTTCTTCCTTCCATACTCAATACTCTTCCGGAAAATAGACTTAAGTGAAAAATTGAACAGCCGGAATTGGAGGCTGGAATTGGACCTCTGTGAGCACCAAACCTCAACACTTCTCAAAGGACAGGTACAAGGTTCAAAATAACAATTGGAAAGACCCAATTTTCATCTACCTCATTGTGGTTCCAAATGGGAAAGGCTTACTTTGGGGTTGGTGGGGGGTAAGACAGGGGAACAGGCTGAAGTTCTGGCAGCTCCAACACATTCTGTTTAATACTGCCCAGTGGGAGGGAAGTTCCCTCCCACCCAGCTAACATTAGACAGAATGTGTTGCTAGTGTTGCTGGAAGAGACCTCCTTTCCTAAACAGCCAGCCTTAAAGAAAGTGGCACATAGTAATTAATGCTGGGAAACTTGTCAGGTGCCTGCCTTCCTGCCCAACTAGCTTTAACAGTGTGCTGCAAGAGAAAGAGGACTGTTAGCAGCTCCTTTCTCTACTGACACACAATCTTTGATATTCACAAGGCAAGCAACCTCCCTTCCTTTCTTTGGAGGTAGCAGTGCCAATGCACTGTTCTTTAATGCTGGTTTAAAGAAACTGGTTTAAAGGTCTTTAGTGCTGACCAGTCTGGTCAGCCAGATATGGGGCCCCAAATTCTTTTGCCATTCTGGCACCCAAGGTAAGCATTTTCCCCTTGGGGATGTGTTTTGAGAGAAATGGGGAGTGTGCAAGTAGAATCCAGGAGAGTAGGCCTGCTTAAGGTGGGCTGTGCTTCCTCCCCCACTTCTGCTCACTGAAATCTTGCAAGCATGTTACCCTGTTAAAGCACTCTTAGCTGATTTCATGACACACCTCCAGCCTTAATGGAATTTAGCTGGTCACACATTGAAATTCTGAATAGCTGTAAGCGCTACTCTGAGGTAGGGATCTGCATGAACCGGTTCAGCAGTCCTTTTTCGGACGGCTGAACCAGTTCGGAGGTCCGGCGGTACGGCCGTTTCTCTGTGTGTGTTTGTGTGTGTGTGTAGCTTTAAGGAGCAGGGAGGGTGCTCTTACACCCCCCTGCCACATTGCCCCCACCAGCACTGTGCCCAAAATCGCTGGCATGGGGTGGCAGTGTCAGACTGGAAGTGGCTGGTGTGCATGCACACATCACACATGCACACCGGTCACTTTTGTTCTGACGCTGACTGGGGTGGCAAGTGGGTATGCTGCCGCCCCACACCAGCAATTTTGGGCACAGCACTGGTGGGGGAAATGTGTGTGGGGTGGGGGGAGTAAGAGCACACTCCCTGCTCCTTAAAGGTAAACACCCCCCAACACACACCGAACCAACCATCTGCCAGTTTGTGCACATCCCTACTCTGAGATGTACCTGGATAAAAGTATAAGCCAGGAATTCATGGTCCGTCTGAGTATGTCTTTGATGAAAGAGGATCAGAGGCACTGTTATCTTTTTCTTTTATATAATATTAGTGGAAAATGCCACAAAGACTGTGGCATCTTTGTAACTTGGTCACATTTAAGTTAGGGGAGGGTTTTTTGTGGGTTTGGTGTTTTTTTTTTTTAAGTTAGTGTTAATCCAAGCTGTCTAAAATTTTCTCTTTTGTGAACTAGTCTGTATGGAGAAACCCTCAAATGCAGACTGGAAATGTTGAAGGTAGCATTGTATGGTGCAGCACATAGAAATTAGAAGGGTGTAAAAAAGAGCCAGCAATCTTTGACAGGCTGCTAGCTACAGCACAGCGGTGCTGCCAAGCACAGCTAAGATACATTGTTACTTGCACTTGGCAGTAAAATTGATGCTTGAAATGAATCCTGCAACAAGATTTCACTGCTAATTGCAGAAATAGATAATGGGTGCCTTGAGCGGCTATTATTCATCCAACAATAATCTTTCTTAAACTGTAAGTGACATTCTGTTTCAATAGGGCTCTGCAGTCTGTCATTCCCACTAGGAGTGTTAAAACTGCTGTCTTCATAGCAAAATTAGAAAAATAAGACAAAACAAAAATACAGCAGTTATTTAATGTGGCTCCCATGAGTTTAGGTTCTAATAACTTTGGATGTTCTAATAACTTAGGGAGGAGAGCTGGTCTTGTGGTAGCAACCATGACTTGTCCCCTTAGCTAAGCATGGTCTGCCCTGGTTGCATATGAATGGGAGATATATGTGAGCACTGTAAGATATCCCTAAGGATGTAAGATATCCCTAAGGGATTCCCTAAGAGAATCCCTTAGGGGATGGGGAAGGATGAGGAAAGAGCATCTAGGAAAGAGCTGCTCTGGAAAGAGCATCTAGGTTCCAAGTTCCCTCCCTTGCATCTCCAAGATAGGGCTGAAAGAGAGTCCTACCTACAACCTTAGAGAAGCTGCTGCCAAGAGAAGCATTGTGTAGACAATACTGAGCTAGATGGACCAATGGTCTAATTCAGTATATGCCAGCATCCAATGTTCCTATGTAACTTCTGTTTCTATTAAGTACATGCTCCACCATTTTTAAACAACGTATAATCCACTTTTGTTTTTCCTATATTTTTTTCTTTTATTATGGTGACAGAAGGTTCAATACCTAATTAAAAATGTGTTTTACAATTTTTGTTAACTGTTCCATGTACATTGTTTCCTTTATCTTCCATTTTCTCACATCTGCTTCCACAACCAAAACAGATATCTTTGTATTCACTGCTTTACCCTGATGTTTTTCTTCAACGTGTGCTGCCCACAGCTTTGTCCGATCTTTATGCTGTAAGTCTGCCAGATTCTCCTTGTATCTTTTTATCAAGGGGCTCTTCCTTTCTCCCCAATATAACACTGCATGCATTCCATGCAAACTATTTTATATACCACCCCCTTTGTTTGACACCATCCTTCATTGTCCTCACAAGTCTGACAATCCTCCACCTCACATTTATTATCATACAGTCTTGACTTCACTCGTTGCTTTCTCAAGGTCATGGGGACTGTACAAATTACATTAACTTCTAGACCATGTTTTTTCAGAAGCCACTGTGCCTCCCAATTAAATTTCTCAATCACATATGGGATCTTAAGTATCGGGCACCCTTCCCTAAATTTAGTTCTCCTATACTCTTTTATTGGAAATTCATAACCACTTATTTTCACAATTTCCTCTGCTTTCTTTCTAGATAATTCTATGTTCTCTCTTGATGATACTCCCATAGCTCTCTGTATCTCATTTTTCACTGTCTGTACTTTTATCTCCTGTGAGTGTGCTGACCTACTATTCATTATTATTTTCTTTTTAGATGGTTTTCTGTTCCACCTTGTCTCAGCCACTCTCCCCTTGCTTTAAATTTATTTCTGTATCCAGAAAGGTTAACCACCCTTGAGCATCGGGTTTTCCCCTGGTTAATTTAATACGTCCCATTTTATTCAGGACCATAAACATCTGATCCATATTATCTTTAGATTTAGGTATAATTAATATATCATCAATATACTTCTTATACAAAATGATATCTTGATTTATATATCTTCTCTCAAAAGAAATACATTTAACTTATAGCCAAGAGAGGGGCCAAATGATTTCCCAAGGCCAAGCCACATTTCTGCACATGATATTTTTCATTAAACCTTATAATGCATAAATATGTAGTATATTTTGTTTCTCTTGAGTGAGACTTGTTTAGGATACAGTAATATAATGATGTGGGGTATCAAAAAAGTATAGCTTAATTTATTCAGAAAAAAGGATCTAAGAACTGGTAGTAAACAGAATATTGTGGCATTAGAGAACATAACACCAGAAGAGTTTACATCTATATTAAGAACAGAATTAGGTACGTTCAAAACTGAAATTAACAGAAACTAGATCAGACAGTTAAAACTTTAGTTACAAAACTAAATGAAATGGACAATAATATTGTGAAGTGTGAATAAGAGTTAGATTTAATTAAACAGTCAGTTCAAGCACAATTAGAATATGAAAGTGACCTCAAGAAGACAGTGGAAACATAGGAGGTGTGGATTCGAATTGTCTTTTAAATTCTGTGTATGGCAGTGGCAGCATCACAATCTTTGTGGGTCCCAAGTGCATCACTGGAAAGAAAACAGCAGGCGGCAGATGCAGTAAAGAGTGGCAGTGTGTGAAGGGGTGCAACTGTCACCACCGTCCACAGGAGCAGGTTTAAAAGACTAACAGAAGTAAAAGAGCCAACCTAGTAATTCATACAACAAAATTTGTTCATCACTTTTGTTGGTGCCCCCAACAAAATTGTACTGGTTTGCGGGTAATGAAATCATTATGAAAAACACTCATCTATAATTTGAGAAAGCACAAAATTATTTACAAATTATGTTTTAATGTGTTTCAAAATATAAGCAGCAGTCTGTTCTAAGCAAAAACTAAGAACAAAATACATGTCCAACACATTTATTTAAATATGCTTTATCTACAATACATAACTGGATTATAGGAATCTAAGGAAATAAATAATCTGTCAGCTCTTTATGTTCTTTCCAGGACATGACAAATTGCAAGCTTCATCAATATTTGTTTTCCTTACTTTTATTGACAGCTGTGATTAAATATGCACTGCTAGTTTATTCAATTACAAACATACAGCATTTGTCTTAATTATCAATAACACATGATGGCATTTACTATTGTGTGCTGATCCAATCTATTAGTGGATATATATTTATCAAAACCAATACATTACTTATTTCCCAAAAAAACTTTTCAAAAGACACATAAACCTAATTAACCAGGGTTCGCCCTATTATTTGCTAAAACTTTGCCTTGCGGATGCAGGCATGTCCACCTCCTTTCCCTATACAATATAATAAGGCTATTCTCATGAGCAGCTGCTGCAGGGCAGGGGCAGGAAAACCTGGGTAGCAAGGCTTGTGTGCAGCCTTGGGACCGTCCTGCTGCTCCAGAGCAGGGCTATCCAGAACACCCAATCTTTAAACCAGGTTATAGGGTCACAGCCCCATCTTACCATAGCAACTCAGGGTCATGTGTTGCAGCTCCCAGCAGCCCAGCTGCTTAAATAGCACAAAGTGCCCCTTGGTCAGGAAGCCAGGAGCTGCAGCATTACCATGGGCAGCCTCTTGGCTTCAGATGCAATGCATTAGGGGATACTGGAGGACTTCCTCCTCCAGATTATTGTTATCTATCTATCTATCTATCTATCTATCTAATTCTCTAAGGCATACCCATGGCAGCTCTCCTGAGAGTTCACGAGCAGAAGCACCATGGTGATTGGGCAGTAGAGATTCCATAGGGTGAGGGACAGGACCGAGCCTGTCAGAAGCCTGAGGGGAACGAGCAGCCATGGCAGCACCTATTGGCAGCAAGGAAGGGCCCAGTTAACCACTGCTGCTGTTTGGGGCTACTGAGGCCATTGGCCATGGGAGGCAGCAGGCAAGGGAAGGGCCTGGGCCTGTCAGTGGCCTGAGGGGAATGAGTGGCCATGGCGGTGATGGCAGTGAGGGAGGATCCGGTCACCCGCTGCTACTGCTGCTGCTGTAGGGAGGAGCAGGGGTGAAGCTTGGGTGAGGGTGGGAATAGGGGGCTGTAGCTTGGCCAATAGGCACCAGCAACACTGCAGCCACGACCAAGAGGGGTGAGGGGGATGGAAGCAATGGGATGGAGGAGAATTAGCAGGAGTGTGACTCAGGTGAGGGTGGAGATCTCTCTGAGAAAAGTGGTGCCGTGGCAGGGGGGTGAGGGGAGAAATCAAATACTAGTGTGCAGATGCTCTGCATGGGTTAAGCTAGTTATTTATTATTTTATTGAATTTCTATCCTGTCTGATATAGAAATCTCTAGGCAGTGTATGGATATAATAAGCTTCACCACACCAATTGTGTGGGTGTGAAGTGCAGTGGAGTTCTATAGCCACTATGCTTGAGTGGGGGAAGGCAAGTATACTCCTTCCTTCCCCCCACACCCTCCCACCCACCTGATCATGAGAATAGCCTTAATGTATGAAATGCAACTATCTGCTCATAGAATGTCAATTCCTGTTATTTCCTCTCCAGCTCAGAATGGTCAGGAGAGACCGTAGCTCAGTGAAGAGCATCTTTGCATACAGAAGGTCCAAGGATAAATCGCTGGCATGTCCAGGTAGGGCTGCAAAATATCTATCTGAAACTAGAGCTGCTGTCATTTCAGCATATACATTTCTGAGTCACAGACCAATGGTCTGATTCAGTATAAGGCAGCAACTCTTTACTTACTTACTTTATTTACTTACTTTACTTTAATGTAAGCACCTTTTCCCTAATTATAAACCCTAAACCTCCTATATACGGATGGTAGATTCCACTCAATAACCAAATTCCTCTCAATAAAGCTGATGTGTACAGCTGACCTTCAACAGTTAGTTACATAAATAAGATAACAAAACGAAAGAATTACAAAAACACTGACATGTCACATGCCGAATTAAGCCCAAACGGGATAATCATATTCAATCTGTATATAAAAGTGGATTCCATTCTTAACAGTAATTGTTCAACATTCTCATGCCCAAATTTATTTGGTTGGTATTTATAAATTACGCTGAACCTGATATCTTCGGGGGAATGTTGGAAACTCCTGAAATGTTCAGTAAGAGGTGCTTCCAAAACCATATGTTTAATTCTAGAGCGATGTTCAAGGATTCTAGTCCTAACTGCCCGATTACTTTTACCCACATATTTTAAACCACAGGGACACGTGATCATGTAAATGATATTTTTACTGCTACAATTGGCAAAGAATAATAGCTTGGACATTCGTTTCTCCCTGGAAATGTATACTTCATTGATTTCCGTAGCCAAAGAACAAGCAGCACAGTGGCCACAACAATAAAACCCTGTTGGAGTCACAGGCACTGATGGGGTAACACATATATCTGCTTTAACGAGATGGTCTCTGATGTTTTTTGTTCTTCTAAAAGCAAAAATTGGTGGTAACGAACACCCCGGAATATCTTTAACAATACGCCATTCCTGGTAAATAATATTTTTGATCTTGAAACTCAGAGGTGTAAAGTCTGAGGACCATATAAGGCGGTTCGTTTTTTTATTATTATGAGGTCTCTCTTCCAGCAGCTGTCTCCTTCTTTTTCTGCGTGCTTTCTTTTTGGCTGCAGCAACCACTTGTCTCGGATAGCCTCTGTCTAATAGATGTTCCGTAAGTATTTCTGCCTCTTTTTCAAAATCAGAGCCATGAGTGGCATTTCTCTTTAAATGTAAGAATTGACCATACGGAAGTCCTTTGCGCAAATGGTCAGGGTGCCAAGAATAATAATGGAGCAACATGTTCTGCTCCGTTGGTTTACGAAAGAGTTGGGGGAAAATGGACCTGTTACGTCCTATACTGATGTAAGTGTCCAAAAATGCTATTCTATAAGGATCCAAAGCCAAACTGAATTTGATGGAAGAATGAATCAACATTCATTGCACGGTTCTTTTTTTGTCTTTCCTGTTGATTCGGCATGCATCCCACTTTTTTTCTTCATCGCTGTTTCCAGGCAGACATTTAGGGAGGTTATGCCTTCTAAGTGTCAGCCAATGAGGTTGACATGGAGAAATAGATTTGTGTGTCATCAGCATATTGAGAACACCCTGCACCAAATCTCCTTATGATATCTCCCAGCGGTTTCATGTAGATGTTAAACAACATCGGAGACAATATAGAGCCCTGAGGCACACCATATGAAAGTTCATTTGAAGAACAACAGTTTCCAAGAGACATCATCTGGAATCTGCCTGTGAGGTAGGAGCGGAACCACTGCAAACCAGTGCCTCCCATTCCCAATCCCCTCAGTCATTCCAGAAGGATACTATGGTCAATAGTAAAGAAGGCCATCGAGAGATCCAAAAGGACAAACAGTCACACACTCCCTCTGTCAATTCCCAGTTGGAGATCATCCATCAGCTTGACCAAGGCAGTCTACACCTCCTAGCCCGTCTGAAAGCCAGTTTGAAATGGAGCTAGATAATCAGTTTCCTCCAAGTCTGCATGAAGCTGGGAGGCCACCACTTTCTCTTTTTTTCATGTTTAAATTTTATTGATTTTAACAATATCTTAACATTCACATCACATTAAACAAATATTGACTTCCCGCTCACACCTCCTCATGAATCACCAACTGTAGAATTAACCCTTGCTATAATAGTAATTCAAAACATATATCTTAAACCTTACAAACTCGATTTTGATCTACCCAACCTGCTATTATTACTAAATTTCAAACCCTGTTGTAAAATCAATATTAGGGAAATAGTTCTTTAAGTATAATAAAAATAGTTTCCAATCTTCTTTAAAACATTCCAAATTTTGATCTCTTATCAGTACTGCGAGTTTCGCCATCTCTGCATATTCCAAAATTTTTATCAACCAATCTTCTTTTGAAGGCAGTTCATTACTCTTCCATTTCTGCGCATATATTATTCTGGCCGCCGTAGTAGCGTACATTAAAAATGTTAAATTGGTTGCATAAAACACTCCTTGCGTTATTCCCAGCAGGAAGGATTCTGGCTTCTTAGGAAATGTCATTTTAAAATTTTTCTTTAACTCATTATATATCATGTCCCAAAAGGCCTTAGCCTTCCTACAAAACCACCACATATGAAAAAAAGTTCCTTCAGAGTGTCCACATTTCCAGCATTTGTTTGAAACTTTTTTATACATTAATGCCACATTTTTAGGCATCAAATACCACCTATACATCATTTTATAATAATTTTCTTTTAAAAGATAACATGCAGTGAACTTTAAATCAGTTTTCCATAATTTTTCCCAGGCTGTGGGAGGCCACCACTTTCTCAATCACCTTGCCCAGCCATGCAAGGTTGGAGACAGGCTTAACTCTGGGGGATCCAAGGCAAAAGAGATCTAATCTTTGTCTCTGTAAGACAAGGAGAAAACTTATGCTTATCCAGCACCTTCTACCCTCTTACCTAAATATCCCTGTTGCCATCTTCACCATGTTTGTGTACGTCAATTTATCCCCAGACCAGACCCCTAATCATTCTAGCCCTCAAGGAAGTGAAGCTAAGACTTCCTTGTTGCATTCCTGAGATTCAAGACACAGAATATGGTTGTTCTTATTAGGTGTTTCTTGGTTTCCCAGGTCATTAGCACAACAGTAATGGGACTAGAATATGCCACTCTGATTGCATCCAGGCATGTACAGTGTCAGGGAAGACTAGCTTAAGAGTGGATACAGGAAACAAAGAGAAACAGAATGCAAGCTTCCTTCTACCTTAATGAGCCTTCACAGATAAGGCGAGCATCCAAGGACACTTTTTTTTGGGTGAGTCATGCTGGAGAGAGGTGTCCCACAATCTTTCTTTTTAGTTTGCCTTTTTAGCAGGACAAACATTTTTTTTTTTTAAAGGGAACACCTAAGCAATTGCCCACAGAGTTGACCCAGAACCACACCTTATATGGAATAGGGATGTGCGAACTGGTTCGGGGGTTTGGGGTTTGGTTCAGGGGTTTGATGGTTCAGGGTTGAACTGAACCCCCCCTCCAGTTCTGTCCAGACTGGGACCGAGTCCCCACCCCACCAGTTCGCGAATTAAAACAAACAAACAAATTAGTAGTCTCCCAGCCAAAGCCAGTGGGAGTGCACATTATAGATCCTATAATGTTGAAGATACATGTTAAAGAATACAAGTAAATAAAAGTGGAAATAGAAGGTGGTTACATATATGATGATGCATATTAACATTAAAAGAACTAATAATACTAAAATACTAATAATACTAAAAATGTATGAGAGTGATTACATGTTAAAAATTGCAGGAACTAAAAATGCTAAAAGTACTAAAATACTAAAAATAAAAATTAATAAAATAGTTATAATACTATTACTATTATGTTTAAAAGTGATAAAATGCATTAAAATGCATAGAAGACATTAAAAGGGGGACAATTGTGATCTAGTTTGTTTCTCATGTATGGATTAGGAATGCAAGTGATTTATCTGAATTTATATATCAAGGATTCAAGGTGGGCAAAGGCAGACTTAAAATAATATTACAAATATGTTATACAAATAGAAAATGAGCTATGAGGAGAACAAATAACATGAGGATAGCAAAACACTTTTTACCAGTAAAGCATAAATGCTAAAAATGAGAAAAAAATACTGCCAAAGTAAGCCTCTATTTATTTTGGTTGGGGATGTGATGCATGTGCTTCACTCTCCAAATGACATCAGTGGGACTGCAGCATGGATCGTGTCCTAAGAAAATTAGCGGGGGGGGGGGACACACTGGAATTTGAATTTGTGTTTTAAAACTTTTTTAAAAGGATTTTGTCAGTATAATTGATAGTATTGTTATTGTTTAATTGAGCCATTGAAAGAAAGGGTTTGGAACAATCTTAAAAGTGGAATGGTTAAAAAAAGTAGAATGGTTAAAACAGAGCAATCTCTATTATTTTCTGCCAGAGCACAAAGTGCCCACTCTTTGGAAAATTACAAAATTAGATGTGTTTAATCAGTTTAATCTGGTTGGGTGGATTTAAGTGCTTAGCTTCATATATTTATTATAGACCAATAAACAACTGGTAGAGTTATTTTCAAAAAGATCATATTACAGAGTAATAGCACTGGCTGCTTAGAGGTTAAGCTGTGTTTATATGTGTGTTGTGCTATGTTATTATTATTATTTAAAATTTAATGATCATTAATGAAAAGATGTTGCTTTTAAGTAAGTAACTTGTCCTCCAGGCACCTGGAATTTACTGATGCTCTGAACAACACATCAAACTGCAATATATGTTCTTAAAGGATAAAGGAATCCTTCAAGGAACAAGATATTAAAATGCAAGGTATTAGCTTTATAACCATTCTGTATTGCAAAGAGCAGCTGGCTTGCAGATGTGGGCTCTCTGCAAACCACTTCTCAAATGATCACCTTATTGGTTTTTAAGTCCTTTTGTTACAGTGTTGGAAAACTGTTTCATTATCTCTGCTTTTAGTGAGTCTCATTTAAATCCCATCAAGGCCTCTTCTTATTTCCAAAGCTGATTTATGATCATTCTTGAGTGATACAATCAGTAACCTACAGAATGGTGCTCATCAAGGCTTAAATTGGCAGAAACCCAAGGGGGTAGCTCCAAACGGGGTGGGGGGGTGGGAAATCAACAGTAGTCTTTTCATGTTACATTTCAGGTTAATAAAATTGTCTTATTAGTATAATGTTTTAAAGGAGCCATATTGCAAAACCTATTTCACTGTGTTCAGACTTTTTATTTGAAGCTCTTCTGTAGCAAATGTAAATCAGAACATAAGGACAGCCATAGAGTATCAGATGAAACACCTAGAATTCTTAGGAACATTGGAAATTAAAGGCCTGGGTGAATAAATATGACTTCAGTGCCTTTTTAAAAGCTGCGAGAGATAGGGAGGCTCATATACTGAGTCAGACCATTGGTCCATCTAGATCAGTATTGTCTATACAGACAGGCAGTAGCTTCTCCAAGATTACAGGCAGAAGTTCGTCGCAGACCCCACACTATCTGGAGATGCTAGGAAAGGAACTTGGAACCTTGTCCTCAGACCCCAGCCCTAGAGGCGTATCTAGGGAAAATAGCGCCTAGGGCAAACACTGAAATTGCGCCCCCTGTCCAAGCATCTGACACCCATCTTTCAGATAACTTTACCATAATATCAGCTGAAAAATACAAGTCAAGCTCGTTAATCTTTTAATATTTCAAAAACTATTTAGCAGTGGACTTAGCCAGACCAAAAAATGCTGGAAAACTACAAATTTCAGTATGTGGGGGCTCATGAAATACCCAAATACTATGTGGAGATGTACTTGGAAAACTAAACAGAAGTGCCTGTCTAATTCTCTACTATGCATTGTAGCATCACCATTACATAAGTCTTAAAAATAAATGGAGAATTTTACTTTTCCCAGATACTCTGTAAATAATTAAAGGATATGCAGAGTAAACTGTGTCACTGCTTGGAATATATTCTAGTCTTTCAGAAAGACAGTTAAAATGAGAGAAAGAGAGCAAGAAACTCCCACTGGGCCTTAATATTAAGGGTTTCACACTGATTCAAAGACAAACACCATTAATAGCCACATTAGCAAGACATCACATTTAACTCACTTATCACAAGAAGCAAAGTAAGAGCAAATGAATACAATCCTAGCTCTTAAGCGTCAGCTCAGTATTCACAAGCCCTGATTCTCTGTACATAGTGCCAATCTGAATAGGTGTACAGTGTCTTATATTATATTATTATTATTATTTTTTACCCGTAGCCCCTTCAAGGGGCTTCCTAAAGGCTGGGTTTGGTTTTTTTTGCAGATTCCCCCTCACCCAGCTGGCCTCTAGGGCCTCGCAGGGACCATTTGAGCATGTGCAGTGGCCGTTTTTAAAAATAATCTTCTTTTTTTTAAAAAAAGGCCACTGAAAACAAAATGGCCACCGCGCATGCTCAAATGGCCTCTGCAAAGCCTGGCATGACCTAGAGCCTCACAGAGGCTATTTGAGCATGCATGGTGGTCATTTTGTTTTTGGCAGCCAATTTTAAAAAAATATATAATTTTACAAAATGGTGCCCCCCTTCAAGTGGCGCCCGGGGCACGTGGCCTGCTTGCCCTACCCCTAGATACGCCCCTGCCCAAGAAGATACAGAGACATTTTATGGATGAAAAGGGCCACAACTTTATTAACAAACAACAGGCATGGCGGACTGAATACCAGGTGATTAATCACCCTCAGAGAACAGTGCGGGCCCCTAGGCATGGGCAGGATTCTAATGTCCCACACATCACCAAACTGGGCGACACACCCTGGCTAAGGAAACAGGCAGGTACGTCCCACCTGGTTCCCTCAAAGCCAACCAACCCTTTTAGAAGAGGGGATCTGGACAGCTCAAGGTCTTCACCCCCGCCCCCGCCAGACCGCACAGCCCAAAGGTTGGTGAAGTCCTGAAGCAGGGTTCATGGCAATCCATTTCTCCCCATGCCGCACAGGCCACAAAGGAGCGATTGACCAATCAACCTTTAAATATCCAAGGGTGCTCACCAATAATCTATACCTCAACTTACCCCTCAGCCCGCACTGTTACTGCCACCCAGGGAGGTTAGCCATTGCTTGACCTCCCTGCCCCATAACCTTCCAAAAATTCAGCAAGCCCCTTCTGGATGTTACGCAAATACAAATCACAGCCAATTTCCGAAAGATGCATGCCATCAGGGCGATACAACTCAGGGAAGTGAGCAGCCAAATCCGGCTACCGCACAATGTCCCCTCCAGCCGCTACCACTAGCTTACTGATGGCGGCCGAGGCTTTACGCCGGGCTTTTTCCAAGCCCAACTCACTATGGGCACCCCACCAAACCCTACGTTGGAGCCAATTGACCCAGAGTATGCAAACCCCAGGCATCCATTCGCGCAGTACAGCCAAATCAGAGGAGGCTTGCTGAACAATAGACAGGCCAGTCCGCCTGCCTAAGTCGTTTTCGTCCAAATGTAGGACGAGAACATCAGGCGTGGGAAAACTAACTAGATGAGCCCTAATGGCAGGAAGCAGCTGATTCCACAGCATGCCCCGCATACCCAACCAATACACCGAAGCCCTCCTTCCAAACCCCAACTGAGAGCCCCAGTGGGAAGTGCTGGTCTGCTTGAAGGCCCAGAAGACCAGTGAATGGCCACACACACTAGGACCCGGACCGGAGCTGCTGCTCCACCAGCACCTGCCAAGAGAAAACAACAGATCAATGGCGGTTGATAGTGCCCGCTGTCAGCGCACATAACGCCTGACTGCCACGGACTTCCAACGCCCTATCCTCCGCACCACAGCTTCCTGCAGGCCCATGCGGGTGGCAGTGGTAGCCGCCCCAATATGAAAAGAGTGCAAAGTAAGCCCCTCCAGTGGGACCCCTTCCGCCCTCAGAGCCTTCCGCACCACCGCTAGAAACTGGTACTGGGTAAGAGGGGCCTGATCCCTGTGAACAAACAAGCATCCCCCAGAGGCGGGCCCCAGCTCCATGTAACGCCGCAAGGCAGTTACCAGACACATGAGTGGGTCTATAGCAGCTGCTAAGCGAACAACCTGACCCTTACCCCACTCATCCGTTTTAGAATGGCGGAGGAACAGCCGAGCTTCTCCTTCAAAGAAGGACAGATCAGAGAATTGTAAGCAGCAGTCCCTGGGAGATCCCCTACTGCGTGGCAACAGCTCCCTGGGATGGAAGGCGCCAAAGAAGGCGACCAATATCACCGCTTGGAAAAGGGAAGCTTCCCAAAGGCTCGCACAGCACCCCGCCAAGCGACCCAGCATGGCGGCCACCATTTCTAATGTGAATGGGCATCTAGAGTAACCAGTTCCAGAGTCCCCCCTAGCCCAGCCCTCCAGCATACGCCTCACCCGAGAGTTGGTGGAAGAGTCACCAACCCCCCTAACCTGGGCTTCAAAGGCCAAGGCGGCAAGATAGCCCCCTAAAGTGGACACGGCACGCCCCGATCTGCGTAAGAGAACCAGGAACTGTTGCAGCTGACCCACTGGAATAGGCCAAACCTCCACCAAACCTTCCGCCCTTCGAAAAAGGGAAAAAGCCTCAATCTTGGCTGCGTAGCTCGCTCTGGTGCTGGGCGCCAGAGACACCACTATGGCCTGCTGTGCTTCCACCTGCCAAGATGCCACAGAAAGGCTGGCATGGGATCCGGGTGCAATGCCACCTCGGACGCTAACACTCTGAACCTGTTTACCTGGAAACGAGACAGAGCGTCAGCTATGTCATTCCGGATTCCCGGCACGTGGCGGGACCGGAACAGGATGTTAGCCCGGAGGCACTGCAGTACCAGGGCTCGCACCAGTCCCATAACCCTCTGGGAATGGGAAGTTTGCGTGTTGACGACCTGGACCACCGCCTGGTTGTCGCACCAGAACCTAACTGACGAGTTGGAAAACTCATCGGCCCAGATGTGTACTGCCACGACAATAGGAAAAAGCTCCAAGAAAGTTAAATCCTGAACGATTCCCTGTTCTACCCACTCCACAGGCCAACGGGCCACACACCAGCGGCCCCTAAAATAGACCCCCAAATCCCACACCACCAGCAGCATCCGAATGGACCTGCAAATCAGCTTCCAAAAGCTGTTCACTCCTCCAGAAAGTGACCCCGTTAAAGCCTAGCAGGAAAGACTCCCAAAGCGCCAGGTCAGCCCGGACACCCTCTGTAATCCTAACCCTGTGATGGGGGGCCCGGAGGCCAACCGACAGATCACACAGTCGCCGCAGAAAAGCCCGGCCAGGGGCCACAACCCTGCAAGCGAAGTTAAGGTGCCCCGCTACCACCTGCAGCTCCCTCAGGGTAACCTTACGGGCCCGCCCCAAAGCCCTAACTAGGTACAGGAGGACCGCCAGCTTCGCCTGCGGTAACCTGGAGCAACCGGCAATCGTGTCCAGCTCAATTCCCAAGAAGGAGAGCTGTGTGATGGGCCCTTCTGTCTTGTCATTCGCCAAAGGCACCCCAAGCTCATCTGCCAGCTCCGTAAAGGAGCGAAGTAAGTGATGGCATTCCCTGGAATTGCCCCTACCAACAAAAAGAAAATCATCAAGGAATGAGCGGTGGATAAAAGGCCCGCCCGCCACCTGACTGCCCATTCCAGAAAGGTACTGAATGCCTTAAAAGCCGCACAAGAAATAGAGCAACCCATTGGTAGGGCTCGATCAAAATAAAACTGCCCAGCAAAGGTGAAGCCCAGCAGTTCGAAATCATCTGGGTGAACGGGCAGCAGGCGGAAGGTGGACTCAATATCGCACTTGGCCAAAAGAGCCCCTGGCCCCATGCTCCTAACCACCCTAACCGCCTCGTCAAAAGAAGTGTACCACACAGAACACAGGCTATCCGGGATGCCATCATTGACAGATGACCCCCTAGGGTGAGAGAGATGGTGAATCAGCCAAAATTCACCTGGAACCTTCTTAGGGACCACCCCCAGTGGTGAAACCCGTAAACCGGGAAAGGGGAGGCTATCAAATGGGCCCAGCACCTGTCCCGCAGCCACCTCCTTATTAATTTTCCTAAGAACCACCTCCTCCTTACCCACAATGGATTTGAGATTGCGGGGTCTACCAAGCGCACGCCGGGAGGAAGAAGGGATCCTAAACCCATCTCTGAAACCATAAAACAAATAAGCAGCTGCCGACCGATCAGGATATTCCAGCAGCAGATGCTCAAGCACCTCAAGCCTGATGGGGCTGGGCCCCCTTACCCGCAGGGGGTGAGGGAGGGCCACCCCTCTTGTTGCTACCAGGCCGGAACTTAGACCCGGGACTACCGAACTTGGCCCTGGGGCAAGCGGCACTGGGGTGCTGCGCCCCACAGAAACCGCAGGCATGCTTAAAACGGCAGGGGGACCGGGAACACTTGCCATTAGTGTTGTACTCCCAGCAGACAAGGTGGGGTTGAACCCACTGCTGGCCCGCCCCTGATGCAGGTGGAACTCCTGATGGCCTCAACAATAAATGCCCACTATCTGACCGATCCCCATCAGCCGGGCGGGCTGGGGACATAATCACCAGCCACAGTTCCTGGAGTGGGGCATCCCACGGCAAAGTGGGGTCCAAAGCGGCCCGCATGCGAAAACTCTCATTGTAGCAGATCCAGGAGGATCCCACGAAATCGGAAACAGCCCTGTGAATAATGTCCATATACTTCAGGAGTGCTGGACCACATGCCGGTTGCACCTGAACTATTACACCCATATAAATGGTGAAGCCTGATAACCAATTGTTCCAGGTCTTTTCAACCGGTTTACGCTTGGTTGCTTCATGCTCTTTACAAGATCCCCCTTCTTTGTGTTTAACTTCTGGCTCACAAAAAAGTAAGCTAAGGATATCCACGTACTCCCCTTTGATAATCTTTTCCTTGGTAGCTGGGAGCAGATGATCCCCCAGCGGGAGCCCCATACCACCATAGGGGGCATGTTGCGCAGAGGGCAGTATGCCCATCAGGTAATAACCTGGCTGGCCCCCTGCATCTGGAACCGGATTAGGAACAAACCCAGAAGGGGGCACCAATGGACTCCCAGAGGGCCTATTGCCCATCCACACTTGCTCCGCCGAGCCCTGTAGACTGGCAGTGACCCCAGGAAAGGCCAAAGGGAAACCCATACCCCATGGTTGTGTATAGGGGGACCAGTACGGGGTTGGCCCCCAGCCCCCCATGGCAGGCATCGGCCAGGGAACAGAAGGCCACTGGCCGGTGCTGCCGGGAGGTGTAGGTGCTGCCGGCTCACCCGGGGCACATGGTATGGTCGGGTCTGCAGGCGGCTGGTCAACTGGTGAGCAGGCAGAGGAAGCAACGGCGAAGGCAGCACCGGAACCGGATCCACAGGCGAAGGCAGCGGCAACGTGGGAGCAGGCTGTCCTGGAACCGGACCACTTGGCATGGGTGCACTTGGATCATCGGGCTCCACGGGGGAAACCGAGCCAGCAGAGCCCCCCCCCCCTTTCTCCAGCGCCTCCAACCTGATAGAAAGAGCTTTTAGTAACTGGTTCCTGGCAGACCCCCTGGTCTGGCAAGGAACCTTGGGAGGCGGCACACACACACACACACACACACCAGAGGGACTGGCACCCTTGTTGGAAGGGGCAGCCCTGGCCTTCTCCAACACCTCCATTCTATTAATCAGACCTCAGATGAGAATCATTTCTTCATCCTCCTCGTCTGAGGAAGATGGCAGGGGGGCAGGCCTCTTGGGCTGCCGGATGGGCCGCCCCCCTTTCTTTTCTTTAGCCTTCCTGGGCATACTAGCAGCACGTCCTGAGCTCAGGCCCACTCAAAACAACCCAAAGAGCAGAGGCCAAACCCTCAAGGAGCAGATTGACCCCTCGCTGGCTTTGCTCAGGGCAAGCACCAAAACTGCAAGCCAGCCACGAAGAAAAGCCCAACCATTCCAAACCACAAGTGCCCCAAACCCCAGAGGAGCCCGAGTTAAAATGTACTATTCACAGCCCAAGAACTCCAAGAGCATGCAGGTGCTGCCAAAAGCCACCCGGCCCAGCTAAAGCCACCACACGCCACCCAAACCCTGCAGAGGAACACCCTGAAGAGCAAGCGAATAATCGGGAGGGAGGGGGAGGCGTCACAGCCCAAAGGACGACCCGAAGCGTAGAAAGCCTTCCCAGGCTGTATCAGGCCGCCCCCCCCCCCAACCTAAGAAAGGACCAGCAAAACAAACCCGAGGGCTAAAGCCCTCAAACGGCCAAGGTCCACATCGCGACGAGGGGAGAATCCGAAGGCCGCGAAAGGCCCCGCGCTGGTGCGGCCGCCGCCGAAGTGCTGCCTCTGCCGCATCCTGTAATGGCCCCCCACGACGGTCCGAAGACCCGCCGACAACTCTTCGCCCCCGCGACGGACCAGGATGCCTGGTCCTAGCTTGTAAAAAAATCTCATTTGCTATGATAGAATGAGAATTCACACCTCAGAAAAAACTTCTGAGGTGTGAATTCTCATTGTATCATAGCAAATGAGATTTTTTTTTCAATTAGACAACTCTCATGACCCCACTTTCACTTTTTCACACTCTCTATTACTATGAATAATATGAGGAAGTAATCAATTTAGCACACTTCACCTTATGAAGACAAACCTCATAAAAATAAATTCACCAAAATTCACCCCTCTGCCCAATCACTCTTAAATTGGGGATGGGTGGTAGCCTCCACCCATTAGGCACTATCTACCAGCCCACCCCACTCCTTTGGGGCAGATCCACTTTCTGCCCCCAATCTGCCCCAAAGATACCCAAACTTCAAATATTCCCAAAAAATCAGCCCTCTGCCCAATCCCCCTGAAATTGGGGTGGTAGCCTCCAACCATTAGGCACTACCACCCCACCCCACTCCTTTCGGGCAGATCCACTTTCTGCCCCCAAACTGCCCCAAAGTCACTAAAACTTCAAAAATTCTCAAAAAATCAGCCCTTTGTCCAATCCCCCTGAAATTGGGGTGGTAGCCTCCACCCATTAGGCACTACCACTCCACCCCACGATTCTGCCTCAGGCCCCACTTTCTGCCCCAATCTGCCCCAAAGACATGAAAACTTCAGAAATTTCCCAAAAATCAGCCCTTTGCCCAATCCCCCTGAAATTGGGGTGGTAGCCTGCACCCATTAGGCGCTACCACCCCACCCCACTCCTTTTGCCCAGATCCCATGCTATGCCCCCAAACTGCCCCAAAGTCACTAAAACTTCAAAAAATCACCAAAAATCAACCATGAACCGAATCACCCGAATTTTTTGGGTCCGAAATTCGGGTGATTTGGCTCGTGCCTGAAAAATATCGGGGGACATTGGGGGTGATTCTGTTCAGCCCCGAATCACCCAAAATTGTTTGTTTCAGGCACAGAACGTTCTGTGCCCCAAATTTTTTGCACATCCCTATAAGAAAGGACTGGGGGTGCACAGGGAAGAAGCCTTGAAAAACCTACCTCCCCCACAGACAATCCTTCCTTCCTTGCTAAGCACAGAGATAGCACTCCCAGATATCCAGCTGCCTCCTCTGGCAGCATGGAGGTCTGGAGGCTGGAATGCATTGCTCTGGACCCTGGAAGTCCCATAAGTGCCTGGTGCATTATGGGGATTCCTCCAGCACTGGTTGGGAGGCTGCTGCTGCGCTGAGACCTTGTGAAGCTGTACAGCAGCAACGCAAAATAATTTAGCCTGGGCTAAGGGTGTGCTTGTACCCTCAACCCTGGCTAGCAGGTGGGGCTCTTTAGTCGGTTTCTACTGCGCTGCCGGCAGGCGCCGCGAGGCTCCCGGTGGTTCTCACATGCAGGCAAAAATGGGCTTGCTTCCTTAGCCTGGTTTTGTCTCTGTGTGAGACAAGCCTCATTACTCTAACATTACATTACTTTATTTTATTTATTTAGTCATACAGCACTATCAGTGTACATGGCTCCTGACAGAGCTGCACAGGCAAAAATAGGCATGTCAGGTGGTCTCAAGGAACTTACAAGCTAAAACAGGCAATGAGGACAACAGGGTGATGGGAGACAGACATGGGTAGGAAGTGATGAAAATGTAAAGCATTTTAAAATGTGGCTATATATGGGTATAATGATTTAAGCCAAAAGCCTGGTAGAAACTGTGGTTTTTGAGAAGGGTTTGATGGACGAGAAAGAAAATCACATAGGAAAGTAACACCATACATAGGGCAGAGTTGTGAATAGAATAAGAGATCTTTTCAGCTGAGGCAGTAAAGCAATTTTGCAATAAAGGAATGAAAAGAATAATAGGTTGAATCGCAAATTAGTGTTCCATGTATGGAAGCTCCTCTTCCACTCATGAAAGAATCCCTCCACAAGTACAACTTTCTATCCATTAATGGATGCACTAAGCTTTGATCCTGCTCAAAGAGAGGAAATCAGTAATCAAGTGCCTTCCCTAAGTGCAAGATGCGTAATTAAAAAGGTGCAACTGTACTGCCTCTATGGCACTGAACAGGAAGCATGGCCATAGCTGCAGAGAAACTGGCCGTATTTGCATGTAACATGAAAATGGAGGTGAAGGGACCTCTGATTTCAAAAACTGTTTGAATGCAGGCAACTGCGGTTTTGCATATATATATATATATATATATATATATATATATATATATATATATATATATTTAAATGGACCCACAACAGTGCCAGAGTTACATCTGCTGGCACTGCAGTCTGGTCGCTTGGCAAACAGAGTTGAACGAGGAAGCTCCTCCCTTGCTTTGGCTGCTATTGGCTCCCAGGGCTGTTCTTCAGTAAAGAAGGAAGTGCAAGCAGCCTGGTACTCTTCTTCTGTGCAGTCGGTGAGACTGCAGAGAGGGAGCTCTCCTGAACATCCAAATTCAGATGGTAGAGCAGGGGAGAACTGGAACCACAGGTCCATTGGACCTATGTTCAATCTGAAGGTGGCTAAAGGATCTATCTAAAGCAGGGGTTCTTGCTGACTGCAGAGAGGGAGCTCTCCTGAACATCCAAATTCAGATGGGAGAGTGGAGGAGAAGCTAGCCACGGGTTCATTGGACCCATGGTACCACGTTACATCTGAAGGTGGCCAAAGGATCTATCTAAAGCAGGGGTTCCCAAACTTGGGTCCAAGATGTTGTTGGACTACAACTCCCATCATTCCCTGCCAGACTGACTGATGGCCATGCAGTCCAACAACATCTGGGAATCAAAGTAGAAAGCCCTCGAACTAAAGGTATAATAGGCCTGAATTTTGCTTGTTGAAATTAGCCAGGTTGACTCTGGAAAGGAATTTTAAAGGAACACCACACAGAAATTCTGAAAAAAAAGGTGGCAGGATACCCTGGGATGTTGGAAAACATGCCATAAGGGTTCATTCCACACTAGACTGCTAGTGTCAAAGTAATTTTTGAAACCGCCTTCATTCCTTTCAACTGAAAGTTTTTTATTCCGGAATCCAATGTTTATTTTGATTTAGGCTTTTTGCTTTACCACAGAGCTGCTGATTTATTGAAATGAGGAGGATTGCTTAGAGGTCACAAAGTTATTGTGTTTGATATCAGAACTCCCACAATCCAGAGGTTCTGTCCCTCTCCATCTTTAAGGATACACTGCATTGTTAGGACAGCAATGAATTCAACATCCCCCAAAAATATTAAAAAGAAGCCTGCAAACTGGGTTATAGGGAAAGCATGTAATGTACAGCACAGAAAGATAACTAGGAGTACATATCATATATGATAAGTACATATCACAATGTGATATGAAATAAGATAGCTTCCCCTGTTCTAACAACACTAGCTGGCAATGATAAAATGAAAGAATACCTTGAGATAGAATTGATGGATGAAATTAGATGTAGAAAGTTGATACTGCTGTAGGAGTTATATTTTAGGATAGCTGGCAGGCTAATTAAACATAATCCCAAATAAAATATAAATCAATCCGTACAATAGACATCAGTTCATAGGACTGGGAAGAAGAAATAGTAGAAGTCACACACAGATTGGGAATTATTGCAATATTAACAGTTATTTTCCCCTCTGTAAACAACACAATGGATGCCTTTGCTGGAGCTGACTTTTATATTTCAAGTGATGCAACTTGTTTTTTAGGCTACAGAGGTAGCTAATTCCCACAGAAACTCTGCATACTGTAACCTGAATTCAAACAACTAGGAGCGGAAGGAGAAAATACATTGTGGTGTCCTGTAAACCCTTCCACAATCCCTGTAGACCATTTCTTGAATGCAGAGTCACAGTGTATCAGGGTTGCATTACTGTGTGAAATACATGATGAAAAATAAGAACCAGGCTGTGGCATATAGTGGGCTATAAAAAGAATCTGTGCTAATGGAAGAACCTCTCAGACAAAAACCTTCTAGGTTAGAAATGCTCCTCCTTGAGTGGAAGACATGTACCAGTAATGAAAGAGCATTTTTGTATCCAAACTAAATTCCTATGCTGCTTCAAAATCTTCAAATTTGTGTTTTTAAACTTTCATGTGAAACTCTGGAATTGAAGAATGAGAAAGTAATAACAAGTACTAAAAATAATGCTGGAACACTTTAGAACAACATTGTGTAAAATGGCAACAGTAATTGAAAGCTATAATACTCAATGGTTTGTAGATCTAATTTTGTCAATGGGTTTATGATTTAGATAAAGTGAATCTTATTCACTATCTCTGTAATTTGTTGTGGAACAGAAATGTAGAAAATAAGGCGCCCTTGGGCAGCTGCTGAGCCCACTAACTTGACAGGCATTGTTGCAGATGCCTACCCTACTAGGAGAGGAGAGCTGGTCTTGTGGTAGCAAGCATGACTTGTCCCCATAGCTAAGCAGGGTCTGCCCTGGTTGCATCTGAATGGGAGACTAGAAGTGTGAGCACTGGAAGATATTCCCCTCAGGGGATGGAGCCGCTCTGGGAAGAGCAGAAGGTTTCAAGCTCCCTCTCCGACTTCTCCAAGATAGGGCTGAGAGAGATTCCTGCCTGCAACCTTGGAGAAGCTGCTGCCAGTCTGGGAAGACAATACTGAGCTAGATAGACCAATGGTCTGACTCAGTATATGGCAGCTTCCTATGTTTCTATGTTCCTATGTACCCAAGCCTCTGAGGATTGGGTCCAGACTGTAAGTGGCAGCAACCAGCTTGGTGAGCCCCCTTCCCCTATGATGGTAGTGGATATGGGTTGTTTTTTTCATTATTGGTGGGCTGGCAGTAGCAATAACAGACTTTGAGCCAGTAGCTGCTGCCTCCCATAGTCTCCCATGTAGTGTCGCAACACCAGGTAGGTGAGGGCCCACAAGAGGGCTCCTTACAACCTACAGCTGACCCTGTATATAATGATGGCTGGAAAAGCCAAGCAGTGCTTCTGCCTGTACTACAGTGCTGATCCCAAATGAGGTGCTTTGTCTCATTGCATCTCACAGCAGTGGATGGGAGCTGTTTACTTATATAACAAAAAAGTTAAGTGCTGCAGATCAGTCACAAGGGCAGAAATTAGAGCAAGTTCACACATCCCACCGAAAGTCAGTAAGACGTCCAAGAGAGGGAACCAGAGATTCCTGTGGCACAAATGCTCCCAGTGTGATCTGGAACTTCCTCTTTCATGCCATGTGAAACCACTCAAGTCCAGTTTCTACTTTGCTTCACCCGAGATTTGACCTACTTCTGTTGCCAAGGTTTGAAGTTGGCTGACAAAGTTGGTCAAATGTTGGGAGAAACAGAGTGGGGGCCAGAATGTGCAGCTTCACATGACATACCTGTAAATGGGGTATAAGTGTCTGGGAACTGGCAGTGTGTGCACCACAGGAACCTCCAGTTTGCTTGTTTACTTGTGTTTTTTTAAACTATCATATTTATATACCGCCTGATATATATAAATATATCTAGGTGGTGTTCATAGTCCAAACCACAATATATAAACAAAATAAAAACAATTAAAACTCTTTCACAGAATAAAACAATTTCACAGAGTCAAACAGTTAAAACAATTTCATAAACAGCTCAACAGTTTAGAATTAGTTTCAATTAAAAGCCTGAGAAAACAGGAGTGTCTTAAGGGTCTTTCAAAAAGTAATCAGAGATCGAGAAGCTCCTATTTTGACAGGAAGTGCATTCCAAAGCCCTGGAGCAGCCACAGAGAAGGCCTGTTGACTTGAGAACAAGATTGCTGGGGAAGAGAGCTGGTCTTGTGGTAGCAAGCATGACTTGTCCCCTGAAGCTAAGCAGAATCTGCCCTGGTTGCATATGAAAGAGAGACTAGAAGTGTGAGCACTGTAAGATATTCCCCTTAGGGGATGGAGCCACTCTGGGAAGAGCATCTAGGCTCCAAGTTCCTTCTCTAGCATCTCCAGAATAGGGCTGAGAGATTCCTGCCTGCAACCTTGGAAAAGCTGCTGCCAGTCTGTGTAGACAATACTGAGCGAGATGGGCCTATGGTCTGACTCAGTATATGGCAGCTTCCTATGTTCCTAAGAACACCAGTCGGCCCAGGGGCAACTGTAATCAAACCTCTGCAGATGATCTTAATAGGCAGCAGGGTTCATAACAAAGGAGACGCTCTCTTAAGTACCCTGGACCCAAGTCGTTCCAGGCTTTATACATAATAACCAGTTCCCTCTTCTGGACTTCTTACCAATTTTCAGCAGGTTGTATGACCCTGGTCTGTGGCTGTCCCTTGCCTTGGTGACTCCAGTGTATGGAAGAGGCACAGGTTTTTTAATCTTTCATCTGTGTTCTAAACCACAGCCCCTTTATCTTTCCAACATTGTAGCACTTTAAGGTTCAAGAGTTTATCTCTCTCTGGTGTGTTGGACATGCGGCTGGTAGGAGTACAACATAGCTTGCATCTGCTTAATCTTGTAAATAAAGCAAATATTACCAGAAGGCAATCTCCAGTAATCTCTCCTGCTCTCTTCCTACTGAAGTTAAATCTGAGTAGCATGTCTGCTACAGTTTCTCATTGTTTGAGGAAATGGGGAATGTTCAACAAGTTCGTACCTATACAGAAGATACAAAGGGAAAATTAAACAAAACCAAGACAAGCTGAGATGAAAAAATTTTTATTGATGAATTATTTTTTAAAAAGTTGATTTGCTAACAAAAAGATCCACACGGTCTAAATTGCATTTTGAACTTTTTAGTCTAACAGAAAAATAGCCTAGTAAAACAGTGAATCTTAAAAAAGGGAAACATCATTTATCAGCATTTTTTTTCTGAAATAATGACTGACAAAAATCCATGAAATATGTACTGTATTCATGGGAACAAAATACAAGCATGAATTAAGAGGGCTGCATGGTGAAATAGCCTACTGGCTATTATGACGTCATGCCGTCTGATGATGGCATGCTATCATAATATAATGGCTGTGTATCGATACCTATTTAACCATTCTAAATCACAATAATGCCTGACAGTTGTGGGGGGGACAACAACCAGGGCTGTCCTTAGGGCAGGGCAAGCAGGGCGACCACCCCAGGCCCCCCCTTTTTCACCTCCATTAAAATTAACGGAAGGGTCCCCCTCACTGGCTGATTTGCCTCAGGCCCTGCATCCCACCAGGGCTCTCTAAGGACAGCCTTGACAAAAGTAACATGGTGGAGAAATTATGTAGGAAAAAGAAGGAACTAGCAATAATCTTTCCTCCCTGGCTTCCAAAGAATAAAGAGAAGTTAAGGGGATGGGCGAGCAACATTAATTTGGGAAGCTGACCCATAGAAGGCATGAGAGACTGTGGGATAGCTTTGGGGTGCTTTTCCACTTTGAGGAAAATTCCCAGCTGAGGAAATAGAAGCTGGAAAAATCATCGCCAAAGTGAGCTTTGATCTTTTGCTTTCTCATGTGTTCAACCAAAATAATTTCACTTTCCCACCTCTGCAGCACAGTGGGAGACTGCAGCTGAGTCCTCTGTAGCAAGACTTCTACATGTAGGAGAGGGGGAGGTCAGAAAACAAAGAGTGGATGTCTTATACACAGTATTCACTGTGCTTGCCCCCTCGCTCATTACTCTTTCCCCCATTTACTTTCTCACTGCATTCTATTATAGGTTACTTAATAATGAACAGCTGACTGACATTATAAAATGTGAAGCAGGATATTGAGATAAAATTAGTCATAAACAAATTCTTTTGGTATTTTGACTCACTACTTCTGCTAGTATCATTAGAGCTGAAACAGAACTTGCTGCTATAGAGTATGGTACTAAATCTTATGAATTGGAACAATTTAATAGATATAAAAATATGAATTTACACTCTTTAAAATTGTATGTAATGTGTAGCCTTTATGGTTCCTTTAATAATACTGCATTTATTTACTGCAGTATTCTGGTATGCTCTATTTGACACTCAGTTGGACCTCACAACTTTGATTAGTATCTTACCTCATAGATAGTTACATGACCTAGGTTTCTCAAGATTGATCTATATAAATAGGAATACAGAAATGTCAAAAAATATTGCATATGAGAAACTACAGAACATTTCTTTCAAATAAAAAATGAATTATCTGAAAATAGGAAGAAATTAATGGCATTTAAATATTTTCTTGCATATATCATTTGAATAACTGAAATTTTGTGCTATATATTATATAATTAGAATATTTCATTAGCAATAGAACAAGTTTATGTTTGCAAACCTTTACTTAACTGTTTGCTTGTTGTATTATACTGTTCTCCCTTAGAAATGTAATTCACTGTTTCTTCTGCCATATATCTAAAGTCTTTTACATTTCTTGTTTGCAGTGTTCTCTGATTTTCAGACTGAATTCCCTGTTTTGCTATTGCCATCAACAGTGAAACTGTAGCCACATTTGCATGTAACATGGCACCTCAAGTCCAATGGATCAATGGTTCCCTCCCCCTCCCCCTACTCTCCTGTCCAAATTCGGATTGGATGTAATAGAGAGCTCTCTCTGTGCAGTCAGTGAGACTTCAGAGAGGAGGGGGAATTGGCTGTGTGGGTTTTCTTCTTCCATGAGACAGCCAATCATGGCCGCACAGCCAATCATGGCTGTAGTGGAGGGAGGAGCTTCCTCCCTGTGTTCCAGGAGATACAGCCTGCAGTTCCAAATTCAGATGAACTGCAGGCTGTGTCCAACGTCAGGTAGCAAAGGAGAAACTCACTGCATCCCAAGCAGGGGCATAATGAGGCTGGAGTGGGCCCAGAGACAAAATTTTAAAATGGGCCCCTCGCTGATATACACACACTCACTTCACATGTGACTTGCCTCTGGGGGGGCCCTCGAGGTGTGGGGGGCCCCAGGCAGCCGCCTCCCCTTGCCTAATGGTAGTTATGCCCCTGATCCCAAGGATTGAGATTGGAGTTCCAAATCTGAAACCTCAGATTCGTTGCCGTGCCAAACCACATTTCCCTGCATTTGGACTTAATGCTTGTGGGACCTCTGGCCCATTCAACTGTGATTCCATGATACATGCAAATGCAGACTGTGTCTTATGATTAATGATAGGGTGATTCTTCATTGTTGTAAAGAAGACTTGTGAAATGTTAACCTCCCCTCTCCCCCACACAAGTCAATGCTAACAATTACATTTCCTTCTATTTCAGTGGTAGAATTAAGCACGAGCCTAAGTGTTTGCCTCCAACTGAATTCAATGGGCTTTATAATTGTTAAAGCCTGTCTAGATTGTGTCCTTAATATCCTTTTGATATTCACATCAAAAAAAACACATATAGGATGCTTCTTCTTCTAAATATAAGATGTTAATAATGTGGTGATTGACCTTTTTTTTAGCTTCTAAGCCTTTGTTCACTGCTTAACACCTTGATAAGTCTCATAACCCTTTGTAAAGTGTATTTGCTTTTGAATAATGCACTGGTGCCTACAGCTTGTTACAGAAAACTCAAGGGGCACTAAGATTTTGCAGAGTTTTTACATCAACAGGCAATGTTTAATCATACTGCAATTTTTCACAGCTGAAGAGCAGAGGAATGGAGAGAGAGAGAAAGAGAATGATAACCTCAAGGTTTGTTGGGGATATTTATGAGTATCTCATCCACTGGGTCATCTTCCCTTCAGAAAACTACTGCTGTTCACAGCCTCAGGCTAATTTTGCTTCATTTTTTAAAGTATTAGCCTTCTCTCTATACTTCCCAAGTTGAACTCATGCATGTTCATGGAAGTGCAGCAAACTCTCAAAGTGCTTCTCTCAACCATTCTAGAAAATACAGAGAAGGATGTTATTTCATCTTGGTTTTGCCTACTGGCACTGTGGAGAATATGGAAAAAAGATCACATAGCTTTCCAGGGCAAATGGGTAAAGCTAAAGGCACTAAGTCACAAGGGCTCACCCCCCGTGTCTCTCTCTGATAGTGAAGAACCTAAGATATACCATCTGAATTTGGACTGTGTCATATTGAACAGAGAAAAATAAATAAATCCAAGCCTTCCATTAGAATTTTTTTATTCTTTAGCAGGCCTTTCTGAGGCTCTATACGCAGGAATTTCTATTAGAATTGCCAATGGAGGGAGTTTATATTTAATAGCATGTGATGGTCCTGATAGTGGCAAAAAAATTAATAAATGCTGTAAGCAACCACAAATGTTCTTCCTCCAGGTTTAACACAGAGTTAAATTTATTTCTTTTTAATCATTCCTATGACACATGAAGAGCACAATGGACTTCACAATATTTATTGCATATTTATTGCATTTATCTCCACAACAACACTGTCCCACCTCCACTGTGTTCCCCCACATGTTTGTTGTGGCACTGGGATACATTTTGGGGTAAGCAAGGCCTGTACAAAAGGAACGGGCTACACTTGAACCAAGATGGAACCAGACTGCTGGCGCTTAAAATCAAAAGGTTGCAGAGTAGCCTTTAAAATGACACCTGGGGAACAGCCGATGGGAGCTGGGCAGTATCTCGTTTGGCAAAAACCATGCTTTAAAGTGCGAGGGTGCAAAGGATTAGGATAAAACAGAAGGGGACAGAGCAGTACCGCATAAAGAGCAGATGAGAGACTATGCCAGCTGGTCAAAGAGTCAAAAGAAAGATAGCGTACATCAGGTGACAGATTCAGCATACAAGTGCTTATATGCCAGTGCCAGAAGCCTCCAAGCTAAAATGGGTGAGCTGGAGTGCTTGGTGGCTAACACAGAAATAGATATAGTGGGCATAACAGAAACATGGTGGAACAGTGAGAACCAGTGGGACACTGTTCTCCCTGGATATAAACTCTATAGAAAGGACAGGGAGGGGCGCCTTGGAGGTGGAGTAGCACTGTATGTTAAAGAAGGGATAGAATCTAACAAGCTAGAAAACCTGGGTGGACTGGAGTCCTCCACAGAAACCCTGTGGGTGACAATACAAGGCCTGAAAGGGAACGTGCTACTGGGGATGTGCTATTGCCCTCCGGATAAAAACGCTGACAATGACTGGGGGTTGCAGCAGGAAATCAGGGAGGCGTCAAGGAGAGGCAGGGCTGTAATCATGGGTGACTTCAATAACCCACACATAGACTGGGTAAATTCACAGTCAGGTAATGACAAAGAGGTCACATTTCTAGATATGCTAAATGACTGTGCCCTAGAACAGTTGGTCTTGGAACAGACCAGAGAGAAGGCAACCTTGGACTTAATTCTGAATGGTACCCAGGACCTGGTGCATGATGTCAGTGTCATCGACCATTTAGGGAACAGTGACCATAGTGCCATCAAATTCAGCATACATGTGAGTAGAGAATCACCAAGGAAGTCTAATAGAGACATTTTGAATTTCAGAAGAGGAAACTTCTCTAAAATGAGGAGTATGGTGAAAAGGAAGCTGAAAGGGAAAATCAGGAGAGTCACTTCACTCCAGAGTGCATGGAGTTTACTCAAAACCACAGTACTAAAAGTCCAGTTAGATTGTATACCCCAAAAGAGGAAAGGTACCACTAAGTCCAAGAAGATGCCAGCATGGCTAATGGGTACTGTCAAGGAAGCCATAAAAGGGAAGAAGACTTCCTTCCGAAATTGGAAGGTCTGTCCAAATGAAGAGAACAGAAAGGAACACAAACTCTGGCAAAAGAAATGCAAGACAACAATAAGGGAGGTGAAAAGAGAGTTTGAGGAACATTTAGCTAAAAACTTCAGGAGGAATAACAAAAACTTCTTTAAATACATCAGAAGCAGGAAACCTGCCAGGGAGGCAGTTGGACCATTAGACAATGAGGGAGTGAAAGGGATTATTAAGGAGGATATGGAGGTTGCATAGAAGCTAAATGAGTTCTTTGCATCCGTCTTCATGGCAGAGGATACTGAGCATATACCTGTTCCTGAACCAGGCTTTTTGGGAACGGCAGCTAAAGAACTGAGCCAGATAGAAGTGATGAGAGATGATGTTCTAAACTTTCTGGAAAAACTGAAAACTAACAAATCACCAGGGCCGGATGGCATCCATCCAAGAGTCCTCAAAGAACTCACATGTGAAATTGTTGACCTCCTTGCTAAAATATATAACTTATCCCTGCAATCAGGTTCTGTACCAGAGGACTGGAGAGTAGCAAATGTAACACCAATTTTCAAGAAGGGATCCAGGGGTGATCTGGGAAATTACAGGCCAGTTAGCTTAACATCAGTTCCAGGCTGTGGAAAACATCCTCAAGGATAAAATTGTAAAGCACCTAGAAGAACAGGCCCTGCTGGGGGTGAACCAGCATGGGTTCCACAAAGGTAAATCTTGCTTCACCAACCATTTGGAGTTCTTTGAGAGTGTCAACGAGTGTGTGGATCAAGGTGATCTAGTTGACATAGTCTACCTGGACTTCCAAAAAGCTTTTGACAAAGTTCCTCATCAACGACTCTTGAGGATACTTAGCGGTCATGGGATAAGGGGACAAGTACATGTGTGGATTGCTAGCTGGTTGAAAGACAGCAAACAGAAGGTAGGTATAAATAGAGAGTTTTCACAATGGAGGGAAGTAAGAAGTGGGGTTCCCCAGGGATCTGTACTGGGACCGGTGCTTTTAAATTTATTCATAAATGATCTAGAAGCAGGGGTAAACAGCGAGGTGGCCAAATTTGGAGATGATACCAAACTCTTTGGGGTAGTGAAATCCATAACTGATCGTGTGCAGCTCCAAAAGGATCTCTCCAAACTGGGTGAGTGGGCGACAAAGTGGCAAATGCGGTTCAATGTTGGCAAGTGTAAAGTGATGCACATTGGGACGAAGAACCCCAACTTCAAGTATATGCTGATGGGATCTGAGCTGTTGGTGACTGACCAGGAGAGGGATCGTGGGGTCATGGTGGACAGCTCGTTGAAAGTGTCGACTCAATGTGCGGCAGCTGTGGAAAAGGCCAATTCCATGCTAGGGATCATTAGGAAGGGGACTGAAAATAAAACTGCTAATATCATAATGCCCTTATACAAAATGATGGTGCGGCTGCACCTGGAGTACTGCATACAATTCTGGTCACCACATCTAAAAAAGGATATTGTTGAACTAGAAAAGGTTCAGAAGAGGGCAACCAAGATGTTCAAGGGCCTAGATCACCTTTCTTATGAGGCTAGGCTACAACACCTGGGACTATTTAGTTTAGAAAAAAGACGACTGTGGTGAGACATGATAGAGGTCTTTAACTTAAGAGGGGTTTGGATAACTTCATGGAGAAGAGGTCTATTGACAGCAACTAGTCGGAGGGCTGTAGGCCACCGCCAGCCTTGGGGGCGGGGTGCCTCTGGGTACCAGTTGCAGGGGAGTAATGGCAGGAGAGAGGGCACGCCCTCAACTCCTGCCTGTGGCTTCCAGCGGCATCTGGTGGGCCACTGTGCAAAACAGGATGCTGGACTAGATGGGCCTTGGGCCTGATCCAGCAGGGCTGTTCTTAGCCATCTTCCCATTTTACAGAAATGGGCCACATTCAGACATCACACAAAACCTAAGTTACAAGTTGCCGGCAAACCTGTAACTCCAATTTTGTGTGATGTCTGAATGCGTGCTACTGCGGTTTTACAATCAAACCACGGGGTCCAGTTTACTTCCCAGTCTGGAATTTGGATCTGGGATTACACCTTAGTTTCACTGCTCTAAACCTCTATTAGAAGACACTGTCATGTTGTCTGTGTGCATTCGCTGCTATAACTGTGGTTACAGGTTTAAGTGGTGGCTGTGACCAGTGAGAGGCTAGCTCAGAGTAGCACTAACAGCAGTTATGCTCTAGGGCTTATCCAGCACTCCATGGTGTGTTCCATGACCAAAGGCCACACCCTTCCCTGCACACTTCCTATTTCCTCTGCCTGCCAGCATGCATGCCAGGCCCTGCTACTCTTATATTTAAATGGCCAGCAGCACTACCAGGGGAGCACTGCTTGAAATCTGTGATCCTTGCAGCAATGGTGGCATTAGGTCCATACAGGACATCCTGGACCTATAGAAAAAACCCCTCCCCACCCATTCCCACCCCACAATCACAACCATATTAAAAAAACAACAACACATAGATACAAGCCCTGTGAGCAAAGGGCTAACATTTCCTCTCACAGCCAGTGATCACACCCACTCTGAGCTCCTGGCCAATTGTGAGTGATTTCCTGGAGCTGTGAAGCCATGGCCACAGCCTTGCTATACAAGTGGGTGGAACCAAGCTCAGAGGACCAGAAAGAGGGAGGGGAAACTCTAACCTTCCTTTGGAGATTCCCAAACTGGGGATGGAGAATTGTCTGTGATGCACTCCCCAGCTTAGAATTTTAACTGAAAACTGCAGTTCTAAGCCAGTTCCTGCTATGTCTGAAAAGGAAAGACTTAATCTCTCACTCCCACCAGTGCCACAGCATTAGTACCATTCCCTTCCTGCACTTATGTTTATATTTTTAAAAGCATCAAAGCAGCTGATTACAGATCTCTCAATGCGACAACTTTGGCCCTGATGGGAAATGTAACATAGATAGAGGGAGCGAGACCCTGAACTTTCCCTTTTCTCATGCCTTTCTTCCCCCAAAGTGTTTTTTAGCCCTTTATCCCATGCTCAGAGCTATTTATGTTAATGAAGTTCTATAGGGAGAAAAATTTAAAATAGGGAGGGGAGAGGGAGAGGTCATTCTCATGACCAAATGGGACAGGGAACTTGAGGGAAGGCAGAAACCTACTTTCCCACTCTCACATGAAGCGATTCTGATCCAGGCTCTCCTGTCTGCACACCACAAAAGCAGCACCGCAGTGAGCCAGGCTGTGATTGGAAGGGGGCAAAGGAAGCCAGGCCACCAGGTATCCTACAATGCACTGTGTGAGCTGCTCCTTCCCCCTAGGCTCTATGACTAAGACGGCTGTTGGCGGCCCGACAACCCACACAGCCAGCAAGTGAGGTAGGAGGTGCAGCATTGTCCTCCTACCTCACTGTAAGCCTTGGTTTAAAATTAGGGCTAGCCAGGGGAGGAGCAGCGGGATCGGGAGCAATCCGGGGGCTTCACACAACCAACCCTACCTGGGCTAACCCTATCCTACCCAGGTAGGGCTGGTTGTGAGAATGACCTTAAAGTTGCGGCGGGGAGGGGGGGCAAGTGGGGAAAGGATTCAGATCTCACCTATGACTTGCTAATGTGCTTTAAAGCCTATGGCTCTGTTTTATAGAGATCTGGTGGTGACCCAATCCTGCTATAGGTGGTTGCTGCCATCTTGTCTAGTTTGTCCTTGAGAGTTATAGAGTTGAGAAACAGACATCTCCATCTCAATATAGGTTCTAATTACCTTCAGCCTTTGTTCCCACCCTCTCTATCTTTCTTTACCTGGTAAAAGTCAGATATAAGTAAATAATTGTGCCTAGGCAAAAAAGCTGCTGAAGGTGGAGGTAACAGGGAGAGGAGTCATACAGAAAGCTGGATAAAAACAGGCACCAACTTTATTGCTGTAGCATTTAGGGGAGGACAGACACGGTAGAAGTTGTGGCAACCTGGCTGCTCACAGGGATGAACAGACCACCCATGTAGGACAACTTACACAGTGCTGTGATGAACTGTGTTAGCAATTTAAAGGCCACTTCTAACTCCTTTCAGGAGTCATTTCACTATTTAAAAAAAAGAAATGATGCTAGTGGAATGACACAAGGCAGGTTCAGATGACCAGCAGCAGGTCTGGTTACCTCAATCACTGGTTCCCATTGAGTGAGCACTCCATGTGTGGGTTGCAAGTTCAGTGCATTTCATGAGCTCTCAATCTACCAGTGCTGGAGTGCTGAGCAGCATTTTCCTCAACCACCCAATATCAGCCACCAAATTTCTAGTCTTGGTTAGAGAGGTTTGGTGGTGAAGGTAAGTGCTGATAGGCAAGCTGACACTGATGGGTTCAGACTTCACAAATTGCACTGAACGTGCTGCTCACATCAGGAGTGTGCACTCACCAAGAACTGGCTGTTGGTGGAACCAAACTTCCTGCCGGTTGTCTGAACCTGTCCATATGTTTAGAAGACAATTTCACCTCTTTAAGGGAGACTAGGTACTTGGAAATGAAATCTTCGGGTTAGCCTAGTTGAAATTTAAAATTAGTAATCTTTCCAAGTTAGTTTAGGAGTAACTAGAACCATGAACTCCAAATTCATTAAGTCATTTGTTCACGTTTGAGATTCAGATGTAAAAATTCTAATAACTTTTTACGATTTAATTTAGTCTGATGACTTTACTTAGAAATAAAGTAATGAGCTTGAAAAGTTTCTCCTGCAGCTTAATGAACTTAAGGAGAAAAAGGGCATTTTACCATGTTTATGGCTTCGGTATTCATGTTTGTGCTTTAAACAATCAGCGTTTCGGATTGAAAATCCACTGTAGAGTCCCACTGCACAGTTATAGTTGTCTTCTATGAACAGATCCCTATTGTTTGTTTGTGGTTAGTATCTTACTGAATTTTGGCAGGAACTTGATAAAAACATCATTGTGCAATTAGTAACACACAACAGATTTCAAATCTCCTGAGCAAACAGAAACCCTGCAAACCAAAAACCTCAGTGCAACTGCCACCCCTAATGGAATATGACCAAGGATAAAGCACAAAAATCCAACATGCATGGGTGAAAACTAGCCCCAAATCAGACTCACTTAAAGACTAGGTCTTGAAACGGCTGCCAAATTGACTCAAATTTCTCTGAGTTATGCTTCCTATGGTATGCAATTTGTTCTTTAGTATATAAATCTCCAAACTAATCATTTCAGTGTTAAATGGAAGGCAGGAACTGCATTCCAGTTGTGAAAACACGTTACTATATTTCTTAAAATGTTAATATTGCTCACTACCCCTGCTAACTGAGCAAAGAGGAACCCTTTAAAGTGGTGGTTCTCTAACACTCAGCATGGGGAAAGCAACTGTTCCTTCAACCCAGAATAGCATATGAATGTGGCAGCTTCATTTCCTAAGTAAGATCAAGTGAAGTGGCTGTATCCATAGGCAATTTGGCTCTCATTTAGAATCTCCATGTTCAAGAGCAATCTATTGTGGTTTCTTGGTGCTGGATAGGAATGTTTTTAATGGTTTTCTTGCTTTACTTCTTTGGAACTTCTAGCATGGGGTCCTTGATCCCAATCCTATACATGCTTACTTACAATTCTGCCACAGAGAAATAAGTTGTGTCCCCCCCGCCCCAGTAAGTTTTTCTATGCTTTGCTGAAGACTGGGAGGAAGGAAAAAGAGAGAGCCCACAGGATCCCTGCTGGTCTTGATTCATGTGTGTGTTTATTCTGCAGTAAGCTCCAGTGAAGTCAATGGGCTTTTCATATCAAACATTTCTGAAGGGCTTTGCTTCCCTGCCTTTGGTGGGGGTGAGAGAAAAGAGGCAGAGGGAGAAAACAAAACCCCATGAAGAGAAAGAGAGGCAGTGGCACACCTAAGTAATTTTGGAGCCCAGATCTGAAGGGCTTCGTATGGTCCCCCCCACCAGGAGGCCACCCTGGCTGTGAGCCCCCTTTAATTTTTTTTTTAAGAAAAGAAGGCTGCATTTGGAGGTCCCCCTCCACTGTGAGGCCATTGACCAGAGCCCCAAGTTCTGGGGCTAAGAGCACTTCTGAAAGGATGAGGAAGAATGGTTGTTTTACTATACAGCTGTCAAAGTGCCCATAGACTGTCCCTATCAGGCACCTTATGTTCAGAAACAGGAAGTTCTGAACATAATTTTTTTCTTTTCTTTTTTCCTTTTATTTCAATAAGATTGCAACAGTGCATATAAATAATCAAGATAGTAATTATATATGTGAATGTAACTGGGGGGGGGAACAGAAAAGGAAAAAAAATGCCTTAAGCATAACTTTAACATAATAAAATACAACCTACCTAGGAAAAAAGAAAGGGAAGGAAAGAAGAAGAAATTCTTCTAAGGATATATATATATATATATCTTTTGTTTTCAAAGCATAAACAATTTATTAAAATTTGACCGAATAGCTGAAAATTCCTCTTCTTTACCTTTCAGTTGAAAAAACAACAGTTCAAATGCACACAAGGCATTGTAGCACCCAGTTATCCAAAGTTGCCATTCAGGAGTATATTTGTCCTTCCAGTGCTGTATTATGATCCTTTTGGTGACACCCCCCACTAAGCACAAAGAATCCACAATTCTTGGTGTAATGCTAGATTCCATATGCTGTGGATGTTCCCCAACAAAACATGAATATCCTTGACAGGCAATGATTGCTGCAATGTCATGTCAATAACCATATGGAATTCAAGCCAAAATGGCACAATAACTGGATGAACCAGGAAGTGACTCACTAGAAATTAGCAGGACTTGCCCCTCCCAACTTTGGCTTCAGAATTCTCAGTGGGTACACTCAGTTATGCTGTTAGCTAACTTCCCCTTAGTTATTTTCCCTGTTATTATGGGGATTTTGAGCAATAATTACTCCAGTCCAGTATGGACTTGAATTTGGGGGGAATGCTAGAGACATCAAACATTTAAAATATATACATTATTGAAAAATGTGGCCAACCCTTTGAACCTTCATTTTAGGGATTAAAACATAAACTACTCTATCTCAGCCATTTTGCAATGGATTTGCACCAAATTTGGAGGAGTAGTGCCTCTTGTCCCCTAGCTGAAGTGTGTAAAATTTCATGGGGATAGCTTATTTCAATTTTTATAAGCAATAGAATGATCAGGGCTTATAATAGCAGAATGTTGGAAACAGTCCTCAACTATACTGGGAAGACTGTGCCAATATAATCTAGTAATATACACTCTGAATGAACAATAAAGAACACAAACATCAATGTTAAAATGATAGCACTTCAGACCAAAAGGAAACCCTCAGCACCATCTTTTCCTATAATCACCCTTCACATCCCTACAACTTTCTCCTGCTTATTGGTTGCCAGTTAAGTGCAAATGTTTACTTTTATTTGTATTTTTTTTCTTTATCTCTGGAAACAAAACACCTACTTTAAATTTGAAAAGTAAATAAAAAGGGACTCTTTCCCCATGTGGCAATGCTCTACATATATAATCAAATTGCCCCTACCTCTTAACTTATATGAGGATATTGATAACTATGGCCAACATCAAAAGCTGCAAAGGTGGGGTGTTCAAAGTAACTCCATAGCATTTATAAATTGAAAGTCCTGCCCTCAGGGACATACTTTTACATGTTAAAGAGCACTTCTGGCGAAAGGAAGTACCAGAAAAATCTGCTACCCTCTACTTCCCACCCCGCTTGCACAGCATGACTTCAGATTACTAAACTCTGTGGAGATGCTTTTCATGCAGCACCTCTACAGTTTTAATCAGGATGCCTGCCATTGTTTACTACAGAAGAGAAAAAACCAGTAGTCCATTATAAGAAAGGTGCTGTTACCAGGCACACTTGCTTTGCCATTTTGGAGGTATTTCAGAGTACTTCCTAAACTCAAGTCTCACCCATTTTCTGTCTCTATGATTGCTTGGAAGAGAATCACTGACTACATTCCTAGTCATTCTGACAAAGGCAGGTTGTTTTTTAAAGGCTATGCTCATGATTGTTTGTAAAAGACATGCCACAAATCCAAGGAAATGCCCTCACTATTAAGGCATAAGCCAGTGAAATACAACAGACCCACCTGGATGTTAAGGAACAAAAAAGAAAGAAATGCCAGCTCTCTTCCCTATTTGGTTTGATAAGAGTTCCCAAGTTTGAGCCAAGCTCTAGTCACCTCTTCCTCCCCATCTTTCGAGTTGAGAGTGTCCATGCCAAAGTGTATGATGTTCCCTCCTCTCTCCACTTTACCCAGGTGGTGATCTCCCTTTTTGAGTATCCTTTATTATGGAGCATACAGGAAATCACCACCCAGGCATCAACCTATCATAACTAATATCCATGCGTTATTAGAAGTAATTCCTGAGATCATCTGGAAAAATTCCTCGAGGGGAGCATCTGTCAGTTTCCCCGTTGCCTCAGGACATATTTTTACCTATAAGAACCCCCTTCAAACATGGTATAATGCTTTTGGGATTACGCTTTTGCTGCTGCTATCACATCTGCCACACTTGCTGCCCATATGCCCGGCCCGCATGCACCTAGCCATCATATGCTACCTGGGTATGCCCATGAATTCGATCTGTGCTTGATCTCCCCAAAATGAATTCCCAACAGTAAGATCTAGGTAGATATGGCACACAGCTTTCTTCTTCTTGCTCCCTCTCATCCTTAGACCTCTATCTAAGGTATCTCTATCTAAGGGATCTCTATCTATCACCCTTCCTAGTATAGCATCCTGGAAACATGCCTAACCAACCACTTTTTCATTTCCTGTACCCCTATAACCCCTCAATAAACAATTTGTTTTCAAAGTCGCTATTGCACTTTCCTTACATAAGATCATAAGAATAGCCCTGCTGGATCAAGCCCAAGGCCCATGTAGTCCAGTATCCTGTTTCACACAGTGGCCCACCAGATGCCGCTGGAAGCCTACAGGCAAGAGTTGAGGGAATGCCCTCCCTCCTGCTGTTACTCCCCTGCAACTGGTACTCAGAGGCATCCTGCCTTTGAGCCGGGAAGTGGCCTATAGCCCTCCGACTAGTAGCCATTGATACACCTCTCCTCCATGAAGTTATCCAAACCCCTCTTAAAGCCACCCAGGTTGTTGGCTGTCACCACATCTTGAGGCAGAGAATTCCACAAGATGATTATGCATTGTGTGAAAAAGCACCTCCGTTTGCTGGTCCTAAATTTCCTGGGAAACCATTTAATGGGATGAGCCCTGGTTCTAGTGTTATGTGAGAGGGAGAAGAATTTCTTTCTATCCACTTTCTCCACACCTTGCATGATTTTATAGACCTCTATCATGTCTCCCCGCAGTCGTCTTTTTCTAAACTAAAAAGCCCCAGGTGTTGTAGCCTTGCCTCATATGAAAGGTGCTCTTGGCCCCTGATCATCTTGGTTGCCCTCTTCTGCAGCTTTTCCAGTTCTACAATGTCCTTCTTAAGATATGATGACAAGAATTGTATGCAGTACTCCAGGTGTGGCCGCAAGATCATTTTGTATAAGGGCATTATGATATTTACAGTTTTATTTTCAATCCTCTTCCTAATGATCCCTAGCATGGAATTCACCTTTTTCACAACTGCTGCACTTTGAGTCGACACTTTCAATGAGCTGTCCACCATGACCCCAAGATCCCTCTCCTGGTCAGTCACGGACAGCTCAGATCACATCATCGTATACTTGAAGTTGGGTTTTTTCATCCTAATGTGCATCACTTTACACTTGGCAACATTGAACCACATTTGCCATTTGGTTGGCCACTCACTCAGTTTGGAGAGATCCTTTTGGAGCTCTTCACAATCAGTTTTGGATTTCACTACCCCAAAGAGTTTGGTATCATCTGCAAATTTGGCCACCTTGCTCCTTACACCTGCTTCTAGATCATTTATGAATAAATTTAAAAGCACCGGTCCCAGTACAGATCCCTGGGGAACCCCACTTCTTACTTCCCTCCATTGTGAAAACTCTCCATTTATACCTACCCTCTATTTCCTGTCTTTCAACCAGATAGCAATCCACACATGTACTTGTCCCCTTATCCCATGACTGCTAAGTTTTCTCTTGAGTCTTTGATGAGGAACTTTGTCGAAAGCTTCCTTCTTTGCAGTGCTTCCGCATCGTGGCTGCCTGTCCTGAACAGCTTATGTATTTTTATTGCTGTTCACATGTCTGCACCATTTGTTGCTAATTTCCCCCACTTGAACCAAAACATAGTCATAGAGGGTGATAGCTGATACATCTCCTGCAGACCTCATAACAGTGCTTTGATTTGGTAAAAGTCTACTGTCCCTCTTGAGAAGAACCCCGCAGAGATGTAAGTTTGTGGCGGTGTGCAAATGTGATAAACAAACAAACAAACAAACAAATAAATAAAATAAAGACGTATGCTCCAAACATTACCTTGAACATTACCTTCTTCTTCATGATCCTTACCGCACATTAAGATCATCAAGAGAGGTCCATCTCCATATACCGCCAGCTCATCTGGTGGTGACTCAGGAGTGGGCCTTCTCTATATTTGCTCCTGGGCTGTGGAATGCACTCCCATTTGTGACTTAACATCTTTTATTTATTGATTGATTGATTAAGTGCCATCAAGTCAGTGTTTCATTCTTAGCGACAGCATAGATAGATTCTCTCCAGGATGATCTGTCTTCAGCTTGGCCTTTAAGGTCTCTCAGTGACCTTTTAAGGTCTCTTGGCCTTTAAGGTCTCAGTCTTTCATCTTTACCAGCCTTTAAAAGAGCCCTTTAGACACATTTTTCCAGCCAGGCTTTTAATAATCTCTGAATGTTTTAATATTTTTAATTGCACATTTTTAAATTGTGGTAATCTTTGAATGTTTTAAATTTTAATTGTTTCATAATTGGTTTTATTTGGTTTTATCATGTTATTCGTAAACTGCCTAGAGCCTTTAGAATCAGGCAGTAGTCATGTTTATTTACGATCATAGACCAAAATTTACATACATAATAATACACGCAATATAGTAATAATATATACATAATATAACCAGGAACATGGACTCATCCTAATCAGCAATTTCCTGTTAGCATAATCTGATTTACCATCTGTTGTCTAGCCTTCTTAGCTGCCTCACAGAACTTAGCAACTTTAAATGTTACTTCCGCCTTCTGATCTGAGAGCAGATAGTTGACGTAAAATGCATCTGTATGCCCTGGGAAATCAGTCAGTAAGGAGGAAATATAACAAGTTCGTAAGTCACTATAAAAAAGACAGCGGAGTAAGATATGAAAGATAGACTCCTGTTCTCCAGCGCCACAAGGACATAGTCTCTGTTCTTTTGGGATCCCTCTAAATTTACCTTCTAATTCAGCTGAAGGTAGCACATTAAATCTGGCCAATGTAAACATCCTGCGATATTTAGTGATAGTAATCTTATCCAGGTAATTCGCAGGTTTAGTATTATACATTTGTAAACCTAGGAAAACTTCTTTAGAGATTAAAGATCGATCAGTCTGCATTTCCATATCATAGACCCGCTGCTTTAATATCAGTCTCGCGTGACAAAAACCCATTTCTAATAGACCATCCAGGCTAAAGCCATATAAACTTATTTGGCGAGATATTGACTGCTTCCAGCTAGAATTAAATTTATCAATTAAAATTAAGTGAGCAAGGCCTGTAGAAAAGAAAGACAATCTCAACCAGAAGCTGAGAATGGAAAACCACATCCGGGCTTCCATCTTAGGCATGCCAGTTTCCATCCTCAATATTACATTGGGAACACATCTAGGGATCTGTAGAATAGATCTCAGAAACTTTGTCTGAACTAGCTCTAGTGGAGTGCAGTTAGTATACGGGCCCAACTGCGACCCATAAAGCAACTGAGAGCAGGCTTTAGCTGTAAATAACTTAAGGGCAGCTGGTACAAATTGAGCCCCATCTTGGTGGAAATAAGATTGGATGGCCAATGCCGATTTACGTGCATTTTGGATAACATATTGCAGATGTGCTTGGCGTTTCGTAGAGGCCTGGAAAACAACCCCTAGATATTTAAAGGTCTTAACCTGTTCTAGTTTATGTCCAGCCAAAGACCATTTCAAGGTCTTTGGGTGTTTAGCAAAGGCCATAATTTTGTTCTTGCTATAATTGATTTCCAGAGTGTATTCATGGCAAAAATTAGCCAGAGAGCAAAGCGCTCTACGGAGGCCAACAGGAGTCCGAGATAAAATTACTGCATCATCTGCATAAAGCAAAATATTAACTTGTCTACTGGCCAATTTAGGTGGATGGAAAGATGGATTAGTAATAATATCCACAATGGGGTTAATATAATAATTGAAAAGAGCTGGGGCAAGTATACAGCCTTGCCTCACTCCTCGAAAGGTAGGAATTTCTTTAGTGAGGATTCCAGCTGAGCTACATCGAACCTTCAGACGTGAGTTCTTGAGGAGTTTCTATATTAAAAGTAGCAGACGTCAATCAATAGAGGAGTTAAACAGTCTTTCCCATAATTTATCTCTGGATATGGAGTCGAATGCTGATTTAAAATCCACAAAGGCAGCAAAAAGAGTGGAACGGGGTAGATTAGAATATTTCTCCGCTAGATGTTGTAAGACTAAAGCATGCTTAATAGTAGAATGATTGGCCCTAAAGCCTGCCTGCTCATCAGCCAGCACCTGCTCTTTGTCCATCCAGTCCTGGAATTTATTAAGTAGGTGAAATGCATACATTTTGCCAATAACATTAAGAAGGCTGATAGGGCGATAATTAGATGGCAAATGTCTTTGGCCTCTCTTGTATATAGGAATTACAATTGCCAACCCCCATTCACTAGGGGGCGAGGTCGTCTGATCAATAGCTGTAAACAAAGAGACTAATACCGGCAGCCACCAATCCATATTATTCTTGATGGCCTCTACTGGCAAATTATCTGAGCCAGGCGTCTTACCAGTTTTAAACTGATTCACTATTGAAACAATCTCTGTACATGTTACTGGGGTCCACTCAGGTAATAAGTTAGGGTCCAGTTCCTGTTCTATTTGTAAAAATGTTGTAGTTGCTCCCTCTCTGACATATAGAGCACGGAAATATTCAGTCCATTCTCCAACAGGTATATAAAAAGATGGCGGGGAAGGTCTGAATTTAGAAGAGAATGATACCGAAGACCAAAACAAAGACACGTTTTTAGCCTGTGCGGCACAGATAAGACGCTGCCAATCGAGCCTTTTGGCCTCCCCCTTTTTTTTTTTTTGCAAGTAAAATTTTATAAAATCTTTTTTTAACAATCAGATCTTGAGAAGTGACCTGATTAGAGTTAGATCGATAAAGATTGTAAGAGTTAATAAGATCCGTTTTTGCTGCACGGCATTCGTAATCAAACCACGGCTGGGAAAATCCAGCACGGGGCTTAGTGTTTTTAGAATTGTTAGCAGTTAAAATTGGGTAAAAAGCGCATACTAGATTATTATAATTTTCCATTAAAATATGACTATCTGTAGCATCTGTCATCTTAGCACGGTATTGCATGCAAGCCTCAGTCTTTAAGTGGTTAGTAACACGTTCATTTAACTGAGAAGTCCATTTAAGTCGTCTGGGCTGGATTGCATTAAATAACCCTAAATCATCAGGAGGTTCCACAATATCTTGATCAATAGTTTTCAAATGGAGTGTAACCGGGCAGTATATAAATAATATAATCCTCTTTAATAAAGAGCCAGGTGTCCGTCCGTGTCTCCCTCGCCTGTCGTGTGTCCGTGTCTCCCTCGGCTGTTCTGGGCATGCATGGAGTGCATGCCCAGAACACACCGAGGGAGACACGACCGCCAGCACCAGGTGGCCATGTTTGGACCGCTGGAAGCGGCGGCAAAGCAGCAACAGGAGGCGGCGGCGAATGGGTCCGATGCCGGCTGTGGCAGGCTGACAGGGCCCGATGGCGGTGGCGGCTGCGATGGGGGGGTGATGGCAGCGGCGATTGGGGCCCATGGCGGCCGTGGCAGAGCTGCCGCCGCGGTGGCCGCCGCCAGACAGGGTGAGGAGGTGGCGGGGGAAGCCGGTAAGGGAAGGCCGGCGGTGGCGGGCGGCCCTGGCCCGGCCGGGGAGACCGGCGGCGGCCCGGCCGGAGACTGGATCGCGGGGGGACAGAGGCGGTGGCGGGCTAAGCATCCATAACAGCAGTTTGGGCAGCAGCTTAGCACAGAGAGGAGCTCTGTTCGTGAGCTCCTCACTTCCACTTTGCGAATTATGTTTTTTCTATGCCCAACTGCCACGGGCTGGAGCGGGTAAGGTGGGCTCCGGCAGCTGGGTGGGCGGGTGGGCAATAGGCGGGGGCAACGGCCTTCTCATGGGCCATTTTGGCCCTTAATCAATTGGGGGGAGGAGCGGGGAAGGGGATTTTGGAAAGCTGGCAGGGCAGGTGAGCTGGCGGCAGAAGGACAGAGGGAGGAGGGGAAAATGAAAAAGAAAAAAAGAAAAAAACCCTCAAGACAGAGAGAGACAAACAGAAAGGTGGGGCGGGGGGAAAACACTTAAAGCCGGGAGAGAAAGCTAGCGCCCGTTATCATAACGGGCTAAAAAATACTAATATAATATAATATAATATAATATAATATAATATAATATAATAATCCAATCCATTTGTATTTCTTGGTCTTTAAAGTTACAGAGGGTAGAAAAACTATTTTCAGTGGCACCAACTTTTGTATATGTACATTTTACATTACATTCTGAATTATACAGTAGCATTGCTTCTTTGCTAAGGGAGTATGCTGTGAAGAAATGAGAAGGAATCTGAAGCTGTGGGAATTAATTATATCTTTCAATAGTAAGCATAGAAGATATAAAGGAATGCCTTGTATTTCCACTAGGTTTAATTCAATGAATGGTACCTTTCTTTCAACATTAAAAAACATACAGTATCTTAAAAATATGTAGGATATTTGTGATATGTTAAGTTCTGCAGCATCTGTGGAACTTCTCTTATTTGATTTGGCATTGCCACAAAGTGTAGACCAGTTTCTGCTGGCCGAAATCTCTGAGCTATGTATCAATAGGGCTGATTGGGGTCAAGGTACAGATAATACATATTTCTAAAACATAGCTCAGGATCGGAGCAACTATGCAACTATGCTTGACCTTTGACACTCAAATTTGAGAGTCATTTGATTTGAGCTTCAGATGTTATAGTGTCAAATTTCAAGCATAGTTGCAGTGTGTGTGTGTGAGAGAGAGAGAGAGAGAGAGATGAACATTTCACAGAGCACATTCTGCAGTGAGGCACAGGTAACAGTGTTTGCTTCTATGCTACTAATGTATAGTTCAGATGTGAAGCCACAAAATAATGGCACTAAAGCTTGGTTGTCAGAGAAAGACACAGAACTATTCATTAGCAGGCCAAATGCCAAGTTTATATCTGAATTTTAAAAGTAAAATGTCCCATTATTTTCAGTTTCCTTCCCATAATTCATTTTAACTTTATACTCAGGAGGAGACTTGTCAGGTGAACTTCAGCTTCCAGCCAGTTTGGCATGTATTTAGATTTTTTAATTGAACAAATATTTGTAAGGAAATATCTGTAATTCACTACAGAAATAAAAAGCATAGGGTTAGGGTATGATTGTCTTTTGTTTATTATTGATTAATACTTGTTATAATTTGGTGGGTCAAGCCAGATAACATAATTAAATGACTGACATTCAGAGCCAGGATGAACCAGGATGCAGTATGACGGGACCTCAAAATAACTGCACTGGTGCAGCAGAGAAGCAGCCATTTTTTATGCCCTCCCCTTCCCCAGGAAGCCCTTTGTGCCACCTAAACATATGTCATCAAGGGCTGCACAACCCAGTGCAGTTAGCTGGGAGTTCTGTCAGGATGCTCTCTTGCAGCGTCGGTGCATTCTTGCTCTGTATGTCAGCCAGCAATTGGAGGAAGTGATGGGCGGGATGAAAGATAACAAACTGAGACTGAATCCAGATAAGATGGAAGTATTTATTGTGTGGGATTGGAACTCGGGAGACGCGTTTGATCTGCTGGCTCTGGATGGGGTCACATTTCCCCAGAAGGAACAGGCACACAGTCTGGGGGTGCTTCTGGATCCAAATCTCTACCTGGTGTCCCAGGTTGAGGTGGTGTATCAGCTTCGGCCAGCTGCATCTGGTTCTTGATATGAACGAACTCAGAACAGTGGTACATATGCTGGTAACCTCCAGACTTGATAACTGCAATGCACTCTGTGTGGGGCTGCCTTTGAACATAGTCCAGAAACGGCAGTTGGTACAGAGTGCGGTGGCCAGATTGGTCTCTGGGTCATCTAGGAGAGACCATATTACTCCTGTGTTGAAAGACCTACACTGGCTGATGATATGTTTCCAGGCAAAATACAAGGTGCTGGTTATAACCTATAAAGCCCTAAACAATTTAGACCCTGGGTATTTAAAAGAACCACCAAGTCCACACATACATTTTAACTGAAGTTAAAGCTACCAGAGTTTGTAACTGTAGTGCACCCAAACGCATAAAACCGGAATTAAGCCTCAAACGTAAACTCCAGTTTCCCCTGACAAACGCCAATTGAGATCTGAGGTTTTCTTCAAGGTTTGCCACCGCTAACTACAGGTTTGCCGCCAAAGCATTATGCCCATAGGCAGGCTCATCCCTAACTGCAGTTAAGCACCCATTTCCAAACTCCAATCATAGAGGCGGTGGCGCAGACCCACCCAAGGATGCGGCTGCTCCATGCTTTCAGCACTTCTCACTGGCATCTGCTCAGAAAACCAGCCCCGCCCCTCCTGTCAGCCATGCTGCTATGGAGTTGCCAGGCTACAGGGATGCCAACACGCCCCATCTCAGACCGACTATCCTGTCAAGCTGCTTAGCCACTCAGGGCAAGCAGTCATGGGTGTCCACAAGCACAAACATCTAAAGTTGAAGCACAAGCAGAAAAACAAAAGCGGGAAGCTGAGAGGCAGACCCAAGCAGGGGAGCTGGAGCAGCCAAGTTCTATTGTTCACAAAGAAAGAGTGTCCCAGCCCCTTCCCCGGGGGGATTTTTGCTACCTAAGTCTTACTCATGTGAAGAACCATCCAGGGACTTGATCAGAATTCTCTTGTGTTGCATCTAGATATTGCCCTGCCATTACAGACCAGGACTGCCCTCTCTTGAGCGTGACAGGCGATGGAGGCACACATGCAGCCCTGAGGGCTGCAGATGCCCAGCTCGGATACGATATCCTTGCAAGCCTGGGGAAGGGTACCTCAGCAACACCTTTCCCTGTCTTGGTGGATGGTGGACTGCAGGATTGCAACCTGGGCAACCTGGCAGTCAGGTTGCCCCACAGCACATATGCATGGATGTCATCAAATGCGGCTTCATCAAACGCAGCTTGGCGGGGATAGCTGGAAATGCCATCTCCCCTCGCCTGGGGCTCACTGCAGTGGCTCATCTACATATGCCACAACAATGGCCCTGGAATGGGAACTTTGAATGGCTGGGAGGGTCTGCTCCGCAGCCCACTGCCCGCACTGTAAATACAAATAGTTTGTGTGAGGGTGCAATTGGAAGTGTCTGAAAGAAAGACCCCCAGAAGGGATTCTAGAGCAGCCAAGTGCTGGTTTTCACAGATAAAGGGTGTGGAAGGAGGGCCCAACCCCTTCCCCTTTTGGGGGTTCATGTCCACAGAGGCTAGCTCATGAGCAGGACAGGTCACTGAAGACAGTTTTGGGTCAGCTGAGATCCTTTTTCAAGGAAGCTGCCAGCCGCCCCTGGGCTCAGTGGCTGAGAATGAGAGTGATAGACCATGGGGACACCCCTGGATAGCTCATGAGATGGACTATCACAGTGGAGAGAAAAGAAGAGTTTTGCCTGGAAAGAGCAGAACTGATTCAAGAGGGCAATCCATCCCCTTCTCCACATAACACATCCCCCGCAAGAGCATCAGGCTATGGATGCTCTGGAAAGCACAAGGATGGTTTCTGGCTTGTGGCCATGGGGACTGATATCCAGTGGAACACATTCCTAGTCTTGGGAACCATGGGCAAGCTGCTGCGATATCATTTCCCCTTCGTGCCCGCACATCCATGTGTACAGGTGCACCCAGATGGCAAACCCACTTTCCAGTGTTGTCCAGGGAGCAGGAGGGCTCCCCTCCCCCATACATCTCCATGCCTGCAGATCTGCATGCAGTGGTAGGGCAGACTGGGAATTAGGAGTCTGGTATGGGCAGAAAGATTTGTTCCTGTGTCCATCCCTCCACCGACACTATGCACACACCAGAGAAAAGGGCATCTAGATTTCCTCTGGGTGCTTGCAGAGCCACACAGGGGAAGAGTGTGGGAAGGTTTGGGGGGATGTGCTCTATTTTTAAAAAAGAAACAACGGAGTAGTGGCGCCCTGCCACTTCCCCTGGTCTATGTGTTTACAGCCCCTTTTTACTCATGAGCAAGGCCTTGATTGCTCCTCATCAAAATATGATGATGGGTGTGGTGACAAAATGGCCACATGGATTATGCCTACTCACAAGCATGCCAGAGACTGATTTCCTGCTCCCGGAGATGGTGGTTGAGAAAACCAGTCCCCTGTCTCGCTGTCCACACGTGTGCACAGGTGCACCGTCACCAGCAGTCTCAGCAGGCCACCTGCTGATCAGGGGAGCAGAGGAAAGCGGCTTGTCCCACGATTCTCCACGCCCGCTCATCTGCATACTGCACACAGATGGACTGGACTCTGGAACTTTAAAACTTGAGTGAATGTGCTGTCCCGTTGGCCACCCCATGGCCGTGCACGCAGCCAGGCTATGGTACATGGGTTGTGGGCATGTTCTCCAGGGTGCGTGCAATGCTGAAGAGGGATTATGGGAGATGGGAGTTTTATTTTTCTTCTATTTTTCCACAAGGATAGTCAGGGTCCCCACTAGAGCAGGGCCCCCTTGGATTCCCTGGTGGCTAAGTGGCTGGCTCAGCTTGCAAGCTAGCAGCCCGTGGGTGGGATAACACATTAATAGGCTTAGGCCTATCCCCAATAGACTGGCCCTCTCACGAGATTGTTAGCCCTCTGGGCAACAAGCTGCTTACAGCAGCTTAGTGACATGTCTGGCTGCAATGCTCTGCTGGGGTCTCTGCTCGCGACATCTTCTCTGTGGGACAGACACACACACCCCCAGCATGCCCTACTTCATATGCATATCCCGTTCTGGAGAATGTGGGTTCTTCCATCTGCAAAGAAAGTGGGGATCCATGCCCCCAATCCCCCTGGGGATTAGCATTTGGGTGGTGATTTGGGGTGCAGGGGCCACTTGGGGAAAGGCAGTGCCATGGCTGGCAGAAATGGCTCTGGCTTCTTGGGGCATTTAAAGGGCTTCCAATGTGCTTCCCCTGCCAAGGGTGGGCGGGGCACTCCAAAAATGCACAATCCTGCTTGGCACGCTCCACTGGAGATCGTAGCCAATCACAGCCGAGCAGCTAACACAGCGACTCTTTGCCCACAGTCTGGCCATGGAGCTGGCTGGGGTTGGGCTGGGAGGCCAAGCGGCGGGGAGGGGCTCCCTTCTCTCTCTACTCCAGTGGACTCCAACAGTGGTCAATTGTACATCTGTGGTGCAAAAGGTGTTTGTAATTTTAACCGGTTAGTGTTAACTGCTGTTAATGTGTATGTCTGGAGCCAGCCACTGTCTTCTTTGATATGAAACCCACCACCCATTGAGATCATCAGGAGAAGTCAGTCTACAGTTCCCACCAGCTCGTCTGGTGGCTATTCAGGCAGGGATGTGCCTTCTCCATTGCTGCCCTGAGGCTTTGAAATGCACTCCCTGATTCAATAAGAACCTCCCCATCTCTGACAACTTTTAAAAAATGCAGTTAAGACACATTGGTTCACCCAGGTTTTTAATTAGATTTACAGTTTTAATAGTTTCAATATGTTAACCGTTAAATTGTTGTAAAGTTATAACCTTTTAATTTTGTTCTAATTTGTCTTGTCTTGTTGTACACCACCCAGAGACATCAGTTTGGGGTGGTATACAATTGTGTTAAAATATGAAATAAATAAGAAAAATCAACAATATAAATCAAATAAGCTATTCACAAGCGCAGGCAAAAACAGGCTAAGGAAGCCCAGCCCTGTTTTGCCTGTGCATGTGTACTGCCAGGATTGGGCCTCATCCCGGTGGCACTTCAGTGGGAAACCTGCCTCTGCAGCCACCCTCTAAAATGAGGTTAAGAGTGCAAGCGCTCTCTTAACCCTGTTTCTCCTTGCAGCCACAGCTGGTGAGCTGCAGGGATCCTGGGCAACTTCGGGGAGAGGAGGGGGGATCCCCATAATGCACCATGCACTTACGTGGTGCTTTATGAGAGCTCCAGAAGGAAGAGTGAGGCATCATAGCCCTGCGAGCTACCAGGAGCAGCTGGTAGTCATCTGGGCAGGTGATCCGCCCACCGAAGAAGGAGCCCCTGGTTGTCTGTGGGGAGGTAAGCTCTTTAATTCTTCCTCCCCACTAGCCTTCTTGCCCTTTCTCACTGCTCGTGATAAAGGGCTCAAAGTGTTTCCTAAAATATAGAATGCAGTTATTAAAAAAATTAGTAAAATGCTCCATATTAACTCTATCCTTTTAAACTTAGTCCAAAAACAGCACATGATCCAGTTTTCTGTTTGTGCGGTGCAGTGGTCTCTTGCAGCATCCTTCAGCACTGCCTCTCTTAGGCCATGTTTTAAAAAATTTACAGTTATATCCCGCTCCTCCTCCAAGCAGCCCAGAGTTATGCTTATAAACAGTACATTGTTATGTTTATCCTTTCAACCCTGTGAGGTAGGTTAGGCTGAGACCTAAGTGGCTGGCCCAGAGTCACCCAGTGAGCTTCATGGCTGAATGGGGATTTGAACTCGGGTCTTCCCAGTCCTAGTCCATCACTCTAACCTCTGTGCCATGCTGGCTCTCATGTAATGTGGAACTGCGGGTCCAGTGGACCCATGATTCCCCTCCTCCTCCCCCCGTCTCAATCTGACCGTAATGGAAAGCTCCCTCTTTGCAGTCAGCGAGACTACAGACAGGAGGGGGAACTGGCTGTGCAGGCTTCCTTCTTTCATGAAGGACAGCCTGCACAGCCAATGGCATCCAGGTTGAGGTAGGAGCTTCCTCCCTCAACTTCTGGCTGGAGTTAACGCAGGCTGTGTTTCTCAATTTGCATGTAATGCCAGCTGCATTGAACTGTGGGTTGGATTGGTGAAACTCACTACAACTCAAGGGTACAAATTGCAGTTTGGAGAGCGGAACCTTGGTTCATTGTCTGAACTAAACCACAGTTCCGGGAGCCCAGTCTACTTTTGGATGCAACGATCTGGTAAACTCTGGCCCCTTCAACTCCAGTTCTGCATTATGTTTGAATGCAGCCTTAGTATTTATGGGGCTATGGTTTCAGGTGATTTGCTCACATCCAGTCCTCAAACATGATCTAACAGAAAGAACCAACATTGCCAGTGGTAGAGCTGGGACATGGCACTGCATAAATGCCATCTGTGATGCTAGAATTTGAGCTGCTGATGTACTGTATTCTGATTCATGGGATCAAGTTCTAGTTTTTCTCATGTCTTAGATTTTTTTCCAGTTACACTGAGTTATGACTAGTACAGAGATGGTAATTTTAATGCTGCCACATATTCCTCCTCAATGTTAAGGGGAGGTGAATAATAGCTTTACTAATGTAATTATATCTATGTGTGACCTTCTACACCATGGATAATGAAGCATTCCTGGTTCATCTGCAGACAGTGGCAGGAACATGTAGAAATCAAGCTGTGTTTACCTTTCCTGCCTGCAAGTTCTTTCTATCAAATAATTCTTAAGGTTTTCTGGGGAGTATATAACCCATAGGGACTCACAGATCAACATTCTTTGGTCTGACTTTTATGTCAGACCTACCAAGGGATGCTATAAAATCTGATCACCAAGAGGAATTATATTTTCACTGAAACTTTGGAAATTATTGGAGCTTTTGCCCTCAAGTAATGAACTTCATAAAACGAGCAGGGAGACAAGCAAGATGCTGAGATAATAAAGTGCTAGCCAACCTGAAAATAAAATGCTGGTCAAGTTACTGTTGTTTTATTAACATCTTAATAGTACGCTTGTGGCTTCTTCCTACAAGCTGCAGCACTGAGACTGTAGCTGATAGGGCTGTTAATGGATCCCAGTTCAAGCATGAGGGAAAAATTAGCCCTCTCACACCAATCTGGCTTTATACCAAGGCATTGCCTGACTTTTCCTACAATGGCTTATGAAGGCAAATATCTATTAGTGAAGATAAAGACTGTTCACAAATGTAATGATGATATATATCCACAAAGATTGGCCTGGATCCTAACATGGCCTTAAAGTATGTGAGCAGAAAACTCTGCTTATGCAAAGTGGAGGGGGGGGATTTCTGCTTCCTGCTTCAGCCCTCCCCATCATGGCACATGCCATTGTGTTAGAAAAGGTATATAATTAAGGAGATTTTCAGGGGCCTGAAGAGGAAAGGGGTGGTGGCAGAATCTTATTTTGAAGACTTTCAAAGGGATGTTAAAATCCAAGACATTGTTTTTCTTCATATAAGTTATTTGTAAGTTGGATTTTTAAAACTGAGTCATTTATTTATTCTAGACTTGTACATTCTGCCTTTCATTCAGGATTCCAAAGGGGCTTACAAGAAGAAGTCTAAAATACAGTAAGAAAATTAAAAAGCAAAATTAGAATTAAAAACACCAATTCCATGTCAGCCATCGAACATTGGTTACTTATGAGAAAAGTAACCAATGTTTGACTGCTGGCATGAAACATGTTTTAAATTCTAATTTTGCTTTTTAATTTTCTTACTGTATTTTAGACTTCTTCTTGTACGCCACTTTGGAATCCTGAATTCCAAAGAAATAATCATGTGACCTGGGCAGCCCATGTGATGTGTGCCTGCTGTGACATGGATCCTCCTTACAGATCTGCTGCTTTATCTCCAGATGTAATGAATCATGGGTTCTAACCATCTTTAACGTTCCGTTATTCAATTCTCCATAAACTTAGATTGTTAAAACCTTAAAGACAGCACCATCGTAATAACAACCCTCTGAATGATTAAAAAGCATGACTTGCTTTGGCAAGAAGACCTCCATAGAAAGCAAATACAACTCAACAGTAAAGGCTTTCCTAACAAGCCCAATGATCTTACCACTTTACAAGTAGAACCTGAACAAAGCTTTTGCTGTTTATATAGAAAAATGGGAGAGAACTAGGAACACAGTTCATTGGAAAGAGTTAGCTAAGATTCTAAGGCACACTAGGCCTAGTCCACATAGTTAAGAAGCAGAAAGCAGGACCTAGGTGCAAAGGCACATTAGTTGCAGTGATTAGGCCTTGCCATGAATGCAATACTATAGAACTTGGTTGCTCATTGCAGATAAAGATCTTGTTCACACATTCATCCAAATCTAGATTAAATGTGGGTAAGTAACATGGACTTGATTGGATGAACCTATGCCAAGGTGGGAATCTTGGACCATAAACCACCTTGGCATGGGTTGACACAATCACTTTCATGTTCATGGTGTAGTGGCTAGAGTGCTTGACTTGGACCGGGGAGACCCGAGTTCAAATCCCCATTCAGCTGGGTGACTCTGAGCCAGTCACTTCTCTCTCAGACTAACCTACTCTACAGGGTTGTTGTGAGGAGAAACCTAAGTATGTAGTATACCGCTTTGGACTCCTTGGAGGAAGAGCAGGATATAAAATGTATAAGTAAGTAAGTAAGTAAATTCATAGCCCACATTAAACCGACATTCATACAATTGTATGAACAAGGCCAAAGTGTATTGAGTATTCCTTCCTTCTGAAGTGAACTGGCTCAAGTATTTCAGTGGTTTAGTGGGCTTTTTGGTCCTAACTGGGTAGTAAACTGGGGTGACCTCATTAAATCTCTGCATATTGTAAAATATGCTTTGTCAGACAAACCAGTAATCCAAATCCCTTAAATTTCAGTAAGCTTAGGTCATTTCATATCCACTAATGAAGGGGGGAGTGAAAAAAGAATTGATTTTGTTTTTGGACAGTAACATTAAGGGAAGTCAAAGAATGAAATTCTTTTGATGTTGAAATGAATAACAATTACAGCAGGGAGCTTAATCTTTTTAAAGCACATTTACATGGAAAATGAATTTATAACAAGCTGTTGAGCCCCAGAGGATGCAATAAATGATTGCTTTCTGCCAGTTTTAGATGCTTTCTCACCCTCCACTGCCTTCCACATCCAAAACTCATGATAAAGTGTCTCTAATGTTAGAAAAAGTGTATTTTAATAAAGAGAATATTAAACATAGTGCATGGGTATCAAAGGAAAACATTTTGTTGTAAATTGGCTTCCCTTGTTAGCTGGAGAACAAAGAATAGCTATAATAATTCATGAAAATGACCTCTCCAAGCAACGATTCATTTCAAGCACCCCAAATGGGTGTTGAGATCAAAAGGTGAGCTCCATTATTGTCAGATGTTTTGCAGGCAGTTCTCATTTGGTCTGACAAAGAGGTATTCATGATCAGAGTGTAAAAGTACTACTTTACCCATCCTCCCTTGAAGAAGGCCCTCCTTCATCACATCTTGCTGTTAGCTGGGTATGCAGAAGACACTTCTGAAAATTTTCCCATCATTATGTATATTTTATGTTTCAATTTATAACCAACTTCCACGTGTATGTGATGCAACCAGTATAAAGTGGAAAAGATAAATGAGTGTGTATGAGGAAACTGAATAAAGTCTAGGCTTAACCTTTGATTCATTATTTCCTTTTGATCTCCATTCATTCTACCAAGAGCACATCACTTTCATCAACAATATCTGCTGTTCCTTCTGCTGTTACCTGCCTGCTTTTGCTTCCCCTGTGGGGCTGCAGCCTCAGGTCAACATCTGTGGGAAGTATGGGCAGGACTGGGACCAGCCCCTGAGTGACTCAGCTGTTCCTCGGGTCATCTGCTAAGTTTTCGGCTTTATAGGAAGGCTCCTTGTGGCGGCACGCCCACCACAGGCAGGGTTGCTACTGAAGGGGTGAAAACAAAGGGAGTAGCCCCTTTGGGGGAGCCACCTTGGGGGAGAACGAGGGTGAGGGTTGGAGGGCTTCTGTTTAACTAGTTTTAAGCTGTTTTAGACTTGGGCTGAAGTTGTTGTAATGTGTTTTGGTTTGTCTGGAGATGGGGGGACAGGGGGCACCCTCGTTGACTATGGGGCAGCTATCCCAGTGGTGGTGGGGAATAGAAGAAGTAATGTTGGCAGGTCAGTGGGCCATTCCAGGGGAAGGGTAGTCAGAAATTTAATAGCTGTCTCCCCTTCCGGCTTTCCTGCCAGCTCTTTGACCTCGGGGAGCACTGCCAACAACCCACACAGCTTTTCCCTGCTCCTCTGTAATGCCAGGTCAGTCCAAAATAAATCTGAACTCATCCATGATTTGCTTATGCATGAAGAGGCTGACCTGACCTAGTATGTATTACCGAGACTTGGTTGGGGGAGGCTAGTGGTCCAGTTTGGTCCCAGCTTCTCCCTCTAGGATATTCTGTAGAGGAGCAGGTGAGGGGACGTGGGCGGGGAGGTGGGGTGGCTGTGGTCTATAGGGATAACATCTCCCTTACCAGGGTCCCTGTCAGGTTATCAGATCATATTGAATGTGTGTACCTGAGTTGGGGGACCAGGGATAGATTGGGACTTCTATTGGTGTACCAATTGACCCGCTGCCCAGCAGAACCCCTTACCGAGCTCACAGACTTGGTCACAGAACTCACGTTGGAGCCTCCCAGACTCTTGGTGCTGGGGGACTTCAATGTTCACTTTGGGACCAATCTGTCTGGGGTAGCTCAGGAGTTCATAGCAGTCATGAGAACTATGGGCCTATCCCAAGTGGTCTCTGGACCAATGCATATTGCAGGTCACACGCTTGATTTGGTATTTTACTCTGATCAGGGTGGTGTTCCGTGGGTGGGGACTCCTGTGATTTCCCCATTGTCATGGATGGACCACCATCTGGTTAAGGTTGGACTTACAACCACTTCCCAACTCTGCAGGGGCGAGGGGCCCATTAGGATGGTCCGCCCAAACAGGTTATTGGATCCACTAAGATTCCAAGAAGCCTTGGAGGGATGTAATGTTGGCTTTGCTGGTGATCCTGTTGATGCCCTGGTTGAGAATTGGAACAACTTGCTCACCAGGGCAGTAGACACGATTGCTCCCCAGTGTCCCCTCCAACCCGCTTCAAATTTGTCCCCTTGGTATACGGAAGATCTACTGGGCTGAAGGGGCAAGATAGGCAGCTGGAGCACAAGTGGAGAAAGACTTGACTTGAATCCGACAGACTGCAACATAGAGCACATCTAAAGATCTATGCTCAGGCAACACATGCAGCAAAGAGGCGGTTCTTTTCTGCCTGTATTGCCTCTGTGAGTTCACGTCCAGCGGAGTTGTTCAGGGTTGTGAGGGGATTACTATCTGCCCCCCCCCCGAACCAGAATTTGGAGTCATCAGTTACCTGCTGTAATGTGTTTAAAGAGTTTTTCACAGATAAAATCTCTTGGATTCGGGCCGACCTAGATGGAGACTCCACAATTAATTTGATGTCTGAGCTGGAGGTGCCCAATGACTCATCTTATGTGATTCGACTGGATCAGTTTCAGTTTGTTACTCCTGAGGAGCTGCTTGGAGTGGTGAGGCCTACCACTTGTCCACTTGACCCTTGTCCAACATGGCTTGTTTGATCTAGTAGGGAGGTTGTTGTAGACAGCTTGGTGGAAATCATAAATGCTTATCTGAGGGAGGGCAGGATGCCTCCTTGTCTTAAGGAGGCAATCATTAGACCTCTTCTAAAGAAGCCTGCATTAGATCCCTCAGAGCTGAGCAATTATAGGCCTGTTTCCAACCTCCCATGGCTGGGCAAGGTAATTGAGAAGGTGGTGGCCTCTCAGCTCCAGGCGGTCTTGGAGGAAACTGATTATCTAGACCCATTTCATACTGGTTTTGGGGTGGGCTACGGGGTGGAGACTGCTTTGGTCAGCCTGATGGATGATCTCCAATTGGCAGTTGACAGAGGAAGTATGACTCTGTTGATCCTTTTGGATCTCTCGGCAGCTTTTGATACTATCGGCCAGAGTATCCTTCTGGAGCATCTGAGGGGGTTGGGGATGGGAGGCACTGTTTTACAGTGGTTTCGCTTCTCCCTCTCAGATAGATTCCAGATGGTGTTGATTGGAGACTGTTGCTCTTCAAAATCTGAACTTAAGTATGGTATCCCTCAAGGCTCTGTATTGTCTCCCATGTAACATCTACATGAAACCGCTGGGAGAGATCATCAGGAGATTTGGTGCAGGGTGCTATCAGTATGCTGATGACACCCAAATCTACTTCTCCATGTAACATCCACCGGGGCCGGGGGTGGGGGGGCTAAATGCCTGTCTGGAAGAGGTAATGGGCTGGATTAGGGATAACAAACTGAGACTGAATCCAGATAAGACAGAGGTACTTATTGTGTAGGGTCAGAACTCTCGAGATGATTTTGATCTGCCTGTTCTAGATGGGGTCACACTTCCCCAACAGGAACAGGTTTGCAGTCTGGGAGTACTTCTGGATTCACCCCTCTCCCTGGTTTCTCAGGTTAAGGCAGTGGCCAGGGGTGCTTTCTATCAGCTCCGGCTGATACGCCAGCTGCACCCATTTCTCGAGATCAATGACTTCAGAACTGTGGTACATCTGTTGGAGACCTCCAGACTTGACTTTTGTAATGCGCTCTAGGTAGGGCTGCCTTTGTATGTAGTCCGGAAACTTCAGTTGGTTCAGAACGCAGCAGCCAGGTTGGTCTCTGGGTCATCTCGGAGAGACCATGTTAGCCCTTTACTGATGGAGTTACACTGGGTGCCAGTAGTTTTCCGGATAAAATACTAGGGGTGTGCATTTTTGAATTTTCTTGTTTCGATTTGTATCCGAATCGAAACACCCCCATTTTGTTTGTACCCAAATTTTCTGAATCTGAATCAGCCCTGTTTTGTTTTGTAGCCAAATTTTCTGAATCTGAATCAGAATCGATTTGGATTTTTAAAAAGGCTCCCAGGGCAAAAAGAGTGGGGGTGGTGGTAGTGACCAATGGGTGGAAGCTAGCAGCCAAATTTCAAAGGAATTAGGCAAAGGGCTGATATTTTGTGAATTTTTTAAGTTTACACATCTTTAAGAATTTTCCCATAGGGAATAATGGAGATTCCAGCAAATGTATCACTCCAGATCAAGGGGAAAGGGATGACCCAGAGCGGAGTGTGGTGGGTGGTAGTGCCCAATGGGGGCAAGGAAACTTCCAGAATTCTCTCAAAAGAATTGGGCAAAGGGCTGATCTTTTGTGATTTGATGAAGTTTACGTGTCTAAGATTTCTCCCATAGGGAATAATGGAGGTTTAGGTTTCAGCAGCCCCATAATTCCACTTGGGGGGCACTGGGGTTGCCCAGAGTGAGGGGTTGTGTAGTGCACATAGGGTGCCAACCACCCCCATACCCTCAAGCCCGTGGGGTACTGGGTTTTGTTGTTTCTGAGGTGTTCATTGTAGATTCTCTGGTAGCATATGAGATTTTCAGTGAAAAACAAGAATCCACTCTCATATGCTACCAGAAAATCTACACTCAGAACACCACAGAATCAACAGAACCCAGCACCCCATGGGTTAGCAATCCTTCCCCTGGCCAATGTGGGGTCAGTAAAGAGTGGCAAGAAGCAAAAGAGCCAATGCGGAACAAGGAGGGAATTGTCAGGTCACTGATCAGAAGGCTGGAAGGGTGGGAAATTCAAAGAGATGTCAAACACAAAATGGAGACTAACTCAGAGATCACCACAAAATGGAGGTCCGAAACAACAAAATGTTTTGTAGCTGAAACAGGGGCGTTTTGTTTTGTATACAAAACTTTTGGATCTGGGAAATGGGTGTTTTGCCTTGTCTACAAAAAACCCGAAACAGGCTGTTTTGGGTACAAAACGTTTTTTATCCGAAACGTTTCGCACATCCCTATAAAATACGAAGTGCTAGTTATATCTTACAAAGCCCTAAACGGCTTAGGCCCTAGGTATCTAAGAGAGCATCTTCTTCATTATGAGCCCCACATGTATTCTACATCAATTATCTGCTCTCAGATCAGAAGGAGGAAGTAACAATTAAAGCTGCTAAGTTATGTGAGGCAGCTAAGAATGTTAGACAACAGAAGTTAAACCAGATTATGTAAATTGGAAACTACTGATCAGGATGAGATAATATTGGATCTTTGAATATATTATTATTATATTATATGAGTATTATTATGTATCCTTTAAATTTTGGTCTATGACCGCAAATAAACATGATGATGATGATGATTATGAGCCCCCCCGCCCATTGAGGTCATCTGAGGAGGTCCGTTTCCGGTTACCGCCAACCCGTTTGGTGGCTACACGGAGAGGGGCCTTCTCAGTTGCTGCCCCGAGATTGTGGAATGCGCTCCCTGCTGAGATACAATCCTCCCCATCTGTGGCAATTTTCAAAAAACACCTGAAAACCCATCTTTTCACCCAAGCTTTCTCAGCTTCCTAAATTTTGTGGGTTTTAATATTTGGTCTATTTTAAAATTCAAAACCCGATTTCGGGGTTTTTAATAACTGTAATTGTTTAATTGTTGATTTAAAATGTTTTTAAATTGTTAATTGTTCTATTGTTTTTTATTTGTTTTAGCTCTTTACTGTTTTAGTGTTTTGTTTAATTGTAAACCACCCTGAGCCATTTTGGAAGGGTGGTATACAAATCAAATAAATAATAATAATACATATATACATACATATATACAAGTTATCTGTAATCAAAAATTGGTGGGAGCATCAAATTGAAAAAGTTGTAGAAAATGAAGATGCAAAAATATTATGGGACTTCTGACTACAAACAGACAAACTTCTGCCACACAATACACCAGATATAACTGCAGTCAAGAAGAAAGAAAAACAAGTAAAAATAATCAACATAGCAAAATTTATTTATTTATATGTTTGTTTGATTTCTATACCGCCCTTCCAAAAATGGCTCAGGGCGGTTTACACAGAGAAATAACAAATAAAGAAAAGATGGATCCCTGTCCCCAAAGGGCTCACAATCTAAAAAGAAACATGAGATAGACACCAGCAACTGTCACTGGAGGTACTGTGCTGCGGGTGGATAGGGCCAGTTACTCTCCCCCTGCTAAATAAAGAGAATCACCAGATTAAAAGGTGCCTCTTTGCCAAGTTAGCAGGGGTTAGCAATACCAGGGGATAGCAGAATAGAAGAAAAAGAAATAGAAAAAATAACAAAATACAAAGGTCTACAAATTGAAATTGAAAGGCTGTGGCAGAAAAAGACCCAAATAATCCCAGTGGTAATTGGTGCCCTGGGTGCAGTTCCAAAAGACCTTGAAGAGCACCTCAACACCACAGGGGCCACAGAAATCACCATCAGCCAATTACAAAAAGCAACTTTACTGGGAACAGCCTATATTCTGCGACAATATCTATAATAACAGCGACAACATTGATAATAATATCCAGCCATCCCAGGTCCTTCGGGAGGACTTGATGTCTGTATAAAACAAACCAGTCAATAACACCTGTCTGACTGTGTAAACAACAACAACAATAATATTAGCCTTCTTCAGACATTATGGTTGTCTCATGTCTGGCTCTACCCAGGCTAGGATGGCCCTACCCTTAACTGCGTCATGAAAAGCTCCGGGATTTGTGCCGATCCTAGCACTCAACAACCAGGTAGCCTGGATTTTTTATCCAGGAAAATCGTGTATTAGTAGGGTATGCGCGCATCCTTCTACCCCACTACCCTGTCTGGAATGCAGCCAGCGTTTCTCTTCTGAGCAGGTTAGGAGCAGGCAAATGGCTCAAAGGTTAGGTCAAGACATCAATACAAATAAAGAATCCACAACACATAAAAATTCCTAAAAATTCACCTGTTTGCCCAATTCCTTTGGGGGGTTGGGGGGTAGTTGGCAGCCATGGGGCCCTACCACCCAACTCATTTTGGTGTCCCCAGGCACTATCCCTGGAGAATTATGGGCCACTTTGAATCCCCATTATTCCCTATGGCAGAAATAATAATTAAAACAACCAAAATCCAGCACTAACATTGCCAAACTCAGTAAAAACTAAAAAAATCTTTAAAAATCACCTGATTGTCCTACTGCATTGTGGGTTGGGAGGTAGGCAGCACCCATGGTGCCCGGTCACCCAACCCACTTGGATGCCCTCAGCCTTGAAAATTTGCCAATTCAATGCACATTTGAATAGAATCAAATCAAATTTGAATGGAATCGACCCAGATTCAAGGCTAGCACATTTGCACTTGAATCAAATCAGGCTGATTCAATTTAAATTTCAATCAAATTGCAAAATGTGATTCATGCACATCCCTACTACAGATTCAAACTCTGGCAGGATTAAAATATGTTTGTTAACAGGACTCCAAACCTCTGTCATACACCTTCAAAAGCTATCAACTGATACAGGGGAAATAAGGAAATGATATGTGTCCTCTCTAAGACAGCCTTTTAAATACAATTATCTAGATGGCCAATATTTAATTCTTGTGGCCAGTATTTAACTGTGAGAAAGGAAGAATCAAGTTTGCAGTACTTCATATTCAAAGCATTATTTATAATTAGCTTTACATTTTCCAAATGTTTCCATTGTTAAAATAGGGGCTGTACTATTTCCTGTTTGTAAACTGCTGCTGATGTACTCAAAAGATGAAGAGTAATAATGAGTTCATTTGATTAGAAATGGGGCCGTTAATGTTGTGACTCCTTATTTTTCCAACAGCTGGAAAATAGGCTCTTAAAGGCTTAGAATGAAAGGATACCACATATAAAGCTGTTTTTGAAAATGTGTGACTACACTGGCTCAATTAGCAGATGGCTGTATCACAATTTGGCTGTTTCTAAGACCATCTAAATGTATAAGTGTGTGTGTTTGTGTGTGTGTATGTGCATGTATATATATATATTGCTTGATAAAACTGAAAACCACTGTACACAAGAATTCTCTGAACAGACTGCAAATATCATAGAAAGATACAGCATCTAAATTTTGCCTCTGTTTTCAGTTGTATTTTTTTCTAACAAGCTTTTTTTTAAAAAAAACAGAATGTTAGAGAACAGTGTATATAGTACCCACAGCTGGATAGAATAGTCAGTTGTGAATCTCATCATCAAGTCGGACTTAGAAATGAATCTACAGTAACAAAGCATCTTCTGCACAAGAATCAATGAAATAACTCACCAGCCAAAATGATTAGTCACTGGATGGGCAAATAGTATGCTCTCAGATTCAAATGCTCAGGTTTTTTTTTCAAGTGATCTATACACAAAAGCCAAATCAATCGTGAAAAAAGCACTCATCCTCTGCCATTTTAACAACAACAACAACAATAATAATAATAATAATAATGTATTCATTTAACACATGTATATACTGTTCCATATAAAATCTCAGGGTGGTTTACAGTTTAAATAAGCAGCATGTTTAATTACCAAAACATTCTTACAAGAGAGTTATATTGTTAGCTTTGCAACTGCCCCGGAGAGAGGAAGGCAAGCAAGGGATGGGCCTGGGCCTGTCAGTGGCCTGAGGGGAACGAGTGGCCATGGCGGTGTTGATACCAAGGAAGGTCCTGGTCAACCACTGCTGCTGCTGCTGCTGCTCCTGTGGGGAGGAGCAGGAGCTGAGCTTGGGTGAGGGTGGTGAGGTCTCTGGGGATAGGGGGCTACAACTTGGCCAATAGGTGCCAGCAATGCTGCAAGAGGTTTGAGTGCCAGCAGTGCGACCAAGAGGGTTGAGGGGGATGGAGTAAAGGGATGAAGGAATGAGCAAGAGGGGTGAGGGGGATGGAAGCAACGGGATGTTGGAGGAGCAGCAGCAGCAGGAGTGCGGCTCAGGTGAGGGTGGAGAGATCTCTGAGGTGAGGGGGGCTGTGGCAGGGGGTGAGGGAAGCAATCGTGTATTAGTGCGCAGATGCTCTGCATGGGTTAAGCTAGTATCAATGAATTCTGAAAAATTGTGCTTAACTTTAATCGGTGGGACCACTGGCATAACTAGGGAAGAGGGGGCTTGTGTTTGCTGCCCCAGAGCCCCTCCCAGCAGCATGCAAATGGTCCCTGATCCTCTTCAGCAGCCTCCTTAGCAGTGGCACTGCCACCTTTCCTCTTGCCACCTGTGCTGATTGGCATCCTGGCAGCAGCTCAGGCACTGCTCTCCTCCTTCCAAGAGGTCCTGAAGACAGCTGGGAATGCAGTACATCCATGCATCCTGATGACACAGGGTGCATGCACACCTTCCATTCCCAGCTTGTTCCACCCCTGAATGGGACTTAAGTATACATGTATTCAGTAAAATGCCCGGCTCTGTCTCTCTTAGGCCTTGTACTGTTAGATGTTTTTATATTAAAAATTAGGTAATGACATGAGGCTGGGGGTGGGAGAGAAACACCTAAAAATATAATCAAGATTCAAAATAATCTGGACAGGCTCAAACATTGGGCCTAGATGAAGTTTGACGAAGATAAGAGTAATTGAGGGAAGAAAAATCAATGCACAACTGTAGGCTTGGTGGCAGCAATACATGTACATATATACACTGGGCAGATTGTAGACTTGGGTTGCAGTACTTATTTTATTTACATGTTCATGTACTTAGGTAGTTGAACCCACAATGAGGTTAGGTATTTATATGGGGATAGCATCCCTAGCCATTCATGTAATCACAGCTCTCCTTTTCAAAATCACCAAAATAATGGAGATGACTGGTATTGTTCCCTTGAAAGTGGCTTAATTTTTTAAAAAACTTATCTATTTGGTGATTTATCTAAGGACATGATTGCATGCATACCACCTGGGTATTGTCACCTTAAATCTTCCACCTTTTGCCACCTTAATTTTGTGTACTTGTTGAATCCAAAGGACAAATACATCGTGTTGGTGCATCTCACATATCTTTCAACCCAAGTGAAATTTAATGGTTATGTTACAACCCTAAGTAAACAGGATGGATAATGGAAACATAAATGCTGACACAACCTTAACTATAATCATAATAATAATAGCGTGAACGTCTTCAATAATACGGAATGTTTTTATTGCATCCTTCACCAAGTAATTTAGATTAAATGTTTCTGGAGAGATAAATCAAAGACAACATTATGATTATATTCTTATTTGGTTTAATGCATCCTGGAAGTTTAAAAAACATAAATGTAGGTAACGCTAGTGTATTTAACACTTAGTTCATTGAAGCATTAAATGTTATAAAAAGTGACCTTCAATGCTGTCAAATATGCAGAAATAAAATAGAGGTTTTTCATGAACGTTTATCAGGTGAAAATGAGTTGTTAATCTGGACCTGTTGGTGCAATCATGCAGTCAAACCTTTGGTTATTTGTTTCTGGATGACAGCTCCTGTACTCTGCAGAAGGCAGCAGAACTGAAAAGAGAGTACAGACAACATGAACCAAAATAAGGGTTAGTGTAGATTGCTGTAACTCAATTGAAATTAGTGAACAAACAATGCAGTGTTTTGAACAAAGAATTTCTGAGGAACCCCCTATATTCCCAAATCAATCATTCTCTTTTCTTTAATTGGCATTAGGTACATGAACATCAGCTAAATTCTAGGGAAATGTCTGCCTTCCAAATTGCAAAACAGAAAATTCAGTTTGTACAAATGATTAAGAAAAAAGATGATTTTTTAAAAAATGTTAACGTCACACTATAATTTGGAAATTAAAACATCTTTTGCTAGGATGCCTTGTTTTAAAGAACAGTTACTTCGATAGTAAGTTCTCAGATGTACTAAAATGTGCTAACAATTTTCTGTGCATGCAGAAAAATAATTTGGACTCCCTTACACACTGTTAGATGTGGCTTATTAGTCAAGATATTTGTGGCCCAATTCTATGAGCACTGCATTCATCCAGCTGACTGTTGCATTCTATCTAGCAATCTTTAGGTTTTCTTTATGAAAGGTTTGGCCCTGTGGGGATCCTTTAGAGTGTGTGGGGTGGGTGGAGCAAGAAAGGAAAGGGAGGGAAAGGAGGAAAATAGAGTTGTTTCTAAATAAAGCTTAGTTAAACAAACATAAGATTGCTTTCTGTTTATGGAGCAAGCAGCTATAAAACATTTGGCGATGAGATTTTGAACCAGCTAAGCATGTGACCTGCAAAGCTTGTGAAGGTTCCTGCATCTTCATTTCATTGCATTACTAGGCCTACATTCCTGAACTGCTGCATTCTACTATTACTAGGGATGTGCAAACAGGATCGATGTTAAACAGGTTCAACATTGAACCTGTTTGGTTCAATGTTCTGATATCAAACCAACCCCGCCCCGTTCAGTTCGGTATCAGACCGAACCCCACCCTGGCCATTCAGAGCGGGGGTGTGTGTGTGTGTGTGTGTGTGTGTGTGTGTATATATATATATATATATATATATATATATATATATATATATATATATATAAATAACTCACCCCCTCTGAGGGCTTCTTTGAAGGTGGTCTCCAGAGCTCCCTCATCACTGGCCTCCAAAAGCATCCAGTCTAGGTGCTCTTCAGCCTGTTCCAAGCCTACCCTACATGGCTATGGCCATTTTGGAGGGTTCAATTTATTTTTTTAAAAAGATTGCAACCCCCCCCCCCCCCACCGAACTGGAGGGTTCAAGGGGTGCAGAAGTGAACTGGTCTGGTTTGGGTGCAGTTTGGACTTGAACCAGACTGGGCCAGCCACTTTTGTGCACATCCCTAACTATTGCTGCTGCTGATAGTTTCTCCAGCTTCCTGACCTGCACAGCCTCTGAAAGTACTTTTTCCTTAAAAATCCTAGATTCTGATGTTCACTGTATGCCCACTACAGCATGGTTCAGATCCCACCACCACTTTTTTTTTTGTCCACCCCAAAAGAACCTGCTCTTTCCTGGAAACAATGGAGGTCCGATTGCTGCAATTACCTCCTCATAAAGATGTGCAGAACGTTCCAAGTTTGGAACATTCTGATGCAAAATGGGCCATTTTGCATGTTCTGAACTCAGAACAAAATACCCTACTAATGAAGCACACAACAATCCTGTTCCAAGTCAGAGAGTTCTGAACACCATGTTTTCCTGTTTTGGCACTGGCTTCCAAATGGCCTTCAATCTCTTTGATTCTTCATTGGCTTGTTATACAAATCAAGCTGATTTGTATGATGACAAGCCTGCATAAAAGCAAAGAGATTTATTTATTTATTTATTTATTTATTTATTTATTTATTTATTTAACGTATTTTTATACCACCCAAAACTCACGTCTCTGGGCAGTTTACAATTTCAAGCCAATCAGAAGCCAGTGACAAAAACCGGGAAACAGCCCGCCAAAATGGCACTTGGAACTCTTGGAACAATCAAAATGTTCCAAGCTTGTTCCATTGGAACAACCAATTTGCCCGGTTGTTCTGATGGAATGTTTGAAGGATTTGTGTTTGGTTCCAAGCTCAGAACGGAATGTAAATCACATTCTGTGCACATCCCTACCTCCTCGCTATACAGACTCCGGATTTTACCCCAGGAAAGCAGGCTATATTGCTTCACTGCCTGTACCCTGAAGGCCAGAGAATTTATACTTTTCACATTTCATATCAACTGGGAAGGGGATGCCAACCATTGTGAAGATGCTCTTCAGGCCTTGGGTGATTATTTCAACCCTACTATGAATGTTATTGCTGAACATTACAAGTTCTATTCTAGATTCTACCTACCTGGTTAATTTATCGATCAATATGTCACAATATTTTGCACCTTAAGTGTAACCTGTGAGTTTGCCAAGTCTACTGATTAAATAATCAGGGATCAGATTGTTATGAAAACAAACTGCTCCAAAATGCATGAAAAGCTGCTAGTGGAGTGGGAACTTACCTTGGATAAAGTTGTAGAGATGGCTAGGTGTATTGGGTGTAGGCTAGTGTTTCTTATTTCAATTACATTGCAGATAAACTATAATAGAACAGTATCCACAATATGCAGAGCACACACACAAAAGAAATAGAACATCCCTAACACAAATTCTGACTTAACAAACTTTCCCCTAGATTAAACTTCCCTTTTCCTTTGAACTCCCAGGATGCAGGGAGTTCTCCTCCTGTAGCCAACCACCATGGCCACATGTCCTCCTGTGCACTTCCAGTCAAGCTTCTTCTAACAAAGAACTTCCTTCTTCCTGCCAACACCTCTCTAGGTCCCTCCTACCTGGTGTGCTGATTGGCTGAGCCTTGGAGTTCATCAGCCTGTCAGTCAAGACAGGGCTCACTTCTGGTTAACTCTTTAGAGGTAGGGGAGCCTGGTTACTACAGGAAGTATCTTGCGAGATCTCAGGGAAGTCTCACGATACTTTGATTCAAGATCTTGGCCGGAGCCAAAATCTCGTGAGATTTGCTCTTCTTGTCAGGGGCTATTTAAAGACCAGTCAGCCGATGTTGAAGGGCCAGACTTTGAGGAGATCTCACCCTGGCAAGAGCTCTGTGACTTGACTTGAGCCCTGAGGAGGCATTCTTTTTCTTGAGGGTCTTGTGACATGAACAAGCGCTCACTGGGTGTGGGACTACCCTCCACAACAAAATACTCTGAGACCTTGCTGAGTTTAAATAGACTCCCTCAACCTTCCCAGAGGACTTGCCTGAAAAGGAGACTGACTTTGTAAACCACTCAGAGATGCAGATTTGGGAGGTATAGAAAGATTTTAAATACATACATACATACATACATACATACATACATACATACATAAATAAATAAATAAATAAATAATGCTGATTTCCTGGATGTTCTTGCTGATATTCCTGACACTGCCCTACATTTTAAACATAAAATTCAGATGAAGGCAAATGTAATACTTGTATAACACAAAGTGAGGAATATACCAAGTCAGCCACTTAAAGTGGAGTTTTCAAGACTACAGCATGCTGACATGATAGAACCTGTTGATTCATCAGAATGGGTCTTTTCCATTGTTCTTGTAAGGAAATCAAATGGTGCACTTTGAATGTGTGTAGATTTAAGAGATAGGAATTCCAACATGATAGTGAATAGTCATCCATTTCCCAATATCAATGAAATGCTGTTTGTTCTGAAAGAGGCCTCGGTGTTCACAACTTTGGAACAGTTGTGTCTTCAGCCTATCATCAAATTCCTCTGCTCAAAGGTTCTCACAAATACACAGCCTTCATTACCCCAGAGGGTCTTTTTCAATTCAAGAGACTGCCCTTTGGATTAGCCTCTGCAACTTCGGTATTTCAGAGGATGATGCATGTTATTTTCAGGACTATGGCTGGACTCACTTACTTTCAGGATGACATTTTAGTATATGGCAAAACCATTGAGGAGCATGATGCTAAACTGACAGAAGTCTAAAGAAAACCAACAATATGGACTTACTATATCTGCAGAGAAATATCAGTTTTGCACACACTCGGTGATGTATTTGGGACACACAATATCTCAGAGTGGCGTACATCCCAAGACAGATGTTGTGAAAACTACTTGGGAAGCACCAGGACCAAGGATGAACTTTGATCATTTTAGGTCTTTGTATTACTCTAAATTTGTTAGAAAATTATCTCAAAAGTTGCATTGCATTTTCTTTTTTAAAAGAATGAAGCACTGAAAGCTAGTTTTCAGACTATCAAACTAGCCATTTCTGAAAGTTCTGCTCTCACTTCTTTTGACACCAACAGACACACTATTGTAACCACTGATCCTTCTGAATATGGTTTGGATGCTGTCTTGACCCAGCAAAAAGGGGAGAGGGAAGTTTCATTTGCCTTTGCTTCCAGAGTGCTTACTGCAACATATGTTTTCTGTCATTGAAAAAGAATCTCTAGCATGATTCTGGGCAGTGAGGCACTTTAGGACTGACTTGTGGGGCAGAAAATTCACTTTACAGTCAGTAAACCCTGACTGTAACCCCTATTTGCTTTCTTTACCACTCAGGGATTAAGGGGAGCAACCACACAAATAGCCAAATGGATCACCAGACGTATGGGCTTTGATTTCCAGGTGGAATATCTGCCAGGAATTCAGAATATACAGATTATTTATCTTGACGTCCACTTCCAGGCCAAGAGAAGATCCCAGAAGATGAGGATGAAGGAGTAGTGATTGTGCGAATAGCTTCATCCACTCATCAAATTATCATGTCTTCTGAGTGAAAAACAGCCCTCAGTTCTGATCAAGTGCTTACTGAACTTAAACCTTACATAACTGATGGATGGCCATGCAAAAACAGGGTACCTGAACATCTTTAACCACATGCATGTAGCAAGTGAGCTGTCCCTTCTGAATGAGTTGGTGCTGAGGACTGATTGTACAAGCAAAAGTGATCAAAATTGCCCATGAAGGTCACCTGGGAATGAGCTTCACTAAAATACGAATCAGAGAAAGCTTTTGTTGGCCAGATATGGACAAACAGAGGTTCTATATGCATGGAGCCCGATCATTGCCGGAGCCATATGTGGGTTGCTGAAAGGAAGGAGCACCACCGCTTTTCAGTGGCCCAGAGGCAGTAAGGAGATGACCTTATAATCTACTTTTAGATGCATTTCAACACCCCCACCCTCTCCAGCTGCCCTGTAGAAGCATTTTGTGAAGGCTTCCCTATTGCTTGTAAAGGGGAATCCTCACTGGATGGATGAGGATGGCTGCTGACATGCAGCTGTGTCCCCAGACAGAGAGGCCACCCTTAACTCAGCCAGAGTGTTGCTGAGCAGCAGAACACATGCACAGGGGGATGGGGAGTTATTTTTCTTATCTCCCCTGCCTGTAAGTGCCTTGAAAGCTACATTAGAAGAGTAAGATAGCTGAACCTGATTTATGGAGAAAATATATCAGTGCTACAGTTGATATCTGGGTGTCAAGCAAAAGAATCAAATTGCTGAGATCAATTATTCTTTGTTTTTTCTGCATAGGCACATGTGTCAGATAGTTGACAGAACCTAGGACTTGAGTCAATAGCTGAACTATCCATACTTACAAGAGAGCTGAGATTAGAAATAAAAGTGGGGATTTCTACCCTTGTTATGAAGAAATGGACCATCTTATTTTCTCAGAGTTTCAGGAGGTAGTGGATTACAAAGAGCAATTTTGTTTTGCTGTATGCTTGCTTGATGGATTATCTTTTGATGCTGAAAGCAAAATATTTTATAATTCACTCCACTGCAAATTCTGTTGAGCTTTCATCTCTCATATGCTGTTCTGGCACTGAGATATTTGTAGCAATCAGACAGACAGGAATATATTTCGAGGATAGCAAATATTAATAGAGCTATATATCTGCAGCCCACATAACACCCATAATTCCTCTGGAAAATAGAGCCTTCTAGATATTTCAGGCCCTTGAAAAGGGTCAGGATGTTTCTTTTTAGAAGTTGGGGTTCAAAATATGTATGTTAGAAACAGAGGGACTGCATGCAACTAATTAGTCTTCACAATCCCATCTTAACAATAGAATAAAAGAATAAATAATATATCAGTGTAGACAGTATGTTACCATTCTATTTAAATTGGAGTCAACAGGCCCAGTTCATATGCTCATTTGATAGTGAACCAATTCAGTGGTGGAAGAGCAGGTATGTGGCCCTTTCCACTGAAGTGAGATGTGGGTGCTTTCCACACAGGCTACCTAAACCTGATCAACAGTTTCTTTCTCCATTTTTGAAGGGAGAATCAGGCAGTTAGTCCTCTGGGCTGATGGGTCTTTATGTGGATTTCTAGCATCATGTTACATTAGCTGTGAGGCAGAAGTGGGACACTGCATGTGCCAGAGGCACTCTACCTCAGCTGCCCTCGAATGGTTCCAGCACGCACATGGCCTCCGCGCATGCACAGAGGCCATGTGCATGCCGGCATCCTGTGAGGGTAGCTGGGGGAGAGTGTCACCGGCATGCACAGATAGCTGGGAGGAGCGTTGTCAATTCAGAAAATGGCAGCGAGCGGCAGAGGAGAAGGTATGCACCTGCTCACCTCCATTTAAAAAGGGTTCCGAATCATGCTACACATTGTGAATCATGCACATCCCTAGTTTCAACCCTGATTGTGCTTTCCCCCATGGAGTGACATTTGTGCTGCTATTTAAAACCCACATAAGGCCAAATGATATGATTAACATCATGTAAAGACAATTCATTCACACATTACATTGTATTCTCATACAAGTTTCTGTCTACACACTGCCCATTTGTGTGAATTTAAAATGTATTTATTTTTAAAAGTGAACCCAAAGATTGGTTCCCACAAATTGTATAGATCTGGCCAAATTCTGTACAGCTGCAATTAAGACCCACATATGGTGTGTCAGAGATGGTTAATACAGGCTCTTATTTCATTTTGTTTTTATTTTGTTGTCTTATTCCATTTTATATTTTATGTAATGGTACTTAATTGTATATTTTATGTGTATGTTTATATATATGCTTGTATATTTTATATGTATGTTTATATATATGCATGCACTGGTATCGATGTTCACTTTTGGGGACTTGTATCTGGATTTTATCTGTGTGCTGATCTTTGATTGTAATAAACTGAATTGAATTGTATAGAGTGGGCACACTGCTTTGTGTGTGCTGAACATAATTATATGTTGACCTATCTGTATAACCATACAATCCATCAGTCTATGTATACCATATTTGGTTTATACAGGAATAGAATATGAGAATAGTCCTTAGTTTGGCTATATAATGTTCTAATGTTGCCAGATTTCTGAGGAGTACAAATTTGAGCTGAGTAGCTGATAGAAACACATTCCTTCATTACACTTCTCTATTCCCACACATACCCACTCCTAGGTGGGAAACATAAAAATTATTGCTAAACAGAATGTAAGCATTCAGTTTCTGGTCTCAACTGGGAACAAAAAAAGATCTGAATTTCCTGGAGTCTAAGATTAGACTAATGCTTGGAACAAGAAAACAGTATTTTTAAAATAGTCCCATAATGCAATATTGTAATGCTGTACAATGTAGCAACTGCATGAATAGTCTCTATTCATCTTGTTCTCTTATGTGCTAATTATGAACATGTTACCTATTATCTCTTCTTTGTCGATGGGCTCATGGACTTAGTGAAACGTTCAGCTTAGATGACAGTCACAGTGAAAAACAGGGGAGGAGGAGAACACCATTACCTGAGTGTTTCCCACCTTTTGTTCTTTCTGCTGATACCACTAAAAGTAATGAATGCCCTTATCTGCCTGTAATAATGCAGTGTCTAGTACATAGCACAGACTCTAATGGGTCAGACCAAGGGAGTTCACAACTCAATGCACTCAAGCAATGCTCCCTTCATACTAATTGTGTCCAATCAAATAACAAGCTCCATACAAACTTTAAATCATTTAGGCTTGTTAAAATGCCACAGCTAAGGTTCACTGAGCCATTTTCAGGGTGTATCTATTTCCTGCTGTGATCTATTCTAGAAATAAAGTGAAATGGGGAAAGCAGCAGTCTAAGCAAAATAACTTATATGTCAGCATCATTTCTGAGTTATCCAGGTACACTTAGGTTTTTTTTGGCAACAAAGGTTAATGGGGCCAAAGACAAGAAACATGCCCCTCACAACATTGTTGTAATTGTAAAAGTTAGAAGATTGAAGTTGGTTTATTTAAATATTCATGTTCATTTTATTTTCCTTTTATTTATGCCATCATTTCACTATTTTAAAGTCATCTTCAAGAGCAATATGTTTCTAAAGGCTCAAAACGAATCCCCGGATGGACAGCATAAGATATAGTGGTTAACATAGTCAGCAGCTTTATGTGTGCATTGTAATGGAACATGCTCTCATGCAAATTAAAAAATTGTGCAGAGTTCTGTGATAATATGGCCATAGTAGATGAGTACTGTATTATCATGCAATCTGCATTTGTGCAATTTTTACGTTTGCACAAGAGCACACTTACACAAGTGTGTAAGCGTTAAGTTACAACTAGGCTTGTGCATTTTGATTTGGGTACAAAACGTTTTGTGCCCGAAAATGGCAATTTCAGAGGTTTTGTAACCAAAACAAAATCAAGAATTAAAAAACAGAGATTTTTGTTTCCAAATCAAAATGAATGTGTTTCAGAAAGAATGCTTTGTTCTTCGGAAAAGCATTGCAATTGAAATTGACTTCTCTGACTCTCTCCACTCCAGCTGAGGCACTGAGTGATTAGCAGAAGATAAGATATGCAAAAAGCTGTTGAGCTTGAATGGTTTGGTTAAGTATGTGTTGTATTCAGTGTGATTGAAATGCAAACTGACCTTGCAAAGGGATTTGGAAGATAACATTTTGAGGCAGAAATACCCAAATATCTTTGGGAGCTCAGTGCAATTCCAAAGCCATGGTATAAAGTGCAATTCCAAATGACATGGTATAAATTGTGTGGAGAAGCTTTTTGAGAAGCTGGTTAGGAATGTTCTGAAATTACACAGGTTTTTCTTTCCAAAGGTTTAGAAAGAATCTCTTGACTTGTTTAGGGGTCTTTTGAAGAGCTATTTTGTTTTTCTTCTGATTTTTATGAGTTATAGTGGTGTCTAAGTTTTGTTGCCCAAGTTGAGCAGTCTAATGTAATTTAGGCCACAATGTAATTTGGTGGGACATGATGTCTAAGCCAGTGGTTCACAACTTTTGCCATTGCAGGGACAGGTCATCCACATGGGGCTACAGGAGACAAAAAGAGGGGGGTGGGGAATATCCCTGTCAATTTATTGACATCCTCAGGAATCTTAGTTGCTTTTCCTTTCTTGTAACCATGATCCATGGTTTTGCACTTTCTTAAATGCAGTGATGAGAAATCTCAACAATTCTGAACAGTAGGCTGATTTGTTTGGGCTACGGCTCACTCCACTTCAGTTAAATGAACAATTGAAGCTGTTCCATAGTACCAAGGCAGTATTATTTATTTATTTATTTATTTATTTTACATTTTATATCCTGCTCTTCCTCCAAGGAGCCCAGAGAGGTGTACTACATACTTAGGTTTCTCCTCACAACAACCCTGTGAAGTAGGTTAGGCTGAGAGAAGTGACTGGCCCAGAGTCACCCAGTTAGTATCATGGCTGAATGGGGATTTGAACTTGGGTCTCCCCGGTCCTAGTCCAGCACTCTAACCACTACACCACACTGGCTCATTGGTCTATCTTGCTATCTCAAATGACCTGTGGTCACTGTTCCATGGGGAGGGAGTGTTTTTATTGAAAGATTGCTTGAATCCACAAATGGGTTGTGCTGCTGTGCTAGTGCCACAGAGACAGGCCCACACCTGCTGCAAAATTCTCAAATAACTGTGCCAAAAAATTAAGTGTCGTTGTTCATCATTCTCTTCACTCTTTCAACTTGTTTATGTGGGGCTTCTGGGGCAAAACAGTGGGTTTGGTGGCAGTGCCCCAAGGGTGGTGCACCCAGATTCCAAAAAGGGCTGATTTCTTAGGAATTTTTGAGATTTACGCATCATTAAGATTTTTCCCCATAGGGAATAATGGAGGTTTCAGCAGCCCCATAACTCCACCTGGGGGGCAGTGGGATGCCCCGAAGCGAGTGGTGGTGTAGTGCACAGAGGGTGCCAACCACTCCCCTGGATTGCTAACCCATTGGTACCCCATTGGGGTACTGGGCTTTGTTGTTTCTGAGGTGTTGAGTTTAGATTCTCTGGTAGCAAATGAGATTTTTAATGAAAAGTCATGAATCCACTCTCATATGCTACTAGAAAATCTACTCTTAGAACACCTCTAGAACAACAAAACCCTGTACTTCAAGGGTTGGCAACCCATGTGGGTGGTTGGCATCCTATGTGCACTACACTGCCTCTTGCTCTGGGCCACCCCAGTGCCCCTTAAGTGGAGTTATGAGACTGCAGAAACCACCATTATACCCTACGAGGAAAATCTGAAAGACGCGTAACTTCATTAATTCTGTAAAAATCAGCCCTTTGCCAAATTCATCTGAAAAAATTGTAGTAGCTTCCTTGTATCAACTGGGCACTACCACCAACCACACTCCACTCTGGGCCACCCCTCCCCCCCTGCATGAAACTATACTTTTCCTGAAACCTCCATCATACCCTATGGGGAAAATCTGAAAGACACACAAACTTCAAAAATCCACCAAAAATCAGCAGTTTGCCCAATTCCTTTGAAGTTTTTGTGGTAGCTTCCACTCATTGGTCACTATAACCCCCACCCACTCTTTTGACCATGTGAACTATTTTAAAATCTGAATTAATTCGAATTCAGATTTGGATTAATTCAGATACAAAACAAAACTGGGGTGATTTGGAAGGCTTAATTTCAGACAAAATACAAAATGGGGTTGATTCGGATTTGGTACAAATTGAAACAGAAAAAATTCAAAATGCGCAACCCTAGTTACAACATGCTCATAAAGTTGTGCAGTATGTAAGCCTATTTATTTATTTGTGTGTGCATGCATGCACTCATGCATGCATTTCTATCCTGCTCTTCCTCCAAGGAGCCCAGATTCAGTACATAGTTCTCCTTATCCTCACAACCATGTGAAGAAGGTTAGGCTGAGAGATAAGTGACATATATGCATATATGTTTTTGCTTTGGCCATATGGATCTGTTGGGCTTTGCTTTTCTTCCTTCTGTAAAATGTTGATGATTTTTTAAAATAGAAGGTGAGTACACTACCTTTTACAGAATAATTCTATCTGTCCCTTAAATCCAAATACTCTAGATTGCCCTTTTGCTTCCTTGCCTATTCCTTCTAACTATTCCTCTCAGCTAAGAGGAAGTAAACTCACCTGATCTTCATTTACACTGACAGTCATATACCAGCATCCTTACAACACCCTGTTATGTTCTGTTATCTCAAGGCAACCTTGAACTAAATGAAACTGCATTATCTTCACAGTGTGTTTTCTATGATTGCGGCAGGTTAGGGTTCAAGAGCATTAGTGAAGAAGAATACAAGAATTGCTGCCTAATGGCAGGACATTTTCAGCATGCAGCTTCTTTTTCCAATGTAACACTATGGCCTAAGAGGCAGGCACTGCTGCAGTTCCATTAAGGAGGCTGGAGTTGATTAAAATGTCATATGTGCTGGGTATTATCAGTTGGGTTCCTTTAAAATGTGCTATATGCATAACCTTTGTGAATCATATGAAGCAAACTATGAAACATAATCACTGTCATACGTTAACCAGGGCACAGAAGGATCTAAAAGGTCAGATAATGAATATAAATTTATCTATGATGTCAAAGTGGTTTTAGATTCCTGACTTATTCACTCTATACTATCAATAATTTAAAAAACCACCTTTGAAAACAGAACAGTGTGCAACATAAATATATTTATGTGAAAATATAAGGGTCAGAAAGAAAATAGTAATCCCACTCTTAAAAATCTAATAATTTCCAGTTATGTAATTCTAAATATTTATGCACGAGTGCCTTTTCTATTTGTAGGTTTTTGAGAACAACCCACACAAACTATTTTGAACACATCACAATGAGAACAAAATGCCATAAGATTCAAAGGGACTTCATCATAGATGTTTTTGTCACCATGCAAGCTAATTTTATTATGCAGATGTTTTTCAGTCATCAAACAAGCATTTGCTTTTAAAAATTGCACCCCTTGCAAAATAAATTACAATGGTGCAGGAGTTTCAGTAGGCACAGTGGCTCAGTCTGTGCTTTTTGGACCTGTTGGGCTCCTGAAGCTGGTTCTTCCTAGACCTTTTGCCAGGTTGAGCTATCAGAAATGTTATTTAATATAAAAAATACAACAAATACATTGTTGTATGGTGATTACTTTTTGTCACATATCCCAACACAACACTTTAAGTTGCTGACAAAGATGTTTTTGTCTGAGCATGTGGGGATGCCACTGAGTGGTCAGTTTTGACCACTCAAGATGGCATCCGCACATGGTCAGATGCCACTTCCTGCTGGGAACAGGGAGCTTCTTGTTTCTAGGCAAATGCAGCTGGGCAAACAGAGAGCCCAGCTGCTTAATACAAACAGTGCTGCTCTGTGGTGGGGGGGGGAGCAAAGGTGTAACAGAGGAGCAGGTAAGACCTGCCCCCCCTCTCTTTAAATTTCCCACTTGTGCCCAGCCGAAACAATTTAGTGGGGCTAGTTCAAAGTCTTTCAGCTCCTGGAAAAAGAGGTGCCAAAACACTGAGCACATCCCTACTTCTTCTATTGTAGTATGTCACCTGTATTTATGCTGTAATATTAGGTTTCCTTGATGACATGTGTGATCATCTTGTATGTGATGCCCAAATACTTCAGTTTTGTTTCTTGACTGTGCTAATTGACATTTACTATGGCTTAAGAAAAATGCAAAAACTTAATTGCTACATGCCATGGAAATTATGGCAACTACTAAAGTGAATGATATCAACAGAAAGCAGAACAAGAACTCTTTGCAAGTAGGTCAACAGACAGAATGCATTTCCCTGCAAATTTGCAGATAAATCCCGTCATACCAGTGTGTGCTCAGGGGTGTGATGGCTGAACAACTATTAATTCTGAAGATACAAGGATTCTGGGTGCAGATTTTGCAAGAAAAAAGATTCAGATTGATTCAGTATGCAGCTCAGACTAGCAAAGCCCAGGTGCAGTGACAGTGTGCTGGTGCTATGAAGAAGGAATAACTTCCATCGCTCTCCTTGTTCCTATGAAGTCAGCTGCAATTCCTTAAAATGTGTGCCTGACGGTTGTACAGTCATTCTCCTGGTTGAATTGGCATGATTGTATGAATCTGTGCCACACTGGGAGTCTTGATTCCACCCTGAGGTGAAAACCAATATCAGGAATCCAGGATCTAAAGTAGGGTGGTGTATCTTGGGATGGTCCAAAATGCTCTGGGGTCCTTAGATTTGCCTAATCCAACCCAGGGTTATCTTTCCTCCTCCCTGCTGGCATGATCCAAGGTCAGTTGGCTTGCAACCTGGCTGAACAGAAGGCAGCAGAAATGGTGTCTGCCATTCACTTGGATGCCTTCCCTGCCTCCCTGGGCAGGCTGAAAAATTCCTAAGCACTCTGGAGCATCTGATGGGCATCTGAGAGCACTCAGAGCATCTGTGGCTGCCTGTTGTGCCTTCAGGGCCAATGGGATTAGAGCTGGTAACATCATGAGTCCTTTTCCAACTGAGGGCCCATGGGAAGACATTCAGGCCCTTGGAGGGCCGGGAGGGCTGGGCGAGGCCACATTAAACCACCATCTGGTGACCATGTGATCATGTATGTGGAGCAGTGGAGGGCTCCAATAGGGATGGTGATCATCTGCTTTGCCTCACACTCTGCCTCCGCTGGAGCCTTCCTACCCTCCCAACAATAATGAGAACCCAAACAATATTTGTCAATGACCACAGATACACTTTTCAGATTTCTTCACTATAGTCACTACTAACACATTCTCTAACACTTTATTGTTTGCAGTCAGTACTGTACAGCAGATGGAGGATGGAGAATTGTGGGGTTAGACCTAGACAATCAAAGAGTGCTCATTGGATGCAGAACTAAAGCAATGTATAGATGTGCACATTGCTGTGCAAAACAGCACCCTTTTAGAGGACACTCTTTTTTCACCTCCCATTTCCATGCTAGGCCACCAAATCAGAACCACAGAATTCCCATGCGTGGACATATCAAGATATTTATGATGGAACACTGATGCTTAGAAAAGGGCCTATTATACTGTTAGACTTGGAATGAGGAACTGGGGATCAAATCCCAGCTGGGCATGAACTCAGTAGAGTTACTATGTGCCAGTAATTATATCTCAGTCTATTGTATTTCAGAAGCTTGTTGTGACAATGAAATGGGAGAAATCCCATAAATGCTACCCGGGACTACTTGGATGATACATATAGATGCAAACTCTATAATGTAATGTTACAAAGACAAGATGTGAACATTGTAATAGCAGCAAAAAAGAAGTATTTAGAAATGGAGTGCTAAGAACATACAAATATGCTTTCTGTCTACTTAAAAAGGCACATGCAGGGGATGACATGTATGTAAGATTCAAGAAGAAAACTTGAGGTAGATGGGGCAGAAGTTGGAATGCATGTAACCACAGTTTCATGGTGTTACAGACCAGGCCTGATTTATACACCAAATATGCTCATTAGCTAGTATACAAAATTAGGTCTGGCCCATAATGTCATCAAGTTCTTTATATGGTGACCCGTGTGTGATCTGGGCGCAAGAGGAAAGGAGATCAAACCACTCCTGAAAGGGTTCAATGGGCTTTATTGAACATAAAAGGCTTAACAACAACCTAGCAAAGCAAAATTGCTAACAGTATTAAAACAGAACATCTAGCCAGTGCCAATATTCCACTCAGTGTGCCTGACTGACATATGTGTGTGCAATTAAATCTTCCTAGAGTCTAGTACAGTTTAGATACAGGCGGAAAAAGGGGGGGGGGAGGAAGGAAGGCTCAGGGCTGGTATGGTTTTTGGGGGATCAGAAATTAGTAGGGGAAAAGAAGGGGGAAGGGGAAGGGAGCAGTAAAAGGGGAAGGGTTGAGAGAATTCCAGGCAGCATATTTACCCAGGACCAGAGATAGATTTCTCGTCAGCTGAAGAAGTGAGGCGCTTGGCTGGAGAGAGACAGATCACTTCAGCTGAAGGGGTGAGGCACTGGCGGAGACAGGAGTTGTGCAGTTGCTTCAGATCATAGCTGAGAGCTCCATGGCTGGGGAGCTTTGACTTCTCACTACGCAGTGAGAGTCATAGCCTCTGAGCACGGGCAGAGTTCCTGCTTAGCCCCTGCGGCTGTGCAGCAAACTCTGGGAAAGCGTGTGAGCAGATCTTGTTGTAGGCACAAGATGCTAGCGTGTGAGCAGAATGCCCGTAGGCACAGCACTGCTAGCTCTGTGTCTCAAAAAGCCTCATTCTTATAGTGATTTTCTCTTTGATCATTGAATAGAATCTATTCAAAAATCTCCTCTTTTCTTGTATGTCCAAAAAGGTGTCAACTTCCTGCCACCTTCTGAACAAAATCTTAATTGTTTAGGAGATCAGCTAGTCCAGAGATATCTTTGGATTTCATCTCTGTAAACTGCGTGCGCTCAGGAAGGGAGGGGTGGGGAAATCTGCATCTTAAGATGCTTCAAATTACATCTTGGCAGTCTGGTCCCCAGAAGGTGTGAAAATTCAGAGTTAGTAATGGAATTGTGGAATTGGTCCCATTTGGTGTGAGACAATCATTCCACTATTTCTTATGTACCTTTATCCAGTGTTTTGCTTGTAATTGAAAACAAGAGAATATTTAGAGGAACATACATGTGTGTGAGACTTGTAGCATTAGTAAGGTGAGAATTAAAGTCTACAAGCATTATTTCTGTATCCATTTGGCTATGTTGAACTTCCATGGAGACAATACAGTTAATTACTGACAAGCATTTAACACTGACTTCTTGTAACAGGAAAAAGGGGGTGGGGGGAATCAGCCCCTGGCAGACTCTTCCACAGACACTTGGTAGCCAGTGGTATTAGCATATGGATTGCAGCATTCAGCATTCAGACCTGGCTCCATTGTTCCCTTGCATATCCCATTTTAACAACACAATGCCAGGTTCCTCCTCTCTTCGCAAAGCAGGGAACAGTATGTCAGAGTTCAGATATTATTTCATTTCTTGATATAACATGGAGTCACCCAGGCCCATATATTTCACCATACTTCTGAGTTGGTACCTCTGGTTATGATGGGTTATGACCATTCACAACAGTGGCAAAAGTGACCTGTGGTTTGCCTTGCCAAACTCCAGTTTGAAACTTTGGTTTGCAGTGAGTTTCACCTCCATAAACTGAGCTTTTTCAGCAGCAGTGTTATGTCTGAATGTGGATGGTACCATAACCACAATTTGTTCCACTTTCTGGAACCATAGTCATATAGACAGTGGCACAGACCCACGTGGGACTGCGCCTGCTCCATGCTTGCAGTCCTTCTCGTGGGCCACAACTCCGAGCATAGCCCCACCACTGTCTCCAATCCAACAAAGCAGTTGCCCAGCAACAGTGATGCTGCGATATCCCATCCCAAGCAGACTGCTCTCTCACAAGAGTGTCAGACCACGTGGGCCAGATGGCAGAGGCTGCCCAGCCAGTTTGTTCTATACAAGCAGGCCACAGAAATGGGTACCACGCCAACAGCTCTCCCTGTCTTGGTGCCGTGAAGACGCTGTCAAAGCTTTCCCCTATGTTAGCCCATCCACCCATTTGAACAAGTTCATCTTTGTTTTTGCCTGGAAAGGCAATCCCACTCTCCTGGGGCTGCTGAAAATTGGGGTTCCCCTCTCCCATGATCCCCCATGGTGGCACATCTGCATATGGCACAATGCCAGTCCAAACCTGGGAATTTTGAGTGAGAGTAAAGGTCCAGTGTTTCCCCACTCTGCCCACCAAGCTACTTCTAGACATATGGAGTGTCAAAATCACCTTTGGATGTGTGAAAGGCTTCCCTGGAGAGGAGGGGAATCACTGTGCAAAAATTCTATCATTAAGCAGTGAGAGCAGAGTGGGGGGTCACACAAACTCAACTCATGAGCACATAGTCCAATGGAGGGCCAAATGTTTTGTCAAGCCTAAGTCCTCCCCAGTAGACTGGCCCTCTCATGAGAATGCTAGTCCCTTGGTGGCAAGACACCATGAGGGAGGAGTGTGGTTTGGTCTCTGTAGATTGCTTTGCCATGGTGATCCCTCACAAGAGCATCCTTGGACACAGTGGGCCAGACCTCCTTTATCCTTTGCCCTCACTCCTATACATATCCCCTCCTTGGTAGTCATCATGTTCCCTTGTTTTTAGTAACAGGAGAATAGTGCCCCCCAAGATCTCCCCCCTCCAATTGTTCTTGTGCAAAACAGTTTTGTTGTGGGACTCTTATGCGGGCAGCAGTGCAATTGCTGTTAGTAGAAGAGCTGGCATGGCATGGCATTTAAAGGAATTTAAATGCCCATTCCCAGCTGAAGATGAGCAGAACATTCCACAAAGGCATGATCATGCTTGGCATACCCCATTCAAGATCATGGCCAATGACTGCCACTCTTGTGATGTGCTGACATCTTGCCCACAGTCTGGCAATGTGAGCTATTTATATTTGTTTGTTTGTTTTATTGTTCAATTTATATACCACCTTTCATTAAAACAATCCCAAGGTGGTTCACACAAAAATTAAAACAAGACTAAAAAAAATGACACAATTAAAATATAAGCTAAAATATAAAAGCATAGATCTGACTAAAAATATTTAAAACACAAGCATAAATTAACCATACAAAATACAAAGAAGCAGCAGTAGAGGCAATCATATAAAAGCCTTGGTAAAAAGCCAAGATTTCAAATGCTTTCTAAAAACTGTGATGGAAACCAAGGAACAAATAGCCACTGGAAGAGCATTCCAGAATCTGGGTGCAGCAACAGAAGGCCCTGTCCCATGTGCATGACAGCTGAACTTCCATCATGGTTGGCACCCAAAGCAGAGCCTCCTCAGATGACCTCGTCAAGTGGGCAGCAACCTTTGGGAGCAGGTGGCCCCTCAGGTATCCAGGGCCATTAAGGGCTTTAAAGGTCAAAACCAGCACCTTGAATTGGACCTGGAAACAAACTGGTAACCAGTGAAGCTCTTTCAAAATGGGTGTGATGTGATCCCAGTGGGCAGCTCCAAATAAAATTCTAGCTGCCACATTTTGCACTAGCTGCAGTTTCTGAATATTCTTCAAAGACAGCCCCACATAGAGCACGTTTCAGTGATCCAGCCATGACGTTATTAAGGCATGGGTAACTGGCCAGATCTGCCTACTCGAGAAATGGATGCAGCTGGCGCACTAGCCGAAGCTGTGCAAAAGCACCCCTGGCCACCATCTCCACCTGAGCTTGCAAGCAGAGCTGGGTCCAGCAATACCCTCAAGCTGCGTACTTTCTCCTTCAAGGGGAGTACAACCCCATCCAGAACTGGTAGAATTTCCTCATCCCGATTGGCTCTCCTACTGACCAACATTACCTCCACCTTGTCCAGATACAGTCTCAGTTTATCACATCCAACCCATCATGGTCTCCAGGGCATCCACTGTCTCCCTAGAATCAGGTGACAAAGAGAGATAGAGCTGAGTGTCATCAGCATATTGCTGACAATTCAGTCCAAGTCCCCAGATGACCTCTTCCAGCAATTTGATGTAGATGTTAAACAGCATGGGGGACAAAACTGAACCCTGTGGGACCCCTCAGGCCACTGGCCATGGAGTCAAGCATCAGTCCCACAGCACCACCTTCTGGACTTTTCCCCCAAGAAAGGACCAGAGCCACTCCAAAGCAGTACCTCAAATTCCCATAAATTCCCATATTCGAGAGGTGGTCCAGAAGGATACCATGGTCAATGGTATCAGCTATATCGAGCTTTGTGGGATGTGGCCTCGGAGGATCAGGAAGAGGGAGGGGCTCCCCTGCCTTGAAAATGGAGGTTGCTGGACCACCCTTGGACAAACATCTGCAATGCAATTCATGGTTAAAAAATGAACTGCATATCCAGCAACGTCCGGTTTATTGTTACGTATGAATGCGGCTCTTACTTGCTATATCTATCGATCCTCTGGATGTTTGAAATGCTCAATACAAGTGGAAAAGGGAAATGAATATTTTTTCAGTCTGCTGTGAGTGGAAGCACAGCAAAGTTCATATGCAGAAAAATGTCAGTTCTGTTTTCCACAAAACAAATCCGTTCTAGGTCAAAAGAATATTGAGCACAAGAGAGAAGAGAACTAACATGGTTCACGTAATTGTAACAGTGTCTGTCTCTGTCTTTTAGTTAGTAGGACTGAAGATGCACACCAGTTCCACCAGTTCCTTTCAGTTCAAATATATTTTAAGTGGTTTCCTTAGTGCATCCCCCTTTTCTACTGCACTGAATGAACATGTCTCTGTCACCACTGTTAATGCCATTCTGGTCATACATTTCCATACAATATCATCTCTGTGAATCTTGAAAATATTGAATGTCTATAGTGTAAATGCAGAGCTGCCATATACCAGGAAACAACTTGCCCTTTGAGGCACCCTCAATGATCCTATGCTCTTAAAAAAAAAAAATCATACATCCTTTAGCCAGATGGGTCTGATACAAGTCTCTTGGAACCTGTCAGCACTGATATTCCTGCAGCAGAAGTTCTTTATAGTTTTCAAGGACACACTTTAAGAGACAACACTTGCACTATGCGATTTTTTTTAACATTGCTGCTTTCCCTTGCAGAACCCATTTGGGCTGTTGCCCAACCCCTGTGTGCTTGGGTAAAGCTGCTTTATTGAATAATCTGAAGCTTTCCATGGAATGGGAAAATGTATACTTTGGTGACGACCTGTTGGAGAACTTCAGCTGTAGTTACATCTCAGTTCACTTCATTAAATATTAAGCCAAGGATGTGCTTCCATTTCAGAAAGATTTAACACTGTTATGATTAAATAAAAATGGGGGTGGGGGGAGGGACACAAATAGAGCCTAAAGCAGCTATTCAATTTTAGATTTCATGGTGCAAATGAAGCATTACATAGGCTCCTAGCTTTTGGGGACAAATGGCAATAAATGATACATACAAATGTACACAGAGACTAACCAATACGTATATAAATTGTCTCAGTTATTAAGCTATTTATAACAACTATAATATTTGGTTGTTATGGTCTAGCCTTAGGTTGAGGGTTAATTTGTAGAACGAATGTTGATTTTGCTTTGTTTTTATTGGATACACTCATGGCTACCTGGATGTGTTACTGCTCCACAGGGGAACGTTTGGCAGACAAAAGGAGCAATCTGGATTTTCTGCCAAAGGCACTTTCTCCCTATGGGGCAATAACTCCTGCAGGTGATCATGGCTGCAGAACTGTATTTATTTATCTAGGTTTATTTCATGTTTCTGTACTGTATTCCGATATATATATATAAATGAATGATTAACTAAGAGAACGCTGTGCACACAGAGTGATCCCATGTAGGGTTAAGACAGTTAATGGGCACTGTGAACCCAAAGGTCTTGGTTCCATTTGAAAAATATAAACCAAATATGTTGTATTTTCATGAGATAAAAAGAGTTAGAACTAGAAATAGGCAAATTGCTCCATATATTCAACTTATACATTTCTAATACAAGTTCTATGTCAACTTATTTAGTCTAGCTTTCACTTTTTTTCTTCTGGTAAAGAGAGCTGATACCTGCAGAAGCTTTGCATCAGAGGTGTAAGAGTATATTCATGAATTTTAAAATGTCATGAAGCAAGTGTGTTCATTATACTGAGTGACCTAATATTTTGCAGTTGGTCTCGCTTCTCTCTCTTGAACCAAGATGATACCAATGATTTAAAGTATTGCACTCACTTCTTCTGTCCTGCTAACCTCATCTTGATCTCTCTCCCTTGTTTTCCCATTTGTAGAAACACAGACAACTCTCCCATGCTGATCCCACCATCTGTAACCTCATGTCTGTGTTTAATTGACTCTAACCCTCCCTTCTTTTCACATCCTTTCTGCCTGCCTTATGACCCCTTGACCTTCCCTCAAATAAAACAATCAAATACTACCCCATAGTTTCCAGCTCAATAAATCTCCATTCTCTATTTCTTCATTTTGTCCAGGAATATCTGAAGGCAGTATCAAAGCAATGCTTGAGATACATTTTATAAGACAGAAATGTAAAAGCAGCAGCTTGATTTGAGATTTATTTAAGAATAACATTTTTGCAAGAGGAGTTTTTGAGGGTTGTTTGAGCTATTTTGTTGAACAGATAGTGGTAATTTCATGAGAATAACCTTGACTATAGCAAGGGTTAGCATTCTGTCTCCAGCTGACACAAAGCAGATGGACCATGGAAGCTCAACATCTTGATATCATGGTAATTCAGATCCCCAGCATCTGAGAGGCACAACAATGTGAAATAATGAGACTCTACACATGAGCAGTAGAGCTGAAATGGGGTTTGACCCGTTCTCCCCGCAGATGATCAGGGAGCTCTCCCTAGGCAGCTGGACCAGCTTCCCAGATGATTACCAGCTCCGTCACGGAGCCGGTTGGGGTGGCGGGGTTTGGGGGCCTCTTGCCCCCGGAAGTCCTATAAGTCAGTGCATGGTGCCTTTTGTTGGGCCTCTTGACACCACAAGGGTTGTTGTAAACTGCTTTTCGGGCACACCTGCACCCAAAACTCAGGTTAAGCAGTGAGCCACTTAAGAGGGCTTGCCGCCGCGCCACTGCTGGGAGCCGCGCGGCTCTCATTGGGTCTCATGACTAGCCAAACCTGGGCTGGGTTCCCTTAGCCTGCTTTCGGCTGGTCATGAGAATAGCCTTAATGTTTGGTTGTGGCTTTGTGTTTGGACTTGACTCACTCTTAGGTTGTCTTCACACATAACTGCAGACCACGGGTCCTATGGACCTGTAGTTTGCCCCCATTCTCCCCACCGCTCTCTCAGACATGCCGATCTGCAGCCTGGAAGACTGCAAGGAGGGAGGAACTGGCTGTGAGGGCCTCTTTCTTCACATGAAGGAAAGCCCCAGCAGCCAATTAGAGAAGGAGAGAGGGAGGAGCTTCCTGCCTTCAGTTTAACACAAAGGCAGCCTTAGGAAGACACTATGCGTATTCTGACCTGAAGTTTCAGTGGCGAAACTCAAGTGGAACTGAAGGTTACAATTCAGTTTTGGGATCAAAAACCTTGGTCACTTTTGTGACGGAACTGTGGGTTCCCAAATTCGGATTACCATAAACCTGAACCTCTAGCATGGTTTAGGTGTAGCATGATGTCTGAAGACAGCCATACCATGTGATCATTTCAGCAGTGGTCCAGCAGTGGTGGCTAGTTTGGTAGTGAGGGATGAGATTGTGGCAGAGAACTGGGGTTGATCCCCGGGTTAAATCTGGCAGGCTGAGTGGACATGCAGGCTGGGATTACTCCCCTTTCGGGGGCTGGGAGAGGAAATTATTGTGGGATGGGGAAGTTGTGGAGCTCCCCCAAGTGGTGGAATTATCCCCATGGGGTAATAGCCCTCATTAGGGGAGTCCTACTGTGCTTGTGTTCCCCCCATCCCCAACCAGATGTGGAGCCAGTAGGCCTGAATATTGAGTCTTCAGGGAAACTTGCCCCCCCACACCCCCTATTTGTTCACCAGTGGATTTGTATGGATTTGCTGCAGCGGCAGCAGGCCATAAACAGAGTGGTTTGGCTGTGTGCATGTTGCCAGTCTGGTGTCATGCCTTTAAGGACTTTTGTGGATTCCTGGCACATAGCCTTTTGGGAGGGTACTAGTGGCAGGTGATAGTTAGATAGCCATGCCACCCAAGAAGGCTACTGGGAAAAGCGGAGGCAAGTCAGTTAAGCTGGTGAGGTCTTCTCCCCCCTACTTTCTTCTTCAGAGGATGAGGAGGACCTTGGCACTTTGCGGGCAGACATAGCATGGTTGGAAGCTTTGGAGAAGGCCAAGAAGAATCCACCAGTGGGTTCTGATCCAGAGGCATCTGGAGTTCTGACCCACCCCAAACATGGCTAAGAGGGCTAAGCTCATGCAATCTCTGATTGCCTTGCCAGGTTGGAAGCTGAAGGTGCAGCTCCTGTTCCTGCTCTGGTGGACCTGACTGAGGTACCATTGGCACCAACACCTGTCCCTTCTGAAGGTGGAGTGCCCATGGACTTTGGTACAGGTGAGGCACCTTTAGGGGTGTTGCCTTAGCCTATGGGACAGTTTGACTACTACTGGCAGCGTGGGGGTCCACTTGGCCAGAGCACATGGGCACCAGTTCTGGGGCTTTGCCTGGTGCCCCCTCTCCAAAGAATTAACCTTATGGTGAGGTTTCACTCTCTTTGGGTGATCACCTTCTCTAGGCTACAAAGGACCACAAATGGCAGGGTGAATACATTGATGTCTTCCAGCTATTGTTTAGGGAACCTGAGATGGTGCCTATGGAAGCCAATCAAGCTAGAGAACATGAGAAGAGCAAACAGAGACCCACTGAATGCAATTGGACAAATTGGATTACTGCATTCATCATATATATGAGTGCGGTGGTGCAGGTCCAGCCAGTGCAGGGCCCTGCTTTGGTCAAGTACATTGACATTATTCATCATGGTTACATGGATTTCATCAGTGTTTCCACCACAGAGCAGCACTTGAAGCCCGGATATGGTGAGACAGGCAGCATTCGGAGCTGTGGCTCCAGATTATGGCTCCGACCCATCTTATGCAGGGTGAGCGTTCTGATAACGGGCACATTATTTCTTTGTAGAAAAAATCTCTCTTATTCAGGCTGACTTAGACTCCATCTCCACAATTACTTCAGTGTCCGATGTGGAGGTATCCAGCGACTTCTCTTGTGTGATTAGGTTTGATCAGTTCCAGTTTGTGACTCCTGAGGATGCGGACAAGCTGATTGGAACGGTGAGGCCTACCACATGTTCTCTTGACAATTGCCCAACATGGCTTATATTATCTGGCAGGGGGGTTGTTGTAGAAGGCCTGGTAGAGATCATAAATGCATCTCTGAGGGAAGGTAGGATGCCTCCTAGTCTTAAGGAGGCAATTATTAGACCACTTCTGAAGAAGCCTACCTTGGATCCCTCAGAGCTGAGTAATTACAGGCCTGTCTCCAACCTTCCGTGGCTGGGTAAGGTAAAAGCTCCAGACGGTCTTGGAGGAAACTGATTATCTTGACCCATTTCAAACTGGCTTTCAGGCTGGCTATGGGGTGGAGACTGCCTTGGTCGGCCTGATGGATGATCTCCAAATGGAAATGGAAAGAGGAAATGTGACTCTGTTGGTCCTTTGGGACCTCTTGGAGGCTTTCGATACTATCGGCCATAGTGTCCTTCTGGAGCGTCTGAGGGGGTTGGGAGTGGGAGGCACTCCTTTGTGGTGGTTTCACTCTCTCGGGCAGGTTCCAGATGGTGCCCCTTGGAGACTGCTGTTCTTCAAAATCTGAACTCTTGTATGGTGTGCTTCAGGCCTCCATATTGTCTCCGATGTTGTTTAACATCTACATGAAACCTCTGGGAGAGATCATCAGGAGATTTGGTGCAGGGTGCTATTAGTATGCTGATGACACCCAAATCTATTTCTCCATGTCAGCATCATCAGGAGAGGGCATAACCTCCCTAAATGCCTGCCGGGAGGCAGTGATGGGCTGGATGAGGGATAACAAACTGAGACTGAATCTAGATAAGATGGAGGTACTCATTGTGCAGAGATGGACCTCGAGAGACTATTTTGATCTGCCTGTTCTGGATGAGTCACACTTCCCCAGAAGGAACAGGTACACAGGGGTGCTTCTGGATCCAAGCCTCTCCCTGGTGTCCCAGGTTGAGGTGGCGGCCAGAAGTGCCTTCTATCAGCTTCGGCTGATACACCAGCTGTGTCTGTTTCTTGAGATGAACAACCTCAGAACAGTGGTACATCTGCTGGTAATCTCCAGACTGGATTGCTGTAATGTGCTCTGCCCTTGTATGCAGTCCAGAAACTATAGTTGGTCCAGAATGCGGCAACCAGGTTGATCTCTGGGTCATCTTGGAGAGACCGTATAACTCCCGTATTGAAGGAGCTACACTGGCTGCCAATATGTTTCCGGGCAAAATACAAGGTGTTGGTTATAACCTATAAAGCCCTAAACAGCTTAGGCCCTGGGTATTTAAGAGAACATCTTCTTTGTTATGAACCTCACCACCCATTGAGATCATCAGGAGAGGTCCGTCTGCATGTGCCACTGGTTCGTCTGGTGGCCACTCAGGGACGGGCTTTCTCCGTTGCCGCCCCGAGGCTTTGGAATGTGCTCCCTAGTGAAATAAGAGCCTCCCCATTTCTGACAGCTTTTAAAAAGTCTTTGAAGATGCATCTGTTCACCCAGGCTTTTAATTAATATTGTTTAATAGTTTTAATGCTGTTTTAAAATATTGTTTTAACATTTTAAAATTGTTTTATAGTTTTAAACTTTTTGTTTTTCTTGTAACTAATGTTTTACTTTCTCTCTTTATTTTGTTGTAAACCGTCCAGAGACCTAAGTTTTGGGTGGTATAAAAGTATGCTAAATAATAAATAAATAAATAAATAAATGATTTCCCAGACCCCAGTGGCTGGCGTGTCCCCCCCCCCGCTGGGTTCCCCCCAGCTGGTTCAACCCCAGCTGGTCTGCTGAGAATTTAATTGTGGGGGAGCTGCACATGGTCCTCCTGCAAGTTTCTCCATGACTGTGGCTTCTGTGGGCGCAAGCACAGGAGATTCCAGGAAGAGGAGTAACACCGGTCAGGAAAAGAAAGGAGGAGGTGGGGTCAAGCTCTCTTGTGCTAGAAAAGGGACCTAGTCCAATTAGGATACAGGTGCTTCATAAATTATTCTTGGATTAACCTTCCAAGGCTGCAGCTGAGTAACTTATGCAGGATTTTGGTATTTATCTATGGTAACTGTCTAAAGTTTTAATTTTGTTTGGCTTATGGCCGTAAATAAAATGATTGATTGATTGATACAGGTCTCTGCACACATGAGGGTTGATATGATATTTTCTGATTCATAAAATTGGGTTGCCCTTTGGTGCACTGAGTGCCTGCTTGAGGCTGACCTTCAGGTGCACTCGGATGCAGCTGGGGGATTTGGCTTTGGAACTTATTTCAAGGGCCACTGGTGTGCAGCAGCCTGAAAGGTTGACTGGTGGACTTGGATCTGACGAGGGACCTCACTTGCTTGAAATTTTTTCCCTATTGTAGTAGCAATTCACATTTGGGTGGAATTTTTTGTGAATTCCATGGTCCACTTCTGGTGTGATCATTTGGCTGCTGTACAAGAAGATGACGACCAGCAGCAAGGTGGATGGACTCAATTATGACAGCAATGAATGCACCACTGAGAGACCTTAAAGGCCAAGTTGAAGACAGATCATCCTGGAGAGAATCTATTTATGTGGTTGCTAAGAGTCAACATCGACTTGACAGCACTTAATCAATTTTTAAAAACATATTAATATCCAGACTTCCAAGTCACAGCGGGTCATGGGTCTGGTCAGGACATTTGTGTTGCAATGCTTGGAGTATAATATTTTGTTCATTGCCAGACATGTTCCAAAGCTGCAGATTGGCATTGAGGATGCTTTTTATTGCAAGATGTTGGGCTTTGCTGATTCCATTCAGGATTTCCAGGTATGTAGGATGGTGGAGAGTTGATCCCAGAGTGCCCATTACAACTGGATGCTAGGCGCCCTTTTACACCAGATATTTTGTCTCTGCTGAGATGATACATTTACACCCAATATATGTCCCTGCTGGGCCTCCTTTTTTGTGCCACTCTCCTTTCAAAGCAGAACTTTTTCGGGCAGCCTTGTTGGTTTCCTTTTTTGGTGCTTTTTGGGCATCTGACATTTTCCCTAGGGGGGAGTATGGCCCTCTTGCTAGAGTTGTGCAAAAGGCAGATCTGTTCCTCTAGGTGCATGTGACCATATTGCTGCATTTATCAAAAACCAGTCAGCGTGGAAAGGGTTAGTGTCACTCTGCGAAGTGCTGTTGGTTCTGCGTTGTGCCCAGTCAGGATCCTGGAACATTATATATCTCTGGGTGGGCTGTCATGGGGGTGTCTTTTCTGTCATTTTGAAGGATCCCCCCCATATGCAATATCAGTTTTGGGTCGTATGGGGGTTGGCACTGAGGAATTTGGGTTTATCTGTAGGTGTGTTTCCCCTCCATTCTCTTTGGATTGGGGCTGCATCTACAGCAGCAAGGCTTGAGTATTCTGAAGAAGGTGTTGAGCACATATGACACTGGTGATCTAAGGTGTACAAGCACAGAAGTAGAGAAGTGATTTCTTGTGCATGACTTGAGTTTTCTTCTTTGGCTAGGCCTGGTCTGCCAGTGCGGCGAGCCAGGGTGCTGATTGTGGGACAATCAATTGTATTTTGGGCTAAGAAGCAGGCACAATAATCCAATGAGGGCACGCAGCTTGGATTGGGCCATCTTGTCCAATCTCATGTATCTGCAGGAGGGGTATGTTCTTTAATCAGCTATTGCCTACTGTTTGGACATTTTTGGAGCATTATCAGCCTCCGGACATTCTCTTGATTCGCCTGGGGGAGAATCACTTGTGTAGTAAGTCAGGGATGGCTATATCCTGCCAGGCATGTAGGAATTTGGAGGTTTTGCAGGGCTGGATCCCAGGCATTATGCTCCTGTGGTCAGCCTTGCTCCAGACCCAAGTCTGGCACAGATCTGTTAAGCCTGGGTAGGTGGGGAGAGGCTGCACCAAGATTAATCGTAATCTTGGCATGTTTGTTTTGGCACTGGAGGATGGGTTTATTCCTCATCCAGACATTCAATATGCTTGTCCAAAATTGTTTAAGGGTGATGAGGTTCATTTCCTCCCTCCTGAATCTGATATTTTCTTTGCTGATTTGCATAGAGGATTGGCTGTAGATGGTGGAAGGGACCAAGCTAGGCTGGCCCTTCCCCATGTCAGGTACAGTGTGGTACACAGGGGTAGTGTAGGGTCAAAGAGCACCTTAAAGCATGCATTTGGCATGAAGAGGAATCCACAACAGTCCCTAGATGCTTTCTGGCTCAGGGAGCACTGGCTTACTCTAAACTGTGGGGGGTCTCCAACCTTAAAGGCTATATGGCTTGAGGGAGGCAATTCCTTGATGCATGTTCCTTGACCCTAGGCTGGCAGAGTTGGAGAGCATCTGCCTTAGGGCAGATGCTGTCTGGAGCCAAGGTGTGTCACCCTAAGTATTTAGGTGGGACTTGTACTGATGGCAGTGAGTCCCTAGTGACCGCAATGTAGGGGGTAGAAACATAAGAACATAAGAATATAAGAACAGCCCTGCTGGATCAGGCCCAAGGCCCATCTAGTCCAGCATCCTGTTTCACACAGTGGCCCACCAGATGCCGCTGGAAGCCACAGACAGGAGTTGAGGGCATGCCCTCTGTCCTGCCATTACTCCCCTGCAACTGGTACTCAGAGGCATCCTGCCTTCGAGGCTGGAGGTGGCCCACAGCCCTCCGACTAGTAGACATTGATAGACCTCTCCTCCATGAAGTCATCCAACCCCCTCTTAAAGCCATCAAGGTTGTTGGCTGCCACCACATCCTGTGGCAGAGAATTCCACAAGTGGATCACGCGTTGTGTGAAAAAGTACTTCCGTTTGTTGGTCCTAGACCTCCTGGCAATCAATTTCATGGAGTGACCCCTGGTTCTAGTGTTGTGTGAGAGGGAAAAGAATCTCTCTCTCTCCACTTTCTCCACACCATGCATCATTTTATAGACCTCTATCATGTCTCCCCGCAGTCATCTTTTTTTTAAACTAAAAAGCCCCAGGTGGTGTAGTCTTGCCTCATAAGAAAGGTGCTCTAGGCCCCGATCATCTTGGTTGCCCTCTTCTGTACCTTCTCCAGTTCTACAATGTCCTTTTTAAGATGTGGTGACCAGAATTGTACGCAGTACGCTAAGTGTGGTCGCACCATAGTTTTGTATAAGGGCATTATAATGTTAGCCGTTTTATTTTCAATCCCCTTCCTAATGATCCCTAGCATGGAATTGGCCTTTTTCACAGCTGCCGCACATTGATTCGACTCTTTCAACGAGCTGTCCACCACGACCCCAAGATCCCTCTCCTGGTCTGTCACCGACAGCTCGGATCCCATCAGCATATACTTGAAGTTGGGGTTTTTCATCCCAATGTGCATCACTTTACACTTGCCAACACAGAACCGCATTTGCCATTTTGTTGTCCAGTCCCCCAGTTTGGAGAGATCCTTTTGGAGCTCCTCACAATCAGTTTTGGATTTCACTACCCGGAAGAGTTTGGTATCATCTGCAAATTTGGCCACATCGCTGCTTACCCCTGCTTCTAGATCATTTATGAATAAATTAAAAAGCACCGGTCCCACTACAGATCCCTGGGGAACCCCACTTCTTACTTCCCTCCATTGTGAAAACTCTCCATTTATACCTACCCTCTGTTTCCTGTCTTTCAACCAGTTAGCAATCCACACATGTACTTGTCCCCTTATCCCATGACCACTAAGTTTCCTCAGGAGTCTTTGATGAGGAACTTTGTCAAAAGCTTTTTGGAAGTCCAGGTAGACTATGTCAACTGGATCACCTTGATCCACACACTCGTTGACACTCTCAAAGAAGTCCAAAAGGTTGGTGAGGCAAGATTTACCTTTGCGGAAGCCATGCTGGCTCACTCCCAGCAGAGCCTGTTCTTCTAGGTGCTTTACAATTTTATCCTTGAGGATGCTTTCCATCAATTTGCCTGGAACGGACGTTAGGCTAACCGGCTTGTAATTTCCCGGATCGCCCCTGGATCCTTTCTTGAAAATCTGTGTTACATTTGCTACTCTCCAGTCCTCTGGTACAGAACCTGACTGCAGGGATAAGTTATATATTTTAGCAAGGAGGTCAACAATTTCACATTTGAGTTCTTTGAGGACTCTTGGATAGATGCCATCTGGCCCTGGTGATTTGTTAGTTTTCAGTTTTTCCAGACAGTTTAGAACATCATCTCTCATCACTTCTATCTAGCTCTGTTCTTTAGCTGCCATTCCCGAAAAGCCTGGTTCAGGAACAGGTATATGCTCAGTATCCTCTGCCGTGAAGATGGACGCAAAGAACTCATTTAGCTTCTCTGCAACCTCCATATCCTCCTTAATAATCCCTTTCACTCCCTCATTGTCTAATGGTCCAACTGCCTCCCTGGCAGGTTTCCTGCTTCTGATGTACTTAAAGCAGTTTTTGTTATTCCCCTTGATACTTTTGGCTAAATGTTCCTCAAACTCTCTTTTTGCCTCCCTTATTGTCACCTTGCATTACTTTTGCCAGAGTTTGTGTTCCTTTCTGTTCTCTTCATTTGGACAGGCCTTCCAATTTTGGAAGGAAGTCTTCTTCCCTTTTATGGCTTCCTTGACGGTACCCGTTAGCCATGCTGGCATCCTCCTGGACTTAATGGTACCTTTCCTCCCTTTGGGTCTACAATCTAAATGGGCTTCTAGTATTGTGATTTTGAGTAAACTCCATGCACTCTGGAGCAAAGTGACTCTCCCGATTTCCCCCCTCAGCTTTCTTTTCACCATACTCCTCATTTTGGAGAAGTTTCCTCTTCTGAAATTCAAAATATCTGTGTTAGACGTCCTTGGTGATTTTCTCCCCACATGTATGCTGAAAGCCAACCCGCTTTACCTTTCAGCTTGTGTACTTTAATAAAGTAAAAGCCCAATTCATTCATTCATTCATTCATTCATTCATTCATTCATTTGATTTCTATACCACCCTTCCAAAAATGGCTCGGAGCAGTTTACACAGAGAGATAATAAATAAATAAGACGGATCTCTGTCCCCAAAGGGCTCACAATGGAAAAAGAAACATAAGATAGACACCAGCAACAGTCACCGAAGGTACTGTGCTGGGGGTGGGTAGAGCCAGTTACTCTCCCACTGCTAAATAAAATAGAATCACCACGTTAAAAGGTGCATCTTTGCCAAGTTAGCAATTTATGTATCTCATGTCTCAATTTGTTATGGGTGCAATGTCATGTTCACTTTCAACTAACATTAAGCACCTAAATTCAAATAAACAAATAAATGACAATCAAGTTGAAGGTGCATGGATATTCACTGAAATAAAATGGAATAATGTATATTTTCAAGCAGTTCTTGAAAATATAGCTACAGGACTACAACATTAAAAAAATATTTCATCAATTTAAATAATGTAACAGTCTATTCACTATTAACTTTAATATTGGGATGGGGGTAATACATTGTTTCAGAGGAGCTTCTACAGATTTTAAGTGATGCCATACAAAAATTAGCCAAATCATTAGTTACTGAATGGAAGCACCTTTGGTTCAATAATAAGGAAGATTAAGGCTGTTCTCACAAGCCATCTAACCCAGGCTATTGCAGCCAAGCCTGGGTTAAGTTGCTCATGTGGAGAACTGGGATCCATGTGGGTCCTGGCATTGCCAACCCACCTAAGCCCATTCTGAAGCCCTGCCTTTAGCTGAGGTTAAGGGTGCGAGTGCGCCCACAACACTGGCACCAGGATCATGTGTGTGCTCAAGTTACTTGCAGCCCGAGCACAGACACAGAGATGGGTGCCTAGAGCTCCTGTCTCATGGGCTTATCTCCCAATGCACGGCGTTTGTCATGTGGTGCATTCTGGGACACCCAAATGCTAGAACGCATCATCCAGGCCTCCAGAGTTCTGCATTACTTAAAGGAGCATGGATCGTGTGGGAGCATGGCTCACATGCCGAAGACAAGCTAAGCCATCATCTGGGGGAAAGGTAGTGGTACATGTGCTGGTAACCTCCAGGCTTGACTACTGTATGCACTCTACAAGGGCCTGCCTTTATACGTAGTCCAGAAATTACAACTGGTACAGAATGCAACCACTAGACTGGTTGTCTCTGGGACAACTCACTGGCTGCAGATATGTTTCCAAGTGAAATACAAAGTTCTGGTTATTACCTATAAAGCCATCAACAGTTTGGGTCCAGGGTACTTGAGAGAGTACCTTCTATGTCATGAACCCTCCTGTCTATTACGATTATCTGGAGAGGTCTGGTTATGGTTGCCACTGGCTCGTTTGGTGGCAACTCAGAACAGGGCCTTCTCTGTGACTTCCCCAGGACTGTAGAATATGCTCCTTCTCAAAATGAGTGCATCTCCTTCTCTGTTTGCTTTTAGGAAGACCCTCAAGACACATCTGTTTTCTCAGGCTTTTAAGAGAACTTAACTTTAAATTGTTTAATATATTTTTATCTAATGAGATTGTTTTAACTTTTTGTTTTGTGAAATTGTTTTTAACTGTTTTTACTCTTTTTTGTATTTGTTGTATTTTGAATTGTGTACACCGCCTAGAGATGCACGTCAGGTAGTCTATGATAGATAGATAGATAGATAGATAGATAGATAGATAGATAGATAGATAATTTATTTTGAACCCTTCATTCCACCCCCAACTGCCCTCCCCACCTTGGTATGGGTAGTGAGAACGACCTTATTGTTTTGAAGCATGATAGAAAATAACAGAAAACCAATGGTGTTCTATCAGCTCCTTCATTTCTTGGCTTTTCAAATACCTTATGCCATCAGCTGAATGGGGTAAACATATTTATTCATAATGAGCACAATAGATTCTACAACTGGAAAAAAGTAGCTATAATGTTCTTTATATAAGGAGCAGAATTAGACTTACAGGACTCACATTTTCATTTGAGAATACTGCTGCTCATTCTGCTATGACATTTATAATGACTGTGATCTAAAGCTCGTGCTCCAGCTATCTTTAAGTCATTTAATTTGTCTGCCTGTAATTCCATAATCTACTATTAGGCATGTGTACCTTGATAAAGGAGCTATAAAAAATAAACAAGCAAAATCCCACCCACTAAGGCCTTCATTATGAATTCCTCTGAAATATGGTGAACAGAAGCTTGGTCTTTCTTTTTCATCTAACATCTGTTGCTGAAAAGGTCTGGAACTCACTGAGGGGAGCCAGTGTCTCAAATACAGCAGAGCAATACATTCTGAAGCTGGCTTCATTATTTTAGTATGACCAAGTCAAGGAATAAGTAAATCACACAGAGAGCATAATATGAAAAAATTTTCTCACAGAGTCCCTTCGACATAATATGCATTTATATTGCTCTTTAAAAATCTGAGATATTTTATATCATTGCTGTTGGAAGAGGACTGTAGGAGCTATAGATGGCCAGACAGATGGAAAAAGTCTTGCTGAGTGCCTTATCAGACACCTGCCATTTTCTAAATGGTAGCAGCTAATCTGGCCTACCTCTTTATGGGACATCTGTGCCTCAAATTTATTATCACAACACCATGAAGCCTCACATATATTGGAATAGCCAATTTGTCTGCCAGGACATCTCCTTGATTACCATGAAGGCCTCATTGGTTTATGCCAGTGCTTCAGAAATAAAACAAGGGAAATGTCATTTTATAACCACTGGTAACTGTTTATGGCAATATGAGATCTCTTTGAAAGGCTGAGAGATGGATATAAGTGAAGTATGGCTAAATGAAACAGACTTGGTAGAACAATTTCAATTAGACAAGTAAAGGAAGGTTCTGGGCAAATGCAGCCTTATCAAACTCAGTTCACTGAGTCTGAAAGCAGTTGTAAATCCAGTGGAACTAGAAATTGCCAACCATGTAATTTGAAAATGATCATTGTTCAATATGCCCTTCCATTTATAGACAAGGGGCAGCATAGTTATACAAGTCCAATTTTCCAGGAAGTGGGCTAAACAAAATGGGGGAGAACGATGCTGCTTCCCGTTGCATACTAGCGTATGCAAATTCAGTATGTAATTGCTAGATGTGTCAGAAGATTAAGTAGCTGCTACTGCATTTCATGTTGTCTCATAATTTTATTCTGTCCTTAGTGCTGTAAAGTCAGAAACAGATGTGATAAAAAGCAAAAATGTGCTAAACCCACCAAGCTCTTATCTCAGTTCACGTATAGGCTTGGGGTATTGCAGAGGGTTTGGTATTATAAAACAGCTAGGTGTCCCTAAGGATCTCTCAGCCTAGTAAACTAGCAACCTGCTCCACCCTTTTCACGTTCAATGAAGCTGATGGATGAAGCAGTTCAGAAAAATGAAAGGAAAAGAAGAAGCTCATGTTGAGATCTCCAGTTGTGATGTATTTTTATTGACATCATCACATTCATATGGTGAAAGGGCTCAGAAATCTCCCAGAGACACAGTAAAAATACCTCCTTTGTTTTACTTCCAGCTGGGAAGCCAACTTGGATATTAAGGTTCATGTCCCACAGCTGAGTTCTTGAAATTCATTAGAAAGGAGGCATGCTTTCATTCATTTCAGAGGTCAGTAAAATAGCCACCAGTGTTATTATCCAAACTCTCTCTACCACACACAGGTTTTCCTAAATTTGCTAGATTGGAAAAATAATTCTGCATTTTCCTGTAAGTTCTTAATTCCTGTTTCTTCCAGTTTAGGGAAGCATTAGTCTTATATAAATATCCAATAAGTAAATTTAAATTTCAGACACCATGTTTATAAGCACAAGGTGTCCAAAATGAAAATGCCCATTGATGTAGAAACAAAGTGTAGCCTATTGTAACTTCCAAAGTCTAGTACAGAGACAGGAAACATGCTACTCTCCAGATGTTGCTGAAACTACAACTCCCACCACCCCAGTGGATGATGGGAGTTGTAGTTCAATGACATCTGGAGAGCCACATGTTGAGGCTCTCCACATGAGCAGTGTGGAGAGCCTGCAGGGATTCTGCGGGGAGAGTGGGCTTGACCTGCTCTCCCTGCAGACGATCCGTCAGCGAGCCATGGGTGGCTCGATCAGCCGCCCATACAATTACTGGCTCCATCACAGAGCTGGTTGGGGCTGAAGGGATCAGGGGCCATGTGGCCCCCGGAAGTCCCAGAATGCCCCACACAAGTGCTTGGGGGCATTCTGGGGAGACCCCTCATTCCGGACAGCTTCTTGGGCCCCCCTGGTTGGGGGTCTCCTCGTGACTTGCTGCGGCATGGAGCCACGCTGCGGCAGCACACAATCCTGAAAATGGGGTTAGTGGAGCGCACACTTCACTAACTTCATTTAAGGGGAGGGGCACTTAGGGAGGCTTGCTGCCAGGAGCTGCACAGCTCCTGTTGCAGCACATGACCTGGAGAAACCAGGCTAGGCCCCTTTAGCCCAGTTTCTCCTGGTCATGGGAATAGCCTCATTGCCTATCCCTGGTCTAGCGAATCCTTGACCCATGATATTGAAGGAATAAAGGCTTTCACAAATCACAAAAAGGGCAAGGACCATCCCTGTGGGGTAGCATAACTGGGCCAGTTCTACAACATGAGAGAGTACACAACTCAACCTAAGGTACATATGCAACAGGTCACTTGTTGCATATCTAGTAGAGAAATAGTATTATAGAAAGCAAAATGGATATGATGAAATGATTAGGGATGTGCATTTCGTTTTGGATACAAAACGTTTTGTGCACAAAACAGGCCATTTCGGCTGTTTTGTAGCCAAAACAAAACACTCAATGCTCAAAACAGAAAATTTTGTAGCCAAAACAACGTCCCTGTTTCGGATACAAAACGTTTTGTTGTTTCGGCTGTTTTGGAACTCCATTTTGCAATCACAAAAAGTCTTTCTTCTTCAGTCTCCATTTTGAGTTTTGACATCTGTTTGAATTTCCAGCCCGCAGATTGGCCAGAGAAAGCATGGGGTGATCTGCTGGCAATTGCCTCCTTATTCCTTTTAAGCAAATTTAAGGGTAAATTTTACCCTCCTTAGCTAGTGGGGCAGGGTGCATTTACCCTCATTGGCCAGTGGGGCAGTGTGCATTTCATTGTTGTTGTTTCACACTGTTGTGTGTAGATCAATTGCATTTCGGGCGGGGGGGGGATGTGGATGTGCATGACCTTTGGAAATCTGCCTGCCATTTTTCAAAGCTCTGTTGTTGTTGATGTGAGATGTTGATGTTATTTGGGGTGAATTTGAGGCAGAAAGGGGGCTTTGGGGGCAGAAGAGTGGTTCAGGTGGTAGTGCCCCAATGGGTGCCTGCTGCCACCCAGATTCCAAAGGAATTGGGAAAATGGCTGATTTTTAAAGAAATTCTGAAGTTTATGTATTTTGGGGGCAGATTTGGGGCAGAAAGGGGGCCTGAGGGGAAAAACAGTGGGTTGGGTGGCAGTGCCCCAAGGGGTGCCTGCCACAACCCAGATCCCAAAGGAATAGGGCAAAGGGCTGATTTCTTAGGAATTGTTGAAGTTTACACTTCTTTAAGGATCCCCCCCCCAGGGAATAATGGAGGTTTCAGCAGACCCATAACTCCACCGGGGGGGGGGCACTGAGGTGGCCGGGAGCGAGTGGTGGTGTAGTGCACATAGGGTGCCAACCACCCCCATGGGTTGCTAACCCATGGGGTGCTAGTTTTTGTTGTTTCTGAGGTGTTCTGAGTGTAGATTCTCTGGTAGCATATGAGATTTACAATGACAAACCATGAATCCACACTCATATGCTACCAGAGAATTTGAATCTACACTCAAAACATCTCAGAAACAACAGAACCCAGTACCCCATGGGTTAGCAACCCATGGGGGTGGTTGGCACCCTATGTGCTCTACACCACCACTTGCTCTGGGCCACCCTGGTGCCACCCAAGTGCAGTTATGGGGCAGGAATTATGGAGGTCCATCATTCCCTATGGGGAAGACCTTTACAGACACGCAAACTCCATTGCATCTTTAAAAATCAGCCCTCTGCCCAATTCCTTTGAAATAATTCTGGCAGCTTCCTTGCCCCAACTGGGCACTACCACCCACCCTACTCTGCTCTGGGCCACCCCTTTCCACCCAACACGAACCTATACTTTTGCTGAAACCTCAATTCTTCCCTATGGGAAAAATCCTATACTTCAAAAATTCACCAAAAATCAGCCCTTTGCCCAATTCCTCTGAAATTTGGGTGGCAGTTTCTACCCATTGGGCACTACCACCACCACCACCCACTAGTTTTTCCCTGCGTCCATTTTTTAAAATCAAAAAAGTTTTGGATTTGGATTTTGCAATTTTGAACAAAGAACAAAATGGGGGTGTTTTGGATTTGGGCCAAAAACAAAACAGAAAAACAAACAAAATGCACCACCCTAGAAATGATTCAATTTTTATATTATTGATTTACTTTGTTTATTTGCTGACATGAATGATTAATTCAAAATAAAAATGTATCATCTCACAGCATTACAGTGATGCAGCAAATATAAGATCAGTATGCTCTATATAGGCCTTTATCATTAATCTGAAATATCACAATGAATCTTCTTGAGATGAGCTGATATTTGATGAGCCTATTTGATGAGCCTATCCACCCCCAGGACAGTACCTCCAGTGACTGTTGCTGGTATCTATCTTATGTTTCTTTTTAGATTGTGAGCCCTTTAGGGGCAGGGATCCATCATTTATTTATTCTCCTGGCAACCAGGAGAGAAAGGCGATAGGATGGCAAAATGGCCACTATCTGCATAGCTCTCAAAAAACGAAGCAGCTGTACAATCACTGTCAGGTGAAGGGCTTAAATAGCATTTAAAGGGATGTAACTGCCTTTTCCCTGCAGAGGGCAGGCGGACCATTCAAAAAAGTCATGATTGCACTTGGCATGCCCCCTTGAAGATCATTGCCAATGGCCACCCTGGAGACGTTCTGATGCCTTGCCCACAGTCTGATGACGTGGGCACTATGGAGCTTTCTGGGATGTGGACTCCGTGGACCAGGAAGAGGAAGGGGCTCCTTTGCCCGGAAAATGGAGGTTGCCGGACTGAGGTTGGACGAACATCTGCAATGTAATTCACGGTTATAAAAATTATCTGAGGGTTCGTCAACCTCCAGTTTCACATTATGTGTGCATGTGGCCAGTGGGTTCCTCTGCAGATGACAGCCACTGTAATCCTGAGTGATTGAAGAGAGGGGGTGAGTGACAGCTCTGGTGCAGCTTCTGGATGGGACTTCCTCCTTGCTTTTCTAGTTGGAAACATGAGTGCCATCAGGGTGAGTAGTATCTAAATGAGGCTTTATAGAGTGTGCTGTATGTAGACAACAATGTCAGTACAAGCTAGATGTATTCAAGTCTTAACACTGCACTAAAAGTGCTTTCATAATTCAACCTATTTTTCCCCCTTCTACATTCTTGTTCCACTAAAACCCCTGACATCTCACAGTATGTGTAAGACCAGGAACAGCCACTTCTGGTAAAATATGGCAACTGGAAACAGCTCTGGAAGGGACTGTTAAATTGTATTTCACAGTGCAATGTTCTTCTATAAGGCCCTGGGGTTTAGACTATTTGCTAAAGAGGCCCGATCTTATTGCACAATGATCACATCAACCACTGAATATATTGAGCAATGGCAATCTAAACTGTGTAACAAGATGGCATGAACCATGAATGATTTAACCTCAATAAAAAAAGACAAATGCAATGAAGGGTGAGGAAAACTTTCAACTGAACGAAAATAGTTGTCAAAGGCTCTTTACTTGCTAAGTTTGCTTTGTTGTCCAGCAAAAATTATGGACAGGATCCAAGTAATCATGACTAGGCACCCTTGAAATAAATGGCACAAGTTAGTCATGACTAACTTAGACTAGATACTGCCCAATAAATACATTGATCTATTTTCTGGACATTCTTAACTGAGTAAAAATTTCATTTGGACAAACACTAAAAAAAATACTTTCTGGCTTTGTTTACATTTATGTTTTACATGGTTGTTTTCAAACAAGCCACATCAATAAATAAATAAATAAGCACTTGAATAATTGTATGTCTTACTGGAAGAAGGAAGGTCCCCATAAAAATAATAAGTGTCACTGTAAGTTTCAGGGAACTGAGGTTAGAGGATAATATACATCAATAGCTTGTAAAACATGATATCTCCCTTGAATGCTGTCTGCCTTCCATAGGCCTTCACAGGAGACAGAAATTATTAGCAAGCCAAGTAGGCTTTCCCATCATACATCTTGTTTTCTAAATGCATGTCTGGATTGCTTGCCAAATAGTGTTCTGGCAACCTCCTAGCATCCCTATGGAGGCCACAGACAGAGTCTTCACAAGAGTGTTAAAATAAAAAAAGTTCAGCCACACTCATCATTTATGGTGGGAGTGTTACTTCCATTATCTTTAACCTCTTGGTGCAGTTATGGATTATGCCTGTGTATTGCTATTTTAGTATACTTAATGCAGTTCAAAAAGTACAATGGGCTTGAAACTTTCAATTGCCCTGTAATTGAACTTCATAAAACATAATTATATATGGAATGGTGTATATTTTGCCTAGTTTTCCAACAAATATTTCCTTTGTAACTGAAAACAAGCACAGTAATAATAAAACTATGTTGTTTATTATTAATAATAATTAATAAACTAGAAAGATATTATTCTGAAGGGAAAAATCTACAGAGATGATTTCAGGAAAACACTATGAAGCTCTACACCAGTTCAGAGTACGGAACCATATTCTAGCCTTTGCATCTTGGTATTCTACATTTACAAGTTATTTCACTACACTTGCCAACAGTTCCTTAGGAAGGAAGGCAGGGAAAGCTGACACAACCTGAGCAAACTCACTCTGCATGAAGAGGACACCAGTACCAGCTTCCATGTACCTGACAATGTCCCAGTGTGGCTGGGATATGTCAGCTCCCATAACTCTTTATGAAGCTGAGAAGGAGCTGGCAGCTATAGCCTGAATGGTGGGAAGGAATTGGGTTAATGGCTTTGTGGGGCTGGCTGAGCAGGAATGTAATCCAGCTGTCCCTGTCCTTTAGAATCAATGTATGTGGAGATGACAGACTAGAATTCAACTGCTCACAGCCATAACAGCCTAAGTCAATCATGAAGGAAGACACAGCCAGCTTCATCCTTCCCCTGTGCCTGTGGGGAAGAGACTATTGATAGTGCCAGTGAGCTAGAACTTTATCTATTACCCCCTTGAGGGATGGGGACATAGCTCAGTGGAAAAGCATCAGGTCCCAAGTTCACTCTTTGGCATCTCCAGGTAGGGCTGGGAGAGACTCCTGCTTGTAACCTTGGAGAGCCACTGCCAGTCAGTGTAGACAATACTGAGCGAGATGGACCATTGATCTGAGTCAGTATAAGGCAGCTGCCTATGTTCCTAACTTGTGGCTGCCTGCTGCCACGTACGTTAGTCAGCAATGTATTGCTTTTGCTTTGTTATTTTCTCTTTCTCCTTTTATCAAACCAGATTTTGGGCAGAACAAAGTTTTGTCCTCCTGACTGAGGGAAAATGGGAAATTCTTTTAACTGATTTTAATATTTTAATGAGATTTTTATGGAATTTTATTGTATTTCATTTTTTTGTAAACCACCTTGGGATAATCTTTTTATGAAAGGCAGTATAGAAATTGAACTAGTGTATAATGCTGGGAAAAGTTGAAGGGAAGAGAAGAGGATCACCAGCAACAAGGTGGATGGACTCGATTACAACAGCAATGAATGCACCACTGAAAAACCTTAAGGGCCAAGTTGAAGATGACACTTAATCAATAAATCAATCAGTACATACAATGAATGAATAAAGCCCCAATGTGTGGCTTGGCCCCACAACATACTGAAAACTCTGGGACTGCCTCTTGCTCCAGTCCTGTCATGTTTTGAGGTTGACATGCCCCTTTGTAGGAGATATTTTGTATATCTGCATATAATTGGGGCTTCAACAAACTTTAACATTTAGCAAACAATGGCTGCATAACCCTCAGGGACATATTCCTTCAAGCAGAAAGGTATATTGCAGTGAAGGGAAAGGAGTGAAAAGTCATTCCCCCTCCACATGTACTTGGCTGTGGGAAAAGCCCTCACTACAGATACGCTGAAGGAACTCTGCAACTGCACACATCTTCTGGGCAGCATGTGGGCCAACTTTTCTGTACTTAAACTTACAGTGTTCCAGTGAGGTGCTCATTAGCCATGTCGGATATTTACCTCTTGTATTCTATGTAGAAATCTTTTGTGTTTCATTGTTTGGAAGTTTGTCCCAGTGGGGATCCTGTTGAGAATGTGTGTGTTGGGGGTGGGAGTGGAATGAGAAAGAAAAGAGAGGGAAAGGAGGAGGAGAAAATGGAGTTGCTTCTAAATAAAGTCTTAGTTAAAGCAGCATGATTGTTTGATGTTTACAAGGGAAGCAGTTATAAAACACCTCTCAATTATTATCTACACTCAGAGCACTCCAGAAACAACAAAACCCAGTACACCATGGGTTAGCAACCCATGGGGGAGGTTGGCACCCTTGCTCTGGGCCACACCAGCACCCCCCCCCCAAGTGCAGTTATGGGGGTGCTGAAACCTCCATCCTTCCCTTTGGAGAAAAACCTTAAAACCACTTGTGGGGTGCTGGGGTGGCCCAGAGTGAGTGGTAGTCTAGTGCACAGAGGGTGCCAACTACCCCCATGGGTTGCTAACACATGGGGTACTGGGTTTTGTTGTTTCTGAAGCATTCTGAGTATAGATTCTTTGGTAGCAGATTAGATTTTCAATGACAAACCATGAATCTACTCTCATCTGCTAACCTTAAAGACACGTACACTTCAAAAATCACTTAAAAATCAGCCCTTTACCCAATTTCTTTCAAATAATTTTGATAGTTTCCTTGCCCACCTTGGGCACTACCACCCACCACACTCTGCTCTAGGCCACCCCTTTCTCACCCCGATGTGAAGTTATACATTTGCTGACACCTCCATGCTTCTTTATGGAGAAAAACCTTAAAGATGCACAAACTTCAAAAATGACTTAAAAATCAGCCTTTTGCCCAATTCCTTTCAAATAATTCTGATAGCTTCCTTGACCACCTTGGGAAGTACCACCCTCCACACTCTGCTTTAGGACACCCCTTTCCCCCCACATGAAGCTATACATTTGCTGCAATCCTCATTATCCCCTATGAGTAATTCAAAAATACTTTAAAAATTCACCAATAATCTGAGGAGTATCCAATTGCCTTGGGGTTTTGTGGGTGGTAGGCACCCCTGGGTGCCTATCACCCACACCACTTTTGTGCCCCTAGGTGCTCCACAATAGGGGATAATGGGCTGGTTCATGTCCCATTATTCCCTATGAGAATAATAATTAAAATATTACAAATATTCATAAAAAATCGTAGGAGTGCCCAATTGCTTTGGGGGTTGGGTGGTTGTTGGCACCCATGGGTGCTCCACAATAGGGAATAATGGGCTGGTTCAAGTCCCATTATACCCTATGAGAGAAAAATAAATATACATTTCAAAAATTCATAAAATATAATACGAGTGTCCAATTGCTTTGGGGTTTGGGTGGTAGGTACCCATGGATGCCAGCTACCACCACACCCACATTTGGAGGTTAAAACCAGTTTGAACCAGTTTGAACCGAACCACCCTCTGTTTGGTTCGAATTTGTACCTGCAGCTTGAACCTGATGGCTGGTTTGGTTTGAATTCGAACCTTCGAACCACCCTGGTTTGAATTCGAACCAGTTCGCACATCCCTATTAGTTAGCCAGGTCCTGATTTAATAAACATAGTAGCTTGTCATCTCAGTGTGCTCTATGAAGGGGAAAAAAGAAAACTTTCCAACACCAATTTATAGATAATAACTCAGGTTAATCACTTGCCAGAGGTATTGATGTGTTCCCTGCACACCGACTTCATATCATATCACCAACATGAGTGAGAAAACGTACAGGTCCACACACTTGGTGCTAAATGATACCTCCAGGGGAGGAGGGAATCACCATCGGGATGCTGAGCCCTGTGGTGAATGTAATACATTACTTTCCATAATGGCAAGCTCTTCGTTGACCTTAAAAATATATATGAAATAAGGAATCACCATTTCTGGTGGGTACTTGCATATCTGCATCCTTTGTGTGGACAGTTGTTTCTGCATTCTCTCTTTTCCCCTTGGCTACCTTTTGAATCAGTTATTCAAAATTATATTACTGTGAATGGAATGAATAGCAGAAACTGAGCACCTTCTAGACATACAATGCATAATGGTATGCAGAATGAAAAATACCTCTCCTGGCAGGCTGCTGTTTATGGAGAGATACACTGGAATGCAGTAGCAAAGATCGGAGGAAACTGAAAGCAATTGTTCCAGTTTGGGATTCAGGAAGATCTGAAATAATAAGAACAGCCCTGCCGGATCAGGCCCAAGGCTCATCTAGTCTAGCATCCTGTATCGCACAGTGGCCCACCAGATGCTGCTGGAAGCCACCGGCAGGAGTTGAGGGCATGCCCTCTCTCCTGCTGTTACTCCCCTGCAACTGGTACTCAGAGGGATCCTGCCTTTGAGGCTGGAGGTGGCCTATAGCAGGGTTTCTCAACCTTGGGCCTCCAGATGTTGTCAGACTACAACTCCCAGAATCCCCAGACATGGCCTTTGTAGTCCAACAACATCTGGGGGCCCAAGGTTGAGAAACCCTGGCCTATAGCCCTCCAACTAGTAGCCGATGATAGACCTCTCCTCCATGAAGTTATCCAAACCCCTCTTAAAGCCATCCAGGTTGTTGGCTGTCACAATAGTTTTTGGATTTGGTTGTGGAAGTAGTTTTATTGGTTAGAGGGAGGTGACAGTAGGTGCTCTGTATTAATTTCTGCTGCCATACAATGCCTGTTAAATCTGTAGTTTTTAAAATATGATGGCTGACATGTAGATTAAGGCAGCAGTAGAGCACTGGGAGATAAGCCTAAGAGCTATCTTAGCTCCACAGTTCAGAGTGTGAGGGGTGAAGATTTTAACTGGCCTCTGCTTCCCCTAGAAATAATCTGCACATTTTGTAAATAGGTCCCTGAGGATTCCACCAACCTCTCGGGGACATGTTTTTGGAGGGTACAGGGCACCGCTGGTGGAAGTAGAGACCAGAATATTGCCCTTCTCCACCCTTCATGCTCCATGATGCAGAGCTCTGAAGCCTTCTCTTGTGCAAGTGTGTCTTCCCAGTAGTATGCTTCCACTTCCTCCTTAGTCAGGGTATCAGCCACTTATTATTAAGGACACCATAGGCTCAAGTGCTTTCTCTTGCTCTGAAAGACAGCCTCATACTGCTCAGACAAGGGAAAGAGCAGACAATACTCCCCCCCCCCTTTAGGCCAATCTTGCTACCGTTTTTTTAAAATGCTAATTATTCCAGCCACTCTCACCATATCATCATTTAACACTTAAGACCTGCTCTTAGGAAAGACATAGTTTTATATGGCGTATGATTTCAAAATGTGGTATTAATACAGGATATTACCTTCCACCATTAATTCTGTGTGTGACTAACCAATCAGATAATGAGAAACAGTTTTTAAATGGCAGGTAAAAGCTAATTTTGGCTGCCCAAATAAAATATATAGTTTTACATGCCATTACTCTTCCTGTTAAGATTTGCAAGTAGGAAAATCCTGCTTCTCAACATTTCAAGGAGAATGCCTGTTATACTCAAGCAAGGTGATTCTTCTTCTTCTTCCTCATCTTCTCCTTAGTGTTTGAAACCTTCATATGCACCTTCTTATTAACCCTTATGTTCCTAAAAAGTTAGCTTTATTAATCAGTAGTGTCTATCAATGCCATAACAAACAGAACTCATAAGTGCCATGGTATCTTATAGGTACAGTTAATATTGATCAGATTAGAATATAGTAACATAGTTCTGGCACCAAATGGTGTATCTAAGTCAGTATTCTGTGTCCACCTGTGACTAGCCTCAGCATAACCCCTGGACAGCTCACAGGAACATAGGAAGCTGCCATATAGAGAGTCAGACCATTGGTCTATCTAGCTCAGTATTGTTTTCACAGATTGGCAGTGGCTTGTCCAAGATTGCAGGCAGGAATATCTCTCAGCCCTATCTTGGAGATGCCAGGGAGGTAACTTGAAGACTTCTGCTCTTCTCAGAGCGGCTCCATGGGAATATCTTCCAGTGCTCATACTTCTAGTCTCTCATTCATATGCAACCAGGGTGGACTCTGCTTAGCTAAGTTGTTGTCCAGTAATCAGAGGTAAACCATCCCTCTTTTCCACCTAAACTTTTATAGAATCATATAGAAGAACTGGCAGGAGACTTGTAGACTATCCTGAGGCTCTTCTAATGATCGGTGAGAAGAGCCATGAGGGAGTTTGTAAGGAGAGCGGGTTAAGCCTGCTCTCCCCACAGACAAGCAGTCAGTCTGCTCCGTGGCCGCAATGGCCGCCCACATGACTGCCAGCTCCGTCATGGAGCTGATGGGGGCTGGGGAGTTTGGGGGCCGCGTGGCCCCCAGAAGCTCCAGCATGCCCTGCGCGAGCATGCAGGGCATGCTGGAGAGACCCCTGAGCTGGGAGGCTGCTTTTCAGACTCCCGGTCAGGAGTCTCCTCATGAGTTGCTGCAGCATGGAGCTGCGCTGTGGCAACTCATGATTTTAAAAAACTGGGTTTAAGGGGAGGAGTAGTTTGGCAGGTTAACCGCCTGGAGGACACCAGGCTAGCCTGCGAGCCCTGTGGTTCTCATGGTCCACCAAAATTGGGTTAAGCTCCCATTGCCCAATTTCAATGGACTGTGTGAATAGCCTCCCTGTCTGACCCACTACTCAATGTAGGGAATCCAGAGCTGTCCAGCCTCTGTGTCAGGGGCATAGCAAGGTTGGAGTGGGCCCAGAGACAAGATTTTAAAATGCCCCCCCCCCCCGCCCACTGAAGCTCAGCTCATGAAGTAAAGAAATTTTAAATGAGGTTGAATAGTGGTAACAAAAAGCACACACACACACACACACACACACACACACACACACACACATACATACACATACATACACACACACACACACCTATGTGCCACAATAGAACACCATCCTAAATTTTTTTAAAACATCAATTTTGGAGGATGAATACAGCTGAAAAAAGCCCGGGCGGGTGTGCGGCTGGGGGAGTCAGTCATATGACTTGTCTCTGGGGGGGCCCCCAAGGCAGTGGGCTCCCAGACAACTCTCTCCCCTTGCCCAATTATAGTTACGCCCCTGCTCCGTGTGAAAACTTCCAGGAAAGGAGAATGAACCAACAGTTAGATAATTGGTTCCATTGTCAAACTGCTCTTACCGTTTAGATTTTTCCCCTAACATTCAACTGAAATCTACCCTTCAATAACTTAAGTCCATTAGATGTAGTTTGACACTCTAAAGAAGTGAACAAGTCTTTGTCCTCTTGAACAAGAAGCTACCACCCAAATTTTATAGCTTAAAGACACGTAAAGTTCAAAAATCAGCCCTTGGCCCAATTCCTTTCAAATAATTCTGGTAGCTTCCTTTCCCCCCTTGGGAACTGGCACCCACCACCCTCTGCTCTAGGCCACCCCTTTTCCCCCAACGTGAAGCTATACATTTGCTGCAATCCTCATTATTCCCTATGAGGAATTTAAAAAATAATTTGAAAATTCACCAATAATTGGAGGAGTGTCTGATTGCCTTCGGGTTTTGTGGGTGGTAGGAACCCCTGGGTGCCTACCACCCACCCCACGGTGCTCCACAATAGGGGATAATGGGCTGGTTCAGGTCCCATAAAAATATTTAAAATATTCATAAAAATTGTAGGAGTGTCTGATTGCTTCGGGGTTTGGGTGGTTATTGGCACCCATGGGTGCTCCACAATTGAGAATAATGGGCTGATTTGAGTCCCATTATACCCTATGAGAAAAAATAAAAATAAATTTCAAAAAATTCAAATTTGCACCTCGAATTCGAACCAGTTCACACATCCCTACTTCACAACAGTAATATTGGAAGATACCCTAAGGAGATGGCCCTCTGCACTCACTTGGTAGTGAGACATTCATTCTGTCATGAATGGGGCACCCTGACAATAGTTATATGAATGCTGGGGTAGAATTTGAATGAATGAATGGTTCATTCCATTAACTAATATTAACCGACTAAATCTCACAAGTTCAATGAGAGAATCCAAATAGCATAGTTTGATTTTGGATACTGCTCCCAGAGGCGTATCTACGGAAAATAGCATCTAGGGCAAGCACTGAAATTGCACCCCTGTCCAAGCATCTGACACCCATCTTTCAGATAACTTTACCATAATATTGGTTACCATAATATCAATTAATATTATGATTGGCAACTTCAGGTTACCCTTGAGAAAGAAAAGCAGATTCTGAATATTAAAATCAAATTAAGTATTCCTTAGCCCTGCTCTGTCATCTATGTTTTTATGTAGATTATATGAAAAAAGGAACCTCCTTGTATCTCCTTCCCTCCCTTAAACAGACAGACAGACACACAAACAAACCAGACACTCATTTCTTTTATACGAGCCCAATTACCGGTGCCTGGCAATGGGCACGGAGCAACGCCCACACTGAGTCACCTTCGGCCGGCCACAGCAGCAGCTGTATTCGAGAAGTAACTGGATCAATCACTAGCAATGCCATTTCTGTGAATGACACCTTCCAGCTCCATCTGTTTTCCCAGAAGTGCACAAGAGAGGTTTATTGGTGAGCACTGGTGACGCCAAGGAGGCAAACAGGCTCTGATTTTGCATCTGGGGATTATCATATTATTCCACATTAACCTTTCTTCAGAGCTGAGAAACTGAATTTGTGGGGGCGGGGAAGCAAAATGCAGTGGGTATGCAGAAAGGAACAGCAACTGTCAGGATCTCCTGGCTTAGAAACTCCCTAAAGATGTTATGGAAGCCAAATTCATACAGGTGAAACTCGGAAAATTAGAATATCGTGCAAAAGTCCATTAATTTCAGTAATGCAAATTAAAAGGTGAAACTGATATATGAGATAGACGCATTACATGCAAAGCGAGATAAGTCAAGCCTTAATTTGTTATAATTGTGATGATCATGGCGTACAGCTCATGAAAACCCCAAATCTCCAATCTCAGAAAATTAGAATATTACATGGAACCAAGAAGACAAGGATTGAAGAATAGAACAATATCGGACCTCTGAAAAGTATACAGTGTACTGTGCTTGATTGGCCAGCAAACTCGCCTGACCTGACCCCATAGAGAATCTATGGGGCATTGCCAAGAGAAGGATGAGAGACATGAGACCAAATAATGCAGAAGAGCTGAAGGCCGCTAATGAAGCATCCTGGTCTTCCATAATACCTCATCAGTGCCACAGGCTGATAGCATCCATGCCACGCCACATTGAGTCAGTAATTGCTGCAAAAGGGGCCCAAACCAAGTACTGAATACATATGCATGCTTATACTTTTCAGAGGTCCAATATTGTTCTATTCTTCAATCCTTGTCTTCTTGGTTCCATGTAATATTCTAATTTTCTGAGATTGTGGATTTGGGGTTTTCATGAGCTGTACGCCATGATCATCACAATTATAACAAATTAAGGCTTGACTTATCTCGCTTTGCATGTAATGCATCTGTCTCATATATCAGTTTCACCTTTTAATTTGCATTACTGAAATTAATGGACTTTTGCACGATATTCTAATTTTCCGAGTTTCACCTGTATGTTATATTCAACACTCATATAAGTGAACAATGTACACAGGTATGGAGCTCTACACAGGAATTCACATGTTACAGTGAACACAGGCACAGCAGTAAACCTTTCTTCCTGACATCTCCAACCGAGCATTTTCAGTGCTCCCTCCCCACTCTCCTGCCTGGCACCCCTTCCTGTATCCAACATGCTCTTTGCCCTCCCCAGAACTCAGACAGTGGGGGGGGCAGGGGGAGAGGGAGACTGGGAATCCTAGGCCACCTTCACACAAGTTGTGGAGGACTTTGCATCAATGGGCTGATCCAATGCATAGTCCCTCTATTCTTGCAAAGGCCCACTTATGAATGTAGATACACACACACCCCTCGCTTCACCCTTGAGATGGGAATCTGCCTAGGCCTGGCTGGATGCTGTCTCTCTCACTTGCTAATATCTTGCCTTTGCCTCTCTTCAGGGCTCAGAGGGTGAAACTGCATGTTTGGGCTGGAGAGGAGACAGCAGCTTCCCAGCGGGCACATTGTGGCAGTGGACAGGAAGAATCCTACTAACCCCACCCCCGGAGCTCCCTTCCTGGGCACCTCCTAGCCCCATTGCCACTTGCCTTGCCACCCCAACACAAACACCACTCCGGACCTCCCCCCCAGGGCACTTCATAACCCGCCCGTCCTGCTGTACACCACATGCCCTCTGCACTCCCCAGCTCCCCAGCAAAGGTTAATGTTAGCCAGAAGGGAAAAGCAAGGGCTGACTTCCTCAAGAGGGATGGGAGGGATGCTTTCTTGGCTCACAGGCCTCTCTAGGACTCTCATTACACATGACACGGGCCTCTCTAGAACTCTCCACTCTCTTTTTTTAACCCTCCTCTTGTCTTGTCGCTGTAAACCCAAGGGAGGTGTGGCAGTGAGCAGCGCAGGGCACCCAGAGGCAGCGGTGAGTGGTGCGCCGTGGGGCACCCAGAAGTGGCAAGCAGCAGCCTCTGCCTGAAGCAGCCTGCCCAGCGGTAGAACCGGCCAGCAGTAGCAGCGGCAGTGGCACCGGTGTGGTGCCCCCCTTCAAGTACATCCAGGGCATGTGCCATGGCTGCCCGACCCTAGATATACCTCTACCTATTACAGACAGTTGGATATGGAGTTCTATGACTTTATCCTTTGAGTTAGAGCATAAAATAAGCTGTTCTGAGAAAGAACAAAATATTAAGTCTATGGAGACTTCCTCAGTTTGGCTCAAACACAGCCTTGGTTTATTTTTACATCACGAATCCCATTTTATGCACATATTATGTAGCTCAGGTTGATTATCTCTGGGTGGTTTAAAAGAGTAATAATAAACCCTGCATCATGCACCCCTTTGGAATTAAGTGTTTCATATCTCTTCTACTTCATTGCTGTAGAAATTGAACAACTGACAGGCTGAATGAATTTGCTCCAACAGCAAGCTTATTACAGAGGAGGAAACTGAATGGCCAACTTGATTCTCAATAATATTCTTTAATCACAAAAATGCACATGAGTGAATATGAAAAGAAATTCAGTCTCTTTGTTGGGGGGGGGGAGCACAAGTCCACGACAAATGAGTTTAGCTTACTTTTCATTTCATTTAAGCTCTTTGAGACACAGTGGACACATTCACACATGATGCAAAACTGCAGTTAAACAGGGCAGAGGTTGGGATTTGTGAACATCTGAATGTGTGTAACAGTGGTTTTGTGGCAAAAGTGACCTGCTGTTTTCCTCACCATACTCCAGTTTGAACCTTCAGTTTGTAGTGTGTTTCACCACCCCAATCTGAGGTTTTGTGGTGGAGGCATTACATCTGAATGTGGACGTTGCCATAACTGCAATCTGTGCTGTTTCTGGAACCGTAATCATAGAGAGGGCAGTCCAGACCCTCCCAGGTCACACCTGCTCCATGCCTATGGTGCTTCTCACTGGCCGCCTCTACAAACACTTGCCCTGCCCCTGTCTCTGATATAATAAAGCAGTTGCCCAGCAACAGGAATGCCACTACATCCCATCCCAAGCTTAGAAGCCTGTCAAATGGGAAGTCATAAGGGTGCATGCCCTCTTCCCACTCTGACCTTTGTCCCCCCCCCCCCTTTCTGGCAGTCAGGAGAGAAAGGGGATGGGAGGGCAAGATGGGCACTATATGCTTAGCTCTCCCAAAATGAAGTGATCAAGAAGTATGTTCATAAGCACATGCAGTAACATTGTCAACATAAGCATGGCAACCCTTTTAGATCGCTGGGATGGCAACATAGGGAAGGGTGGTGATATCTGAGGTGAGGTTTAAATGAAAGCCCCAAACAGGAATGCTTGAATGGCTCGGGTATATTTTTGGCACAATGATGTTGCGGAAGGAGGGCCCAGCCCCTTCCCCTTGGGTGAACACATGCGGTCCCTAGGTTTTTCTAATGAGAAGGGCTGGGCAGTGTTGCCTTGAGTGACAGGGGAGATTCCATCTCTTTTGATGATGATGGATGCTGCTCCTGAGCGGACTGCTCTCTCATGAGAATGGAAGGCCATGGGGATATGTCTTCATGAGAAGAAGTGTCCAAGGGGACAGCTTTTTTCATGCAGAATCACTAATAAAGTGTGATGATGACATTTGTCCCACAGACCAATATCTCAGGAAGTCATCCAGTGCTTGGATGTGTGACCACTTGGTATGAATGCAACTTTTGAGTTCCATGATAGAAGAAAGCAGGCTTTAGATGTAAAAGGTTCAGATAAACTACTGAAGTGGTAAATGGAACAGTAAGGTTACCTCAGATGATTATTTTAAGAGATTTTTAAAAAATTGCATACAATGTTTTCTTGCAAGAAAAACAGTTAAATGGGATGCAGTAGTCACCATTGGTTCATTGCCATATAGGGAACCCATGGTAATTTGTGCTACAGACATACAGTATAATCTGTGACTCCTTTAGCTGAACAAGTTGTGAGCTGCATGATTTATTTATATATGTATTTATTTATTTATTCGATTTTTATACCGCCCTTCCGGAATGGCTCAGGGTGGTTTACAATTAAAAACAGAAACCATTAAAACCAATAACAATTAAAACAGAGATATAAATATTAACACCAATTAAAACATCTTAAAAAACAATTAAATTATCATAACAATTAAAACCCTGAAAACCAGGTTAACATTAAAACAATTAAAACTAATTAAAAACCCTGAAAAGCCAGGCCAAACAGATGGGTTTTAAGGGCTCTCTTGAAGGACAGTAAGGAGTTAAGATTGTGAATTTCCGCTGGGAGTGCATTCCACAGCCCAGGAGCAGCCACAGAGAAGGCCCGCCTCTGAGTCGCCACCAAACGAACCAGTGGTAACTGGAGACAGACCTCCTCAGATGACCTTAACGTGCGGTGGGGATAATTTAAAAGAAGGTGCTTTCTAAGATATCTCAGACCCAAGCCAAGGTAATAACCAGCACTTTGTATTTTGCCCAGAAACATATCGGCAGCCAGTGTAATTGTTTCAAGACAGGCATAATATGGTCTCTCTAGGTTGCCCCAGAGACCAATCTGGCTGCCGTATTCTGAACTAGCTGTAGTTTCGAGACTACATACAAAGGCAGCCCCACGTAGAGTGCATAGCAATAGTCAAGCTGGGAGGTTACCAGCTGATGCACCACGGTTTTGAGGTCATCCTCTCCAAGGAATGGGTGCAGCTGTCGAATCAGCCGAAGCTGATAGAAAGCACTCCGGGCCATGGCCTCCACCTGAAATACCAGGGTGAGGCCTGGGTCCAGGAGTACTCCCAAACTGCGCACCTGCTCCTTCTGGGGGAGTGTAACCCCATCCAGCACAGGAAGTTCTAACTCATCCCTTGGATTCTGAACCCCCACAATGAGCACCTCCGTCTTGCTTGGATTCAGCTTCAATTTGTTATCCCTCATCCAGCCCATGACTGCCTGTAGGCAGGCATTTAGATAATGAGTGCCATTTCCTGAAGATGAAAAGGAGAAGTAGATTTGGGTGTCATCAGCATAATAACACCCCGCACCAAACCTCCTGATGACCTCACCCAGCGGTTTCATGTAGATATGAAAAAGCATTGGTGACATAATGGAGCCCCGAGGGACTCCATATAACAGCTCCTGTTTTGAGGAGCAACAGTCACCAAGCTCCACCATCTGGAATCTACCTGAGAAATAGGAGCGGAACCACGGCAAGACAATGCCCCCTATCCCCAACTCCCCCAGGCAATCCAAAAGGATACCATGGTTGATGGTATCGAACGCTGCCGAGAGATCTAGAAGAACCAGCAGAGTCACACTCCCTCTGTCAATTCCCCGGTAAAGGTCATCTATCAGGCCAACCAAGGCTGTCTCAACTCCATAGCCAATTCTAAAGCCAGTTTGAAATGGGTCTAGATAATCAGTTTCCTCCAAGACCGCCTGGAGCTGGTTGGCCACCACCCTCTCAATCATCTTGCCCAACCATGGGAGATTGGAGATTGGCCTGTAATTATCCATCACTAAGGGGTCTAGGGAAGGCTTCTTTAAGAGTGGTCTAACCATTGCCTCCTTAGACAGGGGGGCACCCTACCCTCCCTCAGTGATGCATTTATGATATTAACTAGCCACCTCCAACAATCTCCCTGCTAGATAGAAGCAGCCAAGTCGGGCAAGGATACAGAGAACAGGTGGCAGGCCACACCGCCCCAAGCAGTTTGTCCACATCCTCAGGAGTCACAGATTGAAACTGATCCAACCTAATACTGCAAGAGGGATCGCTGGACACCTCCTCCATTGACCTTGCAGAAATAGTGGATTCCAAGTCGACCCGAATACAAGAAATCTTATTTGCAAAGAACCCATTAAAGGCATCACAGCAGAGCAACTCTGGGGACAGACTGGAAGTAGAAGGAGCAGAAACCACACTCCTCACAACCCAGGATAGCTCTGCCGATCGTGAACCTGCAGCTGCAATGTGCACAGAACTAAATCTCTTTTTCACTGCACACACTGCCACTGCATAAGCCTTCAAAGTGGTCACATGCTGAATCCTGTCAGATTCGAACCGAGTTCTCCTCCATTTGCACTCTAGTCGCCTATCCAATCGCTTCAGCCCCCGCAGCTCCTCAGTATACCAAGGGACCATTTTTGCAGCAAGTCGGAAGGGATGCTTAGGAGCAATCAAGTCTACTGCCCTGATGAGTTCCCCCAGGTTCCCACCAGGGTATCAACAGAATCACTGACCGCACCAATGTCAAAATCCTCCAAGGCTTTTTGAAATCCCACTGGGTCCAGCAGCCTTTTGGGGCGGACCATCCTAATAGGTCCACCACCCCTGCAGGGGTGGATTGAGGCTGTGAGAGCAACTTTAACCAGGTAGTGGTCTGTCCATGACAATGGGGAAACCACTGGATCCCCCACCCACGGAACACCCCCCTGATCCAAACAAAAGACCAAATCAAGTGCATGGCTGGCAACATGAGTTGGTTCAGAAACTAATTGGGATAGGCCCATAGTTGTCATGGCCACTATGAACTCCTGAGCTGTAGATACTGAAGTCCCCCAGCACCAAAAGTCTAGGAGATGGGCTTTTTATCTCAATGAGCATAAAGAAGGGAATGCAAAGGTTATGAATGCAGAGAAAAAGGCAAATGGAGGCCTATATTGGCATAGGGATGTGTGACTTGATTCATGGCTGAATTGATTTCTTTAGATTTTGGGCGATTTGAGTGATCTGACCTCAAACTGAATCAACCTTGAGGATGCTTACCAGATTAGAGGTCACCCTCAAATCAAGTTCAAATTGATTTGGCTATTTGAGCCTCCAATTTGTCCCCAGTGATATCCATTTCATCCTCCCAAGCTTCTGCCATCACTGCCAGGGGTGAATTTTTAGGAATTTTTACATATTGTGGATTTTTGGTTGTGAAATGACTTCTTCATAGGGAATCCTTTGTTCATAGGGATTCCCAACACAAAAATTCCTAAAAATTCACCAGTTTGCCCAATTCCTTTGTGGGTTGGGTGGCAGTTGGCACCCATGGGGCCCTGCCACCCAACCTGCTTTGATGCCCCTAGCCCTCAAAATTTTGGCTGAATTGATTTGGATTCAAATCGATTCGGATTCTAATCAGATCAAATCAGAATAGAATTGACCCAGGTTAAAGGGCATCAGATTTGAGCTTGAATTGAATCAGGTTGATTTGATATGAACTCAAATCAAATCACAAAAACTGATTCATGCACATCCCTATGGCACTATTGACCCCAGTAGTGGCACATATTTTGGGGTCGTGGTCAAGGCCATTCTGGGTTTACAGCCTCCCAGCTACTAGAAATTATTTCCATACTTGTCAGATCAATAACCTGCAATTAAAATGGGTGTGTGTGTGGAAGCCCAGTCAAATGTCAGATAGAATCTTTACATTGACTAGCAACACATTTTGTCCTACTGCTTAGCATTTCAAAGGGGATTCCAACTGGGACTTTAAAAGTCACTTATACTCCAGTTATCAACATGCCTTGCATATATTTGAGTCTTGGTCAAGGCTACTCTGGGTCCCCAATCTTCCAAGGTATGTAGATAACTCCCATATAAATGGTTTTAAAGGCCCATTTGGAACTTCCTTTGAAATGCTAAACAGCAGGACTAGAAAATGCATTTGCTTATTAAATGTAAGAAATCTGTCTGACATTTTACAATCATTTTTTCATTACAATTGTGGATGATTGATCGGACAAATATGGAAACAATTTATAATTTCCCTTTGATCCCTAATACAGTATAAAGAAGATGGATTAATTTGTGCCTGAAAAACTAGGTCTTTGATTTCAAGCTGTTCACTGGGGGGAAATAATGGATTTAAAGTGCAACTATATGGATGCTTGTGTGCCTGAGTATTCACATATTTTTAAAAAATCAAATGAAAGTGCACATTAAAAATGCATGTTTTTACATATTGTACATGTATAAAATGATATATTTAGAGTTCCAATGTGGCTTGGTTGACCAGGTTTTGCAAGGAATATGTACATTTCACCCAGTGCCTTAAGTCATGAGCTTGCCTGGTTCCCAGTTTTCATTTATTTACTAACTACATTTCTAGCAAAGAGAGGCATGTGCAAGTAGTATTCTACTCAATTGCCAGGTGAGACACTAAACATGCTCCTGCATTTTACTGTTGTAGCCAATTTGGGGTACAGTTTTCAGCTAGAACTGAAAGATAAGAAAAGCTGTGATTGTCATCAAGAGAAGAAAAGGTGATTCAAATATCTGTGGAATGAACTTTCTGGTTCCTGTAAAGCAGTGTTTCCGCTCTGTAGTAAAAGTGAAAGCTATCTCTAGAAAACGATGGAGACATTTAGAATTTCAACACAGCTGTGATTGGACAGCAGCATGATCATCCAGTGAACAAAGGGTCACATAAAATATAGGAGTTAATGTTCTTTTATAGGAGTCACCATTAATATAACAATGTAATTGGTTTTTAGTTTTAAATTGTTAAGTGTTTAATAATTGTCATACTAATACTAGAACAATTAATTTGCCCCATATTAAAGGTTGGCAGGAGCTGTGAATGCCAGAGAGTAGCTTATGAGTAGCTTATGACAGCTCTGCTAAAGTAGTAAAGGTAAAGTTGTGCCATCGAGTCGGTTTCAACTCCTGGCAGCCACAGAGCCATGTGGTTTTGTGGGACTGAGGCTGGTTTGAATTTCCAGCCAAAAATGTCCCATACAGAACACTTGTCAGGTTATAGCAATGTCAGTCTAGGTGAGTTGCCCCTCCAGTTCTCTCCTAAACAAAATTACTCAATTACATTACCTATTGTAATGATTGTACAGTATGACACTGCTGACCATGCTTTTCCATGCTTTACTATTTAGCAGGCCTGCACAACATAAGGCCCGAGGAGGGGTGTGTGTGGATCCGGCCCACAGGGACTTTTTTTTTTTGGCTTCCAGGACCTCCCAACTACATTCCAGGGGCACTGGAAGAGTAATTGCTCGAGCCCTGGGAAGTTGCCTCAGGGAAACGAGAAGCTACTGTTGAAGAAGGGCCACCTTCAGCAGCCATAAGAATGCCCTGAAGAAGGGATGTCCAGGTTCCTGCTATTATGTGAAAGGGAAGATTGGGGACTGGGAAAACCCTATGTTGTTGGACCCTGGTTCTGAAATAAGCCCCATTCATAGTGAATACCCCTCTCTGAAGGGAACAACAGTGGATGCAGCTAGAGTTAATTTGGTGACCATCAGTGGTTAGCCACTGCCACCAGGAACAGTTGAACTCCCAGTACCTTTGGGCTCTCTTAATACTATCTGGACCTTTATAGTCGCTGCCAATATATCAAGTAAAGTTGTTCTTGGGGTGGGTTTTATTCAGGGTCATCATGACCATGCCTTGAGTGTTAGTAAAACACATTTGGCTTTCGACAATGTTCAGATACGTCTCCTGACTGTGGATGCTATGAAATCAGGCTGTCCGGGAACAACATTCCAGGCTGTTGGGAGACTCCCAAGCCACCTTGTTGGTGGGGTGGAAGTACACTCTGTAGAGGCCCAGAACAAACTGATCAAAGCTAGACATCATGCCCTGATACCCCTGAAAGTAAATGGTTGCAATGAATAATTGGTTGGAGTTCTTGAGCCCAGCAGCATCCATCCTGCCCTGCTGCTCAGCAAGACCTTGACTTGACAGAAGCTGCAAGCCACAGTAGATGGTGCTGCTAAAAGTCAACTGGAACAGACATGCCTGAAATATGGAAGTGTGTTTTCAGGCCCTGATCAAGAGATTGGGCCAAGTGCACCATAAGAATCTACTGAAGCCTGGGAGTGTTCCAGTGAGACAGCCTCCACATCAGATTCTTTTGGCATATCAGGCCTCAGTTATGGAAAAGTTAACTCATATGTTGGACGATGGATCTATAGAAACTACTACATCATTTTGGGCTTCCCCAGTAGTATTTGTAAAGAAGCCTAATGGAGATTTGAGAATATGTGTTGATTACAGATGGCTAAATAAACAAACTGTTCAGGATAGCTACCTAACAGTTCAGGATACCCACTTCCTAAAATGGTGGACACTTTGGATAAAATGTCAGGAGCCATTTTTTTTTTAGCAGTTTAGCAGTTTTTATTCAACAAAATGCATATTGGGGGGAAAAGAAAAAAGAAAACAAGGACCTAATCGAGATTCAATTTAAGGATTTGGAAGGAGAACTAATTGAGAAAAGGGGTGATCAAACTTTAATACAACAGAAAGGTATTAAAACAGAAATATTCCATGTTGACGGTGGAGGAGAGGGAAAGAAACTTAAAATGTCTAAAACAGAAATCTTTTGAACAGGCAAATAAACGGGGTAAATATTTGGCCAGGAAATTGAGAGTTGAACAGCAAAAGAATTATATAACGAGTCTGAGTATGCCCAGTGGTACCATTAACTAACAGCCAGTAATTAAAAGAGAATTTCACTAATATTATAAGGAGTTTTATCAAAGAAGAAAGGTTGAGATAAACAAAGTAGAACAATTTTTACAATTAAGGAATTTACCAAAATTAAACTTAGAACAATGGGAAAAACTGAATCTTCCAATTTCTAATGAAGATGTCAAGGATGCTATCAAGCGAGCAAAGGGGGGGAAATCGCCAGGGCCAGATGGGCTCTCTATTATATACTACAAAGCTTTTAGTTAAGTACTGTCTCAACCATTACAATGGAAAATGAATGAAATTATGATGAAGGGTTGGTTCCCTGATTCATGGAGGCAGGCGGCTATTACATTAATACCAAAACTTGGTCAAGATCCAACTCTGGTTAAAAATTATAGACCAATCTCCTTGCTTAATAAAGATTATAAGTTATTTGCTTCTATACTTGCTAAAAGAATGGAGGGAGTCTTGGCAGAGTTAATCCATGAAGACCAGGCTGGATTTTTACCAAATAGGCAAATAAAGGATAATGTGCGAACTGTCCTAAATGTAATAGAATATTATGAAAAGCATAATGATAAACAACTGGCTATGTTATTTTTAGATGCAGAAAAAGCTTTCGATAACATCTCCTGGCAATTTATGTTGAAAACCCTGGAAATTGTAGAGTTTGGAGCAAACTACATAAGGGCAATTGGGTCCACATATTCTGAACAAAAAGCAAACATTAAGGTTAATGGAGAACTTACAGACTATTTTAGTATTCAAAAAGGTACTAGACAAGGTTGTCCCCTGTCTCCATTATTATTTATATTGGTCTTGGAAATCATGTGTAGGATGATAACGGAGGAGACCAACATACAAGGAATGTCAATAGGGACACAAAGATATAAATTAAGAGCCTTTGCAGATGATATAGTCTTGTTTTTACAAGATCCTTTAGAGGCAATTGATACATTATTGGAAATATTAGAATCATATGGGAATTTGGCAGGGTTCTATATAAATAAGGATAAGACAAAGGTACTAACTAAAAATATGAACAAAGAAGATATTGAAAGATTTGTTCTGAGATCTAGTTTTAATGTGGGAAAAAAGGTAAAATACTTAGGAGTGACGCTTACAACAAATAATGCCTTATTGTTTCAAAATAATTAATTAAAATCTGGAAGGAAATAAAGATGGATTTATATAGATGGAATAGACTGAATTTATCATTAAGTGGAAGAATTTCTGTTATTAAAATGAATGTTCTTCCTAAAATGTTATATTTCTTCCGGATAATACCAATAATAAATACAATGTCAATTTTTTCCCAATGGCATAAAGATGTAAAGAATTTTGTCTGGCAAGGTAAAAAACCAAGAATAAATTTTAAAAATCTAACAGATGATAGGAAGAGAGGAGGGTTTGCGCTACCAAATTTTAAGTTATATTTTGAAGCAATATGTTTAAGCTGGATGAAAGAATGGATTACATTAAAAAACCCAAGATTGTTGGATTTGGAAGGATTCAATATAAGATATGGTTGGCATGCATATCTATTTTATGATAAGGTAAAAGTAAATAAAGATTTCTTAAATCATTATGTTAGAAAAAGTCTATATATGGTATGGATGAAAAACAAACTTGTGTTAGAACCAAAAATTCCACTATGGCTATCTCCACTGGAAGTTATATCTAGAAAACAGAAAAATATGCAACAGACATGGCCCACGTATCAACAACTGCTTGTTCTTCAAGGCACAAAATACGAACTGAAAAAGCTAGATCTTATGCAGGACTGGAATATCTCTTGGTTTCAGTACCATCAGATCAGCACCTTATTTAAGCAAGATTGTAAAAAAGGCTTTAACTAATCAAAGTCAGAATTTGAACAACAGTTGTGTGATAAGGAAGGAAAACTAGTCTCTAGGATGTACGGTCTGTTATTATTGGAAGATACAAGAACGGAAGTAGTGAAAACTTCTATGGTAAAATGGGCTCAGGACTTCGGTTATAATATTGACTTGGAGAAATGGGAAAAGCTATGGATAAAAGACATGAAATATACTGCCTGTTCTAGTTTAAAGGAAAATAATCTCAAGATGATGTACAGATGGCATTTAACTCCCAAGAAGTTGGCCTTAATCTACAAGCGCATGTCAAATAAATGTTGGAAGCGTAAAAAAGAGGAGGGTTCCTATATACATTAATGGTGGACTTGTAAAAAGTCTAAAGGCTATTGGGACTTAATTTATAATGAGCTCAAAAAAGTGTTTAAAATGACTTTTCCCAAGAGCCCAGAAACAATACTATTAGGTATTGACAACAATGCGTTGCCAAGGAAATACTAGATCCTCTTTATGTATCTGACAGCAGCAGCAAGACTGACATTTGCTCACAAATGGAAAGACAGTCAATGCCCGAGTAAAGAGGATTGGATACTTAAAGTATTAGACTTGGCAGAAATGGCAAAATTAACAGCATTATTAAGAAATAAACTTGAAGTATTTAAAAGGGATTGGGACCCTCTTCTTGTTTATCTAAAAACACATTATAAAATGGATTTTTATCAGGCCTTCGAGGGGTAATAACAAATGCTTAAAAAATGTCCCAGAGTTGATTTCTGTATGATTTATTGGGGGGAGAATTATGAAACTACAGGCAAGACCTGAGTATTGTTACTGACACTTGTTTCAATGATGAGATGGAAGTCCTTATGTGCTATTTCTCCTTTTTCTGTTTGTTTGTTTGTTTGTTTGTTTGTTTGTTTGTTTGATTTGTGCTTTCCTTTTTGTGTTGTGGAAAAACTGAATAAAAATATTTTTAAAAAAGAAAAGAAATCGCATCATCTTGCTGGGACATATTGTCAGTGAGAAATGGCTGGAGCCTCTTCCCCAGAAATTGGATGTGATTAAATCATGGCTGGTACATGCACATTTGGAAGAGGTGCAATGATTCCTTGGTTTCTGTGGATTCAACCAACATTTTGTGAAAGACTTCTCTGAGAAACAGTACCTTTGTACCAGCTCACCAAGAATAGCTTCACCTGGGATGCTGGGCACCAGAAAGCATCTTAGTCACCAAAGGAGCATCTGTTAAATTATGTGATTCTCCAGTTTTGAGATCCTTCTCACTCATTCATTGTCATGTGTGATACTTCCAAAGTGGCATTGGGTTTTGCCTTAGAACAGATGGATGAGTGGGGCAGGCACTGGCTGGTAGCATTTGGGGGCTGGAAGTTAAATGGAAGAGAAACCAGTGTTCTGCAACAGAGCAGGAGTGTTTGAACTCTGCATAGTCAACCAACAGCTTCATTGGAAGTGACCTAGCTTAAGGAGGTTTAGCTCCATCCAAATGATGCCAGGTTAGCTATAGCAAAACATTGGAAAAAACCAAACTATGACAATGGATACCTGGTATAAAAATGGCATATCACGATCTCAGGAAAGCTAACCCATATTATTTGATTATGTTCAAGCCATACTTCAAATAATTCATTCTATGTTATATGGTCAGATTTATTCTTTACACCAATTGGGAAAATGTTGGTTGTTTTCCTACTTCAGACAATATTAGAGTTTGGGTGGATTGATGAATTGGGGTTTGTTGTATTATGTTCTGCTGTTTGTGCTTGGATCAATGATGTTTAGCATTGTAAATATGTTTTAATAAAGAGATTTTTAAAAACTCTCTATCCACAAGGACTTATCCATTGATCCTGTAACACTTTTATTGATTTACGAATGACACAAAGATATCATGCCAGATTATTTGCAGAGGACAGTGCTCAAATGCCAGCATGATAATTATGTGACGGGTCACTTGGGGTATGAGAAGACCCTTGACCATGTTTCAGGCAAGTTTTTTTTTGTTTTGTTTTGTTTTTTGGCTTGGCATGGCAGCAGATGTTAAACAGTGGGTGCAGTCTTGTCTCACCTGCCAGGACTCCATTACGGTAAATACCGCAGCCTACTAAGCCTTGGGAATGTATTCAGGTAGACCAGAAAGTCCCATTTTCTGAAACACCCTCTTGGGAATCAGTATTTGTTAGTGGTGTATGATGCCATTTCAAAGTATGTTGTGGCACAACCTCTTAAAAGTAAAAGGACTGAGACAGTGACTGAAGCACTTATGAAATCTGCTGGGCTGAGGATTAGTCTCCCAAATTGTACTTGCACTGATCAAGGGAAAGAATTTGAATCACGGCTGCTCCAGGAAGTCTGCCAACAGCTCCAGATTACCAAAGTGAAGACTAGTGTGGCCCATCCTGCTAGCAATGGGGCACTGAGTGCGTGAACTGGACCATTGGTTCCATGCTTAGGGTTTTTGTCAGTGAGCATCAGAATGATTGGAATTTTAAAGTTTGTTATGTTGGTTTTGCGTACAATACTAGTCAGCATTCCACTATTCAGTACTCACCCTATGAGATTATTTTTGGCCTCCACAAACACACACTTCCATGAACACACACTCCACAAACACACACTCCACAAACACACACTCCACAAACACACACTCCACAAACACACACTCCACAAACACACACCAGCCTAAGCTTCTACCCATGTTGATGTTTCCATACATGTTTATGTTCGCAACTTGTGGGATGCTTTTGCTCATGTTGAACAACAAATGAGGCACAAACAGAAGTGCCAGGCAGGCACAACTTGCTAGAGACAAAATATGCTACGTCCCTATCCAGGAGGGGGAGAAAGTATGGCTCCGCAACTGGAAGAAACAACTGGTGGGTAGGGGAATCCAAGCTTCTGCCTTTTTGGAGGGTACCTTATAACATGCTGAGGAAACTTAGCAATCTCTCCTTGCTCATACAAAAAGGCTGCTCTTGCCCATTTGTAGTCCACAGGATCCTGGTCCATCGATATTTTGAGAGAAAAGACAAACCTGTTGCGGTGGGTCAGCACCACCCCCTTGAGCCTGTTGCAGCTGATGGGGGAAGAGTGGAAGAGACACCTATGCCTGCTCAAGGGGGCCCTGCCTTTAAGGTGGAATTGCTGAGAGTATTTGAAACCCAGAACCAAAGCCCCTAAAAAATGACAACATGTCTATAGCAGAGAGTGCTGAACCGCTCTGCCCAAATCACTCAGAATCAACAAGTGATACATGTCCATCTCTGGAATATAGAACTCAGGTGGGCAAGACAATACAAAAGCCCTTTTGGCTAGCTGACTATGAACATTAATAATTTGTGAGGTGCTTACTCCTCTGGTATTCTACCAAAGACAACTACAGGACTCTGTGGTCGCCAGGAGTCGACACCAATTCGAGGGCACACTTTACCTTAATATAGGGGAAGGAAGTTGTAATGATTGTATAAGTAACACCACTGACCAATAGGTGGTGCTGTTCCATGCTTGACTATTCAGTTAAATTCTGTATCTTTTCTTAGCTGTTCTGTTCTATTGTTGTTTCTCTGAGAGAGGTTCGCTCCAAAGTATGGTCTGTGTGGATGGCATGAAGAATTGAAGGCCCATAATAAAGTTCTCCTGTTAAACCAGTATTACTATATTAACTTACAGACAGATGTGTTGAGCTTTAACATGTTTAAAGTCTAAAAGAAAATTCATTTTTCACAGGCTATAAGAACAAGATTTAGATAAATAGCAAACAATGTGCATGGCATGCAAACTAGATTTTATGGCTTTAGAAAACTAGAATGGTAACCCAACATCTGTTTCCAGTAAGGTTTGGCTCTGGACCCATTTCTGTTTTAACTAGACCTGATCATTCAGAGAATTAGCTAGTTTTAAATTCTGCAAATAATGGCCAGATCCTTGCTGATTTCTGGGATAGAGAGTGTTTTTGACATTATCCAGATTAGAGCAATCTGCAATTCATAACATACCAGGGAAGCAGGAGGAAGATGCAACTTTTGTCCAGCCCATTTCATTTAACACTCAATCATTTAACACTCAATCATTATAGCATTCCTCTTAATAGCTTAAGAAACAAATATGAAAATTTGTTCAAAAGGAAATCTAATCCTAGTGATTGACAAAGCCTCAAATTTGTCATTTAGTTGTGGTCCTGTTTTAAATAAAATGAATGACAACACTTCAGTTGGTCTTACTAGGTCAAGAATTACACTCAGAATAATAATGAAGTAATGAGAGATGCAAGATGACAGATAGAGTCAAGGATGGACATGATGCAGGATAAATTATATTCAGCAGAGACCTGTTTTAGTCTTTGCTGTAAATTTTGACTTTTTTTTAAAAAAAAAGCTGGCCCTCTTGTCATGAGTCATCTGATATATATTGCAAATGATCAAACTATTTTTATTAACGAAACTTCAACATTTGTTTAGACTCAGATACCTCCACTGCAATTCATTCAAGCAGATCAGCCAGTGATTACACAACTTTGTATCTCAGACCATTGAGCATTTTTGCTATGTTTGAGGTTACTTGAAAGTTATAACTGTAAAGAATTACTCACAACTTTCATTTTTAAAATCCATATGAAACAGAACAACAAACTTGCAAATATTAAAATATTTATGTGATTTTCATTCTGAACCACATAATAGTGATAGAGGTTGGGTCCGGCAGTATCATTTTTGTGATCTTCCAATGTTGTCTTTGTGTAGAACCCTTGGGAAGCATAGCTTTAAGTCTATGTGGAATCTATATACATTACAGTCTGGTCACTGGAGCTCCTCTCCTGCTTATTTGCCTCCTATCCCCAGCATCTAAGTATGAGAGGGGAGAGATTTTCTCTTCACTTCCATCCTCCTCCTCCAGATGATTAGCCTTCCTTCTCAAAGGCGGCTCCAGTGCGTGCATAAAGGGGAAGTCATCTGTCCCCTCAGACAAGTAGCTTGTCTCCCCCCTGCACCTCTCCACCTTTCTGTTTTAGAACTCTGATATGTTGAACACAGCTCGCTCACCCATAAATGCACTTTGCCCCTTCTGTGCCCCCCCCATTTTTTCCCTAAAGCTGCTACAGTTCTTTCTTGCTCCTCACTAGACTTCACAGCTTTCACTTTGGTTTCAACCTTCTTTTCTTTCTTCCCACCCTCTCCTGCTTTAAAAGCTCCTGATACAGCCCTGACAGCCTCGTGAAAGCCTCTCCAGAGCACAACAGGAGGACATACTTTTTTAAAAAGTCAAAATTAGCAGTGAACACTAAAACAGTACTAGTATCAAAACTCTGTTCACCTTTATTTGTTCAATAATAAAGTAGGCATTTTTATATCATCCAAGTCAGTGGATTTGGACAAGGCTACTAACACAATTTAGTATGATTATGAATCACTACTGTCTTGATATTGTTTTAAACCATTGACACTGATGTACAAATGACTACTTTATTATTGAACAAACATACAGAGTTTTGATGCTAGTATATCTAAATAACTTATACCCATAAATATATGGCATTAGATGTATTTTTTTCATAAAACACATGGGCAATTATTTTTCTGGATGGCTTTTTTGAGGTGGACAGGTGGACATTAGGACTTGGCCGAAGACTACCAGCACAATTTACTTATGGTTATTAATCAGTACTCTCTTGATTTGTTTTTTAATATATAAAGCACATGGACAATATAAATAAAAGGTGACACTGTTGGCTATGATGGATAGTTCTAAAAATGAAATTGCATTCATTTTGGAATTAATGGAACCCAATGTAGATGTGCCAAAACAGAACAAAAGTAACTAACCGTGGAGTCTGTTTTCAAACCCCCCATTCATGGCCATTAATTGGGTGTGTGAAGGAATAAAGTAAACTCTTAACTCTCTGCAACAGCTTCAACATATAACTGGATCCCGGTGGGTCACATCTTTTACAGGGTTGGTACCAACATTTCAAAAAAAGTGAAATTTAAAGTGAATTAATATGTTCCTTCCAAGGAGCAATATCTGAGAAATTTAAAGGAAAGCAAAATTTGTTTCTCTAAGACAAGTGAAATTGCTCAGAGGATTTCTGTACATACCTAGAGAGTTGGTGCCAAAATTTCAGAGAAAATGAAATTCTAAGAGAATTTCAGGTTCCTTATAAAGCAAAACATCTGAGAGACTTAAAAAAAACCCCAAACCATATTACACTGATCCTGTATCAGCTGCATGGGCTTCTGATTCATATCTGGACCCAATTGAAGGTGTTGCTTATTACCTCAAAGCCCTGAACAACTTGGACCCAAAGTAAATGGAAAAGTGTCTACCCTGTGTGAGCCTACCTGCACTCTGCAGTCATCAGGGAAGGTCATTAGGCTTGTGCAAAGACTCAGCTTCAAAGGTCAAAGTAGAATCATATGCACATGCTTCCTGAGCCCATATGTTGACTGCTGCTCCTACCGCTTGTCTCCACATAGAGCAATTCTGTGCCTAGCTGTGGGGAGGCCCCTTAAAGAGATGTGAAGCTGCAGGAAGCCGCTTGGAAAGCATGCAGGAAGGAACACAGGGAGCACTGGAAAATGCAGTTCTTCCCAACACATTCCCCACAATGCTCTTATTATTCTCCCTAATGGTTTCTATATAGAAAGGATCCAAGCTGAAATGCATTTTTCTCTCTGAATGGCAGAAATTAACACTGACTATGGATATAATATATTGCCCTGGGTCAAATGTTCTGTTAAGTTCAGGAGCAGCTTCTTAAGCCTCATCATGACTCCTTCATAGGTGAATCTATTGTATATATTGAAGTTCCCAGTATAACCTTATGGATTTTGCTGTACAGAAATAGTAATTATACTGGTTAGGGCTGGATTTAGGGTAAGCAACAAAGTAGATACTGGGCACATACTGGGCACTAGTTTTGGGGTTGGGGTTGCCAAACATTGCAGTTATTCTGAAAATTAAATATCTTGTATAGGATTAGAGGAAACACATTTGTTTTTATTAATTTGTATAAGGCATAAACAAATGCAGATTTAAATCCATGGAATGGATTGAGGCTTTGAACTCATTTCAGACCCTTCTGTTCAGAGTATTAATAGGCCTACCCTCATTTAATAATATGTGAGAGCCTCTGTTGTTTCAGATGTGTATCTGAAAAGTTACTTCTGGATTCCAGCCAGAGAGTTATGAATCAATGTTCCTACGATGGCCTTGTGCAGAATACAACTACATAATTTACTGGCTGAGAAAGCAATATCATATTACTGTAAGAGCGTCAGGGAAAAAATGATGTATATTTTCCTTTCTAGAAATTCCAATGAGAACCAAATTAAGACCCAAAAAAGTGTAGCTTTTGGGGGTGTTATTTGATTGAAGACAATTGCTTTTAGAATTTCTGGGTTTAAAATGTATATCTTTTTTTAAAAAAGACTAGAGCTCTGAGGGGAAAAAAATAATTCAGTAAAATATATCTGTTCAGTCTCTTGCAGGTGGGATTTGTTTTCCAAAGATCGATTCCAGTATTTAGGAGCTAATAGTGCAGAATAAACTCTATGCTCAAGATAGGCAAACAGTTATATTCACAAAAAGTATATTCACAAAATATCTCTGCAACAAATAGGCTTTCTGTAGAATTTATAAGTCTAATGCAACATCCTAAGGAAAGAATATTTGTTATTATTAGCCTACTTTCCAGTAGGCTTATGAGATCACCCAGCATTCTGTGTGTGTGTCCATGTGTCCCTCCCTATCAACTTCGAAACGCCTGAACCACTTAACCAATTTGAACCAAATTTGCTACAGCTGTAGGGACTCATAGGGACACCCTAATGGCATGATGTGTGGTGATGTCATATACCCTAATCCGAGATGGTGGATACATAAACCTTTGAGGTGCAAGTGGGCTAACTTGTGAACCACTTAAGCAATTTGAACCAAATTTGCTACAGCTGTAGGGACACATAGGGATGCCCAAATGGCATGTTATGTGATGATGTCATCCACTCCAATTCAAGATGGCAGACGCATAAACATCTGAAGCACAAGCAGGCTAATTTGTGGACTGCCTAAACAATTTAAACCAAATTAAGTACAGCTGCAGTGAGTTACTCACAGGGACACCTCAACGGCATAGTTTGTGATGATGTCATCCACCCCAATCTAAGATGGCAGACATATACACTTTGGAGGTGCAAGTGGGCTAACTTGTGAATCGCTTCACCAATTTGAACCAAATTTGCTACAGCTGTAGGGTCTCATAGGGACACCTCAACACATAGATTGTGACAATGTCATCCAACCCAATTCAAGATGGTGGAAATGTAAACTTTTGAGGTGCAAGTGCACTAACTTGTGAACCGCTTAACCAATTTGAATCAAATCTGCTACAGCTGTATGGACACATAGAGATGTCCCAGTGGTGTAGTTTGTGATGATGTCATCCACCTTGATCCAAAATGGTGGACATGTGAACTTTTGAGGCGCAAGTGCACTAACTTGACGACTGTCTAAACCATTTGAACCAAATTTGATACAGTTGTAGTGAGTGACACACAGACACCCCTCAATGGTATAGTTTGTAATAATGCCATCCATGCTGATCCAAGATGGTGGATACATGGACATTTGAGTTGCAAGAGATCTAACTTGTAAACCTTGATTAGAACCAGATTTAGTCCAGTTGTAGAGACAGTTAAAGGAAAGTAGGCTGATTAGTTCTTACTAGAACAACTTGTTCAGTATTAATCTGGCAATCAAACTGTTCGGTTCGACCATTTGGGGTCAAACTGAACCACCCCCTGTTCAGTCTGACTGAACACCCCCAAATGTTTGGGGGGGTTTGCAGAACAATTTCCAGTTCCATGCACATCCCTATTAAGCCTGACATGTATAAAACATATGGACATTTTTCATGACTTTTGGAGTTAACCTTGTATTCCTTTTATATTTGTCTTGTAGATAATTGGCAAACACATTTTTATTGTTATATCAATAGCTCAGTCTTGGATATCAAGGCAGATTTCTGTCTTGGACATCAAGGCAGAATTTAGGCAGGTACAGAGATGTTCCCAGAGGAGAGCCTGTGATAGCCTGTGCCATCCCCCTCAACTGTAGTGTTGAGGGGGACAGGTTTATCAGTGGTTGTAGTGGAGGACAGGTTTATAAATGACTACTAGTCTGAGGGCTATAGGCCACCTCCAGCCTCAGAGGCAAGATGCCTCTGTAGGGGGAACAACAGCAGGAGAGAGGACACGCCTTCATTTGTTGCCTATAGGCTTCCTAGACATCGAAGGTTGTTCTCACAACCTTAGATGCAGGTCTGGGGAAGAGACAGGATCTTACTTGCCTCCCCCAACACACATATACGAGCATCTCCCCTACTAACTGGGCAAAGAGGCACCTTTTACAGTGGTGATTCTTTTTATTTAGCAGGGGGAGAGTAACTGGCCCTATCCACCCCCAGCACAGTACCTCCAGTGACTGTTGCTGGTGTCTATCTTGTGTTTTTTTTAGAATGTGAGCCCTTTGGGGACAGGGAGCCATCTTATTTATTTATTTATTATTTCTCTGTGTAAACCACCCTGAGCCATTTTTGGAAGGGCGGTATAGAAATCGAATCATCATCATCATCATCATCATCATCATCATCCCTCTCGGAATCCTCTGCGCCACATGCGCACATGGTTGATGCGATGACGGAGTCCAGAGATGTGATCAGGAGGAGGAAGTCCTCCCATGTCCCAGAATGCACTGCACAGGTAGCACAGCAGGTGCTCTCAGTAGTGCAGTCGCTTCACTCTGCACACTCACTCCTTCCCCATGATTCGCTGCCTAAAATGGTGGCAGACTAGTTGGAAGCCCACCTACTCAGTGGCAATCACACACATGATTACCTGCCAAGGTAGAATGAACCGTCGGTTCATTCTACCTTGGAAAATAGCCAGGTAGATAGAAGTCAGGCTCTGCATGTCTGGAGCAGCCAGGAGCAGAGGGCTCCTCGTGCTCCAGATGGCACGAGCTGCCTGGGGTAACCCAGGCAGCTCGTGTTGTGAGAATAGCCTCCTGTTGGGCCACTGTGTGAAACAGAATGATGGATTAAAAGGGCCTTGGGTCAGCGGGACTGTTCTTTTATTCTCAACTTGCCTCACCATTCATTACTTTCTGCCCCATCCCCTCATGGGTCAGGTTTGGTAATCACATTTCAGGCAGGCTAAAGCCAGGAGGGTGGGGGGACCCAGCCTAGTAAATCACTTTTTATTCTACACACACACACCTCTGCCTTGCTCTCTGAGAGAGGGAAGGAAGGGTCACAAGGGATAGGTGAACTTTGGAGAACCAGCTCTTTAGCCACTATTTCCTTTTCTCTTCTGGTGAGAGCTTTTTCTGAGCTCCTATCCAGCAAAGAACACAAACCATTTAGGCACCATTTCTCCTCTCTCTGCCTCCCGTTCTTGGAGCATCTTCCAAAGCAGCAGCAGTAAATAAAGTCACAACCAAAGAATTATTTTCAGGTAAGCAAGGATTATTTTCAAAGGAATGGCAGGCAGCACTTGGAAGAGATGACAAACAATGAGGCTGTTTTTACAATCAGCTTAAACCAGGCTAGGAAAGCCAAGGCCGGTCTTTACTGACCCTAATCACTGACAGGAACCACGCAGCTCCCAGCAGCAGGAAACCTCACAAATAGGCCAGCCTCCGAAATGAGGTTAGGAGAACAAGGGCTCTCTCATCCCCCCATCTCCTGCCAGACCCAGCTGCTTGCAGCCAGGACTGGGTGACTGTGGGGCTCACGGGATCCCCTGGACACTAGCGCAGGCAATTATGAGAGTTCTGGAGATGCTCTCAGCCCCCTGACCCTCCACGCTGCCCGAGGAGGCAGCTGCATGTCTGCCTCCTCAGGCAGTGTGCGATCTCCGTGCCCAGACTCTTTGAGAGGATTGTCTGTGGGGGAGGTAAGCTTTTGAAGGCTTCCTCCTCTCACTCCTTTTGAGCCCTTTCTCCGATCATGAGAAAGGGCTCATTCTGTGCTCAGGAAGTGAAACACATAAAAAGGTTTATGGCCTCCTTGAGAAACAGAGAAAATTCCACATCCTTTTGGTTGCCTCACTCAGAGGGCTCAGGAAAAGGCTGCTGATGTTACAAAATTGTGACCACTGTTGGTGCTTGGTAGCTTTCTCCATATGGATTGCATCCAGACCTCTAGGCTAGTTAGCATTTGTTTAAAATAGCAATCTTAAACCACACCTCAAAGCACATTTACTTCATCAGTTTTAGTAGAATTCAAAATCCAGTGTAATATTTATTGCATTTATTCTCATAACCACCTGTGACAAAGGCTGATATTAGTAGCAGTATCAGCACCTGTCTCATTCAACATTATTAGGGAGAGTGTCAGATCTTGGGCATACATTCAGCAGTAATATATGTCTCTGATAAGAACAAGATAGATCAGGGCAGATGAGGACAGAAAGTTTTCATTTTGCAACCTTGAAATTCAGCAACACGGCTGTACAATGTATTCTGAATGTGGTGAAAATATATTACTCTGGCTAGCTCACAAAGGCTTATTGCAAAGGAAATAGTGCTTGGCAGGAAGTATTTCTTTTTTAATTTTTGTCCACTCAAACAGCTGTCATTGTTGGCTTCTCCTTGTTGGCACACAGACACCGTTCAAATTAGTTGGTTGCTGATTGCTTAAACATGTTACAATGAAATCTTGCCATGAACAAATTATAAAAATATGACAATTTTTGTGTTTTAATATTTGATGATGATGATTATCATAACAATCATGATCAGTATAAAGGAACAGTAGAGTAGGTCAAAAGATGTTTGGGTCTGAAAAGACCATACTGCTACCATACCTCTTGCCTAATTACTGATTGGCATTAAATTTTAAATAATGCCACATGAGTGTCATTGTTCTGTAGTATTTTATATCACCTCTGGAAAGAATCCATATTTCTTTCACAAAAATGAACACAGTTCCCCCCCTGATTTTGAAAAGGTGTGTGGGTGGAGAGAAAGAGAGAGAGGTATGGCAACAGAGAAAAAGAGGAAACCATTTTTATATATGTAAAACAAAGGGATAAACAAGGTATCAAAAAGGGATAACAACCATTACCTTCACTATTGCAGTGCATTTGACAATTTGCATGATCCAGGCCAGATTAATCACTTCTAAGTCTGCCATTGATTTAGGTAGCAGATTTAAATGCACATACTTCAGTATTTCCAATTAAAATCATGGGACTTGGAAACTTTGACTAAATCATCCTTATAGACAAAAGTCACATGAGAAAGTATTCTTAATCAATTATCTTAATGTACTGAAAAATCCAGTTAAAAAGAAGAAACAAACGTAGGTGCTGGAGCTGTATGGAAATATAAAGAGAATTTCTGCAGTAACTGAAGTATTATTTACATACCAGCAATGCAGTTGCTTATTAATTACTATGGTACTTTCATGGATCATGATAGAAGCTGAGTACAGGCCAAATGTTGGGATTCCTATGATCAACATAACACGAAGAGATACAGTAAGCACATTTGACTGGGACACTGAGAAAAAGGCAGGTGTCTGCATCTGCTCTTGATTTTTTCATAAGCAAATGTGGCCTGTCATTCAGTACTAACCGCGATGCATGTTTTCTGCCTTTTTGTGCCACAAAGTCAAAGTTAGTAGCACGACTGATGATTTGATCCATGTCTGAGCCATCCTTAAAACCAGAAAATAACTCTGAAAACAATAGCATTTACTAAATCTTAGATGCAATCTATGCTGACTATGAAGAATGAAGAAATGTCAACCTTTTATTTAAAAATACATACATTTTGGTCAGGTGCATAACAATGATAGGGCAAGGGGAGACAGTTGTCTGGGGGCCCCACTGCCTGGAGGGGCACCCCAGAGGCACCTCATGTGACTCCCCATTGCCCCCTGCCCAGCCCCATAGCCTCTCAGCCACTTGCCCTCTTCGCCGTCTCTCCTGCTTGTTCTGCTGGCCGCAATCGAAGCAGCAGCCCAGCTGCAAAGAGCTCCTTTCCTCCCGCCTCTCAGCTGATCGGCGGGTGGGCGGGGCTTCCACGGAGGCCTCGTGTAGGCCTCTGTGAAGCCTGAACTCGAGTAGGGCCCAAGCCAGCCAGGAAGGAGGAGGCAGCCAGAGTGTTCTCTGCAGCAGAAGACCCCTTGCTGCCCTGCTTAACCCAGACCAGCATTTGCCAGGTAGAGTGTGAACTCCTTTTTGTGGTTACCTTTCCCGCCCCCCCCCCCCCATATATAGGGATCTGCTTGCCATGGGGCTTGGATATGGGGGGGGGGGACCGAGAAGTCTCTGAATATTTATTTTGAAACAGCTTGGAAAATTTGCTGACAAAAAAAACTATCTAAAAAGTCCTATAGGTGGCTTGTTTCATGGCAGAAAATTGCAAAAACTTCTGAAACAGTATTTTATTAATTTTATTTATTCATTCATTCATTTATAAATGCACTTATGTTCAAGTTGTTTTGCAACCCAGAAGGTCTGAGTGAGAACTGTGAAGCATGTGTGGTGCTTTTCTTTTATTTTTCTTGTGTGTGAACTGCTCCCCAATAACTTGCAGGGACTTCAGGGTAAATCTGGCCAACATGTGAATGCAGCACCTCCATTCCAGAGGAGATGTGTGTTAAAGCGCTTTAAAAGCCTCCTGTGAAAAACCTCCTGCAATCAAACTTGACTGAATTTGTTCAGAATTCTGGGAAAACAAACATAGGCTCACCCTGCATGGTTGAAAGTCTCCTTTGCTAATCTGCAGCGAGGGGCCCATTTTAATAATTCATCTTTCTAGTGTGTTCTAGGCATTAAAAGTAATACAAATGTATAGTACTCAATGTATATCACTATATATTGTGATGTGTGTGTATTCAGTGAAATGTATTTGCAGGCAGCATACTTATTTTGGAATATCAGACTTAAATCCTTGGGGGCCTGGGGTGTGCGGAGGCCCTGGACTTTGGGGGGGGGATTTTAAAATCTTGTCTCTGGGCCCACTCCAACCTTGCTATGCCCCTGATTTTGGTCTACCAATATATTAAAGTCACCATGAAACATTAAAAGTGACCCATTCATAAAAATGAGTTACTGCATGGTGGAACAGACATCTGAAAGCAGTCAGGGCCAGCCTGTTAATGAGATGTGATAACATGGATGCCTCAGATGGAAGGTTAATGGAGACAGCAGAGAGGGTATTCTGTACACCATGCCTTGCCTTGCCATGCCTTCTCACCATGCCCCCCCCATGTCTCCTTTACTTGGCAATGGTGTTCTGCCTCTGCTTCTGTTTCTGCCTCCTCCCCTCATGCTTCCTAGCTTTTGAAAAGAGATGGGGAGTGGAAGGAAGTGTGGAGGAGTAGAGTGGTGGGCTACTCACCACTCTAGTCTTCCACATTTCCTTGTGCTCCTTGTTCCCCATGCTCCGCCTTTCAAAAGCAAGGGAGCAGGAGGAGAAAGGGATGGTGGTGGTGGCGGCGGAGGCAGAAGCACCATCAAGAAAGGGAATGGAGAAAAAACGAATAGGCGGAAAAAAGAATTTCCACCAGCAGCGGAAAGGAAAGATGGAATATCTCTGTAAGCAGAGGTGGGTGGGGGAGGTTGGGAAGGAAATAGGAAAGATTTCCCTATTGGGGTTCAGAGTAAAAGGAAAGAGCTCCCTCTCCACTGAAAATGAGTCAGTGGAAAAAGGAATGAAATAGGTCCCCCTCTGCTGGTAGCAGGAAGCAGGAAATAGTGTCACTGGGGATAGGGCTTGCAGTGATGGTGACTTGCTGCATTGCATCAGGCACAGCTGGGCCTTTGTCCAATCTGCATGTAATCTTTATGATCCCATACAGTCAAAACAGTTTCCCAGGAGAATCAGGAGCATAGCAAGGTTGTATGGGCCCTGGGGCAAAAAGTGAAGATGGGTCCCTACTCCCCCCACCTTCTTCTTCAGAGAGGTATGTATTGGAGAGCAAAGTGCAAGCTGTTACCCATCTGGCAGCCCCCACCCCGCCCCTGCATCTTCAGGGGCCCAGGGAACATTTGTGTTCCCTTGTTAAAATATAGTTATGCCCTTGGTTGTGACATGTTGGATAATATCTAGACCCCAAGGTGACTCTATGGCATTCTTGGGACTGATTAAGCTTCTGCATTTCTCTGACTGATTAAGCTTCTGCATTTCTCTCCTTATTCCCTGATTTCCCCTGTAGAACTGGTGGAGAGGACTAAACTTTGCAGGGATGCCTGTGGCTTTCAATAGCAGGCGTGGGACCTCTAAACCCAGGCATGCCATCTATTATGACGTGCTCTGGAGCTCTTCTGAACCAAGGGTTCAATGAATGATAAAACTGTTTTCACCATATTAATCTTAAATTGGACAGGAGAATTTTCCTAAACCTATTGATCACATATTGAGTAATCAGTGGACTAATTTCCCCAGAAAGCATATAAGTATTGTCAAAGCTGCCCACACTAAGCATTTGTTGCAGACAGGAAGGTTGGTGTAAATGAGTGACAGGTTGGTGTAAATGTGACAGGTTGGTGTAAATGAGTGTTTTTAATAACTTCCATGGACTAGTTCTTCATGGAAGAAAATGAACAAAAAAAGGAGAGTTTCTCATTGAACAATACAAATATTATTGACATTTTGTGTGTGTTCTTTTAAGTGAATGACTGGTGATTCTGGGGGAAAATCATAGACGCAAGTGTTTACTACATGTTTTATTTATTTGCTATAACAGTTCTAGGGAAAAGTGATGGTTAAGCACTTGATGGTTGTTTTGGAGAAATGTCATGGAAACCAGCTTAGGAATGGTTTGGAAAGTTTTTGGCATAGATTACAGATTCTTCAGCTTGTCACACTGAATATTTCCTTCTGCTTCCTGGCAAGATTATGAACAAACTGTAGTCAATAAGTGTTGCTAGGTAAGAAGCCTGTTATTTTTCTGTTGAGCTGTGAGAGAAAGTGAAACATAGCCAGATCTTGGGACTTCATCTGTCTCTCTACATCCCTTGAGTGCTGGAAAAGGGTTGGAACACAAAGGGACGATTTTGATCCAATAGTTTGTTCCAACCACAGCTCTGTTGGGGGGGAAACAGCCTTATCAAACATATAAAAGCTAGGAGAAAGCTAGTCTGCATAGTATACAGTAAAATTTAAGTTAACACTAAACAGCAAAAGACTGATGACACTGACTTTTCTGAAGTATTCAGACTTGCAGGAAACAAGAGATTTGACACTTATTATTTCTTAAACACTAGTTAACAAACATAACAGTTTTATGCAAGTGAGAGAGAAACTCTGTTTGAATTATGAACAAGTAAGAAACTTAACTGAAAATTAGGCCGTGTGGATGTTATATGAAACTGAAGTTAATTTGGCAGATTCAAACTGTGTTATGTCTGAATGCGTGTAACCATGGTTTCAAGCCAAAATTGACCTGAGATTTGCCTCACCAAACTCCAGTTTGAACCTCCAGTTTGCACTAAGGTTCGCCAACAAAGCCAGAGGTTTAGCCACCAAAGTGTTACATCCAAACATGGACAGTGCCATAACCACAGTTCCGTGCAGTTTTTGGAACCATAATCATAGAGATGGTGGGCAGACCCACCTAGGATTGCACCCGCTCCATGCCTGTGGTGCTTCTTGCTGGTCACCTCTCTGAACACTTGCCCCACCCCTCCTGTCTGTGATCCAACAAAGCAGTTGCTACCACATCCCATCCCAAGCTTGCTGGCCTGTCAATTGGCAAAGACACACAGGGACATTCCTGCTTCCCACTTTGTCCCTTGCTCCCCCCACTCCTGGCAAGTGGGAGAAAAAGGAGACAGGATGACAGGATGGGCACTAGGTGCTTTCCTCCCTGAGAATGAAGGGGCAATGATATACGTTCAGAAGCACAAGCACAAACACTCCAGGTGGCAACATAAGCAGAGCACGCCATTGCAGCACCATGATGGAAACATATAGCAGGATGGGGATACCCAGGGTTGGGTATAAAAGGCAGCCCCAATGAGGGATTCTTGAACAACCAATGTCTATTTTTTGCACAAAAAAGTTGAGGAAGGGGCTCCTAGCCATGGGGGTTACCTGTGTGGTCCTTACTCATGAGATGGGCTAGACAGTAGGAAAAGCATTGCCAACAGTGAGAGGGGAGATTCCTCATATGTGATGGCAACAAATGCTGATCCCGAGTGGACCACTCACTCATGAGAGTGTAAGGCCATGGGGATACCCCTTCACAACTCATGAAAAGAACCATCAGTGGGGACAGGGATGTTGGGCAAAATCACTAATAATGAGTGACAACAATCCATCTTCTTCCACGGACTGCTCTCTCACAAGAATGTCAGGCCATGGGGGGCAGACAGCAGATGCCACCCAGCCAGGTTGCTCTATACAAGAAAGCTGCAGGGATGGTACCCCACCAACAGCAATCCCTGTCTTGGCAACCACCGCCAAGAAGCTCTCACTCAAAGCATGATCTCTGCCAGCCTGTACACCCACTTGGACATATCCACTCCTGCATGTGCCCCAAAATGGTGACCTCACTTTCCTGTAGTCTCTGGAAATTGAGGCTTCCCTCTCCTGCAATTCCGCATGGCAGCAGATCTGCATACGGTGCAACACCACCCTGAACCTGGGAATTTTGATTAAGAGTAAAATTTGATCCCCACACCCGGTGTTTCCTCTGTCTGCAGACATGGCTAGGCTCTGACACATGGACCATCACAATCTCCTTCAAGAAGATCCAAGAAGCCTCCCATGCAAGGCTTCCCATGGGAGGAGTGGGTTGCAGTGCAAAAGTTCTATCATTAACCAGAAAGAGTGGGGGGGGATGCAAGTAGGGCCCCCTTTGTTGGGTTAGCTCAATTCATGAGCACTCAGTCTGATGAAATACCGAGGGTGTTCTACCCTATGGTCCTCCCCAGTAGACTGGCCCTCTCATGAGAGTCCTAGTCCACTAGCAACAAGCTGCCAGGGGTACAGGAGTGTGGTTTGGTCTCCATGGACTGCTTTGCTGGGGTGAGCCCTTGCAAGAACATCCTAGGTCACAGTGGGAAAGACCCCCCGCAGGATCCTTTGCCCTCCCTAATATACTGTAAGTTGTTCCAATTTGGTTTGTGTTTCCTATTTTTCTCATCCTGTGGTTTGTATATGGCTGAGAAAAATAGTGGGTGAAAAACAATTTGGAGCAATGTATAAGGATCTGTATCCAAAGTTAGTTAAAGTAAATTGAATTCTTTCTGCCAATTGTCAGAAGAGACTCAGCATGCTCCAGAGCAGCAAATGGGGAGTGGAAGGGCCAGAGGTAGTTTTTGTGATCCAAGTTCAGCAGTCATCAAGATCCAAGGCAGCATGGAGAAGGTCAGAAGCAGTAGGGGCACAGCAAGGTTGGAGGGCCCTGGGACAAAGGGTGAAGATGAGCCCCTGCCCCCCAGAGAAATGTGAGGAAGAGAACAAAGAGCAAGCTTTCACCCAGCCAGCTTTCACCCTACCTATGGGGCCCATGGACATTCATCCCCCCACTTCTTCAAGTGTAGCTATGCCCCTGAAAAACAGGTCTATAATCAAAGCCAAGCAGTGATCAAGGAGAGGAGAGCTGGTCTTGTGGTAGCAAGCATGACTTGTCCCTTTAACTAAGCAGGGTTTGCCCTGGTTGTATATGAATGGGAGACTAGAAGTCTGAGCACTGTAAGATATTCTCCTTAAGGGATGGAGCCGCGCTGGGAAGAGCAGGAAGTTTCAAGTTCCCTCCCTGGCTTCTCCAAGATAGGGCTGGGAGAGATTCCTGCTGGCAACCTTGAGAGAAACCGCTGCCAGTCTGTGAAGACAATACTGGGCTTGATAGACCAATGGTCTGACTCAGTATATGTCAGCTTCCTATGTTCCTAAGATGCAAGGCAGCTGTCGGGAACACGGAGCAGGAGCTAGGCAGAGTCCTCACACTAGACTAAAGATTAGTTGCTCACAGGGGTGCAGACCCCCCCCCCTAAGCATTTGAGGAATCCCCGCTCATGTTCCTGAACTTCTCCTGCCAAACGTAATAACCCACATATTCAAACCTCCAATCATATTTGTCCCCGCCCCGCAAAAGAGTCTTCCCTCCCCTCCCCCCAAATGGCTCCTCAGAGCTAGTCCTAGACTAAGGACTAGCTCATAGCCCGGAGCTTCCTTGTTAGTACCCACTAGGATTAGTCCTTAGGGTCAGCTAACTGGACTGTCGGGCAGAATGAGACCGCAGCCTAGATAGCACTCTTGAAATTTCAGATTTCATTAGGAGCAGAACTTTGGCGCTTTGGGAAAGAAAGCACTGGAGTCTGTCTGTGGAGAGCCCTGGCTAAAGACACAGTCACACAGCTCAATGCCTTACAATTCTTAATAATATATATAGAAGGGGGATAGAAAGCATATCTACATCGAAGTAGGGAACAAAGTCTCGCCTCCCTGTGTTATAAGCAACCCTGGGTTAGTGTGGCAGAAAAAGGGCCCAACTTTGTCTAGCTTGCCTGTAGGCCAATATGGGAAGCAGAGACTTGTGCCGAGGACAATTGCCCCAGACAGTTATTGCTCCAGGTAGAAAATTATTATAAATACACTGAAAGGGAATAGGGACTATAGTCCAAAAGTAAGTGTGTGTATAATGGGGGAGGAAGGTAAAGGCTGGGTCAGAAAATGTGATTCAGATATTCAATTTAAACATAAGCAGACAGACTTTAATCCCATCAGTCTCTGCTTCTTCCTTTTTGTGTCCTGGGAATAAACCAAGACAGACATCGATCAATTTCTTGTCAAAGAGAAGATAAATAATTGCTGTTCATATTTGCTTGGAATATTAGTTTCTCCCTTTTCTTTCCACACTGTTACATATGGCGTATTCACATGAACAGTTCCTGAAGCCACAGGATGATCCCTGAAAGGCAAAGTAGAGGATACTGAGAGCAAATGGAAAGCAAATACAGATATTGGATATTTTCCACCTCCCAGCTGGGAACTAAACCTTACAAAGAGAATGTAAGGAAAATAACTTTTAGGAACTTTGTTGTGGGGGGATATTCTCTTGTCGTGTGTGTGTGTGTGTGTGTGTGTGTGTGTGTGTGTGTGTGAGAGAGAGAGAGAGAGAGAGAGAGAGAGAGAGAGAGAATCACTAGGCAGACAAAGCATCACACAGACCAGTTGTAGCAGCTTGTAAGGCAAGCTATGGCTGTCCCATTATGACACAGGAGAGAAATAAAATAAAAATTCTTATGACTTTCCTGTAATGCAGCTAGAAAAACAAAATATGCTTGGATGAAAAAATAGGTTGGAATGCATTCCTAGGCTCTGGTTTTCTATTTGGACCCCAAAGAAAGAAAGAAAGAAAAAATGCAGATGAAAAACAGAGTAGGAAGGGAAGAAACACTGAACAAGAAAGCATATGGATTAATCAAAGTAGAAAACATTTTGAACACACATTTTGACCTCAACATTTATAATGAGAATGAAAAATTCATATATTTGAAGTAAGTAGCAAACTCTAGGTGTGTTCGATGGTTGTCATCAGCAACTTTCTAACTGGGAACTCAGATGTCTTGAGCCCTACAATTGCCAGAAATATAAAACTTCAGTTTCATTTTTTAATTACTGGTCTTAATTTGTGTCAATATGAGAGAGCACTTTACTGAGAATTTGCTTGCTTGAGCAAATTCAGTAAGGCTAAATCAAACATCTGGTATCAGTGATTAGTACAGATGTTTCATTAGAAGGGTTTTTCAGTAACTTACTTTCACGGATCAAGGGAGGCTGATGCTAAGCAGGAATTCAAAACAGACTGAGTGTGTGTGTGTGTGTGTGTGTGTGTGTGTGTGTATGGAGTTTTGCCTTTGTTGCTCATCAGTAGGACTGTTTCTGAATATGTTATGCTTAAATATCAATATAGTCTTGGACACTGTTTGAATAAGTGCGCCCCGAGGAATGTTTTCTCCCTCAGATTTCAGTTAAAGCTCTTCACAGTTTTAGATGGAAGATATGTGAATAGTCTAATCTGTCATCCAGGGCTTGCTGCACTATATGTCTGCTGCCTCATTATAGAAAGTGTGAGGATTAAACTCCTCATTAAGTTGTTGAAAGGTTGTGAACATTGGTCAAACGTTCAAAAAATGGAGGGAGGGCTGCTTCCAGTGAATAATAAGGTCATTCAGAAAGTGACTACTTTCCCATTAACCCTGGACAAAGCAGGAGAAAATGTTGTGGGCCAGCATGTGCTTGACTATTATTTGGGTAAATGATCTTTTATGAATATGAATGCATAGTTTAACTGTGCTGATTATACATTGTCTAGCCTAGACCCTAGACATTATTTGTCTTTGGATGAAGTTGTTAGGGCTTTGCTTAAACAGCAAATAAACTGAAACAGCAAAACCCAGCTGCACAAATTGGAGATATTAGGGCCATTCTGAAAGTTCAGTAGGTTTGAATTGCAAAACAAAATTTCAAACTCTTTCCAGTAGCATCCTTACCGAACGCGAAAATTATGGCAATTACTCTAAAATGTGCTATTTTGGTGCCATTATCCACACGCCTGTGCTTGCTCCCAAACTATATCTCATCATGCTGTCTTGTCCTCTGATCTCACATCCATTGCCTGAGTAGCCATTCTTCACCTGAATAATGCTGGACATGATTTTCCTGCTACTGCTCTGTATATCCCAGATGTTGACCAACTGCACTGAACCAGTGTTGAGGGCTGCCTGGAAATGAGCTCTGGAGAGCCCCTACCAGCCTGAAATTGATTTTTTGGGGGGATGATTTTTATTAGTGATGCCTCACAGACTGGTACCCTATACCCTGTGGACCAGCACTGGTCTCCAGACCGGTGATTGAGAAACACTGGTCTAAACTGACTGGCAGCAGCTCTCCAAGGGTGCAGGCAGGAATCTCTCCAAGCCCTACCTGGAGATCCAGGGAGTGAACCTGAGACCTTCTGATGCTCTACCTGTGCGTTATGGCCCCATCCCCAAAGGGGAATATCTTACAATGCTCACATGTAGCCTCCCATTCAAATACAAACCATGACAGACCCTGCTTAGTAAAGGGGACAATTAATGCTTGCTACTACAAGACCAACGCTTTGCATGCAGAAGGTCCCAGGCAGAGGCGTTCTTTCTCCCAGATCCTGGGGCCCCAGTCCATGGCTTCCAAGGTCCTGGAGGCCTCCAAATGGCGAGGGTGGGCTCCTGCAGCCACCCCACGCCACCCTGCCGCTGCCTCGCTGCCCCGAATCACGCCGGCACAGCTGAAATAGATCATTGCAAGCCTGTGATGGGGTTGCGATGATCTATTTCAACTGTGCAGGAACTCTGGAAGGCCTTGAAGTTATCACAAGCCACTGGGCTGGATGGACAGGCCCAACAGTCACTCCAAACATCATTGTGGGGGGAGGAGGCCTGCTCGGCTCATCCTCCGGCCACCACCCCTCGGCCACATGGCACACATGGCAGCTGAAATTCTGCGGGGAAAACGGATGTTCAGGGCAGTGGGGCAGGCACGGGGTGGCTGCAGGAGACCCCCAAAGTAGGTTTGGGGGGGCTCCAATGGTGGGGGAGCCCTCGCAGTGGGGGCAGTCTGTGTGCCAAAATTTCCTAGGTGTGCCCCTGGTCCCAGGCAGGCACTATCCCAGCTTCAGGCAGGGCTGCAAACAACTCCTTTCTGAAACCTGAAGAGCTCCTGGTGGTCAGAATAGACCATACTGAGCTAGATGGACCAATGATCTGACTTGGTACAAAGCAGCTTCCTATGTACTATGTATGGCAAAGCCACTTCTGCCACATAGCCTTGTCCAGTAAAAATAAATAAATCTGTAATTCAACAACAAAGGATCAAACTCATCAACAAAAAAAATTTAGCTATAACACGCTCTTCTCCCTTCCCCTCTCACATATATCTCCCAAGTCCATCAACCACCAGCTCCTGCATCTTCATTCCAATGTAAGTGGGAAGAAGGATAAACAGAAATAGAGAGTGCTGGAAATAGAAATCCATATGTGATTTCTGTGTGCAGTGTTAGACCTGGGCGCTTAGCTCTGGGACCAAAAACAAAATATTGAGCTGAAAGTTTGCTCATACTCAACACACAATTGCCTGTCCAAGCAAGTTGTACATCTCTGAGTCAGTTTTCTATAGCTCTAAAATGGACTGCAGGAGTTTTCTGCTGTATTCTGTAAGATGCTTGCGAGGGTTAGCAAGCACAGTTTACTACTACGAATCTTTATATTCTGCTGTTTGGCCAAAGTTATCAGCAAGGTTACATTAAAGAAGATAAAGAATAGATGGTTGCCTGTCCCAAAAGGGCTTGCAATCTAAAAAGAAATATAAGGTGGACTAGCAGCAACCAATGGAGGGATGCTGTGCTGGGGCTGGGGCTGGGGCTGGAGAAGAGGACCAGTTGCTCTCCTCTTGCTAATCAGAAGGGTCGCCACTTTATAAGGGGCTTCTTTGCTCAGTTAGCAGGGAGTAGCTAACTCAGCAGAAGCATAGCATACTTCTAACATTATTGAGTGTCTATCAAATGCCTAGAGCCTTTGGACCCAGGCAGTATATTAATTAATTAATTAAATCAGTTTGTTTGTTTAGCCATAACAAAAATATCTGACTCGAAAAGTGGGTAGTTAAAAGAGCATTAGAAATGCACAGAACAAAAACCCACACAGGGTGAGGGACTGGGTGCCTGCCTGTCTGCTTCTGCCCCCCCCCCACTTACTAACTGCCCCCCAGGACAGGCTGATGGACAGTGGTGAGGCTTTGCAGGACTGGGGCCCACAGGTGATGATTTGGCAGTTTCCTGATTTCCATCTGCTGGAGCTCGCTGCTAAGGGCTATTTAGGGTGCTGCGAGTGGCAGAGGGGTCACCACTGATGGGTCACCACCAAAGGGGGTCACCCCTTTGGAAGAGCCCCACTGGGAGAAAGCGAGGGTGAGGGCCAGGCCTCCTGGTATGTGGGGGGCATTTAATAGTGGAGCTTCTGTTTTAATTAGTCCTGGGTGTGATTGTTTTAGAATGTGTCTGGGCTTACCTGGAGATGGGGAGCCAGGGGGCGTGTCCACTGACTGTGGGGCGGCAATTCCGGTGGTGGTGGGGAACAGAAGAAGTAACATTGGCAAGTCAGTGGGCTGTTACAGGGGAAGGGGACTTGGAAATCTAATAGCTGTTTCTGCTTCCAGCTGTCCTGTCAGCAATTTGACCTTAGGGAGCAGTGCAGACTGCCCTTGGAACCTCACCTTGCTCCTCTGTAATGCCAGGTCAGTCCAGAACAAATCAAAAACCTTCCAAGATTTGATTCTGGATGAAGGCGCCGACCTGGTATGTATTACAGAGACCTTGTTGGGGGAGGCTGGTGCCCCTGTCTGGTCCCAACCTCTCCCTCAAGGGTACTCTGTTGAGGAGTGGTAAGGGACCGTGGGCGGGGAGGTGGAGTGGCCGTGGTCTATAAGAACAATATCTCCCTTACCAGGATCTCTGTTGAGGTGTCGGACCATATCGAATGTGTGTACTTAAATTTGAGGACCACGGATAGACTGGGACTTCTGTTGGTGTGCTGATTGCCTCTCTGTTCAATGGAGTCCCTAACTGAGCTGATGGATTTGGTCTCGGGCTTGGTGTTAGAGTCCTCCAGGCTTGTGGTGATGGGGGATTTCAATGTTCATTTTGGAAACAAATTGTGTGGCTTAGGAGTTCATAGCGGCCATGACAAATATAGGCCTATCCCAAGCGGTATCGAGACCGACGCTTGATTTGGTCCTTCACTCTGATCAGGGTGGTGTTCCGTGGGTGGGGACTCCTGTGATTTCCTCATTGTCATGAATGGACCACCATCTTGTTAAGGTTGGACTTACAGTCATGTCCCACCTTAGCAGGGGTGAGGGACCTATTAGGATGGTCTGCCTGAGAAGGTTATTGGATCCAATAGGATTTCAAGAAGCCTTGGAGGGATTTAGTGTTGACTCTGCTGGTGATTCTGTTGATGCCCTGGTGGAAAACTGGAACAGCACACTCACCGGGCAGTAGACATGATCACTCCTAAGCATCCTCTCCGAACCGCTTCAAAATTGGCTCCTTGGTATACAGAAGAATTACGGGGGCTGAAGTGGCAAGGTAGACAACTGGAGTGCAAGTGGAGGAAGACTCAACTCGAATCTAACCGATTACAACATAGAGCGCATTTGAAGATCTATGCTCAGGCAATACGTGTGGCAAAGAAGCGATTCTTTTCTGCCCATATTGCATCCACTAGTTCATGTCCGCAGAGCTGTTTAGGGTTGTGAGAGGGCTAGTATGTGCCTCTCCTCCCTTGAATCAGAATCTGGAACCATCAGTTACCCTCTGTGATGTGTTTAATGAAATCTCTTGTATTCGGGCCGACTTAGATTCTGTCTCCACAATTACTTTAGTGTCTGATGTGGAGGTGTCCAGAGACTCCTCTTGTGCGGATAAGTTGGATCGGTTCCAGTTTGTGACTCCTGAGGATGTGGACAAGCTAATTAGAACGGTGCGACCTACCACCTGTTCTCTTGATCCTTGCCCAACATGGATTATATTATCTGGCAGGGGGGTTGTTGTAGAAGGCCTGGTAGAGATTATAAATGTGTCTCTGAGGGAAAGGAGGATGCCTCCTTGTCTTAAGGATGCAATTATTAGACCACTTTTGAAGAAGCCTATCTTAGATCCCTCAGAGCTGAGCAACTAGAGGCCTGTTTCCAACCTTCCATGGCTGGGAAAGGTAATTGAAAGGGTGGTGGCCTCCCAGCTCCAGACAGTCTTGGAGGAAATGGATTATCTACACCTATTTCAGACTGGCTTCCGGGAGGGCTATGGGGTGGAGACTGCCTTGGTCGGCCCGATGAATGATCTCCAATAGGCAATTGACAGAGGAAGTGTGACTCTGTTGGTCCTTTTGGACCTCTCGGTGGCTTTCGATACCATTGACCATAGTATCCTTCTGGAGCATCTGAAGGGGTTGGGAGTGGGAGGCACTGCTTTGCAGTTTTTCAGCTCCTACCTCTTGAGCAGGTTCCAGATGGTGTCCCTTGGAGACTGTTGTTCTTCAAAATCTGAACTTTTGTATGGTGTTCCCCAGGGCTCCATATTGTCTCCAATGCTGTTTAACATCTACATGAAACCTCTGGGAGAGATCATCAGGAGATTTGTTGCAGGGTGATATCAGTATGCTGATGACACCCAAATCTACTTCTCCATGTAACATCACCAGGAGGGGGCCTAAATGCCTGTCTGGAGGAGGTAATGGGCTGGATGAGGGATAACAAACTGAGACTGAATCCAAACAAGATGGAAGTACTAATTGAGTGGGGTTGAAACTCTCGAGATGAGTTTGATCTACCTGTTCTGGATGGGGTCACACTTCCCCGGAAGGAACAGGTACACAGTCTGGGGGTGCTTCTGGATCCGAGCTTCTCCCTGGTTTCCCAGGTTGAGGTGGTGGCCAGAAGTGCCTTCTATCAGCTTCGGCTGTTATGCCAGCTGCGTCCATTTCTTAAGATAAACGACCTCAGAACAGTGGTGCATATGCTGGTAATCTCCAGACTGGATTACTGTAACACGCTGTATGTGGGGCTGCCCTTGTGTGTAGTCTGGAATTACAGCTGGTTCAGAATGCAGCAGCCAGGTTGGTCCCTGGGTCATCTTGGAGAGACCATATTACTGCTCTATTGAAAGATCTACACTTGCTGCTGATAAATTTCTGTGCAAACTACAAGGTGCTGTTTATAAACTATAAAGCCCTAAATGGCTTGAGCCCTGGGTATTTAAGAGAATGTCTTATTCTTTATGAACCCCACTGCCCATTGAGATCATACGGAGAGGTCCATCTCCAGTTGCTTGTTTGGTGGCTACTTGGGGACAGGCCTTCTCTGCTGCTGCCCCAGAGCTTTGGAAACCAGTCCCTGCTGAAATAAGAGCCTCCCCATCTCTGAGAACTTTTAAAAAGTCTTTAAAGACACACTTATTTACCCAGGCTTTTAATTAAATATTGTTTTAACAGTTCCATCATCACTTTAAAATGTTGTTGGGTGTGTGTGTGTGTTGTCATTTATTTTAACTAATGTTTTAGCTTTTTGTTTGCTTATTGTAAACTGTCCAGAAACATGAGTTTTGGGTGGTACAGAAGTGTGTTAAATAAAATTAAATAAATAAATAAATAAATAAATAAGCAATGACTGAATAAATACACCACATAAACCATTGTCTTAAATGGTTAAATACATCACATAAACCATTGCATCAACTCTTCCTCTTCCTCAGACCCACATTGACACAGACGCTCTGCAGTAATCCCAGCCACACAGCCAATAACTGAGTGTGGAAAGTTCATGCCAGAGGCAAAGAGGCAGAATTCTCTCTTCCTTGATACAGCACAAAGCCACTTCTCTCCTAGCATGCGGAGCAAAGCAAAGTGGCAGAATGATTACTAAGGAGCTGGACTTGTGGTAGCAAGCATGATTTGCATTTGAATGGGACACTACATGAGCACTGTAAGATATTCCCCTTAGGGGATGGAGCTATAGCTCAGGGGAAGACTACCTTAATGCTTGCATGCAGAAGGTTCCCAGTTCCTTCCCTGGCTTCTCCAGAAAGGGCTGAGAGAGACTCCTGCCTGCAACCTTGGAGAAGCCACTGCTAGTCTCAGTAGAAAATACTGAGCTAGATGGACTAATGGTTTGACTCAGTATATGGCAGCTTCCTATGTCCCTAGGTTTGCCTGAAAAGAGAGATATAATTGCTGTAAGTAAGTAAGTAAGTTGCTGGCCCTTTAAAAATAGCAAATACAAAAATAATTTTCTGCTATGCATTTAATACTTGCCCTCCTCACTCAGCCTTTGTCACTTATCAAATGGACATTAATTGATTGCCTGTGGTTGGTTTAATTTGGTTGGTTGTCTCTGCCATTAATTGGTCATCTTTGTCCAGCTCTGCTAGTCATTTGAGGGATTTTGATGTTAAAACCCTCCATTTTATATGTACAGGGCACCCTATTGTGTGGCCAAGAGTTCAATAGATAATGAGGCCAGACTCTTACCACCATTTTTTTGTATCTTGCTTCACTCTCTGTGTCACTGTTTTTAATGTTCCAATTGGTAGATTTTTTTGGATTTGGGTAAAAAAATATCACATTCAAGCTGGAGGTTTGCCTGCTCCTGGTGTTCTGCAGCCACCTGCACAAGTGCATCTTGGACATGTCTGATTTGCCCCACTCAGCAGGGCCAGATTAAGCTAGTGTGGTGCCTATAGCATATGTTATAAAGGGGCCCTAAATTTTAAAAAATGCACATAAAGATTACAACATAAATTATTTTCTTGCATAGTAAAGTAATTCAATTTTTTCTTTCACTATATTTTGGAGTATGAAAGACCAAGCCACAAACTCACACTTACTACAACAACATGTATATACCGTTTTTCAAAAAATAAAGAGTGGATGTGATAGGCACCAGCAACAGCCAATGGACAGATGCTGTGCTGAGCCTTCTCTTAAAAGGCACATTTAGCAGAAAAGGGATATTTTATGTAACATGGACCAAATAAAACAGGTAAAGTTTTAATTTTAATTCCTAGTTGGAAGCTGAACATGCAGGGCCCTCGAAAACGCGGGGCCCGTAGCAAATGCTCCATTTTCTACAACGTTAATCCTTCATAGCCACTCAGTCTTTGAATGGAGGATGAGACAGGTGGGGGGTCTGGAGCAAGCAAGTGTGACTATGTGCACACCTGCCCAGTTGTTCACTCAGCATTTGAGTGGCAACCCCTCTCTGAGCCTGGATCACAGTGTGGGCTTTGCTGGTAGTTCTATAAAGAATTCTTTAAAGCCCACCCACCCCCCATGCCCATGTAATTGGGTGGAATTTGGGGGTATTTTTGCCTACCTCACCCAGTTAGTCAAGTCTCCCTGGTCACAACAGGCCAATCCAGTGTGGGTCTGAGGATACTTTGGTTAGTTTGGTTAGGGCACCCTAAGACATGTGCTTGGTGTGATGAGATGCTCTAGTCATTCTCTAGAGACTATTAAGCTCAGGGAGTCATAGCTGGGGCTTCGTTTCTTGTGGAGCCAGGAGTGTTGTCAACCTCAAAGGCTGCCAGCTTGTGATGTGTGTGCGGGGACGGGGCAAGGTTTCTGGCTAATACCTTGACCTTAAGGGTGAGCTAAGAAGAGAGCAATCAGACTTTGTTCTGTGATGCTGGTCTGCGTTGGGATATAATTGCCATAAAAGCAGGCTAGTGGCACACAGCTGGGCCTTTCAGATATGCCTAGTTCCTGCACTATAGAGTGGGGCAGGGGGTGGGGATGGACCACCAATCCCCTTCATTTTATTAATTAGCTGTTTGAATTAATGATGTTGTGGTGGCACATTTGTTCCAGTTCATAGCCTTGTATCTTCATTGGTGTGAGGACAATGCTACCGTACTGTGGATTTGTATACATCACCAATCCAATATAACTTGTTTCTTAGATTCAATGTGTGGTTGTTTCAGTGATGTATAGAAACTACATTTCCACACAAACTTAGATGTTGCAATCCATTCACAGTGATACTGCCAGAGTGCAATGCAGAGTAAGCAGATTTCCTGATTCTGATTGTTTGTGCTAAAGAGACATTTGCTCTAACTTCATATTGTTTCATATTTCACTTCACTTCCACAGGACTGTAGAACATTAAATATGGGAAACTTTACTCTATGCCAGTTCTCAAATACTGAATGTAAAGCAATGGATTCTGGGGTAGGTTTGGACATCAGAAATTTCATTTCCATGCTTGTCTGGTCTCAAGTATGCCTACTATCTCATTTTCTTCATGGTGTAATTGGTTCTCAGACTCAGGCATGGAAGGGAAACGGGAAACTTCTCTATTTCTTAGAATATACAGTTACAGGATTCTTTGAGCCATCTTATGAGAATTCTACTGTGCAATTTTATTTTCCATACAACTGGATAATTTCCCCGTAACATTTACTGACATTTTGCCAGAAACTTTCACATGCTTTACCCCCCAACATTTGAAAGTCAGTTAGAACTTACAATCATTGCTGTTCATCAGGGTATCAGACTGCAGTTCTATGTGCCTATCCATTCTCAACATTGCATTCAGACCCCCAGATGAGACAGCATGTATGCATTAAAACTGAGGCCACAACTCTATTAATCAAACTTTAATTTATATCTGCAGCATCAATTAACCTAGAGTGCAGGTACAATTCCGTGGCTCAGGTAGAAACTACCTAGCAATTTCTGCCTCTCCTGTTCATGGGTGAGCAAATCAGGCCCAAGAACAGTAGCAGTCAACTGTCTGCTGCCTGTTCTTCAAGATACATTCAGAAATTTTGAAAGAAGCTCCGAGCTATACCCCCATTGGTTACAGCTCTGAAAGTAGGAAGGAAGTCTCACCCCAGAGCTTCCTCAAAGCTGTCACTCACCCCCTCTCTCCAGCATGCTGCGTTGTGTAGTATGCGTTGTGTAGTATGTTGGGCTTCCCAGTCACAACTCTGCTATTCAGCTGCATCAGTTGGATGACAAAGGGAAAGTGCAGAAGAGTTTCTTATTTTCCTTGTAAAGGTCTAAAATCCTTTAAATAACTCTGCTGTCATTTTCATTGTGTTGCCAATGACAGCTGATTCTGTGAAAGAAAATGGCTGACATACAGAGCAAGTAAGCACTAGTGTCATGAGAGGAACAGGCTAACATCAAGAAATTAAAGCACTCACAACTAACTGTCAGGATGCCCCAAAAACAAAAATAGATCAGTGTGGAATAGACAAAAACAAATCTTCATACAAGGCCAAATAATTCCTGCTTGATACCATTCACAGATACTTAGCCTGCTGTACACAACCCTGCCTGTGTCTTGGTCCTGGGTGAGGAATTTCCTGACCTTGAGCCGGGTCTCACGGATCGTGAGACCCGGTTTCTCCGGGTGAGTGGGGAGAGCGAGCTAAGCCCTCTCTTCCTGCTCACGAGTGGAGAGGGAGCCCTGGGTGGCCGGATCGGCCGCCCACACGATTGCCGGCTCCGAGATGGGGGCCTGGGAGCTCTGGGGCCGCGCAAGCCCCAGTATGCCCTGCGTGAGCATGCAGGGCATACTGGGGAGACCCCCGAGCCGGGAGGCTGCTTTTAAGCCTCCCGGCCGGGGGTCTACTCACGAGTAGCCGCGGCACGGAGCCACGCTGCAGCTACTCACAAGCAGATAGTCCGGGTTTGCGGAGTGCTTGCTCCGCAAACCCGGGCTAAGGTGCGGGCTACAGGAGCCGGTTAGCCGCTCCAGAACCACTGGGCTTGGTTGTGAGCCCGGTGGTTCTGATGACCCACAAAACTCAGGCTAGGCTTTCCTAGCCCGATTTTTGTGATCGTCAGAATAGCCCCACAGTCTTGTATCCATAGATCTTCTGTGAGTTTCCACCCTAAAACATCCTTTGACAACATTACTTACATGCATGTGTCTTAGACATATATTTCATTATTATTTAAATTGACTATGCTTATCTGTTAGCCTTTTTGTAGAAACACTTACTGTTTTATACAATGTACTAGATAGTTGTAGGAATGTGGCTTTTTATTTTGAATCAGTAGATGATCATGATCTTGTATCCAGATCCATTGTGATTTTCCACCCTATAGCAGTAGCTATATAGGAAGATGCTGAAAAGCATCATCTCATACTGCGCGGGAGATGGCAATGGTAAACCCCTCCCGTATTCTACCAAAGACAACCACAGGGCTCTGTGGTCTCCAGGAGTCGACACCGACACTTTACCTTTAATCCAAGCTTGCCTAAAATATGTCACTCAGAAACTTGTATGTGTGGTGCAGAGTGTGCTTCAAAAATTTTCTTCCCTATCTTCAAGAGTTGGGGTTCTTCAGCAATGATATATGAAGGGGGAAATGTTAGAGGATATTAATAAAAGGGCATTACTTTGAAATGATTGGTTTCAAAGTGATTACTATCCATAAGAGGAAGGAGTTTTCTTAGGGGTTGATTACCTACTTCTGTTCTTAAATTTTTGCTCTGATTCTTCCAAGCGGATATGCAATTTTTCACTGTGAATGAATGAATAAACCAGTTGCAATTGCCTTCTGCCCACAAGAGGATCTGGAATGAACACAGCGTGGGAAGATAAGGATATCTGATTCTGTACTAAAGTTCATTTTAAACATGAGAAGAAGAGCTTTATGTAAAACTGATTTTACAGGGATCAGTAAGGGCCAAGACTGAAATTTACAACCCTAGCAAAGAAATGGATTTTAAGTTCAGACCGTGTATTTCCTTTCCACACTGTATCAAAAGCTTGCAGGGTGCTTAAAAAAGATTTATAAGATCAGACAGCCAAAATGGCAGAAAACCTATAAGAAAAGGGCATATTTTATTTAATGATGAATGGCAGAAAACCTATAAGGAAAGGACATGTTTTATTGTAATGATGGCTGTACTTTTGTGCTTTCCCTTATGTCATGCCAACAACAGTCTAAGGGAGATTTTTACAGTTTCTCTGTCTGTTCTGTACTTCTCTTTTATTCAGTAAGCCAAATTTTAAAAACCTATTCTTTATAAAGCAGCAAAGGAGCAATATTGCTATTTCCTTTTTAAAGCTTAGAAGCTAGAAGGGATCAGGATGAGTAATTCTGGGTTTTGCACTCTGCACACATCTCCCTTGTATACACACCAACCCCTGTTCCTCTATTACTACACAGAATCCCATGATTTCCAAGTCACTCTTCTTTAAAACTAATGATTTAATGCAGAGAAACACTCCAGACAAAAATGTAAAGGCAAGTGAAAGAATCAAACACAATAGGAAAAATAGCTCCATTAACATAATTGATTCCAGTCATGGGGTGCGGCGAAGAGGTCCAGCCCGTCACCTGTCACAGGGGTGGCCATGTTGACAGCAGAGCCTGTGAGTTATGTGTTCCTTGGCCCTCACTGCTGTTCACCTCAACACATTCTAGAACAACTCTAGCTGGAATATTCTTAAGGAGTACAAGCCTTAATGTTCTTAAATAATATGTGCTTCCTAATGCAAGTAGCCATTCTGATCACATTTCATACAGCATATCTTCCTGTCTCCTTCTCGGTGTACTGCAATATAGTTATTTCTATCTCCTTCAATGGTATGTCTTTGGAGATGTGTTTCAATGGGGTTCAGCTGACACAGTGGGCATTTTTTGTTAATGTTTTCTACTCTTCTCCACATGTTTCCCCTTTGTAGTACTGAGGAGGATTTTCAGCAATCCCTGTGGAAGGTATTGCAGAGATTAGCCTTCTCCCTCAGCACACATTTAGGTTGCTGGTGTTACTTTCACATTTTGGTAGTCTGCATCCCCCATACATGGCATCTCCATTATTACTTGTGCCAATCACAATTGCTTTGATGTCAGTTTTTGTTTTCAGATTGCCCCTCTTTTTTCTTATCACTAATAGTGATGTAATCATGTAGTGAGATTTGAATGCCTGATGTTACTGATGGCAAATTAATCTATTTCAGAGGGAGGGCATAGTTTGCTGCAGTGCCATCATTACATCACAAAATCTGACTGGTTCTCTGATAAACACCCAACCTCAGTTATTCCTGAGTAGTCCTAGTCCATTAGACTACTTCCTGAGTAATATGTTAGTCTGGATGTCAGCCACTTTTAAAGGGGGAAAGGGCAAAATTAAAACAAAACAAAACAAATGGCACCAAAGCAGCATACAGTCGGGGATGAAAACCCACAGAATAAACATAAAAGGGTAAGCTCTGGAAAGTGTTGTCTTCTGTCTCACAATATTGTATGGAGGTTGCGGGACTGCAGTTGGACAAATGTCTGCTATGCGATTAATAGTTTAAAATTGAAACTGTGGGTTTCTCAACCTCTGGTTTCTCATCACGTGCAAATGCGACCTTCTATGTTAGTTTCTATGAGTTAGTTAGTTTCTATGAGGGAAGCAGCTAGAAAACATTTGGTGATAAGATTTTGATCCAGCTAAGCATGAGAGCCTGCAAATCTTGTGAATGTTCAGGCAACCTCATTTCATTGCATTACTGGGCCTACATTCCTGAACTGCTAGTTGTTTGAACTGCTGCTGATTGTTCCTCCAGCTTCTTGACATTCACAACCCCTGAAGGTACATTTCTTTTCTCAGTCCTGGACTCTGTTCACTGGATGCCCACTGCAGCATGGCTTGGATCTCACCACCACCCTTTTTCTTGTCCACCCCAGGAGAACCTACTCTTCCCTGGAAACAATGGAGGCCTTTTTTCTGCAATTACCTCCTCGCTATATAGACCCCTGATTTTACTCTTTCAAAGCAGAAGGCTATATTGTTTCACCCTGAAAGTGAATGTTACACAGGTTTATTGTAACTGCCAATCTCAAAATGCTTTGCTGAAGGAGAACCAGCATGGATTCTTCAAGGGAAATCTTACCTCACCAATCTTTTTGTGTTCTTTGAGAGTGTCACCAGGTGTGTGGATAAAGATGATCCAGTTGATATAGTACACCTGGATTTGCAAAAAGCTTTCGACAACATTCCTCATCAAAGACTCTTGAGAAAATATAGCAGAGTAGGGATAAAGGTTCATGTGTGGATTGGTAACTGGATGAAGGGCAGGAAACAGAGGGTACGTATAATGGACAATTCTCTAAATAGAGGGAAGTGAGAAGGTGTGTGGATAAAGGTGATATAGTTGATATAGAGGCTATTCTCACGATGGGAGAAAACCGGCCTAAAGAAGCCCAGCCCGGTTTCTCCCCATCGTGAGAACCAGCAGGCTCATGGGTGAGCCTGGTGGTTCTCTGGTGGCTAGTCTGCCAAAGTAGCCCTCCCCTTAGCCCAGGTTAGTGGAGCGAGCACTCAGCTAACCCAGGTTTTCCGATCATGTGCTGCCACAGCCGGCTCCGTGCCATGGCGACACACAAGCAGCCTCCCAGGCTCAGGGATCTCTCCAGGATGCCCCATGCGCTTGCGCAGGGTATCCTGGAAATTCTGAAGGCCATACGGCCCCCAATCCCCACAGCCCCCACTGACTCTATGATGGAGCCAGCAGTCGTATGGGTGGCCAGTTCAGCTGCCCAGGGCTGCCTGTGGGTCATCTGTGGAGAGTGTGGGCTAAGCCCACTTTCTCTGCCTAACCCCATTTGGCACTTCACACCAATCATGTGAAGCGCCTCACTGTATACTTGGACTTGCAAAAATCTTTTGACAAAGTTCCTCATCAAAGACTTGAGAAAATGTAGCAGACATGGGGTAAGGGGACAGGTTCATGTGTGGATTGGTAACTGGTTGAAGGACAGGAAACAGAGGGTAGGTATAAATGGACAGTTCTCTAAATGAAGGGAAGTCAGAAGTGGGGTCCCCCAGGGATCCGTACTGGGACCAGTGCTTTTAAATTTATTCATAAATGATCTAGAAGTTGGGGTAGACAGTGAAGTGGCCAAATTTGCAGAAGACACCAAACTATTCAGGGTAGGAAATCCAAAAGAGATTGTGAGGAGTTCCAAAAGGATCTCTCTAAACTGGGGGGCATGAGCGACAAAATTGCAGATGCAGTTCAATGTTAGCAAGTGTAAAGTTATGAATATTGGGTCAAAAATATTGGGTCAATATTTGTTGTTGTCCTAGTGGGGATCCTGTAGAGAGTGTGTGTTGGGGGGGGGGGGGCGGGTGGAGTCAGAAAGGAAAAGGAAGGGAAAGTAGGAGGAGAAAAAGGTGTTGCTTCCCAGACAAGGGCTGGTTGTTTCTGAGAATGTGGAAACAATCCGAGCTGCAGGCCGCAGTGCGGAGCTCCAGAGGCTGGGATGATCTGGCTTGGCCTCTAGGAATCCCACAAGGCATTGTGCGCCAAACACAGTGCATTGTGGGATTCCCCCAGGAGACGGCAATCTAGGTGCCCGTCTCTGTGTGCTGGAAGCAGCCTCCCTCACACACAGGTAGCAAGCTGGGGTTAAGGAAGCACTCACTCCCTTCACCTCTGCTAACGGCCGGATGAAAAAGCTGAGCTAGGCAGCACTTCCCCGTTGGGATGGGGCCTGATTCCAGCGGTTCTTATGTGCAGCTAACCCAGGCTGGGCATCCCTAGCCTGGGTTAGGCTGCATATCAGAACAGACTCAAAGAGTCTTTCAGAAAACTTTTCAGACCCCTGAATACGTCCCCCCCCCCACCAAATATTCACTGAAAAACACTCAGATCAGTTCTATGCTTGAGGCAATTTCAAGAAAAACAGTCAGAACACTTTCTGGATCAATAAGCTGCCTGCCCTTTCACATTTAACATACATTATCTCTTTGGATTCTCTCTTATCTTACCCACCATCACCCACCAAAGTCTGACTGACTGACATTCTCCATTCACTGCTAGGCCAAACAATCAGGTAACAAGCTTGTTCCTAACAGATCTCTGTCTTCCATTTCATTGCTTGTATGATGTTTGCAATGTTATTACTTACATGCGAAAAGAGACCTCTTTAGAAATTCAGTGACACGTTTCATACTTTGGGTGACCCGCTAAGGTTAGATGGATGCAGGGACTTTTGCGGCAACCTGTCAATGTTCACTTTCTCTGTGCATCAGATTGTGGCAGCTGTGACTGAAAGCTTAAAGCCTCAATGCCTCTTCATAGATATCCTGCCATAAACAGGGCCAAGCTGTCTGCCTGTCAGAGAGGAATTGTATTTTTCTCATTTTGAGAAATAAGTACACAAAAGGAGCCATCCCCATACCTCTTTCTCTATAGCTCATTACTGCTATCTTTTAGACCTCTGATGTCATTGCTATCTGTCTGGTACATTACTTTTGTAATTTCTTAAGACTTTCTCAGAAAATTGCTATCTTAATAGGAAAGCCAACCTTGATTTGATTTCCCCCGATCACGCTAATGACCCAAATATAGGCCTGGCAGATACCAAACAGCGAAGGCCCTATTAAAATAACTTCCTGTTGTGGTTGTCTCAACAGGGCAGGCAACTAAGAGTAGAAGCTCTTCCGTTGTGATCTTGGATTTTGTTCAGTCCTCTTTGGACATTAAAAAGGCATGCTGTACCCTCATACAGCATCCGAAGAGTGCACCCCCAAGCCCAGACTGCTGATGTTCTCAGACACCTCACCCCTATGCTAAACACACTTTGCATTTGTCTGCAATGACAAATACTGCAAGCCTTTAAAGATTCTTTCCGTGATCTGAAGGCTGGGGCATATTCAGTGCAAGGCAAGGCTTCTGAGTGTATCAGTGCTGGGTAGGGCTCACAAATGTGCTCCTGGGGCACTGCATGCGGGTAAAGCTTTGTTTTTTTAACTGCTCCAGGGAGCTAATACATACTTGTAAACCTTGCAAAAAAGTAGCAATAGTGTGAAATGGTGAGGCTATTCTCACATGCAGGAAAAACCGGGCTAGGGAAGCCCAGCCAAGTTTTGCCTGTGCCAGGCAAAACAGCTCATTGTGCATCTCATTGTGGCGGCACAGTGGCAAACCCACAAGGGATCCCTGGCTGTTAGCCCAGGTTAACTGAGAGTGTGCCGATGCCATGCAGCTCACACATACCTGTAGCCTCCTGCCTGGCATCACAAAATTCCCCATATGCAGTCCTGAAGTATATTTTGGGAGTTCCAGGGGGCTCTCAGCCCCCAGACCTCCTGCTTCCAGCAGCAGCCAGCAATCGTCTAGGTGGGCAATCTGCCCACCTAGCAACAAGGAGAAGATTGTCTGCAGGGGAGGTGAGCTTCCCGATGTTTCTTCCTCTTGCCCCTTCAAGCCTTTCTCATGGATTGTGAGAACAGGCTTGCTGTGTGTGCCAGCCACAATCTGAGTAAGCATGTCTGGGGCAAGACAAACTTTTCCATCACTCTTCATACAGTACTGGGTACACAATGTGGGTAGGCCACTGCCAGCCTGCCCAGATTGTGACTAAAACACGAGGCTATTGACAGTTGCTACTAATGAAGCTACTAATGAGGCCTCTGCTAGCCCAATTTTCTACAATCGTGAGAACCACCGGGCTCAGCTGCGAGCCCGGTGGTTCTTGAGTGGGTAACCAGCTCAAGTAGCCCGCCCCTTAAACCAGGTTTGCGGAGCAAGCACTCAACAAACCCGGTTTTTTAAATCATGAGTAGCCACAGCTCCGTGCTGCAGTTACTCACAAGTAGATCCCTGGAGGGAGGCGGAAAAGCAGCCTCCCGGCTCGGGGGTCTCCGCAGTATGCCCTGCACATTCGCGCAGGGCATACTGGAACTTCTGGCGGCCATGTGGCCTCCGAACTCCCCAGTCCCCGCCGGCGCCATCACAGAGCAGGCAGTCATGTGAGCAGCCGATCCGGCTGCCCAGGGCTCATGCCCTGCTCGTGTGCGGGGAGATCGGGCTTAGCTTGCTCTCCCCACTCACTCTTACAAACCAGGTCTCATGGATTGTGAGACCCGGCTCAATCACTTCCACCACCTCCTACATCATTGTTTGCCAACATATGACCATTTCTTGGGAGTGTGCATGGGGCCTGGAGCCGAGACACTCCTCTTACCCAGCTTTTGTTCATGAGAACAATCCTATTCAATTGCTGCCACAGGGAATAATTTAAAGTAACATCTGTGTGGCAACTGTTCCATGGACATCAAATCTCAGTGGCTGCCTGATAGGGGTTTAGACATCCTTATGGTTTATTCCCAGTTTTAATCTGTTTAAATCTTCTCCCCCTTCCCACTGGTTTTTTAAACTGATTTTTACACTGGTATGCATGTATGTATGTATGTGTGTATGTACATTCTTGTGCCCGGAAGCTATTTCAAACTACTGCCTGTGGTGAACAAGGGGTTAACAGAGTCTAGGCCTGCTTGCTAAGATAGAGGACAATCATGGCCACACCACTCTGGGTTTTGGCTACAATCTCCCACAGGGAACCAAATGAATTAGCAGTTGGCTTTTCCCTCTGTTTTTTGGGAGGAGGTGTTTCTGTTCTGTTGTGACTCTTCAGCATTTCTTGGAGAGAGCTGAAAGTTGGGAAGCAGAGAGAAGGAGGTGGGGAAAGTGCCTCTCCGAGGCTATTCACACGATGGGGGGAAACTGGGCTAAAGGAGCCCAGCTGTCACGAGCTCACTCTACTGAAGAAGCTGACCAGAGATTTATGACACAATAGCCAGTTATAATTGCAGCTCAAGTTTCAGCTTTACCGATAAATGGTAAGTTTTAACAGTCTCACCATGAATACAGAAACAAGGAGTGAAAGCACCATAGTCCCAGTATATATTTGATACCCTGGGCTTTCCAGCAAAACTCCAGAAGTCCAAATTCTAGAGTCACGAACTAACTGACAAAAGCTCAAAGCAGCTTAGGCGTGTTGTTTCCAGCAGTTTGTTCAAGGCACAGGCTGTCAAATTTATAGCCAGCAGCCACATGCACTTAATCAACACTCCCCCCCCCACCAGCTGCCATAAATTCAATCTGGCTCCTGCTGTCTTCTTGTCAGTCAACTACTTCTCCATTATTCCCTCACTTGCTGTTGACATCTTTCCTGCCTGTGTCCTCTAGGAGATAGCGGCCATTCAATCTCTGGCTCAGCTCCTGATCCTTCCCTCCAAAGATCACCTGCCCCATTGGCCCCTGCTGCGGGAAACACATGCCCTGGCCTATCTCAACTACCTCCCCATTCAAATCACAGACCTGATCCTCCTCAGGCACCTCTCCACTTCCTAGTAAGTCTCCTGCCCGCAACTCCTCTCTAATGTCCTCAAGTGGGGGCCATGATACCAGTCCGGTTTTCCCCCATCATGAGAACCACTGGGCTTGTGGGGGAACCCAGTGGTTCAATGGTGGCTAGCCCAGCAAAGTAGCCCTCTCCTAAAATGAGGTTAGCTGAGCGAGCGCTCTGTTAACCATGTTTTCTTGATTGTGAGATGCTGGAGTGAGGGTCTATGATGATTCACAAGGAGATCCCTGACCAGGAGGCTACAACAAGCCTTCCGGCATTGGGGGTCTCCCCAGAATGCCCCATGCACTTGCGTGGGGCATTCTGGGTCTTCCAGGGGCCGGACAGCCCCTGATCCCCGCTGCCCTTACCAGCTTTGTGAAAGAGCCGGTAATTGTGTGGGCAGCCAATCTGGCCTCCTACTGAGGGCAGAATGCTCATTTGCAGGGAGAGCCGGTCCAGCCCATTCTCCCCGCACAAGCCCTGCAGGCTATCCACACTGCTCATGTAGAGAGCCTCTCTGTATCTTTCCCTGGGGTCTTGCTCAGCTTGAGCTGAGGAGGTTGCTTGGAGGCTTGTGGAGAATAACAGCCCCAAGGACACAGGACAAAAGGTATTGTAGGGATAGTACCTGTAGTCATTTTGTATTAGTTTGTCCTTTTATTTCTCTGTATTTCCTGGGTGTGTAAATTATGCTGAGACCTTTTTATTTGTTCCCAATTTTCTCCAATTCCTATCCCATTGTCACAATAAAGCTTTTTGAGTTGTTAATACTTTTAACAGTAATTTTACAACTTTAGAAATATTAGTTTGGGGTAGTATAAAAATACGTTAAAATAAATCTGTTTCCTGAGTGTTCAGTGGGGAATGGAGGGCCCCCAGTCACATGCTTCCCAAGCCCTAGGCCGAAGGGACCAGTTTGCTAATATTTCCCAGGTGATCACTTTACAGTTTCAGATACTTGGAGAAACTGTGGGATCAGTATATCCTCTCTAGGAGGTGATGGCAACAGTGTACCAGCCAGGGCCCATCCGGAAGGTTCTGTGGCGGGGGCAGTTTGAACTAACCCAAAAGCCATTCTTTACACTGACCATGACAGAAATCAGTGTGCGTGGGAGGCAAAAAAGGGAAAACAAGGCTTTTATTAATCAGGGGCTGGGACTTCAGTGTTCTGGTGCTGATTGCCCTTTCTCCTTATCTTCTGGAAGCAGTATACATTATCAAGGAGAAATATATCTGAATAACTTCTTCACATCACCAAGCCATAGGAACACAGGAATCTCCCTTCTACCGAGTCAGACCATTGACCCATCTCAATTAGTATTGTCTACACAGACTGGTAGTGGCTTCTCCAAGGTTACAGGCAGGGATATTTCTCAGTCTTATCTTGGAGATGCCAGAGAAGGAACTTCTGCATGCATGGATGCAGATGCACTTCCCAGATCAGCCCCATCCCCTAAGGGGAATATCTTAATTCATTTCTTGATGCAGAACATACACAGGCCTCTATATATTTCCCACTGAATAATGTAAAAGAACATAATTCAGGCATGTTGTACGTAAGCCTAATAGCTGCATGCAAAAAAGAAAAGTCTCATGTTACCAAGAGCCACAGCTCAAAGGATGCTTTCCATACCTCAGCAGCCACAAGGCTATTGTATTCTACTATCTTTTTCAGCAGTGATGCTTTATGGGAGTAATGCTTTATCATCCAACATTACTGAATTACACCCCCTCTCTCCCTCTACACACACACACACACACACACACACACACACACACACACACACGGCTTCTGTATAGAATTTAAACTGCTTTCACGCAGGAGTTGATTGCATCATCTTCATCTTCATCATCATTTCATGATCAAAGGTTTGTGCTATTCCCAAGCCCTAGGACCATGGACAGATTTAAGGGCAAGTGACCCAGGTGACAATCTGGGATCCAGGGATACCAGGCATTTTAGTTATTCTTAAAATTAAAAATTATTAAAATAACTATTTTGCTTATAATAGCATAAAAAATACAGATTTTTGTATCTGTGCATGCAAATTTGTTGCCATATAGCTGTTATGAAAGGGGCTAAAGATGCCATAAGAAGAAGGTTCTCAATAGTTTAAAAATGGAGAGGATGTTCAAGATGCCCCTTGCCTGATACCGTTAGGTCTCAGCTCTGTGAAGGTAAGTTACAATCAGACAGTTTGTCAGAGGGGAGAGATTCTTGCTTGATAGTACAAGTTTGAATTTTGACTTGGACCCTTACAGAGAGTTTCTGAAGGTAAATTAATTAATTCTTGGTTAATCATAAGAATAGCTCTGATTGTGTTCTCACAGCACAATAAACACAACCTCCACTTCTCCATCTCACCACTTCTCTCCTACTTCCAGTTGTTTCCTGGCTAGTCTGCTTCTCTTTCTCATCCTTCTTCAGTTTGACCCATGATTCCCACTCTAGTTTGGAATGCTACATGATACTACCACAGCCTTCTCCATTGCCCTTACCTTCTTCATCCCAGGCTAGCATACACCTATGTCAGGGGGATAGGGAAGTCTCTGTTTTTAACAGACTAGGAGGCTATTCCCACAATCACCCAAAAGCAGGCTAATGGAGCCCAGCCCACCTTTAGGCGATCGTGTGCTGCAATGGGAGCTGCACGGCTCCCGGCAGCTAGCCACGTTAAATTCCTCTCCCCCTAAATGAGGTTAATGGAGTGATTGCTCCATTAACCTTATTTTTGTGCTTGTGTGTCGCTGCGGTGACACACATGGTTTGTCACATGGTGACAAACAAGTAGACCCCCAATTGGGAGGCTGGAAGCAGCCTCCTGGGCTCAGGGGTCTCTCCAGGATGTCTCTCTTCCAGCATCTTGGAACTTCCGGGGGCCATGTGGCCCCCAATCCCTGCAGCCCCTATCAGCAGTTGTGTGGCCAGCTGATCCGGCTACCCAGCTACGAGCAGCTGCTTGTCTGTGAGGAGAGCCGGCTAAGCCCACTCTCCACACAGAACTTCATCAGGCGCTTTGCACATGTTGTGTGAAGATCCTCTAGGACTTCTGGTCCTTGGTTCAGTTATTTTTCATATAGCTTTATCTACAAGGCACAGTCCCGATTTTATGGAAGCTTTTCCTAGAAAAATTATTGCCCTATTATACCTTTTGTGGGCATGTTGGAGATAACTTTTTAAAAGTTTTGTAGAGAACTTACTTACATGCACTAGGCTAGGGAAGAAAATATGTTTTGGAATGCATGCATCCAGAAGCATAGCAAGGTTGGAATGGGCCCTGGGACAAAAAGAAGAAGAAGAAGAAGATGCACCCCCTGCCTTCTTATTTGAAGAGGTGTGAGGTGAAAAGTAAAGAGCAAGCCTTTAATTAGCTGGTGGGCCCTTTCCCCCCAGGGCCACAGGGACATTTGCCTTGCCTTCAATTGTAGCTACACCCCTGTATGCATCCATCTAATTTATGGTAGTGAAATGCTAGCACACTTCATCACCCTATCAGTGTTCCCTCTAATAGGGATTCTCAGATGTTGTTGTCTACAACTCCCATAATCCCCAAGCAAAAGCCATTGCAGCTGGGGATTCTGGGAGTTGTAGTCAACAACACCTGGGAATCCCTGTTAGAGTGAATACTGCACCCTAAATCTAAGATGTGTGGTTTGAGTTACAACAGTTCTATAATCGATGCAATGAGATCCACTATAAATTTTATTATTTATTTATTTATTTTAAATGAGAGTTTGTATGGTGCGTTTACTAATAAACCTTGTTCAGAAGACAGTGCAAAACAGGCTATTGTCAAATTAATTAAAGAAGAACCTGTAGCAATGCATATTTGGGGAAATGGGCACTGCACAAGTATGAATTGTGCAATGATGCTTGGCAAGAATAGTGGTAGAATTCGAGTACACTAGAGTGTCCCTATTTTCATCTCTGAAATCTTGGAGGGCATACCTTTATCTTTTACTTTTTTCCTTGGCATTTAGTATTGATCACAAGAAGTTAATTTGGACCCATACCGGACCACTGAAACTTAAATAGCCGAGGAGAGGAACAAATGAGCACCTCCTATAATCTTTGCCAGACATCTACTCAAGACTGAATAGATACAGTGTGACCTGAACATTATTTGTGACCTCCTACACAAGTATAAATAAAACAAAGTGGGTGGAAAGAAACTTTCACTGCCACAGCACTTGAAAAATGACCAATCTAGGGTGTACATTATATAGAGTGCCCTTCTTAGATTTTAAAAGTGGCTGCTTTTTGTAATAAAAAAGAACTTTTCAAATCTAAAAAAAGCAATATATCTAACTTGTGTAGAAAAGTGACCTAGTTCACCAATGTACTGAAACAGGAGTCACATGAGTATGCAAACTATGATTCGATACACCCTAAGTCATCAGTAGCTGAAAAGTAGCCTTATTTCTATAGGCAGAATCTTATTGCTATATCATTTTTAATATGAAAATGCTATAACAATAAATAAAGCAATAAGATTTTGCCCTATAGAAATATGTCTGTTTTTCATTCATCAATGACTTACTGAGGGCTATTATATTAAATTGTACATTAAGAAAATTTATATCCCATTATATCCCATTCACAAAGCAGTTGACATAGCAAAAGGAATGGTTGTTGTGCACTGCCCTTGTTGTGCACTGCCCAAATGTTACGGATGGAGCAGTTTAGAAATGTAATAAATAAATAATGTAAATAAATACATTTTCCTTCCTGGAATGTGCCATAAAATAACATCGCACTACACCACACACTGCAAGGAAAGGAAAGGTTTAAAGCAAGGAACTCTAGTCCATGCCACCTAAGGTCTCTCCAGTAGGCAATGAAAAAAATTGGGGTTCCATGAAAGGTTTTTCAGTCCTATTGAACCCTTGCATAAACCCTGAAATATTGATGAAAGGCATTTGTGTTTGTGTGTATGTGTGAAAATTATTTATTTATTTAAAACATTTATACCCCACCCCTCCAGTACATTACTGCTCAGGGCGGCTCACAATATTTATAAAAGAGTTACAATATAAAATCAGACTAATAAAATTAACTAAATTAAACAAGTTAAAAATCCAAGCTAAAACCACAATCAAAATTAGCTTTTAAAATTCCAAATTAAAATATTAAAGCTAAAAACTAAGAATTATAAAAACTAAAAATAAAGAACCTACCAGGTATACACAACAAGTGAAACATTAAAAAGCCTCTTTAAAAAGATATGTTTTTAGTGGTTTCTTAAAAACACTGAGAGAGGGAGCATGGCGAAGCTCTTCAGGGAAGGTATTCCAACGCCGAGGGGCCAAAACTGAAAAGTCCCTGTCTCTAGTCTCCGCCAATAGGATCCCTGTTAGGGGCGGGGTCATGAGTGGAGGGCCCTGGTAGGTTCATATGAGCGAATGCAGTCCAAAAGGTACCCCAACCCCAAGCTGTGTAGGGCTTTAAAGGTCAAAAGCAACATCAGAATATGTTTGTCCTCTACTCACAGTCTAAAAAGAAATACAAAGGACACAGCAGCAGCATCCACCACTGTTGTCTGGAAGGACAGTATGCTGGGTTGAACAGGGACAGTTGTTATCTTCCTGCTAAATATGAGAGAGCCACCACTCTCTCAGCAGGGGTATAAGCAGGGCTATATGCCTGCCCATTTAAGTGAGCAATCAGAAATAAGTTCTCCATCTGCCTAATTGCTGGGCATGTCTGACTAAACACATTGCCATTTCTCTGTCTTTTCTTCCTTCCTTTCGTTTCCTTCCTTCCTTCCTTCAAGTGCAATGATGTTACCTTAGCAGCTGCAGTGTGTGTCCTTCATGCACAATTCTGGTAATGCTCTCAATATTTTCAGTCATATATATAAAAAAGCAGCGCCTTCAGAATTCCTACAATGCAACAACGGTATGCAATGCTACAGGGCAACAATGGTATGGCAAGGAGGCACCATGTGAATAGAAGCTTTTGACATGACCAAGTATATGCTGCACATTGCAAAGGTAATTTTGTTAAGGTAAGAAGGCATTGCTAAGGTAAGAAGGCATTCAAGCATGGACCTAACAGGTCTTATGAAAGCTTCCATTCATCCATTGTAACAAGTGACCACTATTCACTCATCAATGGAACCTGTGGTTAAAAGCCAGAATTTAAAAGTGATCTGAAAAAAGGAAGGTAGCAGGTGAAAAGAAAAAAGATGTGGAACTGTTCTTTGCTTAAATGTATATCTAGTCCCAAATGAAAACAGCCTTACACTGCTTCCAGGCATTGGGCTTTTAAGCTCCACAATTGCAGAGAAGTTACTAAGAATGCTTTCACAGCTTGTCATTAATACTGTGTGGTTGTTGGTATTGTTAAGATGATTCTCTTGGGACATCTTAGAACTTGCAATGGTAATAGAGAAAGAGACAGTTTTAATGCATAACAAGCCAATGCTTTTACAGACCACTGTAACAAACTCCCAGCATAGTAACTCTCCGCATTAGAAGTAGTGATATTGCTGAACAGGTTCAGAATATGAGAATTACTTGATTCAGAATACAGATTTGTCTACATTATAAGGCTTTATTGTATTACAAATTGAGTGTCATTTTACATAGCAATTATCCAGCGCAGAATAAAAAAGGAAATTCTTCACATATGGTAACAAAGCAACTTTGAAGATGCATATTTCATGATGGTGGGAAAGTGCTGTAATATTGACCCCATATTCTCAGTGAAAAACTCAGTAATTGCTATTGACCTCATGACAAGATCACCACCTGTCTGAGCAACCCTTTGTTTGGAATCTTTTCTCTATTTAGATCAATTCTTTGGGTTTTCTTTTGGATTTTTTTGGGAAATGTGTTATGTGATTGTCATTGCCCATCCATATTTAAAATGCTTTCTTGTTCCTGTCTATGTTTGTTTTTGTGGGAGTTGGGTAGCAGTTGCATTTCTAACAGGTTCTCCACTATGGCTTATACTGGGAACTTTCGTTCCTAGGGAGCAATAAAAGAAAGTGCATATGCCTGCCACCTTCAGCACACATATGCCAACATGTACCAAGAAAGAAATCTCAGAAACAAATACGACTGTTTTCTCCAAATGCTTACTGCAATAGAAATAGCTCAGACATACAGAAGTTGCTAAAAAAAAAATAGAAAGCATTAAACAGTCATAGCAACACAATTGCTCAGCTTGTACGGATTTTCTCATTCATGCTTTCATAAGAAATAATTATGCAGGCACTGTGTAACAAACAGAGTAAAAGCAGTGAAACACCAGATGAGGACCTCCTAAAAACCCACCATGATGACTCTTTTCAGATCTCATTGTATTGGCTAGCAGAGTTCCAGTAGTCCTGGAACAGTAATTTACAACTATTCATCAGCAGTGAATTGCACGCCCACAGTTGGCGTAGGAAACATGGTGTGAAACAACAGCAGATGATGGATTATGATGATGGTAAATAACAAAGATAATGGCTATTGATTTTCCTTTGCTTTTGGAAGGATTCTTCACCATATATTTGCTTTGGAAACAATGAGACAACCAGTTGGCACGACCAGGTATTCTGAATGTAAAAGAGATCAAGGGCCATCATTGATGTTTACATCAGTCCTTGTTTGCTAATATTTTATTCAGAAGAACTGGTATTAAAAATGTGGGAACAACTGAAAATAAGAGAAGAGGAAAACTAATAGGCTTTTAAAAAATAAATTATATATTGATTTAATCGGGCACTTCTGACATCAGGCAACTTTTTTCCATCCTCTCTATGTTTATGTTCCCTGCCCATAATCATGTCATGATGATGTGGCTTACTCTGAGAAATGTGGTTCAATGCGATGAGAAACTGAACTAAAAACTAGACTTTGCATCTTTCATAATCCCGGGCTTCTATGTTACTCTCTTTATTTCCCCACCCATATGGTGGTATGAGGAATGCTCAACTTATTTATTGGGGGGAAGGCTGGGTACAACTCACCTCCCCTGCACCCACCGCAGATGATGAAATACATGTTTCTGGGAGCATAGAGCTTGGTGCAGTGAAGATCTCTGGAGGCCAGGACGATGCTTCCTGGCTTTTGCATATCCCTCAATACACCACACAGTGAGCATAGTGCATTGGGGGATTCCCTTGGGAGATGGGCACTCTAGACGCCCATCTCTGTGTTTGCAAGCAGCCCATGAAGTCACACAATCCCAGAAGCTGGGTTAAGGCAGTGCTCACGCCCTGAACCCTGGCTAACAGCCAGGCTAAGGAGCTGGATTGGGTGGTGCAGCAGAGCCAGGATCCACATGGATCCCAGCAGTTCTCACAAGCAGCCAAGCCCAAACTTGGTTCTTTGTATGAGTCATGCTTCTCTATGCAAATGTTTCTATGTACTGGCTTGGGGCTAGAGTCACAGTTTGTCTGCTCCTTACTTGCTGCCTTGAATTCAAGACTGAGAGGTTCTCCCTCTCTCTGCAGTCAGTCAGTTTATTGTTGGTTTTTTCTTAGCCTTTGTTTTAGTTAGTACTAAATATCAAACTCTTGTTTTTCAGTTACAGTTGCTGCCTGTTCAATTACTTATAGAGGATAAGTAATTTTTCTGCAACAGATATCTCAGCTAGCAGTGATCAACCAGGAAAAATATCTTAGGGTTGTGTGGTGAAGGAAGGAAACACTGAAAAACTGGCTGTTAGAAAACCAAATCTGCCTGGCTACATGGTGTCATAGGGTCTACTCCAAAGTCACTGCCTCATTTGCATTGTACATGGGGCATTTCAGCAATACTTAGGGGCAAAATGATGTCACAACCCAGACTTGTACTATGGGAGGCGAGCTTGCCAGACATGAGGTAATGGGTGGGTTTAGGGTGCATTGCAACAGATGGGGAGCATGCCACAGAAAACTGTTGATACACCTCCCCACTCTGCACCTCATTTACACCATTTGTTTGTTTGTTTGTTAGATTTATACCCCCCGCCTTTTATTAAGAAAATGAAAGCCAGAGTCAAGGCGGCTCACAATAAAATTTAAGAACACGATTATAAAAAAGACACATTAAAATATTGAGCTAAAAAGTATAAATACAAATCTGATTTTTTAAAAAAAATTAAAACACAAGCATAAAACAGTACGAAATACAAGAAGCAGCAGTGGAGACAATCATATTAAAAGCCTGGGTAAAAAGCCACGACATGCTTTCTAAAAACTGTGATGGAGACTGAGGAGCGGATACTTACCGGGAGAGCATTCCAGAGTCTGCTCTCCCAGACACATCTCCTCAGCCCAATCAACCACAGCTCCTCCGTTTAGTTAGTAAAGAGGAGTGGGGGAGTGGTCAGCATCTTCTTGGCATGAGGAATAGGACTGGAACACCTCACTCCTTTGGCAGCACTGCCCACCTCAAAGACTGAGCCACTTTGGGGGGAGTTGGACTTTGGAAAGTACCCTTACACGGTTGGCTAGGAGGAGCAGGGATACTGATTGCTCTGATCCAGTGCTCTAAGCCTGGGTGATACTGCCGAAGTGGGCTTGGGGGAAGGATACTAGTGTCTGACTTCTGGTCTGAGTTAGAGCCCAGGGAGTTGCTTCAGGGAGGAGTAGAACATAGACCTGCTGCAGAATTCCATTAGTATGCTTTTTAATAAGGTTGTGACTCCTTTCCCAGTTATTTGAGCTTTTCTTGGCTCATGTCTTATTAGTATGGAGCAAGTGACATGGCTTAAGAGCTAAGTTGTTGTGCAGCAGCCACCCAGCCCCCGCCCCACAAACAATCAACTTTGCTGTAGCTTTGATGGCAGCAGAAATCCTTTCAGCAGCGGCCCTCCCCCACGCCCCGAATTCTTTGGCATGATGAGTCCAGGGCATTATGGGGGAAATCACAACTACCTGGAGTGATTGCCAAGCAAACTTCTGCTGTAGCCACTGTCTGTGATCACAGTAAAATGTTTAAAAGGCTGGGGTGGGGGGAGAACCACACTGGTTCTGCGGTCACTCTGTAAGCCTTGTGTCCTTGAAAACTTTCTGTCTGGGCTAATGTAAGTGTTTATGGAATACCTGAAAAAGCCCTTCCGTTTTTAAAGTTTGCAACTGAACATTTGAATCAGCCAGGGGCAGTAGGAAAGGCTGAGAAGCATTACTAACAATAGGACTGTATTTTAGCAAAACAATAGTTGATTTTAATGTTGATATACAGGAGGCCCTCTATTTGCAGGGGTTCATTGCCACCTATTTCCACAGATAGCAAAACAAGAGATGTTAACTCTATGGGGATTGGGGCGTACGGTTCCGAAGCACTCTGAACTGTACTGAAAATCACAAGAAAAGGGGAGGGAGCAATAAATAAGCACAATACCTTGCTCTTCAGCAATGTGCCCCCCCCACTCCCAAATCCTCCAATTTGGGGGGGGGTTGTTTGGGGGGTGAGAAAAAAGTTACAAAATGTCAGCTGGAAATGCCATCAGAAATTATTTCTGGCCAATCAGGAACCACATATTTTGTTCCACAGATAAAGAAACCAGGTTCCTATGACCCAACTGCCGATACATGAAACCACGTTTGGTGAACCCACAAATAACGAGGGTTTCCTGTGTTTTATTTTGGAGAATTACACTTCTTTGGATGATACGAACATGTATATAAAGTGATGCTTTGTAGCTCTTGATTTTTTAAAAAGAGAGCTTCTGTTTCTACAATAACATTCTAGATTCCATTCACATAAAGTCTTGCTTAAAAATCTGATTCGAATAAAACTTGTTGGGTTTATTTCTTAATTTTAAACACATGCCCAAGATTTCTTTTAGTATAGATATTAATCCCAGGCATGTTACACCTTTGGCTTCTTCAGTTTACACTCTCAGTGGAATTATTTCTAGTATTTCAAACCACTGAGCATCTCTCAATTGCTTCAGCTTTGTTTTCAATCATTGGATCTTAAAATGCTACTGTTTCCTCCCCAGATATGCAATGTCTTTTCCTGACATTATGGCAAGAAACATAGTATGAATAATATTATGGACTGGGATAAAAATCTTTCCTTAGCCTCAGGCAAGACTTCTTCATGCTTTTATCATGACTGAAAAGTTTTGATGCTTTATTATAAGCCACCATCTTGTGAGCAACCTATGCCTAAATCTAAGAGGACAAATCTTTTTGAAAAAGAATTGTGAGAATATGTGGACAGGACGTTTTATTTTATTTTTTAATATGTGTGAGTTGAAGGATTCAGCCTCACACAAATGTGTGTGTGCACACATTCTTTTAAACAAAATGGAAGTGCATGAATCATCCATTTTAAATAATCATGACAACTAATCAAACATGTTTCCTTTTAAATATCTTAAAGTCATCTCTACATTCTCCATACACAGCTAACGGTCAAAGCTATCTTTTGCATAGATTTGCATCTCAAATATTTTGGAATAAATTTGAATAACCATTTTATTGACATCAGAGAAGTTATTCACATTGAACTTCCCAGCGAGGAGAGCTGACCTTATGGTACCAAGCATTACGTCCCCTTAGTTAAGCAGGGTCCACCCTGGTTGTATATGAATGGGAGACTACATGTGAGCAATGTAAGATGGATATCCATCCCTTAGGGGATGTAGCTGCTCTGGGAAGAGCATCTAGGCTCAAAGTTCCCTCCCTGGCATCTCCAAGAGAGGGCTGAGAGAGATTCCTGCCAGCAACCTTGGAAAAGCTGCTCCCAGTCTGTGTAGACAATACTGAGCTAGATAGACCAGTGGTCTGACTCGCTATATGGCAGCTTCCTATGTTCCCACTTTCAGTTCAGACATACTCTTTCAACAAATGTCCCACGCTCCTAGGAACTAACGGACACTAAACCATGATGGCCTCTGAGATTATAGCCTTCCCTCATTTAATAGCAGTGTCACTCAATATTGTAACAATAACAATTTTCCTTCACCTATGCAGAACAGATAACTTGTGCTGGTTGTTTTTTTTTGTTTGTTTTTTTTTCAACTTAATGGTTCAAAAGGTCTTGAAATCTTTGCTAAGTAACAGTTGTAATAACAATGTCAAGCAATACATTATGGTATATACAGTGTGTTTGTATAATTCACACCACATTCACACATAACGTGGAACCAGAGTTGCAGGGGCCAGAGGTTGCCAAACCATTACATCCAAATGCGTGCAACTCCAGTCCTGTTTGGAAAGCGACCTGAGGTTGTGCTCTGCAAACTCCAATTTGAACTCTTGGCTTGTAGAGCATTTCACTGCCCAGAACCGAGGTTGGAGAAAAGGCGTGTTACAAGCGAAAGCAGAACTGGAAGCTGCAATCATTCTAACCAGAGATGAGGGAGGAAACTCCTCCCTCTCTCTGGGAATGATTGGCTGTGTGGGATGTCCTTCAAGCAAGAAGGAAGCCTGCACAGCCAGTTCCTCCTCCTCTCTGTAGTCTCACTGACTGCAGAGAGCTCTCTTTCCATTTCATCCAAATGCATCATTTTTCATGCTTTTGCAATGCTTTCCTGTATATTCCAGGATAGTAATTAATTTCCAGGGTTTTTATTTTTCTGGTAATGTGGGCCACTACCTGCCAAACTGTATGTTTCTGTCTTTTGAAGTTTGGTTTGGCAATTTCATGCCATTCATTGAATGAGTGAGTGAGGCCCAAGCAACTTTATTTATATACTACTGAAAGCGCTTGCAGTTTGCAATCATATGGATGTCCTATCTCTCTGTGACTCTAGTCTTTTTCTCTGTCTATGACGTATTATTCCCTATGCTTTCCAATGGGAGAGTTTTCCCACACTTTCCATGACATAATCCCCCCCCCAAAGGTTTGGGATGTTTATGGTAGTGTAGCCAAGGTCTGGAACCTACCTGCAAAAACAGCATGTTTCTTTTTTTCATGGGTTGGTCTGGGAGTTTCATGGCAGTAAGGCAGCTAGTGAATCAGCAAGGGCTTGTAGTTTGCAAGCATATTAATGCCTTATTTTGTTATGACTATAGACTTCTAGCTCTATGATGTCTCATTCCCCACATATTTCAATGGGATAATTTTTTCTGTAAAAATTGCATGTTTCTGTCTTTGATGGTTTGGTCTGAGAGTTTGTCAGTCAGGTCTCGCTGCTGTCTCTGGCATCCCGGATGTCAGAGACGGTGGCGAAAGAGCTCCTCAGTCAGGCCCGCCTTCCTCCCAAATGATACAGATCGGGCCAGTTTCAGGCCTCTGTGCACACATACGCATGTGCAGAGGACTCAAACCAGCCGAAATTGCCCAATCTGTATCTTTTGGGAGGAAGGTGGGTCCAAGTGAGGAGCTCTTTCGCTTTCTCTGCCCCCTGCCTCCAGCACCCGACCTCACCTCCTGTCATGGTTTGGGAGGCAGGCGGAGCTCTCGCTTCCATCCCTGCTGTGCCGCTACCACGCAGTGGCAGTTTTGAAAGGTTTTTTTAAAAAAATAAAAATGTGGGATAAATTGACTCCCAAACGAGACAAGCATTTCCCCCTGGAAAAGGGACATCCTGCATAATGCGGAACTGTTGACAACCCTAAGTCCAACATTTCAACCACTATACCATGATGTCTTTCATGAACACATGGCTAGGACTGTTGTGTACAGCTACAGTTTTATGAGCAAGGGTGTGGAAGAGTTGGAATGGAGCCTGGGACTAAAAATGAAGATGGGCCCCTGCCAAACCCCATCTTTTTATTCAGAAAGATGTGAGGAGGAGATCATACAGCAAGCTGTCACTCTCTCAGGGGCCCAGGAACTTTTGTCTCCAACATTGTTCAATTGTAATTATACCTCTGTTTAAGGGCAATCAGAATACCAACTCAGGATTATGGGTTGAAAACAAGTCCTAAGAACTTCCTAGAAGTGAAGGATTTGATCCTTGCTAACTGGGCAAAGAGGCACTTTTTAAATGTGGTGATTCTCTTTATTTAGCAGGTTGAGAGTAACTGGCCATTTCTACCCCCAGCACAGTACTTCCAGTGACTGTTGCTGGTGTCTGTTTCTTTTTAGATTGTGAGCCCTTAGGGGACAGGAAGCCAGTTTATTATTTTATTTCTTATTTCTCTATGAAAACTGCTTTGGAAACTTATATTGAAAAGCGGTATATAAATAGTTATTGTTGATTTGAAATATTGCAGTTACCTGCCCTTAACATGATCAGTTCCTTTTAATTTGAAATTTTAGAAGCACCTACTGTAACTAGTATTGTGCTAGTTAAAGCATAATCCAGAACATTAACTCAGAATCAAGTTACACTATAAGGCTCTCCACATGAGCAGTTTGGAGAGCCTTCAGGGGGTTTGCGGGGAGAGAAGGCTTGACCCGCTCTTCCTGCACATGAGCAGGCAGCTCACCTCGGATCGGCCACCCACACGATTACTGGCTGCATCAGAAAGCCAGTTGGGGCGGTGGGGATTGGGGACATCCCAGCCCCCAGAAGTACCAGAATGACCTGCACAAGCGTGCAGGACATTCTGGGGAGCTCCTCCCAACGCCGGGAGGCTTGTTGTAGCCTCCCCATCTGGGGTCTACTCATGAGTCACTGCAGAGCAGAGTTGCGCTGTGGTGACACATGAGCAGCAAAATGGGGTTAGTGGATTGTGCGCCCTGTTAACCGAGTTTACCAGGGGAATTGCAGTTAAGTAGGCTGGCTGCGTGGAGCCATGCGGCTCCTGTTGCAGTACATGACCCACTGAAAGCAGGCTGGGCTCCCTTCGCTTGGTTTACACAGGTCATGAGAATAGCCTCTATGTTTCATGGGCCTTATTCCAAAGTAAGTGTGCTTAGTGAATCTTCCATTGCTCTGCAGAGTCTCTCCCCCCGCCTCCATTCTAAGTCAATCAATGGAATATCTATTTTTTCTAAATTATGTCTGGGGAAAATACACATAATGAATGAACAGATTTTGTTTTCACAGTTAACTCATTCATAAAATTAAAAGCAGCGTGCTGTTGTTGGCATTGATGTGTTTCACTAGGTTCCTCTGCTTTCCCTTACATTTTCCTCTTTGTGTTGTTTCTACAAATCTGCCTGCTGCTAGAACGTTGGAACAATTCCTGGCCTGTGACAGAGGGACTAAGATGTGAACATATGCTCTTGCAGAGATCTCTTCTTTTAGTTCTGATGGCTCAGAGCATCCGGTTGCTTCTTGAGCCCACTAACTTTGCCAATTAATTCATTTTGACTTCAGTGACATCTGTTGGTGAGGGCAGAGCTGATTAACTTTAGGTTCAGCTTCAGGGTTTCAACATGTGTGCTGTTTCAAAGCAGAGCAGATGTTTACTCTTCTTTTTCTCCTCTCATTTTACTTTCATGCTAGTGGAAAGATTTTGAATGAGGCAAACTGGTCTATGTTCACATGACAAAATGTGTAACTCTATTATGGTGGGTGTTTATTGAAAGCAGTTATTATGTTTCTGAGGAAACTGCAAAAGTGTTAGGCATCTAACACTGAGCCAAGTTTTATTATTCCTCTGGCAATGTAAGCACAAGAACTCTGATGCTTATGGATTCCTCTATGTGCAGATATTCCCTTATAGAATCACATGAGATCACTCTATCCATGGGATAGGACAGGACATGTGTAGATGTACAACGGTCTAGCCCAAGGCCACACAACCCAAATGCCCTGGTGGGCCGGAACCATCCACAAATTGGTGTGCAGGGGCTCTGTCAATTTTTAGCATATTATTACATTAAAATAAAAAATATTATTAGTTACTTGTGGATCTAATCCCCCTGTTAATGGATCCATAGTTTCAACCAAGGATAGTGGCCATAGAATTGGTCCTGTCCCTGCTCAATCAGTGGGGTCCCTGGAGTGCCTGCCAGCCACAAAGAAATGCCAAGTCCTCTTCTCTCCCGTTATTGTTGTTGCTTTCAGGCTACAATGCTGGGCATGCTTACATGGGAGTAAGCCTCACTTGGCACACCATGGAGCATATTTCTGAGAAAGCATGCACAGGATGGTGCTATAAGGGAGTTCCCAGCTCCTGTGTTGCTGCAGGAGACCTGGGGCCAGTAAAATAGTCCCTGCAGGCCAAATTCGGCCCCCGGGCCTTATGTTGTGCAGGCCTGGTCTAATCTAATCTGGGAAGATGATGATGTGGAACACCCAAAGCAACAGCTTTGATTAGCAGCCTGTTCCATCCAATAGCAGCTCAGGGAGGAAGCTACAGCAGCTGGCAGGAGGAAGCAGGAAGTTCCCTCCTTCACATCAGATCAGCTGCCTGTTTTCTCCTCTATTAGTTTCCTTCTGGACTGGCTGGACACTGTGAGTTATATTTTACCAGCCATGGGCTCTTTTCTATTCTTTCTTTGGGTGGGTGGAAGGGGTGCTGGCTGATGCAAGTTTTGAGTGGCTCAAATCAATCAGTGCCTGTTACCCTTGTGTAGATCCATTGGAAACAATGGGCATACTCATGTGTAACATTTACGGTGTGGCTTTTGCAGATAGCATCCTTGCCTCCCCATGAGTCCCCAGATGGCAGCAGCTGCCACTGCATCCAACATAATGTATGGATAAGGCTAGAGTCTATGGCATTTGCTACTGCCAGATGTGGCATTGACCACCAATCTATAGGGTTTTAAAACATGATTAGGCAACTTGATGGAGGATAATGGTGGAAGTAAAGAACTCTGCACTGTCTCATGCCTCAGTGACAGAGGGGGACAGATTAGTGAGTCAGAAGGCTAGAGGGGTCAAGACATTGGTCATTCCTCCTCTCTACTACTCTGACACTATCCCTTTGATATGAAGATTGCTACTCTCAGGGACATCCTTCCTCCTGCCTCACTCCCTTCCTTTTCTTCTTCTCCCTAACACACACTCTTGCCTTTCTCTGTACCATGTGTGCACAGAGATGCAGACACCATCTGTCTGCAGCCAGCTAACTAGCTAGATTAGAGATACTATCTCTCCACTTTCCTATCTAGAATGGAGTTCTCCAATAAAGACTCCTCATATTGATTAGAAATTGAAACTATGAACTGGCTCCAAGTTTCTTTTGCTCTCAGCATACACACATGCCTAGGCAGATTCCGCTGTGTTTTGCCTCTGTGCACTCTGCTGTAATAGAAGGGTATCTCTTCCCAGAGATAATTCACAACAGATAAGGCTATCAGTGCCTCCTGAAGCTTGCAGGAGAGAGAAGAGGAGAGGCAACATCTGCTCCTAGGTAGACCCCAGGCTGAGAGACTGGGTGCCTGCCTGTTTGCTTCTCCTACCCCCCTGTCTGTTATCTCCCCCCCCCCCCGGACTGGCTGCTGTGCTGAGGTGAGGCCTTGAAGGATTGGGGCCCAGGGAGGAGGGTGACTTGGCAGTTTCCTGCATTCCATCTGCCTAGAGCTGCTTGCTCAGGGCTATATAGGCTTCTGCCAGTGGTGGCAGGGTCACCACCAAAGGGGTGACACCAAAGGGGGCCACCCCTTTGGGGGAGCCACTTTGGGGGAGAGTGAGGGTGAGGGCCAGGTCTCTTGGCCTAGGTATTTGTATATGGGGGCATTTAATAGTCGAGCTTCTGTTTTAATTTGTCCTGGATGAGATAATCTCAGAATGTGTCTGGGCTTAACTGGATATGAAGAGACAGGTGGCGTGTCCAGTGACTGTGGGCAGCCATTCCGGTCGTGGTGGGGAACAGAAGAAATAACATTGGCAGGTCAGCGAGCCATTACAGGGGAAGGGGACTTGGAAATCTAATAGCTGTTTCCCCTTCCGGCTGTCCTGCCAGCTCTTTGACCTTGGGGAGCAGTGCCAATCATCCTTGGAACCTCACCTTGCTCCTCTGTAATGCCAGGTTGGTCCAGAACAAATCAGAAACCATCCATGATTTGATTCTGGATGAAGGTGCTGACCTGGTATGTATTACACAGACCTGGCTGGGGGAGGCTGGGGGCCCAGTGTGGTCCCAGCTTCTTCCTCCAGGCTACTCTGTTGAGGAGCGGGTGAGGGACCATGGACAGGGAGGTGGAGTGGCTGTGGTCTATAAGAATAACCTTTCCCTTACCAGGATCCCTGTTAGAGTGTCGGACCATATCGAATGTGTGTACTAAAGTCTGGGGACCAGGGATAGACTGGGACTTATGTTGGTGTACCAATCGCCCCGCTGCTCAACGGAGTCCCTAACTGACCTGACGGACTTGGTCTCAAACTTAGTGTTGGACACCCCAGGATTGTGGAATCTGACAGATTGCAACATAGAGCTCATTTGAATACCTATGCTCAGGTGATACGTGTGGCAAAGAAGTGATTATTTTCTGCCCGTATTGCATCCGCAAGTTCATGTCCAGCGGAGCTCTTCAGGGTTGTGAGAGGGCTAGTGAGTACCCCTGTTCCCTTGAATCAGAATCTCAAACCATCGATTACTCGCTGTGATGTGTTTAATGAATTCTTTGTGGGGGAAATCTCTCATATTCGGGCCGACTTAGACTCCGTCTCCACAATTACTTCAGTGTCTGATGTGGAGGTGTCCAGCGACTCATCTTGTTGATTAGGTTGGATGAGTTCCAGTTTGTGACTCATGAGGATGTGGACAAGCTGATTGGAATGGTGCGGCCTACCACCTTTTCTCATGACCCTTGTCCGACATGGCTTATGTTATCTGGCAGGCAGGTTGTTGTAGAAGGCCTGGTAGAGATTATAAATGCATCTCTGAGGGAAAGGAGGATGCCTCCTTGTCTTAAGGAGGCAATTATTAGACTGCTTCTGAAGAAGCCTACCCTGGATTCCTCGGACTTGAACAACTACAGGCCTGTCTCCAACCTTCTGTGGTTGGGCAAGGTAATTGAGAGGGTGGTGGCCTCCCAGCTCCAGACAGTCTTGGATAAAACTGATTATCTTGATCCATTTCAAACTGGCTTTCGGGCTGGCTATGGGGTGGAGACTGCCTTGGTCGGACTGTTGGATGATCTCCAATTGGCAATTGACAGAGGAAGTGTGACTCTATTGGTCCTTCTGGACTTCTCAGCGGCTTTCGATACTATCGGTCATAGTATCCTTCTGGAGTGTCTGAGGGGGTTGGGAGTGGAAGGCACTCCTTTTCAGTAGTTCAGCTCTTACCTCTCGGGCAGGTTCCAGATAGTGTCCCTTGGAGACTGCTCTTCTTCAAAATCTGAACTCTTGTATGGTGTTCCCCAGGGCTCCATATTGTCTCCAATGTTGTTTAATATCTACATGAAACCGCTGTGAGAGATCATCAGGAGATTTGGTGCAGGGTGCTATCAGTATGATGATGACACCCAAATCTATTTCTCCATGTCAGCATCACTGGGAGAGGGCATAACCTATCTAAATGCCTGCCTGGAGAAGGTGTTGGGCTGGATGAGGGATAACATACTGAGACTGAATCCGGCTAAGACGAAGGTACTCATTGTGCGGGGTCGGAACGTGAGAGATGATTTTGATCTACCTGTTCTGGATGGGGTCACACTTCCCCAGAAGGAACAGGTACACAGTCTAGGGGTGCTTCTGGATCCGAGCCTCTCCGTGGTGTCCCAGGTTGAGGTGGTGGCCAGAAGTGCCTTCCATCAGCTTCGGCTGATACGCCAGCTGTGTCCATTTCTTGAGGTGAATGACATCAAAACAGTGGTACATCTGCTGGTAACCTCCAGACTGGATTACTGTAATGCGCTCAATGTGGGGCTGCCCTTGTACGTAGTCTGGAAACTACAGCTGGTCCAGAATGCAGCAGCCAGGCTGGTCTCTGGGTCCTCTCGGAGAGACCATACTGTATAACACCTGTATTGAAGGAGCTACACTGGCTACCGATACGTTTCCGGGCAAAATACAAGGTGCTGGTTATAACCTATAAAGCACTAAACAGTTTGGGCCCTGGGTATTTAAGAGAACACCTTCTTCAGCATGAACCCCACCGCCCACTGAGATCTGCTGGAGAGGTCCATCTGCAGCTGCCACCAGCTCGTCTGGTGGCCACTCAGGCACAGGAATTCTCTGCTGCTGCCCTGAGGCTTTGGAATGCGCTCCCTAGTGAAATAAGAGCCTCCCCATCTCTGCCAGCTTTTTAAAAGTCTTTAAAAACACATCTCTTCACCCAGGCTTTTAATTGATGTTGTTTTAATGGTTTTAATGCTGTTTTAAAATATTATTTTAAAATTTTAAAATTGTTGTAATGTGTGTGTCCCCCCCCCATTTCTGTCTTAACAAATGTTTTATTTTGTTTTTTATTCTGTTGTAAACCGCCCAGAGACGTAAGTTTTGGGTGGTATAAAAATGTTTTAATAAATAAATAAATAAATAAATAAATATGAAATAAATACTGGAAGCTGTATATTTCCATCAGGATCATGGGGGGATGTAACTGAAACACAGGTGCTAGGGAACATCAATGAGTGAACCTGGTTGCCCTCTATTCCCTGTTTGTGGGCTTTCAAGATGCACCTGGTCGGCCACTGGATGAAGGAGGATGCTGGACTGGATGGGTCTTTGTCCTGATTAAGATAATATATAGATCAGATAATATATTTACTTACTTACTTTTTTATACCACCTATCCAAAGGCTCTGGGCAGTGCACAACAAAATAAAAAACTAACAAACAATCATATAAACAATAAACTTAAAACAAATTTAAAAACAATTAAAAACCATTTAAAAACTGTTAAAAATTCAAGAACAATTTAAAAACCTTAGAAGTCCAGACCAAACAAATACGTTTTAGGGGCTCCCTTGAAGGCCAACAAAGATCCCAAACCACAAATTTCTGCTGGAAGTGCATTCCACAGCTCAGGAGCAGCTGCAGAGAAGGCCCGGTTCTGAGTCACCACCAGACGTGCCAGTGGTAACTGCAGACGGACCTCTCCAGATGACCTTAAGATGTGGTGGGGATCATACAGAAGAACACACTTTCTAAAGGAACCTGGGCATGAGCCATTCAAGACTTTAAAGGTAATAACCAGCATTTTGTATTTTGCCCAGAAACATATTGGCACCCAGAGAGACCATATTATGCCTGTACTTAAATAATATGGTCTCTCTGGGTTACCCCAGAGACCAATCTGGCTGCCACATTTTGGACTAATGGAAGTTTCTGAACTGTGTACCAAGAGCACATTGCAATAGTCAGGCAATAGTCATGTATGTGTTAACTCCATATGATTGAGCGCACTGCAAAGAGTAGATGTTATGTTGAATGTGCATGGGGATAGAACAGACTGGTGTCATCCTGCTCCCACATGTGTTCACTTTACACCAATGTAATGACTGCACAACCCTCAATCAAACGGATGTGTTACCATGTACAGTAGGAAGTGGCTCTCAATAAAGAATAATAAGGAAAGTATTTGAAAATCTGGGTTAAAGTCATGATTTACTGTTTAATACATTTCTTGATTCTCTTCTGCCATGCAAAAGAATTTCAAAGACACTGAAATGATGCCTTATTTTAATTAGATACTTATTCTTCAAGTGTTCCAAAGAATCTATAATTTTCTCCCAGCCAGTACTTTGAACATCAGTTATATTTACCTTATAACTTTGAGCTTCACTGTTTGAGGTTTGAGCTTCACTGTTGCATGAAGCTATGGCAAATGTTTGGTTTAGAAAAAGGAAAGCAAGTGTTCAGGAATCTTGTTACAAGTACATAACAGGGATTTAAACCAGACGTTAACTGAAGACTAAAGCATGCTATTTGGGGCATTGACATTTTTCACTATTTTACTTATATCTACATGATGATTGCATGCACATAGAGATGGATGAAGAATGTCATAAATGCTCATCCAACAGACTGGTATCCTTCTGCTGATGTAGCTGCAATGTCATGGTTATACCTCTGCTATGCTATTATAATGTAATCTTTCAAAGCCTTGGCTGCCATCTTAACAAAGCACTTGCATATGAACAAGTTGCATTAGCTCAAGAATATTGCACAATTGCACTAAAAACCAGGGATTTGCAGAAATGACTTTAAGTGCACACATGATTTCAGTGGTGCAATAGTACCCTTTAATGCAGGTTCCAAACTTAGTGCAAGACTTAGGTACACTAGTGCAGCATCCTTCCTTAGTCAGGAAGCCAGCTCTTGAGGTCATTCTTATGACCAGCTCTACACAGATAGGGCAGTGCTAGCTCGAGTAGTGCTGGTTGTGAGAACCGCTGGGATCACTGCTAATCCTGGCGCTCATCCGCCAGATAGCCTGGGTTTTGTACCCGGGCTAAAAGTGAGGTAGAAGGGTATGCATGCTCTCTCCTACCTCATCACCTGGTCATGTGGGCAAATGGGCTGCTGGCAGCTATTAAAATTATAGAGGCCAGGGAAAGGAGTGACCCAGTCTCAGGAATTTCCACAGTGCACCACTCTGCTTGCATGGTGCATTGTGGGATCCCTATCAGGTCGGCTTTGCTCCCCCCACCTTGGATTGCCACACCACTTGCCGCAGTGGTAAAGGACACGTGAGCGGCATGGATTGAAATCAATGAGCAGTTATGTGGGGGAAGGGAGATATCATCCTGACTTCCCCAGCCCCAGCAGGTATGGTCGTGTGAACGGCTTTCCTGTCTCAGCAAAGAGGTACCTTTCCAAGTGGACTCATATATTTAGCAAGGAGAGAACAACTGTCCCTTTCCAACCCCAGCACAGCATCCCTTCAGTGGCTGTTGCTATTTACCAGATTGTGAGACCTTTGGGGACAGGCAAATGTATGTATGTATGTATGTATGTATGTATGTATGTATGTATGTATGTATGTATTTTCTATGTGAACTGTTTTGAGAACTTGTGATGAAGAGTGATATGTAAATATTCATTGCGTATAGCAGCCAATGTAATACATCTACATTCTGTTATCTTGCCTTGGTAGATCTGGAAGGAGGGAGGGCAGGCAGTGATCCTACCTTATAGGAGAGAATTAGATTAGATGGTCTTGGGTACTCCCAGATTTGTGAAATAACTGGAATATCCTACCTATCACACCCCTTTAGATATCATTGCTCTAACATTCTATACAGCATAGCAATAATGTTTCTGGAATTTCCAAAAAGATGCAGAATGTTTTTTCTCAACATTTTTCCCATAGTTCAGTCAACTTTATCCCTCCCACCCCTCACCTTCTTTGACAGAAATCTCAGGATGAGTGTAAGTAACATTGTTCATAACTGGTTAAGCATGAACCAAGGAGCATAATGGATCCCTTATGAGGGTTAATTTGGACCTGTCAGGATTATGGGATGCATCTTGCTGACAAGGGCAATGATTTGAGTTTGATGGATTTCAGAAAGATTATTATGGCATACCTACAACCCTTTGTGTTGAGCTGGACCCAGACAAACTGATGACTCCATTGACACTTGCTAGGGGCAGAAAGGTAAATCCATGGTGAGCCTCTTTAAGAATTTCTTGGAGGAAAACAGCTCTCCTGAGCCCAGGGAATCTGCTCTCATTAAATTTAGTTTCATCACTCTACGTAGTAGTCTTCTCACCACTCTGTCTGTGTAAGATCTCCAACATGCTGATTGACTATATCACAATTCTATTATCCTATGGTTTCTAATATTGGGTTGCATTAAAAAAATCATGACTAAGCATCGCTGAAATCAATGAGACAAATTAGTTGTAACTAAAGTCCTGTTAATTTCAAAGATATTATTTATTTATTTCATTCATTTATATACCACCTAATATAGAAATCTCTAGATGATGGACAGAACTAAAACATGATATAAAATATTATAGTAATATTATTACTATATCATGTGTATTATTATGTATGTTTTAAATTTTGGTCTATGACCGTAAATAAACATGATCGATTGATAAAATATTTAAAATTCATAAAAAGATAAAAAAAATCATAATAGATAAAAACACATTAACTTTTTTTAATGGTCTCAATTGAAGGCCTGGGGAAATAGGTACATCTTCAGGGTCCTCCTAAAAACAAACAGAGAAGGAGATGCTTTTATTTCAGCAGGGAGCACATTCCAAATTCCTGGGGGCAGCCACAGAGAAGGCCCGGTCCCGAGTTGTCACCAAATAAGTTGGCGGCAACCATAACCGAACCTCTCCAGATGATCTTAATAGGTGACAGGGTTCACAACAGAGAAGTCGCTCTCTTATGTACCCTGGACCTAAGCCATTAAGGGCTTTATAGGTAATAACCAGTACTTTGTATTTCGTTCGGAAACATATCAGCAGCCAGTGCAGTTCTTTTAGAATTGGTGTTATATGGTCCCTTCGGGTAAACCCAGAGACCCATCTGGCTGCCGCATTCTGAACCAATTGTAGTTTCCGAACTACGTACAAAGACAGCCCCACCTAGAGTCCATTACAGTAGTCAAGCCTAGAGGTGACCAGCATATGTACCACCATTTTAAGGTCATTTGTCTCCAGAAATGGACGTATCTGGTGTATCAGCTGAAGCTGATTAAAAGCACTCTTGGCGACAGCCTCAACCTGAGAAACCAGGGAGAGTTTGGGATCCAGGAGCACTCCCAGACTATGAACTTGATCTTTTAGGGAGAGTGTAACCCCATACAGAGCAGGCAAATCTAAATCATCTCTTGGATCCTGGACCCCTACCGACAGTACCTCCATCTGTCTAATTACTTAGTCATAATTAGGAACTTCCTTTGGATACAACCCACTGTGTTTTAGAGTAGTGTTTATTAAAATAGTTAACCATATCACATTTTGTTAAAATTCATTTTCTTTCCAGGACACAGTGAATCATTTCCTTGTACAGAGTCTTTTCCTGGCAAATGACTGAGAAAGCTTATGCTTGAAGGCAAAAGATTTGTCTTAAATGTCTTACATTTACTAAGTTAATATAGCAGTTGTTTATTGTGGTGGTGGTGGTGGTGGTGGTGGGGCTTCTTACACTCTGTTAACAATTTAACTGGCTTCCCGTATCCCTAAAATAAAGGAAGACAGAAAACAATAGTTCCATAAGATAATGCTTTATGGAAGTTTTCATGATTCTAAATTAGAAGTCTCATTAAATAATAAAGGACAATCTGAAATGTAATCTGATTGAGTATGACTGCAATCATTTAAGTACCTGGCTAATAGAGTGCAAATAGAGTTCACTGCAGATTCAACTATATTGGTAAATTATCAAGTAAAGGACCACAAGCAATGTGATGGATATAGCAAAGCATCATAATAAGCTTACAAGGAAACAGTTTTGAAAGGAATGGAAAACACTAAATTAAGAGTCATCAGGCTGTCAGTTGCAATGAAAGAATCATCAAGGAACATTGCTAGAGGAATACTCACAAGGAAGAAATTTAATGTAGAAGGCAATCTAGAAAGAGCTGTGTATATGATCAATGTAATTGCTCAGCATGAAATCAAATCTCTCAGATGTATCTGGTCAGAAAATATTTTAAAAGTTAAACTAATTCTCACTGGAAAAGAGGAAATTTCATAACCTGATTTAAATGGGGTTTTTTTAATTGCAAAGGGGACTAAAAATAGTGATCCACATGGAGCTAAATTGGTGTAGCCCTTCCTTTATAATGATTCCAATCAACTGCCTGTGAAGAAACAAGCTGGGTGAAGTCATGCTATGTTCTTATCTGCATTTATCAGAACAGTTGATTTTTAAGTAAATCTAGCTTATAAGACCCCAAATTCTTCTCTCTCTCTCTCTCTCTCTCTCTCTCTCTCTCTCTCAAAATATTTATACAGGAGAAGCACAACTGAAGCAGTAAAATTTACACTTAAAATAGAGAAAGGAATAAAACAGAATTGTAACAATGTGAGTCCCCTCCTCTTCATGTCTACATAAAATATTGCACTTTGTGCAAAGCAAAATCTCAGTGTTGTTTCAAGGGAAACTGTAGACAACAAGCCCTTTCTCACAATTAAGGCACAGGGCAGGTAACAGGGAAGGCTGCTGAAACTTACCTTCCCCACAGACAATAGGTCCTCCATTGCTGGGCACGCTCACCTCATGCCCAGATGATCCTCTGCTGCTCCAACCAGCGCAGAGGGTTGGGGACCGGGGTATGTTGTCCTGGCCCACAGAAATCCCACAATGCTCCTCATGAGTGTGCAGTGCATTGTGGGGTTCCTCGCAGCAATGGGCGGGTGCCCGTCACTGCTACAGCACCAGCTAAAAGCAGCCGGCACTGCACACAATTAAAAAAACGGCACTAAGGGAACACCCGCTCCATTAACCTCATTTAAAAGGCTGGCTCCACAGGCGGGTTTGCCGCCGAGGCACTGCCAGGATCGGGCACATTCCCAGCAGTTCTCATGCATAGCCAAGCCCGAGCTTGGCTGCCTTAGCCCAGTCTTGGCTGTGTGTGAGAACAGCCTCAACAATGAGCTAGAACAGGGGTTCCCAACTTGTGGTACTCCAGATGTTGCTGAACTATTTATTGTGGCTGGAAATGATAGGAGTTTTAATTCAGCAACATCTGGTTACCACAGATTTGGAACACCTGACTTAGAATATATGCTGGATTTTTAATAGCTCTGTCTCTAGAAGATGTTCAGGAGATGCAATGTGCTATGTAATTTCCCTGGCACAATTTCTTCCATGGCAAAACTCTTCAACAAGCCTGTCAGGGCTGAACCATGGGCAGCCACAAGTATGAGATGCAAAGCTAGAAGTCAGGACTGGGAGAGCTAGAAAACAAGCTGTGGCTCAGGCATCAAATCAGTAGCCAGAAGTTCATCCGAGCAGACAATCAGAAGACAAAACGGCAGCCAAAGATCAGGAAAACACCAAAGATCAATCTGAGAGACAATTAAGGAAGCAAGAAGGAAACAAACACCTGAACAAAGAGTCATTGAGTCTCTTATCCTTCCTACCAGGGGAACCAATGGATGATCTCACAGAGTGGGATGCCCATGGCCTGAAGTCTTAAAAACCTGCTGGAGTGCAGCAAAGAAATGGAAGATGAAGCAATACACAGAACCTCAAATCAGGCAGAACATTGACACCTACAAGTTGGATGATGTAATTCTTAAATAATAGTTGTACAATGTCTAGTAGACCTGTGTTGTTTTAAAGCTGAATCCTTTGCAACTGGCCCCAGATTCCACCCAGAGGCAGTGATTCCATCTGCTGGAGTGCCACTTGAATGGTAAAAAACCCCAATTCAAAAGTAGCATGCTGACTGCCAGAACCCTAGCTCCTCGCATGTTTCACTTTTGGCTCTAGATTTGCTAGTGGGGAGTAAAGTGCATGTTGCTGAGGTGGTGGGTTTGGTTTGGGAGTATCCAGCTTCCCCTAATTAAGGTCTTGTTTTACAGCTGCTACCCTTGTAAATACAAAGCAATCTTATGTTTGCTTAACAACAACTTTATTCCAGAAACAACACCATTTTCTCCTCCTTTCCCTCCCTTTTCTTTTTTACTCCACCTGCCACACTTTCTACAGGATCCCCACAGGGACAAATTTCTAATCAACAAAATATAAAGGACTGCTAGATAGAGTACAACACATCCCTCCCCATTATAACAACTAGAGCTGAATTGATTAAAATTTGGTGACAAAGTCTTGAAGTCTTTTAGGAGGTCTCCTGTCACTTCTCCTAATTCTTGGGTTCTTTTTTGTTACAGGAGCTGTTAGTGATTTGTTTTCCGGTACAGAAGATTGCCCATTACTTTCATCAGCATCATCTGTGAGGTCAAAACGGAGACTGAGAAATTCCTCTCCAGTTCTTGTCTTGAGATCAGACTCTCTTCCCTCTTGTCTCAGAGTATGCATGCTTGAAAGTCTCAAACTGTTCCATTTCTTTCCATCATCCAATATGAAATAATCTCCTCAGATTTCAATTATGTGTTTTGATCCAGAATTTGGGAACATCTCTTTCCTACTTATAAGGCAGCCGTATTTGAACAAAGTCCCTCACCAGAAATGTTCGTAGTTTGGCACCCCATTTTTGATCTACATAAATTTGTATTTTTGTTGCTTAAGTGATCACGAAACAGTGCCTCACTGCCCAGAAACATGCCAGATCATCTTTTTCAATGACAGAATACATCTTCTCTGAAGCAGTAAGCACTCTGGAAGCAACTGTAACTTCCCTGTCCCCTTTTTGGGATGCGTTGCAGGATGGATCCCCTTTAAATGCTACATTCTTTTTTTTTAAAGAATGGGGCAACGTTTGAGGCAAATTGTCTAACAAATTTAGAGTAATACTTGCAGAGTCCTAAAAATGATTGAAGTGCATCCTTGTTGTGTGGCTCTGGTGTTTCCCAGATAACTTCCACCAAGTCTGTTTTGGGATTTATGTCACTCTGAGATATTGTGTGTCCCCAGGAAGTCACCGTGTGCAAAACCGAAATTTATCTGCTGAGATAGTAAGTCCGTGTTGTAGGAGTTTTCTTAAGACTTTGTCATACTCCTCCATGGTTTTGCCATACACTAAAATGTCATCCTGAAAGTAAGTGATGCCCTCAATGGTCCTGAAAATTGCATGCATCATTCTTTGGAATACTGAAGCTTCAGATGCTAATCCAAAGGGCAGTCTCTTGAACTGAAAAAAGACCCTCTGGGGTAATGAAGGCTGTGTATTTGTGAAAACTTTTGAGCAGAGGAATTTGATGATAGGCTGAAGACAAGCAGAATGTTATGAACACGGAGGCCTCTTTTAGAGTAAGCACCATTTCATTGCTATTGAATAATGGATGACAATCCACTACCATTTAAGAGTTCACATTTCTTAAATCTATGCACATTTGAAGTGTACCATTTGATGTTCATACAAGAAAAATTGCAGAAACCCATTCTGATGAATCAACAGGCTCTATGATGTCAGCATTCTGTAACCATGAAAGCTCCTTTTTAAAGTGGTTGGCACAATCCTATGGGTATGTTCCTCACCTGTGTTGTGTAGGTATTGCATTTGCCTTCATCTGAATATTATGTTTGAAATGTTTGACAGTGTCAGGAGTATCAGAAAAACATCCAAGAAATCAGCAATCATATCAGCATATGGATGGTCCATCATCTGTAATACAGGTTTCATGCTATTTGGGTCTAACACTATCCATAGATCTTTCTGATGTTTCTAGCCCAATATTGAGATTCCTTTTGGTGACACATACATTTCCCCCTCTTCAGTGAGGACAACCGTGCAATATCTATTTATGGCAATAGGGGAACCTCCATATCCCCATGGGTGGATGTCTGAAGGCTGCAGGTGCAGATCTGATGTAGTAAGGAGTTTATTGTGAAGCAAATGGGATATGATAGTGTACAGAGAACCAGGATCAGTCAGCATCTGCACTTCATGGCCATAAAGTTTCACTTGACAATGTGGAGAAGCAGGCTCTGAGTCTGTCACACTTAAAACGCTGTCAGGAAGTAGTTCATCTGCCTCATCCTTATAATTCATCTGCCTCAGCCTTCAGATATCCACTCAGTTGGAAGCCTACTGTAGAGAGAGCAGGAGCAACTACAGCGGGTGAGGAAGCTTTTTGACTCAACAATATCTAGCCGTTTCCCCTTTAAACTAACTAACAGGAGGAGGGGAGACTTTGAGGGGCCTTTCTCTTTAAGGGATAAGTCCTAGTCTGTGTGTGTGTTATTTGCCAGGGCTAGCATAGTCTCTGTATGTGTTATTTGCCAGGGCTAGCATTTGCCATAGTTAGCAAATTCCAGTGTTTTAGTATGTCCCTGCCTGGAGGGGGGTGGAGTCAGCTAGGGCCAGGGGAAGCCCCACATTACTTTGACCCACATCCTGTGTCTCAGTTGGAAGCCTACTCTCTACATAAGAGGTGTAGGCCCGAAAGCATAACGAACAGAGCATAGCAGACAGGGATAACAAACAGGGCATTGGAGTTTTGCAGGAGTTTAGCGGGAAGTGTGCGGGGGAGCCTGGAACAAGCCCCTGTGATCACAAGGAGCCAGGTGGAGAAGAGAAGGTAAGTACAAATCTCTCCCTCATATTCCTGAGATAGGATGTTTGGACAGTTAAACAGCTGACCATTACAGCTGAGACCTATCTTTCAAATAAATTATCTCTAAATACTGTCAACAACTACCATCAAGCTAGAAAGCCAGCAGGAGAGGGGGCACTTCTCAGTGTATTGCACAGAGTACCACAAGTATGACTATTTGCTTCATGGGCAGAAGTCATGGGTGTGTGCTTGGTGCAAGGAGCTCCTGGCTCTCAGGGAACAAGTTCATTCCCTTGAGACCAAGGTGGCGGATCAGGAGAAGCTCAGAGAGATGAAGAGGCATGCGGACAAGACCTTCAGGGATGTGGTAGAGGCATCCCACTCCAGGGCTGATAGCTCCACTGCTCAGGGAGAATGGAGGTCTCGGAGAAGGAGGACATTGGTCTGAGGAAGAAGGAAATGCTCCTTTAGAAGGGACCCCTTCCGTGGATGATGAGCCCATATCCTCTTGCACAGGGGATACTCCTCCGGGGGATGGGGGCTTCCTTGTAGTGGGTGATTCAATCATTAGAGGTATAGAGAGATGGGTTTGTGACCCGCGTGTTGACCGCACAGTGACTTGCCTGCCTGGTGCAAAGGTTGCAGACATCATGCAGCATCTAGATAGGCTCTTAGGCAGTGCCGGGGAGGAGACAGGTGTTGTGGTGCACGTCAGCACCAATGATGTGAGGAAATGTAGTCAGGAAGTCCTGGAAGCCCAATTTAGGCTGATAGGTAGCGTTTTGAAGTCCAGGACCCCCAAGGTAGCATTCTCAGAAATGCTACCTGTTCCACAAGCAGGTACAGTGAGACAGGCAGAGCTGAGGAGGATCAATGCATGGATAAGACATTGGTGCTGGGAGGAGGGTTTAGATTTGTTAGGCACTGGGACACATTTTGGGGCAAGAAAGGCCTGTACAAAAGGGATGGGTTGCACTTGAACCAAGATGGAACCAGACTGCAGACACTTAAAATCAAAAAGGTTGTAGAGCAGCTTTTAAAATGATCCCTGGGGAATAGCCGATGGGAGATGGGCAGTATCCCGTTCAGCAAATGCCAGCCCTTAAAGTGCAAGGGTGCAGAGGATTCAGATAAAACAGAAGGTCACAGAACAGAACCATATAAAGAGCAGACAGAAGGCTGTGCCAGCTGGTCAAAGAGTCAAAAGAAAGATAGCAGACACCAGGGAAGAGATTCAGTGTATAGGTGCTTATATGCCAATGCCAGAAGCCTCTGAGCCGAGATGGGTGAGCTGGAGTGCTTGGTTGCTAACACAGAAATAGATATAGTGGGCATAACAGAAACATGTTGGAACACTGAAAACCAGTGGGACACTGTTATTTCTGGATATAAACCCTATAGAAAGGACAGGGAGAGGCATCTTGAAGGTGAAGTAGCACTGTATATTAAAGGAGGGATAGAATCTAACAAGGTAGAAAACATAGGTGGACCAGAGCCCTCCACAGAAACCGTGTGAGTGACAATACAAGGCCTGACAGGGAACGTGCTACTGGGGATGTGCTATCGCCCTCCAGATCAAAATGCTGACAGTGACTGGGAGTTGCTGGAGGAAATCAGGGAGACATCATGGAGAGGCAGGTCAGTAATAATGGGTGACTTCAATTACTCACACATAGACTGAGTAAATTCACAGTCAGGTATCGACAAATAGGTCAAATTTCTAGATACACTGAATGACTGGGCCCTAGATCAGGGCACAGTCTTGGAACCAACCAGAGAGAAGGCAACCTTGGACTTAATTCTGAGTGGCACCCAGCACCTGGTGCGTGATGTCAGTGTCATCAACCCTTTAGGGAACAGTGACCGTAGTATGATCAAATCCAGCATACATGTGGGGAGAGAATCACCACTAACACAGACACTTTGCACTTCAGAAGAGGAAACTTCTCCAAAATGAGGAGTATGGTGAAAAGAAAGCTGAAAGGGAGAATCAGGAGAGTCACTTCGCTCCAGAATGCATGGTGTTTACTCAAAATCACAATACTAGAAGCCCAGTTAGATTGTAGACCCAAAAGGAGGGAAGGTACCACTAATCCCAGGAGGATGCCAGCATGGCTAACAGGTAAAGTCAAGGGAGCCATAAAAGGGAAGAAGACTTCCTTCCGAAATTGGAAGGCCTGCCCAAATGAGGAGAATAGAAAGGAACACAAACTCTGGCAAAAGAAATTCAAGGTGACAATAAGGGAGGCAAAAAGAGTTTGAGGAACATTTAGCCAAAAGCATCAAGGGGAATAGCAAAAACTTCTTTAAATACATCAGATGCAGGAAACCTGCCAGGGAGGTGGTTGGACCTTTGGATAATGAGGGAGTGAAAGGGATTATTAAGGAGGATATGGAGGTTACAGAGAAGCTAAATTAGTTCTTTGCGTCTGTCTTCATGGCAGAGGATACTGAGCATATGCCTGTCCCTGAACCAGGCTTTTTAGGGATGGAGCTAAAGAACTGAGTCAGATAGCAGTGACAAAAGATGATGTTCTAAACTGTCTGGAAAAACTGAAAACTAGCAAATCACCAGGGCTGGACAGTATCCATCCTTGAGTCCTCAAAGAACTCATATGGGGAATTACCGGCCTCCTTGCTAAAATATATAACTTATCCCTGCAATCAGGCTCTGTACCCGAGGACTGGAAAGTAGCAAATGTAACACCGATTTTCAAAAAAGGATCCAGGGGCGATCCAAGAAATTACAGGCTGGTTAGCATAATGTCTGTTCCAGGCAAATTGATGGAAAGCATCCTCAAGGATAAAATTGTAAAGCACATAGATGAACAGGCCTTGCTTGGAGAGAGCCAGCATGGCTTCTGCAAAGGTAAATCTAGCCTCACAAACCTTTTGGAGTTCTTTGAGAGTATCAACAAGTGTGTGGATAAAAGTGATCCAGTTGACACAGTATACCTGGACTTCCAAAAAGCTTTTGACAAAGTTCCTCATCAAAGACTCCTGAGGAAACTAGTAATGGAGTGGGCAGCAGACTTGCAAACCTTAGCAAAGGGTCTTCTTTTCTTACCCCTATTTCATGTAACCTTCCATGCAGGACAGTGCACAAAACTGTATTTGTGGGCAGAGTCTCCACATTGGTAGCAGTGGTAGCTCCTCCTTTCTTGTGCTGCCACTTTCTGGGGCAGTGCCATATCAGTAGATCAGGAATTCAAGGAAGGATTTAGACTGAACAGCCTGGATTTCAGGAATCTGGTTTTGGGGTACCAAAGAATGTGATTTGGCACAGTGAAGAGCATTTTCCACCCTCCTAGTCATTTCTATAATTTTAGCCAAGGTTTGTTTTCATAACAATCCAATCCCTGATCATTTCATTAATAAAGTTGGCCGACTCACAGTTTACACTTAAGGAACATAATGCTGTGACGCATTGATCAATAGATTCACCAGGCAGTTGGAACTTTTAACATGTAGCAATCACATTCAAGGTAAGGGTGAAATGATCATCCAAAGCTTGCAGAACAGTTTCATAAGGGTTGGCATCCCCTTCAAATTTAGTAGGAAATGGCAAATGAGTATGTATTATTTGGCCTTTAGGGCCCAGCCAGTGAAGCAATATAGCCTCTTGTTTTGCTGGAGTAAAATCAGGGGGATGTATAGTGACTAGTTAATTGCAGAAACAGGACCTCCATTCTTTCCAAGGAAGAGCAGGTTCTCCTGGGGTGGACCAAAAAAAAGTGATGAGGGATATGAGCCATGCTGCAGTGGGCATCTAATGAACAACAGAGTCCAGAACTGAGAAGGGGAAAGTACCTTCAGGAGTTGTGCAGGTCAGGAAGCTAGAGTAGGGTGGGTGGTAATCAGTCAGCAGCAGCAATGGTAGAATGCAGCCGTTCAGGAATGTAAGCTCAATGATGCAATGAAAGAACGATGAAGGGACCTACAGAAGCTTTGGAGGCTCACACATATAGCTGGCTCAAAATCTCATTGTCAAATGTTTTATAGCTGCTTCCCTATAAATACAAAGCAATCGTATTTGTTCAACTAAAACTTTATTCCAGAAACAGCTCCATTTTCTCCTTCTACTTTCCCTTAGGGATATGCAAAATGTTTTGTACTCGAAACCGGCTGTTTCAGGTGTTTTGTAGGCAAAGCAAAATGCCCATTTTCCAAATCTGGAAGTTTTGTACACAAAACAAAATGTCCCTATTTCGACTACAAAATGTTTTATTGTTTCGGACCTCCATTTTGTGGTGATCTCTGAGTCAGTCTCCATTTTGTGTTTGACATCTTTTTGAATTTCCTGCCCTTCCAGCCTTCCAGTCGGTGACCTAAAGCATGGATTTACCTGCTGATGATTCCTTCCTTGTTCCCCATTGGTTCTTTTGCCTCTTGCCACTCTTTACTGACCCCACGTTAGTCAGGGGAAGAGTCGAAGAAGGGGCAAGGGTGGGGGAGTTCAAGGAGGGGTTTTCAATTCATTCATCAAGTTAGTTACTCATTTGCCGTTCTGTCTTTCTGCCTCATTGAAGAGAGAGAGAGAGAATTTGTTTTCATTGTATGGCATGCCTCAAGTTGCCATGATGATGCCATGCCATTGCCTATGCCTGCCTGCCTTGTTGTCAGCCTGAGCCCAGCCTGCTATGGCTACTGCATGCCAGCCTGGTAATGGATTTATCTGCTGCATTGCTTTTTTGTTCCAGAATAATTTTTTCCATACCCTTGAGAGATGCCATGCCATTGCCTGTGCCTGCCTTGTTGCCAGCCTGAGCCCAGTATGTAGATTCTCTGGTAGCATATGAGATGTTCAATGACAAACCATGAATCCACTCTCATATGCTACCAGAGAATCTACACTCAAAACATCTCAGAAGCAACAGAACCCAGCACATAGGGTTGTTGGCACCCTATGTGCACTACACCTCCACTTGCTCTGGGTCACCCTGGTGCCCCCCAAGTACAGTTATGGACTGCTGAAACCTCCATCATTCCCTATGGGGAAGAACCTTAAAGACATGTAAACTCCATTAAATCTTTAAAAATCAGCCCTCTGCCCAATTCCTTTGAAATAATTCTGGCAGCTTCCTTGCCCCCACTGGGAACTACCACCCACCCTACTCTGCTCTCGGCCACCCCCTTTCCCCCTGACATGAAGCTATACTTTTGCTGAAACCTCCATTATTCCCTATGGGAAAAATCTTAAACTTCAAAAATTCACCAAAAACCAGCCCTTTGCCCAATTCTTCTGAAGTTTGGGTGGTAGTTTCCACCCATTGTGCACTACCACTTCCACCCACTATTTTTGCCTCAGGGCCATTTTTTAAAATCCAAAATATTTCGGATTCGGAATTTGCAATTTCAAACAAAGAACAAAATTGTGTTTCGGATTGGCTGATTTTGAACAAAGAACAAAATGGAGGTGTTTTGGATTTGAGCCAAAAACAAAACAGAAAAACAACAATGCACGACCCTACTTTCCCTTCCTTTTCTTTCTGACTCTACCCCCCCCCCAACAGGATACCGACTGGGACAAACTTCTAATCAACAAAACATAAAAAGACTGCTAGATAGTATATGGCCGTCTTTTTAATGGTGTTTGACTCTTGCTGAAGGCACATGATGCAGCCAACTTGCTGAAGGTAAGTAAATCTGGATCTGTGCAGTGATGCTGCCTGGATAAGAAACCTATGTGTGCTGCATGGGTTCTAATGAAGAAAAGCAGGATATAAATTAAGTAAAATTAGTCAGCAGTTGATATCCTGTTTAATGAAGCACAGGTGCAATGGGAGAAGTTCCAAAATGCGGCACTGGTGCGTGTGTGTGTGTGTGTGTGTGTGGAGGAGAAGTGCTAGTGTGTGTGAAGGAGGATTTCATTTATTTCCCCTTCCCTCATAAGCCCTTTGTGTCATGCACAAATTTGTTCCTGAGGGCTGTTTGATCTTCAGGGACATATTTTCAGGTGGCAAAGAGAGCTCAAGAGCACCCTGGCAAAGAGGAGGTTATCAAAATTTGTCTTCACCACTGAGCCAGCAGTGTAGCAGAATTAGTTGAACTTCTCAGAAGCACCAACACTTTGTTAGTCAAGATGTTGGCCAGCACCTCTCCTAAGAAACTAACTTTCATGTAAGTATATAAGAGGGACTTGCTGATGTTAAAAAAGATACACTCTGTTTTATCAAGGCACTTATGTTAAATAGTTAAAGCTTTTGTATTTGAACAATGCCAAATTTACAACATAAGGCTAAATTTACTACATGAGTAGCAATGCTGAAACACAAACAAAAAAGAAATAGTTAATTGGGCTCATATGCCGTTGCAGCTAATTCATGTGAGATTTTTTATCTATAGCCTCCTCCACTTTTTAAAAGGTCAGTAGGCTGCATATGCCATGTGCAGATTGCTCACTGACTCTGTTGCTAGATTTATAAGGGTTGGATCTGAGCTTGCAGGTGTCCTGTTCAGAAGTGATAAGAAATATTTCTGCCTTTTGTCAGGACTGGCAGAATTACTGCCCATAAATTGCTAGACACATTGTTTAAATGGCTGGATCGATCAGTATTCTGGTGCTGTCACTCAATATAATTTCATGGAGCTCAGTACTATCTCTTCCTAAACATTCTTTATCTGCCTGTTTTCCTTACACAAAGAAATGCATGTGGTACTCATCTTCTGGGTAGTCTTGAAGTCTGCTGGCTAAAGTCAACCCTAAAAATACAAAAGTTCAACAGTCCACTTCAATATGAAGCTGAAGTGTCAAAGCCCCAAAGATCAAGCTGACAGCCAAGCAAAACCTTAACTCTTATTTACCAAGACCATGAAAGGAATAGTCAACTTTTATTATGGCTAGAAATTCTGCAGCAGGACTTCGTCACAGCTACCTTTAGTTGAAATTGAGCTATAATGTTCATTCCCAAGAGTTTTCATATCTGTAAAATATTTAAATGGATTGCTCAGTGGTGGATAACAGTTTCATCAAATTTCTATTTTGGTGTGCATTTATTCAGAAAAGTGTTAAAATGTATAAAAATAACATTAACAGATAAAGACTTGCATATAGATGTACTGTTATTAGTATTGCCCCATTTAGAAAGATTCTTGTCCCATTCAAAAAAGATTTTGAAAGTTCATAAAGTTACCATGGGAGGGGGAAGTGAGATGTGCTATTTTTATACTTTTAACAACCCAGGATTTCCACCACCCAGCCTTGTCTGAGAGAATAAAAGGACCCTGTAGGCAGAAGCTAACAGGCATGACTGTCTACAACAGATCTAGACAAGTATGTGGGCCCCCACAGGACAGAATGGAAGACAGAATGGAAACAAAGCCCTTTCACCCCCAGAGTGTGGGAGATGCAGCTCCTGATGTCAATGACTCTTAGCACCATCAACCCTCTTGACCACTGGAGCAGAGACAGCCAGTAAGGGCATTCCCTCTCTGACTAGGTTTTCTCTACTCTACTCCCTTTGTTAGACTGATAATCTCCATTCTCTGGAGAGAGAGACTTCATTCTTCTCCCTCCCCTTTTCCTGTATGTAGCTAGCAGCAAGGAACGTAGGCCTTATCTATCTCCCTGATGGATTTCCTAAATAAACTACTTCTTTAGGAACATTAACTCCATTTCTCCACACAATATTAATTATCAGTACTCTCCTTACCTCTGCGCTTCTGCTGCACCTGTGGTAGATCAAGAAATCTCCCCTCCAAGCTCTCTAACACAAAGGCACAGTAGCCACTGAACCAATGATGATGTCCAATCCTTCCCACTTTAGGGGCCTCCCTCGCCTGTGTTATCCCTGGACACAAGAACCACATCCTTATTGATACCACCAACTCTCCAAAGACCCACACTAGATCAGCACATGATATAAGCGTGGTGAGAGCCAGCGTGGTGTAGTGGTTAGTGTGCTGGACTAGGACCGGGGAAACCCGAGTTCACATCCCCATTCAGCCATGATACTAGCTGGGTGACTTTGGGCCAGTCACTTCTCTCTGAGCCTAACCTACTTCACAGGGTTGTTGTGAAAGAGAAATTTAAATATGTAGTACACCGCTCTGGGCTCCTTGGAGGAAGAGCGGAATATAAATGTAATTATTATTACTTGTTTACACAGTCAGACAGGTGTTATTGACTGGTTTGTTTTATCCAGACATCGAGTCCTTCCCAAAGACCTGGGATGGCTGAATTTTAGTATCAATGTTGTTGCTGTTATTATACATATCGTAGCAGAATATAGGCTGTTCCCAGTAAAGTTGCTTTTTGTAATTGGCTGATGGTGATTTCTGTGGCCCCTATGGTGTTGAGGTGCTCTTCAAGTTGTTTTGGAATTGCACCTAGGGGGCCAATTACCACTGGGATTATTTTGGTCTTTTTCTGCCACAGCATTTCAATTTTTTCAATTTGTAGACCTTTGTATTTGGTGATTTTTTTCTATTTCTTTTTCTTCTATTCTGCTATCCCCTGGTATTGCTATGCCGATTATTTTGACTTGTTTTTCTATCTTCTCAACTACAGTTATATCTGGTGTATTGTGTGGCAGATGTTTGTCTGTTTGTAGTCGGAAGTCCCATAATATTTTTGCATCTTCATTTTCTACAACTTTTTCAATTGTATGGTCCCACCAATTTTTGGCGACAGGTAGCTTGTATTTTTTTGCAGATGTTCCAGTGTATCATCCCTGCTACCTTGTCATGTCTTTGTTTGTAGTCAGTCTGTGCGATCTTTTTACAACAGCTGATTAGGTGGTTCACTGTTTCATCTGCTTCTTTACAAAGGCAGCACTTGCTGTTTGTTGTTGGGTTTTTTTTTTTACTTTTGCTCTTATTGCATTTGTTCTTAGTGTCTGTTCTTGTGCAGCCAGTATTAAACCCTCTTTTTCTTTCTTCTTCTTATCATTTATACATTAATTCTGAAACATCAAAATATTCATGTTATCTGTGTCCCAATATTACATCTCCCTCCTTCCTTCTATTATTCTGTGTTGATTCTGCAACAATACAACATAAATAACTGGTTTCAAGGGAGCAATGATGTTCCCAATCTAAGTGTATGAATGTGACGCCTCATTGGGGTCCCAACATCCTTTTGTAACTAATGTACTGACAGTTAATACTACTACAAATACAAACCAAATTCACAGCATATGAAAGGGGTGCTTTTAAAATTATGAATAATAAAAGCATCCCTTCCAAATGTTGTGAATTTTATTTGTATCCAACATCTGTAGTAGTACAAGTGATATTTGTAACTCATATATAAATTGAGTGGCCGCCATCTTGAAACAACATGGTAGATTAGCAAAACCCTCACTCTCATAGGACTCCCTCCCATCTGCTCTGAATTTGGTTTATCCAAGAGTCAGCACATGGATTATCAAGGGATGCTGGCTATACTTTGAGTGGCTGTCATCCTGAACCAACATGGTGGATTACTTTACGTTATTGCAGAAGTGCAGACAGAGTGAAAGCTTGAGGAGCAACTCCTAACTTCTTTTTTGGGGTGGTGGTGGAGGGAGGACAGTTTCTGGGGGGAGAAAAATACATTTGGGGGATTTAAGATATGGCTATTGCATTTGGTGGGAAGGGTTTCAGTTAAGGGGTGAGTTCCTCAAATGCTTAGGGAGAATCTTCATACATTCTCTATAATGTCATTAGTTATTGAAGAACTATTGTCTGTGAAAAAGTTCAGTGTTTCTTGTAAAAGGAAGGATGATTATATGAGTCTCGATTAGTCATATCAGTACTTTGACCTTAATATTCAAATATAATAGTAATGATATATTTTTTAATTGGTAGATTGTAGTCTATGTAAAATTTAACATAGATATAAGAATAACAAATTGTCCTCAGCAGAATGAATCATAATTACATTTTTGGCCTACTTTTAAACAAGCTCATATTTCTTTTCAATAGGATTTCTATCGATAAAAATAAGAACTGAAGAAAGTTTCAAAATTCAAGCTAGGTTATCTTCACCTCCATCAGAAATTAGATTTCCTTAAATTTTGTTTCCAACAGGAAATTGACACAATGTAATAATATTACAATAATTATTTTACTACCACCTATTAACTTTCTAGATAATTGGTAGATTACATATTGCATTCTGTAATCGTGGTGCATAATGCAATTACAGTAGCTAATAGCGAACAGCAATTATGTTGCAAATATTTATTTTCTAGGAGCAAAAGGCTTTTGGCATATTGGGGATTTTATCAAGAATACTAAGACTATTGTGATATGCTTTGTAATAAAATAATCATAATGTAATCGAAAGTGACCAGTGCCAATAATGTAATGCAGTTACATTCCCATAGCTCAAGGCAATTTTTCATTTCCATTTCCCATAGGTCAGCTAAATACACCATCCAAAATTGTGTGTCATGTTATAATGGGCCAGTCAAGCCTTCCAATCCTCATGAACTTGAAATAATAACATATACTTAGCCAAGAAGGTCACAACACATTTTTGTTTGGAAGCAAAACTGGATTAATTCATATAGCAGCACTTTAGCTGTATAACTTAGGAGTGTGTGTGCGCACGTGCACACACACACACACACACAATTTTTATACCATGTATTTATTTAAGCCATGTTTGTCCTGCTATCTCACAGCTTATAACTAGGGATGAGCCCGGACCGGTCCGGAGGCCATTTTGAAGGCCTCTGAACCGGTCCGGAAATGAGGGCGGTCCAGCGGTCTGGTGCTTGGGGGGGCTCTTTAAGGGCGTTGGAGGGTGTACTTACCCCCCCGCCACGTTTTCCCCGCTGGTGCATTCGTTTAGTAAAGCTTTTGGGGCGGCAGGATACCTCCCTGCCGCCCCTTCCCCCAGTCGTTGGCAAAAGGCTTCATAAAGCCTTTTGCGCATGCGCACATCGCATGCACACGCCATGTGTCCGTGTCACATGCGCACGTCGTGGAGATGTGACATGCCCGCATGAAGTGCGCACACGCAAAAGGCTTTGTGAAGCCTTTTGCCGATGACTGGGGGAAGGGGCAGCAGGGAGGTATCCTGCTGCCCCAAAAGCTTTACTAAACGAATGCGCTGGTGGGGGAAACATGGGGGGGGGGTAAGTACACCCTCCCCCACCCTTAAAGAGCCCCACACACAAGTGTCAGACCGTCGGACCGCGGTTCCGTGCACATTCCTACTTATAACTAGCACCAACATCACAAGGTAGCATCTTTAGGCAGTTGTCAAGGGCTAGGCATCCCAGGGAAGCCACCATGGACATCTGCCGTGGCCCAGGTCCCCAGGAGAAGAATTGTTTCCAGTTAACAAACAGCATTTGGCAGCTGGATGGGTCCCTCCCTTTATCTTGTGTTGTGATAACATGGGCCACCTTCGGACAGAACATAAAACCACCAGTCCAACAGAATAGCAGTTTGCCTCCACTCCCCCTGCACACTCCCAGATGACCACAATCTGAAGTCTGGGAGAGGCACTTCAAAGGAGGAGGCACTGGCTGCACAGGTTTCCTTTGATGAATGAAGGAAAGCTGTGGCAGCCAGAGGGAGTTGCTTCCTACCCTCAACTCTGTTGTACGCAGCTCGGGCAAACTAGAGAACAAGGCGGCAGGCTTCTGATGACACAATGGTGCTTTTTGACCTGAGGTTTTGGAGGCAAAACTGAATTGCAACAAATTCGGATTTGGGGGCTAAAACCGACTCGTGATTCAGCAATGAATCACTGATGAAAACGTGGGTTTTCATCAGATGATGTGGGAATCGTGGGAATCAGAAGATGAATCAGATCAAATGAAATGTGGGAATCAGATGAAAATGTGGGTTCACACATTCAGACAGCAAAAAACCTCAACCTCTGGCATGGTTGCCCTCAGTTTAGCATTATCTACAAAGGTGGCCATGGCCTGTGGCACTGCACAATCCTTCCCTCTCTCTCCTCAAAACAGAGAAAGGTGCATGAAAGGATGAAGAGAAGGCATTGTGGCCACTTGCTGCCTGCTGCTGAGGATCATTGCTAATGCTACCACAAGACAGCTGCACTACCACATGTAGTCTTTAGTCACCTCCTTCTCTTCCTGACACATTGGCCACATTTGCACATAACGTGGAATTACATATTGGACCTGTGCGCCTCCCCCCACCCCATACTTAGCTGTCCACATTTGGACAAAATGGATAGCAGGCTCCCTGCAGTCAGGGAGGCTGTGGCGAGGAGGGGGAACTGGATGTGTGGACTGCCTTCGTGCATGAAGGAGAGCCCGGACAGCCAATCACAGCCAGAGAGAGGGAGGAGCTTCCTCTCTCAACTCCAGCTTCAGCCAGCCCAGCCTTCAATTCTGCTTTTGGACATACTGCAGGCACCTGGATACCTTGGGTACAAGCGTATAACCCAAGGTTTCAAATTGGAGTTTGGCAAGCAAAACCATGGGTGGCTTTACAGTATGGGTGGCTTTACAGTATGGGACTGGAGTTTCATACATTCAGACATTCAGGTTTAGCAACATCTGGCCCCTTCAACTCTGGTTTCCCATTATGTGGAAATGAGGCCATTCTCTTTTCAAGATAGGAAGCTGGGAAGGGAGAGGACGGAATGTCATGTAACAGCACAGTTTATGTCATGAAAATCCTTACTCACTTCCAATATAAAGGGAAGGGGCACAGCCAGGTTGGAGGCCAACTTGCCAAAAGACTCCCCCAACCAGGAGTTTGGCCTGGTTACAAAACAAATATAAACAGTAAGGCAGGAGTTAGATAACCGCCTACATCATTTATTTCTATCAAAGTTATTTGTATAAACTAGAACTACACTCAAATCTATCGTCTTGCTGCTTGCAAGCCACTTTTCAGCTGTATGCTTCTTCAGCAGTGAGTCACAATCTGCTGGAAACTTCAATGAAACTGCAGACAGAGCGTTATGTTTGATATGGTGAGCATATGACTGAAACAGAGAAGAAAAAGAGGCAATATACAGGGCCAGTTCAGAGAATACAGGCCTCAGCACTTGCAACTGAACATAAGAATGATATGTCTGGATGCCCTTGCAGTGCATACCTTTATTACATGGGACACATTTCATCTGAATGAACCCTAAAGATGCTCTCCAAGTACTTTTTTAAACAAGTACTTGGAGCATTTGTACAGCAGCCATTTGCACACACCCCATGTGATAAAAGTTCCTTTATCACATAGGGTGTGTGCAAATGGCTCCTGTACACATGCTCCAAGTACTTGTTTAAACAAGTACTTGAAGGGCACCTATAGGGGTCATTCAGATGAATGGCCTGTGTACCTTCAAGACTGCCTCTCCCATCCAACTTTGGCCCGCCCTGTGAGGTCATCTCAGGTGGGCCCTCTCAGAGTTCTGGGCCCAGGGGAGGTACATGGGGCCCGGGCTCATGGGAGAGCCTTCTCTGTTGCAGCCCCCTTCCTATGGAGCACTCTGACGCCTGAGATTCTTAATGCTCCCTCCCTTCTGTCCTTTAAGACGCTTTTGAAAACTTATCTATTTTGCCAGGCTTTTAGTTTTTAGTGTGTGTGTGTGTGTGGTTTGTGGTGGGTTTTTTGTTTTTTTGTTTGATCTTCACTGCTGTTGTTTTAATTTATGTAAGCTGCCTCGAGTCTAAGGAAGTCAGGCGGTCAATAAATTTGCTAAATAAATAAATACATGTTCCCCTTGCTAGGAGGACATCCCAATGACCATGCTCTCGGGCATCCCCTTCATGGGGGTTGCATCATTGAAACTGGCCCATCGTTCCTTTTATCAACAAAATGTATGAAGAATTCAGTATCGTGTACACTGTGTTAAACAATGCAGTATTGTTTGTTGAAAAGAAAATATTAATTTCCTTGTTGGAAAGGCAAGGCACCAACACCTGATTTTTTTAACAGTCTACTGTAGTGTTAATAAAGTACTTGAATCTTAAATAATTCTATATTTTAATTGACTAAAAGTACCTTTGTAGACATATTTCTAAATCAATCTATTCATTAATTAATTTAAAAGTGAAAACACTTTTACATTTCACATGTGAATGTACCATTGTTCACATTATAATTTTGGTTGGATGGTTTAATCATAACCCAAAAATTTATCTTTCACTTATTTAATTGATAACTGAAATTTAATTGGAATTTTTATATGTTACATTTGTTTTTAGAAAATTACATTTTTAAAAAAGTGATACACATATATAGGCTATAAACCAAATCCCAACTTGTATGCATATATACAAGTACATCACATATCCTTGGCTGTTTACAGTATTCCCTGTATATCCTTGTGGATATCACAGAAGTTAGCCATTTTCAGACAATGACCACATGTTCTTAACAGATGATGGAGGTAGAGGGAGTGACCAACTAGCCATACACTCAATACTGATGAGCCCATTGGCCACATGTCTGGCAACTACATGGGCTTCAATTGTCATTGAAGGGTAGCAATGAATGCATAGAGTATTCCTCAGTGTGATTTGGGATCCTGGGAAATGATAGTATGGAATCTGCTTTTATGCACTTCTTACAAAATTATTGTTTTGTAAGCACATTTTACCCATTCAAATGTCTCTGTTGTTTTGAGACTGCTCACATCATACTAGGAATGAAAATGTTAAAGTCAAGCCTTTACCTATCACATGCAAAAGAACTACTACCTGGATGTCAGGGAACTCAATAATAGTTCCTAATTAGCAAGCCTATGAATTTTTCAGCCAATTGACTCTCAAAGACAAACAATTTCTTTATATTTTACAAAAAATCAAGAAAAATCTGTGGTAGAATTCTCTACCTCATTCATCATCGCTGGCTTGCAATACTGCAGGTAGAAACATGGTTCAGAGGAACTATAGCTATCTTACATGACCAGGATGGATTTGCTTTGATTGTGTTTATGACACTGTGTTAACTGAAAAATAAATTTCATTGAAATATTAACTTAAAACAGCTCCTGCTTGCAGTGCTGAGATCACAGTGGCAGACTTAATAGAAATATACCAAAGCAGCCTAAAACCTAGCAGCCTAAAACCTAGTATTGTCTTGCCTTCGTCTCCTGGAAAATAACTCACCCAGGGGCAGGTTAATAGTGAGTCCAAGATTTAAATTCCATGCATTTACTCTGAATCATGCCAGATTATAAAGTGGCATATAGGATGTGAGATTCTATTGTGAATACTGTGGTACTGCAATAGTTATTATATTATTTTGTCAGCACTAGTCTAAAAAATGGTCAGAAGAAAACAAACAAAAGACATATTGGGGTCATTCACATTACTCGGTGGGGGGTGGGGGGCAGGTGGGGAAATGCTGGTCCAACTCACCTTTCCTGCAGATGTCCATAAAATTGTGCTCCAAGCACCACGGAGCTCCAGAGGCTGAGACCATGCATTCTGTCCTCCAGATATCCCACAATGCACCATGCAACATACACGATGCATTGGGGGATTCTCCCAGGAGTCCACTGGGAGTGAACACAGTGTCACCCCTGTGTCCACTTGGGGTGAACGCAGCACCAGCAAACACACAGTTCTGGAGCCTGGGTTAAGTGCTTTGCTTGAGGCTTTAACCCCAGTTAAAAGTCGGGTTCAAAAACTGAGCTAGGAGGTGCTGCCCCACTGGGATTAGGCCCGATGACAGTGGTTCTCACATGCAGCCTAACCCACATTGGGCTTCCCTATGCTGGGTTAGGGTGCACGTGAGAACAGCCTCATTTATGGCCAACCCAAAGAACTGCATTACGAAAGAATATAATAGAGCCAGTGTGGTGTAGTGGTTAGAGTGCTGGACTAGGTCCGGGGAGAGTTCACATCCCCATTCAGTTCACATCCCCATTCAGCCATGATACTAGCTGGGTGACTGGGCCAGTCACTTCTCTCTCAGCCTAACCTACTTCACAGGGTTGTTATGAGGAGAAACTTATGTAGTACACCGCTCTGGGCTCCTAAGAGGAAGAGCGGGATATAAATGTAAATAATAATAATAATAATTAAGTGATGTCGATAGGCTATACCTCCCTCGCAGCTCAGGTGGAAGAGGAATGCTGCAAGTCCATCAAACAGTAGAGGAGGAGAAAAGAGGCCTTGAAGAATATATCAAGGACAGTGAAGAAGATGCACTTCAAATGGTCAATATTAATAATGCGAAACTATTCAACACCAATGAAAGAAAGCAGGCCTACAAGAAAGAACAAGTCAAGAACCAAGCAGAAAAATGGAAAAATAAGCCACTCCATGGTCAATATTTGCACAATATAAGTGGAAAATCAGACATCACCAAGACCTGGCAATGGCTTAAGAATGGTTACTTGAAGAAAGAAACAGAGGGTTTAATACTGGCTGCGCAAGAACAGACACTAAGAACAAATGCAATAAGTGCAAAAGTCGAAAAATCAACCACAAACAGCAAGTGCCGCCTTTGTAAAGAAGCAGATGAAACAGTGAACCACCTAATCAGCTGTTGTAAAAAGATCACACAGACTGACTACAAACAAATGCATGAGAAGGTAGCAGGGATGATATACTGGAACATCTGCAAAAAATACAAGCTACCTGTCGCCAAAAATTGGTGGGACCATAAAATTGAAAAAGTGGTAGAAAATGAAGATGTAAAAATATGATGGGACTTCCGACTACAAACAGACAAACATCTGCCACACAATACACCAGATATAACTGTAGTCGAGAAGAAAGAAAAACAAGTCAAAATAATCAACATAGCAATACCAGGGGACAGCAGAATAGAAGAAAAAGAAATAGAAAAAAATCACCAAATACAAAGATCTACAAACTGAAATTGAAAGGCTGTGGCAGAAAAAGACCAAAATAATCCCAGTGGTAATTGGCGCCCTGGGTGCAGTTCCAAAAGACCTTGAAGAGCACCTCAACACCATAGGGGCCACAGAAATCACCATCAGCCAATTACAAAAAGCAGCCTTACTGGGAACAGCCTATATTCTGCGACGATATCTATAACAATTGACAATAAAATTCTGGCATCCCAGGTCCTTGATGTCTGGATAAAACAAACCAGTCAATAACTCGATGTCTGGATAAAACAAACCAGTCAATAACACCTGTCTGACTGTGTAAACAAGAAATAATAATTAATAATAAGTGCTAATTATTCCAAGAAATCTTCACATATGAGTATATATTCTTTTTAAGAAATGCTCAACATAACCAGTGATCTTTAAACTCCACCCCATCATTGTTCAAGTTCCTCCCTGTTTTGAATATCTACAGATTTTGTTGATTCATTTTGCAGAATCAACAAAATGACTAGCCAACAGAAAGTTCAGTTATTTCTATCTATTTTGCCCCAGCTTGCACTCACAATGTTGCTGGAATTTACTGCCATGCTGTGAAACTGCCAAGTAGAAGATACACGAGCTGTGAATTTTCAATGAAGTTTATTCCATATAATCTGTCATATGTCTGTCTCTTTTACTGATCAGAATACTGTGGAAATATTCAGCAATACACATAACCTTGACTTTGCTAGTTGAATGAAGTATTGATGTAATATATCATGCAAGATTTTGGGGGTTTTAATGGTAGTGTTGTGGAGGTGTCAATTGTTGACCTTTGCAAGGCCCATCTTCAGGTCCTTAGTTACTGAGGTCATGCACACAACCTTGCTGGGAGGGCTGCCTGGCTGCAGGAATCCAGGAGCCTGCCTGACTTCCCCGGAAAATGAGCAGCTGCAGTCCTCCCATCTACTGTGCAACATGCCTATACAGGCGGTGGTGCAGTGAAGGGTAATGCTGAGAGCAGGAGGAAGTGCCCTGGGACACGCGCACAGCGGTTGCTCTAAAGAGAGCAGCCACCACATTTGGCATGGCCACTCCTTCCCCCGGCTCGCTCCTGGAAATGGTGGTAGGTCAGCAAGAAGCCGTTTAAGCTGGCCGCAATCACCCAGACGATCACCAGCCAAGGTTAAGCAAACCACAGGTTTGCTTACCCTTTGCTAAATGCCAGGTTTAAAAGTGGGGCTTAGTGTGGGTTCAGTGCTGGGAGCAACCTCACTTCCAGTGCTTCCCGTACACAGCCTAACCCCAGGCTGGGTTAGGCTGCACATGTGAATAGCCTTCTTAGTAGTTGCATATAGCCTGTGCAACTCCTTTTCCCAGAAGAGCCATCTGGTCCTTTCCCTGGTGCTTTTTCAGTGACCTGACTGATATCTGCTTTTGTTTCTTGAGCATTGATTGTTCTAAGTGCTTCTCACACCTGCTTTCTAAGTTCTTGTTTTTTAGGTTGATGGTGTTTCAAACTTGTTGTAAATCATACTGGATCTCAGCTGGGATGGAAAATGAGAAAGCAGGGCATACATGTTTTAATAAAACAAACAAAAGTATTATGGAGCCTGCTGCACGATGCCACACAAAGTCTGCATGTTCATTGATCCCTGCTCAACATCTAGAAGATATATATATATATTTTAATGAGCCTCATCTAAGAGATGAGGCTCATTAATAAAGTAATCTAGGGAAGGACCTTTGTGGAGCTTGCTTTGATGAAGTAGCTCTGGCTTTGGAATTCCTTTCTGGTATGCCTGCCCTGCCTCTGAAGCCACAGACACACACACGGTCATAAAGTTTGAATAGGGCATACACACACACACAACCCAATTAAATAGACCTAACGAGCATGATCAATATCCTAGACAAAATCTTGGAATTGACCACATGTGTTGTGGTATTGAAATGTCTACACATGGACATTCAGTGGCCCTTAAGGCAGGGCAGATACACCAGTTCCAAATGGAACAAAAGTGCACTCTTCCTCCTCTACCATGCATAGGTCATTATCCTGGGCCATTACTACTGCTGTTTATATATCACTTTTCAACAAAAGCTCTCAAAGTGGTTTACATAGAAAATAAGTAAACAAAGAATTTCCCCCAGTTCCAAAAAGGCTCACAATCTAATCATAATAAGGTAGACACCAACAACAGCCACTGAAGGGAAGTTGCACCCTCTCCTCTGCTAAATATGAGCATCACTGCTTTAAAAGGTGTTTCTTTGCTCAGTTAGTAGGGGAACATGACTACAATGTCATTTCAATCCATATTTCATTTTTCAGGAATCCATATTTCATTTTTATGCTGATTGTCCAGCACTTGAATTACCGACCAGCAGAGGGTCTAGCTGCTTTTGGGCCTACTCTTCAGATAATGATTCAGAAGGAAGAGACAGAAATATACTTTGACACACAACCATCCTCCTTATGATAGTCAGGCTACTTAATAATATTTATTAAGTAACGGCTTCCGGATTATGAAGTGCAGGCTCTCAGACACAAATGTACATACAAATATGCAACACATCCATATTTATATATTTTATTCATGCTAAACACAAAATCAAAAGAGATTGGAATGTGGGTTGCTGCTATTTCTTACCATTTGAAAATATTTTTCTTCTGAGTGCAACTGTAGACAATCCTTTTTACTATATCATAGTTAAAATCTGGTATTGTTGTCAGGGACCAGATAAAACTGCTTGAAGAGTCAGAATAAATCTGCAATCCATCTGTTAATTGGCTATTGATCTAAGATGCTTGCCTCACTGATTATGCATGAGGGTATTGGAATTGGTCGGACACTTTCTGGTGAACTACAGACATAAAATGTGGTTCTGCACATAGTCCAAAGATACCTGATAATTAGAAATATCTAAACATTTGACATGTTTCCCTCTTATTTTCCAAAACAGAAAATGTTTAAGCTATTGATTAAGCAAATGATTAAGCTATTAAGATACAGTAGCGAGGAATCTCAAATTTGACACATACTGATTACTAGATACCTTGATTACTAGAAAACTTCAAAGGGAAACATTTGCATATTTTTTCCTCAAAAAGGAAATTCAGAGATTCCTCCCAAATGGTTATAATACTTTCAGACCATTTAGACATTTTTACTTTGACCTACTATACCTATAGTCTAAGGTTGTGATTACTAGAAAAGTTAGACATGTTTGTCTCTTGTCAGAAACGGGGTGGGCGAGTTAGATGTGTACACCCAACTTCTTTAAATACATCCTGTTCACAGTAACCTGAAATTTATCTCACATTTAACCCAAGAAATATTGTTAAAATGAAAACGGATTTTTTTACATTTTTATCAGTACATGAGATATCAAGTTTTACCATATTACAGAGGCCAGAGTAGGCCAAGCCAGAACAGGACAGAATTGTGGACTGAAAGACTTCTATTTCCTCTTTACACACTTCGATCATACATTGGGCCAATCTGGATGGCATGGCTACTGGTCCATTTTAATTGCATCAGGACAGAGTGTGGGCATGCACATCTCCTCTCACCATCCCATCACTGCATGGATGAAATAGAGCTTAAAGTCTTATTAGGCAGCCATGGGATGGTGTGCTAGAGAGGGGACACATATGTCCATGCTTCTCTCACAAGCGTTTAGGATGGGCTGGAGAATCTATCATCTGAACAACCTTGTGATTTGGTGAACAGGAATCCAGTAACCGCTATAAGTACCCTGCTATGCTTATGGAACGTTTCATTGACTAGTACCATTTGTAAGGCATGTACAGTATGTATGTATTGTATGTATGTATGCATTTATTTATTTATTTAGTTATTACATTTATATCCCGCTCTTCCTCCAAGGAGCTCAGAGCAGTGTACATGATTATTTTTATCCTCACAACAACCCTGTGAGGTAGGTTAGGCTGAGAGATACATGACTGGCCCAGAGTCACCCAGTGAGTTTCATGGTTGAATGGGGATTTGAACTCAGGTCTTCCCAGTCCTAATCAAACCACTACGCTATGTTGGCCCTCAGATATAACCTGAGGGTTTCTATTCATCAGTGTGTCAGATGACTGAAGTAAAAAAAAAAAAAGATGAAGATGTGGTTGTTTTGCCAAAGTATGTATTTTGCAGTATATTTTAGCTTTCATTTTATTTCCAAAAGAAAAATGTTGCAACTACACAATGCCCCTTTCAGTTATAATATTAGCAATAGCGACATGTACCTTAGCAATGTACCTTTAAATCTTTTGGAAATTGCAGAATATCTGTATTGTAAAATAAAAACACTGAGCATCATCACACTGCACCTTTTTTGATTCCTTCAAATGTTTCTTTTTGCTTAGATCTTTTGGGGGAAGATCAAAACAATGTTTCTTGGCATTATGTCATGGATTACAAAGCAAGGTGAGTTAGCTCCCAAACTGTATTGGCACCTCAAGAATAGGAACATTAATCTAACTCACAATCACTTTCAAAAATAGCCTTCGTATATTGCCAGACTTCAGGAGTGTGAATAAAAGAATGTCACAACCCCTTTTCAATAAATAACTTTTTCTTTGAAATACACAGGCAGAATACATGAAGACATTTCAGTTCTACCTTGGTGTGTGCAGCAAATGCATTAAAGTTCCAAGACTTTACTCTGATGATCAGCAACTTGTGGCCTTTAGAGAAATGATATGGAATCATAGATTTTTTGAACTGGAAGCAACTTGGAAGTCATCTGATCAGTGCAGGAAGCTGCTACAGCATATCTGATCCAGCCTCTGATTGAAATCCTTCAATATAAGAGAGCCGCCACCACCACCACAACTACTACAAATATATACTGCTCTTCAACCAAAGTTCATAAAGCAGTTTACATAGAAAAATAAATAATACATAAACATAATACAGTCACAATCTAAAATGAAATATAAGGCAGATACCAGCAACAGCCAAAGGAGAAGTTCTGTGCTGGGGTTCAATAGGGCCAGTTATGCTCTCCCTGCTAAATATAATAGAATCACCTACACAAGGTAGACTGCTGCACTGTTAAACAGCTCCTACAGTTAGGAGATTCCTCCTGATGTCTAGCTGAAATCTGCTTCTGTGTAATTTCAACCCATTACTTCCAGTCCTGCCCTTAGGAACAACAGAAAACATGTTTCCTGATTCTTCTATGCAAAAACCTTCAGATATTTGAAGATGCCTATCATATTCTTCCTTAGTCTTCTTCTATGCAGGCTAACATACCCAGCTCCTTCCCCATAGGGCTTGGTTTCCAGAAACCGCACCATCTTGGTTGCTCTCCTCTGAACTCGTTCCAGTTTATCAATGTCCATTCTAAATTTGGGGGCCCAGAATTGGACACCATGTCAATTCTGGACCTTGCATTTTGTGTTGTGGAGCTTGTGTTCCAGACTATCCATGAACCTGTGAAATATGGTGAACTTGTGCAACAAGGTGTGAAAATCGTGGTGGGTCACCTGGTATGAAACACCCACATTCTGTTCTGCTATACTTGTGCAAACGCTTGGGCAAGCAGATCAAGAGCACAAGACACTGCAACAATTTTGAGCATCCAAGCAGGTATGCAGCCTTCTTGAGTGTGTGCAACTTTTATATTCTGCAAGCACTTTATTTTATTTTATTTATGCATTACATGTTCATACCACCTAAATCAATAATTTCTAGGCAGTTTACAGTTTGGATAGCAGCCAGTATTCCAACTGAGGTCTGACCAGCACAGGCTAGAGTGAAATGATCACTACTTGTGATCTGTACACTATGCTTCTGTTAATGCAGCCTAAGAGGGTATTATTTTTTAGCAGCTGCATCACACTGCTGGATCATGTTCAGCTTCTAGTCTACTAAGAAACTAGGTCCCTTTCACATGTACTGCTGCTAATCTGGGTCTTCCTCAACCTGTACTTGCGGATTTGATTTTTCTTGCCTTAGGAAGGACTCTACATTTGTCTCTGTTGAAATTCATCTTGTTAGCTTTAGCCCAGTTTTCAAGCTTGTCCAGAGGGATTTTATCTTGAACTGTATCCTTTACAGTGTTCACTATCCCCCAAACTTTGCAAATAAGATAAGCATTCCTTCTACTCACTCCTCCTAGTTATTTAAGAAAATGTTGAACAGCAAAGGGCCCAGGACAGAGTACCATGGCACTCCACTTAGTAACTCCTTTCGAGATGACTTGGAGCCATTATGAACATTCACTATGGTTAGGTGGCTGTGAATCCACTTTAGCATCATGAAGCCATATCTTACCAACTTGTCAACAAGGATTTTGTGGAAGACCCTGTCAATTGATTTGCTGAAATCAAGAGACACTATGCCCAATCTTTCCCATAGTCTATTAAATTAGTAGGCCTGTCAAAAAAGAAGATGGGGAAGATTTCTAAATGGATTTAATGCATGCGGAGTGTTGATTTCTGTGGAGGGTGTTGCTGAGTGAATATATGATGCACATGGAAATCTTTGCATTTCTAGTGTGAATGACCCCTAGACCCACACTTTAAGTAAAGCAAAACAACAACACCTTTTCTCCTAATCAGATGTGTGCCAGCTGTTTTGGGTGCATTTGTCCAACTATGTAGTGGAGTGTAACTGAGCAGAAAAACTCAGTCACTATTAGACATTGTATTGACATTAGATTTCTTTTTCTCATCAAAGTAAGCAACATTGAACAATTTGATAGTGTCTGTGGCGGGGTCAAGTATTCTATACTTTTTACTGTCCAATTCATATCCCACAAAAAATCCTTCCTCAAGTTAAAACTTTGGGTTAATATGTAATCTATTTTCTAGATAGGTTGCTGTCTTAATAGCTTCCCCCACTACTTATTCTCCAGTTCTACATCAAGTAGCATGCTGTTGCACATTTCAAGTAAAGCCCTATTTTTCCTCTCACCTACCTCATTTGTTCTTCAGTATAAGGAATGGTTCTTTTATGCTTAATTCCCTGTCCCTTTAAATACTGCTCTGTGTTGTTCCCTCAGTATTCACTGCCACTGTCAGAACACAAAGTCTTAGGTTTATTCCCAGGTTGCTACCCAAATCTGTTAGTTACCCTGCTCATATACTTTCATCAATACTTCACTTTCTCCTTCAACAAATATATTTCTACATAGCAAGAACAGTCATCAATAAAACTCAGAAAATACAAATTTCTTCCTAATGTTTTCAATGGAAAGGACAACAAACATCACTATGGATTAAGACCAAAACCTCACTAGACTAAATTTCTATGTTTTAAGCATATGTATTTCTGATAGCATTCACCTTAACACACTCAACCTGTTTTCAAACTTGCATGACTTTTTTTTTTTTTTTGTCTTTCACCAACTGCTCCTTTTCCAGCTTGAAAATTTTATCTTCACTTCGATGACCCATCCGATGTCGCTATAAGGTTATACAGTCCTTATGTAAACAGTTAGGGGTGTGCATGAACAAAAAAAAATGTGGTTCAGTTCAAATCTGAATCAATTTGAACTGAACTGCATTGCTCCAAACCAGTTCGGTCGAACCGACAGGCTGGTCTGGTTGATCAAACTAGTTCAGGCAGTTTGGGTGGTCAATATACTTGCAAAAAGGAATCTGGTGAGAATCCCCCTTTACAAATACAGGGCCTTCAAAAGGTAAGGGGTGGCCAGGCAGAAGCAGTCAGAGAGTTAAAAAGCTGATTTTTCAATTTTATCCAGCTGGGATTATATTAATGGCAGTGATCGGAGGAGCAGGTATGGACCTGCTCTCCTCTCCTTTCAAGGTGCTGTGTAAGCCCTTGTTTTTAAAGAGGTGTGGACACTGAATCATGTTTCGAGCACATCCCTATTATGGAGTATCCTCGCAAAAAAGATTACCTGGCCTTATCTTTGAACATTTTTAGAGGTCTTTAATCTGCTTTATTTCAGTGAGCTTTTAATTTATTGTACAATGCGTACAATATGTATTTATTTATCTTTTTTATTTTATTGCTAATGCTAATGCTTGTTGTTTTGTGATAGTACATTTTTGACTCTTGCAAGTCACTTCACATGTTTTCACAGCAAAGGAAATAATAAAATTTATAATGTAATATAACATGAAATTCTATACATGCCTCAAAATTTTAAAAAATATATTATTTATATTTTCATAAAAATAGATCTGTGTATACTAATCAGAGTTTTATAGTTTTCAAACCAGCATCCCCACACCTCCATTTACAGCTCTACAATTAAAAAACAGACATGGTTTTTCCTTCTGTATTGTTAGAAACCAGCACTGTCCAACCTTCATCAAACATATTTCATGTATTCCAGATACCTCAGCCAACAGATGGTGCTATGTATAACAATTTTATGATGCTGTAGAATATCTTTTTCTAAAACAAAATTACAGCCAAACTGCACATTTTAATTACTTTGTTACAAAACCTTTGTCTGAAAATCTGTGTGAAATTAAATTCCCAGTAATACATGCTTGGCATAAAAATGTTAACTCTATTGCAAGAAGCAGTTTAGAATTACTAGTGAATAATTACATCCACTTACAGATAGGAAATTAGTTACAATGTTCATGTAAACTTAGGGTGAGATTCATAGCTAGGCTTACAGATCACTAAAATAAAACTTGGTGCTGCACCAAATTTTGCATAAGAAAGTAGTGACATTCAAGGCGTGAGAAATGCCCCTTGAAAAATGTCCATGTATCTTATTTATTATTTAGATGGCTATTCAGTGTGTCCCTCTGTCTGCTGCTTTGTGAGTCATTTTTAAGTCTACGTTCCGGAGGAAAGAAAGCTTATAAGATCTCCATGTCTGTCTGTGTTTGGCTGTGTATCCCCCTCTAATAACTTTTGCAATTACAGCCCAATAAAAACCAAATTAATAGCAAATGGGAAGGGATCCTTGGGAACCCTGAAGGATTTTTTTAAAATTTATTTTTTGCTGATTTGCCTTCTTGTTTCAAAGTACACTCAACATATAGGCAACACTCTTTTGTTAACCCTAGGCTGAAAGCCAGATACAAACCAAATTCATAGCACATGGTAGAGCGCATTCTAGAGGACCCCAACAGTGGTATTTTTGGGCAGATATGCCATGCTGTTTCAAGATGGCAGCTGTTCAAAGCATAAACAACATCTGTTTATAACTCATGTGCTGATAACTGGATACAAACCAAATCTACAACACATGGGAGAAGGGAGTAGGTAAGAAATGGAAAATAGACACCATTCATTCTATATATAATTACTTGTTTAATTCTTCTTTATGACATAATCCTAGTCATACAAGTATGCTGTGATCATGAATATGATAATGTTACTGCCATAACGTACATACCTTGCAACCAGCTGTGCATCCAAAAGAGATGCAAGCTTGCTGGCTTGGTGGGACTTAATACTTTGTCCATGCTTCTAGGAGAGACAGAAGAGGCTCTGTGTAAATGATGCTCTAGGAATTTAAAATGTTGGAATTTAAAATATGGGAAATTATTAATTTAAGTCCCATCCTCTGGGCCATGGCCATTGCCATAGCAGGGGAACAGTTAAGTTAATTATTAGGTACTCAAGATCTCTTTGACAATTTTATCCTGCAAGGAATACAATAAGAAATGTCACTGATGCATAACTATAAAACAAAGTTTTATTTTCTCACCAAAAGATTCTAGTTACAAAAGTCTGCAGAGTATAAGCAATTGTATTTTGAGCTAGCTGAAGGTGACCAGTCCTTAGGAACATATGCAGGCCTCCTAAGAAAAGCTGGCAACCTTTATTGAAATTGGCCTTATGCTTTTATACCTCTTTCCCCTCATTGGAACATCTATCCAAATATAGCACAGCTTGTGTACATGTTTGACAATTGGCTCTAGTCCAGGTTCCTCAGTCCAGGTGAACCCCTAATTGACTACCCCCATTGTCCATGAGCTTAGTTCATGTCTTGCACTGTGGTCCATCCAAATATGTCTTGTTTTACTTTGTGACAGCTATGTGATACTTGCAGTTATTTGTTTTTCTGTGTCTAGGTGGAAATCACTTCCCCATTGTCCTGACTGTGTTGTAAGGCCTATACTTCCCAAGCAGTGACTACCTGACAGCCAGGAGACATTTAGGGCAGCAACTGTCTGTGACTAACTGTTACATTCACCAAATTCAGACATAACAGGAAACAGGAGGTCCCTTCACCTCCAGTTTCCTTGGATGCCATCCAAACTCAGGAAACCAGAGTTGAAGGTGAGAAGGGACCTGCTGTTTCCCTCCCTGAACTCTACTCTGAACCTTCAGTTCAGAATGGAGTTGGGCACCTCCAGCTCCAGTACTGCAGTGCCAGCATTACATCCAAACACTGGCACCACAGTTTCAGCCCGATGGAGCCAGAGTTGAGAGAGGAAGCTCCTCCCTTTCTCTGGCCCGATTGGCTGTGCAGGTTGTCCTTCTGTCAAGATGGAAGCCTGCACAGCCAGCTCCCCTGCCTCTCTGCAGTCTCACTGACTGCAGAGAGGTAGCTCTCCTGCACATCCAAAAGTGGATGTGAGAGTGGGGGGAGGGAGTGCAGAACCATGGGTCCATAGGACCCGCAGTTCTGTGTTATGTCTGAAGGGGGTCTATGAGTTGACAAGTGTTCAGAGACAGGCCTTCTGTGTCTTCAAAACATAAATGCTTACACCTAGGCAAGTTATTTCCTTATCAATAGTTATCAGTATTACCAATACTTTTTCCATATCAATAAGTTGTACACTGTGCATCATCACTGTTCTACCTGATTCCCATTGGGAATGCTGGGAGTCAGGCAGAGCAGTGATAATGCACAGAGTCATTTACATTGAGCCTCTTCCACCTTTTGCTTGAAGCACGGATGGAGTGCTGAGTCCCACACAGGTGGCTAGCTTGTATTCCTCCTGGGTGTGTGGCTTGCTGTATGTTATGAAAGCCACCGTGCCAATAAGATTTGGCAAAGTGATAACATTGTAGGGGGCAAATAAAGCCATTCTGAATGAGGAAGAAATTCTTTCCCAAGGCAATGAAGACTGATTCCCCCTGATTTTCTGTGCCATATTGTGTTGGGATACAGCCTTGTGCTTCCTGGATTTTGGTTGCAGTGATCCATGAAAGAGAACAATTTCTCAATACTTTTTGCCCCAATTCAGAAAGGGGTCTGTTGAGAAGCCTACTTATGTAGAAAATTATTCACCCACTCTTTATAACTACAAGAAATATTTTCTATCAGGGGGTGAAAACAGTAGGAAAGGAAAAGGAAAGGTTGTCAAGTTGGTGTTGACTCCTGGTGACCACAGAGCCATGTGGTTTTCTTTGGTAGACTACAGGAGGGGTTTACCATTGCCATTTCCTGCACAGTATGAAATGATGCCTTTCAGCACCTTCCCATATTGCGCTGCCCGATATAGGAGTTTCCCATATTCTGGGAAACACACCAGCAGGGATTCGAATCAACAGATTCCTGCTCTCTAGGAAGGTTACTTCCCCGCTGCACCATTAGAAGGCTTCTGAAAAAACTTAGCAGCCACCCATAATAGATGGCAATGGCCAAGGCGAAATTACATGTGTTATTTATGTACTGTTTGAAAATATGTTTGATTGCTCTGTCGGTAGTTACAGCCCTTGGTTGAAAGCTATCTTTTACTTTCTGTGATATAGTAAGATAATTACCCAAACACATTTTAGATATGCTAAGGCAGAGGTGATGTGCTTACCAATGGAAAACATTCACTTAAGCATGGTTGCATAACTGGCCTCAAATACATAAACAGATAGTCATGCAGGTGGGCACTGTTGCCTGGGATGCTTCTACACCAGGAGTGAAATTACTATAGAGAAGAGAGCTGGTTTTGTGGTGGCAAGCATGACTTGTCCCCTTAGCTAAGCAGGGTCCACTCTGTTTGTATTTGAATGAGAGACTACATGCGAGCACTGTAAGATATCCCCCTTAGGGGATGGAACCACTCTGGGAAGGGCATCTAGGTCCCAAGTTCCCTCTCTGGCATCTTCAAGATAGGGCTGAGAGAGATTCCTGCCTGCAGTCTTGGAGAAGTGGCTGCCAGTCTGTGTAAGGATGTGCGAATCGATTCGGATACAAATCGATTTGTACCCGAATCTAGCTGACAAAAGACAAAACGGAGACAGAACGAATCACCCCTGTGGTCCATTGGCTAGATTCGGGTACAAATCAAATCGCGGCTGATTCGATTCGAAACGATTCGGATCTGTCCTATTAGTTTCCCCAGATTCCCAGCTTTTATTTTAAAAAAAGGCTAAGCTCTAGCCCTTATAGAAGTGGAGTTATGGAGCAAAATGTGTGGTCACTATTTTTAAAGTGTTCGGATTCTTTGGTGTATAATAACTTTCACTCAATGAATCCTTATAAGGATTCATTACACACCTTCATTTCTTCTATTCATTTTGACTGTCTTTTAGACAGTGCCAATTGTCAACTGCCATGTGCCAACTACACCCCACTCCCACCCGCAAGGCAGTGAGGTACTACTCAGTTTAAGTTAAGTGCCTAATGGGTAGAGGCTACCACCCAAATTGCAGAGGGATTGGGCAAAGGGCTGGTTTTTGGTGAATTGTTGGAGTTTTCCATAGGAAATCATGTAGGTTTCAGCAGCCCCATAACTGCACTTGGGGGGTGCTGGGGTGGCCCAGAGTGAGTGGTGGTGTAGTGAACAGAGGGTGCCAGCCACCCCCATGGGTTTCTAGCCCATGGGTTTCAGGGTTCTGTTGTTTCTGAGGTGTTCTGAGTGTAGATTCTCTGGTAGCAAATGAGATTTTCAATACAAACCATGAATCCACTCTCATTTGCTACCATAGAATCTACACTCAGACCACCTCAGAAACAACAGAACCCTGTACCCCATGGGTTAGCAACCCCATGGGAGTGGCTGGCACCCTATGTGCACTACACCACCACTCACTCTGGGCCACCCCAGCGCCCTCCAAGTGTTCTTATGGGGCTGCTGAAACCTCCATTATACCTTATAGGGAAAAACCTTAAAGATGAATAAACACCAGCCCTTTGCCCAATCCCTCTGCAATTTTGGTGGTAGCTTCCACCCATTAGGCACTACCACCTCACCACACTCTTCCACCCCAGATCCCACTTTATGCCCCAAATCTGCTTCAAAGACACTAAACCTTCAACAATTCACCAAAAATCAGCCCTTTGTCCAATTCCTCTGCAATTTGGGTGGTAGCCTCCACCCATTAGGCACTTAGTAGTACCTCACTGCCTTGTGGGTGGGAGTGGGGTGTAGTTGGCACATGGCAGTTGACAATTGGCACTGTCTGAAAGACAGTCAAAATGAATAGAAGAAATGACGGTGTCGAATCCGGGTTGTTTCGATGCGGTTACAAATCGAAACACAGAAAATCCAAATTGCACACCCCTAGTAGACAATACTGAGCTAGATAGACCAGTGGTCTGACTCGGTATATGGCAGCTTCCTATGTTCCTATATACTTCAGCATGTGCAATGAAAGAGCATACAGGAAGTCATAGGACTACTTATTCACTCCTTATATGCACAATAATTTGTATCAATAGAACTTCTACTAACTGAGCAAAGAGGCACATTTTAAAGTGATGATTCTCTTTATTTAGCATGGGGAGAGCTACTGGCCCTATCCAACCCCAGCACAGCATCCCTCTAGTGGCAGTTGCTGGTGTCTTTCTTAGGTTTCTTTTTTAGACTATGAGCCCTGTGGGGACAGGCAGCCATTTAATGGATTGATTAATTAATTAATTAATTTCTGTATGTAAACTGCTTTGGGAACTTTGGTTGAAAAACAGTATATAAATATTTGTTGTATTTGTATTCGTATTGTTGTCACTGGTTCATATGTAGAAGTACTAGAGAAAGTATGACATTACATAAATATGTCATCTCATTAATTAATTTGATTTTTTTAAAAGCCTCTGACTTCCTTAGTGATTCACAGGAGACATGATTTCACTTACTTTGAGAACCCTTGATCTGTTTTGTTTAATCTCCCCTATATCCGCTGTCTGGAGTGATGAGAGATACTACTGTAATACAAATGCATGTTACAAGCTGCATGGAGCATGAGTGAACCATTTATTAGCTTGCTGAAGAAAAACAGACTGAAAAATGGTTGGGAAAATGAATGAACAAGTATTCTCATCTAAAGTACTACAATATGGGAAAATAAGCTTTTGAAAATTAGATCATTTATGAAAAACCCTAGATAATATGCCCTTCAGAATCTCTCCCACACAGGAAGTATTTTAAGACAGCTGTTAAATCGACTCTTCAGCGTATTTATCAAAGTGAATGAGATGTATGTAGCTTTGCATTATACAGACTTTAATGCCAATTGAGTGTAAAAACACTATACATATGGCTCTGAGCACAATATCTCTGGCTGACAAACTTCACAATGTTACACACATGGTGGAACATAATGTTTGTGCTGTTGTGCAAGTGCAAAAATGGTGCAGAGTTACACGACAGTGAAGCCATTATATATAAGAATATTCTTGTGCAACGGTGCACATGTTACGTTCTACTGCATGTGTAATGTGCATTTTGTCAACCTCTGTCTCTGTGTAAATATGTCCTTTGCATTAAGGATAATTCTGCTAATGTAAATGACTGCAATTTAGGGCTGTACTAATGGAAACTTCCTGTTTGGGGCAAATAGTAGCCTTTGGGCCTGATAGATTGAGAACATAGGGGCAAAGGGTTAAAAATCATCCTTCCCCATGTCATGGTTTATGCCAATGTAGCTTGCTATATTGTAACTGCTACAATGTTTTTTTTTTTAAAAAACCCACATCTGCAAAGTCTAATTGCGTATATTAAAAAATAACATATATTTCAACCCTTAGTGTTTGTATGGAGAGATGCAGTGATGTAATAATTACTAACAGGAATGTGAGCTCAAGCAAATAGCCTAGTTAATAGGTCACATATTTCTCTTAATTCTTTTCTGTCTTGTTTTACTTTATAGTGACGGGATATAGGGAAAATAGAAAGTTATAGGGTATTTAAAAATCTTTTAAAACTGATTGGAATCTTAGTAATTTTAAGGACTGTGAATAGCCTTAGCCAATGCACTGTATGCATTATTAATCTTGCAAACCAGAAAGCTTAAAACCTTCATGTCATACATATGTCTGCTTATAAGGATTTAATTGACAGACATCATAGACCAGATGGCATGTTTTATTAATAAACTGCAGGTGTTTAATTCTATTTGGACTATTACTATTCATTGAATACTAATGTCCAATAGTTTTTCCTCTGTAGCAGAGAACAAGTCAAGAAAGTGGTAGTCAATGTATGCCCCATTCTAAGACAATGCTTGAGTCTTTTTTGAAAAGCCCACAGAGCAAAGTGCTATGCTCTATATTTTTCTAACTGTTCAACAAATAGACATTTGCAAACATTGCTGGTGTATTTCCTCTGAAGCACTACTAAATGAGGTTGTTTGCTGCTTTTCTTCTTGTTCCCTATTGCATTGATTGAGGACACATGCTCTTTACTCAGATGACAGAAATATGGGGCACTTTTCACCACCTCCTCATTCCTAAACAATCCCTTTTTGTGTGCACTCTTGACATGAAGAGGTTTTAATCACTGTGCTGAAAATCTAGGGCTTTCAGACTGCATTTGGTGTACACTCAGATATCCCTCTTAAACACAGACCCGCATTAAGTCAGCAGAGGTAGATATGAAATATTTGCTGCTGGCTGGAAATAACCTAACCATTCAATACCAAGGTACTCTCACAAGGTCAGATGAGAGGCCACGATGATTAAAAAACAACAACCCAATGTTTTGTATAAACAGGTCTTTGACTGAGATGTATTAGAGACTTTATTGATCCTGAATCCAAATTTCAAAATGTGTAATTTTGCAGACAGAACCAGTCTCATGTGCCCTCTGTAGTAGAGAAAGAAACTGATAATAATAAGCAAGTTTCCTTGAGCGGGCAACTCATTTGGCAGTGCTGTGACTACTGGTTTAGAATGAGGATGCCCAGGGTATATATACCCACAACTTGCTCCTGGCTACAGCTTGGGATGTGCACAATACTGGCAAAGCCGGCTTGGCTCTAATCTGAACCGGATTCAAGCTGACCAAGCCTGGTCCATTCCCATACATCATCAAACTGGAGCCAGTTTGAAGGGGCTTGGAGCTATACTAGTAATGGGGAATCCGGTGATGACTCCCCTTTACCAGTAAAGGGCAAGGGGGGCTCTCCTTGCAGGCAAAAAAGGTTGTCAGTGCCAATGAATGCATTTTTAAAGGCTGTATTCATAGAGTCAAAGGTCAAACTGCAAACCACAGATTTGTGTGTAGATTTTGGACCTTCTACAGACCAAACCTGCCTGCAAGGAGAAGCCATCCATTACGTACAAAATGACGAGGAATTTAAGAGAACGTCTGGTGCATAGCAACACAAATTTGAAATCCAGGAATTCTTTTTTCCCCAAATTCAATTTTTATTGATTTTAACAATAGTAATATTGTCATTCATTATAAATACACAAAGGTGGACTTCCCGCACACATCTCTTCGTGAATCATCAACTATAAAGTTTACCCTTGCTATAATAATAATTCAAAGCATAAATTTAAACCTTTACAAACACAGTTAATCTACCCAACCTGCAGTTTTTTACTAAATTTCAAACCCTGCTGTAAAGTCCATAGTAGGAAAATAGTTCTTTAGATACAACAAGAATGGTTTCCAATCTTCTTTAAAACATTCCAAATTTTGGTCTCTTATTAGTGTTGTAAGTTTTGCCATCTCCGCATATTCCAAGATTTTTATCAGCCAGTCTTCTTTTGAAGGCAGTTCATTACTCTTCCATTTCTGTGCATATATAATTCTGGCCGCCGTAGAAGCGTACATAAAAAATGTTAAATTAGTTGTAGAAATTGCACCTTGTGTTATTCCCAGCAGGAAGGATTCTGGCTTCTTAGGAAATGTCATTTTAAATATTTTCTTTAACTCATTATATATCATATCCCAATAGGCTTTAGCCTTCCTACAGGTCCACCACATATGAAAAAAAAGTGCCTTCAGAATGTCCACACTTCCAACATTTGTTTGAAACATTTTTATACATTAATGCCAATTTTTTTGGTGTCAGATACCATCTATACATCATTTTGTAATAATTTTATTTTAAAGCATAACATGCAGTAAATTTTAAATCAGTTTTCCATAGTTTCCAGGCTGTCATTTCTATATTACGCCCCATATCTTGAGCCCACTTTATCATGGTCGTTTTAACCACTTCCTCTCTTGTCTCCTCCAGAAGTAAGAGTTTATACATTTTAGAAATTAATTTTTCATCATTTTCACATAATTCCTTCTCAAAGCTCAAAATCTGATCCTCAAATCCAACTTTAAAATCTTTCTTATATATCTCATTTAACTGATGATACTGAAACCAATCTCTAACCAAATTTTGTATTTCAGTTAAACTTTTTAACTTACAATCCTTTTCCTGAAAATGTAACAAATCCCTATAGGTACCCCAATGCATTTGCATATTTACTTATTTACGTGATAAAGCATCAATCGGGGATACCCATAGCAGAGTTTTAGGTTCCAATCAGTTTTTATATTTTAGCCACACCCTCATTAAATTCCTTCTCACATAGTGGTTCAAAAAATCTTTATGTATTTTGCTTTGTTCATACCACAGACATGAATGCCATCCAAAGCTTCTATCAAATCCTTCCAAACCAAGTATTCTAGGGTTTCTTAATGTTATCCATTCTTTCAGCCACATCAAACAAACAGCATCAAAATACAACCTTAAATCTGGCAAAGTAAGACCACCTCTTTCCTTTGCATCTGTTAAATTCTTAAAATTAATTCTTGGTCTTTTCCCTTGCCGAACAAACTTAGTTATATCCTTCTGCCATTGCTTAAAACAGGTTAAAGTGTTGATTATGGGAATAGTCTGAAAGAGAAATAACATTTTGGGCAGAACATTCATTTTCACCACTGAAATTCTTCCCATTAAAGACAAATTCATTTTAGACCATCTTTGTAAATCAATTTTCACTGTATTCCATACTTTAACATAATTATTTGTAAACAACAAAGAATTATTGTTTGTTAGCCAGACCCCCAAGTATTTGATTTTCTTCTCCACTTTCAACTCACTTATTTCAGAAAATATATCCTTAGATTTCTGATCCATATTTTTAGTCAACACTTTAGTTTTGGCTTTATTTATATAGAATCCAGCCAACTGTCCAAATTTTTGTATTTTTTCCAAGAGTCCTCCAATCTTGTCCATTGGATTTTCTAAAAAAAAGACAACATCATCCGCAAAGGCTCTCAACTTGTAGTCCTGTTTCCCAATTTTGGGGCCATATATTTTATCATCTTCTCTAATACTTCTGCAAAGCACTTCTAGGACCAATATAAAAAGCAATGGGGAAAGTGGGCATCCTTGTCTGGTCCCTTTTTGTATTTCACAATTGTCTGATAATTCCCCATTTACAATAAACTTAGCGTATTGCTCCAAGTAAATTGACTTAATTGCCCTAATAAAATTGTTGCCACGCCCATTACATCTAATAATCTCCACATAAATTGCCATGAAACATTATCAAAAGCTTTCTCTGCATCCAAAAAAATCATCGCCATCTGTTTATCATTATGTTTTTCATAGTACTCCAATACATTCAAGACTGTTCTCACATTATCTCTCAATTGTCTCTTTGGCAAGAAGCCGGCTTGGTCTTCATGCATAAAGTGTCTTAAAATAACCTTCATTCTTCTTGCCAAAATGGCAGCAAATAGTTTATAATCATTATTTAAAAGTGAAAATGGTCTATAATTTTTGACTAACGTTAAGTCTTGATCTGGTTTAGGAATTACTGCGATATTTGCATACTTCCATGAATCCGGCATAATCCCTTTTTGTAAAATTTCATTCATAGTCCATTGAAAGGGCTGTAAAATTTGATCTTTGAATGACTTGTAATACAAATCTGACAATCCATCAGGTCCTGGGGCCTTGTTGGGCTTACTTTGATTTATTGCTTCTGTTATTTCCATGATTGTTATCGGAGCATTCATAATTTCTATTTGCTCCTTAGAAAACTTTGGAATATTTTTGGTCTTAAGAAACTTCTCAATTTTTTTTGTCATCAACTATTTTGCCTTTATATAATTGTGAATAGTATTTTAAAAATTCAGCTTTTATTTCGTTTCCATCATAGGAAAGCCCATTTTTGTAAGTATTTTAGATATAAAAATTTTTTTCTTCTCAGATCTAATTTTCCAAGCTAACAACTTGCCTGGTTTATTTGCGAACTCAAATGTCCTTTGCTTAGCATACTTTAAATTCCGTTCAAGTTCATTTGCTACTAACATAGAAAGTTGTAGTAACATTTTGATAGCTTGAGTAGCCGTCTTCTTATCTTTAACCCATAATAATTCTCTTTGCTTTTTGGAGATCTGCATCAATAGTGTCTCTTTTTTCGATCCTCTTTGCTTTTTAAAATATGCATTTTGCTGTATAAAAAAACCTCTCATAACCGCTTTACTTGCATCCCAGGTTATTTTATTATCCATTCCTTGATTTAAATTAAATTCAAAATAATCCTTTAACTTCTTTTTGGCTTTCTCTACAACATCTGCTTTTTTCAAGAGGTATTCATTCAATCTCCAATGAAATGAAGCCGTTCCTTTCTTCTTCCATGTGAAACAAATTGGATTGTGATCTGAAAAAGTCCTGGGTAAAATATCCATTCTTTTCATACATGGTATAATAGCTTTAGATGTCCAAACCATATCTATCCTTGAATGTGATTGATATCTTTCAGAGAAATAAGTATATTCTTTTGCATTTGAATTTTTAAGAAATCCAGGAATTCTTTGATTCCAGAGTCAGAACCCCTCCAAGGACATTTTCCATGCTGGAATTGCATATATTAGAAACAGACAAACAAGAAAAAAATTCTTCAATAGAATGACAAAAAGGGACAAAGACAGTTTCAATTATTCATGATAGGTTACATGTTTGATTGCCTTACTGAAAACAGGTGTGTCAGGTGCATATGCAGAGCCTTTTGTTTAAGGTCGAGTTCCACTCCTTATCTGGTCACCTTCCTTCCTTTAATGAATGAGGAGGGAAATGGTTGCATGATTTCCTGTCTTGGCTGGGGCAGTCAAGTGTCCTTATCGCTAAAAGAGTCATCATGCTCGAAGTTTTCAGCTGGTAACTTCAAATCATTTTGTACCCGAATCGATTCGCACATCCCTACTGCTCAGTCATGGACTTGGTGCTTTTGTTGGGCACCCCATCATTAGATCCAGAGGTATCAGAGGTATCAGATCCAGAGGCCCAGAAGTATATGGAATTCAGGCCTGTGTCTGATTTCATTTTATATTAAGAGTTCAATTAAATGCCTGAACTTGAGGTGAACATGATGCCCAGATCTCATGACTGCCTGGTAAATGATTTGTAAAGGCAGGGGTAATCTAGTATTGGTTATCAGTGTTTGTGGAACTCACAAGAGACACAATGGGTCAGGCTTAATTACCAGTCTCACACTGCTGAAATTAACCTGCTGTCCAGTAATCCCCTTACCTCACTGACAGGATGCTTCTGCCTTAGTCAAATGTGTTGATTAACTTGCCTCACACATGTACCCCTTTTTATGTTACTTTAAATATTCTCTTGTTATACACTAGATAGTGGTACACAAGAAATAATGTAATTCCTGTCTCACACAAATAGAACTAATTCTCTCACTAACTCCTGACTTTTAACACCTTTTGGGACCAGGCTAGCAAATCTGGGACAAGAGAAGGGGCCCATTTGCAACTCAGAGATGCAGATTTGCTTTGGGCAATGTCTCCTCCTCAAGATAGCAGCTAACAGAGGATGAGATTGAGATCTCTCTGGACTGGCTCAATAATTAAAAGATGATATCCAGGAGGTAACAGCAAGTTGTCACCTTTTGGGGGACCCAGGAAAAGATGAGGAGATTTGAATAGACTATGAGAGATCAAAGGAAAATACAACTATAAAGAACAGGCTTACTGGACAGAGAACTGGCAGTCTTGTGCCTACAAGCAACCTTGTGCCTACAAGCAAGATCTGCTCACAAGCAATCCCAGAGTTTGCTGCTAAGCCGCGGGGCAACAAGCAGGGACTCTGTCCATGGACAGAAGCTGTCTGTGACTTCCACTGCGCAGTGGGAAGTCAAGACTTCCCCAGCCATGGTGCTCTGACTCTCAGCCGTGCTCTGAGCAAACTGCATGCTTGATCCAAAAGCTCCTGTCTCCAGCCAAAAGCCTCGCTCCTTCAGCTGAAAGATCCACTGCTCTCAAGCCTCTGATCCTGGTAATCTGCTGCCTCTACAAGCCTTGGATCCCTCCATCCTTTCCCCTTTTTCTCCTTTCCCCTTGTCCCTCTACTAATTCCTGATCTCCCCAAACCATGCCAGCCCTCAGCCTTCCTTACCCCCCCCCCCCTTTTCCATCTATATCTGAATTGTATTAGGCTCTAGGAAGATTTAATACACACACATATGTTAGTTAGGAACACTGGGTGAATATTGGTGCTGGCTAGGGTTGAAATACTGTTAGTAATACTGATAGAATGTTCTGCTTTCAGCTCGGTTAGATTGATGTTGTTATTCTTTTATACTCAATAAAGCCCATTGAATCATTTAGGATTGGTTTGATCTCCTTTCTTCCTTGCGCCCAGATCCTACATGGTCACTATATAAAAGAACTTGGTCACTTGGTGACACTATGAGACAGGCCTAATTTTGTATGCTAGCTAATGAGCATATTTAGTATATAAATCAGGCCTGGACCACAACACTTTGCAAGGTTTGGAGGGCCCCACAAGCCTCATAAGAATGCTATTGGCAATGTTGCCTCACAAGAACAGCCCTTCTGGATCAGGCCCAAGGCCTATCTAATCCAGCATCCTGTTTCACAGTGGCCCACCAGGTGCCTCTGAGAAGCCCATAGGCAAGATATGAAGGCATGCCCTATCTCTAGCTGTTGCTCCCGCAGAACTGGTATTTAGAGGTATCTTGCCTCATAGGCTGGTGGTAGCCTATAGCCACAAACTAGTAGGCATTGATAGACCTGTCCTCCATAAATTTGTTGAAGCCCCTTTTAATTGTGAACTGCCAAGGACCTTTTCTATGGGGCGTTATATAAGTGCACTATACAAAATGAAGGAAGGAAGCCAGCCAGCCAGCCAGCCAGCCACACAAGTTAGTGGCCATCACCACATCCTGTGGCAGAGAATTCTACAGATGAATTATGAGCTATGTGAAAAAAGTACCTCCTTTTGTCAGTCCTAAATTTCCTGGCCATCAGTTTCTTGGTATTACTCGTGGTTCTAGTGTTGTGAGAGAGGGAGAAAATTTTCTCTCTCTCCACTCTCTCTACTCCATGAATAATTTTAAACACCTCTATCATGTCTCCCCGCAGTCGTCTTTTTTCTAAACTAAAAAGCCCCAGGTGTTGTAGTCTTGCCTCCTAAGAAAGGTGCTCCAGGCCCCTGATCATCTTGGTTGCTCTCTTCTGCACCTTTTCCAGTTCTACAGTGTCCTTCTTAAGATACGGTGAGTGACCAGAACTGTACTCAGTACTCCACATGTGGCAGCAACATAGATTTGTATAAGGGCATTATAATATTAGCATTTTTATTTTCAGTCCCCTTCCTAATGATCCATATCATGGAATTTGCCTTTTTCACAGCTGCCACACACTGAGTCAACACTTTCAATGAACTGTCCAGCACCACCCCAAGATCTCTCTCGGTCAGTCACTGACAGCTCAAACCTCATGAGTGTATCTGTCAAGTTGGAGTTTTTTGCCCCAGTACGCAACCGTTTACACTTGCTTACATTCGCATTTGCCATTTTGTCACCCACTCACCCAGTTTGGAGAAATCCTTTTGGAGTTCCTCACAATCACAATTTTGGATTTCACTACCCTAAATAGTTTTGTGTCATCTGCAAATATTGCCACTTTGCTGCTGCCCCAAACTTCTAGATTATTTATGAATATATTAAAGATTACTTGTCCCTGGGGGACCCTACTTCTTACTTCATGGTGAAAACTGTCTACGTATCCCCACCCTCTGTTTCCTGTCCTTCAACCAGTTACCAGTCCAATATTGAACCTGTCCCCTTATCCCATGACTGCCAACTTTATTCAATAGCCTTTGGTGAGGAAATTTGTCAAAAGCTTTTTTGAAGTTCAAGTATACTATGTCAACCAGATCACCTTTATCCACATGCCTCCTGACACTCTCAAAGAACCCCAAAAGGTTAGTGAGGCAAGACTTGCCCTTGCAGAAGCCATGCTGGTTCTCTGTCAGCAAGGCCTGTTATTCTATATGTTTAACAGTTTTGTCCATAAGTATGATTTCCATCAATTTACCCAGCACAGAAGCTAACTGGCCTGCAGTTTCCCAGAATGCCACCTGGATCTCTTTTTGAAAATCGGAGTTACAATAGCTACTTTCCAATCCTCTGGTACAGAGCCTGTGTAGGGACAAGTTACATATATTTGCTAGGAGATCAGCAATTTCACGTTTGAGTTCCTTCAGAACCCTTGAGTGGATGCCATTTGGATGCCAACAATGTGCTTCCAGGGTTGCTGTTGCATAGAAACCAGTTGTAAACTTTCTTTCCCCATCTGTTCATTCTTTCCACTAAGGCATTCCCTTGAGGATGGTACAAGGAAAGAGTTTTTTTGTTTTATCCCATGGTTATGGAAATATTGCTCCGTTTCAAAGGAGGTAAGCTGTGTCCCATTGTCAGTCACTAGTTCTTTAGGAATACCTTCCCTCGCAAAAACTGCAGCGATGAACAAAACATTTTGCACATCCCTATCTTATAGCTGCTTCCCTCATGAACACACAGTAATCTTATGTTTAACTGAGCTTTATTCAGAAACAACTCTATTTTTAGGCACTTTCCAGTAGGCGTATGAGATCACCTGGCATTCTGTTGGTGTGTCTGTCCATCCCCACCATCAAATTTGCAATGTCTGAAAAAATATGAACCAAATTGGGTACAATTACAGTTATACATAGGGACACCTGACTAGTGTGCTTTGTGATCCACCCCAGTTCAAGTTGGCGGACACATATTCTTTTGAGGCGCAAGTGGGCAAACTTGTGAACCACTTAACCAATTTGAACCAAATTTGCAACAGCTGTAGGGAAAAATAAGGTTGCCTCAATAAAATAGTTTGTGATGATGTCATCCACCCTGATCAAGATGGCACATGTGTGAACATTTGAGGCACAAGTGGGCTGTAGGGATGTGCAAACCAGTTTGAATTTGAACCAGTTCGAATTCCAACCAAACCAGCCATCAGGTTTGAGCTGTAGGTACAAATTCAAACCAAACGGGGTGGGGGGGGTGGGGTGGGGTGGTTGGTTTGAACAGGTTTGAACCTACAAAAGTGGGTGGGGTGGTATCTGGCACCCATGGGTACCTACCACCCAACCCCCAAAGCAATCAGACACTCGTACAATTTTTTTTTATGAATTATTGAATTTTATTTTTATTTTTTCTCATAGGGTATAATGGGACTTGAACCATCCCATTATTCCCTATGTGGATTTGAACTCGGGTCCCCCCAGTCCTAGTCCAACACCCTAACCACTACACCACGCTGCAGGGCAGCTGCAGGTAAGGGCAGGGACACTCCTGCTCTTGTCCAGTGACTTGCAGGGGACAGGAAGGAGCACAAAAATCCCCATTCAGCCATGAGACTTTCTGGGTGACTCTGGGCCAGTCACTTCACTCTCAGCCTGACCTACTTCACAGGGTTGTTGTGAGGAGGAACTTGAGTATGTAGTACACTGGTCTGGGCCCCTTGGACGAAGAGAGGGATATTCTATATCATTAATTCTTCAAGACAGGCCCTGTGCCCTATGGGGTGGCTGGAAAGCAGTTTGACAGTTGGATCGGGGGCGCTGTGAAGCAGCAGGGAGCTCGGAGGCTGGGGGCAGCTTCGGGAGCTGAACAGTTGGCTCTGGGGGCTGCGGGTGTCAGACGGTTGGCTGAGCTGCGGCGTGAAGTGTCAGGGAGCTTGGAGGTTGTCAGGCGAGCAGGTGACAGTCCCTGGCAGTGGCAGGGGGAAGCAAGGACTTTGAGACAGAGATAGAAAGATGGAGGACAGAGAGCGCGTGAGAGAGACTTGCAGGGGGAGAGAGTGGGCAAGAGAGTTGCAGGGGGCGGTGAGAGTGGGCAAGAGAGTTGCAGGGGGCAGTGAGAGCGGGCAAGAGAGTTGGAGGGGTGGCAATAGCGGGCAAGAGAGTTGCGGGGGTGGCGAGAGTGAGCAAGAGTGTTGTGCGGCAGCGAGAGCGAGCGAGAGAGTTGTGGGGGGCGGCAAGAGCAAGCGAGAGAGTTGCAGGGGCAGCAAGAGAGAGCGAGAGCATTGTGGGGGCGGCAAGAGTGAGTGAGAGCATTGTGGGGGTGGCGAGAGCAAGTGAGAGCATTGTGGGGGCGGCGAGAGCGAGCAAGAGAGTTGGGGGAGCAGCGAGAGCAAGCAAGAGAGTTGTGGGGGTGGGATGCCACAGACTCAGTGCAAGACTGCACAGATGCTCTGTGCAGGGTCAGCTAAGCTGGATGGACCAATGGTCTGACTCAGTGGAAGGCAGCTTCCTATGTTCATATTTTCCCTTGGGCTCATTTGCAAGGTGCCTGCCACTTTAAGGAAGCTCAGTGCTGTTTGCTGGACAGGCTTTCCCCAAGCAAACTTCTGCAGCTTTGCAGCCCACTCTGGTACGCAGGCTGTATGGTAGCTCCGAATAGGCAGCCTTCTGCAGCGTTCCGTGGCTTCACACGAGTACTGGGAGGGGTTAGGCAACCTCCCCTGCTTGGTAAACCTGGTTTTAGAGGAGGTGCTGGGAACTGGGTGACCAGAGCCCTGTTTGAGAGCTTGCCGAGGTTTCACACGGGAGTGCTAACCTCACCTTCAGACCTCAAGCCCTGTTTTTGCTGGTCGTGAGAATAAGTTTTCTTGCCATTGGGCAATGGATGTTACTAGGACACCAGGAATGAGGTAGAGGAGGAAAGGATCGTACCAAGCTGTCACATATAAAAGCCAGATACATCTCAGAATTGCAGACACTCCTGCCCACAGGGGAAAAGCCCAAGACATCCCAAAATAGTATTTTATCTGGGGAGAATCTGGACAGTTGGGGAATGTAGCTCTTGCTCTCTCATGGATAGGCGGAGTCAATGAAGAAAGCAGAAAGAAATGGTGTATGACCCATGTTATGCCAAGCAAAGATAGGTTTCAAAGGTCTGCCTGTTCACCTCATAAGTATTCTGCCTTTCCTTTTTTCTGCAGGAGAGGCCCTTCCTCTGTATGCCAACACTAAATCATTGGCACCAAAGGTGTCCTCACACCTGTTGATACTATTGTGCCAAAAGTACTCAAAGCAAATGAAAGGAGCAAATGGGTATGGCTGGCTGGTAGGTGCTGCTGATTGCCAAAAAGACAGGTTGTATTGCAGCTGGTGAATGAAAAACTCATTAAGACCACTTGGAGTGTCAGTAAATACAACGAGCAACATGAGAGCACAACCTGCAGTTGCACTGTGTGCCGACAATCAATCTATTGTCAAGCCAGCAGAAGCATGGCCTCCAATGAACCAAAAGAGACTAATACAGCAGAATGCAGGCACATCCCGTGGACATGCCCTCAAAAACTGAAAACTAGATGAAGATGGATAGCCATGAATGGCAGAGATCACAGAACCAGGAAAGATCGCTGAGACATAACACCAAGTTTTCATTTTGAGTTGCAAACATTTTCATTCTGAGTCGCAAGAGAATTTCCAGAATTTATAAAATACTCCATACTATACTTATTACTTGTAAAAAAGAGTACAAGTAGACACTGGGGGTGGCACTAAAGCTGAATTGGTATTTGCTAGACTGCATTTTAAGAAAAAACTGCTTTTAAACCCAAATATAACCCAGTTATAGTTATTTGGCTATAAGTGGCATTAAAAAAACAACACAAAAAAACTTACAAGTTTAATTTTGCAGTTCTAAATCCCCACAGAATGTTCAGTGTTCATTCTGTTCTGAATAACAATGTATTTGAGAAAAGAGATCTAAACTTCTGAATATTGATTAAGTGAAATAATTTCTGCCTCTTCTTCCTCTAAGGAGCTCAGAGGAGCACACATGATTCTTCCCATTGTAGCCTCACAACAACCCTATGAATTGGGTTAGGTTGACTGAGAGAGGGATTGACTTAAAGTCATCGCATGAACTTCATAGGTGAGTGGAGATTTGAATACAGATCTCCCAGGTGATAGTCAGATGTCTTGCTATTTCCATATGTGGGGATTATCACATACAAGATTCTAATAGAGCAAGTCAGTCTAGTTTTCTTGTTTGGTGTTCACCGCCAATCAGGGGTGGCGGTGGAGAGTCTGCTCAGTCTAGGAATTTTTTTGTCCTGCCTAAAATATTTGACACAGCATGTCAAATATTTTGGACCTATATTCAGCTGTGATCGAAAAGCTTCAATTAGTCTTCTTCATGAAAAGACAAAACTGACAAAGTTGCTTGGAAAACATATTGCATAAGATCCACAAACTACCAAAACCAATGCTTTAATTAGAGGTTGTGTTATAGCAAGCTGTCTGACACCCCATTCTTCTCCCAGACACATCAGTAGAAACACTTGCAAAGCTTTTCTAGTATTTTGGGATTATTCTGATCTGGCATTTAGATTACCAGGAAATCTCTTCAGTACTCAAAAATGAACATATTAGTTACATAACATTGTCCTTTAAGTTTAAAATAGGCAAAAATTGATTGTCCTCAGAATGGAATGCAGCAACTTTCTAGAAACATGTATCTAGTGAAAAAGTAAATACAGACTTTGTTATTATTATTTTTGCCTTGGGAAAAAGGAGGCTGCCTCAAAAAAAAAAAAATTGCTCTTTCCCCCTAGACTTGTAAACAACTGAGAATTTTCCAGATAAGTGCTCTCTTGAGACCTACACAGCCATAACTAAGAGCCTACCTCATCCTCAGTGTCTTATTACCATATTTAAGGCTATACAAAAGCACCCTCATAATTATATAGAAATGAAACAAAGCCAGAAGGAGTAAACATTTTTAAAAATACTACAGATTAAAATTCCCTAATTCAATGAAAAGGAATGTTCAACGTTGTGAGAGCAGATAATGTTTCTGCTTGAAGATTTATCTGCTACAGATGTTGCTGTTGCTACCCCATTTCCGTACAGGATGGTTAACAAACAGGTCCCTTTTACAAAGGGCTCACAATCTTATTTTTTTCCTATCAAAATTAGAGATGACTGGTCTCAATCCTCAACTAGAAATAGGAAAGGTCAATGATAGATCCACAGCTGCAGTATCTGGTTTCCATGGCTGAACCCCACAATGCACCATGCATGTCACACAGTGCTTGGTGAGATATCTAGAGGCCAGGATGCATCATCCTGGCCTCTGGAGCTCCACACTGTGCCATGCAGCACAGATAGTCTGGGAACTCAGTCTGCACTCATCTCAGCGATCGCCTGGGGGCGGGAAGTGAATTGGACCAGAATCCCCACCACCACCACCACTCAGTCTGTCCATTCATGTGAATATGCCCTCTGTGGTTCTCCTGCTTTCTGAATCCATCTGCTGTCACTTTGCAGTCCAGAAACAGTTGCCTTGAAATAGCAAGCCTTTCAAGGATGAGAAAGTTGCAGTCTTTATTTGGATAAGACATGGAGAGGGAGGATTGTGTTGGTGCTAGGACCCTGGCAGCATCAGCTCTCAGCTGCAATGTCTCATAGTAACCACTGGGAGGTTTTAGCATCATTGATAAAAGTGCTAGACTCCTCCCCTCTTTGTTCTTCTAGTGTTAGTCTCCATTTTGTCTCTCCAGATATGGCTGTTTGTTTTGGACTCTCTCCTCAGCTACGAGCTACACCTGAATTTAAGCTGCAGGCTTTTTCACATTTGTTTGTAACTTATTCTTTAAATAAATCCTTGTAGTTCTTCAATACTAAAGAACTGTCTTTGCTGCTTCTCACCAAACTGGTTTTGCTGTGCTATTTGGGAAATGAACTGTCATTCTTCCCCTACAGATTGAAGAACTATCTCTTTCCCTAACATCATTTCTAGGGCTTCTAAGAATGCACATGTGTGATAGACTGGTGGGAAATGGAAGCCAAGGAAGAGCATGGAGTATGGAAATAAGGGATGAATTGCTGGATTGAAGTCAAAGGAAAATCCATGGAAGTTGTATGTTTATTTCTGGTGTTTTAATACTCTCTCCTTTGTTGTAGAGTTTTTAGCATTTCCATCAGGGGACAAAAGAGGGACCAGCCTCTTTGGGTGATGTTTGAGTTTTAAGACAGGTAGAGATCACTTTTTCCCAAAAGTAAAGGGCCATTTGCTCTGGAATCCTTGCTCTTTAATCCTAAATGTGTGAACAGGCTGCAGTTGTTAATGATGAAAGAAAGACATTCTGGTCATGTTTAGGTATTATTTTTTAAAGTTCTACACATATTGCAAGGCTCAGCATGCAACAAATTCTGAGTCAGGGCATATTCTAAATCTGCTTTCCAACCCTATCCAAACCATCACCTCCCTGGGCACTAAACTGGGGGTGAACAGATTTATTAGTGAGTTCTCTGCATATCAGAGATCATTCCCACCTTTCCAATTTTAGCTGTTGTAGTTTATCTCTGCATTGCTGCTGTGCAACATTTATAGTACCTTTTCTTTAGAATTATAATAGCTACAGAATGATACTCTTTCTCTACCTACTGAGTATGTAATTGATGCAGTTATGGGATTGATACTGAAATAGGAGTGTTAGGGGAAAATCATTGTGTAGAATACTATCTGCATGCTTTCCCTTAAATCTCTACAAAGGCTAGAGATCAAGAATAAAAATCCATATAAAGTTAAATGCATCACTCACCCTGATCTTATGAAATGTTCTCGGCACTTACTGAAAACAGGAGTGGGGTCTACCCCCAACAATGATGCACTTGGTTGCCCCCTGGCCATGATCACTGCTAACAAGGCATTCTGCATCCAGAGAAAGGGTCAGTAACTACGTAACCCACACCACGTTAAATTATTTGTTGCTGTTGTTTGTGTTTATATAAATTATCAAAGTGAAATAAAATGAAAAAAGCGTTCCCTGTTCCAAAGAGGCTTACATCCTAAAAAAAAAAGAGAGACAAAGAAGAGACAGTCACTGGAGAGACACTTACTGGGTTGAATAGGGACTGTTGCTCTCTCCCTGCTAAATATAAGAGAACCATCAATCTGAAAGGTGCTTCGTTGCCTAGTTGGCATTAGCCAGAGTTCCCCTCGCACTGCGTGTTTGAATATGTGTTTATTATTCCTTTCTCAGGAACACCAGATGTGAAGTCACCAGGAGTGTTCCCAGATGGTGACTTTACTTTGATTAACCATGGAAGGGCAAGTGTGCATTCACATATCGTCCAGCTTTAAGTCAAAGTCCCTGAGAGCTATCAGGGAGCACTCCATACACAATTTGGGTTTTCCATTGCTCATTGGAGCTTAGCCAGGTCTATGTATGGGGTTTTAAAAATCCACTTTTTGCATCGGTTTTTTAGGCAAATTCGAAATATCGGAAACTCGCAGTACTTCACCCTTCTTAATCTCATGGTAAAGCCTGCTGTCTGGGAAAGCTCCAAGGGTCAGCAAGTGTGATCCTGATCCCCAAGTTCTGTAAATTCAGGGACAGTGAAATGTATACAATAAATACGGCCAATAATATACCAAAGGATATTGGTATATGAGAATCTATGAGGAATTAAAAAATTTTTAAAATTCACCAATAATAGGAGGAGTGTCTGATTGCCCTGGGGTTTCGTGGGTGGTAGGCATTCCTGGGTGCCTACCACCCACCCCACTTTTGTGCCCCTAGTTGCTCCACAATAGGGGATAATGGGCTGGTCCTAGTCCCTATTATACCCTATGAGAAAAAAATAAAAATAAATTTCAAAAATTAATAAAAAAATTGTACAAGTATCCGATGGCCTGGGGGTTGGGTGTTAGGTACCCATAGATGCCAGCTACCACCCCACCCACTTTGGGAGGTTCAAACCAGTTCAAACAGGTTCAAACCAGTTCAAATCTAACCCCCCCAGTTTGGTTCAAATTCGAACCTGCAGCTCGAACCTGATGGCTGGTTCGGTTTGAATTCGAACCATCGAATTCGAACCGTTTGCACATCTCTAGTTTATTCTTCAGGATCTTGCTAGTTCTGTTGTGCTGCTGCCATGCGCTGTATTGGATATTAGGGATGTGCAAAAGATTTCGGGCACAGAACGATCTGTGCCCGAAACCAACAATTTCGGGTGATTCGGGGCTGAACCGAATCACCCCCGATGTCCCCTGATATTTTTCGGGCACGAGCCGAATCACCTGAATTTCGGGCCCGAAAAATTCGGGTGATTTGGTTCATGTTGATTTTTGGTGATTTTTTGAAGTTTTAGTGACTTTGGGGCAGTTCGGGGGCATAGCATGGGATCTGGGCAAAAGGAGTGGGGTGGGGTGGTAGTGCCTAATGGGTGCAGGCTACCACCCCAATTTCAGGGGGATTGGGCAAAGGGCTGATCTTTGGTAAATTTCTGAAATTTTCATGTCTTTGGGGCAGATTGGGGCAGAAAGTGGGGCCTGGGGCAGAATAGTGGGGTGGGGTGGTAGTGCCTAATGGGTGGAGGCTACCACCCCAATTTCAGGGGGATTGGGCAGAGGGCTGATTTTTTGAGAATTTTTGAAGTTTTAGTGACTTTGGGGCAGATTGGGGGCAGAAAGTGGATCTGAAAGTTTTTTCTGAGGTGTGAATTCTCATTGTATCATAGCAAATGAGATTTTTTTTCAATTAAACAACTCTCACGACCCCACTTTCACTTTTTCACACCTCAATTACTATGAATAATATGAGGAAGTAATCAATTTAGCACACTTCACCTTATGAAGACAAACCTCATAAAAATAAATTCACCAAAATTCACCCCTCTGCCCAATCACTCTTAAATTGGGGATGGGTGGTAGCCTCCACCCATTAGGCACTATCTACCAGCCCACCCCACTCCTTTGGGGCAGATCCACTTTCTGCCATGAGTAGGTGTGGCGCGAAGGTACGGCATGGCTACTCACGATCGCAAAAAGCAGGTTTGCAGGAGCTCTCGCTCTGCAAACCTGCTTTTTGCCAGGGGTTCTCGAGTGGGTTAGCCGCTCCAGAATCACCGGGCTTGGCTGCGAGCCCGGTGGTTCTGACGACCAACAAAAATTGGGCTAGCCTCTGCTAGCCCGATTTTTGTTGGTTGTGAGATAACCCCAATGTGTTGTTTTAAATTCTGATTTTGTTTGATATTTGTTGGTATACTTTTAAAGTAGGAAAAAGGAGAAACAAAAGCCATGGAACATGGAATGTTATGAGAATATGGCTTTCCCAAGGAACTAAATTGTCTGTTTCTATTTTCAGGTCTATAGGTTTATCTCCAGTACAATAAAATCAGGAGAAGCAGCATATCAGGCAAGGTTAGCACAAATAAATGCATTATCGCTTGTAGATCTATAACGGTACTGTGAACATGAGAACTGGAGAGGAAAAGAAAGCAAGAGGGAGTCTGGAAGGAGACAAAGTGTCAAAAGATGCATGAAACTGAATGTGATGAGCCAGTGATGAAAAAAGAGGCAAATCAGTAGATGGTATTGCTAAAGGGCATAAGGCCACAGTATGGCTGGTAGCCAGCTAACGTCTTCAGTTTACAGACTATGTGATATGGCAGTTCTGACAACTGCCAGGCTTGGTTCCATTAATGATGATAATGTCTTATGGCCATAGTGACACACAATTAAAAGAGCTCATCTGTCAATTAAGGTTGTGACTTCAGCAAGTAAGCAGAGCATCTTCAACTCATACTGTCTGCTGTTCCTATCATTGTTTTTTGTAAAATCCCAGTAAGTTTAAACTCAAGTAAGCACTGACTATCTAAACTGCTGGTCAAAAACTCCATTTCTAAACAATTTTAATAGACTGAATATAATCCATACTAAAATTTTCTGGTATAGTGTCACTAGTGGAAAGTGGCACTATACCAGGAAACCTACACCAGTACTTATGAAGGACAAGATCAGAAGTACATGATCTCTCCAAGAATACTGGAAATGTGTGGCTCAGAACTCAACATTAGGCAGCTTTTGCCCACATACTTTACTGGCAGCCATTAAGCTAGAGGTTGTCTTATGAACAAAGCTATCCAGTCACTGCAGTGCAAATATGTGAAATGGAACAGGTAACTTGGCAACTGACATAGGCATTACTGGAAATGTATTTTCAGTGTACGTGCCCTATTATTTCATCAGTCTGAAGAAACACACTTTATTAATTATGACATTTAGATAATAGCTTTCCTTGTCATTTTAAAGCCTGTCCGAATCACATGCAAATCCTGGCATCTGAAAGATGTTTACATTTTGTTTTCGATAAAATTATGTCATTTCTAGTTTAATCTGCTCTTGGAAACATCTTAGGACATTGATTTTGGATGCAGTGTTATTAAGAAAACTTGATTTGCAAAGACATAGTGAACAAGGCAGCATTTGTGCAAATTCACAAAATGGAATTGTGATTACTGGAGTCCCATATTAATATTTATGATGCTAATTACAGGATTTGTTGTGGTTAGCCAAGGAACGGTCTAACAAAAACTGATTGTTTAAAAAAACAGTAAATGCAATAGGTAGGAACTTATTACTGCTATAAACTAAGACTGTGTTAATGCACACCACAATTACCTTAAAAGCATTAGATGATTTATCTGCTGAAGTATTAAGTGAAATTAAAAAGCTGAATGCATAAAAACAAAGGTAACACTACATGCTAATATATCACAAAGTTGAGCTACTAATTTCTACAGTTCCTTACAAAAATATTGTTGAAATTCTATATTATTCATAATCTTTAATGTAATGTGCTATGGACTTTTCTGTTGGAACCCTAACTGGCTAAGCAGCTGTGATGTCACAGAATGTTCACAAATATTCCAGTGATGAAGAGAATTAAGCTATCAGCAGCAGTATATTCAGTCTAGCTTCTGGGAAGAAAGCAAAAGCTGTCAGAGTTAGATTAGCCTGAATCATGGCACAAAGTTAAGTGGAGTGGGGGAGCACATAAGAATACATAGCCATACAGCCATAACTCCGTCACAACATACAACCATAATATTACATTTAAGTGTCAACTCATGTCTTTGATTGTCTTTAAAACTAAGCCTATAACTGCATAAGGTGTCATATTCAGAGACAACTGGTGTAACAGCAAGAAAAATAATAAAAAATAATGGAGGGTTAAAACTGCCAGTAGAGAGAAGGAAGTTGGAAGGAGCAAAAGATGCAGGCCTCTGGGGATGTGATATTAAAGGAGAGAACAGTCATACATACAATACTTTACAGAGCTTCTAGTACAGTATTTCAATAATGGTTCCCATGGGTGTGCCTTCGGCGCAACATTCAGGTTTCTCATATCTTGTCTAATCCACTCATTTTGTCTATCAGGTCTTGTCTAACCCACTAATCCAAAGACAGACATGATATTTCAGAAGAGACTTGAACTCAGTATTACCAGTTTATGTCATTAGGAAGAAGACAATATTGCTTACTTGTAACAAATCTATGGCTACTTAAGACTTCACAACACTACTTAAGTGCTGATGTCCGATGCTCCAGTGCTAGGGAAGTACCATCGGTATAACATCAGTGCTTCTGCAGGATATCTGCTGTGCTTCTGCAGGGTTCCAGACCAACGCTGCACTGGTACTTGCATGGGAGGGTGGGATTTTGATGACCTGCCCTTAAAACCCTTGGGGGCATATTTTTCAGTGGTACAGAGCACTTCCAAGAAGGCGGGGGGTTGTTAAAATTGCTCACCCACCCCCTGCTGCTACATAAGCAGTGGGGTTGAGTTAGCTGAATTCTTCAGAAACACTGGCGCTTCTCCCATAGCACCGGTGCAGCACTTCAGTTGTCTAGATGTCAGCCAGTGATTTCAATGGTCTCCATGCCAACAACAATACTAAACCACAGTTTGCTTACAGCTAAATTAATAACTCAGTTAAGCTCAAGTCCGTGTTTTAAACTGATTTAGTTCAGTTGGAGTCAACAACTAAAGGCTCATTTCAATTTGAAATTTATGAACTCCCAAAAGTTGGAAAGCCTCTGTTCGAACTCAGATCAGACAAGGCAGCACGGGAGGTGAGACAGTGAGGTAAGGCAGCTGAACCTATATAGCTGAACTGTATAGCTGAACTCTATAGCTGCTCCAGGGCTGTGGAATGCGCTCCCTGTGGAAATCTGTAATTTGAATTCTTTATTAGCCTTCAGGAGAGCCCTTAAAATGTATTTGTTTGGCCTGGCTTTCCAGGGTTTTTAAATTCTAACCCGATTTTGGGTCTTTTAATTACTGGAATTGTTTAATTGCTGTTTTAAAATGTTTTTAAATTGTTGATCGTTGTTATATTGTTTTTAACTTGTTTTAGCTTTTTATTGTTTTAGTGGTTTGTTTTAATTGTAAACCGCCCTGAGCCATTTTGGAAGGGCGGTATATAAATCAAATAAATAAATAAATAAATAAATAACCAGCCAAAAGGCAGTTGAAGATTGAAAGAGTCTATAGCTAGGAGCTTCACTTCTGCCTGGACTCATATGGCATCTCTCCTCCCAATGAAACTTGGTTTTCCCTTTCTTGGTCAAAAGCCCTCAGGGACATATTTTTGGGTGTGGTCATTTTAAAAAGCTGCTTCCCTGGTGCACTGGTGCTGTTAGCTGGGAAGTTCTATTAGGCTGCTGTCTCTCTGAACCAGTAGTACTTCCTTGCTGAGAATGTCAGCCACAATACATAGCAATCCTTCAGTATTTTTGTTTAATGACAGCTGTTGCTAAGCATGACATACAGGTGTTGAAGCGTTTGAAGGAAAAATATGTTGCTTGTTTTTAGTATATTCCCATCAAGGATCCTTTTCCTCCAGCATGATGCTTTTAAAAAGGATTTTTCAAGCAATTTTGAGAGTTTTACTTAGACAATGAGCCCTTTCTCATGATCTGTGATAAGGGCTTGGAGGTGAGGAGAGAAAGCCTTGAAAAGCTTACCTCCCCTGCAGATGATCCTCTCCTTGTTGGTGCATTAAGGGGAGTTCCTCAATGCAGGGCAGGAGGCTGCTGGTGGGTGATGCACAGAGTTTTGCAGAGTTGCACAGCACTGACACATGATCAGTTAGTTGAGGCTAATGGCAAGTTTGCGGTCTTAATCTGGGCTAACAGCCGGGGCTCCCTTGTGGGTTTGCAGCCGTGCCGCTGCTGGGAGCCACACAGCTCCTGGTGGTTCCCATGTGCAGGCAAAACCAAGCTGGGCTTCCCTAGCCCGGTTTTGCCTGCGCATGAGGACAGACTATAATTCAGCACAAAGTTAGAAGTGCAAAAGCCCATTGATTTAAGTAGCCAATATTCTGAACAATGCTGCACTTGTACAAGGAGCTTGTGCTAGCACAAGACTGTTTTACCAAGTCTGGAACTTGCATTCTAGACTCGTGGTGTGCCAAAAAGGGTGTGCAACCTATGACATGCCTCATATGTTTTGCAGGGAACCTTTGCATAAGAGTGCAAGAACACAACAGAGCAATTCTGAAAATCCTCTTGATTTAGCACAGTTACTCCATGGTTCTGCACTAGCACAAGCTTGCTCATTGCACAAGCACAGTGTTAGTCAAAATGCTGCCCAGTGACTGACATACTACACAATGTTATATATGTAGTGGAACATAATATTTGTGCAGCTGTGCAAATGCAGAATTTACACACACACACACGCATGTATGTATACATACACTGACAATGGTTTAACTGTCATGCAACTTCATTTGTTCAGTTTTCCCATTTGCACAACAGCACTCTTGTGCAACTGCACAAATGTTACGTTCCACCACATACATAACGTAACATTGTGCACTACTTCTGGCACTGTGTTTAAGTGTACTTGCTTCTGTGCTGCATTGTGGCCAAAATCTATGGTGTCTGATAGTGTTTCTCCAGTAGGAATATTCCGCTGCAAGGGTTCCATAACAGTAATAACCCTTCAGCAATGTTGGTATCTTGGAGAACAGATGAGTCCCAATCACACCCCGCCTTTATTTTCCTTCCTTTAAAAATAGCCCTTGGACTGCTTTTTATTTCTTACCTATCTGACACCACTCAATGAGGGGAAATGTCATAAGCGGGTGGCGGGGACTCTCCTTAAGCCCTATAAGCCTTTTATTTCTGAGGTGGAATGAAAAATAATAAATAGTATTTTTAATATACATAAAATACACTCCAGAGGGATACATCTGGGGTTGATGGGGGGGGGGGGGGGGGGAACCAGGATGATTAATTTGCATGTACAGCTGCCTTTGAGGCTGACAGTCATCTATTTGACAGGAAGAAGCAGCCTAATCTACCAAAGATGAATATTTCATAGAAAAACCCTGGCTTTTACTGACAAACAAAGGAAATAGGATGGTGGCAGGTCTGCCACTGGCCAACTGCTGTCAGAGCAAAAGAATTGCTATGAGTGACAATGATTTTAGAGCCCATAAATGGGAAATATGCTACACCAAAGATTTTCTGTTCCATGATTTTATGATTTTTCATTTCTTTGCTGCCAGCTTTAGGATGTTGCACACACACCATTGAAGAAAAGTAATCTGGAGAATGCATTAGGAGTTTAGTGACTGAAGAAACAAAGGGTCTTTACTGTCTGTCTGTCTGTATGTATGTATGTATGCCTGCCTGCATGCATGCATCTATATAGTATTTAGACATACTGTACAGTTCCGAAGAAATGTTTCCACCCACATTTCCCTAGCTGTAATTGGAGTACTGTACATTTATCATTCTAATTGTAATTAGAGAACAATTAGTGCTTTAACTGGTATCTTTCCATGATCCTTTCATGTGAACCATGATCCAGTGACAGAAAACTAGAGAAGCCCCTAGGTTCCATATAGTAGCATTCTGGGGATTACAGAGTTTTCAGACATTTGGCCTTAAATTAATGACTGCTGTGATCAGTATATTCAAACAGCCAGCGTGGTGTAGTGGTTAGAGTGCTGGACTAGGACTGGGACACCTGAGTACAAATCCCCATTCAGCCATGATACTTGCTGGGTAACTCTGGGCCAGTCACTTCTCTCTCAGCCTAACCTACCTCACAGGGTTGTTATGAAGAGAATTTTAAGTATGTAGTACACCACTCTGGGCTCCTTGGAGGAAGAGCGGGATAGAAATGTAACAACAACATATAATCATGACTATGGGTATATTTGAAGCTGCTGATAAGTAAAGAGACGTCATCAGAATAACTGGTTCTAGATCTGAAGTGGACCTTTTGATGATTGATGGTCTAAGAGCATCTGAGAAAGTATGCAAGGAATTGTGAGAATGATCTGTGCAGTCATTCACAAAGTATCAGAAAAAGCGCCTCCACCTCAGCTCCTTCTCCTTGCCCCAAGGCACCCAGAAGCTTGCTTTGAGGCAGGACAAGGTAATAGTGGAACAGCTGCAGGCGCTCTAAGCCCCAGCAGAGTATCTTTTTCCTACCAAAGTCCTGGAATGTGTGATAGGAAAATTATTTCCACATGCCATTCACAGCAAGAAGATGGCCTGGGAAACACAGAAAGGGAAACATACCTGGGGAAAATATAAAGAAATATGGCGGGGGGTGGGGGTGGTAGATCATGTAGCAACTATCTGGTAGAAAATACTACCAATGTGTCAGCAGGTCATGTTTGTTGACTCTCTTGTTCTCCTTTCAAGACCGAATTATCCATGTGTCCCTTCTGCTCACCATCTATTATATATATGTTGACGCTGTACATACAAGCAGCCCTACCTGGGCTTGCACAGTCCTACCCAGGTAGGGCTACTTGTGTGGAGTGCTGGTAGCCTGAGGTTTTCCCCTGGGCTATTACCATGGTAGAAGGGCACGAGTGCACCCAGTACCCAGGCTGCCTGCAGCCTGAGCAGCCACAGAGCCAGGTGTCTAGAGCTCCTGGCTTGTGGAGAAATTCCCCAATGCACAGCATTCCTTGCATTGAAGGATTTCTGATTTCCCTGGCCACATGACTCCTGGCAGCACAGCTCATGTGGACATGTGAGCTGCACAGCCAAAACAAGAACCAGGATCATCTGTGGGGAAGGTAGGGGCAATCCTGCCTCCCCCCCGCCCTCTCCGCCCTACTCACAGGTCATGTGAACAACCTTACTGACATGTGGGCTTTGTACCACATCTCTCTCTCTCTCTCTCTCTCTCTCTCTCTCTCTCTCTCTCTCCTCCCGCCCCCCATCAATTCATTTTTTAAAAAGTTACCCTTGAATCAGACCTGCAGCTGGGCTAGGAATTTTCCAGGCACCAACCAGAAAAAATATTTTTTTTCTGAAATTCTGATTTTTTTCTGAAACTGTTGACAGATGTGCTTTATATATTTGCATTTCAATCCAAATAATGCTGGCAACCCAGGAAGAAGAAATAAAGTGCATTTTGGGACAAAAAAATAACTAAATGTCTCACTTCATATATTTTCACTACTGGACCATTATATAGAAACCTGTCATGGAGTATATTTTAAATATCTTTACTCATATGATGAACTGCTTGCTACAAATATGTAGATGGAATGAAAAATATTGTGTAGGAGGGTTATCTAGCAAATATTTTCAAGAAGCGAATCACCTTCTGAAAAAGCCTAAAGCCAAATTAAGTGCAATATAGGGATGACTACAGATTTATGTGGCAGTTGCAAAGTATTGGGAAAGTGCCACCCATTTAAGCACACAAGGAAATTACATTCTTACAGAAACTAGGCATTAACCTTCAAACACTAAAATAAATGTAGTGGAAAACATTTTAATTTGCCTATTTTATTTTTATCTCCATACAATAGTATGAAGGTATTTAATGGTAGTGTTCAAGGAAAGGGTAGCAAACTAATAAATATCGGGGCTCAAGTCAATGGTTAATTAACGTCACATAAACAGATACTGATACCTAAGCAACCTTGTTTAATGTCACTTTTAAGAGAAAATGAGACAAACGCTTTTGGATATAAGCTGCCTTTTGAGCAAGTTCAAGGATCGTTAATGCTCACCTGTGAAAAAAAGAAGATACATTGTATTACTTGAGTAGGCAGGTCTGTTGGATAGGCTTCAATGTCTATTGGAGCTATAAATTCCACTACTTTATTATTTAAAAGGAACAATTTTGTCATACTGCCTTTAGTAAATGTAAACCTGGAATACTCTGAATCAAGCAATTGGCATGACTTTATTTAGTTAGACTTTTAACCTGCTTTCCATGAAGGCTTGGGGCAAATAGCAACATATGCCCAGTATAGTTTATAAAATAAAATATTCATTGAATATGTTGTAGAATTATCCCATTTCTTTTTTATTTACATTTTTATTATTTTATTATTATTATTTCTTAAAATAAAAGGATCACATCTATAGATCAGAAATGGCCAAAAACAAATGGTACTTGTGAAAACTCTTTGTGTTTTTTTAAAAAATGAACATTATGGTTGTAACTATTTATTTTTTTTGTTAGACCAATTAGACGGCTCAAGTTCTAAGGTTCTAATATAAAAGCATCCATAAAATATCTGAGGAAAAACCAGATGTTAAAGCTGCATTCCCAGAGAAAAACTAACCATGGCCACAAAAAGTCAGCCTAAAAAGCAAGTTGTGAGCATTCCTGAAGGAGACTCAGGAATAGCATATCTCTAAGACAGAGGCCACCTTTGGACATAGCATGAAACCTCATGTTGATGAAAAGAAAGATTGTGGTATCGAGTCGGTGTCGACTCCTGGCGACCACAGAGCCATGTGGTTTTCTTGGAAGAATACATGAGGGGTTTACCATTGCCATATCCCGCACAGTGTGAGATGATGCCTTTCAGCATCTTCCTATATCACTGCTGCCCAATATAGGTGTTTTCTATAGTCTGGGAAACATACCAGCGGGGAATCGAACTGACAGCCTCTTACTCCCTAGGCAAGTTGCTTCCCTGCTGCACCATTAGGTGGCTTTGGGTTGATGAATCCGAGGTTAATTCGGTTAAGGAATTGTCCCACAGGCACAGATGATCTGGCAAACTTCAACTTCGGGGCAGAGAAGCACCTCCCTCTTCCTGGTCTGCCAAGGCTGTTTCCCAGCAAGCCAAAGGCAGTGCACGTCGCCAGACTACAGGCAAGGAGCCAGGACATCGGTAAAGTGGCTACCATTAGGCACAATCTCTGAGAAGGTGTGCCCAGCACGATCATACCTTTTTGACCTTGATGGACACCTTCAACAGGGCAAAAATGTTTCTTACACCTTCATTACACCACTGCCTTTGCAGGAACTCTGCAGATACAGTCTTGCACAAACACAATTATGGAGAATGGGGGTGGCAAGGGGCACCAAGATGGCAATGGGGTCTTGGGGGATATATGCAGAGTGGCAACCAAGAACTTGGGGTTAGGGGTGGGTGGGTTGTTGGCTGGCTGGGTGGCATAAGGTATGCTGTACCAGAAAGAATTATCCAGTGACACAACTGCACAGCTGCTTCTGCAGCCCAGGGAGAATTTCATGCGAATCAATTGCAGGTGTGTGTTTTTCTGGGAGATATTACCTGCCTGGAAAAGTGGAGCCTCACAAAGCCATGTGGCCCCCACCTTTGTTCAGGAAGACTGATCTGTATTCTATGCATCCATACTTTAGAGAGGGTGGGCTATCTCTACACCTACTTCATGATGGCGGCAGTGGAAAATGCTGTGGTGGGAATTCCCCCCTCTTAGTGCTCCCAGTGCTGGAGTGTACCCCACTATTCAGTGGCAGCCTGAAGGCAGTGAGGGGGTGTCTTCCTAGGATGAATCTGCCTACCAGCCATGGTTATCAATAAATAGGCAGGAAAATAGTTATTGAATAATTCAAAGATCCCTTCATTCCCCTTGCAGTGGTCCTCTTTTAACCTCCCTGGGGAAAGATAACCTGTTTTCCCCAGTTGGGGAGGAAGGGACTTGGGCCCCCAGGAAGTATTGGGCCCCTCTCTTTCCACCTTAATTGTTCAAATATAGTCTGGATGCACTTTGCGATCACACATATGCCCGCTGGGGCCCTTATCTCCCATAAAATTCTGCTTGAGCTTGACAAAGGGGGAAAGGGTCTCGTGGCAAAGAAAGAGAATGAAGGGAGGATTGGGACCCTCGCTTCCCACTGTAACCATATAATGACAGACTGCAAGAGCTTTCACCACACCTGGTGCCACCTGTGTTCCTATTGAGTTCTGCTCCAGGTGCCAGCAGAAGGCCATTGATTGCCCATGTTCCCCAGTAATAGGGCATACCTTCTGTGGGTTCGAAGCCACCCCTTCCACACACCCCTATTTTATTTCCCAATAAGCTCCACAAAGCAGCCAACCTTTTCCCCATACGAAGTTCAACTCCACCCCCCGCTAATCCTTTTCAGCAACTCTGCTGATCCTGAGCAAGTTTATAGTTTAGAAGTCAATATTAATAAGAACGATTCCATTGACTTCATTGCAGTCAAGATGATCCCCAAGATTATTTAATGATCAGTATGACTGGCCCTGCAAGATCTGGATAAAACAGTGAAATCAGGAAGTGCTTGTACAACAAACAAAATTGTGCTATTGCAAGAAGATTGCATAGCTGCACATAGTAAAGTAAAGACAACTAGTTTTCCTGGTTGCCTCCAGCACTTCCACCAAGGTCAGCTGAGGATGCTGAACAATATTTTCTTCATACTTATCATAAGTGTGTGTGAGTGGCGGTGGGGGAGTTTGGAATCCTAAAATATGTTTCCCAGGAATCTTCACAGCCAATCTGATAAATGATATGGTATATAATTTAAGATGCCATCCCACAGCCAGTACAAGGAGAGATTTCTAAAGAAATGATTTTGTGTCATGCTGCAGTTATAAAAGGGGAAAAATAATTATTTTTGTGGCCCAAGTAACAAGCAGAACAAACAAAATCAATGTAACAAAGTTAATAATTTTGATTATGCTTCTCTTCTATTGAACTGTACTTTAGAATGAAAGCAGATGTGCCTTGATTAGACTTATAAATATAGAAAAGTATTGATCACTTAAATGAAACTGCTCGAAGTGCTCTCTGTAATAGACCAATATGTCTCTAGAAAGATGGAGGGCCTTGTTGTCTTGCCATGTACACCACAGGCTTCTGATGCTGACATCTCAATAAATACCAGATACTTATAGACTCTTCATGAACTATCAACAGATGGACTGATATTACATTGATGGCTATTTACAGAAATACACAGAATCATAATTTGATTCTAGTGCATAGACTAAACTGTGAGAACATGAAAGTGACAGAATGAACCAAGGGAAACTGAATTAAAGGCTAATCCTGAGGGATTCATACAAGGTCACAAATTTGCAAGCCTAGTCTCTCTCTCTCTCTTCTAATCTCTTCTATTTCCCTTTCCAACCATGACCGCCACAGAATTCATATATTGAAAAAACAACAAAAAAGATACCCCCCCTCTTCCTTTTCCTTTAAGGGCATGTGAATCTACATCCAGTCACACCCTCTAAATCTTAAAATCCTACCTCTTCTGACCTTCACCTTATGGATGCTCCTCTCAAAGATTTCTGAATGATGACCCTGACTTGTAACTCCCTTAGAAATTTCCACTGCATAGAATCATTTGCAAATAATGTTTATATCATAATTCTTTATTTTCCCATGATAAATTAAGTAACGTGTTTGCTTTCCTAAGAATACTATGAGGAATTTGTTGCAATAAAATGTGGTATTAGCAAAACTGCACTCTCTAATACTTGTGTAAGGTTGCCATTAAATTCAATAGTAGCTACATATTCATTCTGTGTTGGAATTTGACATTCAGCCCCTTAGGAAACATAACAGGAAAAGCAGATGCTCTGTCACAGTATTATATTGCTTGGAAGTTCCATTCGAAGCAGTATAAAGCTGTTCCTTCACTTTATAGCAAAGAGATGGCAGTGAACAGACTTTTGGCAATATTTTTGGACATTACCAAAAAATATGTGCAGATGTGCATTGCCTTCTGCTTATACCACACATGTTTATTACAAATAGCTGCTTATACTACAAACACAAAAATGCATCTTCATTATAGCCAGCAATAGAAAAAGATGCTTTCATTCTGATGTCAACACCCAGGCTGATATAAACTGCCTAACAGGACTTGTACCTGAGAAACTGTTCAGATGAGATTCTCCCAGCATATCAGCCCCTAATCTGCAGGGGCTGTGTATGACCAAGGCCTATTTCAGGTCAGCCAAAAGGCAATGACAGGCCTGTGTGATGGGCATCTATGACCACAATGCAGATTTCATATCAAACACAGAATCTGCAGCATGAGAACTTCACAGCTAACACAGAGTATGCTTTTGGCCCTTATGATTCCAGAGCTAAGTTGTTTGGCAACATGTTCAGGGTAGGGATGTGCAAACAGGTTCGGCCATTTGGGGTTGAACCAAACCATCCTCAGGCTTCTGCATGGCCTGGGTCACACAGAGGACAATTGCGCAGGTGCAGCAGCCTCCAGAATGGCCGCCGTGCCAGAGGGGAAAGGCTCGAATGGGCCAAAGAGCCAGCCAAATAGCTGGTGGCAGCACAAAGGGAGGCTGGTAGGGGGAGGGGAAACCTCCACAGAACCCCCACCACCACCACTGCCTCCAACAACTCCTCTGAAAGGGGTAAGTAAAATAAAAAACATATTTTTATGTAGAAAAAAATTGTTCGCCCATCCACCCCCCTGGACTGGACCGGACTGGTGGGGGGGATTCAAGGGGGTGCCGGACCTAACTGGCTGGTCCAGTTCAGGTCCGGACCAGACTTGAACTAAACAAGACCAGCCAGTTCCATGCACACCCCTAGTTCAGGGTGTCATGCGAGTAGAGGTAATCACACAAAAGAATATCTCTATGGAAGGGTGCTCTTACTTTGACAAAATGTTTTCAGTTTGTCAAATTTGTTCTTTTCTTGGTCCAACATTTGTCACCTTGGCTCAGATTAGGGGTTTGTGGGCCTTACCCCGGCTTGGCTTTGGGCCCAGCCGTGGTGATGCAAATAGCTTCTGCGAATGTGTGGAGGTAACAAAAATTGCCTCTGAGCATGCACAGAGGCCTGAACCAGACCGCATCTCGCCCAGCCAGTTATTTGTGAGGTCAGTGGGGGGCTTGGAGGAGCCCCTGCTGCTGCCCCACCACACACACCACTTCTTCGCCGCTTCTTCACTGCCTCCACCGCCTCCGCCACGGCCTCTTCTAAAGGTATGGAGGCCAATGGACATTGCTTTCTTTCACTATCCCCCACCCCACCTCCTGCCTTTACCTTTAGGATTAGAGATGCCCCCTTTACTTGTAAAGGGGAATGCTCAAGGATTCTCCTTTCAAGTGTACCTGAGCTGGTCTTTGAGCCAGTCTTTTGAACCGAGGGCTGGGTTGGTTCGAACTCGGGGGGGCTGGGCTGGTTCAAATTTGGACTGCCTGAACCGGGCCAGCTCGATGTCAAGCCCGGCTCAAAATGAGCCCGTCCGCACATGCCTTGGTCAGATTTTGAATATTTTAAGCAGAGAATATACACAGTTCAAAGTGCTACAACTTGAATAAAATTGTATGCAATATATGTATGTACTTGGCATGGGTAAACTGCATCTGTTCCATCAGGAAGCTGCCAAAGCAGAGGAAACCTGTCTTTCCACCCCCACCATACCCTTATGGAACACTATAGAATAATGGACTATTGGTGGTTCCTTATGGAACCACCATAGACCTTATGGACTATTGAATGAGACTAGGTTGCTTGTGGTGGGAGATTAAAACTGCAGTCCTATTCATATGTTATGCTGTACATATACTGTACATGTTTTTGTGTGAATTGCTGTACATGATGTACATTTTAAAAATAAACCTTGATGCAGGACTCCTGAAATAAGGGTACAGATTGGAAGTGTACTACTGTACAAGCGTTGGCTGCTATTAGGACTAAATTAATTTTCTGCTGAAATTAAGTAGCCTTTCAGAGTAACTCCTGAGTAGAGGTGTGTAGATCAATTTGCTAGTGAATCGATCTGCCACAGATTGGGGGTGATTCACTGATTCATTCATGAATCAAATGGAGAGAGAGAGGAAGGAGCATTCTTCCTTCAACCTCGATTACAGCGAGCGCGGCCATCAGATGACATGCTGCTGCCTTCAAACCTCAGGTAGGAGCAAAAAGACTGACTGCAAACTGAAGGCTGAAACTGGAGTTTGGGGAGGGAAACCTTGGGTCGCTTTTGAGACAGAAGTGCAGATCCATGCATTTGGATGACCATGACATCCAACCTCTGCCCCATTCAACTTCGGTTTCACATTACATGAGAAGGCAGCCAGAGAGAGACTGTAACAGCGCAGCACAGAAACGCTGAGGAGAGCAGAGAGACTGTGGTCTGGGCCTGCCTGCCTGCCTGGCCCAGCAGTAAACCGACAGACAGAGCACCTGCTTTGTCTCCCTTTTAAAAAAAATTAACCTTTTAATTGCAGTGCCTGCCAAGCTACTGCCAGCCAGTGACTTTAATAACTGGGGTGCTGTAGTCTCTCCCCCCGCCCTCCATTATTTTGAAATAGTAACAGAAGCCCAGTACTATGATATAAGGGGTATTATGTTTTGATAATTGTGTTATATGTTCTATTTCCTTGTTGTGCTGGTCATAGACTGTAATAAACCTTGAACTGAACTGAACAGAAGCCCAGTGGCTTAACTGGGTGCTCTTTGGCATTTACATTCCCTTGTTTGGTATTTGCTTTTCATTGCATGTAGCTAACCTTTAAAAACTGTGGTGCTATAATTCCACCCCCCCTAATTTTATTTAAACAAATTCTACAAGCAGCACTAGTGCCTTTAACTGGGTGCTGCTTGGAATTTTATTCCTTGTTTATTTGTTTTTCCTTAATAACTGGAGTGGTGATTTGTGTGCCCCCCCCCCTATTATTTTGCAGCCCTACTGCCACCGTTGCTGCTGCTATGTGCTGCCTGCCTGGGCCTGATGGGTTAATGGGGGGGGGGTGTTGGCTGATCTATGGTGCACAGCCTGCCAGGTTCCCTCTGTACTTTTTTCAGAGTTTTTAAAATTATTGTTTGGGTGGGTGCCTGACTGGTGCCCACCTGCCCTCCCTCTAGCTGTCAAGTACTGGTGTCTGCTTGGCCCAAGAGTGCCTCCAAGAGTGACACCTGGCAGACTCCAGATGAAAACACCACTGGAAGGCTTGGAAACCCCCAGCCAATGACACTAGATAGGTTAGGATCCACCACTCCCCCTGCACACACACTTTGTTCTGCTTGTTTGGAGAAGGGGGAGATTAGATGGCAGGACTGTAGGTGAGGAGGGATGGCTGAGAGAGAGACCACAATCCCCTTCCCTTCTTCACATTCTCTTCACTTGTATTTTCCCCAATTGTTGATCGTTCCCTTCTAAAAACAGCCCCCCCCCCCAATAAAGCCTACTGCTTTATTTTGGGGGGTTTAATTTTTCAACCTTCTCTGTGTACAGTGCACCGCCCACCCTGTGGTGGTGCAACCCTCCCCCTCCATCTGGGAATGAGGGGGATCAGGAGGAAGCCATTCCTGTTGTTCCTGGACCTTCTCAGACCTAGATGGAGAGCAGTGGTGGTGGTGGCCCCCAGAAGGAAGGAGCAGCCCCAGTATCATCACCACCAAAATGGTCCCAGACTGACAGCAACATGGTGTGGGTCCACTTTGTGTTCTGCCCTGGTGATCCACACCATGCTTCCTGGACCCACTGCAGGACATGGGCCAACAGGGGTCAGGACCTCAAGCATCTGGGAATGACAGGGATACTACAGCATCGATGGCAGCATCACCCAGGGTCCCTGCTCCTACTGGAGAACACCCTCTCACTCTGGGCGATTTGATTCATTGAACCAGCCAGCTGCGGCGGGCTAGTTCAATGAATCAATTCTTTTCCCCCCGATTCACTTTGCTAGATAATCGAATAGCAAAAAACAATCCGTGTACACCCTACTCCTGAGCAGAACTATTGAGTAACTTAGTCTGGATATCATTGGACATAATGTGTGAATTACTGCATAGAAATCTATACATGTGTACACTGTCCATGGAGTTTATGTGCACTGAACACAATGCATGAATAAGGCTTCTATTCCTTTTCAGCCCACCTCCTGTTTTCCATATGATTATTTCACTTGCATCTGAACATCCATGTAAATTTAAAATCAGAACCCTAATACACAAATCTATCTTTGGCACTATAAATTTGTACAGGAAAGAATCCAGAGTCCCGATTTTGTATCAAAGATTAAAGTACTACACCTCCAAAATATTCAGTTTCAAGGGTTCTTCAGCCTGAGGATGTGACTGAGTTTACTCATATATGTTCATCAGTAACATGGTAACTGCAGCATTTCAGACACAAGAGCTTTTATATCAGTCTAATTCAATGCTTTCAGTGGAGGTAATTCACATATTTAGTCATTGCATTATGAGTCATCATGGAATTGTGAGATGCATGCATATGGGACTCAGCCATCAGGTTTGTTCCCTGAGAGCTCACTATGTCTCCAGATTTCAAAGGAAAAGAAGACCAAAGAGCCCAGTCCTATACATGTTGAGCTTAATGGGGATTATATTTCTAGTAAGAGAACCTCAGTCTCCTTATCCCAAACTGGCTAGCAAATGCCCATTGGTTTAATGCTATTGTTTTCCCCGATTCCTCTTCAGTACTGTAAGTAGAGGCACATCTAAGGAAAACAGCGCCTAGGGCAAACACTGAAATTGTGCCCCCTGTCCAAACATCTGACACCCATCTTTCAGATAACTTCACCATAATATCAGCTCAAAAATACAAGTCAGGCTCATTAATCTTTTAATATTTCAAAAACTATTTAGCAGTGGACTTAGCCAGACCAAAAAATGCCGGAAAACTAGAAATGTTAGTATGCTGGGGCTCATGAAATACCCAAATACTATGTGGAGGTGTACTTGTAAAACTAAACAGAAGTGCCTGTCCGATTCTCTACTGTGCATTCTAGCATCACCATTACATAAGTTTTAAAAATAAATGGAGAATTTGACTTTTCCCAGATACAGATACTCTGTAAATAATTAAAGGATATGCAGAGTAAATTGTGTCACTGCTTGGAATATATTCTAGTCTTTCAGAAAGACAGTTAAAATGAGAGAAAGAGAGCAAGAAACTCCCAGTGGGCCTTAATAGTAAGGATTTCACACTGATTCAAAGACACACTCACCATTAATAGCCATATTAGCAAGACATCACATTTAACTCACTTATCACAAGAAGCAAAGTAAGAGCAAATGAATAAAATCCTAGCTCATAAGCTTCAGCTCAGTATTCACAAGCCCTGATTCTCTGTACATAGTGTCAATCTGAATATGTGTACAGTGTCTTATATTATATTAATTTAAAAAAAAAAGTTTTACGTGTAGCCCCTTTGGGGGGCTTCCTAAAGGGTCTGCAAAGCCCCCCCCCCCCCGCTGGTCTCTCAGGGACCATTTGAGCATGTGCGGTGGCCATTTAAAAAAAAATCTTATTTTTTAAAAATTGCCTCTGTAAACAAAATGGCCACCACGCAAGCTCAAATGGCCTCTGCAAGGCCGGGCATGACCTAGGGCCTCAGAGAGGCCATTTGAGCATGTGTGGTGGCCATTTTGTTTTTGGCAGCCATTTAATTTTTTTTTAATTTACAAAATGGCGCCCCCCTTCAAGTGGCACCTGGGGCACATGCCCTGCCTGCCTCACCCTAGATATGCCCCGACTGTAAGTGTTAAGAAGTGAGTTGGCATAGCATTGTGGCTATGTGACTGAAGCACATTCTCACCAGAACAATGGCAGTTAAAGAGAACTATGATCAGAGAGCTCTGCACATTCCCACAGAGCATGTTGTGAGAGCACAAAATTTCTGGGAAATCTTGGTTAATTCATTGTGGCTGACCAGCTTTTAACCGGGACAGTTAACCGGGACAGATAAGTAGGATCTACAGCAATTTAATCGAGATTGCCTGGGAATTCATGTTTCATGGGAGCATATGGGGCTTGCCAATTGTGATTAACTCTTTAATGACAGTCATTCTGGTTGTGAAAATGCAGCCTGACTTGCACATCAGGATTCATCTAGTCCAAATCTCAAATCTGTCATGAACTCACTAAGAGAAACAGCAGTAATAAGAGCACTAGTTTTTTTTACTGAATGCTACAGATATTTACTTGCTTTAGATATTAACTTGGATTAATGCATTTCCTAAAGAACCTTTCAGTAATGAATTAATGGCTGTTTCTCTTCATATATGTAATACTTTTTATATTTGGGATTCATAGTAATGGAAGTTTATTTGTTATGCAGATCACTGATGTTCCAGCTCCCATACAAAGATTCTGTCATATCGCCATCCATGGGACTTACGCTCAAGGTAAAATGTAAAAAATGACCTTTCAAGTTATGCCAGATGGAGATGCTGGACATTATGTCTCAGTGGGTTATCCTCCAGCATTAAATCATTTAAGAAGCTGTAGCTGGTTACATTGTACTTGTCACATACTGTAGAGAAGCTTGAACACACTGCAAAAAATCAATCTAAAAAAGCCGAGCTCAAATCAAATGTAATAAGGGTTTTTGAAGAAAGAAAATAGAGAAGCATTTCATTTTAATTCTTGTTTCACATTTGTTGCCTGCAAACGTTACCCACAACAGGATTAATCTAACAAAGAGGGATGGAAACCATACTACACCTATCTGCTGATAAAATATGGGCCAATTCTTTTTACAATTACAGCAGCTGCATTTATAGAACAAGTGGTTTTCGAAAAGGGCTCATTTCAGTTCAAGGTCTTGCATGCACAGGGGGGAAGAAATAATGGTCACTGGATTTCTTATGTTGTTCATATTGCCTGTTCCATCCGTTGTTTCTTTTGTCTCCCTCTATACAACTTCTGTGCTGAACTGTCTGGCAGTGATCCACTCCTCCATTCTTCCCTGAGCAAGAACCAAACTTATTCTTATTCTAATGAGATTTCCATCCAAGTTACTACATGGGGGGAAAGAATCCCAGAGTATTCTTTTTCCTAAAAAGGAAACCAAAGGTGGTGGATTTAGCAGCACCTGCTGTGAGCAGAGGATTTATGAGCACTGGCTGTTTTACTTCTGGTAAATTGATGGGAACAGTCTATCTTGGCTGGTTCAAGTCTGTCTATCTAAGATTATGTCAAAGAAAAAGTCTCTCCCTTTGAATTGTCACTTTAATGTGAAATGGAGTGGAGTACCTATCTAAGATTGCCCCTGCTAACTGAATAAAAGAGGCACCTTTTTGAAGTGGTGATTTTCTTTTTTTTAGTAGGGAAAGAGCAACTGGCCCTATCTGTCCCCAGGACAGCATCCCTCCAATGGTTGTTGCTGGTGTCTATCTTCGGTTTCTTTTTTAGATTGTGAGCCCTTTGGGGACAAGGGGACATTTTATTTATTTATTTATATCTAAGTAAACCTCTTTGAGAACTTTTGTTGAAAAGCATTATATAAATATTTATCATACTCATATTGGTATAGTCTTCCCCATTAAATATGTGTGGCCTCAGCAATACAACTTCCAAGGTATTTTCCCCACAAGTGAAAAATTTATCTTCTAATACTCTTTACAATGGTTGCCATTTTAACTGTATTTTATCCTGACAAATATTGCCAGCATGTTTCCTTACTCAATCAAACCTATTATTAACCATTTCTCCTAATGGTTTGTGACAGGTTACTTAATTGCACTTTCATTTAAAAAAATAGAAAGTTGATGTCCAAGTCAGCATTTTTAATTAACACAGCTGACCTTTTAGATAGTTCCTTCAAAATTCAGAATGTCTGCTAATTATCTGAAAGGTTATCAGGAACTTTTGTATAATGAATCTGGACCTTTGGCTTCTTTCAATGTTTAAATATTGCAAAGATAAGCTGCTGGCAAGCACTGGGCCATAGTGCCACAGGAAAAGTACCATTTACCCAAAAGGCTGGTCCATAAATCACAAAAGCAAATTAAAAAAACAGACAATGGGATCTCTATTAAGATTAAGTGGATGACATTTTCATATGATTACTAACATTTGACAGCCTTTTAATGTCAATAATAGCCAATTTACACATACAATAGATGTAAAATCTTTGCTCTTCAAAACCATGATATCCTTCTGGCCAAACTGGTTAGATTAGGGTATTGGAGACACTGAAGCTATCCCCACGACTAGGAGAGATCAGGCTAAGGGAGCCTAGCCCAATTTCTCCTGTTCGTCTGCTGCCACGGAGCCACACGGCTCCAGGCAGCAAACTACCAAAATTACCCCTCCCCTTAAACAACGTTAGCAGAGCGAGCCCTCTGCTAACCCTGCTTAGTTGATCATGTGCTGCTGTGGTGCGGGTCCGTGCCACAGCAACACAGGAGGAGACCCCCACCAGGAGGCTAAAACAAGCCTCCCAGCCCCAGGGGTCTCTCCAGAATGCTCCGTGCACTTACGTGGGGCATCCTGGAATTTATTTATTTATTTATTTTTACATTTTATATCCTGCTCTTCCTCCAAGGAGCCCAGAGTGGTGTACTACATACTACATACTGTTGTGATTTCTCCTCACAACAGCCCTGTGAAGTATTTTAGGCTGAGAGAGAAGTGACTGGCCCAGAGTCACCCAACTTCTGGGGGCTGGCTGCCCCCTGATCCCCACAGCCCCTGCTGGATCTGTGACGGAGCCTGAAATCATGTGGGCAGCCAATCCAGCCACCCAGGGATGGCTCCCTGCCCGTGTGTGGGGAGAGCGAGCTAAGCCCGCTCTCCCTGCACTAACCCTAATGGTGAAACATAGCCTCACTATGTTTCAGTGGTGAAAGTTCTACCTCAAGGGCTAGTTCCAGAAGAAAAGAGCTTCTCGCCCTGTGGCATCTATGATCTTGGGTATCACAAGTTTACATTGCGTCTAACATGCTTTTTTTTACATCTACAAAAAAACCCCGTTTAGTATGGTCATCTGGGGATGTGATGTAAGGTACCATCAGAATTCAGGGGAGGTGGTAGAAGTGCTAAACTGGTATCTGCAGTGAGTAATAGACTGGATGAATAAACTAAAGCTAAATCCTTACAAGATACAAGTATCTTGGCAGGCCCCCAACTTGTACCCATGAGAGCCTGTTCAGCATGGGAGTTCTAATAACTAGAACTAGGATAGAAGCTAGAATAGCTAGAACTGTTTTCTCAGGTTTTTTGCTACAAATATTTTAAACTGTTTTAATTGTTCTTAATTGTTTCATTTAATTAAATTTTAATTACACTGTGATTTTAACTGTTTTATATTTGCTGTATTTTTAAATATTATTATTTATTTGATAGCTGTGCACCACCTGGAGATCTATATGATAGGCAGTTTATAAATGTAACAAACGAATAAAATAATAAATAAATAAACTGTTAGGACTCCCATACTATGAACCTAGTCCACAACTCCCCATTAAGGGCCAGGTTCACAGTATGGGAGTTCTAACAGATCTAGCTCTGTCATTAGAGGCCCAAGTGGTGTCTATAACACAGTGTACTATTTATCAGCTGAGTCTCATGTATCAAATGATTCCCCCCCCATAGCTGCTCCTAGATACAGACAGGCTGATCATGGTTATCCATGGTGGCTTCGAATTCAACTAGTGCTCATAAAATGTGCTATATTGTTCTATCAGAATGTATCTTGCTGGTGCTTAAACACTTCACTGGTTCCCGATCAATTTCTGAATACAATTCAATGCTGGTACTTACCTTTAGAGCCTAGGCCTGGGCACCTGAATTACTGAGTACCGTCACATGAACTTGACCATACAGTACAGTAAGCAGGGGGTGGGGCAGGGGCACAAGGTGTGGCCCTTGAGGTACGTGGTCCAGGTTCTTTGAACCCATTTATGCAATGGTGGTTCTGCCCCTGCCCTATATGAAAGACTGTGGGCAGGCAAAGATGATGGATGCTCATTGTCTTCCCACAGTTCATTCATTCATTCATTCATTCATTCATTCATTCATTCTATAAACCAATTTCCCACATAAAATAGTGCCCAAAACCACATACAAACACAAAAAGCACAGCAATTGTTTTAATTTAAAGCAATTAAAATGTAATCATGTTTAGAAACACGTTTTCAAAGAGGGATTGTATACAACTTGATGCCATTCGAGGTAAGTCATTAATCCAGAGACTTCCTGAAATTAGGTTAGTAGACAAAATCAAATTCACTGCTGAATAACAATACAAGGAGAAAAACATATATGGAAATTATATAATTCACAACTGGCTTTGCCTCTGGATGTCTTGCTTGTCCCTCTTTTTCACTACTTCTGCTATTTAGGGGATCACCTTTTGATCCTTAGCATTCTTCTGTTCTTGATTCCAGGCACAGTTATGTTCCTATTTCTGTCTTCTCCTTGAAGAGTCTTCCTTTCACATGATCTGAAATTAATCCATCACTATTGGGGTCAGGCCGAGGACAAGTGGGGATGACCACTCAGAATATGCTAGAATGCTTGTGAGGTGTGAAGCTTCAATCCCCAGGATGTAACCTGCTTTGGCCTATATTATGATAACCACTGATAATAACCAGTTTTCAGTCATGTGAAGGACCTCTATATTTTTCAAAAGGCAGTAGAACTGTTAAGTATGAACTGCCACTCCTTAATATGGCAGAGTGCTATATGGCCATTGGTATGCTATTCCAGTAATGTGACCATTTTGATTGTGCTTCAGTTTAATAAAAACTGTTGCTAGATAAGTGCAAACAGAAACCCAAGGAAAGTTTAAAAAACCAATACTGGAGATACTGTAAAATCAAAAGCAGGAAGGATTGAACATTTACTTATAACATAAATGGGACCTCAAATGATACATTTTTAAAACTAAAGTATTTAATGCTATTCTGTCTTCAGGCTCTTTACACATCATTAATCCCTCTTGCCTCTAGTCAGTTCAAATCAAGTACCTCACATATTTTAGCTCAAGTTAAAAGTTTGCCTTGCTTCAAATAATGTACAAAACTGTAGAACAAGAAAAATTAAAACATTACATTTTGATACCACTGAAATTTAGGGGGGAATAAAGGGAACAAAGAGATCCAAATTCACTTTATCTTCACCCTCTTGTCATGCCAACATTCATGTTTTTCCATCTTTATATGTATCCAAAATACATAAAAATGGTCATGAGTGTTCTACAAATGGGTGATGATTCAGCTTCACAACTATTTTTTTTGAATACCATCCTGTCTTTCCAGTTAACCTTAAGTGACCAGAGATCAGAGATCAAACAATTTCAGCTTTGAGAAAAAATACTACTAATCTCAAAGCTGCTACTCCTTCCCCTTTACTGTTAGCAGGAAGTTAACTTAGATTTAGGGATGTGCATCTGTATCATGGCACAATCCCTTTAAAACTGAGGGCTTCCACAGCCCCTTTGTTACAAAGGAGAGCAGGTCCATTCCTGCTCCTCCTCTGCTTGCCGCCATTGCTGTACTTCTGTTGCTCCCCCCAGCTATCAGCACGCACTGGTGGTGCTCCCCCCCCAGTTGCACCCGCATGATGCCAGCACACCCATGCCTTCCGTGCATGCTTGGAAGCCATGTGTGTGCTGGCGCCACGTGGGGGCAGCTAGGAAGAGTGCTGCTGGTAAACACTGATGAGTACAGCAGCACTCTCCTCAGTTGGCCCCACATTGTGGCAGCCAGTTGAGTGCCAGCGCCATGTGAGGGCAGCTGGGGGAGAGGGCTGCCAATGTGAGCTAATAGCTGAAGGTATCACCATGAATATGGCAATGGTGGTGGGCAGAGGGGGAACAGGAATGGACCTGCTCTCTACTATGTGAAAAGGGCTGTGGAAAACTCAGTTTTAAAGGGATTGTGCCATGATTTGGATGCTGAATAGTGTTTCAAGCACATCCCTACATAGATTTAGAGAAAAAGCGGGGTCCAGCATGTCTTTTTAGATAGGCAGGTGAGAGAAGCTCCCCTATCCTGAAGTGCCTGTTCCGTAAAGAGTAGGAATGGGAGTTTGTTGCTTAAGGGTGGAGGGGTCTGGCAAAGTTGACAATTCTAGCAAACATCTCTGACTCCTTTGAAATGAATCTTTCCAAGGTCACAAAACTATTTCTCAAGAACATACTGGCATGACCATCTATCCTGGGACTGGGGAGGGCATCGGGGGGCGCGGGGGCAGGAGCATTCTTACCTTCCCCACACCATCAGCTGTTGATTTCCCTCTTGCCTTCCAGCCACATGATTGCAGCTTCAGCAAGCGGCACAGCCAGAGAGAAGCCAAGGGGAAGGATGCACAGCCTCCAGAAAGCCCACAATGCACTGCAGTGCTTGCACGCTGCGTTGAAGGCATTCTAGAGGCCTGGACACTTCTTCCCCCAGCCGTTTCTCCTGGGACACTTCGTCCCCTGGCCACTCCCAAATGGGGCTGCAGAGAGTCCATGCTGCCAAACGATGGGGTGGGGTGGGGTAAGAAGGCATGTGCCTCTTACGCCACACAAGGGGGGGCAGACCCAATGGGTAGACCATGTCTCTCTTGTATCAAAGACACTCCAGGTCACTGACAGCATGGGCAGGACCACCAAGGCAAAGCTCAAAGTGATCCCACACCATGCTGCCACTTGATTCTCCAGCACGTGGCTGCCTGGGTGGTCATGGGACTGATGGTGCCTTCTAGGGCACACCACCACCACTGCCCTCAGTGTGGGCCTCAGAAGGTACAGGAACAAGCATGATTACTTCCTCCTAGTCCTCCTCAGGCCCAGACTGGGTTTTCACACTCACAGGGGGCATTGAGGAGGATGGTGAGATGGGTCTGGCTAGACTGCCAACCAGCTCCATCTGCACTTCCTCCATGGCTGGCACAGGAAGAGCTTCTTACCTGACAAGGGAAGACCCCCCTGCTAATTCCTGCTCAACTACAGGTCCTGGTGTGGGCCCACCAGGTTCAGCAGGAGAACCTGTTCATGAGCAAGAAAGCAGGGGCAGTGGTGACTCAGGGAGTAAGCCCCTGTTGTCGCACCCCACCATGACCAGCATTACCCTTCCCTCTCCCTGTCACCTCTATTTCTAGTCCTGCCTCTAACCATCCCAGATACCTCTTTTGGGGTTGCTGTTTTTTTTAAAAAATGTAAGCCTTAACACCAAAAGTGGTCAGGGATTCAAGGCCTTTTATTTAGGGGGCCAAGGACTCAAGGAAAAAGTAGGGTGAGTGTCAGGGGAGGGGTGTGGTTGTTTAGAAGATGGGGTAGACTTCAGCTGTGTGTGACACACATACACACACTGCTATAAAACACAAGAGAAGGGTAATTATTTAGGGGGCCAAGGATTCAAGGAAAAAGTGGGGCAAGTGTCAGGGGAGGTGGAGGTGGAGGGGTATTTAGAAGATGGGGGTAGACTTCATCTCTGTGTTCCACACACACATAGTACTATACCACTGTGATGTGGGCACACACAAGCTGTGATACAGTAAAACACAAAAAGTGAAATGGGAAGGTTTTTATTTTGGAGGCCAATTTTTTGAAGCAATTAAAAAGTGGGATGAGTGCTACACAAACTCTCCTGACACATACCTAATTGTAGAACCCCCCCGAAACCCCTATCGAAGATTTTAAAAATTAAACCTATGAAAACAGTTAACAATACCGTGTGTGTGTGTGTGTGTGTGTGTGTGTGTGTGTGTGTGTGTGTGTGTGGTGTCTCTGTGTGTAAAAACAACCTGGGTACTCACCCACCGAAGTCTTCTCCCATGGTGTGGCATCTCAGTCTCAGTCTTTTCTTCTTGTACTGGTCTTCAGCTGGAATCTCCAGGAGTTGCTGCCTGCCAAGCACCCCACTGGCACCATTCAGCAGCTAGGAGGAGGGTAGTTGGCACCAAGGGGTGGGCAACCAACACCCAAACAATGATGAAATAAAATAAAAAGCTGGAAGCAACAAGTAAGCCAGCAAAGAGGATTTTTTAATGAAGTATCTTTAAAAAAAAATAAGATGTGGAGAAATGGCCACACAGAGGCTTCTTCTCTCCAGCAGTCACAGACCAGGTAGGCAGGCAGTGCTGCGGTGATTTTCAGCTCAGTTTAAAAAAAAAACATACAGAAGAAGAATCCTCTTTATTTCAAGCTCCTCCAGCAGGCAGAAGAATCCACTCCTGCAACACCTCATTTGAACAACAAGAAGCCAACCATGAAGCAAGGAGATCACCAGCCAGTCGGGAGTAAGTGCAAGGAAATCAACCAGAAAAGTTTTATGGAATGGCATTGGCAATAGCAATACAAAATGGCTACTCAAATTGTTGAATTGATTCTAGTTGAATCTGGGTTGATTTGATTCGACCTCAAATCTTGCCTTTGCCTTCAATGATTATTTGATATGAGGCCGAATCACTTGAATCGACCAGATTCAGCTCAAATTGATTCAACCCCAAATCGATTCGTACATCCCTATTAACCTGCTTTCATAACCTAAGCAGCAGCTCCACTCTTCTCCAAGCCATCCATCTTCAATATGTGAACAACAAGATGTGATTAGTGGCTGTAAGGATTACTAAGATAATGTATCAGAAGTGCTTTTAACATTTGAAAATTGGCAGTCTAAAAATATTATGAATACTTATAAGTATTGGTTTTCATAGGGCATGTAATGTGCTAAATAAGTGATATATCAGTGTTCCGTATAATCAGACTGACAAAACAGTGCTCACATGTCATGTTTGATTCAAAGGTAATGGATAAGGCCCAAGAGGAGTAGAAATAAAAAGAGAATTAAAAGAAGACCAGTGTGAGCCCCAATATACTTGCCTTCCTGCAGTCTGTTCTGCCAGCCACAATTGCGACTGAGATAATCTAAGAGAAGAGAATGTGAAGACCCCAGTAGGCTGGAATGAAACATGAGGGAGTAACAAAGTAGCAATAGAGCATGGAAAGAAAGATCTTGCCTGCTCATTCTTTCAACAGAAACATGATTTGAAGAAGCCAGAAGCTTTTCATTACATTAGCACCAGCTAGCCAACTCATACTGTATCTGCAGATCAAGCCACTGTCCCAGACCCAGCTACAGCAGCCAGTTCAGAAAGTGGGAAGCCCAGGGTTGAGCCCACTTGAATTATCATGAGCAGAGCTGGAGACAGGCAGGGTAAAATTTGCAACCAGGAAATGAAAGGTGATTTGATACAAGAGAGAAGTAGTAACATCAAGGTATGAGGGCCATTATGGAGAAGAACCTGGGCAGCCTGCCTTGCAGTTCTCAGACATGTGAAGGTTGTTTGGGGAAACGACTCTTGTAAGGATATAGTAGCACCCAAATTGGATCCATACCCTGGAGTTGAAAGATACAGTGGGATGATCAGCGCCCAATAATATTAAAGCAAAATGATTAAAACCACCTTAACACAGACATATTTGGATACCAACTATCCAGAGAACACACGATTTAGAAGTTTTGCAACCAGATCAGTTCTACCCTTAAAGACATACTCAATAAACTGCCTAAGTTATCAGACTTAAAACTTTTCATTTGACCAGGAGACCAATGGTAACAACTAGACATTTTCAAATAAATCCTCTTCCTATTAAATCATTCCACCGATACACCAAACTGCTCTTTCCCACTTTATTTCTCCTTTTACTAAGCTTACCATAATACACCCCTGCCCCTTATATGTAACTATTCCCCCTCCTGTGTCTATATTTTAAAAAATACATAGTGGGATCAAATAACTTATCATCCTTTTGTTTTCTGCAGCCACAGAGATGCTTCACTGTACCACCACAGTGGCACATCTAGGTGATTTTGGTGTCCAGACCACCTCCGCCATGAAGTCCCCCCAGCTGCACTTAGTTCCCCTACTGCCGCGAGGCCCAACTACAGCCACCACAAATTCCTTCACCGCTGCAAGGCCCTGCCATTGCCACCGCAAGCCCCCTCACCGCTGTTGCGAGGCCCTGCTGTGCCAAACCATGGCTTTTATGTAATTATAGCCACCATATGTGCAGCTGGGGGTGAGCCGAGCAGGCCTCTTGCCCCCGTCCATGGCCTTCAAGGACCAGGGGAGCTCCTGCCACCACCCTGCACCCTGCTCCACCACTGGGGGGGGTGAGGGGCTGAGCCGAGCAGGCTTCCCACCCCACACCTGTGGAGGTGGGCGGAGCGGCTGCAGTTTGGCATGGCGGGGGAGTGGTGGAGCAGGGTGCAGTGTGGTGGCAGGAGGCCCCCCAGGACCTTGAAGGCCATGGATCAGAGCCCCAAGGTCCGGGGCTAAAAGTGCCTCTGTACTATCAAGATGGAGATTGTACCAAGGGCAAAATGCCTTAATCCTTTTAAAAGGTTGTCATACGTTAATTACATCATTGTTTGGTATTCTGTCATTCTGGCAATTTCAATAAACTAAGTAAGCTTAAAAATTAAGTTCTTTTGTACAATTCTTTATTGGTATGTGAAAACAGCAGCACACACATAACACACCTAAACAGCTATTCATGGCTTAAGACTTGGTTTTGGTTGGTCCCTCAGGAGACCGACCTCACACACACAACCATTTACACAAGCTTCTGTGCAAGATAGAAAAAGTATTGACGCTTTTGAACTTTGGTGCTGGAGAAGACTTTTGAGGATACCACGGACAGCCAGGAAATCAAACAAATGGATCATAGAACAAATCAAACCAGATTGCCACTCAAGGCACAAATGACCAGGCTCAAACTATAATGCTTCGGACTCATGCGAACACCCAGCTCCCTTGAGAAGTCCATCAAGCTGGGAAAACTGGCAGGAAAGAGAAGAGGACGACCAGCAGCAAGGTGGATGGTCTTGATTATGACAGTAATGAATGCACCACTGAGAGACCTTAAAGGCCAAGTTGAAGACAGACCATCCTGGAGAGAATCTACCTATGGGGTTGCAAAAAGTCGACACTGACTTGACAGCACTTAATCAATCAATCAATCGATCAGTTCCAAATCCCACTGAGTTCAGTGGTACTGTGAGTTCCTGTAAAGGATGCTCAGGATTGTAGTCCAAAGTGCTAGGAAACTATGCTGTATAGAAGCACATATCCTGTTATGTACTGAATGCTATGCTACAGTAGCACGGCATTATTGCAATTATCACAGTAAAGTACTAGGAAACTGACTAGAAAAATGTCTGTTTTAAAACTCTTTGTGGTTATAAAAGTAATAAATAGCACCGCTTTGTATGCAACAAACCATAGCAAACTTATTTTAAGTGAAGCTAGTGAAAGGAGGACATGCCTTACTTACGGTATTAGCTAGCATATTAGCATTTGATACATTCCTCAAGGGATATCACCAGAAAAATTAATTCAAATCAGCTTGAACATGAACTCTTATCCAGTCACATGGATTGGAGGAGACTGACTAATATAAATAAGAGAATCATGCCTTGGGGAAAGTTCTGGAGGGCTGAGAGAGTGAACAACAAACTCTGGTATATTTCAGCCTTTGTAATAACATCAATATGAATTTCAAAAGGAGATTATTCATAAAAAGAATAGCAATATATTTCAGATGAAATGAAATACAGATGAATACTAAACACTTGTCTGAATTCAATACACTTTGGTAACTCCATATCTTAGCAGTGTCGGCTGAGTGAGAAATTGTCTGTGCATGTAAAATCTCCCCTTTTTTTCCCCCTCAAGGAAGGAAATGAGAAGAAAACACGGCAGCACAGCCATTGTCTTTATTTTTGTTTCCTGGTCTTCTAGATTCTAGAACCTTTATGCATCATGGACAGTGACAGTTAAGAAGTGTTTCACTGAGTGTGCACAACTGTAAATATATTTCAAACCTTTTTAGTTGCTTGAGGAATGTTGTCTATTTGAAATTACATTTAGTTGCTTGTAGAATGTAAATGAAAGCAAGGAATTAGTAATGGTCTATTTGATAGGTCTGTGGAGGCAAAGTTCTGCGAGAAACAGTGCATGCATCAGCTCTAAAGGATAGAGTCAAAATCACACTGTGTGTGTGTGTGTGTGTGTGTGTGTGTGTGTGTGTGTGTGTGTGTGTGTGTGTGGGCAGGGGGACCTTTGGACACAGCATGAAACCACAGGTTGTTGAAACTGAGGTTAATCCTTGAAACCTGGAATCATCCCACAGACAATCTTCCAAATCGGGTTGAGCAACCTCCAGTTTCAGGACAGAGGAGCCCCTTCCTCTTCCTGGTCCATCAAGGCTGAATCCCAGCAAGCTCCATAGCACTCATGTCACCAGACTGTGGGCAAGGTGTCAGCACATCAGCAGGGTGGCAGCCATTGGCCACTATCTTAAAAGGGGGCATGCCCAGTGCAGCCATGCCTTTTCAGCATGGACCGCCTCTGCATCCCATGGTATTGGAATGGAGAGGGGCACTATTTTTCTGTTACTCCAGGAAGAGATCATGATGACTTCTTAGGAGGGAATATGTTTATGAGGGCAGGCAAAGGATTCTGGGATTCTGGGGTCTGGTCCATTGTGACAAAGAATAATTTTGTGATGGCTGACCCAGTCAAAGCAGTCCAGGAACTGCGAACACTCTCCTGCCCTTGCCAGCTTGGGGTTAGCCCTCTCCTGAGAGGGCCAGTCCACTGGGGAGGACCAGAAGCATTGGGTCTCCATCAGTCTATGCCCTCATGAGTTAGGATATCCAGCTATAAGGGCCCTGCAGATGTAGGGCCCCCGGTATATTTGCTTAAAAATAGAACTCATACTCCGCTCCATGTGTCCTGCTATTTCCCTGTGTGCTCTGTCTTGCAAGATCATGGATGGCTCCTAGTACACATTCAAAATTCCTGGGCTGGGACTGGAGCTGCAGCGTGTGCATATTGGCTGCTGTGGGAAATCACAGGTAGGGGAGCCCCTATTTTCAGCTATCCCAGGCAAGCTGGGTGGCCATACAGGGCAAAAATCAACATGCATATGTACCAAGGGATGACCAGACTGCTTGAGTGAGCACTTTTACTCCCACTGTATACCAGTCACCGTGATCTGGAAAGGTGTTGGCATGGTACCCTTCCCTGGGGCTTGAGTGGATCTAGAAGTGGGGTGGCAACAGCCCTCCAGACTGGATGCGTGTCTCTATGGCCTGCCACTTTTATGAGAGAACAGTCCTTGGGAGAAGAGGTGTCTTCACAGGTTAGCTATCTAGGCTGGCATACCGCAAGACGGTTCTTCTCATGAGTTACGCCAGAGACTTCATGTTTGCACCCTAGGGGAAGCAGTTGGACCCCCTTTCCCAACTAATTTGTACAAAAAATGGAGCAGAGCAATTCCAGGGGTTGCCTTTCAACCCAAACCCTGGGTATCACTCCCCTGGAATAGATTATCTTTGTTGGGAAATAACAGGATTGAAGGGTTTGTGGTACCACTGGGACTCCATGTGCTTGTGCAAATACTTCTTCATCACTTGATATGTGGAGGCTTGCCCACAAAGTGCATGCCATATCATTCCATCCCCTTTTCCTGCAGATTTCCAAAGGCACATGAGACACAGTGGAGAGTGGGCATTTCACAACAGGGGCGGAGCCACCATTGAGCAGACGGGTTCAAAGAACCTGGGCCTCTGCCCCTCAGGGGCTGCACCTGGAGCCCCAGACACACACCCCACATCTGACATCAGACATGGGTGCGTGGTTACGGTTTCAGCTACATAATCTCGGGTCGCTTCTGTGATGAAATCATGATTTCATGCATTCGGATGGGCACAAAATGGAACCTCTGCCCCCTTCGCCTCTGGTTTGGCATTATGTGTGAAGGCAACCAGATACTTGCTTACAGTATGGCCTGTGAGTTTATTCAGAAGTAAAATCTCTTTTTCAATAAGGCTTATGTAACTGCATAGGATTGTGGCTTTTACATGTCTCACCTTCTCTTAGAACGAAAAGGAGGGGAAACCATCAAACTGGTTCCCCCATCAATCCAGTCCTCAGCAGTCCTGGCCACCTTGACATTTGTCATTTGCTCTAGCAAAAGTTTATCTCAAGGTGGCTGCTACTGGAGCAAACAGTAAAGTCCTTTTGAAAGGCAGCCATGACTTCCAGGAGAGCAATACAAAATGAGCTTCTCTTACTTTCCCTTCCCAGTCTTAGAGAGTGTGTAGTGGACAATGGTGACAATTCTATGCATAGTTACATGGAAGTAAGTCCTATTGAACTCAACAGAGTTAACTCTCTCAACCGTAAGTAAGGCATGTCCTCCCCGTACTCTCAAGCAAGTGTGCAGTGAGGGGAAATGTCCCTGAGCCCTCTGGTGGGTGACAGCTCACCCTTCACTCTACTGCCTCCCACCTCCCAGACTTACGGGCACATTATTTGCTCCTGACTGGAAGATGCATCAGCTTCAAGTAAGGTGGTATATATGTAGGGAGTAAGTATATATCTTAAAAGACATTTCTGAGCCAGGGGGATGTGTGTGTGTGTGTGTGTGTGTGTGTGTAAGTGTCTGTATGTGTGTGTGATGATATTTGCATAGGACAAAGAGAAAGCCAGGGTGTGTTGAGAATGTTTTGTTTTTCACCATGCCCTTACAGTTCTTCTGCAGAAAAGACATGGGGAAGGGAGGAAAAGAAGGCAGGGGTCCGTCCATCTTCACTTTTGTCCTATGGTCCAGTCCAGCAATGGTAGTTACCTGCTCCCTAGGTAAAGGATACAGCTGTAAGTATAATGTACAAGAGAAAGGAAGAAACATGGAAGAAAAGAGCCCTGCAGATGTTATGTGGTACCTGTGTTTGGATATCTTTATATAGGTTCATTTTAAAAGTGAACCTGGGTACAGATCCCTCAGGTGCATGGTTCACATAGGAAATACTGCAGTACCTGTACTCAATGTAACGTATGACTAACTGTGTTATTCTAACTGTGTACTCAACATAACTCTACAAATAACTACCTATGTACACCTTACACAGACAGTACAAGTGTTGAAAATAATGTGCAAATAGGACAAAGGTGGTGGAGAGAAAGCTGCAGAATTTACCAGCTATAACATTGACTGCTGTCCTCTAGTCAAAATCTCAGCCTAATAGATCATGAGATCTGTCATTAGTTTGTAAATGTTTCAATTAAAATTACTCTTCTCAAAGACTGTAAGTCAGATGAGTGAATAATGCATCATACAAACATTGTCATAAAAAATCAGGGTAACAAACTAAAATCAGGGTAATAACTGATTTTTACAATCAGTTACAAGAGAGTAACAGGGTAATAACTGATTTTTACAATCAGTTATTGTTACCTGACCCGTCTAGAATCTTGCTACTAGAGTGCCTAAGACAAAAACCCAATACAGCCATTATTATCTGTGTGAAGACTTGATCATCTGTGTGCCCTATCAAATGTTATGTTATCTGTCATGTATATAGGGGGAAATAGGAGTCTGCTGGCTAGCCATGGCCCAGTGCTTCCACATAACTGGCCACACTACCCCACACCAGCATTCTAAATCATGAGGAAACAGTATCCACTCATTCAGTGCTTACCCCTGAAGAGAGGGTTGAATGCAGGAATGCCTAGGGTGATGTTCTTCATTGCAAGGCCCAGGAGCCAGTGTTGACTCCCCTAAACCCAGAGTGATTCACTCTTTATTGGTGTGTGAAGCTGTATGGTGGAAAGCTCTGGCTGAAGCAGAATCCTCCGCACAGCCTGCCAGCACCATGTGATATTGACCGTTCCCACCATGCAGTACTGTACCTTGCCCAGTGTTAGTTGGGCTCCTTTAAGGAAAACAAGCCTTCTTGAGCCCCAGTGCCATTTTGGAAGATGCACATGGAGCGGGGAAAGGTAGTCCTTCCCACCAGTGCTTTTTCTATAGAGCTCTATGGGGAAAATTCTGGGACATTTCCCAGGGCCCTATATGCACTTCATAAAATGCTTCTAGGGCTCAGTAGAACTCAGTTCTCTTAAAGGGTCCCATCACTGGCTCTGAGAAAAGTGCAGCCCTGTGTGACGCAGGTAATGGCTCTCACATTGAAGGTATTTAGCCAAAATGGCCCCCTGCTTGGAAAATAGTGAAGATTGCTGGCCTAAGTGAGCCACCCCTGCATAGGGGTGTGGCTAGCCAGTGTGCTCCCATTTCCTGCCCCGCCTCCCACAAGTGTTGGCTGTCCTTCTAGACAAAAACACTTGTATAGGGCTTAGGTTTCAGAGCTTTAAAGACTCTGTAACATAAAAACAAAAACCATCCAGAGACGCAGGTTTTGGGTGGTATAGAAATATGCTAATTAATTAGATAGATAGATAGATGGCACAAATCTTGACTTGCACCACTGTCAGGCTCTGATGCCACCTTTAGTTCCAGGAGGTGTTCAGATTTGGACTGATATGTAAGTCAATATCTGTCCAGATACAAAAGTGTAAACATACTGAGATTCGCCTCTTCCTTGCAGACGCAGTTGGCTGCACATCCTGTAGACACGCCAAACATTTTATTCTTCTTCAATACACATGCATAATGACACTTTCAGACTCCATTATGGCAGCATGGCATTCCCAAAACACTTTAGTTGTGAATAGATGGGTTGGCTGTGAGCTGTCAGCCAGCATCTCTGGAATTCTCAACTGAGCCTGGCACTATTTGCCCCCTCAGCTAGGTCACCACTGCAGGTCTGAATGCAGCCATTTGTCTTCAGATTAAGAAAGATCACATGAAGGATAATGCCAAGAATAGTTCTAGTGAAGCAGAAGGAAATTCAACAAAACTGCTCCAAGCAAAGAAGTCAATGGAGCTGCAGATAGGAAAGGTATAGTACTATTCTGAGTGAAATCACTATATCACTCTGCTGAACAAATGACTACTTTGGCATGTGTGAGGCAAGCCTGAGGCCAGCTTGGTATGTCAATGAGAAATACTTAGGACTCCATCATCCTTTGGAAGCATAAGAGAAACTCATACTCACCACGAAGTTAGCTAAATCATCTGCTATGTACAAAATGGAGCCTCAAGGAGAAAGGGTGAAATGGATTTGGCCAAGTGATAAAATATTCACACTCTAACTCTTGCCTACTGAATTGATGGACAACACACATTCAAAATGCAAACTCAAAATTTAACCAGCTTGCTCATTTTACCAATGAGTAAATTTTCATCCCTTCGCTATCTATAGGCCCAGGCGGGAATTCAAGCCCAGGCTTAAATTACGGTACTAGCTTTTACAGAGCTCTCCCTCTAGGTTATATTTCTTGGTGGAAATCCAATGTTTCCTTGAAAGGAGAATGGATAAAGGAAGTGATAGTCAGGTGGTGCTGTTTGGACTGTGACTGCTGTACCTTTGCAAGCTCCAGCTGAAATCAATGAGAGTCATGTAAGAAGAATTTTGGAGAAATTTCATCTAAAGATGCTAGGAGTAAGGGGGAAAAAAGACAATACAGGATATCATGTAATTAATGCTGAGTATAGCAAATGGCAGTTGACATCCAGCATAGCATAATGCAGGTGGTTCCAATCCATCCACACTGAAGCAAACTCTCGGTGAAGCACTAGATCATGCACTTTTGTGCAAGAGCACAAATTCAAAGTGTGCTTCACTTCAGTGCAGCTGAATCGGCACCATGTGCATTATGCTGCATTGGATATTAGCCGGTATGCTTTGTGTAAAATAAAATATGGAACAGAATTAGATAAAAGAGAAACTGAATGGTGGCAGGGCAAAAGGGAGCAGTAATAAAAATATTAGTATTCTATATAGATTATAGAAGGTGTTGAAGGTCAGGGCATTTCCACAGAGATTTTTCTGCAGTGCTAATGAGCCTACGCTGGGGTTTTGCCACCTTTTTAAAGAATTCATCTGTTTAAGGCAGGCATTTCATCTCAGCTAGCTATGTAACTTTTGAATGGTCTTCTGCTTTTTCAGATCTCTCTTTGATTAATTTCAATTTTAATTGATTGCTTCTATTGATATGTGTTGATTTGATTGTTTGTTAGCTGCCTTGAAAACATCCTTGAAATATATTAAACTATTACACACACACACACACACACACACACACACACACACACCAAAAGCATAATCGAAGTCTCTTGTAATAGAGCAATCATCTGCTCATTTGAAGCGCTATTACAACATTGTGATCGGCATAACAAAAGGGGTGACTGATGGCATGTTGATATACATTTCATTTCTACCTCTTGTTTTTAAAGCGTTTCATTCCCCTAACATACTAACTAATTCAGATATTCTGTCTGCAGACTCAACGTCACACTTTACTTTATTTTAAACTTGTATAGGTTTTTGTGTGAATGACTGTACCTATTCATTCTAAAAGTTAACATGGCTACAGGTTCTTCAAATGCAGGGTACAGTTAGGAAGTCCATAGTTGTACCTGTGTCCAACATGCTGTAACTCAGAAGATGGGATAGATGTCTCTCTTCTGATGGGGTTGGACTTCTCCAGAAGGAACAAGTACACCACCTCAGAGTACTTCTAGACCCTAGCCTCTCTCTGGTACCTCAGCTGGAGGAAGTGTCTAGGAGTGCTTTCTTATAACTTCAACTGATACATCTGCTGTCACAATTTTTGGAAGACAGTGATCTAAAAACTGGTTCACATACTGGTATCTTCTAAGTTTGACTACTGCAGTGTGCTCTTCATAAGGCTACCTATGAATATAGTCCAGAAACTCCAGTTAGTGCAAAATTTAGCAACCAGGGTTGGTCTCCAGGATAACTCAAGACCACATTACTCCTGTCTTTAAAATGTTACACTTGGCTGTGGATATATTTCCAGACCAAAAAAAAATTTAAAATGCTTGTGATTACATTCAGAGCCCTAAATGGCTTGGGCCCATGATATTTTTAAAAACATCTTCTTCTGCACAAGCCCCACCACTTTTTAAGGTCTGGTATGCCTTGCATTGCCACCATCTCACCTTACATTGATTCAGGGCCAGGCCTTTTCTACAGCTCTCCATGAGCTCAGAAATACACTCCCCGCTAGAGTGAGATGTTTAACAGTTCTGGTGGCCTATAGGAAGACTCTAAAGACACGCTCTGTAGCCCCTTTGGGGGGCTTGCTGTAGGCCGCAGGGGGGTCCGTGAGGGTTCCCCCTTCCCCTGCTGGCCTCCCTCATCACTGGCATGGCCGGGAAAATGTAGTATTTTTGGCCCTTTCGGGGGTCTGTAAAGGTGAGCGGTGGCCTCTTTGGCCTCTGCCATGCTTGCACAAATGCCCTGCATGCGCCGCGGTGGCCAAAATGGCTGCCACTATGGGGGGAGGGAGAACCCTTGCAGAACCCCCTGCGGCCTACAGCAAGCCCCCCAAAGGGACTACAGGTATTTAACATTAATTTTAAAAAAATTTAAAAAAAATTGCAGACCCCCACCAGACCAGACCCGGTGGTTCAATGGGTGCCAGACTGAACTGGCCCAGTTCCGTTCGAGGCCAGTCCGTCCTCGAAACGAACCAGGCCAGACGGTTCTGTGCACACCCCTAATAGAAATGCAATAAATAATAATAGCAATAATGGTGGTGACCAATGTACTGCACCACATTTTGTCTGCCTTGTAATGGAATATATATTGTACATTGTTGCGCAGAAGCAACAATGAGTAAATGTGGGAAGTTGTGGTCATCAGCCATTGGAAGTACATGAAGCTCTTGCACAACTTCATGTATGTTCTGTTACAAGGCAGATGGAACGTTGTGCAATGTGTTAGAAAACAACAACTGGATGAATGTTTTTATAATGTTTATATAGTTAATATTTGCAATAACAATAACAAAGTTTTTTTAAAAAAATAAACAAATTATAAGTACTTGATGGTTATACCAAATGACATCTGTAGGTTCAAGATGTAGAGGGGCCATTCACACAATCAAAAACTGTGCTCTACTCAGATTTGGGAGCTGTGCGTGTTCCCATTTTTTGGTTGTGTGGAAGCAAGGTAAGAGGAAAACCTGGGTAAAAGTGATTGTGTGTAAGCAAGGTAGGAAGGCAACATAGGGAGCTTTACCTCCTACCTTGCTTCAACACAGTCTCATCTACCCAGGTTTTCCTCTCACCTTGCTTCAACACAAACAAAAATTGGGAGCACACAAAGCTCCTAAACCTAGACAGAACATAGTTTTGATTGTGTGAATGATCTCAGAGGCTGTATACATGAAATGAGCAGCCCAACCTAAGTGAGGGCAGCCCAGCCTGGGTTGGGCTGCTTGTGTGGAGCGCCAGGATTGCTCCCGATCCTGGCACTTCTGCCCCCACTATCTCAACTTTTTAATCCAATGTTTAGCTGAGTTTAAACAAACCTGTGGTTCATTTAACCTTGGCAGGTGATCATAAGGATGATTGCTTCTGGGTAAAAAAGGTTTTCTCCCGGCCCACCACCATTTCTGGCAGTGAGCAGGAGGGAAGGAGTAGCCACGCTGAGCACAGTGACTACTCTAATGAGAGCAGCTGCCCCACTCGTGTGGGAGACCCTGGGTTATGGGAGGGGAAGTCTTCCTGCTCCCGGTTCTGGGCTTTGCCACACCGCCGCCGCTCATGTGGGTGCATGATAAAGTGGAGGAACAGACAGCCACTGCTCATCTGCCAGGAAAAGCAAGCAAGATCCTGCCTTCCCCACATTCCTTCCGAGCAGCAGCCAGAGATCATGTGAATGACCTCATAATGTTTTGGAAGGAGGTATGATTTAAGAGTGAGAAACTCCACAATATATGTATTGTAGACAATTGTGTGTCATAGATGGTGGTTACATTGTGGCTAAATTTACTCGAAGCATGGCTAACTTGTCTTTTGACTATCAATAGGACTTCCTCAAATAAGTTTATTCAGCCAATGGCTACAATCCAATATAGAGGTATGTGTGCTGACATTATGACAATATGACAACTTGATATAATCAGTATAGTTCAGCTATCCATGATGGTGAATGATGGTGATGGTGGCACTAATGGACAGCTGTGCTGCAGCCAGCCAACAGATGGGTAAAAAGTGGAGTTGCAACACTTCCACTCTTTCCTCCTTGTGCACTCAGTTTGTAAAACTGAGGAAGAGGGCAACAGAGGAAAATGGAGGATATGCAGGAAAGCAGAGGAAAGAATAGGAGTGTTTTGTGATGCCACTGGTCAAGTGATGCAGCATCTGCCCATCACCAAAGTTGGGATGGAGGTCCACAGCAAGTGGCTGCAAGTTTCTGCCTGGGGCTAATTGTTCCAAGAGGGCAGGGGAGGCATTGGTAATTGGCTTCCCTACAATCCTAGCCCTGGATCTGGCTAGGCCAGGTATAACATACGCATTAAGTACAAATGTAATTGGAGTGAAATACTTAATGTGAAATACCTAATAGACATGAGCAGCTGCACATGTCTGCTGAATATAGACCACAAAGCTACAGTGGATCATCTTAGTTTTTGTTTTATTTTTAATAATAATCAATGTTGCACCCAGAACATTTATATGATTAGATTTTAATTAGCATAGGCAAGCATACCTGGTGGAGAACCATATGAAACTGTTTGACAAGGAAAGAAGCTGAATGTCACAGAAGTTTGACCTTCAAAATCTGGTGATTAGTATTGCAGGGAACAGTAAAAAAATATTCCACAGAACATGAACCTCTTTCATGAAGAGGCTATAAAACCTATTCTGTTCAGCATCAGAAGAAGCATTTACTGTAGCATAAATATTTTGATTAATTGTCTTTTTAAAACAAGAATGCATAAAATTAATCAAACATTTTCCTTACAGCATTAGAAATCATTCAGGATCTAATTTCAGTGCTTTGAGAGTGTTAATGGCCTATATGCTAGGCTCCCACTATACACACAATATGAATAATAGACATAACATTGTGTTCCCTGCTTTTACAAAATGTTTATTGACAGAGAACAGCCTTTCTATCTTTGGACATCTGTGATGTAATCCTCAATAGTCAAAACAGAGCCAGCTGAGGGCTCCTGTGCTGACCCACAACAAGGCAGGAAATTGAGGTTCACTCAGGGCATCAAACCAACATGCTTAACAAAGATTTGAAGTTGGCTTGCCAAACCAAGTGCTGCTTCCCCGAAGGTGTGCACTATGTCTGAATCCACACTATTCATGAAACTCCAGTTTGTTCCAGGTGAGCCAGCACCTTTTGCAATCAGGACCAATGGCTGCAAGGCCCCGGATGTAGTGAAGGCTTACAAGTCAAAGAGCAGCACAAGCCAGTCTGAGATAGCACCCACATCCTCACTGGGTTGTGTGGCCTCACAGGGGGCATACCTGTGGCTCAACTCAGCTTCTGTACTTCCAACAAACCATGATATGTGGTTGCAGCAGCACCAACTTCAAGTTCTCTCCATATCTCAAACTTGGGGAACCTCAGGAGAACCCAGCCTTAGTCCAAATGTCAGCCATGGACTATAATTTGGCAGTGTTAATAGTCATTCAGACCTGAACCTATAAGCAGAGGACAGGGTGGAGTCATTGGCAATATGACAAAATGTGGTTAATTGTTATGACTTGTCCCCTTAGCTAAGCAGGGTCTGCCCTGGTTGCATATGAAAGGGAGACTTGATGTGAGCACAGGAAGATCTTCCCCTCAGGGGATGGAGCCACTCTGAGAAGAGCAGAAGGTTTCAAATTCCCTCCCTGGCTTCTCCAAGATAGGGCTGAGAGAGATTCCTGCTTGCAACCTTGGAGGAGCCACTGCCAGTCTATGAAGACAATACTGCGCTAGATAGACCAATGGTCTGACTCAGTATATGGTAGCTTCCTGTGTTCCTATGTTCCTAAAATGCAATTCTAAAATGTTTTCCTATTCAAAAACTATTAAGCACCAGTGAATAATATCATTAAAGCCATACAAATAGAATTCCAACAATGCAAATGAAAACAAAAACAAACAGAAATTGTCTTATGACTTATGAACAAGAGTAAAGCAAAAATCAAACTAGCTCACCAACCCAAAAGAGTGCCACAGCTTTAGTGCAACTGTAGAGAAGGCCCAGCTTCAAGTCCATAACAATTTCCCCTTCAAAAGGAGTTATCTCAGAGCAGATGCTCCCTTGCTAACTTCAGAAGGGGTTGAAGACTATGTGGGACCTGTGTGTGTGTTTTAAGGCATACATGGTTCAGGCTAGGATCATGGCCAGTGTTGGTGAGGGTGGGGGCAGTACTCTCAGGCAGCTGCCAAAGACACAGAAGCTCAAGGAAGTCCATTGCTGATGCCTGTCCTGCCCATCAGGGTTTACTGAAACCAGTAAACAACCAGCAGTCACTGGCTGTGTGACACCTCATCCTCCCTCCTGTCCTCTCTCTATCCCCCTCTCCTCCTCCATTTTCAAAACTGATCAAGCAGAAGCAGCAATTTCAGCAACAGAACTAGTTGTCTGCCAGCTGCGTACAACACAGCTACCCATTGCTGCTACCACTGCCATCATAGTGGCACTGCTGACACAGTGCAATTGTAAAAGCCACCAATGGCTGCAACACTTGATCAGGATGTTGCCACCTGGACTGCAAAATTCTACACCAGATACAGCTGCTGAATCATCTTTAGTATCAGATATGAAATCATGTATACAAGTCAAACACTTATCTGAGTAAGGCTATTGATCCACTCTGACTAGCTATTGGACTGCACTGTCTAAGCTGTGTGTATGTCTCCTTAGGACTTTTCCCTGTGAGGACGTACTGTAGCTAAGTATCAAACCAAGAACCTCATTTATCCTCAGCCTGTCCCTTTCCACTGAGATATGGCATCATATAGAGGCCCTTAGGTACTGGACTGTATGGCTGAATCCATATGATTGTGTTAGAGGGAAGTAGAGGGGAAGTAGACCATGTCCATGGGAGATTACAAGAACTCCACACTGACAACACTACAGAAGCAATCGGATTGCATTTCATGATGATGTCAATGAGGCAAGTCAGAGCAAAATCAATGAATAAGTGAACATTTTCACAAGACCTTCTGAAAAATTGCTGGAAAGGGGTGGGGTTTTTTAGCACTGACAAAATTTTCACCAAAACGTTAAGTAGTTTTCACTCCATTCTTGTAAAGTAGCAACAAACTTACAGCAACAAACTCACAGCAACAAACTTCAAACAATAAATTCATTGTGGATAGCTATTTTTAAAGATACAATGGTTGTTCACATGCAGAAGCCAGTATAATACTGACAAAAATATGAATTTGTATTCTAACAACAGAGCTGGGAGGGAGAGGTTGAGGGAGTGCACTGAAATTGGAAGGTTAAGGTATTCCAGGACAAAGAGAGAGAGAGAGAGCACAGTAACCATTAACACAATTAAGGTTGGTTTTTCATTTCAAGATTAAAGCTGAATTTCAATGTGTTATTTGCATTTTCCTGACATGAATAATTATTGAAGAAACTAAATTTTCTAGAAGAAAAATCTATGATATTTTTATCGTCATGAACACAAATCATATTATATTACCTATATGTTTCATCCATTATTTAGAACAAATGCCAGATCATCTATTTTGAGCCTCTGGGCTGCCTCATTAAAATTAGAGTGTTATAAATTATTTGATATTGCTTTGGGAACATTTGCCCTCCCTTCTTGATTATTATATGATATCAAGTTTATTATTTTTGGTTTACACTGCATTCCCTCCTGTGTTCTCTTTCCCTTGACCTCTTATTTTCTGCTCTCCCTAAAACTAACTATGGCCCAAAAGTTCCACTTCCTGTATGAAATTAATTCCCTCTGGATATTTCAGCCTTCTGAAAGCAAATACTGAGATGATGAGGCAGTGGTGAGGTTAGATTTGGACTAAGTTCCTTGAAGAAAAGATAAATTCACTGTAGTCTATTTAACAAAGATAATCTCTCTTATTAATGGGTAACACTAACTGATAACCAACTATATACTTTTATAGACTGGGTATGAAGAAAACATATAGTCCAAAAGTACTTAAAACAGCATTTAACTTCTAAGCTCACGGAGCCATACTTTTATTACCTTAGAACTTTTCTCTCAGATTCAGAATCAGCTCTCAGAGTTTGGATGTTCTCTTCATCATGTCTAATGCATCTAAATTATGTCCCTTGTTAACACTTGCTTAAAGAGCAAGTAATTAAATTAATTAATTAATTGCTTAATTAATTAAGCAGATAATCCTGTGAAATAGATAATAGTTGCTCCCCATTTTTAGATGGGGAACTGAGCCTGCACATGACCAGTCAAATCTTGTCCACAGACACACAAAATGAAGACAATGTATATGTAGAATCTGAAACCAGATCTAAGGCTCAAACTAGCCTGATTCAAACATTATGCTGTATGAATATACAGATGAATGTACACTCATGCATGAGTTTGTGTGAATGAAAGTGAACAAGGATACAGGCCCTTCAAATGCACGGAACAGATGAGAAGTGTTCTTCTGTACCTGTGTTCAACATAACATGTGACTGAGTGCATCTGTGTACACATTTGTACCTGTGTGCATTGTACACTCATCTGAATGTTGAACGTAGCGTATGAATGGGTCTACTCTGTTTACTGCAGCCCTAGACAAAACATGAAACTTGGCTTTCCTCCACACATTCTGCGCTGGTGTAGAGGTTTGCCATGCTCCAGATGGTGGAATGAAGGCATGAGAGAGGAGACCTAGCCATTTGGAAGATGCATGTGTAGCATCAGGGACAGCTGAAAAGACTGTCTGTTCCCCTTTTTGGCTGAATCATGTGATTGGCTTCAGCTGGAATTGGAATGTCAGCCCTCCCACACACCCAGGCTGTATAGGCCGCTGCTGGTTACCTTCAGAGACAGAGGCCCCATTCGCACATAATGCCAAATGTGCATTGAAGGAGGCAGAGGTTAGAATTTATGTATGTCCAAATGTGTGAAACCGTGGTTTCACGGCAAAAGCAACCTGCAGTTTCCCTCACCAAACTTCAGTTTGAACCTTTGGTTTGTAATGAGTTTCATTGCTCAAACCTGAGGTTTGAAGGCAGCAGCATTACGTCTGAATGAAGACATTGCCATAACCAGGGTTTCATGCTCCTTCTGGAACCAAAATCATAGAGAGGTGGCCTAGACCTGTCCAGGAACGTGACTGCTCCATGCCTCCTGCACTTCTTGCTGGCTGCCTTTTGGAGAACTTGCCTCGCCCCCTGTCTCTGCACTCCTCAAACCATTGCCTGACAACAGGGGTGCTGCCTTATCCCATCCCAAGCTTCTCAGCCTATCAAAGTGAAAAGTCACATTGGAGGATGCCCACTTTCCATTGTGTCTCTTATCTGTCCTCTGGAAATCAGAAGAGAAAGTGGGTGGGATGGAAAGATGTGCACTGTGTGTTGGACTCCAAAAATGAATCGATAGAGAAGTACATTCACAAGCACATGCAGTTGGCATGGTACCATAGACCAGGCGACCTGATTAGATTGCTTCAAATATAACATATGGCAGGGCAGCAATACCCAGGGTTGGGTTTAAAAGTCAGCTCCAGCCAGGAATTTTTGAGTGTCTCCACTCTGTTTTTTGTACAATGAAATTGGGGAATGGGGGATACAGCCCTTTCCCTTTGGGTAGAAGCATGCAGTCTCTGGTGTTACTCATGAGATGAACCAACAAACAGGAACTGTATTGCCTCCAGTCAATAGAGATATCCTTCCTGTTTTATGACAGCGGAGGCTACTCCAGAGCAGAATGCTTTCTCATGAGAGTGAAAGGCCATGGAGAGATGCATGTGGGCTGGGTGGCAGCTGCCGCCCAGCCTGGTTGCTTAACACAAGCTAGCCGCTGGGACAGGTACCCCAGCAACACCTGTCCCTGCCTTGGCGACTGCCGCAAAGAAGCAGTCCAAGCAGTTCCTCTGCCAGTACAATCATACTCTGCCAGTACATGTTTTTCCCGGTACAGCCACCCTACTTTCTTGGGGTCACTAATAACCGAGGCTTCCCTCTCCCGTGATTCCCTGAACTGGCCAATTTGAATACACCATAACACTGGTCCCAACCCAGGAAATTCAAATGAGCATAAAGATCTATCCCCAGTCCAGGTGTTTCCCTAGTCCCAGTACTGCCTGGAAACATGGAGCGCTCACTACTCCTTGGAAGTATGAAAAGGTTGCCTGGAGAGAAGGTGGTCATGGTGGACAAGTTATATTATTTAACAGAGAGAACAAGGGCCCCACACAAGTGGGGCCCTCTTGTTTTGGATGACCTATCTCTTTGAGAGCACAGTCTGATGGAGGCCCGAACCTCACTGAGTCTCTTGTTCTCCCCAGTGGATTGGCCCTCTCATGAGAGGGCTAATCCCCAGGCAGCAAGCTGACAGGGGGGCAGGAGTGTGCTTGGGTGCTCCTGGACTGCTTTGTGGGGGTCTGCCATTGCAAGAGCAACTTTCGTTACAGTGGAGCAGACCCCAGGATCCTTTGCCTTCACACATATACATATTCCCTCCTAGGAAGTCCTCATGATCTCTTCCTGGAATAACAGAAAAACAGTGCCCCTGAATCCCCCCCCCTCCGCTGCCAGTAATTATGCTTGTGCAGGACTGCTCTGCTGCAGGGCTCTTACAGGGCAGTGGTGCAATTGCTTCCAGGAGAAGGGCTTAAATACCATTTAAAGGGATTTAAATGCCTCTTTCCTCCTGAGGGTGGGCGATACATTTCAAAAAGGTGTGATAATGCTTGGCACACCCCCTTGAAGATTGTGGCCAATGGCTGCTGCCCTGCACACATTTTGATGCCTTGCCCACAGTCTGGTGACGCATGCACTATGGTGCTTGCTTGGATGAGGCCTCAGAAGACCAGGAAGAGGGAGTGGCTCGCCTGTCCTGAAATCTGAAGTTGTCAAGTTGGATGAACATCTGTGATACAATTCATGGTTACAAAAATTAACCTCCGGTTTGGCTACCAGCGATTTGCCATTACATGTGAATGCGTCCAGAAGGAGATGGTACAGAGTCTGCCCTGTTTGACCTTTGGGGGGATTCTGTTTCCACACACACACACCCCAACTCTGTCCAGCCTCTCTCCTTTCTTCAGGGCCTTTAGATTTATGTTTGGTATATGATGTTGCAAGTTATTTAAAGTTTTGTCACAGCTTCAGACAGGCCTCACTTGAGTATTAAATGGCAAGCACCATGGGGCATCTCTCAGGGATGTGCAAATATTTTCTTAAGGAAAAAGTTTTCTTCATGAGTCTTGAACACCTTGGGGAAATACCTTGAATATGACCACCAGGTAGCCTGGGGTTTAATGATTTGGGTATTAGGGACACTGGCTGGCATCCTGACTAATGAAGTGCCCGTGCAATGGGAGAAGCAGCCGTGTGGCACCAGTGCTTCTGGAGAGTTCCAAACTAATGCATAACCACTGTGTGTGTGGGAATTTCAACTACTCCCCTTCCCCTGGAAGTCCACTGTATCACCCAAAAATATGTCCCTGAGTTCTGTGCAAGCCTCAGGAACATATTTCCAGGTGGCACAGAGTGCTTCCTGGGGAAGGAGAGTGACATTGGCTCCCACCACTGAGCCAGCAGTGCAACTGAATAAGTTGAACTTTTCAAAACCACTAGTGCTTCGTTAAACAGGATGTCAACCACTATCTGTAAACCAATACAAATAATTATTTTGGATAAGAAAGTTATATTCAGCAACTTATTTCATGGAGGAGACCACAAGGATCCTTTTTTGTTGAATGGACTTAACATGCACTTCACTATTGAATCAGCATGCATTCCATACACTCTCCTCCTCTCAAATATAGATGAGGTGCTCTGAACTAGAAATCACATTTATTTATTTAACATATTTCTATAGCCCCTGATATATGTATCTCTTGGTGATGTACAGAGAGAAAACACAACAAATGTGAAACAGAATAAAAACAGTTAAAATTCATAAGACAAATAAAAACGATGTCAAAAAAACCAACCACCACAAATTAAATAGTTTAAAATTGATTTCAATTAAAAGCCTGAGAAAACAGGTGCAACTTCTTCTTCTGCTTATTAATTATATTATATTATTTATTTATTTATTACATTTATAAACTAGGGATGTGCAAAAAACCGGTTCGGCCGGTTCGGTTCGGATTAGAACCGGGTTCGAATCAGGAGGGGGTGGTTCGGTTTTGGTTTCGTTCAAACCAACCCTGGTTTGGTTCGGATTTGAACCAGTTTGGACTGGTTTGGACACCCAAAAATTGGTAGGATGGTAGCTGGCATGAAAGGGTACCTGTCACCCAAACCCCCAAAGTAATCGGACACTCGTACAATTTTTTATGAATTTTTGAAAATAATTTTTATTTTTTTCTCATAGGACATAATGGGACTTGAACAAGGCCATTATACCTTATTGTGGAGCACCCATGGGTGCCAACAACCACCCAAACCCTGAAGCAATAGGACAGCTCTATGATTTTTAATGAATATTTGAAATATTTTTAATTATTTTTCTCATAGAGTATAATGGGACACAAACCAGTCCATATCCCCTATTGTGGAGCACCTAGGGGCACATAGGCAGGGTGGGTGGTAGACAGACAGGGGTGCCTACCACCCAAAAAAACCCCAAGGCAATTCGACACTCCTCTGATTATTGGTGAATTGTTAAAGTATTTTTGAATTCCTTATAGAGAATAATGAGGATTGCAGCAAATGTATAGCTTCACGTCGGGGAGAAAGGGGTGTCGTAGAGTGGAGTGTGGTGGGTGGTAGTTCCTAGGGTGGGCAAGGAAGCTATCAGAATTATTTTAAAGGATTTGGGCAGAGGGCTGATTTTTGGTGAATTGTTTGGTGAACCTTAAAGACGCGTAAACTTCAACAATTCACCAAAAATCAGCCCTCTGCCCAAATCCTTTGAAAAAATTCAGGTAGCTTCCTTGCCCCTACCTGGCACTACCAAACCCACACTGCTCTAGGCCACCCCTTTGCCCCAGACATGAAGCTATACATTTGCTGACATATCCATGCTTCTTTATGGAGAAAAACCTTAAAGACGCGTAAACTTCAAAAGTCACTTAAAATCAGCCCTTTGCCCAATTCCTTTAAAATAATTCTGATAGCTTCCTTGCCCACCCTAGGAACTACCACCCACCACACTCCACTCTACGACACCCCTTCCCCCCTGACGTGAAGCTATACATTTGCTACAATACTATGAGGAATTCAATACTATGAGGAATTCAATACTATGAGGAATTCAAAAATACTTTAACAATTCACCAATAATCAGAGGAGTGTCCAATTGCCTTGGGTTTTTTGGGGTGGTAGGCACCCCTGTCTGTCTACCACCCACCTGCCTTTGTGCCCCTAGGTGCTCCACAATAGGGGATATGGACTGGTTCGGGTCCCATTATACTCTATGAGAAAAATAATTAAAAATATTTCAAATATTCATTAAAAATCGTAGGACTGTCCTATTGCTTCAGGGTTTGGGTGGTTGTTGGCACCCATGGGTGCTCCACAATAAGGTATAATGTTCGAGTCCCATTATATCCTATGAGTAAAAAATAAAAATATTTTTCAAAAATTCATTAAAAATCGTACGAGTGTCTGATTGCTTTGGGATTTGGGTGACAGGTACCCCAGCGTGCCAGCTACCATCCTACCAATTTTTGGGTGTCTGAACCAGTCCGAACTGGTTCGAATCAAACCACCCCCTGGTTCGGTTTGAATTCAAACCTGCAGCTCACCAGATGTTTCCTCCATAGGCTGATGGACCTCCTTACATGCATAGTCAGAAGAACCTACCCCTTATTCCAGCAAGGGCCCGGTCTGCAACCCCCAGCAAATTCTTCCACTCCCTGTCGCAGATACCTCATCACCCAAGGTATATGTGGACAGTTGGAGCAACTGCTGTGTGTCCAGTATTTGCCCCTGGGGGTTGCTTGCATTGAGTGTTGCACACTGCACAAGCTCCCACTCCAGCAGGGAACCCTGGCTCGCCTTGTCAGAGTAGTGGGAGGGAGGGAGGTGCTGTAATGTCTTGATCTTTGCCGTCATTCTCCCCCAAGTCCTTGGAGTACAGCCTGTCCTGGAAGGGCTGTCCCATGGCATCCACAAACCACATGAGAACAGGTGAACCCCACTTCCAGACTTATCTGGAAGGTTTGACATCAGCAGTCACATCTGTGTGCTACATGGCTGGCTGAGGTTTGTGTGGTGTAAGCCCAGAGCAGCTTGGAACCTCTGTTGCCCTAGCCGTGGATGTGGGCATGTTTTTGGGGGGTACCTATTCTGATGAATCAACAGAGTCTTTGATCTCAGCATGCTGTAGTCTTAAAAGCCCCAACCACTTTAAAAAGTGGTTAGTGCCACACAATGGATCCGTTCCTCATTTTGTGTTGTACAGGTATTGCATTTGCTTTCATCTGAATTTTATGTTTGAAATGTATGGCAGTGCCAAGAGTACTGGCAAAAAATACTATAGTAGACAGAATACAACAGAAAGAAAGAACCATCAGTGTTTGGATTGCACCCTTATGTTATCATTATTCTTTAGTTAGAAGATAATCTGAGTTACAGTGGCAGTCATGTAGACTGAGACAGTGCTAGCACTCCGAGCTAATGCTGTGCAGGCATTAGTGCTGTGTTCTACGCACGGAGAGGAATTTTTGCCGCTCTTCCCTGCCTCCAAAAATGCTCCCTGTGACCCAGAAGTAGGCCACTAATGGTCTTGCAGCCGAGGTGATCTACTTCTGGGTTGCACAGAGGGCTTCTGGGAGCAGGAATAGCCCTCCCTCTACACAACCAGCACAGCTCCACTAGTCTGCAGTACTTCAGTATCAATGCTTCATGAGAAGTGCTGGTACTGCCTTAGTCTAGCTGTCGGTCATTATAAACAGCCAATGTTAAAAGCATCTGGGTTAAAGATACAAGGAAAGAGAAATAAAAGTGATAGTTCACCTTTGCACATAATGCCAAACAGAACCAAATGAGCCAGAGGCTCGATTTCACATTCTTCTGAATGCGTGAAACCACAGTTCCATCACAAGAGTGACTGAGGTTCCCCTTCCCAAACCATAATTTGAACCTTTGTTTTGTAATGAGTTTCACTGTTTGAACCTCAGGTTTGAAGGCTGCATTGTGTCATTCGAATTCTGCTTCCATCGTAACCTGGGTTTTGTCCTGAAACCATAGAGAAGTCGGCTTCACACTTCTTGCTGGCCACCTCTCGGAGTCTGTGCCCTGCCCACTGCCTTCTCCTCCCTCTTCCCACTGCTGACTGGCAGGGACACCGTATCCCTGCAGTCACAGCATTTAAAGGGATATAAGTGCTTTGATGGATGTCTGTTGTCCTCTCCATGCTTCTGGATAGAAGCTGCATGCTTCTGGACTGGACATGAAAGATAGATTTACTAAGAATCGACTAATAATGAAAACATTCTTTGTGATGCAGTACAACATGAAATCATTGTAGGCTCTCTGGGGATTTTATAAGGATTTGGGTGTGTAAAAGTGCATTCTGTGTTTTCAGTACTGGCATCAAAATTAGGTTTTAGCCATAAAAAGTTATTTTGAAATCTTAAATTATAACAAGTAGTTCAATAATCCGTACAAATTAAACTTATTAAAAATATTGTTTAAAAAACCAGTTCTACCTTAAAGAAGTTTGCTTACTTTACCTGGTTTATGGACTGTTTAGTAAGTCACATTCATTTTTATGAGGTCTGAAAATCAATTATCGATATTATCATGGCAGATAATCAAGAAAAAGACTGGAAAACAGAGAAGAATAAGAAAATAGGAGAGAAACAAGAACTGTTGATTTGAGAGAAGGAAAGACATCTACAGTATGTAAACATAGGAGCTCCTTTCATTAATCAAAAGGATGGTTCAGAAGGTCAGCTTCTACACTGAAATAGAAAAGTGTGGTGATAACTTCGTATATCAAAACTCCTCAACTTTTATTTGTTTATTTAAAATATTTCTATTTATTTATTTAAATATAAAATATACTGCCCAAAACTTGTGTCCCTGGGTGGTTTGCTATGAAAATCATTGAAAACAATAGATCATTTAAAACAATTAAAATCATTTAAAACATTAAAAACATTTAAAACCCAGTATTAAAATTTTTAAAACTATAAACCTAATTAAAAGCCTGAGTGAATAAGTGTGTCTTTAATGCTGTTTTAAAAGTTGCTAGAGATGGGGAGGCTCTTATTTCAGCAGGGAGTGCACTCCAAAGTCCAAGGGCAGCAACGGAGAAGGCCTGTCCCTGAGTAGCCGCCAGACGAGTTGTTGCAACCACAGACAAACCTCTCCCGATTATCTTAGCAGGCGGTGAGGCTCATGGTAAAGAAGACATTCTCTTAAATACCCAGGGCCTAAGCTGTCTAGGGCTTTATAGGTAATAAGTAGCACCTTTTATTTTGCCCGGAAATGTATCGGTAGCCAGTGTCGTTCTTTTAACACAGGAGTAATATGGCCTCTCCTAGATGACCCAGAGACCAACCTGGCTGCAGCATTCTGGACCAACTGCAGTTTACAGACTATGTACAAAGGCAGCCCCACATAGAGCACATTGCAGTAATCCAGCCTAGAGTTTACCAGCATATGTACTACCGTTTTGAGGTCATTCATCTCAAGAAACGGACGCAGATGGCATATCAGCCGATGCTGATAAAAAGCACCTCTGGCCACCAACTCAACCTGGGACACAAGGGAGAGATTCAGATCCAGAAGGACCCCCAGACGGCATTCCTATTCCTTCCAGGGGAGCGTGACCCCATCCAGAACAGGAAGATCAAAATTGTCTCCCGAGTTCCGACCCCACACAGTAAGTACCTCCGTCTTATCTGGATTCAATCTCAGTTTGTTATCCCTCATCCCATTACTGCCTCCAGGCAGGCATTTAGAGAGGTTATGCCTTCTCCCCATGATGATGACACAGATAAATAGATTTGGGTGTCATCAGCATACTGATAACACCCTGCACCAAGTCTCCTGATGATCTCTTCCAGCAGTTTCATGTAGATGTTAAACAACATCGGAGCCCTGAGGGACACCATAGGAAAGTTCAGATTTTGAAGAACAGTCTCCAAGAGACACCATCTGGAATCTGTCCATGAGGTAGGAGCGGAACCACCGCAAAGTATTACCTCCCATCCCCAATACTCTCAGATGTTCCAGAAGGATACTATGGTCAATTGTATCAAAAGCCGCTGGGAGATCCAAAAGGATCAACAGAGTCTCACTGTCAATTCTGAACTGAAGATCATCTGTCAGGATGACCAAGGCAGTCTCCACCCCATAGCCCACGCAAAAGCCAGTTTGAAATGGGTCTAGATCATCTGTTTCCTCCAAGACCACCTGGAACTGGGAGGCCACCAACTTCTCACCTTGCCCAGCCATGGAATATTAGAGTCAGGCCTGTAATTGCTTAACTCTGAGGGATCCAAGGCTATCACCTTTTGAGGAGATGATTTGGCTGTCTTGAAAAATACAGATGAAGACATGGAATTAGGTCTTTCAAGGAAATAGTCTGTATCATAGGTGGAGCTTAGCCATGATTTTCAGTGATGTTGTAAAGTAAAAGTGTGCCATCGAGTCAGTGTCAACTCCTGGTGACCACAGAGCCCTGTGATTATCTTTGGTAGAATACAGGAAGGGTTTACCATTGCCATCTCCCACGCAGTGTGAGATGATGTCTTTCAGCACCTTCCTATATTGCTGCTGCCCAATATAGGTGTTTCCCATAGTCTGGGAAACATACTGGAGGGGATTTGGCTTGCTAATCAAGTCATTTCCCCATTGCATCATTAGGTGGCTCAGTGATATTGTAACAAAACATTAACATTCAATCTCTCAGGAAGTAAAGGGCACTCCTTTTGTTTAACAAGTTAGCATAAAAAAAAAGAGAACATATTGGGGAACTTCCTTTCTTCACCAGCATCAAGCCCCTTTGCTACAATTTCTGTGAAAATATAAGCTGCTGTCCTAATATACTCCTGATATTAATCGCAGGAAAAGCAATGGTGTAGCACCACCACTTCTGAAAAGTTCCTAATGCTACACTCGTGCTAGTGTTTGTGTGCTATTTATATTTAAACAGCATCCGTGACCTCCCCCCTTCCCCTGGAAGCCCTCTGTGTCACCCAAAAATATGTCTCTGAGGGCTACATGACCCTCAGGGACACACTTTGTGGTAGCACAGAGCACTTCCTGGGGAAGCAGAGCTAATTTTTCCCCCACCATTGAGGCAGCAATGGAACTAGGTTAGTTGAACTTTTCAAAAACGCTGGTGCTTCTCTTATTTCACTGATGCTTCATTAGTCAGGACGTCAGCCATAGCCTGTCTTTCATTTCAGCCACAGGTCTCTCAGCAATAAAAGGCGGGGGGGGGGGTTTGTGTTCTAGCTAACTGAATATGTCATTTTTAAAAATGAAAATCATTTTATTGTTATTGTTATGTGCACTGTCCCTGGGGTGTGATTGTAAGGTGGGGATGTTTATTTGTGACATACTTTAGTCTTAATGGCTTCATAGGTGGTGGTAGGTGTGGTGTTTTTGGCTAATCCATTCCCTGATCCAGGCCAGCTTTTGAAAGGGGATTTAGTTACTTGTACTCCAGTCCTGGAGTAGAAGCAGGACAAACAGTCATCAGCAAGAGCACTGAAAAAAAGTCTGCACTTTCCTCTCTATACATTTCGAGGCTATTCTCACGATCGCCAAAAAGTGGGCTAAGGGAGCCATGTGGCTCCAGCAGCTAGCCCGCCTAAATACTATTTTATTAAACTATTAAAATTCCTGATTCCACGCCACTGACTTGTCCTTGCATATCACAACTCTTCCCCTTGGATTCTACAGTAGGGTTAGATCAAGGCTTGCTCCTATGTCTCACTTCGATACTTCCTTGACATCTGGGAAAGATTGAATCTGCGATTTCATCTGATGCAAAGAAAACTTCATAGAAGCACATATTGTGAAGAGAACTGTAACAATGTCTATGATTTCACAGCATATTTCTTATTTCTGTCCTTTTTATCTAAGTAGCAGAAGCACAGAGAAGAAAGCTGTTCTCTGACAAGGGTTATGAGTGTCACTTTGACAGAGAATGCCTACTGATTCTTGTATAACTTAAATATAAACAGCACCTTTGTGATGCTACTATTTAGTACTGGTATCTTGGAACAGAGTTCTAAAATGTTGGGGTGTTTTTTTACACCGAATTGGAAAGAAATATATGTGTGCAGTTTCCCAAGACTGAGGTTACCAACCTGAACAGACAATGCTGTGCTACACTTTATTTACTGCTGATGATAGTTTTCTCCTGTACTGATCTTTTGTTCCAGATTTTGGTCAAAAGATCAAGATAATTTTTTCGTCACTTTAAAATACACACTAAAAGACAGTAGAGTACATTCCATATACAATGTACAATGAAAGCTATAATAAAAAGGAACAAATAATTGAGAAAAACTGTGTTTTAAAATATAGGAAAAATATTTGTCTTGGAATAAGAGTGTGTTAATTTTCATTCTTGTTTTTGATATGTAGGTGACAGCAGTCACAGTGAAAGATCAGAGTAGCAGCAACAGTAATAAAAATGATATATATAAAACAAACCTATATCATTTTCTATCAGTTTAATTGTCATGGCTTCTCCCAAAAAATTCTGGGAATTGAAGTCCAAGGCCGAAAACTCTGTTAGAGATCCTACGGCCAACATATAGAACTACAGTTTCTAGAGTTTATTAGGGAAAGGCAACTGTTAAAACATTTAATGTCTGCACTGTACATACATCTAGACTGCAGAATGAAATAGCAATATTTTCAGAAATAAACGCATCCCCAAAGTTTATTCAGAATCTTCTGCAAATTTTGTGTCAAATACGGTTTGAATATTCCTGCATATATTAATCACAACTCTGTGTATAAAAGGCTAAGGATGTACGTGACAAGTCCAGTCCACAAAATGCTTGACCAATCTGAGGTAACAGAGCAGAAGTACCATAATCATTGGGCAGTGGGGATTCCATATGCAGATAGGGAGGAGGAGCCTGTGATGGTTAAGGTCAGTTGGAATGCAACTGTTACTAGTCAGAAGATGTGCTTGATTGTAGAGGAGAGAAGCATCTCTCTCTATAAAAGGATAGTGGGCACTGGGCAGGGGTCTGTGAAGAGAGGAGTCATGAGGGAGGAAAGAGCCCCTTCAGGAGAAGGAGGCTGCCACTGTGCAAATTAGATGAGGAAATAAGATGAACAAGATCTGTTAACTCAGAACGGAAGAAAGAGAGAGAAAGAGAGAAAGAAAGAAAGAAAAAAGAAGGGAGGGGAAGGAAGACAGAGGGGACAGAGGGGAAGAGCAAACTGAGGGGAGAGAGAGAGAGAGAGATATGAGAGGGGGGGAGAAAGAAGGGTGAGGGATGGGCCTGTCAACAGCCTGAGGGGAACAAGCAGCCATGGTGGTGGCAGTGAGGAATGGCCCGGTCAACCGCTGCCACTGCTGCTCATGGGGCTACCAAAGCCATTGGCAGTGGGAGACAGGCAGGCGAGAGATTAGCCTGGGCATGTCACTGTCCTGAGGGGAACGAGAACCCGTGGTGGTGGCAGCAACGAGGAAGGTCATGGTCAACTGCTGCTGCTGCTGCTCCTGCAGGGAGGAGCAGGAGTGGGGCTCAGGGTGAAGTTGGGGATGTCTCTGGGGTTAGGGGGCTGCAGCTTGGCCAATTGGCAACTCTGCAGCCGCAACCAAGAGGGGTGAGGTGGATGAAACAACAGGATGGAGGAGTGACCAAGAGGGGTGAGGGGGATGGACGCAATGGGATGGAGGAGGAGGAGGACTGCTCAGGTGAGGGTGGAGAGATCTCAAGGTGAGAGGCCAACGGTGGGGGTGAGGGGAGCAATCAAGTACTAGTACTGTACACTAGTACACAGATGCTCTGTGCAGGTTAAGCTAGTCTTCATTATTCTGTGTTAGCACTTGACACAGTGTTAACACAAAATTTTTACAAATTTTACATTTCTATTAATATTTGGAAGTACTTTGCAATTTTTTATTCACAAGAAATAATATTACTATTTTACTATATGTGGCAGAAGTCAGTAGCATTTAGTAGTTATTTGATAACTGACATAAAACAATATTTAGTAGTTCACAACTATTATTGGAACTTTAACAAAGATGATATCAGAATCTGATACTTGATGCTTGACAAAAACCATACAATTATGAAATTTCCAACACTTCTGAAGCAGCAAGTTTCAACTTGCTTGTTCAAAATATTTTTGAACTATGAATTAAAAATCCATTTTTCCCCATTTATATGATCGGTGATATTTCCAAAATTTTACTTCAGCATAGTCACCCAAGCAATTGCTACCCTTCCAGCATTTCAACCACTGCATGCTTATTGCATGCACTACATATATGACCTTTATAAACTAACTACTTTCAGATTTACTTACTTATGATATAGTCATTTTATTTGCTTATTCATTTGCACACTGAGTATGTCAGTTATTTGAAATATGAAACGTAAGGAAGAAATCCTTTGAGCTCAGCTTAAACCAGTATGAACAGAAGGACCCTACCTTCAAGGACAAAGTAAGTCTTTTGCTTTATAGTGGGAAAAACAAGAAAGATGCTGCTGTTGTCTTACATCTTAATTAGCCCCATGAATCATATTTACGGAGACAATAGACCATTATAAACAGATATATAATAGCAGAGCAGGGTGATCCAGCTCATATACTTAGGGTGACAAGTTTATTACTATGGTGGACTAGCATTTCAATTAATAGGGAACTGACATAAGATGTCTGGAAACAAATATGAGTAACAAAAGGTCAATGCACCAAGTTGGGAAAGGATTGCTTGCCCCCACACCCAAAGGCAGGATGCCAAAGAAGACACAGAAACGATCACTTGGGAGAAAGGGCCACAATGTTATTATCAATTCAAAGAAACTGGATTTTGAGGAATAACTCCACCCCTGCAGTGCGGGCCTAACCTAGACTGGGGTTGGACAACTATTCCTTCTCCAGCCTTAATGGGTGACACACCCTGGCTCGGCTCCGAGAATCAGGGCAATGCTGATTCCTCCTCCTCCTTGCAAACCCAAAGGGTTCGGAGGACTTCACATCCCCAAGCTGCACAGTCTTTGAAGTTGCGAACTTCTTGAAGCACGTATGTGTGTGCAATGTAGCCACTGAGCTGTGAAGCCTCTAAGGACCAATTGCATACATCCCTGATTTAACTAGTCCAAGAACGTTCACCATTGTAAACCACTACTTCTGCTGAATGCTACCCGCACTGCCCCAGCCTGTTGTAACCTAACTAAGCTAATTACAAAAAGAGGGTTACAGAGTAGGTTAAAAAACAACCCACAAAATGCCAATCAGGTGATTCCTACTCAGCCTCCAGAAGGTGCATAGCAGAAGCCTGCTATGTACCCCAGGGTAGAAGGGAGGGAGAGCCCATACAGATGCGAATGAGCCCAGAAGGGTGCAGCTACTTTCATGGCATAGCTAGCTTTGGTGTGTGGTGCCAATGAAGCATTGATTGCCTTGCGTGCCTCTAATTGCCAAGACTTCATATGGCTTCTGGGAGCTTCTCTGACTCCAGCAATGCTTCTGGAGCAAACTCCCTAAAATGCCCTGCCTGAAAAGAAGGCAATCTTGTCCCACAGGCCTTGTTCTAGTGCATCGGTGATCTTGTTCTGCAGGCCTGGTAATGTAAACCTCCTTGAGCCACTTTAGGAAGGGCGGTATATACAACAAATGAGTGAATGAATGGTACATGGTGGGTCACAAACAAAATATTAAACTGGAGACAACACAATACAAACATGCATAAAAGGCCCAACACCCTAGGAGAGTAGGAAATCTGGGTATTGATAAAATGAACAACAGCTTGGTTATCACACCAGAAACACAGAGGAATTACTAAACTATTCTGCTCAAAGGTTCACTGCCACAACAATGGAGAATTATTCCAGAACCTTCAAGTCTCCGGTCACCCCAGATGCGTGACAGTGGTTGGGATATTTGGCTGACGTCCACTGGCCCCAAAAGTACACTCTAAAACCCAAGCCACCAGCTCTGTTGGTGTGAACCTGCAGATCAGCCTCAAGGAGTTGTTCATCCCTGCAGAATGAAACCCCATTGAAGCCCTTGAGGAAGCTGTCTCAAACCATCAGGTCAGCCTTCATCTGACTGGTGACCCGAATTCTGTGGCGCGGCAGACTAATACAGTTGGAAGCATCACAAAGCTGCTGCAGGAAAGCACAGCCAGGAGTGACCACAGCATGTAAAGTTCAAGTGCCCTTTGAGCACCTTCAGCTCACACAAGGCAACTTGCTCTGCACCAAAGGTTTCTGAATTGCAACTGAAGTGTAGCTAGCTTCTCCCAAGAAGACAGCTGTTCCCAGCCTCAGAATCCAACTCGATTCCCAGAAAGGTCAGGCAAGTGGCAGGATCTTCAATTTTGTTAACTCCACGGGGAACTACAAGTTCCCTTGTCAATTGGAAAAACTGGTCATGGAGCATGCAGCAATGCCCAGAGTCTGCAGCCAACAAACAAAAAATCATCCAACAAATGTGCAGTAGAATGTATGACTCTCCTTCATCTCAGAGCCCTTTCAAGAAAACTTTTGAACTTTTCAAAAGCTGCACAAGATATAGAACACCCCAAGGGCAATGCCTTATCAATATATTTATTACCTTTGAAGGCAAAGCCCAGCAAGTATTGGGGTGCACTGGGAGGTAGTGAAAAGCGGACTCAGTACACTTGGCAAGCAGAGCACCTGTTCCACAACCACAGACAATATACACTGCATCATCAAAGGATGTGTTACAACACACTGAACACAATTCCTTGGGGATCCCATCACTCATGGAAGACCCCCTCAGAAAAGATAAATTGTGTATCAAATAGTATTCCCCAGGGACCTTCTTAGGAAGCACCCCCAGAGGTGAGATGCATGGCTGAGGAATAGGCAGTGACCAGTGTTCCCTCTAACAAGGCTTCCCAGATGTTGTTGATTACAATTCCCAGAATCCCCAGCCAAAGGCCACTGCAGCTGGGCATGCTGGGAGTTGTTGTCAACAACATCTGGAAGTCCCTGTTAGAGGGAACAGTGGCAGTGACCAGAAAGACCAAAGTCCCTTCCACCCACCACCTCTTTTTCAATCTTCCTCAGGACCGCACTCTCCATACCATGAGCTTAACACAAATTGGGGGCCTGAAAGGCCACCCTTTTTTACTGGCAAGGATTCCCAGATCCAAATGAAAACCCGTCCATCAAATATGCTGCCGCTTCCTGTTTAAGCGGATATGGGGACAACAAGCAGGAGATAACTTGCACATTAACAGGACCAGGTCTTTTTTTCAGCCAGAGAGGGTCCAGGTCTCCCCCCTTGCCCCTTCTTCTAATCTAGGAATTGAATCCTTTGGCCTGACCCCCAGAGTGTTCCCCTGCCTGCTGGAGGAACTAGGGTACTTGCCGCCACACAAGCCACAGGCGTGGTGGAACCTACGTGAGTTGCAGGAGCAGTGATCACCATTGTTACACTCCCAGAAAAACGAGTGGGGTTGAACCCAATGCTGGCCTGCAGCTGCAGTCCCAGAGGAAACTGCCAGCCTGGAAAGCAAGTGCCCACTATCAGCTCTGTCACACTGCACAGGCTGGGAAGGGGACATGATGAGAATCCATCATGGGTTTGTCCCAAAGGGTTTGTCCCAAATGAAAACAAGTTGTCCCAAAGAAGGGTGGTGTCCAATGCTGACCTCATTCTAAAATTTTGATCATAATGGGCCCAGGAAGTGCCCACAAAATCCATAAATGCATGATGGATAAGGTTCAAATACTTAATCAATGAAGGACCTTTTGAAGGCTGGATCTGCAACACCACTCCCACGTAAATACTGAACCCAGTGAGCCAGTTATTCCAAATGCATTCCTTGGTTACCTCCTGCTACTTGCTTGGTTTGCCCTCCCTGAGCTTCACCTCTGCCTCTCAAAAGAGAAAGCTTAACAGATCCATATATTCACCACTCCTAATTTGCTCCTTGGTTGACAGGAGCAGGTGATACCCCATAGGCAGGGTTATGGCCCCAAATGTATAATGCTGAGTCAAAGGAGCCACCCCCATGGAGTATGCTCCAGCTGCTCCCTCCTCCCTCATTAGCCCCAGAGAGCATCATATTCTGCCACCACACCTGACTGCACATACTAAAAGGGGAGCCACTCATACCTGTTAGACCAGGAGCACTCATTCCTAGTCAAGCCCCACTGTTAGCTGGAGAAGTGGCCAGAACCCCAAGACAGTGTGGGGGAAGCAAGAAGAGGATAAACCAGCCACACACCAATGCCCTCACTGGGAGTCACAGTTGTTATCTCACCTGCTCCACCTGGCCTCAACAATTCTATATGTAGTCAAGGGCCCACTGGTACAGCTGCCACTGGTTGAAGTTCAACTGGATCCTAGTCACCGCCTTCTTGGTTACTGCCTTCTTTATTCTGGGCATCTGATTCAAGGCATGCAAGCCTATCAGAAAGAGAGTGCAGTAATTCAACCCTAGCCATACCCCAGTACATTTCCTGCGTGTCTTATATGGGTCAGAAGAACCAGTGCCATCACCCTTCTCTCCATGTTTCTTCACTTTCTCTAGTGCCTCCATCCTGGCAATCAGGGCCCTCAGGTCACACAAATTGCCTTCCTCATCAGAAGAGGAGAGTCGTGGGATGGCAGGCCTCCTAGGGGGCTGCATTGGGCACCCACCACTCTTTCCCTTCACTTTCTTAGTGGAATGCTTGCCAGATTGTATGCCTATTCATTTGTTTTGTGAGCAGTATAAAGAACAGGGGAAGGGGGAGCAGAAGTCAGTGGCAGGGGGAGACCTAAGCTGCCCTCCCACTGACCTGTTTCACCACAAGTCCCAAGAGAGGGGGAGGAAGAGCAGCTCAAATAGAGGCCACTCCCGGCCCTCTAGCTCAAGTGCATAAAACCATGGCAGCCAAACAAGGCCCACAATTATCCCCTGCACCACCCCTACGCACCCGGGACACCAAAGGGAGGAGCCTTCAAACCCCCAAGGACCTGTGCAAACACGACCACCATGACCACTAAAGCAGCACACAGTTGCTCCCCCCACCATGGCACATGCCCCCATGCTGAGGCACACTTACCCCTGGACTTCGGGACCCAAGTCCAGGGCCTCCACACCCCCTGGGGGCCTCAAAATCCTCCTTAGTCTGTCCTGGGTGGTGCTGGAGGGAAATGGGGAAAGAAATGTGTGGGATGGGAATATGTTAAGTTGCATGTTGAAAAGTTTCTGCGAATGCATATTTACATACAATACAATTCTTTTATTACGATCACAGACCAGCACAACGTATTTGCATAAATATGTCTGTTTTATATTCTTACATTCTTGTGAGTTCAGTTGCTGTTTGTGCCCTCTAGAACCCATATGTTAAATACTGCATGTGTCACAGTGTGTGTGTGTGCGGGGGGGCCTCCAAAGAAGGGGGGCTCCAAAGACCTTTAGGTCCCAGCTCCAAAATTACATAGGTGCACCTCTGCTGCCAAGCCCTGTCAATGTGGGCAGCCACCGGCTATTCCCAGCCTTTCCCCACTGCTACACTGTCCCAAATAGGGAGGGGACTGCAGCCCCCTCCCCATCTCAGAAAGAGAAGTCACTGCTGTCAGCCAAACTATACTGCCCCACGTCCTGGGGGGCCCCAATTCAGGAGCTCAAAGACAGAACTCCAGCTGCAGAACCCATCCAGATACAAATGAGCCCGGGAAGGTGCAGGCCTGCTGAAACAGTCCAGCAAGCCCCTCCCTTCCCCAAGTACAACCAGTCATACAGCCCTCATGCCATCCAAGCTTGGGGGTGAGGCAAAACTCCACCCCCCCCAACACAAGGCCATCGCATGGCCCAATCTTTCATTACCCATGATATCAACACTAGAATCCCCATTATCTGGCTCATAGTGATAGACAAATCCTTGTTTTCTCTACAGATATATCTCTAACTAATTACATATAATTGTAACACATAGTCTAAGTGGTAGAGGATAACATGTATGGCCTAGATACATGTATTTTGTATTTTCTTTTCACCTTTTTTGTCTAATATGATTTAATGTGTTATGTGTTTTTATTGTATGTTTTAATCCTCTGTTGTGAGCCACCCAGAGAACAATTTGTTATGGGGCAGCTAAAAAATAAAGTTGTTTATTTATTTGATGATGATGATGATCATGATGATGCTATTTACACACAGTCTACCAGATGTTATTGACTGGATTTGGTACTTTAAATTATCAGGCCCTTTCGAAGGGTCTAGGATAACTAAAGAAAAATTAAATATATTGTCATAGTATTCATGCTGTACCAAGTAGTGTGGCCTTTTGTAGTTGATGTGTTGTAATTTTATTGATGCCCAAGGTGTCAAGATGGTGTTCCAGTTCTTTTGGTACTACACCAAGGGCACTAACAACTATTGGCACCACTATTGTTTTCTTTTTCCAGAGCCACTCAGTTTCAATCTGAAGGTCTTTGTATTTAGTTATTTTCTCCAATTGCTTTTCGTCAACTTGTCTGTCCCCTGGGATTGCAATATCAATTATCAGAACCCGATTCTTCTTGATGACTGCCAGATCAGGCGTATTGTGCACTAAATGCCTATCAGTTTGTATTCGAAAATCCCAAAGGATTTTTGCCTCTTCATTTTCTTTGAGCTTCTCAGTTGGATGATTCCACCAATTCTTTCTTGCTGGCAATTTGTAATTCTTGCAAAAGCTCCAATGGAACATTGCAGCAACTTTGTTGTGTCTTTCCTTATCATCAGTCTGCACGATTTTCTTACAACAACATACAAGGTGCTCAACCGTCTCATCCGCTTCTTTGCATAATTTACACTTACTGTCTTTCTGGGTCTTATCAATTTTTGCTTTTTTAACATTAATAATACAATACAATACAATACAATACAATTTTTGGTGGTTTTTAAAAGTTTTTTTCATGTTATAAAAGCAAAAAATATTATTATTGTTTGCACAGTCAGACAGGTGTTATTGACTAGTTTTTTTTATCCAGATATTGGGTCCTTCGCAAGGACCTGGTATGGCTGAATTTTAGTATCAATGTTGTTGCAGTTATTATTATAGCTATCATCGCAGAATATAGGCTGTTCCCAGTAAAGTTCCTTTTTGTAATTGGCTGATTGTGATTTCTGTGGCCCCTATGGTGTTGAGATGCTTTTCAGGGTGTTTTGAAATTGCACCTAGGGCGCCAATTACCACTGGGATTATTTTGGACTTCTTCTGCCACAGCCTTTCAATTTCAATTTGTAGATCTTTGTATTTTGTGATTTTTTCTATTTCTTTTTCTTCTATTCTGCTATCCCCTGGTATTGCAATGTCGATTATTTTCACTTGTTTTTCTTTCTTCTCGACTACAGTTATATCTGGTGTATTGTGTGGCAGATGTTTGTCTGTTTGTAGTCGGAAGTCTCATAATATTTTTGCAGCTTCATTTTCTACAACTTTTTCAATTTTATGGTCCCACCAATTTTTGGCTACAGGTAGCTTGTACTTTTTGCAGATGTTCCAGTGTATCATACCTGCTACCTTGTCATGTCTTTGTTTGTAGTCAGTCTGTGTGATCTTTTTACAACAGCTGATTAGGTGGTCCACTGTTTCATCTGCTTCTTTACAAAGGCGGCACTTGCCAATTGTTGTGGATTTTTCGACTTTGGCTCTTACTGCATTTGTTCTTAGTGCCTGTTCTTGTGCAGCCAGTATTAAACTCTCTGTTTCTTTCTCCAAGTTGCCATTCTTAAGCTATTGCCAGGTCTTGGTGATGTTAATTTTCCACTTATATTGTGTAAATATTGACCATGCAGTGGCTTATTTTTTCCATTTTTCTGCTTGGTTCTTGACTTGTTCTTTCTTGTAGGCCTGCTTTCTTTCATTGGTGTTGAATAGTTTCTCATTATTGACCATTTGAAGTGCATCTTCTTCACTGTCCTTGATATATTCTTCAAGGCCTCTTTTCTCCTCCTCTACTATTTGATGGACTTGCAGCATTCCTCTTCCACCTGAGCTGAGAGGGAGGTATAGCCTATCTACATCACTGCAGGGGTCCAGAGCATGATTGATGGTCATTATTTTCCTGGTCTTATGATCTAGTGTCTCTAGCTATGCCTGGGTCCAAACTATTATTCCTGCAGTGTATCTGATAATAGGTATAGCCCATGTGTTTATGGTTTGTATGGTGTTCCCGCCATTGAGTTTGGACTTGAGGATTTTCTAACTCTCCTGATGTGTTCACTTCCAATTTTTCTTTTAACTTCAGTGTGTACAATGTTATCAGCCTGGAGAATGCCCAAGTATTTGTAATGTTCTTTCTCTTCCAGGTTCTTGATGTTGCTTCCATTGGGCAGTTCTATTCCTTCTGTTTTTGTTATTTTCCCTCTGTTCATTATTAATGCAGCACACTTGTCTAGTCCAAACTCCATTGCTATATTGCTACTGAATATACAGACAGTGTTTAGCAGTGATTCAATTTCTGACTGGGACTTTCCATACAACTTCAGATCGTCCATGTACAGCAGATGGTTGATTTTACTTGATGTTTTAGATGTTTGGTATCTGAGGCCTGTTTTGTTTAGTATTTGTGAAAGTGGGTCATGGCGATTACAAACAACAGAGGGGATAGTGAGTCCCCTTGGAAAATACCTCTTCTAATGCTAGCCTGTCCATGTGTCTCGCCATTGATTGTTAACTGTGTACTCCACATACTCATTGCTTTTTTGTTTTATAAATATCTGAATGTTTTTGCTGACACCAGTTGTTTCTAAACATTTTAGTATCCATGTGTGAGGCAATGAGTCGAAGGCTTTCTTGTAGTCAATCCATGCAACACTTAGATTGGTTTTTCTTCTCTTACAATTTTCTAAAATCATTTTGTCAATCAGCAGCTGGTCTTTTGTGCCTCTGGTGTTCAGGCAATTTCCTTTCTGTTCAACTGGAAGCTGTTTGTTAGTTAATAAATGTTGCATCACTTCATCTGCTATTATTCCAGTTAATAATTTGAACATGGTTGGCAGACAGGTTATCAGTCTATAATTATTTGGAACTGCACCTTTTGCTGGGTCTTTCATTGGGAGGTGAGTTTTCCCAGTTGTTAGCCATTGTTCAATATCACCGCCTTGCAGAATGTGATTCAACTCTTTTGATAGTTGTTTATGGAGGCTTGTTAGGTGTTTAAGCCAATGCAGTTCATCGTCGCCTGGTGCAGTCCAATTTTTAATTTTCTTTGCTATTTCACTTATTAATTCTGGTGTTGTTATTAGATCTGGCATTTGTTGGTTACATTTTTTGACCTCTTTCACCCAGCCCACTTTTTTATTATAATCTATTGGATTGTCCCATAATTTCCCCCAGAATTGCACTGTTTGTTCTTTATTTGGTGTTTCTATGTTTCTTGTAGTTTCTCCTTCTATGCTTTGGTAGAAACGTCTCTGATTCGATTGGAATTGGAGATTCTGCCTGTGTTGTGTAATTCTGGCTTTGTATCTGCTAATCTTCTTTGACACTGCTGTTATTTGCTGTTTTATTATTTCCAGGACTTCTCTAATTTTCCTTGAATCTAGGTGGTATTTTTGGATCAGATACTGTTTGGTGTTTTGATTCTCAGCTTCTTGTCTTTCATATCTTTCATTTGACTAGCATCTGATCTAAGCCTGGAGATTTTATTTTCTAATCTAATCTTTCATTTAGGTGATGTACTACTTTCTTTTTTTTACAGGTCCATTGATCTTATATCTGAGCTCTTGTGTTGTTATTGTTGTGGCACTGTACATTAGTTGGTTAGTTTCTTGCAAATTATTGGTTGTTATTTCTGCAAGTGCAGCATTTATATCTTTTAATGCCTGAGCAAGTTGTTTTTTGGCAACTCTTTTTAGAGCTGGAAGTCGAACCCTGGTAGTTGTTTGGTTCATGTGCTCAGTTATTTTTTGCTTTAGTTCTTGTTGCTTTTCTGTTAAATGGCATTTGGGTTTTTGAGGTGAAGGCAAAGGGGAGGTTGCCTGGTTTTGATTTTGGAACAGTTCAGCAACAGTGGCATCCTCTGTTTCCAACACCTCCTCCACCTGTGCCTGAGCAACTTCTTCTTACTTTGTCCTATCAATTCTAATGGGAGCCATTAAGCTCTGGGCTCAGCTACATATCTGGCACAATGGGCTCAATTTCCTATAGCTATATGCTATGGTCAGAAGCCTCATACTGTATAGTGTATCTCTTGCTTGTCTTTACCGCTTCAGACTGTAGATGGGACATCAAGTGTTTGACTGATGCCTCATATGAAAAAAAAAATTGCACATACAACACTATTATTTCAGGGAATAGTTTAGCTAACATGACATTTTAGTGTTTTTTGTTTTTTGGAGGAGGGACCATTTTATGTGCAGGCATGCAATCCAAAATGGTATAAGATAACATTTTCTTTACTATGAGCCACATCACCCTTTGAGATAACCATCTGCAGTTGCCACTGGCATGTCTAATGGCTACTCAGGGACTGGCTTTCTCCATTGCTGCCCCTAGGCTTTGGATTGCACTTCCCGCTGAAATAAGAGCCTACTCATCTCTGACAGCTTTTTAAAAGTCTTTAAAGATGCATTTGTTTGCCCAAGCTCTTTAACTAGAATTGTGGTTTTTAATTGTTTTGTTTTAATTTTTGTCTTAATTTGCTTTTGATATTGTTGTAAACTACCCAGAGACATAAGTTTGGGATAGTATACAAATCTAGCAGCAAATGCATCTCACAAAACTATCTCTGTTTGCTTTTAACGTTTTGTAGCTATGTAAGGGATACCCTTCCAGCTTTATGGATATCAATTAACCTAGGTTCATTTCTGAACTATTTCTAATCCTGAAGTATTTTAGTTAATCTTCTGAAAATGAATGGCTCTATCCCATTTTAAATAAGTTCCAGTTACACGTGAATTCTGCGAACATGTGCAATCCACCTACATACAGTTGTGGTTACACCACAGAAAGTGAGCGAGTTCTGTCTTTGTTTGACAGATGGTGTGAGAATAGACCATAAACAAAATACATAATACAAATAGAGCCAACAATCATTTTATGAGTAGTTAAAGCAAAATGCTAATTAGTATGCTATTAATATTCAAAATGATTCTGTGTACTCACCCTAGATGTAGCTACAAAGTTTGCAAATGTGAAATGTGAACAACCTATTTTTAATGTATTAAAGTTCTGTACTCACAAAAATCAGTTGGTCCAGCTGCATCTGCTTGATACTGTTCTTCTTCATGTTAGCCCCAATGGATACAGGTATCTGAAAGGCAAACTAGATGTGATTATGGAAATACATGTATTCCTATACCCTCCCCCCACCCCATCTCAGCTAAAAGCAGAGGCAAGGTTATCCAATATGGCTGGGGCAGAGGTTCACCTAGATAATTTTGGAGCCTGGATGTAAAAGACTTTTGCGCCCTGCCCTTGCCATCACTGCCACTACCAGAGAAGCTGAAATACTACCAGAGAAGCTGCAATGCAGGCTATTTTTTACACCAGAGCATGCTCAGGGAAAGCTGGAAACTCTATTGTATGGGTTTTTTTAGAAGAGATTTTGAGTAAGATATTTCCCACTGACTTGCAGAGAGATACCATGTTTTGTGTGGACAATCCTGCCACTTAGGTTAGTGGCCCTCTCAGCATTTGGAGGCTCCCCCTAGCCCAGAATTTGGAGGGCCGCCTCCAGGCCTGCTGAGGACTGGACCTCCGCCCAGAAGTCCAGTCCAAAGAGCGCCACTGGGCTGGGGTTACAGCATGGGGTGGGGATCTTAAGTTTTCCCTGTGACATGTTTCCTGTACAAGGTACTCTTCCCTGCAGCTGGAATACGATTACTTGAGAACAGGGGCAGCCAGTGAGGGTAGTGAGAGGTACCTTTAAAAAGTGATTACTTGCGATACTGCCAGCACCTGCAACCTGCCGCAAGCAGTGCTGTCCTACCTGGCATCTTGTGCCGCAGCTGCCATGGCTCCAGCATTCACATGACCTCTGCATATGTGTGGAGGCCATTTGCATGGTCAAGTTGACAACACCATGCAGTTCGAATGTCAGATGGACAACTTTAGAGCACTCATGTATCTACTCATATATGCAACACTACTCCTATACATTAGCTAGTTTTAGGAAGTGGAAAAACCATTGTTGTATTCTACCAAGTAACTTCTATGTTTTGTTGTGTAAAAGTTTGTTCCAGTGGTTCCTGTAGAGAGTGTGGGCAGTAGAAGCAGAAAGGAAAAGGGAAGGGAAGAAGAAGGAGAAAATGGAGTTGTTTCTAAATACACACTTAGTTAAATCTATATAAGATTACTTTGTGTTTGTGAGGGGAGGAGCTACAAAACAACCAGCTGAGAAGCTTCTCTGATTATCTCTTTGGGAGAAGCTTTGAAATTCTTTTTGAATTTCACTTTGGTGAAATTTCAGTTCCAATCCTATGCTAGGGGAAACCACTGGGCAAGGCAATGGGAGGTTCAAATAAGTAAAAGGCTTTTCAGAAGATTGGAGAATGGTCACAGTTAGACATTCTGACATGAACAATGCACAAGAGATTGGGTTTGAATTTTATTACAAGACAAGCATTGGTTCAATATAATCAATCATCCTTCTGCTATTGCTCTATCTAAGTGTTAGAATGTAACAAGCACTCCTTCACGATGTCATAGCATTCACATTAATACCATTTAAAATGTTAGGTCTACTTTGTCGTGGGTGAACATCTGATGTTTCACTTGTTTTTCCCACCTTGAACTTTCTATCATCTTGTCAGTGGAGTTTCATTTTGGAACAATGGATAAGAAAGACAAATCTATGGCATTGCAATTTAGACATCCTGCTGTGGGTGATAAATTTCTTTTACATGGGAGCCTTAAACCTATGGAGTGTGGAAAAACAAGGAGAACAGCATCTACAGTAACCAGCATGTGGTGCTATGCCTTTGTCCCGCCTCCTCATAACTTGCTATGTTTGTGGAAGTGTGTGAAAGAAAAGGTGGACACTAGCAAAAGACCAAAGACATTATCATGAAGTGAGGTTGCGCTCAGCTTGTAATGTCTTTGAGATTTTTGAACAGGGAGATTTCAAAACATTCATCCTATGTCTGAACTTGTTCTTCATTCTTTCATTCCTGCTAACTGAGAAAAGAGACACCTTTTAAAGTGGCAATTCTTTTATATTTCACTGCCTTTATCCAACCTAAGTACAGCATCCCTAGAATGGTTGTTGCTGGTGTCTACTTTGTGTGTCATTTTGGGATGGAGAACCATCTTATTTCTTTTTCTATGTAAGCTGCTTTTAGAACACTTTTTTTTGTTGAAAAGCAGTATATAGATATTTGTTGTAGTAGTAAATTTGAACTTCATGTGCCATATGCATAAAGCCAAGAAAGCAAATCCTCATTCAAGTGCTTGAGAAGAACCCCTTCATTTTACTAACTTCTGCCCCTCAACTAGCTAACCCAAACCTTCAGTCTCATGATGATCTCATTACTCACTGGAATACAAATATTTACACCAAAACCTATATATTACACAAGCCAGCTGGGATGGTTGGTACCATCTCAGGGGGATGAATGCTCAAGTGATTTTTGACACCATTTAGAAGTCCATCTAGTGATGGAACCTCATCTGGTGATGGAACATCACCCCTGGAGATGGAAAATAGATGGTAACATTGCAGTAAGTTTTTTAAAAGCAAACACTACTATAAAATGTCATTGATGTCAGAGGAATGGACAATGACAATTGGCAGGAATGTTATCCAAAGATTACTCCATGAAAAGAGTACAACAATTTGTTCATTGTTACCCTAACCATTTCCTCTGAGCAAAAATGACTGCAATGTTATCCTAATCATTTGGGGAAGGGATAAAGAAGGGGTGATAACACAGAGCAAGTTGTAAGTTCAGTAGTGCTATTGCCTATTTTCCATCTCTGGGAGCAGGCAGATGTCAAAAATTACTATGAGCATTTGTCCCCTGAGATGGTAAAGAAGGCCAAAATTTGTGGGCCTTGCTCATGGACTAGTAATTTTTAAAAAAATATTTTGAAATAACATGTCCATTTTCCTGCCTCTCTGTGTGTGTGTGTGTGTGATTTTCACTCACTATGAGGAGACAGAATCCTCGTGTTTTCACTCCAGGGAAAGCGTCTCACTTTGTCTAGGTGCAGCATTTACACCCAGTTGTTTTCACTGGTCTTGGGAACCTCTTCTGGGGCTGGTAGGTTGGATGCCCAAGACCTCCTGAATCTCCCCTAATTTGCCTAGCAACCTCTAGCTGATGTGAACTGGGATAGCCCTGGATGCAGAGCAGAATCACATTCAGGGGAGCTCGGCATCCTTGTCGCCCAAGACATAAACCCAGTTGGTGTTGACTCACATGTGTCCATCCTCTTTGCAGGATCTGTGTGTGAAGTGGGCAGATGGGATTGAACTCCTCATTTTCCCTGCTTCCAACTCGCTGGCCAATATGGGGGAGGTGCGGGCCCAGCACAAGATGATTACACACACACTAAAAGGTAGGGATTTGTGTAAATTCACTCTAGTATGCCTGTGCAAAAATCTCTTTAGAACAGATGAGGAATACTGCAGCTTGGACAACTCTTGTGCAAGCACAAGAATACTTGTAATATTGTAACACTAGTCTGTAACACCAGCTCCAATAAATAGCTCAAATAACTAGTGCAACAGCTTTATACTACGCAAGTTCTTCCGCAAGTGCTTCATTAATCAGGATATCAGCCAGGGTGTTTATGTAATGTAATTGACTTGTAATTGGCCAGGGTTTTTATGTAATCAAAAGAGAAACCAACCAAGAGCACCACTAACCCCACCTTGATAATAAAAACCCTAAGTTTCTCTCTAAGCACTTTTTACAAGCGAAACACAGCTAAGAGGAATCAAACAGCAATTCCTTCACATCTAGACATATACACACACAACTATTTTTTAAAATTGATAAAATAATAAACAAATATAATTTTTTTAATCTATCCCACCCATCCCACCATAGACAAAGATTTTTTCCCCCCAATTGGCACACAGCAAATGTAGGCTCTCAAATAATATATGAAATTGCCATAGATGCGTGTGGTAAAAGCCACCTAGCTTGGCCCAATATCTTTGAACTGGCTCAATGGCCATCTGTATTTGTAATTGCTCTAGGAGCTGAGACAGAAGGTGGCTTTTAAGAAACCACCCACGGCTTTTCCCACAAGTGTGTTTGCTATGAGGAGTTGGATTAAATCCAGATGTAGAAGAGCACAAGTTAACATCTGTAACATCTAAAACATAACAAAAGCCAAATTCTGTTTCTTAGATTCCTTTTAGGCATTATTTTGGGGAGCGGTCATGCTACAGTTCAATAGCACATTGAATGTCTACTTTGTATTTGTTTTTTGTTTTTTGTTTACCACAGAATATATCAATATGCAACTCATCTGCTATATCTAGCCACACTCAAAATGTAACCCAGCAGTTGCACATGATACCTGACTCCAGATATCTTTTCAACTGTATACCAAGTCTGACCTTTAAATCAAATGCTATCTTGACTCTGCTTTGTTTCTATCGTTTCTGGAGACAAATTACCCTATAATGGATGTGTGGTTATTTTTCTTGTGCTTCTGTAAGCTTAACTTGCATCTTCTTGGAAAGATTAAAGAGCTGTTTTGATTCAGTGTTCATTTCCTTTTCCTCAGTTGGCAAAGAAACAAATCTCCTCAGGATACATTGCTTAGAGGATTCCCCCCACCCAACCTTTTTCATTATAGAGAAAACAAAGCAATATTTCTATTCTCGGCTTTCTCAGTGATCTCAGACCTTTTCAGGACTGCTGCAGAGAAGGAGAACATCAGTAGTGGTTCTCCCCCTCCCTCACATTGATCTGATTTCACTATAATGGAGTTGCTGGCACTGATGACTTCAGTGGTTTCAATATCTACCATCTCCTCACACTTTCCTTTGGAGGTTGTAACAAAAGCCAGCCACACTCACCTTGGTGACTGTCATCACCTTCTTTGTTAATAGCATAGATTTTCCATTTTTCATTCTGCTGCTTTGACTATCCTCTGGAATAGAATTCTCTTCTGAAGTGGCAGGTTTGGCACAGAATCCTTTGGCTTCTGTCAAGCCTACTGTGAAAATGTGACCCACAGCAGTAAAGAGGAGACAAAAAAAGCCCCCCCCCCCAAGTGTTTGGACTTAAATATCCTCTCTCACATCAGTGCTAAACTGGATTAATTCCTTTGATTTAAAGTCCAGTCAAAATGGGGACAAATCAGTCACACTGGGATTCATAACATACACATGAAGCAAAAGAGCAAAATCAAAACTAGAATCTCAGAAACTGAATTTCATCACAGCATACATTTTAGCACAGCATGAGATTTTCTTCGAGAGTTTTCAGGTGGGCAATTATGTATATTTGTTATGTTCTGCCCTAACTCAAGGGGCCACAGCAGCTTGCTGCAATTTTTTCAGTGTCTTCTTTATTCCCAAAGGGTTCATAATCTCTGAACACATCAGTTAAAAACAAGCCACCACAATATGTCTATTAAAATACTTCTTATTTATTCATTTACTCTATCTGTATCCTGCACTTCCTCCAAAGAACCCAGAGCAGTATACATGGTTAGGTTTATCCTCACAATAATAACCCTCTGAGGTAGGTTAGGCTGAGTGATAAGTGACTTACCCAATGTCACCTAGTGAGTTTCATGACTGAACAGGGGTCTTCCCAGTAGGGATGTGTGGATCAATTTGGGTACAAAATAATTTGTACCCAAATTTAGCTGATTCAGGCAATTTGTAGGCAGAACAAATCACCCCTGTGCTCAATTGCCCAGATTTGAGTACAAAACAAATCACCCAGATTCGGACCCGAAAAAGTATGGAAATTCAGAACTCCATTTTGTGGCCACAGTGGGTTGGGTGGTAGTGCCCAATGGGTGGAAGCTACCACCTAAATTCCAAAGAAATTGGCCAAAAGGATGATTGTAAAACAAATTTAAGTTGGCATCTTTAAGCCTTTCCCCATAGGGAGTAATGGGGATTTCAGCAGCCCCATAACTCCATGCCCAGAACAAGTCGCAGTGTAGTGTGCATGGTGTGCCAACCAGCCCCAAACCTCAAGCCCATGGGGTACTAGGTTTTGTTATTGTTTTCAGTTTTTGAGGTGTTCTGATAGTGGATTCTCTGGTCATTCATCATTTTGCACCAAAGATGATGTATGAACAAAGATGTTCATTCATTATCTTTGGCGCAAAATGATGAATGAACAAAGAATCCACTATCATTGTTCATCTTTGTTCATTCATAATCTTTGGTGCAAAATGATTAATCCACTATCATTTTGCACCAAAGAATCCACTCTCAGAACACCTCAAAAATTGGAAATAATAACTAAACCCAGATTTAAGCAGATTTGGACCCAAAACAAATCGGATGTGTGCGTGTGATTCAATTTGGGTACAAATTGAATCGAAAAAATCAATTCATGCACATCTCTACACTCTAACCACTACACCACATTAGCCCTCATAACATGTAGGCATGGTGAATTAACTTTCCAGTTCTTCATTGGAGAAGAAAAGGAGGAATGGAGAAAGAGAGAGGAGGCAGGCAGGGATCCAGGAACAACACAGCGAGGACATGTGGAAATAAACCTCATTTAAACTGGTGCTAATTTATATAAAAGATGCAGTAAGATCAGGCTACAGAGCTGCTAAGCTGTTGCAAAAGGACTCAGGCCAATAATAAAATGAGGGGAGGAGAGAATGGAATAACTAGTGTACACACAACTTTAATTCAACCTTAATTTGGGAAGAAGCTGTTAATGAGGACTAGAAAAGTGACTCACCACAGCACTCTTTCTCCCCAGAAGAAGCAGTTCCTGCTGAGACACCTGATCCAGCTCACCATTGGCCACCTGTGTTGAGCAATGGTGCTTTCCTGGTGCCACACCTGTGTCCAATGGAGTAGTGCTCTGATTGGTCTTCCTCTGTGCCTTTTACTGACTGATTGAGAGCACTATCAGGCAATGCTCCTAGATGGACGGGAAATCTTGATTGGCTATTGATAACTAAATATGTGATTTGGATTGACAATTAGTTTTTGCATGGTGATTTCTGCGGTGTGGAACATTTGAGGTTGATGCCCTGCGTCAGACAAATTTTGGGGAGGGGAAAGTGGGATTCAGGGGAAGCCCCAACAAGCGATAGAGAAGGGAGTGAATGCATCAAATTTGGTGGGATAATGGTGGGCAAGGCATCTGCCCTGATTAGGGATGTGCAAAAAAATTTGAAGTTTTTTCTGAGGTGTGAATTCTCATTCTATCATAGCAAATGAGATTTTTTTCAATTAAACAACTCTCATGACCCCACTTTCACTTTTTCACACTCTCTATTACTATGAATAATATGAGGAAGTAATCAATATAGCACACTTCACCTTATGAAGACAAACCTCATAAAAATAAATTCACCAAAATTCACCCCTCTGCCCAGTCACTCTTAAATTGGGGATGGGTGGTAGCCTCCACCCATTAGGCACTATCTACCAGCCCACCCCACTCCTTTGGGGCAGATCCACTTTCTGCCCCCAATCTGCCCCAAAGACACCCAAACTTCAAAAATTCTCAAAAAATCAGCCCTCTGCCCAATCCCCCTGAAATTGGGGTGGTAGCCTCCACCCATTAGGCACTACCACCCCACCCCACTCTTTTGGGGCAGGTCCACTTTCTGCCCCCAAACTGCCCCAAAGTCACTAAAACTTCAAAAATTTTCAAAAAATCACTCCTTTGTCCAAACCCCCTGAAATTGGGGTGGTAGCCTCCACCCATTAGGCACTACCATCCCACCCCACTATTCTGCCCCAGGCCCCACTTTCTGCCCCAATCTGCCCCAAAGACATGAAAATTTCAGAAATTTACCAAAAATCAGCCCTTTGCCCAATCCCCCTGAAATTGGGGTGGTAGCCTGCACCCATTAGGCACTACCACCCCACCCCACTCCTTTTGCCCAGATCCCATGCTATGCCCCAGAACTGCCCCAAAGTCACTAAAACTTCAAAAATTTGCCAAAAATCAGGACTTTGCCCAATCCCCCTGAAATTGGGGTGGTAGACTCTACCCATTGGGCACTACCACCCAACCCCAAAATTTTGCCCCTGGGCCCCTTTTTACCCCCCGAATTAATTCATATTCAGATTCAGATTAAATCCAAATCCAAACCGAATCAAGGGTGATTCGGGTGACCCAGATTCGGGCACAAAACAGAACAGGGGTGATTCGGTTCGGGTCTGAGCCGAATCACCCAAAAACCCGAATTGCACACCCCTAGCCCTGATAAAGGAACCACTTGTTCCCTTTGCCTACTGCACTTCTATGTGAATACTCTGAACCATTAAGATTAAGCTGTTACCTAGCACTGCTTCACCTATTCCCATCAACATCACTTAAAGATGCACCAAAGGGAGCCAGTAGGCATTGTTGTAGTTCTCTAAGTAGTTCTTTAAATCAGTAAGACCCAAGAAGCCATTGACAGTTTCAGCCTACAGGAACATCCAACCCAAAAGGGTCTGCTGAGGAAACCCTTATCTATAGTATATCCCTCAGGCCATTCACAAACATCTATTTTTTTTTCAGGTACCATACCTTAGGCAAAAGCACAGGCTTGGCATTAAAAGATCAAAGTTCAGTCCCTCACATCTCCATCTTAACATCTTAGTCAGAAGCAGGGGCTTAGCTAGGGAAGAGGAGTCCCGTGTTTGCCCCTCTTCCCAGATGCCCCTTGGAATGAGGGAGATGAAGAAAATATGGAGGGGTGGAGCTGGGGGCCCCTCAGGATCGGGGGGGCTGAATTCTTTGAACCCATCCACTCAATTATAGCTACACCCCCCTGGTAAGATGGATAAAGAAAGACTTTTCTTTGACACCTTTGTTGCTGCTGCCAGTCAGTCCAAATGGACTAATAGTCTAATTCTGAGTAAGGGAGATTCATAGGTTAATAACTTTGTACAGAATCTTTACTCGTGATCATCCCACCCCAAAACAGTGACAAATTGCTTGCACTAATTCACTTTGCCCAAACTCCCTGACATCCAGCACAGTGGTCATGCATTCTCTGCTAGTCAGGCAGGATGCTTTTGTGTGTCCAGTGAGAATCTAGAAGTTAGCCCATGAACAGGCAGCCAACTTATGTTCTTAGTACTCTGATAATGATGGTTTGGTTACTGTGCTCTTTGAGAAGTACATGAGTGTCAGTCAGCCACTTCACTGCTTTCCATCTGCTATGGCTCACAATATTGGCCAATGGGTCGGTCTGTTTACTTTCTCCAAACAGATGCTATGGATGGAATTAAATGCTTTAAATTCATGAATCATAAAATTTCTGTGTGAGCCTTTATTTTAGTGTTAATGTACAGGAAGATTCTATAACTTTAAAGAAGTATAAAGATCATGAAAGTCCCATGCCCAGGCTATTATAATCTGTTCCATATGTCTGTATCTTTAATTTTACCTTTGAGACACAGAAAACACATACAAAAACCCTCTTGATTTTCATGTGTGAATCTATTGGGTCTCTACTGAAATTACAGAGGCTAAAGGTCTGCCACTTAGGGACCCTTTTGCATGCAAGAAAGTGGCTAGCAGAAGTGTAATTTTTGAGAATAGATGGATGTGTGTAGCTGGTCACTTCCCTGTGTCTTATGAACATATCTAAGGATAAGTAAAGCAAGATGTGGCTTCAGTTATAAAAAAATGTTGCGGAAAAACTCAGCTGCATGCCCATCAGCTCATCACACAGCTGTCTTGATTTATTGCTTTTATACTTCACACTCTTGGCTCCTGACCTTGGGTCAGGATGAGTCCTGGCAAATTTTGTTGATGTATGAAAGTATTTGACATTTGGAACATGTAAAGGGTAGTGTTGGTGGCCTAGCCAATATATTGAACAAGGCATTTTTACAGGCATTTTTTTGCTAACGAAAACAGGATATGAGGAATTGTTTGCTTTCTGAACCACTGTGATTCACAGATGAGCTCTTTCACTATCTTGGACAGTGAACAGGATGAAAAAAGACAACACTATCCAGAGAGTTCTGTCTTCTTACCAAGCAGTCGTGTTCTTGTCTATAAAGCATAGCAAAGGAAATCTGGAAGAAAAAAATGTTTTTTAGATGACATTAATATGTGATATGTGCTAGAATATAATTGCTCTATTTCTAACAGGCACCTTTCTTTCCCCCTGTACATTTGTTTCCACAGCAATTAGCAATTTTCTAATACAAGTTTGTTTGTAACAGGTGTACAAGTACATTGTGGAATGAATGTGTTATACAGAGAACCCGTATCGCACCCCTTGATAGACATTTTCACCTGATTGTAGATATTTGCAGCTTGTAAATAACAAGCATGGATTGTGAGAAGTAGACCAATCCCTTGTTAGACTGGTAATGGTGGTTTTTCTCTTTTATATGTTAGTAAGGAGAAGAAAAAATGAATGGGAAGGTATACATAATCTTACAATAGAAGCCAAGGGAATAAGAAAAGTAGGTCAAGAAAAGAGCACAGTGTGCTTTAAAAAAAGATGTATTTTTTGGTCTATTGTTTGATTTCTCTATGCTTTTCATTAAAATAATCCCAAAGAGGCTTACAATATAATTAAAACAAAACAACAACCCTAACCCTAAAATAATTAAAATATGAAAAGTGCAAATATTAAATATAAATAAAAACATAATAAATATCTATTTAAAAGTTTAAAAACCTATATAAAACAGTAACACACAAAACACAGGACAGCAGCAGTAAAAACCATACTCTCATATAAAAGCAGGGTGAAGAGCCACCCTTCTACTTGTTTTCTAAAAAAATGTGATGGAGGCTGAGGAATGGATGACAGCTGGGAGAAAATTCCAAAGCTTGGGGACAATGATTGAGAAGGCCCTGTCCCACATGCTCGACCGCTGAGCCTCTCTTACCTTTGGCACATGGAGCAGAGCCCCCCTCCAATGATCTTTGTCAAGCGGGCAAAAACCCTTGGGAGCAGGCATTCCTTCAGATATCCAGGGCCCAAACCATTAAGGTCTTTAAAGGTCAAATCCAGCATGTTTTATTTATTTCATTCATTTAAATTATTTTTCAAATTTGTAGACTGCCCCAAACTCCAATCTCTGGGCGGTTTATAACAACATTAAACATATTTTAAAAACCTTTTAAAAATTGGTCTCAGAAACGGATTGGTAGCCAGTGCAGCTCTTTCAGAATGTAAACCAACAGGCAGCTCCAGATAAAATCCTAGCTGCCTCATTTTGCACTAGCCACAGTTTCTGAAAACTCTTCAAGGGCAGCCCCACATAGAGCATGTTACCAGCCATGACATGGCTAAGGTGTGGGTAACTGTTATCCTGTTCTTACAGAAAGAATGAGAGCCTGCACTTAAAAATTAGCTCTCAAGTTACTGAGTTGCGATGGAATTTTGCCTACGAAATTAGAAAGTTTAGAGTAATCCCATGTGTATGTATGGGAGGCAGTCCACAGATGTGCCACCCATCTGCACATAAAGTGAAACTCAAAGGACATTTGAAAGGAAGATCTTTGTCAGGCAAAACATTGGTAGGCATTTTCAGGGACGTTTAACAAGTATTGATAAGAGAAACACATGAGCCCTATTCAGGCATTAAGGTCATTTGCAACACAACCTTTTTCACGCAACCTTTTTGCGCTGGGTAGGGAGGGTTGTGGGGAAGGCAGGAATGCTTCTACTTTCCCTCCAGATGATCTTCATTTCTTCTTGGGCCACAAGGCTTGTGCACCCACATGATCTGCACTGCTCTTGGCAGCACGGTGTCCTGGAGGTCGGGAAAATGCAGCCTAGACTCCAGATACCCCTAAATGCACTGTGTGAGGAGCATGGTGGATGGAGGGAGTTCCCCTCTAGCTGGACACTCTAGGTGCCCAGCTCTGTGTCTGCTTGGGCTGCTGGCAGCCCAAGCAGATACATAACCAGGGACCTGGGTAAAAGGGCATCTTTGTGCCCTTCGGCTCAGGTAAAAGCCTGGGTGAAAACCTTGGGCTAGCTGGAGAGGCAGCACTGATACTGGCCACAATTCCTGCGCTTCACATGAACAGCCCTACCCATACCTGGGTAGGGCTGGGTAGTGCACATTTTAAAAGTGCACCTTAGTACATGATCTGTGTATTGAATATGTGTGAATAACTACATGCATATAGGTTTGTATATAGGCACATATTGAAAATACAGTGGTCCCTCGACTTACGAAAAGAATCCGTTCCGAACGCACGTTCGGAGGTCAAAATTTTCGTAAGTCGAAAAGCGCATCCACGGAGGTCTGAAAACATTCGTAAGTCAAGTAAGCCGCATCTAAAAATTCGTAGGTCGAGTAAGCCGCATCTAAAATGGCAACGACTTCCGGTCTTTTTTGTCATTCGTAACTCGAAAACATCGTAAGTCGAGTAGTTCGTAGGTCGAGGGACCACTGTAATGTACATGTGTGTAACATAATGTGTTACTAGGGCTATGGGTTTTTGTTTTTACATCTCTGTATTGAAGTTAGCTCAGTAGCTATGCAGCCATGTTTGTGAGAGAACTTAAAACAAATAAAACAAAACATTTTAGAGATTCTAGTAAGAACTAAGTAGTAATCTAACTGCTTTTATGTAAATGGCTTTGAGAACTTTTCTGGGGAAAGAAACAGTATAAACAACAACAACAACAACAACAGTGGTGGGACCACACAACCACCTGAAAGTACACTGGCAAGTAATGTTGTCCAAACCCACTAAAGTATGGTTTCCAAGCAGTGTTCTCCCTCATTTTTTTTCCATCTGTGTGAGGAATGAGTTTTATTCTTGGAGTGTGTGCAGTATCAAGGCAGTGTGTGCACACATGCATTCAGAGTGGGGCCTTCCTGATTGAACCCGAGTGGGATTTTAAATTAACTGAACGAACATCAAAAAACTTGTGAGCGCATGCACGTGCACATGCCTTAGAAGCAACACTGCTCCCAAGCCAGACTTTGTAATCAACATTTGAAGTTGGCGGGCAATGGGACTTTGGCAGGTTCAGATGACACACCCACTGGGAAACATAGGTTCCTGGAAACTGGACTTCCTAGCAATTGTGTGAACCTGCCATCATCATCATCATCATCATCATCATCATCATCATCATCATCATCTACACATATATAACAATTTTTTACACCTGACGGCTTATTTCCATAGCTAAATATCAAGGATACCACCATGATAGCGGTCCCTGTTGTTAACAGGCAACTGAGGTGGAGTCATAATTTTTTATCAATTTAATAATGTATATACCATCCAAAACATATTTTCCAGTACAGTTCACAATAAAACATGAGAATAGTGCATATATTAACAACACAATGAGCTCATTCTCACAAGTGAGTGAGAGGGCTACCGGGAGGGAGACGGCGAAGGCTGCTTAGACTCACTTTCCTCACAATCTTTGGTCCACATACTATCCTCGGTCTGTGGATCTTTGCCCACATAGAAACCAACTGCTCCCAGCAGTGTGGGGGATTGGTGACTGGGATGAGTCATCTCAGCCCCCGGAACTCCCACAATGCATCATTGACATATGGCACCTACACATGAGCACTTAGTCCAGGTTAATGGCGCTCTCGTATCCTTAACCCTGACTAAGCAACGGGCTCTCTAAGTGGGTTTGCTGCCATGCCACCGCTGGGAGCCACTTGCCTCTCAGCAATACACATGTGCAGCCAAGAGCGGCCTTAGCCCGCTCTTGGCTGCCTTAGCCTGCTCTTGGCTGCACATGGAAACAGCTGAGATAGTTTAAAAAGTAGTAAAGCAGCAGCAAACATAGAAACAGAGAGAGGGGGGGGGAAGAGGAAGAATTAATTTTATTAAAATGGGGGGAAAAAACTTATAAAAGATAACAATAAGACCTTAAAGATTTGATCAGAACATCAACAAATAACTACTAAAGTTGTATCCAATGACTTATTCTTCAGATGTGCACTGACTTGCATTTTTAAATGTGCTTAAAAAGCACCTTCTTGTATTTTCACACAAAAAATACAGTTGTTAGGAGGCCAGTCTCCAGTATCCCGGAACAGCAAGATTAGCTCTTTCCCTTTGCACTGTTTTCCCATCAAAAATTGTCCCCAAAGGAAGGATGGAACAAAAGGGAAGCATTGGCCTAGTACCTCATGAATGAACTGTCTCCAATTCTATGGCTGCCTTCACACATAATGGAAAACTTCAGGTCCAACAGACCCGCGGTTTGCCCCCATTCCCCCTGCTGCTGTCCCAGATGATGCAGTCTGGAGTCTAGGAGACTGGGCGTGGGGTCTGGCTGCACTGGCTTCCTCCTTCTCATGAAGGACAGGCATGGCAGCCAATCAGGGATAGAGAGAGGGAGGAGCTTCCTACCCTCAACTCCAGTTCCAAGCAGCGGCAGCCTTCAGACGACATGGCATCACTTTCTAACTGCAGTTATTGCCTGCGGAACTGAAGAGTAACCAAGGGTACACATTTAGGTTTGTGGCTGAGAATCTTGGGTCACTTTTTGAATGGAACTCAGGGTTCCCACATTTGGACAACCGCAAACCCCAACCTCTGGCATGGTTGCCTGCAGTTTTGCATGATGTCCAAAGGTGGTCAATCTATGTTGATTAATCCTAGATTCACTGTTGACTTATTTACTCAGCAGGTAATCACTTAGTATTATTGTCAGTGAATGCTCAACAGTTGCATAGTAACAGACCTTTCACATTAACTCCAGGTAGGATTGAAGCCATTTGGTCAAATCTATGTGGTAGCTGCTCAATACACCATGCTTGGTGGTGTCATTGCTCACCATGTGAATCAATTGCCACTTGGTTTTCTTCACACCATTCCAAAACATCCCTGCTGAAGATTGGCAGTGCTATAGATCTTCAAATCAAGTCACTACACAGGAATGATTGACTGTGCAGAACAACCACTACAAAAGTTGGTTTGAAGAAGTTCCATTAATAAAAGTCACAAATAATGTCACAATTAATACAGTGTTCTTGTATTATGTGAAAGTTCAGAGAAAGTCTTCTCAAATCTTGCCAGAGCAGAACCATTGTCCCACTATTCTTCTTGGGAATTTGAATTTTTTTAAATCCCATTTCCTAGTTTTAAAAAATATTTTAAGTGATAAGCAAATTAACCAAGAGACAAGAAATGAGTAAGAGACAATGGTCCAGATTTTTTTTAAAAAAATTGTCTATTTATATAGGCTTTGTTTCCCACCCAGCCTGTAACTATACCTTCAAAACAAATGGAAAATGTTGATAATTTCAGAGATATATTTGGGAGGAAAATAAAATATGTATAGGTTGCTGTTCAGTACTCCAGGCACATACATGCAAGATTCCGCTCTCTATGGCAAAGAAAAATGGTCTCCTGTGTTCATAGGAGTTTAATCTGCCAACAGGATCTGCATCTAGATAGCAAGCTCTCTAGATCACAGCTATAGTGATCTAAAAAAGTTAGATTTAATATTACTCGTACAAACTCACTCATGCATAAAAAAGCATTGAAATTGTCAGTTATGGCTCTTGCCTTAACTTGAATGCCATGAAATCCATAAAGATGTCTCACATATTGTCCTCGCTTCTTTTTCCCTGAGAAATATTCTAGAACAATTAAACTGAGGACACCTCTCATTGCTCTTGAAATTACAAAAGTAATGAACAATGAAAGATGTCCTCAGATCTACTTACACTGCAAGAACAATGAAACTGAGGACACGTTGGGGTGGAAGTGAATGGCAACCTAAGGTTGTAACTCTTACTTTTTTAATTCTATGGTACATGGAGGAATGTTTAAACTGCTGTAACTTGGGCATTTTTCACAATTTCTTTGAAATTTAGAGTCTTCCATCCTTAATCAAAAGATCTTTGATTTTATACTGGTAGGGCAGATTAATTCTATAAGTAGTACTATGGTTTTATAAGCATCATACAGCCTCACTTGGTCTCCCACTGCACTATATAACTTGCCTATATCTGTTACTATTGAAAAACATGAGAAAGTTTTAACTTTGTAACTTTAAACCTACACATTGCATCAAAGCTATATCCCAGTAGTCAATCTTCCAACCTCCAAAAACATAACCTTAAGGTATTGTTTTATAGCTGTTTCCCTCATACACACGAAGAAATCTTATGTAGATTTCTAAAGATTTATTAAGCAACAACTCAATTTTCTTCTTTCCCTCCCTTTTACTTTCAAACAAACATACAAACATCAAAACAAACAAACAGCAAAACTTTACTGGATAGAATACATTATTTTCTGGATAATATAATGGCAGTGAAAGATTGCTTCATCACACAAACTGCTTTTCTTAATCCAATGTCTTTAAAATCTGGACAATTTGAACATGTCAGAATCCACACCAGGCAACTCCACACCAAAGTTCATGCTGTTGGACAGACTGTATCAGTTCTGGAAGAATAAATTTCATAAACCCTAAAAGGTGTTCACACTTTAAGACTCCCATGGCTGTATAATTACAATGGCTCACGTGATGCGCAAGGCAATGCCAGGATTCTGATTGGCCAGCTCTGCTGCTAATGTCCACTGGTCTCAGGGCAACTATTTCAGTGGTGATGGGGAATAGGAGAAGTTACGTTGGCAGGTCAGCAGGCCGTTACAGGGGAAGGGAAATCAGAAACTTAATAGCTGTTTTCCCTTCCGGCTGCCCTGTCAGCTCTTTGACCTTGGGGAGCAGTGCCAACTACCCACAGAACCTTGACTTGCTCCTCTTTAATGCCAGGTCAGTCCAAAATAAATCTGAAGTAATCCATGATTTGATCATGGATGAAGGGGCTGACCTGGTGTGTATTACAGAGACTTGGTTGGGGGAGCCTGGAGGCCCAGTTTGGGCCCAGCTTCTCCCTCCAGGATACTCTGTTGAGGAGCAGGTGAGGGAATGTGGGCAGGGAGGTGGAGTGGCTGTGGTCTTTAAGGATAATATTTCCCTTACCAGAATCCCTTTCGGAACGTCTGATCATATCAAGTGTGTGTACTTGCGCTTGGGGACCAGAGATAGACTGGGACTTCTGTTGGTGTACCGATCACCCCGCTGCCCAACAGAGTCCCTAACTGAGCTTGTGGACCTGGCCTTGGATTTGATGTTGGAGTGTCCCAGGCTTGTGGTTCTGGGGGACTTCAACGTCCACTTTGGGACTGGGTTGTCTGGAGCAGCTCAGGAGTTCATAGCAGCCATGACAACCATGGGCCTATCCCAAGTGGTCTCCGGGCCGACACATACTGCTGGTCACACGCTTGATCTGGTCTTTTACTCTGATCAGGGTGGTGTTCCATGGGTGGGGACTCCTATGATTTCCCCATTGTCATGGACGGACCACTATCTGGTTAAGGTTGGACTTACAGTTACGTCCCACCTCTGCAGGGGTGAGGGGCCTATTACAATGGCCCGTCCAAGAAGGTTATTGGATCCAATAGGATTCCAAGAAGCCTTAGTTGGATTTAATGTTGGCTCGGCCAACGATCTGATTGATGCCCTAGTGGAAAATTGGAATAGTCAACTTACCAGGGCAGTAGATGGGATAGCTCCTAAGCATCCTCTCCGACCTGCTTCAAAAATGGCTCCTTGGTATACAGAAGATCTGCGGGAGCTGAAGCGGCAAGGTAGATGACTGGAACGCAGGTGGAGGAAGTCTCGACTCGAATCCGACAGATTGCAACATAGAGCGCACTTAAAGACCTATTCTCTGGCTATACGTGCAGCAAAGAAGTGTTTCTTTTCTGCCTGTATTGCTTCCGCAAACTCACGTCCAGCGGAGATTTTTAGAGTTGTGAGGGGGCTAGTAGGCCCCCCCTGCTCCCTTGAATCAAAATTAGGATCCATCAGTTGCCCGCTGTGATGCTTTTAATGCGTTTTTCGTGGACAAAATCTCTCGTATTCGGGCCGATTTAGACTTCGACTCCACAGTTAGTGCAGTATCAGATGCAGAGGTATCCAGCAACTCCTCTTGTGTGGTTAAACTGGATCAGTTCCAGTTTGTGACTCCTGAGGATGTGGACTAGCTGCTTGGAGTGGTGCGTCCTACCACCTGTCTACTTGATCCTTGCCCGACATGGCTTACACTATCTGGCAGGGAGATTGTTGTGGAGGGCCTGGTGGCAATTATTAATGCCTATCGGAGGGAAGGAAGGATGCCTCCTTGTCTTAAGGAGGCAATTATTAGACCTATTCTTAAAAAGCCTACGTTGGATCCCTCAGAGTTCAATAACTACAGGCCTGTCTCCAACCTCCCATGGTTGGGTAAGGTGATCAAGAAGGTGGTGGCCTCCCAGCTCCTGGTGGTCTTGGAAGAAACTGATTATCTAGACCCATTTCAAACTAGTTTTCGGGCAGGCTATGGGGTGGAGAGTACCTTGGTCGGCCTGATGGATGATCTCCAATTAGGACTTGATGGAGGAAGTGTGACTCTGTTGGTCCTTTTGGATCTCTCAGCGGCTTTTGATACTATCGACCATAGTATACTTCTGGAAGGTCTGAGGGAGCTGGGTGTAGGAGGTATTGCTTTGCAATGGTTCCGCTCCTATCTCTCGGGCAGATTCCAGATGGTGTCGCTTGGAGACTGTTGCTCTTCAAAACTTGAGTTTCTATATGGGGTCCCTCAGGGCTCCATTTTGACTCCAATGCTTTTTAACATCTACATGAAACCGCTGGGAGAGATCATCCGGGGATTTGGTGCTGGGTGCTATCAGTATGCTGATGACACCCAAATCTATTTCTCCATGTCAACTTCATCAGAGGAAGGCATATCCTCCCTGAATGCCTGCCTGGAGGCAATAATGGGCTGGATGAGGGATAACAAACTGAGACTGAATCCAGACAAGACGGAAGTACTTGTTGTGCGGGGTCATTACTCAGGAAACGATATTGACCTGCCTGTTCTCGATGGGGTCACACTTCTTCAGAAGGAACAGGTACGCAGTCTGGGAGTGCTTCTGGATTCACGCCTCTCCCTAGTTTCTCAGGTTGAGGCAGTGGCCAGAAGTGCTTTTTATCAGCTTCGGTTGATACGCTAGCTGCGTCCATTTCTTGAGATTGATGACCTCAGAACAGTAGTACATTTGCTGGTACCCTCCAGACTTGATTACTGCAATGTGCTCTATGTGGGGCTGCCTTTGTACATAGTCCGGAAACTACAATTAGTACAAAACGCGGCGGCCAGGTTGGTCTCCGGGTCATCTCGAAGAGACCGTATTACTCCTATATTACAGGAGTTACACTGGCTGCCAATAGTTTATGGGCAAAATACAAAGTGCTGGTTATAACCGATAAAGCCCTAAACAGCTTAGGCCCATGGTATTTAAGAGAACGTCTTCTTCTGCACGATCCCCATCGTCCACTGCGTTCGTCAGGGGAGGCCCGTCTCTGGCTACCTTCAAGTTGGTTGGTGACCACTCAGGGATGGGCCTTCTCAGTTGTTGCTCCGAGACTTTGGAATGCGCTTCCCTCTGACATAAGACTCTCCTCATCCCTAGTGGTTTTTAAAAGAGCTCTGAAGACTCATCTTTTTAACCAGGCCTTTTAATCTTTTAACTTTTAAAATTTTAAATACTGTAAATTGTTTTTCTTTTTAGGCTGTTTTTCGGCATTTTAATTGATTTTAATGTTTTGTGTTTTTGTATTGTTTTATTATTGTGAACCGCCCCGAGACTTTGGTTTGGGGCGGTATAGAAATGTATAAAATAAAATAAATAAAATAAAATAAATAAATAATGTGGAAGCTAGCTCTGGTAGTGTTGCCCAAGAGTTCAGTTGTGCAACTACTTAAAACAGCACACCCACACTTAGGCAACATTACTTGCATTGGAATTGGCTTCCATGTACACAGCAGCACTTACCAGTCAGGAATACCAGTGTTGCCTTGTGCATGTGGGCCAATGAATAGATATGGTTACAGGAATTTATTTAGCACAAGTAACATTTTAGTTTAAGATTGGATAATGTTGAATGTATGGGAGAACACATTGTCTGTGGGGGTTCTGTTTCACTGGGGGAATAACAAAACTGTGGATAATGGGGCATTAGGGCAATAGGAATTGGGGGGTTAGGTTCCTGAGGTGGCAGGGGACAAAGGGGCAGGGGCAGAATGAAAAATGGACTAAAAATGGGGAAATTGGGGGGAGTGTCTACCTTGCTCTATCTGTCCCCCGCACTCCAGCAATGCCCCCCAAACACTGCAATTTTCATTTCCCCCCAACAAAATCACATTTTTAAAAAATTAAAATTTAAAAAAATTAAAATGTGCAAGAAAATGGCTCCCTTACTCTAAATGGTGGGCAGAAATCACCTCAGAGGTAATTTCCATCTACCACCAAACTGCGGATGAGAACCTCTTTTTTTGCCATTTTTCCCCACATATATCAAGGTTGGGTGCCAATTACCCAACCACAGACATTTGAAACTGTAGATTTCAGGTCTTCAGATAATGGGGTTCTCCTGTATGTGATTGTTTTAAATAGCAGTAATATGACCAGAAAGAAGAACAACAGTTTTGAAAAGTTGGAGAATTAGGAAAGAATGATGCTTCAAGGATGCCTGACAGAGATCAGGTGCTGGAGGGAAGAAGCTTGGTTTATGTTTTTCATTGTTAAGAAAATATATCCTGTGGTGAGGAAACTATCATTCTAATTGAAACAGAACAATCAGAATGAAGAATCTGCAAACTACTGACTTTCATTCTAACTTCTTTAGTCTAAATGATGCTTCTGTGTTCTCCTGCAGGGACTTCTCACTGAAATAAATGTAATAGCACATTAGAATGCACCAGCTTGTACATTCAACAGCATGAAAATAATCTTTTACCAGACATAATGGATACAACTGGGATCACTCACATAGCTAATTAAAACCCAGATCAGAATTACACTCAGTACAATTCATAAATGCACTGTAGTTGGATCATGATGAATATATTTTCAATTTCTCCTATGTCCTGCCCTGTATTGATGACTAGAACATGGAATGGTGTGGGGGTTGCATTCTTATTCTATTTATAAGTCAGCAATCGCAGGGAAGAGGATGACACCTCATTTTCTTTTAAAAGGGCAAAATTGTCTCACCACCACATGCAGTTGAATCAAACTTGTGGAATCAACAAGATTGGAAATAAGGTAGTGGAGTAACTTACCATAGCCTCTGGATTGTTCGTTCTTTTTTCAGAAAGCAGTGAAGAAACCTAGAGGCTCTGATTCATGTACAGCCAACAACTGTTTAATGGATTATCTCAGTCCTACACACTGCCTCTCACAAGGTTATCGGAGCTGTTTCCAGTCTACTGTCAAGTATCCACACACTCTTTTCAACACATGCACAACCTCTGTACACACATTCACAGATTTGTACACACATTCACTTATTCACACATTGTATTCAAACATATACAGTACTACATTTCCTCTCTGTACCATGCATTTCAGGGACCTGCTCCCTGTTTCAATTTTAAAAATGAACATGTGTAGAGTCATTCACACAAATGCATGCAAGTATAATTAGACACATGTACAATGTAATGTCTGAATTGGGCTAGAAATCCACCCTGATCAGAATTAGGGGTGTCCCCGGAACCAGCTGGCCCGGTTCGGTTCAAGTCCAGACCGGACTCGAACCTGACAGGCCAAGAACCCGGCCTGGCCCCCATCAAACACCCTACCCCGGTCCGGTCCGGGTCCAGACAGTTAACGGATTTTAATTTTTTTTTTAAAAAAAATGTAGAAGTACCTTTAGCCCCTTTGGGGGTTTTCCTGTATGCTGCGGGGGCGGGGGTGTCCGTGAGGGTTCCCCTCCCCCTTCGCCGACCTCTGAAATCACCGCTGCGGCCTGGGAAACTGATCATTTTTGGCCTGTTCAGGCCTCTGTAGTAAGCGTGGTGGCCATATTAGCCACTGCCACACATGTGTAAATGCTGCAGGGGGGGGTGTCGGTGAGGGTTCCCCTCCCCCTTCGCCGACCTCTGAAATCACCGCTGCGGCCTGGGAAACTGATCATTTTTGGCCTGTTCGGGCCTCTGTAGTAAGCGTGGTGGCCATATTGGCCACTGCCACACATGTGTAAATGGCCTCTGCAAGGCCTGGCATGGCCTACAGCCTTGCAGAGGTCATTTGTGCATGTGCGGTGGCCATTTTGTTTTTTACAAGATGGCTGCCATGCATGCGCAAATGACCTCTGCGAGGCCGTGGGCCATGCCATACCACTACAGAGGCCAGAACGGGCCAAAAATGATCAGTTTCCTGGGCTGTGGTGGTGATTTCAGAGGCTGGCGGCAGGAATGGGAACCCTCACAGACCTCCTGCAGCATACAGGAAGCCCCCCAAAGGGGCTAAAGGTACTTTTACATTCATTTAAATAAATAAATAAAAATCTGTGAACTGTCTGGAGGTTTGGTTCCAGTCTGGACAAAATGGGGGAGGTTCGGTTCTATCCCAACCCCCCGGATAGTAGTGTGCACGGACCGGTTCAGAGGCCATTCTACTGGCCTCCGAACCGGTCCGGACAAGGGGTGGTTTTGGTTCGGGAGGGTTAGGTGGGGGGTCCCATTAAGGGCGGGGGGGCTTTACTCACCCCTCCCGCGCTTTGCAGCTTTGGCGCCATAATTCTTAAAAAAAAATGCGGCTGCAGAATCGCTCTCCGCCCGCTCCTATGGCTCCGGGGCGCGTGCGCAGAAGGCTTCCTGCACTTCGCAGATGGCAGGGAAGGGGGTGGGTGGGCGGAAGGACATCTCACTGCCGCCCGCCCGAGCATGGTCGGACTCGGTCCGGGCGAGATTTAAAGAAGCGAAATGGCTTGAGGGGGCTTCGGGGGCGGCAGGGAAGTATCCTGCTGCCCGATTTTTAAAACAAGAAGGAGCCCCGGAGCCATAGGAGCGGCCGGAGAGCGATTCTGCAGCCGCATTTTTTTAAAGAATTATGGCACCAAAGCTGCAAAGCGCAGGAGGGGTGAGTAAAGCCCCCCCGCCCTTAATGGAACCCCCCACCCCAGTGCCGGACCGCAGCTCTGCGGTCTGGTGCACACCCCTACCCCCCAAACCTCCGGACCAAACCTCCGGACTGCTGGACCACCGGACCGGTCCGCACATCCCTAATCATATTTATGCCATGTCACAGCTACTGGCAGGGGCAGAATAATCTGTTTTGGGGCAGATTCCTGACCCACTGAGAAATAAAGGGAGGCTTCCAAAAGCAGGATATGTGTGTTGTGGCCATGAGGCCTGGTATCCATGATGGAAGGGTCCTCCAAAGGAAACACTGAAATTCAAAAAAGCATTTAGGATTCCTCCCAAGAAGACATATTGGAGAATTTCCCCAGTCCTCAGAAGGAATTACATTCCTTAGTAAGGGGAATGTAATAACACAGCTTCATTATCAGATCAAAGACATTTGAATCAGAGGAAGCCTAGCACAACCTAGTGTTATGGCTCTTTACTACCAGCTAGTCCAGAATTTTGACACAGCAAAAACTAAGGCAAAACAGCACATGTGGTTCCACCCATCATAACTGCCAACAACTACAACTCCGCAGTTACTGATACTGATGCAGAAACCCAGTGAAACGAGCCTTGTTCACAGCATTATTGTCTACATAGGTTCTTAATACAACAGTTTGGTTGGTTCCTGCTCTGGACCTTATCAGCAGTGCAGACCAGTGAAAGACCAGTGCAGGGACACTCTGCACTGGTTTAGGGAATGCCCCAATTAAGCAATTACTTTTTGGTTTCTCTTCAGTCTTCTTCACACAATAAGCCTGTGACAGCTGAAGGAAAAAAAGCCACCTGTGTCAGCCTTTCATGAAAACGTTGGAGATCAGGATTTGGAGTGATTAATATAGCATTTGATATGCCACAGTTTGAACATATGCAGCAGTGGCATGCCTACCCTCCCCCAAAAAACCCTGACTTGAATCTTATACATGCTAAGCAGATTGTCATTACTGCCTCTCCATCATCTGATGAACTAAAGTTGATTGTCTTCAGAGTCTGCAACATATTTTCTTATGTTTCTGCCACATAAAGTGATCAGAACAAGCTTATCTTTTTCTTTACTTAAAACATTTCTTACACTTAACATGTTAACCAATTCCTATGTATTCTTGCTGTTACTTTGTCAAGTGACTACACCAACATATTTAATATTATGGAGGCATTTCTCAAATACAAGATGATTATTTCAAAAGAAACAGAGGGCTAGATCTTTTCAGGGCATTTGGGATTATTTAAACCTGGCAAAATAAACTTAGGAACATAGGAATCTGCTTTACTCCAAGTCAGACCCCCTAGTCCATCTAGCTCAGTATTGTCTATCTGTACTCTCCTTCTTCTGAAAGAGAAAGTAACGGAGAGAAGTGGTGAGTTTTCCCACTACTGCCCTCTCCTCCCACTTCCTCATCCAAAGGGAAAAGACAGAAGAGCCAGCACTAGCAATGGTGCCCTGGTGGGGAGAAGAGAGAAGATGGGGAATAAGGATCAAAAGAGTGACTAACTGGTAGGAGGGTGGCATTTGGGACCTCAGAATCTCAAAGTCATTGGTCAACTGCTGGATTAGCAGTAGATAATAAAGCCCCCACCAGCAGAAAGGGGGGGAATTCCTCCACTTTCAGCTAACTTAATTCTAAGCCCCAAATTCCAGCCCAAACAGGTCTTACAAGACAACCAAAATGTTGTTTTTTTCTTAGAAATGATTATAGTGAGTGTCACAGTTGCTTTTAAGTCATGCATTCCCTCTGTCGCTCTTTAACTCTTACACACAGACACAGACACAGACACAGACACAGACACAGACACACACACACCAAATTTTACAAAAGCATTACATAGATTGTCATGTTAAAATGAAGCAGAATTTTTGTAGGATAAACTGTCTGTAGTACAGGGTGACAAATATAAGATGGGCCTGGTTTTGTTAAACGATTTCACAGCACAGGAGCAGTTATCCCACCAAAACTGAATTATCCTAAGAGAGTTCTGAGTGATTAGAAATTAAATGATTTTTGTGAGTGTATTATGCATAGTTGTAAGACATCTGCTCAATAATTAGCAAAATGGCTGGGTGTAAATAGGGAATCTTGCAGATGAGCACTTCACCAACTCGAATTAAAGCCATACAAGATAAGCATCCATGAAACAAGACTGCCTGACTTCACAGAACATGGGGCTTTTTGCTGCGGGTACCAGAGAAATCTTATAGATGAAAACGTGAGGGACCAAACATTTTTCACTGATGAAGTTTGGTTCCATTTATTGGGCTATTCTAATTGCCAAAACAATCATTACTGGAGTGTCGAAAAGCTGAATGAATCCTACAATGTCTCCAGTGCTATAAGTGAAATTGTCTACAAATTCTGGGGGAAATATCAGGAAGCTTAGTGAAAAGAGTTGAATCATGCACCAAAGCTAACGGAGGACATTCCCAGCATCTTTCGTAACTTACTGCAAGAATTGTAATAGATATTAGTTACTAATTAACAATAAACCATGTCTTGCTTAAGAAGCCCATCTTATTTAGCAATAGCCCGACATGACTTATTTGTGACATACTGTACTTTATGCAATATTAGTTCAGAAGCACAATATGTAATAACTTATTTCAATCCTTTAGGGTTGTGTTTTAGAAATCCTAGGATGCAAGTAGAAAAGAATGCAAGTAGCAGTGTCTCTTAAAAATGAAATGAAAAGAAAATTAAAATTAAACACAGAGAGCCTTGACTAGGGAGCAAGAGGCTGCTGGTTCGAATCCCCGCTGGTATGTTTCCCAGACTATGGGGAAAACTTTTATCGGGCAACAGTGATATAGGAAGATACTGAAAGGCATCATCTCATACTGTGCAGGAGATGGCAATGGTAAACCCCTCCTGTATTCTACCAAAGACAACCACAGGGCTCTGCGGTCACCAGGAGCTGGCACTGACTCAACAGCACTACTTTACTTTACTTTATATGCCTAATCAAGGCTAGTGTGCTGGTGCGTCACATGAGCAGAACCTCCATCAGGCTGACTCTGCAAATGATCACAGCCAAGGCCTGTGCAGGAAGTCCACCCAGGAATCAGGGGAAGCTTCTGATTATATCCTACGCTGCCAGAAGAAGGGGGAAACCTCAGCACATCACAGACGCTATGTGATTGGCTGTGTGGACAAAGGAGGTGGGGCAAGCCTCATTTATGCAAGTACAAGTTGGCAACCATAGGGAGGGCTGTGTAGAGTTTCATGTTTCCCAGTCCATTTTCTGGCCCACCCCAATTCAAAGTGCTGGTTTAACGCAACCCATGGCTTGGGACTGGAGAGCACCTTGCCCCATATGTCCCAACCCAAACCTTAAGATCTTCTTAGGAGGCCCTCTGGATGCCCCTGCCAAATGAGGTGAAGCAGGTGGCTACCAGGGAGAGAACCTTTTTGGCAGTTGCACCCAGTTTATGGAATAGTCTCCCCAGTGAGGTTCACCTAACTTCATCACTTTGTTCTTTTAAACACCAGGTAGAGACCTTTTTGTTCACCCAGGCCTTTTAAATTCTGATTTTCAGATTTGATCTGATTTTTAACTAATTTAAAAATGAGTTTTTAAGCTGATTTGTATTGTATTTCCCCCCCACCTTTTTTGTCTGTTATGATTTAAATGTGTTATGTGTTTTATTGTATGTTTTAATACTGTAAGCGGCTGAGAATTTTTTTTGCTATTGGGCGGCTAACAAATAAAGTTTATGAAGAAGAAGAAGAAGAAGAAGAAGAAGAAGAAGAAGAAGAAGAAGAAGAAGAAGAAGAAGTCACCTGCTCCTGGCCCCGCAGCCACAGCCCTCTCTGGATGATGGGCAGCTGCTGAAAACTCAAGATGAAACCTTAAGATGATCACCAAACCCAGGCTACAGTAATCTTTCTGTGCACTAATGTGGGTTAAGATCCAGGTTTATTTTCAGGATTAGTGGCCTTTGGCTACCCTGGATTTGGGAACTTGCCCCCCAATCCATCTACACAACCAATTAACCCAGGTTAGTCTGCCACTAAACTTGTTGTGTGTCAAGGTTCAGTGGCTGACATCCTGAATATCAAAGTGCTTGCACAAGTGTGTTGCACTAAGTCTGGAGCTTGCATTTTAGACCTGTGTTGTGCTACTGCAAACATGTTTGCACTTGTACAACAAAGAGCACAACCTGTGGCACACCTCATATATTTTGCAGGGAGGAACTTTTGCACAAGAACTAAAGTTAGAACATCCGTGTGACTTCATGCAGCGATGTGATCTTCCTGCACTAGTGCAAATGTTTTATTGTGCAACAGCTAATAGAACTAATTGTACATTTTGTGTGCAGTTAAAGGTTTGATGTCTGGATTTTTTTAGCACATTCCACTAGTAGGTAGGAATAAATAATAATATGAAAGAATATCTTGAATCCAAAGAGTTGTGAGCCCCATGGGAGAAAACTACAGTGGGTAATTACAATTAAGATAAAACTGCACAGTGGTTTAGATAATAATGAGAAACCCAATAACATATTATGAGATGAAAAATTGCACCTTAATGTCTGATACATCAAAAGAATGTGTTGTTGTTTGATCATAAAGTGCTGTCAAACTATTTTTAATATATAATAAAAAGTAGGTGTCAGAATATTTGGCAACTAGGATGATTACAGGGAACAGAATTTGTTGAATGAGAGCTGAGCACCAATATAGCTTTAGATAGCAGCCAAAAAAGAGTACAGGTCAGCCCAATTCTTTGAGCTACTGTGCTAGCGTGACCTGGCAGAAATACTGTTTCACTCATGTAAAATCACAGCATGTGTAATTTCATCAGCAGCAGCACTAATTGACCCATGATATTGCACTGAAACAACCAGAGGACCAACTCAGCCCTTCCCCTGCAGAAGCTGTGCAGCAACCAACACAGAAGCCACATGCAAATTAAATGTAACAAAAAGTGTGTTCTGAGCTGCTCTGCACTGGGATATGTGGTGTTTTTGGTTAATCTGTTCCAGGCCAGCTTTTGAATGGTACTTTAGTTACTTTTCTTCAAGTCCTGAAGTAGAGGCGGAGCTAACAAATGGCCAGCAGCAAGAGTACTGAAGGCAGACTGTACTTGTCTCTCTGCAAATAATAGCTGTCTCATTACACCATTAATATTCCAGATTCAACCTGTCCTTGCATAACACAACGCTTTCCTCTAGATTCTACAGGATGCATCCTGATTTACTCATAATATAAGATGGTAACACCGCCAGCTACATGGGAGCAATCTTGCAAAATATGCTAGATGGCTATAGATTAGATCTGAACCAAAATGCCCCTCCATAAAATTCTGTGCATAGACTTTCACGAACCCTCATTTTTGGTGTCTGCGGCTGAGAACAGCGGTAAAGTGTCACAAATTATAGTGCCATTTTTAATCACATGTACACACACACACACACACACACACACACACACACAGAGAGAGAGACACCATACCTAATGATGTCTCATTGGCTACATGACATATTTGTGAAGTCAAATGACAATGAAAAATCATCCTCATTACAATTTTGCTTCATAGCAAGACAACATCTGTAGTATATGCAGCAACATTTTCTGCCCTTATACCTTGGCATCTTATAGGTTAACAAAATTTAAAACTGCCAGCTAGTCGGATCAGTCACATTCACAACCAAGACACCAAACAGAACCAAGCAGCAAAGAAAGTGAAACGTTGAGCAAAGAATAGCTTCTGTCGAAAACCTTTCATACCTCCTCACCCTAAGCCCTCCTTTGAGCCACAGAATTCACTTGCAACCTTTTAGCTCAGTTCTGATCTTGAAACATATCTTAACACGACACATCTGCCCTAGTTATCTTACCCAAGCAGATAGTGGCACTGCATTAGTACAAAAAAAGAAAGAGAGGCTGATACACAGAAAAGCAGTGCATAAAAAGGGGGAGATGAACTCCAAAAAGTGAAAACAATATAAAATGTATTAAAAAAACAAACAGACGGACACCTAGACTAGCACTATAGTGGTGCAATAGTGTCTGTCATTCAGAGTAATTTTCATGTCTCCCAAAAATATGGCCCAGAAAATTGTGCAGCCATCAGGGACATATTTTCAGGGTGAACAATGGGCTTCAGAGGGGATTTGTGAAAATCATCCTTTGGACAATGGGAGAGCATTCCTCTGGATAGCATCTAGTGATGCACCAGCACAGAGCTAGTCTGGATATCAGCGAAGGATCCTTATGTCGAATGATCTACATGTTGTTCAGCATAGGTGATCTGATTGACATAGTACACCTGGACTTCCAAAAAGCTTTTGGCAAAGTTCCCCACCAAAGGCTTTTCAGTAAACTTAATAGTCATGCGATAAGGGGATGGGTTCATGTGTGAATTGGTAACTGGTTAAAGGACAGGAAACTAAAAGGACTAAAAGGACAGTTTTCAAAATGGAGGTAGGTAGGAAGTCCGATCCTCCCAGGGATCGGTACTGGGACCAGTGCTATTTAACTTGTTCATAAATGATCTAGAAGTTGGGGTAAGCAGCAAAGTGGCCAGATTTGCAGATGATACTAAACTATGTAGTGTTGCTAAACCAACAGGAGTCATGCGATAGTAACAGAAATAACCAAACAACCCATCGTGACTAGAACAATCTAACTTCCACAATAAATTTATCTGATAAACATATCAGAGCCAAAGTGGCTTATCTGATAAACATATCAGAGCCAAAGTCACACCAAACCATGTAGGGCAGTCAAATCCACAACAGATTGTGAGGAGCTGCAAAAAGATCTCTCCAAACTGGGGGAGTGGGCGACAAAATGGCGAATGTGATTCAATGTAAGCAAGTGTAAAGTGATGCACACTGGGGCAAAAAACCCCCAACTTTACATATACGCTGATGTGATCTGAGCTGCCAGTGACTAACCAGGAGAGAGATCTTGAGGTCATGGTGGACAGCTCACTGAACATGTCGGCTCAGTGCGTGGCAGCTGTGAAAAAGGCAAATTCCATGCTAGGAATCATTAGGGAGGGCCACATCTGGAGTACTGCATACAGCTTTGGTCACTGTATCTTAAGTAGGGGTGTGCACGGAACCGCCAACTGCGGTCCAGCACTGGGGTGGGAGGTACCTTTAAGAGTGGCAGGAGGGTTTACTTACCCCTCCCGCCGCTTTCCCCGCTCTGGCGCCGTAAACTCACGAGTAATTGGGGCGGCAGGATACCTCCCTGCCGCCCCTTCCCCAACATTGCTTGCAAAATCTCCCAGGAGTGCATTGCGCGCACACGCGCACATCACAGAGATGAGCGCACGCTTCACGTCTCTGTGATGCGTGTGCGCGCAATGCACTTCTGGGAGGTTTTGCAAGCAACGTCAGGGAAGGGGCGGCAGGGAGGTATCCTGCCGCCCCAATTACTTGTGAGTTTACGGCGCCAGAGCGGGAAAGCGGCGGGAGGGGTAAGTAAACCCTCCTGCCGCTCTTAAAGGTACCCCCCACCCCGAACCGAACCACCCAGGTCCGGACTGGTCCGGGCCCATCCCTAATCTTAAGAAGGATATAGTAGAACTGGAAAAGGTGCAGAAGAGGACAACCAAGATGATCAGGGGCCTGGAGCACCTTATGAGGGTAGGCTACAGCATCTGGGGCTCTTTACCTTAGAAAAGAGGCAACTAAGGGAAGACATGATTGAGGTGTATAAAATTATGCATGGAGTGGAGAGGGTAGACAGAGAAAAATTTTCCTCCTTGTCTTGCAATACTACAGCCAGGGGTCACCCCATGAAACTGAAGGTCGGGAAATTTAGGACCAACAAGAGGAAGTACTTTTTCACACATTAATTTTTCCACACAATTAATCTATGGAATTCTTTGCCATGGGATGTGGTGATGTCCACCAGCTTGGATGGATTTAAAAGGGCTTAGACAAATTCATGGAGGACAGGTCTATCAATGGCTACTAGTCCGGTGGCTGTGGGCCACCTCCACCCTCAGTAGCTGGATGCCTCTCAATACCAGTTCCAGGGGAGCAACTGCAGGAGAGAGGGCATGAACATACATCTTGCCTGTGGGCTCCCCAGAGGCATCTGGTGGGCCACTGAGTGAAACAGGATGCTGGTCTAGATGGGCCTTGTGCCTGATCCAGCAGGGCTGTTCTTATAACATGGGTGGTGCCAATTTGCCCACCCTGCTGTATTTTCCTAACAAAGTACCGGAATTTCTAGCATGCAAATGTGTGTGCCTGCATTCTGCTAGCACTAGTTAAGTTGGAAAAACATAACGGATGGTCAATCAATGTGTTTTCAATGTGTTTCCAGTTTAAGTAGTACTTCTAGAATGTGGACATGCTAGAAAAGCACAAGACTGCCAGCACATTGTTAGGAACCTACAATTAGGGTGTGCATGAACCATTTGATGTTGAACAGGTTTGCATCAAACTGGGCTGGTTAGGTGGCTCAATAGAACCAAGTCTGGTTTGAGCAGACCGGCTCGAATGAACCAAGCCTGGTTCAAGTGGACCAGTTCAACACTGAAGGGTGGTCACAGCAGGGGAGCAATGAGAAAGGTAATCTAAGGTGCTTACTGGCCCAGCCCAGTGCGGCTGCTGGTGCCACTGCTAGCTGCTCCCAGTGCAGCCCAAGCACCGGATCCCTCTTTAAGCTGGCTGTCCACGCAGCAGCATGGTTCCACGCATCCACAGAGGCCAGAATTGCACCACTGGTGCATGGGCAGTCTGCTTAAAGAGGGGTCTGGAACTTGGGCTGCACTGTGGGGCAGTGAGTGGTGGTGCCGGCATCCGCATAGGGCTGAGCCAGGCCATTAAACAGCTTAGACTACCTTTCTCGCTGCTCCACCACCACCATTAAGTGGATTCCCTCACCCTTTTACTTGTAAATGAGAATCCCCACCTGGCCAGTTCAACTGAACTGTTTCGGTGGCATGCATTTGGGTTCAAATTCAATTTGAATTCAAACAGAACCTCGATTTGGGGTTTGTGCACACCCCTAACCCACAGGAGCCAGGCAGATCGGCACCACCCATGTTATGCTGCATAACATGTGGACCAATGTATTTAAGCCCGATGCATTTTGATACACATTACCTTCTTCAGGAGTACTGTAATTATTGTCCACAGCACGGGGCCTTCATGATATGGCAACTTATACCAAAACTCATTGAGCTTAAACACAGGTAATTTTCTGCAATATATTTTATCTTGGGAGTTCATCTACCCCACCTTCTCCACTCTCTTTTCTTCTGTTGCATTGGTATAAGACAGTCTATGTGCCACACTAAGATACAGGCTATTCTGCAGGATATGTGTGCTCAGCCAAAAAGTTCCAAACACATGTTAAAGTTCCACTCATTTCAACAGATCTTGCAACCTCTTCCTATGCTTGATTGTATTTAAGCCTCCCAAATTCAATGGTACTAGAATCCAAATGGTAAATATTTTCTATCATTACACTGAATAATTGCAACACAATCTCTACCCACTTTTTAACCATAGGACTTACTCCCAAGTAAGCACACAATAGATTCTTTCCATGCAACTCTATAGACTATTCCAAACATAACAACACTCATCCTTGTAAATTTCCTTGATGACTATATTATATGTGAAGCTGTTCAGGCTATGAGCATTATGTATAATTTCTATGCTTATAAATTATGTCACTGTAGCTTAGGTAATTAACATCCTCACACAATGTGAATTTGAAATGATATGTTCCATTGTTAAAGTAATAACTCAAGCTTATTTATGCAAATAATATAATCAGCTAGCTAGCAGTATGAACAAATGCTGTCTAATGCATGTGTGGAAGTAATGAAGAACTCTGTCTGAACAGTTTAGAATGAAAAACCCAAACTCACAATTCATTTTTGAAAAACAGAATGGCTGATATCCAGGCTAATGAAGCACTAGTGCTACTGAGTTAGTTCAACTAACTCAACTCCACTGCTAATGCAGCGGAGTAGGCACATTTCAAAGACATCCCCTTTCCTTGGAGGTTGTAAAATATTTTTGGCTCTGTGACACCTAAAAATATGTCCCTGTGGTTTGCACAGCCCTCAGAGACATATATCCAGCTGGCATAGAGAGCTTCTGGGGAAAGGGGAAGTCCTCAAAATTCCTACTGCCAGTGGAGAATTTGTCTGGAACTCTTCAGAAGCACTGGTGCTAGACCAGTGTGACTCCCGTAGTACTGATGCTTTATTAGTCAGAATGTCAGCCAATGTATATCTGGGCCTCCAACCTTGGTTTTGACTGCAAGTTTCACTAGTAAAATATGAAAGACAATTATTCATCCTAAGTGTCATGACCCCACTCGAGGACATTGGAGAGGAGTGGGAGGCAGATGACTTATTAGAAAGTGGGGATGCACCTGAGGAGCAGCAGGCCAGTAATATGAATGGGGAGGTAATTGAAACAGGCTACGGCAAGTGTTTGGCGTAGGAGGGGCCAGCAGGGCCGGGTGATCTTTGGAGAGAAGGGTCAGGATCTGAGTCAGAGTCAGAACAACCACTATCTCCTCGAGAATGCAGACAGGAAAACGTCAGCAGCAGGTGAGGGAATTACGAAGGAGTATTCAGCTGGCCAGAAGCTGGATTGACTCTATGGCAGCTGGCAGGGGTGGAGTGTTGATTAAGTGCACGTGGCTGCTGACTATAAATCTATATAACTATGTGACTATAAATCAGGCAGCCTGTCCCTTGAACAAACTGCTGGAAACAACATGTCAAATCGGCTTCAGCCTCTGTCGGAGAGATTGTGATGTTGGAATTTGGGCTTTTCACTCCTGTATTCTTGGTGAGACTGTTAAACTTGACTATTTAGCAGTAAAACTGAAATCTGAGCTACTGGCTATTGTGTCATATACTGTAGCCTCCTGTATTCCATTGAGTGACCTTGTGACACTAATTGCTCAAATATTCACATCCAAAAGCTAAGGGTTGATTCATGCAACCAAGAACTTTGAATGATCAGAAAATACCTGTTTATGCAATAGAAGCATGGCCTTGAGGGAAAATGTGTAATATGTCTGAAAAAGCATATTTATTGTGTAGGAACCGATTATGCAGGCTCCCACATTTTGCCATGTAAGATGCTTACATGAATAGTAGGGATATGCAAACAGGTTCAGTGTTGAACAGGTTCAACACTGAACCTGTTTGGTTTGATGTTAAACCAAACCCCCTGGTTCAGTTTGGCACAGGACTGAAACCCACCCCCTGGCCTTTGGGGGGCGGGCATGATCTTTTTTAAAAAAATTGTGCTTACCTCCTCCAGGGGGCTTCTCTGAGGCTGTTGGGGGGGGGTCTCCGGAGGTTCCGTCTCCTCCTGCCAGCTTCCATTATGTTTAAAATTGACCTGTTTGGGCAATCTTTGGCCTGTTCCAGACCTCACTCTGTCTTGGTGGCCATTTTGGAGGCCACTGCACATGCCCAATGGGCCTCCACCTGGCCTGGGTTATGACCCAATGGCCACAACGATGGGGATGAGGCCCGGAACTGGCCAAAGACCACCCAAACAGGGCAATGTGAAACATAATGGAGGCTGGCGGGACCAGAGGGGGAACCTCCAGAGACAACCCCCATGGCCTCGGAGAAGCCCCTTGGAGGGATAAGTACAAAAATAAAAAATAATAATGAATTTTAAAAAACACAATTGTTCATGAACCCCCTCCCCAGACTGATTTGAACGGGGGGAAGCAGTTTCGAGGGGGTGCCAGACCGAACTGTCCCAGTCCAGTTCGGGTCCATTTTGGACCCTCACCGAACCAGGCCAGCCAGTTTTGTGCACACCCCTAATGAATAGGTCATTAGTTTAGTTGGAGATCCTGCTCCTGATGGCACTGACTCTTAGCACCACCAACCTATTGACCATTAGAGGCACTAAGGGTAGAGAAAGTGAGCAAGGGAATCCCCTTTTGGACTATACTTTATCTGCTCTACTGCCCTTTTGTTAGACTGATATTCTCAGGTTTCATTTTCTCACCACAGAAACACACTTCCTCTTCCTCCTCTCCTTCCTGATGTAGCCAGAAGCTGGGCATGTAGGCCTTTCCTTCCTATCTCTATGATGCATTTCCTAAATAAACTACTTTACTTAGAACTTAAACTCCATGTCTCCAGATATAAATTAATATCTAAATATAAATTAGCAGTGTTCTCCTTACTTGTGCACCTCTGCTCTGGGTGAGGTAGGTAAATGATAACCCCTCCAAATCTGTCTAACAAGTCTGAGATCCCAGGAAAACCCAATAATAGAGAGTTGTGATCTTTTAAAAACTAAACCAATCCTAAAATGTGGATTCCATGTGAGGCTTCTGTTAAAGAATGGTGTTAAAAGTTTGCCACTTTCAGTCTAGTTATAGAGATTTCAAAATAATTAAGAAAGTTCTCATTTGTCATCAAACACTCTTTTTCTAATTTATCCTTCTTGGTATTTGCCCCTACGCCTGAAGACATGGGCAATAACAATGCTACACTACTGTCCTAAGTGAAAGGGCCAGCATTTTATTGAGCATTAATATAATCGTAGTTGTGTCAAAGATATTATCTATTAATAATGTTTATTAAAAACTTGCCCCAACAGTGCAAACCTAGATTTAGGTCAGAAATCAGACAACAGTGCTCTTACCCCAAACCTTCAAAACAATCATGCCTCAGAGCAGCAATCACAGTGGTGCTTCTCCCTGATCCTCTTTGCCAAACCCAAGGAAGGTCAGGGCCATTTGGGGGTTCCACCCCTGCAAGCCCTTCAGCCTTTGAGGTTGGTGGAGGTCCAGTTTAGATAGAAGTCCCCACCCACCCCCAATCCCTTCAGCCTCTAAGGTCCAACTGACTCCTTCTCCTCCTTTCCAAAACCAGCCCAAGGATGCTCACCAATCAATCCCAAACTCCCTCCACATGCCTATTTGTGACCTAATGGTTCCCTAGCAAAAGGGAACAGAATGAAGTAGGCATAAAAGCTTTCCAACCTGACCAATCTATTGGAAAGCAAAAACAAACAAACAAACAAACAAACAAATAAAATCCTACTCAGCTTCCAAAACGTTGATCAGCAGACTCCATTCTGTGCCTGAGAGGGAGGGAGGCTAAGTTGTCTGAACAAAGATTAGAGATGCTGAAGAAACAGAGCACTAAAATAGCTTCTCAAGCTCCATTGCCTCTGTAAGCTTCAGCCAGTGCATTTTTCATGCATTCCCTAAATGGAGGATAAGGCAAAATGAGGCTGGGAAGTGGCAACTTTTTACTAATTTATCCTCTGTGTTTGCACAGTCGTTGACATGACGGGAATCCCTACATTGATATTAGAAACCTTTCATGGCTGCTGTACAACTTCAGGCAGTCCCAAAGGTGTAGCAACAGTGCTGCTTCCAAATTTTCAAGGAACAGTACAGCACTCCATTCCATTGCAAACCCTGCCCCCCTCAAAAAGGGAAGGGAAGGGAAGGGACTCGTCCCTGCTGCCTGGGAGCAGTTTAAAATAATTTTGCAGCACTCTCATCATGACATCATCAGGACTGCCTTTTAAGTTGTACAACAGCCCTAGTGGTTCCTGCATATCAGCAAGTATGTTTATCTTTCCCCCACAAATGGATTATTCGATTTGAGCCTTGAATACCTGCTGGGAAGGACTCTACCCTCCTGATGAGGAAGTGTGAAAATGACCAAACATGAGCACACCTTTGAAAACCTCATATTAAATGTACACCCTAAACACCTGAGACCTATCCCCAGTAGAGATTTTGCCAAGATAAGGTAAAGCAATCTTTTCTTCTCTGGCAGTATTCAATTGCAGATGGAGCAAATGCATCTTTACAAGTGACATGGAGAAATAATGGCAGCTCCCAGACTTGAGTTTCCTGCTGACAATCAAGCACAGGCAGAAAATCGCAAGGGATTTGTAAGCTTTTCGATGTGACACCATAATCAAAACTTGCAACAGAATTTATCTGATGGATCAATTCTCCACATTACAAACTCTAAGTAATGTAACTGTGTTCTACATAGCTGCAGATTATGATCTGAACAATAAGAGTGAGATTACACGGTATATAAATGTTTTAAATAAATAAATAAAATAAGCATCAAGCTGTACAAGTGTATAGATGGCTGTAAAACTTGTACATGAGTTTGTGTGAATGACTGTACCTGCGCTTATTTTAAAAGTGAGTCTGGGTTCCTCAGATTCAAGGTTCAGATAGAAAGAGGCCTGCTGTACTTTTGTTCAATGTAATATATGAATTACTGTATCAGTGTGCAGATCTGTACGTGTATACGCTGTACACTTGTACAAGTGTAGAACACAATGTGTGAATAGGGCTATATTATTTGCAGGAATTCTATGAATGAATGAATGAATGAATGGAGGGGTGTAGCGAGTTTCACGGGGGCTGGGGGACAAAGTGCAGGCAGGGGGCCTCCATAGCATGTAGGAAGCACATGCACTCCAAGCCATGCCCCTTGCATCTGACATCAGATGCAGGGGGTGGGGCAACCAACCTAGCTCACCCAAGCCTTCCCCTCCCTGTTTCAACTCATCTTCTGCTCAGGGCCATTCCTGCAGCCAGCGTTCCCAGTCCTGTTCCTGTAGCTGCCGAGGCTCAGTGCAGAGCGGGATCTGCAAGGTGGCCACCACTGCCAGCAGTAGCACCAGTTTGACAGTGTGGAGCTGGGCATGGGGTCGCCACCATCCTCCTCTGCTGCAGGTGGTGGTGGTTTGGAGCTGGGCAGCCCTTCTTGCAGCAGCTCCCTGCATGGTCAGGGGCAGAGCAGTGGTGAGGGTGGTGAGGGGTGGTCCACTGGGAGGAGGAAGCATGGGAGGAGGAGAAAGGAAGCCCCAGAGTGCTTCTTCCCATTGCAAGGATGCCCCAGGTGCAGGGCACCAGTGCCTGGTGCAGAAAGGGCAACAGCAGGGTGTACCCCGAGCCTTGTGGGCCCCCTGACCCTCCAGTGATGGGGACATTTGTCCCCCCTTGTCCAATGGATGCTACACCCATGGAATGAATGAATGAATGAATGAATGAATATCAATGTGTATGGCACTTAACAGAGTAATATAAGGAAAAGAAGACATGTTCCTGACCCAAGGACTAAGCAGCTAAATTTAGACAGTGAGAAAGACAACAAAGAAGAGAAGGGGAGTTATCAATTGATACTAAAGGGGGAACGGGGAGGTACAGATACTCCTATCTCCTTCTTTAGAACCTTTAAGGCTATGGTTATAAAGCAGGCAACTCCAGAAATTGACACCCGCAGATTTTTAAATCTAATTAATAATAAATTTTATTGAATACAAAGCAAGGCTAGACTCATCTAAACACACAGGATGTTTCCATATGTCATAAAACAGGTGAGATGGAAATGCACGTTCTGGCATTAATGCTTAACCTGTGTTAGAGATTATGCTTTTATATAATTAAATATTTTAATATGTGTTGCAGATCAATTAGGAGTACACCACCTTAAACCTAAAGAAGGGACAATGGGAAACCAGGGTAGGAAGCGCTGAACCGAAAGAAATATCCTTTGGAACCAAAACAGGGCAGTTAAAACGCATAAGAAAGGTAAGGGAGTACAGATTAAACCCAAACAGAGGCTGTTCTCACCTAGGCTAGGGCAGCCCAGCCTGGATTAGGCTGCTTGTGTGCAGCGCCGGGATCTGCACAGATCCTAGTGCTGCCGGCCCACCTAACCCAGCTTTTCACCCCAGCCTTAACCCTGGTGTTTAGTAGGTGCTTATCTCTCCTCCCGCCACACCTGGAAGCTATTCAGAGTAGCGCCACACCACCTAACACCCGCTGCGGCAGAAGATCCAGCTTCCCCCATTCCCCAGCAAATGGCCACCACACGTGTGGAGGCTAGCTGAGTGGCAGAGCTGATCTACCACTGCAGCAGGTTCTGGGCAGTGCAGTGCTGCTCAGAAGAGCTTTCAGGTGCAGTGGGAGGAGAGGTAAGCACCTACTAATTTACATTTAAAGGTGCCTTCTGCTGCCGCCCCCGGCAGCGCCCGCACCGGCCACTGCCGTCTAAGAGTGAGAGCTCCTGACAGCCAGTAGCTAGGTGAACAAAGTGGAGAGACTTTAAGAGTCTAACCAACAGTTCTCTTAACTCACTGCAACTCTCTTCTTAATTTTGAGGAGGCCCAACCACTCTCCCTGTCGAAGCAAAGTAGTCTGCAGCCCCCTAATCCAATACAAGATAGACCTCCATCTGGTTTTTCTAGATGAACACACAGACACACACTCACACAAAGGGTAGGGGGAAACAGAATAGACGTCTTGAGAGTGGAGGAGGGAACTGATTACTCCCTAACATACCAGTCCAGCATGCAGGCAATGAAGCTAAGTGACCAAAAGCTGTGCTGAAATGGGCAGTAAGGTGGGCCATCTTCGGGTAAAACAACCAAATCTTGAACCGCAAAAAGCATATAAGTAAGAGTGCAAGTATAGATGTAAGTATGAGTGAAGCTCTGTGAAGCACCCCTGAGAGGTTTTGGGGTGGGGTGGGGTGGGGTGGGGGCGACTTATAAAAAGCAAAAATGAAAAATTTCCAAAATAAAATATCTGAGAACCAGATTATCCAAAAAATGCTGATGGCTGATGAGATCTCTCTGTTAGCCAATAGTCATCACAAATATGGACAAAGAAAGCTGACATTTTCATTTCCCTGGCTGGGGAGGATGCAAATTAACAATCTTGCTTAGCAGAGAAAGAATGCAATGTCAGAACAGAACAATGAAGCAGTGGGGAGAAAACAAAGGGAGGTCTGTCTTTAAGTCTCAGAAGGGCCAAAAAGAGAGGCCTTCCAGAGATTCAGGGCTTTTTAGGGAATTCTGGGAGCCTAGTCTTTCCTTACATTTAAGATGTCATGGTTTCCCTCTGCTGGAGATAGTGTTCCAGTGCATTGACCTTTTGCACCAACTATTCTAATGACCACTAGGGGCGCTGGGGTAGCTAGTGAGGGTCTCCTTACCTGTCCCTACTTGCCTTTGCTCTTTGGCCCCTGCTTTGACTCCTCAGGTACTTCCTGCAGTGAGTCAGTCCTCTTGCTTTCCTCCTAGAGAGAAGATGGAGACATCTCCCTCCCTCCCTCCCTATTCATTATGTAGCTGATAGAAAGGATAGGTCTTTCCTATCTCAAATGTAAAGGTAAAGTATGCCATCAAGTCGATTTCGACTCCTGGAGCCCACAGAGCCCTGTGGTTTTCTTTTGGTAGAATACAGGAGGGGTTTACCATTGCCAACTCCTGTGCAGTATGAGATGGTGCCTTTCAGCATCTTCCTATATCACTTCTGCCTCGTATAGGTGTTTCCTATAGTCTGGGTGGGAAACATACCAGCGGGGATTCAAACCGGCAACCTTCTGCTTGTTAGTCAAGCATTTCCCCACTGTGCCACCTCAAATGTACTTCACCAATAAATCGATTTAGTTTAGACTTTACAGTGATCTCCATGTGTGTTTCTTAAACAGCTGCAACAACTAAACTCAGCACTCTAACTGGAGTGATAACTTCCTTATTGCTTTGCTAAATAATCACAAACCCCAACACCCTCCTGACTTCCTAGACTACTTTTTATGAATCCATCGTTTACATTGTGCACATCTGCACTCAAAAGACATTCACATGTCAGCCATGTCCAAGGGAATGCATATTTGGCATCATACGTAACACAATGAGAGCAAAGACTGTTATGTGTACTTAGGTTCCATTTTGATGGGTTTGATTCTGAAAAATAGCAAAGGGATTAAATCAAATGTTTAACAAATGAGGAGGGGTTTCTTGAAGGATTTCAAGGAAGAGGGACTGATGATGACACATAGCCATTTCAAGAGGGAGTTCCAAGCATAAGGGTCAACAAAGAAGAACGAGGAGTCATTGAAGAGACTGGGAACTTTTGGACAGCAAAGGGTACCACAGCCAAATGAATTATTGTCATTGGCAGGGTGTTTTATAGCTGCTTCTCTCATAGAGATAAAGAAATCTTATGTAGATTTAACTAAAGGTTTATTCAAAAACAACTAAATTTTCCCTTCCCCTCCCCTTTCTCTGACTCTACCCTCACACTCTCTACAGGATCCCCACTTGGACAAACTTCTAAACAACAAAATGCAAACGATTACTGGATAGAAGTGCACCCTCCCCCGCTCTTAAAGCAGCACCCCCACCACCTTCAAGCCTCGCCTGTGTGGTTCCGTGCATATCCCTACTCCTGAGATCAGATTCCCTTTCTTCTTGTCTCATAGCATGCATGCTAGACATCCTTGACATTCCTTTCCATCATCCAATAGGACAGAATCCCCTCAGATTTCAATAATTTGTTTTGGTCCAGAATATTGGGAACATTCCTTTCTCACTTTATAAGGCAGCCATATTTGGACAAAGTCCCCCGCTTTAAAAAGTTCTCTGTTTAGCACCCCATTTCTGATTCACATACAGTTTGTATTTTTGCTGCTTCTCCCTTACCCAGTCACAAATCTCTGCATCCTAAGGGTGAGATGGCACAGAAAGCCCTATCAGTTGTTGCCATTGGGTCAGTTTGGTGGTAGCTTTGCATCCTCTTAGCCATTCAAATGGTGATTTTCCTGCAAATAAAGTCTCACAAATTGATGTTCCCTGCCACCAAGCTTGCGCACTAAGGCAGGAGGTGGGGTTGTGGCCCCATCACTGAAGCAGGCACGGCGGTTGCCATTTTAGGTCCCCCTCCATGTGGCCAAGACTGGCCAATCGGGGTAAGGGAGCCTGGTCACCTCCATGCTGGGCAGCCTCTCTTCAACCGGGCATGAAGAAGGGTCACTGGACAATTGCTGTTCATTAGGGCCACGTGGGCTGACCAATAGGGAATGACAAAAGGGCGATTGGGGGAAATCGGTGGCTGCCACAACTGGTGAGGCACGCAGAGAGCAAGCGGCGAGGGACTGTGTAGTGGAGGGCCTTTGTGGCCCAGGGTGATCTCAAGCAAGCAGCCCTGAAAAGCAGGAATTTGGACTGCAAAGGGGTGGGGGGCCTGGGCAGGCGGCAACAGCGTTGGATCCCAGTACCAGCCTTTGGCTTTTATCAATGTGGAACATTTTGGGCTATTGAGGAGGGATCCTTGGGTGGGAGGCAACTGTGGAGGTGCCCTGTCCGAGCACTGGGCCACAGCCAGACCCCTGGACTGCCCTGGCTAAGCCCTGGTGGAAGCCATCATTAAGGGCGTTTATTAGCTCGTGGGAGGGACATTGATAAATTCATTTGGAGCATTTATTAAGTCATTGGACAGCTTTTAATTCATTGGGTGCATATTAATTGGGCATCAATCCATTGGGGGGCATATTGGGCATTAATTCATGGGGCATTTTAATTGGGCATTAATTCATTGGGGACATTTTTTAATTTATTGGGTGGCATTTATTAATTGGGGCAGCTAATTCATGGACAGGCATTTATTAACTCAGTGGGAGTCATTTATTAATTCAGTGGGTGGCATAGCTAAATTGGGGGCATTTATTGACTCCTTGGGGCAATCATTAACTCATTGCAGGCTATTGTTAGTTCATTGGGTAGAATAGTTTGGTTGGGGCATTGATTCCCTGTAATTTATTAAGCCATTGCAGGGCATCTATTGTTTAATTAGGAGCGGTTATTAACTCATTAGGGGGATTTGGTTAATTTGTGGGGGGGCATCCATTAATTGGAGCATTTGGTAATTCATAAGGGGCATTTGCTGGTTTACTGTGGGGCATCTGCTACCCTGTACCGGGTCATTTGTTGACTCATTTCTAGGGAATAATCCGCAAGTAGGGGTCCCTTGGGCATCTGCTAACCCATTATGGGGATCATTTGCCAACTCATTGAAAGGGAGTAATTTATTACATAGGGGTCCATTGGGCATCCACTAGGGTTGTGCGTTTTGTATTTTTTCTGTTTCAATTTGTACCAAATCCGAATCAACCCCATTTTGTATTTTGTCCGAAATTAAGCCTTCTGAATCACTCGTTTTGTTTTGTATCCAAATTAATCACTTGGTCACATGATCAAAAGATTGGCGGGGGTTATAGTGCCCAATGAGTGGAAGCTACCACAAAAATTTCAAAGGAATTGGGCAAACGGCTGATTTTTGGTGGATTTTTGAAGTTTGCAAGTCTTTCAGAATTTTCCCATTGGGAATAATGGAGGTTTCAGCAAAAGCATAGCTTCACGTGGTGGGAGGGGGGAGGGGTGGCCCAGAGTGGAGTGTGGTTGGTGGTAGTGCCCAGTTGTTCAAGGAAGCTACCACAATTTTTTCAGAGGAATTTGGCAAAGGGCTTATTTTTAAAGAATTAATGAAGTTATACATCTTTCAGGTTTTCCTCGTAGGGTATAATGGAGGTTTCTGCAGTCCCATAACTCCACTTGAGGGGCACTGGGATGGCCCAGAGCAAGTGGCGGTGTAGTGCACATAGGGTGCCAGCCACCCACATGGGTTGCCAACTCATGAAGTACAGGGTTTTGTTGTTCTAGAGGTGTTCTGAGAGTAGATTCTCTAGTAGCATATGAGAGTGGATTCATGGTTTTTCATTACAAATCTCATTTGCTACCAGACAATCTAAACAACACTTCAGAAACAACAAAGCCCAGTACCCCAATGGGTTAGCAATCCAGGGGGGTGGTTGGCACCCTCTGTGCACTACACCACTGCTCGCTTTGGGCCATCCCAGTGCCCCCCAAGTAGAGTTATGGGGCTGCTGAAACCTCCATTATTCCTTTTGGGGAAAATCTTAAAGACGCGTAAACCTCAAAAATTCCTAAGAAATCAGCCCTTTTCCCTATTTGGAATCTGGGTGCACCACCCTTGGGCACTTCCTCTCAACCCACTGTTATGCCCCGGAAGCCCCACATAAACAAGTTGAAAGAGTGAAGAGAATGATGAACAACAACGACACTTAATTATTTGGCACAGTTATTTGAGAATTTTGCAGTGGGTGTGAGCCTGTCCCTGTGGCACTAGCACAGCAGCACAACCCATTTGTGGATTCAAGCAATCTTTCAATGAAAGCACTCCCTCCCCATGGAGCAGTGACCACAGGTCATTTGAGATAGCAAGATAGACCAATGAGCCAGTGTGGTGTAGTGGTCTGAGCTCCTCTTCCAGTTGTGCCTACCTTATGTGCACTTTCCAGGGTCTGGCACGGGAGCCAGGTGTCCCACTCATAGTGGAAAAAACAGAGGGTCCTACCTCAAGGCTAGCATTCCTCAGAATTGAGATAGATACTGAGGCACAATGCTGCCTGCTGCCAGTGGACAAGGTCCTGGCATTGGAGCTGCGGCTGGGTCATCTGCTGGAAGCCAAGAAGGTTATGTTGAGGGAGCTGCAATCCATCATGGGACACTTGAATTTTGCATGTAGGGTTGTAGCACGCGGGTGGGCCTTCGTCTTGCATGGCCAGACATTAGTTATGTACGGTTTAAGTTCAGTAAGCACTTGATCACACTGAGGGCCACTTTGATGTGATCACTCCTTGAGTGGAAGCTATTTGTGCAATTACTACTTCTTCATCCTCGTCTTCTGGGATCTCCTCTCATGCAGGAAGTGGAAGTTGAGATAAATAATCTGCAGTTGTATTCTGAAGACCTGGAAGATACCCCACCTGGAAATAAACATCCATAAGTCTGGTGATCCATCTGGCTATTCTTTGGGTTGCTCAGCTTGATCCCCCGGCTAGTAAATAAAGCAGATAAGGATTTATGGTCTGACCTAGAAGTGAATAATCTGCCCCACAAGTAAGGCCTGAAGTGCTTCACTGTCCAGAAATATGGTAGAGCTTCTTTATCAATGATGGAATACATTTTCTCTGATGCAGTAAGCACTCTGGAAACAAAAGCGACTGTAACTTCCCTGGTTCAAGACAGGACCCAAACCATATTCAGAAGCATCAGTGGTTACAATAGTGTGCCTGTTGGTTTCAAAAGAAGTGAGAGCAGGGCTTTCAGCAATGGCCAGTTTGATAGTCTGAAAACTAGCCTTGCAGGATGCTACATTCTTTTAAATACTACATTGTTTTTAAAAAGAAGACACAATGGAGCAAACTTTGAGGCAAATTGTCTAACAAATTTAATGTAATACTCACAGAGTCTTAAAAATGATCAAAGTCTATTATTATTACATTTATATCCCGCTCTTCCTCCAAGGAGCCCAGAGCGGTGCACTACATACTTGAGTTTCTCTTTCACAACAACCCTGTGAAGTAGGTTAGGCTGAGAGAGAAGTGACTGGCCCAGAGTCACCCAGCTAGTTTCATGGCTGAATGGGGATTTGAACTCGGGTCTCCCTGGTCCTAGTGCAGCACTCTAACCACTACACCACGCTGGCTCTGTCCCTGTTGTATGGTTCTGGTGCTTCCCAAATAGCTTTCACCAAGGCTGTTTTGGGATTTATGCCATTCTGAGAAACTGAGGCTATTCACATGCACATGCAAAACCGGGCTAAGGAAGCCCAGCCCAGTTTTGCACGTGTGTGTGTACCACTGGGATCAGGTCCAAATTGTGACCACACATTTTGCTCCATAACTCCGCATCTATAAGGACTAGAGCTTAACTTTTTAACTGGGAATTTTTAACTGGGAATAACTGGAAGCTGGGAATCCAGGGGAATGAATAAGAGAAACTGGAGTCTTGAATTGATTTGAATCGAATCTGGGGCAATTCGATTCAAGCTCCAATTTGGCCAGGGGTGACTGGGCAGAATTGCTTCTAGGTCGAATCACTCGAATCAACCAGAATCAAGTTGAATCGATTTGCACATCCCTAGCTCACATGCTTAACTGGTTCAAAATCTCATTGCCAAATGTTTTATAGCTGCTTCTCTCATAGACACAAAGAAATTTTATGTAGATTTAACTAAAGAAACCACTCTATTATCTCTCTCCACCTTTTCTTTTCTGACTTTTCTTTTCCACACACTCTACAGGATTTCCACTGGGACAAACTTCTAAACAACAAAATGTAAGATATTACTGGATAGAACAGAACACAGGGATATATCAGAATTGCCCTTGGAGGATTGCCCTTGGATATGCAGGGTGTTTTTTCCCTGTAGAGTAAGTATATATGCAACATTTTCATTATGTTTGAGAAAGTAAGGTTCATTCTTGTATCTTTTCTACACTTGATCATTTGGAAAAAAGGAGAGCAGTTCTACACCATTGGGAATTTCCCATTTGAGAATGCATATTTGTTGTAGTACCTAAACATGAATCATTACTTGCTTTTGTAGCCACTGTGATTGGTGACTTTAGTATTCTTCAGATTGTTCTTTTTTTAACTCAATAGATTATAAAATTATTATTATTATTATTATTATTATTATTATTATTATTATTATTATTATTTAATGAATTAAAATAGAAGATCCCCCCAACCGCCACACACAGAACTTGGAATAACATATTTCCTGAATATCATAATGTAGTCTTGCCTTTGAAGTAAATTTTGTAGAGCAAGGTCTAGAGATTATTGGCCTTGTCTTGTTGTCATAGAAATAAGAAGCAAAAATCAAATTTGTATCTGAAAACTTTGCAATGCCTACAGGAACTGAACATTTTTATATACAAATCTTTTTTGGCTCCAGGAGAAGGGTGAGAGACTGTAAATTGGCACAGGGTAATCTCAGCCTTTACTCTGCACAAATACACTCAAAGCATAGAAACAGGTTATGCTCTAAACTCCTTTGGAAATCTATGGCTCAAAAGACACACTTTTGAAAGCAGTGACAGGGACAGAGATAATAAATGATGCCTTTGATCCTTTATTAAATAGAAAAAATGAAATCAAAGGTTTTTAACACCAATTGAACAGATGAATTCAAAATCTGATCATATCAAAAGTAGAGAAGATAATTAAGACCTGCACATGGGAGGTCTTAATTTATATTTGCTCGGTTGTAAACAAATTAGCTATTTAATATGTTCTCAAAATTTCTGAGAGCTTGGTGCTGATTTAAAGATAGGAGATAAGCAGATTCTCACACATTTTCCTAGAATAAGAGCTTCATATTGTGTATAATTGTAGGTGGCTTTCTTGTTTATTTTGAATGTATGATTTAGTTTGCTTAGCTGAGTTTGGCTAGCCCTGAAATTCAGTATCCTGAAGACTGTTTTACTTTGTTTGTGTGTTTTTGATAAATGAGCTCAGAAATATTCCATGGGAACACTGGCTAAATAAAACAGGCTAATTATTCTGGACACAGATGAACTATTTTAAAAGGGCATCGTCTGTGCTTAGGGAGTGCTTAGACATATCTCAGAAAATTATTTGAGCTCTGACTGAACAAATGCAGTTTTGTCAGGAGAGAGGAGTGATGAAGTAAGCAGATATACAAAGATTACATTCTTGTGGCGTATGATTGATTTTGTCTGCTGTTGAAGCTTGAGCAGTCTTGACACACACAGTGGAAGACTGTTGCTTGAGATTCTTCTTAGTTTCTTATGTGGAGATGGAGTGTGAAGCACTGGTAGCTCAACAGCAGCAGATTTATGGCAATTGCTCTCTTCCCTATTAATCTACATCATAAACTATAATATCCATACTTTCTTCAGCCTGGCCTTTGAATGCCAGCCCTATGACACAATTGGCCATGCGCATGCTATTTTTGTTCCCCTAAAGGAGAAAATCACCTAAATAATATTTGATGACAGCAGACGCAATTAACTTCAGACTCATGCACAGTGGCATACTTAAAGTACATAAATTGCAGGGTAAGTCACATTTCCTCAAATGAAATAAAAAAGAACTGACACACCCAGAATACTTCCATCACCCTTCGGAAGAAGAATGTCATAGGCATGAAGCCTGCTGACTAAACTGACCATCTTTGTTTAAACAGCTCATAGAGCTTAGAAGAAACATGTTCAGACAGAAAGATTTGACCTGCTCCATGCTTGCAATTTCACATCAGCTCTGTCTTCAGTTATATGCAAAGGAAGATAATACAAACATAGTTATGGAATTATAATTACCACACAATGTTCCTATTCTGCATATATCTTTACATATTATTAGCATGCTTCACGTGCACATGGGAAGAAATGGTTTTCACTGCTCTCAACTTCCATCTGCTGCCTACTGTGACATCTGAAAATAAGTCCCTAAAGTTGGCAAGGTGCTCAGGGACATGTTTTTAGGATGCACAGTGAGCATATGAAAGAGTTCTGAGAAAAGCACCCTTACCACTCCTGCCAGCACTGAATGTTTTTTTGTTGCATGCAACATTTTTGGTTTAAATGGCAACCAAGATCAATTAAATCATAAGAACACTGACCCAAAAGTGGAATTTTAAAGGTTTGCATCTGCTCTAGTTTCTGTTTCTAGAAAATAGAGTCTGCTTTATTTTCTTTCTATTTCTATTCAAACAACTGCATGAGGATCCTTTGCGGTAATGATGCAGCCAAATGTGCCTTGAGATGGGGAAGCAATGGGATAACACAAAACTAAATTTAATCTTACCAAAGTCTGAGAACAGAATGGATGGAACTGGAATTTGATAAGCCATAAGTGAGCCTGCCAACAGATTATTTGTTACATCAGCTGGAAACTCTGATATAAAAAATAATATAGATACCTCTGACAAATGTCAGAGATATATAGGGGGCTTACCATGCCCACTCAGTGCCAAGGGAAATGTGCTTCACACATATTCAGAAGCATGCTTGTTATTGTTGCGTCACATATTGATCTGGAAGTATTTATTGTAAACCATACTGAATGTGCTCAGGCTTCACCACAACGTTCCCTATGCACATTCATTAAAATGCCTATAGAGAGCCCTCTACGCATGTGAGTAAGGGCCCTCTTGGGGGGGCATAGGCTTTTACCCACACATACTTGCATTAAGTATGTTTGAATAAATGCCTACAAAGGACTCCTATTTCATTCCATTCAGTAAGACATTCAGCTATGAACCTACTAATATTAAAAGGTATTTGCACACTAATTCAGAAAATAGTAAAACTCACTCCTTCCCATCAAAAACTGCCATACTTATTGGCAGGTCCATGGCACAAAGTGGTAAACAGCAGGAAATGAACTGATAAGAATGAAATATTACCCGTCTCCTCCAAAAGTGAAGCATAGCAGGATGTCCCACTCCATTACTCTCTTGAAACATCCTGTTGTGCTTAAATGCCTGAGAAAATAAGGTACGTAAATTCTGTGCATTTTTTTTCAATGCTTCTTCGCAGTCTTCTTGTAATGTTATCTTAAGGAAAAAGGATATAGGATGAAGGAAAGCCATATTATTACCCTGTCTCACTCAGTTAGGCCTCTGATTCTTTGATGGTTCTGGCCTGAAACATTGAATAACTCTGTAGTTATTTGTGTCTATGGTGCAATGTAAAAACAAGCAGAGGAAAAGGAAAGATCCAAGAAGAAAGATTGCAAAAAATAGTGGTGGAAAGGCAAATCACTTTGTGTCACAACAATACAATGAAGATGAAGCAACAACAGTCAGACACAAAGACATGAAAAGTGAATGTTTGTGGTATGCAATTGTATACCAGTTCTACAAATATCCTGGTATTAAATATATTCCCATAAAAACGTTAAAAAAAAATTTCAGTCCTTCTACTGATATAGTAAAGTAGAATGTGAACATAGAAAAAGAAATGAGTATATCTTTTATGTTCTATTCTGTTCTATTCTATGTTCATAGTCTATGAATATGTTCAACAGATGAGCACACTGCCAGAACTGCCAGGGCTCACAAAAAGAAAGTTATCAAAAAATGTGCAGTAGTACTAACCCCTGCACATCGCCTAACTTCCCATTCTAACATAGTACTGAATGTTTCAAAGGCAGTATTGAGCAGCCCATTGGCAAAGCCCTGTCAAAGTAGTAAGAGATCCCAATAGCAAACCCCAGGAGACAAAAGTCCAAGGCATGCATGGATCAGAGCCAAAAAGCAGACACGATGTCACATTTTGCCATAAGGACAGCAAGCCCACAACTACACACAGTGTGCACCACCTGATCAAACAATGTATACTTAACAGAGCAAAGTTCTGCCGGTATACCATCATTAATGGAAGAGCCCTTTGGGAAGGACAGGAGATGATATTCCCTGTCCAAAATTCCCCAGGGGCCTTAGGCACAACACCCAAAGGCAAAATATGAAGATTGGTCAGAGGTAAGGACTCAAAAGGCCTCAGCACACTACCCAATGACACTATCTTCTGAATTTTTTGGAAGACGTCTTCCATTCCCTGCACTGACTGCAAATTACCAGCCTCAACATGAACTTGGGGGAACCCACATGGAATCCTAAAACCCACATTCATTGATTGATTGATTTGATTGATTGATTGATTGACATGCATGAAATACTCTGCACAAGCCTTGGAAGGATAATCCAAGAGCAGATCTTCAGCACTTGCACTTTAATGAGACTAGGTCCCCTTTAGCATGTTAGACTAGAGTCCTTGTTTCCACTTTGAAATCCATGTACTCTGACACAATTGGTGCTGGAGTGCTTGCTGCCAAAGAAGTCATACTTGTGGCAAAACTTTCAAGGGGAGTGTGTGCAGCACCAATCCCCATTAAACTCCCAGCAGACCAGCTGGGGTGAACCAGCTGAAGGAAGCAGCAGAAGGAGAACAAACAGCAGGTGTCTTCAAAATAATATTTCCGCTATCAGCCTGCTATGACTGTATAGGGAGGGAAGGGTCAATAATCTGTAGCCAGAGTTCTTGGTGCTGCTTATCCCACTGGAGCATGGGTAGCAAGACTGCCCTCATATGAAAACACTGGTCATAGTGCTGCCACAAATTTCCTGTGAAATCCATGTAGCCAGGTAGATGAAATCCATGCAGATGAATTATATCAAAGTAGGGGCCATGCACAGGCTGGATCATATATAGCTCCCACGTATATGGTAAATGTAGAAATCCCGTTCACCCAATTGCACTCATTAGGTTTCTGCTTACTCTTCCCTTGATCCCTGGCTTGCTCCCCTTCTTTAGAAACCGGCTCAGGTTCCCTAAACAGGAGTTGGAAAACGTCAACATATTCACCCCTCCAGATGTGTTCTTCCATAACAGGGGGTAGGAGATCACCCAATTTCAGGGGAAAACTACCATAGGGGTAGTTTTCAGAAAAGGAGGTACCCATTAAGGCCCCAACATTGCTGCCCTGGCCAGATACCCTAGCCAGGATGTCTATTGCCCTGCCAAACATGATACAAGCCCCCTCCCCCTGCAAGGGACAAACCGATGCCCTGATAACCCTGCAGGACATCCCTGAAGGAACCAGATAGTCCATCAGGAAACCCAGTAAACAATTGCTATTAGAAACCATATGGGCCCATATGCCAAGGTAATACCCCCAGGGATTCCTCACCTGAGCCAAGATCCATGATCGCTCTTCCCTCTGAAGCTGGAGAAGGTCCTGGCTGACGCAAACAGCCCAGAGCCAATCATTTAGTCCTGTTGCCTCATGCTCCATTTAAGGAAGGCTGGGGCAAAGAAGCCATGCCTCAGACAGGGCTGGGAGTGAGTGGTCACATTTCCAGTAGCAGGTTGGAAATGCTTTATTTTCCCCTTCCCTTTTAAAAATAATTGTTGAATTGTTTTTAGTTCTGCCCTCTTGATGCTATTCTGTTCTAGCCTGTCTCTGCTTGTTTATATTTGTTGTTTTTATTGATTGGTTCTCTTACTGTCCTATTGTAGAAGTGGTTTGTAATGTGAATGTAATGATGCACTGAATGGAATTTTTACTGAAGGTGTATGTTACAAATTGCATAAACAAACAAACTTGCCACACTTATTGATAAAAAGAAACATAAAAGCATCAACCCTCAAGATTCTAGGAATTGAATTCCCATGGCCAAATGTGATTTTCTTGTTTTACTACAAGCTAATGTCTCTCATTCATCTTGTAGAAGATAGGAATGGAGAATTCCAGTCCTGTGTCTGGGATTCAACACCTGTCCATTCTATAAAATGCAAGAGGATTCTTATATGGCTTAGTCATAAATTCTGTTGCAAACTTCTGAACCACTAACCTGACTGATACTGTGCCAGAATGTCAACAGAAAATAAAGTCATTCAGAAAAGATACAGACATTGTCAGGGAAATGTCAATTTATGAGGTTGTAAATTGTGAGTTTGCCTCAAAATGTGTGTTGATTGCATCAGATTTGACAGGTGAAAGGAATCACAACTATTCCCTTCCACAAAGCCTACTTTATTAACATTTATCCTTCTCCCCAGTAGACTTGTCATTTGAATTAAATCTAACAATGGTCTATAAAGAACAGATAGATGTTGTAAACAACAGCAGAAACAGATGGATCCAACACTGCCCAAGGACAGTTCAGAGAGTCAAGGGTCCTTTTTCACTTTTAGGCCAGGATAAATTATGGTAAACTCCAGTACTATGTACAAATACATGCTATAGAACCAAGGTTGGAGCAAGAATAACTTTGTTTTTTTTTACTAAGTACTCAGAGACTAACCAAAAAGATAACGGAATGGTTGGATGCAGCAGGAACTTTTGTGGGTGACAACCCACTTTAGCAGATGCTGGGTTGCTTTGGTACTGGAGAAACGCAATAAAACATGCAGATGAAAACAGAGCATGAAAACATTCTAAGGGGCCATTCACATGACCTACTGGGTGGGCAGGCAGGGGGAAGATTTTGGCAAAGCTTGCCTTTCCCCAGGCGATCATCCTGTTTTTGTTGAGAGCACTCTCCCACATAATCCACACTGCTCCATGCAGTGCAGAGCCGGGCAGATTGCTCTGAGGCCAGGGCCCATTATCCCAGCTTCCGGGTATCCCACAGGCTCCTGGGGAATACTGTCTCATCCACCATCTGTCCTTTCCAAAAGGGTCATCCGTGAATAATGGGATCCCAGAGGAATTGTGCTCTGTGCATTACACTTCTCTCAGTGAAGCAGTGCACATTGTAAGGGGTTCTGGAATGGGCACTCTTTTTGCCGTGCGACATTTGAGTCCACCTTTTGCCTCCTACCAGTATACCCCACTGACTTTAATCTGTTGGGCTTTGCCTTTAATGGCAATTATTATATTTATAGGACATTGCCTATGGGGCGTTCCATGTCTTGTTCAGCATTTGCAAAGTTCCGCACATTTTTTAAATGGGCTTTGAGGTATAGGACAGGCATCACACTACCACCACACATTTTTGGATGATTTATTTGTTTGTCCTAATTCTACTGGCCAGTGTCACCTACTTCTTGACAAATTTATTCAGTTGACTAGGGAACTTGGGGTTGTCCTTGAAGCCAATAAAACTGAGGGCCCGGCCATGTGCCTGACTGTTTAGACACTGAGCTGGACTCTGGAGCTGGGTGTAGCCATCTCCCTCTGAAGAAGCTGGCCGCACTTTGCAAGAAGATCTGGAGTTTTCTGGGAGCTACTTTGCAAGAGCTGCAAGTGCTCTTAGGTCACCTGAACCTTGCCTGCAGGGTTGTAGCTCTTAGACATGCCTTTCTTCATTGATTTCACAATGCTTCTATGGGCATTAAGAGGCCCCACCATACTATAAGGGTTACTAGTCAGGTCAAATCCAACCTATTAGTTTGGGAAAGTTTCTTGGAGGGTTTCAATGGGGTCTCATTCTGGCAAAATTAACTTTTCTTAGAGGCTGAATTGCAGTTCACTCTGACTCAGCTGGCAGCTTGGATTTTGGAATATTTTTCCATAGCCAATGGGCTTCTGCAGAGGCCTTACCTTTGGCGTGCAGAGGGTGTGACTCGTGACCTGACGTTTCTTGAATTAATTCCCATTCTCATACATATTTGGGCTGCCAAGTTTACCAATTTGACAGTCCAATTCTGGTGAGACAACCCAGCCATAGTTCAGATCATTAAGACTCAAACCTCTTGCTACCCCCGGAAGTTTTACACATTTTTACACACTTTTGTCCTGTGTTGTCTCCAGTTTAATTTCTTGTTTGTGGCCCGACATGTCCTGATCCTACAAAGTGAGGTTGCTGAAGCACTGTCTCATTCTCAGGCAGTGTGTTTCAGGGAGCTAGCTCTAGAGGCCATGTTGGATCCAAAGAAGCTCCCAAAGGCAATCTGGAGTCTTGGCAGTTGGCCTCTTAGCAGAGGCAATCTGGAGTTTTTTGGTGCACATCTTTGGCACTATGCATCAAAGGTTGTTATAGCACTTACATTTATATACCGCTCTATAGCCGGAGCTCTCTAAGCGGTTTACAATGATTTTAGCATATTGCCCCCAACATTCTGGGTACTCATGCCATGAAAGTGGCTGCTTTCCATGCTTTTAGGCTGCAGGCAGGTTTTGGAGATGTTTGGCTATCCCCAGCAGAACACATGATGCATTTTTTAGTACACCTTAAGTTGCCTGTTAGAATGGTAAGTACAGTGGTGGGTTACATCTCAGCCCTTTCATTTGAAGCCAAGGCAAGAGGCTGGGCTGATACTGCTGCAGACTTTAGGATTCAAAGAATATTGGATGGATGCGGGCGGATGTGTCCTCTGGAACCTGATGCCAGAAGACTGGTAACACCTAATCTGCTTGGTTCCATTTTGACTTCCCTCCCATCATTGTGCAATTCTGACTGAGAAGTGGTGTTGTTTAGAGCTATTGCCCTGGTTACATTTTTCAGGGTCGTCCAGCCTTCCAAGATGTTGCCACATGGCCAGTAATCTGATTAGTCTTCCAGTCTGTAAGCACATGATCTTTCCTTTTCAGCAGATGATATTAAGCTCATTCACTGCAGGTCTAAGACTACCAGCATGGTAGGGGCTAGGTTATTCAGCTGCATCAGGTGGGCAACACATTATTGTGTCCTGTCCAAGCTCTTGGGGGTTATTTGAGGCTCAACCCAGCTACAGGGAGATGCCTGTTTGTGTATGCTGATGGGACTCCGCTAACCCAGTTCAAGGTTTGGGCCATTCTACACAAGGCATTGCAGCAGGGTGGGAAGCAGGTTGGGAGTACAGCCAAAAGAGTGCAACTTTGGGCGGCACTCTTTTCAGATGGATGTGGCTTCCACAGCTTCTAGAATAAAGTTCTCTGACATTGAGATATGAGTTATTGGCCACTGGCATTCACATACATTTCAGCGTTCTGTTTGTTAGTGTGTGTGCTTGTTCCTGTTTAATGCCAGTTTTGCCTTGGTTAGGTGCTGGACAAGCATCAGCTTCTCTGCATGTGTTGATCTGTGACCATTTGATTGTCTTCTGGACACACAGATGAACCAGCACCTCCCATTTTGGTACCCAACTGGGCTTAGGTGATTGTGCCTCTATATGTTGGTTAGGGTTGAGGGGGATGCTTTGGGGTCAGTTATTGTTTGAGGTTCAGAGTTTTTTGCAAGTTAGTGCCCCTCCAATTTGTTAATAGTTCATCTAGGTGAGAATGATTTGAGCCAATGAACTGGTATCTCCTCAATTCTGCAAGCTAAAGGGGAATTGTAGTAATTAGAGGGTGGGTCCCTGGTATTACCATAGAATGGGCTGATTTATTGCAATGTAGATTGTGGAGGGGGTTTGGTAATCTGAAAGCCATTGAAAGGGCCTGATGAATGATTAATGTGGACATTGGCAAGGAGATGATCGATTGGGAGGTGGGTTGTAATTCCTCACCCTGAAACAGTGTTCTCCCGACTGGAGTTATATGGGCCTGATGGTGTCCACCTTTCTACCTCTGACTGCAATATCTGTCAGACCTCAGGCAGAGGCTTTCTGAATTTTTGGAGGGGTGGGAGGGCAAGGTCAAGGAAGGCTAACCTTTCCCTGTGGTTGGTACAGTTTCAGGTAGGCTTTCACTGGTGGACATCCATGGGCCAGTTTAAATCAGGAGAGTGTGCAATTTGTCCTTAGAGGCTTTGCGGCTCAGGCGCAATGATTCACACTCATACCTGCTTCAAGGACTTTACAATTTCTAATAGGCCAAGCTGGTAAAACTCAGTCTGTCCTTTTGAGTAGGGTTTCCTGTCTGCCCAGTTATAGTATTAAAATATTTCTTCTGTTTTGGTTTCACTCTCATAGGTGATTTTATCTCCTCCAAATGTTTCCTGTTTATCTTTCTGTCTGTCTCCTACACTTTTTTTCTGGAGCTGATCTTCTAATACTTTTACTTTCTCAAGATATTGCTTCTGTAGTCTTCTCTTTAGTTACAGTTCTGAACTCCTTAATCTGATCTTTCACTTTCAATAATGTGGTTAGGCCCTTTGTTCATTCTCTTTGTTCAGCACTATCCAAATGTCACTCAACATCTCTGAGTAAAGCAAAATGGCTTTTGGTTGCAATCTTAGAATGATTTGGTGCAGAAACGCCCAAGGAGTCACACACTTCACAATGTTCCTACTGCAGTTGATACAGAAGTCCTTCCACCTAAGCAGGCCTTCTAAATCATTATCAGCCATGATGTCACTTGCCTGTGCAGTTCTTAACAAGGCCCCTCTTATTTTATTATAATCTTCAGAAATTTTCCCTCCAAAACTAGATAAGTTCATCTCTTGGGGGTGAAGTCTGTTAAATTCATCCTCCTGCCTGGCTAACTAAAATGTTACCCCAGAATCCAAGGAGATTATGGGGGGGGGGGGGACCCCAAAGCTTTATTGCTTCACAACTCAGCAGATATTTTTACAACCTGGTTGCTCTCTGTTTCGGCCAACTCTAAAGTTATTCTTGGGTTTTTTCCTTCCCCTTTCCCAGAGTTCCACTAGGCTTTCCTTTTTAAAGTGACAGTTTTGTATTAACAATCAATACCAACAAAGCTTTAAAAAGACTGAATTGCATTTAAATTCCTTTCACAGATTGCAGAATAGTGACTGAATGTAATGGCTCACTAATATGAACACATATGAACACAGCAAAGGAACATTTTGTTACCTAACTACAGTTGATTTTAACCAATAGGCACTACCATTAAATGGAAAACCTATTGGTAGTTGAGCCATCAATGTACAAATGAATGTAGAAAGAGCATCTGCCTCATCCCTGTTCCCTCACTCCGTTCATTCAACCAAAATAGTTTTAGGTAGAGAAAGCATTCAAATTCTGTCTGAAGTACAGAAAATGATAGGGGAAAAAGAATTTGTAGCATAAGTGACTTGGCATGTTATGGCTTTGGAAAAGCCTACAGAGCAGAAGATGTCTCTGTCATAGAATTAATTTACCAACAGAATGAATAAAGTTATATAAAAGCCCACTCCACCCATGTTCTATGTAAATTAAAGCCTTCGGAGATCTGGATTTGTCTTTGTTTTGCTTGTGTTGAACTGTTGGCCAAGAGCAACAGGTACTGTAAAATTTTAATATGGAATAATGAGAAATAGTTGCAAATTCCAACTTCTAATACCCATTTCTGTGTGCCATTTGAAAAATGAGATATGATTTAAGGAGAATCACTTTGAATTTTGGCTTCAAGTGTGAAAATATCACAAAAACCCAGCCCTGGATTTTGTTTTTTAAAAATGGAAATAGAGATTAGACTAATAGACTAAAATTAAACTGGATTCTTCTATGTCATTGTACCCTGGATCACTGTTATGTCCAATCAACTGATGTCCTTGAAACAAAATAAATTCTGATGCCACATTTCATATATGTTCACTTTTCTCCTTCTGGAAAAATCCTATCTCCAGACAGAAAAAGTGTCTACATATTTAAAGAGCCCTGCAGAACATAAAGCTTGTCTAGTCTCAGGCAATGTTCAGATGATATATATTTCTTTCCTAATGTGCTTCTGAATGTGATGACAGCCTGGAGATGTGCAACTCCCACTCCATCAAGGGATCGTATCAAAAGTGTCTTCCCTCACAACTTTGACAGTTGTCTCACCTCAGGAAAATTTGTCTTAAATTTCATTTGAGACAAAATGTTGTGGCAGCTTTACTAACATATCAATATTATAAGGAACTGGGTTGTATCCAAAGGTTCCCCTCCTTCAGAGAAAGGAATCCTTCCTCCAAGGTAAAACTTGTTCCACTGGAGAAATGAAATGTTTGGATGCAACTCATTGTACTAGAGCAGAGATTTATACTGTTGGAAATGAAGGACTATGTGCTGTCTCTTGTCTCAATGACATAGGAGAACAGACTAGTGAGTCAGAGGGATAGAGGGTCAAGACATTGGTCATCCCTTCTCTACTACTCTGACACTATCCCTTTGATATGTAGATTGCTAACCTCAGGGACTTCCTTCCTTCCTGCCACTTCCTCTTCCCTTTTCTCTTCCCTTCCGTCTCCCTTGCAACATGCAAGCTCCTCTCTCCCTGCACCATGTGTGCAGAGATGCAGAATCCATCTGCATCCAGCTAGATAGATAGATTAGAGATCCTATTTCCTCTCTTTCCTATCTAGAATGGAGTTCTCTAATAAATACTCCTTATATTCATTTGAAACGATGAACTGGCTCCAAGTTATTTTATTCTCAGCATACACGCATGCCTAACCAAATTCCGCTGTGTTGTGCTTCTGTGCACTCTGCTATAATGAAAAAGGGTTTCTCTTACCAGAGAGAATTCCCAGCTTATACAACAGGGCCCTTCAAACTCAACCTGCTAATGGCACAACCTGGTACTTCCCTTCACCCTGTTTTTTGCTTCCTTCCTTTGTGCAGCCCAACCGTGCCACTTTGGGGAATTATTCAGGATGATGTCACTTTCTTCTTTTTGTACCCTTGTTCCTAGGACTGCCATTATTTATTTATTTATTTATTTATTTATTTATTTGTGTATTTATTTTATTGCATTTCTATACTGCCTAGTATAGAACTCTTTAGGCAGTGTACAAATTAAAACATAATATAAAATAAAACATTTAAAATTAAAAATCACAATAGATAGAAACACACATTAAAATTTTAAATTCAGTTAAAAGCCTGGGAAAACAGTTGCATCTACAGGGTTCCCCTAAAAGCAAACAGAGAAGGAGATGCACTTATTTCAGCAGGGAGCATGTTCCAAAGCCCTGGGGCAGCCACAGAAAAGGCCCGGTCCCGAGTTGCCACCAAACGAGTTGGCAGGAACCATAACTGGACCTCTCCAGATGATCTTAACAGGTAACAAGGTTCACGATGGAGAAGGCACTCTCTTAAGTACCCCCTGGACCCAAGCTGTTAAGGGCCTTATAAGTAATAACCAGCACTTTGTATTTCGTTTGAAAATATAGATATGCAAACAGCAATATCCCAAGCTTTTCTTGTCCTTGCTACAACAATATGTGGTAGAGGGAGTAGCGGTTTTTTTAAAAAAGATGTAGTTTGTTACGTAAAGTGATATCTTAAATGAAAAAGCAGAATATCAAATGCCATGAAGTTTATTTGGAAATCTAAATATGTTCAATATAGCCATTAAAGCTCATTTTTATACTAAATAGTTTGCATTACTCTCTAGCTCATTGCTCTAGAGATGAAAGGCTCCATATATAAACCAATTCCCCTTGCCCTCCAAGGCACAAATTCTCTGTTGCCTCTTCCCTTTCCCCTTTACATTTCGATTTGAATAGTAACAAAAAAGATATTGGTCTAAAAATGGAACCCTGTAAATTGAATATTTTCAAATGCAATGCACCATAATCTTGGTACATTTTAAATGCAAAAATAAAGCTCACCTTTTCTTCTGGTGGCAACATGACATGTTACTGCTGTAAAATGACATTATGTATTAGCCTAGTATTTCGGTAAACATTTCTTTACAAGTCCACTGAGAAGATTTTAAACCCTCCCAGGGCAACTGAACTATGTGTTTCTACAAACATAAAACAAATATGCATTAGTGCAGTATGGTTTGGGAAGGTTTTCAACATGCAGGTGCAAAATATCTGAAAACTCCTCAGGTCTCATTGTACTAGGTTCCAAAACATGGGGCAGGTATCTTAAAAAACATAATTGGTTCCAATGTTTTCTCTCTCTTTTTGGTTGCTTCCCTCCACCACTACATCATCAAAAATGCAGAAAAACTGCATCCAGATCTCCCTCTGGCAAAATAAACTAGAGCTAAACTTTCATGTGATTATCTGAGACTGAGTCACTTAAGCATGGAACTGGTTCATAAACTTCAGAGACTACATTTGCATGTGAATATTGATTCCTCTCACATGAACAGCTCATCCTTTTATGTTGCCTTTGCATGAATTTTGCCTCCAGAGAATTGATACTTCTCCATGCTTCCACTCATGGTTCCCCTCCCTGCTCCAGTCAGAAATACGTGAGCGGAATCAACTGGAGCACTGAGACTGTTGATTATTTGTGGTTCTACTTCTGTGAAGCAGAAGTATTTTCTTCCAAACACTGAACAACTGACTCTTCTTACATCATCATCTGAGCAAAAGGAGAAAAACAGACATTGATTAAATTAAACTAACACATGCTGCCGTCTCATCAGTGAACCAAAAGTATATTGGCTGACATCCTGACAACTGAAGCATCCACCCTTCAAGCAGCTGCATAGACACAGTGAGAGTCCATGCACTGCTCCATTGCATTCTGTATGATGAGTGCAATTGTGCAAGAACACTAATATTTCAGGGTGCTTTCCTGTGCTCTGACATCACTCTATAGAAGTGGAAACACATTCCTGCCTGAAGGGACAGATTTCTGCTTCTGCAGAGCACTTCCAGAATGCAGGAGAGTCTCCCACACAAAAATACTAGTGCTCTTGTATATTTGTGCTCATGCTTCAGAACACAGCTGAGCAATGCACTGACTCTCACTGCATCCCCACAGTAGGAATGTGCATGAACTGGTTCACCTCCTTCTTTGGAAAGCATTGAACCAGCTCGAGTGCCCACAGCTCTGCTCCCTGCAGCCTTTTGTAAAGCGATTACTGCGCCTGGAAAAACTGTGGGGTGGCGTAGGTGTAGGTAAGTAACTGCTTACCTGCTTTTAAAGGGAACCGCTCCCCAGCACACACACACACACCTGAACTGCCTGCGCCCATTCAGGCTTATCCCTACCCCACAGCTGCTTGGACATTTTGTTACTTGGGATGTCAGCCATCTTAATTTATAACTAGTCTTCATTACTTCTTCATTGCTGTCTTTATTTATTACTAGTATCCATTTACTGAATTCTTGTCTTCATTTATTACTAGTCCAATGATTGTGTGGATGACACAATGCAGAATTGCATGATAAGCTGACCCTTAAATCATCACCTATGTAGAATTAATCCTGTAAGCCTCTGCAGAATTATGCACTTAACAAAAACCTGGTTGTGTGTACTTTTGTTTTTTATGTAAGGCTTCAGGAATAGGTCTTACTGGTGGGTTAAAGAAGTTATATATTATATATTTGAAAACGTTATTACACCCAAAAAAACCATTGCATTGCAGGAGATAGAAGGAAATGCCCTTAACTTGCTCTGTCCAGTCATATATTGCTAATGCTAGACATGTTCAGATATTATCATCATGTTGATGGTCAACTAAAGGGTTTTCTCTTGATCCACTGACTGAAATCAGAACAAGGGTCCATCAAGGAGAAAATTTTAAAGTTGCAGTCTTAAGAGCTTGCATATGGAAATACTGTATATTCAATTAAAATCATCTTGTCCAACAGTTAAGTGCAAGCGTTCCACAATAGTACAATATACAAACAATATACACAGCAGCACACTATACAAACATCTAGGTAACCTGAGATCTTTGGATATGGAGAGTGGAACATACTTGCTACCTATCAAGGGATTCTTTAAACCTCTTCATATCACGAAAATATTACCGAGGTTGTTCGGTTGTGTGAAAATTTGTTTTCACAAAACCAGTGCGAAATAGCATAGGGGTTCTTTTCCAGTCTGAGAACCCCTATGATAAAGAATTTCCCAGGCAATAAGTATAACAGACAAGTGGAATAGATTTTGAGGTTCACACGAGGGTGAGTGGGGCAGTGGGTGGGTGAGGGGAGGGAGTCTGGTTGTACTCATATTCTCCCCAGACAAGCAATGGACTCCTGCTGGGAGTGCGGACTGTGCTCCCATATGATCCATGCTACGTCCCACATTGTGGAGCACCGGAGGCTGCATGGCACATTGGGGGATTCCCCCAGGAGATGGGCATTCTAGGCATCCATCTCTATGTCCACTGGGACTGAATATAGCCCCAGTGAACACATAATCCTGGAGCCCAGGCTAAGGGCTCATTTGAGCCCTTAACCCTGGCTAAGAGCCAGGTTTCAAAGCTGGCCTAGGCAGCACTGCCCCATTGGGATTGGACTCAATCCCAGCAGTTTCCCTAGCCTAGGCTAGGGCACTGCCCCACTGGGATTGGGCTCAATTCCAGCAGTTTTCCTAGCCTAGGTTAGGGTACACATGAGAATAGCCTAAAAGTGTAATAGATAATTGTGCTACATGAACTTTTTTCTACCCAGCTGAAATAATTTTTATAATATTATTTTAATTTTTAATTAAAAATCCATTGGGCTATGGTATACACTTTTAAAATCAACATTTCTGATTGCTCCTATCAGGACTTTCATTTTAAAAAGTTGCCCAGTATCAAGGAGATCTAGTAGGAGTTGATGATTTCCAGTGTCCCAGTCAGTTTCAGGAGTGAGATAAATCATTTCCAATGTTTTAAGCAGTCATTGCCCTTTAACCCAACAGACTGTTCATAGTTACATTAGTTATTCAGTTTCTTAAAGACCTCCAGTGGGCCCTCTCAAAGTTGAGTATCTTTCCCCCTAGGCAACTTGCTTAGATTCTATTTTATCAGGAATGGTTTTTATGGTGAAACTATTTCATTCTGTCAGATTTTATGAGCAGTCTTGTACTTGGCTGTTCTGTGACAGTGATGTTCTTCCAAGAACTGTAAATGGTATAGGGGAAAGGGGCTTGATTAACCATTTCACTAAATATACCACCAATTAAGCATCACTCAGAATCAAATTAGGGACTCTGCTGTCCCTAATTATCTGAAGTCTGGTTCATATAAGTTTATTCCAGTTGAATAAAACTTTCCCACATTTGCATAAAGATGAATAATATAAACCTGGAATATCTTTTAGGAGTATACTTCAAAACAGAACAATTGGATCCAACTCAATAGAAAGTAACAGTAACATTTTCATAATATAGGTTTCAATGCACAATTGATAATATCAGCACTGTCTAATACAGTTTTGTTTGTATTGTGTATATATGTATTGTATGTATTGTGTTATGCTGCATCCAACTCTACCCAATGATTTGATGGCTGTCTTCATGTTGCTTTATTTTTTTCATGACCTCACACTTCTAATGTCCTGACTGCCTTCATTTCATACACCCTGGCACATACCAGCCAGCAGTTTGGATCTAAGTAAAGCAGATGTGTGGAAAAGGGGGAAAGGTTTCCTACTTCTAAGAAACCCTAGCACTTCTGCATTGGTGGGGGTATTATCTAGCCCTAAAAAGGGACTGCCATCAGTGCTAAGAAAGGTCTACCATGCCTGAATGTTTCATCCCATTCTGAACTACAATAATATTTCTATAGACATATTCATTATTTTCCATTTCCCCCCATGGACCATTATATCTATGGAGTGATGGAACAACCCACTACCAATACATAAATTATTTGATCCAGGTTGGTACAATTACTGGTTGCATAATTCAGTGATCACTTGCATCATATGGATTTTGTATTGGATCCAACAATTTTGTCCATGTACCATGTACCTAATATTTTCATCCTACATAATTTAGATTGTTTCAGTAAGCAGGAGAAGAAGAGTTTTACAACTGCAAAAAATATGATTCTACATGCTCCACCTGTCCAGATAATATTAATAATGAGATCAAAGGGGTTTCATGAAGTCCTCTATAAATGTACAGACACTTTTCAGCCCTCCTTCGCACTACAGCTGCTTGTACAACCCCACCAAGCAAATCTAGCCAGTTTATGGAAACTCCAGAGCGGCATCCAGTGCAGTGAAAACTGAACACAGGTGAAGTACTCTGGGCAAAAGCACAACTATATGGATCTCAGCCAATGATTATAATCTGAATTAATGTGCCAATCCTAATATCTGTGTATGAATATGCTACAGTGCTTAAGAATGGCATTTGTGCTAGTGACCATCACACATCCAATGGAAATGACTTCTTTAGTTTAATTATGTGCTGTGTGAAGTACTGTCTTGAACTCCCTGCCTATCCGTTTCTGTGACAGTTCTAAGTACGTTCTGTTTGAAAGTGAATATTTGCTTGCTCTCTCCCTCTCCACACTATATGATGTTCCCCATCAATAATATTTTTGTTCTGATCTACAAAGCCAATAGATGAAGCCTTTCTTCATAACACCTTTCTTCTTCTTTTTTATTGTGTGTCCATTTTGGAGCAGCTAATTGGTTTTTTAATTTTATTTTTCTGCTCAGTAAATACTTTGTGAATGCTTTACTGGAAAGTGGTATATATAAATAAAATAAATAATAAGGAAGGTTATCCATCTATATGGATTTAATTGTGTATTCTCTTAATTCCCTATTCTCTATTATTTTAATTGTCTTTCCCTGTACATTCTTCAGATCTTCTCTATCTTTTTGGATTCTTTCAGTTCTTCTGTATCCTTCAGAGCTTCTATAGCCTTAAAAATAATAATAATAATAACAGATCTGTACAAAATTTTGTAAATGTGGATAGAAATTATATGGATAATTCTGTTTTCATTCCTTTCCTGTAATGACACTGCACTGGCTTTTCTTTACTACAGCAACACCCTGATTGTGGCATTTTATTTCATCATTCTGCAGGACCACATACCACTTTATTAAGTAGCTTTACTAAGTCACTTTAAATCAGTGCACATGATGTTTACAAATAGTACACTTGAGATAAATTTCCACAGATTACTTAAACCTGAATAAATGTTAACTGTGCTAGCATATACACGATGAAGGTATTATATTTTTTCAGTATTTCATTGCAGACATATGGGTGATGTGGGGATTCTCTTCTGCATTCGTGATTCTCAGCATGCACAAAGACATAAACCATAAAGTACCTACATGCTAAATTTACAGGTCAAAGAGTCTTACACAACACATGGATCCACTGAGCACTATACTCCTCCTAGCTAGAAAAAGGCAAGGAGCTGATATATGTGAATACAGATCACATTACTTGGTAATGGTCAACCATTTTTCAAGACCACTAAAACTTGATCTTGGTATTGGAATACTGAAAGAAGCTATTCACACTAGGCTCGTGCATTTCAATCAGGCCACAAAAACTTTTGTGTCAGAAAATGGCATTTTTGGATATTTTGTACACAAATCAAAATGAGAAAATAAAAAAATGAAATTTTTTGTAATCGAATTGAAATGACCCTATTTTGGACCCGAATGTTTTGTTCATCAGAAAAACTTCAGAATTCCATTTCAGCATTGCATGAAAATTGTCCTTTTGGTCTCTCCACTCCAGCAACTGAGAGTTTGTCAAAAGAATTAGCAGAAGATAAGATATGCAAAAAGCGCACACAGCTTCCCTGAGGCCAGCCATTTCCTTTGGCATGAATGATATAGTTAATAATGTGTTGCATTGTAATGCAATTATGTACTACGAAATTCTGATTAACCTGAAGAGTAGCCATTGCCAACTTAAGCTTCCAGTCTGTGCTGCTTACTTTCATAATGTTGAAGAAGTTGCAAGGTGGTGGGGGGGGTGGAAGGAGGGAGTTTGGTTCAATTCATTCAAAAAGTTAGTTAGTTACTCAGTTGCCATTCTCTGCTTTTCTTCCTCATTAGAGAGAGAGAGAGAGAGAGAGAGAGAGAGAGAGAGAGAACTAGGTTTCATTGTATGTCTCAACTAAAGCTTCCATGATGCCATGATGCCTTTTTACCAGGCTGCAAGCCTGAGCCCAGCCTGCTATGGCTGGCTATGCCAGCCTGGGAACATGGATTTATCTGCTGCATTGCTTTTATATTCCAGAAAGAATTTTTTTTAACCCCCTTGAGAGAATAGCTGCCTGACTGTGCCTGCTTTGTCTGTCTGTGCCAGCCACCAATACCCTAGACTGAGTGAGTGAGGAGGTTTGGGGTTGCAATTGAATTTAAAAAGTTGTGTGCTGTTGTTTAGTTTAGCAGAAGTTTAAACAGAGGTTCTGTGTGGGAGGGATCCCCTTCCCCATACTAGTAAGTGGTTAAGGGTAGTGTAGACTTGTGATTTTTTTAAAAAAAATCTGTCTTTCCCCCCTAGTTAATTGTATCTGTTCTGTTCAATCCATAGTTATATTGTGTCTGCTATTGTGTCTCTCTGTTCCCTTACTGCTCCCTATTTAGTTACAATGAATATATATTATGCAATTCAAATGCCTGCTTAGGGTGATTTGCTGTTGTGCTGTATTTGGGACCTCATGGATGGGCATCCTGCTGGTTCTCTCTCTCTCTCTCCCCCCCCCCCCCAACTTCTTCTTTGCAATGAAGATTGGGGCATATTGTGACTTCTATCATCATCATCATTTTTATTCCAACTACATCAAATAGGTTGTGTGGTGCCACAGGCTCGAATCTGTTGCAGAAAAGTCAAAGAATGCGCCAAAAGTTGTGTAGAATTGTTGTCAGGATCATCACTCTTCTACTTGGGTAGGTGGGACGGGGGGCAAACCTGGCTGTTCCACTGGCAGAATGTTGCTGTTATTTGCACCTTTATTTATTTATTTATTTATTTATTTTTATTTTACATATTTTTATACTGTCCAAAACTCTCTGGGCGGTTTATAACAAGATAAAAACAACATTAAAACATTAGTTAAAAACAAAAACAAGAAATCTAAAACACAATAATTTTTAAAAACAATATTCTAAAACAACATTAAAACAATAAACAGTATCCGTTAAAAGCCTGAGTGAAAAGTCTCATCTTTAAATACTTTTTAAAAATTGTCAGAGATGGGGAGGCTCTTAATTCACTAAGGCGCACATTCCAAAGCCTCGGGGCAGCAATGGAGAAGGCCCGTCCCTGAGTAGCCACCAGACGAGCCGATGGCAAATGCAGAAATACCTCTCCTGATGATCTCAATGAGAGTTGGGGTTCATAACGAAGAAGATGTTATCTTAAATAATCAGGGCCCAAGCTGTTTAGGGCTTTATAGGTTATAACTAACACCTTGTATTTTGCCCGGAGACATATCGGCAGGCATTGTAACTCCTTCAGTACAGGAGTAAAATGGTCTATCCTAGATGACCCAGAGACCAGCCTGGCTGCCGCATTCTGAACCAACTGTAGTTTCCAAATTACAAGGGCAGCCCCACATAGGGCACATTGCAGTAATCCAGTCTGTAGGTTACCAGCAGATGTACCACTGTTTTGAGGTCATCTATCTCAAGAAACAGATGCAGCTGGCGTATCAGCCGAAGCTGATGGAAGGCACCTCTGGCCACTGCCTGAACCTAGGACACCAGGGAGAGGTTCGGATCCAGAAGCACCCCCAGACTGCATACCTGTTCCTTCTGGGGAAGTGTGACCCCATCCAGAACAGGCAGATCAAAATCATCTCCCAACTTTTGACCCTGCACAGTGAGTACCTCTGTCTTATCTGGATTCAGTCTCAGTTTGTTATCCCTCGTCCAGCCCATTACCAACCCCAGACAGGCATTTTGGGAGGTTATGCCCTCTCCTGATGATGCTGACATGGAGAAATAGATTTGGGTGTCATCAGCATACTGATAACACCCTGCACCAAATCTCCTGATGATCTTTCCCAGCGGTTTCATGTAGATGTTAAACAACGTCGGAGACAATACGGAGCCCTGAGGGACACCATAAAAAAGTTCCGATTTTGAAGAACAACAGTCTCCAAGGGATACCATCTGGAACCTGCCCGAGAGGTAGGAGCGGAACCACTGCAGAGCAGTGCCTCTTACTCCCAACCCCCTCAGACGCTCCAGAAGTATACTATGGTCGATAGTATCAAAAGCCACCGAGAGGTCCAAAAGGACCTACAGAGTCACACTTCCTCTGTCAGTTCCCTGTTGGAGATCATCCATCAGGCCGACCAAGGCAGTCTCCACCCCATAGCCCGCCCAAAAGCCCGCTTGAAATGGGTCTAGATAATCTAGACCTGCTAATTTAACCCATTAATTCAATTTAAGAGCAGGATAATTTAACCCACTCCTATGGCCGGGTGTCACAAATGTAGCTGTGTCCCTGTTGCTTGTGGACAAAAAATGCTTGTGGGAGGGAGGGCAGGGCACTGTTGTTGGCCCTAGGGCCTAGTCTTCTGCATCTATGTGATCTTGCTTTGGAAACCTGGTTTCCAGCAAAGCTATGTTGTTGTTGTTGATGTGTTCTGTTATGTTCTTTGGGGCATATTTGGGGCAGAAAGGGGTCTTTGGGGGTGGAAGAGTGAGTCAGGTGGTAGTGACCCCGTGGGTGCCTGTCACCACCCAGGTTTCAAAGTTATTGGGCAAAGGGCTGTTTTTTTGGTGATTTGTTGACGTTTGAGTGTCTTTGGGGCAGATTCAGGACAGAAAGGGGCCTTCAGGGTGGAAGAGTGGGACAGGTGGTGGTGCCCCCATGGATGCCTGCCACCAGATTTCAAAGGAATTGGGCATAGGGCTGATATATTTTGTGTGTGTATGTGGTTTGTTGACGTTTGAGTGTCTTTAAGCTTTTCTCCCATAGGGAATAATGGTGGTTTCAGCAGACCAATAACTGCACTTGGGGGGCAGTGGGTAGCCCAGAGTGAATGGTGGTATAGTTCAGAGAGGGTGCTAACCACCCCCATGGGTTGCTAACCCATTGGGGTACTGAGTTTTGTTGTTTCTGAGGTGTTCTGAGTGTAGATTCTCTGGTAGCATATGATATTTTCAATGACAAAACATGAATACATTCTCATATGCTACCAGAGAATCTACACTCAGAACACCTCTAGAACAACAAAACCCTGTATTTCATGGGTTGGCAACCCATGGGGGTGGTTTGCACTCTATGTGCACTACACCACCACTCGCTCTGGGCCACCCCAGTGACCCCCAAGTGCAGTTATGCGGCTGCTGAAACCTCCATTATTCCCTATTGGGAAAAGTCTTAAATTTCATTAATACTTTAAAAATCAGCCCTTTGTCCAATTCCTTTGAAATAATTGTGGTAGCTTCCTTGCCCCCATTAGCCACTACCACCAACCACACTCCACTCTGGGCCACCCCTCCCCCCTCCCACCACATGAAGCTATGCTTTTGTTGAAACCACCATTATTCCCAATGGGAAAATTCTGAAAGACTTGCAAAGTTCAAAAATTCACCAAAAATCAGCCCGTTGCCCAATTCCTTTGAAACTTTTGTGGTAGCTTCCACTCATTAAGCACTACACACACACCCCCCCCAATCTTTTGGCCATGCCATCCTTTTAAAAATCTGAATTAATTCAGATTTGGATTCGGATTAATTTGGATCCAAATTGAAATTGGGGTGTTTTGGAAGGCTTATTTATAGACAAAATCTGAATTGGGGATGTTTTGGATTCAGTCTGAATTGAAACATAGAAAATACATAATGCAGAACCTTAATTCACATGACGTGTAAAACTGGGCTAAGTAATATGAGCCCGGTTTTGCACATGCATGTGTACTGCCAGGATTGGGCCTGATCCCACCGGTGCCATGGCAGCAAACCCACCTTTGGATCTACCCTCTAAAATGAGTTTAGGAGACCAGATGCTGTCTTGACCTGTTTTTGCGATCCTCTACAAGCTTGCAGCTACGGCTGGCAGAGCAGAGATCCTGGGCAGTTTCAGGGAGGGGATCCCCTTAATGCACCACACACTCACACAGTGCATTATGGGAGCTCTGGGGCAGGCGGGGTGATGTATCCTGCACTACAACCATTGGAGCTACTGGCAGCAACTGGTAATTGTCTGGGCGGGCAATCCACCCACCCAAACGAAGGAACTTGATGATCTGCAGGGAGGTAAGCTTTTTAAAGCTTACTGCCCACTAACTCTCTTACCCTTTCTCATGGCTCATAATAAAAGACTCACTGGAGCTATTCTGATGATCACAAAAATCGGGCTAGCAAAGCCTAGCCCGATTTTTGTGGGTTGTCAGAACCACCGGGCTCACAGCCGAGCCCGGTGGTTCTGGAGCGTCTAACCCGCTCCTGTAGCCTGCCCCTTAGCCCGGGTTTGCAAGCCGGTTTGCAAGCACTCCGCAAACCCGGGCTATCTGCTTGTGAGAAGCCATGGTGTGGCTCCATGCCATGGCTACTTGTGAGTAGACCCCCGGCCGGGAGGCTTAAAAGCATTCTCCTGGCTCAGGGGTCTCCCCAGTATGCCCTGCACGAGTGCACAGGGCATACTGGGGCTTGCAGGGGCTGCACGGCCCCTGAGCTCCCCAGCCCCCACCGGCACCGTCTCGGAGCCAGCAATCGTGTGGCCGGCTGATCTGGCTGCCCAGGACTCCCTCCCCGTTCGTGAGTGGAGAGAGCAGGCTTAGCCCGCTCTTCCTGCTCACTTCCACAAACCGGGTCTCATGGATCGTGAGATCCGTCCACTATCTATGTACTCATTGCTCAGTATGCCATGAGACATGGAGGTTGCTACTAAGAAAATATCATATCATTTAAAAATAGCCATTCTGTTGCTATAGAGTTAACCTTGAAAAGCATACCATACATGAAATCCTGTTGCTTCAAAGAATAATACATTTTGTTTGCATAACATGAACACTGCCCCCTAAACATTCATTAAAGTATTTTAAGAACTATTTTGTTAACAAACAGATGAACAAAACATTTTACAAGTAATTAGGTGGTGATGCTGTGATGAGCTCCATGTCTGGCCTTGTGCTTCACTCAGCTTCACTCACTGCTCTGCAATCTACATTGCAAGGTATAATTAGTCAAAATGTGGCTGACGTTGCTCTAGTTGAACTTATGTGGCTGTGCATCCTGCTAAGGGTGCTGCTGTGGCAGCTGTTGCAATGCTAGGAAGTAACATAAGGAGGTGGTTCCCACGATCAGTGGGAGCCACCTGGGGATGGTGAGCAGAGAGAGTGGGCTTAGCCTGCTCTCCTCTCAGACGAGCAGACAGTCTGCTGTGGGCGGCCACAGTGGCCACCCACACAACTGCCAGCTCCATCACGGAGCCGACGGGGGCTGGGGAGTTCGGGGGCCATGCAGCCCCTGGAAGCTCCAGCATGCCGTGCGCAAGCACACAGGGCATGCTGCAGAGACTAGGGGTGAGCATTTTGGAATTTTTTCATTTTGATTTGTATCCAAATTGAAACACCCCTGTTTTGTTTTGTACCCAAATTTTCTGAATCCGAATCACCCCTGTTTTGTTTTGTAGCCGAATTTTCAGAATCCAAATCCGAATTGATTTGGATTTTTAAAAAGGATCTCAGGGCAGAACGAGTGGGTGGTGGTGGTAGAGTCCAATGAGTGGAAGCTACTGCCCAAATTACAAAGGAATTGGGCAAAGGGCTGCTTATTTTGTGAATTTTTAAAGTTTACACATTTTTAATAATTTTCCCATAGGGAATAATGGGTATTCCAACAAATGTGTCACTTTATATCATGGGGAAAGAGGTTTCCCAGAGTGACGTGTGGTGGATGGTAGTGCCCAATAGGGGCAAGGAAGCTACTAGAATTATTTCAAAGTAATTGGGCAAAGGGCTGATTTTTTGTGATTTGTTGAAGTAGATTTCTCCCATAGGGAATAATGGAGGTTTCAGCAGCCCCATAATTCCACTTGGGGGGCACTGGGTTTGCCCAGAGCGAGTGGTTGTGTAGTGCACATAGGGTGCCAGCAACCCCCATACCCACAAGCCTGTGTGGTACTGGGTTTTTTTGTTTCTGAGGTGTTCAGTATAGATTCTCTGGTAGCATATGAGATTTTCAGTGAAAAACAAGAATCCATTCTCATATGCTACCAGAGAATCTACACTCAGAACACCACAGAAAAAACAGAACCCAGCACTCCATGGGTTAGCAACCCATGGGAGTGGTTAGCACCCTATGTGCACTACACCGCTACTCGCTCTGGGCCACCCCGGTGCCTCCCAAGTGCAGTTACTGGGCTGCTGAAAAACCTCAATTATTCCCTATGAGGAAAAATCTTAAAGATTTGTAAATTTTAACAAATCACAAATAATCAGGCCTTTGTCCAATTCCTTTGGAATCTGGGTGGTAGCAGACTGGCGGGCACCCATTGGGGCATTACCACCCAATCCACTCTTCTGTCCCTGAATCCATTCCCAGGCTGACATGCAGTAGACTTAGCAGGCTGGGCTCAGGCTGGCAACAAGGCAGGCAAAGGCAATGGCATGGCATCATGGCAACTTGAGGAATGCAATGCTGCAAACTAGTGCTCTCTCTCTCTCTCTCTCTCTCTCTCTCTCTCTCTCTTCAATGTGGCAGAATGGCGACTACTAACTTGCTGAATGAATTGAAAACCCCTCCTTGAACTCCCCCCCACCCTTTGATCCTTCCCCTGGCCAATGTGGGGTCAGTAGAGTGGCAAGAAGCAACAGAGCCAATGGGGAACAAGGAGGGAATTGTCAGCAGGTCAGCCCATGCTTTAGGTCACCGATCGGAAGGCTGGAAGGGTGGGAAATTCACAGAGATGTCACACAAAATGGAGACTGACTCAGAGATCACCACAAAATGGAAGTCCGAAACAACAAAACGTTTTGTAGCCGAAACAGGGACGTTTTGTTTTGTATACAAAACTTTTGGATCTGGAGAATGGGTGTTTTGTTTTGTCTACAAAACACCCAAAACAGGCTGCTTTGGGTACAAAACGTTTTGTATCCAAAACGTTTCGCACATCCCTAGTAGAGACACCCAAATCGGGATGCTGCTTTTCAGCCTCCTGGTCAGGGGTCTCCTCATGAGTAGCCACAGCATGGAGCCACACCGCGGTCACTCCCCAAACCCGGTTTAACTGCTGCGCTACTTGATGGGAGGAAATCATGATGGCAGGAAAGCAGGCTAGCCTCTACTAGTGCAATTTCCTCCCATCGTGTGAATAGCCTCAAGGAGTCATAATTGTGTGTGAGAGAGCAACTTGCGCCTATGATGTTACTGCAGCACAGGATCTGTGGCTGACAGTGGATTCTGGGTCAGTGATTCTTTTTTGGGCATTTTTGGACTGTGTTTGAAATATGTGTTCTGGGTTGAGATGGACAGATCCTCCTTTACTGTGTACTTCTGCAGTGTTTTTCAAGGCAGGGTTGCAAAATATAATGCAAATTGCAATGCAAAACTTGTGTGCATGCAGCTTGTTCTGGCCATAGAGAACAATGGGGAAACTTGAAACACCCAATCGTTTCCCATGGGTAGTTCCTAGGGACACTAAAGTGGGTTGTAATGTGGGTTAGGGATCTTTCTTCAGACTTTCCTCAGTAATATTTACTTCCTCAGAAATGGTCCTTTCCTCAAGGATAGTGTGGAATACAAAATCATGTCATATTAGTTGCAAGTACATTCGTTACAACTTTTATGATGATATGAAGCAGAATGCACTGCTCCATAGACACTTGGTGTACATATCCACATTTTGTAGTGCTGATGAGTATTTGTTTGTTGAGAATTAATAAATAAAAGGGAGGGAAAGTCCATCTGAATGATATTTGTCATTAAAGTGTAATTTTTACTTTTAATGGAAATTAGGTAGAGGCAATCTATTATTAGAAAACCAATAATTCTACATTAGCAAACATTTGTCTTCTAAATTTACTTTTTTCATTCATGAATGATCATGGAATTAACATAATGTATATCAGTAATTTGCAGCCATGAAGTGTGAAGCAAATAATTTCCCACTATAAATGCTTTTAGCATTTGCTATGACTGCCTTTTTATCAGCTTGTTTCCCTTTATTTATAGTTGGTGGCTGCAAAATCCCATCCCAACAATGTTATGTAAATCATTGAGAAAGTAGAAGCACCCATGTTATGCCTTATAGCTTAGCTGGAATAGCATCTTCCTCTCTATTTGACTTGAACTGGCTTCAGACGGAACACCTCATTCATTAGGACAGCCTTCTGTGTATTGGCAGTTTACTTCCCAAGCATGACCTGCTTAAGGTTGTAGTTAGCGCAAAAGCTTTGGCAGAATTGCCTGTGTGAACAGGTCAATAAGTTTACCAAGTAAGTTCCTCGGCTGTGCCTTTCAAAGTGACCTTTTGGCTTGCAATCATCGCATTCCACTCATGCTTTATTTCACTTTATTTTACTGTGGAGCACTTTGGAATGTTTGTCATGAAAAGAGCTACATAAATATTAATGTGTTGATGGTGTTATGGCTTTTCAAGTCTATTTTTCATTTCATGGAGTTTAAGAGCTACAAAATTTACTGAGTGTACAGAAAATATAGGTATAATGGACTTTCTGAAATGCCCTGAATGAGATAAAATGTATGAATTATTAATCGCAGCAAAGTTGTGCAATCTTGCTTGAGCACATTTTTGTACCTACCCTGATTTTCATCCCACACACAAACACCATTAATGGTGTAGTCATGTTGGTGAACCTGTTAATTGTGTTATTTAAAAGGGAATCCAGATCATCTATCATAACCATTGGACCTTTGACTTTAGCACATTCATATAAACCACAATGTTCGCTGAGGAAAGAGATGGCTGAAGCCTTATCCTCACATTACATTCAACACATGTAAAATCTGTGTGCATTGTGCACACATAAAAATTTGTGCACACATACATTTATAAATGTTATGTTGATAGCACATATAGCAGTACACTTCCTATCTGTACCTGTACTTGAGAGTGTCTGTAATGAACACGTTATAGTTCTCTTGAAATGAGCACATCACTGGCTAACTGTCATTCACACAAAACCATGTATATGTGTACAGACAGCTGAACGCACTAAATGGGGCTCGAGATTCCAAGAGCTGTACAGCTAGTTCTGTCTGCCTAGGACAGCTTTGGTCTTGTGATTCCTAAACAGTAGTCCCCGTGCAACATGACAAACTACTTCTGAAACTTAGGAGATTCCCAAAGCAGCTTGGAATACTACTTGGTACTTAGGGCTGTGCTAAATATTCTCTGCAGGAAGGAAACAGGAACCATGCAATTAAAGAGTAGATCCCCTCTTTCGAGTAAAACTCTTCTTCAGGGGACTTCAACATGTAAAATACAACAATGAAGAAATAATTATAAAAATAACAATTACAAGTAGATAAAAACAAACCATAATCATGACCTTATATAAAGAAGGATTAAGAAATTTCAGATGGAAACTAACAAGTTAAAACAGTATAGCAAAAATAGTTTAACTGAACCAGGGTTGTGATAAATAGCGTCTTGCAAACATCACTAACAAATTCAAAGATATTCAAATTAACCACAAATTATTAAAAGAAATAGCTTCTCAATATAAATTAGCAGGTTGAAATAATACAACAAAAAACCTAAAACTGACTAAAACAAGATGAACACAACACATAGAGGCTCTTCACACCATTAGAGCCTCTGTGGGGGTTGCGGGGTGAGCGGGCTTAGCCTGCTCTTCCTGCAGATGAGCAGACAGTCTGCTCTGGGCAGCTGCAGCAGCCGCCCACACGACTGCCGACTCCATCATGAAGCTGGCCAGGGCTGGGGAGTTCGGGGGCTGTGTGGCCCCCGGAAGCTCGAGCATGCCCTGTGTGAGTACGCAGGGCATGATGGAGAGACCCTGCTTTTCAGCCTCCCAGTCAGGGGTCTACTCATGAGTAGCCGCAGCATAGAGCCACGCCGCAGCTACACACGATTTTTTAAACTGGGTTTGCGGCGTGCTCACTCCGCAAACCCGGTTTACGGGGTGGGCTACCTAAGCAGGCTAGCCGCTTGTAAGCCACCAGGCTCACCTGCGAGCCCGGTGGTTTACATGAGCAGCAAAAATCGGGCTAGGCTCTCCTAGCCCGATTTTTTAGCCCACATACAAATAACAAATGACACCTTGACTCAAATAGATTGATATAGAAAATCAAAATCACAATACAAGAATTAGAAAAGAATAAAACATGAGAAGTAACACAGCGAGGCTCTAGACACAATTGGTGTGTGAGCCTAATAGGGTTCTGTGGGGAGAATGGGTCAAGCCCGCTCTTCCTGCAGACGATCAGGGGGCTAGCCCTGGGCAGCCGGACCAGCTGCCCACATGATTACTGGCACAGTCACAGAGCCAGTTTGGGGCCACCTACCGGGGCCACCTGCCCCTCGGAAGTCCCAGAATGCCCTGCACAAGTGCGTGTGGCATTCTGGGGAGACCCCTGATGCCAGGAGGCTTGTTTTAGCCTCCCGGGGGTCTCCTTCTAAGTCACTGAGGTGAGGAGCTGCACCGTGGTGACTCATAACCTCATTCTGGGAAGGGGTATTTAGATGGGCTTGCCACTGTTGAACCACTGAGCTCACCTGCAAGCCCGGTGGTTCTCACAACCAATCAAAAGTGGGCTGGCCTCCCTTAGCCCACTTTTGAGCAGTTATGACAATAGCCTTAATGATTTACAGGGCACAATTCTTCTTCTAAATAGTTTAATTATTCAGTAGAGAAGTCCTCATATTATGTAAGGTAAAGAGACCACAGGTGCATGGACTAATTAATTTAACAGCAAGCCATGAGTGAAACACAATTAAATTAAATTAACACAATGCAGATTTGCAATGTGCAAGCACTTTATTACTAAGATAGAATGAACTATCTATGGAAAAACCAAGGATGTAAATACAACATCAATACTTTGCTGACCATACAGAAATTATATTAATGCTATCTAATTGAGATCCGCATTGATGCCCCAGGGTCTAAGCAGTTCAATCTAAGGATCCTTCAACCCTTTTTTTAAAGGGCTGTGGTCAACAAAGTATTGTTGTTGTGTATTTTTGTTACCCCTTCTCCCAAGTATTAGGTCATCAAAGTATTGCTGTTGCCCCTTACATAAGAACACAACAACAGCCCTGCTAGATCATGCTCAAGGTCCATCTAGTCCAGCATCCTGTTTCACATAGTGGCCCACGAGATGCTGCTGGAAGCCTACAGGCAGTAGTTGAAGGCATGGCCTCTCTCCTGCTATTACTCCCTGCAACTGGTATTCAGCGGCATCCTGCCTCTGAGGCTGGAGGTGGTCTATAGCCCTCAGACTAGTAGCTGTTGATGGACCTCTCCTCCATGAAGTTATCCAACCCTTCTTAAAACCTTCCAGGTTGTTGGCTGTCACCACATCTTGTGGCAGAGAATTCCACAAGTTTATTATGCATTGTGTGAAATGTACTTCTGTTTGTTGGTCCCAAATTTCCTGGCAATCAATTTCATGGAATGACCCTTGGTTCTACTGTTATGTGAGAGGGAGAAAAGACAATCTATTCAGTTTCTCCACACCATGCATGATTTTATAGACCTCTATAGTGTCTCCCCACAGCCATCTTTTTTTCTAAAATAAAAAGCCCCAACGGTTGTAGCCTTGCCTCATAAAGAAGGTGATCTAGGCCTCTGATCATCTTGGTTGTCCTCTTCTGCACCTTTAACTGTTCTACAATGTCCTTCTTTAGATGTGGTGACCAGAATTGTACTCAGTACTCCAAGTGGTGTTTCACACAATTAGTGTGAAACGCCTTACCGGGCTCTGCTGGGAGAGCGGGCTTAGCCCACTCTCCTCACAGACGATCAGGCCTGTGGCCGCCCACACAACTACTGGCTCCATCACTGAACTAGTGGGGGCTTCAGGGATTGGGGGGGTCTGTGGTCCCCAAAAGTCCTAGGATGCTGTGAGGCATTCTGGGGGGGATCCCCAAGACCGGAAGACTGCTTGTAGCCTCCCAGTCAGGGGTCTACTCATGTGTCACCATGTGCCGCAGCAGAACACAAGCAAAAAACCAAGGTTAACAGAGTGCTTGCTCTGTTAACCTCATTTAAGAGGAGGGGGATTTAGATGGACTAGCCACCTTGGAACCACTGGGTTCGCCCATGAGTCCAGTGGTTCCAACAATCACTGGAAAGCGGGCTAGGCTCCTTTAGACCACTTTCCACTGATCATAGGAATAGGCTCCAAGTGTGGCAGCACCATCATTTTGTATAAAGGCATTAGAATATTAGCTGTTTTATTTTCAATCCCCTTCCTAATGATCCCTAGCATGGAATTGGCCTTTTTCACTGCTGCCACACATTGAGTTGACACTTTCAATGAGCTGTCCACCATGACCCCAAGATCCCTTTCCTGGTCCGACACTGACAGCTCAGATCCCATCAGCGTATACTTGGTTGGGGTTTTCATCCCAATGTGCATCACTTTACACTTGCCAATATTGAACCGCATTCGCCATTTTGTCACCCACTCACCCAGTTTGGAGAGATCCTTTTGGAGCTCTTCACAATCCATTTTGGATTTCACTACCCTAAAGAGTTTGGTGTCATCTGAAAATTTGGACACGTCGCTGCTTACCCCAACTTCTGGATCATTTATGAATAGATAAAAAAGCACCAGTCTGAGTACAGATCCCTGGGGGGGCCTACTTCTTACTTCCCTCCATTATGAAAACTCTCCATTTATACCTATCCTCTGTTTCCTGTACTTCAACCAGTTACCAGCCCACACATCTACTTGTCCCCTTATCCCACGACTGCTAACTTTCTTCAAGAGTCTTTGAGGCTATTCTCATGGTCATGCAAAATTGGGCTAAGGGAGCCTAGCCTGATTTTGCAGGACCGTGAGAACCGCTGGGCTTGCAGCTGAACCCGGTCTCATGGAAGCGGGTCACCCGCTTAAGCAACTCTCCCCTAATCCCAGGTTAGTGGAGCGAGCACTCTGCTAACCTGGGCTTTCTGATCGTGAGTTGCCACAGCACAGCTCCACGACATGGCGACTCACGAGTAGACACCTGAGCGGGAGGCTTAAAAGCAGCCTCCTGGTTCAGGGGTCAGGGCATGCTGGAGCTTCTGAGCACCGTGCATCTAGGAGATACCGTATTATTCCTGTGTTGAAGGAATTGAACTGGCTACCGATACATTTCCAGGAAAAATACGAGGTGCTGTTCATTACCTATAAAGCCCTAAACAGCTTAGGCCTGGGTATTTAAGAGAACGTCTTCTTCACCATGAACCCCACCACCTGCTAAGATCATCTGGAGTAGTTTGCCTGAGGCTGCCAACTCATCTGGTGGCTACTCAGGAGTGGGCCTTTTCCATTGCAGCCCCTGGACTTTGGAATGTGCTCCCTGTTGAAATAAGGGGCATCTCTGACAACTTTCAAAAAGTCACTGAAGACACATTTATTCACCCAGGCTTTTAATTAGATTTATAGTTTTAAATAATTTTTAAACTGGTTTTTAAATGTTTTTAATCTTTTAAATGATTTTAATTGTAAACTGCCAAGAGATGCAAGTTTTGGCCAGTACAGAAATATTTTAAATAATCAATAAAATAAAATAAATGTGTCTTGCTGTTTCCCTTTGGGCTCAGTAGGTCAAGATTAGTACACATTCAAAATTCCCAGGGTGTGACCAGCATTGCAAGATACAGTATGCAGATCAGCTGCCATGGGGAACCATGGGTGAAGGAAGCCCCTATTTTCAGCTATCCTGGGCAAGCAGGATGGCCATACTGGGCAAAAATCAACATACACATGTGCCAAGGGATGACCAGACTGTAAGAATGAGCACTTTCACTCCTACTGTCCACCATTTCAACCTAGGACACCAGGGAGAGGTTTGGATCCAGAAGCACCCCCAGACTGCTTACCTGTTCCTTTTAGGGGAGTGTGACCCCATCCAGAACTGACAGATCAAAATCATCTCCCGAGTTTCGACCCCGCACAATAAGTACCTCTGTCTTATCTGGATTCAACCTTAGTTTGTTATCCCTCATCCAGCCCATTACTCTCTCCAGACTGGCATTTAGGGAGGTTATGCCTTCTCCTGCTGATATTGACATGGAGAAAAAGATTTGGGTGTCATCAGCATATTAACAACACCCTGCACCAAATCCCCTGATGATCTCCCCCAGCAGTTTCATGTAGATGTTAAACAAAATCGGAGACAATACAGAGCCCTGAGAAACACCATAGGAAAGTTCAGATTTTGAAGAACAACAGTCTCCAAGAGACACCATCTGGAATCTGTCCCTGAGTTAGGAGCGGAACCTCTGCAAAGCAGTGCCTCCTACCCCCAGTCCCCTCAGACGTTCCAGAAGGATACTATGGTCAATAGTATCGAAAGCCCCCTAGAGATCCAAAAGGACCAACAGAGTCACACTTCCTCTGTCAATTTCCAATTGGAGATCAACCATCAGGCTGACCAAGACAGTCTCCACAGTTTGAATCTGTCGACCCGAATATGAGAGATTTTGTCCACAAAGAACTCATTAAAAATATCACAGCAAATAATTATTGGTTCTAAGTACTAATTCAAGGGGGAAGGGGCACACATTAGCCCCTTCACAACCCTGAACAACTCCACCAGATGTGAACTTGCGGACGCGATACGGGAGGAAAATAATCACTTCTTTGCCGCATGTATCACCTGAGCATAGATCTTAAAATGCTCTCTATGTAATAATCTGTCAGATTTGAGTCAAGTCTTCCTCCATTTGTGCTCATCTACCCTGCTGCTTCAGCCCCCGTAGTTCTTCCAAATACCAAGGGACCAGTTTCAAAGTGGGTTGGAGAGAACGCTTAGGAGTGATCGTGTCCACTGCCCTGGTGAGTGGACACGATCACTCGTGTTAACATTAACTCGTGTTAATAATTGGTTATTCCAATTCTCCACCAGAGTGTCGAGAGGGTCACAAGCAGAGCCAACACTAAATCCCTCCAAGGCTTGGAAGCCATGGAGTGACCAGGACTACTTGGGAGTCTGTAGGAGTTGAGTGTAGAGGGGAAGGTGAGGAATATGAGTTCTGTTTTCAAACAGATATACTGGGAGGCCCACATCAGCTGGGCCCCCTAGAGTTGGATGGCCTAATTCATGAGAGTGCAATCTAATGGAGACCTAAAGCATATGGAGCCTCTGGTCCTCCCCAGTAGAATGCCCCCCTCATAGAGGGCTAATCCCCAGCTGGAAAGCTGACACAAAGGAAAGGGGATTTTAGGGGTTCCTGGACTGCTTTGACTGGATCTACCATCACAAGAGCATCCTTTGTCACAGTGGACCAGACCCCATGATCCTTTGCCTGTCCTCATATATATCCCGTCCTAGGAAGTCATCATGGTCCCTTCCCAGAGTGCCCCTCTCCATCCTCATATTACCAGCAATTGTGCTTGCATGAGACTTGCTGTGGGGATCTTGCACGGGCAGCAGTACAAGTGGAATTAGGAAAAGGGTTTAAATGCCATTTCATTCATTCATTCATTCATTCATTCATTCATTCATTCATTCATTCGATTTCTATACCGCCCTTCCAAAAACAGCTCCGGGCAGTTTATGCAGAGAAATAATAAATAATAAATTTATTTATTATAAATAAATAATAAATATTATAAATTTATTTATTATAAATAAGAAATAAGAAATAAATGATGGCTCCCTGTCCCCAAAGGGCTCACAATCTAAAAAGAAACATAAGATAGACACCAGCAACAGTCACTGGAAGTACTGTGCTGGGGGTGGATAGGGCCAGTTACTCTCCCCTGCTAAATAAAGAGAATCACCACGTTAAAAGGTGCCTCTTTGCCAAGTTGGCATTTAAAACTGTTTAAATGCCGTTTCCCAGCATTTCCCATGCTGAAAAGGGCAGGCTTCTTGAAGACTGTGGTGATGGGAGCACTATGGAGCTTGCTGTGATGGTGCCTTTGCAGACTGGGAGCGGGGTTGCTCCTCTGCCCTGAAACTGGAGGTTCTCTGACCCGGGTTGGAATATCATCTGCAGGACCAGTCCAGGGATCAAGATTTAACCTCAGGTTCATTAACCCCCAGTTCCGCACTATGTCCAAAAAGGCCCCAAGTCTTGCTGCCGTGTGCATACTGCAAAACAGAAAACCTCCTAAAATTCTGATTTTAACTTTGCTTTACCATTATTGGATACCTGTTCATTTAATGGGGTACTTGAATGATTCCTGGGCATATCCATTTTTGTCTTTTTGTTTCAGTTCACAGTGATGGAAATAATTTTAGAACCCCATATCATTCAAAGTCAGATGGCAGACACTTTATTTAAAGCAACTGAGGCAAATTATAACTGCTAGTCAGCAATGAAGTGGGATAATACTCCTAGCTTTTATGATAGTGAGCGTATTGAATGTCTTCTACTTCATAAACTGTAGTATATGGAATATACAATATTGAAATGCATAGAAATGTGATGAATAGTCAGGGAAAGCCAGTTCTGCTGAAAGATGCCATTTAATATAACCCCTAGTTATCCATTAAAATTAAAATGAGAAGTTCAAAGAAAGGTGCATGCATTAGTTTCTAATAAATAGTTGGAGAGTCAGGAATGATTTATTTCCTGGAAGTGACCGTTTATCTGGTAGGTGAGCTTTCAAAGAATACCTCCAGGGCCTCATGAACATATTAAGTGCCCCTGGTGATGGCACATGGAATTATTAACAATGAAGGAAATCTGTTTTATCAGCTGATTCATTGTGATCAGTTCTGAATGTATATTAACATTTATCTAGCTTAAATTTTCTCTTAAGTTAGTAATATGTTTAGTTCATCTCTATACCAATATGTATATTTAATTCTTTTAAATGTACCCGTTGCTAATCCCGTGTGTGGCAGCTCTCACGAGAGTTTGCGAGCAACTGCCAGATAGGATAGCAATGGAGACGAGGGAGAAAATAGCAAAGCTGGCTGGTGGCCAGAGGAGGCGGCGGGCTGGCCTGGCCGCTGGGAGGAGGCGACAGTGGCAGGCCATGCTGCTGCCGCGTACTGCTCCCAGTGGCCGATCTGGCCCGCCAAAAAGAGGATGAGGTAGCAGCGGGCCAGCCTGATCACCAGAAGGAGGCAGCCACTACCAGGAGTTGGCGGGTGGGAGGAGGTGGCCAGCCAGCCAGAAAGCACCAGGGGGGCAAAGAAGGGGGTATGAGAAGAAGTGGGAGGCTGGCCTGCCAGCCAGAAAGCTCGGTGGGGGAGAAGCAAAGGGGGGAGAAGCAGGCTGGCTGACTGGCCAGAAAGCCAGGTGGGGCAGTTGGGGGAGGATTTAAAGGCAGTGGCAGTGAGTGGTCCGGCCAGAGGAGGAGATACTCTGCTCTTGGCCCAGCTAGCTTATATTGAATAATTATGACTGGCATACAGAGCAAGTGTGTACAGGTGCAGCAAGAGAGCATCCTAACTGTACTTCCCAACTAACTTTCTGGGCTGCCAGAAAATGAGGTTTGTGGGAGAAAGCCCTAAAGAGCTTAACTCCCTACAGACGATTAGGGATGTGCACAAAACTGGCTTGGCCTGTTTGGTTCGAATTAAAACCAGCTTCAAACCAGGGTGGGTAGGTTTGGTTTTGCTCAAAACCCCCTCCCCGTGGTTTGGATCAAATTCGAACCCAATTCAAACCGGTTCTAAAAGGTTCTACATAGGGTATAATGGGAACTTGAACTGGCCCATTATTTCCTATGTGAAGCACCTAGGGGCACAAAACTGGGGTGGTTGGTGCCCAGGGGTGCCCACCACCCACCAAACCCCAAAGCAATCAGACACTCCTGTGATTATTAATGAAGTTTTGAAGTTTTTTCTCCCAGTGTTTGCATTTCTCCCACAGGGAATAATGGAGGTTTGAGGATGCTCCATTCCCCCCTTTTGGGGGTGCCTGGGCACCCCAAAGTCTGTCTGGGGGCACGGCAGGTATGGCCTCAAACCCCCCCCCCCCACAGCAGACCCAAGTTTGTAGGATTTATTGGGGTTTTAAAAAATAATTTGCTTAAATATTTTTTTCCTTTCATAGCAATGCATATAGGAGTATCTCCCCATTCATAAGTTGAACTGTGTGTGACCTTAATTGCTGTAAACTTTGAGTTCAGAGTTCACAGCAATAAGGGTCACTCTCACTGTTCTACTTATATGAATGGGGTAGAATAAGTAGAACATATGAATGTTCTACTTATATGAACTCCTATGCATTGCAATAAAAGGAAAAATACTTTTAAAGAATTATTATTATTATTTGGAGTGGGAGGCACTGCTTTGCAGTGGTTCCACTCCTACCTCTCGGACAGGTTCCAAATGGTGTCCCTTGGAGACTGCTCTTCTTCAAAATCTGAACTTTTGTATGGTGTGCCTCAGGACTCCATATTGTCTCTGACATTGTTTAACATATACATGAAACCACTGGGAGAGATCATCAGGATTTGGTGCAGGGTGCTATCAGTGTGCTGATGACACCCAAATCTATTTCTCTATGTCAGCATCATCAGGAGAGGGCATAACCTCCCTAGATGCCTGCCTGGAGTCAGTGATGGGTTGGATGAGGGATAACAAACTGAGACTGAATCCAGATAAGATGGAAGTATTCATTGTGAGGGGTCGGAACTCGAGAGCCAATTTTGATCTGTCAGTTCTGGATGGAGTCACACTTCCCCAGAAGGAACAGGTATGGAGTCTAGGGGTGTTTCTGGATCCAAGCCTCTTCCTTGTGTCCCAGGTTGAGGAAGTGGCCGGAAGTGCTTTCTATCAGCTTCGGATGATACACCAGCTGTCTCCGTTTCTTGAGATAAATGACCTCAAAACAGTGGTACATCTGCTGCTAACCTCTAGACTGGATTACTGTAATGTGCTCTATGTGGGGCTGCCCTTGTATGTATCATGGAAACTATAGTTGGTCCAGAATGCAGCAGCCAGGTTGGTCTCTGGGTCATCTTGGAGAGACCATATTACTTCCGTATTGAAGGAGCTACACTGGCTGCTGATATGTTTCTGGGCAGAATTCAAGGTGTTGGTTACAACCTTTAAGGCCCTAAACAGCTTGGGCCCTGGGTATTTAAGACAATATCTTCTTCGTCATGAACTGCCCATTCGTCACTGCCCATAGAAATCATCAGGAGAGGTCCATCTGCAGTGCTATTGGCTCGTTTGGTGGCTACTCAGGGACGCTGCTTCTCTGCTCCTGCCCCAAGGCTTTGGAATGCACTCCCTAGTGAAATAAGAGCCTCCCCATCTCTGACAGCTTTTAAAAAATCTTTAAAGATACATCCAGGCTTTTAATTAATATTGTTTTAATGGTTTAAATGCTGTTTTAAAATATTGTTTTTAAAATTTTAAATTGTTATAATGTTTTAAACTTTTTGTTTTTGTTTTAACTAATGTTTTACTTTTTCTGTATTTATTTTGTTGTAAACCACCCAGAGACGTACGTTATGGGTGGTATAAAAATATGTTAAACAATCAACCAATCAATGAATCAATAATTGAACAAATCTTCAGGAAATCATTAGCTATCACAGGATTTGGGTGGTACGCACTCCTGGGTGCCTACCACTCACCCCAGTTTTGTGCCCCTAGGTACTCCACATAGGGAATAATGAGCTGGTTCAAGTCCCCATTATACCCTATGAGAAAAATAATTTTAAAAATTCAAAAAATCATCAACTATCGTAGGAGTGTCTGATTGCTTTGGGGTGTGGGTGGTAGTTGGCAAGCATGGGTGCCTAACACCCAACCCAGTTTTGGAGGCTTGAACCAGTTCGAACTTGGGCCGGCATTTCCAATTCAATGCAATGTTTGGTTCAAGTTCAAACCTTCAAACTGAACCAGTTTAAATTCAAATTCAAATTCAAACATATTTGCGCATCCCTACAGGTGCTCATTCTGCCTTTCCTGGGAGGGTGGATCACCCGCCCAGACAATCACCAGCTGTTGCCAGCAGCTCCATGGGTAGGGTTGCCGGGACGTGTCACCCCACACCCTGGAATTTCAATAATGCACCAAGTGAATGTGCAGTGCATTAAGGGGACCTCCCTCCCCTCCCTGAGTCTGTTAGTTGCAGCTGCTTGAAGCTATGGCTGACAGAAGATCTGGAAAACAATGTTAAGGAAGCCCTCGCTCCCTTAACGTCATTTTAAAGGGAGGCTTCATAGGCAGATTTGCTGCTGTGGTGCCACTGGAATTCGCCCAATCCTGGCAGTACACATGGACATGCAAAACCAGGCTGGGCTCCCTTAGCCCGGTTTTGCACGTGTGTGTGAATAGCCTCAATTTGTCCTTAGGGACATATTTTTGGATAGCAGAGAAGTCCTCCTGGGGAAGGAGAGGGCATCAAAAATTGTAGGAAAGATTGATTGATTGATTGATTGATTGATTGATTGATTGACTGACTGGTTGATTGATTGATTAAGTGCCATCAAGTCGGTGTTGACTCTTAGCGACCACATAGATTCTCTCCAGGATGATCTGTCTTCAACTTGGCCTTTAAGGTCTCTCAGTGGTGCATTCATTGCTGTCGTAATTGAGTCCATCCACCTTGCTGCGGGTCGTCCTCTTCTTCCCTTCCCTTCAACTTTTCCCAGCATTATGGACTTCTCAAGGGAGCTGTGGAAGAAAGGGGTGTCAATCAGTGCAGTTAATTAGAAAACTCTGTTGGGCTTCTCTCATGCTGCACTGGTACATCCTTGCTCTTTATGTCAGTCCATATCTTTACTATTCCTTCAGAATCACTGTAGAATGAGAATCATGTCATTAGTGGCTCACTAACACTGCACACATACAGCCAAAGAATGCACACATGCAGTGACCATGCTCCTGCTTCAGCAGCATTAGGTGGTCACATAACAGGGGGCCAATTTCTGCCAATCTTCTCTTGCTCTGGAAGCACTCGGTAAAACCTGAAAATATGCCCCTGAGGTAACGTAGCCATCGGGGACCTATTTGTAGGTTGTACAGAGCACTTCTGGGGCAAGGTGCGATTGGCAAGCAGATGACTGCTTGCACCGCGTGCTGAAGCAGGAGTGCAAACACTGAGGCAGAAGGCTGCATGCAAACAGCCCTAGTAACGATGTCCGTCATCAAGTTCTTATTTGGATTTTTAGTTCAGTTCATCATATTCTTCAGTAAAGCTCTTAAATTCCTGTGTCTGTCTATGATCTGAGAATGTGAGTTTGAACCCAAAAGGGAAGATAATAAAAGGTCTCTATTCCTGATCTAGATTACAAGTAACCCAGCTCCGTTGGAGGAAAAGAAACTTACCTTTCCTTAGGGTAACTCCCACATTGTCTACAACAGTAAACCCTGACTATAGAAATTCGGAGTCTGAATTAACCAGAAGTCTACATCTTTAATGAATAAATCAGAAAGTAAGAAATAACTGTTGCCACTCCAGTCCCCATATACAAGGCATTCCAGTTCTGTTTAACTGTTTAAAAGTGAGAGGGAACATTATCAGCACTCAAAATTTGATAAAAAATGGGAAAGGGAATGGAAGTAATCATGTGTGCATATTAATTTAATTACATTGAAGAGATTAAAATGATTGTTTTGCAGCAGGGCATTAGATTAAATGAATAATAATTTGGGCATTTGGATGAAAGAGCAAGACACAAAGGAGTTAAGGAAGTTTCTGAGAGAAAGATTCACTTGAAACGATGAAATCTCAATTGCCCTCTGGATTTGTCAGATGGTGTAATTTTATAATTAAGAAAAACACACTTGAAGTTAAAAGATTGGGGTATAAATATTGAAACACTTGATCCCACTATGTCTGCGCTAAGCATGATCCAGCTCGCTATTAAGTATGCTACTCAATACGGAGACTATATAAGATGTACTAAAGCTCAAAGGTTATTAATCTGAAGTGTGCTGATCTTTTGTTATGATATTGTGTTCATAATATAGACTGTATATTAAATCCTGCTGGGCTTAGTTGTTCATAATTTACCTCCCCCACTCTCCCCCAGCAAAGCCATTTAATAGGTCTGTGCAAAGCAGTTTCACTTTGCTTTGAGGGCCAGAGTTTCTGAAGGGTCGCCTACTCTCCTCAGCCCTATTTGTCTCCTTTTCAAGGGGGCCGCTTTGCTTTGAGCCAAACCTTTTGACTGCTTGAAACATTGCTTCAAGTGAGTGCTCCCTTAGCCCCATTTTCTCAATCATCTGCAGAACCGGCTGCTTTTAGTCAGTGCTGTAGCAGTGAAGGGTGCCCACCCACCGCTGCTGGGATCCCTACACTCATTCAGTTCACTATGGGATTTATGGGGTCAGGATGACACATCCCAACCCTCCACTTGGGCTGAGCCAGTGGAGGATCATCTGGGCCCAGGGGGAGTGCGCCCAGCAAGGACTGGCAGATATTTCCCACCACCCACCTTCAAGCCCTTCTCACTGATCGTGAGAAAGGGCTCCACATGTTATATTTGTGAACATGGTATAAAAATTACTTAGTCCATATTCACAACATAAGAGTTTGATAACTGGAGAGTTGGACTATGTGTTGGACTATGCATACTTGTATCTCAGCTCTACACACATAAGTGCGTTAGTCACACTCACCCACCTGAATCATCCACCTGACCATCCATGATTTTCTTTCTTCCTTTTCCACTAACAACTGGATGGTGTGGATCAGGGTCAACCAATGACATGAGCAGGAAAATCATTTGTCCTTTGGCAATGAACAAGCTATGAATTAAACAAGAGTGTTCAAAGGACCATACAGAAAGGTTACTTTGATGTCAACTACACTAATTGGTCAAGTAAATTCATTCAGGCTGCAGGTTGTGCCGTGCTGGCTTTCTAAGACTTCTGAATGTGTTATTGTACTTATAAATATATATTGGGGTTTTAATCTTGCTTTATGAGTCACCTTGATTCCCAGTAGGTTCATGGTGGGATATAAATTTAAATAAATAAATACAATATTCCCTTGCCCAGCATTTTTCAAGATACTATACTTTTGCCTTTATGACCTCAGGAAATGAGGCTTGATATAGATTGCCTACTATAGTTAAGCTATCCCCTTTACCACCCACTAAACAAGCCTTTAAGGGAAACAACTGATCCACAGAGATGCTTTTTAGTAAATTTCCCAACAAACTGATGCTAGGAGAGAAAGTGCCATCTCTTAAGAAAACATGACAAAGTTGTGTTCCTTTCATCTTTTTGACTACTACTGTGATCCTCAAAGAATTCTACCATATACTGAAATACCCATGTGTTTCTCTGCACTAGTGATGGAGCATGGGGTGGATTTTTGCCACATTCACATTGCTCTGTGCTAAATTTGTTTTCAGTTTCTTTGACAAAATGATACCTTTAAACCTCATGTGGAGATTTCCAGTTAACTGATTCCTTCTAGATAAAACTGATATGTTTGTAACTATCCTGCTTTAACCTTTACGGTCCTTGACTCTGCCTTTAGGAAGTCACTATAGGAGGAAATATCAAAGAAAGAGGAGGCCAATTAAACTGTGCAGGCTATTTTATTTTTAGAGATATAATCTGGGAAATTGCAAACAATTTATCAGCAAAAGAGTGAATTTTGTTAGTAGATGCCAGCCCTTCAAAAGAATCACTGGGATTTCTAAGTGGATTCTTTTAAACTGATCTTTAATCAGTGGGTTATCAGAAAGCGCTGTTCTATACAATATTTTTCATAGAAAAAACAATTTGTGCTATAAAGTAACTTTTATTTGGCCTGTCTTGATCAGATTGTACTTTGAAGACATGAACATCTTTTAAACAATGGCAGATTGCATATTCAGACTCAGTTTTCCAGATCTGAAACTGGGAAGCATTTTCTCTCTCTAAGTCATCTACAAGTTACGCTGGAGGATATTTTTGCTCTCCTCTGTAGCATGTAATATGGCTCTCAGGTTTGAACTATCTGAATTGTTTTAAAATGTTATGATGTTATTACTGATGTCAGTGAGCGTATGTGTATTAACTTAAGTGAGCTTACGTATATTAGATTTTGGGATACACAATACACAATGGATACATTATGTGGGTCCATAACATGTATCTACTAAGACTGTATATGTGATTCAGCCATACTACTCCATGAAACATGTGTGGATTTCTGTCATGAGAGATCTTGCTTGATGGAAAGGTGTGTGCTAATCTAATTAAAATATGAGATGCTTTAAAATAACCTGGTTTATGACCAGAAACTGAATACATGATGTTCCAATATCTGTTCCAACACTATGGGCAAGTTCAATACCAGAGAAGATTGTGACCTTAGAAAGTGTATGTGCTCCTCCCACTATTTATTCTTTGTCTCAATAACGGGATCATCAGGGTGGCTAACATCAAGTCAATTAAGAACAAAGTCTGCATAAAGCATTCCATGGGCTTGATGGAGTATAGGCCCAGGATCCAGTATAGATCTAGGCACATACAGGCTTTATTTGCATGATCTCTCTCTCACACACACACCTACTTATAAAGCTCCCACAGTGGTTTACAAGGGTGAGCAAACTTGGCCCTCCCAAGGTTATTGGATTACATCACCCATCATCCTCACAATAAATTTTGGCTGGGGATGATGGGAGTTGTAGTCTAAAAACAGCTTGGTTGTTTGTCCTCTATCCCTGCACAATTTAGAGGAATGTGCATGCCTATTATGACAATTCTTCCTTTGAGCAATGAATGTATGAACTAGCCCTATGACTACTGTATTGATCTTCTCACCCCAGCAGTAAAAAAAAAGTATGTTTATTTTTATTCATAAAATGAGTTCAAAAATTGTGAGAAGTTTGCAATGAATAGTAGAATATTGGAGAGGGGATAGCACAGCCAGCAGCACTACAAATAGGGGAGTGAGGAGTCCAATAACTGGACACTTAGAGCAACAAGTTGAGTTCACCTATTAAAGCTGAAATATTTTTTTTAAGCAGCAGCAATGTGAAGAACAGAACACTCAGGAATTAAAATTACCTTGGAAAAGGCAACACAAACAACTGCAAAAGTATAGCTAGTATCCATCCATCCATTCATTCAATTTCTATAGTGTCCTTCCAAAAATGGCTCAGGGTGGTTTACACAGAGAAATAATAAATAAATATAAGATGGATCCCTGTCCCAAAGGGATGACTGGCAGACCAGATAAATGTGAGAGGGGAACATAAGAACAGCTGGGGAAAGCAGCAGAAGTGTGTCATCAAAAAGCCACTAAGCCTGCTAAAGAAGCACAAAGGGCAAAAGAAGAAAAAAGGGGTTTGATAGACAGGTTATATGTCAAACAAGCAACCCAGCAATAATAATAAAAAATCAATGCCAGGGAAGGGAGGACAAGAGCTAATAGAGTCTCCAGTATAGGGTTTGGATGTCCCTTTGGAGGTACTTCCTACTCAGGTTTTATTCTCAGCCACTCAATTACTTTCATCTGTAGTTTAAAAGAAGGGAAAAGTTTGGTTTGAAATATCTACTGATAGCTAAAAGAATGCCAGAGAACATTAAATGTGAACCAAAGAAGTTTATAAGGTACAGATTAAGAAGAAATTTCAGAAGTGAAGTGAGAGGTAACTGATCAAGATAGATACATTCATACTACATATTCTTAAGGATCAAGAATTATTAAGTTTTAAAAATGATATTTAATCTTCCCTCAACTTGGCAACTTACAGCTTCAACAGAAAGAAGATTAGGGAATCATCCTGAGAAAAATTACATCAATGATTTTTTTTTTTTGCCCTCATTTTTATTAGTTGAAACCCAACATGTCCTTAGGAATCACCCGATTTAAGTACTGTTTGGATCTTTTGTCTGGTCATAAATGATATGACCAATTTCAAATACCAACATGTTCTTAATAGTCCTCCAACCTTATTACATCAGCCTCCAGGTATGAGCTTCAACAATGTAACACAAATTTGAAACCAGCTAACAAAGGGCTTTTCTGAAAGCTGAAAAACCTAGACACAATATCATCACTTTGACTACAAAACATTTCTAAAGGTGAATCAAAATGGCTGTTTATTCTTAACAACAAGAAGCAAAGGGTTAACAAAACAGAAGCCAACAAAGAAAAGCAAGAGAGAAAGCACAGAGGTAGCAGTGACACAAAGTTCTCCACTACATGTGAGAAAAGTAAGTTTTCAAGGAATAGAAGAGGCCCTGTACTACAGCATACTAATACAACACAAAAATAAGTCAAGACTAGTTGAGTGGGAACAGGTGAGGCTGCTCTAAAATACAGGCACTGAGCCCCACTGTTCTATAGTGCTGATTGACCAAGCAGGGAAAGTGACTGATTAAGGTATAATTTAAACTTTTCGCTTGCTTCCAACAGAGGTGTCCTGTCTACCAAAAATGCTTGTCGGGTCACAAATAAGCATTTGTAGGTAGACCAGTTTTTCTCAGGGAGTAACGAACATTTCAAAGACAGATATACAGAGCTATGCTTTTTAAAAATTGTATCTATTGACTTAAGTACCTACACATTTTAAAAGGAAACCTGGGAAGGAATTAATGCTAACTAAATAAAATTAGTTTTTAAAATAGTTTTAATTCTCAGGCATTATAGTGCATTTCACCAACTAAATGGGCTACAAGATGGAAAAGCTCCTTTCTTCAATTAAGCTTTCTTTCGTTTTCTTATAATTTTGTTATTTGTCTCACTGCTTCTTCATGAACATAAACTGAGCTCTCCAGATACCTTCCTCTTCATTAAAATCTGGGCCATTTCTTCTTTGTAGTTTAGGTTTGCTCAAGCAGAACGTGCTCAACGTGATTTTATTTTGTGGCTGCTTAGCTAAAATACAAACCGTTCATCACAGTGCAGCCAGTGATACAAAGGAAGGTACCTTTTGGGCAAATTATTTTTAAGGATTTTCAGACAGCCACTACACTAGACTGACTATTTCTAACCGTATAATTGTGTATACAGAGTGCCTGGAGCATGAATGAGAAAGTAGAGAATAAGCCGTAATTCCTATTTATTGAAGTGCTTCAGTGAATGTGGGTTTACACTACTGAAGAAAATTGGATTACTAAAGATTTCTACAGTTTTTCTCTTTCTAAGACACCATTCTTGCAGTGATTCATGCATCTGCATGGAGACTCTCCTTGGCTCCATTCAGCTAGCTTCTTCTTTCCACCTGTGCATATCTCAACACATGGCTTCCGAATGTAGAATGACCAGCAGAATGCTAACTAAAACTGGTTCACAAGAAATGAATGGGATGTTAGGGCTTACGAGCTGTTTTGTTTTATGCTGTGTGTGTTTCTGAAACATAAAGAGTTCAACAATTGATTTGGACATAACAAGTGGAGGAAAAAGAAGCCTACATGATTTGTTCTTTTGTGCTACTGCTGTCATAACTGAACAAGAATATCACCTGCAGTGATATTCCAGAGGCCAAGTTTGGGCAATATCTTTCACTTGTGGTGTGTGAGAGCATTGGCTTGTTTAGGTAGAAAGGACTGACTTCGTCACTGGAATTGTCACCTTTCTAGTAAAAGTGTCAGAAATTCTCAGAGGTTTTGTTACAAAGGTTGCTTGGGTCCCTGTCTCTTAATCACATGTGCACTTTCTTGCATGTCCATGGCTGGCACACCAGCTTAGATATTCCAGGGAACTTTGAAGCTGGGGGAATTACTTGAGTGTTAGAGTAATTCTTTCCCTACTGGAACCAATTTTAATAACAGGGTAAATGGGCAGTTATCTCTTCAATAAAGTGAGCCCGGATTCCTGCTTCTTTCCTAAATTGGAAGTTCATGCTTCAGTTTACACAGAGGTTTTTCTGGGCCAACATGGAGGCTAAATTCCCAGATTTGAGGCAGCAGTATTCATCAGGTAGCTGGACCAAGGTAGCACTGCCACCATCAGAACTATTTATTCTAAGAAGGCATTTTGGACATCTAATTTTGGAGGCTCTGGAATAAGCTTCCTGCTGAAATAAGAGCATCTCCTTCTCTGTTTTCAGAAAGAACCTCAAGACCCTCCTGTTCTCTCAGGCTTTTAATTAGAATTAATTTTAATAATAACTTTATAATACTTGTTTTAATAATTTTATTATATTGTTCTTATTGTCATGCATTTTAATTTGTGACTTTTAAATATTTTAAATTTTGTGCACTGCCTAGAGATATACATATCAGGTGGTATAAAAATATGATAGATAGATAGATAGACAATTGTTTCAGCATTTTTAATATGGATCCAGTGTGTACCCAGTTCCTTCAGGAACCTCTCTGAATTGGATTTGACAATTATTAATACTTGGCATTATATATGTATCATCTAAATACCTTTTAGATATTTCTCAATGAGTCTAACATCAGTTTCACAAGGAATCATGGCCATTAGTTTCACCATCATGGCTGTTAGGACAGATCTGTATCCAAGAGGCAAAAACTTGCAATTTAGTAGCTCTGCAATTTTGCCCTTTCAGGATATTGTCATCAGCACTTTGTTATACAACATATACACATACACAGGTACAATTCACTAGTTATTTTCTGGGAAAACGTATCTAAAACTATAGAAAGAGCAAATTTAAGTCCTAAAATGTAAATAATAGGGGTACAAAACTAACCTAGATGATTTTCAAAGTTTTATTGCAAAGGTATTAGTTGCTTACAGAACTCTCATAAGTATCTGCAACAATACATTTTATAATATTTAAAAGCTGGTAAACAATGTTGGCGTTAGAGTTCAAATCCCTGTTTCAGTACAAGGAATTGTACTGAAATTGAAATTTAGATCCCAAGATCTAAAATAGGGAGATGGATGAGATGATATTTCATCTATCAGCCTGGGCCTCATGATAAAAATGTGAGTGATCCTTTATTTTTAGTGAGCCTGATTCCATACAATCAGGCTCTGTGCCAGAAGACTGGAAAGTAGCAAATGTAACAGATTTTTTAAAATGGGGCCAGGTGGGATCTGGGAAATTACATACCTGGTAGCTTGACTTTGGTGCTGGGTAAACTGATGGAAAGCATACTTAAGGACAACATTTTAAAACATATAGAAGAAAATGCCTTGCTGGAGGAGAACCAGCAAGGCTTCTGCAAGGGCAAGTCTTGCCTCACTAACCGTTTGGAGTTCTTTGAGAGTGTCAACAGGCATGTAGATAAAGGTGATCTGGTTGACATAGTATATTTGGACTTCCAAAAAGCTTTTGACAAAGTTCTACACTAAAGACTCTTGAGTAAATTTAGCAGCTATAGGATAAGGGGAGAAGTTCACGTGTGGATTGGTAACTGACTGAAGGACAGGAAACAGAGGGTAGGAATAAATGGACAGTTTTCAAGGAAATTGGGTCCTCCAGGGATCGGTAGTGGGAACAGTGCACTTTAAATTGTTCATAAATGATCTAGAAATTGGGATAAGCAGTGATGTGGCCACATTTGCAGATGACACTAAACTCTTTAGGGTAGTCAAATCCACAAAAGATTGTGAGGATCTCCAAAAAGATCTCTCCAAACTGCGTGAGTGGGCGACAAAAAGGCAAATGTGATTCAATGTTAGCAAGTGTAAACTGATGCATATTGGGGCAAAAAACCCCAACTTAACATATACGTTGATGGGATCTGAGTTGTTGGAAACTGACCAGAAGAAAGATCTTGGGGTTGTGGTGGACAGCTCATTGAAAGTGTCGACTCAGTGTGCAGCAGCTGTGAAAATGGCCAATTCCATGCTAGAGATCATTAGTAAGGGGAATGAAAATAAAAATGCTAATATTATAATGCCCTTATACAAATCTATGGTGCAGCCACATGTGGAGTACTGCATACAGTTTTGGTCATCATATCTTATGAAGGATATTGTAGAACTGGAAAAGGTACAGAAGAGGGAAAACAAGATGATCAGGGGCCTGGAGCACCTTCCTTATGAGGCTGGGCTACAGCATCTGGGGCACTTTACTTTGGAAAAGAGGTGACAAAGGGGAGACATGATTGGGGTGTATAAAATTATATATGGAGTGGAAAGAATGGTCAGAGAGAAATTTTCCTCCCTATCTTGCAACATTAGAACCAGGGGCTATCCCAGGATACTGAAGGTCAGGAAATTTAGGACCGACAAGAGGAAGTACTTTTTCACACAGTGAAATTAATCAATAGAATTCCATAGGATGTGCTATGGCCACTATTTTGGATGACTTTAAAAGGAGGACAGGTCTATCAATGGCTACTAGTCTGGTTGCAATGACTGTTGCTGGTGTCTATCTTATGTTTCTTTTTAGATTGTGAGCCCTTTGGGGACAGGGTTCCATCTTATTTGTTTGTTATTTCTTGGTGTAAACTGCTCTGAGCCATTTTTGGAAGGGTGGTATAGAAATCAAATAAATTAATAAATAATAAAGGCCACCTCCAGCCTCAGAGACAAGATGCCTCTCAGTACCAGTTTCAGGGAAGCAACAGCAGCATGCCCTCACCTCTTGCCTGTGGGCTTCCCAGAGGCATCTGATGAGCCACTGTGTGAAACAGGATGCTGGACTAGATTGGCCTTGGGCCTGATCCAGTTGGGCTGTTCCTATATTTTTAAGTTCAGACTGGACAGCTGGGCTGTCCTGCAGTTGTACCTGTGTACAGATACGTATCTGTGTACACTGTACACTGATTGTATGAGTGTTGATTATAACTTGTGAATGGGCCTTATATCTATTACTACAAAGTCTCAACAAAAAGAACAAATATTTCCCTGACTGGTGGAAAGATAATGAGCAGGCGGGGGGTGAGAAGGGGAAAACACCTAATTCTTCTCAGAGGCTTCCTAGCATCAGCCAGTGTGGTGTAGTGGTTAGAGTGCTGGACTAGGACCGGGGAGACCCGAGTTCAAATCCCCATTCAGCCATGATACTAGCTGGGTGACTCTGGGCCAGTCACTTCTCTCTCAGCCTAGCCTACTTCACAGGGTTGTTGTGAAAGAGAAACTCAAATATGTAGTACACCGCTCTGGGCTCCTTGGAGGAAGAGCGGGATATAAATGTAAAATGTAAAATAATAATCAGCCAGTGCCTCCCAAGCATGCGGATGCCTCTCTCATTATCTCTCCACCAGTCAGGGAACTGCGTGTTATCACGTCTAAGGAAATTAACAGCTGTGGAACTGAGCTTTTCACCTTTACTCATATGTTTTACTTAACTGAGGATTATGTGTCACACCGAAACATCTTACGTTTTTATGTTTACCAACTTTTTCTTTGCGTGTGCAATAAAAAGGTATTTTTTGTTGAGAGTTTGGAGTTAATATGCACATTGCATCACCAACATATTGACTTATTTAATTACTACATCACTCATTATTCAGTCTTCTGACTGTGCCTTCTATCAGTACTGGGAGTAATGAAGATACCATACTTTTCTCTATTTTACTCAAGTAAGAGTAACAACTTCCACAGACTTTGGAGGCTATCTAAAACTTGCAGACGCATGCTCACTTTGTGCTCTATTATGAATATTGTATATAGTCACAGGCTGCACTGCCTAGAGTTCAGAAACAAAAAAAGTTATTACAGTACCACTAAAACTTTAAAGTTTTTTTCTTTTGTTTTTGCTCTCATTTATAGCATGAACTCATTTCTGAGGTGCTTAAGGAGAAGCAGGGCAGGATTTTCTTATTAGAGGCATAAAGACTTCAAACAAAATACTCTCCATTTATTATCTTCGTAAAATTGTTGTCATAATGCAATTATGCAAATGAAGATCTGCAATCACACTGAGTATTTGTTCCATTTTTGAAGCAGATATTTATTAGATCAGAGAGGTTTTTTAAAAGGCAGTAGATTGAATTTGGGGAATGTGAAAGAGCATGAGAAATTCCCACTGGAACTGTTCCCGATATACTGCATAAATAAAGGTAGAGAGGTCTGGGCTTTCCCCCTCCCCTCTCCGGGTATGCAGTTTTTCTTCGTTTCCTTAGAAAAAAGAATGTTAAGCTTGGGGAATGAAGCATTGCTGAGGCAGTCAGGAACACCTCTTCTATCCTGGTTTCTGTCTCATTTCCCCTTTCAGACCCACCAGCTTTCTCTCTCTTCTCTCACTCTTCCACAAAAGATTTCCAGCGGAGAGCAGCTGGTGCCTCGTTTTGGCAGCTTTCCATAGTCTCTAGGGCTTTCTCTGCAAATCAATGGCTGCTTATTTCCCCCTGCACTGGGTTTTTATGTGTGAACTGACATGGCCTCAACCATACTGACCCATTCTGTTGAGCTATTTCCATTCAGATGTGCCTCTTTACAAATAACGGAAATTAGTAGAGGGCCAGTGTCAAACTGCTTGTCACATCTTGTTTTCAGTCTGTTGAAATCAGGTTTATAGTGTCCTATTCACCAGCCTAGACAGCTTTTGAAGGCACACAATGCATTTCAGGAGTTCCATCAGGCGGTAAATACAGAGTTCCACATTGCTATTAAAAAATAATCAAAATGATTAGTCTTTTGAATTTTTCTAAAATAACTTATTTGCATGGAATTTGTTGTTTTAATTGCACCACGTCACTTGTTTCTAAGTATTCATCCCTGCAATGTGGAAAATCATTTGTAGCTGATCTGTCAGTGTTGCAGCTATAACACGTGAATACGTTTTCCTATTGAGTTACCGGCAATGAATGAATGGATAGATGGATGAATGAATGAATGACTAATTAGAGAGTTGCTAGAGTGAATGCAGTCAGGCTGGAGATGTTTAGCTTTAGGCAGACCTAAAGACATTGTCAGAATCTAAACCTTCTAGAATGTAGCTAGGTTAACATTCTCTATGGAGGATTAATTAAAACCTATGAGGTCATTCGTTAGAAAAAGTGCTTAGTCGCTAGACCGCTTCACGTTTATGTGTTTAAAATCTTTCTTCTCAGCCAAGGCTGACTACTCCTTGAATATCTGATAAAACTATAAATTATCTAGCACTGTAAAACAAAACACATTTTCAAGGTGTTCTTGCAATTCAATTGCAGCTGATTTAAAAAGAACTTTACATTTGGCATGGTATTGCTGCTAAAGTAGAACAAATGTCTTTTGATGTGCTTTCAAGGCACGTTGCTGAAAAATAATGAAGTTATAAATGTTTGAAAATAACATATACAGAGCCACAATTTGACATTTCCCACTAATTTTTAACGATGTGCTGAAGCCTTGTGTTCCAAATATAGCCATTTTTCTGACATAAAGGCAGATGCTCCCATATGTTTATGAAAGGAACATTTCTAGAGTTGTACCCCGAGTTTCCATTTGAATCTCAATGTTTGTTTATTCAAAATGTGTAGTTAAGCAGCATCCCCCCCCTATTTAAAAAAAGAAAGAAAGAAAGAAAGAAACCTGTGACACAATCCAATCTTACTGTGGGCACAGGTGGGACCTGTTTTTTTCTTCTTCTGCTTTTATTGTGTGCTGCAGAAAATTATATAGGATGGGACACCTGTTCATCCCTCCCATATCTCGATACAGCCCTCCCACAGAAAATGAATAACTTACATTATGCAGAGAGGGAGGACTGGATGGCATGTACAGATTTCCCATACAAACTGTTCTACTGCCTATGAGGGAGAGTGGAAGTTTGAGAATATCTATTGAGCCATTGTTGTGGTGCTGGTGGTGTGTGTGGGTGTGGGTGTTTTAATGGGGTAAGCCACCATGAATGTATAAATCGTATAAATAAATAAATAAATATAGTCCTACTGATCTGTTGAGACAGAAACATAGGTCTGGTTCCAAAGATAGTATTGTATGAGTGAAAACCACTTTGGCTCACATAATACAGTGTCCCAAAGTTCTGCTGATTCACCCTTATCAGTGAAGCCTCAAAAAGCTGCGCCTGAGCATTTGGGGACAATCCTGAACAGTATGGCATGTGATGCAGTGGAAGTAGAGAGTAGAAATTGATGAAAATCAGTGACATTGCGTTGAACAAGTAGAAATGCTTTCTTCTCGTGCAAGGCATCTTTGGATCCAAACTGTAAAATGGAGGTATGCAGAAGGATGCAGTTCAGAGATAGTTGCACCCTCCTAATGAGCTTTCCAACAAAATGAAGCCTGAACAGTGGCTAACTGGTGTGAATTTTCCACACATGAGCTTTTTAACCAAAACACCTTACTATTCAAAAGTGGTAAAGTTTTCATTCACACTGTGATTTCTCAGAGCTGGTTCCAGTTCCGCTGGAACAGTGAATGAGGAGGGTTGGAAGTTCCATCCTGGAATGTAGGAGAGCCCTCCATCCTAGCCCATTTGTGAATGGAGAGATGGGTGGGGAAAGGTATTGTCTCTGCTCAGTCCCTCAACAGCAATACGAGTTACTCTTTAGAGGAGTTACATCTAAATAATGAGTGGTGGTCAGAAACCCCATTCTAGGGTGCAAGGCCCATTCCAATATGGAACTGGAGGTTTCAGAGGCCACACATGAGACAGAACAACTCATAGGCAAAGCTTGGTCCATGTAGTACAGGCCCTGAAGTGAGAAGTCCAACAAAATCCAGAGGATGCACAGTCAAGAGGTGAAATGCACTCAGTGTGTCACATTTCACCCAAAGCACCCCTGGTCCATGATTGCACACGAAGCACACAGCCTCATCAAACAAAGTATACCAAGCAGAATAACTGAAGAGCCCCCTCGGGAATGACAGATGATGTATCAACCACAAGTTTCCCTTGGGAACAACCCCCAAAGGCAAAATACACACTTTGGGAAGGAGTGGGGACTCAAAGGGCCCCAATACTATACCCAAGTCCACCTCTTTACCTATTTTTGCAGAGGACAGTGTCCTCCATTCCCTGAACTGATTTTAAATCATGTGAAAACATGTGCTCCCTAGGAGACAAACTGGGGATTAAAAAAACTTCAGTAAAGCAGATAAGTCACTTGGCTGCACCATGCATACCCAGCCAGCTGCTGCCAAAGGGCTGGCAATTTCTTCTTTAAAAAATTATTTTCTTTTAGTTCTTTAAAAAATTTAAGGTTTCAATTTGTGGATGATTTTTTAACCGTTAAATTGTTTTAAGTTTTTGTATATATTTTAACTTGTTTTATGCTCTTGTTAACAGCCCAGAGATGAAAGTTTGGGGTGGTGCACAAATGTGACTAGGTCCCTTTTTCCAGAGGGAGTCAGGGTGCTGCCACTACCCTTTTTCCTGCCCTGATTTGGGTCCTTCCTGATTTGAAAATGCCAAATTTTAGGACAGCTGGTATTGGGGTGCTTGCCCCCACAAAACCCACAGTCGTAGTGGAATTTGCATGGCAACCGTGTCCACCACCCTCCGGAGTTGAAATGTCGACGCACCAGCTGGGGTGGAACCAACTGACTGCTGGGGCCAACAACAGAAAACCACTTCTGGAGTCCTAGAAATCATATGGCTACTATGAGCATGCTCACCCTGCTTGGGCTACAAAGGAGTCATAATCTGCAGCCAGAACCCGGGGTGCTACCTATCCCATAGGTGGGCAGGCTCTAAGGCTGCTCTTGTATGAAAACACTGATCGTATTACTGCCATGAGTTCCCTGCAAATTCCATATTGCCCCTATAAACAGGGGGCCCCATAAAGTAGTGAAGACAGAAAGCCAATGAGCCCAGTTATGATCTACAAGCTTCTTATTGCTCTTTTCATGTTCCCTAGCCTGCTCCCCCTCTCTAGGAACCGCCTCAGGTTCCCTAAACAGGAGCTGGAAATCATCTACGTATTCCACTTTCCAGATCTGCTTCTTGGTGGCAGGAAGAAGATCCCAGAGGCAGAGAAACCCTGCCAAAAGAATAGTGCTCTGCAGGTGGGGTTGAGGCAGCAGAGCTGTACTGCTGGCCCCTGAGCCAGACTACGTAACCTGGCTAGACAAGACCCCTTCCTGCTACATCTGGTTGCACACCCTCCCCCGCCCGCAAGGAGGAAATTGCTTCCCATGGAACCCACCCATCCAACCCTGAGATCCTGCAAAAGAACCATGCTGCCCTAGAGGAAAGGACTGGAGGTGAAAGCCAAATGGCCCATAGACTGAGGCCAAACCCCAGATGGCATCTTACCTGTCCCGTGGTGAGCAGGAGGTCTCCACTCCAGAACTGGAGCAGGAACAGGCGTCAGAGGGTTAGTATCCTGAGTTAGGTCAACAGGCATGAGTGCAGACACAGCTACTTCATCCTCCAACTTGGTCAAACAATCAGAGAAGGATTGCAATAATTTGCATATTTAGCTGCCTTAATACCTCTCCTAGGATGAGCAGGAATGCCAGAAGGACTGCCAGGATCAGCACCCCCTCGTGGCCTCTGCATGGCTTTCTTAAGAGCTTCCAAATATGCAATAAGTGTCCTCACTGTTCCCAAATCCTCATCCTCATCAGAGGAGGACAATCAGGGGGCCTCATCCTCATCAGAGGAGGACAAGAAGGAGGCCTAACTGACACGCCTCTTTCTTACCAGTAGACATTGGTGGCATGGCTACCTAACAAAGGCGCAACGTACTCAGCAAATACGAAAGCAGATCAACTGCCACCCAGTCCCCCAGCTGAAAGCACTGGTGACCACCAGAGAAAGCGGTGAACACACAAAACTGTTCAGGCCAAGCCCATGGAGAAGTGATGCGAGGGAGCACCTCTCTCATCACTTCTCTTCCTGGACTGAGTGGCTGCTTCACAGCTACAGCAAATAGCTGTGCAAGTCCCGCCCCCACGGGCCCACTAGTCAATGGCTGTTTCCAGAGTGCTGAGTGACTCATTCAGAGGCCACATGGTTTGCTTAGTCTTATTACAGGTACAGCTAATCCACTATGTTGTGAACTTGACTAGAATTAAAGGCTCAATGAGAATTTGTGGGAAACGTTAGCAAAGTCTGAAGCAAAATGCCGCAAGGGATTTGATTTCTTATTTAATATGTCCTCTTAAGAAACAAATAAGTAGAAAAATAAAGGTATTGGAAAACATCAGAATGTTTATCTGTCGGTTTTCACCAACACACTTTGCCTATAAAAGACTGCACATAGATATTAAGGGTATTCACATGATCTACCAGGCGGGCAGGAGGAAAGGCAGGGTTTCACCTACTTTCCCCCCAGATGATGAAACAAAAGTTGCCTGGAGCACAGACTGTGCTCCCAGATGATACACGCTGCGCCAAGCAGAACAGATCTCTGGAGGCTGGGTCTACATGTTCCAGCCTATGGGTATCCCACAATGCACAGCACAATGAGTGTGGTACACTGGGGGAATCCCCCAGGATATGAGCACTCTAGGTGCCCATCTCTGTGCAAGCAGTCCGAGCAGACACAGACGATCCTGGCAGCCAGGTTGAGGGTGCACTCATGCCCTTAACCTTGGCTAAAGGCCAGGCTACAAAGTGGGGTTAGGCTGGGTAGCAGCGTGGGGATTGGGAGCGATCCCAGTGCGCCACACAAACTGCCTAACCCAGGCTGGGATGCCTGGGCTATTGAAAAAACAGGTCATGTCTCTTTCTTCTTCTGTGAAGGTAAGAACTTCATTTATCTTCAGATTTGAGTGTCAAATAGGTTAATGGCAAATTAGATGTCTATTTTAGAAACTTTAATTAACTTGAATAATGGAAGCTGATGATACCTGTATGTTTTTCTGGGTTCTTTTAATAGTGTGCCAATCTGTAGCAAAAGTGGAGATGTATTTCTTTTAAATAATAGCCTTAGGTAAATTATTTGCATAAATTAAATCTCTGAGAAGCCTCTAGGTAAGCTGTGTGGTTCTTAAAATCCAGCTTTTAAATAAAGCTGCCATTTATGTTTAGATTACACCTGTGAATTACATCACAGCAACAAACGTTAAACATGTAGGCACTCAAGGTTTCGGAAACCCTCTTCTAGGTATGTCCACTGGCTGAGATTCAGTGGGCAGCAAATTGAAGGCAGAGCCTTCTTGGTAGTGGAATGCTCTCCTCAGGGAGACTCACGCCCAGATAATTTAATAATAGTTTTCAGTATTTTTTTATTACTATAGTGCTACTTTTATCTGTTCCTTTTAATGTGATGTGTTTTGATGTTAATATAAGAATTATACAATTCATTGTAGAAATCTTACTGCTTTATTGTTGTTTGTGAACTTGACTGTAAGCCCCCCCACCACCACCAGAGCACTTTTTTATTTGAAAGACCAGTAATTTTTTCTTAAACACATACGTATATACATATGCAAAAGTTAACCTGTTTGCATTTTAGACCTACAATCAGGCTGTTCGCCACCCAAATGGGAGGCGTGGCCTGTTTGCCCCAGCCCCCTTCCAAAAGGCACAAGGCTCAGGCGAAGGCTATTGGCTGCCCAGCCTGTGTGGGGGCATGGCTATGGTTGTGTGGCTGACCTCCTCAGTCCATTCTTTGCAGGCACCCTCCCTCCCTCCTCAAGGTACAGTCTGGCCTTAGTTTGTCACCTTTTGGGGCAGGGCAGGAATTTTTGGGGCAATCACCTGATTGGCTACTGGTATGCGTTCTTTTTCACCTGCTCCTGACTGTACTTGGTTAGTTAGTTAGCGAGGTCACCTTTACTGGTCACAATTTGGCAGGTACAGTGCGGTTGGGGATAATATCTGAATTTGGTGAGCACCTTCAGGAAAGCGTATGGCTATAGATTGCACAGGTCAATTCCCGAGATTCTGTGCGGCTCAGGGAACTCTGTCCTGGACTGATCTACTCTGTCAAGCTAAGCTTCCAAGACATGCTGAGCGGCTGCCAGGGGGTGCTGCTATGGCAGAGGCCTGACCTTAGGTCGGCTAGGGTGGGCAGCTCCTGCTTTAGAGCTTTGGGGACAGCCTGGAGCCAAGCTGCATTGCCCTACACTATAGGCGAGTCATAGCCTGAGGGTGACTGCCTCTAGAGACCACACTGTAGAGGTGGAGAGCCAATTCCTGTTCTTTATTTAACTTTATGTTTGAATTTTATGAATAAATTGTGGCCCTTATTTTCACCAACATCTACGTGTCTTGTGTCTTCATGGGGTGTGGGGGCAAAGTGTAGATGAGACAATGCCTGCACTAAGAGAATCTATCAATCAGATTAGAAATGCACACAAATGCATTTTAAGAGATGGGTTTCCAAGTGGAAGTGCATTTTCTTTCCACCAAATAATGACTGAATCTTGATTTTAATTACAATGCACAGGCATGGGGAGGCTAACTCTCTGTGTGCCAATTTTACAAAGAGAAAAATGCCAGTTCAGCTCTGCTCTTTGTCCAGAACAACAAAAAATTGGCTTTTTGTTGTAAGAAACCATGTTGGTGAAGAACACAATCAGCTCTGAGGAAGGTAATTTTCAATGGGAGACTGGCTATGGGGAAAGAGGTGTCATATGCTGTCGTCAAGAGGAATCAGGATTGGGACCCTGCAAGTAGTGTGGGGGTTCTAAAAAAAGAGATGTTTCTTGATTGAAAAAGAGTTCTTAAAGCATGTGTGAGAGCACGTCTAGCATAATTCTTAGTACTACAACATTTCTTTACACCGAAGAATCACTAAAGACGACTCTATACTGTGCTGGTCAGACTTCACTTGGAATGGTGGCTGACATCCTGATTAACCAAGTGCATGGCTAATGAGGGACTAGTCCCACAAGCAGCTTCCCCAGTCTTTCTACATGCATGCTGTTGTGCAAGTGGGTGAAATGTCCCTGATACACCCATGCTCCAGAAGCGATCTAAAAGAGAAGAAATGCATCACTGGCCCTTAGCAATGTGTTTCTGGACCATGGACAGAATGGAAACGTTTTCCCCACTTTTCAATGGTGCATGCACAGAGGGACTGGATGTGTTGTGTGCAAGCCTCAGTCACATGCCTGTACTCCTTCATTGCCCATGTCCTTGGTTAGTCAGGTTGTCTGCCCAGTGTTTTTGGGCACTACATTTTAAGAAGCAAGATGACAAACTAAAGCAGGTTCAGAGGAGAACAAAGATCATGAGAGGTCTGGAAACCAAGTCCTATAAGGAATATGTTTAGCCTGGTATGTTTAGCCTAGAGAAGAGAAGACTCAGTGGGGAGTGGAATATGATAACGGACATCAAATATCTGAAAGGCTGCCATATAGAAGAAGTGGACTTGCTTTCTATTGTTCCTGAGGACAGGACTAAAAAGAAAGCAAATTTAGGATAGACTTCAAGAAGAATGCTAAATTCTGTAAGAACAGAATTTGACAGTGAAACAGTCTGCGTTGTCCGGTGGTGGGCTCTTGTTCACTGGAGATTTTCAAACAGAGGCTTCTTTCTGTCAGAAATGTCACAGTTTCCGGCACTGAGCAGAAAGAATTGAAGAGAAGACTTCCAACTCTAAATTATATGATTCTATTAGTTTTGTCTGTTTACAGACAATGGCTTACAAACTACACAGGACCCTGCTTTTCTAACAGTGGGGTGCTCACACTGCCTCCATTTAATCTCAAACCCATGAGATATTGTGTGGCTGGAAAGATTGTGTTGGCTGCTAAAAAATAGCATCCGTGCTAAAGTGACTCTCTCCCATTATTCCTAATAGAAGAAGCATCACTAAGTGCTGATGCTATTTTTAGCAGCCTTGCAGCCTCTCCAACAGCGTGCTCATGAGTTTGAGTTGAACAGAGGCAGTGCTGGTCCCCTGCTGTTAGTACAGTGGGCCCCTGCACATATGTGAGTCACCAGTTTTAACAAAGCATAGGCATTTCGGTGGCATGCTAAGCTTTCCAATGAGAGGGATTGTACAAAAACCAGGTCCTGTCCAATCAAATTAAAAAAATGCACTCTGGGCTTTGGCTGTTAGGGTTGTTTGTTAATTGTTTGTTAATTGTTAACCGCCCAGAGACGAAAGTTTGGGGCAGTGTACAAATGTGAGAAATAGATAGATAAATAAATAAATAAGAGAATGACAGTTGGGCTAGGGTTGGCTGAATCTAACCAAACATTTTTGTATCAACTGTATTTGATCACTGTGTGATACCACACCTACTACTACTACTACTACTACTACTACTACAAAGAATATTTATATTCCGCTCTTCAACAAAATTTTCAAAGTGGTTTACATAGAAAAATGTAAGACAAATGTAAGATGGTCCTCCCTCCCTATGCCAAAACACCACCTACTACATGGGAGAAAATTCATAAGAGTGATTAGGTATCTGAAGGCTATTCAGACTGATGACAGGGGGAGGTTGTATAGTGTCTCACTGGGTATAGCGAGATGAGCCTTCAAGGTCCCAATCTGCAGGCCCAATCCAGCAGCTATTTGCTCAGATAAAACCAACCTCCTCAGCCCTAATAACAAGCTTAATGTCATGTTATGTTTGCCCCTAACTGATCAAACACTCTGAGAAGAATCTTAAATATCTCCACAGGACATAGTGCTGAGGCTGTTTCCTGCATTCCATGTCACGTTCATAAAAATTGGCCTTAAGAATTTTCTGAGCACATTAAAACAAAATGTGGGCCCTGCATTCAGTAGTATTTGGCTCTCTGCCAAGATACCTAGATGCTATCATCAGACAACCAAAGTCAGACACAGACTAAATTAAATGTATTCTTTCTCCCCTTCGCACATGCTAAAGATATGTATCAGAAGTGATATGTATCTTCACCATAGCACTGATGAAGTGAGGTAATGCACTCAGTGTAGGCTGCAGTTGAGATCTCTTTCCAGGGTGAACATCTGGCTTCTTGGCATGATTCAGAAAACTGAAATAATGCCTAACACAGATGCCAACATATTGTTCTCCTAACACGCAAGCCAACGTACTGTTTTCACACATGAAGCAAAGTAACGATATCTCTCAGCAATCACTCCTGATACATCTCTTCAGCACATGCAATGTTATATGAATGGTTATGTATTTGCTACATGCTCTTGAAAGCTAGCTCAGTGACTGGAAACAGGACACGGAAACATGCAATGGAGAATGATGGGAGAATAAGCTTATTTCCTAAATCCACTTTTATCAACTCAGCCTTTCAATTAAATGCATGTTTACAATGGAGCTATTCTCATGACCAGAGCAACCTGGGAAGGAGAGGATTAGCCCAGGTAGCTCTGGTCATCTGGAGCACTAGGAGTCCTCCTGACCCAGTAGCTCCATCCACTGGGTAGCCTGGTTAACCATAGTGCATGCCAGGTTAACAGACCTTCTGACCTCCTCCTTTGGTCATCATTCTGTGCATCCACCACTTGCAAAACTGCTCCCAGGTGGTTGTCAGCCATGTTGATCAGAGAGTTGGGCAGCAGGAAAGAAGGGCCAGGCAGAGCAGAGCTGCTGCAGTGCTGAAGATAGCTGCTTCACTGCTCACAAAGTGCATGGTGGGACCCTGGAGAAGACAGCACGAGTGTTACCTCTTCTGCCTGAGCATCAGAGCTCACCATCATGCTGCTTGTATGTGCGTGTGGGTGGCAGAGCCCAGAGGAGGCTTGTGTTGTTTGCCTTTCCTTTTGCTCCCCGCCCCCCGAACTTGGTTGTGAGAACAACCTTTTTTTTTTTTTTTAGGACAGAAATGGCAATGGACACTAAAGGGTGAAACAGCTGGAATGGGCTGGAATGAACAAGTGGGATTTGGTATGGAGGTAATTGAGTCACCTCTTTTCATGGCACCAGCCAGAGGTTGACATTTTATTGTCCACCTTCAGACATCAGGCAAACTGCGTGTCCCAATGGACCCACATTGCCTCCATTCCCTCCACATACTCCCAGACCATCCCGATCTTCAGTCTGGGAAACTACAAAGGGTGTGGCACTTGCTGCACAGGATTTCTTTGACGTATGAAGGAGAGTCGCAGCAGGTAAGCGAGTAGGAGGGAGGGAGGAGAGCAGGGGGAGAGCAACTTTGGTGGGTTTGCAGCCACTGGCAGCCGCTCAGCTGCTGCAGGCTCACACAGAAAGGCAAGAGTGGGCTTGGCTGACTTAGCCCACTATTGGCTGCGCGTGTGACCATCCTCACCCTTGCTATTGTATAGAAACATCCTAAACCTACTGAAACTGTTTGCACTGCTAGGAATGTAGCCCAAGAAAACATATCCTAGGAATCTCACATATAAGTGAAACCCTATATAATCATTTAATGGCATTTACTTATTCTTTTGCAGGAATTTTGTTTTGCTTCTTGTGCTGAGGGTGGCAGTATATGAGCTGAGCAAAACCTATTATTCACATACAACTATCATTTCATGTGGGACACTGTGCCACACTCAGTATTCTGCTTGCTGAGTACTCTCTATTCGGCTGCAAAAACAATTTCATTGAGTTATGTTGTTTGGACAACAGAATTTATTGACCTATCTTTTCAGCCACTGGTTGCATTTTGAAAAGGGCTGGATGGTACAGTTACTTTGCCATCTGTGGCAGCAGTTAGAAAACATGGAGATGATGGTCATAATTCTTAGTGACAACCTATATCCTCGCATCTAATAACAGCTGCCAAAAAAGCACCTGCCTTGCTCCTTGAATTCTTTATGGCTTAGAAGCGTGAAACTAGTCAGTTGCAAAAGAAATAACAGAATAAATTAAAGGCCACCATCTAAAGTGACTTTGATGGGCACACTTTATTTGCATTTGTTAAGGATAGAGATACCATAAGAAGCTACGTGTCTTAAATTGTTATCAGTCATAACATAATCAGACCTACTATCCCTGATGGGCCTTGTTATTTCAAAAGTTCTGGCAAAGATGAGAAATGAAATAGCATCAAATATTTCTTTTAGTAGAATTCCTTTGGGTTATATTCCTGCTGTATTTATCAAATCAAAACAGCACTTTTCAGCCATTCGACTGTAGATAACAACATTACAGCTCACAAAGTTAGCCTGGATAGTGTCAGTCCAGAAAGGCAAAAACCAAAAACAAATCAGGCCAAAACTGAATGATATTGTCCATATTTTACTGCATGTGTCATTTTCCTCGCAGGGAAAGGCTTCCAAAGAGCTCAACAGGGGCAGAAAAGAGTAGTTATTCTGCAGTATTACAGTCATTTTCTGAAACAGTTATAGATGCTGCTATGTTTTGTTTTGTTTTTAAGAAATCTTTTAAAAGGCCTTTCCCCCAAAAGAAATGTTTGTGTGTGTATACTTCAGAACAGAAAGTTATTATAGATGACCTGGAAAGAAGATATTAGGCCAGTTCACATGATCAGGGTAAGACAAGTGTCCTACCCAAGTTCGGGAGCTGTGCATGGCCTGTTTTTTGTGATTGCCCAGGCCAACTCAGCAAAGAGACACCTTTATAAAGTCGTGATTCTCTTTATTTATCAGGGGAAGAGGAACTGGCCCTATCCACCCGTAACACAGCATCCCTCCAGTGGCTGTTGCTGGTGTCTATTTTATGTTTTTGTTTTAGATTGTGAGCCCTTTGGGGACAGGGATCCATTTGACTGATTGATTTATATCTATGTAAACCACTTTGAGGACTCTCAAACATGGCTAGGACACTTGTCCTATCCTATTTCTGACCTCTTGCCTTGCACACAACACTTTCAGTCTATTTACGAAAGCTGCCTTAGCACAGCTCATAAACCCTCCACCCCCGTCAGCATTAATACATTTTTATTACAACCTGGCAAGGTAAAGAAAATTGTGGGTAGTTTGTAGAGTAGCTTGGCTTTATGATTGTTGCCCTGCTTGCACATTTAAAAATCTAATTCTCCATGGTGATTTAGTGTATAAATGCTACCCACTCTGCTTTGGAATTTCACTAAATGGTCTTTGAATTCAAACCAGTGACTGAGTCATATATTACGCCTTCAGACATTCAGTGCATCAAAGCAAGAAGGTATTTCTATGTCCGTTTTTTAACCATATTGTAAATTTTTGCACCAGTGTTTGTACATAACAGTGGCAAAGCCAATGGTGCTTGTAGAATCCAAGGGAAAGAGTTGTGGTACATAGGAAGCTGCCATATACTGAGTCAGACCATTGGTCCATCCAGCTCAGTATTGTTTTCACAGACTGGCAGCACCTTCTCCAAGGCTGCAGGCAGGAATCTCCCCTAGCCCCATCCTGGAAAAGCCAGAGAGGGAACTTGAAACCTTCTGTTCTTCCCAGAGCGACTCCATCCCCTAAGGGGGATATCCCACAGTGCTCACACTTCTAGTCTCCCTTATTTATTTATTTATTTATTTATTTATTTATTTATTTTACTTCTATACCACCCAAACTTTCTTCTCCAACTAGGGCAGACCCTGATTAGCTATAGGGACCAGTCATGCATGCTTGGTATTCAAGGACAAGGCAGTGGAGTGGAATCCAGAATGTTAATAGTTTAATAAAATAAATATTATGTACAGAGATGCAAGTGCAAACTACTTTTCAGTGCTCTTGCTGTTGGCTGTTTGTAGAAGAAGAGCTGTTTGCTCTAGTCCAGGACTGGAATACAAGTAACTAAAGCCCTATTCAAAAGCTGGCCTGGATCAAGGAATGGATTAACCAAAAAATACCACAGTGCACAACTCCTTTAATTCCACATTTTGTATATGACTGATAGAGCTTTTCTCTTTCTCATGTGAGAATGAGCAAGAGGATTAGCGGGGAGGACGTCCTAAAGATCATACCTCCCTGCAGAAGAGTGTTGAGCTTTCCTTCGGTGGATGGATCATCCTCCCAGATGACTACCAGCTTGTGTCGGTAGCTTGGAGGTCTGGGGTGCTGGGATGATTACCCTGCCCCCCAGAGCTCCAATAATGCACCACGCAAGTGTGTGGTGCATTAGGGGATCCCCCTCCCATCCTGGAGATTGCCTCCATCTGCTAGCCATGGCTGCAAGCTACAATCAATAAAATGGACTTAGGAGAGCACTCACTTTCGTAACCTGATTTTGGAGGGTGGCTCCATGGTTTGCTGCTGCAGTGCTGCCAGGATTGGGACCAGCAGTACACACATGCATGCAAAACCAGGGTGAGCTTCCTTAGCCCAGTTTGGCATGCACTTGTGAGTAGTTTCATAATCTCGTTTGTATATATGGCTTGTATGAGATGTATCTTTTGTATGTGACTTATTGACCACATTTATTCTATTAAGCAACACAACACCTCTCAATTTTATTACCATTTAAAGGGGTAAGCAACTGTTGACCAAATGGATTGTCCCATGAAACTTTAAAGCATCATCTCTCCATGACAAATTTCTAATACAGGCCAATAATTTGTCTATTTTGAAGATGCAACAAGAAAAGCTTTATCTGTTTTGGAAAACGGACAGCCATTCCATGAGAGCTAAAGGGTGGGGCAAAAGGGGAGGAGCTTTATTATTTATTTATTTATTCATTGGATTTCTATACTGCCCTTCCAAAAATGGCTCAGAACGGTTTACACAGAGAAATAACAAAAAAATAAGATGGAACCCTGTCCCCAAAAGGCTCACAATCTAAAAAGAAACATAAGATAGATACCAGCAACAGTCACTGGAGGTATTGTGCTGGGGATGGATAGGGCCAGTTACTCTCCCCCTGCTAAATAAAGAGGATCACCACATTAAAAGGTGCCTCTTTGCCAAGTTAGCAGGGGACTGCTAAAAGGGACTTTACCCTTTTTTAATGAAAGTAAGGGGCAGATTCTTCCACATGGGGGTGGATTGATGGAGGGGGGGATGCTTCACTTCCAGATGTTTTTGTAATATTCTGCCATGAAACAAACCACTTATAGGACTTCTTTTAAAAATTCAAAAATTCAAAACAACATATTGACCAATTCACTTCAAATTAGAGATACAGAGCCCTCCCACCGTGCCCTATATCTGTGCTTGATATAAAAACCCTGTGACAAGCCATTCCATAAACATACAAAGAAGGAGGGGGGATAACCACAAAAAGAAAATCACATCCTTTCCCTCACGAAGTCAAAGGAAGAGGTAGGCCCTTTTCAGTACACAGAGCAGCAGGGCAGAGTGTGCATAGTGCTGACCGCTCTGCTTCCAGTCTGGCTGGCTGCAGGCAGCCTGCCCTGCCTTGCTGTTGGTCCTCCTGGGCACTGCATGGCTTGGGCAGGCTGCTTGAAAATGCCTACACCCGTACACCATGTGTGTGTGTCGCTCAGAGAGCGGCTCACCTTGTCTACCCCAACTCCACTGGGCCTAGGGGAGATTAGGCGTGTGGGCGGGCTGCAGGCAGGCAGCCCTTTTCTGCACAGTGTGGTGCAGAGCAACAAGCCAAGCTGGAAGCAGTGCAGAGGCAGGCAGGCACAGCCTGCCTTGAATTGGTTGTGCCCACCCCCAGTGTGGGAGAGAGATCGAGGTGGGCTCGCGGGGACCCTGGCCATGTGTCTCGTGCACTCAGCCACTGAACCGCGCAATGTGGGCCAGCACCAGTGGTGCAGCTGCCATGGCGCAACCCATACTAGTTTCCTGGGGGGACCTAGCATATGGACAGAGAGAGCTCTTTATCTCAAGTGGCATTGTTATGGTCCCACTTCTCTAGAATACTCATTGCCTGATGCAATGACCTGTAATCTTGAATGGGCCCCTCTTAGGCAACAGGAAGTATCTCCTATGTGGAGCAACAGGAGAAAAAAATTCAAGAAGCAACAGGCCTTATATTTATTTTGCATAACTGATGGTGTTTATTGAGGTGAAAAACTACATAAGAACAGCCCTGCTGGATCAGGCACAAGGCCCATCTAGTCCAGCATCCTGTTTCACACAGTGGCCCATCAGTTGACTCTGGGGAGCCCACAGGCAAGAGGTATGTGCATGGCCTCTCTCCTGCTGGTGCTCCCCTGGAATTGGTGAGGCATCATGCCTCTGAGGCTGGAGGTAGCCCACAGCCACCAGACTAGTAGCTATTTGTAGACCTGTCCACCATGATTTTTTCTAAGCCCCTTTTAAAGTCATCCAAGCTGGTGGCCATCACCACATCCCATGGCAAAGAATTCCATAGATTAATTATGTGCTGTGTGAAAAGGTACTTCCTCTTACTGGTCCTAAATTTCCCAACCTTCAGTTTCAGGGGGTCCTAGTATTGTGAGAGAGGAACTACTAATAACCCTTTCCTGTGCAAATAACACTATAGGGGGAAATTCATAACTGCCTCCAAGCTCCACTGTTGAGTACTCCTTCCAATTCTCTTAGAAAAAGTAGGGTTTTTAACACATACACAACCCCGCTGCCACTTTTCACAATTGTGTCCAGAAATCCGTCCAACAGAGGTGGCAACTCTAGGCCTAACCCATATACTTACATATATCCTGAAATATCAAATCAGAAAATTGCCTTCTGCTGCCCTGAATCAATAGTCTGCTTTTTTACAAAATCCTTCCCAAGTAGCCATGCATTCACAAGGGAAAGGCTGGATGTGCAGAAATTTCTTCAAAGTGGAACTTCTCTCTGCATTTCAGAGTTTTCAGGATTCTGCCCAGGAGAAACTGAAATTCTTCCTGGATCTGTCAGGATTCCTCTCAAGAAGATTTATCCCCCACTCTCCCCACTCCCTCTCTTCCCCCAAATGGTAGTTTGGGACTAGCATCTCACTCTTCTTCCGCTTCTGATTTACTCCAGCAAATCTCATACTTTACATGATCTGGACACATATATTAGAGCCACTGGCACAATGTTTCAGTATGTTTGAATAAACATCTTCAAGCGTGTCCTACAATTTAGTTTCATTCCACCCACCACCCACCCCCGCCAATGGCTGGAAGCCCAGGCTGGGCCTCTCTAAAGCCTGGTAAGGACACCCCTTTTCCAGCCATGCTGTGACCTTTGCATTTTAGAGTTTCAATCCACTTAAATCTGCTCACTAAACATTTTGCTCACTCTTGATCAAAGAGCACCAGCAGTTTGACATATGCACCCACAAGTCTTTTCTCCTGCCCAAATTCCCAGTGTTTGGTACGGGATGAATATCCTGTTCTTGTAGGATTTCTAGATGTCAAGGGCAGAGATAGACATTTTATTGAACACCAGGAAACCACCTGTCTCCCATCATAAACATAATGTGGCACAAGTTAAAGGAAACCATATTTATTATATTAGTAATGTATTTTCAAACGTTTTGTTTCATTTGCCATGACAAAATAGAAGTTTCCATGTGATTGAAATCAACTTTACAATGCCATTCCATTTTTACTTCTTGGTGCATGTTTTACCCATCAAACATTTTTCTCAATGGAAAGGATATTTCTGGTCATAAAAAGTTTCCTCTGTAATTTCTGTCCAGTTCTGTGAAGTCTCAGCAGAGGTCTCAAACCTTTGATGCATGCTGCACTCCAGCAGCCAAGTAGGACAGAGAAAATGTTGTGGGTTTTTTTAAAAAAGGTTTGAAAGTACTTTTTTCTGTATCTGTTTTCTTTAGATAAGACAGCTGTAAATATCATTGCTTTTCATACATTTCATGGCCTAGAATTGAGTGAAATGTGAGTTTTAAGCACAACCGTCATGTGCTTCTTTGTCAGCTGCACTCATTTCCATTTTCATCAACTTGGAAATCTTTAGGGGATTTCCCCCCACCCCCATTGATTTATTTAGCTTCAGTGCTTTTTCAGCTATATTTCTCAAGCTCAAAACTAGACCTATGTGCAGTCCTAGGACAACACAATATGTCTAGGATTCATTTCACGAATTAGGTCTTGACTTTGCATTTGGCCTACAAAACTGGTAGTCATGATCTACACATTCCTTGTCAATATTCAAGACTGTTTATAAACAAAGTTGCACGATTCTTTAGTGCTATTCTTTTATTTTCATTTGTGGCATAAACATTATGGGAAGGGGGAGTGTTTTGAAACACCTGGATGGTCAAAATGCATACTTGGCAGAGCAAGCCATGCCCAAGGGAATGCATTTTCTGCATGCAAAGCATGTGCTCTTATGAGCCATGGTCCTTCCTCTATTGCATTACACTTCATTGCCCCACAGTGGAGGCAAACCTTCCCCATTGCTGAAAGTGGGTGGCCCAAGCAACAGCACCCATGGGGCCCATGGGGGACAATGTATCACAGAATAAACTTTGAGAATGCATGCGTTCGTGGAGACACACACACACACAGAGTTGGGTCTAATAAATCTTAAGGTTCTTCTCATGAGCAGGGCAGCCCAGCCTGGGTTAGGGTGCTTGTGAGCAGCACTGGGATATGCGTGGATCCCTGCACTGCCTCCCTGCCTAACCCAACTCCAGAGCCCAGCCTTTAGCCAAGGCTAAGAGTGTGAGAGCGCCCTTAACCCTGGCACAAGGATGATATGTGTGCTTCGGCTGCTTACAGCCCAGGCGCACACAGAAATGAGTGCCTAGAGCTGGTGACAACTGCAGACAAACCTCTCCAGATAACCTCAGTGGGCGATGGGGCTTATTGTGGGGCGATGGGGCTTCCTTGCACCCATTGGGAACTACCACCCACCACAACCTGCTCTGGGCCACCCTGGTGCCACGACCACCCCCGGGAGTTCTAACTAAGGCTGCTGAAATCCCCATTATTCCCTTTGGGAAAAATCTTAAAGGTGCGTAAACTTCAAAAATCTTTTAAAAATCAGCCCTTTGCCCAACTCCTTTGAAATGTGGGTGGTAGCTTCCTTGCACCCATTGGGCACTACCACCCACCCCACCCCACTCTGGGCCACCTCGATGTCCCCCATATGGAGCTATAAGGTCGTTGAAATCCCCTTTATTCCCTATGGGAAAATCTTAAAGACACGTAAACTTCAAACATTCTTTAAATATCATATTTTGGGTGGTAGCTTCCACCTATTGGGCACTATCCCCCTCTCTTTTGGCCCCGGAACCCTTTTTAAAAATCTGAATCTATTCGGATTCAGATTTGGGAAATTTGGGTACAAATTGAATCTGGGGTGAATTGGGGGGGTCAAATTCAGACCCCAAACAAATCGGGGGTGTTTTGATTTGGGTACAAATTGAAATGAAAAAATCAATTTGTGCACATCCCTATTACCTGTAACTAAAAGATGAGAAAGCCTCAGATAGAAGCGGTCTGTAGCATTTGAATAAAACTGGTTTTCTTTTTGTTGTTTTCTTTTACAAGCCTCTCTGGGTGGATTTTTAACTCAAGAGAAAGTGGAAGCTGTAAGGCCCCCCCCCCCAGCGCAAGCATGCCTCAGGCAGTTAACAGCTATCAGTTTTCTCACCACATGTAGGCTTGCATGTGGAGGATTTTTGTGTAATTTTCCAATAGCAAAAGGAAGTAGGAATGTGCACGGACCGGTTCGGAGGCCATTCTACTGGCCTCCGGACCAGTCCAGACATGGGCGGTTCGGGGTTCGGAAGGGTAGGGTGGGGGGTTCCATTAAGGGGGGGGGCTTTACTTATCCCTCCCGCGCTTTCCACCTTTGGCGCTGTAATTATTGTGAAAATCCCGGCGGCAGGATTCCTCGCCGCCCGCTTCAATCAATGACAATGGTTCCTCCGTGGTACTTCCCTGCCGCCCCCTTGAAGCCCCCTGCTGCCCCCTTAAATCTCGCCCTGGACCTGACCGCTCGCTCTCTAGAAACGGGCGGGCGGCAGGGGGATGTCCTCCGGCCCCTTCCCTGCTGTCTGCAAAAGTCTTTAGGAAGCCTTCTGCGCGTGCGTGTTGGAGGCAGGTCTATATTTAACTCTGAGGGATCCAAAGCAGGCTTCTTCCGAAGAGGTCTAATGATTGCCTGCCTTCCCTCAGAAAAGCATTTATAATATCTACCAGACTCTACAACAACCTACCTCTACAACAACCCCTTGACAGATAGTATAAGCCATGTTGGACAACTGTCAAGAGAACTGGTGGTAGGCTGTACTGTTCCAAGCAGCTTATCCACATCATCAGGAGTAACAAACTGAAACTGATCCAGCCTAACCACATAAAAAGAGTTGCTGGACACCTCCACAGACTCTGCAATAATTAGATTCAGGGGTCTGAGTCTGAGTTGGCTCAAGAAAAAAAACAACACCACCACAATGGGTATTAATGTTACAAATTGCACTGAGGGATTTCTATCATGGCTGAGAAGACCTTGGAAGATTCTTCCAACTTAACCTGGGTGGGGCCATGTCCTTGGTTCATGGCTGTGGTACTGAATGCGGTTGTTCAGGTTCCTTTGGTGTGGGCATGGGGGTCACCAGGCACCTGGCTCCGTGATGCCTCTCAATTAGACTCCTTTCCCAGACTCTCCACCCCATCATCTACTTGAAGGAAGAATAGGGTCCATTGTCTGCTGAACCCTGCACTAGTCCCAAAGAGTGGGTGCACTTGCATGAAAGAGCAAATACTTCTGAAGTTCACCCACACTGGAAGAACTGTCAGAGCCGAAACACATTACTAAGAATGAGACAATGTGTTTTCACCTTGAACAGAGTGCTTTGAGAGTGTGGGTGAATACCTGAAGTATTTGCACTCTAGTGCAAGAGCACTCGCACTTTAGCACTGGCATGGAAGCTAGTGAAGAAGCATAGGAATTGAGATTAGGAACATCCATGCTGTGTTAGGATGTCACCACAATTTTTAAACCAAGTGTCAATTTCAGAGTTAGCAATTGTAGCACAAAACTCCACGATGTCTTGCGCATGACCAGTACAGAGGTGGGGCGAGGGGGGAGGCAGGGTTTAACCTCCCTCCCTCCCAGATGATCCCCAAACTGCTCTTTGGCACATCATCGTGAGCCCATATGAGCAGTGTGGATCACTGGAGGCTGGGAAAATGAGTCCCAGCCTCTGATTGATTGATTAAGTACTGTCAAGTCGGTGTCGACTCTTAGCAACTGCATAGATAGATTCTCTCTGGGATGATCTGTCTTCAACTTGGCCTTTAAGGTCTCTCAGTGGTGCATTCATTGCTGTTGAAATTGAGTTCATCCACCTTGCTGCTGGTCATCCTCTTCTCTTTCTTTTAACTTTTCCCAGCATGATGAACATCTCAAGGGAGCTGGATCTTCACACAATGTGTCTAAAGTATGAGAGTTTGAGCCTGGTCATTTGAGGCTCGAGTGAAAATTCTGGATTGATTGAAAATTCTGCTTTTCCTGGCTGTCCATGGTATCTGGAGAAGACTTTTGTCTTCTCCAGCATCAAAGTTCAAAAGCGTCAATACCTTTTCTATCTTGCTTCTTCAAAGTCCAGCTTTTGCATCTGTAGAGTGTCATGGGAAAAACCATTGCCCGAATTATTCTAATCTTTGTAGGTATAGACACGTCACGGCATCTAAATATATTTTCCAAGGCCTTCATTGCAACCCTTCCAAATGCTTGTCTGTGGCATATTTCTTGACTGCTGGTTCCTTTACTGTTAATGATCAATCCTAAAAGGCAGAAGCTATCCACATCTTCAATGTCTTTCTTATCAATTCTGAGGCTGGTTGCTGTACCCATTACCATTAGTTTAGTCTTCTTTACATTTAGTCATAGTCCAATTTTTTTACTGTGCTCCTTGACTTTCATTACTAGAGCTTGCAGATCATCCACATTCTCAGCTATGAGAGTGGTGTCATCAGTGTAATGCAGGTTATTGATGGTTCTTCCTCCAACTTTAAAGCCACACTCTTCTTCTTCCAATCCAGCTTCTCTCAGTATATGTTCAGCATATAAATTGAATAAATAAGGGGAAATTATACAGCCTTGTCTTATTCCTTTGCTGAACTGGAACCAGTCTGTTTCACCATGTTCCATCTGGACTGTGGCTTCCTCTCCTGTGTATAGGTTTCTCATTAGAACAATGAGATGTTCTGGGACACCCATTTTCCTAAGGATATTCCACAACTTGACATGGTTGACACAATCAAAGGCTTTTCTGTAGTCAATAAAGCACATATCTTTATGGTATTCTTTGGCTTTCTCAATTATCCAGCGTGCATCAGCAATGATGTCTCTTGTTCCTCAGCCTCTTCTGAAACCAGATTGAACATCCAGCATTTCTACATAGGGCTCTAATCTGTGTTGGATGATCCTGAGCATTATTTTGCTAGCATGTGAAATTTAGGATATTGTGCAATGGTTTGTGCAATCTATTAAGTCTCTTTTCTTTGGTATGGATATGTAGACTGACCTCTTCCAATCTGTTGGCCACTGTCTCATTCTCCAAATTTGCTGGCATAGTTTGGTTAGAGCCTTGACTGATTCTTCTTCTAGTGCTTGACATATTTCTATAGCTATTCCATCAACTCCTGTAGGCTTCTGACTTGGTAATGACCGGAGCTAGGTGGCCAGATTTGGCTTTTAAAAAGCCAAATTCTGGCTTATGGCCCATTTGACCCATGAGTATACCCCTTAGGTTCTGGCAGCTCTGGACCGGAGTGCTGATCTAACTTCAACTTCCCATACTAGAGGTTCTTGCAAGTAGGGAATATCTTCTAGAGTATCTTGGATGCTGATGTCCCTGCTGTACAGATTTTCAGTATACTCCTTCCATCTCTGTTTGATCTTCTCTGAATTAGTTACTATCTGTTCTTTGGCATCCCTTAACATAACAATTCGAGGTGGGAACCTCCTTCTGAGTTTAGAGATCTTTTGGAAAACTTTCCTTGTTTTTCCATGCCTATTTCTATCCTCAAGGTCTTTGCAGATGTCATTGTAATACTACTCCTTGTCTCTTCTAACAGTTTTTTGAAATTCCCTATTAAGTTCCTTCCTGAGGTCTTTATCTTTCTTGACTTTGGCTTCTCTCCTTTCCTTTTGCAATTTCCATCGTCTGTTCCAACATTCATTTTCCCATGTTTTCTTCTATTTCTCGGTCCTCGGCAGTCTCTTTTCACATTCGTCCCTAACAACTTCTTTGATTTCATTCAACAGTTCCTCTGGATCCCTATTATTGAGGTTCAGAACTTCAAAGCCTTTCCAGATGTTCTCCTTGAAAATGGTGGGTACTGTCCATGTTTAGGGAGGAAGAATTCTCCAATTATCCTTCCCACCCTCTCACACTAAATTATAGGCACAGGCATTGCCTAAGAGTTGGGGAGGAGGGAAGTATATTCACTCCACTCCTATACCTATCAGCAGGAGCAAAGGAGCCCTCCAGAACAACAAACCCTATCCCTGCTGATCGTCTCATCTTCAGCAGCCCCTGCTTTAAATAAAGCCCTACATTTAGAACGCTCCTCCCCCCTTCCAGCTTGCTCCTTCTCCCCAGCCAGTCAAGTGGATTGGCCACCCAATTCCTGGCCTCCCAAGGGGCCTTTTTCTCCAGCTCCATCCCCTTCACTAGTATTTCCACACAGGGCTGCAGCTATGGGACCGACACCATCATTATTCCATCTCCACCACGCTGCTGCCTCTCGGGCTCCACCCCCCTATCCCCCAGCAGTTGTTGCCCACCTCTCCAAGCCTTTCCTGGCTTCTGAAAAGGAATTGCTGGGGTTGTCCTGGCAACCGGAGCCCTTTGCTTCTCTCAACACCCTCCCACACACACACCATTTGGCTGGGCAAACAACCCTGTGTCATGGAGGAGGGTAGGGAAGCCCAACAGGTCCATTCTCAAGATCATATCATGGAAGCTGGATAGCTTTCTTTTTCTGCTTTAGCTTGACTTGGAACTTGTACATGAGCAGTTGAATTTTTTTTTAATTTTTATTTGCAGTATTCACATAATAACTTAGAACAGTATCACATAATAACACAGTACATTTAACAATCTTATTTTCCAAATATCACAAGAAAAATCCAATATCAGATCTAGGACTGTTAATATAATAAATATAATCTGCCCAAATACGGTGGAACTGTAATTCTACTCTCACAGCCTCTGAGCAGTTCATGATCTGTTCCACAATCGGCCCCTGGTCATGTCTTTGCTGTTATAACTGAGCTCTTCTACCTCTTTGCACCAATAATGTAATCAATTTGATTTCTGTGTACTCCATCTGTTGATGTACACGTGTATAGGCGCCACTTTGGTTGTTTGAAGAATATGTTAGCAATAAAGAGATCATTGACTTGGCAGAAACTAAGAAGTCGTTCTCCTGCCTCATTTCTGTTTCCTAGGACCTACAGTTTTCTGGCCTCTAGGAATCCTAAAATGCACAGTGCGAGCAGCGTGGTGCATAGGGGGATTCCCCCATGAGTGTGCTGACCTGACTCTGTGTGCGTTTGGGCTGCATGCATTCTGAGTACACACATGACCCCAGCATAGTCACACACACCCAGCAGATTACCTACAGTAACTGTTGCTGGTGTCTACCTTATGTTTCTCTTTAGATTGTGAGCCCTTTGGGGACAGGGGATCATCTTATTTATTTATTATTTCTCTATGTATACCCCTTTGGAAACATTTGTTGAAAAGCAGCATATAAATAGTTGTTGTACTGTACTTAGTCACCTTAAGTGACACAGCAGGGAAATGCTTGACTAACAAGCAGGAGGTTGCCGGTTTGAATCCCCGCTGGTACCTATATCAGGCAGTGGCGATATAGGAAGATGCTGAAAGGCATCATCTCATACTGTGCAGGAGGAGGCAATGGTAAACCCCTCCTGTATTCTACCAAAGAAAACCACAGGGCTCTGTGGTCGCCAGGAGTTGAAATCGACTTGATGGCACACTTTAACTTTACTGTACTTAAGGGCCAGGTCAAAAAGTCAGGCTAGCAGAGGTGGAATTTCCAGGATCAGGAGTGATCCCGGCGCTCCACATGAGCAGCCCAACCAAGGCCGGCCTGCCCTAGCCTGGGCTGGGCTCCTCGTGTGAATAGCCTCAATTTGTTTTTCACCTGATTTTCCAAGATAGACTGATTTGCCAAATGTAGGAGGTGGCTTCATTTAAGAGGAAGCAAAACTGAACAAATGATCACTTTTTTCACCTCCAGAAATGGAAAGCTGATGTGAAGTAGAAAGTCACAACCCTTCACATTTGTCATTTACAAATCCAGGTGGGAGGGCAATTTCCATTTAATATTTTCTGCTTGCTTTTTGTCCTAGGAAGTCCTGGAAAAGGTGAGACTTCTGAAATGAATACTAGCATAGGCATGTGTGAAAACCACTGGAGGGAATCCTCTTTTCACTTTTGTTTCCAATCTTCAGTAGTGGATTTCTGCAGAACATTTATCTGCCAATTTTAATTATGATGGGTGGCTGTTGCGCTTCAATTGATTCAATGTTGTCAGGTCTTCACTTTAAGTCAAGAGTCTGGATATTTATTGCATGCATATTTCCATCACATTTTCAGTGTATTATGGAATTTATCTTCAGAAAGCTGTACATCTATGTTTCACTTTTGGCTGCATCAAAAATTTAAAAATGGTTAGTCGCTGAGCTGAGCAACTTAGGGCTGGGCTGAAATTATTCCAGTTTCTTTGTAAACATTATATGACTTATTCAAAACTTCTCCCCCCATTTGGCTTATATTTGTTGTGGGTAGTGAAAATCAACAGATTTACAGCACTTTCTGGGGAGGGGGGGTGTCACAAAATTGCAGCTAAATTACCGAAGGTGGCAGCAGCAGTATTACAGTGGTATTTGTGCAGAGGTGTTAAAAGCCACCATCTCTGCAGGCAGTGGTAGCAGTGTTGGAAAAGCACTAATTTGTCTCTTGGCCATTTGTTTTGTGGTGTCACTTTCCTCCCAGAGTGCCCCAACATTATGGCAATGTTGTGTCTTTCCCTGATGCATTCTGGAAATAAAGGTGGTACCAGCTTGGAGGCAACCAGTGCTTTTTCAATGCTGCTGTTCAAGGCAGTAGTGTTCACACTGTGTTTTAAACAAGAACACTGCCATGACATCACCACTGCCACCTCAGTTGAGCCTCTCTCCTCCTCAATTTCATCAACATCTTTGTGTCCATAGAGGTCGTTGGAGTCTCAAGTCCCTTTGGCCCAATCAAATCTGCCAAAATTTCAGTTGATTGCTAGCGTAAAATATTATCAATGATGCTGAAAACATGCCTCCCCTCACCACAAAGCTTTGCCCTCACTTGGCCTGAGTGATCACATGGCCCTGATTAGCTACACACTTTGGAAGGGAATCAGATTAGTGTTCAATAATCCCCACCACTCACATTTGTTTGTTTGTTTGTTAAATGTATATGCCGCCTTTCATTAAAAAAAAAAAAACCCAAGGTGGTTTACACAGAATTTAAAAACAAGATTATAAACAAGCCACAATTAAAATATAAAGCTAAAATTAAAAAAATCTGATAAAAAAGATTTAAAATACAAGCATAAGAAAAGATCCTTGTTTATATAGTGGGGGAGTAACCTCAACCAATCTGGAGTAACACATTCATTGGAAGGAACATAAGAACGTCAGAACAGACCTGCTGGATCAGGCCCAAGGCCTATCAAGTCCAGCATCCTGTTTCACACAGTGGCCCACCAGATGCCCCTAGAAGCCTACAGGGAGGAGTTGAGGGCATGCCCTCTCTCCTGCTGTTACTCCCCTGCAACTGGTGTTCAGAGGCATCCTGCCTCTAAGGCTGGAGGTGGCCTATAGCCCTCTGACTAGTAGCCGTCTAATTAGTACTAATCCATCGGATTAGTAAACCATCTCCTCCATGCAGTTATCCAAGCCCTTCTTAAAACCATCAAGGTTGTTGGCTGTCACCACATCTTGTGGCAGAGAATTCCACAAGTTGATTATGCATTGTGTGAAAAAGTACTTCCATTTTGGTCCTAAATTTCCTGGCAATCAATTTCATGGGATGACCCCTGGTTCCACTGTTCCCTCTAACATGATTTCCAGATGTTGTTCACTACAACTCCCAGCATTTCCAGCTGCAATGGCCTTTGGCTGAGTATTATGGGAGTTGTAGTCAATGTCATCTGGGTAGGAGGGAACACTGCTTGGTTCTAGTGTTATGTGAGAGGAAAAAGAATTTCTTTCTATCCAGTTTCTCCACACCATGCATGATTTTATAGAACTCTATCATGTTTCCCCGCAGTTGTCTTTTTTTCTAAAGTAAAAAGCCTCAGGTGTTGTAGCCTTGCCTCATAAGGAAGGTGCTCTAGGCCCCTGAGTATCTTGGTTGCCCTCTTCTGCACTTTTTCAAGTTCTACAATGTCCTTTCTTAGATGTAGTGACCAGAATTGTACGCAGTACTCCAGGTGTGGCTGCACCATAGTTTTGTATAAGGGCATTATAATATTAGTAGTTTTGTTTTCAATCCCCTTCCTAATGATCCCTAGATGGAACTGGCCTTTTTCACAACCACCACACATTGAGTCAACTCTTTCAATGAGCTGTCCACCACAACCCCAAGATCCATCTCCTGGTGAGACACTTTCAGCTCAGATCCCATCAGTGTATACATGAAGCTGGGGGGTTTCGTCCCAATCTGCATCACTTTACACTTGCTAACACTGAACCACATTTGCCTTTTTGTCACGGATGTACCCAGTTTGGAGAGAACCTTTTGGAGCTCCTCACAATCCGTTTTGGATATCACTACCCAAAAGAGTTTGATATCATCTGCAGATTTGGCCACCTTGCTGCTTACCCCAACTTCTAGATCATTTATGAATAAATTATTACAAAGCACCTGTTCCAGTACAGATCCCTGGGGGACCCCACTTCTTACTTCCCTCCATTGTGAAAACTGTCCATTTATCCCTACCCTCTGTTTCCTGTCCTTCGGCCAGTTACCAGCCCACACATCTACAGTACTTGTCCTCTTATCCCATGACTACTAAGTTTTTTCAAGAGCTTCTGATGAGGACCTTTGTTGAAAGCTTTTTGGAAGTCCCGGTTTACTTTGTCAACCAGATAACCTTTATTCACACACCTGTTAACAGTCTCAAAGAACTCCAAAAAGTTCATGAGACAAGATTTGCCTTTGCAGAAGCCATGCTGGTTTTCTCCCAGCAGGGCCTGTTCTTCTATGTGTTTTACAATTTTATCCTTGAGGATGTTTTCCATCAATTTGACTAGAACACACCTTAAGCTTACAGGTCTGTAATTTCCCGGATTGCCCCTGGATCCCTTTTTGAAAATTAGTGTTACATTTGCTACTTTCCAGTCCTCCAGTACAGAGCTTGATTGTAGGGATGAGTTATTATATTTTTGCAAGGAGGTCAGCAATTTCACATTTGAGTTCTTTAAGGACCCTTGGGTAGATGCCGTCTGGCCCTGGCAATTTGTTCATTTTTAATTTTTTCAGACAGTTTAGAACATATCTCTTGTCACTGCTATCTGGCTCAGTTTTTAGCCTCCATCCCTGAGAAGTCTGGTTCAGGAGCAGGTTTATGCTCAGTATCCTCTGCCGTGAAGATGGATGCAAAGAACTCATTTAGCTTCTCTGCAGCCTCCATATCCTCCTTAATAAATCCCTTTCACTCCCTCATTGTCTAATGGTCCAACCGCCTCCCTGGCAGGTTTCCTGCTTCTGATGTATTTAAAGAATTTTTTGTTATTCCCCTTGATACTTTTAGCAAGATGTTCCTCAAACTCTCTTTTTGCCTCCCTTATTGTCACCTTAAATTTCTTTTGCCAGAGTTTGTGTTCCTTCCCGTTCTTTACATTTGGGCAAACCTTCCAATTTCAGAAGGAAGTCTTCTTCCCTTTTATGGCTTCCTTGACATTACCTGTTAGCCGTGCTGGCATCCTCCTCGACTTACTGGTGCCTTTCCTCCCTTTTGGTATACATTCTAACTGGACTTTTGATATTGTGGTTTTGAGCATGCATTCTGGAGTGATATGATTATCCTGATTTTCCCTTTCAGTTTTCTTTTTACCATGCTCCTCATTTTGGAGAAGTTTCCTCTTCTGAAGTTCAAAGTGTCTATGTTAGATTTCCTTGGTGATTCTCTCCCTGCATGTATGCTGAATTTGATTGAACTATTGTCACTGTTCCCTAAAAGGTCGATGACACTGACATCACGCACCAGGTCCGGGGTGCCACTCAGGATTAAGTCCAAGGTTGCCTTTTCTCTTGTTGTTTCCATGACCAGCTGTTCTAGGGCACAGTCATTCCACGTATCTAGAATTTTACCTCTTTTTCATTACCTGACTGTGAATTTGCCCAGTATGAATTTACCAATTATGTGGAGATAACTGAAGTCACCCATTATTACTACCCTGCTTCTCCTTGACACATCCCTGATTTTGTTCTGCAACTCCCACTCACTGACAGCATTTTGATCCAGAGGGCGATAGCACATCCCCAGTAACACATTTCCTTTCAGGCCTTGTATTGTAACTCACGGGGTTTCTGTGGAGGACTCCGGTCCTCCTAGGTTTTTTAGCTTGTTAAATTCTATCCCTTCTTTAACATACAGTGCTACTCCACCTCCAAGGCACCTCTCCCTGTCCTTTCTATAGAGTTTATATCCAGGGATATCAGTGTCCCACTGGTTCTCACGGTTTCACCATATTTCTGTTATGCCCACTATGTCTAATTCTTCGTTAGCAACCAAACATTCCAGCTTGCCCATCTTGGCTCGGAAGCTTCTGGCATTGGCATATAAGCACCCAGATGCTGAATCTCTTATCTGGTGTATGCTATCTTTCTTTTGGCTCTTTGACCAGCTAGCACAGCTTTCTGTCTGCTCTTTATGTGGTTCTGCTCTGTCCCCTTCTGTTTTATCTTAATCTTTTACACCTCTGCACATTAAGGGGTGGCATTTGCAGAACCGGACACTGCCCAGCTCCTGTTGGCTATTCCCCAAGTGTTATTTTAAAAGCTGCTCTGTGACCTTTTTGATTTTAAGCACCAGCAGTCTGGTTCCATCTTGGTTCAAGTGCAGCCCATCCCTTTTGTACAGGCTTTGCTTGTCTCAAATTGTATCCCAGGAGGTTGTCAGTGATTCTGTGCTTGTTTCACACCTTTTGTGGCTTCTGTCCTCATGGTTATAGCATATCACATGGTTGTGATATACCATGCTGGTGCATTCTTGGGAAGGCATCACCAACATGTTACAGTCATACATGATCTGTCCCTTTTTTAATAGAATTGAGCAACAAGCCAGTGGTAGCATAATGCTCATCAAACATTTCTGGTTCCCATGGTGACATGGGGAACAAGCTAAGAGGAGAAGAGGTGCTGAGACAACACCTGTAGAGAACTTATAACATATCAACACTTACTTTATCTTAATCAGTAATATTTTATGTCTAAACAAAGAGCCCAGAGGATGTGCCACAAATATTTCCCGGTTTTCAAAAAGAAGTTATCTAGCTGCACTGCACTAGCCTTTTATAGCTTTATTAAAGCAGTTTAGTTTGGGGGCATATATCAATGTGGGTATCACTGGGCATCTGCAAATTAGAACTTTCAATGATAAACTGCATCCTTACCTCTATCTAGTCAAAGGTCTGTCCAACACCTTGTTCCTTTTATTGGGAACTACAAAGTAATTTCCATTGACAAGCTCAAATATGCTAAACTACTGCTATTAAATATACTTCAAAAGGAAAAGTCAATAAGACACAAAGTGATGAATAGTTGCCATGGGCTTCTTGTCAGTTGAAGGTGGTTAAGAATCATTTGCACTATGACTATATGCAGTAAATCATCAGCTCATCAACTGCTTGGTTCTACTTCAATCCATAGGTATTGATTACTCCTTTATTTAAAATCTATTAACCATTTATTAGTCAACATAGGCTAATTGAACATTCATGATAAAATAAATAAAATGTAATCAGCTGTAATTAAGCTTGCAACCAGCTCCCATCTTGAAATCCAGTCCAAGTACCCTTTTCATAATTTAGTTTTGAAAATTGGTTTGGCTTGAAAACTGCCATATTTATTTGAATGCATAAGAATGCACTATCACAATTAGCCTGGAAAGAGGGGTTATCTCTATTTGCATGCTAATGAACCACTCTCTTCCCAGAATTGTCAGAAACAATAAAAGGCACTAATGAGATTTTATGTGAACCAACTGGTGGCCATTCTGCTTTATATCAAACCATGGGTGATAGTAGCTATGTATCAAATGCAAATTTGTATTATTATAAATAATGAGACAAAATAGCAATCTAAAACCCAACCATTCCAATATAAGATGTACAATTGTGACTGGGTAACAGAAGAAAATAAATGTTGCTATTGTACCAAAGTGTTCAAGGGAGTAGAGTTCCTCCAACAAAAGGGGATGGAGCCACTCTGGGAAGAGCAGAAGGTTTCAAGTTCCCTCCCTGGCTTTTCCAAGATAGAGCTGAGAGAGATTCTTGTCTTGGAGAAGCCACTGCCAGTCTGTGAATACTGAACTAGCTAGACCAATGGTCTGACTCAGTATAGGGCAGCTTCCTATGTTCCTAAATCACTGATTTTGGCAATTGTTCAAAGGAAACCTAAAGCCATAGAGGAATAATATGGCTCTGAATAGGAACTGCTGTTTTCAAACTTTGGGGATATACAAGAACTGCAACCAACCAGAATTGAAAAAAGAAAGCATTTAAGAGTGATTTAACAATACATAACAACCTATGTTTATTTATTTACACACATGCATAGAATGTGGTTATTGCTACAAGTAGCTCTCTGTGGATCTGGTACCCACAGACTTTGGCATCTAATAAAGGTTATCTCCACCGCTGTGTGTATCCATATACAGCAAACTTACACTATTGGGAACTGTGTGTGAATATCATAAACACATGGGCAGGGATGAGATGAACATCAGCTCTTACACTGTGTCATTGGAAACAAGGATGCTTATCACCTAGGAAATGTTCGCACAATTGGCTCCACTCACATAACAGCCCTGCTGGATCAGGCCCAAGGCCAATCTAGTCCAGCATCCCATTTCTCACAGTGGCCCACCAGATGCTGCTGGAAGCAGCGACAGGCAGGAGTTGAGGGCATGCCTTCTCTCCTGCTGCTACTCCCCTGCAACTGGTTCCCAGAGGCACCCTGCCCCTGAGGCTGGAAGTGGCCTACAGCCCTCCAATTAGTTGCCATAAATAGACCACTCCTCCAGGAAGTTATCCAAACCCCTCTTAAAGCCATCCAGGTTGTTGGCTGCAGTATTCACGCATGTGCAAAGAACTTTATCCATGGAGGAACAGTTGCACTCATGGAAGGATTGTGAGTATAATTCACCTTCTATAAATAGGAATTGCTTTGGTTTGGGCTGTTGTAAAGTGGGACACCCCCACCCCCATCACACACACAAAAGTGCTGAGTCAAATTGGAGCCCCTTCACAGCATTGAGGTAGCCTCCAAATTAAACTGGCACCAAAATGAATTGGCACTGATATACACATGAACTGTACAATTTTCTAACCACAGAGAAATGTGAATCAAGGTACACATTTCATATTTTTAATTAGATCAATATGTTTTTAGGTTTGAATCCTATGCCCTCATTGAATGCAATGAATTTCAAAGGGGTACATTCTCATCCTCCAAACTACGGCTTCCTCAGTATATATGCAAGTACCACTGGTAAATATAAATGAATACCTGTTAAACAGCTTTACAGCCAAAGAGATATCAAGACTATAAGATGCAGAATACAGATACAGAAATGAAATAGTAGAGACAGCTATGAAGCTATATAAGAAATCATGTCAAATGGGGAAACTGTTTCTCTACCTACTTACCACTTTGAGGAATTATTACATTTCACATTTCATACTCATATTCTGTAAAAACAGGATTTTTCATTGTCAGTGTCGCAATCAAATCAGATCGAGATTAAGCCACATCTAAGTTTACAATTGTCTTTGTTTGAAAGGATCGCTATTATGGTTGCTCAGGAAAATTGATTGTCAGTAGATTTAGGATGGCAAAAAGAGAAAAGTACTTCTTACAACACATGATTAGTTATGGAATTCACTGCCACAAGATCTGGTGGTAGCAACTGCTTAGCTGACTGTAGGAGATTAGGCAAATTAATGACTGAAAGGTCTTGATAGCAAAATAAGACTTCTATGATACTGCCTAAATGCTCTGAGGCAACCAGGAGGGCTAGTGTCGTCATGCTCTGGTTTTGGGCTTCCTAAAACCATCTGGCTGTTGTAAGGAACAGAATACTGAACTATCATGGCTGCTCAGATTCAACCTTCCTGCAGATGTTGGCCTAATTTATTATTATTATTATTATTATTATTATTATTATTATTAATAAACAACTTTATTTGTTAGCTGCCCCAAAGCAAATTATTCTCTTGGCAGCTTACAACACAATATTACATTTATTCTGCATTAGTCTATCCATTCTCCATTGATTTAATAGCCAAGAAGGCAATTCTGGTAAAGGAGACGTTGTCAAAAAACAGAACTGTTCGACAGCAGCTGCAATGTATTATATAGCAGACCATGCACTGCACGGTTCCTTCGTGTTCTTGTGCTTGTAATTACATGTCTATGTGCATCCACTTAGGCAGTCTGAGAGTTGACTTCTCAGCTTTGAGAAGGCAGCTGAATCCTGAAGAATGACAACAGTAGCCACTCACATTAACAACACATTTTTAATAAGACATTTCCAAAAGATTTTTTATCTCTAAAGATTTTTATTCCCAAAAGATTGTTATAGGAACAAGATAAGGGCTGCGAATTACAGGAACAAGCAGCAAACTCTCCATGATACTGTTATATAGGGCCATTTGGAATTTATGGATATCATGCCAGAATTACATGAGATCCCACTATCTCATCAGCTATTTTTAGATTCCTGTGAAAGTGCTGATATTTGTTAATTCAAGCAACTATTTTCATTCACCATGCTGCTGCTTTGCATGACTCAGCCATTTCATGCGTACAGCTATTCTAATTCAATTGAAAAACCCAACAGGTATTCTTTTGAATACAAAGTAACTTCTTATTATTTCTTTTCTGTATATCATGGTGGAAGAGCACAAATACTGACATCATTCATTAACTAATTGATTTTGAGAATCTGTTTTCTGTGGACTTGGGCCATTTATATAGCTGGAGAGAGAAAATTTGACGAATAACAGCAATATTTACAAGAACTGATGGACGTTTTCCCTGGCATGTGATTTTGTCAGCATTAACTCAGGACTGAGTTAGATACAATAATAATCGCATAAAGCCTATTCTCCCACAACCATTACAGTCGTGGTTTTTGTTTTTTGTTTTTAAATTATGAAATTACTAAAATGATAACCCAGAGTTCAGGACCTACTATCTGGGCCAGTTTCATATTACTTGAACTCAGTAAACACAGAGCAGTTAGTGACTTCAGGTGTAAGAAAGCATAACTGAAGAACAAATATTTGAACAAGTCACAGCAAATAGAAGACTGTTCTTCAAATATGTGTTACATAGGAACATTGGAAGCTGCCTTATTATACCGAGTCAGACTTTATTATACCGAGACATACCATTGCTCCATCCAGCTGAGTACTGCCTACACTGACTGGCAGCAGTTCTCCAATTTTCAGGTAAGAGTGTTTCCAGCCCTACCTGGATATACCAGGGATTGAATCTGAAAGCTAATTTATGCAGAGCTATGGCCCCATCCCCATGGATAAAAAGGATTTTTGCTAGAAGAATAAATATGAAAATATATACTTTGATTCTAGAATACAAGAAATAAAAAAGAAACTACAAATGAATTCTGTCTTTTTTCTTTCTCATACACATGAATGATCATTGCTTAGTTTATTAATGTTATATCTTTGTTGTATCGATTTTTAAAACAAAATAAAATGTCAAAATAAAGGGGGGAAAGCACAACATTCAAGTGTATTGCTATGCTCAGTCTTTTTGCTGAGAATACAAGTCCAAACTCTGTTTAGAATACAGTTTCTAAAATACACCGAACTTAGAATGCTGGATTTCAGCATTTTCTTTGTCATTGACATTGCTAAAATTAGAATTAAATAGAATACAGGGTGGTATAGAAATATAGTTAAAGCTTTGTCATATTTATAAACCAACTTTGTCTTTCTATTTATAAACCAACTCAGAAGCTAGATAAATAGTTGCCACTTTTAGCTGACAATAAAGTATGACGTTAACTGGACCAAAAGCTATGTGAAGGAAAGGGTTGGTTTGTTGGTTTGTTTGTTGTTATTTTACAAATCTCAAAAACAGCCTAAGAAGATACCATGGTCAGTTCTGCACCATTTCATAACATATTAACTCATTTAGGAAAACTATGTTATGAAATCAATCTGGGACTGACCCATCGTAACACCTTCTTAATGTTGATGTTGAGATCTTCAAAAACCTTTCATCGCAAAGCTAAGATGCAGTTTTATGGTGCGCAGATAATCAGGTGAAGATATCATGGATAGTACTTAAAACTGACCTAACATGGCACCTTTTTAGGTTGATGTGATCTGCAAAAACATTCATCTCAAAGCTTTGGTGGAGATGGATAGTGTGAAGAAATTCAAGTCTCTTCAAAAATTCCTTGAAGTGCTGCTTGTTGCTGTGTTTATTACTCATAATAAAATCAAAATGAAAACAACATCAAAAGACTGTATCTTGAACACCAATGATCTCTGCAACTTTTCACACATACAAAACTAAGTTTCAAAACTTTTAAACAATAGAAGTCTTTGAAACAATATCTACTTTCAAAAGAAGCAGCATGTATGGAAAACAATACGATTTGCAGTAAGTGTACCACTAAGGGCATAAAGCTATTATTAAACAATAAGTCACTAGGACAAAATAATTTATACCTGTAATAATCTTACAGAAGTTAAAATGTTTGCTACATATTATTCCATGTGGCGACCTCCTCAAATCACCCTATTATCCCTTTTAAAACTCCAGTGGCATCTGTTTTATGCACTGCAATAAGAATGTGTTTATGGATTTGGGCCTCTTGTTTATTATATGCTCTACACTTCCATTTAATCACCCTTTCATATGTGCAGTGTGTGCAATAGGTGCCCTTTATATAAGATCATTCAAAATTATCAGAGAAATGTTTGCTGTTCCATGTCACAGGATTCAGCCTCTTAGGGTCCTGTGTACCATGATCAAGATCAAGCTCCTTATGAGATAAAAAATAGACATTAAAGATAGTCAATATTCACCACCAATGGCTGACATCCAGACTAACAAAGCACATGTGCATCAAACATGCATCATGCACTCTGGGGAAGAGATTATGGTTAATTTCTTTCGCCTTCTCTCTCTAGCCAGCTCTGACACAAACACACACCTGTAAAATATTTCTTTGAGGATTTCAGTGTGGATGTTTATGACATCAAGAGTCTTTAATTTCTGACATTCACAGAAACATATACATTTGACTCAAAATCATTATTTGAAACTATTCAAAGATTTCATTTTGCTTTGCTGAAGTAAATATGGAACCCCAAGTCAAATGGCAGATGCATGCATTCCAGCAGAAGAACTCTGATCAAGGCCAAAATTTGTATTCACAACTAGAATTCATTTACAACTATGCCACAGATACAATCCAGTGAATACCGGTAATACAGGGGGACAGGAGATTCAGATGTGCACATGTTAGGGGTTCCAGCACTGGGACTTCCTGTACAGCCCTCTGGCACTCCTACAGAGGAGCAGGCAGGCCTGACCTGTGTTTAAGAGAGTCCAGGAAGGAAAAAGTGGCCACATTCAGACATAACATGAAACTGGAGGCAACCATGGCAGAAGTTCAAGAATTTGGTGGTCCAAATGTGTGAGCCAGTGGTTTCTTCACTGAACCACTGGTTGGTTTTAGACTCCAAACCTGAATTGGAACCTTCAGTTATCTTTATGCTTCACTGCTCAAATGTCAGGTCAGAAAGCGTCATTGTGTCATCTGAAGGCTGCCAGTGGGGTCCAACCAGAGTTGAGGATAGGAAGCTTCTCTCTCCCGCCTACTCCATTGGCTGCTGCAGCTTTCCTTCATGTGTTTTTCCTTCAGTGCATCCCCCTTTGCAGTCTCCCAGACTGCATATCACAAGTGTCTGAGAGCACAGTGGGGGGAGTGGAGGCAAACTTAGGGTCCATTGGATCCGGGGGTGGCCATTACGTGTGAAGGCAGCTAGTGTTCACCACTGAAGAATAGACTAGGGTATGAGGTGAGGGGGATGCAGCTGCTTGCTCCCAGTCCCATCTGGGATGCAGTTCCTGTGCTCCAGCCTTGCTCGAGTGGAGCACAAGGCAGGGGGCTTTGGGAATTAGCTCTGGGTTGTTTGGGGGGTGGGACTGCATGGTCGTTTTGGCACCCACCTCCAAACCCCCTCAACAATGTTTAGGAAGCAAACAAGGTCAGACATTCCCTATTGATCTTTCATGGCTTAACGGGATCATTTGAAGCAGAGGAGATGGTGATTATGGTGGCACTTACAGCATTCCTGCCCACAAGAACACACCAGCTGGTTTTGAGCCTCATGTCTCTGTTTTCTTGGGCTTGCTGTTTGCAACCAGTGAACTTCAGCATTTCGGAGACTCCCCTCATTGTCTAGCTGAGTGGGTGTTCAGGCCACGTATTTCATTTATTTCTGGTGCTGGGGGTTGGGTTCAAGGGTTGAGGCAGTAGTGGGTTCCCACATCACAGGGGTGGGCTAGGGGGTGTGCAGGGGTGTAATTATAATAGGGCAAGGGGAGACAGTTGTCTGGGGGCCCACTGTCTTGGGGGCCCCCCAGAGGCAAGTCACATGACTGGCTCTCCCATCCGCACACCCGCCTGGGCTTCCTTCAGTTGTATTCATCCTCCGAAATTGATGTGAGTGTTAAGACCTGGAGCTACCAGAACAGCATGTCTTTCTCTAGTACCATTAAATGACTTTCATCATCCACAATTTACAAAACCTTTTTTAAAAAAAAAATAGGATGTTGCTTTTTGTTACCACTATTCAGCCTCATTTAAGATTTCTTTACTTCATGAGCTGAGCTTCAGTGAGGCGGGGGGGGGGGCATTTTTAAAAGCTTGTCTCTGGGCCCACTCCAACCTTGCTATGCCCCTGGGGGTGTGCATTTCTTTCCTCAGTGGAGTGCTGGTAGCCTTACCATTACTGCAATGGCACTCCCCCCACCTCCACACACACCCTTCCACCTTGTGGTATTACTGGGTAGTGGGTGTTCCTTGCTGTGATTTTTGCTTTGAGAGACAGTGTGGTGTATTGGTGGAGTGCTGGACTGAGACTGTGGAGATCCAACTTCTAAACCTCTCTCACTCTTAAACTCATGCCATTGTCCTTGATTACATCTTCTCCTGGGGATCTTACCCTTCCTTTTCTGGTTCCCTGGTTTGGGGGGTAGGTCTTGTTATCATGCCACCCAAGAAGGTGACAGGTAAAAAGCGGGGTAGGCCTGTGAGGCCTGCTAGCCCATGCCCTGAACTCTCATCCTCTGATGAGGATGACCTTGGTGCAATGCTCTTATATCCCTCCTGGAAGCCTTCGAAAAAGCCAAGAAAAATTTTCCAACTTGACCAGACCCAGGGGGTCTCCCTGGAGTCCTTTCTTGGCCTAAGAGGGTACCCAAGCAGCTAAAAGAGCCAAATTAATGCAATCCTTGTCAGATTATCTTGCCAAGATGGAAGCTGAGGGCACAGTTCCTTCACCAATGGATCTTATAGAGGGTGCCCCTTCTTCTGAAAATGACCCTTATGGTGGGACATCCTTGCCTTTGGGTGAGCACATACTCCCGGCTACCAAAGAATGCATATGGAGGAATGAATATGTTGACCTTTTCCAGCTCCTGTTTAGGGAACCTAAACTGGAGCCTAAAGAAGGCAAGCAAGCCAGGGATCAGGAAAAGAGTAAGTGGAAACCTATTGAGCACAATTGATTATTCCTTCAGGTCTATCTGCTGATCCCATTTTGTTTTCCAGCTAAACAGGCCTCAAACTGGCACCCAATTTACGCAAATAGATTTGGGTTGAATCAAAGTGATTTGTCGAGGGAGCTGGCCAAGCCAGCTCCTTTTGACAAATCAATTAGGGGGGGTCTGCAATTCAATTCAACCTCAAATTGAACTGCAGATATTGATTCATGTCCGCTAGTGAGCAGCCTCATTGTCAAATATCACAAAGGCTGTCATATAGAAGTAAGAGCAGATTCTTTCTTTGTTGCTCCTGAGGGCAGGGCTGGAACCAATGAGATGAAATTATAAGGAAGCAGATTTAAGGCATTGGGCAAAATTTCCTAACTGTAAGAGCTATTCAGTAATGAAACAGTCTGCCTGGCGTAGTGGTGGGCTCTTCTTCAGTGGGATTTTCCAGTATGACTTTTCTTTTCCTTACAACACCAGGAAATAAAAGGCAGCATTTTGAAACACGACTGCTGCTGATACCAGAAGGCAGCCAGTTTCTTCAGAGACGCTGGCTCTTCACTAAAGGTACTGTAAGGCTCACCCTCTGAACATATTTGAAACCATACTGATAGAATTCAATATGGTATTGAATCATCTCCCAATATCAGGGGAATTTTTCTCCAGAATATTTACGAATACGATGAATATTTATATATACTGCTTTTCAACAAAAGTTCCTAAAGCGGTTTACATAGATATAAAGAAATAAATAAAATGGTTCCCTGTCCCTTAAGGGCTGTCCCTTAAGGGCTCACAATCTTTAAAAGAGACATAAGATAGGCACCAGCAACAGGCATTGGAGGGATGCTGTGCTGGGGTTGGATAGGGCCAGGTGCTCTTCCCCTGCTAAATAAAGAGAAACACCACTTTAAGAAGGTGCCTCTTTGCTCAGTTAGCAGGGATTGAGCAAAGGTGCCTTTTTGCTCAGTTACCAGGATGACTTTCCAGTCCTCTGGTACAGAGCCTGATTGTAGGGGAATGTATTTTTGCTAGGAGATCAGCAGTCTCACATTTTAGTTATTTAAGAATACTTGGGTGGGTATGATGCCCAGGAGAAGGTATAATCAAGGACAATAGCATGAGTTTAGGGGTGAGAGAGATTTTGAAGTTGGGTCTCCACAGTCCCAGGCCAGCACTCCAACCAATCTAAAAAAGAAATATAAACACCCGCAACTGTCACTGGAGGGATGCTGTGCTGGGTTTGGATAAAGCCAGTTGCTCTCCCCCTGCTAATAAAGAGAATCACCACTTTTTAAAAGTTGCCTCTTTGCTCAATTAGCAGGGGGGAAATGCTCAAAGAAATGTTCTCCAGAGAAAAATGCTCATATAGGGCTTGCATAGACTCATTGGTCTGATGTGATGCACAGCCCACCCACCCTGCCAAAATAACAACTGTGTTAGGAAATCTTTGAGAAATTGTTTTATTTTTAGGGCCTGAGCACAAGCAGCATTCAGTAAATATATCTCTTGTTTTTGTCACTGGAATAAATATGGAAAGTTATTCCTAACATTTAGAATTATGTGGGAGGTGGAAGATTCACCAGTTCCTTCACTAGGCGTATGAAAATTGGATTTGCCTGAAAGTGCTAAAGCTAAGCAATTTTGGTGCTCTAAATTGCCTGTATGGGAAATCAGCTGGAAACCATATGTAAGCTGGCCTGAGCTTCTCAAGGGAAAAGTGGAGTATAAGTGTACTAAGCAAATAAACCATTCTATGGAATTTCCTTTAGATTAAAAAATAAAGAAATTCTTTCTGCAGATGTTGATAAATATACTGCTTCTTCGAAAATAAATCAGAAATTAATTATGAGGACTTTCTTACATACTTTTTAAAGTCATTCTTGTGAATTTCTAGGCAACCCCACACATTGACACTCATTGTCAGTTACAGTTGAATGAATTCCCAATTACTGCAATCACATTCTGAAAGAGATACGGTTTTCCAGGTTTACAGTCATTCATGTGAAGCTTTCAAAATATATGACAACTTTCCCCCCCAAATAAAACCTTGCACTGAACTGAGCAATGATGTTCTTTGCTAGCAAATAAAAAGGGGGGAAATGTTCTTATTCATTTAATCTGTGTAAAGATGAAGTCACTTGCAACAGGATCTGAGCCAGAACTCTGAATGACAGCTTGTTTGCTTTCAAGATATCCTTGCCAAGTAATGTGTAAGGAACAAAGATATCCAGCAAGGACACAGATATTGCTTAAGAGCAGTCTTATCTTATTTGTTCATCATAAGAAAAAAAATAAAACTATCTGCCTCCTCAATTATCTGTCACTTGCAAGAATGACATTGTAGTTCATCATAGACTTAGCAATCGCTAGCAGGATAGCTAGTCTTTTATTTGAGGAAAAGAAGACTTATATATAAGGGAAAATGAGAATTCCTTTCAAAATGTGCAGGGACCCATGAGACGTTATTGGCATTAACCACTAAGGACCATAGTAACTATTATTATTTTTCTGCATCATGAGCTGTATATTAAAGATTTTTTGATGCAGTGATTGAAAACAAGCAGTGACCCACACTGTGATTCACAAAGCACTTAGGGCAGTTAGCTTACAGCTAAGCTGCTTGGCCCAATCAGAATATTCCATTCTATTTCGAATCCATCACCTCAGGTTGGTTTACACATCTGTAATACCTCACAAGCAAACACATCCACTAGTGGGCTTGCCACAGTCATTTGCAGGTAATGCTTGCATAAACTTGTGCCTCCATACAAGTGTGATTTCCACAACAGTGGAAGTACTATTCTGTCATCTCTGCCATTGCAGAAATTGCAGCGATCATGTACACAGCAGCCTTGATTGTGCCTTCACCTGCGCTCATCAACACTGCAAGCCTAACAGCAGACTAAGGTATTCCAGTTGATGTCTGTTGCCTATGGTGGATTAACGTAGTAGCAAATGTAGCATTTGCTACGGGCCCCGCGTTTTTGAGGGCCCTACACGGCCGGCTTCCAACTGGGAATTAAAGTTAAAACTTTACCTGTTTTATTTGGTCCATGTTAGATAAAATATCCCTTTTCTGCTAAATGTGCCTTTTAAGAGAAGGCCCAGCACAGCATTTGTCCAGTGGCTGTTGCTGGTGCCTACCACATTTTTCTTTTTAGAGTGTGAGCCATTTGGAGACAGAGAATCATCTATCCACTCTTTTTTTTTTTTTTAATGTAAACCACTTTGAGAATTTTGATTGAAAAATGGTATATAAATGTTCACTGTTGTAGTAAGTGTGAGTTTGTGGCTTGGTCTCTCATACTCCAAAATATAGCAAAATAAAAAATTGAATTACTTTACTATGCAAGTAGATAATTTATGTTGCAATCTTTGTGTACATTTTTTTTAAAAATTTTAGGGCCCCTTTATAACATATGCTACAGGCACTGCACTAGCTTAATCTGGCCCTGTCTGTTGCACCACCATGATCTTCAAACCAGTGCATTGGAATATGTAATTTGATTTTTTTCTGTTTTGCTTGTGTACAAACTTTTTGCCTCACATTCTAAAAGTTATCAACTGTGTCTTCATTCTATAGCTTCAAGTATTGCTTACTGGATCCAGAAAAAAAATTACTTTTGTCTCCAATATCTTTGACTCCAATATTTCTGCAGGGCCAGTTAAGGAGGTATCCAGCAATCCCTCTTGCAAGATTAGATTAGATTAGTTCCAGTTTGTGACTCCTGAGAATGTGGACAAGCTGCTTGGAGTGGTATGGCCTACCACCTGTTCTCTGGATCTGTAGTGGATTAAAACCTTTGTCTCAGAGCAAGCTCATTTCTTCAGAGGGAAAGAAATGCTGAGTCATCCCTGCTGAGCTTCTGCCTGGCTGGGCTTCTTCTAAAACTATTCTGTAATTGGTAGGTTCAAAATGCTGCTGCTGCCATCCCTCTTATTGACAGAGATGGAACCTCCCTGGGCTTGGGGTGAAATTCCAGGGAAAACTCTCTTTATTTTGCTATTGGATAAGCACAAAAATCTTCCACATGCAAGCCTACACATGGTGAGAAACTGATAGCTGTGTTTGCACCAGAGAAATCCTCCTTCACCCACCACTTTTTCTGAGTTAAAAACTATCTCGGAGAAGCTTGTAAAAAGAAAGAACTTTTTTTAAACAACACCCAGTTTTATTCAATTACTACAGAATGCTTCCGTCTGAGGCTTCTAGCTTTCTTAGATACAGTTAGGAACACTTAGTAGTATTGCAAAAATAGGTTGTCTTAATACACGCTTAAATGTTTATAGAGTATTTTGCAACACCCTAGGTAGGATGGGCATAGGCTAGTGTTCCTTATTTTAATTACATTACAGGTAAACAATAATAGAAGGTATCAGGAATATGCAAAAGCACACACACACACAAAGAAATATAAGTTTCTAACACAAAATCTGACTAACAACTGTTCCCTATGCTGAATCCCCTTTTCCTTGAACTCACCCAATTCCTGATGAGATTGCTTTCTGCAATCCTTTATTTCAAGGATCTACAGATTTATTCCATGAAAGAAACCTCCATGTGGGCTTCGACCATGAAGGAGCAAAACTCCATTGCCCCTCACTAAGCCTTTCCTCACCCTCCTATCTCCAACAAAGACCACCCTTCTTGTTCCCAGAATTCCCAGCAACCACTCTTTAGGTCCCACCCACCTTGTGTACTGATTGGCTGCCCTGGAGTTAACCAGCATGACAGTCAAGATAAGGGTTCACTCCCTGTTAACTCTTTAGGAGGAGGAGAGGCTGATCACTACAGGATCCTTGTCCTGTCATCTTTCAGGGAGGTTGTTGGAGCTGGCTAGTTGATATTAATACCTCACTGAGGGAGGGTAGGATGCCCCCTTGTATGACGGAGACAGTGGTTAGACCTCTTCTTAAGAAGTCCACTCTGGATTCCCTGATGATGGATAATTATAGGCCGGTCTTCAATCTCCCATTAGGGATGTGCTCAAAACATGATTCGGTGTCTGAATCACAGCACAATCCTTTTAAAACTGTGGGCTCCCATCCCTGCTCTTCCTCTGCTCACCGCCATTGCCGTATTCGCAGTGCTTCTACCAGCTATCAGTGTGCTGGCCCCATGTGTGCCCCATGCCAGCACACTGAGCATGGCCTCCACGCATGTGCAGTGGCCATTTGTATAGCCATAATCATGCTTCCTTGAAGGCCTTCAGGAGAGCCTTAAAGACCCATCTTTTTAGCCTGGCTTTTAATGATATCTAGTTTTAATTTAAATCTGCTTTTAAATGGTTTTTTATATGTGTTTGATTGTAATGAAAACCACCCTGAGCCACTTTAGGAAGGTCGGTGTATAAACTGAATGAATGAATGAATGAATGTATAATAACTATAGGGAGTTTGTACTCCCACCTTATTCTTGTTTTTCTGCTCAAAATCACCCTGCAAGCCACTTTTACCTCTGTGGAAAAAGCAGCTGAGGTGCATTTTTAAACCCTTTATTTTTCATTTTTAAAAGAAGTTTAAATAAAACAATAATATATACAATGTATCACGTAAAACTAGCGTATACAATGGGATTTAGTGTAAAAATTGGCTGATTTGCTTTGTTCTCTCCAATCCTTTTTTCAAATAATGTGGCAGAATGTCACATGTAACTGCATGGAACATCTAGTTCAAACCTTTGGATAAACAAATAATTTCAGGTTATCACTTCCAGAAATGAAATCCAATTTAGCCACTAAATTATATTTGATGATCAGTTTGATTGTCTAGTTTAAAACTCCAGTTCAGATAATAAGATAAGCTTCAATAAAAGGACAGAATCCTGATCTGAATGTAGTTACTTTCATGCACATTTTTTCTCAGTTGGAATTCAACCAAGGACATATGTAAATCTAGTGAGAATTTATAGAGCTGCTGTCTTTGAACAGTAGTTTCTCAAGCCAAACTCCTTTCAGTTTGAAACGAATGTACCATGCAGATGGAACTGGGCAATGGAGACAAGTCAGGCAGTGGTTTAGATCCTGGTCCTGAACTGCAACACCATTTATAATACTAGGATGGGAATACAAGCATAAAATTTACCAGAATAAATAGCACATTCAAGAGTAATAGTTTAAACTTATGATGAACACAAATTTAAATTCATGAAACAGGGTTCATTGGGAGAGTAAAACTATTCACCATTGTTCACCTTTTGCTGCTGTTTGTGTTTTAATGTGTTGCTCTTGGTGACCAACAAAAAACATCTACTGCGACTACTAAGAATATTTATATACCACTTTCCAACATAAGTTCTCAAACAATTTACAAATCAAAGTAATAAATAAAATAAAATAATGGTTTCCTGTCCCAAAAAGGCACACAATCTTAAAACAAGCAAAAGTAGACACCTGCAGCAGCCACTGGAGGAATGTTGTGCTGAGGTTGAACAAGGCCAATTGCTCTCCACTTGCTAAATTTCTTATTTATTTATTTATTTATTTTATTTTATTTGATTTGATTTGATTTGATTTTTATGCCGCCCTTCCGAAATGGCTCATGGCGGTTTACAATTAAAAAACAGAAACCATTAAAACCAATAACAATTAAAATAGAAATATAAATATGAACACCAATTAAAAGCATGTTAAAGAACAATTAAAACCCTGAAAACCAGGTTAGGATTAAAACAATTAAAACTAATTTAAAACCCTGAAAGGCCAGGCCAAACAGATGGGTTTTAAGGGCTCTCTTTTGAAGATCAGTAAGGAATTAAGATTGCAAATTTCTGCTGGGAGTGCATTCCACAGCCCGGGAGCCGCTACAGAGAACCGGTGGTAACTGGAGATATATAAATATAAGAGAATCACCACTTTAAAAGGTGGCTCTTTGCTCAGTTAACAGGGCAGCAACTGATAGCCACAATTTCCCCCGGAATGTTCCTTGGAACAAGGCCATGGCACTATTCAAAGGAACTTTCTTTGGGGGGAAATGGCATTTGACATGCACCAGAAGGTGTGGGGTGTTATATGGAGAAAATTCATCCCCAACCCCGAAGGTTCTTGAAAAATCACTGACATGTCACTCCATTTTTCACTACCTGTAAATGGTGTAGTGAAAAGGTGAGGAGTCTTTTTACTTCAGCCCTAGCTGAAACTTTGATTGGCAGGAGCTGAATTTGAAGGGAGAATGTAAAGGCACCTTGCACTGGAAAGACATGCCTTCAAGATTCAACAGTAGTGTTCAGATACAACTTGCAACAAGGGCTCAGCTGACTATGCCCAACCCTCCCTTCTGGCCATTATTATTCTCACCTGTTTACTGGAATGCAGATAAATTTCATGCCGCTCTTCTTACTATATTTAGATTAATACAGCCGAAGCTCCTGAATCATACAGGTAGACTCTGTGTCTGCAATATATAAATTCTGTGTTTTATTATGAGAATTTTCATTTATATTGCTCATGGAAAATTTGCCTTTCATTATCTGTTTTCCCCACATTCCAACATCTCAGGTATATTTGCTTCTTTATGATGTCTGTATGCATCAAATTCTGCAAGGGTAACTGTGCTGTCATAATGCATACAGGAAATATGCTTGCCCATCATCTGCCTATGATGACTTTTTATTGCTAATCTTCGGTGCAGGTTTTGCAATTGCACAGATATGTGCTACCATCTGCATTAATGTTATTGCTCAGTAAATTGTAGAAATGAAATTTAGTACATCAGAGTTTGTGATAGTTTTTAACATAGAAACAAAGTAGTTTCCCTGAGGAATCAAGTGAGATGTGTGTTAAATGACTATTAAAAACATATTTGTGCATTGTAAGATCCCTGTACAGACAAGGCCTTAATCTGCCTTGCTTTGTGTTCTCTGAATCAATTATAACCTATTGACTCATCCAAATATAAGCAAGAAGAAGGACCACAATATTATGTAGCAATGGGCAAGTGTCAGAAATCCTACATAAAGCTACAAGATTAATAAGGATACAAAAATCAGTTGGTGTGCTTCAGCTAGAAAGCAATCCCAATAATATTATGTAAATTGGGATATCACAAAATGGCTCTTGTGGTTCAATCTGTGACACTGTAAATATCACAAAGCACTAGGCAGCTGACCAAGTCAAAGGCCACATTCGCACATAACATGGAACCAGAGTTGAAGGGGCCAGAGGTTACTGGACTGTTACATCCAAATGTGGGTCTGGCCCTTGGAACTCCAATTCCGTTCAGAAACCAACCCGAGGTTCCACTCGCCAAACTGAAATTTGTACCTTCTGGTTGTAGTGAGTTTTGCCACTCCAATCCGAGGCTTAATGCAGCCTGGGTTACATGTGAATGCAGAAACACAGGCTGCATTAACACCAACCAGAGTTGAGGGAAGAAGCCTGCACACCAGTTCCCCTTCCTATCTGCAGTCTCACTGAGTGCAGAGAGGGAACTCTCCATTATGTCTGCATTTGGACAGGAGAGCGGGGGGGGGGGGGAAGAGAAGGGGAAGTGGAACCGTGGGTCCATTGGATCTGTGGTTCCACATTACACACAAATGCGACCATGGTTTTGTGTTCAATAGTACTTTTATCAGTCACAAAATCAAAATCTGTAAGTATGGTTAATGTTAAAATATGTGAAAAAAGCTTAAATGGCAAGAAAGTAGCTCAGTCTTTTTCATAAATATTTGTCTGTGAGTCATGCCCCACAGAAGGAGTTGGCTAGGAGCTTAGTGGCCTAATACCAGCACGCTGAGTGAGCAGGCCTTTCCCATGGTGGCTTCCACTAAGTCCAGCTTAGCTGCACAACACTTGGCTTGTGAAGAACGGGATAAGAGCCTGAAGAGGAAGGGCAGCTTGTCACATTTTATAACGTTCCTGTTGGGTGATTTCCTGCCTCTGATATATCTGAGAGAGTGGGTTCAGAGAGATATAGGAAGGAACCACTAAGCCACTTCCAAATCTGAATTCCAAATCTGTTAAAAGTTCCAAGTGAGGCTTCTTAAATGGATTGTGCTGTCAATTTTCTACAGAAACACTGAGGAAAGCCAAGCCAGAGTCTTGGGTATTTTGCAGCGCTCATTGGAAGCAGTGACACTTATTGACTTTAATGGACTGGGGACCAGAACTTCATTGTGGTGGCCAAAATGACAAAAATAAAAGCTGCCTGGGGAAGAATTCAATGCATTTCAGCATGTGCAATGGGAATTTCAGAAAGTCAATCTGAGGCATTTGAGCTTTGTTCTAGAGAAGGCTCTGCTTCGTATTCTAAGAAAGGATTAGAGATCTTCTCAGGACTCATTTGTTTCTTAAGCCTATCAATTTTATTTCTGCTCAGTGGCTGCTACTTAAGAAATCATCTGGAGCGATAATCCCCAGAACAGTGCTATTTTTTAAAGGGGAAAAAAGTGTAATTCTTAAACTAGCTATCTAATCCTTAGGCTTGTTAACTAACAATGTACCATATTGAAGACCCTGAGGTCAGCTTCCCTACAGCTTGCTCTCTTTCTCTCTCTAAAAGAACTTAAGAAACAGAAACTAATCTTCCTTGTTCAATTGGCTACTCAGTTATTAATATTTTTAGTGCCTAAGGAAACACAAACCTTTCTTGGCTGAAAGCTTTTTATATGGTTTATGGTTAATCCTCAGTATAGGTAAGATCAAACCAAATTTGCTAAAAGGACCTCTCTTATTTGGTGAATTACTGTCTTAATTGTGATGTCAATTATTGTGTCCTTTTCTTGTTGTTTCCCCCCCCCCCCGAAGTAAAATCCATCAATACTATTTATTTTGAAGAAAACTACCGAGGTAATAAATGTTTCCTAAGGTTACAGGTTGACATTTTCTTCTCTGAGCTATGAACACAGTTCTAAAGAAATATATAATCGTGATTTTCAGAGTGGAGGGCTGTCACTTTGCTTTTCTACTTTTTTATGGAGGGTTCATGCCTGCAAAAACGTGATCCTAGAAAGCACAATTCACAGGAGTTCTGAAGCATGATTAGCCTGAAGGGTTTCCTCATTTGCTCATGCTAAAACAATATAGCAGTTAGCACCATGAATGGTCTTGTCATAAAGTAATTTGAAGCTGTGACTTTATGCAGCAGACTACAAAGTGGGCGAAATGGGGAAGCCCCTTTCCCGCTTAACTCCGGTTGCCCGTATTCAGACATACAGCTATGGAAACCGGAGGTGAAAGGACCTCCAGCTTCCTGTTATGTCCGCATTCGGCCAGTATGTCACCATATCACCCCAAGTATTGCAGTTCATATAAATGAGTTATATGAACTGTACATAGTTTCAAAAATACAGCAGCACCACTCTAGGGCTCAGATTCTGCCTGGCAATGAGCTTTATTTGGCATGTGCAGTCAGGGTCATCTCTAGCTTTTACAGGGTGAGAATAGTTTACGGGCTCCCTATGATGAATCACTATTGTGCTTTTTGAATGCTTATGCCAGCCAGTCTTGACACCAGGGCTGTCTCTACCTTATGTGCCACCTCGCTCTTCATAATGAGGCTATTCTCATGGCCTGCCAAAACCAGACTAAGGGAGCATAGCCCAATTTTGCCAGACTGTGAGGACCACAGGGCTTGAAGGCGAGCCAGGTTTCTCCTAAGCGGGACACCCACTTAACTACCCCTCCCCTAAGCCCAGGTTAGTAGAGTGAGTGCTCCGCTAACCCAGACTTTTGGATCGTGAGTTGCTATGGCATGGCTCTGCACCGCAGCAACTCACGAGGAGACCCCCGACTGGGAGGCTAAAAAGCAGCCTCTTGGCTCGGGGGTCTCTCCAGCATGCTCTGTGCAGAGCATGCTGGAGCTTGCGCAGATCACTTGTGCAGAGCACGCTGGGACTTCCGGGGCCTATGTAGCCCCCAATCCCTGCAGCCCCCACTGGCTCTGTGATGGAGCCGGCAGTCATGTGGGTGGCCGATCTGGCCTCCCAGGGCTGCAGCAGAGATCGTCTGTGGAGATCTAAGCCTGCTCTCCCCGCAAACACTGTTATGGCAGGTCTATGAGACCTGCCTCATAGAATCAGTATTCTCTCTACTATGCCAAAACTAGAAGAGTTTCTGTTGCTGTGCTATAGTGCATGGGCCCTGGGTAACCCCCTCTAGCCCTCCCTTTAGGCAGCTCTGTTTACAGTGAAAAAACATGCAGCCTTACAACCACTTCCTAGAAAGGCCCTGTCAGGGGAAAAAGGAGTGACAGAAGGCCTGGCCAATGTCAGGAGTGGCATGGTGAGCTACTGTGCCCACCTCACCTCACCTCTGTCATATCATAGCAGCTATGGGAGCTGAGTCAAACCATTTCTTACATTGTTTCTGTGGGGAAATTTATCCCAAGTTCTAAACACCTGACTTACAAATGAACTTTTGGAACACAATGCATTTGTAAGTTGGGGACTTCCTGGAGATATATATCAGGCAGTATATAAATATGATGAAATAAATAAATATAATCTCCCCACCTGATCTCCTCCTCCCACCTAATCTCTCTACCACCCCCACCCAATCTCCCCACAGTTCTTTATGTTAATGTCATGCCCTGCCCTGCATGCTCTTCTCAGGGCCTTGCCCCTTGCTGCCCCTTGTGGCAGCTTGCCATATTGCAAGCAGACTCCTAGGATTCTGAAGCTCTGAGCAAGTTCTACCCCAGGCATCCACTCACTGGCCTTCTCTCTGGGGCAGGAAGTGTAAAGAGACTTCCTAGCTGGGGCAGGCCTTGCCTCAGTATCAAGGTTCTGGTGCATATTTCTTAGCTATTTCTCCCTGCCACTTAGTGCGACCCCAGACTGTTGTGACTTCTGCTACCTGTTTGATCCCTCTGGCTCCTGACTACTGACCTCATTTTGAAGCTTGGTGTGACTTTGACTCCTGGCTTCTGTCTTGACCCCTTGACCAGATGACTACTCAGTTTGACCTTCTGCATGCTCCTGATCCCTGGTAGGGATGGGCCCGGACCAGTCCAGAGGCCTTTGAAAAGGCCTCCGGACCAGTCCAGACCGGTCCGGACCTGGGTGGTTCGGTCCGGGGGTGGGGGGGGTAGATTTAAGAGCAGCAGGAGGGTTTACTTACCCCTCCCACCACTTTCCTGCTCTGGCGCCGTAATGTAATGAGTAATTGGGGCGGCAGGATACCTCCCTGCTGCCCCTTCCCCGATCTTGCTCTACAAAAACTCCCAGTAATCCTTTGCGCATGCGCACGTCAGTGACGTGAAGGATTACTGGGAGTCTTTGTAGAGCAAGATCAGGCATAGGCGTAACTGGGGGGGCAAGGGGGGCACGTGCCCCGGGCACCATTGAGGTGGGGGCACCATACCAGTCCCTGCCAGCCCCACCCCATTGCCCACCTGCCCAGCCCCAGGGCCCCTCAGCCACTTGCCTCCAGCTCCGGCTGATTGGCAAAGAGGCCTAGGATCGGCAAGGCCTGCAAACTGCAGAGCTCTTCTCTCCCCGCCTCTCAGCTGATCGGTGGGTGGGCGGGGCTTCCAGAGAGGCCTCCGAGTAGGCCTCCCTGAAGCCTGAACTCGAGTAGGCCCCAAGCAAGGAAGGAAGGGAGGAAGCAGGCAGCAGACCCTCTGCCCAGACCAGACCATGCAGAACAGCTATTGCTAGGTAGGCTGTGAATTCCTTTTTGTGGTTACCCCCGTATATAGGGATCTGCTTGCCAAAGGGCTTTGATATGGGGGTGGGTGGGGCGAGACTGAGAAGTTTCTGAATATTTAATTTAAAACAGACTGGAAAATGTGCTGGCTTTAAAAACAAAAACTATCTAAAAAGCCCTATAAGTGGCTTGTTTCATGTCAGAAAATTACAAACACTTCTGGAACAAGTATATTTTATTTATTTTCATTCATTCATTCATAAATGCACTTATGTTCAAGTTGTTTTGCAATCCAGAATGTCTGAGTGAGAACTGTGAAGCATGTGTTGTGATTTTATTTTATTTTATTTTTCTTGTGTGTGAACTGCTCCCCAATAACTTGCAGGGACTTCAGGGTAAATCTGGCCAACATGTGAATGCAGCACCTCTATTCCAGAGGAGATGTGTGTTAAAGGGCTTTAAAAGCCTGGTGTGAAAAGACTCCTGGAATCAAACTTGACTGAATTTGTTCAGAATTCTGAGAAAACAAACATAGGCTCACCCTGCATGGTTGAAAGTATCATTTGCTAATCTGCAGCAAGGGGTCCATTTGAATAATTAGCATTGCTAGTGTGTTCTAGGCATTAAAAGTAGCACAAATATATAGTACTCAATGTATATCACTATATACTGTGAAGTGTGCATGCGTGTATTCAGTGAAATGTATTTCCAGGTAGCATACTTATTTTGAAATATCAGACTTAAATCCTTGGGGGCCTGGGGTGTGTGGAAGCCCTGGACTTTGAGGGGCTGGGGGCCCATTTTGAAATCCTGTCTCTGGACCCATTCCAACCTTGCTATGCCCCTGGCGGAATAGTTACATATGTATTGATCACTACACATGGGTTTCTGCACAGCACCTGCACAGAAGAAACTTCCATGTAGAAAATGTGTCTCTTGTAAATTGACCCTGAATTTTCCATCCATGACTGGGATATCTGAGAGTTAGAGTCAATAATAAAAGAACAGCACACTGCTTGTGACAGGAAGGGGCAAATTACAATGATTTCTTAGTTTGGCAGGGGCTGGTTTTGGCCCTGGAAGAACTTGACTATCTGCTCCTGTTGCAAATTCCTCTGTCTAGTGTGGCAAACTAATGTATCCTCCTCCCTCTTGGTGTCAAAGTAAGCACTAGTGTGGTGAATGCACATATACCCCATCATGAGCCAACAGTCATCATAAGACAAAGGCTGGCAGGAATCATTCACTGGTTTATAGACACACACACACACACACACACACACACACACACACACACACACACACCTACCTTCTTCTTCCCCTATTTTGCTAGTGGCTATTTGGGCAGGTGATCCTCTAGGGCAAAGTCATGTTTTTTAAAGAATGAGAGGAGACAGAGAAAATGACACTTGGAATCCTCGCATAACTCCTGACTGTTGTTCTAAGTCTTTTACAGAGATGGCTCATTTTTTCAGGTTTTGATCAACAACCATGTCTAGATGGTACAGTGTTCCTTTTAACGGGGATTTCCAGATATTGCTGACTACAAATCCCATCATTCCTGCTTGGACAGTGGCGCAATTTCAGTGCTTGCCCTAGGCGCCATTTTCCCTAGTTACGCCTCTGAATACCTGTCTTGTCTTTTCCATTTTGGGACACAACCCCTATTACTATGTTTAAAAGCATTTATTTTCTGGCCATGAGGACTGCAAACTTAGGCTGTTGGTGTGCAAGACATTTCTTTAAAATATATATTTCTAAAGAGCCTTGTAGCCTCATGTTTCCTTTTCCCTGTCCCAGTATACTTGCACGGATGCAGCCCACAACCCACATTTGACTATGGCTGTGACACATTTCCATATTTCCGGGGGTGGCGGGGGGGCGCGGTGGGGGGGCGCAATTTCAGTGCTTGCCCCGGGCGCCATTTTCCCTAGTTACGCCTCTGAGATCAGGGAAGGGGCAGCAGGGAGGTATCCTGCCACCCCAATTACTCATTACATTACGGCACCAGAGCGGGAAAGCGGCGGGAGGGGTAAGTAAACCCTCCCGCCGCTCTTAAAGCTACCCCCCACCCTAGTGCCAGACCGCAGTGTGGCGGTTCCATGCACACCGCTAATCCCTGGCTCGTGTCTCAGTCCTTGGCCCTGGCTTGACTCTTGTCATGTACTCATCTCTTGATTCCTCCTTGACCTTTTATTCCTGGTTCATCTCAATTGCCAGTCCTGTGTACCTGATGCTCTCAGTTCTGGCTTCTAGACTCATACCTCTGCCTGTGACCCAATTGACATGACAGTGAAATACATTACAATCCAATATCTTCCTTGAGCCCCTTCTGATTTTAATTTTTATTTATTTAGCACATTTTCTATACTGCCCCATATAAAAATCTTTGGGCAGTTTACAATTTAAAACACAACAGTAAAAAAACATTAACATAGTTAAACAAATCTAAAATATAGATAAAAACTCTGAAATTTAAAACTTTAAAACTACAGATTAAAAGCCTGTTTAAAAAGGTAGGTTTTCAGATTTTATTTATTTAGCACATTTCTATCATCAGGATCTTAACTTTCTGATTTCCCCAACAATGGTTTGATCTCACTTCTCCCCACCAATCTTGCTTTTCCTCACAAATTCTCCAAACCAATCTTGCCCCCACATTGTCCCCACCAATGTGTGCCCCAACAATTGCCCTGCTGATCAAATTTTTTCCTGCTTATCTCACCCTTCTCTCCAGCAATTCCATCCACCAATCTGACCCTTTTCCTGCTAATCCTAACTTGCCTATCCCTGCTGAGCTCACCTGACTCCATATTTTCTTCGTATTAATTTTGTCGTCCTCATGGACAAATTTTCCACTCACACTAATTGACCTCACTTTCCCCTCATTTCTGCCTCCTCTTCCTTTAGTTAGTGGTGGTGGCATGTCAGGGGCAGGGATGTCAGAAAGCTATTAAACTTGGTTTGCTAGCTCCCCCAAATTGTGTTTTGAGCTTTGAAAAAACAGACACTGCTAAATCTTAGTCCCCATGGCCATAAGAGTCTGCTTCACCACACTTCACACTTCTTAGTTAGCAAAGGAAATGTACAACCATAGGCTCTCCGCCAACCAATTATTACACAACCCTGGGGTCATGTGAAAGAAAGCCCTGCTGCTTTTACAGCTGTCATGATGACTTTCACTGAAAAAACTCCAAGCAAAACCCTTATTATACTTCTTACATATCTTCTCATTAACACTGCAGCTAAAATTATATGTGGGAAAAGCCACTAATTACAGTAACATGTGCACTAAAATAAACATTGAAAGCTGAGTTGTTTTTGTTCTTACTTATATCCTATACTACGTCATAAGTAGCATATTATCCAAAGTGAGATCTCTGCACTGACCATGTATTGGACCAAGTACCAATGAACCAGGAGCAGAGGGTGCAGGGAACAGTTTTATTTTATGCCCAATTACTTGAGCACCACCAGAACAGCTGCTGCTCTTAAGTCATAGGCAGTAATAAAGTTTTAAAGTGCAACCTTTTTTCATATTAGGCACTCTAAGGAAACAGTAGGCATATGATAAACTATCATTACTGTCCACTGTGCCAACAGCCTATGTTTTAAGGAGCCCCTAAATACACATTGAATGTAAATTGGTCCACAATGATTTTGTATCAAGTCTCTAAATGTGTCTTATAAATGCTGCAATAAGCACTTGCTGTTGTGTGTGAGTGTGTACTACCAGTTTTCATGGTTGTCTTTCTAAACCTTTCCAAACAAAATTCAGGTGAGACACTTTCAGGAAGAAATTTCTTGAATAATCTAGTCTATGTTTAACAGATTAGATTGTCAATTAGACTGGGAGTAGAAGACAAAGGGAAAAATGATTGTAGTATCTCAGAAATGAAGTTGCTTAATCTACTCTAAAGTTTAACAGCGTCAATTAGATTGTGAATAGAATACAAAAGAAAGAAAATGGTGATAGTACCTCAGAGATGAAGTGGCTTATTGGAACATTGCTTTTTGAAGGCAACAGGCCTGTTCTACTGATTTGTAAATCCTATCGGCATGCATTCCTGTCTGAGGTACTGAAGCAAATACTATTGTACCTTAGGGTTCAATTGCAGATAGACAATTGGATGATGGTTCTTGAGAAAGATGGAGGATGAGTATTATTTAGTGTGGGGAAATGTCTGAATCTGAGACACAGAATCTGTACCAAATTGCATGGGAAAGACTACCCACACACACCGTACATCACACAGGCAGCTTAAAGGTAAAGTGTGCCATCAAGTTGATTTTGACTCCTGGTGCCCACAGAGCCCTATGGTTTTCTGTGGTAGAATGGAGGAGGGGTTTACCATTGCCTACTCCCGTGCAGTATGAGATGATGCCTTTCAGCATCTTCCTATATCACTGCTGCCTGATATAGTACCAGTGGGGATTTTAACTGGCAACCTTCTGCTTGTTAGTCAAACATTTCCCCACTGTGCCACTTAAGTCTCAACTAAATCCCATGGAAAGGATGGGGCTCCCCTTGTGGAAGCCAGAGCTTTGGAAGTACTGCTGGTACTTCCTCTTGACTAGCTTAAATAGTGTGACAGGTGAGAGGTGAGGAAGAGAACCTATAATGCCACCACAGCATGTGACTTTTGTTCATTTGGCTATAGTATATAAACCTCCAGCAGGATAGCACAATCCTTTCACTTGGTGAACTGTGTATCTGTTGCTAGTGTAAAAGCTATCATCATTTTCCTATTATAACCAATCAGAAGGTCACATGATAGTGCATTATGCTACATACAAAGACACATACACAAGCCATTTTCTTTCTCCCACATTTGACGAGGTATACATACCTTCGTGAAATGCTGCCTACCTCCATTTCATTAAGTCAAACATGCTTTTGAACAAATGTCTCCATAGGCAGCCACAATCCAGTGTCAATTTCTGCAAAACTTTGCATAAAATACACCGATGAATTAAAATGTAGAGTAGGAAATACCTTTGATATGGAAATTATTCTCGCTTTTTCAGTTGCTTTCGCGATAAAGGTTAGCAGCACATGCAATATGCAAAATTCTCAATCCTACTTAGGGAAATCCTGATTTGAATTGTAGATGATAAAACTCCTAAGAGTATAATTAGCTTTGCACACTTTCTAGAGGGTCCCCCGCTCTTCATTTTCTGATTAGCCCTGTAAAGAAGTACCCACAAGCGGGGGGGGGGGAATTGCAGAGAGTTAGCCCTGCCTGCCTATCTAGTAAGGAGACAACGACAGTAACCTTTCTCTTCAAATTTCATCTGTAATTGAATAAGTCCCACTTGGAGTGGAAAGGTCCATATGGAGCTTTCCAACATGTGTATAACAATAATCACAAAACCATCATAAGTCAGTGCCTCTGGCAGAGTTTGCTCTTGAAAGAAATTCCAGAAAAGGAACTGGTTGGAAACTGAACTAAATGTCATTTCCATTTCTGAAATAACTCATATTCTCTTTCTTTTAAAAAATAAAAAATAAAAATCATGCCTGTTGTTTACAGTAACATACGACATCTATTGGATTTTTTTAAGTACTATGAAAGGTAGCCTTTGCTCCGTATCTTGCAGTGAGAAAAAAAGTCTCACTCACCAGCAGTTTTGTATCCCCGCTCCCCTCCCCCTCATATAGCTATGAGAGAATATGAAACTGTGCTGGTGAGTGAGAAGGCTGTGTGTATGTGTATGTATATATCTATATCTATAATCTAATCTATCTATCTATCTAATCTTCTATATAGCTATATAAAGTCACTTGGGACTCACTCACTGACCTGAAATTCCCAGACCAAACCACAAAAGATAAAAATGTGCGATTTTACAAGTAGGCTCCAGACTACCAGAAAAATAAAAAACCCTGGAAAAATGGCTCAATCTTCCAGAAAATGTGCAAAAACTCTCCCATTGCAAACACATGGGGAGTGATAGCTTCTGACAAGGTTTTGAGGTTTTCTTGGGTACTTTTTGAGATAGGCAATCTGGACTTGCACTGAATTACCCAGCAATGAAAAAGCTCTATTTTTTCAGTTCACTGCATGTCAGTCAGTGTCTGATTATCACAAAAATCACTTAGGAAATGGAAAAACATTTAAAAAACAAAAGCTCAAGGGCTGGAAATATAAATACAATGCTCCTCTGGACATCAACTTGCAATGAGTGAAGGGAGAGTGCATGGTCATTTTGTGGTACAGGAAGAATGCTTGCAAACTGCAAACACAGTTTGTTTGTTTATTTATTAGATTTATATAACGCCTTTCTGATACAGCTCAGGGCGGTTCACAACATGATAAAAACAATGAAAAACAAATTAACAATTAAAATCAAACTATTAAAACACAATAAAACCAATAAAACAGCTAAAAGTCCTGAAAATCAGGGCAACAATTTAAAACAGTTTAAAACAATTAATCATTTAAAACTCTGGAAGGCCAGGCCAAATAAGTACGTTTTAAGGGCCCTCTTGAAGGACAGCAATGATCTCAGATTACGAATTTCTGCTGGGAGTGCATTCTATAGCCCAGGAGCAGCTACAGAGAAGGCCTGCCTCTGCGTCGCCACCAGACGCCACCAGGTGGCAACTGGAGACAGACCTCCTCAGATGACCTTAACCTTCACTTGTGTGTATATGAGATTACAAACCTTGCTCTTTGAAATACATATCTTTTCAATATTACTGAACACCTATCACTTTTTACTGAAGTGAGAAGTTTGGGTTTGGGGGGGCAGGGTAGTTATAAAAGTGGAAATTTGATTTTTATATTGCCCAAGACAAAATGGGGTTGAGACAAATTTATTTTTTATTAAATACCTTCCCCTCAAAATAGACTGGAAAGACTGGCTTATGTTTTTATGATAGCATGGAAATAGAGTATAATCAAGTTTAGAAGAGCAAGGGGATGTATTCATGAATGGAAAAACAGATGGGACAGAATGGCAGACACCTGCCCTCTAACTATCATCATCATCATGGTGTGACATTTTATGGATAAGGATCTGTTTTCCTAATGTATGTAGAAAAGAGTCAATTAATCAAAAGTAGTTCTGTGTCTTCCTAGGGCATATTCACAGAGCTGATGAATGAACAAAGATGTCCATTCATCATATTTGGTGCAAAATGATGAATGACAAGATAATCCACTATTATTTTGCACCAAAGGATCCACACCCAAAGCACCTCAAAGATTGAAAATAACAACAAAACCCATTACCTCATGGGCTTGTAGTTTTGGGGGTGGTTGGCACCCCATGTGCACTACGTCACAACCTGCTCTGGGCTACCCCAATGCACAAACCTCAGAAATTTGTTAAAAACCACCCCTTTGCCCAATTGCTTTGAATTTTGGTGGTAGCTTCCTTCCACCCATTGTGTACTACCACCCACCACAACCCACACTGGGCCACCCTGGTGCCCCCCACGCACCAGTTATGGGGCTGCTGAAATCCCCATTATTCCCTATGGGAGAAAACTTAAAGCTTAAATAATCACTCCTTTGCCCAATTTCTTTGAAATGTGGGTGGTAGCTTCGATGCATTGGGCACTACCACCCATTGATTGTACCATTGGGCACTACCACTTTGGCCACAAAATGGTGTTCTGAATCTCCAAATTTTGGGGGGTCCGAATCTGGGTGATTTGTTTTGTACCCAAATCTGGGCAATTGAGCACAGGGGTTATTTGTTTTGTCTACAAATCACCTGAATCAGCTAGATTTTTGTACCTGAATTTTGTACCTGAATTGATTCACACATCCCTAATCATAAATAAAAATATAAATCCTATTTATTTATTTATTTAACATTTATAGACCATCCGATCCAAAGACTCTGGGCAGTGCATGACAATGGGGAAACCACAGTATCCCTCAGCCATGGAACACTCCCCTGATCCAAACAAAAGACCAAATTGAGTGTGTGGTCAGCAATATGAGTTGGTCCTGAAACTAGCTGGGATAGGCCCATAGTTGTCATGGCCGCTATGAACTCTTGAGCTGCACCAGACAAGTCATTATGGATACTGAGGTCCCTCAGCACTAAAAGTCTGGGTGACTCCATCACGAACTCTGAGACCAACTCCATCAGCCCAGTAAGGGAATCAGTTGGGCAGCGGGGTGGACAGAACACCAACAGAATCCCCAATCTATCCCTAGTTTCCAGCTTCAAAAATGCACACTCAATATAAGTCAGCTGTCACACAGGGGCCCTGGTAAGGGAAATGGTATTCTTATGGACCTCAGCCACTCCACACACACACCCCGCCCACTTCCCCTACTCTGCTCCACAATAGAGTAGCCTGGTGCGAGAAGCTGGGCCCAAACTGGGCCAATAGCTCCCCCATACAGGTCTCAATTATACAAGCCAGGTTGGTTCCCTCATCCATGATTAAGTTCATGGATGATTTCGGTCTTATTCTGAACCTACCTGCCATTGCAGAGGAGCAAGACCAGGTTCCATGGGTAGTTGCTCCCTTAGACCAGAGAGCTGACAGGGCAGCCTGAAGTAGAAAAAGTTACTAAATTACAGTAATAGTTGCCCCAGAGCTTCCAGACGCACCCCCTGAATCACTCTGCCTAAGAGAACCCAAACACATGACAACGAAAGGCCTGGCACAACCCAATAAAAGGAGGACTAACAAACTTCAACCCAGACTTCCAACCCCACCTTAATATAAATTCCCCCAGACCCTAGTGCCACACCGAAGGCTTGGCACCAAAGACTATCCCCCTTTGGAGGCTGGCTTCGGCGGTCGCCTGCAGGCAGTCCGCTGGCTACACCGTTGGCTATACCTCCCGTGTGCCTTCTTCCTATTTATGCTCCCAAGGGCTCCAGAAATCTCCCCTCTCATGAGAGATCTCTGGTCCTCAGGGACAGGTGGAATCAGTCAAGCACTCAGGTAGAAGGCACGGGTGAAACAGGAGAGCAATCAACCTGCAAGCAGGATTGTCTTCAGAAGGTCGGAGGCTATATGGATCTCAAATATTACTTATATACATTTCTCTTTTACTTAGAATCCCATATCTTCACACATAAAGTGTTGTTGTTTTTAAAAGTATTTTAATTGGTTTTAAATTGTTTTAATCATTTTTGAATTGTTTTTATATTGTTTTAGCATTGTTTTAATTGTGGGTTTTATGTCTTTTTAAAAGTTATTGTACACCGCCCAGAGCCTCTGGATGGGGCGGTTTATAAATGTAATAAATAAATAAATAAAAACTAGCTGACCCTGCACAGAGCATCTGTGCAGTTGTGCACTGAGCCTGTGGCATCCCCCCTGCAGCGCGCTCGCTCGCTCTCCCCCCGCAGCACTCTCGCTCGCTCTCTCCCATAGCGCTCTCGCTCACTCTCCCCCACACAGCGCTCTTGCTCGCTCTCCCATAGAGCTCGCTCGCTCTCCCCCACACAGCGCTCTTGCTCGCTTTCCCCCATAGCGCTCTTGCTCGCTCTCCCCCTGCAGCACGCTCGCTCACTCTCCCCCCACAGCGCTCTTGCTCACTCTCCCCCATAGTGCTCTCACTCACTCTACCCCCACAGCACGCTCGCTCACTCTCCCCCCACAGCACTCTCGCTTGCTCTCCCCATAGTGCTCTCGCTCGCTCTCCCCCCGCAGCACGCTCACTCCCTCTCCCCATGGCACTCTCGCTCGCTCTCCCCCCACAGCACGCTCGCTCACTCTCTCCCCGCAGCACGCTTGCTCTCCCCCTGCAGCACGCTCACTCACTCTCCCCCCACAGCGCTGTCGCTTGCTCTCCCCCATAGCGCTCTCGCTCGCTCTCCCCCACACAGCGCTCTCGCTCACTCTCCCCCCTGCAGCATGCTCACTCGCTCTCTCCTGTAGCATGCTCACTCGCTCTCCCCCGCAGCTTGCTCACCCGCTCTCCCCCCGCAGCACGCTCGCTCGCTCTCCCCCCACAGCTCGCTCTCCCCCCTGCAGCTTGCTTGCTCGCTCTCCCCCCTCAGCTCACTCGCTCACTCTCCCCCAGCTCACTCGCTCGCTCCCCCCACAGCTCGCTCGCTCACTCTCCCCCCCCCGCAGCTCGCTCGCTCACTCTCCTCACAACTCTCCCCATTGGGCGGGCCAGGGCAAGGCCATTCCGCCACCGCCTCTCACCTCCTCCTCCCGGCTGGTAGGGCTTTGCCCACCATCTGCCCACCTCCTCGCCGCCACCATTATTTCTCCCTGCCACCACCTCCTCTTCCTGGCCGGCGGGGCTTCGCCCACCGTCCACCCACCTCATTTGGCCAGAGGGGCTTCTCCTGCTAGCCCTCCATCTCTGCATCCTGACCGCCACCATTATTTCTCTCCGCTTCAATGCTGGAACTCTTGCACGCTCTAGAGCATCTGCGCGTTAGTACTTGATTGCTCCCCTCACCTCAGAGATCTCCCCACCCTCACCTGAGCTGCACTCCTGCTCCTCCATCCCATTGCTTCCATCCCCCTCACCCTTCTTGGTTGTGGCTGCAGCACTGTTGCTGCCTATTTGCTAAGCTGCAGCCTCCTATCCCCAGAGACCTCCCCACCCAAGTCCCGCTCCTGCTCCTCCCTGTAGGAGCAGCAGCAGTGGTTGATCGCGCCATTCCTCGCTGCTGCCACCATCGTGGCCGCTCATTCCCCTCAGGCCGCTGACAGGCCCAGGCCCATCCCTTGTCTGCCTGCCTGCCTCTGACAATGGCCTCTGTAGCCCCAAACAGCAGCAGTGGTTGACTGGGCCCTTCCGTGCTGCCATGGCTGCTCATTCCCCTCAGGCTGCTGACAGGCTCATGCCTGTCCAGGGGCGTATCTAGGGTAGGGCAGGCAGGGCACATGCCCTGGGCACTTCAAGGGGGGGCACCAATTTTTAAAATTTAAAAAAAATTAAAAATGGCTGCCAAAATCAAAATGGTCACCATGCATGATCAAATGGCCTCTGTGAAGCCCTAGGCCATGCCAGGCCATGCAGAGGCTAACTGAGCATGAGCGGTGGCCATTTTGTTTTTGACAGCCATATATATATATATTTTAAATATATATTTTTTTTAAAATGGCAACCGCACATGCTCTAATGGTTCCTGTGAGGCCCTCAGCCTGGGACAGGCTGCAGTGGTGAATTAAGAGGCCAGCAGGGGGAGGGGGAACCTTTGCAGACCCCCATGGCCTTTAGGAAGCCCCCAAAGGGGCTAAAGGTATTTTTTTAATTTTAATATAATATAAGTTACTGTACACATATTCAGTTGGGCACTATGTACAGAGAATCAGGGCTTGTGAATACTGAGTTGAAACTTATGAGCTAGGATTGTATTCATTTGCTCTTACTTCCATCAGGGGAGTCCAACCCCATCTAGATACTGAATACACACAGTGAATAAGAATGCCCCATTCTCCTCTACAATCAAGAACACCTTCCGACCAGTAACAGCGCAAGTGGAGGAAGACTCGACTCGAATCCAACAGATTACGACATAGAGCACATTTAAAGATCTATGCTCTGGCTATACGTTCAGCAAAGAAGTGTTTCTTTTCTGCCCATATTGCTTCCGCAGGCTCTCGTCCGGCGGAGCTATTCAGGGTTGTGAGGGGTCTAGTAGGGCCCCCTACTCCCCTGAATCCATCTTTGGAACCATCAGTTGCCCGCTGTGATGCTTTTAATGAGTTTTTTGTGGACAAGGTCTCTCGTATTCGGGTTGATTTAGACTCCACAGTTATCGCAGTGTCAGATGCAGAGGTATCCAGCAACTCCTCTTGTGTGGTTAGACTGGATCAATTTCAGTTTGTGACTCCTGAGGATGTGGACAAGCTGCTCGGAACGGTACGTTCTACCACCTGTCTGCTTGATCCTTGCCCGACATGGCTTATACTATCTGGCAAGGGGGTTGTTGTGGAGAGCCTGGTGGCAATTATAAATGCCTCTCTGAGGGAGGGCAGGATGCCTCCTTGTTTAAAGGAGACAATTATTAGACCTATTCTTAAGAAGCCTGCCTTGGACCCCTCAGAGTTTAATAGCTACAGGCCTATCTCCAACCTCCCATGGTTGGGCAAGGTGATTGCGAGGGTGGTGGCCTCCCAGCTCCAGGTGGTCTTGGAGGAAACTGATTATCTAGACCCATTTCAAACTGGTTTTCGGGAGGGCTATGGGGTGGAGACTGCCTTGGTCAGCCTGATGGATGATCTCCAATTGGGAATGGACAGAGGAAGTGTGACTCTGTTGGTCCTTTTGGATCTCTCTGCGGCTTTCGATACTATCGACCATAGTATCCTTCTGGAACGTCTGAGAGTGTTGTGGGTGGGAGGCACTGCTTTGCAGTGGCATATAACAATGCACATGGGCACCGGAGGACATAAATCACTCCTTTCATATTACAATTGAAGAAGTCACCAATTGTTGTTGCTGTTGTTAAGCATATTTGTACACTGCCCATTGCCAATGTCTCTAGGTGGTTTACAACATTAAACCAAAACAGAAAACTTTAAAACAAAAAACATATAACAGTTCAAATTTAAAAAGCTAAAACCACTAAATAGCTAAAAAGCTTGGCTGAAGAGATGTATCTCCAGCTGTTTCCTAAAGATCAACAGGGATGGAGCAGTTCTAATCTCAGCAGTCCCACAGCTCTGGGGCAAATACAGAAAAGGCCTGCCTCTGAGTTGTCACCAGACAAGCCAGTGGCACCCTCAGATGAACCTCCCCTGAAGATCTTAGTAGATGGCAGGGTTCATAACAAAGAAGGTGTTCTCTTAAATACCCTGAGCCCAAGCTGTTAAAGATTTTATAGGAAATAGCCAGCACTTTTTATTTTGCTGGGAAACCTATTGGTAGCCACTGTAGTTCTTTTAAAATAATATGGTCTCTACAGGACATCCCAGTCTGGCAACAGCATTCTGCGTCAATTGCAGTTTCTGGACTACATACAAAGGTAGCCCTGCATAGAATGCATCAGAGGTTTCCAGCCTGGAGGTTACCAGCATGTTCACCACTGTCTTAAGGTCACTCACTTCCAGGAAAGGGTGTAGTTGGCAAACCAGCTGAAGCTGATAGAAAGCACTCCTGGCCACCACCTCCACCTGAGGTATCAGAGAGAGGGTTGGGTCCAGAAGTAATCCCAAACTGTGGACCTTCCGGGGAAGTGGCAGATCTGGCAAATCTATTTCCTGAACTGCAGTTTTCTACAATGAGCACATCTGTCTTGTTTGGATTCAGTTTTAGTTTGTCATCCCTTATCCAGCCCATTATTGCCTCAAGGCAAGCATTTAGGGAAGTTGTGCCATCACCTGATAAAGCTGACATGAAGAAATAGATTTGGGTGTCATCAGCGTGCTGATAACACCCTACACCAAATCCCCTGATGATCAACCTAGGCTGTTTATCACATTTCTGGATACCTTGTAACAAATGCCAATGTTTCCTGATGAACTTTTCAGCACCATGTGAATGAGTGTCATAAGTTATAGGATTAATCATCCTATTTGTAGTGTTCTTTTTAGTACTTGGACCCAGCAACATCCCTCTTTCCTTAGCGTTGGCTTTGTAAAAAGCTCCCTTGATTATACGTTCTGGATATCCTTTCTCTACAAGATTTATTTTGAGAGTATTCGCTTTCCTACAAAAAGAAATTAAATCACTACAATTTATTCGAAGTCTTAGCATTTGAGAGAAAGGAAGATTTCCCCCCCCAATTCATATTTTAACAATGAATTGACATCTGAAGATCTTCTGTACAATCCCATAATTAAGGTTCCTCCCATATTCCTGATTTCCACATCCAAAAAATTAATATTGTCCTTCACATAAGATACCTGAAATTTGATAGTTGGATATTATCTAAAAGGTTTTTTAAACTGTGTAATTCTTTCTCAGAACCTGACCTTATAATAAAAAAATATCATCAAGATATATCTTATAAGCTCCAATATGCTTCACAAAGTTATTATCTTTTAAAACATATAAATATATCAATGAAGAGGTTGGCCAACTCTGGAGCAAATCCATGGGGTAGCCCCATGGCTACCCCAGAGATCTGACAATAATGTTCTTTAGAAAACTGGAAAAAAATTAGCAAGAGTTATTTCTGCTAAATCTTTGAAGAATGAATAGAAGGTTCAAAAATAGACCTCTTATTCAGAGTCAATTCAATATACAAATATGATACACAAGGCTTCATCTTGAGGAATACTGGTATATAATGAAAATATATATATATGGTCACCATAAGAAATTGTGAAGGTAATTCAAGCTTATCAATAAAATAAAATAAAAATCAGTGGTATCCTTTAAATAGGAGGGGATTTGACCCACGAGTGGTTTTAGAAAGATTTCTAAAAAGAAGCATAGAAATAGGCTCTAATATGCATCCATAGCCTGAAACTATGGATCTAACCAGAACTGTTCTGAACCCTTTGTGTATTCAGGCTCCTCATTTCCTTTTCTGCCCCTAAGTGCAAAAGGCAGAGATTGAATCCAGGATGTTCCTTTGCCACCACACCACAGCTGCAAAGAAGACACAAACACAGTTCAATTTTGGGTAAAAGGGCCACAACTTTATTAATGATCAAAATTAGCGAACTGTGGAATGAACTCCACCCCGCAACATGTGGGCCTATCAAAGGCCAGGTTCAGACATCAAAGTCTTTCCCCATGCCTTGAACAGGTGACACACCCTGATTCCAGGATAGAAGTAGTGCAGACCTGCTTCATCCCCATCATTGTCATCCCCAGAGCAGTCAGGGCAACTTCTAGAGCTTCCTCCCACAAGCCACACGGCCTTTAAGATTTGTGAAGCTCTGGAGCAGGTGTCATAGCAAATCGAAGTCCCCAAGCTGTGAAGTCTCTAAGGACCGACTGACCAATCCACCCTTTCCAACTACCCAAGGGTGCTCACCAAACTCAAACCCTTCTAGACCTCCACTCAGCCCACACTGTACCTGCCACAGAGGGAGGTCAGCCTAGCTTGGCCTTCCTCCCCCACTGCCCTCCAAAACCTCAACAAGCCCATCCCGCAGATTGGCCAAATACATATTGCATCCCTCAATGGATAAGTGTATCAGCCCACAAATCTCACACACCCCTCCCAACTCTCCTTTGCATCCAATCAGCCCAATTGATAACAACCCCTGGGATCCAACCACGAATAGTGGCAAAGTTGGCCATGCGTTGTTGACTCAAAGAGAACCCACTTCGCTTACCTAGATCATTTCCCCCAAAATGAACAACCAAAATCTGGGGATGGGCACTAACAGCTAAATCCTCCCACAAAGCTGGAAGCAACTAGCTCCACAGCATCCCCCGTCTACCAGTGCAGGCTGGCCCACTTCCCCAAACCAAGTTGGGTACCCGGAGATGCTGGCTCGTTTGAAGGCTGAGAAAACATTGGAATGTTCTCATATCAGAACACGCACAGGAGCCACTGCTCTGCCAGAACTTTCCAAAGAGAACAAGAAAAGCTGAACAGCCAAGAATAGGCAAGGGAGCAACATAAACCATTAACGTACATAGTATAGAAACACCCTGGACTTCCATCTTCCTATGCGATCGATCGCAGAATCAACAAAACCCATCCAACAGGCAGCCATCGTGGCTCCAATCTGAACGGAGTGTAGGATAAAAATGTGAACCAGTTCACCCAGCTTAACAAGCACTTTCTGCAGCACAGCCCACAACTGGTACTGTGTCAGAGGCATGCTATCGGCATGTACAAACAAGCAGCCCCCGGAGGTTGGCCTTAAGTCCACATAACACCCCAAAGCCTGAACTGGACACAATATGTCACTGCCAGCTGCAGCCAGTGCAACTCCTGACCCTTACCTTTCTGATCAGTCTTTGATCTGTACAGGAGCAAATGGACCCCAGACTCTGCAAAAGAGAGGTCAGCAAATTGTAAACAGCCCACCTGAGGGGCTCTGCTCTACCACTGTGGTGGAGGACTTCAGCCAGCCTGAAGTCCCCAGAGAATGACACTGCTGCTTGAAAAAGCACTATCTCCCTGGAGGAGCTACAGATAGACAGTAACTGCAGGAGAATAGCCTCCAGAAGTTCAACAGTAATGGGCCTGTGCCCCAGAGGACTGCCTAGTCCAAGCATACACCAGATTCTCATATCTCCAGTATGATCTTGTCAACCCCTTGTTTGGGATTCAAAGGACAGGGCAGCCAGGTAGCCGGCCAGGGTGGAAACAGCCCTACCTTGATGCATGCAGGTGCACCATAAACTGCATTAAACGATCAGGAGGAACAGGCCAGGTGTCTGTAAGGCCAGCCAGATGTCTAACGGTAGGGAAAGAAGCTACCTTACTGGAATAACTAGCCCTGGTACTGGGGGCCAAAGACATATCAATGGCTCATAGGGCTTCTATCCTCCAAGCCTCCACAGAGCCTCCGGCATCATTTCTGGTTCCATCCTGACCTCAGGAGCTAATACCCTGAAACTTGCTTCCTGGAAATGAGACAGGGCATCAGCAATTCTGCAGCCCAGGTACATGCCATACCAAGAACAGGATGTTAAGCTGCAGGCACTGGAGGACAAAGGGGTACAGGAGACTCATGACCCTAGGTGAATGAGAGGTTTGAGAGTTCACAACTTGTACTACTGCCTGATTGTCACACCAAAAGTGGACAGTGGAGTCAGTAAACTCCTCTGCCCACAGGTGCACAGCCACAACAATAGGAAAAAGCTCCAGAAATGTGAGGTCTCTCATAATTCCTTCCTCAGCCCAGCTCAAGAACCAACAGATGGAACACCACCTCTCTGAAAAGTACACTCCAAAGTCAAGGCCACCTGAAGTATCTGAGTGCACCTGGAGCTCAGCTTCCAATAATTGTTCATCCCGTCAAAATGAGACCGCATTGAAATCCCTTACGAATGATGCCTGCACGGCTAGGTCAGCACGCATAACCTTGGTCACTTGCACCCAATGGTGAGGCAGCTTGATTCCAGTCACAACACCGCAAGTGCCTGAGAAAGGCCCTACCAGGAGCAACTGCTCTACACGCAAAATTCAGGTGGCCAATTACTACTTAGAGCTCCCGTAGAGTGGTCTTCCTAACTGACACACGGTCCCCATTGAGCCCACAAAATACCTTCAGAAAAGCGGCTAAAGCCCGTAACAGTGTCTAACTCACTGCTCAAAAAGGACAATCATGTAGAGGACCAACTCCTCAGTTAGCTGGATAAGGTTGTCAAGCAGTCAGCAACATACACCTGAACCCCGGGGCCCAATAAACATAAAAACATCCAAGAAATGTTCAGTGTACACACAATCTGCCTTTTGCCTCAGTGCCCATTCCAATAAGATACTAAATGCCTCAAAAGCAACACAAGAAACAAAGCACCCCATAGAGAGGGCTCTGTCAAAGTAAAACTTACCTTCAATGTCAAAGCTTAACAGGTCAATGTCCAGCGGGTGGACAGGCAACAGGTGGAAAGCAAACTCAGTGTCACACTTTACAAGGAAGGCCCCTGGTCCAGAGCCCCTAACTATCTTAAATGCCTCATCAAAAGAGGTGTAGTGAATGGAGCAAAGGTGCTCAGGGATTCAATCATTAACAGAGGAGCTCTTGGAGTCGGAAACGAGATGAATAAGTTGAAATTCACCAGGTGCCTTCTTGCGCACCATACCCAAAGCTAACACACACAAGTAAGGAATCAGGGGGGAATCAAGGGGCCCCAAACCCTGCCAGCTGCTACTTCTTTTGCCACCTTCCTGCACATGAGCTCCTCCATACCCAGAACAGAGCACAAATGGCTAATTAACAGCAAAGCCAAAACTTCAAGCCTAACTGGGCTGGGACCCTTTTCCTGGAGCTGGGGATGGGGGGGGGGGCATGTTGATCTTCCTTTGGATGGATTGGCAATTCCGGTAGCCAGAACAGGACAATTCCTGGCAGGGGAGACACCTTGATCACGAAGGAGGTTTTCCCAGGGTGAGGCTCTTCCATTGCACTGCGGGTGTGCTGACCCCTGCGATTTCCCCAAATGCGGGAAACTCGACTGCATAATTTGTGGTTGATCTTCCTTTGGATGGATTGGCAATTCCGGGAGCCAGAACAGAACAATTCCTGGCAGGGGAGACACCTTGATCACGAAGGAGGTTTTCCCAGGGTGAGGCTCATCCATTGCACTGCGGGTGTGCTGACCCCTGCGATTTCCCCAAATGCGGGAAACTCGACTGCATAATTCTCGACTGCATAAAACTCGACTGCATAAGCCTTTGACCCTGTTACAGGACGAGCTGGAATGCTTGGCGCTGCTGAAGCTCCATGCATGGTGGAACTGACTAGGGATGTGCGAAACGTTTCGGATACAAAACGTTTTGTACCCAAAAGAGCCTGTTTCGGGTGTTTTGTAGACAAGACAAAACACCCATTTTCCAGATTCAAAAGTTTTGTATACAAAACAAAATGTCCCTGTTTCGGCTGCAAAACATTTTGTTGTTTCGGACCCCTAGAACTGACAGAGCGACCTGGTACAGTGACTCCCGTTTTGGAATTTCCAGCACACCAGGTGGGGTTGAACCCTCTGCTGGCCAGCACCTGAAGCACTAGAGGATCCTGGTGCCATAGACAGCAGACGACCACTATCCGCACTATTGATATCTACTGGACAGGAAGGAGACATGATGAGCAACCATAACTCATTCAGTGGGGAATCCCATGAGAGGGCAGGTTCTAAAGTGGCCCTCATCCTGAAATTTTCATCATACCTGGCCCAAGAGGTGCATGCAAAATCCATGACGGCCCGATGGATGATGTCCATGTATTTTATCAAAGCAGAACCCTTAGCCAGCTGTGCCCTCAGAGCTACCCCCATATATATGCTAAATCCCAAGAGCCAATTATTCCAGGTTTGTTCCACTGGCTTATGCTTGGGAACTTCCTGCTCCTTATTAGAACCCCCTTCCTTCTGTTTAGTTTCAAGCTCCCTGAATGATAAATTAAATATGTCCACATACTCCCCCTTCAGGAGAGTGGCTGGTAACAGATGATGCCCCAGCAGGAGACCCAAAGCCCCATATGGTGAATGCTGAGGGACAGGACTGCCCCCATGGGGTATCCGCCCTCAGCCCCCGCCTGTGCAGGAGAGGTAGTTTGTGCCATCACCCCCCCTCCAAACCTGTTCAGCTGCCCCTTGAGTTGCCGGAGGACCCCTGGGAGTGCCTGGGAAGGCACCAGCAGCCCAGGTCTGTGGAGATGAGGCCCAGAATGGATTATAGCCCCAGCCACCAAAAGGTGGCATTGACCACAGATACATGGGCTCCCATCCTTCAGAGGTTCTGTGTCTGCCTCACATGTTGGGGCCGGTGCTACTGGCTCCACTGGAAAAGGGTCTGGAAGTACTGGTGTTGCAGGTTTGAGGACTCACTCGGTATGGGTGACGCAGGTGGCTGCTGATCTCAATCCACAGGCAGAGCTGGAACAGGTGCAGGCTCCTCTCTGTCCACTTCCAAGGAGGCCAACCTATCAGATAGTGATTTTAATAACTCCACTATTGCAGCACCCCTCATTCGCTTCCACCCCTTCGGGGGCTTCCTGAAGGGTCTGCACCTTTCTGTGGATTAAAGCGTGTTCTGAGAATTAAAGTGTGTATATGCACCATATCCCCCTCATCCTTGAATGAAGATGACTGAGGAGTTGGCCTCCTGGGGTTCTTAATGGGGCAACCTCCCTTCTTCCTCAAGGCTTTTTTAGGAGGCATGTTACATCCTAAATGCCACCCCCAAAAGTCAATGAACATGGCCAAATGCCCAAAGCGTGGCACCCAAACACTGGCAGATAGGCAAAATACACTGGAATTAACTTTACCAAAACAAACCCCAAATGGTCCAGTAGACCCTGCAAAGGAAACAGGTCCTCCAAACTGCCCCCCCAAGAGCAACAATGATGGATAGGGGATGGAGCAAAACTCAAACAGAGGGTTGTGCAGCCTGAGAAAACAAAGGGAGATGACAAACGGAGAGCACTAGGAGCCAGAGCAGCCATTGGCGATGGACTCCATGCGGCATAGGCCGCACCCACCCGGCCACTCCTGACACACAGCACCGGCGCACCAGCCCCAAACCCATCAGGGGTAAGAACCTTGCAGGACTGGCCCACCACAGGTAGGGCCATGGAAGTTCCACTGCCACAGGCCTTTCTCTCCAGCAGCCCCCACCAGGCCAAACACACTCCCACCCTCCCACTGGACCAGGCCACAGCCCAAGGCAAATCATCGCGGTGCAAGCCACCAATGTCCTAGCTGCACCCGGCTTGAAAAATGCTCCCCCGCGCTGCTCCCCCTCAGCCCACCTGGAAGGAGATGCCCTAGTGAGCTGCTTCCTTGAAGCCAGCACAAAATACACTGTGGAGTGCGACGAACAATGCGAGCAGTGCGCACACCCCACCACCTCATGCAGCCCTGTTCAGTTAGGGCATTCCCTGCAGCTGCCTTCTGAGGGGGTGGGACAAAGACCCATCCCCCAGCATGAGGCTGCAGGATGGGGCATTCCTAATGACCAATGAACAAAGAAGACAGTCCAGTAATACATTCTGGAATCAGGATATCATCAAAAGTCATTGAGGCACTTCAGAAAATTGGTGTGAAGTGCCGGAAGCAGTTCTGTGGGGAGAATGAACTTAGCCCTCTCTCCCCGCAGATGATCAAGAGACAGCCCTGGGCAGCCGAATTGGCCACGCACACGACTGCCGGCATTACAGAGCTGGCAGGGGCTATGGGAATCAGGGGCCATGCAGCCCCCAGAAGTTCCAGGATGCCCCGCGCAAGTGCACAGGGCATCCTGAAGAGACTCCCGAGCCTGAGAGGCTGCTTGCAGCCTCCTGGTGGGGTTCTACTCATGTGTCACCACGCACTGCGGCGACACACAAGCAAAAAGCACTTGCTCTGTTAACCTCTTCTAAGGGGAGGGGTAATTAGGTGGGCTAGCTGCCTTGGGAGCACCGGGCTCAACTACGAGCCCGGTGTTTCCCATGATTCCTGGGAAGCAGGCTAAGCTCCCTTAGCCTACTTTTCAGTGATCATGAGAACAGCTTTATTGTGTTTCACTGGGAAACAGAAGAAGTTGTTCTAGTAAGAACTAATCAGCCTACTTTCCTTTCACTGTCTCTACATCTGGACTAAATTGTGTCCGCCATCATAGATCAGGGTGGATTTCATAATTACAACCTGTACCATTGAGGTGTTCCTGTATGTCACTCACTACAGCTGAAATTTGGTTCAAATTGTTTAGGCAGTCCTCACGTTAGTGCACTTGTGCCTCAAAAGTTTATGCCTCCACCATCTTGGATTGGAGTGGGTGACATCATCACCATTGGGGCATTCCTATGTGTCCATTCAGCTGTAGCAAATTTGGTTCAAATCGGTTAAGTGGTTCACAAGTTAGCCCACTTGCACCTCAAAGTTTACACGTCCACCATCTTGAATTGGCGCAGATGACATTATCACAAGCTATGTCATTGAGGTGTCTGTGTGTGTTACTCACTGCAACTGTATCCAATGGTACAGTTAAAATAGGTTAGGCAGTCCACAAATTAGCCCGCTTGCACCTCAGATGTTCACGCAGCCACCATCTTGAATTGGAGTGGATGGCATCGTCACACACCACGCCATTAGGGCATCCTAACAGCTGTAGCAAATTTGGTTCAAATCGGTTAAGCTGTTCACAAGTTAGCCCATTTGCGCCTCAAAAGTTTACGTGTCCACCATCTTGAGTAGGTGTGGATGACATCATCTCAAACTATGTCCCTGTGTGTCACTCACTGCAACTGTACCCAATTTGGTTCAAATAGGTCAGGCAGTCCACAAATTAGCCCACTTGTGCCTCAGTAGTTCACGTGGCTGCCATCTTTAACTGGAGTGGATGACATTACCACACACTACACCATTTGGGCATCCCTATGTTTCTCTACAGCTGTAGAAAATTTGGTTCAAATCAGATAGGTGGCTCACGTTAGCCCAGTTGCGCCTCAAAAGTTTAAGCATCCATTGAGGTGTCCCTATGTATCCCTAAAACTGTACCCAATTTGGTTCATATTGGTCCAGGTGTTGCGAAGTTGGTAAGGGGGGCAGGACACATGGATGGACACACACACAGAATGCCGGGTGATCTCATAATGCTACTGGAAAGTAGGCTAAAAATCTTCTCATCCTGGAAACATGCAACGTGAACTCTGTTGTTGTATGCCTTAAATCTGCACTGACAATTTAGCTTACATTAGCTCCCTAATTTTACAGGTTGAGCTGTCTCTAAAGTGATCCATGAAAACATGTTTAAAGCATAAATCGTAAATGCTGTGCATCTGTATTCTAATCTGGAGCCGTCTTTGATACAGCAGCTGGCAACTGGCTATACTTCACACTACTTGCCAAGTAATTCAGTCGTTGGTGCATTGAGAGGGGTGGAATTATTGCTGCACTCACAAGAGAGTGCATGTTGTTTCTTGACTTCAAACTGATTGGTTTACTTGGCCAAGCCTATGTTTATTTTATTCCTATCTTTTATTATATTTATTTGACAGCCTCTTGCCCAGCAAGAGGAAGAGACAGTGAACATCTATCACTTCGTAGGCTCAGTTCCTACCAACTGATGAAAAAATATATATTGTGGAGTGGCATAAATACTCTAGAATCTCATACAGAACCTGTGAACATCAAATCATGACCTTAACTCAAAGATACTACTATATGCCTGGCAGTAAATTATACATAGTAGCACTTACAGATTTTTTCCTTGTGATTTTCTCATATTACAGCTCCGGTTGAGAGATTGAAGCCCACAAAGTCCTTTGAAGACTCAGCACTGATACAAGTATTATAGGATATAGGAAGATCTGCAGAATCTGGTCCAGGTAGTCTCAGTGATTGCAATCCATGAAAATAGTTAATGTTCTTTATTTAAGTTAAGGGAATCATTTATTCTTGACTCCATAACCTGATTTAGACATTATAAAATCTCACTGTAGCAGCTGTGTACAGCAGTGTGAAGGGGAAGGAAGTCCCGCCCCTGCTATGTCAGTCACCCTCACAACCCACCACTCGTGCTTACAGCGGGGCTTGTCTGAAGAGGTAAGAGCCCCACCCATCATGGTGGGCATTTCTGTGATTGCAAGGCTGGATTGATCCAGCCTCACAATCACAGAAGTGCCCAGCATCACACTTTGGGCCCTTCCTGCTTTAGACAAGCAATCATGGAAGCGCCCACCATCACAGGTAGCACTCTTCCCTCTTCAGACAATCCCTGCTGTAAGCGTGAGCGACAGGGTGCGAGGGTGATTGACCCAGCAAGGGTGGGACTTCCTGCTCCTTCGTGCCACTGTAAATGGCTTCAGCGGTGCAATTTTATAATGTCTGAAACAAGCTCATGATTCCCACTGTGCCATGAATAGTTGGGTGAGAGGGAAGAACTACAAGTTAGACTTAGCCCAAACGGCTGGTGCCTGAGACAATGTGGCCACCTCTGCCCCTGCAGAGCACTCTGCACTCCAGGGTTTCCCTACCCTCACTCCAGCCTCTTCAGTCACTTCTGTTGAGCAGTTAGTGTGCTGCAAGCCAATTTTCCACCCCCTGCCCCGCCTTTCTTTCACCTGGTGGCAGCACAGGCCACTGCTCTTCTTCTTCCTCCCGTTTCAAAAGTAGCCCACACTTCCTTCTGCTCTGTTCCCCACTCCCTCCCTCACCTTACAGGGATTGCGACAAGTAAGTGGATACCAAAGTGGCGCCAAAGAAGGGCACCATTTTAGTATTGGAGTACTACCATTGCCAATGCCACCAGGTAGGAGAGTAAGGTAGGGTAAGGGTAGCTGTTTGCCCCCTTGATAATGGAGCGGTCAGTGAGGCCCACAGCCAGTGACGACAGGCCAGCGGAGGTGGCTAATCTCCCACCTTTACTCATTCACCACTTGTGATAGCCACCTTACTGTGCCTTATTAGTGGGCTGGTCCTCTTTAATTTTTCACAATGCTGCAATGCATCAGTGAAATTTGTTTCTGCTACACAGCTAAGAAAAGCACTCCATCTCCAAGGCCAGGTAGCAGTTATACTACTAAAACTGGTTTTTGCTTTGCCTTGCCTAAAACACTTGAATCCCCCTTGATCAAGAATCTGTCTGGTTGCAGTGAAAACTTACAGTATTCTCTTTAGTTCTCCAGAGGTAATAAAGCGGTGTACAGCATATTCATTCAATAAGGTTTAGCCATGCTAGTGTGGTTTCTTTAGTCATTTATTAGGCAGCATCTATTTTAAACATATTGAGCAATCAGTTTAAACTTGTTATTCTCATTGGGGGTTTGAAAATTTAATAAGCAATTACCAGGGTTCATTCCTTTATGTTCTTAATTTTTTACTGAGATGTTGTTCAATCGAAGGCCTAAAGCAATCATGCCCTCCAGAATGCTTAATTGAATGAGCCCATAACTCAGACCCACTCCTGACTGTATTTTTCCACTCTTGATTTATTGGATTGAATGATACAATATCCCCACAGAGAGAGCAGAGGGAAAATGCAAATCAAAGGTGTCAGCTATAAATATGCAGCAGTGTTGTACTCATCAACTCAGTGGAATCTAGGCCATCTGACCCCTTTCCCCCTCCACTTTTGATTAGTATATTGCTCTGCTTTTTTATTGTATATTGGAATGAGGAGCTGCCCCCTTCACGATCTATAAATTTACAGATTCTGATATTCTATGCATTGCACATAGCTTCCTATGTCACTCATATAAATTAGGAAAGAATGTCTGGAGAATCCAAGAATGGGTAACTGAATTATTTTGATTTCCTTTTCAATTTCCTTCTCTTGACTCTTTTACAAACTGGTGTCTGTCTCCAACATTTTTGTAATCTAGTTTCTGGAGGGAGAAAGCAATCTGTTATTAAATTTGTTGCCATTTTTATTTTTTTTCAGCCATTAAGCTAGAGAAATGATCTTATATAGAGATTAATTTTGCATTAAAGAGCTGAGCCCAGGGTGCTTCATAGCCACACTAATGCTATTACATATTAGGATCCTATTTGCACAGTATTTTAACACAGATTTAATTTCTTTTCTCTCAATGGAACTGCACATGCTTTTCACCTCATATGATAAAAATCAACTATCAAAAACATTGTTAGATGGGATCAAAAGCAGTAATAACTATGATACAATAAGTGCATACTTAACTCTCTCCTATTTAAAGCAATGGTACTAAAAGTGGGAGAAATTGGCTTATTTGGAAGAGAGTCTCTTAATGTAGAGATTCCTGTTTTCTAGACACATTTGTCTTAGAGATAACTATATATCATATAAATGCATGAAGTGAAATGCCCTGATCTTCCAAATACTGTATAGATAATAATTATGAATATTCAAGAAATCATAAAAGGTTCTTTGGTACTCTAAAGCAGATAAACCAATATTCCCATGGCTGGAAGACTGGGGAAATGTTTCTAAGAATTAGTCAGCAACAGGTTTTTATCTCCTCTGTGTAGCCCATAAAAATGTTTAATATTTCTTGATACCAGCAGTATACTGTTAGGAATCTATGTGATCGGCTACTGAGGACTTTTCCAGCCTTGACCATTCTTCTTTCTATTCAGTGTCTTTTAAAAATAGTTATATTTACTGATTAGATACTGGCAATAGTGCTGAGCTCCACATGTGCCAAGATTTTCCAAATCTGTTTGATGAAAAGTGAAAATTCACTGTTGAATGCTTGGACATAGTTATTTCACAGAGGAAAACAAGAAGCATTTTTGTTCACAAAGTCCCATAAATATTTTGGATTATGGCATGACTCCAGTCCAGAGCTCAGTATCCAAAACCTATTCTATTCAGATGAAACCAAACACCTTGTCTTATTATCAGTGGATGACATCCTGACTAATGCTGTGGAGGCAATGTGTGCAAAGCACTTCTGCAGCATTTAGTAATTTAGAGTCTTGCTGCATGGGCGCTTGGGCATGGTGGGTGATTTTTGTTGATCTACACTGGATATCCCTTGGAAACACTCTTTAGCAAACATAAATTTGTCTCTGAGGGCCATATAGCCCCCAGGGACATTCTTCGGTGTTAAAGAGCACTTCTGGGGGAAGGAGAGATTGTCGGAAATAATGCAAGCACCTAGAAAGCAGGACTCTAGGTTACTAAATGCTGTGACTTGCATGGTATTATCAGGATGTTGTGTGATATTATCACAGCATCTCCATGGTATTATCAGGATGTTGGCCACTGACAACAGGAGATCAATGAGTGGAGCTGCATAATTGGATTGCAGCCTTTGGCACCAGCCAAGTAATCTTGGTGGTAGATTTGGATATGGTGACTAAAAGGCATACATGGAGTACTTCTACTCCAAGAGCTTTTACAGTTTCTTGGAGCATGAAGGCACCTCCACATGTGCAAAGGCGTGTGCATGTAACCCTTCAGCCTTCAGTGAAAGAAGTGGAGAAGCCCACGTATGCAAAGTATTTCCAGTTGACATATTGCAGCACAAATGAGGCTCTTTTGGGGTGCTTATACTTTATGAGGTCCATGGTAACATAGCTGAACAAATCTAATTTCATAGAACTGGGTGAGCATTTCTCAGATACGGTGTATATTCAAGGAAAGCATGCTGCTGAAAAAGATATTGATGGCCCAATGATGCCCTTCCAAGGCTATAATATTTCACCTTTTTTAGATTATATGCAGTGAGAGCTGTGAGCTTAATCCTGAACCCTTAAAAAGCAGCAGTCATTTTATCATAGATGCTTATTTCATGAAGATAGTTCCTTACAGGTTGCTTCACTGACTACTCCTGTGGAATATGATATTATGGTGAAGGTAGATGAAAGCCAGAATAAGCAGCAAACAAAAAATCTCTACCTTACTGTTATATAGAATATGCATATTTTTATAAGGCATTTGGTATTCTAAAACATTTGATTGAAAAGCAATGAGACAACCTGAATTTTAAAGTTGATATCATCAATAATGCATAGCTTAAATGAATGTAAAGTGATTTATTGACAGATCTACAAGTAATTCTTAACTTACAATAATCAATAAAAAGAAGACAGCATAGCAACCATGTATGGAAAGCATTATTTTTTTAACCAATAAAACTTTAGGGGGGGGATTAAAATATAAAAGATATAAAAAGATGTACAGTCATTACTGATAAAGCTTCTAGATAATGCAAAACTCGAGGATGTTATAAATAATTATGAGAACAGAGGATATAAAGTAGATAACCTGATCAGCTGGATCTATGCACATAGGAAAGCACAGATAAACATCTTTCCTCCTCCACCACCTTTGTTTCCTGGCATATTGATCCTTTCTATTTGGCCCTGTGCAGCATCATTTGAGATCTTTGCATATTCTAATTTTCATTATTTTTATCTTGGGGGTTTTTTTGGCCTCCTGTTCAATCCTGTCAAATTCCCAAAGCTGGGAACAGTTAGGACAGGTTTCAGTGATGCAAATGAAGTTGTTTAATCAGAGATACAATGTGGAATTAGGAGCTGTAATAAAACATTTTAATACCACCTGTTAAATACCACCTGCACCTGTTTGAGATGGTTTTTTTACCAGACTCAGCCATGATAGATAGATAGATAGATAGATAGATAGATAGATAGATAGATAGATAGATAGATAATAAACCCCTTAAGGTCAGGTGCAGTTCTGAAGGCCACATCTTGAAGCCAGTTCCTATTGGCAAGGGAGTTAAACAGGGATGCATACTTTCCCCACTTCTCTTCAACTTCTACATCAATGATATGGTGAGCCATTTAGACAGGCCAGACTTCCATCCCACAAACTGGCTCAAAGATGCATTTCCACCCTGCCCTATGCTGACAATGCTGCAATCCTTACAAGGACCCCTGTTGGGTGAAGGAGGGCCTTGGCGGCTCTAGCTCAGTTCTGCAAGGATGAACAGCTCGAAATTAACTACCAAAAAATTAAAATCATGACCTTTGTTAAGAGACTCAAGACTCATTCCTGGAGTATAGACAGCCACAAGATTGAGCAGATCATCTCTTTTAGGTACCTGGGGGTGGTTCTGCATGCCTCTGGCTCCAGAAGGACCCACAATGAACATGTGACCTTCACCGTGCAAAGGAGCTCTTCTGCTATCCTGAAATTTCTCCGGGCCAAAGGAGGCCACTACATCCTGCGGCACTCAAATTATTTGAAGCCAAGTCGCTGGCACAGCTACTCTACAGCACACAATTGGGTCCCCCGAATAGCTTTGTACCCTTGGAACTGGTACAATCCAAATTTTTAAAAGCTGTCTTACAAGTCCGACATTGCATTCAGAATGCCACTCTGTGACTAGAGACAGGAATGATGAAGGTGGAGCGATAGTCTGGCTGGCAACTAGGGTTGTGTATGAACCGGTCTGCAGGCCGTGTAAAAGGCCTACAAACCAGTTCACATGTGGCCCAGTCCGACGGTTCAACACCAGGGGGTGTTGCTTTAAGGGCGGGGGGTTGTACTTACCCCTCCTGCTGCTTTTCCCCCTCCAGCGCTCCAGTTTTAGCCAAATCTTCGAGGTGGCAGCATTCTTCCCTGCCGCCCCTGCCCCCTTGTTGGCTGGTAAAAGTGGGCGTGCATGCACCTGCCACCAATATGCATGCACCCGCCACTGACGTGCACGTGAACCACGCACGTCACTGCAGCCGCACATGTGCCCACCACTGCTGCGCATGCCTCACACATCACTGTGATGTGTGCGGCACGCATGTCAGTGGCGGGTGCATGCACGGCTGCAGTTATATGTGTGGCACGCATGCGCCCGCTTCTACCAACCAACAAGGGGGCAGGGGCAGCAGGGAGGAATGCTGCCGCCCTGAAGATTTGGCTAAAACTGGAGTGCCGGATGGGGAAAAGTAGAGGGAGGGGTAAGTACAGCCCCCCTCCGCCCTTAAAACGACACCTCCCCGGCATTGGACCGCGCCTCCACGGTCTGTGCACATCACTACTGGCAGCTCTTTCCTACAGGATGAAACTAGCCCTCCTTCATCATGGATTGCCCCCCCCCCCGCCCTGATTCTACAGGACTCCTTCCTATCCTCTTGGAAAAAAGCTATGCCAACCAAACTGTCTAGCCTGGGATTCTGCCTTCCCTTTTTACTAGCTATGGGATATAACCAGACCAAATCTGTGCTTAAACAAAGGATAACGGACATAGAATGCCAAACAGACCTAGCCAGGGTCTCAAACATCCCCACATCGGAAAGTCTGAGATACCTCCCCTCTCCCACTGCATATCTGTCACTGCTGGAAATCCCAGCCCATAGGAGGAGCTTCACTATGGTGCATTGCCATGCCCTCCCATCAACTGTTCTAGAGGCAGGTTCAGGAAGATTCCACCTGTAGAGAGAATATATCCTTGTGATACAAGGCAGGTTAAAACTATAGTGCATGTTCTCCTCTTCTGCTCCTTTTACAAAGATAAACGCGCTAACCTCATCCTGCCAGTACTCCTTAAGTACCCTGGTCACTCAAGTAAATTCTATACCTTGCTGCTCCTCTAGGATGAAGACCCCACCATCAGATACAATACTGCAGAGTTCTGTGCCACAGCATGTAGAATCTGCAGGGCTATGACAGCTCCCGCCTAGAGGGACCGTGGGCTGAGCCTACAAAATCCAGTCTTAGCCTCAGCTCTCACACAAGCTATTTTTATTTGCATACTTTAATTTTGCTTATGTACTTTTAAACACTCTTAATTATTTTTAAGTAGAGCCCTTCTGCTTAAACGTAGAGCCCTTCTGGTTAAAACCATCACTTTGAATTTGGCCCAGAAATGGACTGGGAGCCAGTGCAGTGCAGGAAACGGTCAGTGTGCCTGTGCCTCAGCCAGCTAAGTGGCATCAACTGTGGCAATGGGGCTGCAGCTTCTGGACTAATTCCTGCATTAAAGGCATAAGCTGCCTTGCTTATCACCCCTCCTGCCCCAGCGATCACCAGCTGCCACTGGAAAAGAGTTGGCCAGCTAGCATTCAGAATCACATACCCTAAATTCATAACAGTGGGCCCTGGATAACCTCCAGATTCAGGTAGTCACAACTAAGTCCCATTGGAATGAATGGGACTTAAATTAGTCTGTACTAACTTAATCCAGATGTTGTCCAATTTGTTTTAGTTTACAGTGCACACTACCTCCACCCAATATGATCCCTGGGCTCTCTTTTGGGTTATTAATATTATTACATTGTTTACATCCTTTCTCGTTCTTGGACACTATTACCTTGTTTAAATGTTCAAAAGCTCACAGTGTGAACTTTTGTCCTTAAATAGAATGGGTTCTGGGATTGCAAAATAGGTGGGTATCTGCAATTTAAAAAGAAGAAAGAAATACAAAGCTGAATAGAAAGTTTATAAATAAAGAGAGATGATCAGGTGAAAATCTGACTAGGATAAACGGAGTCGCCAAAACCCGTTCCAGATAATCATTGCTACATTAGGAGAGTGGAGGTTGGGGGTGGAGCAGAAGGCACAGGTGGAGGGGGAACTTATTTGAACCAAGCTGGAAGCAAGTAAAATTGAAACAGAACTTGTTACAAACTTGACTACATTTAATGAAAATATGCGTCATTAGATGAAGGGCAAGATTGCTTGGTTTTTTGTGTGTATAATGGAGCATTACCCAGATCCCCCGGTTTTCAGTATTTCTGTTAAGCTCCAGCAGCTCCAGGCAGTTTTGGAGGGAAACCATGATCTTTCGATTATCAATTATCGGCTTTCGAGCCGGATATGGGGTTGTGAGACAGCCTTGGTTGGCCTGATGGAGTGTGACTCTGTTGGTTCTTTTGGATCTCTCAGCTGCGTTCGATATCATTGACCATGGTATCCTTCTGGATTGCCTGGGGGATAGGAGGCACTACTTTACAATGGTTCTGCTCTTATATCTCAGGCAGATTCCAGATGGTGGAGCTTGGTGATGGGTGCTCTTCAAAACAGGACCTATTATATGGAGTTCCACAGGGATCCATTCTGTCACCAATGCTTTTTAACATCTACATGAAACCGCTGGGTGAGGTCATCATGAGATTTGGTGTAGGGTGTTATCAGTGTGCTGATGACATCCAGATCTATTCCTCCTCATCCTCATCCTCAGGAAATGACATTTATTCCCTAAATGCCTGTCTATGGGCAGTAATGGGCTGGGTGAGGGATAAACAATTGAAACTGAATCCAAGCAAGATGGAGGTGCTCAGTGTGGGTGATCAGAATTTGAGGGATGAGTTAGATCTTCCTGTACTGGATGGAGTTACATGCCACGAGAAGAAACAGGTGCACAGCTTGGGAGTACTCTTGGATCCTGGTTTCACCCTGGTATCTCAGTGGGAGGCTATGGCCAGGAGCACTCTCCATCAACTTCTGCTGATTCAACAGCTGTGTCCATTCCTTGAAGAGAACGATCTCAACACAGCTGGTAACCTCCAGGCTTGACTACTGCAATGTGTTCTACATGGGGCTGCCTTTGTACATAGTTCAGAAACTGCAGTTAGTTCAAGATGTGGCAGCCAGACTGGTCTCTGGGGTAACCTAGAGAGACCATATTATGCCTGTTCTCAAACAGGTGCACTGGCTGCCAATATGTCTCTGGGCAAAATATAAAGTGCTGGTTATTACTTTCAAAGCCCTGAATGGCATAGGTCTGGGTTACCTTAGAGAGCGCCATCTTCTGTGTGATCCCCTTCTCAAGTTGACATCCAAAGAAGTCCATCTCCAGTTACCACTGGCACGTCTGGTGGCAACTTGGAACCAGGCCTTCTCTGTAGCTGTTCCTGGTCTCTGGAATGCACTCTCGGCAGATATCCATCGTTTGGACCCGTTGTTAGCCTTCAAGAGAGCCCTAAAAACTTACTTGTGTGGCCTAGCCTTCCAAGGTTTTTAAGTTGTTCTTTCCTATTTTTAATTGGTTTTAAAGGGCTCTGAACTGTTTCAAATTTGTTTTTTATACTATTTTAAGCTGTTTGTTTTAAATGGTGTTTGTTTTTGTCTTTTACTTGTGCAGCACCCAGAGCCTTTGGATGGGGCACTATAGAAATGTAATAAACAAACAAACAAACAAACAAACAAACAAATAAATTTGTCCCTTACTCAGGCCGCATCTTCAGACCATCTCTATTAATCAATTAATCAATCAATCAATCAATCAACTGTATTTGTTAGCCACCCCATAACAAATTGTTCTCAGGGTGGCTCACAACACAACATTATCACGTATTTGGAACTATAGCAGGTCCCAATAGCACAACAATAAAAATAAAAATCAACCAGGCAAATAGAGATGAATGAAGATGCTGGGGAATGCACAGGAACAAAAAATAAAAAACCCACGAGAAGACAAGGGGAGAGACATGAAGGAGAGGCTGGGGAAAGGAAAGGAGCAAATAAAAAGCATGCTGGTTTCCACAGCACATGGATCCCCCCCCCCCTTTTTATTCCTTTAGGGAGGCAATGATGCAACTGCCCCCAAGCAATCACAAGGCAAACTAGCTTGAATTCTAGTTAGTCTGCCCAATCGTAAGTTACAGCATTGGGGAGGAGGAGTTAAACAAGTACGCTCTCTTCTGGGATTCAGAGGACATGGACTGTCTCCTTCTGCTGTAAGTTTCCCCTTCCATCGTGCTAAAGCCTTTTTTTCTCCTTGCCAGGAATAGTGGTGTGTGCGTGCGTGCGTGCGCGTGCGCACACACACACACACACAAGCCCACACACACTCCTCCTGCAAATGGGCTCCACCGGCTCTTACTGGACAACTCATCCCTGTATTAGGATATGAATACATGAAGCTCAAGCCAGTTGGTCCATCTAGTCCATAACAACTGCTGCAACTAAAAGCAGATTTCCAGAGTTTGAGGAAGACTAGCTCTGTTGGAATAAAGATGCCAGGAAATTAAACTGATGACACTTTCGATGTGTGATTAGATTCCTCTACCCATGTACAAATCATCATCCAAATGGAAAACCACTCATTCTCTACCATGGATTTAAACACTAGATGTAATGTAGGATTTAAAATGTGGGGTAGTCACTATCATGTGATTAGATGATTGTCTGGATTGCAGTGTGGTGTTTCCCTCCTTTAACCATAGAGTTTGAATTGTAAACAGGACAGATCCCAGGACTGGATCATCCAATTATGTAGGTGAGACTTACTTTTGGTACATTTTTTCTTTTTCTTGCCTGAGTTGCACAGTTGAGAGTTCTTTTAATGTCTGCCACACTAACTGACACAAGTGGAATGAGTGCTGTTTACAAGACAAGTGTGCTCTTTACAAGTTTAATGCACTTTCTGGTATAAAATAAATGTGGAAAACTGTGTGTGTGTGCCTGCGAGCCCGGTGGTACTTGAGCGGGTAACCCACTCGTAGCCCATCTCTTAAACCGGGTTTGCGGAGCAAGCGCTCCGCAAACCCAGTTTTTGGGATTGTGAGTAGCTGTAGCGTGGCTCCACACCATGGCTACTCATGAGTAGACCCCCAGAGGGAGGCTGAAAAGCAGTCTCCTGGCTCAGGGGTCTCCCCAGTATGCCCTGTGCACTTGAGCAGGGCATTCTGGAGCTTCTAGGGGCCGTGCAGCCCCCAAACGCCTCAGCCCCACTGGCTCCATCACAGAGCTGGCTGTCGTGTGGGTGGCTGATCAGGCCGCCCAGGGGTCCCACCCTGCTCGTCTGTGGGGAGAGCAGGCTTAGCCCGCTCTCCCCGCTTAGCTTTCCAAACCAGGTCTCACTGATTGTGAGACCCAGCTCTGTGTCTTTTCATTCTACAGCAGAAATCTGGGTTAGTGGGAAACTGTAAGGCTCCTTTCCTATAAAAGGGGCTTCCCCAGTTTGGAGTTCACTATATTGCTCATCGAGCCTTTTCTCATGATCAGGCTCAAAAGGGGTGAGGAGAGGAAGGCTTGAAATGCTTACCTCCCCTAGGGATGTGCACAAAACCAGTTTGCCTGGATTGGTTTGAATTCGAACCAGGTTCGAACTAGGAGGGGGAGGTTTGGTTTTGGTTTTGCTCAAATCTCCCCCTGGTTCGGTTCGAATTCAAACTGTTTTGAACTGGTTCAAACCATTCAAACTGTTTGAACCATTCAAACTGTATTGAACCAGTTCAAACTGATTCAAACTGGTTTGAACCTCCAAAGGTGGGTGGGATGGTAGCTGGCACCCATGGGTACCTACCACCCAAACTCTAAAGCAATCGGACACTCGTATGGTTTTTTATGAATATTTGAAATATTTTTAATTATTTTTCTCACAGGGTATAATGGGACATGAACCAGCCCATTATCCCCTATTGTGGAGCACCTAGGGACACAAAAGTGGGATGGATGGTAGGCACCGAGGGCTTGGGAATCGGACCCAAGGCAATCGGACACTCCTCCGATTATTGGTGAATTTTAAAGGTATTTTTGAGTTCCTCATAGGGAATAATGAGGGTTGCAGCAAATGTATAGCTTCACGCCAGAGGGAAAGAGGTGTCCTAGAGCAGAGTGTGGTGGGTGGTAGTTCCCAAGGTGGGCAAGGAAGTGACCAGAATTATTTGAAAGGAGTTGGGCAAAAGGCTGATTTTTAAGTGATTTTTGAAGTTTACACGTCTTTAAGGTTTTTCGCCATAAAGAAGCATGGAGGTGTCAGCAAATGTATAACTTCACGTCAAGGGCAAAGGGGTGGCCTAGAGCAGAGTGTGGTGGGTGGTAGTGCCCAAAGTGGGCAAGGAAACTATCAGAATTATTTGAAAATAATTGGGCAAAAGGCTTATTTTTAAGTGATTTTTGAAGTTTATGTGTCTTTAAGGTTCGCAAATGAGAGTGGATTCATGGTTTGTCATTGCAAATCTTATACGGATCTGAACTCAGAACACTTCAGAAACAACAAAACCCGCTATGCCATGGGTTAGCAACCCGTGGGGGTGGTTGGCACCCTTGCTCTGGGCCACCCCAGCACCCCTCAAGTGCCGTTATGGGGCTGCTGAAACCTCCATTCTTCCTTATGGAGAAAAACCTTAAAGCCACTTGTGGGGTGCTGGGATGGCCCAGAGTGAGTGGTGGTCTAGTGCACAAAGGGTGCCAACCCCCCATGGGACGCATGGGTGTCAAGGTCTTGACCGGACTTGGCTGCATGCTGTCGACATATAGTTTGACGAATGTTGTTTTTCAGCAGTGAGTAGCCGACTGACGACGTGATTTATAGTGCAAGCCGCAAGAGCTCCCAGCTGGCAGGGATTTAAGGCTTATCAGCCCTCTGCAAGAGGCGTTTGCTTTTCCTAATAGTCTCCAATTGATCCCTGCATCTCGTGACACGCCGCTGTTGGGGGGTCAGCGGGGGTTGGTTGCATAGCTCTTCTTCCGATTGGTCTTTCACGATTTCTGCTGCCTCAGGTTGTTGTGCCTGCTCAGAGTCATTATCCACAGCTGTTTCATGAACACTGACAGCCGGGCTCTGCCCCCAGACACTCCTGCATTGCCTGGAAAGTTGACAGCTTCCCCTTCCTCCTCGCTGTCGGAGATCGAGGGGGTGACACTGGGACACTGGGTTTTGTTGTTTCTGAGGTGTTCTGAGTGTTTGAATTCTAACCTGCAGCTCCAACCTGATGGCTGGTTTGGTTCGAATTCTAACCTTCAAACCACCCCGGTTCGAATTCAGACCGATTTGGATTCAAACATGGTTCGCACATCCCTCACCTCCCCCGCAGACCATCCTCTCTCCCTTGCTGAGTGAACAGATCACTCACCCAGATGATTGCTGGCTCCTGCCAGCAGCAGGAAGTTTCTAGTGCCAGGAGGTCCTGGGAACTTCCATAATGCACCACACAACTTCACAGTATATTCTGGGGATCCTCCTAATGCCATTTGAGAGCTAAGCGTGTGTAGGTGCTAAGCTGAGCTGTGCAGCACCAACGCACAATCCATTAGCCCAGACTCAGGGTGGACTTGCTTCCTAAACCCTGGCTAACAGCTTGGGTTGCCGCTGCACCGCTGCACGGCTGCCAGAAGCCACATGACACCCAGAGATTCACATGTGCTGGCAAAACCATGCTGGGCTTTCCTAGACCCGTTTTGCCTGCTCATATGAATAGCCCCATTTTCTTTCTTTCTTTCTTTCTTTCTTTCTTTCTTTCTTTCTTTCTTTCTAAAGCTGCCTGGGCCTCACTCACTGACTGAAATGGAACTCCTAGAAGCAATTCTCACGATCACTGGAAAGTGGGCTAAGGGAGCTTAGCCACTTTCCAGGGATTGTGGGAACCACTGGGCTTGCAGGCAAGCCCGGTACTCCCAAGGCAGCTAGCCCACCTAACTACCCCTACCCTAAGCTCTGTTAACCTCATCTTTTTGCTCGTGTGTTGCCATGGTGAGTGGCGACATACAAGTAGACCCCAGGCTCAGGGGTCTCTCCAGAATGCCCTGTGCACTCGTGTGGGGCATCCTGAAACTTCTGGGGGCCGCACAGCCCCTAATCCCCGATGCCCCTGCCGGCTCTATGACAGAGCTGGCACCCATGTGGGCAGTCGATCTGGCCACCCAGCTATGAGCGGCTGCTCAACTGCGGGGAGAACAGGCTAAGCCCGCTCTCCCTGCAGTTAGCCCCAAAGCTCTTCACTGGTCGTGAGAAGAGCTTCCCAGTCTAACAAAAGATAGAAATATCTATCCAGTTTTTGCAGGTAGGTTCCAGACCTTGCCCAGTCTACCAAAAGAAGAAGAAGAAGAAGAAGAAGAAGAAAAGGAGGGAGGACCCAAACCCCACAAAAATGCATTACTTTCCCAGAAAAATGTGGGGAAACTCTCCCATTGAAAAGCATAGATGATGATAGGATAGGAAAGGGCTAGAATCACAGTCAGAGATAACAGATTAATATTTGGAAGCATGCTTGCAAACTGGATGCCCTTTTACGAATATATATAGCTAAGATACACCCTGAGATCTCCAAACATGCCCATTTAATTTGTGTACTTCAAGGGCAAGTCAGCATGTCTCATAGAAGAAAAAGGAGCCAAAGCTCTCAGTTCTGCCTTGGAAAAGAATTGCATCTCAAGAGCTGATCACTGTGCATGACTCTTATCAATTTATGTATCATTTTATCTATGAAAAGGTGTTGTGCTTGAAGCAGGAAATATAACAAAGGAAGCCTGGGAACCATAGAGAGAGGGGAGTGATAGGCTTGCATCTGTGCAAGGAAGGTAAATGGGATTCTAAACACAAGATTGGAAGAATACACTCTACCCACACTGGTCTTTTCATCCGAATGTGTCTTCCAAGTGGGTATAAAAACCCCCCACAGACATACAAAATATGCATTTAAAAGTATCATCTGAACTGGCCCACTAGGGATGTTCACGGAACTGGTTTGCCCAGTTCGGTTTGCATCTGAACCAGATTTGAACTGGACCAAGTATATTTGGTTCCGGCACCCCCAAATGAGGGCCAGCTCAGTTCTAATTAGAATCAGTTTCGGGCCAGTTCAGGTGGGTTAGTGGGCATAATTGTTTTTAAGTTGGTACTCACCACAGCCACCAGGTTCGGTGGCCCCAGGTGGTGCTTCTGTGACTGCAGGGGTCTCCGGCGGCTTCTCCTCCCCCTGCTGGCCATCTCCTGGTCTCCAAAAGGCTGGTTTGGCCCTTTGAGAGTGCACAATGGCCATTTTTTGAGGCCACCACACATGCATGCCCCCCTCAGAGCCTTCTGACACGTGCACTTAATTAGTCAGGATGTTATCCATCATTTTTAACATTATTGGTATTAAACTGGATCTTTTCCGATAGCTTACCTAAAAAGATATATATAATTCAACATTTTCAATTTTTGTATGAGGTCTAGATATTTTGGCAAAATATATGCTTTGGCCAAGGACAGGTTAACAGGTTTGTTACACTAACTTAAGGAGAAATTCAGTTGGCTTGTGTTGCAGAGGATGTCAGAGTACACAGGCAGCAGGCCTTACTTATTTCAAAGCATCTGAATCCATGTCGTGTCCTCTCCCATTTGGAAGGCAAAACCTGACAATCAAAATCTTTCAAGCTATCACCTTGCTAATTTCCAAGGCTAATTTCCCAGGCCCTCCTGGGAATTAGTTCTGTTAAGCTTACAGAAACTACCCACTGATAATGGCTAAACAGGGGGGCAATTTGTTCATACCGATCGTATGAGCTAAAACAGCTTGTTGTTTTATTGAATTTTGTCTGTTTTTATTTAATGTGCATATTAGAGAAAGGTTGTATATAATTTATGGCTTGCTTGCTTTATGGCTATAAGGTTAGAACCGTTTCTAGTTAAAAGGGTAGGGTGGCCAACCAATAAGAAATCTCAATCTGGGCAGGAGAAACAGAAATGTATTATTTACTAAAATGGTTTTATAGTTCATTTGTTTGTGTTTTAAAATAATGTTTTTATACATTTTACAGGTTTTAGTTAAAATGAAGGTTTCACAACTATCTACTGGTAAATTCAAAAACTAATGCAATGTGATGGTTACAGGCAGTGCTTTCTCTAACAGGGATTCCCAGATGTTGTTCACTATGACTCCCAGCATCCCCAGGTGCAATGGCTTTTGGCTGGGGATTATGGGAGTTGTAGTTAGGGATGTGTGAATGGGTTCAAACCCAAACCAGGGTTGTTCAAGGATGTTCAGGGGTACACAAAACCTATCATGCCCAGTCCGGTTCAAGTCTGGTTTGGACTCCAACCAAAGCGGGCAAACCAGTTTTGTGCACACCCCTAGTTGTTGTGCACAACATCGGGGAATTTTAGAGGAGCACTGGTTACAGGGTTAGACAAGAAGTGAAGCAATCAAGGTTCAAATCTCAGTCTAGCCATAAAGTTCACTGTTCACATTATTTCCCTGAGCAGCAAGTGGGCTGACCTTCAAGGTGCTACAAATCTAAAATTTTCAGCACACACCTGTGTGCATTGGGTACAGAATGTCAAAAGGAAGGGAGGTAACTTATAGAATCTAAACTTGCCTTTGCTTCATGCAGTCTCAGTTTAAAAGGCACTTCCCAGGTCTGAATGCACAGCTTCTTAATCTAACTGCAAATCACTACAGAACAAAACATCACGTTATATTTTGGAAAATTTGATTTCACAGAATGTGAACAAAAATATCAAGGACCATATGGTGGCTTCAATGCTGTGTCTCAGAACCAATGCTATTTGTAAGTTTTTTTCCTTCCACATCATTTTATATCATTATGCACAGTATTAATTTGATCCTCATCTTTCACACCACTATAAAAACATTGTGAAATGTAAAAGAGAAGTAGGAGACAACACAAGCAATCTTGGAAGACTCGGTTCAGACTAAATGTTTTCTAGTCACTGTTTAGGGTTGGTGTATAGAACCTGTGAGGTTCTGTGGCTTGCAAAAGCTTCTCTTTCTTTTTGATGGAGGGTTGCCTGTGTATCTCCACTGAAGTTAATGAGATTGGCATGCATACGGATATGAATATGTGTAGACCTTGATTTTGGCAGCCAACCACAGTCAAAGCTTTGCTGAAGTCTGATACAGCCACATAGCTCTGTGTGAGCAGAAGCTGTGTACTCCTGAATGTCAGGAGGAGCAGGATTGTACATACCACAATACTGAAATGTTTGGGTCAGCTGCGGCTTGTGCAGAACATCACTGCTTATGTGTAACTCCACTGTTTCAAGGGTTTCTGCATGTGCAGTTTGGGACACTGGGTGGGGCCACTTGTTTTTAAAGGACTGTCAGATAACTGCTCTTACTCTTGAGAATGACCTTTCCCTGAGCTTAACTGGGTTATGCCAGGCCCAAGACACAGTGGGGTTATTCTCACGATCAGCAAAAATCAGGCTAGAATTGCCTAGCCCGATTTTGGCTGATCGTGTAAACCACCAGGCTCTCAGGTGAGCCAGGTGGCTTACAAGCGGCTAGCCCGCTTTTTTAGCCCTGCCCTTAGCCCGGGTTTGCGGAGTGAGTGCTCCGCAAACCCGGGCTTTCCCATCGTGAGTAGCCATGGCGTGGCTCTGCAGCTACTCATGAGGAGACCCCCAGAGGGGAGGCGAAAAGCCACCTCCCGGCTCTGGGGGTCTCCCCAGTATGCCCTGCATACTGGAGCTTCCAGGGGCTGCGCGGGCCCTGAGCTCCCCAGCCCCCGGCTCCATTATGGAGCCGACAATTGTGTGGGCGGCCGATCTGGCCGCCCAGGGCTCCCTCCCTGCTCGTGTGTGGGGAGAGTGGTAGCCCGCTCTCCCTGCTCACCCTGCTAAACCGGGTCTCACTGATCATGAGACCTGGCTCCATGATTGCTTTGTACCCAGCTTTTCGATAACATTAATGCCCCAAAGAGCTTACAACCATGAAATATAAATGCAATATAAACATGAATCATTACGGCCGTTAAAAAACAACAACAACCATAGACAATACACAATGCAGGCTTTAATTTATGCAGCACAAACTGAAGCACAATCAACCTAATTATACACGTCCAGAAACAGCATCCCACTAAACATGCATAACGTTTAATCAACTCATGCTTAAATAAGCGGTTTCTCAATGCCTTTCTAAATGCACAGACCAGTGGTGGGCAGTGTGAGTGGGTCTGGGTTGGTGGTGAATGAACCACAGCTGTTTCTCTCAATCTCTTCCTGCTCTAACCCAACTGCCCAACCGCCCCCCTCTCTCCCTCCATTTGCCCAGTTGGAAATAGGGAACTGAAATTCCCAACAGGGAGAATAACAAGTCCATGCAGCTCGGGTGGGGCAAGAAAAGAAAGAGAGAGAGAGAGAGAGAGAGCGCACTGGGATGAGGTGCGAAGAGAGACTGGGAGATGAAGCTGGGGCTCATTCCCCAACTCCCTTCCAGCCCCACTGGCACTAGCCAGCACTGGAACATATGAAGGGGATTTGACAGAAATATTTCCACGTTGGGACAAAAGAGCCTTGTGTCTTGCACCACTCCATCATATTCCTATTCGTGATGGGACAGAGATCTGGGCCTCTGGAGCCAATGAACAGGTTCATAGGGGAGGCATGCCAGTATTAAATATAACAAAGTGGCCCAGTACATCCACATACTATGGGGCTATTCATATGTGCAGGCAAAACCGGGCTAAGGAAGTCCAGCCCAGTTTCCCCACATATATAAACAACCAGGAGTCTCGCGGCTCGGCTCCCACTGATGGTGTGGCAGTAAACCCATTGTGAATCGTTGGGAGTTGCACAGTTCCTGCTTAGGTGGTGCAGCAGCAAACCTCCTGGCCAGTGCTGGAGGGATCTCTATAATGCACCACACTCTTGTGCAGTGAATTATAGGAGATCCATGGGCTGGGAAGGCACATCCCAGCACCTGACCCTCCACACTCTTGGCAGTAGCTGACAATTGTCTGGGCAGGCGATCCACCCACCCAGGAAGGCGCCCTCAATTGTCTCCCAGGGAGGCAAGCATTTTAAGGCTTCCTTCCCTGCAGAACTGAGCTCTGGTGGTGGGTGGTGGTGGCCATGTCTGTACTGAGGGTGGGGGGAGAGTACACATGTAGTACTTGCTTTTTTTTTAGTGCATTCCTAATTCCTGGTTTTTCTTCCTCTGAGAAAACTAGCATCTCATGAGCCAGCTTTGGTGGGTTTTCTTCTTTCACTCAGGAAGGAATTAATGAGTCATCTTCCATCTGTAAAGTATTTGTTAAAGACCATGAAGAGAAAGGAAATATTTCCACAGTGCTATCCTCTTGATTTTTCCCCACTAGATATTTTTTCCTCATCAAGTAAACAAAATGTAACTGAATTATGAAAATAAAATCTTAAAGTAATTGATTAAAAGTGCAATCTATCTTTTATATTTACATCATTCATTTTAGTCATTTGTTTTGTTCGGGGACACAAGGTCAGAAGACTTCTGACCTATTTATTGATTACTTGCCAATAATTCTCTTCCATTGTTTAACAGTTTTAGGATGAAACTGGAAATTACACACTCCCAAGCAGTTTCACTGAAGTCAGTGGAACTATTCCAGATTAATTGGTTCATGGTCAATAGAACTATTCCAGATTAATTGGTTTGTGGACTGAAGTTTCATATATTTACATCAAAATTAGACTTAAAAATCAAGTTCTTATAAATGCAGTGAAATCCCATGGATGTTCAGTTCAGACCATCCTTAATTCACTTGTAGCAGCTATCATAAAAACTTTTCAATGTAAAAATACATAAATGTATGTTGTACTATTTGTCAACATTCAGAGGTCATTAACACAATCAAAAACTGTGTTCTACCCAGGTTTGGGATCTGTGTGTTCTCCCAATTTTCCTCTAACCTTGTTGAAACAAGAAAAAGCAGGTTTTCATCTAACATTGCTTCCACACTACCAAAAACTGGGAGCACACACCAACCCCAGGAAGAACACAGTTTCTGATTGTGTAAATGACCTCTCAATCTGCAACCAGCAAACTTTTCCACTGTACAAGAGGGAAAGAGAGATGTTCAGCAATTCCCCTGTCCTCTGCAACTTCCTATGTCTTTGAAAACTATGGGACATTGTTGCATGAAGAAGGAAGATTGCTGAAAATTGTGTCCTTGCAAAACAAAAAATCCTGGCATGTCAGCAAAGGGTTGTTCTGAATGTCAGACATAGTTACTGAACTGTATTATTATTGTTATTATTTTATCTTTTCATGCAATCAAAGAAACAAAACACTGCCTGACATCCAGACTAAATTATTAATGAGTATTCCCACTGAAGGTAATGGGACAAGTGAGTCATGACCAACTTGCCCCATTTATTTCAACTGGACTACTCATTAATAATTTAGTCTGGATGTCAGCCACTGATTATGTTTTTATCAGAAACTGAGTAGAAGTCTAAAAAGAGAAGAGGTAGTGATGGGTTACCTGTATAGAGATATGTGAGCTTTACCTGCTCACCTCATTAGTTCAGAAATTATCCAATCTCTTCCCCAAAATATTGGGGGAAACTGGACCACTTTATGAGTCAATTTAAGACTTACAAAATTACTTCCTACCTGCTCCCCAAAACATCTTCTTCCTCGTCGTTTTCTCCACCAATACACAATTAAAACAAAACAGGAAAGCAAACATTGACTAGTACCCAGTCTAACATGGCACGGATGCAACAACATTGTCCCATAATGTACCCAGAATGTTGGGGGCAATATGCTAAATCATTGTAAACCGCTTAGAGAGCTTCCAGCTATAGAGCGGTATATAAATGTAAGTGCTATTGCTATTGCTATTGTCCATCATGCCCCTTCCATCTGCCTATACCTCCTGATAATATGTCCCTGAGAAACATATTTTTGGGAGGCACAGAGGCTGCAGAGGGAAGGAAAATTTTTTGATGTCCACTCAGTAAATTTTAGATCCTGCTCAGGTTGAATCAGAAAGGCCCCACTCTGAATGCACGTGCACACAGACTGCCTTGATACTGCCACCCAGAACACAACCTATTCCTCACACAGATGAAAAAAATTAGAGAGAACACTGAAGGGGAGGTAACTAAAGATTATCCAACCCTCCCCCATCATGATGAAAAACATTGCTGCACCTGCATGTAATTATTTTGGCCAATTATGTTGGCCACTGGCAATAACAGATTTAGGAGATGTTCACACTTGTTCAGGCCAACTTAACTTTAAGCACCAATATAGCTCAAACTAGGGAAATGCATACAAGAAAAATACATTAAGACTTAATCCCTGGAATTCTTCCTAGACCTTTGAGCAAAAAGCCTGTGCAGCCCCAAAATTTGTCAGGTCAAGCCTTGGACAAACTTCTCCACACAGCCAACTCATCATTTATTTAGGAAGAGCTTTAAACTTTGTAGCCACTCCAGGTCTCTCTTGCTGGAAGCCCTTTACGTCATGGCCAGAGTCCTAAAACAGTGTATCTAAGATCCCTTGGCACTTTAATTGCATTGAGCTTTATACCACCCAGATCCCCTTAAAAGTTCAGGTTGCAGTACCAAAGCTACCTCATATACGGCATAATTTTTTTAAAAAACAAAACTTGTTTTATTCAAGACAATGTCTTGTAGAAAATCTTTCATATAACCTGACATCCCATTAGCCACACTTTTGATCTTGAAATCCAAATAGTTGCATTACTCCGATAATCTAGCAATAGATTTTCACTAGTTTCCACACAATAATGTAGAAGGAACATTCCTAGCTTTAATCATATGAAGTTGCTTCCACTTTGGTTATTGGGTCACTAACTTTTCAGAACATTGTATGTGATCAATTAGATGAATAGGTTTCATTACCTAGTAGCTAATGAAAGGTTTAATATTTTAAAGCACAAAGGGAAGCTTCCAACAGGATTTATGAGACAAAAAGGAGAAGAAAATTGTTTATCTAGCTTGACCAATCAATTGCTAGGGAGGAAATTGTATTGCCATGCCAGAGCAAATTGAAATACTTTTTGAAATATTCTTCAAAATGCCTTTGGTGCAGGAAAGGTTCTATGTGAACAAAGATTATATGAGCATTATTTTTAACATCCATTCTACCCTGGAACAGTTCTCTGTTTCCCCTTTTGAGAAAATATTGTTATCATAATGATCTTCTAGCATCATGTTCAACATCATACAAGATGGATCTGAATGCAACAGATACTGAAACATTTTCTGAGCCTTCCACTATTACACTACCATATAATGTCATCTTTCTCTACTTCTTTGAAACCTGAAAAGATTATATGTCCATGTAGTGTTCTTAGTGTGTAATCTAGTATGGTTCCTTCATACATTTGAGTCACCAGTTCATGCTGTTGTTATCCATATGAGGCTGCTTTCTACTGCCATTGGTCCATCTAGCTCAGTATACACTCACTGGCATCAGCTGTTCAAGGTTGCAGAAATGGGCATTTCCATGGAGCTACAGGCCCATCCAGAGCCAGCTCACACTCCATGTTTCCTCCACGGTATCCACTACTCGGAAACACAGCAGCATAAAGAGTCACATGGGCTGTGAGAGATGGGAGCAAGTCCCATGATTGCAGCTGAACTTGTCAAAGAGTGGTAATCACAGAAATAACTCACTTGTTCCATACATGTAAAGTGCACACATAGTAGCCATTCTCTGAGTAGTTATATAGCCATATACACATTACATTAAGGACACATGAAGGAGTTGCTGATATGGCGAACCGGTCCCAAGTGTTAGCCTGCATTGTATAAAATAGCCCTAAAATGGTGGATAGGAGTTGTCGGCCTACAGAATTATTATTGTATAATGTGCAGCATTAGCGCCATATCGGTGTGTCCTAGGGCTGCCATGGATTTCAAAGGCAGCCTCCATGCTGTATTTGAGCAGATTTCCCCATCATCACAAATATGATGAGCTTGCACCCATAACTGTGGGAGGAAAAGAAAACCTGGGCCATGCATTAAGCGGGCGGGCGGGGCGGGGGGACCTGGCAAATGGGCTGGTAGGGCTATGCAAACCCAGGTAAGGCTGCTAGTGTACACAGCCTCAATGTCTCTCACCATGAAAGATTCTATATACATTGTTAAGCAAGCACACAGTTCTATTTACATATCAAAAGATTCACTACAAATTCACTACAAAGTGACTGCTGCTGGTGTCTATCTTATATTTCTTTTTAGATTGTGAGCCCTTTGGGGACAGGGATCCATCTTATTTATTTATTATTTATCTCTGTAAACTGCCCTGAGCCATTTTTGGAAGGGCGGTATAGAAATTGAATAAATAAATAAATAAATATGAATAAACCAATGTAAACAAATGGAAGCCTGTGGAGATTTATGACTCCATAATGCTGTCCATCATGTAGTGCATCAGCACCACCACCATCATCAATATCACCATACCACTTTTTTAAAAAGTTCTCAAGGAGGTTTCCATAAAAAAGGAATAAAAATAAGAAAATGGCCATCTGTCCCAAGGGGCTCACAAGCTAAAAAGAAACATAAGAGAGACACCAGCAACAGCCACTGGAGGGATGCTGTGCTGAGGTTGACTAGAAAAAGTTGCTCTCCAGTGGCTAAATAAGAGAGCCACAATTTTGAAAGGTACATCTTTGTCCAGCTAGCAGGAGTTATGATCAGAATGATGATGAGGTTGTTCATCAGAATGGCTGGATCCTTCAAGTAAGGAAGAGGTGGCCATTATGTTTTACCACAAAATCACAGGTGCTCTTTCCCTCCGCCCCCAAATTGCATGTACTGTATGTGTATTTGTGGAAGACAAATGTATAATGGTTTAAAAGATCTGAGCATTAAGTGCAGGAAGGCAGGTGAGTGGCTTCCATTGAGCATGGGGTAACAAGCATCCTCCAGCCACCGGCCCTGTGCACTTCCAGGGGCTTCCAGAGGCTTGCCCCATTTCCCCCCACACCTTTGGGTCCCCACTTCTCCCTCCCCATGCTCACCACAGCCAGGTGTGATCAGCACTGCCTTTTTGCTTGTTGGACTTGGTGCTTTACTCCCAAGCTTGAAACGAATATCAAAATCCTTGAATTGATTCACCGAAACAGTGGCTAATAATAATAATAATAATAATAATAATAATAATAATAATAATATGATTTCTATACCGCCCTTCCAAAAATGGTTCAGGGCAGTTTACACAGAGAAATAACAAAGAAATAAGATGGAACCCTGTCCCCCAAAGGGCTTACATTCTAAAAAGAAACATAAGATAGACACCAGCAACAGTCACTGGAAGTACTGTGCTGGAGGTGGATAGGGCCAGTTACTCTCTCCCTGCTAAATAAAGAGAATCGCCACGTTAAAAAGGTGCCTCTTTGCCAAGTTAGCAGGCCAAGCTGGCTGTTTCGACGAATCAACCTCAAAATGTTTTGAGAGTTTTGAGCACCATTTTGAAGCCTGTTTTTCCAGGGAGAGATGGTCTACCAATTGGGGTCAGCAAGTAGACCAGTCCTCTGAGGTGGGCCAATGTGCTAGGTTTGGAGTGGAGGGCTGATCTACCTGCTGACTCCAATTCGTAACAGCTGACCCAGGGGGGAAATTGGGCTGTTTTCCCAGGAAAAGCTGGTTTACCAATTGGGTAGACCAGCCTTCTGCTCTGAACTTAGCACGTTGGCCCTCCTCAGGGAACTGGTCTATCTGCCAACCCCAATTGGTAGATGAGCTCTAATAGCCTTCAAAATGGCACTCAAAACATTCAAAATATTTTGAGCTCAAAACAGGCATTTTATTTTTAAGGGTGTTTTGTTTCAAGCTTTAAACACCCAAAATGGTCTGTTTCGAGCTTGAATTGATTTGCATATCTCTATTGGGGATTACCTTTCAGACCCTTCATAGTTTAGGTGTGATATAATTTAGAGACAACTTCTTCCCCTAAGATATTTCCCTTAGGGGATGGAACTGCTCTGGGAAGAGCATCTAGGTTCCAAGTTCCCTCCCTGGCATCTTCAAGATAGGGCTGAGAGAGACTCCTGCTTGCAACCTTGGAGAAGCCACTGCCAGTCTGTATAAACAATACTGAGCTAGATGGACCTATGGTCTGAGTCACTATATGGCAGCTTCCTATGTTCATATGAGCCCCTATGGCAGTTGTTGGCAGATTGGGCTCTGCTTCAGGTACCCTCCCTGTGGCATGTAAAATCATCAGTTGCCAGGGTCAGGTACTTTATCAGGCAAGCTTAGATCACTAAAATTGCATCCCAGATTAATTCCTTATGGTTCCTCATGGTTTTATTAATTTTAATTTGGATGCCTGATTTAATAGTGGAATTTGTTTATGAGAGTATAAATCATTACTGTGAGCTTCTTAGGAAAGGCAGGATAGTATTAAAGCAGAAACACAGTTTTTGACTTCTTCAGGAATGTCCACTTTGGAAATCATGATGATGTCAAGTGATATGGCAATATGAAAAAGTTTTCAAATGGCTATAGAAAAATCTGCCAGCAAATATATAGATGCATTTTATGCAGGCTTTACAATACCTCTCCCTTTAGTAGCATGGAGCCAAGTTCTGCTTCTGTGATATTGATTGGGAAGCATTTTTTCTATAGCTCAGTGGATGATCAATGACTGTTAAGAAAAGAAGTGCTGATGGCAACTGCAAAGTTGCACTTCAGTGTCCAAGATCTATTTTTCCTTTTCTTGAATATTTTCCTCATTTAAGAGACTTTCCCCAATAATTATACCACCACGAGAGTCCTATCTTGCATCCAGTCTCTCCTTAATTATGGAATATGTTTTGTTTATTGGCTCGGCCATAATCCAACAGAGTTGAGACTCCCATTGATTTCAGTGGGTTTCCATGTTCTTTAGCTTTGTAAAAAATAGCAGATGAGAAATTAAGCCTGGTTGAATGGTAAAATGGATCGCGAAAGCTGTTTTTAAATATATATATTTATATCACAAACAAGACTTATTTTCTGGGACAGGCTTTGTTGTCATGCATACGTATTGTTATATATCAGAGGTTGAGGTTGATATAAACAGAGAACTCACATGTTCACAGCACCATAAGCCCACCTTCACAACTGAACTATCAAATAGATCTTGCCTCTCCCTGATCACTCTCTTGTTCACCCACTACTGCCTCTTCTTCTTCCATGTCCATCTAGGTCTGTTGGGGGGCAAGTAGCAAAGTTCCCTGCAGCAAGGTATTTGAAATGGAAGGAAGCTGCTCTTCTTCTATCTCAGGGCCAAGCTATGACGTTTGGCTTTGCAGGTGGAGGATTTCTGAAACTTAAATAGCAGCTGTGCGAAGTTCAGCAAGATTGAGGGCATGGTGCACTGAGAGGAGCTATAACCATTGTCCAGATGACAACCATCCCCTACAGCTCTTTTTACTTTGAGAGAGGTTTCCATTGGCACCAATGCAAGTTTCCATCCCAAAACAAATGACAGGTTCAGAGGAGGAAGATGGATTTTCTCAGGGGCTGCAGCACAATATATCAAAATAAACTCAGACTGAATCCCACTAAGACTGAACTACTTTTACTCAGCCCTAGTACCGGCCAACAGCTGGATGTGAACCTTGTTTTAGATGGGGTGGTGCTGCCCCCAAAGGAGCATGATTTGGGGGGCCTTTTGGACTCGTGCCTCCTGCTTGAACAGCAGGTGGAGACTGCAGCCAGAATAATTTTGCCCAGCTTTATCTGGTTCACCAATTACACCCTTACCTTGATCAGCAGGCATTAATGAGGGTTACCCATGCCCTTGTTATCTTCCGCTTAGATTATTGTTAGATTATTGTAAATTATTGTATCTAGGGTTACAAATGATGAGGAAGCTACAATGGGTCCAGAATGCAGTGGCTCGCCTACTCATGGGTGCCAGAAAATATGACAGGGTAACACCTTTCCTGCAGTAATTGCACTGGTTGCCTATTCGCTTCCCAGTTCAATTTAAGGTCCTGGTTTTGACCTTCAAAGCTTTGCAGGGTTTGGCACCTGTCTACAGACCTGCCTCTCCCATCCAGTTACATCTTGTCCGGTCAGATAATCTCAGATGGCCCTTTTGTCAGTCCCTGATTTCCGAGAGGTTCGGGGCGCTAGGACCCATGAAAGGGCCTTTTCGGTTGCTGCCCCACTTCTCTGGAACTCCCTTCCCCTTCATGTTTGTTTAGCCCCTTCCTTAGTGATTTTTAAATCTCTATTGAAAACTTTTCTTTTTCGCCAGGCTTTTGCCCCATAGTTTACCTATTTGATTTTTTCTTTGTAGTTAGTTACTTTAGTTTTTAATTTAGAATGTAATTTTAATGTTGTCTTGCTTTGCATGTTTTTGTACACCACCCGGAGTCTTAAGAGTGGGCGGTATATTAAATGTTTCAAATAAATAAATAAATAAATAAATAATGAAGGGAACAGGTGAAATACCCCCATCCCTGTGCACTTCAGAGCAGATGGGGCATCCTCAAAGTCCCATTATCCTCTATGGGGAAAATGCAAGGAATGGAAAAAATCTTCAGAAATTCATCAATAATTTCAGGAGTGCCCAATTGCTTTGGGGGTTGGTGTGTGGTAGGCACCCATGAGTGTCTACCACCAACCCCGCTTTTGTGCCCCTAGGTACTCTGCTTGGGGAATAATGAGCCAGTTTGAGTCCCCATTATACACTATGTAGAACCTTTTTGAACCAGTTTATGTTGCATTTGAATTCAAAACAAACCAAGAGGGGGTTCAAGCAAAAACAAAACAAAACCTACCTACCCTGGTTTGAATTGGGTTCTAATTCAAACCAAATAGGCCAAGCTGGTTTTGTGCACACCCTTAGCTGCTAGTCAATGAGGGATTTACTCAAGGAAAGGCTGACCCTTTCCTGTACTCGAGGCTCAAAGACAACAGATGGAACTATATACATACTTTCATTGATAATCTGATAAGCACTGCCCAGAGGTTCTCTGGTGGCTAGCCTGCCAATGTAGCCCTCCCCTTAAATGAGGTTACCAGAGCAAGTGGTCCACTAACCCCATTTTGGTGATTGTGAGTCACCACTGCGCGGCTCTACACCATGGCGACTCGTGAGGAGACCCCCCTCAGGAGGCCAAAACAAGGATCCTGGTCTCAGGGGTCTCATCAGGATATATCATGCACTCATGTGGGGCATCTTGGGACTTCCAGGGACCAGGTGGCCCTTGATCCCTGCCACCCCTACCGGCTTCATGATGGAGCCGGTAACCATGTGGGCGGATGATCCGGCCACCCAGGGATGGCTCCCTGCTCATCTTCGGGGAGAGCAGGCTAGCCCACTCTTCCCAGAGAGCCCAGTTAGGCTCTCCATACTGCTAATGTGGAGAGCCTCTATGTACCTGCCACTCAAGCATGTCACGAGGTGGTGTGACTGCACAAGCTAATGTTGGATTTCAACATAAATGAATCAAAACCCACTGAGATATTCAAAGATAATCAAAGCTGCATCCAGATCTCACAAATGGAGAAAATTTAGAACAAAACACATTGAAACCAAATATCATTGTGTGCAGAATGCACAAGAAAGGGGACTTTTAAAATTGTTGTATTGTCCAAGTGAACATGTGGTAGCAGATGTACTAACTAAACCATTGCCCAGGGATTGTTTCAAAACCTTGAGAGAGAAGTTGGGACTTATAGACAGCAGCACAAGCCAATGAGAAGGAGGGTTGGAGCTAGGACCCTGGCAGCATCAGCTCTCAGCTGCAATGTCTCATAGTGACCACTGGAGGGTGTGTTAGGGTCATGGATAAAAGTGCTTAACTCCTCCCCTCTTTGTTCTCCCAGGGTTAGTCTCCATTTTGTCTCTCCAGAGATGGCTGTTTGTTTTGGTCTCTCTCTTCAGCCATGAGCTACAGCTGAAATTAAGCTGCAGACATTTTCACATTTGTTTGTAACCTTTTCTTTAAATTAATCCTTGTACTTCTTCAATACTAAAGGACTGTCTCAAGTCCTCTTGCTTTGCTGCTTTCTCACCAAACTGGTTTTTCTTTGCTCTTTGGGGACTGAACTGACATTCTTCCCCTACAAGGTGGAGCAGGAAATATTTGTGGGAAAGCACCTGCTATTCCTTGAAGCCATCCTTTCATAGTTTTCATGTGAAAAAGATTGATTCGGAGGTGTTCCTGAGTTGTTTTCTAAGCTCATGAAAGAATGATGCCTAATATTTTTTTCAGCCCAGAAAACCCTGCACAAGTCCTGATGTATGGATGGAGACATGAGTATGCAGCCATGCCTCATGTCCTCTACTATTATATGGCAACAAATTTTGTAGGCCATACTTTTCAGTGTTTTTAATATCAGGGTATAATGAATTTGTTGACCATGCCTTTTGCCAGTTTTTAAAGGTCAGCAAGACAAGAAAACAGCATATATTTTCATTATGCGTGGATTGTAAACCTCTGTTACTATTATATGATGAAAAAACAAAATACATAAAATCTCTGACAATCCTTGTGTTCTCAAAAATGTAATAAACATGCAAACTAGATTTGAAATAGATATCTCTGCTATTTGAAAGGGATTTGGGGGACATTAAATCATATTGTTACAAAGAACCACCAAACATACAATAGTAGAAATCCAATTATTCAGTTTTTAAATCAATTATATTTCAAGCAGTTATTCAATTATTAAATCTATCTACATGGCGCCAAAGTGGTTAGCAACTATTACTCTCATTTCTTTAAAGAAATGGAAGTATTAGACACTAACCACTTTGGGGCCATGTAGATTGATTTAATAAATTTAAAAGATCTAGGCAGTTTAGAAAGATGGAAGCAATATAATAGTTCCTTCCACTGCACTGTCCTGTTTCTATCATGTATTTATTTATTAGATTTAGATTTAATTATTTATTTATTTATTTATTAGCTGTATGGAGTTTGAGTTTATTCATAATACAAACAGAAATCAACACACAAAACTGCAATCCACAAAGCCCATATATATGCATGCAAGGGATCTGATGTGTTTAACAGGGTTTTCTTCTTTTTCTGAACAGCACTACCTGCTGCATACCAAACCACTTTTGAATCTTGGGGAAACTGCAGAAGTGGCATGCAAGGCTACATCTAGATCTAGGGTACTGCTGCTCAGGATTACAAGCCCTGACACCATTCTAGAGAACTACAAATTCAGCATCAGGATTTATGCCTGCTGTCATATGTACAGGTGGCCCTGTTTATTCGTAGGTGTTTTGTTCACATATATGGAAACTGCAAATAATGAAACCTTAACCCTATGGGGATGGGGGGTAGGTTCCGAACAGAAAGAAATGCCTAAAAATGCCTATAAAGAGGGATGACAGAAGAAATAAGAGTAGAAATGCACAGTACCTTGCTTTCCACAGCTGCAGGGCTCCAGAAATGCCCCCAAATCCCAAAATAGCTGAATTTTTGGCGAAAAAAGGTTGTTGTTTTTTTAAAAACCCTCAAAAGAGCCATTCTTTATTTAGCAGGGGGAGAGTAACTGGCCCTATCCACCACCAGCACAGTACCTCCAGTGACTGTTGCTGGTGTCTATCTTGTGTTTCTTTTTAGATTGTGAGCCCTCTGGGGTCAGGGGTCCATCTTATTTATTTATTATTTCTCTGTGCAAATCGCCCTGAGCCATTTTTGGAAGAGCGGTATAGAAATCGAATAAATAGTTAATAATAAATAAAATGGGTCCATGCTCTAAAGTGGTGACTGGAAGTTACACCAGAAGTCATTTCTGGTTGCTCCACAACTGTGAATATGCAAATTTTAGCCAATTTTCACACCACCAGGGGCATATCTAGGGGTAGGGCAGGCAGGGCACGTGCCCTGGGCGCCACTTGAAGAGGGGTGCCATTTTGTAAAATTAATTTTAAAAAATGGCTGCCAAAAACAAAATGGCCACTGTGCATGCTCAAATGGCCTCTGTGAGGCTCTAGGTCATGCCAGGCTTTGCAGAGGTCATTTGAGCATGCACGGTGGCCATTTTGTTTTCAGTGGCCTTTAAAAAAAAAAAAGATTATTTTTAAAAACGGCCACTGCACATGCTCAAATGTTCCCTGCGAGGCCCTAGAGGCCAGCGGGGTGAGGGGGAATCTTTGCAACCCCTCCCCCAGCCTTTAGGAAGCCCCCCAAAGGGGCTACGGGTAAAAATAATAATAATAAAAATATAATATAAGACACTGTACACACATTCAGATTGGCACTATGTACAGAAAATCAGGGCTTGTGAATACTGAGCTGACGCTTAAGAGCTAGGACTGTATTCATTTTCTCTTACTTTGCTTCTTGTGATAAGTGAGTTAAATGTGATGTCTTGCTAATATGGCTATTAATGGTGAGTTTGTCTTTGAATCAGTGTGAAACCCTTAATATTAAGGCCCACTGGGAGTTCCTTGCTCTCTTTCTCTCATTTTAACTGTCTTTCTGAAAGACTAGAATATATTCCAAGCAGTGACACAGTTTACTCTGCATATCCTTTAATTATTTACAGAGTATCTGGGAAAAGTCAAATTCTCCAATGATTTTTAAAACTTATGTAATGGTGATGCTACAATGCATTGTAGAGAATTAGACAGGCACTTCTGTTTAGTTTTCCAAGTACATCTCCACATAGTATTTGGGTATTTCATGAGCCCCCACATACTGAAATTTGTAGTTTTCCAGCATTATTTGGTCTGGCTAAGTCCACTGCTAAGTAGTTTTTGAAATATTAAAAGATTAACGCGCTTGACTTGTATTTTTGAGCTGATATTATGGTAAAGTTATCTGAAAGATGGGTGTCAGATGCTTGGACAGGGGGCGCAATTTCAGTGTTTGCCCTAGGCGCTATTTTCCCTAGATACGCCTCTGCACACCACTGTTAAAGAAACCTGTCTACAAATATGCGAAGCCACTGTTGCTGGAACTGCAGGTGACGAGGGGGCCACCTATATAGTTCTCACAAAGCAATCAGGACTGGTGAGAAGTCTTTCACTCCTTTGATAACTATTACTTGGGCTGTGTGTCATGGACCAGGCCCACATCTGTCCCCGTGTGATAGGCCATGTAAGGAGAGTTTTATTTTCTTTAAAAGTTGTTACAGACAAGTAGTATTCTTCAAGATAGTCTAGTAATTACTTCACTAGGTAAAGTAATTTCTCCTGCCAACACTTTCTTCTCGTATTGGCCTTATAATATCTCTAAGTAAAATAATCAGCAAATATTTGGGTTAATGTGGGAAAGTAAGGAGGTTCAGAGTGCAAAAATAAGGTACCTTTGAGAGGGAATTTATTTAGAAATGTTTGAGGGACTAAAGGAGTGCTTGGGGGGGGGTGAGGGTGGAAAGGGCTTACATTTCAAGGCCTTTTTGCACAAAACCACACCTCAGTCAGTGGCAGTGACTCATAGGAACATAGGAAGCTGCCAGATACTGAGTCAAACCATAGGTCCATCTAACTCAGTATTGTCTTCACAGACTGGCAGCAGCTTTTCCAAGGTTGCCGGCAGGAATCTCTCTCAGCCCTATCTTGGAGAAGCCAGGGAGGGAACTTGAAACCTGAGGGGAATATCTTACAGTGCTCACATGTGGTCTCCCATTCAAATGTAGCCAGGGCAGACTCTGCTTAGCTAAGGAGACAAGTCATGCTTGCTACCACAAGACCAGCTCTCCTCCATAGACCATGCATCATCATCATCATCACCACCACCACCACCACCATTATCATCATCATCATCATCATCATCATCCTGCCATCCATCATTTTATTTCCTCTCCAAAAATGATCTGGGGAATGGCAAACATTGCAACATAATTCTCTGCTGCATTCTGGGAAAAGCTTGTGATGCCTGTATATGATGTTATAATTAAGTGGATTTATTTAACTATAGCATTATACTATTTAGAACAGTGTTTAGGGAAATTTATCTGCATCAAATTTATCTGCATTGGATCTTTCATGAAGTCTTGATCTGAGTACAAACATTTGGAATGCTTTCTTTCCATTATACACAATTGCTACGGAAATGAAGGTGGTTCAAAAATATCGAAGAGCAAATGCTGTTAAAATATAAGAAATAAAAAACCAAGACTAAAATCTGGGCAAAGGTTGCAGGTAGCCCCCACTCCTGATGAAGATGAACCGTATTTATTCCTGTTAATTTTTACGCTACCCAACTAAATGGGTTGTAAATATGCCATGTCCAAAAATAAACTCATGTATGTTTTATAAGTAATGAAAGAACTCAGCCGAAGAAAGATGAAGATTGTATGCTGCAATTCTATAATGGAGATTAATTAGAGATTCTGTCAATACCATAAATATATCCTTTACTGACTCATTAAGTTTGCTGCTTTTCTAATATTGTTTGTAGGCTATATATGTCTGTTATAATTCTACTGGAACCATTTGATTGAAACCTGGCTTTATCATTAAAACATAATCCAACTAAATTTGGTGTCTTAAAAAGCAGCACCTGTGGCTTAAGTCTTATCTAAAAGAGACAATGAAATGTAACTTTCATTAAATGTGGCTAAAGGCTGGGATTCTTGCACTAATTCCTAAGTGTCTGGGGCACAATAGTCAATAATTTTAATAATCTGAAACTCTCACCACAATGATAGGGATGATGCCTCAAGCATAAGTGCTGATATAACTCACAACACAGCTGAGCAAATAGGAAAGAAGACAAAGATGAAGAAATCCATCTGTGCAATGTTGTCAGAACATTTCTGAGTGGATCGAAACCACTTACAATCAGATCCAAAATGGAATAATAGGAAATCCTGATGGTTTGCTATGACTTGTTTTGCTAGACACTTTGCAGATAAAGTTGCTGAGACCAATGTCGCTTGGACTTCACATTGACTTAAGGTCGTTCATTGAAAGTGTCCTGTATAACACATGTCAAAAATAACCATGAACAATATACAATCTTGTCACAATTTTCGTTCAGCTACTGATTTGTTCGGTAGCTAGGGACAAACTACATCTAATGTTAAAAATGCATTTTGGCACTTGTGTTCTTGTTTTTCTAAAAGACATGAAAGCCACTGGGGGCGGGATCATGGTGTGGAGTTTGAGAGGTTTTTAAACTTTCCTTCCATTACTGTTACCAGACCCACTCACTTCACCATTTGCAAGGTACTTCAGTGTACTTGCTAAATTCAAGTCTCAGACATTTTCTGTCTCTATGATTGCTTGGAAGAGAAATGCTGACTGCATTCCAGGTAAACAGTCATTCTGACAAAGGGTTTTGTCCCCAGACCCCAGCCCAAGAAGACACAGAGACATTTTTATGGGTGAAAGGGCCACAACTTTATTAACAAAACAACATGCGTGGCGGACTGGAACACCAGGAACACCAGGACTCTAACGTCCTACCCATCGCCTTACTGGGCGACACACCCTGGCTCAGGAAACAGGCAGGTACGCCCCGCCTAATTCCTTCAAAGCCAACCGCCCCCTTTAGAAGAGGGGATCTGGATACTTCAAGGTCTTCACCCACCCCGGACCGCACAGCCCAAAGGTTGGTGAAGTCCTGAAGCAGGTTTCATGGCAATCCATTCTCCCCATGCCGCACAGGCCACAAAGGAGCAATTAACCAATCAACCTTTAAATATCCAAGGGTGTTCACCGATATTCTATACCTCAACTTACCCCTCAGCCTGCACTGTTACTGCCACACAGGGAGGTTAGCCATTGCTTGATCTCCCTGCCCCATAACCCTCCAGAAATTCAGCAAGCCCCCTCTGGATGTTACGCAAGTACAGGTCACAGCCAATTTCAGAAAGGTGAACGCCATCAGGGTGAAACTGCTCAGGGAAGCGAGCAGCCAGACCCAGCTGCATTACAACTTCCCCACCAGCCGCTTTCACCAGTTTACCGATTGCCGCCGAGGCTTTACGCCGGGCTTTTTCAATGCCCAACCCATTATGGACTCCCCGCCAAACCCTGCGTTGCAGCCAATTAACCCAGAGTACACGGACCCCAGGCATCCATTCTCGCAAAACCGGGCTGGTAGCCGCTGCCAAGCGAATAACCTGTCCCCTGCCCCGCTGGTCAGTTTTGGAACGGCGGAGGAACAACCGGGCTTCCCCTTCCGCAAAGGACAGATCGGAGAAACGCAAGCAGCAGTCCCTGGGAGAGCCCTTGCTTCGTGGTAACAACTCCCCGGGACGGAAGGCGCCAAAGAAGGCGACCAATATTGCTGCGTGAAAGAGGGAGGCCTTCCAGGGGCTCGCACAACAGCCCACTAAATGACCCAGCATGGTGGCTACCAGATCCAACGTAAACGGGCGTCTACTGTCGCCCCCTCCAGGAACCCCTCTAGCCCAGCCCTCTAGCATACGCCTCACCCGGGGGTCGGTGGAGGAATCCTCGACCCTCTTAATCTGGGCTTCAAAAGCCAAGGCGGCCAGATAGCCCCCTAAAGTAGACACAGCGTGCCCGGCTCTGTGTAAAAGCACCAGGAACTGCTGCAGGTGACCAACCAGAACTGGCCAAACCTCTGCCAAACCTTCTGCCCTCCAAAAAAGGGGGAAAGCCTCAATCTTAGCTGCGTAGCTTGCCCTGGTGCTGGGCGCCAAAGACGCCGCTATGGCCTGCTGGGCTTCCACCTGCCAAGATGCCACAGAAAGGCTGGCATGGGGTCCAGGTGCAGTGCTGCCTCGGGTGCTAACTCTCTGAACCTGTTTACCTGGAAACAAGACAGGGCGTCAGCTATGTCATTCCGGATCCCCGGCAAATGGCGGGACTGGAACAGGATGTTAGCCCGAAGGCACTGCAGCACAAGGGCCCACACCAGCCCCATAACCCTCCGGGAATGGGAAGTTTGAGTGTTAATAACCTGGACCATCGCCTGGTTATCACACCAGAACCTAACTGATGAGTTAGAAAACTCATCAGCCCAGATGTGTGCTGCAACAACAATGGGAAAAAGCTCAAGGAATGTCAAGTTCCTGACGATCCCTTGTTCTACCCACTCTACAGGCCAATGGGCAGCACACCAGCGGCCCCTAAAATAGACCCCAAACCCAGCCCTGCCAGCAGCATCTGAGTGTACCTGCAAATCAGCCTCCAGGAGCTGCTCGCTCCTCCAGAAGGCAACTCCGTTAAAAACTAGCAAAAAGGACTCCCAGAGTGCTAAGTCAGCCCTAACTCCCTCCATGATCTGAACCCTGTGATGGGGAGCCCAAAGGCCAACCGTTATATCACAGAGTCGCCTGAGAAAAGCCCGCCCAGGGGCCACTACCCTGCAGGCAAAGTTAAGGTGCCCCGCTACCACCTGCAATTCCTTCAAAGTAGCCTTATGGGCATGCCCCAAAGCCCTAACCAGGTCCAGAAGGACCTCTAACTTTGCCTGCAGTAACCTAGAACAACCTGCCACAGTGTCTAGCTTGATCCCCAAGTAGGAGAGCCACATGACGGGCCCCTCAGTCTTATCCTTTGCCAGAGGAACTCCCAGCTCATCTGCCAACTCCTTAAAGGAGCGCAGCAAGTGGTGGCATTCCCTGGAATCGCCCCTCCCAACAAAAAGAAAATAATCGAGGAAATGAGCGCTAGATACCAGGCCCGCCGTACCGCCCACTCTAGAAATGTACTTAAGGCTTCAAAGGCCGCGCAAGAAATACAGCAGCCCATTGGCAGAGCCCGATCGAAGTAAAATTGCCCTGCAAAGGCAAAACCCAGCAGCTCAAAATAATCTGGATGAACGGGCAGCAGGTGGAAAGCGGACTCAATATTGCATTTGGCTAAAAGAGCCGCTACTCCCCTGCTTCTGACTACCTTAACCCCTTCATCAAAGGACATATACTGCACTGAACACACACTATCAGGGATGCCTTCATTAACAGACGACCCCCTGGGGTGCGAGAGATGGTGAATTAAATAAAATTCACCTGGAACCTTCTTAGGTACCACCCCCAAGGGTGACACCCGCAAACTGGGAAAAAGGGGGCTGCCAAAAGGCCCCAGCACCCTACCTGCCGCAACTTCCTTATTGATTTTCTTAAGCACCACCGCCTCCTTTCCTATAACGGATTTAAGGTTGCAGGACCTGCCTAACCCACGCTGGGAGGAAGATGGGACCCTAAACCCTTTTTTGAAACCAGAAAACAAATAGGCAGCAGCGGACTTGTCGGGGTAGTCCACCAGCAGATACTCCAGCACATCAAGCCTGATGGGGCTGGGTTCCTTTACCCGCAGGGGGTGGGGGAGGGCCACCCTTTCTATTGCTACCCAGCCGGAATTTAGATCCGGGACTCCCAAACCTAGCTGTGGGGCAAGCAGCACTGGGGTGCTTTGCCCCGCAGAGACCGCATGAATGTTTGAAGCGACAGGGCGACCTGGAACACTTGCCATTGTTGTTGTATTCCCAGCAGACCAAGTGGGGTTGAACCCACTGTTGGCCCACCCCAGACGAAGGTGAAACCCCCAACGGCCTAGAAAGCAGATGTCCGCTATCAGACTGATCCCCTTCAACCGGGCGGGCCGGGGACATGATCACCAGCCATAACTCTTGGAGGGGGGCATCCCACGGTAAAGTAGGATCCAACGCAGCCCGCTTGTGGAAACTTTCATCTTAGCGGATCCAGGAGGAGCCCGCAAAGTCAGAAACAGCCCTATGAATAATGTCCATTTATTTTAGGAGAGCTGGGCCCCGGGCCAGTTGTGCCTGAACTATGACTCCCATGTAAATGGTGAAGCCAGACAACCAATTGTTCCAAGTCTTCTCGACTGGTTTGCGCTTGGTTGCTTCATGTTCCTTGCAGGATTCACCTTCTTTGTGTTTGACCTCAGGCTCTCGAAACAATAGGCTAAATATATCGACGTATTCACCCTTGAGTATCTTTTCCATTGTGGCTGGGAGCAAATGATCACCAAGTGGAAGCCCCATACCGCCATAGGGGGCGTGTTGTGCAGAAGGCAGTATGCCCATAGGGTAGAAGCCCACCTGTCCCTCAGTGTTAGAAACCGGATTGGGGACAACCCCTGAAGGGGGCATTAGTGGACTTGCAGTGGACCTATTGCCCAGCCACACCTGTTCCGCCATCCCCTGAAGACCCGTGGTGACCTCTGGAAAAGCCAAGGGGAAACCCAGACCCCATGGTTGTGTATAAGCAGACCAATACGAGGCTTGTCCCCAGCCCCCCATGGCAGGCATTGGCCAGGGAACAGGAGGCCACTGGCTGGTGCTGCCGGGGGGTGTCGGTGCTGCTGGCTCACCCGGGGCCAACGGAATGGCTGGGTCTGCAGGGAACTGGTCCACTGGCAAGGCGGGCTGGGGAACCACCGGCGAAGGAAGCACCGGAACCGGGTCCGCAGGCGATGAAGGCGGCAGCATTGTGGGTGAAGGCTGTCCTGGAACTGGACCACTTGGTGGAGGTGCACCTGGATCACCTGGCTCTGTGGGAGGAAATGGGCCAGCAGGGGCCCTGCCTTTCTCCAGCGCTTCCAACCTCCTGGAGAGAGATTTTAGCAACTGGGTCCTGGCAGTTCCACGGGTCCGGTGAGGAACCTTGGGAGGCAGCACACACACCCCCACCAGACGGGCCAGCACCTTTGTCAGAAGGGGCAGCCTTTGCCTTATCCAGTGCCTCCATTCTATTGATTAAGCTCCTGATGAGAACCATTTCTTCATCATCCTCATCCGAGGAAGACGGCGGAGGGGGCAGGCCTCTTGGGCTGCCGGATGGGCCGCCCCCCTTTCTTTTCCTTAGCCTTCCTGGGCATGTTACCTCAGTGCCCTCAGATAAAGGCACACACCACAGATACTATAGGGTGAATAGAAACCCCTACACCAACCCTAAGGAGCAGAGAAACCCCAAGGGCCTTGATGAAACAAGCATGAAAAAAACTTTAAGGCCAGTAGCGAATAGGAGCCAACCCTCACCAGAAGCCTCTGGTATTCGTGCAATGAACCAAAAAGCACCCCAATATAGCCGCTGACCACCAGCAAGACCAACGGCCCCTACAAGCACCAGGACCCCAAAACTCCTACCCAACCCAGCTAAGGCCACGACCTCACTGCCCAACCGGCAGGGATACCCCACGACAGGAGAGTGAGAGGGAGGGGTGGGAGGTGGGGTACCCAGGCACCGACCAAAGGAGCGAAAACCTTACAGGGGCAGGCCAAGGCTGCCAAACCGAGGCCACCACGACAAGAGAGGGACAGAGAACAAACCAAGACAAGCCCACGCCACGACGAAGCCGAAGGCCGAACGCCGCTCCGCAGCCGGGCGCTGCTGCCGCCGCTGCCGCCACCGCTGCCCCCGCAGACATCTTATCCTAGGCCCCTGCGGTGAACCCGAAGGCCCTGCCGATTGTCCTCCTCGCCCACTCTCGGGCTTCCCCGCCCAAACCGTCACCAGGAAGGAGCTCGCACCGAGAGCTCCTTCCATGCTGCTTGCCCAGGCCAGACTGAAAACCTGGGGCGTGGAATGGCCGATTGCGGCTGAAACCACGCCCCCAATTCTAAATGGGCCAATCAGCCCACTTCTTGGGCCTCATGCGGAGCCGGGCTTGGACAAACTCCTTCCCCATCGCACGAGGCCAAGGGGAGGGGGATTCCTAAAAAGGCAATATTCAGGTCCATTTGCAAAAGACTTGCCACAAACCCAGAGAAATACCCTCTTTGATTGTATTATGGCATAAGCAGGTGAAATACAGAACAGACCCAGCTGAATATTAAGGAACAAAAGAGAAAGGAATGCCAGGTCTCTTCCCTCTGTGGTTTGATAAGAGTTCCCAAAGTGAGACAAGCTCTACTCAACTCTTCCTCCCCATCTTTAGAGTTGAAAGAGTCCATGCCAGAGGTTGTGATGTTACCTCCTCTCTTCCCTTTGTCCAGGTAGTTGTTCTAGTGATCTCCCTCTTTGAATATCCTTTATCATGGAGCATACAGGAAATCACCACCCAGACATAACCAATCATAACGAATATTCACACCTTATCAGAAGAACATCTAACAGGACAGAATAAAACTTTTAAAGTCTGCTAAATACACTGGCAGGGTCTAGAGAAGGCAACATTGTGTTCTCTGAAGGCTACTCACTACACAGTAGGTGCTTCTGCTACTATATCAAGTTTTAAACTCTAATTGGAAAGCCATATCCTTACCAGCATTAAGGCAAATTGGCACCTATGGACTGTGGGTATGGTCCTGGACCCTGCTTTGCTCCTGGAGGACAAAATAAGGGAAGGTGGCTGGGATTGCTTTTTATCAGCTGTAGCTAAGCCAGCAAGATTTCTCTTCCCCAAAACCAGTAGCTGGCCACCAGTGTTCCCTCTAACAGGGATTCCCAGTTGTTGTTGACTACAGCTCCCATAATCCCCAAGCAAAAGCCATTGCAGCTGGGGATTCTGGGAGTTGTAGTCAACAACATCTGGGAATCCCTGTTAGAGGGAATTATTAACTGGCCACTGTCATCTATATCCCAGAAAAGCATATCCCAGTATGTTGTAATTTCCATGTGTGGCTACCTTGAAAGATCGTTCAAAGCTTCATCTCTCCATCAAAGTAGGAAATATGAACTGTCCCCACAAATGGTTAAACCAGGGATTCTCAAACTTGGGTCCTCAGGTGTTATTGGACTTCAACTCCCATAATCCCCAGCCTCAGTGGCCATTGGTTGGGGATTATGGGAGTTGAAGTCCAATAACACCTGAGGACCCAAGTTTGAGAATCACTGGGTTAAACTAATTCAATAGTAACAAATATATTAATAAATAATAGATAAATATTAACTAGAACACATACCCCCAGGACACACCAGTTTCTAGAAAAGTATGAAATGAGACATTTTAATATGCGTTGAATAACATTTCACTCATTAACTTCATAATGGAGGCCTGTATTCTAGCAGAGTCTCTTAATAAGGCAAAGTGTTTGGGGCTGGGAAGTTTGGTTGCCATTTCAGATTCAAAGAATCAAAACTGGATTAAGAGAGGGAGACTTTCCAATAGCAGCAAGGAACATGTATACTTAACCAAAGTTTATTTGCATTATACACAGACACTTGAGAGGTACAGATAAAAATAAACCCCACACCTAAGGCATATTATATTGAAGCTGGCATGCCTTACCTTGAGAGCTAAGCATGCATCTTAAAATATAATTATACTTAATATATAAATATATAGTCAGCCTGATCATAAAAATTATCAGTCCTTCCCAGGTCAAAAGTTCAGTCTCCAAGATCCTTTTGTTCTTGTAATTTCTGAAACTAATTTCCACCTGTGTCTTACCTCCTTGCCTTTGAAACTTGAATCTGTGATTTCCTCCCACACAACTTTATCTGTATCAATGTTGACACTGTTAATGGGATTCTCACTCAATCACTTCCATTCCTGACCCCATTTTTTGTTTAAGCTACATGTTAATTAATTTAATGTGTCAGTCATTTCCGCCAATGCTCACTAGGGTCCAGTGATACCCGAATAAACAAATTCCACACAGTAGTTGCAAGAACAATAGATATGTGAGATGCATAAAAAATCATATTTTTACAATGACAAAATATTACCCATTTGAAGAATAAATGGAATATACAGTATATTCAACATAATTTCTGTCATAAAGAAAGACATCTGGATTCTGTACTACAACTAAATAAAAACTGGTTTTATTATGTTGTTAACTGATCAACGTGATCAGAATAGGAGAAGTTAAATCTAGGAAAGAGTAAACTCCCTCTATCTCCCATACATTCACCAATAGTTTGGATGATACCGTGTATTTACTAAGGTAAAGTATTTAACTAAAGTGAATAATTTTCCATAGCTAAATCAAAATTGGTAGTTATATGGCTCAAAATGCTATTTCACACATTCAAATAGCACACATTCAGGCCTCAGTGCAGGATCCGGAACCACCTCACTTGCCTACACCCACTTGCCTGCCACTGTCCCTCCTCACCATTGGCTTCCTCATCCTTTGCCTCTAATCCTGCTCTGACTTTGAAAAGGAGCAGAATGAGCATATATTGAAGCCAACAGACCACTGACCTAGACAGTCTCCACAGAGATGCTCTAGGCAGCACTCTTGTCCAGCGGATGCCCTTGTGGGAGGCACTGCCGTACTTACTGGGGTTAGCTGAGCAGTGGAGGGATTGGAAGAAGCTGTGGTGAGACCCGGCAACAGGGGAAGGGCCTGCACCAATGGCCAGCCATCCAGGGAGTGCAGAATGCGGGAGGCAGCCGCCTGGGCCGTGCATAGAGAAGGCATCTCCCGATAACATCAGAAAGGTGCCTCAGGGGGAAGGATGGGGCCACGCAAGGGATAAAGGTATGAAGAAAGGGGAGACAGCTGCCTGTATTCATCAGGAACAGAGGTTAATAAAGCAGGGTGGGGCAGAAAGTAGGGGGCGGGGCTGCTCAATTTGCCAACGGCTATTTAGGGTGAAAGCTGCCAGGGATGAGGACGCAAACAGGGAGAGTGCAGGGCTCAGTGGGAATGCCAGAGTCAGCCTCTGTGACCCCACACAACCTGGAGGAGGTAGACTTGGGTGATAGCTAACTCCCTCCCCACCAAACTCACAGCAAAGGACCAAGGTGGGATGGAACCCCATCATGACAACTCTGCTAGCCTCAAGATACCTCTTTTCCAAATTAGAATGGGAGCAGATGAATAGCATGAGGTAGGCAGGAGCAGCTCACACTGCTGCTCAAGAAGGCATGGTGACATCAGCTGACAAGGGAGCGAGGTGGGTGGGTAGGTGGCAAACTGGGCTGGAAGTGGGGTGAACAGCTGCTTGCCCTGCTTCACAATGTAGGTCTGGGGTGGAGAGATCTGGAGGATTGGCAGAAAAGACTGTTTATGGGTGACTGTTTCACACACTGGGGTGAGGAGGGAGGCGGCAGTCCACTGCACTGCCTTGCTGGCGAGGCTGAGGCCATTACTATGTGCTTAAGTAGCAACCCTTGCCAATAGATTGTGGGTGGGGAGCCCAATCCACATACATTGAACTGGGCCTAGAAAATTATGTTGGCACCCTTGCTTTGAAACTCTTAGAGCCTGATGTGAGCAGAAGACATGATTACAACTTACCAGGGCCTGGAAGCCTTCTAACACTGTTTATGGCCTTCTTGATACTACTATAGCCTTCACAGGTGAAACAGTATACTCTCAATGTCCCCTTCATGATGCTTTACACACCCGAAGTAAAGCGTAGCGGGAGGGCATAATTCACAATTATCACAGCAGCCTTTGCTTCTCATGAAACAGGTGATCATAGCACTCATAACTCAGCTTCTTTGTATCATCACACATCCAAGGCCTTTCTGAAGGCTGCAGTCTCTGTGTGCAGCACTGGGTTCCCCAAACAAACCCTTTGCCTTTGGTAAGTAGTGCATGTAAAAAGGATTGAGGAGTGTAGACAGGACAGATGCTGCATGCAGATCATGTTCACATACTTCTAGAGTTCAATGACATCTCTAGATAATAGGAATGTCCACAAAATGGATTTTGCCATTTGTTTTGAGTTCGAAATGAATTGCAAAATGGTTGAAATGTTTTGATTAAACAGTGGTCATGCTGGTAGTTTTGTCAAAATAAACTCAAAATCTTTTGAGGGGTTTGGCCATAGGCAGCAATGGGGAAACATGAAATACCCCATTGTTCCCCATGGGTAGCTCCTAGGGACACCAAAGTGGGTTGGGGAGTTAGGCATGATGAGTGCTACCTATCACCCAAACTACAAAACAAATGGGGAAGTGGGTGATTTTAAACAATTTTTTAACTTTTCCCAAAAAAACCCATAGGATCTTTTGGGGGTTTTAGGGAAAGGTTATAAGGTTGTTAAAAATGTCCCACTTATCACTTTATTTTGTGAGTTGGGTGGTAGGTATCACCCACCGTGCCTGTGTTGTCCTTAAGAACTACCTGTGGGGAACAGTGGTGTGTTTTGAGTTTCCCCATTGTTGCCTATGGCCAAAACAAATCGCACTCACAGAGTGTAAACAAGTTTAGCATTGCAATTTGCAATACAGTTTGCAACCCTGCCTTGAAAACACTGAGAACAGCAGCACACAGTAAAAGGGTTCTGTCCCTCCCAATACAGAACACCACACATTTCTCCAAACACAGTCCAAAAATGGCGAAAAAGGAATCATTGACCCTGAATCCACTGCCAGTCACAGTAACATCATTGGCACAAGTTGCTCTCTCACACACAATTATGACCCCTTATGTTCCTAGCATTGCAACAGCTGCCACTGCAGCACCCTTAGCAGCAAGCATAGCATAAGCTCAACTGGAGCAATTTCAGCCACATTTTGATTGAGTAGTACACCTTGCATTACAGATTGCAGGACAGACCAGAACAGTGAGGGAAGCACTGAGTGAAGTTAGTCTCAAAGCTAGACATGTAACTCATCACAGCAATCACCAGGAAATATCACACAAACACACCTGTCTGCCATTGTCCATTCCTTGTGACAACACTATCTCAAAACAAAACAAACCACAACTCAAGGAAGGAAGGAACCCAAGTTCTGACTTTGTCAATCTGAAATTCTGCAGAACTGAATAGTTATAGCAACAGTAGCACGCCATATTATACTCAGTGCTGAAAAAAAGAAAATCACAAAATCAAACCTACCTTCCTCCTCTCCTGATGTATCCTCTTCAAGAGAGGCATAAGGGCTCTTTCTGCCTCCCAGTCCCTTTGGATACATTTTGAAATTCCCTCCAAAAGTGTTCCCACTCCCTCTTCCCTGCCAACGCGGGCACAGTTGCCCATGCCAAAACTTGATTTGTATGATAACAAGTCAATCAAGAAGTAAGGCGATCGCAAACCAATTAGAAGCCAGTGCAAGAAAACCAATCAGCAAGGGAAACACAGGCCTCCAAAATGATGCTTGAAACACGTTTTGATGTTTCAAGCTTAAAACAGGCCCTTTATTTCAAGGGTGTTTTGTTTCAAGCTCAGAACACTTGAAATGGCCCATTTCAAGTCAAAACATTTCAAGCTCAAAACATTTTGCACATCTCTACTAGATAAATCTCGGTGACTCTGTACTTAGTAAAGATCCATAATTTTAAAAAAAATAGTAAATACCATGATTTTAAAACTATGACTTACATGATGTGCATCCCTATGGCAAGCTCTTCTTCTGCAAAGAAGCTTCAACATCCCTGTGCTCAAGGCTTCTTTGCACAGTGGTTTAGACACAGAGGGGGAAGGAGAAGTGATTTTTGCATTTCTCCCCTCCTTCCAAAGCCCTTTCCATTGTATAAATCTATTCTTTAGGACTGAGCAACTTTCAGGAACAGATTTATTCAAATGGAAAGGGTTTTAAAGAGGGGAGAGATGCAAAATATTTTCCCAGAGGTGTATCTAGGGAAAATAGCGCCTAGGGCAAACACTGAAATTGCGCCCCCTGTCCAAGCATCTGACACCCATCTTTCAGATAACTTTACCATAATATCAGCTCAAAAATACAAGTCAAGCGCGTTAATCTTTTAATATTTCAAAAACTATTTAGCAGTGGACTTAGCCAGACCAAATAATGCTGGAAAACTACAAATTTCAGTATGTGGGGGCTCATGAAATACCCAAATACTATGTGGAGATGTACTTGGAAAACGAAACAGAAGTGCCTGTCTAATTCTCTACTATGCATTGTAGCATCACCATTACATAAGTTTTAAAAATCATTGGAGAATTTGACTTTTCCCAGATACTCTGTAAAGGATATGCAGAGTAAACTGTGTCACTACTTGGAATATATTCTAGTCTTTCAGAAAGACAGTTAAAATGAGAGAAAGAGAGCAAGGAACTCCCAGTGGGCCTTAATATTAAGGGTTTCACACTGATTCAAAGACAAACTCACCATTAATAGCCATATTAGCAAGACATCACATTTAACTCATCACAAGAAGCAAAGTAAGAGCAAATGAATACAATCCTAGCTCTTAAGCGTCAGCTCAGTATTCACAAGCCCTGATTCTCTGTACATAGTGCCAATCTGAATGTGTGTCTTATATTATATTTTTATTATTATTATTTTTACCCGTAGCCCCTTTGGGGGGCTTCCTAAAGGCTGGGGGGGTTGCAAAGATTCCCCCTCACCCTGCTGGCCTCTAGGGCCTCGCAGGGACCATTTGAGCATGTGCAGTGGCCGTTTTTAAAAATAATTTTTTTTTAAGGCCACTGAAAACAAAATGGCCACCGCACATGCTCAAATGGCCTCTGCAAAGCCTGGCATGACCTAGAGCCTCACAGAGGCTATTTGAGCATGTACGGTAGCCATTTTGTTTTTGGCAGCCATTTTTTTAAAAAAATAATTTTACAAAATGGCGCCCCCCTTCAAGTGGTGCCCGGGGCACGTGCCCTGACTGCCCTGCCCCTAGATACACCCCTGCATTTCCCTCACCTGCCCTGTTTGCCCCTAGTCCACTGAGCAAAGAAGCCTTCAGTGCAGAGAGAAAGAATGCTTCTTATGGACCTGCAGCCCTCTCCATCAGGTAAGCCTATATGTACCACTGCAGACACACGAGTCTGTTCCTGGAAAACCTCATTGTTGGCGAATTCATGGTAGACAAAACATTGCTTTCAAAGGCAAACAGGGGGTTAGAGGAATCGAAGTCGTGAAGCAACCTAAAAAAGTTTTTTTAAAATGAAATAATCATCCTCTGACCCCATCAAATGACCCCCTGGCCCCTGGAAATGTCCCCATGACCTCTGTAAATGACTCCTGACCACCACAAATGACCTCCAGACTCCCCCAAATCACCCCAGACCCCTGAAAATCACTCCAAGCCCCCCAAATTGCCCCCAGCTCCCAGAAATTACCCTCTGACCCCAGAAATGAGTCCACGACTCCTCATACTCCCCCAAACTGATTTTTTTTTTAAATGGCCAAACTGCAGATACTCAGGTTGTGATTGGCGAGAGCAGTCACAATTTCCCATTCACAGATACTCAAATCTGTGATTGGGAAAACTGTGATAGGCGAGGGACAACTGTATTATTTTTCCTGATCATGTAGACATATGACACCTTAGGCAAAAAGTAAATAATGATGAGATTGAGGTTTTAGATCTTCATATGTAAATCAATTTATTCTAAGGAGAAAGAAGCAGAAGAGAAAACAAAATGTAATTGAAATTATAGCCAGAAACCTATACTCCTGTTCAAATGTAAATAAACAGGGGTCTGTCTTCCTGTGTCTTTTTCCATTTTGCCTTTCCACATAAGTCTGTATGCATGTCAAGGTATTTTCTTTGGAGACTTGTACAGCCCAGATTTAATCACATTTATTCAGAAATAAGTCTCAACGATCTCAATGGGTCTTGCTTCCAAATAAGGGAAATAAGCTTTGCAGCCTTAATTCTATTTTTGTGAACAAAGCTGATTTCATTTTGTCTTTTGTGATTTGTCTCATGTCATGGCTTCAGATGCCCATTGAGTGTTCCAGCTTTCAGGCACATTTGACAAAGGAACTTCCAGGGACTTTGGACATCTGTGCAAATGTTCTTTTGTAGGTATTCTTAAATCCTATGACTCGTTCTTCCTAGTCCTCTATCATTTATCATAAAATAGTTTACTAGATTTTGGACATAATATACATGAACGTCTAACACGCATAGAAGACAAACACTGTGGTCACTGAATCTGCTTTTTCATGGCCATTTTTGGTCATCTATCCTAGTCCTCTGTCACTTATCATAAAATAGTTTACTAGATTTTGGACATAATATACATGAACATCTAACATGCATAAAAGACAAACACTGTGGTCAGTAAATCTGCTCTTTCAAGGCCATTTTTGGTTTGGGAAGGTAAAATGATCAACAAAATATGGAAGGTCTGGGTCAAAGTATTAAATAGAAAGGAGCTACATCTAACGTGTGTGTGTGTGTGTGTGTGTGTGTGTGTGTGTGTGTGTGTGTGTGTGTGTTATGCCTGCAGACTAATAATATAAGTAAGCATACAAATTCTCCCTTGCTGCCCCTTCAGCCTAAAGATTTCCCTCAGAATATCAGTGCTATTGAACCTTTTTATTTTTCAAACCTTAGCTAAAACATTTCCATCAAGCCTTTGGCTTAATACTTTAATCTCCAGCTGAAGTGAATCCTAAATATATTTAATAGCATTTGCTCACCCCTTGTTACCCATGACACTTTACCCCTCTATCCCTCATGGTACTGTTTCAATTTAAATTCCAAGCTCCTCAGGATAGAAACCTCTCTTTCCCTTATAGTTATTGAATGAAAATAACTTCCCAAAAGTATTAAAGTTGCTGGGCTCATTTTGTGGGAAAATGACACTTGGTTAAAAATCCCCTCTCCTCATCAACATGTAACAAATATGTCCCAATTTAAAAATGAAGTAATATGTACTCTGCCCTTGGAGACACTTCCTGTCTTGCTGTCTTTCTTCTGTAGTTTCTGCCTCCACTCCTACCCATCTAATGGCTGCCTTGCTCAGGCTTCTGACCATTCATAGCAGTGGAACATCTCCATTGCAATTAGTACTAGGGATGTGCATGAACTGATTTTTTGCAATTCATTTCAAGATCAAAGAGAATCAGCCAGATTTGATTTGAACTCAAATCTGCAAAATTGAATCTGATCAGATGTGGTTTGAGTTGGATTTGATTTGATTTGGATAGGATTGATTTGGCCCACTTCTAAAGGTTCTAGGGGCACCAAATTTGGGTGGTAGGTAGGTCCCCAAGGGTGCCACCTACCACCCAAATTTGAATGCAGGGAGGCACTTGGTTGATTTTTAATGATTTATTGTAGTTTTTACTATTGTGTATATTTTTGCCATAGGATATAATGGGGATTCAAAGTTGCCCTAGCCCTAACCCTAACATGGATCCCCAGCTTTAATTTTAAAAAAAATGCTAAGCTCTAGCCTTTATAGAAGTGGAGTCAAGGAGCAAAATGTGCTCTCACTAGTTTTCAAATGTTTAGATTCTTTGGTTAGAATACCTTTTTTTCATAATGAATCTTTATGAAGATTCATTGCACACATTTATTTCTTCTGTTCATTTTGACTGTCATTGGACAGTGCCAACTGCCAAGTGCCGTGTGCCAACTACACCCCCCCCACACACACACACTGCAACGCAGTGGGGTACTCACTTTATTTTTTAGGAATATTTAAGTGTTTAGATTCTTTGGTGTCTAATAACCTGTTCTCATAATGAATCCCTATGATGATTCATTTCTTCTGTTCATTTGGACAGTGCCAACTGGCAAGTGCCATGTGTCAACTACCTCCCACCACACACACACACACACACACACACACTGGGGTACTCAGTTTATTTTTAAGGAATGCTTGAAGTGTTTTGATACTTTGGTATCTTCATTACATATATTCATTTCTTCTGTTCATTTTGATGCCACTGCTTTGTGGGTGGGGTGGGGAATTAGTGGCATCCCAAGTGCCAACTACCACCCAACCCGCAAGCTATTGGGGTACTCGGTGTATATTTTAGGAACTTTGAAGTGTTTAGACTCTTTGGTGTGTAATGAATCCTCATAGGGATTCATTATGAGGAAAGGTTATTAGACACCAAAGAGTCTACACACTTGAAAAGATTCATAGAACATAAACTGAGTAGTACCCCACTGCCTTGTAGGTGGGGGGTGTAGTTGGCACTTGACAGTTGACAGTTGGCACTGTCCAAAGACAATCAAAATGAAGAATAAATGAAGCTGTGTCCACTGGAGATGGGGAGGAGAAGTATTAATGAAACTGCTCTTGGGGTGACTGGCCAACCATCCCTGACTAACATTTGGGCTTGTGCAGGGAATCAGCAACTCTTGAAAGAGCAGCTCATTACATAATAAATTTGCGCAAAAGCTTGAAAATGACTGACATTGAGTTGAAGTGCAAAAACAGAATCAGATTTATTTTAGGATTTTGGGGAACAGGAAAGAAATCTTGATTAATAGCAATACAATATTAACTAATAAAACTAAAATTAGCAGTAGGACTAAATTGAAACTCACAAAGAGGTATTTTGGCTCAAGATCTGAATTAAATCCACTCAAGACTGACCAGAGAAACAGTCTTATAGACTTTAAAGTTAGAGAGTGGGAAAGAGGGAGCAAGAGACTTAGGAGAAGAGATTTGCATTCCTCACGTCCTTTCCTGGTGGTGTATTCAGACATTTGTTGCTTGACCAATGTCGAGGCACCTCTTTCCTCCAGGACAGGCAAGAAGCAGAAGGCAAGAGCAGGGAGCGTCAGGGAGCCAGAAATAGCGCAAAGAAGGTCTGATCTCAGGGGACCTGTTTCTTGCTGCAGCTGAGCATGCTGCACAGATCAAGCCTGGAAGCAGGACTGGTCTGGAGGCAAAAAGCAGGATGGGTACAAGAACCAAGGCACAGCAAGGTGGTATATCTGGTGCCAAGACACACGAACACAGGTGAATCCAGAGAAGAGACATACTGCTTCATGATCTTGAGGGCTGAAGTAGGCCACATCTTGCCCTGGGGGTGAATGCTGACCACATCTTTCTGCTGAAAAGGGTGATATACATGGCAGATAAAAGAACATATTGTGTCTGGTTCAGGCTTTGCTGGGTGTGCTCTACCAGCACAGTGAGGTGAAAAGGTTGAGAAACCTGTGCATAAATTTGCTTATCTTGTATGGTCAGGGAGGACCTTGATAGGTGTTGGAATGTGTTAACAAGTGTGTCCTGCAAGCTTCAAGCCAACCATTAACAGTTCATATTAAAGAGAGATGAGCCTGTTACTTCTTATCTTATTCCTTCCTGCAAAGGCAATAACCTTGAGCTGATCCAATGTGCCAAAACAGAGGGGAGGATTTGGCGATTTCTTTAGAAGAATAGCACTTAACTTTTGTCTACTTTGGCTTCCAGGAATAGTCCCCTTTCAGCCGCGAGTCACTCTTGACCTGGAGTTACCTTTGCCCATGCTACCAGCCAAGTGATGTACTTTCATGAGTTAGCTTCAAGCAAGGAAATGATGAATCTCATGATCCCATGAGTTCAGAGAAGCAAAATGGAAATGACAAGCCTGTAGCTGCAAATGAGGTGTAGGGGTGCTACTGGGAGCCCTCAAATAGGCTATCTTGGTAACTGAAGACCACCACCCCCCCCCCACTCTGCTCCTGATTGGCTATGTGCTGAAGCTCCACATTCCCCTCCCTTCAGTCTCACTGACAAGCTCCAGAAAATTAGGACTGTGTACATGCAGAAGGTTGCCAGTTTGAATCCCTGCTGGCACTATATCGGGCAGCAGCAATATAGGAAGATGCTGAAAGGCATCATCTCAAACTGTGCAGGAGATGGCAATGGTAAACCCCTCCTGTATTTTACCAAAGAAAACCACAGGGCTCTGTGGGTGTCAGGAGTCGAAATCAACTTGACGGCACACTTTACCTTTACTCCCATTGAAATTTAGAGGACGTCTATTAATTTCTATAAGACTGCTTATGAGTAACTTAGTCTGGATGCAAGCCAGTGTCCGAAGTAGTCTGTCTCATAACTATAACATTTAAACATGTGTAACATTTAAATATGTTTATGCTCTCGCTCTCGCTCTCTCTTGCTCTCGCTCTCTTTTTCTCTCTTCCTCATTATAAGGTCCAGGAGCCAGTGGTGTTCCTTATCAACCCTAAGTATGGCCTCCTGATTAATTGTTTAGGTCTGTGCAAAGCTGAAGCTGAATACTCTGCACAGTCCCCTGGCACCATGCAGAGATTACCATTCTCAGTTTGCAGTGCTGTGCTTTGCCCAGTACTGGCGGGGGGACTCCTTTAAGGCAAAGTGAGCTCCTACACCATCTCGAAAGGTATGCATGGAGTACTGTGAAGTGTAGCCCCCACAGAGCTGTTAAGAGAGGACTCTCTTAAGAGGCACTCCCAGCATCAAGAAAAGTGCAGTACTATGCAGAGGCTAGCACAGTGAGAAATGGCTCTCACATTGATTTTTGTTTTTTGATTGGTTTTTAATTTTTGGTCAAACTGGCCCCTGCTTGAAAAATAATGAAGATCACTGCTCTTTGGGGTACCTGGGTTGATGATTTGCAACATAAGTGGATTGCTGGTCAATGACCGAAATAAAAATATCTATCTATCTATCTATCTATCTATGGGGTACACTAGTTTAAAAAGGTTGGGTACCACTGGATTCAACGAATACAGGCAATTTATTCAAGGATTCTAGGCACCCAAAGGTCCCATTTGGACAAATGTGGCCCCCACCGCCCCACTATATTAAGGTGGGAATGCACTGAGAACGTGCCCACTGTGATGTCATTGAAGGATGTGCCGACGCGTTCTCTGCACATCCGAATGGCCCTTACACACACACACACACACACACACAGTAAAACCATGATTAAACAGGGTTTTCAGCATGTGTAGGGGGGCGATTCAAAGGATGTGCCAAGAATGTGTCAGCATGTCCTTGAGTGATGTAGGAGCAGGCACATTCACAACAAGGCTGTAGCTTTATCACATGTAAAAGGGGCGGAAGGCTGGTGTTCAGATGAACTGGCCCAAATACAGTGTCAAATCCAGGTGTTTTCTGAGCTGGACAAGGTGCTGTATTTCAATGTGTTGAATTAGGCCTAAGTAACATCAGAATATTATATCTTAATCACTTTGCCAATTTTGGTTTAACTCAGAACTAATCACGAGTTTACATCAGCACATGGCATAGTTTAGTAATATGAAGCTCACTATATACGGAATGTAATGCTTCATTTCAATCTCAATAAGGCATAATAGAAAACTTTCCAGACAACCTAACAATGCAGGAGTTGTTAATACATTGGGATGTCAATATTCTAGTGTAAGTTTTATTTGAACAGCTGGATTCAGAGTTGGAACATATCATTGCATGTCTTAATAAATATATCTATTTAAATTATTATATGCAAGATGTCAAGGAAATGTTCTATTTAAATATTATTTATTAGGCATTATAATTCAATCATTCCATATACCTAAGGCCTTCCTTGTATTGCACTGGAATCAGAAATTCCTATTTCAGGTTAATATTCTTGCCCCTTCCTGCTACCCACCATAGTTGGTAAAATTATATACCATGTTTGAGCAGACTGTATCATATTTTATGTTGGAAAGGTTTTCCATTCTAAATATCTGAATAGATATAGATATACAGTATATGTTCACCCATCACTTTGCTTGATGAGTTTATTTAGCAAGGAAGTATACTTTTATTTGTTTTAAAGTATACCTTAATTTGTTGCCCACTGTTCTCATATTAATGACAGAAAATGCTTTTGTTAATCATTTGCTCAAACTCTACACATCAAACTTTCCTGTAATGTAAAGGAAATTTATTCAGTAATGGAGTGGGGGATTTGGTCACTTTGTGATAGTAGAATATTCTAGTTGAAAAATGGATTTGAAAAATAGACCACTAGATTCAGACAAAAAGGTAAATATATTCTGGATAATACTTCAAAAGTGCTGGAATTAATTCACTGGTAATATGTCTCTTATGAGTGTGTCATTATTATTTTTCCAGAATGGAAGAAATTATTTCAACAAAAAGAGCAAGGATTGAAGAGTTTTCTTCCTTTATGCAGGTTTATATTTTCTACATCTGCTCTGGATTATGCTAAGTTTCTGTATAAATAGATCAGCAGACACCTAACTCCACATACGACTTGTTCTAACTCCAGTTCAGGACCAAACTTCATGCAAACACCAGCTACTGAAGTTTTGAGAGTTCCAATTCTCATGAAATTGTAGACATTGAAATCTATACTTTGAACAGCAGATGAAACCTAAAAGCATTTTTGTGGGGTTTTTTTTTTTGTCTAGTCCTTTTAGGGTATGTAGATACTAAAAAAGACCCACCAAAATGCAATGGAACTTTCAAATTCAGGTGCAAAATAGCTGACCTTCAGGCCATCAGGAACTACTAGTGAGTAGTTCCATTAAAATTAATCATGACTCACTTATCCCATCAATTTCAATGGGACTACTCATGAGTAATTTAATCGGGCTGTCAGCCACTGATTATAAAACCTAAAAGAAACATGCAGTAACAATGTCCTGCAGATGCCTGATAACTGAATACACATGGTCCCTTCTCTCCTACCTGTTACTTTTTTCCCCCTAATGTCTTGCCCACAGAAAAATGCCACATCTTCATAATGTTTCAAGGCTGTCAGCTTTCAGTTTGCTCCAGGCTGTAAGTATCCTTAGCATAACCCCTAAATCTAAGGAAACGTCCAAACGTTTGTCATCTATTGACAATTTAAGCATTGATTCTTAGCTCATTATGCTGTTCTCCAGTTTCAGGGGAGAACAGCTGGTCTTGTGGTGGCAAACATGAATTGTCCTTTGCTAAACAGGGTCTGCCCTGGTTTTCATTTGAATGGGAGACTATATATGAGCACTGTAAGATATTCCCCTTAGAAGATGGAGCCACTCTGGGAAGAGCATTCCAAGTTGCCTCCCTGCCATCTCAGGGTAGGGCTGGGAGAGATTCCAGCTTGTAACCTTGGAGAAGCTACTACCAGTCTAGGTAGACAATACTGAGCTTGATGGACTAATGGTCTGAGTAAGGCAGTTTCCTATGTTCATCTTCCTAAAATTGCCATTTTAATATGCTTTTTATTTTTAATTTTTAAAGAAATGTTCAGAAGAAAACAAATTACAGCAGATAAAATTCACCTCAGGAACAAATAAATAAAACACCTCAGGATCATTACTTCACTTAATTCATTTACACTATTTGTAAACAAAAATATAAAATAAAAATCATTTTCAACATTTCAGACCTTGTATATGCAGGGTTCTATTGCATCAATAATTTTGGTAGACAACATTCTAAAAAACTCCAAAAAAACTCAAAAGCATACTTTATATGAGCAGAGGCTTTTAGCTGGGAAGATAACTTGTCCTGCACTAGTAACTCCCCAAATTTTATTGAACCAACTTGTATTTTTGGGAGAGTTTTTGCAGGTCTCAAAGATTTCCTGTGTGTCAGCTGAGTATTTTATTTACTATCAATACTATTATGACTAGCATGAGACTCCTGAACTTCACTGTGAAGATTGTCATTGTCATACTTCCTCCATAGGTTCAAAGAAACCTTTTTGAATCAGAAAGCTAAGGTGTCATTCACTTTTATCTTTCTTTACCCAGCCTCAGAAATCTAATACAAAGCTTTCTTCAGCAACAAAAAATCAGGTCCGATTCAAACATAGCATGTAACCTTGGGTATAATAGCAGCCGGGTGCCTCCAGGGGCTGTGGCAAGAGGCACCTTTAAGCATAAATTAGTAGGTGTTTACCTTCTCCCCGGCCACAGCTTTGAGCAGCAGCATACCACACAGCACTCCCTGCAGCGGGGGATTGGCTCCACCACTCACCTGACCACCTGCAGGGGATGAGCTCCACAGAAGGCAGATGAGTGGCAGAACCTATCCCCCACTACAGGGAGTGCTCAGCAACGCTGCTGCTTGGAGCAGCTTGCAGCTGCAGCAGGAGCAAAGGTAAACACCTACTAATTTATGCTTAAAGGTGGTTCTTGCCGCCTCAGCCCCCCCAGCGGCAGCGGCTGCATCAGCTGCAACTGCTCAGATACACTAAGCTGTGGTTAATCTGTGATGCTGGCAGTCATGCTGATTGGCTAAATAGATGATTTACTAAATGCAATTTGGCTCCCTCCCTCTTCCTAGTCCGCCCTAGGCTGCATCCCAGCAAGCTCCATTGTGCTTACATTGCCAGACTGTGGGCAAGGCACTGTGTTATGGTAGAAATGCAGATCATGATTTGCTGGAGCTCATGAAACCAATCTTGCTCTGCATCTCTACAGTATCAACATGCTAGTGAAGCTGCAACCATTGGCCATAATGTTAGTGGGGGATGGTGCTGAGTGTGATCATGCCTTTTTGGAAGTGTTCTCCCACCCTTGGCAGGGCAAAGACATTTTAACTCTTTCCTCACACTGTCTTCCACAGTTGAGGAGGAAGAGACTCCCCCCCCCACTTCCCTCCCCTGGTAAGATAGGATTGAGACCCTCTCTTCCTACTTGTATGGGTTAAAGACAGACTGCACAAGTGTTCCCTCTACTTGTTCTCATATGTTCGCAGAATGAGTTTGTTACTAGCAATGGCCATTTGTGACACACCAACACCAGCCCATTCTCCAGCAGATATGTCAGGGGATGCATGGCCCCCCTTCCCCATTTCTCCAGGTATTTGCGCATGCTCAGCAGCCCCCAAAATGGTGGTCGTTCACTCTTACAGCAGCCCGCGAGGGCTGAAAAGGATTTACTTATCTGGCTGCGGTGGTGATGAAGAAGGGGAGAGGGAACCCGCATGGGACACACACCCCCGCGCGGCCTCAGCAAGCCCCCTGAAGGGGCTAAAGGTACTTTATTCACTAAAAAAAAAATTTTTTAACAAAAGTTTGTGGACCTGCCAGACCGGACCTGGTGGTCCGGTTCCAGTCCAACAGGACCGGGGTAGGGGTTCGGTTCAACCCCGCACATCCCTACTCCAGAGCAGATCATTCTCTCATGAGAGTGCCTGGCCATAGAGATGCACATGCAGACTGGAGGGCTTTTATCACCCAACTCAGTTGACACTTCCCTCAAAGCCCTGGAAAGAGTCCCTTGGCAACATCCCTCGTGGTCCCTGCGATTGCCAGGAACCAAGAATATGAATGCTCCTTAAAAGAATCTGGTCTCCCTGCAACACATCTCCTTGCTCTGTTTAGCTTCTCATGGACACCTGGCTAGCCAGGGACCATTCTAATCCATGGTTGTCCCATCTCAGAATGCCCTGCAGTGGCTGACCTGCATTTGCCCTACAGTGGCTGACCTGCAACAGGCCCAGCCAGTACTGATTAGCCTGGGACATAGGATTCATCCTCGGTCTCTCCTTATCTGCCGACCCAACCCAAAATTGCTCGAATACTTGAAGCTCGGACTACTTTGGAGTCTGGAAGAGTTTGGTACAAGAGGGAAAGTGCAGGGTATGAGTTCTATTGTTAACTAGGGATGCGCACGGAACCAACGGGGGCTGGTTTGAAGGCGGGGGTGGAACAACTTTAAGGGTGGGGGAGGGTGCAGTTACTCCTCCGCTTTCCTCCACCAGAACTTGCTTGAAAACCGGTCCAGTCAGTGGGGCAGCAGTGTACCTCCCTGCCGCCCCATCCACTCTTCAGACCGGAAGTAGGTGGAAGGAGCTCACACACATGCACACCTCAGGCACATGTCATGCACATCTCTATTGTTAAATAGTGCTGCCAGACGCCCCACAACCATGGGAGGCCTCATACTTGGAGGTTTTACCTCATGAGAGTGCAGTCAAATGGGGAGCTGAAACACATGGCTGTTTCCGTTTTCTCTGGTGGACTGGCCCTCTCATGAGAAGGCTAACCCCACAGCTGGCAAGATGGCATGAAGACAAGAATGTTTTGGGTCTTCTCAGTGCTTTGTTCAGGCCTGCAAGCCTAGTAGCACCCTTGGTTACAGTGAAACAAACCCCAGGATCTTTTGCTTGCCTTAATATACATATCCTCTCCTAGGAAGTCAATAAGATCTGTTCCTGGAGTACCAGATGACCAGTCCTTCTGTGATCTGACAACCAGTGTCTTCTTCTGGGATTCTCAGGCATGTCCCTCAGTCTCCCCCCCACCTTTGTGTACATTAAGACCAAATAAACTACATTCCATTTATAATATCTGAGAGCCCCAGGTATGGGGCTAGATTGGGTGTTAGGTCAATGATCCTTACACATGTGTCTAGTCTCCTTTTATTTAAAAAGCACTTGCCATTCCATCCTTTTAAATCAGGGACATGCCATCCCTCTTGTCAAGGAGTGGGAGGAGGAACAAGGAGACAACAGGGGGGCAGGCATCGGCTCTGAGAGGTGGCCAGCGAGAAATGCAGCTGCCCTAGAACTAATGCATTTATGGGCTACATTATGGGCCACCCCTTTATGGTGGCGGGAGAGTTTCTGCACGAAACCCAAGTTGCAGCGGCAGAAGATTTCAGATGACACAATGCTGCCTTCTAGCCTTAGGTTTCAGCAGCAAAACTCACTACAAACTGAGGGTTAGAATTCAGGTTTGGGAGTGAAACTGGGGTGCATTTGGGTGATGAAACCACAAATTCAAACCTCTGGCACATTTACTTCTGGTTTAGTGTTATGTCTGAATGGGGCCTCAAGGTTGGCACATAGGTTGAGGAATGCATCATACATCACATTTTTAAATATGACTATCCATCATGCCCAAATTGTGTGAGCATTGACATTCTTACTTTAAAGCTATAAATCATTACATGGATAGAATTCTTTTTTCCTGCTTTCTAAACTATTACACACTTGACAACTTAATTTATTATTTAAGGTTTGTCACTTGTTATGAATAATGAGATGGCACTCTAAGTAAATCCTTTTTAAAAAGTTGTTAAAGGGGGGAAAAGAGTGCAAAGATATGGAATAACTTATATGATAATTTAAAATATTGACAAAGAAGCAAGTATTCATTGCTAGGGTTTTTGCCAGAAAGAAAAATGTGTCCAGTATGTCCATCCTGTATGTAGATGGTTTCACCTTCCTAAAATTATCCTCAGTATCAGGCATAGTTTTGAGCTATCCTCACCAAAATATTATTCAGGTTCACAACTGTCAGAAGTACCACCACAACACATTCCTCAAAATTTCCCCTTAGACTTCCTAATGATCCTTCTCACTGTCTTCTATGATGTAGTTGGTTGGTTGTGCATTCATGCTACACACATCTCCTATGATTTATTTATTATTTATTTGATACATTTATAAACCGCCCCATCCAGAGGCTCTGGGCAGTGTACAACAACATTTTAAAAAGACATAAAACCCACAATTCAAGCAATGCTAAAAACAATATAAAAACAATTCAACAATTAAAACTATTATTAAAACTATTAATAAATTAAAACTATTTTAAACCAATTAAAATACATTTAAAAGCAGCACCACTTCACAAGCCTTGGAAGGCCAGGCCAAATAAATAGGTTTTTAGGGCTCTCTTAAAGGCCGACAGCGAGCCTAAACTGTGGATATCTGCCGGGAGTGCATTCCATAGACCAGGAGCAGCTACAGAAAAGGACCGGTTCCGCGTTACCACCGGTACATCTGGTGGCGACTGGAGACGGACCTCTCCAGATGACCTCAACGAGCGATGGGGATCATACCAAAGAAGGTGCTTTCTAAGGTAACCCGGACCCAAGCAGTTCAGAGCTTTAAAGGTAATAACCAGCACGTTGTATTTTACCCGGAAACATATCGGCAGCCAGTGCAGCTGTTTTAAGACAGGCATAATATGGTCTCTCTGGGTTACCCCAGAGACCAATCTGGCTGCCAAATTTTGAACAAAGTGAAGTTTCTGGACTACATACAAAGGCAGCCCCACATAGAGCGCATTGCGGTAGTAGAGCCTGGAGGTTACCAGCTGATGCACCACTGTTTTGAGATCATTCTTTTCAAGGGATGGATGCAGCTGTCAAATCAGCCGAAGCTGATAGAAAGCGCTCCTGGCCATAGCCTCCACCTGAGATACCATTGTGAGGTTGGGATCCAAGAGAACTTCCAAGCTGTGCACTTGTTCCTTCTGGGGGAGTGTAACCCCATCCAACACAGGAAGATCTAACTCATCCCTTAAATTCCAATCCCCTACAATGAGCACCTCTGTCTTGCTTGGATTCAGCTTCAATTAGTTATTCCTCATCCAGCCCATTACTGCCTGTAGGCAGGCATTTAGGGAGTGAATGCCATTTCCTGATTATGAAGATGATGATGATAAGGAGAAGTAGATTTGGGTATCATCAGCCCTGAGGGACTCCATATAATAGCTCCCGTTTTAAAGAGGAACTGTCACCAAGCTCCTCCATCTGGAATCTGCCTGAGAGATAGGAGTGGAACCACTGCAATGCAGTGCCTCCTATCCCCAATTCCCCCAAGCGATCCAGAAGGATACCATGGTCAATGCTATCAAATGCCGCCAAGAGATCAAAAAGAACCAACAGAGTCACACTCCCTCTGTCGATTCCCCGGTAAAGGTCATCGATCAGGCCAACCAAGGCAGACTCAACTCCATAGCCCACTCTAAAGCCAGTTTGAAATGGATCTAGATAATCGATTTCCTCCAAAACCGCCTAGAGCTGGTTATCCACCACTCTCTCAATCACTTTACCCAACCATGGGAGATTGGAGACCGACCTATAACTGTCTATCACTGAGGGATCTAGGGAAGGCTTCTTAAGAAGTGGTCTAATCATTGCCTCCTTCAAACAAGGAGGCATCCTACCCTCCCTCACTGATGAGTTAATGATATTAACTAAGCCATCCCCAACAATCTCCCTGCTAGATAAAAACAGCCAGGTCAGGCAAAGGTTCCAGAGAACAAGTGGTAGGCCGCACCACCCCAAGCAGCTTGTCCATGTCATCAGACATCACAGACTGAAACTGATCCAATCTAATACTGCAAGAGGGATTGCTGGACACCACCTTAATAGACTCTGCAGAAACAGTGGAGTCCAATTCAGCCCAAATACAGGAGATTTTGTCCGCAAAGAACCCATTAAAATCATCACAGCAGAACAAAGTCCCCGGGATTGGTTTGAGTTGGAAGGAGCCTGAATCAAACTCCTCACAACCCGGGATAGCTCTGCCGGATGCAAACCCCACAGAAGCAATGCGTGCAGACCAGAACTGGGTTTTTTGCGTCATGTGCTGCCTCCGCATAAACCTTCAAATGGGCTCTATGCTGTGTCCTGTCACATTCAAGCCGAGTTCTCCTCCAATTGAGCTCCAGTTGCCTACCTTGCTGCTTCAGGCCCCGTAACTCCTCTGTATACCGAGGGGCCACTTTTAAAGCAGATCAGAAGGGACACGTAGGAGTGGTCGTGTCTACTGCCCTGGTGAGTTCCCTATTCCAGGTATCCACCCGGGCATCGAAAGACCAACATCAAAACCCTCCAAGGCTTTTTGGAATCCTACTGGATCCAGCAGCCTTCTCGGGCAGAACATTTTAATAGGTCCTCCACTCCTGCAGGGCTGGGTTGTGGCTGTGAAACCAACCTTAACCAGGTAGTGGTCCGTCCATGACAATGAGGAAACCACAGGATCCCACACCCACGGAACACCCCCCTGATATGAACAAAAGACCAAATCAAGTGTGTGGCTGGCAACATAAGTTGGTCCTGGGATAGGCCCATAGTTGTCATGGCCGCTATGAACTCCTGAGCCACACCAGACAAGTCAGCCTCACAATGGATGTTGAAGTCACCCAGAACCAAAAGTCTGGGTGACTCCAACACCAACTCCACGACCAGCTCCGTCAGCTCAGTTAGGTTGGGCAGCAGGGTGGACAGTACACCAACAGAATCCCCAATCTATCCCTAGTTCCCAGCCTTAGAAAGACACACTCAATGTAAGTACTGTTGCACAGGGGCCCTGGTAAGGGAAATGGTATCCTTAGGGACCACAGCCACTCCACGCACCCCTCCCCACATCCCCTAGCCTGTTCCACAACAGAGTAGCCTGGTGGAAGAAGCTGAGCCCAAACTGGGCCACTAGCTTCCCCCATCCAGGTCTCAGTTATACAAGCCAGGTCGGCTCCCTCATCCATGATCAAGTCATGGATGATTTTGGTCTTGTTCTGAAACAACCTGGCATTGCAAAGGAGCAAGACTAGGTTCTGTGGGAAGTTGGAACTGCTCCTCAAGGCCAGAGAGCTGACAAGGCAGCTGGAAGTGGAAACAGTAACTAAATTATTGGTTTCCCTTCCCCTGTAATGGCCAGCTGCTCTGCCAATGCCAATTCTTCTATACCCCACCACAACAGTAATAGCCATCCCAGAGCCACTGGACACACACCCAGCATCATTCTGCCCAAGAGAACCTAAACACATTTTATTCATTTATTCATTCATTCATTCAGTTTCTATACCGCCCTTCCAAAAATGGCTCTGGGCCGTTTACAGAGACAAATAATAAATAAATAAGATAAATAAAATGGATCCCTGTCCCCAAAGGGCTCACAATCTACAAGAAACATAAGATAGACATCAGCAACAGTCACTGGCAGTACTGTGCTGGGGGTGGATAGGGCCAGTTACTCTCCCCCTGCTAAATAAAGAGAATCACCACATTAAAAGGTGCCTCTTTGCCAAGTTAGCAGGGGTAACTGCTAACTGCTGACAACAGAAGGCCTGGCACAACCCAATAAGAGAGCCAGCGTGGTATAGTGGTTAGAGTGCTCGACTAGGACCGGGGAGACCCGAGTTCAAATCCCCATTCAGCCATGAAACTAGCTGGGTGACTCTGGGCCAGTCACTTCTCTCTCAGCCTCACCTACTTCACAGGGTTGTTGTGAAAGAGAAACTCAAGTATGTAGTACACCGCTCTGGGCTCCTTGGAGGAAGAGCGGGATATAAATGTAAAAAATAATAATAATAATAATAATAATAATAATAATAATAATAAATAAAATAAAAGGGAGAACTAACAACAAACAACCCAGACCTCCAACCCCACCTTAGAACTCCCCCCCCCCAGACCTCAGTCCCACACCAAAGGCCTAGCACCAAAGGCCGGCCCCTTTGGCGGCCAGTTTCTGTGGCCGCCTACAGGCAGTCCGCTAGCTATGCCTCTGGCATGCCTCCCTCCAATATATGCTGCCAAAGACTCCAGAACTCTCTCCTCTCATGAGAGTTCTCTGGTCCTTGGGACAGGTGAAACAAGTCAAACGCTCAGAGAGAAGGCACAGGTGGAATACAGCAGCAATCCCAAGCCGGTCCTTCAGAAGGTCTGGGGTTGCAAAAACAAACCTCCTCGGTCGGGACAGGAATGCACAGGCAGGGTGCGACGGTTGTTGTTCATCAGGAGAGGTCAGGGAGCTGACAGGATCTAGCCCTTTCCTCTCTTCACCCTCTTTGATCTCCCAGATGATCACCAGTCTACTGGGAAGACTTCCAGTAGGAAAGAAGATTAAGAACAACAAATTTCCTGAGTAGAGCAGTGAAGGGGATGCAAAGATGTAGCATGGGAACAGTAGCATGCCCAGCTGTATATACACATTGACAAACTTAGGAACATAGGAACTTGGGAAGCTGCCTTATACTGAGTCAGACCATTAGTCCATCTAGCTTAGTATTGTCTACACAGACTTGCAGCCCCTTCTCCACGGTTACAGGCAGGAGTCTCTCTCAGCCCTATCTGGAGATGCCAGGGAGGGAACTTGGAAGCTTCTGCATGCAAGTATGCAGATGCTCTTCCCAGAGCAGCCCCATTCCCTAAGGGCAATATCTTACAGTGCTCACATGTAGTCTCCCATTCAAATGCAAATCAGGACAAACACTGCTTAGTAAAGGGGACAATTCATGCTTGCTACCACAAGATCAATTCTCCACTCTTCAGCAGGGTACACCTGCACAACTTCATACTCACATACAGCACTTGCAGTAGCAATGGAAACACTAGATGGGGTAGGGAAGTGCACAAAACTGGTTTGCCCAGTTTGGTTCAGATCCAAACCAGATTCAAACTAGACCAGGTATGTTTTGTTCTGCCCCCCTCAAAATAGGTCCTGGTTCGGTTTGAATTCAAACCAGTTTGGGCCCAGTTCGGGGGTGCCAAGAAGCATTAAATTTTTTTATTTTATTTTTTTTAAGTTTACTTACCACAGCCAAGGCCTGTTGCAGCCTCAGGGGCTGCTGTGGTAGCTGTGGAAATCTTTATATGCCGCCCAAAATGCAAGTCTCCGGGTGGTTCACAACAACATTTTGGCCTTATGCATGTGCACAGTGGTCAATTGGGGGGCCGTTGCACATTCACACACCACATTGCATGTGCAGGGGGCTGAAATGCCCCCCAGACAGGCCGAACCAGCCTGGGAAAACTCAGGGAGAGGCCGGAGGAGATAAGAGAGCCTCCAGAGACCCTTCCCATGGCTTCCACAGCACCCCACAAGGCTGCTGCAGCCCTTGGTAGTGGTAAGTCTACCTTTATTTTAAATTATTTTAACGCCGTTTGGCACCCCCAAACCAGCCCAGGAGGTTCGGTTCGACCTCAAGCCAACCCAGACCTAGTTTGTTTTGAAGCTGAACCCTCGAACTGAGTTGCTTCAAGCTCAAACCAGCTCCAAATCAAAGCAGTTTGCACATCCCTAGCTGGGAGAAGAACTGTGTTTTCTCCAGCTTTGTTTTGATAGCTTTGAAAATGCAGTATCCCTGCAACAGAAGCATTTGGAACCCTACAATACATGAGTAACAGCAGAGCACTTATTGTGCAGAATCTGTTTGTGTGCTATGGCCCATGAGGAAAGGCACACCTTTTTTTATTAAAGTGATTTATTTCAAATATCTCACAGAGACAATATTTTATGGTGTCTGGGTCTCATGAATTGCCTAACAAGCTCCATGTTGCCACATTCAGGCAGAGCCACAGACATTAAATTTTATAGAAGCATATTGAGTTTGAACCAAAATTTATGTTGAACCTATACACATGATTGTATCCTGCTTGAAAATCCACCATGAGGTGACTAAAAAGATTTCTACTTCTACAGAAAAAAATTGTTGTGTGTATCCTTTTGAGAATTGTCTGGTATCCAATTATTCTAGGTAGGGGTGTGCATGAATGGTTCATCCCAAACGGGTTTGCCTTGAACTGGGGCTGGTTCAAAGTTTTGTTCATGGACCGAACTAAACCGGGCCTGGTTCAGGTGAATGAGTTCAGGATGGTAAGGGGCATTCTTGAGGTGGTGGTGGTGGCTAGATATGATTCAAGGGCAGGTATTTATATACCACGTTTAAACAAAAGTTCCAAAAGCAGTTTACACAGAGAAATAAAAATAAATAAAGATGGATCCCTGTCCCCAAAGGGCCCACAATTTAAAAAGAAACATAAGACAGCCACCAGCAACAGCCACTGGAGGGATGTTGTGCTGGAGCTGGATAGGGCCAATTGCTCTCCCCCTACTTAATAAAGAGAATCACCACTTTTAAAGGGTACCCTTTTTGCTCATTTATCAGGGGAAACTATGAGAGGGGAAAGAAGCTGCTTACCCCGGCCGCTTGCCTTCCTGGTGTGGCAAGCGCACTCCCTCATTTATTGAGCTGCCACCATGCCCAGTGGTTTGGTAAAAGAGAGGGGAGTATGCTTGCCATGCTGGAAGAGTAAGCAATGGTGAGTGGCCAGGGTGAGTAAGCAGCTTCCCCCCCCCTCACCTCCACCACCACCTTGGGAATGCCTTTTACTTCTAAATAAGAATCCTCACTGGATTCCCCTTTACAAGTATATCCCCTGAACTGGTTCAGTCCAGTTTAGTGGTTGGATTGGACCAGATCCCGTTCAGCCGGACATGGAACCAGACCAGGCCAGGCCGGTTTGAATCCAGTTTGGATTCAAACCAAACCGGCAAAACTACTTCTGTGCACACCCCTAATTCTTAGTGCTTTCCTGAACATGCCAGCTCCTCAGTAATTCTTGCCTGCAACTTCTCATGCTGCATCACCAGGGCCTTTTTAAGACTCTAAATGGCTTGGGGGCAGGATGTTGATTTGACCACACAAATTGGAAGAAACTTTTTGTAAGGTATGCAGCGCTATTGTAGGAATGGATGCCTCAAGGAAGTTCCTAATGTAGCCCTTTGAACCACACCAAAAGAATTGTACAGCAGGGGATATCGTCCAGTACCACACATTTTTAAATGTATATTTTTCTTGAGATGCCTGATGCAAGGGTATTCTGAAGGTTATTTCTGCTGTTGCTGAACTTCACTTGGTTACATTAAAGGTAGGCTCACTGGACTGACTGGAAAAAAATGTATAAAAACAGTATTTGGTTAGAGAGGAGAGCAAATATGGCATCCTGGAAGGAAGCCCCCGACTAACCTCTCGGGAGTCTTCACTCCCATTTGGTCTAATTATTTTCATTATTAATATGAAGATTGGAATGCATGCAGAGCTTGACCTCTTCCCTCCGACAGGAGGGGAGTCAGGAGAGATTCCAGGCTTGAGAAAGTCTGGAGGACTCTGGATGACACCCCCCCACCCCGGGAGAGACCTTTCTGCTTCAAGCATCAGGCTGAATGGGAGAGATTTCCACCAACCTCATTAAGGATGACTTTGCTATATATATTCCTATCTACTTTCCTTTAATAAATCTCTGAGATGACTACGGCTCCGAGTTTGTTAGATCTATGGCTTTTTTAATGCTATTTTTTGCTTATTTTCCTCTATCTTCTATTTTTGAATCTTTCTACAGACTTCGTTAGAAAGCTCAGCACTCCAATGTTATCAGCTTTCAGTTTTACTATGAATAATTTTTTAAAACGTTTGAGACTCCAGCAATTACTTATTTTATCCTGATCTCTAATCCACTCGTACCATTCGCTGGGGATGATTATGGATTTCATATATTCTGAGAACCCCTCCTGAACTTTTCAGAAGCAATGTATGGCATCTGCAATGGAGAAGAGGAAAGAGAAGAAGATTGGCTTGGAGAGAAAACAGCTTTGATGACCATGGTTTCTGTGCTTGCAAGATTTTTGGCATCTATTCTGTTTTTTCTCTTTGCTTTACTCTTTTTTCGTGTCTCCATTAATTTCTGAGTCTCCCACTGACTCTGCCAGAGGTAAACAGTGTTAGTGGAGGGCTGGCTGAAGAGGAAAAGGAACTTTACATGAATGTCGGTGAACTTTAATTAGCTCTTATTTTCATTTTGAAGAACTCCTGCAAGTGGCCTTGGAAAATGTTGGACGCTCAAGTGATTGATTATTTTCTTTACAGCAGTTGACTCCCTGCACTGATAAAACTTTTTTTGACTGGTAATTAAGCTCTTTGCTTATTTTTTGCTTCGTACCTTCAGCAGTACTGAAATGGGATGGAGCGGATGGTTTAAATACAGTACTACTTTGAAATTTGGCAATAGAAGTGTTTTTTGGAAAGGGATTTCTTAAATCTTAGTCCTTGTAATTATTACGAACTATGATGATAGAAAATGAGGGAGAAGACATAATTTGGGACGGTTCGGCATTTTCTGGACTATTTTGTCTTTCTGCTTATTGGATGAATGCATTACTGATGGAGTACAAACATCACTCAGCATTGTTAATCTTACTTAGAAGCCAGCCCAAAAACTTAACATCTGGAAATTGGAATAATTACACATAGGAGAACTAAGACTTTTTTCGGCTGCCAAAGGGTGGGTGGAGAGCGAATGATCATTACATGTAACCCAATAACACATTTTCTCATGCACAAGTTTCTCTTTGTCTAGTCCCGGCATTGTTTAGTCTCCCTGCAGAGCTTTGATATCTATTGGGAATGTTTGTCAAGGCTCTCTTATTAACCCCTTAGTGGTATTCCAGATATTTTTAATACTATCCAATTTGACTTGATTTTATTTTCTGGAAATGGGTAATAGGGTTTTCTTTCCTTTTCCCTCCTTGGTAAATTCATTGCCCTTAATATCTTTTTTACCCACAAGTGAGGGTTTATTCCCCTCTTCAAATTTAATTTCCTGACTTATTTCAAGGGGGAAAAAAATTGCATATACCTAGGCTATATAAAATGGATACACAACAATAGACATATATGCCCAATCTGTTATTTTAGTTATTATTATTGTTTCGCTTATTCAGTGTGAATATACTCAGTTTCATTCCCTCTTATTTAATAGCAAATCTGAGATATTGGTGATAGGGAGCTCTGTGTTTAAGGGCATATAGTTGAACTTTTTAGTTGAAATTATGAGGTTGAATAGATATTACTGAAAATAGATTTTTTAATCTTTTTTCTGCACTGGATTCCCTGCAATTATTTGCAGAAGTATTATAAGGACTAGGGAAATTAGTTTATATAGGTATACTTCCAGTTTATGGTTATAATTACTGTTATATTACTGTCTTGTGCGTGTAATTAGTTATTTTCAATATGAAGATTTGACTTATGTAATCCCTGTAAATTTAACAGCTGCTATCAAGAATTTAAGAAGAGGGAAATCTCCATACCAAAAGGCAATGTTTTTCTCTCTTTTTCTCTCTTTTTACTTTTGTTTACTTTCTTTGGTTTCTTTTTTAATCATGGGTCAATTATCTGGTTTCTAGAAGATCAAGAGTCCTAGATTTTATATTTTATATAAAATTTTATATATTTTTATATTATATATTTATATTTTATAAAATTCCTTTTTCTCCTCTCTCTCTCTCTCTCTGTTTCTTTATTTTTTTAAAACTATGGGTTAATTATCTGACTTTCAGAAGCTTGAGAGTCCCGGACTTTATATCAACATTCCATAAAACCCTTTTTCTCTTGGAATTAACTTTTTTCTCTCCCCTTTCTTCTTTCCCCCCTTCCTTTTAAAACCCCATACTATCATTCATTTCTTCTATACATAACAGGTTTTGGATACCAGTCATGAACATTAGTCAATGCGTTTTGCACTTGGGATGCATGGAATGATAATTCATTTATGGCCTCATGTCTATAGTATTTATTTTTATTTATTTTTTACATTTATATCCCCCTCCAAGGAGCCCAGAGCAGTGTACTACATACTTGAGTTTCTCTTTCACAACAACCCTGTGATGTAGGTTAGGCTGAGAGAGAAGTGACTGGCCCAGAGTCACCCAGTTAGTTTCATGGCTGAATGGGGATTTGAACTCGGGTCTCCCAGGTCCTAGTCCAGCAGTCTAACCACTACACCACACTAAGCTTCAGGTCTTTGCTGATCAGTCTTTTCCTCTTGGTAAGCAACTCCTTTCTCTCCTAAGCATAACTGGAGAATCGGATGGGAGGCTCAAGATCCATTTCCTATTGTTATATTATTGTCAGAAAGATTCATTTTTGTAGTTATTTCCTTTGTTTGTTTGTTTTTAGTGACATTCTTATAGATAAAACCTTCTGAGCTTATAGATTTCAATATGATTCTTTGCATTGTTGTTTCTTTTTCTGTGTTCCCATTACTTTTGGACCTCCCACTGAGGTTGGTTATGGAGAGGAGAGCCAATATGAAATGATTGATGTGATCTGCCTAAGATTTTGCGCACAAAGTTCTATATTTATTCTATCCAGCTTGTGTTTCACTCTGATGGAATTATGAAAATCACATTTCTATCTTAGAGATTTTACAAACAGCATTGAATTTATGAATTTCTCCATCTGCTACTTACAGCATTGAGATAGTTGTATGTGAATTTGTAGCATTTTACTGCAGAAGTTTATAACAGAAGCTTTTCAATGTCCTTGTCCCACCAGAATAAGGATTTCTAGTGATACTGAATATTTCTGGGGGGGGTTTCCCTTTAGATTTTCAGATTCTTTTTTGATTATTTAGGATTCCATTTGCCCATCAACTTAATGAACATAATTAAAGGAACTTCTATTCACTGCATAAATCATTCATTATTTTGTATTCATTATTCGGTATCTTTATTTGCTGTTCAGAGAGAAGTTGGAATGAAAAAGATCCTTAACCTTTTAAAAATTTCTCGGTTTATTTAGAAAGTTATTATTTAGTATTGTAAACCTTTTAAAATTTACCTTTTTTCATCAGATTCATTAGATTCAGGATTTTGAACGTTTTTGAATAGCTTTTAGATTTCCCTCCCTCCTTTCTTCTCTTTTTATTTTTTTCTCTTTTCTTTTCTTTCATATAGGATTTAAATCAGATGAAGGACGAATTGGCAGTGGGTAAATTTATATTCTTTCTAAAGAGTAAAGAATATAGTTTAATTTTTGTGATAGGTATTTTTACTGCAGAACACAACGGGTGTTTACCTAGGCCAAGTTTGGTTCTCCTCTCTCTGTCCAGCGGTTCCCTGGGAGGCCAAAAACTCTATATGGAAGGATGCCTAGATTTAGACTCTGTGTGGCTAGTTAATTACATTTATTTTACTTCTTATATAAAATATCACTACCTTTGTATCTTTCTTATGATTGGGGAATCTTTTTTTTTTTTTTTGATGGATGGATAAAATCTTGTTTGTAAATTTGTATTTTTGTCGAAATCTCAGAGATATAACATTTCTGTTTTTCTACTTATATTACTAATAAAAGCATTTTAAAAATCTTTTAAAAAACAGTATTTGGGTGGTGTAACACTCGCTTAGTGCTTTGCAAAGAAATTGAATCTTTTTAAGGCAATACAGGAATTAATATATTTTTCAATTGAAGTTAAATTATATGACAGCTCTGTCGAACATCAATAAACTGTCTTCATGCACAGCAACAAAAGGAGAAAGGAAAATAAAATGTATTCCCTTTTGGCGTTGACACACCCAAGGGATATATGTGTTGATTATGTAGCACATTAGGTGTGTCCAAAATTAATTCCCAAGCACTCATCAGAATTCATGAGCCGTTATTAACATGACTTTCAAGTGTAAGCTGATCAGACCACAGGATTTTTATTTAATGAGGCTTACCCAAGCTAAGATTGTAACTAATTAGAGTTTAAATAGGCTGTGTAGTAACTTCACATATCGTTGCCTTCCTAGAGCCAGTATTGATCTTATGGCAAACCAAGGTTTGAATCTGAATCCTTGAACTGTCTAAGATGTGACAAGAGATAAAAACAATGATTTAGGGCTTCTCTGCACCAGCTCTGTAATGCTCATTAATCTCTATTTATTGTGAATATAAAGTGCATATATCTTGCAACATTGTCTTGCAGCATAGTTAAATTAATGGTTTTAAAAGCTAAGGTTTGGATAGAATAGCTAAAAGCTAAGGTTTGGATACAAAATGTTTACTCCATGAATGGAAGGAGTTTCTGTTCATGAATGAAGAGTTCCCCTCATGGAAGGAGTGGTAATGTACCTCCTCAAGTATTCACCTGATTTAAGTCCTTTAGTCCCTTGCTTTTTATTGCTCACTCATGACAATACAACATTGAGGCAAGTCTCACGATCAGTGAGACTTGCCTATAGGGGGTTCGCGGGGAGAGTGGGCTTAGTCTGCTCTCCCCACAGATGATCAGAAGGGAAGCCCTGGGTGGTTGAATTGGCCACCCACACGACTGCTGGCTCCGTCACAGAGCCAGGGGTGCTGTGGGGATTGGGGCCCACGTAGCCTCCAGAAGTTCAAGGATGCCCTATGCGAGTGTTCGGGGCATCCTGGAGAGACCCCCAGGGTTGGGAGGCTTGTTTCAGCCTCCTGGCAGGGGTCTCCTCATGTGTTGCTGTGGCGTGGAGCCACACCACAACAATACGCAATCAAAAAGACGGGGTTAGCGTAGCACTCACTCTGCTAACCTCAGCTAAGGGGATGGGGAATTAGGAGGGTTTGCTGCCGGGAGCCCCACAGCTCCCATTGCAGCAGACGATCAGCAAAAAGTGGGCTAGGCTCCCTTAGCCCGCTTTTTTCTGATCATGAGAATCTCCTCATTGTATTCCAGATCCAAGTGTAACTGAAGAATTACATCACTCGCAAAGTTTTTTTGGGGGGGGAAATAAGCGTAAATCAAGGATGATGTCAAGCAAGCAAATCCTACCTATCTCATCCCAAGAGATGACCCTGTTGACTTGGGCTAACGCATTCACAATCAAAATGAAAATGTACAAGATCAGATATGAGAACTGGGAACAGACAGACTATGAAAGGTTCTCATCCCGTAGTAAAAATTAGCCCAAAGGAACAATGTGGAATTGGAGGTCAGCAATGAATATACAGCTATTGAACACATAGACTAAACCTTTCAAATGTACTAAAAGTCAATGGGATCACCCCAGAGTAAAATATGTGTGCTTATAGACAACTTCAACTGATGAACTTTTAATCCCCTTAAGAGGATGACATCGTTCCTTAACCGGATGGCATCATTCCATGCTAAGTTACCAGCAATGGTATAGAGCACTATTTCTCAATTGGTGGTCCGGGGACCACTGCAGGTCCGTGGACTTGAGTGGTGGTCCATGGCTGGGAGGTAAATCCCCTCCTTCATCAACAGAGGAGGCAGTGCCGGATTAACCTAGGGCCTCGCACTTTGTCTTGTTTTTAAACTGCTTCCTTTCTTTTTGTCTTCTTCAATTTGCTTATTATTTATTGATTTATTTTATTTTTTACATTTATATCCCCCTCTTCCTCCAAGGAGCCTAGAGCGGTGTACTACATACTTGAGTTTCTATTTCACAATAACCCTGTGAAGTAGGTTAGGCTGAGAGAGAAGTACCTACACAGAAGGGCAAGTTACAGGGAAAGAGAGGAAGTAAAGGCAGGAGTGTTTGCAGACTTGGGCAAGTTACAAGGAAAGAGAGGAAGTAAAGGCAGGAGTGTTTGCAAACTCGGCACAGCCACAGCCTTGTGCTGGGGTATGGGCTTTTTGTCCCACCCCCAAGCACAGGCTCAAGGAGAGCCCCGATTGGTTGGGGCTAGGAAGGGGGCGGGGAGCGTGCGCTCTTTGTGCGGCTCCCTCGCTTCCCTTTCCTCTTTCAGCTCCAGCCGGCATCCCTTCCTCCCTCCCCTCAGTGCAGAATGGGCTTTTGCTGGTCATCCTTTTGGGGAAAGGCAGGAGCATTTGCATACTTATTTATTTCTCTACCACATGTGGGATGAGTTGGAGAAGTGTGTGGCAATGGACCGAGCTTGTGCATGAGGGATGGCTGGAAAAAGGATGAGCTGGAGGTTTGAGGGGCTGAGGTTCTTAGGATGAGGTAGCAGTCCTGCTCCTTTTCCCTTGGAAGTGACTTTTGAAATCAGTGGGCATTTACTTCCAAATAAATGTGTGGAGTGGGGAGGGCATGGGAACTACTTTCTCCAAAGTGGAGGTGTGTGCATGTTTCCAGGGAGTGTACCCTTAGTTTTGTAGAGATGTGCAAATGTTGATGCCAGTTGGCTTATTCTGCCCATGAGTATGAGAATAGATAAAAAGTTGGAGGGCTACTTCTGAACGGGAGGGAGAGACCGCTGTCCCTCGATCTATGGACTGTAGAGTTGCCCCATGGACTGGAGCGGCCGCTGGTGGGTCTCAGATGTTTGTGGGCTCTGGTGGGTCTCGGAAGAGCGAGGGAGGGTGTGTGTGTGTGCGCGCCCTTCTAGCTTTAGCTTTCGAAGGAAAAGAGGAAGATCTTGCCTGGGAGAAGCCCGCGGTGGTGGTGGGACACTTCTCCTTTTCTGAAGGGCTGCCAGCTAGTTGGTGGGATTATATCCAGTTTCACATTAATTTAATATCTTGTGTGTGTGTGTTTTATGAGTATGAAAGCAAAATACGTTCTTTGTTAACAAATTTTACTTAATTAACTGAAGACACATGGACATACTGAAGACATATTTGTTCAGCCAGGCTTTTGCAGAGGGGTTCTCAACTTTGAGCCAAATGCCATTGTGGTTAGGGGTTATGAGAGTTAAAGCCCACCAACATCTCGGGACCCAAGGTTGAGAACCCCTGATTTATAGTTTTAATGTTTAATGTCTGCTAGGGAAGTGCAGACTGGTTCGAGTTCAAACCAGTTCGAGTTCAAATTGGTTCTGTTCGAAGGTTTGAACTCGGACCAGACCGGGCTCTGGTTTTGCCTTTCTGGTCTGAGTTTGAACTGAATCCAGACTGGTTTAATTTGAACTGGTTCAGATGCATTCGAACTGGTTTGAAGGTGCCATGGACACCCTAGAGTCTGTTTGTGTCTCTGCTATGTGTCTGTCCTCCATTTTGTGTGCCATTGTTTTGCTCCCTTCTGTCTTCCATTTTGAGAATCTTGTTGTGCTCAATTTGCAGATTTTTCATTGGCTAGGCTATTGATCCTGTGATTGGCCAGAATGAGTTTTAGGCTCTGGTAGGCTGTTGATTGTGCCACTGTTTGAGAGCTGGCACCCTGTTGGTCGGTGGGGGGAGTGCAAAGGTGGGGGCTCCCAAAGGAGGGAGTTTCAAACCTATTTAAGCTAAACCTCTGGCCTGGAAAATTCTCTTTGGCTGCAGTTGTTGGATCTGGACCTTGTGCTCTGAGCTCTCAGCAAGCTACTGGTGTGAATGCTTCAGACTGTACTTCTCTTTTCTTTTGTCCCTCTTCCTTGCCTTCTCTCTGCCTTGCCCTGTGTGTCCTCCTCTTCTCTGATTTACATTTTATACCTTTTTCCATTTTGGGTTTCCCATTGTCTGTGTCTCTCCCTCTCTCATTCCTTCCTTCATTATTTGGCCAGGGCCCTACAGGCCTTGGCCCTTCCACCCCCTACCCCACCTGCATTGATTTCATTTTACCCTGCCTCTCTTCTTGTCTTCTTCTCCTGTGTCCTGCCTTTTGCTTTGATTTTGTTTTTGTTTAGTGTGTTCTTTTAATTGTTATCCCTGTATCCCATCCCATTCCCTGGTGTGTGGGGGCCTCTCTTCTCCTGCATTCTCTGCGTTTGTCTTTTTGCTGTGTGCAGCAGTCAGTGTGTGTGAGCTTACCTGTTTGTGGTGTGTATGTTTTTTGTTGTTTGCCTGCCCTCCTCCTTCTACATCCCATCCCAGGCCAGTCCCTGGCTGGCCTGGGCCCTGCCCAGCCTGGTCCCCCCCTGACCCCCTCCTAACCCCTCTGGAACCCCCTCCCTCTCTATCTGTGCTTTGGAATTTTCTGATTTAATATCTGTTGTTCTGTGGGTTCATCAGTTGATTATTGTTCCCCACTCCAAGTCCTTTGGTTTTGGCCAGGGCCCAGGGTGTGCCCCTTGGGTCTGGTTCCTCCCCCACCACCACCACCTACCACTCTCCCATCTGGAACCTCCCCATTTTTGTGCCTTGTTGGAATTTTGTGATTTTTTTTGTTCTGCTGGGTTGATTGTTGATTATTGTTTGCTGATTATTTATCTCCTCCTCCCATCTGGACCCCTCCCTTTGTGCCTTGTTGGAATTTTGTGATTTTTTGTTCTGTGCTGATTATATTGCCCCCCCACTCCAGTCCCTTTTAACTGTTGGCCTTGGGCCTGGTGGTGTCCCCCCCCCCTTGTGCCTTATTGGAATTTTGTGACTTTTTGTTCTGCTAGGTTGATTATTGTTGATTATTAATTATTGTTTGCTGATTATTCATCTCCCCTCCCCACACACTCCCCTCCCTGAGTCCTCTCTCAATAATATCTCATTAGGATTGATGGCCATGACCTTTCACCCAGTGACACACATTCTGCTTTCCAATGAGATATTTAAAAATCTATAGAAATTCATAAATAAAGAGCAACCACTCCTATCAATTTGAGGAAGTCTGGGATGGATTGAGGCCATTTCTGCCATGGCCCCAGACCCACTTCAGTGTGTCCTGACACCGCCCAGAGTAGGGGTTTGGGGCTGCCCCAAATCTACATTATATCCTATGGGGATTTTTTAAAAGTCACCATTAATACTAGGAGCACTCAATTGCCTTGGGAATTGGTGCGTGGTGGGCACCCCTGGGTTCGAACTGGTTCAAAAAGGTTCAAATTTGAACTGAAGGGGGGGGGGTTCTAGTAAAACCAAAACCAAACCACCCCCTCCTGGTTGGAACCCAGGCGAACCAGTTTTGTACACATCCCTAATGTCTGCTTGTAAATGATTCCAATTGTAATGATTTTAATGCTCATAATATTATTTTAATTGTAAACTGCCCAGAGATGCAAGTTTGGGGTGGCATAGGAGCCTATTAAACAAACAAACAAACAAAAACTTTAAACCCCTTTACTAACTGCTGGTCTGGGAAACTGCGCACAAAGAATATAGCAGTCCTTGAAACTGTGCACGAAGAATTTACTGGTCCTTGACCCCAAAAAGGTTGAGAAACACTGGTATAGAACAGGGTAGGCAATTTTGGCTCTCCAGATGTTATTGAACTCCCATTATCCCTTGGGGATGATGGGAGTTGTAGTTCAGCATCTGGAGGGCCAAGGCTGCCTACCCCTGGTATAAAGAGTGAATGCCAACAACACTGTGGGCCATTCCCTTGTTGCCTGTGTGATGGAATAATTCATCATACTTACTTCTCATAGCCAAGACTTATTGAAATCTAATGGTTCCTGCACTTCCTTACAGAACTCAGGCTGGACTTTTACATCCTTGTCAAGGAGCTGGTACTGATGCAGCACATTTACAAAGCAGGTTGCCTGTTTGCTTTATTTATTTTCTCAAATTTGTACACTGTGCCAAACCTTCATCTCTGGGCGGTTAGCAATAACATAAAACAAGTTAAAAACATATACAAAAAAACTTAACATAATTTAAAAGTCAACCACAGAATAAAACCTGAAAATTAAAAAAGCTGAAAAGGCTTGGGTGAAGAGGTGGGTTTTCAAATGCTTTTTAAAAATTGTCAGAGATGGGGAGGATTGTATTTCAGTAGGGAGCACATTCCACAGTCTCGGGGCAGCAACCGAGAAGGCCCGTCCCTGTGTGGCCACCAGCTGAGCTGGTGGCAATTGGAGATGGACCTCAACAGATGACTTCAGCAGGCAGTGGGGCTCATAATGAAGATGTTCTCTTAAATACCCAGGGCCTAAGCCATTTAGGGCTTTATAGGTTATAACCTGCACTTTATATTTTGCCCAGAAACCTATTGGCAGCCAAAGTAGCTCTATCAGCAAAGGAGTGATGTGGTCTCTCCGAGATGACCAAGAGACCAACCTGGTCACCACATTCTGTACGAAGTGGAGTTTCCACACAACATACAAAGGCAGCCCCACATAGAGTGCATTGCAGTAATCAAACCTATAAGTTACCAGCATATGTACCACTATTCTGAGGTCACTCATCTCAAGAAATGGACGCCACTGGTGTATCAGCTGAAGCTAAAAGAAAGCCCCTCTGGCCACCACCTCAACCTGAGATACCAGGGAGATGTGTGGATCCAGACTGTTCCTTGGGGGAAAGTGTAACCCCATCTAGAACAGGCAGATCAAAATCACCTCTGGAGTTCTGACCCCACACAATAAGTACTTCTGTCTTATCTGGATTCAGTTTCTTCTCCCTCATCCAGCCCATTACTGCTTCCAGGCAGGCATTTAGGGAGGTTATGCCATCTCCTTATGATGTTGACATGGAGAAGTAGATCTGGGTGTCATCAGCATACTGATAACACCCCCACACCAAATCCCCTGATGATCTCTACTAGCAGCTTCATTTAGATATTAAAGAGCATTGGAGACAGTATGGAGCCCTGAGGGACACCATACATAAGCTCAGATTTCATAGAGCAACAGTCTCCAATTGACACCATCTGGAATATGTCTGAGAGGTAGGAGTGGAACCACTGTAAAACAGTGCCTTCCACCCACAACACTGACATTCCAGAAGGATACTATGGTCGATAGTATCGAAAGCCACCGAGAGATCAAAAAGGACCAACACAGTCACACTTCATCTGTCAATTCCCAATTGGAGACCATCTATCAGGCCAACCAAGGCAGTCTCCATCCCATAGGCAACCCGAAAGCCAGTTTGAAATGGGTCTAGATCAGGGGTGGGGGACCTTGGCCCTCCAGCTGTTTTTGAACTACAACTCCCACCATCCCCAGCCACAATAATTGTGACATCATCACTCCAAGCAGCTTGTTCACATCCTCTGGATTCACAAACTGAAAACAATCCAGTTGAACCACATAAGAGGAATTGCTGGACACTTTCAATTCAGACATCGAATTAATTGTGGAGTATCCATCTAAGTCGGCCTGAATACAAGATATTTTATCTGCAAAAAACTCTTTAAACACATCACAGTGGGTAACTTATGGCTCCAAATTCTGATTCAAGAAGTGGGGGCGCATACTAGCCCCCTCACAACCCTGAACAACTCTGCTGGACATGAACTCGCAGATGCAATATGGGAAGAAAATAACTGCTTCTTTGCCGCACGTATTGCCTGAGCATAGATCTTTACATGTGCTCTATGTCGTAATCTGTCGGATTTGAATCGAGTCTTTCTCCACTTGTGCTCCAGTCACCTACTTTGCTGCTTCTGCTCCCGTAGATCTTCTGTATACCAAGGGGGCAGTTTCGAAGCAGTGAAGTATTTAAAACTGTTTATTAAGAACAGCCCTGCTGGATCAGACCCAAAGCCCTTCTAGTCCAGCATCCTGTTTCACAGTGGCCCACCAGATGCTGCTGGAAGCCTACAGGCAGGAACTGAGGGCATGCCCTCTCTCCTGCTGTTACTCCCCTACAACTGGTATTCAGAGTATTCTTGAAGTAAGTTAGAGGACAATCACAGGAATGTCTCAGGAAATTGCTCGTAGTCTGAGATAGTAGCCTTATGTTCCAAATATTATAGATATTAAATACATCTAAGCCTATGGCATGTATAGGAACAGAATACAGCACATTTGCATTTTAGTAGCTTCAAGAACTGAAATCTATAGGAAATAGCTCTTTGAGTGGACAGTTTTTCATTACTTCACCATGCAGAATGTACCCATTTAATTTTATCCAGTCTCAGAAGCTAAGTAGAGTTGGCTTCAGTCAGTTCTTGGAGTACTCTGTTAGTCCCAAAGAATAGAAAATACATATTACTACTTTACTTGGAAAATAAATTGTAGTGAGAATGTGGAAGTTATCTGTATTCAGAATACTCAGCTGCAGACAAAAGATACTTTCTATTTCTGAATTGTTAAAACATTTGTCTGAATAACCATGTTCTTACAATTTCACATTGTAAAATATGATATTTTAAAAGCATGGGTATATTTATATTATTCCTTTCAGTTTTATTTTCTGGAATGCATTGTTTCTGAAAAAGAAAACTGGACTAGACTGGACAAACCAAAGACCAGACCATGCAAAATTTGTTATCACTTGATGGTCATGCCATCGAGACAAGAAAGGGAATACTGAGTATCAGACTAACTCAACTCTTAATGTAATATAAATACATATGGTGAAATTGCTAATGAGAAGAAATAACATACATTTCCATAGCCTTTGAAATGTTAATTGATCTGTGAAAGAAGAACCCTGTCATTCTGGAACATAATAGGTTTAACATATTTCAGTAAAATCATCCTGAAATCTGGGAACTGTCATAGCTTTGTACATTTTAGGATAGATTAGATCTCTAATTAGGCAAATCCAAAACTTCATTTACTATGGAGAGCCAACATGTCATTTTATGGAAATGTACAGTGTAATGCTTCATCTGGTTCAACTTTATGATGTCATAGCTCACTAGCAATTCCATACATAGAAAAACATCTTTAATAGATATTTCCAATTGAATGCATGCTCAATTTATGGTGCTAGCATTTTCAAGGGCTGATATTTTTCTGGTTAGCCAAAATGAGGAAAAATAGAAGGCTGTATGCTGAACCAAAACTGATGGAAAAAAATTGTATGTGAGCTATTGTATGCTGAGTTTAATTCTCAATATGCATATATAGTGTTTGGGTACATACTGAAATGTTAACATCTTTTATCCACCTAAAATCAACATGCAAAGTACATTAGTTTACATACATAATTCCAACAACAATAATTCATTGTAAAGATAGTTGTTTGCTTAAAGATTGTATTCCTTCTTAAAAAAAAAAAAAAACCCTGCAAAAAGAAACCTTAGCTTGATGTCAACCAGATGGACCACACATTGATATATGGATATTAGTGGTGAAGAATGGATTACTCTGCCTCTCTCAGAATTCATACTTTCATCTGCTGGAATTCTCCCAAATCCACAAATGCCCTACAACCATCTAGTTAAAGCTGATGCTGTTAGACGCTGACTGTAGAGGAAACATTCCACTTAATTTTGGTCTGCTTAGGAAATCTTTGATGAAATATGAAGAAGAAATGCAAGAACTTTTCTAAACTTGGGAGATTTTTTTTTAAAACAGTTCAGAAAATTTGAAGGCAAATCCTATGCATTTGGAAGTAAGTCCCACTGGTTTCAATTGACTTCTTTTCAGGAAAGTGTGCAACCATTAAAGAGTGAATACATTATTCTTGCTTGATTTTGACATGGGACAATCAGATTTAGATATACGTCTTCAAACGTGAATCTAATGGGGTTGGTTGGGTTGATGTTTCATTGGACAGGTTTAATGCTATCATTGAAGTTCCAAGCCTAGATGTGATCTCTCTGCTATTGTTCCATTATGTAGTTTATTTTACATTTAGAATCATTGTCAAAACAACATAGACCTTTCCACATTAAACTCCAGTAATTGAGTAAAGAACTACCATTAGGAAAATTTAAATTATACATCAATAAAAAGAAATTTCACAGTAGTCCTGTAATTAATTTTACATATGGTATGTCCAGATGCTTCCTAATATCATTGCAATTCTCAGAGTGGAGAAATTAACGCTGCTGTCAAAAGGAAAAGATTATATTTCTGCCATTGGCTGAAGTCCAACCCACAGTTATGCACATTTTAAATCCCATTGATTTCAGTGGGGCTGAAGCATGAGTACCTTGTAGGCTGGACTGCAACTACTGTGGTACAATGGCTATCACAGCTGTCAAAATTAGCTAATTTTTTTTCTCTTTACTTTTCTCTCTCGCTTATACAGGGATCTGGGAGGAAAATGCTAACTTGATCTTTCGTTTAAAATATATTTGCACAAAATCTCCATGCCTTCCAAACAAACAGTAGGTGCAAAAATCCTACCATGATTCCAGCCTCTTGGTGTGCATATACAACTATGCATGATGAGTCATTCTTTTAAATGTAGGGAATGATCCATGAGAACATTCCCTCTACATCCACCACCATTCTGGGCACTGAAAAGACAATCTCTTCACACAAAGCTCTGTATTTGCATCAAAATTCCCTTTAAGAACATCAAAGCTAATAGAATGAGAGAGAAATTAATATCTCACTATGCATTTCAGCACACAGAAAAGATTACAAATGTAGCTAGTGCAGTACAATACTCCAAGTACTAAATTAGAGTACGTAAACTGCTTCTGAAGTCCTCAAACTTAACTTATATTAGGGGCATTTGGTAACTGGAATTGCAAAAATTCAATAAAACTTTGAGTAACTTTTATCCAAATGTACTAATTCCCCAAAGTGCCATAGCAAGGAGCTATTGATTTGTCTTGTGGACTGATGAAAGTTATTACTACGGCTCTGGCAGCTTGGGAAAACCTGACTGGCTAGTTTAATTAAAGTCAGAGCAGAATTTAAAGGTGAAGAAAACATGAAGACAGCAAAAAATATTGGCTTGGTATAAAAAAATAATCCATCACTCTTCTTGGCAACAAGTCCAGAACTAACCAGGGGAACCTGGTACCATTCTGCTTTTATAACTTCTTCAGATGGTCAATGAGCATCTTATATATTTTGAGTAATGAAGAATAAATAGTGATTTAGGGAAAATACAGAAATTTACTGTATTTTTGAAAAAACATACTGTACTATACTGCGCACATATGACACTAAATTTCCATGTTTTCATATATGGATCATTTTAGACCTATGCACATCTGAATCCTTGACAGCCTTTTCCAGTTCTTCAAATCAAGTCCCAAGTCTTGGGATTCTTGGGGACTTGAAGTCTTTCCAAGTGCTGCAGGCATTTCAAGAGCCGTTAGAAAGACTACTGACCCCAAGAGGCCCTGTGGGAGAAAACCACATTTAGTGGAAAACAAGATATAAGAACATAACAACAGCCCTGCTGGATCAGGCCCAAGGCCCATCTAGTCCAGCATCGTGTTTCACACAGTGGCCCAACAGATGCTGCTGGAAGCCTACAGGCAGGAGTTGAAGGCATGCCTGCCCTCCTGCTGTTACTCCCCTGCGACTGGTACTCAGAGGCACCCTTCCTTTAAGGATGGAGGTGGCCTATAGCCCTCCAACTAGTAGCAGATGATAGACCTCTCCTCCATAAAGTTATCCAAACCCCTCTTAAAGCCATCCAGATCGTTGGCTGTCACTACATCTTCTGGCAGAGAAGTCCACAAGTTGATTATGCATTGTGTGAAAAAGTACTTCTGTTTGTCAGTCCTAAGTTTCCTGGCAATCAATTTAATGGGATGACCCCTGGTTCTAGTGTTATGGGAGAGGGAGAAGAATTTCTCTCTATCCACTTTCTCCACACCATACATGATTTTATAGACCTCTATCATGTCTCCCCACAGTTGTCTTTTTTCTAAACTAAAAAGCCCCAGGTGTTGTAGCCTTGCCTCATAAGAAAGGTGCTCTAGGCCCTTGATCATCTTGGTTGCCCTCTTCTGCCCCTTTTCCAGTTCTACAGTGTCCTTTTTTTAGATGTGACCAGAATTGTACGCAGTACTCCAGGTGTGGCCGCACCATCGATTTATAATGCACCATCGAGCATTATAATATTAGCAGTTTTATTTTCAATCCTTTTCTTAATGATCCCTCGCATGGAATTGGCCTTTTTCATGGCTTCCGCACATTGGGTCAACATTTTCAATGAGCTGTCTACCATGTCCCAAAATCCCTCTCCTGGTCAGTCACTGACAGCTCAGATCCCATCAACGTATACTTGAAGTTGGGGGTTTTCGTCCCAGTGTGCATCACCTTACACTTGCCAACATTGAACCGCATTTGCCATTTTGTCACCCACTCCCTCAGTTTGGAGATATCCTTTTGGAGCTCCTCACAAACCATTTTGGATTTCACTACCCTAAATAATTTGGTGGCATTTGCAAATTTGGCCACCTTGCTGCTTACCCCTACTTCTAGATCATTTATGAATGAATTAAAAAGCATCGGCCCCAGTAGAGATCCCTGGGGGACCCCACTTCTTACTTCCCTGCATTATGCTGCAGCACCATATTAAACAACTGCTACTTTTATTACAAATATTTATATACCACTTTTCAACAAAAATAGTTCTCAAAGTGGTTTACGTAGAAAAAGACCTAAGATGATTCCCTGTCCCGAAAGGGCTTACAGTCCAAAAAGAAATACAAGGTAGACACCAGCAATAGGCACTAGGAAAATGCTGTGCTGGAGTTGGATAGGCAGAGGAGCTGCCACTGTTTCTGATCTATCACCTCTTGATAAGTAATTTTGTAGTGAGGAATGTGGCCATTTGGGTTGGAATCTGGGGAAATGATAATAGGGAGTGTGTACTTTGAAGGGTGGTGGGTGTGAGGATCAACATTTCTTTGAGTCCACAAGATGTTTTGGAACTTGGAGAGCTCAGCACTCATTTGAATGAACCTCACATTTATTTTACAAGTCTGAACCTATAGTCCTTTGGCAACACTTGTATTTACAATCAGCATAAGCCAGTGGAAAACAAAGGAGAGGAGAAGGAAAGAGGGCCAAGAAGAGGGAAGAATGTTGGCAAGTGCCATTACTGGTTACAGTTGGGGATGAAAATTATGGGCAAAGGTTCTATGAGGAAAGTGTGCTTTAAGAGGAATTAAGCAGAGAGGTGGCATCCTATTCAGGGAGGGAATTGAATACACAGGGAACATTAAGGTGCAGTTGTTTAAGGGAGATAGTCAAAGACACTTGGTAAAATTGCAGGAATGCGTGAAGGTCATGAAAAGATTTTAAAAAATGAAAATATAAAAATCAAAAAATACAAAAAATGAACAAATATAATATGGGTAGAACAGATGGGGGGGGCAAGGTTGTGGATAGTTTTCAAATAAAGGACAAGCAGCTTGTGCTGGAAATGGAAGAAGCCTGAGAGTCAGTGAAAAGATCTAAGGATGTATGTGGCATGGCCAGATACATGATAGGATAAGTGCATAATTTTGGTAGCAGAGTTTTGGTTAGAAGTCAGATGGCTGAGGTTTGAGACAGAAAGGCCATGTAGGAGCAGGGGCAGAGCTATAATTGGGCACACACACATTCCAAAAATACGCCCTGCCTCCGAGGTTGTGTGGCTCACTTCTGGGTCTGCCTGGCTTGCTCCCATCCTCCTTCTCCTCACCAGCCAGCTAACCAGCCACTCTTGCTACTGCCACACTCTTGCCACCTGGCATAGTTCTCCTGCCAGATTTCTCCTTCCCCATGGCACATTGTGCTGTCCAGCCTCAGTAGTGTGCCATGCTCCTGCAGCCTGCCATGCCCTCCTGAGAGTTGCTAAAGATGCTCTTTTTAGATTTGCTAAGAATGCTCTTCATTCCCAGCCACCTTGGGGGCAGAGCCAGCTGGAGCATGGAGTGCAGGTGGTAGGAGCAAGCCATCACCATAGGGAGGGGGGGCTGCCATTGCTGATGCCACCAGGAGATGGAGCGCACCACTACCACCAAGGTAGGGAGTGTGCTGCCGCTGCAGGGGAACTGACCATAAGAACATGGGCCACCTATGCCCTCGCTATGCCACTGCACAGGAGAAAGCTGCAGTAATTAAGGTGGGAGATGACTCCAACATAAATGACTCTTTGTGGTGGGGGGATTACACAGAGAGAAATGGCACAATTTTGCAACTGATACTGACTGAATGTTGCCAAAGTGAATGGGAGCCAAGAGACAAAATGCAAAGATTAAAAACAGGCTTCATGCCTGATCGACAAGATGAATGGTACTGATATAGACTGATATGTAAAGAAGGTCAAACAAAGGAAGACGGGGAAGAAAATATTGGATATGTTGTGTTTGAGACGACAATATGATATCCAGGTGGCTATATAGGCAGGTAGAGAGCTAAGATGGCAGGGGGATAGGCTGCAGTAGAGGTCTTTATCATATGTGTGGTTCTGAAAGCAAAGGCATTTGATGGGATCACTCTAGAAAAGAGTGCACAAAGGCAGATGACCCACAACAAAACAATGGAGAAGTCAAACAGAAATGTTGAAGGAGTTTCCCAAAATGGAAACATTGAACAAGTTGTGATTGAACAAGATAGAATGTACGTGTACAGGTGGATAACTTTAAACTGTAGCATGCAGTTTATGAGAAATGCAACATGTGATATTCTGAGTGGTAACTAGTTTATCCTAAGGTTCATTTTGATAAGAAGCAAAGAGTCGTGGCATCATTACCCATTAAAGTGGGCTACCAGCAAGTACCACTAACTCAAAACTCCCTTTTCACGTCTGGATTGGTAGCTAGAGAACAAATCTGATGCAAGAGCTTAAAGCTGGTGTTCCAAATGTAGTAGTAGGTGGGAAATTTATGCTTGGAACTCAAAGCACAGAGATTTTCCATTTAGGCTGGAAACAAAAGCAAAATTAGGGAAAAGACTGCCTGGGCATATAACAAAAGAAACATGATTTACGACTCAACCAGGAAACATTGTAGGGCTCTGAGGATTTATATAAAGTCTGGTTTACACCTGCTTTTTCAGCAGTATATAATGACCATCTCCCACACAATGTGAGAATTGGAAAATAATGCCCTTCAGGGAAAAATAAATGTGGAAAACAAAACAAATATATATATATGAAACCTTCCTATTTGATTTGTAGAAGGCACTGTCTTGCTGTCCAAGGGAGTACAGGAATTAAGGGAATTTTTCAACCCATGGTCAAAATGAGGTTCTTCTTTTTCTTTCTGCATGGCATCCTGTGCATTTCTTAAGGTTAACTCTCACTATTTACTTGACCTTCCATCACCACTTTTGAAGGATTTTATTATCCTGTACATGGAAACTTAAAAGAACATGACACCCACTGGTGTTTGTTCTTTGGTCTGAGAAATATGGACCCAGCAGGCATCAAATGCACTTTAAAATATAAAAGGTCTGGGCATTACAGCAACAGGATGGCAAATGGGGATATGTACAGGTCATTCAGACTAAAGAAAATCAATTAGTACTTGAAGAAGGGATGCTTTCAATGTGTTCAACTACTATTCACTTCTATAGCTAGAACACTGGCGGGGAAGCAGGGAGGACAGACTACATGAGAGACAACTCACGTAGATTCATCTATAAAATAGAAGGAGAAAATAAAATTATCCTAACTGGGTTCTGGAAGAAAGAGGAGGCTCAGCTCCCACCACTCTTTCAAATCTACATTCTTTTTCCAAAAGACCACATCATTGAAAGAGAGAATTCGTGAAAGCATTTTAGTTTTTATTCAGAATAAAATCCAAATAATAAGTGTCCAAATGTTGTAATAAAAAATGATCATATGCCAAACAAAAAACTTCTCTTCAACAGAAGGCAGTTATTCAAATCACATTAAAATCAAGCTGCAAACTATTATGGCAAATAAAATTCCTATGTTGAAGTTTCCTGTGTCTTATGTCATCAACTAGACCTGCATTTTCAGTTCTGTGTAACTTACCTTTATTTTCTCAAAATAAGGCTTTGCTTCTTTGCTGACTTCTTCTGATCTCTTCTTTGTTCAAAATGAGAAGCCCCATGTTTCCGAAATGTGAAAGCCCTCAAATTCAGCTCTTTTCTTCTAACCCTTTTTTTCTTTAACTCCCTAGTTTCAGCTCTCAATCTCCAAGTCATCCCCTTTCCAAGTAACTCTTTTTTCAGTTAACTCTTCCTTCTGCTAACTTTCCCCCAACTAACACCCCCTATTTTTCCTCATCATAAACTTGCTTGTCTTCAGATCTAAAGTTCTATGCACTTGAGCACTGGGGGTGGATTGATGACTATATTCTACCTTTTAACCCAAGACTTAAGTTCCCAAGACTTGATGCCCCAATTTGTTGAATTCTGCTTCAGTCAGCTCTATGTCAAGTTGCTGACTCCGTGTGTTTTTTCCATGATCAGCTTTGTTCTTGTTGACTCCTCAGAAATTACAGTGCCATCTTCATTATCTCATCGTAGTCTAGACACCATTACATCTCCTTCTCTTCTCTCTCATTTGCACATACCATCATCCATCTTGGTCACATACTGGCCGATAACCAGAGCAACTGCATGTGGGAGCTGCTGGTATTAGCACTCACACAGCACTAGCCTCACGCAGTACTAGCCTCTCTCCATGCTTTCTGAAGTGAAGGAGCTCTTGTGCAGGAGTGCAGATAAATTTCAGAGCCCGTCTTCCCTCCAGAAGTGCTCTGTTAGAGTGGTAACATACCCATTGACCCTCAGTAATGTACTTTCACTTTAACAGAGCACTGCCCAAGTACAGGTGGACTGCCAAATGCATTTCTGCTTGTATGCAAGAGCACAAAAGCACCTGAACTTTGGAATACATGGAGAAAGCAGGAGCTAGTGCCGCAGGGGCACTGATGTCAGAAGCACCCAAACACAGTTGCTCTGTTTGTCGGCCACTTTCTCTTTCTTACTGTCATTATTACTGATAATGCGGTTCTTGCTAGTGCTGTATAAGGGTTTGTTTTTTCCCCTGTATAAGGTTTTCTTTATTAATTTACAAACTACTAATATTTTACATTACGATACATTCACTAATTTAGGAATACACAAGTTAGCCATACATACTCTGATACATCGATTAAAACCCAAGAAGTACAAATTAGTCCATACAAACAAAATTACACGTTGAACTCTCACGTAATCTGTGCACAATGGTTCATTGTGAACCAGTTCACCTCAAACTAGAGCCAGTTTGGAGGGTTGGTCACAGAATGAACCAGGGGTGGTTAGGTCTATGAACAAACTGAAACAGGCCTGGTTCTGGTTCACAGCGGTAAGGAATGGCTGGGCGGGGGCAGTGAGAGAAGTCATAAACTAAATGTGTGTAGTGTGCATGCACGTGTGGAGGCCAGAATTGAGCCACTGCCAAGCCGGTGGCTTGGTAAATGAGGGAGGAGTGCTCTAGGGGCTGTGCCAGGAGGGCAAGTGGTGGTGCTGGCTTATTACCTCTCTTGCCATCCCTTACCTTTAGGAGTTTTGTACCCAAATCATTTCATGCATCACTACTGCTGCCCGGCCCTTCTCCTGAGTAAGCCTAGGGAATCCAAATGTCCCCCCAAGGGGAAGAGACTGGAAAAACGAGTTGTGAAAAAAGAAAAAAGAAATTGGCTGTCCAAAAATCCCTGGTTTGGGCTACCAATCTCCCCCAAGCACATGCCAAATGTTCCCATCCTGGGGCTGTAATGGGGTGCCCTGCTTAAGTTGCCACCTCAAACGTTTGTGCTTGTGAACATATATCATTGTTGCTTTATTCTCGAGGAGCGAAGCACTTGCGGCCTGCCCTGTCACCCCATTCCTTTTCCTCCCTGCTTTCCAGGATGGGGGAGAAAGGGACAGAATGGTGAGAGGGAATGCCTCTGTATTACTTTGCCACTTGACAGACTGATAAATTTGGGATGGAATGTGGTGGTGTCCCTGTTGCTGGGCAATTGCACAGCTGCGTCAGAGACAGGAGGGGTGAGACTGGTCTGTGATAAGCACTGCAGGCATGAGGCTGGTGCGATCCCGGGTGGGTTTGCGCTGCATCTGTATGATTGCTTTTCGAAAAACTGCTTGGAACCATGGTTATGCTACCATCCATGTTAAGACGTATTGTTTTAGAGGCCAAACCTCTGGTCTTGGCGGTGAACCTTACTGCAAACCAAAAGTTCAAATTGGAGTTTGGTGAGACAAACAGTAGGTGCTTTCACTGCAAAATCACGGCTGTACAAATTTGGACATAATGGAGTTCCAATCTCTGACACGTTTAACTCCAGTTCCACGTTACAGAGGAAATTGGCCCTAATGAAAAGAGTAACTGACAGTGAAACTACATATGTCCCTCAGCTGTGCAGACGACTTCCATGAGATATCCTATTTTGGCTTTTTTAAAACCAAAGGTTCAGTCTGAAATGGCTAGTGATAAGAGGTGGAGAGTAATCGCTCTTTTCTTCTAAGCTGTTTTTTTTAATAATAATAATAATAATAACAACAACAACAACAACAACAACAACAACCCTTTCCCCTCTATTTTTTCAGCTACTCAATGGAAATTAAAAGAAAGTTCACAGAATTGGTCTAAAAAGCATCTGCATAAACAAATGAAAAAGAGACATAAACACACATGTGACAATTAGCAGAAGGAAAGATACGAATATCCTTTCTCTGCCATGGTTGTGATCCCGTAGTGGCTGGAGAACCTGGTCACCAAAGCAGAAGCCTGCCTACTCCCCACCTTTCCTCCATGCCAGCAGGCTTGGGTATTTACCCAAGCCTGTCAGCACTGAGGAAAAGAAAGAGCAGAAAAGCAGGGCAAAAGTAGGGAACAGAACGGTTTTGTGGGGTGGGGAGGAAGAAGGCAGAAAGAAAGAAAAAACCAGGGCAAAAAGCAAGGAGAAAGTCAGAAAGCAGAAATGAAGAGCAAAGGGCAGAAAGAGGGACAGAAAGGAGAAAGCAGGGATTGGATCCCTGCTCCCACCAAACAAACAAACAAGCTAGTAAAAGATCAGACTTACCAGCAGTCAGGGAATACTCCAGAGCAGGGAGCCTCCTCCAGCCCCTCTTCCTCTGACTGAAACTTCCTCTTTTGGTCTTACTGGCTGGAACAGCTGCTACTCAGAGACCTTAGTTTGGGTAGGGCATACATTAGATAGATAGATAGATAGATAGATAGATAGATAGATACTCAAGCTACTCCAGCCAATCTGATTCCTAGGGGCTCCTCCTGGCACTGCCCCCAGGAAGAAGGCGGAAATGTATTAAAAATATACTCCCTGAAGCAACCAAGAAGTGCATTTTAACCCATTATTTAGTTTTTCCTGGGGGAAGTTCCAGGAGGAGCCCCCTAGGAATCAGATTGGCTGGGGCAGCCTGAGTAGCAGCTGCTCCAGCCAATAAGACCAAAATAAGAAGTTACAGGCAGGGGAGGAGGGGCTGGAAGAAGCTCACTGCTCTGAAGGTTTTCCTGGCTGCTGGTAAGTCTGATCCATTAGCTTGTTTGTTTTTGTTGGGGGCGGGATTGCCCCTACTGCCCTTATTGACCAGCCACCCCTGTTGTGATCTGAGATAGCCAATAAGAGCTTTCTCCAATAGCAGGCAGATTGGCTCCCCCTGTGAACTGGGACCAAAGCAGGTCACTTAGGGGGACATACTCTCGTCCATATCAAGGTGCCAGCCAATCTGTAAAGATTCTGATTTATTAACAAAAGAAAACTTAAACCCATCAGGCTTTTTCATTGTGTAGTTTTCATAAGGTGTTTTTAACAAAGGACCTGTGGCAAATTGAAATCTGTAGTGTAGGTTTGCTCATGGAAGAGATGGCATTTATCTATTTCCCTGCGTTATTTTTCTCATCAGATTCAAAATCATCTTCTACAAACCCTTCCCGGCAAACAGAAGTGCTTCCCCTTGCACAAAATCAAGTTAGGATGGATACAGCCACCCCATCCCTCCAATCAAATAATTTAAATTTAAAATAGAAGAATGAATTTAAAGAAGTAGGTTTTGGCAGCATTCATCAAGCAACCCGAGCTGACTCTGGGACTGTATAACAAATGCCATTGGTGGTTCTTCTGAGTAAGTAGCCCCAGACTGTAGTCATTTAGTCTCTTCAGTAAGACTACATGAGGAATAAATGATCAGGCTGCAAGTTTTCAAAGAGAAATTATCATGAGCTCTCTTATAAAAAGACATTCCCTTGAAGTTGAAGCAGAAGCTATATTTATTTGATAGTTTTAACTTGTAAGGAGAGGCATTCAGAAGCATGGGAACTGGGAACAATCCTGGATTCTCAGGAAAAAGATTAGCTGCCGAGCAATATATGTTTTCATCTCGTTTCAATTACTTCTTCAGCCTGGCTTTATCTATAGTGCTCTCGTCCAATATTTCTCAACCTTTTAAGCAGCAAGTGCCCCCAGCTTCTGAAAAGTTTAAGTACCTCAATTTTCCAGTGCATTTTATGTTTGCAGCAATGTGTGGCATATGTTGAAAGACTATACAGGACTATGAAATATGATACTGTATGGCTGATGTAGTGTAGTAAGGGTTGCTGTACCTTTTACAGAACTCAACACAACTCAAGGAGGGCTAGCAGTGTATACCTGCTAGCAGTGATGTTGGCCAAAGCTAGGACAGCTAAACTCAATGCTGCATAAAGCATGTCACATAGAATGATTGCTGGGAAATACAGCAATAATCCATGTATTATCCCTTGTAATCCATGGTTTCATGGATCATGGTTTCCTGTATCTGTGGATGAATCTTCAAGACCTAGTTTTTTTTGTTCATGGTACCAAAAATAGGCTATTTTTGCCTCTCTGTGATTCCTGAGTGGCTGGAAGTGACTTCCAGTGTAATCTCCAGCCACCCTTTTGGAGTGCAGAGCTATTTTGTGGCTCTTTTTAGCAAAAACAACAACAACAACAACAAAAACCTCACAAAAATATCATGAAAAAATAGAGGATTTGCGGGTGAGGTTAGGGTGCATTGCTGGACAGCTGAAGACCTGGAGAGCAAGGTCTCTCTTATTTACCTCATTCCCCACCATCACCACCGGCACCTGCTTTTTTTTGGCTTCTTCCTTTGTTGTTGTTGTTGTTGGTGGTGGTAGTAGTGTGTTTTTTTAATTAGGAACCTAACCCCTGGATTCCCATGGGGTGAGGTTTCTTTATTTGCTGTTTCCATATTTGCCCCTATAGGTGAGAATGGAACTCCCGCAAATAAAGATGGCTTCCTGTATAAAGAGCTGCATATTGTGCCAAAGTATTTACCATCATTTTGAGATGGGGAAGAAGCAAGTTGGGGAGTGGGGGTGGTGCGGGAGAGAGAGAGAGGCTGAGTAATTCTAGGCAGTAACCAAGAGCATGATGCTCCTGTTCTACCTGCCCCTACTACCTTTCCCCCTTCTTCATCTGCCCTCCCCTGAACCCAGGGGACTGGTAATTTGCTCAGTTTGGGATAGAGCTCCACAGGTGAAGCTGCTGATGAAGAAGGGCTTAGCAGGCCATTTGCTATTTTTTAAAAAATGAGGGAAATATCTCATTTTTTAAACAATTTGCTGGCCTCCAATTAAACAAATGAATGTCTTGCTTCACACATAGTTTAAGTTTTTAAGGAACAGGGTAGGCCTACCAACTCCACAGTTGGGGTTTGTGGAAATTTCAACTTCTGTTGCAATCCTTTCTACCAACTTTACTTGGAATAGGTACACCCTTGTCTAATAAACACCCTTGTTTAAGAAAGCTCCTTAGAAACCTTTTAACTGGAAAAGATTATGCTCTCCATCCATTTCCATGCCATATTATCAGTCATTGCCTAGACCGACTTAGAATCCATACATAGAGGAAAAACCCATGCATACTAAACAATGATTATTATTTTTTAAAAAAAACCTCCTTAAGAAACAGAGGCAGCCATATCCATGCCTGTTGAATAGTTTATTGATATATCAATCTTGTCCCAGGCTTTAATGCACATAAAAATTGAGTTCTAAATAATCAAAAATCTGAAATGACTAATTGAGTCAGTTGACTAAACTCTTCTTGCAGACCGAAGCTCAATTACGACATTATTTGGAAGCCCAGATTTAGATGCAAGAATCACCATTGTCTTTGAATCTAAGGTAGATGTAATGTCAACAAAGATTTCCTGGCTGACATCCAGGCTAACAGAGCACTGGTACTATAGGAAAAGCATTGGTGCTTTTGAAGAGTTCAGCTAAAAAAAAGCTCACTGATCATGCAGTAGTGGGGTGGGATTTTGGCAACTTCCTCTTCCCCTAGAGGTGATCTGTGCCATCCAAAAATATGTCCCTGCAGGTTACACAGTACTCAGGGACTTTTATGCATATGGAACTGAGTGTTTACCTAGGAAGGTTTGTGAAATGTGTGCCCTGCCCACCTCCTGCACAAATAGTCTAGAACTCTTCAGAAGCACTGGTGCTACACTGGTGTTTCTCCAATAGCATCAGTTCTCCATTAGCTTTGATGCTAGTCATTGAGTTCACTAGTGCAGAGATCTGTATGGCTCTGCATATTTCTGCACTGATCCAGGCTATTTCACATTCAACTAAATGAGGGAGACTGATCATGTTACTGTTTTTGCTCATGTGAACACTACTCATGTATAGACCTCTGCCTTGAGACCAAAATAGGGGAAATTATTCAAAACCAAACTGGATTGTAGGCCAGAAAACAGTAAGGGTAGCCCAAAGCAGCAAGCAGAATCAGAAACAAGGCTTTTAAAAACAATGAAGTAAAGTTTATTTTCTTACAAGGTAGAGGCACAATGTAAAAAAAATGTGGTACTTGGAAAACTCAGTGTGATCTCAGTTGCACGGGGAGTGATGACAATTCCTATGGAAAGAAGGGGAGATAGAGGCTTGGTTTTACAGGTGAGTATCGACAAGGGAGGGGGAGAGAGAGAGAATAAAGACTTTTTTTAAAACCTGTTCTTCCTGTTTTGTGACCAACACCAAAGGTACCAGATCGGCACTCAGTTTCAGGGCTAAGGCTTTCTACGTGCCAATAGCTAGCAAAAGGGAGCACTGAGGTTTCCAAGACAGTAAGGTACAGAGGCTTGCCTATAGCAAGCCCACACAAGGGATGTCCCTGTCTCAGTCATTCTGGACTAGCAGTCCAGAGTTCCAGTCTTACTTGGTGACCAGCCTAGCACTGCAGGACAGACTACTTCAGGCTTTGAGCAGGTGCTCAGTATCTCTAAGCAAGCTGTGTGAGGAGACAAGGAAGGATGGGGGGACTGTTTGGGAACCAAAGAGGACAACTCAATGTAGTACTAACCATATGAGCATATCTGAGGGGAAGCAGAAATAAATGAGTGTATTCACAGCACACCAGCTGGGCTTCTCCGGGTTACAGAGGAGCACTGGAGTGACTGCTACTATCCCACATCTGGAGAAGAACATACCAAGGTCATTCATGACCACATCTGCTGGGCCTGAGGAGAGCTGAGGGTGGGAGACAGGAGCAGCGCAGTGCATTGGGGAATGTCCCACTGCCAGGCTGTTCCTTTCCCCCGGCTCTATGGAAGCTATGGCTGCCAGCAGTCTGGGAAGAACTGCCAGCAGCCCAAACTTCCACATGATTCGGGTGTGAGGTAGGAGGTGCACCTCACCTTTATCCCCATTTGAAACTCAGACTACTCAGAGGAGGAGCACAAGGATTGGGAGCAATCCCAGCGCTTCTCATGACCAGCCTTATCCAGGCTACAGATCTCCTACCCAGGTAGCGCTGGTTGTGAGAACAACCTCACTATGTTCTAAAAGCAAAAGATTATGCAATTTCCTGCAAGGTCTCAAAGGCAGGCAAGCTAGAGGTGCAAAACAGAAAATCTTCTATTGAGGTGGAATGAAGTGGAAAACAAATCTAATTAAAGCCTTCATGGTATTAACTGATTAAAGACTTCATGCATCATTCAGTATAATTTGAGGGTCAGAAAATTTGCCTGACACTATCTTATCACTTGTGGGGCACGTATAAAACAGTGTACACTTCCATCATCATTGAAGGTGGTGCATTGGATACTTACCTATATTGGGGGAGGAAGGTCATCAACCAGCTTTAGGGACATGCAGCCTCATCTTGCCTGACCTGATTTCATAACTAATTAGGGGTGTGTGAGCTCGCTCAGCTGAGCTGGGTTTGATGTCAAGCCAGCTTGGCTTGACAGGTTCAGTGTCAAACTGGACTGGCCTTGGCTGGTCAAAGTTCAAACTGAACTGGACCCAGTTCAAACTGAACTGAGTTTATTTCAGACTGAACCGAGCCAGCTCAGAACTCTTATAAAGGGGAATCCAGTGAGCCCCCTGCCCTCTTTATCATTAAAGGGGAGCAGGGGGCTTCCCTAAATGTAGAGTGGGTGGGAGGGAGTAAGAAAATTACTTACAAGTGCTGCCACTGGCTGTGTGAGGAACAGAGGCAGTGAGGGCTCCCCACCACCTCTGCTGGCCTCCCCCAGGGTAGGCAGGGCTGGTTCAGGCCCAGTTCAGGCCTCTGCACAGGCATGGAGGTCACTAAAATGGCCTCCATGCATGCACAGAGACCATTTGTTGACCACGCTGCTGCCCTGCTACCGCCACCACCACTTGTAAGTACTTTTTATATTCCCCTCCTGCCCACTTTATGTTAAGGGAAGCCCCCCTGGCCCCACTTGCCCTTTACTGGTAAAGGGGAATCCTCACCAGATTCCACTTTACCAGCAGAGCTTTGAGCCCTTTCAAGCTGGCTCGGTTTGAACTCAAACCGGGTTTAGTTCGAGTGTGCACAAAACTGGACCAAGACGAGGCAGTTCAAATATGGTTTGGATTTTAGCCAAACTGGCAAAACTGGTTTTGTGCACATTCCTATAACCAATGCCATCCCTTTCACCAGCAACTGATGTGGTTAGAACATAGGAACATAGGAAACTGCTATATACTGAGTCAGACCATTGGTCTATCTAGCTCAGTATTGTCTTCACAGACTGGCAGTGGCTTCTCCAAGGTTGCAGGCAGGAATCTCTCTCAGCCCTATCTTGGAGAAGCCAGGGAGGGAACTTGAAACCTTCTGCTCTTCCCAGAGTGCCTCCATCCCCTGAGGGGAATATCTTGCAGTGCTCACACATCAAGTCTCCCATTCATATGCAACCAGGGCAGACCCTGCTCCCACTCTCCTGACCCAGCGGCCACCATTTTAGAAGTGACTCCTCCCTTTCTGCTCTTGGACATAGTGTCGTTTTTGGTTGGTTGTCCTTTGGGGGGCTGAATAGGAATTTTTTTTGCCTTCATTGAATTAGCTGGTGAAGAGGGTCTTTTTTTACCTATCTTACACTATGCTCTACAGTTAGGATCTTCCTTAGTCACAATGGTAGGTACAATGAAGAATGGGAAATATTAAGTGGTGAGCACTTAAAGCATACATTTGATGGGATGAGAAGTCCCAAGTCAGATGTTCTACAGATTGGAGAGTGCTGGCTGGGGCTTTGCCAACCTTAAAGGCTTGATGTCTAGGAGTGATGCCTTTTGCAAAAGTTGCTAGGCAATTGTATAATAACCATCAATCATGCTCTACACCCCTGTAGTGATGTAGATAGGCCTGAGCCATTTCGGAAGGGCAGTATAAAAATCAATCAAACAAACAAACAAATAAATAAATATACCTCACTCGCAACTCAGGTGGAAGAGGAATGCTACAAGTCCATCAAACAGTAGAGGAGGAGAAAAGAGGCCTTGAAGAATATATCAAGGACAGTGAAGAAGATGCACTTAAAATGGTCAATAACGAGAAACTATTCAACACCAATGAAACAAAGAAGGCCTACAAGAAAGAACAAGTCAAGAACCGAGCAGAAAAATGGAAAAATAAGCCACTGCATGGTCAATATTTGCACAATATAAGTGGAAAATCAGACATCACCAAGACCTGGCAATGGCTTAAGAATGGCAACTTGAAGAAAGAAACTCAGGGTTTAATACTGGCTTCACAGGAACAGGCACTAAGAACAAATGCAATAAGAGCAAAAGTAGAAAAATCCACAATAAACAGCAAGTGCCGCCTTTGTAAAGAAGCAGATGAAACAGTGGACCACCTAATCAGCTGTTGTAAAAAGATCGCACAGACTGACTACAAACAAAGGCATGACAAGGTAGCAGGGATGATATACTGGAACATCTGCAAAAAATACAAGCTACCTGTAGCCAAACATTGGTGGGACCATCAAATTGAAAAAGTGGTAGAAAATGAAGATGTAAAAATATTATGGGACTTCCAACTACAAACAGACAAACATCTGCCACACAACACACCAGATATAACTGTAGTTGAGAAGAAAGAAAAACAAGTTAAAATAATCGACATAGCAATACCAGGGGATAGCAGAATAGAAGAAAAAGAAATAGAAAAAATCACCAAATACAAAGATCTACAAATTGAAACTGAAAGGCTGTGGCAGAAGATCAAAATAATCCCAGTAGTAATTGGTGCCCTAGGTGCAATTCCAAAACACCTTGAAGAGCACCTCAGCACCATAGGGGCAACAGAAATCACCATCGGCCAATTACAAAAATCAACTTTGCTGGGAACAGCCTATATTCTGCGACGATATCTATAATAATAACAACGATACTGATAATAAAATTCAGCCATCCCAGGTCCTTGGGAAGGACTCAATGTCTGGATAAAACAAACCAGTCAATAACACCTGTCTGACTGTGTAAACAAGAAATAATAAAAAATATAGCAACAAAAACAACAAATAAAGTAGTTGTTGTTAGCCACCCAATAACAAATTGTTCTCTGGGCCATAACAAATTGTTCTCACAATATAGTATTCAACATACAATAAAAACACATAAAACATTAAATCATAACTAATAAACAAGGAGAAAAGAAAATACAATACAAAGCAGTTTTAAAACTCATTTTAAAATTAGTTAAAAATCAAATAAGATCTGGCACTTGCCAGTGATGAAGTCACCTGCCAGTGATGAAGATGCTAGTAATGAAGTCAGGTGACTTCATCACTGTAATGAAGTGATGAAGTCAGGTGAACCCCACTGGGGAGGCTCATATATATTCATTCATTCATTCATTCATTCGATTTTTATACTGCCCTTCCAGAAATGGCTCAGGGCGGTTTACCCAGAGAAATAACATATAAATAACTTGGATCCCTGTCCTCAAAGGGCTCACAATCTAAATATATATGGGGTGCAACCACCGAAAAGGCCCTCTCCCTAGTAGCCACCTGCATAACCTTGTTTGGCAGGGACACCCAGAGGAGGGCTTCCAAAAAAGATCTTGAGGTCCAGGTTGGGACATATGGGCAGGGGCGTAACGATAGGGGGGGCAGGGGGGGCATGTGCCCTGGGCGCCACTCTGGTGGGTCACGTAGGGGGGTGCCAAAAAGTGGCATGCCCCCCTGACCCTCCCCTGGATCGTGCGGTGGCGGCGGATCACCGGGTGCGGCGGTGGCGGCAGATCGCCGGGTGCAGCGGTGGCGGGCAGCGATCCCGCCGAGGGCGGCGGTGGCAGTGGATCGCCGAGTGCAGCAGAGCGACGCTGAGGCCTGGTGTCGCTTCCCGACTGCGCAGGCGTGCCTGCGCAGTTCATTCTATGAACTGCGCAGGTGCACCTGTGCAGTTGGGAAGCGACGCCAGGCCAGACAGCAGGCCTCGGCGTTGCTCTGCTGCACTCGGCGATCTGCTGCCACCGCACTTGGTGGGATTACCGCCCGCCACCGCCGCACTCGGCGATCCTCCGCCACCGCCGCACTCGGCGATCCGCCGCCACTGCCGCACTCGGCGGTCCTCCGCCACCGCTGCCCACCAATCTGCCGCCGCCCACCACTGCCACACTCAGGGGGCGCCGGTGCAGGTATGTGGGGGGCGGGGGGAGGGTGCAATTTCAGGGGCAAAGCTTGCCCTGGGCACCATTTCCCCCCATTACGCCACTGCATATGGGGCAAGGTGCTCTCTCAGGTAACCCGGTCGCAAGCTTTAAACACAATGTCGTGGGTGGATGTCAACGCAGCTATATCAGCAGCTTTGCCATGCTGTGGCCAGGCTTTGGGGATGGGATGCAGCTCAACTCTGAATCGAAAAGAGGGGGGACCCTTGTTTCTGAGTTTACCTGAATTATCAACCTATGCCTGTGGTATTGAAACTATACTATTTGCTCAGAAATGCTACTTTTGCTTTTTAAAAACCCGTGGGGATGTAAGGACCCAGCAAATATGTCTTTCCATAAATCTTTTAACAGGCAAAGAGAATGTTCTCAGCTCTTTTCTGGACAAAGCTCTCATTAAGCAGTACAAGAAAACCCTAATATGATGCTCTTTGCTCTATTTTAGCAATTGCATCAGCAATGTTAATTTAAAGAATGTGCCGATTTACAAACTTTTAATCTTGCACCTTTTTTACCTATCCAAAACTTGTGGCAGAGCAGCATTAGGTCAGCGGGGAGAATAGAATTATTTTGAGTTTGAAGCAAGCACAAATCCCATGTCTAGTTAATATATGTTTCAAATCTGGCTTGGAGCAAAAATAGCTCTGAAGACAAAAACTGACGACTATTTTGAATGTTCAGCTGTACAGAGAATCCTTGATGAATCTGATGTACTGCCTAGAGCAGTAAATTGTAGAGCACAGCAAGGCCTCTCACAGTATGATGTACCTGATCTAGTGAATGAAGCAAAAGTGGGGGAAAGAATGGCTAGAGAATAAAAGCCTAACATTTGTGGTGGTGTTTTTTTAAAAAAATGCTGTCATTTTTCCCCGTCAAAATTATTCCCATACGGGCTGTATGTATTTCTTCCTAGTACATCTGTCCCCTCTGTCATTGATTTGCACTGGTATGATCTGCTACATTTTCCTTTTAAAAATATCTCCACCACACAGTCTCTCTCTAAACTTGGCCATGCCTAACAGATAAGGTTTCCACATATCCTATTTCCTCCCAGACAGTCCTCTGTTTAAATAAGGTGTCCAGGTTGATTCTAGTATTGGTTTCTGTCCAGTATATCCAAGAGCCTGTAGCAGCACCAGGAAAAATTGCGGGGGCACAGAAGGTGGCCACTTTGGGAATAGGGCTGCTCTGGGAAGAGCATTTGCATGCAGAAGGTTCCAAGTTCCCTCCCTGGCATCTCTGAATAGGGCTGGGAGAGATTGCTGCCTACAACCTTGGAGAAGCTGCTGCCAGTCTGTGCAGACAATACTGAGCTAGATGGACAAATGGTCTGACTTGATATAAAGCAGCTTCCTATGTTCCTATATAAGGTGGGCAAGCCACTTTCCACATTTCTAGGTGGGTGAGCCATGTCCCACATGTTAGATTTCTTAAACAGAAGCAGAGAGGACAAGTGGAGGGGGAGCTATTTATCCCCATTTGTCCCTCGAGCTGCTGCAATTGAGAGCATTGCTGACAAACGTGAGGGAAAAGACAGCTTCACAGCCCATTGTATTGCTTGGCCCTACCCGATTGCTAGGGGTGTACACAAAACAGGGTTTCCCAGTTCGGTTTGAGTCTGGACCATACTCAAACCAAACTGGGCATGTTCGGTTTTGTGCACTTAGAAACTCACCCAACCTCCGCCCAGTTCGGTTCAGGCACAGGGGGTTTGGGAGGGTTTTTTTTAAAAAAAAAATTTTTCCAGAAATAGAACTCACTGCCGCCACTCCAGGGGCTTCTCCAAAGCAACAGGTGGGTCTCCAGAAGCCCCCCTCCCCCTCCGGCGTCCATGATTTGCCAAATCGCCCAGTTCTGGTGGTCTTTGGCCCTGTTCCGGGCCTTACCCCCATGGCGGTGGCCATTTTGGAGGCCGCCACACATGCCCAATGGGCCTCTGCGTGGTCTTTGTCCAGATCTTTATTCATGGCATGAAATACAGGCACTTTTCATCTCTCCATGGTTCCTGAGTGGCTGGAAATGATTTCTGATATTCTTCCTGCCACCATTTTGAAGCACAGAGCCATTTTGTGGCTCTTTTTTGTTTTTAAAAAAATTAAATGAAAAATAAGATGATTTGGGGGATATGGGGACATTACTGGAGACCTGAAGGTATTATACATTTCTGCCCTTACTTCTGCTCCCTTCCTGCTTTTTTTACTCTTAAAAAAAAAATTAGAGTAAGGAACCTAACCCCTGGATTCCCATAGAGGTAACGTCCGTTTATTCATGGTTTCCACATTTGTGCTAATTGGCGGGGACGGAACCCATGCGAATAAAGAGGGCATCCTGTACGTGAAGGAATTATGGAGACCAGGCTAAGCTTATTCTTCCCATGTGTTTATTTTCTAATGCATATTTTAGCTTCTAGTTTTCCTGCACAAGGAACAGTCCACGGCAGTGCAATATGGTGGCAAAGTATAATCATGACTTTGTATCTTGCAGCTCCAATAAAATTAGCTTTGCAGACTTTGTAGTGATGATGTGTTAATCTTATTCACAAATAGTCCAATAACTCATTGGAAAAGGAGGTAAGACAATGTGGCCTCCACCTATTTATTCAACTTTTACCCTTCCTTCCAGGTATTACAAGTGGGCAGTGTGGTACAAACCTTTTCTTCAGTTCCCCTGATAATAACAGCTGTTACCTTATTTATTAGCCATTTAGTAGGAGCTGTTTTAGGCAACTAAGTCAAAGTCACTAAAATATCACCCAGGCGACAACCTTACTTAGTATTGGAATGCCATCCAAACCCTGTGTGCAGTGCCAGGGTGAGTTTACATCCCACTCTAGAAGGAGGAGGGACACTTGCTTTTGTCATGGTTGCAGGACAAAGGCTAGGCATCTACATTTCATCACCCTCTTCAGCAGTAGTTCATCACCTGCCCATCCACCTGAGTTGGGATTGGCCAGTGAAAACAAAGGGTAAATAACTGGACTTTGGAATGCACTCCCTGTTGAAATACGAGCCTCCCCATCCCTGGCAACTTTTAAAAAGGCACTGAAGACACATTTATTCACGCAGGCTTTTAATTAGATTTATAGTTTGCAAATTTTTAATACTGGGTTTCAAATGTTTTTAATGTTTTAAAAGTTTTTAATTGTTAATCAGTTTGATGTTTTAAATTATTTTAATTGTAAGCCACCCAGAGACGCAGGTTTTGGGTGGTATAGCGATATTTTCAAACAAACAAACAAATAAATAAATGTAGTAAAAATAAAAGCAGCATATAGATCAAATTAAATAATGAAATATGCATGAAACCCTGATATAATTCAGCTCATACCGTTAGCTACACAGATAAATTGACTAACTGACTAACATTCAGCTTGGCCAAGAGTTGAACCTCCCCTCAATTTAATCTAGTTTTGTTCTTCCTTCATCCACCCAGTTCTGAAAGCAACCATCTGCTGGCTTCTCTGTCTCTCTTACCTTTCCTCCTGTGGCCCTGAGTAAGCCAGTTACTAGACTCAAAGACAATTGCTGGTAACCTAACTTTGTCTAAATGACTCCTGTCCTTCCTTTCATTCTGCCTGCCCTGTTCTGCTATTAATGGAAAATATTTCATACCGCTCACCCCTTCTCTTTACTTCCTGTAACATCAGGCCCTCCACTTTTTCTTCATAACCTACCATTTCTGAGCAGTAATAATATATTTCTTGAAAATGCACTGGGAAGGAGAAAAAAGAACTGCTCCCTACCTGATATTACAACTGAATTGACTTCATAGGCAGCCAGCAAAGGTCACCTGGGAGAAAAACAACCACCATGCTAAACTAAGCAAGAAATACGTTTTAGCATAAGACGGTAGCTTCAACAATGTGTATTTTCTTGTCACTTCCTAAGTGTGAGCTATTTATTTATTTTATGTGAATGAGCTCAGCAACAGATGTGAGAACATGATAGATGTACTTAACGTTAGGCTTGCAATATGGCGTATATGTAGTTCACATTTACCATAAGAATAAATGTATGCAGCATTTCACAATCAGTTAATTGTTCCCTCTCAGCATAAGAACAAAGCCAATACATACAGTAGACAGAAAATATCAACTCCATTTGGGTACCTGGTGATGTGGGTACCTGGCGATATGGGTTCCTGGTGAATGGTGAAGCAACATTGTTGACGGCAGCCTATATTCTAAATGCAGCTGCCATCACAGCCATGTCACTAACCACCTTTCTCCCCTGCTGCCACGACCACATAGGCACTGCCTATGTGGTAGCTCAACTCTTTTCTTCCTCTCCCCATCATTGCCTTTTCCTCAGTGGCTTAGGGAGGCTGCCAGCGGCTCAGGGACAAAGTTGTTTCCCCCCCCCACAAGTCCCACCCCACTGTGCTTCCCCTCTATTTACCTGTGGTAGTTGGTGGGCAGTCTTCTTGGTGGGCTGGCAGGTGGGCTTCTTAGCTGGCGGGCAGGCCGGTGGGCTTCTTGGAGAGCAGGTGGGCTTCTCCCTGGCCAGCACGTGGGCCTCCCTATTCCCTGGCCGGTACACCAACTTCTCTCATTCCTGTGGTGGTCAGGCTTCTCCTCGCCCAGTGCGCGGGCCTCCCCATTCTCCGAACAGCATGCCGGCTTCTCTCACGCCCAACCAGTTTGAGTAGGGAGAGCGCCGCATGCTGTGAAATGATGCTCTCCCTACTAAAACTGTGCAGGCATGAGAGAAGCCGGCACACCAGCTGGGGAATGGGGAGGCCCGCGCACTGACTGGGAAGTGGGGGAAAGCTCGAGCCCCACATAGAAGGGAAATGGCAAAGGGACGGGCAGCAGGGCAGGGATGGGCTGTCAGGGCCCTTGTGGGCCCCTTGACCCTCCAGGCCCAGGGACATTTGAACCCCCTAATCTAATGGATGCGATGCCCATGCTTTTCCTCCTGCTGCTGCTGCAGTTACTGCAGCCACCATGATGGCAGCAGCTCCTAGGTTTTCCTTGGCTGCTGGTGCCATAAAAATATCACAGCCTGGGACATTGGCGATGAGTACCTAGTGTTCTTTGAACACATCCACTCAATTATAGCTCCACCCCTGGTAGCTGATACATTCATTACAAAGTCATTCCCAGGATTGATTCAGCAAGTGATGTGGCTTTTCCCAGATACATATGAATCCGAACACTTTCTAGAAAATCTCCTTCAAAATATCTGTATAGATTTGGCATGATTATTTCACTTATATAGTTAGTCAACCAAACTTTAAAAAATATCACATGTTCATTTTATATTTCTGCTGTATTAGTTTCACAAATGTTTTCCTAATGCCTGTAAATAGTTGAAATGAGAAATTTGAATGTGGGGGAGGGATCAATAAAAGACAATTATGTGCCTGTTTTTATTCAGACAAATTCAGATATCTTTATGTAGAAATTATTATTATTGAATTATTTATGTGGAAATTATTATTGAATTACTTTTAAAAATGTAAATACAAGGAACAATAGTGTTTTCTGCAAACATGCTGTAGCAGATTACAGCCTTTGTCTCAGAGCTAGCTGACGTGCAGGAAAGAAATGCTGAATCATCCCTGCTGAACTGCCTGATTAGGCTTCTCCTAAAATTATTCTGTACTATCGGTAGGTTCAAAATTCTGCCTCCACCATCCCTCTCATCAACAGAGTGTGAACCTCCCTAGCTTGGGGTTAAATCCCAGGGGAAAATCTCTTTATTTTGCTATTGGATAAGTACAAAAATCTTCCATGTGCAAGCCTACACGTGGTGAGACAACTGATAGTTGCTGAACATTTGAGTAAGTGTTTGCACCAGAGAAATCCTCCTCCACCCCCACCCCTTTTCCTAAGTTAAAAACCAACTTGGAGAGGCTTGTAAAAAAAAAGAACAAAAAAAAGTTGTATTCAATTACTACAGACGGCTTCCATCTGAGGCTTTCTCACTTTTAGATAGTTAAGAATACTTAGGAGTATTACAAAAATAGGTTGTCTTAATGCACGCTTAAATTTATATAATCTTTTGCAACACTCTAGGTAGGATGGGCTTTAGCTATTGTTTCTTATTTTAATTACATTACAGGTAGATAATAATGGGACAGTATCAGGAATATACTGATACACCAAAGAAATACACACACCAAAGAAATATAACATCCCTGATGCAAATTCTGATTAAACAAACTTTTTCCTATGCTAGACGTCCTGAAACCATATGCCCTGGCTCCTTGACTTGAACTCAACAAACTCCTGATGAGAATTCAAGCTTCCTGCCCTCTTCTCTTTCAAGGATCTGGAGATTTACACTCCTGCAGCCAACCTCCATGGCCACATGTCCTTCTCAACACCTCCAGCCTAGCTTCTCCTAACAAAGAAATCCCTTCTTCCTGGCAACAGCTATCTTGGTCCCACCCACCTGGTGTGCTGACTGAGCCCTGTAGTTCACCAGGCCATCAGCTGGGAATTCTCTCTGGTAGAGAAACCCTTTTTCATTATAGCAGAGTGCACAGAGGCACAACACAGTGGATTTAGTTAGGCATGCATGTATGCTGAAAGTAAAGTAACTTGGAGCCAGTTCACAGTTTCAAATCAATATATATGGCATTTATTAGAGAACTCCATTCTAGATAGGAAAGTGAGGAGTTAGGATCTCTAATCTAGCTAGCTAACTGGATGCAGATGGATTCTGCATCTCTGCACACATGGTGCAGGGAGAAGGGCTTGCATGTTGCAAGGTAGAAAGAACAGGAGGAGAAGGGAAGAGGAAGGAAGTGGCTGGAAGGAAGGAAGTCCCCTGAGAGTAGCAATCTACATTCCAAAGGGATAGTGTCAGAGCAGTAGAGAAGGGATGACCAATGTCTTGACCCTCTAGCCCTCTGACTCACTAGTTTGTCCTCCACTGTCATTGAGACAAAAGACAGTACATAGTCCTTCACTTCCAACAAAGACAAGGGTTCACTTCCGGTTAACTCTGTAGAGGGAAGCAAGGCTGATATCTACACATGCCATTCTCCAGAGCTCAAATGAAAAGAGACACTGCTCTATGTGCTTTCTTGATGTCAAACCAAAACTAATCATAAGTTAAGTTTTGCTTTCATTTGTGATCCAGAATTTTAGCTTTGGTTTTGAAATGGTTTGTATAACCAAGCAAATTCAAAAGTTGATTTTTGGCATGGATTATTATGTGTATTTTGGTTTTATTTACCCCTATTTACAAACGTGTGTGTGTGTGCTGCTGTGAGGAAAAAAATGGCACCCAGGTGCCAGGAAAATGAGTGGTACTTCAAGAACTGCTTGAATGGAATCCCTGCTGCAGCCAATGAAGAAAAGTGGCAGTTGCTCCCAAGATTTTGTTATATTCCCCTGGAATCCAAAAAGAATTTCCACACTCCTAAAAAAGAATTGTTAAAAGCTCATTAACTTCTGCATGCAGCCCAAGCCTCTCAGCTGTGACTCTGTACTTTGCCCCTGAGTTTGAAAGGGAAAGTTTTGATCATGCTGCTGATGAGACATTGGCCCCATTCAGACATAGCATGAAACCTCCTGTAGACAAAGCTGTGGTTAATCTGCAAACCCAAGAACCATGCTGCAGATGATTGATCAACCATGGTTTGGCAACCTTCGACTTCTGAGCAGAGGAACCCCACCCTCTTCCTGGTCTGTCGAGGTTGCATCCCAGCAAACTCCATACCACTTGTGTCACTAGACTGTGGGCAAAGAATCACCATGTCAGTAAAGTGGCAACCACTGCCCACAATCTTTGAGGGGACATACTCAGTGCAGTCATGCCTTTTTGGTATTAATCACCCAGCCTCAGGAGGGAAAATACATTTTAATCCTTTCCTCAGACCACCTGCACCACTGCCTTTGCAAGAGCTCTGCAACTATACAGTCTTGCACAAGCACAATTATTGATACCAGGGGATGGCAAGGGACACTTGCAGATGGCAATGGGGTCTCATGGAGAGAACAAGAGCAACTGAGAAACTGGGGTGCTGGGGCGCTGGGTTGGTGGTTTGCATTGTTCACAATGGAGTTTATATTGTGATGTAACTTTGATTCTGCAGTGTAAATGTACTTAGAGGTGGGGGAAGCATACCTAGGAATGTGACCATGAATCCCAGGGGAGGACCCAGATGATGGATCAGAGGAAAGTCTGAGGCTAGTTATCTGTTACTCTAGGAAGGGATCTTACTGAATTCCTAAGAGGGAATATGTATATGAGGGCAGGCAAAGGATCCTGGGATTCGGTTCACTGTAACAAAGAATGCTCTTGGATGTGGAGCCCTGGGCCAAGCAGTCTAAGCCCTTTCATGAGAGGGCCAGTTCATTTTAGAAAAACAGAGGCACCATGTACTTCAGCTGGACTGCACTCTCATGAGGTAGGCCTTTCAACTATAGGGGGCCATGCCGATGTGGGATTCCTGATATCTCAGGAACCCATACCCAAGACTTTCCCTTTTCCACTCAACCCTTCCAGACTTCCAAGGAGTCCAGTCTGCTTAATGTGTCTGAATGGTTTTGGGTGGGCAGAGTTAGGAAAGACTGGGGATGGATCCTACGACCACATCTAAACAGGCCAAGCTCGAACTGGCATTGCAGTGTATGTACATTGGCTGCCGTGAGGCATCCCAGAGCAGGGCATCTGAGGATTAGAATTCTCCCTGGCTAGCCAGATGACCATGGAGGGAGGGGCATAAGGTGAAGGAGAAAGCAAGCATTTACCAATGTGTTTCTTTCCCTTTAAATGCAGAAACTGCAGGGACGTGGTCTCCCTGTTGCCAAGCATCAGCAGCAGGAGAAAGACAATGGCAAAGGGCAGGACATGAGATCTAAGAGCCAGCCAGTGAGAAACGTGACTGCCCTAGAACTGACACATTTCTGTGCTGCTCTTAGCCGATCTCTCAATGGTTGCAGGAGGAGCTTGTACTCAAAACTTAGGTTACAGCAGCGGCAAAATTCAAACAACACACTGCTGCTTTCTAACCTCTGATTTCAGCAGAGAAACTCACTACAAACTGAAGATTCAAATTCAGGTTTGGGAGCAAAAACGGACCCACGATTGGATGACAAAACCACGGTTTCACACAACACAAACCTCTGTCACTTTTACCTCTGATTTGGTGTTATATCCGAACACAGCCATATATTTGATTTGGTGTTATATCCGAACAATGCCACCTGGTGACCCTTCTGGCAAATGCTAGATGTTCATGCAACTGCAGCAAACAGATGCCAGAAGGTTGTGTGCATGTCATGAGAGGGAGAGACAGACAGAAGGTTCTGTAGAGTAGCTTTCCTAAATATCTTGTTCCTTAGAACAAGCCCTATCATATAAAGCAGGGGTGGGGAACCTTGGCCCTCCAGCTGTTGCTGAACTACAACTCCCATCATCCCCAGCCACTGGGGATGGTGGGAGTTGTAGTTCAAAAACAGCTGGAGGGCCAAGGTTCCCCACCCCTGATATAAAGGAAGCAAGAGGGTTCTCATTTTCAACTGATTCCCTCATCAGAAGGGTTCTGCACTAAGGTTTCTGTTCTCTGATTGAGGATCTGGCTATTTCCTTCTCTGACTACCTATCGAAGTGGTGAACTGAGTAAGGAGCTAGTGCCTGATCTACCTAGCTTGAGCTTGGGGCATTAGACAACCTTCAGAGGTGATAACATGAGGAATAAACAGTTTACTTGGATAAAGTGTCAAACAAGGGGTAGATGTGAGCTTTAAAAATCTATTCATCCACCACATAGTCTCCATTTTTTTTAATGCATCAGAAAAAAGAAGTTGTGAGAGCAGCACTGGGTATATCAGGGGCCAATACTGTGACCTGGAAAAGTATATTTTGAGTTGCAGTCAAGATTCAATTTTAGCTAATGGAGATATATATTGTATTTCCTCATTCATTGCCAGCCTTACATCTGGTGAAGTTCTGTTGAAAGTAATGGAAGTTCCATGCACACAGGTTGTGAAGAACAGTTCCAGATCATTGAAAAATGAACATTTCCTTCCTGTTCCCTGATATATATTTTAGTATTGCTCCTAACTGGCACGTCAGTTATGTCTCTGGTGAGGGTTAGCAAAGATGAGTCAACCATTCAGCCAAATGTATATCCACTATTTAAATTTGGACAAACTTTTAACAGTTTGCCAAATGATGATAAACAAAGACTTCTTCCCATCAAGAGCCAAACTTTTCCTGTTTGAGCTGAACTTTCAATGTTTGCATATCTTGTCGTACCTGTATCATGCCACTAGAAGATATGAGGTGATTTTGTTTTTCCTCATTAACAAAAGAGACTATATAACAGGGGTGTTTACCTAAGGTTCTCCTTGATGAATTGCAGCTCTCATCATGCCCAGCTGCAATTGCTGCTGGAGTGATAGGATTTGCAGCCAATGTATCCTAATCTTAAAAAAAAAAATCCCTCCTTAACTATTTTATATTCTGTGTAAGTATTACCTAGGAATAAAACCCTCCACCTCAAAGTAGCTTTCAGAGACCTCTTGTAAAAGTCAGCAGAGCCTTCACTTCTCACACCAGGCATGCAACATGCAATTTCTGTGAACCGCCTAGAGCCATGTGGGTGAGGCGGTATAAAGATTGAATAAATAATTAACATCATGGGCAGGCTTTTTTTTTCTATGGCAAGCAGCCCTGATGAGCAGTTTCACTTCATCAACATCTTCACATGCAGCTCTGCTACTGCCACCTCATTGCTTTTTGCCCCTTAAGGCAAATGGCAATGAGCTGCCTTACCCCTTCAACAGACCTAGCCCTGAGTGGGAAACAGGGCTGACACTGCCCCAGTCCCTCACTCTTTTGCTGCTCCAGGCACTGCCTGCCACTCTTTAGTGGTGTGCACAGAACCGGTCCGGGGCCATAGAAAAGGCCTCCGGACCGGTCCAGAATTCCGGCAGTTCGGCAGGGCAGGGGAGTGTGTCTTTAAGGGGGGGTGGTAGTACTTACCCCCCCGCCGCTCTTCCCCCTCCAGTGCTAGTGTTTCTAAAAACGTTCTTGGGGCGGTAGAGTTCCTCCCTGCTGCCCCTGCCCCCATCGTTGTCTGAAAAGCGTAAAACTAGAAAGATCTGGCGGTGCGCATGTGCCCTTTGCGGTGCGCGCTTGTATTTGCCACTGGCGCATGCACTTGTATTCGATGCTGGCGCGCGCACGCCATATGACATGTGGCGCACGCACGCCAGTGGCGAAGACGAGCGCACGCACCGCAAAGGGCACATGTGTGCCACCAGCTCTTTCTAGTTTTACGCTTTTCAGACAACGATGGGGGCAGGGGGCAGGGGCGACAGGGAGGAACTCTGCCACCCCAAGAATGTTTTTAGAAACACCAGCACCGGAGGGGGAAGAGCGGGGGGGGTAAGTACTACTACCCCCCCTTAAAGACACACTCCCTCCCATGCCGGACCACGCTTCTGTGGTTCCGTGCACATCCCTACCACTCTTCCCCCTTGCTGCCTAACCTCAGCTGCTGGGGCATGCGGGTAGGTGTTTGCATGGTGTGAGGCAGCATGTCTCTGGCAGCACCAGATGATGTCTCCTTTGTGCTGCTGCACCAAAAGCAGCTCTTCCCCGCCCCCACCCCATCCCCATCTCTCTCTTCCCCCAACTTGTATGGAGACAACAACAAGTTTAATAGTTGAAGGGGAGAATTAGTGGATCAGGAAGAGAGAGGTGAGGGAGGACTCAACTGATTGCTATGGTGGGGAGGGGATCCTGTGAGGGAATCCTGTGAGTCTGCAGATTCAGTTCTGCACATGAAGACCATTCAAAATTGCTTCACGGAATTGTTTTCACTTAGATCCAATTGTCTTTCAGTCAGGTTAACATAAGACTGCTAGTGTTTAATTTTTACTTTTACTATTTTGTGTATTTATGGATATAGAGGTGGTTCTAAATTTAGCCCCTCTCAGCAGACATACTCATTAACTGGTAGGAGAACAGACAGATATTCTAAAACTGAACTGGAACAGCCTGAGACCCTGAAATCTGAAGATATGTATTGACTCCCCTGCTGCCATCCTACATTGAACCCAGTTAAAAGAAAATTAATGAGAGTCTTCTAACTTCTGCTGCACATGTACAGTGATTGGTTTGATCTGTTTTTCTTCTTGAATTTGCCAGATTGACAGTATATAAGAACCTTACCAAAAGCAGTAAAAAGAAGAATTGATGCCTTGAAACAGTTACAAGTGAAATGTGCTCACGTAGAAGATAAAGCTAAATTTATAAGAACAGCCCTGCTGGATCAGGCCCAAGGACCATCGCGTCCAGCATCCTGTTTCACACAATGGCCCAACAGATGCCGCTGGAAGCCTACAGGCAGGAGTTGAAGGCATGCCCTCCCTCCTGCTGTTACTCCCCTAGAACTGGTACTCAGAGGCATCCTGCCTTTGAGGATGGAGGTGGCCTATAGCCCTCCGACTAGTAGCTGTTGATAGACCTCTCCTCCATGAAGTTATCCAAACCCCTCTTAAAGCCATCCAGATTGTTGGCTGTCACCACGTCTTGTGGCAGAGAACTCCACAAGCGGATTATGCACTGTGTGAAAAAGTATTTCCATTTGTTGGTACTAGATTTCCCAGCAATCAATTTCATGGGATGACCCCTGGTTCTAGTGTTATGTGAGAAGGAGAAGAATTTCTCTCTCTCCACTCTTTCCACAACATGCATGCTTTTATAGATCTCAATATGTCTCCCCATAGTTGTCTTTTTTCTAAATTAAAAACCCCCAGGTGCAGTCTTGCCTCATAAGAAAGGTGCTCTAGGCCCCTGATCATCTTAGTTGCCCTCTTCTTCACCTTTGACGGTTCTACAATGTCCTTTTTTAGATGTGGTGACCAGAACTGTACGCAGTACTCCAAGTGTGGTCGCACCATCGTTTTGTATAAGGGCATTATACAAAATTATAATATTATAATATATATAATATTATAATATACTAATTATAATATTATAATTAGCCATTTTATTTCCAGTCCCCTTCCTAATGATCGCTAGCATGGATTGGTAGCATGGATCACTAGCTTTTTCACAGTTGCCGCACATTGAGTCAACACTTTCAAAGAGCTGTCCACCGTGACCCAAAGATCCCTCTCCTGGTCAGTCACTGACAGCTCAGATTCCACCAGTGTATACTTGAAGTTGGGGTTTTTTGTCCCAATGTGCATCACCTTACACTTGCCAGCACTGAACCACATTTGCCACTTTATCGCCCACTCCCCCAGTTTGGAGAGATCCTTTTGGAGCTCCTCACAATCCTTTTTGGATTTCACTACCCGAAAGAGTTTGGTGTCATCTGCAAATTTGGCCATGTCGCTGCTTACCCCTACTTCTAGATCATTTATGAATAAATTAAAAAGCATCGGTCCCAGTACAGATCCATGGGGGACTCCACTTCTTACTTCCCTCCATTGTGAAAACTCTCCATTTATACCTATCCTCTGTTTCCTGTCTTTCAACCAGTTAGCAATCCACACATGTACTTGTCCCCTTATTCCATGTCCACTAAGTTTCCTCAGTAGTCTTTGATGAGGAACATTGTCAAAAGCTTTTTGGAAGTCCACACACTTGTTGACATTCTCAAAGAACTCCAAAAAGTTGATGAGGCAAGATTTACCTTTGCGGAAGCCATGCTGGCTCACTCCCAGCAGGGCCTGTTCTTCTATGTGCTTTACAATTTTATCTTTTAGGATGATTTCCATCAATTCGCCATTAAGCTAACCGGCCTGTAATTTCCCGCATCGCCCCTGGATCCCTTTTTGAAAATCGGTGTTACTTTAGCTACTCTCCAATCCTTTGGTACAGAGCCCGATTTCAGGGATAAATTATATATTTTAGCAAAGAGGTTGGCAATTTAACATTTGAGTTCTTTGAGGACTCTTGGATGGATGCCATCTGGCCCTGGTGATCTGTTAATTTTCAATTTTTACAGACAGTTTAGAATATCATCTCTTGTCACATTTATCTGACTCAGTTCTTTATTTTCCATCCCTAAAAAGCCTGGTTCAGGAACAGGTATATGCTCAGTATCCTCTGCCGTAAAGACGAATGCAAAGAACTCATTTAGCTTCTCTGCAACCTCCATATTCTCCTTAATAATCCCTTTCACTCCCTCATTGTCTAATGGTCTAACCACCTCCCTGGCAGGTTTCCTGCTTCTAATGTATTTAAAGAATTTTTTGTTAATCCCCTTGATACTTCTGGCTAAATGTTCCTCAAACTCTCTTTTTGCCTCCCTTACTGTCACCTTGCATTTCTTTTGCCAGAGTTTGTGTTCCTTTCTGTTCTCTTCATTTGGACAGGCCTTCCAGTTTCGGAATGAAGTCTTCTTCCCTTTTATGGCTTCCTTGACGGTACCCGTTAGCCATACTGGCATCCTCCTGGACTTAGTGGTACCTTTCCTCCTTTTGGGTATACAGTCTAACTAGGCTTCTAGAATTGGAGTTTTGAGTAAACTCCATGCACTCTGGAGTGAAGTGACTCTCCTGATTTTCCCTTTCAGCTTTCTTTTCACCATACTCCTCATTTTGGATAAGTTTCCTCTTCTGAAATTCAAAAGGTCTGTGCCAGATTTCTTTGGTGATTCTCTCCTTGCATGTATGCTGAATTTGATGGCACTATGGTCACTGTTCCCTAATGGGTCGATGACACTGACATCACGCACCAGGTGCTGGGTGCCACTCAGAATTAAGTCCAAAGTCACCTTCTCTCTGGTTGGTTCCAGGACCAACTGTTCTAGGGCACAGTCATTTAGCGTATCTAGAAATTTGACCTCTTTGTCATGACCTCACTGTGAATTTACCCAGTCTATGTGTGCGTAATTGAAGTTGCCCATTATTGCAGCCCTGCCTCTCCTTGATGCCTCCCTGATTTCTTCCTGCAACTTCCACTCACTGTCAGCGTTTTGATCCGGAGGGCGATAGCATGTCCCCAGTAGCACGTTCCCTTTCAGGCCTTGTATTGTCACCCATAGGTTTTCTGTGGAGGACTCCAGTCCACCTAGGTTTTCTTGCTTGTTAGATTCTATCCCTTCTTTAACATACAGTGCTACTCCACCTCCAAGGCGTCCCTCCCTCTCCTTTCTATAGAGTTTATATCCAGGGAGAACAGTGTCCCACGGGTTCTGACAGTTCCACCATGTTTCTGTTATGCCCACTATAGCTATTTCTGCTTTAGCAACCAAGCACTCCAACTCACCCATCTTGGCTCAGAAGCTTCTGGCATTGGCATATAAACACCTATATGCTGAATCTCTCACCTGATGTATGCTATCTTTCTTTTGACTCTTTGACCAGCTGGTACAGGCTCCCTTCTGCTCTTTATGCAGTTCTGCGCTGTCCCCTTCTGTTTTATTTGAATCCTTTGCACCCTCACACTTTAAAGGATGATTTTTGCCAAATGGGATACTGCCCAGCTCCCACCGGCTGTTCCCCAGGCGTCATTTTAAAAACTGCTCTGCAACCTTTTTGATTTTAAGCGCCAGCAGTCTGGTTCCATCTTGGTTCAAGTGCAGCCCATCCCTTTTGTACAGGCCTTGCTTGCCCCAAAATGTATTCCAGTGCTTAACAAATCTAAACCCCTCCTCCTGGCACCAACATCTCATCCATGCATTGACACCCCTCAGCTCTGCCTGTCTCACTGTACCTGCATGTAGAACAGGTAGCATTTCTGAGAATGCTACCTTGGGGGTCCTGGTCTTCAATACACTACCCATCAGCCTAAATTTGGCTTCCAGGAACTCCCGACTACATTTCCCCACATCGTTGGTGCCAACGTGCACCACGACAGCTGTCTCCTCCCCAGCACTGCCTAAGAGCCTATCTAGATGCTGCGTGATGCCTGCAACCTTCACACCAGGCAGGCAAGTCACCGTGCGGTCAACATGCGGGTTACAAACCCATCTCTCTATACCTCTAATGATCGAATCACCCACTACAAGGTGGCCCCCACCCCACAGAGGAGTATCCCCTGTGTGAGAGGATATGGGCTCATAATCCGTGGAAGGGGTCCCATCTAAAGGAGCATTTCTCCCTTCTTCAGACTGAACCTTCCTCCTTGCCCAAACCTTCATTCTCCCTGACAGCAGAGGAGCTACCAGCCTTGGAGTGGGTTGCCTCTATCACGTCCGTGTAAGTCTTGTTCACATGCCTCTCTGTCTGTCTGAGCTTCTCCAGATCTGCCATCTTGGCCTCAAGGGAATCAATTTGTTCCCTGAGAGCCAGGAGCTACTTGCACCAAACACACACGCATGACTTCTGCCCCTGGGGCAAATAGTCATACATGTGGCACTCTGTGCAATACACTGGGAAGTGCCCCTTCCCCTGCTGACTTTCTATCTTCATACTGTTTTTGTTGGCTGTTTACAGTATTTAGAGACAGTTTATTAGAAGTAGTTTATTATCTGTTTTTTATTATCTGTTTATTAGATAGTTTATTAGAAGGACAGGTCTCAGCTGTAATGGTCAGCTATTTAACTGTCCAAACAGCTTTTCCCAAGAATATGAGGGATATGAGGGAGGGATTTGTACTTACGTTCTCTTCTCCACCAGGTTACTTGTAATCACAGGGGCTTGTTCCAGGCTCCCTGCACACTTCCTGCTAAACTCCTGCTAAACTCCTATGTCCTGTTTGCTATCCCTGTCCGCTATGCTCTATTCGCTATGCTCTCGGGCCTTCACCTCTTATGTAGAGAGTAGTTTTCCAACTGAGACACAGAATGTGAGTCAAAGGAATGTGGGGCCTCCCCCAGCCCTAGCTGACTCCACCTCCTCCAGGCAGGGACAAACTAAAACACTGGAGTTTGCTAGCCCTGGCAAATTCTAGCCCTGACAAATAACACACACACAAACACACAGACGAAGACTTACCCCTTAAAGAGAAACCAGCCCCTGAAAATCTCCCCTCTTCCTTTTAGTTAGTTTAAAGGGGGAAAGGCTAGATGTTTAGAAAAGTTTGCTCACCTCCTCAGCTGTGTCTGCTCTTCAGAGTAGTTTTCCAACAAAATAACACTTTGTTATTTTACATCTATCACAATACTAACATGTTTGCATGTCTATATTTTGTTAAGTCATTTTGTATGCAGTATATTACTATAATAAAAATGTGCATTATTAGAGATTTTTTCCCCCTATCTCTCCCTGACTCATTAAAATCGCTTTTTGTGTGTGTGGAAGTAATCATTTGTGAGAGCAAAATAGTCCCACTGAAGTTTTTCACACCTGGCATTTAGTTCGCATCTCCTCTAGAATAGAGGGTGTGCATTCACATATTGGCCAAATTTACCCCAAAGTCCCTGCAAGCTATCGGGGAGCACTTCACACACCCAATTTGGGTTTTTTATCGGGCATTAGAGTGTAGCCTGATTTCTATCCAGGGTTAAATTTATCCACATTTTGCATCGATTTTGGGGGGCAACTTGAACTCACAGTAAAGTCTTGAAGAAAACCTGTGGTAAAGCCTGCTGTCTGGGAAAGCTCACCAGGATGCTTTTTTAAAAATCCACACATTCTAATCCACACATTCTTCACATTTCTTCTTTACAATTTCTTTACTGGAGAATGGTGATTCTCAGATCAAAAGCAGAATGTCATGGGAGCAGGGCAGCTCAAGGTGGGGCAACAAATGTGGACTTACCCCATGTCCCAGAGCCCGCTGGAGGTGGGGTCCCAGCTGCCTTTCAAAACTGACCTTTGCAAGTCTTGGAAGTAAGGTGGGGGCCTGGAGTGTTTGTGCTCTATCTGCCCTGCCTGCGCTAAGCTGGAACTAACCTAGCATTCTTCAAGAGCTGCCCTGGATCAAGGAATGGATTCATTAGAAAGGCCACAGGAGGGAAGCACACCAGGAGCCTCCTCCTCTCCGCTCTTTGTTCTTGCAAGCTTTGCAAGGAATGTGAGGAGAGATGCTCCTTGCAAAGCTTTCAAATGTCATATTGGTCCCAAGGAGTTGCTCTGATGACTACAGCAGGGAGCATCTTCCTGCCCTGAGGGTGCCACAATAATCCATTGCCCAAGACAATCGCATCCCCTCAACTCATGAAAGAAATGCCTCTGCCTGGGAGAGTGTCCCGAGAGTCACTACTCTTCAACAAAGACATTTCAAGGGGATACGTCTGTGTGCTACTGCTGAATTAGGATTGATCAAGAGGTGTAATGGTGCATGTTGAGGATTGAATTGAAACAATGGTGTCCAGTCACATTACAGGCATTAAGCCCATTTAGCAAGGCAGGGGGGAAATGTTCTACCAATTTCTGTGATTGTGAATTGTCACTCAGCTTTTCTTATATACCTTTAAGCTTTATGTAGAATTTTCACAAACCTGCTACGCTTCATGGCCATTAGACTACACTGTTAAAATTTTTTCTTTTCCCATGTGTGTATGAATATAGTACAATTATAGATATAGATATACATCTCACACACACCACACACACACACACAAACTAAGGATAATACAATGCGTCTGATGAAATGGGTTCTAGGCCACAAAACCTTAGGCTACAATATAGTTGTTCATCATCAAGGTGCCACAAGACACTTTTTGCTGCAAAAGACTAATATGGCTCCCTTCTGGAACTTTTAACGTTAAATTTAAGCAGTACATAAATATATTTATAATGCGTCAAATAATCAGTCAATGAATTGAAAGCCACCTAGTTAAAACAAATCTCTAACTGGCTGACAGTGTAGTTGTCCCCTTTCCTCGAAGACAGTTCTGCCACAGCCTCTCACTGGCACAGTCCGACTGAATTCACTGGGATTATATCTTAATAAGTGAAGTGATTGCCAAACCACTCCTTTGGTATCAATTCAAGTTTTTCCGCCATCTAAGAATGTGCACTGAAACCAAGTTTGTTTATTGCCTGGATTCCGGAGCTTTAAGGTGTCAAAGCAGAGCTCTGAACTGTTAATGAGATGTTGCCTAACAAGTCAATATAGACTGAACTGCTGAGCCTCCAAACTGAAGACAGCCAATTTATTTCTACTTGCTTTGGCTAGAACCCCCAGTAAGTGCACTTTAATGACAGCTTGACAGCTTTAGTAGTATTTTTAAATTGCTAAAAAACAGGCTAAGCCTGTCTAAACATAGTTTATTCACAAGCTCTCGTCAAAACAATTCAGTTTATTTTTTTCCTTTTCTTTTTTTAAACTTTACACATGATGATCCAGCAGAACATGGAAACCTGTTACACAAACTCTATTTATTAGATTCCAAAGCTGAAGCCTCAGGCTAGCAGCAAGTCAATCTAGACAGTTGTCCCATTAAATACAGTTCCACTGTATTACTCTGAAATAGACCCTCTTTGAGCGGGAAATGGTGAGCCGCATCAGCAAAAGCAACTTAGCAAGATCCCTTGTAGCTGGCTGCAAAATGCTAAAACAAACCCAAAAAAGCATAATCTGACAAGGGCTTTAGGCAGGAAGGACAGAGGGCTGGCTGCAAGTAGTCTCTATGAGAGATTTCTACAAGTGACTGACAAGATAGGAGTCAAGACAGGGCCGACTCTGCCATGAGGTAGTGTGAGGTACATACCCCAAACAGCAGGTGTTAAAAGGGCAGCAATTTTCCAGTTGCTTATACAGCTGTAGTGTAACTGTATTGATGCTGTTTACGTTATCTGCCTTAGGTGCCAATATGCCTTGGGCAAAGCTGAACTAAATTTATTTTCAAGTATCTCATAACAAGCCTAAGAAATTTACCTACCCGGCTTCTAATGCAATATTGCCCTAGGTCTGCTTCCATGAGAACTACATTTGGCCTTGAGGGGGGAAAAACCATAAGGTCCTAAGTCATTCTAGAGAGAGCCATTTAAGAAAAATTGCAAAAAGCAAAACAGCCCAACATACACTTTCTTGGTGAGAATTTCATGTCTCATAGAGCAATCCTATCCATCAAGTACACCTATAGGCGAGGATGGGACCACTCTAAACCCAGTTAGGCTAGGAACGCACAGTACTACACTGGTGTAAATAAGTTACAATGGCAAAACCCTTGTACTGGCAGGAGACTATCAGTGGCAAGGGCCATACAAGGGCCAAAAACTGGTTGGAAAGTGGGGCAATGAGGGGAGAAACAGCTTAGATTGCTTGTTCAGATTTTATTAGCCTCCCTAAGCTTACGTAGATATTAATTATTAATATTAAGCATCACATGCTTGCAAAAGCATTAGTATAAATTGACACACTCCAGCTGAAGTAAATGGACAGTCCTAGACAGTCTCCAAAACTTACAGAGACAGTTATATTCTCTATCCTCTCAGTGAGGTCTACAGTATAGCAACTGCAGTGACACTGTGCCTGTGGGGCTGACATGTTTGTCCTTCCCTCTGCTGATGTCTTGGAGTTATATACCCGTAGATGTGCATGGTTTTGTGCCTTATCTGGATGGATAACATGAGAGCCTTGACAACAATTTTTAATTAGAGGATGTCAATAATATTACCAAGCTCACTATGGGAATGAGTCCGTTGTGCTATAGCGCAACTCCATGTGTGGGGTAATTTTTGTGCTTGCACAACAGCACTCCTGCGTAACTTCAAAAAATGTTACATTCTATGGTGTATGTAAGTTGCACAGTATGTCAGCAACTGCATTCTGTGCCAATGTAATAACCTAAAATACTGAAATAGCTCCTGATCCTGGGGTTATATTTTAACTGATTAGTTTTACTGCCTTGAATGAAAATAACTGACTTCATCATTTCAAATACTGAACCATAAAGCTCCTTCCATGTGTATGGCCTGGGACACTTTCCCCCTGCCCCCAGGGCCTGCCCCCAGGGCCTAAAAAGGCCCTGGTTCTTCTTAGGCATGAGATGAATGCCATATACTGGTAGCAAGCATGACTTGTCCCCTTAGCTAAGCAGGATCTGCCCTGTTTGCAAATGAATGGGAGACTAGAAGTGTGAGCACTGTAAGATATTCCCCTTCGGGGATGGAGCCGCTCTGGGAAGAGCATCTAGGTTCCAGCTTCTCTCCCTGGCTTCTCCAAGATAGGGCGGAGAGAGACTCCTGCCTGCAACCTTGAAGAAGCCGCTGCTAGTCTGTAAAGACAATACTGAGCTAGATAGACCAATGGTCTGACTCAGTACATGGGAGCTTCTTATGTTCCTATGTTCCTATCACCACACAATCCCATAACAAAACTTGATCAAACAAGACTTTACCATTTCCCACAATTCAAGATGGTTGGAAAATATACGCAAGGAAAGTTGCATTACCTGGAAAAGACTGAAAAATCTAATTTTATATTATTTAAAGGAGAACACTCAGGGAGGGGCATTTAAACTACTGTCAATGACACACTATAAAAATAGAAAATAATTATTCCCAAGCACCCAATCCTAGCCACATCTGCAGAGCAGGAAATCCTACTGCTTATAGTTACTTCCAAATATGTTTTGGATTGGAGTCAAGGTCTCTAGAGAACAGATAGCTTGACTCACCCACAGGCAGATCTTGATCTTGTCACCCTTGAGTGACAAGCTGTGCCCAACAAAACTCTACTCCTCAGCTACTATATTTTTCATAATTCTGTCCTGCTTTCCATCAGGTCAGTCTAAGCTATACCACCCACATATTCAAAGAAAGTAATAAAAGGATCTTTTATTAAAAAGGATCATTTTGCAGGATCTTTTTGCTTTATATCTGACTCTTTCTGACTAAAATCTTGCTCCAACAAAATGAAATCTTTATTTTTAATGCTAACACCACCAACAACAGTAGTAATATGGCAGGAGAATGAAGATAAAATCTATGATGTTATACAGATGATTTAGAGAGACTATGCAGATTCAATAATTTAACAGAAAAAATGTGAATATTGCTTCAGCTATGAGAATGAACACTCTGCACTTTAATTATCCATGTAGCTGCCCCTGAAAATGTCTTTTCTAATCAAAATTATTATTATTTTCTAATTAAGAATTGTGAAATCAAATAATTATTTAATTTCATAAACTTCTATAGAGGCATTTTCAGGTATATTTTCTTTAACCAAGAAAGGTCATTCTTTGTAACACAGTATGGAATGGCTACCAATTATCGATTATTTTATAATCATTATCGACCTCATCAGGAAATGGCATAACTTCCCTAATTGTCTTTTTGGAGGCGATAATGGGTGGGATGAGGAATAACAAAATGAAGTTGAATCCAAAAAAGACAGAAGTACTGACTGTGCGGGGTCGGGACCTGAGAGATCGTTTAGATCTGCCTGTTCTGGGTGAGTTTACACTCCCCCTGAAAGATCAGGTACATAGCTTGAGAGTGCTCCTGGACCAAAAGCTCTCCCTTGTTTCTCAGGTTGAGGCCAGGAACACTTTTTATCAGCTTCAGCTGATACGTCAGCTACGTCCATTTCTAGAGGTGAATGACCTTAAAACCATGGTACATATGCTGGTAACCTCCAGACTTGACTACTGTAATGTGCTCTACATGGGGCTGCCTTTGTATGTAGTCTGGAAAGTACAATTGGTACAGAATGAGTTCTGAGTGTAGATACTATGATAGCTAATGAGAGTGGATTCATGGTGTCTCATTGAAAATCTCATTTGCTATCATAGAATCCACACTCAGAACACCTCAGAAACAACAGAACCCTGTACCCCATGGGTTAGAAACCCATGAGGGTGGTTGGCACCCTATGTGCACTACACCACCACTCACTCTGGGCCACCCCAGCACCCCCCAAGTGCACTTATGGGGCTGCTGAAAGCTCCATTATACCTTATGAGGAAAAACCTTAAAGACGCGTAAATTTAACAATTCACCAAAAATCAGCCCTCTGCCCAAATCCTTTGAAAAAATTCAGGTAGCTTCCTTGCCCCTACCTGGTACTATCACCAACCCCACACTGCTGTAGGCCACCCCTTTCCCCCTGACGTGAAGCGATACACCCTCCATTATACCTAATGGGGGAAACCTTAAAGATGCGTAAACTTCAACAATTCACCAAAAATCAGCCCTTTGCCCAGTCACTCTGAAATTGGGGTGGTAGCCTCAACCCATTAGGCACTACCACCCCACCCCACTCTTTTTTCCCAGATCCCACGTTATGCCCCCAATCTGACCCAAAGACACTAAAACTTCAAAAATTCACCAAAAATCAGCCCTTTGGCCCATCCCTCTGCAATTTGGGTGGTAGCTTCCACCCATTAGGTACTACCACCCCACCCCACTCTTTTGGCCCCAGGACCTGTTTTTTATCTGAATCAATTCGGATTCGGATTAATTCAGATCCGAATCGAATTGGGGGTGATTCGGAGTGGCCAGATTCGGCTACAAAACTAATCGGAGGTATTTCAATTCAGATCCGAATTGAAACACTGAAAATCCAAATTGCACACCCCTAGCCAATATGTTTCCGGGTGAAATACAAACTTCTGGTTATTACCTGTAAAGCCCTTAATGGGTTGAGACCATGTTATTTAAGAGAGCACCTCCTTTGTCATGAACTCTCCCGCCTTTTACAATCTTCTGGAGAGGTCCAGTTTCAGTTGCCACCAGCTCCTCTGGTGGTGACTCAAGACTGGGCTTTCTCTATGACTCCCCTAGGGCTTTGGAATATGTTCCCTGCTGAAATAAGAGCATCTCCTTCTGTGTCTGTTATTAGGAAGACCCTCGAGACTTTCCTGTTCTTGGAAGCTTTTAATTAGAATTTTAATAATTTTAATTATTTGTTTTATATTGTTTTTATAATGTTTTATGTATTTAACCTGTGATTTTAATGTTGGGATTTGTACACTGCCTAGAGATTTACATATCAGGCAGTATAACAATATGATTAATTAATTAATTGATTGATTGATTGATTTAATTATACCATTAAGTGCATTTTTCCAGTATCCAAGACTGTGATAAGCAGCATATGATTTACTGGATAGGACTGAACATGTCAAAACAGCTTTGAAAGTCCATTGCTATTCTTGCCTCCAAAGAATTTTCTCACATTTCCTAATCACTTTAGAATGTGGAGAGATGAAGAGCAGATATTCCATCTCATGGACCACCTTCAAACAGAATGGCAAGCCACAGGTTCAGTGGTGTGCACAGAACTGGTGCCTGCCAGTTTGAGGGGTGGGGGATCTCTTTAAGGATGCGGGAGGCTGCTTTTACCCCTCCCACCACATTTCCCATGCCAGCACTGCTTTTTAAAATGGTCCGACGGGGCAGCAGCATACCTCCTTGCTGCCCCGGTGCCTCCTCAGACTAGAAGTGGCCAGAAGTTGCTGCTGCGTGTGCACACATTGTGGCATGCGCACGTCACAACGTGCATGCAAATGAGTGCAATGTGTGTGTGCATGTTGCCACACATGCACATGCAGCAGCAACTTCCAATCACTTCCAGTCTGAGGAGGCATCGGGGTGGCAAGGAGGTACGCTGCCACCCCACCAGATCATTTTTAAAGGCAGTGCCAGTGGGGAAATGCAGTGGGAGGAGTAAGATCACCCTCACCCTGTCCTTAAAGTAATCCCCCCCTTCGAACCAGACAAACCACCGGTTCCGTGCACATCCTTACAGTGAACCCGCCATTTGCCTCCATTTCCCTTTAGTGCTCCCAGATGAGACTGCGGGGGGGGGGGGGGTTGGCACTGGCTGTGTGGGCCACCATTCAATGAAGGAAAGCTGCAGCAATCAAATAGGAGAATGGGAGGAGCTTCCTACCCTCAAATCTGGTTTGTGCTGCTTGCACAATCAGAGAACAAGGAGGCAGGCTTCAGGCAACACAATGGCACTTTTTGAGCTGAGGTTTCAGGGGCAAAACTGAATTGCAACCTCAGGTACAAATTCAGGTTTGGGGGTTAAAACTGACCCATGGTTCAGTGACAAAACTGTGGGTTCACACACTCAGAAAGCAAAATCTTCAACCTCTGTCATAGTTGCCTCCAGTTTAGCCTTGTGTCCAAAGTCGGCCTTCATTTGTAAGCTGTTAGTATAACCCTTGTAAAGAATTGCTGATTTCAGAGAGTTCACAAGAAAAAGCTATATTGCATAAATGCAACTCCTTGTTGAAGATGACTTATGCTAATTCTGTACTAGTGCAGGATCTCACTTTGCTTTGCAGGACAAACGGGGGGAAACCTTTCATGTCCTAGAATGGTCTGTTCACACATGCAGTTCTGTACAGTTTCCACATGCAAAAAGAAAACGTAGAAATTATTTGTAGACATGTGCCTCTGCCTCTTATGTAAAGCTGTGCTTACTAGTCTTGGTGAATGGTGCATTTACTGATGAGGAGATGGGAAAAGTTCCAGTCTGTTACATCAAGTATGCCATGCTTTAGAAGCAGGTCCAGTATGGGCAGGAAGAGCACATAATGCATCATGAGAACTTCCTTTCACTAGGTACTTGTCCCTAGTGTACCTGTACTGGCCATCTCTGAATCTAGCTGTAGATAACCACAAACATGTGGGAATTTTTCTTTGTATCGCAATCTGAAGAAGCATTCCTAGAAAATATGGGGTGCTCTTGATTTTTTTTCAAAGCTAGGCTGGATTTTGGTGACTGGGGTTAAATTGATCAGATTTTACGAGATTGTTATGCTTTACTCCAGTCATCTGAACTGGTTATTTTTGTGTGTGTATTTGGGGTGGGGGGTGTTCCCACATGTTTTTTCACATCCCCCAAGGAGGTGAGGGCTAGAGCAGACTAAATTCTAATGTAAGCAAATAAATGCAAAATGTAGAGGAAAATAATTAAAATAATCTGTAATGAAGTGCATACTGATTCACTAAAGATGTACCGTACACACAGGAATTCCAATGTAAGTAGTCAAAAAGGACAATGCTTGGTAAAACCAGAGTTTTCCATTTTTCTTCTATGGAAACAGTGACTATGTCGGTAAATTTCTAATCATCAAGTCATCCTTTGCACATAAATTGATTCAACATATTAGCATGATGTGGGCTTCTTGTTATGTAAACTGCTTATTACGGAATCTGTCTGGCACAGCAGCATGGGGAAAAGAATAAAGGAAGGCTCTGTGTCATATTGCCTTGCCTTTGTGCAAGCCAATACAATGTGACAGAAAAGGGGTTAAGACCAGGGTAAAGGTATTAAAATATGAATACTGCATATTGATATGCAGAGTATGAGGGTGCTAATCTTGCACATTTTTCATTCCATACATATTGTGGAAGATTGCCTTCGAAGCACTACAGAATCATATGCTTCTGATTAATTCAAGACTTGGTCTATAGGAGCACATGTGCGGAGCTCAGATAAGGAGAGACAATGTTCTAACATATAAACATTTTCAGGAGCCTAAACAATTTGGAACTCCTAATAGCATATATAGACATTGATACATGCTCATTGACTTTTGTAATTGTGGAAAGAATAAATTATCATCATATTGACTCTTTGTAAACCATTTTAGAGTCTGCAAATTGATATTTTCAGTTGTATCAGTATATTGTTATTTAGTTAACAGAAAACTGAATGTTCATGCTTCATCTTTTTAGCAATCCTTTTTGGATCTCATTGATAGAAATCAAGTAAGTTTTGACCAATCTCCAAAATACAAAATTATTACTTTAGCATCCTCCACTCCCCCACCACCCCATTTCTCATCGCCACTCTTGTTATCTTATCCTAAGAACATGAACTTATAAGATATGTATTCAGGAACATGTTTTCATATGCAGAAGGAATTCTAAACCATGCAGCAATGAGATGTAATATATTTGCATTTTTATTCTCATAAATAGTAAATATATTGTTGGCAAAGCTGTCATCTAGAGTTCATTGGAAGGAGTAAGAGATTTCACGGGAGGGGGAGAGAAATAAAGACCTGGTTTAAAAGTCTAGATTCCACTATTAAATGTAATATTTAATTCAAGATTAAGTTGCCCTCCCCCGAAAAAGGAGTATATCCTAACACCACTTATTGTGGTTGCTCCTTGTATACCTGTTAATAAACAGAGATAAGCAGGCTGCTGAGGAATACTGTAATCACATATGATTGAAATATATGTGGGAAACTGTCCTTCTTAAATGCCAGCCCATTTTTTGTAGGTTCAGAGCCTGTTGGGACAACTTTTGATACCTTCTAACATAATAGTATTCATGGATATTAACTTTTCAAAACAAATGATTCATTTTACCCCAATGCTTTTTTATTGTACAAAACAGACAATAAAATCTGACCTACTAGTAATAACTCTTGAGCCATCATCATGATCCTCTCCCTGAACAGCAGCATAGAATCTAACCTGGATGAGGGAGCCATTAAACTAGGGGAGCCAGGCCCAAGTCCAAGCCCTGACACTAGGCTAGAAGCTGGGCCTGCCAGCTCGGAGACCCCAGAACCTGAGGTCTGGAACCAGAGACCCCAGAACCAGGACTCACTGACCTTGAGCCTCCAGCCTCTTCCACAGCAAGTACCTTTCACCACCCCAGTCGTGCACACCAATGCTGGCAATAGGAGCAAATTGAAAGAGCAGAGGAGAAGAGCTAAATGGCAGGCCAAACAACTGCCACATTTCATTGCTCTCCTCTCCAGACAGGGAGGTAGAATCTGGGAGGGGTAGTGAGCCTGGAGGTATTTAAGGATCTCATTCCACCTCTGGCCATTGTCCGAGCAAATTTCATGTGTGTTTCTTTGTTTGTTAGCATATTTGTATGTATACCACCCACTACTGAAGTCTCTAGGTGTTTTACAATGTTAAAATATTTTTTTAAACAACTTAAAACATAAAAGTTCAAATTAAAATATCTAAAAACCACTAAATAGCTAAAAAGCTTGGCTGAAGAGATGTTTCTTCAGTTGTTTCCTAAAAGTCAACAAGGATGGAGCAGCTCTAATCTCAGCGGGAAGTGTGTTCCACAGCTCTGGGGCAACTAAAGAGAAGGCTCGCCTTTGAGTCGTCATCATATGAGCTAGTGGCACCCTCAGACGAATCTCCCCTGAAGATCTTCATAGGCGGCGGGGTTCATAATGAAGAAGGCATTCTCTTAATTACCTTGGGCCCAAGTCATTAAGGGCTTTATAGCTAATAACCAGCACTTTGTATTTTGTCCAGAAACCTACTGGTTCTGTGTTGCTTCACTTCACCTTGACTTGCCTCATGAGTTCTTGACTGCAGGACAGACAACAGCATGCCCCCTGCACAGAGTAATGCAGATACTACCTGCACACGGTTTAGAATGGGACACTCTCAAACTAGGGTTGCCAACTCTGACAAATTATTCCTGTATATTTGCTTTCCATATATATTTCACAATACTAAACCATTAAAAACTTCAGGATTGCTTTCCTGGAGTCTGATGTTGATTCCTGGAGACTCCAGGTCAATAGGGATGTGCATAAAACCGGTTCTCCCGGTTCGGTTCGGGTCCGAACCGGGTCCGGACCGGACCGGGGTGGTTCGGTTTTGGTTTTGCCAGACCACCCCCCCGGTCCGGTTCGGTTTCGAACCGGTTCGGATCCGAACCGAACCGGTTCGGATCACAAAAAGTGGCTGGTTTTGAAGGGGACATTGTGTTCTACCTGCCACCCAAATTTCAAGTCGATTGGACCTTCCTCTGATTTTTTACAAATTTTTTTCAAAAAATAAATTTTTGCCCATAACTCACAATGTGGAGCCCTTAGGGGCAAAAAAGCTGGGGTGGGTGGTAGCCACCCATGGGTGTCCTCCACCCCAAAAATCCCAAGGCAATTGGTGGCTCCTAGTATTATTGGTGAATTTCTGAAGAAAAATTTTTTTTCCATTGGCTAGAATGGGGGTTCGGGTCTGCCCCAGACCCACCTCTGTGGGGTGGCAGCACCCCCAAAGTGGGTCCGGGGCCATGGCAAAAATGCCCTCAGTCCCTCCCAGCAATCCCCGTAGAGATAGGAGTGATGGTTCTGTTGTTTTTCTGAGGTATTCTGAGTGTAGATTCTATGATAGCTTATGAGATTTCCAATGAGACACCATGAATCCACTCTCATTTGCTATCACAGAATCCACACTCACTCAGAACACCTCAGAAAAACAACAGAACCATCACTCCTATCTCTACGGGGATTGCTGGGAGGGACTGAGGGCATTTTTGCCATGGCCCCGGACCCACTTTGGGGGTGCTGCCACCCCACAGAGGCGGGTCTGGGGCAGCCCCGAACCCCCATTCTAGCCAATGGAAAAAAAATTTTTCTTCAGAAATTCACCAATAATACTAGGAGCAACCCAACAATTGCCACCCCATCTTTTTGGCGCCTCTCTCTGGGCGCCCTAACACGTAACACCTAGTCAGTCCATCTTAATGCCTACCTACTACCACCACTCCTATCCAAGCAAGTAAGAGGAGGACACTCAGAGAGACAACACCCACTCTCTGATCTAACAAAAAGGCCACAGCTGTGCTGCCTGCCAGCACAGCAGCAGCAGCGGAGCAGCACACTAAGCACAAGAGCAGCACACACAGAGAAGAAGCAGGAGGCGGAGCAGCAGAGCAGCAGACCTGCTGCTCCGCATGATGGGTGACGTGATGCCCAAAGAAACCACCGCCTCACTCAGTGCCTGCCACTGACTAGGCCCGACAGACAGAAGCCAGCCAACCTGCTCTGCTCTGCTCTGATGCTCCCCATGGATGATGCACACACACCCTACATCTGCATCCCAATGACCAGACCAGACCAGACCAAGTGCGCAGAGTCAGCACAGGCCAGCAGCCACCAGCCCAGCAACAACAACAGCTACTACTGCTACCACCACAGCCAGTGTTGCCGCTACAATAACATTCCCAGTCCAGTCACGCGCGCCACAGCCTGAGCCTAGCACACAGCCAACAGCTGCTGCCAGCCAGTGCCTGGCAAGCCCAGCCAACATGAGGAGGAGAGAGCTAACAAGTAGACGGCGCACGCACATCACCAACCCATCACGACGGCGCAACTGCAAGGGGAGAGGGCACAATTACAGGCAGGAGGAGGAGGAGGAGGAGGAGGAGGCGGGCGAGGCAATCCTAGCACAGATTTGAAAGTTTAAAATCCACCAGGACATCTTCTAGAATCTAGACTTCTGTTTTTTCTACCACCAGCTGTAGTGTCTAGTTAGTCAGTGTGCTGTGCAGCTGAGCTGAGCTGAGCTGAGCTGCATGTGAGGAAGGGTGACTGTAGCTAGTTCTTTAGTTTCAGCAGACTGAGCATTGAGCATGGGCAGTGGCCTTGGGAAGCAACACAATTACACGACACTCACCTGCTGCTGCTGGTTCTAGAAGTTGCCTCTTCTCGTCTTCACCTATTCGTGTGTGTGTGTGTGTGTGTGTGCAGTGAGTGCATGCCTTTTGCCTTGCTGGAAAGAAATGCTTCTCTGGTCCACCACCACATATCTGCTCAAGGACACAGAGGCCCAAGGCAGAGGTGGTGGCACCAGTGTGAGTGCATGTGTGCTGGTGGTGTTTGCCACCACAGGTGTTTTGTGTGTGTATGTGTGCGCTGCTAGCTAGGAGGGGGGAGGGAGGCAGGGAGGGAGGCTGGGAGGCAGGGGGGAGGAAAGGGGAGGGGGAGAGGGATGTAGAGGGGATTGAAGGGGGGAGGGTCCGGCTCAGAGTTGGTCAGCCACATATTTGTGCACACACGTGCTCACGTGTGTGCTTCGGTGGGAGAGACCAGACTCTCATCATCTGCCAGACCGGGGTTGGGGGCAGTTGAGGCGGTGGTGGGCTGGAAGGGAGGGAGGATGGAAGGTGGTGAAGAGGAAGGGGAGAGGATGAGAGGGGAAGGATGGAGGGAGTTGGAGGGGGGAGGAAAAAAACATGTAGACAGACACACACCACACTACACACAGAAAGCATCCACACACAGAGACAGTGCTAGGCATCCATTCACACAGACAGACAGACAGACAGACACACAACAGGAAGAGACAGACTGAGCCTGCACCACACACACACACACACACAGACCCAATTCCCCCCCTGCACAGTTATCAATCAATATGTTGTGTTGGCAGCCAGTTCATTGCTATTCTGATGGTTTTGGGTTTTTTGCCATCAGCCAACATCAACAGTGACCACAATCAAGATGAACATAAGATGATAATAATTCATTCGTTTCATTTCAAAAAATCACCCAATCATTTTCTCCATGTAAACCAAGCCCCCCACACATGATTTCTGGTGACATTTTCAATAAAATCAATTCATTTGGCATTCATCATTTTGTTCTCCCTTTGTCACCTTTTTTTCTTTCTTTTGCATAATTTTGAGGCTTGATTTTGACATGGGGTTTTTAAAGAAAAAATTATTTACATGTTTATTTACATACAGTATTTACATATCTACACTGCATTTTTGAACGTATACCCGCCGCTGCCGCTAAGTCTAGTACTCCGTGGGCTGTGCTACTTTGGGGGGGTGTGCCGTGCCCACGCCAGGTCCCCAAATGCTGACAGGTGGATAGATAAAGGGCCTGTGCTGGTCAGCATTGGGTTTCTTTTTAGGTGGGCGTGGGCATTGTAAACATCTGGCCAGTCGCAGCACTACAACTACTACTACAACTGCATCTCTGTGTGGGCACACTACACGCTGCGACTGGCTGGCACGGCTCAGCATCTGTCACGTCAGCTCAGCTAGAGGTGGAAGGGGGGAGGGTAGGGATAAGCAGAGGTCGAGCCAGGCAGGTGACCAACCATGGGGCAACCCACGGTAATCACTCGCCCGTCTCAAACTCAAGCTTGGGGTAGCCCAACAAGGGGAGGTTCACCTTAAGGAAGACCAGCTGCTCCACCAGACCAGGGTCCAAGCGGGAGCGAGAGGGTGTCACCACGTCCCCGGCACGTGAAAACACCCGCTCGCTCTGGACACTGGTTGGGGGGCAGGAGAGGAGGCGCACAGCCACCACCGCCAGGTCCGGCCAGACTTGGCGGCGGCTCGCCCAGAACTGTGCGCAGTCCACGCCGTCTCCCTCCACAGGCTCCTCCAAGTACTGCGCAACGCATTGCTCAGCACTGGAGGGGGGCCTGGCAGGTCGAGCCTCCCGCATACCAGGCATGGCGCCATAGCAGAACCGCTGAAACCACTGGGCGGATCTCGAGTCGGTAGCAAATGGCTGCTGCGATGGCGCCGCCTGGGATGCCGCGCTGCTGGACTGGGAAGAGGGAGGGGAAGGGGAAGCTGACGCCGGCTGGCCGCCCATGCTGCTGCTGGGTGCGGGTTGGGCCGCGAGGGCTGCCCCCGCACCACTACCAACACCCTGGTCTCTGCGGGCCCTAGCGGCCTCCTCCTCCCTAACCTTCTCGACCAGGATGCCCTTCCACCTGGGCAAGTCGTCGGCACTCACGGCATTGCCCTTGAGGGCTGGGTGACAGAGACAAGCGAGGACATACTCCTCCCTGTCTCCCAGCACATCAACGAGCCGCTTGTCAACCCCAGACCTCAGCCTCCCAGCCAGAGCACAACCCTCTGGCGTGGTCAGAGAGATATGGAGTCCACCCATCAGCTTCTCGAGACCAACAGCTGTGGGCAGCGCCTGGCTCAAGGGAGTGGTGTCGCCACACAAGCCCTTCGTGGCAAGCTGGAAGGGCTCGAGTGCCGACACCGCCTCGGACATCTGCTTCCACTCTGCGTTCGAGAAGTCGCAGACATCCAAGGACTCGTCCCTCGCCAGGGCGACAAGGGCTCTCTCCTGCTCCAACAGGCGCTGGAACAGGAGGAAGGTGGAGTTCCACCGCGTCTCCACATCCGTAGGGATGAGATGGCGAGGAAGGCCAAGGTCATCCTGCTTCTGGCGAAGCAGTCTCCTGGACTTCTCGCTGCGGTGGAAGTGGGCGGCCAGCTTGCGGGACTTATCCACAAGCGTGGCCGTGGCAGCAACAGCACCTGCGATGGGGCGGGCCCCCTTCTCCTGGGACGCCCTCAGCTCCTTAAGGCCAAGGGCGTCCCTGACGGTCAGATGGAGCGTGTGTGCCATACACCGTATGTTCACACAGTCCATGACTGTCTCGACAGCGGCGGTAACGTTGGCTCCATTGTCGGTGACAATGAAGCCGCGGGAGAGGTGTGGACACCCGCCAATCCACTCCTCTATCTGGCGGTCGAGTACGGCCGCCACCTCCTCCGCGGTGTGCCTCGTGTCCATCGTCTCCACGTGCAGGACGGCCCACCTGTGCCGTAGTGCATCGGGAGCCGCGCCGGACCCGGAAGCATCGCCCGCGGAGGTCCCCTCACTCTCCGGTCCCCACCAGTGGGCAGTGAGGGCCAGGAAAGAAGCGTGCATCCCACTGACACTGGTCCAGAGGTCAGTCGTGAAATGCACGCTTGTCCCGGCCGGAGCTGCACGCAGCTCGGCCGACACGAGCTCCCTGCACCGGCGGTACAGGGAGGGGACCACGTTCCGGCTGAACGTCGTCCTTGAGGGGATGACGTATTCGGGAGCCAGGTATTGGAGAATACGGCGGAAGCCGTTGTTCTCGACCACCTGAAACGGCTGGTCATCGGTGGAAATCATCTCCCCTATGAGGCGGGTGAGGTGATGATGGTCCACGCGAACAATACGCTGGCTGCCCGAGGACTGCGTCCACCGCTGGACGGGCAGTGTAGCCTGCCTGCTGGCTGGCACACTGCCGCTGCCCGCCCTAGTGGCAGATGCACAAGGCGCACTAGCGCTGCCAGCCTGTCCCCTGAGACCTGGGTGGTGACGCTCTAGGTGTCTCCACATAGGCGTCGTACCCAGGTGCGCAGGGTCCCTTCCACGGCTGACAAGCATCCTGCAGTGGACACAGCGGGCGTGGAATGGGTCATCTTGAGGAACCTCAAAATGCACCCATGCACCACTGCCCTTGGCCTCCTGCGCCCTGGGCGCCGTCCTAGGCCGTTTCTCGCAGGGTGGCTGCAGTCCTAGGGGGGGGGCGGCCGCCGCTGCCTGCCCACTGCTGCCACCCAACCCGCCCCTTCCGCCCTCCACAGCGGAGGAAGGGCCCGGCTGAACTGGCATCGGAGAGGCAGGCCTCTCCTCCACCACCTCGCCAGACCGCTCCCCACCAGAGTGTCGGGCTTCACGAGGGGGGGCCCCACTGAGCGGCGAAAGGATAGGGGGAAGGGGCCCCAGAGGGAGGGAGAACCTGGCTGCATCGCTGCCAGCCGCACGGTCCTCACCGCCCTCTACCTGCTCTTCCAACTCCACAGTCTCCTCCACCTCAACAACTGGCGGTAGCTCAGCAGCACCTGGTGCCGCCGGCGAGGAGGGACCCGCCACAGCCCTAACAGTGCCTCTGCCTCTGCCGCGATTGGCGGCAGCAGGCGTGGGGAACTGAATCCTGCGCACCAAAGATGGGGCCGGAGCAAAGAATTCTCCAATGGGGAGAACTGGGGTGTCCTCAGGCTCCCCGCGTCCTCTCCCTCCCCGTGCCGCAGGCGCACCCCGCACCTGGCCTCTCCCACCTCTGCCTGCCAGCCTTGAGCGAGCCCTGCCCGCCACACGGCGCTCAGACATGCTGCTAGGTCAGAAGGAGGGAGACTTTAGGAGGAAGGCCAGACAGGGTCAAAAAAATAATTTGGAGGGGCTTAGGGGCCAAAAAAAAGGCAGCTGATTTGGAGGCGGCGGGGGGGAAGTTTGTTTTGAAAAAAGGAAGCCAATGGGGGGGAAAGGAAGACTTTTTGATATGGGGGGGGAAGCCAATCGAAGTGAGGGGGAGGGTGTCCTTTTTGAATTTGGGAGTCAACCACCAAGCCAATTGGGGAGATGGGTCTGGGAGGGTTTTTTTTTAGAAAAATAGGGGGTTAAAGGGTGGAACCCCGGTGTGGGAGGGTGGCACGGGCAGTTGGGTGGAGTAGTTGTGGTGTGGGTGGCAAGTTTTTAGCTTTTTTGGGGGGGGGAGTGGATGGGGGGAGGGCACAGCACCTACCGGGGGTGGGGGAGGGATGCAGTCAACGCTTGGGAACCTGCAGATCAAAGGAGGAAACCCTTATTTAGTGAACTGGAACACAAAGTGTGGGTTCTGGGGGGTGGTTCAAACTCAATGCAGCCTATTTAGTGACTCTAAATTGCACACAACCAAAACCAGAACCCAGTCACACCAACACAGAGGTTGAACCCACCCACTCTGTGACTCTGCCTGCCCAATGCCATGGCAAGCAAGCAGCAGCAAACACTTGATGGCAGCCTCATGGATTGAACATCATGATCATCATCATGCGTGTGTATTGGCCCAGCATGTAGTGGCAGCATCAGAGCCCAGCCAGGACCCCACTCAGACTGCCCCAGAGGCAAGGAAGCACTCTGGCATGGCATGGGCCCAGCATGTAGTGGCAGCATCAGAGCCCAGCCAGGACCCCACTCAGACTGCCCCAGAGGCAAGGAAGCACTCTGGCATGGCATGGGCCCAGCATGTAGTGGCAGCATCAGAGACCAGCCAGGACCCCACTCAGACTGCCCCAGAGGCAAGGAAGCACTCTGGCATGGCATGGGCCCAGCAGTGGCAGCATCGCATCAGAACCCTGGACCCCACTCAGACTGCCCCAGAGGCAAGGAAGCACTCTGGCATGGCATGGGCCCAGCAGTGGCAGCATCGCATCAGAACCCTGGACCCCACTCAGACTGCCCCAGAGGCAAGGAAGCACTCTGGAAGGCACCTGTTCAAAAACCACCTGCAAGACGCATGCAATGCAACGCAACACACAGCAGCAATTTCTTTACTGGGCATGGGCATGAAGACACAAGTTTTACAACAGTACATCTCCTCTCCAAGGTTCCCTCCCTCCTCCCCACACCCAAATGCATTTCAGAATAGGGGTGTCCCTATTTAAAACCGCCAGCTAGGGAGAGAAAGGGGCAACAAAAGGTGCACAATCGCACACGCACTAACCCCTCTTCTTCCGGTCCTTCTCCTGCCGCTCACTGCTGGTCACGGATTCGCCGCCGCCAGCCAGCCACCCTGGGCTGAGACACAGCAGGGCGGCCGCACGAGGCACACAGGCAACCGGGGTAGTTCAACAACGATGGAGGGGCAGAAGTGAGGAGACAACACTGTTTGTGTCGCTCAACTCACCCCCAAGCAGAGACAAAATCAACCAAAAACTATAAAAAGAAAAAAAAACCGATGGCAGCCGCCAGGTGGGTAGGCTACTGTGTGTGGCTGCAGCTGTGGGAGAGGAGGTGGAAAGTGAAGGGGAGCAGAGAGAGAAAAGACTAAGAGAGAGAGAAAAGAGAGGGGGGGCAGGGACAAAGAGAAAGAGAGGAGAGAGAGAGAAAAGAAAGAGAGAGAGAGGAGAAAGAGAGATGATAGAGAGAAAGAGGAGAGAGGAGAAGCGCAGCGCAGCAGGGAGGGGGGATTCAGGTGTGGGGGGAGGACACAGCAGTAGCAGCGGTCCAAAGAGGTGGGGGGAGCAGAGAGGGTGTGTGTGGTTGGGGCTAGTGTGTGGCAGGGGGCCTGGGGTAAGTGGAGAGAGTCGGGGGCAAGGAGGAAAAGAGGTGGGGTGGGGGGAGCAGAGAGGGTGTGTGTGGTTGGGGCTAGTGTGTGGCAGGGGGCCTGGGGTAAGTGGAGAGAGTCGGGGGCAAGGAGGAAAAGAGGTGGGGTGGGGGGAGCAGAGAGGGTGTGTGTGGTTGGGGCTAGTGTGTGGCAGGGGGCCTGGGGTAAGTGGAGAGAGTCGGGGGCAAGGAGGAAAAGAGGTGGGGTGGGGGGAGCAGAGAGGGTGTGTGTGGTTGGGGGCTAGTGTGTGGCAGGGGGCCTGGGGTAAGTGGAGAGAGTCGGGGGCAAGGAGGAAAAGAGGTGGGGTGGGGGAGCAGAGAGGGTGTGTGTAGTTGGGGCTAGTGTGTGGCAGGGGGGCCTGGGGTGAGTGGAGAGAGTCGGGGGCAAGGAGGAAAAGAGGTGGGGTGGGGGGAGCAGAGAGGGTGTGTGTGGTTGGGGGCTAGTGTGTGGCAGGGGGCCTGGGGTAAGTGGAGAGAGTCGGGGGCAAGGAGGAAAAGAGGTGGGGTGGGGGAGCAGAGAGGGTGTGTGTGGTTGGGGCTAGTGTGTGGCAGGGGGCCTGGGGTGAGTGGAGAGAGTCGGGGGCAAGGAGGAAAAGAGGTGGGGTGGGGGGAGCAGAGAGGGTGTGTGTGGTTGGGGGCTAGTCTGTGGCAGGGGGCCTGGGGTAAAAAAAAAAAACAACACCTGGGAACAATGGGCAGAAAGTCTGGGGGGGGGGGGGAGAGGAACCAACAACAACCAGCAGGGAGAAATGGGACACACACACAGCAAAACCAGAACCAAAAGAAGCTAATTGATTTCACACAAAAAACCAAAGTAACTAAGACAGGACTCAACAGGCAGCAGCAGCAGCACCAGGGAGGATGGGGAACAACACTCAGTCTGGGTGGGAGGGGGCAGGCAGGGCAGGAGTGGAGGAGGAGGTGGCAGTGGGGGGAGTGGGTTTCTGGAGGGGAGGGAGGGGGGAAGCTAGGAGCAGGACCACAGGGGAACAATCAAATTTGAATCCAAACAATCTATACACAAAGTAAAAAAAAGGAAACCAAAGGGCAGCCAGAAAGTCTCAGGGCGGGGGGGGGGTTTACAACTACCAGGGGGAGGGACTGGGGGAGTGGGTGACACACACAGGGAGCAAAACCAAAACCAGAACCTAATTCCACAAAGAAATCCAAAGAATGCAAGGCTCAACAGGCAGCAGCACAGGAGGGAAACAATCTTATCTGGGTGGGAGGGAGGGAGGGAGGGGGGAAGCTAGGAGCAGGGCCAGAGGGGAACAAATTAACAATCAAAATCAGAACACAAGGAATCAAATTGCAGCAATAATATAAACTAAATCCTCAGAAACACAACTCAGACAGGCAGCCAGCAATAACAATAGCTATTAATTAAAAACCAAAATCAGCAAATATATAAATTTACACAGAAGCAATAATTGAATGCAACTCAAAAAGTGGAACAAAAGTCAGGCAAGGCACAAAAACAGGAAAGCAATGCAGAAGAGGGGGGTGGGGGGGGGAAGGAGGGAAAGCCAAAACTTTGGAAGAAGGGTTGAGAGAGAAAGGGTGAAGAGAACAGAAAACACACAACAGGAAAAGTTGGAAAAAGTTGAGGGGAAAGTATTAAAGAGGTTTGGACAGAGACAGACAGAGGGCAGATGGACAAGGTGGCACACAACAACACACACAGAGAGCAGAGAGACAGACACACACTAATGTGACACACAGTCAGCAGGGACTCACAGCAGACACCAGCAGCAAAAGAGCAAGCAAGGTCTCAGAGATGATCCCACAACTGCAGCCAAGAGAAGTTTCCAGAGAAGAGGCTTGGGTTTATATAGGTTTGAAATTCCCTCCTTTGGGAGCCCCCACCTTTGCACTCCCCCACGGCCAACAGGGTGCCAGCTCTCAACAGTGCAACAGCCAAGCAGCCTACCAGACCAAAGGACTCATTCTGGCCAATCAAAGGATCAATAGCGCAGCCAATACAATGCCTGAAAATAGCATCACAAAATGGATGCTAGGAGCAAAAGTTTCAGGAATGAGCCACAAAATGGAGGACACACTTCAAACTTTAAAGGGACACTCCAGAGACTCAATTGAACTCCCGAACCGGTTCGGGAAACCCGAGCCGGTTCGGAGCCGAACCGACTCGGATTCGGTCCGGATCGGTCCCAGAAGGGCCCGATTCGGTCCGGGATCGAACCGCCGGATCCGGACCGGTTCGGGACGAACCGATCCGGATCCGGACCGAACCGCACATCACTACAGGTCAATCCTGGAAATATGCCAACGCTCTCCGAAACTGCTGAAGGCCTTTACTGAATTTAATCTTCATTTCAGCCAACATCATTTCCCAGTTCAGTACCTTTCTCTATATGAAGCAAAACTGAAAACATCTCTACACATACAGGTGCTGAGACAAAGTTAATCTTTAAAAAAAAAAAAAAAAAGCTGATATATATTAGTTTTATTCTGTGCCACAACTTCTCCTGTAATGCTTAAAAATATTAATCTTCTAAGATTAATGTGTAGTGTCAATACCATATCCATAGGAAACAGTTCATGTGTGACAAACAGTTATAGTTTTTGCAGTTGTGCTCTCAGAAATGGTATGGTGAAACTACAGTTGAAATGTATTTTGACTGGCTGTTGTCCATAGTGAAGCAAAGGAAACCAAGCACTTTTACAACTTCCGGATACTGTGATTCATTGCGGTAGGGGGACAACCAGGAAAATCATTTTTCACCAACAATCCAGCTGCTCTGAATTTTGAGTAACGTTGGCATAGTAGCATGATATTTCATCTCAGGCAGGAATGACATGCAGTTAAGGAAATAGCTCTTTTGGGGGGATTCAAGATTGCACATGGAAGTTATATTCACAGCATAATAAATACATAGCTTTAATAATGAAATACAGAGATTACAGTGAGGTTGGTGTGCATCATATGCAATGCAGTGGATGAAACTGTATGAATTCAATATGCAATTCCTCTTTTGAGAGTGTTAGAATGCTTATAGCAAAAGGGTAGCTGAAGAAGTACATTCTATACCTATATCCAGAGCACAGAACAGGATTTATTCGAGCCAATGATCACCAGAACTTTAACCAGAAACTTTGAAAACAGAACCTGTTTCTGACTTTGAAAACAGAAACTGTTTTCAAAGTCAGGGGGCACAGGCCTAAACTACTTAACAAAGAGAGAACTTGAGTAAGGGGAAACTGTTTTCCATCACCACTTGAGTCAAATCTGGGATTGAGCTGAAAGATATTTAGAAAAGAGGATATGGTTTGCAACTTGCTCTCTAAAACCTCAAATTTTAGAACCTGGAGAGTTTCAGGAGACAAATAATGCTTTCTCCATTGGAATAACTGCTTTCTCCAATGGAATATATAATTGCTTTCTCCAATGGAAGGAGTTTCCTCTGGAGAAAGGAAACCTCTGTATGCATCCATTCTAAACACATGCACACACACCTACACAAGATTCTATACACTAGTTTAGCCATGGTCAGATTAGTAATAGATGGTACAGTCTATGGATGGCTGTGTGCACTATACTACTAGTAGCAGAGGAATGACTCACACATTCACTGCCTGACATTGGATGGGCTGAGTTCCCATGCACAGCCACAGTGCACTTGTATAGAGAGTTTTAGCAGTGATATCTGCATGAATAATCTTTGGTTGGTGAAGGCCACCAGAGGTATTAGTATATACACTGTGTGCCTGCACGTCACATCTTGAACTCTAACCCGATCCTGAACCCAAAACCAAAACCTAACTCTAACCAGCCATTGCTAGGCAGTGTAGAATGCACTTTACATGTGTCCCAATGATAAATAATGGAAGGTGACTGACCAGAACCATGCTCTTGTGTTTCATTTTCTATCAAACTCCTCATCCAAAAGCAACGTATTAAGGTTGTTCACATGGCAATGAAAGCCATGATGGGAAGAGCTGGAGGGAAAGGCAGAATTGCCCCTATTTTCCCTCCAGATGATCGCGGAAATCCTCAAGCTGCGCCACTCGCCTGCCCACAAGATTGCTGCTGTGGCAAGTGGCATGGCCATCTGGAGGCCAGGGGAATGGAAAGCCAGACCACTCCCGGTGCTCCACATGAGCAGCTCTATTCAAGTAGGACTGTGCAAGCCCAGGCAGGGCTGCTTGTGTGAATAACTTCATTATTTCCACTGCAATCATAGGTCTCTCCAGCCCAAGAATACCTCTGAGCAGCAGTAGCTGTGGCTACCCCTCCTCAATCTAATCTGTCCAATCTATATGGTCCTGAATACACATCAGTAGGGCATCAGTTGCTGAAATTTTTTTTTAGCATAGTATTAATTCATGTACATGGGCACACAAGTGATTGCTCATGTTAATGTAGCAATCATGCTTTTTAAAAAAAGTAGATCTTGGATGTGACTGTAGGAAAACAACTGGGGGCAAAGAAAAAGGCAAAGTAGGTTCTGAGTGGGTAACATCTCGCATGCAAGAGAAATAAACAAGGAACATTTTGTATTTATTAAGAAGCTGCAATTCCATTTGTTTGTCAGTCTCCATCATGTGGGAGGAGATGGACAAATAAACTTTCAGAAGAGCACTTGTATCCCCTACCCTCCCCACCCATAACTCCACATACAATAAAGTAAAAGTTGTGCCGTTGGGTCGGTGTCTACTCCTGGCAGATGATGAGATGATGACTTTCAGCATCTTCCTATATTACTGCTGTCCGATATAGGTGTTTCCCATAGTCTGGGAAACATACCAGCGGGGATTCACACCAGCAACCTCTTGCTCCCTAGGCAAGTTACATCTCCGCTGTGCCACATACAATAATCGCAAATAATTTACGAACACTTTCAGTAAGTCTACATCACTATGAATAGTTAATCACTCCCTTGCCTTTTCATTCCACTTTTCCTCCTTTAACTAAGTTTATTACAGTCAAAAGAAAATCATGCAGTGAGATGATGATGATGATGATGATGATGATGATGATGGTGATGATGATTGATTAGTTAACATGCTAGAACTGATTCTAGAGTGTGATGTGCCACAGGGATTAAACCTCTGGTAGAAAAAAATTCCCGCTTGCAAAAATGTAACAACACTTGCAAATCATTGCTTGGCTTTCTGAAAAATACTAGGTTTTATAGCAGAGAACACTTATATACTGTATGACCAGGCAGATTCCCCACTACCTGCCACTCCAAAGGAGTAATGTGTGGAGGTGAGGCATGATAGTCTAGTAGGTAGAGAATTAGACTTGGTTGCAGGCTTTTAAAAAAAACTGATGGAAGAGCAGGCCTCACTTTATATGAAATGACTACTTCCAAAAGCTTCTGAGGATATCTGAATTGTGTCTTAAGCTGATTGGCAACCTCCTCTAAATATATGCTTTTATTGACCCACTTTCAAAAATCTAGTCAGTCTAGTTTTCAATAGGATATATACTGAAAGAAGCCACTTCAGTGGAGAATACCTTGATGTGTACTTACAAACTAAACAAGCAATAATGTGTATCTGTCTTGAAGCAACTGCACAGGTCTCATCCTACTTAGGAAAACCTCAGTGTTCTGTGTTGACGCTATTTAAAGCTACATAGGAAAAGATGGTGAGATGTATCAGTAGGAGTGTGCAATATTTTCCCATTTAAGAATCCCATTCATTTGTGTTATCATACTCTCATTCAGTTTGTTTTCATTAGTTTAAAATCCCATTTGTTTCATCATGATCCCTTGATGTTAACTATATCATTTGTTTTCACAATGAAAGGTCTGGGGAGGCTTAGCTTGTAATGCGGCTGGCTAGACCATGAGCTCGTGCACATAACCTTGCTTGGGAGGGAGGGGGGGCTGTGGGGAAGGCAGGAGTTCACCTGCCTTCCAAGACAGAGAGTAGCTGCTGTCCTCACCTCCACTGCACCACTTGCCCACAGGAGTGGCGGTGCTGCAAAGGGGAAATGCAGGGAGCGAGAGGACTTGCCCCATCCCACATCCCAGGGTGCCCCAAGAGACAAGTGTGGTGGCTACTCTCATTAGAGCAGTCGCTGCACTTGGCATGGCTGCTCCTTCCTCCCAGCTCAGAAATGGCGGCAGGCCAGGGGATGCCTGCCTAGCGGCAATTGCCCTCACGATTGCCTGCTGAGGTTAAGCAAACCACAGGTTTGCTTGACCTTGGCTAAATGCTGGGTTTGTAAGTTGGGTTTGGTGTGGGTGGGCTCTGGGAGCAACCTCACTCCTGGTGCTTCACACACATAGCCTCATCCAGGCTGGGCTGTGAACGCCGTTCATTTTTTCTTTTCTTTTTTAAAAAACAGCTTAAAATTTAAGTGTGCCACAGTTCCTCCCAATAGCTGCCTCCTGGTGGCCACCATGTCCTCCGCCACAGTATCCTAGTGTTGATTGGTCTAGGCATTCTGGAGGGGGTGGAAATCACAGCTGGTCAGAATCAGCCACCAGGAGGAGCTCTGACATTCCTTTTCCAGCTCTTTACTTACTTGCCAGGTGAGAGGAAGATAAACAGTAGGGGTGTGCACGAAATGATTTTTTGTGATTCAATTTGTACCCAAATCGAAACACCCTCGTGTCGATTTGTGTCCAAATCTGACCCATCCTAATCAGCCCAGATTCGATTTGGATCCAAATTTATCCGAATCCGAATCTGAATTGATTTGGATGAGAAAAATGGGTCGTGGGGCCAAAAGAGTGGGGTGGGGTGTTAGTGCCTAAAAGGTGGAGGCTACCACCCCAATTTCCCCAAAAAATGGTCAAAGGGTTGATTTAATTTTTTTTTATTTTTTATTTTGGTAGTTTATGTGTCTTTAAGATTTTTCCCCCTATTAGCAATAGTAAATGAGAGTGGATTCATGGTTTCTCATTGAAAATCTCATATGCAACCAGAGAATCTACACTTCCAAAACAACAGAACCCAGTACGCCATGGGTTATCAAGCCATGGGGGTGGTTGGCACCCTATGTTCACTATGCCACCACTCTCTCTGGGCCACCCAAGTGCCCCACATGTGCAATTATGGGGCTGCTGCAACCTCCATTCTTCCCTATGGCAAAAAATCTTAAAGATGAGTAAACTTCACTTCAAAAATCAAATAATATTGAGCCCTTTGCCCAATCACTCTGAAACCTAGGTGGTAGCAGGCACCCGTTGGGGCACTACCAACCAAGCCACTCCCCCCCCCAATAACATAAACATCACACATCTACAACACTCGCAGAGCTTTGCAAAGAACAAGTTTTGGTCACTCACATTCACATCCCCCCACCCGAAATGCAATTTATCCACGCACAAGAGTGTGGAACAACAACTAAAAACAAACACCAAACATAACTTTTTAAATTCAATTGTTGCCACCCCAAAGCCCATGCTCCCCTGCTGCAACCCCAAAGCCCTGAGCTCCCCTGCTGCAACCCCAAAGCCCGTGCTGTGCGGCTGCAACCCCAGACCCCCACACTCTGCTCGTGCTGCAACCCTAGTGCCCATGCTCCACTGCAATTCAATTGCTGCAGATGCAAAGCCCATGCTCCACTGCTGCAACCCCAAAGCCCATGCTCCACTGATGCTACCCCAAAGCACATGCTCCATTGCTGCAACCCCAAAGCCCCATGCTCCACTGCTGCAACCCCAGACCCCACGCTCCGCTCCTGCAACCCCAGGCCCCACGCTCTGCTCCAGCAACCCCAGACCCCAGACTCCCCTGCTGCAACCCCAGACCCCGCGCTACGCTGCTGAAACTCCAGCACCCATGCTCCACTGCTGCAATCCAAATCCCATGCTCCAATGCTGCGACCCCAAAGCCCTGCGCTCCACCTCTGCAACCCCAGACCCCGTGCTCTGCTCCTGCAACCCCAGACCCTGCACTCTGCTCCTGCAACCCCAAAGCCCCACACTCCGCTCCTGCAACCCCTCACCACGCACTGTGCTGCTGCAACCCCAGACGCCACACTCTCCTGCTGCAACCCCAGACCCCGCGCTGCGCTGCGGCAACCCAAACCCCGCGCTCCCCTGCTGCAACCCCTCACCCCGTGCTGCTGCAACCCCAGACCCTGCACTGCGCTGCTGCAACCCCAGACACCGCGTTGCGCTCCTCCAACCCCAGACCCCATGCTGTGCTCCTCCAACCCCCTGCTGCGCTGCTGCAACCCCAGACCCCATGCTCCCCTGCTGCAACCTCTCACACCGCGCTTTGCTGCTGCAACCCCAGACCCCATGCTCCCCCTGCTGCAACCCCAGACCCTGCACTCCCCTGCTGCAACCCCAGACCCCGCGCTGCTCTGCTGCAACCCCAGACCCTGCACTGCGCTCCTCTAGCCCCAGACCCCGCGCTGTGCTCCTCCAACCCCAGACCCCGCGCTTCCCTGCTGCAACCCCAGACCCCGTGCTCCCCTGCTGCAACCCCAGATCCTGCACTGTGCTCCTCCAACCCCAGACCCCGCACTGCGCTCCTCCAACCCCAGACCCCGCGCTGCACTGCTGCAAATGCATACCTCACGCTGCGCTCCTCCAACCCCAGACCCCGAGCTCCCCTGCTGCAACCCCAAAGCCCAAAGAATACAGAATTCCAGAGGTAGGCTACACTCACTCACCAGGTCTGGGGCTGGTGGCTAGCAGACAGAAAGAAACATCACAGGCTGACATCAGTTCTTTCAAGGGGGTGGGTGGAAAAATCATCCCAGGAACAAAAAAGCGCTAGATCCAAGCCATTCCCACGCTGGCATGCAGTAGCAGGCTGGGCTCTGGCTAACAACAAGGCAGGCAATAGTGGTGGTGGCTGGCATGGCATGGCATGGCATGATCATCATGGCAACCAACTTGAGGCATGCAATATAAAGAACAGCTGCACATTGAAATAGAAAGGCAGAATGGCGACTTGAAAAGCCCTCCGTGAACTCCCACCCAGCCTTGCCCCTTTCCCTGGCCAATGTGGGGTCAGCAAAGAGTGGCAAGAGGGAGAAGAGCCTATGGGGGACAAGGAGAGGGAGTCATCAGCTGGTCAGATCATGGCTACGTGCACCACTGGAAGGCTGGAAGCGGGGGCAATTTAAAGAGATGGCAAGGAAACAGAAAGCAGAGAGAGACTCAGAGATCGTCACAAAATGGAGTCCTGAAACTACAAATACTTTGGCATCGAAGCAGGGGTGATTCGTTTTGGGGACAAATCATTTTGGAAATGCAATCGGGTGATTTGTTTTGTTGACAAATCACCCCAAATGGCCATTTTCGGGCACAAATTGTTTCGGGAACAGAACGTTTCGCTCATCCCTAATCAGCAATTCCCTCCTGGCATCTCCAAGATAAGGCTGAGAGAGACTCTTGCCTGCAACCTTGGAGAAACCATGGCCAGTCTGTGTAGACAATACTGAGCTAGATGGCTCAATGGCCTGACTTAGTATAAAGCAGCTTCCTATGTTCCCTGGTGCATGCCAGGGGACAAAGCAGCAGAGACTAGGTTTTCCCTCTCCCTTCACCACCCTGACATGCTGATCTGCCGCTCAAGAGGAAAACGTACCATGGCTTTCCCGGACCTATCTGGAGATGCCAGGGATTGAACCTATAAGCTTCTGCATACAAAACCGATGCTCACCCTCTGAGCTGGAGCCCTCCTTAAATCACCAGCCCCAAGAGCCATTGACAGGATTCCCTGTGGAAAATACTCAAGTATACTACTGAGATCCTGATAAAAGACCTACATTAACTTAACATGTATAAATGGATGCATAATCTGGTGGGGCAAGGCAGGCAAATGTAAATGTGGAACCTACAGAAGCTGTATCAGATACTAAATATTCTTAGAGATCCATGAGATGTGTTTTTTGAACCCTCTTAAATTGCTTTTCTTCCAAACTATAAAAAGCACAAAACCAATTTATTTTTTAAAGTACACTGAGGAAGTGTGTGTGCTCTCTGTATACTTAGAGCAGACACATGCTAGTATTAATAACTGGGGTCGTGCCTTTCAATTGTAGGATGGCCAGCCACTGGATCCAAACAAGGGTGCAATGTAATACAGTACTGTTAATGAAATCTTTCGCTCGAGCAGGAGGAAAGCCTTCTACTGTATGCATTGCCAAACTGTTGGCCTTCTATTACAGAAAGTCATATTTGTTTTGGGAAACAGACTACTGGAGAAATTGCAAAGGAAAAATAAAGCCAAGGGACGGGCTTCTGATGGAGAAATCAATGATTGATTAGATCAGAGACATTAATATCCCCAAGCTCCTGTGAGTAAATGCTACTTATTACCTTGGCATACTCAGTAGTTACAAGAGGAGAGCTGGTCTTGTGGTAGCAAGCATGACTTATCCCCATAGCTAAGCAGGGTCTGCCTTGTTTGCATATGAATGGGAGACTAGAAGTGTGAGCACTGTAAGATATTCCTCTCAGGAGATGGAGCCACTCTGGGAAGAGCAGAAGGTTTCAAGTTCCCTCCCTAGCTTCTCCAAGATAGGGCTGAGAGAGATTCCTGCCTGCAACCTTGAGAGAAGCCAAGGAGGGAAGCCGCTGCCAGTCTGTGAAGGCAATACTGGGCTACATAGACCAATGGTCTGCCTATATGGCAGCTTCCTATGTTCCTAAGAATGGAACATACTCAGTGGTTACAAGAACTATATTGTCACTGATCACACACACTATTGGCCGTGACCTAGTTCCTTTTCTCATTTGTCTGTTATGACCAGTAAATTAATATAGGCTAAAATGAAAGCATTATTTTAAAATCTAAGTTTTATTTAGTGTGCTATATACATGGCACATAAGACAAAAAGCTTTCTGATGTATATTTCTATGGTGGAAACCAGTTCCCTTTTAGTTTTCATTTTTATTACATAGTGTAACTGATCCAGTAATAGAGACAGTTCCCCAAAGCCAACTTGTAGCTAGCTTTGCAAGTTAATATGTCAACACAGAGAAGTTTTTGATAGTGGATGACAGCAACGGGTAACAATTTCATTCTCCTTAAAAATCCTCCAATAAAAAAAACACAGGCTTGACAGCATCTGTTACTGACCAAAGTTTTCTTTTAAAGTGGGATTAAATTGCCTTCAGTGTACTACCAACATTTTATTATTTTGCATTTTGTTAGGTTTTGACAACTTCTCATTACACCTCCTATGCAGGAGTAGTAGTTATTCCTAAAATAACAGAGGCATAGAACTAGACTATAAGGCCACTAGCTTCTCCATCCAATGCAACATTATTCATTCTCTAACCCCTCTTCTTCCCAATCAGCCATATTGACAGAATAAAAACTTGAGATTACTTATATATTTAAGCAGCGGAGGTGGGACAACATTCGGATCTGTTTCTTTCCCAACCTCAGATATGAGCAAAGAAGAGCTATCCCAGACATGACACCAATAATATAGTTACCACCAACCTCGTGGGTTAGGTAATGGCTCCACACAGGGATCATAGCATTTGTAAGCAGCTCCCCATGCAGATAGCCACAATAATCTGAAAAGTCCCCATGATAGTACAATGCTCTCCTGGGAGCTGTTACCACCAGCATGCAATTCAGATTGTGAGTAACATTCTGATATTATGGCTCTTGCTTCAACCCACACATTTGAAATTGCCTACAGTATCACATCTAAACTAGAGATATTGACAAAGATTGCAAATAATGTGCTCATAATGTGAGTTTTACCTCTTGTAATATTCAAGGAGAGTTGGTCTAGTGAAGAGAACTGGTCTTCTGGTAGCAAGCATGACTTGTCCCCTTTGCTAAGCAGGGTTCACCCAGGTTGCATATGAATGAGAGACTACATGTGTGAGCACTGTAAGATATTCCTCTTAGGAGTAGGGGTGTGCACAAAACCAGGTCTGGTCCAGACTGGAACAGACCTGGGAATGTTCGGTTTTGTGCGTCCCGAACCTGTCCCACCACCCCTACCCCCGTCTGGGGGTTCGTGATTTATTTTTTAAATTATTATTTTAGAAAAATAATTCTTGATTGCCACTCTGGGGGGCTTCTCCAAGACTGCCAGGAGCATCTCCGGAGGTTCCCCCTACCCCCGCTGGCCTCCATTACTGTCCAAATCACCGATTTGGGGTAGTCTTCAGCCTGTATCGGGCCTGCCCTCTATGGTTGTGGCCATCTTGGTGGCCTCTGTGCATGCCCCTCCCCAAACACACACACACACGCAAACACTTTTACTTCAAACCCACCAAACAGGTGGAGGGGGGGACCAGTTCACTATCGAACTGAACCAGGGGGTTTAGTCTGATATCGAGCCATCAAACTGAACTGGTTTGATGTTGAACAGGTTCAGAATAAAACCTGTTTGCACATCCCTACTTAGAGGATGAAGTCTCTCTGAGAAGAACATCTGCATGCTTGCATGCTGAAGGTTCCAAGTTCCCTCCCAAGCATCTGCAAGATAGGGCTGAGAGATTCCTGCCTGCAGCCTTGGAGAAGCTGTTGCCAGTCTGTGTAGACAATACTGAGCTAGATGGACCTATGGTCTGACTCAGTATATGGTAGCTTCCTATGTTCCTATGTTCCATTTTATTGTGGGACAAACACCCAGTTCTCCAGTAGCAAGAGTGAATGGGCCTTTAGGAGAACGTTTCAGAGTAGGAGTAGGAGTTGCCACTGAAGGGTCTGGCAGTGGTGGTGGCTGCTGATCATTTGCCCATGATGGGAAGAATGGAAGCTGCCACTACCACTACCAAATCCTTTTGTGATGAGCTATCCATTTCCCACTCTCCAAACGTATATCCACCAAGTCATTGGAGCTGAAAGGTTATCTATTTATACAAATGTAGGAGTCATAAAAAATGTTGAGATGGTGTAAATAATGAAATTATGTTACAGATGCAATCCAAGTCAAATAAAGTGAAAAGGACATTCAGTGGTATTGTCTATTTTGCCTTTGAAGACTTACCAAATTGTCAGTACAATGACAACAAATATGTACTTGTATTCGTAGTAGCCAAAAGCTAAAGTTAGCTTCTATGATGTTTACCTCCTAAAGCTTGCTTTATTCTTGCATATTTATCCTCCTGTGTTTTTATATGAATCAGTAAGTTTCTGGAAGATTGGCAGGCAGCACATATTAACACTGTTTATATAGCTTGATATATGTATGTGAAATACATTTAGTTCCGATGTTCTTAGGGATTGTCTTCATACATTTTTCTCTAGGGCATACCCGTCACTAATCCCATGCGTGGCAGCTCTTGCGAGAGTTCTCAAGCAACTGCCTGGATAGCAACGGGGACGGGGGAGAAAACAGCGATGACAGCCGGTGGTGGGCCAGAGGAGGTGGTGGGCCGGCCAGCCAGCCAGTGGGTAGGAGGAGGCAGCAGGCGGGTGGGAGGAGGCAGCAGGCGGGTGGGAGGAGGCATCAGGTGGGTGGGAGGCAGGCACCAGCAGGAGGAAGTGGTGGGCTGGCGGGCTGGCGGGCGGAGGCAGCTAACAGTAGGACAGTTGGCCAGGAAAATAAGTGCGGGCGGCGGGTGGTGGAGAGAGAAAACAGCTGCAGCAAACCAGAGGCACAGATGCTCTGTGCCTGGCCCAGTTTGTTGTTGTTGTTGTTGTTGTTGTTGTTAATTTCCACTGGATACTTTGTTTTTATTCTTCCAGCCCCTGGAACCAATCAATGATTAATAAAAATAAATGTACAAAACCCTTTTCTAGGAGCCTGTGCCTGAAGCCCCCAGCAATATCTTAAGTGGAAATCAGTCAACTTGGGTTCAAATTGCCACAGCTAAATGTAACCTAATATGAAAGCTAATCACCAGCTTATCAGGAGCAATTGCATAGAGCTTCTTTGTGCAGTGCTGAATTAAGTGATCATATGATGTTCTGTAAACAAGTTTTAATGAGACTAACCCACATATGCCAGTTGTAATGACTGACTCCTGAACATTTTGCAGTAGCTAGGACAAATAAATAAATGCCTCTTTAGCCACCAGTGAATCCCATGTCAAAGCACAAAGAAGTATTATAAGTATATAGGTAACAAAATTAACATTTTATGAAGAGTTAATTCAAAGGGCTTTTTAAAAATCCTGAAGCTTTGATCATAATTATTTCCGCTGAAATCAATAATCTTCACTTCAAAATTAATCACCATGACATACAGAAAGCTGCTATACAAACACACTTCTCCCATTCATTCCTCCAGAGGAAAAAGCTCCATATATGTATACACTGGCAAGCCTGGAAACGTCCTTGTCCATTCATATAAAGCAACCAGTCTGTTTGTGTGCTATCAGATCCTGGTTAGTGATCCCAGTTAAATGCTGGTTAACCACAACAATTTAACCAGGATTGCCTGGAAATTCTGGTTTTTCATGGCACACTCCAAAGGAGTGCACAGAGCTTGCTGGTTGATCTTTAATCAGAATCATTCTGGTTATGAGAACATGGCCTCAAAAGTAATCCACGCTGAGTAGTGGATTACTGAGTAGACCTTTTTTCTTTCTTTCTTTTTTGGTAGATATGCTTAAATTAGGACTGAAGCCCGAATCACTATCAACAAGTCTCAGTCCTCATGCAGACACAGAAGAAGAATAACTGTTGGAATTTACTGTGTAACTAAGCATTGTCTCTCTTATTCTCCATAGCATACTTACCTCTAAATTTATGTATCTATGTTATGTCCTTGGGGTGGAGTCAGTCTTCAATTCTTTCGATTGATTGTTTTATCAGTTCAGGTGGTTTGGTTCTCCCCCTCTTGCAAAAGTGACTGTTACTTTGTTAGCTAATGTTAAGAAATAATAAATAATTAAGATGATGTTCCTGCAACTAAAGTTAAGCCTCTCGTTTAATTCCTTATAGATCAAGGAATCACTTTGTAACAATTATTAGGCCTTTATCCTTATGCTATATACATACAATATCCTACTAACCTCTCCCTGCATAACGCTTTTAGAAGTAAAGGGACAATGTGCTGTCACTTCATCACCAAAAGATTGTTGATGACACTATGAAATGTTCCCTATTTGTTTGTAATAATAAAAATGTGATTAATAAACATATATCTATTTGAAACACGAATATAAGGCTAGAAACAGACTGTGGACACCCCTCCAACAGAGTGTGTGGTCAAGCAATCTAGGGGACATGGTCGCTCTCCTCCTCCTCTCCATACCGCCCCCCAGAGGAGCACTTCTACTTCTTTCTTTCTTCCCTCCCTGTCCTACCAGGACACTTCTCTTTCTTCATTCCCCTTCTCCCCCTTTCCTTCCCTTCCCTCATGGGGCACCTCTTATTTTTCCTTCATCCCTTCTCCTTCCTCTCTTCACTTTTCCCTCCTTCTCCAACACCCTCCCTTCTCCTCTTTCCACATGGGGCACTTCTTCTTCCCTCTCTTCCCCCCACAGTGAGGTGCTTTCCCATTTCTCTCTCCTTCCCCTTCTTAAAGTCACTGAAAGCAAGTACTAGAAATGCTTTAGCTAGAGCATCACCAGAACTTGTCACCTCTTTCACTGATTTGTCATTCCAGAAGGAAGAGAAGATGACTGGGAAGCTGGCCAGCTGCTGGAGCAGAGACCTAGAAGAGCAGAATAGAGAGACACAAAGAGGAGGAGGTGCATATCCATTCCATGCACCTGACTGAAAGTTACCCAGGATAGTCACCTGCTGGTTGTAACAATCCCAAGTAAACCACAATAGCTGGAAAGCATTTCGGACATAGCACAAAAGGAGGGCTCAAACTGCGTTCACAGCATTGCAGGCTGCCTTTATGACAAAGGTGACAGACAAGCACAGCAGTGAATCACATACTCATTGAAGCTTATCAGGCCTATCCACTCCTACCTCCTTCTGCTTGGTCTGGCAGAAGTCAAGCAAGTGCCCTTCTTAGGTAGCTGACACTGAAGGAACACAACCTCCTACAATTCAGGCATCAATTTGAAGGGCATATTGCTAACTTTTTCCAATCAAAGCTGAAGATGACACAAAGAAGCAAGCTAGTAGGAGCAAAATTACTGGTTTCAACCCCATGTTGTCCAATTCACTCATACGCTTCTCTGTCAGTTTAGCTGTAAAACTGGGCTGAAGAACATGCTGTCAGTATGTTGTACTATGTCCACTTTTAGCCTAAGACAACCCCACCACCACCTTTTTATCAGGTTAAAACTCTTGCATGAGCAGTAGCATCCATCTGTAGTAAACAGCCACACTTGGAGAGGCCTAATGTCTGTATGCATTGTGAGACTGTTACACTTTCAAGTGAACTCGAGGTGACATTGCAACTGTTCAGCAAGACATATTGTTTTTATCTGTGCTATTGTGGGCTCTTAAGTTATAAACTGGTAATGTCTCCTTGTTGGAATTTACTGGTTACATGACAGATTTATAGCCCGAAACAGATGTTCTTCCTCTGTAATAGCTATGCAAGAGTTATGGCTACTGTAGTTCTGCAAAATTATCTCACCGAGTAGAAATGGGATATCTTATTATTAGAAATTGACACAAACCAAGTGAGCTGTTATTGTTTTTTAAGCATGTGCTGATGAAAGGCACTATCAGTTTGGATACTTTCACTTGGAAAACAACACATTTTGGCAAGTCAGCCACTCAAGTTTCTCATGCGTTTTCATTGTCCTGCTCTTCATTTATGAGCCATTAGTCTTTAAACCTCCATCCTCAGACAAGAGATAATTTCTACACCAGAGCTCTAATTATTTATCTCCCCAGCCCATCATGAAAATACAGAGACAGATAAAATGATAAAACTCTTCTGCTTTAATATTGCCAGGGGGGACCCTGCTCCACATGATAAAACCTTTTCACTAAGTCAACAGAAAGGAGAGTGTTTGTTGTGGGGACAAAACTCTGGAATACTCATCTATTGCAATTGCAATAGTAAAAGCCACCCATCACCTCCCACAGCAAAGGATATAACCTGTTTTACAAGGCACTTTACATCTTTCCATACTAGAAGGCTATGCTCATGAGCAGCCCTACCTAGGATAGAGAAGTCCTGTCTGGGTAGGGCTGCTTGCATGCAGCACCGGGAATCAAGCCTGATTCCAGCACTACCTCCCCTGCAAGCCTGGGTTTTGTACCTGGGCCTTTACTGGGTTTAAAAGGCACAAGCATACCCTTTATCCCAGTGGTAGGTTCTTGTGTATGCTTGGGTTGCATGCATGTGAAAGGAATTGAAATGCAATCCAGTTTTGTTAAGGCTTTGTTGGTATGAATTGTTAATATGGTTCTGTCACTTTAAAAAGGAAAGCCTAGTGGAACTCTGGGTAAAGGGAAGGGGAAAGAACACTCTGAGGTGTTCTGAGTGTAGATTCTCTGGTAGCAAATGAGAATTGATTCATGGTTTGTCATTGAAAATCTCATATGCTACCAGAGAATCTATACTCAGAACAACTCAGAAACAACAAAACCCAGTACCCTATGGGTTAGCAACCCATGGGGGTGGTTGGCACACTCTGTGCACTACACCACCACTCCCTCTGGGCCACCCCAACACCCCCCAAGTTCAGTTATGGGGCTGCTGACACCTCCATTCTTCTCTATGGAGAAAAACCTTAAAGATGCGTAAACTTCAAAAATCACTTAAAAATCAACCCTTTGGCCAATTCCTTCCAAATAATTCTGGTAGCTTCCTTGCCCCCCTTGGGAACTACCACCCACCACACTCCACTCTAGGCCACCCCTTTCCCACTGACGTGAACTATACATTTGCTGGAATCCTCATTATTCCCTATGAGGTATTCAAAAATAATTTTTTCACCAATAATCAGAGGAGTGTCTGATTGCCTTGGGTTTTTGTGCTCCTAGGTGCTCCACAATAATGGATAATGAGCTGGTTTGAGTCGCATTATACCGTATGAGAAAAATAATTGAAAATATTTTAAATATTCATAAAAAATCATAGGAGTGTCCGATTGCTTCGGGGTTTGGGTGGTTGTTGGCACCCATGGGTGATCCACAATAGGGAATAATGGGCTGGTTCAAGTCCCATTATACCCTATGAGAAAAAAAAAATTATTTATTATTTATTTATTTATTACATTTCTATACCGCCTTTCGTTAAAAGAAAACCCCAAGGCAGTTTGCAAAAATTAAAACATACAATAAAAGCAGTAAAAACATCAAGCAATAAAAACATCAAGCTAAAAACATATAAACAAGCATAAAAACACGACAACATAACAGATAAAAATACAGAGAAGCCACAGTAAAGACGATCATGTAAAAGCCTGGGTAAAAAGCCAAGTCTTTAAAAGCTTTCTAAAAGCCGTGATGGAGTCTGAGGAATGAATTGCCACCGGGAGAGCATTCCAGAGTCTAGGGGCAGCAACAGAGAAGGCCCTGTCCCGAGTGCACAAAAGCCGGACCTCCCTCATTGTCAGCACCCAGAGCAGGGCCCCCTCAGATGTCCTCGTCAAGCGGGCAGCAACCCTTGGGAGCAGGCGGTCCCTCAAATACCCCGGGCCCAAACCGTTAAGGGCTTTAAAGGTCAAAACCAGCAAATAAAATTCCAAAATTCATTAAAAAATTGTACAAATGTCCAATTGTTTTGGGGGTTGGGTGGTAGGTACCCATGGGTACCAGCTACCACCCCACCACTTTTGGAGGTTCAAACTGGTTTGAACCAGTTCAAACTGGTTCTCATCGGAAACACCCCCCTCATTTGGTACAAATTCGAACCTGCAGCTCGAAGCCTTTGGCTGGTTTGGTTTGAATTTGAACCAGTTTGAATTCAAATCAGTTTGCACATCCCTACAAATCACCAGGGCTAGATGGCATCTGCCCAAGAGTTCTGAAGGAACTCAAATGTGAAAATGCTGATCGTCTAGCAAAAATATGTAACTTGTCCCTACAACTGGGCTTTGTAGCAGAGGACTGGAAAGTAGCAAATGTTACTCAGATTTTCAAAAAGTATCCAGGGGGGATCCAGGAAATTACAGGGACTGTGGCTGAAGTAACACCTCCAAGTTCAGAAGATTTCTTAAGCCTCTCTCTCAAAACCATAGTAGCGCCCTTGCACATGCTAAGAGCTCTACTAACTCCCTTCTAAAACAATCATAATGGGCCAATTCAAATGTTATGACTGGAAGCACACATGAACACGAAGGCCCCATGCTGAGAGTACTCCCATTGGAAATCCTTCATAGATGTTCCAGTGCCCACTCCATCTCATCCCTTAATTATGTGTGGGAGTTCAGCGTAAAAACATGCTCAGAATACTTGAAATGAGGTTTCCAGTTGCATGGAAAGAGCCATATGGAGGTAGAATCAATGTCCACATTAAGCTGAAACTGTGTGGACTGGGAGCATAGATGGAATATAATGTATCAAGTTCTACAAAATGTCCCATCTATACATTTACCAACTGTGATGCCATGGACACCCCGTGGGCAACCCTTGTATTTGCCAAAAATATTTCTGAAATGCAAAATTAATGTTTATAAAGTACTATTTAAATAAGGGGGGGGAATTAAATGAGTAAGAAGTATCTCATCTCTTTCAGGTATAGAACTTTTTTCCATAGTGCCTTTCATAGTATTCAGTGTCTCAGTGTGAAATGTTTGTATGTAAAGAGACAAGATCTAAAGTCACCAGAATATCTCTAGTTCAATATTGTCTATTATCCTTAGTTTATTCATGAAAAGATCCTCAGAAGCTCTAGTGTATGATCTACATTCACTAACAAAAGAGCCAAAATAATTAATTACAATGGGCCTATAGAAGAGAATTTACCAGTGGATTTTGCCTTAAGAGATTAGCTGTATTTACATCTCAACATTCCTTCAATAAGTTCAAGGTGTCCTACAAAGTCTTTATAGTTTCAACTACCCTGTGAAATTAGTGAGGCTACAAGATGGTGAGTGTCGCAAAGTCATCCAGTGACAGGGTTAGCTATGATTGAAGAAGAGAGGACCAGGAAGGAGAGGGGCCTGTTGGCTGGGAAACAGCCTGCTCTTGTTCTCCCTTTCCAACTCCCTGACTCATTGGCAAGCTGCTGGAGTGTGTGCTATTCTTTGTCTAGAAGCCAGAGAAAGGGCAAGCTGAGATTTTTTTCTCTCTCCACGAGGCCCTTTCAGTTCTTCTAAATTATTAACATGGGGTGGAAGGAAGAAGGCAGAGAGGCCAGAGACCCATTTTCTCTTCTTGTGCCAGGGCCTACTTCAACAATTCTCTAGTCCTGTCCAATGAGCTCTTTTGGCCAAGCAGAGGCACAGAGACCAAGGTTCATATCTGAGTCCAGCACTCTGTCCCCTATGCTGGTCCAGTGCAATGCACAGATGGTGGGCTACAAACAAGGACTATGTACACTAGTGATAAGTACAAGGAAAGACATACAGATTTACAGAGCAAGCAAACAACACACACACACACACACACACACAGAGTACTAATGGCCCATGTGTGCGGATAGATAGATAGATAGATAGATAGATAGACAGATAGATAGATATAACAGCTCAGAACTTCTCATTGACAATAGAGTTATGTGCATTTTAAATTTCTCTATGATTTAAAGGAATCTCTGAAAATTTAAAATTTTAATTGCTGTTTAAATTTTTAATTGCTGTAAACTTTGAATGTTTAATTTTTTAAAAAAATGTTGTTTAATAGTTCGTTTTTGTTCTGTTTCTATTGTGTTTATTTTTATGAACTGCCTACAACCTTTAGAGTCAGGCGGTATATATATATATTTTTTTTTTTTAAAAAAAAGTCATTGGGGTGTTGCTCTTCCCCAGTTTTGAGAAGGTGTGCCAATGACTGAAATGGAAAAAAAAAATGGCTGTCAGTGAAATCAATGGCCGCAGAGATATTCTCACAAGAAGCCTAATTTTGGCTGCTTGTGTATTGTGCAGGGATCACTCCCAGTCCCAGCGCTTCCACTCCACCCCCACTTGACTTTTGAGCACAGCCTTTAGCCAGGGTTAAGGGCACGAGCACACCCTTAACCCCAGTGCTGGGGTCAGGTGTATTTTCGGGCTGCAGGCAGCCTGTGCACACATATAGCCTGTGCTCCTGGCACAGTGCATGGAGGGATGATGGAGGACTTCCTCCTCTGGGTCCCTGCTCTGCCACTCACAGTAGCACTACTCATATGCCATGGAGAGTGGCAGAATGAACTGGGGGGGGGGTGATGATGTGTGGGGAGGCAGACAGGAGCCTGCCTCCCTGCCCACCCTCTCCAGAGAGGTCGTGTGCATGAGCTCCAAGGTGAAGGAAGGCTAAGCTCATTTGGTGGAGACTCAAAGGCGTGCCTTCTCTGTAGTTGCCCCAGGACTGTGGAATGCACTTCCTGCTGAGATGAGAGCTGCTCCATCCCTGTTGGCTTTTAGGAAACAACTAAAGACACATCTCTTCAGCCAAGCTTTTTAGTTAGTTGGTGTTTTTATGGATATTTTAGATTTGTATATGTTTTAACTGTTAAATTCTTGGTTTGTTTTATTCTTGGTTTGTTTTGTGCTGTAAACTGCTTAGAGACTTCGGTAGTGGGTGGTATACAAATTTATTAAATGAATGAATGAATGAATGAGGAAGTGCTCATGCAGCAAATGTGCAACATGCGCTCCTGGTGAGGATGATTTTTGTCACTCTCCCCTTCCTTTGAAGCCCACTGTGACTCCTGAAAACATGTTCTTGGAGACTGCATATTCTGTATTTAGAATGATGTGCCATGCTTTGCTTTTCACCTCACTTTTAGCACTAAAGGAAGCAGAGTCCATTTGTAGTTCTTGAAGGTCATTTTCTTATCGCTAAAACAGACCAAATGCCTATCAGACTGACTAACAGTCAGCCAGTTGTGTCATGTAGGAATTCTTCAAATTCTGAACTGGACTTAGTATTCATGGAATGGGTTGTTGGCAGCCAAAACACCTTCCATCACCCACACAGACATTCTACCCTTCAACTATGTAAATTGTAACTAAACAATTTCAGAAGAACCCCCTTTTCTCACTATTTATCATATCTCTTCATCTCATGTATCATTTATAGGACATTCCTGCATTATACTGTATACAGACTAAAAATTCCACCAGAACTGCAGAGTTAATAGATGCCTCATGACTGTTCTGCATTGTTTACCCATGTATCTTCAAGCATGCTATTCATGAATATATTATCCCTGGCCTGCTAAGTTAATACATTTTATACTTGATTTTGTGTTGTCAGAAATTCTCAAGAGGATATTTTGAAAATTTTCTCATCCTAAAGACAGGCTAATTATATGAGCTGTAGATGAGCTAATATATGCTTAGGACACTAAATGTATGATATCCTCTTTTAAGAAAATATGAATAGCCAGTGATCTCCTTCAGTCAATCTCATTCATTTCAGAGGAGCCATACTTAAACTAAGGAGTATATATGCTGTGTGTGCTGTGACAAGCAAGCTCAGAGACAAGCAGCAGAATTGGAAACTGTATTCAGTAGTGTACTGTGGATCTTTTTCTATTAACACTGTAATAGCCTTGGTCTTCCATGGTACCGTACAGGTGTGACTATCAGCATTTGTGCTGTGTGAGTTTAGTTCATTTGAAGCTCTGGATTGAACTGCTACAGGTCAAATGGAGGTATAAATAGTTCTCTGCAAATAGAAAAGTAGAATAACAGGTAATGGGCCAAGTAAAGGCTGTCTCCCTAATGTACTACTTTCCTTTAAGCATGGATTTCATTGGGACAGTGGTTAGGAAACATTAAAAAAAACTATACTCACCCAGCCTGTACTCCGGAGTCATAAAATCTTTACAACAACCTTGGCAATCTACAACCTCATTCCAATGCATGATTAGACCCAATCACAGTGGCTGCATTCACATGTAACACAGAACTGTGAGTCCAATGGAACTGCAGTTCCATGCTCCCCTCCCTCGCTCTCCCATCCAAATTCAGATGTACTGGAGAGTCCCTTCTCTGCAGTCTCGCTGACTGCAGAGAGGAGAGGGAACTGCATGAAGGGCTTCCTTCTTGACCGAAGGACAGCCCCAGCAGCCAATAGCAGCTGGAGTGAGGGAGGAGCTTCCTCCTTCAACTCCGGTTGTAAAGCAACCAGACTGCAGTGCCACATTGAGACAGATGTAGGAGACGAGCTGGTCTTGTGGTAGCAAGCATGACTTGTCCCCTTAGCTAAGCAGGGTCCACTCTGGTTGCATATGAAAGGGAGACTAGAAGTGCAAGCACTGTAAGATCGTCCCCTTAGGGGATGGAGCCACTCTGAGAAGAGCATCTAGGTTCCAAGTTCCCTCCTTGGCATCATCAAGATAGGGCTGAGAGAGACTGATGCCTGCAACCTTGAAGAAGCCGCTGCCAGTATGCTTAGACAATACTGAACTAGATGGACCAATGGTCTGATTCAGTATATGGCAGCTTCCTATGTTCCCATTGTTCCTATGTAATGCTAGCACCATGGAACAGGAGGTGCAGGTGGCAAACCTCACTAAAAAACAAAGGTACAAATCACCATCTGGTGAGGGAAACCGCTGGTCCATTTCCTGCTATAACCACATTTGCCTGCATTCAGATGTTCAGAAATTAAACCTGGAGGCTCCTTCACCTCCGGTTTTGTGTTACTTAATAATGTAGCCCCTGACTGATGTTCTAACTGAAACTGCAGTCCAAAACATCATGTGTGCATAGATAGTGTGAGGGCTTGCAGGGGTGATTTTTTGTTGATCTCTCTTTCTGCCAACACAAAATTACCTGCCTGCACAAAATTACATCCCTTTTACATCCCATTAAATGCATCCCTGAAGGCTGTGCAACCCTCAAGGACAGAATTTTGTGCTGCAGAAAGCACTTCCAGGGGAAGCAGAGATGGGTGAAAATTGTCCCTTCCACATGAGTTCCCATGCTCAAGAAGCGGAGATGTTATTGTTGCATTCATGCCTTTTTGACTGGACTCACACAGCTTAAGTTAGACTGTCGGCCAGTATATTCAACTTCTTTAAAAAGCCCCACGCAGGCGTGTCTCAAAGCCAGAGAATTAACAATCAAAGGCAAGCAAATTTGACACTAACCAATAGTTAACAACCATAGCCACAAACAGAAGTTTTACATTTCACAGTTTAGAAGTATGTTATGTTTCACTATACTAGATTAGATTAGCAATGGCTGTCAATTAAAAACAGATGAAATAAATATAGCCACCTTTTTTTTTTAATACAAGTGACATCAGAATAACCATCCATCTCATATCAGGCAGGAGCAAGTTGTTTTTTGTTTTGTTTTTATATCACAGAGAGCAATTATTTTACCATTACCTTTCAACCCTTCACCATAATCAGATATGGCCTTTCCCCTATCAAAAGTGTCTATGAGCTTCAGCAAATTTAGCTGCTAGGCTTTTAAGGTTACCTCACTGGCTAACTCCCAGCTGTTCTTGCCATCTGTCTGAAATTCAACCCAATGGAAACAGAAGGTTGCTAAAAGGGATATTCACTTTCTGTATTTTAAGTTGCTTGTCATATTATTAGCTAACCAGTCCATAAATGGAATACCAAGAGGGCCTGAGCTGAAAATGATGGTGGAAAGCAGCTAGATGGAGACTACAGCAAATCTCTGAGATGTCTGGATATTTAGATTTCAATCTAGGGCCATTTCAAGTAAATGAACATTTGAATTCATTCTTTACAAATGGGTGGTGGCTATACAGTACTTTTTTGATTTTCAAAGGAAGGGAGCTGTAAAATTTCAGAGGGTAATGAACTATGTAATTTCTACACAGAAGTTTTAAGAAATGACTCACACTTTATACATCTATTTTTCCATTGCATATCTCCCAGTATATGCTGCAATGTTAAAGTTCAATGGCACACAGGAAAAGGTAGCATTAGGACAATACATAATTGGCATCTGCCATGTGTCCACAATGGGCTGGTTAAGATGATCATCCACTGGCACACAATCAGGACAAGGATGCACTGAGAGTGCATTCACTCTGACATTACTGCAGAATCTCCTGATGAACTGTCAAGGCATTTTTAATAGTGGGAGGGGGCATTCATCTGAATCACCCCTCTATACATACTCCTAAACCCTGATTTGGGAGAGGTGGAGGAAGAAAAATGCACAGAGCACCTTTTTCCATTGGGGATCGTCGGAAATTCCAGATCTCCAGAGGGAAAAGATGCTCCGTGCATCAACATATACCTGCTTGCTCCCCTTTCCCAGGAGGCCGAGCAGTGGAGGGAGAACAGTGACTGTTCTGTAGCTTTTTGTAGTACTCTAGTCAAGTACTCGAAAAGCTCCTGGGGCTTTTGTGGTGTGTGTTTGGAACACTGAAAAAGCCCTGAGCACTGTTGGAACCCTAATCACCCCTCTCTACACTGAACCTTTGTCATGGATAAACATCTGTCAGGGGTTCAAGGTAAACCAACGTATGTAGGGATATGAGTTTGCATATTTCCATATTTTCCTATTTCCTATTTCTCATGCGTTTCCTATTTCTACATCTGGCGCCCACATAACCTCTTCACCTCACAAGACTTTTCATTGGCATTTTGGAAGATGCTGTGACAGACACAATCCTTAACCTACTTCCCCTGAAATTGCTTAATGAATTCCCTAGGTCTTTCTCCTGAGAACTGCAGCTTGAGCTTTATGTGTGTTTCTGCTCAGTTTTTTTCTTTGCCCACTCCCGCATTTCAGTCTCCTTCCATTGTCCAGTACTTATTCTTTGTCCAAAGTAGCTATAACCAGATAAGACTGAGTCTTATCTGGGTTCGAAATTATTAAGTATAAATCTTGTGACAGCAACTACATATTTTTAAAATATTTGCAAAACTTATACTATTTGCTAAGTTTAGTGTCATAAATATTCCGTCAAATAGTCATATCCCAAAATGATTTCTTATTTGCTATTCTCTTGTTAGAATTATTTATCATCCATTCAAGGGGGAAAGGGAAATATTATGTGTCTTAGGTGACCAACTGCCAACCATAAATAGTAATGTAATGAATAAGTCAATGGAAAGAGTTTGCAGACATCTTGTAATGTGAAAATTATTCACTCAGGTGCCGAAGACTTGCTCAAAAAAAGCCACCAAAGACTAGTTCAATATAAATTTACAAAGAAAAAGGGGCAACATAAATATTATATCTAATAGTTTGCTTATTTTTTCTATTGAATAGTTTTCCTTTCAGAAGCAAATCAAGAAAAATATAGCCTTAACTTTCTTCTAGGACCAGTCTAAACTACTTGATAAAATGCAAGTGAAAATATCAAGGCAAATATGGAACAAATACAAAATATGTTTCTAAAAATAATTTTATTTTAAAAATTATATATTTTTATTTTAAAAGACAAAATTATATTTAAATACACTTACATTATTCATACAGTCTAAAGATAAGGTTCAACTATGATCACTATGATAAGGGCACCAGTTTTCTATTTAAGAGCTGCTCTGATGGCAACTCTTTCCCATGCCCTTTTCCTCTAAGCCCAGCACACAATCTCCTTCATTCCTCATTAAACTACCAATGAAATGGCGAGGGAAGCAGAAAAGAAAATTATAAGTAGTTATAATTTATAAAATTATAAGTTGACATACCTGCTGTCAAAAACAATGTGCTTTTTTGTACAAATAAAGCCACATGGGTTGGGGGGTGATGTCCCTGGAAGTATGTGAGCAGCCATTTTATGTAACCTTATTGGCCAAAACAATGCCAAGTGACCCCTCTACATACAGGCACTGTGGCTGTGTGCTTAGTGCTGGCCATTTTACAGTTCTGCAGAGACTATGAAAGATGCTAGGACTCCACTGTGGCCTGTTGGCCTATCCTTGCCACAGGCATCCCTGGTCATTAAGCCACACCATAGCATTTGTCCTACCCTCCAGCAGGCCTGCAAACTCACCAGATGGCTGTTTTTACCATGGGCCAAGTTGTGGATCCAGAAACAACCTTCCCAGAAAACCAGAATGATGAAATAAAATGTGATTGTGGGTTCTGTAACACCAACCCTGCTCCTGCTATGGAAACTGAAGCTGGAGAGCCTCCAGCTACTGCACCAAAAACAAGAACCATGAGTTCACCAGATTTTGAAACAGAAGCTCCTGTGAAATGAGAGCTGTGTAGGAAAAAATGGGTGAAGAAGAGGCCTTATCATTATTGTTGTGATAATGGCTGTTGCTGCAATTCAGACTCAGACTTTTCTGGTGATTATGAGTGTGGCTGCATTCCTTAATTGTCAACCAGGTCCCAGGATCTTCAGTGTGACAATAAGTGCTGCAGGTCTAGTGAAGACTGTTTATTGTGTGACTGCCAGACGCCAATGTCAGGCAGCCTCAGATCCTCTTACTGCAAGACTATATGCTTTATTTTATCATCTGAAAGTGGGGAGGAGGAAGTGGTGGATGGCGGCATTCTTACAACACCTGAAGAGAAAACCGCAGTTAAGGAGCCTGAAAGCTAGTAGGTGTGATGCGTTTTAATTTGTTTGCATAGTTTGTTTTTACCCTGCAGTATTAAAACATTGCCTTCTCATGGCATAAGACCCTCCTCTGACAATTTGCAGTGATGTAAGGCCCTCTCCTGACCATTTCTGGTGATATAAGGCCTTTCTGACGGTTCCCAGTGATGTCAGCAGTCACGTGCTTCTGGTGATGTCACCCCCAAACCCACATGGCTTTGTTTGTATACAGAAGCACATGGTTTTTGACAGCAGGTATGTCTCTTAAATGACTATTATATATGACAATAGTGTGCAGAGAGCATCTTGACAGAGCATCTCCTGTATTCTGTGGAAAGGGCAGTACAGTATGGGAGATGCTCTAAAAAGTGTCTCCTGTACCCTATTTCACTTTATCTTCAGTTTCCTTACCCTTTTCAGTAGTAGCTGAGGAGGAAGAAGGTGCTAGAACATGGCTCCATGTGCACGTCCAATGAAGCAATAGTGCTACCACCACCACCATTAAACAAAAAAAGGAGGTGTGCAAGATGGGAGGCGGCATTTGGCACTGTTCCACAGTCCTCATTAGTAAAGTCTAGTACAGAATCACTTGCCTAGTGGTTGCTTATTTGTTTACATATTTTGCGGGGGGTGGAGAGAGATGCACACTGCTCCAGAGCAGTGCTTGCCAGGTGACTTCCAGTAGTAAATAAATAATTAATTCACAGCAATTAATAACATACAAACAAAATCAAAAATAGCAGCCACTACTTTAGGTCCAATGGATGTGCCAAGTTCCATAAAAGGAAGTTATGCAAGCCATTTAATAACCTTTTCAAAGGTCTGGAATATATATTTTTCTTTAAAAATTTAAAAGGGAAATAAGTGCTATGGTAATATGCTAGGAACACTCTAAGCAATTAAGGTGTATTAGGGTTGCCAATCTGTCTGGATAGCTGGTCATAGGAGTCACTTTAAATTAATTTTTCTTCAAGCACTTTGCAGCAGTGCCTTTAATGCATCTGTATGGTACTCTTTGGTCTGGATGGTCTGATTCAGGTCCAGCATAAGTGGTCAGGATGGCAGACTAACTTTTGGACACCTGAAAGGGGTTGCAAATTGAAGCCATTTATTTACATGAAGAGTATATTCAAGCACAACACTGCAGGCTGTGAGCTAAATCTTTTTTGGCTTCTGGTGACCTCAGAAATTGAGATTCAAGCCTATAGCCTGTAGAGCACATGTTTTGTATGCAGAGGTTTCCTGGTTCAATTTGCCACACCTCCAATTAAAAAGGATTGGTTTTTCCAGTTCTGCTACCTCTTTTTCAGGCAGGAAAGCTGGGAGAGAAACAGTCAGAGTATATAATACTGGATGAGTTGGAACACTGATCTAACTCAGGATTCACCCATTTTGGTTGAGAATGGCCCCATTCACACATAAAACCAAATTGCAGTTAAACAGAGTAGAGGTTGGAATTCCTGTATGTCAGAACACAGGAAATGGTGGTTTCACTCCCCAAGCGACCTGCTGTTTCCCTCACCAAACTTGAATTTGAACCTTTGGGTTATAGTGAGTTTTGCCTCTGCAACCTGAGGTTTGTGGGCGACACCGTTACATCCGAACACAGAAGCAGCCATAACCACAGTTTCATGCTGTTTCTGGAACAGAAATCATAGAGAAGGCAGTGCAGACCCACCCAGAAATGCACCCGTTCCTTACCTATGTGCTTCTTGATGGCTGCATCTCCAAGAACGTCCCCCACCCCCTGTCTCCAAACTACTCAAGCCATCACCTGACCACAGGGATGCCATCTCATCCCATCCCAAGCTTCTAAGCCTGTCAATGGGAAAAGTCACATGGAGGAATGGCCACTTCCCATTGTGCCCTTCAGCAATTAGAAGAGAAAGGGGTATGGCAAGATGGGCACTATATGTTTTGGTCTCCAAAAATGAATAGCTAACTGGGCAACCCGATGAGATCACTGCAAAGATAACCTATGGCGGGGTGGAGTTTAAAAGGCAGCCCCATCCAGGAATTATTGAATAGCTCAGCTCTATTTTTTGTACAATAAAGTTGGGGAAGGAGGGCCTAGCCCCTTCCCCTTGGGTGCAATTTTGCACTAGATGGCATTTCTCATGAGAAGAACTGGCCAGCAGGAGCAGCATTGCCTCCAGTTAATGGAGAGATTATTCCTGTGTAATGCTGCTGCTCCAGAGTGCTCTCTAAGGTGAAAGGCCATGGAGACACATATGCACTACTCATGAGAAGAACCATCCTGGGAGAATTCAGGGATCGGGCATCTTCAATCACAGTGGACCTGACCCCAGGATCCTTTGCCCTGACTCATATACATATCCCCTCCTAGGAAGTCATCGTGATCCCTTCCCAGAGTAAGAGAAAAATAGTGCCCCTCAGCATCCCCCTGTTGCCAGCAATTGTGCTTGTGCAAGACTGTTTTGATGCAGGGCTCTTACAGGGGCGGTGGTGCAATTGCTGTCAGAAGAAGTGCTTGCATGTCATTTAAAGGGATTTAAATGCCCTTTCCCTGCTGAGGGAGAGCTGTCCATTCATTTCAAAAAGGCACACTCACACTTGGCACGCCCCCTTGAAGACTGTGGCCCATGCCCTGGAGACATTCTGACACCTTGCCCACAGTCTGGTGACACAAGAGCTATGGAGCTTGCTGAGATGCAGCCGCATCGGACAAGGAAGAGGGAGTGGCTCTCCTACCTGGAAACAGGTGGTTGCTGGGCTGCGGTTGGATTAACAGCTGCAATATGATTCACAGTTATAAAAATTAACCACAGTTTCAGCCAACTCCTCCTTCTCCCCCTACTACTACTACTACTACTACTACTACAAAAATTTATATACTGCTCTTCAACTAAAGTTCTCAAAGTGGTTTACATAGAAAAATAAATAATACATAAATAAAATGGTCCCCTGACCCCAAACGGCTCACAATCTACCAAGAAAATTAAGGTAGACACCAGCAGCACCCACCGGAGGGATGCTGTGCTGCGGTTGGATAGGGCCAGTTGTTCTCCTCCTGCTAAATATAAGAGAATCACAACTTTTAAAAGGTGCCTCTTTGCTCAGTTAGCAGGTTTCATGTTACATGTGAATGTGTGAACTTGACTCCAAGTTCTCCGTTAATTCAGACAGAACCTACTGAGATATAGTCATCCTTCTTATCCATTCTTAAATTCAGAAACACAACTGTATATTCCTCTTCTTTATCACTCTCCCTCGTGTTGCAGAGAAATTACTTATCATCTGTAAGTAATTGAACTGGAAGCCAACTTTAACTGAGAAACAAGAGTTTGATATTTATTACTTACTAAACAACATAGGCTAAGAAAACAACAAATAGGCTAACAGTCTCTTATGCAGAGAAAGAGAGAACTTCTCAGTTTGAATTTAAGTCAGCAAGTGAGGAGCAGACCAACAAACAAACAAGGAGTGACTCCACCTCAAGCCAGTACATAGACACATTTAAACACAGACAAGCATGCCCCATGCAAAGAACTGAGACAATGTCCATGGCAAAATCCCAACATTCCCCTTCTCATTGTCTCATTCTTGAATTCCAAGTCCCACATTTTCTTTTATGGTGAGATGCAATATTTTCTTTTCCTGGTTGCGGCAATTTATCTGAATCTGGCATGCAGATTGTGCCAATCTGTACATTCTGGCATCCCCCCCCCCCCACCTTCTGGTTGACAGTGACAATCTTTTAGGTGGAATTCCTTTATGAATTCTGTTTGAGTGTCTCACTTATTGTTCCTTCTGTCTCAATCTCCCCTTCTCAATTGGACCTCTCTATTATATCAAAGTCTATGATTACTTCTTTATTTTGCTGTTGTGGTTGCTGTTTAGACTCTTCACTTATTGGATAATCCAGGTCACAGTCAGACATCACATTGGCATTTGATTTTTGCCTCTCATCAAAATATGCAACACTGTAGTATAAAATATTTTAAACAAACAAACAAACAAATAACAAGAGAAACTTGACTATTCATGGTTATATGGTGAAATAAATCATTTAATCTTTCCCACATCTCTCTTGCTGTATTTTTGACTTCTATATGATAGATTAACTGATAACTTACAGTTAAGAATATGTGCCCCATGTCTTGCTTGTTTGCAGAATCCTATTCTCACTGTTTCTCTTCATTCTCTGTTGATCTTTGTTCCTCCAGAACATAAGTTAGTCCAAGAGTATTCAGCAACATCTTCACTCTGAAGGACCATTTTCTGTAGTTTGTTTCATTGAGCAGTTCAACAGTGGGATGCCTCCCCATAGATGCAACGGTAGCCATCTTGTCCAGCTTTCCTGCCTACAAACTGTTACTAACTTAATACAGGCTAAGAAAACAATAAACAGGCTAACAGTCTCTTATGCAGAGAGAGGGAGAACCTCTCAGTTTGAATTTAAGACAGTAAGTGAGGAGCAGACAAACAAACTGTGACTCCACCCCAAGCCAGTACATAGACAAGAATGTCCCACACAAAGAACTGAGACAACGTCCATGACAAACTCCCAACATCTCATAGGATAATATGTTTCTGAAAGATCAGAAGGTCAGTTGGGTTTGGTTCATGCCAGGGATGTAGCCAGCCCGCCGGCAGCCCGTGTGCGGCCACGGCGGGAGCACCAATAGCCCTGCCCCCTCGGATCTGACATCAGACGCAGGGGATAGCCATGCCCCCGCGTCTGACGTCAGACGTGGGGGGCATGGTCTGGCTCCCGAATGGAGCCTTGAGGCTCCTCTCCATTCGGGAGTTGAAGCTTAACTGCTGAAGGGGCCGTGTGGACCCTTCGGCAGTTAAACTAAGGCTGGCACTGCCTTCGCAGCACAGCAAGGAGCGGTTCTTCTGCAGGGAAGAGTCGCTCCTGGGCTGCGTTGCAAAGGCAGCACCAGTCTTAGCTCCTGAAGGGGCCGCACGGCCCCTTCAGGAGCTAGTTAGGCTGGTGCTGCGTTTGCAGCATGCAGCCAGGAGTGACTCTTCCCTGCCTTTGCAGGAGCTAGTTTGCCTTTGCAGGAGCTTTGCAGGAGCTTCCCTGCCTTCAGGAGCTAGTTAGGCTGGTGCTGCGTTTGCAGCACGCAGCCAGGAGCAACTCTTCCCTGCCTTTGCAGGGAAGAGCCGCTCCTGGCTGGTGCTGCAAACGCAGCACCAGCCTAACTAGCTCCTGAAGGGGCCATGCGGCCCCTTCAGGAGCTAAGACTGGTGCTGCCTTTGCAACGCAGCCCAGGAGCGACTCTTCCCTGCAGAAGAGCCGCTCCTGGCTGCGCTGCGAAGGCAGTGCCAGCCTTAGTTTAACTGCCGAAGGGTCCACACGGCCCCTTCAGCAGTTAAGCTTCAACTCCCGAATGGAGAGGAGCCTCAAGGCTCCATTCGGGAGCCAGACCATGCCCCCCACGTCTGACGTCAGACACGGGGGCATGGCTATCCCCTGTGTCTGATGTCAGATGTGGGGGGGGGCAGGGCTATTGGGGCGCCCGCCTTGGCCGCACACGGGCGCCGGCGGGCTGTCTACATCCCTGGCATGAACCAAACCCAACTGACCTTCTGATCTTTCAGAAACATATTATCCTATGAGATGTTGGGAGTTTGTCATGGACAATGTCTCAGTTCCCAAAAAAATCAAGGGGGGCCCTCACAGATGGAGGGGGTATGGATTGGGTGGTGGGGCTCATGCACTTTGCGTGCACACTGGGGCTCCTCCCTGGGGAATTTTGTTCCTCGGCTGTCAGGGCTAGCAGACAATCAGTAGAACAGGGTTGGAGAGCACTCGCTTTCCTAACCCAATTTAAGAGGGAGGCTCCAGAGGCGGGTTTGCCATTGAGGGGCCAACAGGATTGGGCATGATCCCAGCAATACACATACATAGGCAGAACCGGGCTGGGCTTCCTTAGCCCAGTTTTTCCTACGTGTGTGAATAGCTTCTGTGTGTAAAATCAAATGCACATCGGACATGAAATTGATATTGAATTTTATCTATAAATTCATTCACACCCAACATATAGTCCTGCTTAGACATCTAGGGGCATAAGCGATATGCCTAGCCCAACAGGTGAGCAGGCAGGGAAGACCCACTTTTCCTCCTATGGGTGCAGGTGGACCTGAAGCAGGTGAGGTAATTCTGATTCAGCCCTATGATTGTTCCTCTAAGCAATTGCTTTCTTGGGTCCAGTTCCAAGTGGTAGACATTTGTGAAACGAAGGGGGATGGAGAACTGGCTAATAGCAAATCATAACAATGTTCAATCTTGCTACAAAATGCTGCTTTCTATAGAAGTTATAATTGGTTCAAAAGTACAAATTTACATTTTCAAAACAAGCTTTTATCGTGCCTTACATCATGCTCCAATATCTGAAATGAAAGATTTGGGAGATAATTGCTGCGAGTCACCTAGTGACGCACGATGTAATGATCAGGAAGGAAAAGGGCTTTAATATTAATACTGATCTCAAATACAGCATAAGAGTATTTTCTGGTTGTAGCATGTAATTTCAAAGTCCCATTGATCTCAGCCCTCTGCCCAAAATTCAATAAAAGCAGTATTTGGTCAGGTGTATCTTGTTTGCTACTGATAAAAATAGGTTATTTCTGAGGGGAACTTTAAGGAGCTCTGTTCTTTTCATGTACAGGTTCCTCTATCGCAACTGTTTCTTCATAGAACTACTTTTAGCTTGAATGGCAAATGCTGTCAGTTAATACAAGCATTCTGTCTTCTAGCCAGAGAGGCTATTTACACACACAGCAGACACCGGGCTAAGGGAGCCCAGCCCAGTTTCTGCTGTGCATGTGAACCACTGGGAGCTGTGCGGCTCCCGGTGGCCGTGTGGCAGTGAGCCCGCTTAGGTAGCCCACCGCTCAACCCAGGTTTTGTGTGCGAGTGTACCCAAACACTGGGTTGATTGTGTGTGTGCCATGGCAGCAGCAATGGCTGCGAGGAGGGGTGGCGAGAGGAACGTCCCCCTCCTTTACTTCATTTTTTTTTATGGCAGGGCAGTGGCAGCAGAAGCAGCTGCGGGGAGGAGGAGTCACTGGGTGAGGGGAAGGTTCTCCCCTTTTGTCCCCTAAAAGGCTGCCGCTGCTGCCGGCAACAGGATGGGATGAGGCGCAGCGGTGGCTTGCTTCAGGAAGGAGGGGCGAGGAGGAGAGAGTTCCCCTCTTGTTCAGCTTTCAAAGCCCGTCACTCACAGCAGCGAGCTTAGCACCTTCCTCCTCCCCGCCTCCCACTCTACTATAGACTGCAGTAGAGTCTATAGATCTGCTGCAGTCTTTGTGCTACAGATAGCAGCAGAGCTATAGACTCTACAGTCTATAGCTGTGCTGCAGTCTATAGCAGAGGAGGAGGCGGGGAAGTGGAAGGAGCTAAGCTTGCTGCTGTGAGCTGCCGTGGCCTGCCGTGGCTTTTAAAAAAAGAAGTAAAAGAGGCAGGAGAGGGGACTTTCCTCTTGCCCTCTGCTGCTTTCGGCAGAGGCAGAGGCATGGCAAAATTTGATCTGCTGCTCCTCAAACTTTGCCGCCGTAGGCAGATGCCTCCTCTGCCTCTGTGCTCATCTGCTAGTGGCAGCAGCATTTCCCTGAGCCTGACCCTAGAGCTGCCGGGCAATTTCTGCTGCGTGTGTGATCCACTGGGAGACGCACAGCTCCCAGAGGTAGCACAGCAGCGAGCCCTCTTAGGTAGCCCATCACTTAGCCCAGGTTTGGGGCACAAGGGCATCCAAATGCCGGTTTAACTGATCATGTGTCTTCCGCAGCTGCTTGCAGCCCCAGTAGACACACTCAGGGGGCTCCCAGGAATGCACCACGGAGGGAGGTGTTTGTGCCTGAGCCCTGGAGCTGCCGGGCAAGCCGCGGTCAGGCATGGGAGTGCTAGAGATAAGCTGCCACTCGGGTGAGTGAGAATCTGCAGGGAGAACAGGTCAGACCCACTCTTCCAGCAAACCTCCTCTTATTGTTTCACACTTCACACTGCTCATGTGAAGTGCCTCAGAGAATAAATAAGACCAAAGCAAATTGATTCAGTCCCATTAAAACGGCTCTAAGTATCTCTAATAGGGACAGAATTCAGTACCTAGATAGGATTGCAAGACATTCTTAAGTCATTCTTGACTTGCATTTGGCTGCAAACATTCAGTTGTTCCCCATTATCCCAAGTATGAATATTCAGTAAGAATGCAGCTCTTTTATCATTGAGTAAGAACTAGCCTGCCTATGAATGTGTCATGGGACAAAGGCATGATTCTTAAGTTTGTGAATTATCTCCTGCTGCATACAGAACATCTAGCATGCACACACAGACACACACAGACACAGACACACATACTTTAGAGAGTCCTGTGCCCTGCTATATGGACAACTCACATATCAGGGTGAACATAGGAAGCTGCCTTATACTGAGTCAGACCATTGTCCATCTAGCTCAGTATTGTCTACCCAGACTGGCAGTGGGATCTCCAAGGTTACAGGTGGGAGTCTCTCTCAGCCCTATCTTGGAGTTGCCAGGAAGGGAACTTGGAACCTTCTGCATGCAGATGTTCTTCCCAGAGCAGCCTCATCCCTAAGGGGAATACCTTGCAGTGCTCACACATGTAAGCTCCCATTCAAATGCAAACCAGGGTTGACCCTGCTTAGCAAAGGGGACAATTCATGCTTGCTTCCACAAGACCATCTCTCCTCCTAGCCATCAACAAATGGATGTATGAGTGACTCTTACTGTTGCTTTTCACACTTTGTTTCTCTAATGTTACTCTCTAACATGATTGTCCTGAATACCAACACACTACTGACTCTTAAAAATAATAAGCAGAGGTAACCAACAATATAAGGCAGTTTCCATTTCCCCTTTGTTCTTCTCCTATCACATCCCATCATGTTTAGAGTTCTATTTTCAACAGCATAATGCCGAGGTAACCCCAAGACAGCTGCAGAAGGAGAGATAAATCAATAATAGAATAACGACTTAGTTACAAATAAATCTCAAAGCTCAGCCTACACAGTTAAATAATTTTATACTACTTTGACAACAATGACCTTTTACTGTGACACTTTTTCAACAGGCAGGCATTTGGAGGAAGGCTCTCTGCCGTAGGTGTAAATGAAATCAATGTGCTCATTTTGATGAATGTATTATTGATTTTGGTTGTTAAATAGGAATGTCTCCTCCACTTTCATTAAGTAAGATGATCACATTTAGAGTTAGATGAGATTGTGAGTAATGCTTTTTTGGGCCATCAGCTCTAGAAACAGATATAGTATAGAGAGGGGGTGACAAAAGGTATCATGAAAAGGAAACAGAGTGACAAGGAGAAAAAGAAGGTGATGTGCATTTTCTGGATGGAAAAATGAAAAGTGGTGGAAAGGAAAGGGACCGGATTCTATACAGTGGCCCATATTTCTCTTTAGTGTTTCTTGAAACTAGGAATTATCTTGCCAGATTTGGTTGTCACCAATAAAACTGCTTCCCTGCAGTTACCAGATGTACCTGGAAGACAGCCATTCAGATTCTTTAATCACCATACATGCTTTAGAACATTTGTTTCAATGATAAAACTGGAAGTAAATTGAATGAATTGAACTGGAATACCTAATCAGCTCAAAAGAAAAATTTCAATGCCAAATTCTAAGATTTCTTGTTTTAGCTACTTTCATATTTTCTTTATTCTCAGTAAGTGAAAATATTTTCTGTTTTGCCATGTATAGACAGGAGAGCTGAACAGCAGAGGGAATACCCTCTCATTAGATCCATCAATTAGAATTCTCCACAACAGATACTGTTGGAAGGCCTCATATCACAATACTTACCTCCTTATTGTCATTGACTGTCATACAGATTAGTGGAACTTGGACACTCCAGGCAGACACATTGTGGTTTGGAGAGGAGAGCTTCACCACAACTGTTGTGCCCACATGCACAAGGACAGGGCAATGAGATTTGACTGTTTGCTCTAGATGTGCCCCATGTCACCCAAAAATATGTCCCTGAGCGCTGTGTGACTTCCAGAGTCAAGCAACTCATTGACTTTCACTCTCCCTGGCACATCTATGCCCCATTGCTGTCATCATTGACAGTGGTGTTTATCACTGTCTATTTATGATGTACTGTAGTTATGATATTGAACTTTTTGGGCAAACGTTTTTCTGTGAAACAAAGTAAGACATCAAATATTCTTATGCAATATTAATGTTGATATTTATGTTCTCTTTTAAACACTTAAAAAGTATTTTAAAATCACACATTTTGACAGATATGGAAACTGATGATGGAATGAGAGCCTGGTTTATTTTGGAACTCTGGTTAGAATTGCTTAGTTCAGATATAATGAATGATCCGGCCTTGTTTTTAACAAATATTAGAAATAATTCTTCCAATCCTTACATGTACTTCCAAGGCTAAAAGATATTGCACAAAGCCAGGTAATAATGTTATGTCTGAATTGGCTCATTGAGGCATTTATATTTATAATGAGTTGATACCTGAGCATATGGGGTGGTGGTTTGGGTTGGGGGGGGGGGTTAAAGAGATTCTACCTAGTAGCCACAGACAAGCAGATCCTCTATTTTGGTCTGCAAACACAGCATACAGATGATTGAGGTAGCTACGGATTCCATTGCAGAAACTGGGAGGTCGGTCTTCCAAGGATTGAGTCAGACCTTCCAACATAAAGTGCACTTCCAGTAAAATGGCAAGCCTCATTACATCATCAGCCATCCCCTTCATGGCCATGAAGGAGCAGGAGGCAGGACCAGCACTACTGACTTATTCCAGGCAAAGGACCCTAGAGTGTACTTTGTAGAATAGCACATTCACAGATATGAGTCCCTATAGCCACAGCACTGTTCCCAGGGCCTGCTACAAAAGGAAAATGGGCTCACATGACCAAAACATAGAGGTGGGGAGCTTTCTTTCCCTCCTGATTGATTGATTAAGTGCCATCAAGTTGGTGTTAGCTCTTAGCAACCACATAGATAGATTCTCTCCAGGATGATCTGTCTTCAACTTGGCCTTTAAGGTCTCTCAGTGGTACATTCATTGCTGTCGTAATCGAGTCCATCCACCTAGCTGCTGGTCATCCAGTTCTTCTCTTGCCTTCTCAAGGGAGCTGGATCTTCACATAAGGTGTCCAAAGTATGATAGTTTGAGCCTGGACATTTGTGTCTCGAGGGAAAATTCTGGATTGATTTGTTCTATGATCCATTTGTTTGTTTTCCTGGCTGTTCATGGTATCCTCAAATGTCTTCTCCAACACCAAAGTTCAAAAGCATCAATACTTTCCTATCTTGCTTCTTCGAAGTCCAGCTATCACATCCATAAAGTGTCATGGGAAAAACCATTGTCTGAACAATTCTAATCTTTGTAGGTATAGACACGTCACGAAATCTAAATATCCTTTCCAAGGCCTTCATTGCAACACTACCAAGTGCTAGTCTGCGGCGTATTTCTTGACTGCTGGATCCTTTACTGTTGATGGTTGATACTAAAAGGCAGAAGCTATCCACCACTTCAATGTCTTCATTGTCAATTCTGAGGCTGGTTGCTGTAGCCGTTGTCATTAGTTTAATCTTCTTTACATTTAGTTGTAGTCCCATTTTTTCACTGTGCTCCTTGACTTTCATTACTTGAAATGTAATGAAATTTCCCTCCTGCCCCTCGGTAAAAAATGTTGAGAACCAGGCCTGATTTGTATACTAGATATGCTCAGGAGCTAGCATCTGAAATTAGGCTGGCTTCACCAGTGCCACAAAGTGACCAGTTCTTTTATACAGTGGTGCAAGGAAGAAAGGAGATCAAAGCAATCCTAAATGATTCAATGGGCTTTATTGAGTATAAAAGAATAACAACATCAATCTAACAGCAGAAAACAGGACAATCTATCAGTATCACTAACAATATTTCAACCATAGCCAGCAACAACATTCACCCAGTGTTCCTAATTAACATGTGTGTGTATTAAATCTTCCTAGAGCCTAATCTAATTTAGATATACATGGAAAAGGGGGGGGTAAGGAAGGTTGAGGACTGGCATGGGTTGGGGAGATCAGGAATTAGTAGAGGGAAGAGGGAGAAGGAGGAGAAGGGGGAAGGATGGAGGAATCCAAGGCTTGTGGAGCAGCATATTACCAGGGTCAGAGACTTGAGAACGGTGGGGCTTTCAGCTGAAGGAGAGAGGCTGTAGCTGGAGACAGGAGCTTGAGAGCAATAGTCAAGCAGGCAGTTTGCTCAGAGTGAGGCAGAGAGTGAGAGAACCATGGCTGAGAAAGTCTTGACTTCTCACTGTGCAGCAGAAATCACAGACAGTTCCTGTCCATGGACAGAGTTCTTGCTTGTTGCCCCGCGGCTTAGCAGCAAACTCTGGGATGGCTCTTGAGCAAGTATGCTTGTTAGGCAAGATTGCTTGGGAGTATCATGGCTGGGGAGTCTTGACTTCTCACTTCGCAGCAGAAGTCACAAACAGTCCCTTCTCCCTGGAAAGAGTTCCTGCCTCTAGCCCCGTGGCTTGGGCAGCTAACCCTTGGATTGCTCATGAGCAAGTCTTGCTTGTAGGCAAAAGATTGCTGACTCTGTCCAGTAAGCCTCATTCTTTATAGTTGTATCTTCCTTTGATCTCCATAGAGACTACTCAAAATATCCTCACTCTTCCTGGGTCCCCAAAAGGTGACAATTTGCTGTTACCTTCTGGATATTGTCTTTTAATTATTCAGGATATTAGCTCAGTCCAGAGAGATCTGAATCCCATCTCCTGTAAGCTGCTATTTAGGGGAGGGCACGTCCTCCTTTGCCCAAAGCAAATCTGCATCTCTGAGCTGCAAATGGGCATCTTCTCTTGTCCCCAGATTTCTGCTGCTTGGTCCCATAAGGTGTTAAAAGACAGGAGTTAGTGAAAGAATTAGCTCTATTTGTGTGAGACAGCAATTAAATTATTTCTTGTGTACATCTATCTAGTGTGTAATTATAACAAAAGAATATTTAAAGTAACATCAACAGGGGTACATGTGTGAGGCGAGTTAATCAATACATTTGATTTGACTAAGACAGAAGCGTCCTGTCAGTGAGGTAAAGGGATTACTGGAGAGCAAGTTAATTTCAGCAATGTGAGACTGGTAAACAAGCAGGACCCATTGTGCCTCTTGTGAGTTCCACAAACACTGATAAACAATGCTAGATTACCCCTGCCTTTACAAATCATTTACCAGGCAGTCATGAGATCTGGGTATCATGTACTGGTTAGGTCATCTGAATTCAGGCAGTAATCAATCCCTTAATAAAATGGAATCAGACACAGGCCTAGATTCCATATACTTCTGGGTTGGTACCTCTGGGTCTAATGTTGGGGTACGGGTGCCCCTAACAAGAAGGTCCCAAGTACAGAACCTGGCCAATCTATATTGCGTGAGATGGGTTGGAGGGATTTGAGCGGGTTCTCATAAGCCTGCAAACCTGGGATATATGCTGCATACTTTCATTTTGATAATCAAGTGAATAGTCCTACCATATTCCCTAGGTCTAAGTTTTGGCCGTTTCCTGCTGAGCCTACTCTGCAGCACTTTTCAGTGTTTGCCATTGCCAGTTGGTGTTACTGCTGAAGGGGAGAAACATTCCAGAAGCTCTTCTATCTCACTTCCTCTAGAGCATCTACCTCTTTCCTGAGCAGGGAGGGAGGTAAAATCTATTTTCCTCTTGAGCAAAGCTTAAGCGACATCATCATCATTTTAGCTTACTTTCCTCAAGGAAAGTAAGCTTATGAGATCAACCAGCGTGCGTGTGTGTGTGTGTGTATGTGTCCCTATCAATTTTACAGTTGATCAAATTTAGTACAGTGTAGTGACACATAAGGACATCTTAACGGCATAGTTTGTGGTAATGTCATCCACCCCAGGTCAATATGGTGTATGTGTGAACTTTTGAGGCACAAGTTGGCTAAACGTGTGAACCGTCTAACTGATCTAAACCGAATTTGGCACAGTTGTAGGGACACATGGGGACACCTCAATGGCATAGTTTGTGGTGATGTCATCCACCCCAATTCAAGATGGTGGATGTATGAGCATTTGAGGCAGAAGTGAGAGAACTTGTGGAAATTGTAATTATCTATTAATATAGTGAAAGGAAAGTAGGGCTAAATGTGTCTTACCAGAATATCTTGTTATGTATTTATTTCTGTTTTATTTTTAGGATTCTCAGCCCTTGGGGACAGGACCTTTTTTTTTATGCTACAAGCTGCTCTGAGCCTAGAGGGTGAACAGAGCAGGATCTAAATTATTCAAACACAAAGAAACAATTATTATCCTATATACTCCCCAAATCAATAATAGTTGTATGAATCAGTACCTTTTCCAGTTCTACAATGTCCTTCTTTAGGTATGGTGGCCAGAATTGTACACAGTACTCCAAGTGTGGCTGCACCATAGATTTGTATAAGGGAATTATAACTTTAGCAGTTTTATTTTCAAACCCCTTCCTAATGATTCCAAGCTGGAATTGGCCTTTTTCACAGCTGCTACACATTGACGACACATTCAACAAGCTGTTCACCATTATTTTCAACCCCAAGATCCCTCTACTGGTCAGTCACTGACAGCTCATACCTCATCAGCATATATGTGAAGTTGCAGGGCGGGGGGGTTGCCCCAATATGCCAATATGCATCACTTTACACTTGCTAACATTGAACAACATTTGCCATTTTGTCACCCATTTCCCCAGTTTGGAGAGAACCTTTTGGAGCTCCTCACAATCTCTTCTGGTTTTTACTATTTATTTTGGTGTAATCTGCAAATTTGGCCAGCTTGCTACTTACCAACTTCTACATCATTTATGAACAAACTGATCCCAATAAAGACCCCTGGGGGACCCCACTTCTTACTTCCCTACATTTAGAGAACTGTCCATTTATTCCTACTCTCTGTTTCCTGCCCTTCAACCAGTTACCAATCCACACATGTACTTGTCCCCTTATCCCATGATTGCTACTTTTTCTCAAGTGTCTTTGATGAAGAAATTTGAAGAAAGCTTTTTGAAAGTCCAGGTATATTGTGTCAACTGGATCACCTTTATCCACACACCTGTTGAAACTCTCAAAGAACTTCAAAAGGTTGCAGAAACCATGCTGGTTCTCCTTCAGCAGGATCTGTTCTTCTGTATGCTTAACAATTTTATCCTTGGGAATGCTTTCCATCAATTTGCCTGGAACAGATGATAAGCTAACAGGCCTGTAAGTTCCCAGATCCCCCCGGGATCCCTTTTTGAAGATCAGTTTTACATTGGCTACTTTCCAGTCCTCCTATACAGAGCCTGATTGTAGGAATATCTTATACATTCATTCAAGGAGGTCGACAATTTCTCATATGAGTTTTTTAATGACTCTTGAATGGATGCCACCTGGCCCTGGCGATTTGCTAGTTTTTAATTTTTTTCCCCCAGACAGTTTAGAATGTCATCTCTCATCACTTCTATCAGTTTTTTAGCCTCTCTCCCTGAGAAGCTCAGTTCAGGCACAGGGATATGCTCAGTATCCTGTGCTGTGAAGACAGGTGCAAAGAACTCATTTAGTTGCAATCTCCATATCCTCTGTAATAATCCCTTTCACTCCCTCATCATTGAATGGTCCAACTGCCTCTTTGGCTGGTTTCCTGTTTCTGATGAATTTAAAGAACATTTTGTTATTCCCCTTGATGTTTTTAGCTAAATGTTCCTCAAACTCTCTTTTCGCCTCCCTTATTGTCACCTTGCACTTCTTTTGCCAGAGTGTGTGTTCCTTTCTGTTCTTTTCATTTGGGCAGGCCTTCCAATTTTGGGAGGATGACTTCTTCCTCTTTATAATTCCCTTGACTTTACTTGTTAACCATGCTGGCATCCTCCCTGACTTGGTGGTACCTTTCCTCCTTTTTGGTATACATTTTAACTGGGCTTCTATTATTGTGGTTTTAAATAAACTCCATGCATTCTGGAGTGAAGTGACTCTCCTAATTTGTCTTTCAATTGTCTTTTCACTAAACTCCTCATTTTAGAGAAGTTTCTTCTTCTGAAATTCAAAGTGTCTGTGTTCAACTCCCTTGGCAATTTTTGCCTTGCATGTATGCAGAATTTAATCACACTATGATCACTGTTCCCTAAAGGTTCCAGGACACTAACATCTTACACCAGGTCCTGTACACCACTCAGGATTAAGTCCATGTCCGCCTTCTCTCTGTTTGGTTCCATGACCAATTGTTCTAGGGCACAGTCCTTCAGATTGTCTAGAAATTAGAGATATGCAAATCAATTCAAATTCAAATCGATGTGTCTCAAATCTGGGTGATTTGAGTGATTAGAATTAAAATCAAATCACCCTTTTAAAAGGGCAATCCTATTCAAATTCTTATCAAACTTTTAAAATTCACTTTGAATTCAATTCAAGAGCCGTTTGGCACCTTTTAAAAAGTATTCAGGCCCCGTGATTGGTTTAAAAAAGCACCCAAACAGGATTGAATTGATTCAAATTCAATCCAAATTCAAATTGAATTTTTTGACCAGATTCTAATTTGATTCAAATACAAAATTAATTTTCGGAATTCAATTTGAATTCAAAACTGATCCAAAAATTTGTTTTGTGCACAAATCTACTAGAAATGTGGCCTCTTTGTCATTACCTGACTGTTATTGGTAATTGAAGTCTATGTGTGGGTAATTGACATCACTCATTATTACAGCTCTGTTTCTCTTTGATGCCTCCCTAATTTCCTTCTGCAACTCCCAGTCACCGTCAGCATTTTGATCAGGAGGGCAACTGCACTTCCCTATAAGCACATTTCCTTTCAGGCCTTGTATTATCACCCACAGAGTTTTTGTGGAGGACTCCAGTTTTCCTAGGTTTTCTAGCTTGTGAGAATCTACCCTTTCTTTAATATACAGTGCTCCTCCACCCCCAATTAGCCCCTCCCTGTCATTTCTATAGAGGAATAACCATGTCCCACAGTTATGTGAGAACAGTTCTCATTGTTCCACTATGTTTCCATTATGCCCACTATATCTATGTTTTCATTCTCAACCAATCACTCCAGCTTGCCCATCTTGACTCGGAGGCCTCCAGCATTAGCATATAAGCACCTATATGCTGAATCTCTTACTTGGTGTGTGTCATCTTTCTTTTGGCCATTTGATCTCTTTGACAGGCTAGCACATCCTTCTGTCTGCTTTTTATTTGATTTTACTCTCTCTGTCCCCTTCTTTTGACACCTCCACATGTTTCCAAGCATGCTGATCACAGATTCTTGGATGCACTGGAGGCTGCTCTTGAAATTAAAGCATATATTTAAGCCCTTGGGGCACAGAGACTTATAACTGGATGGGATCTTCCAAAGCTCATCTATACATCCAGAAACAGTTGACATGGGAATATGGCTGACAGTCTTGACCTTATTCACTATATAAATGTATGTGACCCAAGAGTTAACATTCTGCACTGTTTGCTAACTGCTTAAATAAATTAACACAAAGCACTACCTCCCCACCCCCTTAAAACCACTAATTTAATCCTGTTAAATAACCTGTAATGTAAAGCTGTAGGAAAACGTTGCTTAACCTTGGTATACTCCATCACCAGTGTCAGCATTACTAAGCTTAATTTTTGTTAGCTCTGCCAGGGGCAGAGGGGGACCATATTTCCTCCTTGGAGTGAGGGAGATAATGAAGACAATAGGGAAGGGTGGAGCTGCGGGGGGCACAGGAGCTGGAGGCCCGGTTCTTTGCACCCATTCACACAATTATAGCTATACTCCTGAGCTTCGCTTTGATAACCTTTTAACCTAAACTTGTTAATGTTGTCCCACTGATGTAATCAGTGTTCCAAGATTTGACTTCTACACTTTGTAAATTTGGTTTCTCAGGATTGGAATTTGAAACTGGCTCTCTGTGTTCAACTCCAGCTTCCTGTATCTGAATTTGGAAGAATGTCTCTTTGGCTTAAATCTCTAAGCAGTGAAGCATGCATACTTGGAAGCTAATTCCACTGGAAGACTTCCATGTAAATGTACTTGAGATTACAGTAGTCTTTTGTGCACCCTTTTTCCAGGTTCTTGGTTATGGATTGTGGCTACATTTGGCTCAGTTGACAAGAGCATAAACCATCTTTCTGTCTTGCCTGTCTACTGGCATCTGACAAGCAGGACTCAGTTTCTGCCAGGCCTCAGGCCTGCCAGCTGTTTGCAAAAGCCACATCTTTACCCTGGAACTTAAACTACCCCTGAGTGAAAGCACTGAGCATTTCTTTTGCCACTGAGTAACTTCAGAGAAAGAGAGAATCCAGAACCATCAGGGACTGAGGAAAATTGTTTTACCAATAGTCTTGAGCCCCCACATATTTTTCAAAATATTAAGTATTGCTGCTAAATGCATATGGCAGTTAGTAAAATGACTCCAAGATTATTCTAAGGCAAAGGAACTATCGCTAGACTCTGCCCCAAGATGAGGATCTTGCGGAGTTCCTTCCATCTACTCCTGCTCCTGGCAGTAAGCCCAGAATGATCTAAATGCCATTTGTGCCTCTCAAGCAAGTTTCCAGATGGTTTGCACTTTAATGCCAGCACATTGGCCATAGGAAATATCCCAAGTCATTCCCTTTCTTTTCCCATATTTGCATTTTAAAAGGCACAGCCTATTCCTTCCAACAATCTCTCCTCTCCCAGCCTTTGTAGAAACTTCACTTCCCCCTTGCTTTTTATAATGGACAGTACCCAATAAATCACATCCCCAGTGTTTGTTTTCGCCTTTCTTTCTTTCAACCATACTGCAGAGAGTCAGCCATGCTGCACACTTGGCAAACTTAGGAAAGGAAGTTGTAATCAATCACCCACAGAATCTTACACACAATACATACCTAAACATACTGTCAGGTTTACTTAAAATAGTATGATTTCTGTATGGTTAAAATTGTACATCTTTTTTAGAAAGAAGTCAAAATAGAGCCAGCATGAACTTGTGGCCTTGGACCACAGAGACCTGAGTGCAAATACCTCAGTCATAATATAATTGGGTGGCTTGTGGTAAGCTATAATCTCTCAGCCCAGCCTCATAGGGTTGTTGTCAGTATAAGATGAGGGAATCGCATATAAACACACAATCTAACAGTTTGCACCTACAGTTCACTTCAACTTTCCCCAGGGTGGCTGAGATCCTAACAGAACATGGGCATTCCTGACATCAGCATCCACTTTAGAAAGTGTGGAGACCAGTGTGGGAACTAGCACTATGTAGGTGCTGATGTGAGGAATGTCCATGTTCTGTTAGAATGTCAGCCACCCTGGGGAAAGTTGAAGTGAACTGTTGGTGCAAACAGTTGTGCCTAACAGAGTACAAGAGCACAAATACTTTTCAGAGCCCACCATGCTCCAGAACCACTCTGTTAGAGTGGAAACACATTGTCGAGGACCAAATGTCATGTCTCCATTCTAACAAAGCCATTCCAGAGCAGATCTAGAAAGTAGTTATGCTATTGAACAAAAGCATCTGTGCTTCAGAAAGCATGGGGATCCATGCAGAGGCCAGTGTTGCTGATGTTAGGAGTGTCGATGCTTCATTAGTCAGGATGTTAGTTATTGTCTCCAACTGCTTTTGTTTTCTCTCTTCCTTTCCCCCTGCCTTAGGAACCCATCTCAAAGTAAACTCTCTGCTGAACTCTTTGAACCTCAAGAGAATGAGCAAGTGGGTGAGTCACAAAGAGGACAAGCTGATCATCACACAACACCTGAAATTATCATCATCTCTGGCAAGAGTACTGTAATTGATTGCATGAAGGTCTTGAAAACATGACAGTTCCAAAATGTCCCTTTATAAATATGCATGAGTGCTACAAATTGCATTTTAAACTCTTGGGAGTTTTTTTTTCTTTTTAAAATCAATTGTTTTTCAAAAACAGATATACAAATATAATTAAAATAACAAATAATAATAATAATAATAATAATAATTCGATTTCTATACTGCCCTTCCAAAAATGGCTCAGGGCGTTTTACACAGAGAAATAACAAACAAATAAGATGGAACCCTGTCCCTAAAGGGCTCACATTCTAAAAAGAAACATAAGATAGACACCAGCAACAGTCACTGGAAGTACTGTGCTGGGGGTGGATACGGCCAGTTATTCTCCCCCTACTAAATAAAGAGAATCACCACGGTAAAAGGTGCCTCTTTGCCCAGTTAGTAAATAAAATCATAGATCAAATTTACACATGATACAAATGTTTTAAAAAAATAAAGCTCTCGGGAGTTTTAAGATATGTTTGCCATATGGCACAAGGTTGTATGGGAGGACTAATTTCAGAATATAAAAGAAAAGTCCATCTTATCATTCCCAGCATTTTGCTGGATCACAGGCAATCTGTTTGCCAGAAAATGACTTCAAATAGCTTTCAACATCTAGAGAAAACATATGAAGTAAAGAATGGTGCACATAACAGTTTGTCCTTATAGTAACAATGGACTATAATGAAAATAATACAAATAAAAATGTCAAAAACAGAACATTGAATGTGTGTCATCTTCATCATCATCTTCAATCATCATCTTAAAATCTTGCACCAGTGGAACATTTGACAGTGTAACATTGTATGAATTCCAGTTCAATGTCCCATTTTGGAAAACTGGATTGGCACATTCCACTCTCAGTTGTCAGAAATTAGTGTGGCAAATCTATGGGATCAGTGGTTACCGAGTTATCTATTCTATATTTTTGTGGGACTGGCAGGGGTGGATTAAGCTTTTTGCTGCCTATAAGCAAAAAGTCTTTTGCTGCCCCGTGACCTACAAACAAAAAACAAATGCCGCCGCACAGCAGCGGCACCACCTGCAGAGAGAGGAGGGAGAGGGGAAATTGTCCTCTTTTGCCATCTAAAGTATGCCACTGCCAGAGGCAGGATGGGGCACGGTGGTGGCTGCAAGGAGGGAGGGTGGTGTGAGGAGGGGAGAGTTCCCCTTTTTACTTTTTAAATGCCGCACTACACAGAGGGAATGGGCGGGGGGTGAGCTCCTTCCAGATCCCCTCCTTCTAGGTGACTACATGGGCCTCTCTGCTGTGCAGCCCATGCCTTCCTCCACATGCAGTGGTAGTTTTTTGTGGGGTTTTTTAGGTAAAAGGAGTTATTTTCTCCTCCCCCCACCCTCACTGCAGCCGTGGCCACCCCCAGAGAGGGGCAGCAAAATTTGAGGAGCAGCCGCTGCTCCTCAAATTTTGCCACCATAGGCAAATGCCTACTCCACCTCTCTGTTAAGTCGCCACTGGAAGATTAACCCGTGCACTGAACAAACTTCATAATGCATCATACAATATTTATATTAATGGTATCAACTCTGGTTGTTAAGTACAACTTGCCAGAAGTCGTACTTAACATATTTGTGAATTTAGTTTGCAAATGAATATGATGTATAAATGAACTTTTCATTTTATTAATACAGTATTCATTAAGGAAAACATATATGCATCTTTTCATATCCCTGTGTTAGTGCAGGATCACTGACTATCACTAAAAATAGCCTAATCTGAAATGCAATGCAATTTGCTTCCAGCAGAAAATTAGTTTGGAGACATGGATGAGGAGTCTGATTTATCTCTCCTGCAATGCTGTTGATGCATTCAATCGGTTTTTGGCTGTCCTTTTATGACAGAAGAGTTCTACCCATTTGGGACTGATTCCAGAAATTACAACCATTTCTTGAAGTTACATTTTATTTTAGAATAGGACTATTGCCATCTATGAGCACTTTACTTTGTTGTTGTTGTTTCCACACTTTATGCACTTTAGTAATGGAATGCCAGTCTGGTTATATTGATAAGCTTTATCATTTGGTGGGTGATGTTCCCTTAAAATGAATAAAGAACTCAGGGTTGTTGTTGTTGTTGTTTTCAATTTTGGCATAAAAAGAGAAACTTCAGAACCACAAAAAGTTAATCTAGAGACCTGAGAAATTAAAACAATAGTATAATTTGTATGACAGTTGTTCATACAGTACACGTATGTGGATGGCACAGAAAGCTCTACTCCCCTGCCTATGCACATTCATTAGATCAGGTCTGCTCACTTTTGACTCTTCAGGTGTTTTTCAACTACAACTTCCATAATCCCCAGCCACAGTGGCCCATAGCCAGGGATTATGGGAGTTGTAGGCCAATATCTACAGGACAGCCAAAGTTGAGCAGCCTTGCATTCAAGGTAAAGTGTGCCGTCGAGTTGGTGTCAACTCCTGGTGGCCACGGAGCCCTGTGGTTGTCTTTAGTAGAATACAGGAGGGATTTACCATTGCCATCTCCTGTGCAGTGTGAGATTATGCCTTCCAGCATCTTCGTATATCGCTGTTGCCCAATATAGGTGTTTCCCATAGTCTGGGAAACATACCAGCGGGGATTTGAACCGGCAGCCTCTGGCTTGCTAGTCAAGTCATTTCTCTGCTGCACCATAAAGTGGATTAGCCCTGCATTAGACCATCTGAATCCATAAGTACTCTTGTTCAGCTGAACATTCCAGGAATCAGTTGGGCTACATATTAGAGACCAGGAGTTCCCAACATGTGGTACACCAGTTGCTGCTGAACTACAATTCCCTTCATCCCCAGCTACAATTTCTTCCCACAGGCTGGGAATCCCTGTAGAAGACCATGAACAGTAGACATTGCTGTTCATCTGGACTGAACCCTAGTTCCAGTTAATTTTGTGAATTGTAGCCTTGCATGATGAATATCTGCCTTCTCCAGAATAGTTGGGGGGAAACTTATAATACTGAAGTAAATGGATATACTATAGCTGCTCTAATTTCCCATTCTGGAAAGAGAGCTGGTCTTGTGGTAGCAAGCATGACTTAGCTAAGCAGGGTGCCCTGGTTGCTTATGAATGGGAGACTAGAAGTGTGAGCACTGTAAGTTATTCCCCTTAGGGAATGGAGCCACTCTGGGAAGAGCATCTAGGTTCCAAGTTCCTTCTCTGGCATCTCCCTTCCCTGGTATCTCCAAGATAGGGCTGAGAGAGATTCCTGCCTGCAACCTTGGAAAAGCCACTGCCAGTCTGTGTAGACAATACTGAGCTAGATGGACCTATGGTCTGACTCAGTATATGGCAGCTTCCTCTGTTCCTATGTTCCTAATACTTGGGCTGCAAAAAGGAACAGTGTGTCTTCTTGTTCTACGTTGACAATGTCTTGAAGCCTAGCACTCAAATTCCAATGAGAAATTAGACTACTAATGCTGGAACTAGAAACTTTATACTAGAAGTGTAACTGAGGTCAAGCAAATATTCAGAAAGGATTAGATGAGAAAACAGCATTAATTATGGGCTGGATCTTTGCATCAAGCTTCCAGTTTTAAATGATGGTTTAAAATGGTTTTAAATGGTTTCCAGTTTTAAATGGTTCCAACTAGGTACCAGCAGTGTTCCTAAACAAACAAACAAACAAACAAACAAGGTTTTAAAACTAGATGATTTGATCACTCCCTCCTTTACAGCTGCCCACGGAAGTGTTGGTTATATGTCTACCGGAAAAACTGGAAATAGAGTCCCAAGGACCCTAGCTAACAATAATAAGCTTCTGAAAATGCCATCACAAACTTCTGAAAATGCCACCACAATAGGACAGGGGCCAAGAGGAGAACTTGTATCACATTTCTGTATATACTGTATATAGGGTACACAGCACAGACTGTGGCTTAAGGTTTGGTCTGAATTCAGACCCGTCAACAGTATGGTAGTCTGGTTTGGTCTGGTTTGGTTGAACCACACACTGGAACAGTGGTTTGAGGTAGGACTGGTGGGCGGTGAGCAGCATCTAGGGCCTTACCAGCATGACCACCGCTCCAGGCAGCTTCTTGCTGTGATGGCACTCCAACCAGGAGCCCACTCACAGCTCTGTTACTCACATGCATGTGCAGAGGCCAGGTGAGTGATGGAGCCTCGCTGCTGCTGCACATGGGCTTCTGGAGGGAGCAGTCACGCTGGTAAGGACCTGTATCTTTATTTTTTAAAGGTGCAGATCCCCACCCCCATGCCACCTCAAACCGCCAGACCAGTTCACAGTTCGTCTGAACTGGACCAAACCGATTCGCCAGACTGCAGACCAGTCAGAATTCTGACCAGATCTCATGGTGCATTCTGTGAACATCCCTGCTGTGTTACTTGGTTGTTTTTAATACAAAAATCCCCAGATATTCTGCAGTATATGTTTAACTTGTATGCTATGCTTCAATATCATAGCTCACTCCAAGCAATGACTGAGTGTTTAAATGCAGCCTAATCCATGGCATCTGAAGTAGGCCTGTGCAAAGTGGATAAGTAGAATTGAAACTGGTTACATTTTACCCAGATTGGGTAAAATTGGAGAGAGCGGTTTGGAGACAGTCCAAACCTGAACCTGGGGGGCTTGCTGAGACCACGGGGGGGGTGTCTGCGTGGTTCCCCTCTCCCCTTTCGGGCCACCGTAAGAGTGAATGGCCACCATTTTGGCCGAAAAGGCTTTACTTACCTGGCCGCGACGGTGATGAGGAAGGCCGGTGGGGGGAGAGGGAACCTGCATGGACACCACCCCCACCACCCCACGGCTTCAGCAAGCCCCCCGGAGGGGCTACAAGTACTTCATTAACTTTAATTTTTTAAAAAAACAAACAATTGCGGATCTGCCAGACTGGACCCAGTGGTCCGGTTTCGGTCCAACTGAACCGGGGAGGTGGTTCAGTTTGACCACAAACCCCCAGGCCGGACCACCGGACTGGTCCACACATCCCTAGTTCCAAATGACAGTGTGAGTCTGCTCTCTCTCTCTCTCTCTCTCTCTCTCTCTCTCTCTCTCTCTCTCTCTCGATCACAGGGGAGGGAAACCCATCTCCTGCCCTCTATCCATCTGCCTGTGCAAATCTCATTTTTAAAAGGTTTGTAAAGTTATTTAGCAACTGATTTTCAGGTTTCTCCTGTAGTTCTCTGATGTAACATCACTTCACCTAAGACTCTCTGGTGTTGTGTTACTTTTCTTCTGGGTTCACAGACATTATCCTCGTTGCTTTAAAAATATTTTAATGTTGTTCTACTCCTAACCCTGATCCTGACCCAATCCTGACTCTTATCCCAGTTCTGACCACAAAAATTAAGACAGGTCCAAAGTACCTTGAACTGACATTTGTGGGGTTGGATTATATTGGAACCAATATTGACTTTTGTGTTTCTGCACAGGCCTAATCTGAAGTACATTGCGTCAGACACTGAGGAGGGTATCACAATCCGCGAGACTTGCTTTTGTTAAAACTGCTTTTGTTAAAACTTGCTTTTGTTAAAACCTGCAGATGAGTGGGCAGGGAGCCCTGGGCGGCTGGATTGGCCGCCCACATGATGGCTGGCTCCGTGATGGAGCTGGTGGGGGCTGGGGAGCTCGGGGGCTGCGCGCCCCCTGGAAGCCCCAGTATGCCCTGTATGAGTGCGCAGGGCATACTGGGGAGACCCCTGAGTCGGGAGGCTGCTTTTAAGCCTCCTGGCCAGGGGTCTACTCATGAGTAGCCGCCGCGGCTACTCACGAGCAGATAGCCTGGGTTTGCGGAGCACTCGCCCCACAAACCCGGGCTAAGGAGTGGGCTACAGGAGCGGGTTAGCCGCTCCAGAACCACCGGGCTCGGCTGCGAGCCCGGTGGTTCTGACAATCACAAAAATCGGGCTAGGATTTTCCTAGCCCGATTTTTGTGATCGTCAGAATAGCCCCACTATGTTGCAGAAAAGGGGAATGCTCCCCTAACCATTAGTAATGGCAGATGAAGAACCCATATTGCTAATGTAATGATGCTCCACAAGACCCTCTGAAATCTTTTAAATGCTCACTCACTCTCCTTGAAGTTTTCTTCAAGTTATTGTACTAGCAGCCTTTTGTAGGACTTTATTCTCTGTCACATAGGATCATGAGTTACAAGGTTTTTGTTGACATAATTTGTAAACACTCTGTGCAACAGATGCTGAGTTCCCTGGAATGGTTTGTTGGGGCCATCCCTTTAAAGTGATTGGCAGGAAGTTCAGAGGGGACAAAAGGAAACACTTCTTCACACAGCACATAGATAGTTTTTGAAATGTTATTTCTGAATGACTGTGGCCACTAGCCTAGATCACTTTTCAAGGAGAACAGACAAATCTACAAAGGCCAAGTCTATCTACAGTTGCTAGGCTTGATGGATATATGTTGCCTCCACGTGCAGAGGGAGGATGATGTGGAACATCCATTGTTCGGGAGCAACAGTGGATGTTACCAGAACTGCCCCCAAATGCTGGCTAGACAATTTGATTATGTTTATGGCTTAGAGTGGGAAAATAAGCTTGGCTAGAGGGAGCAGTTTGGTTTCAGAATCTATTTGAGCAAGTCTGAGGTCTTGGAAAGATGAGATGTAGATGCAGTTCAAAAGCTTTATTTAGGGTAAATGAGGGTACAGAAGGCAAATGTTTAGCTAGGCAAGGCAATAAATCTTAGCTGATATTCTAGGCAAGAGTTTGGCTAGAGATAATTTAGCTTAGAGTACTAATTAGAGATTGATCGGCTTAGCTAAGGTGTTTGACCAGAGACTGGCTTAAGGCTTGCCATGAAAAGTGCTTGAGAGTGGGGAGGCTGAAAAGAGAGAGTGGGAGACGAAGAGGCTTAGAAGGCAAGACGTTAGTTTACCTATCCTTCTCTGGTTCGTTGGTGCATTAGTTCAGTTGCACATTGGTTGGCCGCTTCTTGTGAGGAGTAGGCAGAAAGGCGGGAAGGAAGAAGCAAGGAGCAAAAGGCTCCAATCCACTAGTATGAGAGTCTGTAGGATAGTGACCCAAACAGATTCCAGGATGATGGGTTCAGAACTCTGAGACCATGTGCTTTGGCCAAGGGTACTTATACCTCAAAACTTGTCCTGAGGCACTTTCCAAGCCATGCTGTCTACCCACAGGGTTGCAGATTCCATGAAAGACAAAGAAGCTCATTGCTCCTTGAGCTTAATCTTGCTGGGTGAATCTTGCCCACAAAGGCAAGGGTAAAGTTACGTAAGTGTGTTGCTCAGGTTGAATAGGGTTGAGCTAGACTGACTGGAAGCATCTAGGTGTATAGATTATATATAGAGAGAGAGACTTTCAAAGCGCTCATTTCCGAGTCCTTGTCAGCTAAATTGTTAATTCAAAGATGGGTTAGGAAATGCACCAATCATCTGTGTGTCTCTCAAGGAGTGCTTCACAGTTATCTCTTGAGGAAGGCAATATTCCTTTCCTAATTAATTCACATTTTAAAATAGAATCTGTTTGTCAACTATTACCTTCTCTTATGAAAGAGAGGGCTGGGGGCAGCCCATTCTGTCTTTGCTGTTCTGACCTTGGGGGGGTGTTGCCCCATGCTCTGCTCATGCTGAGTGACCATCTATGAATCTTGCTAAATCCAGGCAGGTGAAAAGTTCATGAGCCGATGAACTGCAGCATCTAAAATGGTGATCATTATACCACTGTCCCATTTGGTTAGCATAATCACATAGCGGTATGCTTTCTCATCTACCCTGAAATCAGGCTGTCTGGCAACAAGGAATATTTATCTTCATCCCCTGCCCATGGGCTTCCTAGGTGCATTTGGCTGGCCACTATGGGAAAGAATATGCTGGATCTTTGTTGGTTCCAGCAAGGCCCTTCTTCGGTTTCAATCACTATTTCTTAACCAATCAGTTGCTATAAGTATTTCTGACTGCTCCAGCAATGCAAAGGTGAATGAGAGCGGAATTCCATATGATGCAACATAGAATCATAGAGTTGGTGGAAGTCTTGTAGGCCATTAGTCCAACTCCTTGTTTAATGCAGGAAATCCAGAACTAGATCCCTTGGCCTCTGTTTGAAGACTTCCAGTGAGGGAGAACCCAGCAAATTCTTTTAGTACCCTAGGATACTTCATCCAGCCCTGAAGATCTGAAGTATTTTACGGGAAACAGGTCTTTCATGAGCAGCTATTTATCAACCCTGAAATGCAATCCTGTCCCTTCACCCTTCAAGCCCCTTTTTGTGAGGTTGCATGCAGTTCAGGTGAGTGCTTCTGTATCCTCTTCGCAGTAGTGGCTGGTGCGGGAGCCACCGGGGAGGGGGCGGCAAGAGGCACCTTGAAGAGTAAATCAACCAGTGCTTATCTCTGCTGTCACCACATCTGAACGCTGCTCAGAGCACTGCCCAGCAGCCCGTGCGGCAGGGGATCACCTCTGCCACTCACCTGGCCTCTGTGGAGCCGATCCACTGCCAGCAGGCAGGTAACTGGCGGAAGCGATCCCCCACCGCAGGTGTTACTGGGCAGTGCGCTGCTGCTCCGAGCAGCATTCGGGGTGGTAAGCACAGAGATAAGCATCAATTTATTTACTCTTAAAGGTGCCTCTTATGCGCGCGCACACGCACACACACACACACACACACACACCCCAGTGGTGCCCGCACCAGCACCTACTGCCTCTTCATCACCGGCTAATATTTCACCATCCTTACTGAACATCAGGCCTTCCATTTCCTTCCTCTTCCTTCAAACATACTCAAAAAATGCCTCACCAGCTTCAGATTTTGTCCAGATGTTTAGCTTTCCTGAAAGTGGCTTACATCCAGACAAAGGCAGGTACATGGGGGATGAGTAAATTTTGTTGATGCCCATCTTCCCTCAACAGCCAGCTTTGTCTCCTGAGAAATGTGCTTCTGAGGGCAGGGACATTGATTAGTTTGGTTGTTGGACACTGTCTCTACAAGTCCAGGCTTCTCCTCTATATTCATCCTAGGTGACCTGTCTTTCCTATCATTCCTTACACATCCCCTTTTTAATTTTCGGTGCATGACTATGCTATTTATGCAGCCACATGTGCTTTTTAAGATATCACCCATTATTCCCTTCTCATTGGTATTGTTCGAAGAAAATTTTTATCTCATTCCCGAAGAAGTCAGTACTCGAAAAATCAGTGCACAGATCATTTCCAATCAGCTGAGTGGTGATGTCCAGCTGGGTACACCCATCTCTAACCAGCAGTTCTGACTGATGTTCCTGTCAAACAAGAGCAAAAAAGCCATTGGGAAATTCTTCTGCACAAGCCACATCAAAATGAATGGAAGCAAGATGTCCTGCATGACTCCTTTTTCCTAACAGAAATTTTCAGAAACAATGTATAAAAATTGCATGCCACATTAAAAAGATGTATTTCCCTTTATTTTAAATGTATGCTGTTAGATATTCATTTAGGATATGCTGTGCTGTGGGGGGAAAGGAACAGATTTACATGGGGCAGTTTCTCATGATCATTCATCAGTAGGTACAAGGTATGTAGGGGGAACCCAGAGGTTCCCAGAGAGTGCACGTTCCCTCCCATTGGGTTTGTCAGCTGAAGCCACTGATGCAGCAAGTTACCAATCTTTGCCTAAGATTCTATTGAGAATCTGAAGAGAATCAGAGAATCTCGGGAGGCAACTGGTAAACTTGAACATCAGTGGCTTCAATGGATACAGCTGATGGGCGGAGACACCATTGGGCAAAAGGGTTAAAAGAACCCGGGCTGCCACCAATCAGGGGCTGAGAGCACGGCCCCAGACACACACCCTGAGTCTGACATCAGACGCGGGAGGGTGTCATTTTAGTCCCAGACGGGGCCATGCAGCCCCGTTTGGAGCCGAAATTGGCCTGTGCTGCGTTGGCAGCATGGCCGGAGTGACTCTCCCTGCCTTACAGGAAGGGAGAGCTGCTCCTGGTCTCGTTGCCAGTGCAGTAGGGCCGATCGATCTCCTTCCCAACTAAAAAGCCCCAGGTGTTGTAGCCTTGCCTCATAAGGAAGGTGCTCTAAGTCCCTGATCATCTTGGTTGCCCTCTTCTACACCAGAATTGTACTCAGTACTCCAGGTGTGACCGTGCCATAGTTTTGTATAAGAGCATTATAATATTAGCAGTTTTATTTTCAATCCCCTTCCTAATGATCCCTAGCATGGAAATGGCCTTTTTTACAGCTGCCACACATTGAGTTGACACTTTCAATGAGTGGTCCCAAGATCCCTCTCCTGGTCAGTCACAGACAGCTCAGATCCCATCAGTGTATACTTAAAGTTGGTGTTTTTTGCCCTAATATGCAACATTTTACACTTGCCAACACTGAACTGCATTTGCCGTTTGTCGCCCACTCACCAGTTTAGAGAGATCCTTTTGGAGCTCCTCACAACCCGTTTTGTATTTTACTACCCGTAAAAGTTTGGTATCATCTGCAAATTTGGCCATTTCACTGCTTACCCCAACTTCTAGATCATTTATGAATGAATTAAAAAGCACCAGTCCCAGTACAGATCCCTGGGGGACCCCACTTCATACTTCCTTCCATTGTGAAAACTCTCCATTTATCCCTATCCTCTGTTTCCTGTCAAAACCAGGAACCAGTTAGCAATCTACACATGTACTTGTCCCCTTATCCCATGACTGCTAAGTTTTCTCAAGAGACTTTGATGAGGAACTTTGTTGAAAGCTTTTTGAGGGTCCAGGTATTCTATGTCAACCGGATCTCCTTTATCCACACACCTGTTGACACTCTCAAAGAACTCCAAAAGGTTCTTGAAGCAAGATTTACATTTGCAGAAGCCATGCTGGTTCTCCCGCAGCAGGGCCTGTTCTTCTTTACAATGTTATCCTTGAGAATGCTTTCCATCTATTTACCCGGAACAGAAATTAAGCTAACCAGTTTTTAATTTCCCAGATCACCCCGGATCTCTTTTTGAAGAGTTACATTGGCTACTTCCCAGTACAGAGCCTTGTAGATATAAGTTATATATTATTGAAAGTTATATATTATTGCATGTTGTGGTTGCATTAGCAGTACTACTATCAGAAGTTGTTGCTATCTCCATCTCCCTGCAAAATGGGTCCAAATGACCTTTTTGGCTAAGGCAACAGTAGCAGGTAGTAGATCGAATTGGCTAAAGGCAACAGTAGCAGGTGACTGTTGCAACACAACGGTCGACAATTTATTCAAAATGGAATTTGACTGTGTGTGTGTGTATCATAACTGTATTACTGTATAATACAGTCAGTGTTCAGAATGAATCCTTCACCTATCAGTAGACACTAAGAAGGTATTTAAAATGATGGGATTGGGGTGGGGGAGACAAAGAAGTCACACAATTAAAAAGGTAATTCTTAGGTTTTATGTTGGTACTAAGTTCCAACACTTTGATGGACACTTTTCTTGTCATTCATCGTCAGAATGCTGTCAAGTAATTTATTAGATGAATACATTTCATGTTGTTCACTCAGTTACAAAACTAACTGAACTATGTCAACTGAAAATTTAATATTCATTAAATATATTTTCAAGGGAGTGACATCCATTCTCTGTTTAGCACTTTGAAGACAAAAATGTGAGTTCTGTAAATGGGCAGTTTATGTAAACACCATTATAGGAATTGTGAAAGTATACACACACACACACACACAAACACAAACACGTGTGTTTGTGTGTATCTGTGTCTGTGTGTAGTAATAAAAACATCTAATTTCATCAACTCATGTTAGTGCTTATATATTCAAGTTTATTGTGGTGTAATATAAAAGTCATAATAGAATAAGCTCCATAAACAAATAGTTACAAAATGATTTCAATTCCTCCATTGGGTGATCTGCTGTGTAGTAAACTTGTTACTTTACTCCATGAAAACAGGAATTTAGTTCAAAGTCTGAATTGCTGACTAATCAGAATATTATTCCCAGATGGGGACTAATTCCTTTGCAGAAGCTGCAATAGATCCCATTCAAACAAAAGAAAGTACTTCATTGTTCACTTTAGAGAATTCACTACCACAAGGTTAGTTAATGCCCACATCTTAGAAGACTTTAAAAGGGAATTAGACAAATTCATGATTAATAGGTCTGTCAGTGACTATTACCATGATGGATAAAGAGAACCTCCATGTTCAGAGGCAGTATCTCACTGAATGCCAGTAGCTGGAGGGCAACAACAACAGAGTTCTTGTCTGCATGCCTTGCTTGTGGGTACCCCAGAGGCATATAGCTACTAAGGTGGGCGGGAGGCGGGAATGGTGTACTAAACTGGTTTAATGCATCATTACTTTTCTTATGTTAACATCCAAAATACTTGTATAAATCAGAGGTTCAAAACCACACTGATCTACAACATAGGGTAATAGGCAGTACTAGAATGCACACAGGTCTGTGCTTTGAAATCACCCAGAGCTCCGTGTGAGGACAGGCTGTTTCATTGTCTTTTAAAAGAACACTGGCTAACTTCACATGTCATTTTTGTTTAAGATTTTCAGGGGGAAACAGTTATGCAAATCATTTATTATTAGCACGGGTCAATTAAAGTACAAAGACATTTAGGGGGGTTTTGTGTAAAAAGAAAAGGAAAAGAACTCTGTTTCTGAAATATATAATCTAAACAGCAAATGTGCAAGTCACTATAAACACTTACAGCCCTGAACAGATGTTCATGAGCTTAACCTATTTGAAGACATGAATTTTAAAAGTCTCTATGAGAGGAATATCAAAACTGAAAACTCTGTGAGAAACCACCAAAGGTATTTGTTTTTATCTAAGTATGACCAAAAAGCAACTTCTGTTGTTAGATTTCTTATGCTCCTGTCTTGTTCTATCATGCCACCTTTCTTGGAATGATACATCCTTCCTATCTGGAAAGGCAAAGGTTTCCCATGGACTTTTTCTCTCAACCTACTAAAACTCTTATGCTCCTAAGGCAGAAATACTGGCTGGCATCCTGACTAATGCTGCATCCATGCTTCTAAAAGCAGCACACAGGCAGCACTAGCCCTGCACATCCAAAGCATAGGCACTCTTGCACAAGAGCACAGCTACTTTTGTTTTGGTGCTCTCATGCTTCAAAAGCACTCTGTTACAGAGCCCTTGGAGCACCCTGGATTATCATCCCTGACACATGAGTAAAAGACATGCCAAGAACGTGTCGGCATGACCTTGAATGACATTGGGGTGGGCATATTCTCAGTGCGGCCCCAATGTTAATGTATGTAGCGGCCAGTGTGGTCCACATTAATCTAACTGGCTCCATGAGGGTCAAGGATATTTTTCCACTGGAACAATGCACTTCCAGGTCAATGGAAGAGTGTCAAGAATAGTTGCCGTCTTGCACAGGACCACCTTGCACTCCAGAAGTACTGGAACTAGCACAGTTATTAGAAGCACACATGCAGAGTTAATCAGGATGTCCATCATTGTATCAAAGTGCCCTTATCTCAAACATATATTATTTATTTGATTGATTGATTGATTGATTGATTGATTGATCATTCACACACACACACACACACACACCCTCCTGACTCCAAAGGCTCTAGATGGTTCACAAAAATAAATGCAATAATGACAAAATAAAACAAACTGTTTAAACAACAATTTAAAACAATTTAAAACATTCAAAGATTACTGAAAGCCAGGCCTAAAAAATGCATCTTAAGGGGCTCTTTTAAAAACTGGTAGAGATGTTAAACCACAGGTATCTATAAGGAGCACGTTCCAGAGCAAAGGAGTGACTAGAAGTCCCGCTCCCGAGTTACTGCCAGACGGGCTGGTGGCTTCCAAAGATGGACATCTCTGGCTGACTTTAATGTGCGATGGGGATCATGCAGAAGAAGGTGTTCTCTCAGGTAACTCGGTCCTCTCAGGTAAATTCCCCACCCCCAAACTACATTCAAAGGCAACCCCATGTGCATTGCAGTAGCAAAAACTAGAGGTTACCAGAGAGTGCACCACAGTTCTGAGATCATTATCTTCAAGGAACAGATGCAGCTGTCATATCAACCAAAGTTGATAAAAAGTGCTCCTGGCCATAACTTTAACCTGAGAAACTAGAGTGAGGCCTGGGTCCTGAAGCACTCCCAAGCTACATAACTTTTCCTTCAGCGAGAGTGCAATCCCATCTAGAACAGAAAGATCTATCACATCCCTCAAAATATGACCCCTTACCATGAGTACCTCCATCTTGCTTGGCTTCAGTTTCCATTTATTATCCCTCATCCAGTCCATTACTGCCCATAGGCAGGCATTTAAGGGGGTTATGCCATTTCCTGGTGATAATATCATGGAGACATAGATTTGGGTGTCATCCGCATATTGAGAACACTCTGCTCCAAACCTCCTGATGATGTTAAAAAGCATCGGAGATAGGATGGAGCCCTGATGAACACCATAGTTTTTCAGATGTTTCAGAGAGCCACTATCTCCTGATGACACCATCTGGAATCTACCAGAGAGATAGGAATGGAACCACTTCAAAGCAGTACCACCTATTTCCAAATCCCCCAAATGATCCAGAAGGATACCATGGTTGATAGTAGCAAAAGCCACAGAGAGATCCAAAAGAACCAACAGAGTCACACTCCCTCTATCCATTTCTTGGTAGAGTTCATCCACCAGGCTGACCAAGGCTGTCTCCACCCAATTGAGTGCTCTAAAGCCAGTTTGAAATCGATCTACATAATCAGTATCTTCCAAAATTGCCTGGAGTTGATCAGCCACCAACCTCTCAATTACCTTGCCCACCCAGGGGAGGTTGGGGACTGACCAATAATTATCCATCACCAAGGTCTCTAGGCCAGGATTCTTAAGTAGAGGTATTACAATTGCCTTCTTCAAACACGGAGGCAGCCTGCCCTCCCTCAGCAAGGCATTTAGGATGCCAACTAAGCCATCTCTAACAGTCTCCCTGCTAAATGCTATAAGCCATGTTGGACAATGAACCAAATGACAAGTGGTAGGCCGAACACCTCCAAGGAGCTTGTCCACATCCTCAGGAGTCACAAATTGAAACTGATCTATTCTAATTAAACCCGAGGAGAAATTGCCGTTACTCTGCAATTGACCCCACCATAACTGTGGAGTCCAGGTCAGCTCAAACGCGAAAAATTTTATCCGCAGAAAGGTTGTTTAAAGGCATCACAGCGAGATGATGAAGATTCCAAATCCAAGTTCAGAGAAGAGGGAACCTGAGTCAATCCCCTCATAAATCTGAACAACTCCGCTAGATGCAAACTTGTGGACACAATACATGCAGAATAGAATTGCTTCTTCACTGCATGTATTGCCACAAAATAATATGCTTTATGTTGTGTCTTATCAGATTAAAGTCATGCCTTCCTCCACTTAAGTTCTAGCCTTCTCCCTTGCTGCTTCAGATCCCATAGCTGTTCAGTGAACCATGGGGACAATTTTGAAGTGGAATGGAGAAGATGCTTAGGGGCGATAGTGTCTACTGACCTGGTAAGCTCCCTGTTCTGGATCTCCACCAGGGCACCAATAGAATCACCAGCAGAACCAACTCTGAAGCTCTCCAAGGCTTCTTGGAATCCTATAGGCTTCTTGGGCAGACCATCCTAATAGGTCCCATACCTAGAGGTGGGTTATGGCCACGAAACCAACTTTAACCAGATGGTGGTATTTCCATGACAATGGATACACTTTAGGAGTCTCTACCCATGGAACACTACCCTGATCTGAGCAAAAGACCAAGTCAAGAGTGTTACCAGCAGTGTGTGTTGGCCCCATGAGTAGGTTTAGGGTTAGGGTTAGAGTCCAGTTCAATTCGTGCCGGTTTGAGTGAAACATGTTCTATGTCAAACTGGTTTGGTTCAACAGTTCAAGGTTGAACCCAACCAACCCCTGTTCAGCCCAACCCCGGACCAAAATTTCCTGGCCGTTTGGGGGGTGGGGATGCATGTCATTTTTAAAAATTTAGTACTTATCCCCTCTGGTGGGCTTCTCTGAGGCTCGGGGGGGGGGAGTTCTGTGGAGGTTTCCCCTCCCCCACCAGACTTCCTCATGGCAAAAATCACCCAGTTTGCTCATTCTTCAGCCCTTTCTGGGCCTTTTCCCCATTGCAGTGGCCATTTTGAAAGCCACTGTGCATGTGCAATGGGCCCCTGCATGGCCAGGTCATGACCATTTCACAACTCTGCCTTTCATTTTTGGTGCACAGTCAGGCAGTGGTCCAGGTAGTGAACTCTCAAACCTCTACCCAGGGTGATGGGGCTACTGTGCGCCTTTGTCCTCTGATGCCTGCAATTTAATATCCTTTTCCTGGCAAGGCAGGTTCCGGGGATCCAGAACGACATCACTGATGCTGTATCTCATTTCCAGGTAGCCAGGGCCAGGGAGTTAGCTCCAGAAGCCTGTGTGGACCCGGAGATGATGCCAGAAGCCCTGTGGAGGCTTGGTGAATAGAAGCCTGTCAAGCCATTGATGAGTCTTTGGCTTCTGGTACAAGGATTAGCTACTCCCACAAGGTAGCCTCTTTCCATGCTTAGACTTAGGGAATGCCTTTTAGACAACTGGCCTATTCCACTCGACCTCCTTATGCAGTTTCTGGTGTTTATGCATGCTTCTGAGAGAACAGTTTCCACCCTGGCCAGCTATCTGACTGTGCTGTCATTTGAGGCTCAGGCTAGAGGGGTGCAGGACACCACTCTGGATTGTAGGGTGAGGTGTATGCTGGAGGGTTGGACCAGAAAGCGACCCCAAGCTAGATCAGAGGCAGCTGGTGATAGTAGAGCTGGTATCAGCCCTTCTTGTGCAGCTCCAATCTCTATGTAGCTCCTGGTGGGAGGTAGCACTTTTTAAGGCAGCAGTGGCCTTAGCTTTCTTTGGGGCTTTTCAGCCCAGTGAGGTGCCCCTCTGCAGCAGTCGTGCACCATGAGAGCGGTGCCTGCAATATGCAAACTTTTCCTTTTCTGGCACAGGTGTGCAGCTGAACATATGCCATTCCAAGACCAACCAGAGGGGAAAGGGCCAGTTAATTTAGTTGGCTGCAGCAGGGAGTGACAATTTGTGCCCGGTTCAGGCCTTGAGGCAGTATGTCTGCCCTGAGCCATTTTTGGAAGGGTGGTATAGAAATCAAATGAATGAATGAATGAATGAATGAATGAATAATGTCACATTTCAACCTGGTACAGTGGGGTGCTTGTTTGTACATGCAGATGGCATGCCCTTGACACAATACCAGTTGTGAGCTGTGTTGCGTAAGACACTCATTCAGCTAGGTGAACCAGCCCACTTCTTAAGTCTCCACTCTTTCCGTATTGGAGAAAGAGACAATGGCCCGACAACTGGGTTTTGTGGATGCTTAAATTAGGTGTAATGGACATTGGAGGTCCAAGGGGGGTTTCCATTATGTGCGTTAGGCATTGTTATGTTATTGCCGGCCTGTTGCTGGGGTGTTCACCATTTTAATTCTTTTGGCTGGTGCTGGCAGAGCAGCAGCTCCTGTGTGTGTACTTATCTGTGGCCACTCCCTGGTCTTTTGGGCATTCAAGCGAGCCAGCACCTCACAAATTGGAACCCAACTCAGTTTGGGGCAGCATGCCAGTGTGCACTGGTTGAGGATTTGGGGGATGCTGTGGAGCCAGTTGCTTGCAGCTTTGTGGGATTATTTAGCAGTTAGAGCCCCTCCCAAGGTTTTAATTGTGCATTTGGGTGAAAACGATCTGGGGATGCAGATTGGGCTCTCCTTGATCCAGCAAGCCACCTCTGATTTCAACACCATTAGTGGCTGGATTCCTGGGGTGATTATAGTTTGGGCGGATTGGCTTCAGCCTAGAGTCTGGAGCGGGGTTTGGAGTTTGCAGGGAGTTGAAAGGGCCAGAAAGAAGGTTGATGCCAGCATGGGCAAACATGCTGTGGTGCAAGGTGGCACATTTATCCCACCACTGGGTATTGTGAATCTTTGCCTCAACTTTTTTTTGCCTGGATGGGGTGCACCTGTCCACAGCAGGGTGCAATTTATATTTAGCTAATCTTCAGAGGGGACTTGCTACAGTTTTGGAGGGTGGTGGGGCAGGAAGGCCAAGCTCGGCTCCCTTGGTGGCAGATACAGTGTGCGCTGGGTGGAGGTCTAGTTGGGTTAGAGGTTGATGAGCACCCTTGGGCAGTTAAAATGGGTGTATTGGTCTATTGGTCCTTAGAGGCTTTGCAGCTCAGGGATTTTGATTCACCAGGAAACCTGCTTCAGGGCTATACAAAACTCAAAGGCTGTGAGGTTTGAGGTGTATGAAGCCCTAGATGCTGCCCTGACCCACTGGGTTGACTATGAAAGGGATGAAGTGAGTTTAACCTGCTTCTATCCTGAGTCAGGGTGTCTCACCCATTTAAGGCATGGGGGTGGGGGAGGACTATAGTGTTTGAACCCAGCCTTTGTTAGGCCTGTACTGTTGGCGGGTGGAGTTCTTGTTCTCCACACAGTTCACTGATTTGATCGATCAATAAATTCATGGCCCTTTCATCCAACTTAATTGTGTCTGTGTATTCCTTGATGCTAGGGTGTGGGAATAAACTATGATTTCCTTTTATGTCTGAACCCAGTCATTCTAAAAACATGTTTCAAAAGCCACAGATAGCAAGAGAACAACCACACTGACTTAAAGTGAAATCTTGGCCCTGGAAAAATTCACACTGGGAAAATCCTGATGAAAATCATTCAACAGATGATGAGAAAGCCCTAAATCCTCTCCAGAAAGTTATTTTCAGTACTAATCCTTATACTAAAAATGTTTCTATTACTATTAAGGTCACGAGCATTCACAATAACTTTATTTAATGTCTATGCTTAATCTCAGTTTCCAAGGAAAGACTAACAAATAGAAATTTGTTTAAATCCAGTTGTAACAGATCAATAGGATGCAACTTTTATCCATATGCTAAAAGACAGAACACCAAATACAACAACCATAGGATTAAATGCCGCAACTGCTGCACCACTTCTGTGCCACAATTTTTCTTTGCCCCAAATGAAACTAGTTGAGGACATTGCTCTGGCATTGCAAGGAAGTTCTATCATAGTCATATGGAAATTCATTTTCAGCACACACGGGCTTCAGGAAAAAGATAAACAAGAGGCAGGTGACAGGGCAAGGCTATCCTGTTCCAGGCAGGGATCAATGGCTGAGCAAGGGACTCTGCTGACACAGGGTTCTGGATGCTGGCAAGCGTCTCAGGAGGGACTCAGACTCCAGACTCCGAGGAAAGCTAAAGCCAAGCACAGGAGTGAGAACCTTGGATAGCTCTGAGCAGGAGAGAGTAGACTGAATGTGGCTCTAGGGTAGACAGAGGCCACCTTCAGGCGTAGCATCAGACCTTGGATAGACAAACCTGTGATTAATATGTGAGCTCTGGAATCATCCTGCAGACTATCAGTGAGCCATGGTCTTGCAGCCTCTGCCTTGTGGGCAGAGGGACCCCTCCCTCTTCCTGATCTGACAAGGCTGCGTCTCAGTAAACTCCATAGCACTCACATCACCAGACTGTGGGAAAGACATCAGGATGTCATTAGAGCAGCAACCATTGGCCAGGATTTTTGAGGGGGCGTGCCCAGTGCGATCATGCCTTTTGGCATCGATTGCCTGCCCTCAGCAGGGAAAGGGCATTTAAACCCATTCCTCACACCACTTGCACCACTACCCTTGCAGGGGCCCTGCAGCCATACAATCTCACACAAGCACAACTACTGGTATCAAGGGATGCAGAGGGACACTAGTTTCCTGTTACTACAGGAAGGGGTCATGATGACATTCTAGGAGTGAATATCTATATGAGAGCAGGCAAAGGATCTTGGGGTTTGGACCACTGATGCTCATGGACTTGTAGACCTGGGCCATGCAGTCCAGGAAGTCCCAACACACAACAGCCCTTGTGTCAGCTTGCTGGCCAGGGATTAGCCCTCTCATGAGAGGGACAATCCACTGGGGAGAATCAGTGGTTCTATTATCTTTGAGTCTCCATTGGACTACAGTCTCATGAGGTAGGCCAGCCAACTCCAAGGATAGATTCTAGTCCACTTTCAAACAGACTTGGATGGAATCGGTGTTGCAACTTATGTAAATTGGCCACCATGCAGCATCCTGGGGGGAAATCACCAGTGGATTAGAGTGATCCCTGGCAAGCCAGGTGGTCATTCAGGGTTTTAAAAAAATACATGGGTATGTGTTGTGGGAGAGCAGACTGCCAGAGGGAGTGCTTGGACTCTTGTTTCGTGGCAGTCCCCAAGACTGGGAAAGGTGTTGCCAGGATATCCTTCCCTTGGGATCTAGCAACCGGGTCATGACCCGGGGCCATGCAGGAGGCCCATTGCGCATGTGCAGCAGCCACCAAAATGGCTGCCATGATGAGTAAAAGGCCCAGCAAGGGCCAAAGAACTCCTGAAGTGGGTGATTTTTGCCACAAGGAGGGCTGGTGGGGGGAGGGGGAACCTCCACAGAACCCCCTGCGGCCTTGGAGAAGCCCCTCAGAGGGGGTAAGTACTAAAAAAAAATTTAGAAATTGACTCACAACCCATCCACCCCCGAATGACCAGTGAGGTTCGGTCCGGGGTCGGATTGAACAGGAGGTGTTTGGGTTCGACCCTGAACTGTCGAACTGAACCGGTTCAATGTCAAACACATTCGACATCAAACCTGTTTGCACATCCCTAGGGCTGGGCCCCTCCTCCCCTACAAACTGGTACAAAAAATAGAGCAGAACCACTTAAGAGTTCTAAGGGCTCTCTTTTAACCCAGACTTTGGGTTATCCCTTTGAAGGCAGACCTTCTTTTGTGGGTGTGCATGGTGCCACATCAATCTGGGGCACCTCCAAGCCGGGAGGGCCAAGTCTGAACATTTAGATACACATACATATATGTGCAGTGTTTAGGGGACTATTCTGTACAGTTGGCAGGAGCAGCACTGTCCACACAAACCTTAATAATACAGATACTGTCCAGGCATCCAGGGAAATCAATGCCCTGCTGACCCACCAGACTCCACACACAACACCTTAGAAAGGATGCCTCGCTGGGCAGCCGCACTTGATCAGATGTGCATTTAATGAAAGGGTTCCATGCCCGTGTGCAACCTCCTCTGTAGTCTATTATGGTTTGGGGTTTAAAACCTCAGGTCAGTGGGATGACAAAGCTGCAGTTTCACACATTTGGACAACCACAAAATCGAATCTCTGGCATGGTTGCCTCCGGTTTGGCATTATGTCCAAAGGTGGCCAGAATGTTGCTCAAGTATCTCAAGTATGCTTTTTTTTTAACCTGCTGCCCAGGAAGCAACTATCTCAGCTTTAGTGCAGTTTCTTTTTTTACCTGCTGCACAGGAAGAGTGGCTTTGTTCCACCCCTTCGCTGGGGAAGCTCTGCAGTTTAAGGACCATTGTCTTATTTTGTTAGCATTGACTCTAGAATATCTGGGACCTTACTACAGCTGCCAGGTTCTCAGGGACTAAAGCAGGGCTATATCCTTGGATTTTGGTGGGGATGCTACCAGATTCACTTAGTGTGGGGGCTTTCAGTATAGTAGGGTTGTCTGGGGTGTGGATCATGGTTTCTTCCCATTGTGTTTCATCCCTTGAGCTATCCACTTCACCCCTCAATACGGGTGGGGTGGGGGGTAGACTCATGCTCATAACAATTGCATAGTGGAGGAAATATCTTATTAAGCTAGATATCTTATGGTACATCATTTTTGGTACCATAATTACTTCTTTATGATAGCAAAATTCCAAGAAGAAATATTCTGACTAAGCAATGTATAAAGGAACATAGATTCATTCTTTCTGAAAGACTTGTTTTTATTTCTAACATAATGTGAACTAGACTGCAGACACAATGAAGTTCAATGATCTAGTGCCATCCCTTTTCTTACCAAGCTGATATATATCATATGGTTTGGCATCATAAGAACAGAAGCACAATATCCATGGTGTTACTGTGACACAGCATGCAATTCAAGAGCCATTCCAACAACAAGATTGTGTACCTGTGGTAGACAAGTGCCCACCTTTGGAGAGATTTTGTTTTATTCCATATGGCCAGACATTCAAAATGAGCTTAGAAGTTACAGGTATCATAGTTTCACTGAAATACCATTAAGATTTACAAGGCTTCTTACTTGTGCTATCAATATGCTCCATTTTCCCAGCTTGTGTGAAACTAGTATTACTGCATCTTATAAGTGGCCACCACCATGGCATATGGTTTCACTGTACCGCATCTCAGATCTGGCCCATTTCCCTCCCCGCCCATAACCTAGAGGAGAGCTGGTCTTGTGGTAGCAAGCATGACTTGTCACCATAGCTAAGCAGGGTCTGCCCTGGTTGCATATGAATGGGAGACTTGATGTGTGAGCACTGCAAGATATTCTCCTCAGGGGATGAAGCTGCTCTGGGAAGAGCAGAAGGTTTCAAGTTCCCTTCCTGGCTTCTCCAAGATAGGGCTGAGAGAGATTCCTGCCTGCAACCTTGGAGAAGCCACTGCCAGTCTGTGAAGACAATACTGAGCTAGATAGACCAATGGTCTGACTCAGTATATGGCAGTTTCCTATGTTCCTATGTTCCTAACCTGCTTCCCTAACTGTCTTCCCTGAGGCTTCAAATCAGTTACACCAGAGTGAAATTTGGGGCCACAGCTGTGAGAAAGGAAGGGAGCTGGTTTTGCGGTAGCAAGCATGACTTGTCCCCCTAGATAAGCAGGGTCCACCCTAGTTGCATATGAAAGGAAGACTAGAAGTATGAGCACTGTAAGATATTCCCCTTAGGGGATGGAGCCGCTCTGGGAAGTACATCTAGGTTCCAAGTTCCCTCCCTGGCTTCTCCAAGATAGGGCTGAGAGAGATTCCTGCCTGCAACCTTGGAGAAGCCACTGCCAGTCTGTGTAGACAATACTGAGCTAGATGGACCTATGGTCTGACTCAGCATACAACAGCTTCCTGTGCTCCTGAAGAGTAACCATGTGGAATGCCCATGGAAGTTCTCCACTCTAGTGAGTGGAGAGGAGAACTTCACTGCTCATTAACAAAACCATTAACAAAATGATCATTAACAAAACCCCATATGTCAATTGTTGAAGCATATTTGTCTTTACATGACAAATTCAATCCTCTTAGTACCACAAAACATACCAAGACCGTTAAGTCCATCAAGTGAGCACAAATGGCTCATCATTGGTGTTTTGTTTTGTTTTTGTTCCAGGATGGCGCAGTTCTAACCATGTAAGCTATTGTAATGATGGACTACCATTAATAGATCAGAATACAGACTATATTAATTTATCTAGTTGTAGTCTAGATACCCATTACATTTCAGGCTGATATTTGGACCTTCTGATTGTTAATGCAGTGAGGGGGTAACTTGCAGTGCACTGAGCGGATGGAAGGCCAGTTTGTTTGGTTAAGCTAGGCGGGTTACTCTTGCGAGACTTGGGAAGGTGGTATATAAGGCTTTGTTCATGCATATCTGCCATTCCGTTTGGGAACAGCATGCACACAGTCCCATCCTTCCCCTTATTTACCAGTCCTGGAAGTAACTGGTTATTTACTTTATATACCAGTCCGTCCTTCCTTCCTTCCTTCCTTCCTTCCTTCCTTCCTTCCTTCCTTCACTTACTTACTTAACCAGTCCTGGGAGTAACTGGTCACCTTTTGGGGGGAATTGTGACCCCAGTTTTGATTGGCCCTTGGAGCAGGGGGATTTTGCCCTCATCAGGACTAGTATTAAGACTTATTTGTCTCTTACTGGGCGGTGAGAACTGGAAGTAAAGTCAGTTTTACTGTGCCTCTTTATGGGGTCTAATGGCAGATAGCCCTTTCCCCTTTTAGGTATGGTATCAGACTAGGTTGAGAATTGGGCTGAATTTCTCTCTGCCTTCAGTCAGGAGTCTGGAACTGGGGCAAATTGCATGCAGGAGTGCCTTTGCCCAAGTCTCAGCCCTGGGTTAAAGGTCCTCTCTCCATGGCAGTGAACTTAGCCACTCTGGTGGGTCAGGCACAATATGTCGGCTTACTGATGTGTAAGTTTGGGGTATACTCATCTTCTTCCATCTGCCTTTATCTTTCTCTGATGTTTATGCTGTTCATTATTGTTGTTGCTGTTATTTAATAAGGCCAGAAATGTTGCTTCTACTCATTTATTCATACATGTTTTGTCTGGAATCTTCTCAGTGCAATACTACATTAGATATAGCAACGGAGGCTGAAAAAATTCTCACAGAAGCAGATTTTGTTTTAAACTTAAGAATGCACATTGTTATTTCAACATATCTAAAATTCAGGAGTATTTCAATATGCAAATGCTTTTAGAATTTGAGGTATCACCATTAGTCCAATGGATATAAGCAAAAATTTATTCAAATTTAGAACTAATCCCCACAGAAAGTATTTCAGCTTTTTCAGATTCAGGACATTCTAAAATATAGGAAACCAAAACTATATGCTAATCATACTGAGACAGTAGTTCCAATATAGTAAAATGAGGAGTTGTTTCTACATTCCGCCATTAGAAGCCCTGGACATTCTATTGGTTGCCTGCGATGCTTCTCACTGGCCACATCTCTGAGCACTTGCCCCACTTCCCACTGTCTCCATACTCCCCCAGCCACTGCCTGGCACCAGGGATGTTGTTGCATCCCAAGCTTCACAGCATATCAGACGGAAAAGCCACATTGGGGAATGCCCACTCTCCACTGACTCGTGTTCCCCCTGTCGGCAATCTGCAAAAAAGGGGGATGGGATGACAAGATGGGCACTTTGTGGAGAGGTCTCCACAAATAGAGTGATGAAGAAATATTTGCACAAGCACATGGAGTCTCAGTGGCACCATAAAACAGGCAACCAGGTTGTTTTCCAACAAATATAACACTTGCCAGGGGAGTGATACCCAGGTTCTTGGTTGAAAGACAGCCCCTGTAATTCTTGAGTGGATCTACTCTAATTTTTGTACAAATTAGTAGGGGAAAGAGGTCCCAGTCCTTTCCCCTTGGGTGCAAGCATGCAGTCTCTGGCATTACTCATGAAAAGAACCATCTTGGCATACACTTGGATGGTTTTTGAAGGGCTGGATCTCTATTAATGTGTGACATCCCTTCTCCCAAGGACCACTCTCTCATGAGAGTGGCAGGCTATAGAGACATGCATGATGGTGGGAGGGCTTTTGCCACCCAAGCCCATTGCTAAATCCATGCAAGCCCTGGGGAAAGATACCACACCAACACCTTTCCAGGTCATGGTGAATGGTGTATAGCAGGAGTGAAAGAGTTCAGTCTGGCAGTCTGGTTGTCCCTTGGCACATGTTCATGTTAATTTTTGCTCACATGGCCACTTGGCTTGCCAGGGATAACTGAAAATAGGGGCTCCCCTTACCCATGATTCCCTGTGGTGGCCTATCTGCATATGCTGCAATGGTGGTCCCAGCTCAGGAATGTGTACTAGGAGCCATTCCCAATCTTGATAGACTGAGCCTACAGGGAAATGGCTAGACACACGGAGTGGCCTGGACTCCTTGGGAATGTGCAGGAGCTGAGTATAGAAGGAAAGCGAGGAGTAGGAGTATGAGTGCTATTTTTAAACAGATATACCAGGGGGCCCACACCAGCTAGGACCCCTATACTTGGATGCCCTAACTCATAAGGATGCAGTCCGACAGAGACCCAAAGCTCATGGAGCCTCTGGTCCTTCCCAGTGGACAGGCCCTCTCATGAGAGGCTTAATCCCCAGCCAGCAAGCCAACACGGGAACAGGACTGTGTTGGGGGTTCCTGGACTGCTTTGCTGGTCTGCCATCACAAGAGCATCCTTTGTTAAAGTGGACCAGACCTGAGGATCCTTTGCTTGTCTTCATATACATATCCCCTCCTAGAAAGTCATCATGATCCCTTCCCAGAGTAACAGAGCCCTTCTCCATCCCCCCATTACCAGTAATTGTGCTTGTGTGAGACTGTTTCACTGTGGGGCTCCTGCGAGGGTGGCAGTGCAAGGAAAAAGGTTTCAGTGCCATTTAAAAGGATTACATAGGAACATAGGAAGCTGCCATATACTGAGTCAGTCAGACCATAGGTCCATCTAGCTCAGTATTGTCTACACAGACTGGCAACGGCTTCTCCAAGGTTGCAGGCAGGAATTTCTCTCAGCCCCCTTTCCCTGCTGCGGGTGGGTGGTCCATGCTGAAGATAAATAAAATAGTAGTAGTAGTAGTAGTAGTAGTAGTAGTAGTAGTAGTAAACAACTCTAATTTGTTAGCCACCCCATAACAAATTGTTCTCTGGACAGCTCACAACACATGAAAATATCCAATAAAAACACATGTGAGAGAAAAGGCATGATCATGCTGGGCACACCCCTTTGAAGATTGTGGCCAATGGCTGCTGCCCTGCTGATGCATTGCCCACAGTCTGGCGATGCAAGCACTACTTGCTGGAATGTGGCCTTGGCAAACCAGGAAGAGGGAGGGGCTTCTCTGCCCTGAAACCAGAGGTTGCCTGACCTGGATTGGAAGATTGTCTGCAGGGTTATTTCTGGTTTCAAGAATTAACCTCAGGTTCGTCAACCCATGGTTTCGCACTACGTCCGAAAGGGCCCATTCTTGACCAACAATCAGATTTCAGGTTTTTTTTGTTTTGTTTTTAAAAAGCACCACACATGATTGAAATGTGTAAATCCATGTCTCATGTGGTGTTTTTGCACTCACAATGATTTCATAATAAAATCCTGTCATTTGTTTTTGCATGTGTATATAACTATATAATTTTGTTTTCCATATTTTAGGATGTCCTGAATCTTAAAAAAAGCTGAAATACCTTCTGTGGAAATTCATTTTAAGTTTGGGCCCATTTTTTGTTATATCCATTGGGCTACAATTAGATTTATTTAATCTGATTCACACTAGTTCACATGCTGAAACAATAATCTGAACTGAAAAGGGTATGTGTAGATTTTGATTTGTAAAGAATTAATTATAGTTTTGTTTAATACATGCAGTGCTAGCAATCTTAATAGTGCCTTTTTATAAAGATGGCTTTGGCAGTAAAACATGATTCTATGGGCCATATCAGGCTGCCCTTTATAAAACACAGTTGTCACAATGCTTTTTATATGATGCCAATTATTCCAATTCAAGCTCACTCTAATTAATTCCACATATATGTTATGATAACATAAAGAATCATGGAGTATTACAGCAACACAGACACCCCCAAAGAGATGAATGCGACATAAGAAACAATTTTGACCTTTCATTACTATCCTTCTAATAAGCAGAAATGCCTATTTTCAAAAATTTTATTAGCACTTCTTTCAGACAAATGAGCAACATTGTGCGGCAACATTCTGTAATATGTAATATTAGTTACACATGAATTCACTGACATCACTTGGTGTGTCTGTGTACATACAGAAATGGAAATTTTCTTTATATGGAATTATATAGTCTGGTAACAAAATTAAAGCCCAATGTATTTAAATTTATTCTTATGGAAATTACTATAAAGCAAACTTCTAAGGTATTGTAAAACTTATTAAGACCTGGAGAGTAAACTGTGTCCATTTGTTATGGAATAGTATTGACTCTTAAAGTTAGAAAATGAAAAACATCATTTTTCTTCAGGTTTTTATGAACAATGAGCCAACCTTTTAAAACATATATTAAATGTTGAATGGTTTTTATTTTGTTGGCAAAAGAAATATTCCAATTCCTGAACCTTGCTCTTTACTATTTGTAGTAGGACTAAGAAAACCACAGGGCTCTGTGGGCGACAGGAGTTGAAATTGACTTGATGGCAAGGCTAGCAATCTTTATCTTGGCTAGCAATCTTGCAAATTTCCAAGAATGTTCAGTACAATATTTTGCTAACAATCTTGCAAAGTTGCTTTGGTCTTGCAACACACATTTGTTCCAGGCTTATGGGATTATTTATCATACATTCTTGTGAAATTAAATCTTCAGTCCTAGGGTGCATCCAGACAAAACTTGTGTTCTTTGATACTTGTGCAAATCTGAAGATATAAACTTTTGTACTATTTGTCTGTACAGAAGTCTGATATTGCCCTGACCACTTCCTCATTTACCACCCCTGCTGATCCTGAGGGAACTCCGCTGGTGCATTCTCACTGAGCATACTCCTCATACAAATCTCAGCAATGACATCACAGCAGACACACTCCAGCAGTGCTCAATCTTCATTTGTCCTCACTATGTGGTAGAGTCTGCTACGCTATGCAATTTTTTTAGATAAATCATCATATAGCTCAGTCATGGCAGACAGCCTCATCACTATTTGATAACATGCAAACAAACCCATACTTCCAACCCTTGTGATGTAGATGCAAACATTTTAATTTGAAAGGGAAGTCACTTATCTTGACAGTAGTAAGTGCTGCACTGCAAAAGAGACTCAGTCATGGGCAATCAACAAATCATCAGTGTGATTTCATGGCAATTTATGAAGTCTCTGTGACCAAGGAACACTAATTTGTGAGCATGTCAAGACGTTGCTTAGACAAGGATGCAAAATGAAAAGAAGCTGAAAGTACATGGAAGAAGAAAACAGGCAGGTCAAGAGTCACCAGAAAATGAGAAGCGGGGGAAAGTGAAGGATTAGAGCTATTTTTGAAAGGGCTGCCTAGAAATGAAGAAGAAGAAGAAGAAGAAGAAGAAGAAGAAGAAGAAGAAGAAGAAGAAGAAGAAGAAGAAGAAGAAGAAGAAGCAACAACAGCAGCAGCAGCAGCAGCAGCAGCCAATTGCAAATCCAAAGATGACAAAACTGAGTTCTATCACTAACCAAATGTTGTAAGAATAAATAACCTTATGGTCTGCTGAAGCACTAACACTTGGAAAGTCCCAGTCTATCTAGCAAGTCAGTTCATCATCCTATTAGTAAGAGTTCTATAGAACCATAATTTCTTTGCACTAAGAGCATGTACAGAGTGAAGTGGCCTGAGTTGTCTGCTGCATCCTTATTTCCATGCATTCTGAATCTCTACATTTTATATTTAAAACAAATTAAAAATAACTGTACAGTCTTGATTATTGAATTTCTGTGGAGAATAATTCAACCTTTATAATGGAGTGCATTTCCACCAGCAAATATTGATATATTTGGTAATTTTTAATTACTGGCATTTTCTCTAAAGCATGGCTTTAGGACCTGAAAGTTGCATTTTGCAAAAGCTAGGTTCCTCAAGTCCACATTTACTGGCTGATGAGATGAGGAAAATGACTCAGAGAAGTCCCATTGAAATTAAATGGACATGTTAGGCAATGCCTACTTCTCATCAACATATCATCCACTATAATTTACTTTTAAATCGACATCTGTTATTATGGCTTGATTCATCTTGACAAGTGAACAAGATGAATACCTTTTACTGACTGTGGCTTTTCTCTAATTAGATAATGAGATCTTTCACAGAGTCCTACACAAACTTTATTTTGTACTGACTAATTGTTGTTCTTTGTGCAATACAACCTCTTCTTTCCTTCATGCTGGTAGGTTAGCACTGCCAGATACTGGGCTCATAGTAGGTTTCCCTTATGCAGGCCAGCAGCCGATTAGGGATGTGCAAACAGATCTGACATCAAACGTGTTCAACGTTGAACCTATTCGGTTTGATGGTTCGGGGTCAAACCGAACACCCCCCGACTGTTTGGGGGGTTTGCAGACTTTTTTAAAAAAAAAACAAACAACCAGCCGGTTCCATGCACACCCCTACAGCCGATTTGGGCCCACAGAGAAAGAGCTGGAAGAAGCTGCCATGCATTCAAGCTTGTCAGGGTCTGCCCGGACACTGACTCCAAAGAGACCTTATCAGAAGAGGGGCTGATCCCAAGGTCCACCCCCTGGATCTAGCCAGACAACATCCCTTCCCAGAAGTGCTCTGGGGCACTGCAGACTTGCGCTCCTCAGTGGGCTTCTGTTCCTTCTTCAGAGTACTCCCCCATCACACATGAGTGCTCAGGACTGGAGATGCTGACAACCAGGGTAGAACTCCAGCTATCAAGATGGAGTGCTCGCCTGGATGTTTAAGGCCACCCTCCCAATGGGCCTACGGGAGGAGGAGGCGGAGGCTGGCTCTGGTGCCTCCTTGGGGGTAGGGCTGAACTGAGGAGCCAGGAAGCAGTGAGCTCTCACTGTTACATGAACTCTCAGTTCACACCAGTCCACTGCTGGTTCACTAGCTCTACCAGAGATCTCATGATCCTAGCTGCAGTTACCTGACTCAGGTATGAACACACTCTCACAATGTCTTGAAGTGCCTCAGCCAGTTGTTGACAGCTGCTTTGTTGACAGTGCCTACCGGCTAAGCCCTGAGCAGCCTTTCACACCTGAGTGACCAAGCAAATGAACAAGACAGTGCAGCAAGAAAGCTCCTCCACACCACCTCCTTGCTTCGCCACCTGCCTACTGCTTTTAGTTCTCTGGCAGCAACTAAGAAGCAGCACATAACAGCCATTTAAATTGGGCAGTATGCATATGCAAAGAAGCTTTCACCGCTGGCTCAGTCTCCCGTGCTCCTTGACTCAGCATGAATTCGAAAGCAAATTTAAAGCAAAACATCTCTTGCTTGTAGGGGGTGGGACCAGCAAGAGGAGACTAGCTTTCCCCCTCTCTTGCCTGGCAACAGGAATTCCAAATAAGGAATTTGTCACAGCTCTAGTTTCTAGTAGGGGGACAGTGGTTTTTATTTCCTGCATTTTCAAAGCAGTAGGTTAATGTTTTATAGTTTATTTTGATTTGATGAGAAGTGGAATTGATTGCACCCATATGGAGCGACCAATGCAGGCTCAGCAAGTGCCCCTTACAGTCTTGATCATCATAGTGCAACTTCATGTTAATCTGTATTGGTATTAACTCAGCAAGGGAACATAAGCGAAAGGCTTCCTGCCAGTTAGCCTCTGCTCTTTTGAGATAATAACAGGGACTTGAGAGTCTATCTGAATACCATCGCAAGTCCAAAGATTCTTTTAATATTACCCTTCAGGGATCAATCAAATCTTTGGAATTGTTTTCAGCTGTGATTCAAAGAGGATACAAAGAGTTCTGTTCCCACTCATGATAGAAACTGGCTGTACTTGAATGCTGTCAATTTATCTACAAGTTAGGAGGGATACCTAGCAAATGCAAATCTAATTGCACAATTATTTCACTCATTTTACTGTGTGATCATCTGAAAGTATTTTATTTTCTCCCTTCTTTCATCAGTTTTTCTTATGGCAGCACAGAAGAATACCCACTACTGGATGTATGCAGGAGCAGAGACATTTTAAGGCAGGTTTGGGCAGCAGCAATATAGGAAGATGCTTAAAGGCATCATCTCATACTTCACAGGAGGAGGCAATGGTAAACCCCCTCCTGTATTCTACCAAAAAAAAAACATGGCTTTGTGGTTGCCAGGAGTCAACACCGACTTGATGGCACAACCTTTCCTTTTCAGATGTTGCACTGAACCTCTGTTAATGTTGAGCTCCACATGATATCCCTCAGCCTCAGGAGTGCATGCTCCTCCCTCTCATCCCTGTATGAGTGTCTACTTCTTGTCTAGGTTCGGAAAAGCTGAGACTGGTCACTGTGTCCAAAGCCACCAATCTCAACTTATTCTGTACTACTTTCTGCAGAGAACCCGAAAGCTGAACTCAAGAGTTGAAGGGGATAAAAGCGGGGAATATATGCTTCTCAGGCTCTGGAATGTCACACAGAATTTGGCATAACAGAAGTTCTGTGCAACAGCTGAAGCCACCCTTAGACAGTGAAATCAATGAGATACATTTGACTCAGGGCTCGGGTCTATGACAACTCGCTGCGGCCAAATCGCCACGGCCAACTCACCACTACCAATTCGCTGCCGGTCAATTGGACACGGCCAACTTGCTGCAGGGACAACTTGCCACAGGGGACAATGCAACTCGCCCCTGCAAGCCTGTCCTGTTACTTTGGCTTTCGATCCGGAGGGTCAAGCGGGATGGAGGCAAGATGAAGCTAAATTTCCACCTACCACCCACCAAAGCATGTCTTTCACATTCTGCAGTAGAAGGTAGAATCTCTCTGCATTCCTACCTGTGGGGTTGTGCCTCATGAGAATTGAAATGTCAGGTGTGAAGCCTGAACCAGAGCTGTAGTGCAGGTGAGCTGGCATTTTCCTCCTCATATTGCCCCTTTGCAGGTCTCTCCAAAGCAGCAGCAGACCTTGCTGCTGAGTTCTCTTATTAAATCAGACTACCTCATGTGTATCCCAGGGATATTAACAGAACACTTGGGGGATCTGGTGTGTAGCTGAATTTTGAATTGTTTAGCAAAACTCTTAGGAAGAGATTTCCTGGCCAAGGTCTGTGTGCATGTTGTACTGTTGTTTTGTTAATTCTCTGCAGGAAAGTGCAACTCACTGCACCCTATGGCCCAGCATAAAACTGCTTACATGACAGAGAAGATATCAAGATGCCATGCCAATCATTCACTCCGCAGAATTGCACAGACAGTTAGGCTTTTATCTATTAATTTATTTTTGCATGAATAAGAGACTGGGCTGTAGTCTGGGCTGCATTATCTTCATGTTGAAAACTGGCATATCTCCCAGCATCCTCTGCATATCACTTATTTTATTTATTTATTTAATTTTTATATGGCCCTTCCAAATGGATCAGGGCAGTTTACATTAAAACAACACCATTAAAATCAATTAACAATTAAAACAGAAATTATAAAACAGCATAAAACAACAATAATTAACAATTAAAACATCATAAGAGAACAATTAAATAGCCAGAACACTTTAAAAACAAGTTTTTAAAAGCTGAGAAAGCTGTTTTTTAAAAATTGCCAGAGATGGGGAGGCTTGTATCTTAGTAGAGAGCGCATTCTACAATCTCGGAGCAGCAACCTAGAAGGCCTGTCTCTGTTTAGCCACCAAACATGTTGGCGGCAACTGGAGACGGATCTCCTCAAGTGACCTCAGTGGGCAGTGGGGCTCATAGCAAAGAAGACACTCTCTTAAATACCCAGGGCTTCAGCCATTTAGGGCTTTATAAATAGAACTTTGTATTTTGCCCGGAAACCTATTGGCAGCCAGTGTAGCTCCATCAACAGAGGAGTAATGTGGTCTCTCCGAGATGACCCAGACACCAACCTGGCTGCCACATCCTGAACCAACTGAAGTTTCTAGACTACGTACAAAGGCAGCCCCACGTACCGTAGAGTGCATTACAGAAGTCAAGTCTGGAGGTTACCAACAAATGTACCACTCATTGATCTCGAGAAACGGGTGTAGGTGGCATATCAGCCGAAGCTGATAGAAAGCACCTCTGGCCACTGCCTCAGCCTGAGAAACCAGGGAGAGGTGTGGATCCAGAAGTACTCCCAGACTGCAAACCTGTTCCCTTTGGGGAAGTGTGACCCCATCTAGAACAGGGAGATCAAAGTCATCTCCAGTGTTCTGACCCCGCACAATAAGTACCTCCGTCTCATCTGAATTCAGCTCCAGTTTATTCTCCCTCATCCAGCCCATTACTGCTTCCAGATATGCATTTAGGGAGGATATGCCAGCTCCTGAAGAAGTTGACATGGAGAAGTAGATCTGGGTGTCATCAGCATCCTGGTAACATCCGGCTCCAAATCTCCTGATGATCTCTGCCAAATCTCCTGATGATCTCATCTGGGCTTCATTATCCACATGTTGGAAACTGGCATTTCTCCTAGCATCCTCCCCATATCACTTATCTCATCTGGGCTGCATTATTTGCAAGTTGAAAACTGGCATATCTCCTAGCATCCTCCCCATATAGAAAACAGCCTCTTGTTGAACACTGTGGGGTTTCACAATAACCACGCAATTGTCAAAACAGGCTTGTATTTGGTGTGGTGTTAGACTGTCTAAGAATCTCTCTACATTCCTACACGATTCCTACAGGGGTTGTGCCTCATGAGAATTGAAATGTCTGGTGCGGCTCAATTTCCCCACTCTGTTTCTGGGCCCAGCCGTGTACAACTGCCAGAGCTTGGATAAGTATATCCAGACATGCTTGTATTTTATAGGTTTTTAATTTGATTTGTTTTTATATTTTTTAGCTTAATATTCTTATTGTCATTTTATTGTATGTTTTTTAACTTTTGTAAACGGCCTTGAGATTGTTTTTAATGAAAGGTGGTATATGAATTCAACAATAAATAAATAAAAATACATGCTCAGGCTTCTAGATGTTTGCAAGGCCACAGTATAATTGTTACTGCTTCCAGAGCAGTATTATGACCAGAATGCCATATTGGATCAAAATAGCCCCTTTTTCAAATTTGTCACCAATCTGAACTATTTATCACCTCTGGAGAGGTGACAAAAATGCAATAGTAAACAAATCAAAAAAACATTTGTGACTCTTCTCAGATTTTGATTCTGCTGTCTAAATATGACCTTGTAGTACTGCAGTGAAAGAGGTATGATAACTTCATTTATTAGAACAGAATCAACTCGCTCCTCGCAGCAGCTGCAGTTTTGCTCCGTGGCTCACCGGGATGGGGCAGGTGGGGGAGGCAGGCTGGGAGAGCAGCGATGTGGGCTCTACCCATTCCGAGTCAAATGGCCCTTCTCTGGAGGCAACTTGCCAGCCTCACTGAGAAAGCTGCAACTCTCCTGCAAAACGGAGCTTCTCCTGACAAAACCAAGGGGCAGGTGGGCAGGAGGAGGGCTGGGAGACTCTCTGTCCAAAGCAGAAGGGGTGCCCAGAGAGCCCTCCCTGCAGCTTCCGCTCAGTGGACAACATATCTCCCTCCCCGCCCGCCCCCTCCACATGCCTGTCCTGTCACTTTGGCTTTTGATCCGGCGCAGGCAGTGCCAACGCTGCAGGCTTCCTGCCTGCCACTTGTTCATTTGCAACAAACTCCACTCTGTGTAAGAAAACTCCATTGTGTGTAAAAGGTTTTGCAAGCTTTCTCTTCGGGTGGGGAGGAGGGCTGGCTTCCTCTCGCCTCCCTCCCTCTTGTCCCCTCTGGATCGGAAGCCAAAGTGACAGTATGGGCTTGTGGGTGGGGGGAGTTGCATTGTTCCCTGCGGCAAGTTGTCCTTGTGGTGAGTTGGCCACATCCAATTGACCAGCAGTGAGTTGGTCATGGTGAGTGGGCCACAGCGAGTCGGCCATGGCAAGTTGGTTGTGGTGAGTTGGCCGTGGTGAGTTGGCCGCAGCGAGTTGGCTGCGGCGAGTTGTCCCATTTCCTCAGGGCTCTTCCCCCACGTCCTGGCCAGGTAGCCACTTTTAGAACTTTTTTCTTGTAGAAAAGTAGAATATAAATAATTTTAAAAATAATATTGGAAGACTAAACAATTCCATAGGATTCATAAGGAGCAACCCTCTCTCTTAAAAATTAGAGTGCCAAATCAACCTGCTGTTGCATTAGGCTCTTAAGTTCCTAAGAACTGTTCCTTACCCTCTAAGCAAAACCACTCACAAGAAATAACTGTGCTGAAACATTCCCTGTCCTTGTTTTCAAGGGAAAATATGAAGATCAGTAAATCACTCAGAAGAGGGCTGTTTAGCATCCCTAGGCAAATTTGTAATCTCTGTGTACCAGTAATAAAGCTGTAAATTTAATTCATTAGCTAAAATTGCAGCATTCCTACAGCTAATGATATGGGCATGGTCCCGCCACCTTGCTGAAAGAACAAAAATAATGTGATTTGTGCCTCCCCACATTGTGTTGATAGCCTGGAATTATCAGAATTAAGTATGGTAATAACCTAGTAATTAACAGCAATTACTTTTATCACTACAGAAATAGCACAACACAAGCTGCACTGACCTATAATTTGTGTTGCACAAGTCTTGCATCTATTAGCACTACAGTTGTAATTACCCTTGCAGTCACCCAAAATATTGCTTATCAGTTACTCCTGAGACTGAGGCAAATGTTTGCAGAATGATCAACTCTTTTTCCTAATCTCCTGAATTAAAGGTCAGAACCACAGAAAAGGCTAACCTAAAGTGACAAGTGCATTGAAACAGTAATTAGCTCCATCATCTCCTCTTTGATAACCACTGTGTAAAAGAAATGTATGTAATGGAAAGAATTAAAAATATTAAAGCCAATGTTGCTTTTGTGCATTAATTCGTTTGCTGTATAATTAAATAGCAGAAGGGAAAGTGCTGAGCAAAGTAAACAGTGGCTCGTTTCTCTAAAAAATGTACAAGTTCCATTAGTGTTAGCAAATTTAGGTGTAAACATCAGTGAGATAATATAGTTCGAAATGTTAAAGGATTTGCAGCACGATCTGTCCCCAAATTATGCCTGCCGGGTGGGGATAAATGCACTATTAAATCTGCTTGCACTGGCAGGCCAACATGATATGCCAGCCGAGTCAATCTACACCAGCTATTAATAATGTGGAGCTGGCAATCAGCCACTGCCAGCACAACACATGCTGCCTAAGCCATCACCAGCACTGGGTGATGGCACACAAATGGGATGGAAAGGATCCTTAGTGCAAGGGGGCATTTGGCACACACAAATGATATCGAAAAGGCAGATCAGAAATGCCTCTTGTACATGCATCCTTTTGCTAATTGAGCAAAGAGGCACCTTTTAAAAGTGGTGATTCCCTTTATGTAGCAGAGGGAGAGCAATTGGCCCTATCTATCCATCCTCATCACAGCATCCTTCCAGTGGCTCTTGCTGGTGTCTGTCTTATTTTTCTTTTTTAGTTTGTGAGCCCTTTGGGGACAGGAAGCAATCTTTATATTTCTATTTATATCTATGTAAACCACTTTGGAAAATTTTTGTTGAAAAGTAGTTTCAAAATCTGGAACTGGTAACTTCTCAATCTTCTGTAGCCCCTGTCCTGTCTCCATCTTTGGGGGACCTTGTTTCCTTATTAAGGCTAATTACTTTCTTCCCCAGTCTTGGAGCTCTGGACCTATAACCCTGTTGAGGGGTGTGAGCAGAAACATTAAAGTCCTCACACAGTGGAGTATGCTCTAGTGGTAAAGAAGTTTCACCCAAGAGATTATCTGGATGCCTTAGGTTAAATAAAAAAAATTTAAAAAAAGACTTATTAAGAAACTAAAACATCACATACTGAGAGAAAGTCATTGAACAACATATACAAATGGGCACTAGCCTTCAGCAACAACTAAGCAGTTCTAGCTGACTCTAACTGACCAAGACAGACTTATTAATATTTCATCATGCCTCTAGTGGCCAGAAGAGGTTACTGCAGTGCTAAGAGCAATGCTTTAGAATTCTCACTTCTAACAACTCAGCTCTCAGGAACACATTTCTGAAAGTGAAAAGTCCTTCTGGAGAGAGGGGCATGCAACAAAAATGACTGGAAGAGCAATGCCCTTCTGGAGGGAAGAGCAAGCAGTGGAAATCACCTCCTCCCCCTCTGCCATCTCTGGGCTGTTCAATCAGGCTGTGTTGCAGCTTCTCTCCAGCCTCTTTGCAATCCCACAGTGCTTTTTCCCGCATTCATAGCACTGTGGGACATGTTAGCCCAGGAATGGATCTATCTATCACGTCGCATAATTTACAATTTAAATTGAAAAAGAAAAAGAAAAGATATGAGAAGTAGCAAGTTGGCAGTATCAACTGAGAATGGCTATTAGGGGTATGCACAGATGGTTCAGGTTGGTAAAACAGTTGGTAAAAGAGGCAGGAGTGCATGCACTTTCATTATGAGCTGTACCGGCTGGGCGGGGGGGGGGACAAGAGGCAGTGTGGGCAGCAAGTTTGGTGGTAAAAAGGCCTTTTAACTATCTCTCTTGTCACCATTCCCACCACCACCCCTTCACAGAGTCCCTTTACTTCCCCCACCCCTATACTTGCAAAGGAGAATCCTCACCGGAGTTCCCTTTACAAGTATTGCTACCCAAACCACCAAACTGGTTTGACTGAACGGACCAGACTGGCCAGACATTTTGATTGAACTGGTTTGGTGCAATGTGGTTTGGTTCAAATTGGTTTGAATTCCAATCAAACCAGGTTTGGTTCATGAACTGCACACCCGAATGGCTAGGTTACTGGAGAAATTTAAAAAAGCAAAAATCATAGCAACTATTTTCCCAGTATCTGGGTTGGAGAAGTGTGTTCCCCACATCGGTGGTGGTCCTGGAGACAGATCCTTTCCCTTTCTGCATGGTATTTATTTGATCTACTGACCTATACTGAGAAAAGGGATCACTCTACCATCATTGAAGGGAAAGGGCATGCCTATGGTAACTTAACTATGTGTGTTCTGTCGTCATTTATGTAGTTCAACAGCTAAAGAAATACTGAACTAAATGTCTTGCAGCTTCAGATAGCTTTTCTGTCTCTCTCCTAGCCCAGTGATTCTGGGGTCAATTAGCCCATGTTTAAATCAAGAGGAGAGGCCAATCTAGCTGAACAGCCAGTATAATATTACATACAAAAGCAGCTGTGGTAAACACCAATGCAAAGCAGGCCATATCATTAAATCGTGAACACATTCAGTATTATAGATACCCATATATCAAGTAGGGATATTTTAGACTGGTATATATCACATTAAATGCATATATACATGGACTGTTTTACATCAGCTTTTACCACAGCTTCCAACCAGCCCACCATTATCACTGTGTGGAAATTATAAACTGTGTGGAAGTTAGAAAGCACCAAATCTACCAAGCCAAATTCAAGCCAGCTGCAAATCACCCATTTACTATGACAGCCTGCATTTCCAAGGCTTTGATCAGTAGCTGGGTGAAAGAACTTCACATTATTAGTGTTACAAAGTAAAAATTCAATTTTTGACATTACAGAAATGGCTAGAAATAGTACTCCTTGCCAGCCGCCAGCTCAGCACACCTGAGGAGCAACTGATATGTATAATTTAAAAAGTGGTAATAGGAACTAGTGTATAAGATACAAGCACCATGGTAATGAAGAGGGTATATGATGGCATTTAAAATAATATTATAATATTCTCCAGTTTGGTTACATTTTTAAGTCTAGGAGTCTTTAAATATTTCACAGTATGTGATTAATTATAGGAGTGAATTTAGAGATACAAACAAAAAGGGAAGCTGGAGGAAAGTGAAAGTCCATTTTCTCAGCCATTCCCCCTGTGTTTACTGAATGGGGGGTGGGAACAGCCCCTCACTGGTGCACCTGCTGGCCACACACCTCAAGCAGCTGTGCATCGGTCTTTCATGAGCCAGATCCCTGATCCATGTATTCCATGTAAGCCAGACCCTGGAGAGTTGCATCAGAATCAGAGTACTGGACCAGGAGGCATGATCTCTCTCCACCTGCATCCAGTAACCACATGTGCCAGTTCAAATGATACAGCCAGCCGCACATGTAAAGAAGAAGGGACTGTGCCCAAAGCACGCCTGTTGGAACATCCTCCAGAGACCTCCCATTGTCTTCCCAGTGTGTCCTTTGGTCACGTATGGGGGCTGTTCATCCCAATGGCCCCTAAACAGATACTTTACATTGAGGTGATTCTCATGATTGGTAAAAAGCGGGCTAAGGGAGCCTAGCCCGCTTTTTTGCCGATCGTGTGCTGCAATGGGAGCCGCACAGCTGCCGGCAGCAAACCTCCCAAAGTGCCCCTCCCCTTAGCTGAGGTTAACGGAGTGAGTGCTCAGTTAACCTTGTCTTTTTGATCATGTATTGCCGCAGCATGCCGCGGCAACACACAAGGGGACCCCCAGCCGGGAGGCCCCCAATCCCCACAGCCTCCACCAGCTCCGTGACGGAGCTGGCAGTTGTGTGGGCAGCCAATCTGGCCACCCAGGGCTGTAATTGTGGTCGTCTGAGGGGAGAGCAAGCTAAGCCCGTTCTCTCCACAAACCCTCTGAAGGCAGGTCTCACTGACTGTGAGACTCGCCTCATTGTTTAAACAAGTGCTTGGAGTTCTTGAACAGCCCTCACATGTAATCAAGGAACATGCCAGAAGGCTATCGGAACATATGCAGAACACAAATCCATGCTTTTTTAAAAAAACCCTCACAAGTATGATCACAGTGTTATCAACACAGGGAAATCACTTTTTCTGTTTGGGGAGTATAAAGATTCATGCACAGCCCTTTAATTATTTGTAAGACCCACAATAGTCAGTCAGTGTTTAGACTGCCCCCAACCTTCTTCCCTAAATGATGTCCCCTCCAGGGGAAGAGCTAGGTTTGGGCAAACGGGTTCAAAGAACCTGAGCCACCCAGCTCCTGGGAGCCACCTGGCTCGCCCCCACCCCCTTGGCTCCAGTGGCCTCATTTCCCAGCCGAGTGAGGGAGAGAATGAAGGAAACAACAAGCCCACTTTGTTGTCAACTGTGAAATGAACTCAGAAGAGCCACGCCAGCCCTTCCGGGTACTGATCATGCCTCATGTGTGTGACATCACACAAAGGGGGTATGGCTGACGCATGCAAAGGGCCACTGGGGAGAGAGGTAATCATAAGCCCACTCTTCCCTAGCTACATGCCTGGTCCCCTTCCTACAGTGTTACAGACCAGGCCTGATCTATATACTAAATATGCTCATTAGCTAGTATACAAAATAGGTCTGGACCAAGTTCTTTTATATTAGTGACCATGTGTGTTCTGGACGCATGGAAGAAGATCAAACCAATCCTCATAGAGTTCAATGGGCTTTATTGAGTATAAAAGACTAATCTAGCAAAGCAGAAAGCAGAACCCTCTATCAATATTAGCAACAGTATTTAAACAGAACATCCTAACCAGTACCAATATTCACCCGTGTGCCTAACTAACATATGTGTGTGCAATTAAATCTTCCTAGAGCCTAATACAATTCAGATACAGGTGGAAAAGAAGGGGGGGTTGAGAGAGGCTGGGGGCTGGCATGGTTTGGGGAGCTTAGTAGGGGAAAAGAGGGGGGGAAGGAGAAGGAAGGGGAAAGGATGGAGGGACCCAAGGCTTGCAGCATATTTACCCAGGACCAGAGACTTCTCGTCAGCTGAAGGAGTGAGGCACTTGGCTGAAGACAGGAGCCTTTTTGCAGTGCTCAGATCATGGCTGAGAGCCGGAGCACCATGGCTGGGGAGTCTTGACTTTCTCACTGCACAGTAGAAGTCACAGACAGCCTCTGACCATGGGCGGAGTTCCTGCTTAGCCCCGTGGCTTGGCAGCAAACCCTGGCATTGCTGTGAGCAAATCTTGCTGTAGGCACAAGAACTGCTGTGAGCAAATCATGCTGTAGGCACAAGATAGCTTGTAGGAGACAGTTCCTGTTCATGGACAGAGTTCCTGCTTTGCCCCGCGGCTTAGCAGCAAACTCTGGGATCCTCGTGAGCAGCTTTTGCTGTAAGCAAAAGATTGCTAAACTGCCATGTCCAGAGACTCCTTTTTATAGTGGTTCCATCCTCTGATGTCCATTTGAGTCTTCTGGATCCCAAAAGGCATCTTTTCCTGCTATCCTCTGAATATTTTCTTTTAATTACCAAAATTAGCTCAGGATATTTGGTCAGTTCAGAGAGATCTCAATCTTATCTTCTGTAAACAGTGAGCTCAGAAGGTGGGGGGGGGGACATTGCCCAAAAGCAAAATCTGCATCTCAGAGCTGCAAATTGCATCTTCCCCCAAAAGGTGTTAAAGTTGGGAGTTAGTGTGAGACAGCAATTACATTATTTCTTGTGTATCTCTATCTAGTGTGTATTTAGAGTAACATCAAAAGGTATACATGTGTGAGGCAGGTTAATCAACACATTTGACTTAAGGCAGAAGCATCCTGTTACTGGACACAGGTTAATTTCAGCAGTGTGGGACTGGTAATTAAGCCTGACCCATTGTGTCTCAGTGAGTTTCCACAAACACTGATACCCAATGCTAGATTACCCCTGCCTCTACAAATCATTTACCAAGCATTACCGAGGCAGATCGAACTGAACTCTTAATATAAAATGAAATTAGACACAGGCCTATATTTCACCATACTTCTGAGTTGGTACCTCTGGTTCTGATATGTTATGGACCGTTCATAACAACAGGTCACCTTGAATATGCCTGACCAGAGCATGCCATGAGCATGCACTGCAGAGGATACCAGCAGTGCAAATAGCTTATTTCCATTTGACTCCTGTGAGCAAATTAATCCACATATTAAAGTAAAGTAAAGTGTGCCGTTGAGTCGGTGTCAACTCCTGGCGACCACAGAGCCCTATGGTTGTCTTTGGTAGAATACAGGAAGGGTTAACCATTGCCATCTCCCACACAGTATGAGATGATACCTTTCAGCATCTTCCTATATCACTACTGCCTGATATAGGTGTTTCCCATAGTCTGGGAAACATACCAGCGGGGATTTGAACTGGCAACCTCTGGCTTGCTAGTCAAGTCATTTTTCTGCTGTGCCATTAGGTGGCTTCATTGGAAAAACAATGGCTCATAGCCCACCTAACTCTGAGACAAACTCCTAATTCACAAACACAATAGCACCAAGTGTTAAATTATTAAATAGTACTACTCAGGAGTTACTCTATTCTATAGGACTATAGAGTCCATCCATCTTATTTGCTTGTTATTTCTCTGTGTAAACCACCCTGAGCCATTTTTGTAAGGGCGGTATAGAAATCAAATTAATAATAATAATAATAATAATAATAATAATAATAATAATAATAATAATTAATAATACTTCCCCCAGTGAGGCACTACCTTGGCGTGGTTGTGGGGCTTGCATGCTCTGAGAAAGGTGAGAACTATGCCAGAGGTCCAACCATACTGGACAGGTCTCACCAGAGGAGCCAGACAAAGAGTGCCTCTCCCATCAACAATATGGTGAGACGTAACTTTAATAAATCTATACCGGATCGGTCGTCGCCCAGGTCAACAAGGTGTCAGCAAAAACATTCAGATATTTATAAAAAAAGCAATGAGCATGTGGAGTACACAGTTAACAATCAATGGTGAGACACTTGGACAAGTTAGCATTAGAAGAGGCATTTTCCAAGGGGACTCACTATCCCCTTTGTTGTTTGTAATCACCATGACCCCACTTTCACAAATACTAAACAAAATAGGCCTCGGATACCAAACATCGAAAACATCAAGTAAAATCAACCATCTGCTGTACATGGATGATCTGAAGTTGTATGGAAAGTCCCAGTCAGAAATCGAATCACTGCGAAACACTGTTCGTATATTCAGTAGCGATATAGCAATGGAGTTTGGACTAGACAAGTGTGCTGCATTAATAATGAACAGAGGGAAAATAAGAAAAACAGAAGGAACAGAACTGCCCAATGGAAGCAAGATCAAGAACCTGGAAGAGAAAGAACATTACAAATACTTGGGCATTCTCCAGGCTGATAACATCGCACACACTGAAGTTAAAAGAAAAATAGGAAGTGAATACATCAGGAGAGGTAGAAAAATCCTCAAGTCCAAACTCAATGGCGGGAACACCATACAAGCCATAAAAACCTGGGCTATACCTGTTATCAGATACAGTGCAGGAATAATAGACTGGACCCAGGCAGAGCTAGAGATGCTAGATCGTAAGACCAGGAAAATCATGACCATCAATCATGCTCTGCACCCCCGCAGTGATGCCGATAAGCTATACCTCCCTCGCAGCTCAGGTGGAAGAGGAATGCTGCAAGTCCATCAAACAGTAGAGGAGGAGAAAAGAGGCCTTGAAGAATATATTAAGGACAGTGAAGAAGATGCACGTCAAATGGTCAAGAACGCAAAACTATTCAACACCAATGAAACAAAGCAGGCCTACAAGAAAGAACAAGTCAAGAACCGAGCAGAAAAATGGAAAAATAAGCCACTGCATGGTCAATATTTGCACAATATAAGTGGAAAATCAGACATCACCAAGACCTGGCAATGGCTTAAGAATGGTTGCTTGAAAAAAGAAACAGAGAGTTTAATACTGGCTGCACAAAAACAGGCACTAAGAACAAATGCAATAAGAGCAAAAGTCGAAAAATCCACCACAAACAGCAAGTGCCGCCTTTGTAAAGAAGCAGCTGAAACAGTGGACCACTTAATCAGCTGTTGTAAAAAGATCGCACAGACTGACTACAAACAAAGTCATGACAAGGTAGCAGGGATGATGCACTGGAACATCTGCAAAAAATACAAGCTACCTGTAGCCAAAATTTGGTGGGACCATAAAATTGAAAAAGTTGAAGAAAATGAAGATGTAAAAATATTATGGGACTTCCGACTACAGACAGACAAACATCTGCCACACAATACACCAGATATAACTGTAGTGGAGAAGAAAGAAAAACAAGTCAAAATAATCGACATAGCAATACCAGGGGATAGCAGAAGGAAAAGAAATAGAAAAAATCACAAAATACAAAGATCTACAAATTGAAATTGAAAGGCTGTGGCAGAAAAAGACCAAAATAATCCCAGTGGTAATTGGCACCCTGGGTGCAGTTCCAAAAGACCTTGAAGAGCACCTCAACACCATAGGGGCCACAGAAATCACCATCAGCCAATTACAAAAAGCAGCTTTACTGGGAACAGCCTATATTCTGTGACGATATCTATAACAACAGCAACAACATTGACAATAAAATTCTGGCATCCCAGGTCCTTGGGAAGGACTCGATGTCTGGATAAAACAAACCAGTCAATAACACCTGTCTGACTGTGTAAATAAATAATAATACTTAATTTCAATAGGATTACTCAGGAATAATTTAATCTAGATGCTTCCCATTGTGATCAAGGTAATTCTGAACATGAGAAAATCCTGTCTTCAGAATTTTATGATAGATATTTTATTAGGTCACAGTTCTCAACTGGTTCTACTTAGGGTTGGCATGTTTATTCTCACAAGAAAAGGCTGCACAATAACCAGGTGACACTTTCCCCCATCACTGCCTCTGCATGGCAGAAGAATTTAATCCAGTTGAATTCCGACTTGTCATTGTCACTAGCTGACATACAGAGCAAAGAAGCACTGATGTAGCAAGAGAACAGCCTAACAGGACTTCTCAACTCACTGCACTAGAGCCCTTCTCTTCCCCAGGAATCTCTCTGATCCATCCGAAAATGTGTCCCTAAGGGTTGTGCAACTCTTTGTGAGTTGGGAAGCTGTTAGGCTCTTCTCTCACTGAACTGGTGCTTCCTTGCTCTGTACATCAGCCCCCACTATTAAAAACACAGGCGCCCTTCCATAAAAGGCTGGCAACTGATCTCTGATGACCTGCCCTAGGTGATGGGTAGTAACAGCAGGTGCTTCTATCTCCCTTCCCATTTAATAATTGTGTAACTGAAAGGAAAATGGGTGACAATAAGGGGTGTAGCTATAATTGAACAAAGGGGTTCAAAGAACCCAGGCCCCCCCAGTTCCTGAGGAACCCCAGCTCCCAAGGGCTCCCCAGGTCCACCCCTCCCTATTTTTCTTCAATATCTTACTCACTCTGAGGGGCCGCCAGAGACATGGGGTGAACACGGGCCCGCTCTTTCCTAGCTACGTGATTATTGGTGTCTGTGTTTGCTACTTCCTCCCACTTGCAGCCAATGTTAATTAGAACAAACATTAGACTGTTTTAATTCTTGCCAAGGAGCAACTTAATGCTAGATGTTTCCAAGAATGGAAGAGCAAAAACCCATTCGAACCTCCTTTCCCTTGTGAGTGAAGCTCTAAGCTCTGTTGTTCAGATATAAAGGATGGCAGTGGGCATAATTTACTCTCATTTACATACAGAATAGCTTTGAAGAAGCCAATAGAATCAGGAGAGAGAGAGAGAGAGTGAGAGAGCTGGGGCTAATTGCGGCTCCAGCTGACCCATTTTATGCAGATAAGTGGCATGAGCAGGACTAAAGATAATTCTCTGATTTCCGTCTTCCTTCCACATGAAAATGATAACAATGATAAATAGAAGCCAATCTAACAAAAGATCTGCATCTCTCAGTCCTAGGATCCGTAATTTGTGGAGGCTTTTCCTTGAAGCGTGCTTAAACGTTCTGTTGTTTAATCATACAGATAATGAAAGGACATAAGAGTCACTCAGAAGGGAGATAAACACACATCTGCTTGCTGAATAAGAGTACAGCTCCACAGCTCATATGGCTTACCTGAACTTTTCTCTCTGCATATCCTAAGCAGTTCTGCGAATATATTTTATTTCTGAAAAAGTAGAAGCAGCCACACACTTTATTTTTAAATTTATAGAAATGAAAACATGAATACTGCCTGCTAGTTGCAAAGTGCTTTTTTAAAGAAGGGCACTGCAACATCCAACTGAGTTTACAATTACAACTTTATAACCACCCCCTTTATAACCAGCCCCCCATTGGAATGTTCATAATGTTCATCACTATCTGATAATTGGCAATTATATTGTATTTGCTTTTCTGGAAGGTTCACCACTTGGATGACACTCTGTTCCAAAGCTCTTACCACCGGCAGAGTTTCTTACAAGGTCACTTCAGAGAACTGTGCAGACCTTTCTGTGTTCATAAAGTTATTCTTGCAGCAGTTTGCAAAAAGCTGTTCTACGCACACTTCACCACATAGTCCCCATGGTTGTATATTTCATTGTTCATGAAATAGGTGCGTGAGGTAGCCGGGAGTTTGGGCCTTCAGTCTGCTACACCAACATGTATTAACCCTCTCTCTGCTGAGTTAGCTAACATACAGAATAGGCACAGACGCACATTTTAGAACATCGGAGACCTTTTAACATATCTCGCTTCAGTTAGACATGTGGGTGTGTACATTTGTCAGCCTGAATACAATTAACATTAGCAGAGCCAGTTTCAGCTATTAGGCCCTTGGCAAGGTGCGCTCTGGTGAGCCCCCTCCTCTGTGGTTGGGTCCCTCTAAGGTTTCATTAGAGGTTTGTCTAGGTGACAGAGACAGCTGGGGCTCTTGCACTTTTCTGCAGCTATTTGGCTGGCAACAACCATTCACCACCACTGTGGATCATTCCAGGATGTATCATTCCAGGGCACTGTGAGAACAAATGGCAGCCTCCACTAGTAGCCACCATGTTTTCACCACAATGTTTAGAACAATGCTACATGAGGGGCATTGTGAGGGAACAAGGATGGTCACCAGCAAAACACATCTTCCATGGGTGGTCATAAGCAGGTATTAACACAAGTTATTGGGGCCCCAGCAGGTGGCCCAGAGAGTGTGTGCTGACACTAGGCCTGAGTGTTAGATGTCATTCCTTATAAGCTTCCCTGATTGGCCACTGAGGATCTTTGGTATGATCCTAGTACTCCCATTTGATTTTTTCCACACACTGACCTATGTGTGGGAAGTAGTCCTGGGGTAGGGGGAAAGACAGAAGAAAAATAAATGATGTTTATATAATGAGGTTATTCACACAACCAAACATTGTCCTCTGCCCGGGTTTGGGAGCTGTGTAATGCTCCTAAGTGCCAGTTGTGTGGAAGCAAGTTTAGAGGATAACCTGGATAGACGTGACTGTGTGGAAACAAGGTAGGAAGAAAAGCTACCCAGGTTTTCCTCCTACCTTGTTTCCACACAAACACTTCAACCTAGGTTTTTCTCCTACCTTGCTTTCACACAACTGAAAATTGAGAGCACACACAGCTCCCAAACCTGGGTAGAACACAGTTTTTTTATTGTGTGAATGACCTCCATGTCTGACATCTGTATGTAGATTGCCTCACCCAAGTGCTATCCATTTCTGTGTGTATAGCAAGTGAGTGATCAGGGCAGATTATGTGAAAGCATAATGTGGCCTGTCGTGAATACTCAGAATGAAGATGTTTTGTATAGGTGTGCCATTGGTAACATTATGAAATGCTGTTGCTTGCAGCATTTATAGCTATTCTAAAGGCTGTCTGATGTCAAGCATCAGAGAATGTAAATGTTTCCTACTTAGTGTTTTCTTTGCAGGTCACTTCCTTTGTCACATAGTTGGCTGTTGGCATCTTTTTTTATCCAGCATGAGCTAAACAAATGTAGTGCCCCAACCATCATAAAAAGTGGCAGGTGCTTTGAAGTGGAACAAATTAGTTTTCTGTGGCCGAAACAGTGTGCATGTTTTACGTTTGAATTATTGTGCTTGATAATCCCATTCTTTAGCAACAAAGAGACACAGCAGGTTTAAAACTTTAGTGTGCACACACATACAGAGTCATCTTTGTTCATATTGAAACAGCTGTAAGATGTTTTTTATACTATCAAAGAAAATATAATCAATTCTACAGCAAAATGCCAGTATCAAGATTTGAGGTCAATGTGTGATAGAAATGGAAAAACAATGACCTTTTCTTTATTTTGGGGCTTCCAGAATATTGTACCTTAGCCCTCCAGCTCTCTACATATGGCACCCCATAGTACTGATGGTAATGTGAGTATATCCCGTTTTAGAGATTGGCAATTATAACAGTTTTGTCATTGCACAGCAAGTATATCCACGTCATTGTTAGGAAGTGCATCAGCATCTAACATTCAGCCAACTGGCAGGATCCAAAGTCAGTTTGGTATGCTCTGTCTGAATGTACATGGACTAACTATACATACATTTCCTTTAGGCCTTTTTTTAATCTTCAGAGTAGAAATGGTAGAATATTTGTGTACAGAGTATATTCAATGAGATGAGACTATATGACTCTCTTGAGCAGTTTTTTTCACAGAACTCTGATTATAGACTAATTTAGATGCTATGGAGTGCAGCAGCTCTTGTGGTTACAGCTCTAAAAGCAGGAAGTCCTGTCCCAGCACTGTCATTCACCCCTTCCAGCCGGCCACTCACAGTTACGATGCTGTATCTGATTCTCCATTTTGTCACAGGAGGAGACAACTGTCCTCAGCGCCACAGAGTGCTTTCCCCATTTGTGGCTGGTGTATCAACTGTACCACGACAATAGAGTATAGATCACAGTGACCAAGATCCAGAATTGAATACTGTGATGCACTGAAAGACTATTTGGAAACAACAATTAGGTTAAACACACAGAGAGAGAGAGAGAGAGAGAGCTGTGAGGGTTCTAGTTAAGACCAGATTGTGGGAATACATCTTATCAATACTTAGCTTTACTGGCTTCCAGTCCATCATTTCAAAGTACGATTTAAAATGCTGGTGTGTGCTGCTCTTTAAAGACCTACGAGACCTTGTATATGGCTTAGGACAGGGGGTATCAAATGGGATGTCTGCTCTTCCATTAACCTGCCCTTACACTAAGATCATAATCAGAGGGGTTCCTCCAGGTGCCTCCACCATCTGAGGTGAAGTGGGTGGTGCCTTTTAGTTGTGTTGCCTTGCTTCTGGAGCTCATAGGAACATGGGAAGCTGCCATATACTGAGTCAGACCATTGGTCTATCTAGCTCAGTATTGTCTTAGGAAGCTGCCATATACTGAGTCAGACCATTGGTCTATCTAGCTCAGTACTGTCTTCACAGACTGGCTCCAAGGTTGCAGGCAGGAATCTCTCTCAGTCCTATCTTGGAGATGCTGCCATGAGGGAACTTGAAACCTTCTGCTCTTCCCAGAGCAGTTCCATCCCCTAAGGGGAATATCTTGCAGGGCTCACACATCAAGTCTCCCATTCATATGCAACCAGGGCAGACCCTGCTTAGCTATGGGGACAAGTCATGCTTTCTACCACAAGACCAGCTCTCCTCTCCATGCCAGCGGGCTTGGGTATTTACCAAGACCAGCTCTCCTCTCCCAGACTGGCAGCGGCTTCTCCGAGCGGCTGTTCTTACTACCACTAGACCAGCTCCCTCCCCTGAGACGTTCATTTGGCACCTACCCTGCTATCTTTTCAGCCCAGAGGCATACCAAACCAGTTGATGTTTTGTCATGCTCCTGATTTAACGTTGTTGTGATGAGGTAATGTCCTTATTTGTAAACTGCCTTGAGAAACATGGTGAAAGGCAGTATAAAATATTACATACATACTTACATACATATGCAAGCAAGGGAGCATACAAGGGAGCAAGCATAGGAACATAGGAAGCTGCCTTCTACCAAGTCAGACCATTGGTCCATGTAGCTCACCGTTGTTTACACAGATTAGCAGCAGCTTCTCCAAGGCTGTAGGCAGGAGTCTCTCTCAGTCCTATCTGGAGATGCCAGGAAAGGAACTTGGAACCTTCTACATGCAAGCTTGCAGATGCTTTTCCCAGAGTGGCCCCATCCCATAATATCTTATAGTACTCACATGTAGTCTCCCATTCAAATATAAACCAGGGCAGACCCTGCTTAGCAAAGGAGACAATTCATGCTACCAGAAGACCGGGAGGTGATTCTCACGATCAGGCAAAATCGGACTAAGGGAGCCTAGCTCGATTTAGCCTGCACATGAGAACCACTGGGCTCTCAGTGGAGCCCGGTATCACCAAAGCAGGTAACCCACTAAAACTACCCTCCCCTAAACCCAGGTTAGCGGAGCGAGTGCTCCGCTAACCCAAGCTTTTGGATCATGTGTTGCCACTGTGCAGTTCCACGCCATGGCAACTTACGAGTAGACCCCCAACTGGGAGGCTAAAAAGCAGCCTTCTGGCTCAGGAGTCTCTCCAGCATGCCCTGCACACCTGCGCAGGGCATGCTGGAACTTCCGGGGGCCATGTGGCCCCCCGATTCCTGCAGCCCCCACCAGCTCCGTGATGGAGCCCGCAGTTGTGTGGCTCTGCAGGCGCTCGTCTGCAGGGAGAGCGGGCTAAGCCCATCTGGCGGTTCCCACTGATTGTGGGAACCACCTCCACCTCTTCTCCCGGACGCAAGCAAGCTTCTGCATGCCAAGGAGCAATGCTCCAATCCTTGGCATACCCATTTTAGGCTGTGAAAAACCCTGGTCTGAACCCTGGAGAGTTGCTGGCAGTCAGTGTAATACTGAGCTGGATGAACCAATGATCTGGTTCCGCATAAAGCAACTTCAGCAATTCAGAGCTTTTAGAAATATAATTATGCCAAGAGAACAAATACAAATTAGTTGTGGTCTGCTGATTTCTTATGTTTTCCCAACACAGGCCTGGAGATCAACAAGCAACTTTCTCATTTAACATCTTTGGGTACAAATATTTTTCCTATGTGTTTTCTCAGCATCAAGAAGAACTAAAGAAACTAAGGCTGAAATTAAAAGAAAGAATAATAAAGAAAAGTAATGTTCTATAGGCTGAGACCATCCCACCCACCCTTTCAATAAAGGTTTCATAATTTCCAGCTCATTAGAATGCATTATGTCAACGTCACTATGAAATATTTAGAAAAACAGAATCCAAAGGAAAATTATTTATATTATCTTTAGAATGATATCATCTTCCTGATGGATTTTACAGTCTAATGTGTTGGAATTATAAGTACATACTGCATGCCTTCAGTAATCTTCTGTTATATTTCAAATGCATTTTAATAATGTTTAACATTTTTTTCTATACATTTGACTTGGAAATTGGGGGGGGGGAGAGATTCTGAAATGTGTTTTCAGCTTTCTGTTTGATTGATGTGAGTTATTCATGAAGTTTAATTTTGATAAATATACTCTAGAAATGATCCTTTTGCTTTTGCCTTTCCTTTCTCTGAGTTTTTCCCCACTCCAGGCATTTCTCAAAACATTTATAAAATAGAGATTCCAACTCTCTTTAGAACTTGAATAAATGATCTGAACAGCTTATGAATAGTCAGTGCAAACATTCAAATTTGCCATTTTGCTTTGCTCATTTGCTGTTCTCTCTTGCATCTTGGCAAATATGCCACTCTGGTTCTCTGTCACTTCATAAATGCTTCCTGCCAGTTCTTTTTAATGGTTGCTATATCTTTACAATACAGAAACATATCATAAGAATTCTATTTTTAAACACCACAAATTTCAGCACCATTACAAATAGCACAATGGTTAAAAATGCTGCAATCGATTCTGTTAATTATACAAGCTATTTGAAAACACAATCTACTAGTTAAATAAAATATTCATGAACCTGTGTCTTCTTTTCCTCATATTATTTATTGCCATGTTGACTGCTGCCACAGAGTCCATCCCAGGACCATTCTGAATGACTTATTAATAGTCAGTGAAAGATTTCTTCAATATAGAACTAATCCAAAAATTAACCTTTTTTGCTCATTTAGCTATATCTTGCCACGGCTTGAAAAGGCTCTGGATCTAAGTGTTTGTATGCAGTGAGGACTAGACCTGCTAGGTCATTCAAGAATCTACCTCTGCTATGAGAGAGAGAGAGAGAGAGAGAGAGAGAGAGAGAGAGAGAGAGCATTCTCACGTAACGTGAAATCACAGTTGAAAAGGTGTGCGGTTCTGCGGACATTATGTCTGAATGTGGGGAACTGTAGTCGGGCGGGGCGATGAAACCAAGATTGGGACTCCAATATGAACCCCCAGGCTGAATGAAGTTTCGTCGCCTCAATCCAAGGTTCCTGACAGCCTGGAGTAAATCTGAATTCAGAACCACAGGCTGCTGACTTTGGAAGCAGAGTTGAGGGAGGAAGCTCCTCCCTCATCTCTGGACTGATTGGTTGTGCAGGCTGTCCTTCTAGCAAGAAAAAAGCCTGCACAGCCAGCTCCCTTGCCTCTCTGCAGTCTCACTCGCTTGTGAAAGGCTGCTATCCTGAACGTCCGAATCTGGCCGGGAGAATGGGGGAGGGGTGCGGAACCATGCATCCTATGGACCTGCAGTTCCATGTTACAAGCAAATTCGGTGGGAGGGAGAGAGGGAGCGGGAGGGACCGTGGTCATTGTTCACAGGGCATACGTCAGAATATCAGGCAGAATAACAGCAGATCAGCAGGAGAAGAATAGATCTCTCTTTGAGTTGGGATGTGCTGGATCTTGGAATCCTTCTGGAGAATCTGCAAGACCTATTATGCATGGACTTTTTCCCTGCACCATCTTCCTTTTGAAAAGTGCTACATGCTTTAAAATAACACTAGTGGACCCGGGCACAGAGCATCTGTGCCTCTAGCTGGCCTGCTGTGGCCGGGCCCGCCGCCAGGCCCGCCACCTCGCCCCCGTGGCTGGGCCCGCCTGGCTCCCCGGCCATGGCCGCCACTGTTCTCCTGGGTGTGCCAGCCAATCAGGCGCCCCTGCAGCCCAGCCAATCAGCTAGGCTGCCGGGATGCATTTTTGCCTGGCACACCCAGGAGAATTAAATATATAGATGATTCATTTTAATGCATTAAAAGCATTCTATTTGATCAACTGAAACCTTTTTTTTAAAAAAAAATCCTTAAGCCAGTGATCTTTACTAATCTTCAAGCAGGGGCCATTTGGGCTTAAATGTGAAAGCCATTTCCCACTGTGCTGACCTCTGCAGAGTACTATGCTTTTCTCAGTGCTGGGAGGGCCCTTTAAGAATAATAGAGCCCTCCCTTAAAGCTCTATAGGGAAAGTGTTGGGAAGGCTACATTTCCCAGCACCCTGTACATGCCTTCCAAGATAGTGCAGGGGCTCTAGAGGGCTCAGTTTCCCTTAAAGGACCCTCCTCCCAGTGCTGGGCAAAGAGCAACACTGCACAATGGGTATGTGTTTTGTAACTGCTTTCATCATAAACACAAGGAAATCTTAGGTAGATTTAACTAGGATTTTATTCAGAACAGCTCCAGTTTTTCTGTGGGAGAAATGCATACTCTTTACAGGATACCCACTGGGACAAACCTCTCAATGACAAATCATAAAGAATTCCTAAATAGAATACAATAGTATGGTCAGTTCCATATGGTGCTGCTGGGCGACTGTGCAGAGTATTCAGCTTTGGCTGAAGCTCCACACAGGCCCCATAGACAATTAGTCAGGGAGCAACACTTAGGGTTGATGGTGGCCTTCACTGGTGGTGATGATGGTGGTGATGGTGGCCATCATTACCAGAACTGCCCTGGAGTGCTGACTAGACACTCCAACTATGTTTTTGGCTGGAAGTGGGGAAAATTAGTTTGGCTTGGGAAGCAGTTTGGCTTCAGTAGCAAGTTTTGGTATTTTGGAAAAGATGAGGAGGCAGGAGTACAGCTTAAGAGCTTTATTAAGGATAAAATGGGGGTACAGAAGGTAAAAAGAGTTGTTTAGGCAAATGTAATAAATCCTATGTAGTATTCTAAATGGTCTTAGTTGCAATCAGAGGTTTACCTTGAAAAGTGCCTGAGAAGTGAAAATGGAGGCACAGAAGGAAACAAAGAGGCGAGGAGACTTAGGAGCTCAAGAGGTTAGTTTTACCTATCCTTCCTGGGTAAAGATGACGCATTCATTGCACATTGGTCTCCTCATGAGCAAGAAAGTGAAAAGAAGAAGGAAAAGTGCAAGGAGTGAAGGGCTGCAACTTGCAAGTGCAGTTCCAAGATGCTGAGATGTATGATGAGCAGAGGCTGAGAACCTGTGGTGTGCCCACTGCAGATATACTGAAAAATCACACCCTGAGGCTCGAATGGATTCAATCAACGGGGCTTCTCCTTCTCTGTAGGGCAAGGATGTCTGTGCAAAAGGAAGATGTTCATTGCTAGATGGACTGAGTCACTTTGAGTGGATTTTGCCTCACAAAAGATAAAGCTATGCAGATATGCTGCATTTCATGAATAAAGCTGAGCTCGGTTGCATATCTAAAGATCGGGATGTCTTCATGTGTAAGAGATTACAAGTTGCTAGTTTCTATGGGCCACTTCTCCACTAAGTCCTCATGAGACAATTTGTTATTGTATGTACAATAACTGTGACTGTACTGTACCTTCAACCTGTTGTCTGACTAGGTGAGGAAATTCCTCCCTGATTGGTTTACTCTTTAGAAAGAGTCTGCTTGTGGGCTAATGCCTCTCTTGTAAGAGAAAGAGGTGGGGTGCATTATTCAGTCAGATTGGTAGTTTGACCTGAGGCATATTGCCCCACACATGCTCATGCAAGCAATGTTACAAGAACAGCCTGTTCAAGGGCTACAAATGGCACCCCTCTATAAGGTTTGGAACTGCAGGCTTGCAGTCTCCATCTTGGCTACCTGGACTCACAGATCTGTGAGCCCTCCATGTGCCCATATTTGGTAAACTCTCATAGTCAGCACAAGCAGCATGGGGCAATTTTACCACAGGTCAAGTATGACATGACTGAAAGATACCGCCATGCCCCTCTCTGTCTTGCAATACAGAGAAATGGTGCTAGCTGAGTAAGACATGAGTTAAGGAGAAGGACTGTTGCTCAAGAAAATAGTCAAACTCCTCTTTGTTGTCCTCTTGTTGGCACAAAGGGTTAGTCTAACTAATAACCTCAAAAGGAGTTCAGATAAGGCTGTATCATTCTCGCCTAACTATCACAATGTTAATGGTCTGGCTTGGACCAGGGAAGAGGCTCCTTAGTGTGAAAAGCATTCCGGTTTCCACATCTGGAAGGTCTTCCTGACCCATGAGATAAGCTTTGAGCTCACTCATTTACTCTATCCTATACAGGTTTTTCAAAACATTCCACTCCATTGTCTTTCAAGACTGCACACACCCATGATTGAATCATACAGTATGTATTGTTTTGTTAACCACAGATGTCACCCCCTGCAACTAGGAGGTGTGACCCATGTTTGGCCGAAGGCATGTTTTTGCCTATTTCAACCCTAAGCCCCATTCATTGGTGTGTTCCTTCTTTGGACCCACCATCTATGTGTGCTTTGGCTCTGGCAATTGCATCTACCATGGCCATTGCTCCAGCCTTGCTTCCACCTCCTGGTTTGGACCTATCTCTTGATCCAAACCACACACCATGCTTGGCTGCCTTAGACAGCTGCCACCCCCTGGAGTTTCCCTGGAACCTGCTGCTTTCCTGGATCCCTGGCTTGTGAGTGGAACACTTGCCTCTTCTCTACCCTATCCTTCTGCTTGGCCCCTGGGAAGGAGGCCCCTGCATTCCCCATCCTGCAAGGATGACAGACACTCTTGCAGGAGGGAATTGGAAGAAGGTATGCTAGCAATCTCTCACCCACTCTCTCTCCCCTCCTTCCTAAATCTGAACTCTGCACTACAGGTCTCTCTCTGGCAAGCCTGAAGCTGATTTAATCACAATTCAGATCTTTAAGCTAAAAACACCTCTAAGGTTTTATTGCCTTTATTAATTGCATAATCATTTTTCATTTCCTGAACCCCAATAACCCTTAAATAAATTTGATTGTATCATATTCCTATATCAAGCCTTTATTTCCAGACTAGGGATGTGCATAAAACCGGTTCTCCCGGTTCGGTTCGGGTCCGGACTGGGCCCGGACCGGACCGGGGAGGTTCGGTTCTGGTTTTGCTGGACCACCCCCCCGGTCCGGTTCGGTTTCGAACCGGTTCGGATCCAAACCGAACTGGTTCGGATCATAAAAAGTGGCTGGTTTTGAAGGGGACATTGTGTTCTACCCGCCACCCAAATTTCAAGTCGATTGGACCTTCCTCTGATATTTTACAATTTTTTTAAAAAAAATTAATTCTTGCCCATAACTCACAATGTGGAGCCCTTAGGGGCAAAAAAGCTGGGGTGGGTGGTAGCCACCCATGGGTGTCCTCCACCCCAAAAATCCCAAGGCAATTGGTTGCTCCTAGTATTATTGGTGAATTTTTGAAGAAAATTTTTTTTCCATTGCCTAGAATGGGGGTTTGGGGCTGCCCCAGACCCGCCTCTGTGGGGTGGCAGCACCCCCAAAGTGGGTCCGGGGCCATGGCAAAAATGCCCTCAGTCCCTCCCTGCAATCCCCGTAGAGATAGGAGTGATGGTTCTGTTGTTTTTCTGAGGTGTTCTGAGTGTAGATTCTATGATAGCTAATGAGATTTCCAATGAGACACCATGAATCCACTCTCATTTGCTATCACAGAATCCACACTCACTCAGAACACCTCAGAAAAACAACAGAACCATCACTCCTATCTCTACGGGGATTGCTGGGAGGGACTGAGGGCATTTTTGCCATGGCCCCGGACCCACTTTGGCGGTGCTGCCACCCCACAGAGGCGGGTCTGGGGCAGCCCCGAACCCCCATTCTAGCCAATGGAAAAAAAAATTTTCTTCAGAAATTCACCAATAATACTAGGAGCAACCCAACAATTGCCACCCCATCTTTTTGGCCCCTCTCTCTGGGCGCCCTAACACGTAACACCTAGTCAGTCCATCTTAATGCCTACCTACTACCACCACTCCTATCCAAGCAAGTAAGAGGAGGACACTCAGAGAGACAACACCCACTCTCTGATCTAACAAAAAGGCCACTGCTGTGCTGCCTGCCAGCACAGCAGCAGCAGCGGAGCAGCACACTAAGCACAAGAGCAGCACACACAGAGAAGAAGCAGGAGGCGGAGCAGCAGAGCAGCAGACCTGCCGCTCTGCATGATGGGTGACGTGATGCCCAAAGAAACCACCGCCTCACTCAGTGCCTGCCACTGACTAGGCCCGACAGACAGAAGCCAGCCAACCTGCTCTGCTCTGCTCTGATGCTCCCCATGGATGATGCACACACACCCTACATCTGCATCCCAATGACCAGACCAGACCAGACCAAGTGCGCAGAGTCAGCACAGGCCAGCAGCCACCAGCCCAGAAACAACAACAGCTACTACTGCTACCACCACAACCAGTGTTGCCGCTACAATAACATTCCCAGTCCAGTCACGCGCGCCACAGCCTGAGCCTAGCACACAGCCAACAGCTGCTGCCAGCCAGTGCCTGGCAAGCCCAGCCAACATGAGGAGGAGAGAGCTAACAAGTAGACGGCGCACGCACATCACCAACCCATCACGACGGCGCAACTGCAAGGGGAGAGGGCACAATTACAGGCAGGAGGAGGAGGAGGAGGCAAGGCAATCCTAGCACAGATTTGAAAGTTTAAAATCCACCAGGACATCTTCTAGAATCTAGACTTCTGTTTTTTCTACCACCAGCTGTAGTGTCTAGTTAGTCAGTGTGCTGTGCAGCTGAGCTGAGCTGAGCTGAGCTGAGCTGCATGTGAGGAAGGGTGATTGTAGCTAGTTCTTTAGTTTCAGCAGACTGAGCATTGAGCATGGGCAGTGGCCTTGGGAAGCAACACAATTACACGACACTCACCTGCTGCTGCTGGTTCTAGAAGTTGCCTCTTCTCGTCTTCACCTCTTCGTGTGTGTGTGTGTGTGTGTGTGTGCAGTGAGTGCATGCCTTTTGCCTTGCTGGAAAGAAATGCTTCTCTGGTCCACCACCACATATCTGCTCAAGGACACAGAGGCCCAAGGCAGAGGTGGTGGTGGCACCAGTGTGAGTGCATGTGTGCTGGTGGTGTTTGCCACCACAGGTGTTTTGTGTGTGTATGTGTGCGCTGCTAGCTAGGAGGGGGGAGGGAGGCAGGGAGGGAGGCAGGGAGGCAGGGGGGAGGAAAGGGGAGGGGGAGAGGGATGTAGAGGGGATTGAAGGGGGGAGGGTCCGGCTCAGAGTTGGTCAGCCACATATTTGTGCACACACGTGCTCACGTGTGTGCTTCGGTGGGAGAGACCAGACTCTCATCATCTGCCAGACCGGGGTTGGGGGCAGGTGAGGCGGTGGTGGGCTGGAAGGGAGGGAGGATGGAAGGTGGTGAAGAGGAAGGGGAGAGGATGAGAGGGGAAGGATGGAGGGAGGCATGGGGGGGAGGCAAAAAAACATGTAGACAGACACACACCACACTACACACAGAAAGCATCCACACACAGAGACAGTGCTAGGCATCCATTCACACAGACAGACAGACAGACAGACAGACAACAGGAAGAGACAGACTAAGCCTGCACCACACACACACACACAGACCCAATTCCCCCCCTGCACAGTTATCAATCAATATGTTGTGTTGGCAGCCAGTTCATTGCTATTCTGATGGTTTTGGGTTTTTTGCCATCAGCCAACATCAACAGTGACCACAATCAAGATGAACATAAGATGATAATAATTCATTCGTTTCATTTCAAAAAATCACCCAATCATTTTCTCCATGTAAACCAAGCCCCCCACACATGATTTCTGGTGACATTTTCAATAAAATCAATTCATTTGGCATTCATCATTTTGTTCTCCCTTTGTCACCTTTTTTTCTTTCTTTTGCATAATTTTGAGGCTTGATTTTGACATGGGGTTTTTAAAGAAAAAATTATTTACATGTTTATTTACTAGTATTTACATATCTACACTGCATTTTTGAACGTATACCCGCCGCTGCCGCTAAGTCTAGTACTCCGTGGGCTGTGCTACTTGGGGGGGGGGGGTGCCGTGCCCACGCCAGGTCCCCAAATGCTGACAGGTGGATAGATAAAGGGCCTGTGCTGGTCAGCATTGGGTTTCTTTTTAGGTGGGCGTGGGCATTGTAAACATCTGGCCAGTCGCAGCACTACAACTACTACTACAACTGCATCTCTGTGTGGGCACACTACACGCTGCGACTGGCTGGCACGGCTCAGCATCTGTCACGTCAGCTCAGCTAGAGGTGGAAGGGGGGAGGGTAGGGATAAGCAGAGGTCGAGCCAGGCAGGTGACCAACCATGGGGCAACCCACGGTAATCACTCGCCCGTCTCAAACTGCAGCTTGGGGTAGCCCAACAGGGGGAGGTTCACCTTAAGGAAGACCAGCTGCTCCACCAGACCAGGGTCCAAGCGGGAGCGAGAGGGTGTCACCACGTCCCCGGCACGTGAAAACACCTGCTCGCTCTGGACACTGGTTGGGGGGCAGGAGAGGAGGCGCACAGCCACCACCGCCAGGTCCGGCCAGACTTGGCGGCGGCTCGCCCAGAACTGTGCGCAGTCCACGCCATCTCCCTCCACAGGCTCCTCCAAGTACTGCGCAACGCATTGCTCAGCACTGGAGGGGGGCCTGGCAGGTCGAGCCTCCCGCATACCAGGCATGGCGCCATAGCAGAACCGCTGAAACCACTGGGCGGATCTCGAGTCGGTAGCAAATGGCTGCTGCGATGGCGCCGCCTGGGATGCCGCGCTGCTGGACTGGGAAGAGGGAGGGGAAGGGGAAGCTGACGCCGGCTGGCCGCCCATGCTGCTGCTGGGTGCGGGTTGGGCCGCGAGGGCTGCCCCCGCACCACTACCAACACCCTGGCCTCTGCGGGCCCTAGCGGCCTCCTCCTCCCTAACCTTCTCGACCAGGATGCCCTTCCACCTGGGCAAGTCGTCGGCACTCACGGCATTGCCCTTGAGGGCTGGGTGACAGAGACAAGTGAGGACATACTCCTCCCTGTCTCCCAGCACATCAACGAGCCGCTTGTCAACCCCAGACCTCAGCCTCCCAGCCAGAGCACGACCCTCTGGCGTGGTCAGAGAGATATGGAGTCCACCCATCAGCTTCTCGAGACCAACAGCTGTGGGCAGCGCCTGGCTCAAGGGAGTGGTGTCGCCACACAAGCCCTTCGTGGCAAGCTGGAAGGGCTCGAGTGCCGACACCGCCTCGGACATCTGCTTCCACTCTGCGTTCGAGAAGTCGCAGACATCCAAGGACTCGTCCCTCGCCAGGGCGACAAGGGCTCTCTCCTGCTCCAACAGGCGCTGGAACAGGAGGAAGGTGGAGTTCCACCGCGTCTCCACATCCGTAGGGATGAGATGGCGAGGAAGGCCAAGGTCATCCTGCTTCTGGCGAAGCAGTCTCCTGGACTTCTCGCTGCGGTGGAAGTGGGCGGCCAGCTTGCGGGACTTATCCACAAGCGTGGCCGTGGCAGCAACAGCACCTGCGATGGGGCGGGCCCCCTTCTCCTGGGACGCCTTCAGCTCCTTAAGGCCAAGGGCGTCCCTGACGGTCAGATGGAGCGTGTGTGCCATACACCGTATGTTCACACAGTCCATGACTGTCTCGACAGCGGCGGTAACGTTGGCTCCATTGTCGGTGACAATGAAGCCGCGGGAGAGGTGTGGACACCCGCCAATCCACTCCTCTATCTGGCGGTCGAGTATGGCCGCCACCTCCTCCGCGGTGTGCCTTGTGTCCATCGTCTCCACGTGCAGGACGGCCCACCTGTGCCGTAGTGCAGCGGGAGCCGCGCCGGACCCGGAAGCATCGCCCGCGGAGGTCCCCTCACTCTCCGGTCCCCACCAGTGGGCAGTGAGGGCCAGGAAAGAAGCGTGCATCCCACTGACACTGGTCCAGAGGTCAGTCGTGAAATGCACGCTTGTCCCGGCCGGAGCTGCACGCAGCTCGGCCGACACGAGCTCCCTGCACCGGCGGTACAGGGAGGGGACCACGTTCCGGCTGAACGTCGTCCTTGAGGGGATGACGTATTCGGGAGCCAGGTATTGGAGAATACGGCGGAAGCCGTTGTTCTCGACCACCTGAAACGGCTGGTCATCGGTGGAAATCATCTCCCCTATGAGGCGGGTGAGGTGATGATGGTCCACGCGAACAATACGCTGGCTGCCCGAGGACTGCGTCCACCGCTGGACGGGCAGTGTAGCCTGCCTGCTGGCTGGCACACTGCCGCTGCCCGCCCTAGTGGCAGATGCACAAGGCGCACTAGCGCTGCCAGCCTGTCCCCTGAGACCTGGGTGGTGACGCTCTAGGTGTCTCCACAAAGGCGTCGTACCCAGGTGCGCAGGGTCCCTTCCACGGCTGACAAGCATCCTGCAGTGGACACAGCGGGCGTGGAATGGGTCATCTTGAGGGACCTCAAAATGCACCCATGCACCACTGCCCTTGGCCTCCTGCGCCCTGGGCGCCGTCCTAGGCCGTTTCTCGCAGGGTGGCTGCAGTCCTAGGGGGGGGGCGGCCGCCGCTGCCTGCCCACTGCTGCCACCCAACCCGCCCCTTCCGCCCTCCACAGCGGAGGAAGGGCCCGGCTCAACTGGCATCGGAGAGGCAGGCCTCTCCTCCACCACCTCGCCAGACCGCTCCCCACCAGAGTGTCGGGCTTCACGAGGGGGGGCCCCACTGAGCGGCGAAAGGATAGGGGGAAGGGGCCCCAGAGGGAGGGAGAACCTGGCTGCATCGCTGCCAGCCGCACGGTCCTCACCGCCCTCTACCTGCTCTTCCAACTCCACAGTCTCCTCCACCTCAACAACTGGCGGTAGCTCAGCAGCACCTGGTGCCGCCGGCGAAGAGGGACCCGCCACAGCCCTAACGGTGCCTCTGCCTCTGCCGCGATTGGCGGCAGCAGGCGTGGGGAACTGAATCCTGCGCACCAAAGATGGGGCTGGAGCAAAGAATTCTCCAATGGGGAGAACTGGGGTGTCCTCAGGCTCCCCGCGTCCTCTCCCTCCCCGTGCCGCAGGCGCACCCCGCACCTGGCCTCTCCCACCTCTGCCTGCCAGCCTTGAGCGAGCCCTGCCCGCCACACGGCGCTCAGACATGCTGCTAGGTCAGAAGGAGGGAGACTTTAGGAGGAAGGCCAGACAGGGTCAGAAAAATAATTTGGAGGGGCTTAGGGGCCAAAAAAAAGGCAGCTGATTTGGAGGCGGCGGGGGGGAAGTTTGTTTTCAAAAAAGGAAGCCAATTGGGGGGAAAGGAAGACTTTTTGATATGGGGGGGAAGCCAATCGAAGTGAGGGGGAGGGTGTCCTTTTTGAATTTGGGAGTCAACCACCAAGCCAATTGGGGAGATGGGTCTGGGAGGGGTTTTTTTTAGAAAAATAGGGGGTTAAAGGGTGGAACCCCGGTGTGGGAGGGTGGCACGGGCAGTTGGGTGGAGTAGTTGTGGTGTGGGTGGCAAGTTTTTAGCTTTTTTTGGGGGGGAGAGTGGATGGGGGGAGGGCACAGCACCTACCGGGGGTGGGGGAGGGATGCAGTCAACGCTTGGGAACCTGCAGATCAAAGGAGGAAACCCTTATTTAGTGAACTGGAACACAAAGTGTGGGTTCTGGGGGGTGGTTCTCAAGTAATGCTCCTGTGGGGGGAGCATCAAACTCAATGCAGCCTATTTAGTGACTCTAAATTGCACACAACCAAAACCAGAACCCAGTCACACCAACACAGAGGTTGAACCCACCCACTCTGTGACTCTGCCTGCCCAATGCCATGGCAAGCAAGCAGCAGCAAACACTTGATGGCAGCCTCATGGATTGAACATCATGATCATCATCATACGTGTTGGCCCAGCATGTAGTGGCAGCATCAGAGCCCAGCCAGGACCCCACTCAGACTGCCCCAGAGGCAAGGAAGCACTCTGGCATGGCATGGGCCCAGCATGTAGTGGCAGCATCAGAGCCCAGCCAGGACCCCACTCAGACTGCCCCAGAGGCAAGGAAGCACTCTGGCATGGCATGGGCCCAGCATGTAGTGGCAGCATCAGAGCCCAGCCAGGACCCCACTCAGACTGCCCCAGAGGCAAGGAAGCACTCTGGCATGGCATGGGCCCAGCATGTAGTGGCAGCATCGCATCAGAACCCTGGACCCCACTCAGACTGCCCCAGAGGCAAGGAAGCACTCTGGAAGGCACCTGTTCAAAAACCACCTGCAAGATGCATGCAATGCAACGCAACACACAGCAGCAATTTCTTTACTGGGCATGGGCATGAAGACACAAGTTTTACAACAGTACATCTCCTCTCCAAGGTTCCCTCCCTCCTCCCCACACCCAAATGCATTTCAGAATAGGGGTGTCCCTGTTTAAAACCGCCAGCTAGGGAGAGAAAGGGGCAACAAAAGGTGCACAATCGCACACGCACTAACCCCTCTTCTTCCGGTCCTTCTCCTGCCGCTCACTGCTGGTCACGGATTCGCCGCCGCCAGCCAGCCACCCTGGGCTGAGACACAGCAGGGCGGCCGCACGAGGCACACAGGCAACCGGGGTAGTTCAACAACGATGGAGGGGCAGAAGTGCGGAGACAACACTATTTGTGTCGCTCAACTCACCCCCAAGCAGAGACAAAATCAACCAAAAACTATAAAAAGAAAAAAAAAACCGATGGCAGCCGCCAGGTGGGTAGGCTACTGTGTGCGGCTGCAGCTGTGGGAGAGGAGGTGGAAAGTGAAGGGGAGCAGAGAGAGAAAAGACTAAGAGAGAGAGAAAAGAGAGGGGGGGCAGGGACAAAGAGAAAGAGAGGAGAGAGAGAGAAAAGAAAGAGAGAGAGAGGAGAAAGAGAGATGATAGAGAGAAAGAGGAGAGAGGAAAAGCGCAGCGCAGCAGGGAGGGGGGATTCAGGTGTGGGGGGAGGACACAGCAGTAGCAGCGGTCCAAAGAGGTGGGGGGAGCAGAGAGGGTGTGTGTGGTTGGGGGCTAGTGTGTGGCAGGGGGCCTGGGGTAAGTGGAGAGAGTCGGGGGCAAGGAGAAAAAGAGGTGGGGTGGGGGGAGCAGAGAGGGTGTGTGTGGTTGGGGCTAGTGTGTGGCAGGGGGCCTGGGGTAAGTGGAGAGAGTCAGGGGCAAGGAGGAAAAGAGGTGGGGTGGGGGGAGCAGAGAGGGTGTGTGTGGTTGGGGCTAGTGTGTGGCAGGGGGCCTGGGGTAAGTGGAGAGAGTCGGGGGCAAGGAGAAAAAGAGGTGGGGTGGGGGGAGCAGAGAGGGTGTGTGTGGTTGGGGCTAGTGTGTGGCAGGGGGCCTGGGGTAAGTGGAGAGAGTCGGGGGCAAGGAGAAAAAGAGGTGGGGTGGGGGGAGCAGAGAGGGTGTGTGTGGTTGGGGCTAGTGTGTGGTAGGGGGCCTGGGGTAAGTGGAGAGAGTCAGGGGCAAGGAGGAAAAGAGGTGGGGTGGGGGGAGCAGAGAGGGTGTGTGTGGTTGGGGCTAGTGTGTGGCAGGGGGCCTGGGGTAAGTGGAGAGAGTCAGGGGCAAGGAGGAAAAGAGGTGGGGTGGGGGGAGCAGAGAGGGTGTGTGTGGTTGGGGCTAGTGTGTGGCAGGGGGCCTGGGGTAAGTGGAGAGAGTCAGGGGCAAGGAGGAAAAGAGGTGGGGTGGGGGGAGCAGAGAGGGTGTGTGTGGTTGGGGGCTAGTGTGTGGCAGGGGGCCTGGGGTAAGTGGAGAGAGTCGGGGGCAAGGAGGAAAAGAGGTGGGGTGGGGGGAGCAGAGAGGGTGTGTGTGGTTGGGGGCTAGTGTGTGGCAGGGGGCCTGGGGTAAGTGGAGAGAGTCGGGGGCAAGGAGAAAAAGAGGTGGGGTGGGGGGAGCAGAGAGGGTGTGTGTGGTTGGGGCTAGTGTGTGGCAGGGGGCCTGGGGTAAGTGGAGAGAGTCGGGGGCAAGGAGGAAAAGAGGTGGGGTGGGGGGAGCAGAGAGGGTGTGTGTGGTTGGGGGCTAGTGTGTGGCAGGGGGCCTGGGGTGAGTGGAGAGAGTCAGGGGCAAGGAGAAAAAGAGGTGGGGTGGGGGGAGCAGAGAGGGTGTGTGTGGTTGGGGGCTAGTGTGTGGCAGAGGGGTGTTGGGGGGAAGGGGAGGGGGCAACAACAAACAGCAAAGGAGAAACTGGAACAACTCGGGCAGCAGCAGCGATTAGGCTGGATGGGGTGGTTGGGGGAGGAGCTGGGCCTGGGCTAGGGTAGGGTCTGGGAGGAGGGAGGGTGGGGGGGCAGGCAGGGGGGGAGGAGGAGGAGGAGGGTAGCAAAATATATAAAGCAATATATATCAAGAGAACACAAGCCAGAAGTTTAAAAAAAAAATGAAAAGAAAGACTATAACCAGCAGAAAAAACTTGGGGGTGGGGGTGTGGGGAGGGGGAACCAAACACAGACTCTGAGGGGGGCCACTAAGTGAACAGAGACAATTAAACCACAATTGCTGCAAATTAATAATAGCAAATGAATAAGTGGAACCAAGCAAAGAAAACTGGACTCTGTTTGGCAGCAGCAAACTTGGGAGAAGGCTGGATGGGGTGGGGTTGGGGTGGGGTGTGGTTGGACTTGGAGGGGCAAGTTTGGAGCAGGGAACCAAAACTGATTATATGGGACAACAAGAAACAACAACAGAATCCTCTGGGGGTGGGGGGGAGGGATTCAGGGAACCAACTCGCAGGGCAGCAGCAGTCAGCAGAAACAAACAAAATGGTACAATTTAAGCAAAACCAGCAAGCAATATATAAATGAAACCAATGGAATGCAATGTGAAAATCAAAAAGTTGGACAAAAACAAGGCAGGACAAAGAGCAATAATTAATGGAAGAAGATTTAAAGCAATGAGGATGCAGTGGGTGGGAGTGGGGGAGGGGGAGGGTAGGCCCAAAGGATGAGAAGGGAAAGGGGGGGGAGGGGGGAGAAAAGCAGACAGACAAGGAACAGGGAAAATTGGGGGAAATTAAGAAGAAAGTAAAGTGAAGTAACACACAGTATACAGACAAGAGACAGACAGAGAGAGGAGACACACAGAGAGTCACAAAGGGCAGGTGGACAAAGGATTAGACAGAGAGCACACACAGAGAGACACAGGACACAGTCAGGACTCACAGAGACACCAGAGCAGCCACCAAAGGGCAAGCAGGTCTCAGAGATGATCCCACAACTGCAGCCAAGAGAAGTTTCCAGAGAAGAGGCTTGGGTTTATATAGGTTTGAAATTCCCTCCTTTGGGAGCCCCCACCTTTGCACTCCCCCCACGGCCAACAGGGTGCCAGCTCTCAACAGTGCAACAGCCAAGCAGCCTACCAGACCAAAGGACTCATTCTGGCCAATCAAGGATCAATAGCGCAGCCAATACAATGCCTGGAAATAGCATCACAAAATGGATGCAAGGAGGAGCAAAAGTTTCGGGAAGGAGACACAAAATGGAGGACACACTTGGAACTTTAAAGAGACACTCCAGAGACTCAATTTCATTCCCGAACCGGTTCGGGAAACCCGAGCCGGTTCGGTACCGAACCGGCTCGAATTCGGTCCGGCTCGGTCCCCGGAAGGGCCCGATTCGGTCCGGGATCGAGCCGCCGGATCCGGACCGGTTCGGACGAACCGGTCCGGATCCGAACCGAACCGCACATCCCTATTCCAGACCAAAGCTTTGAACAAATCAACACTGTAATGGACTGTTCACTCTAGTCTTGCTAATTCCCCACACAAGCCTAAAAATAGTCTCAGGACATTACACCATTCCAGAACAGTTTCATTAACAACGACTACTTGTGAATGCAATACTGCCTTTTTAGCTTAGGCTGGGTGAAAAGTTCACTGTACACTGATCATAAGCTCATGATGCAGTGCTGCTGAGACATCGAATAAATGGGGTGCTTTCCAGTGCTAGCTCCCAGGTAGACCCCCGGGTGTGAGACTGGGTGCCTGCCTGTTTGCTTGTCCTGCTTGTCCTGCTGCCCCCTGTTTGTTATCTGCCCCCCAGGACTGGTTGCTGTGCTGAGGTGAGGCCTTGCAGGATTGGGGCCGGGGAGGAGGGTGACTTGGCAGTTTCCTGCATTCCAGCTGCCTAGAACTGCCTCCTCATGGCTATATAGGCTTCTGCCAGTGGTGGTGGGGTTGCCACCGAAGGGGCAACACCAAAGGGGGTTGCCCCTTTGGGGGACCCACTTCGGGGAACAGTGAGGGCGAGGGTGAGGGCCAAGTCTCTTGGCCTAGGTATTTGTATGGGGTGGGGGCATTTAATAGTGGAGCTTCTGTTTTAATTTGTCCTGGATGAGAAAATCTTAGAATGTGTCTGGGCTTAACTGGAGATGGGGAGACAGGGGGTGTGTCCACTGACTGTGGGCAGCCATTCCGGTCGTGGTGGGGAACAGAAGAAGTAATGTTGGAAGGTCAGCGGGCCATTACAGGGGAAGGGGACTTGGAAATCTAATAGCTGTTTCCCCTTCCGGCTGTCCTGCCAGCTCTTTGACCTTGGGGAGCAGTGCCGATCATCCTTGGAACCTCACCTTGCACATCTGTAATGTCAGGTCAGTCCAGAACAAATCAGAAACCACCCATGATTTGATTCTGCATGAAGGTGCCGACCTGGTATTTATTACAGAGACCTGGCTGGGGGAGGCTGGGGGCCCAGTGTGGTCCTGGCTTCTTCCTCCAGGCTACTCTGTTGAGGAGCAGGTGAGGGACCGTGGGCGGGGAGGTAGAGTGGCTGTGGTCTATAAGAATAACCTTTCCCTTACCAGGATCCCTGTTAGAGTGTCGGACCATATCAAATGTGTGTACTTAAGTCTGGGGACCAGGGATAGACTGGGACTTCTGTTGGTGTACTGATCGCCCCACTGCTCAACAGAGTCCCTAACTGAGCTGACAGACTTGGTCTTGGACTTGGTGTTGGAGTCCCCCAGGCTTGTAGTGCTGGGGGACTTCAATGTTCACTTTGGGACCAATTTGTCCGGGATGGCTCAGGAGTTCATAGCAGCCATGATGACTATGGGCCTATCCCAAGTGGTCTCGGGGCCGACGCAAATTGCTGGTCACTTGCTTGATTTGGTCTTTCACTCTGATCAGGGTGGTGTTCTGTGGGTGGGGAATCCTGTGATTTCCCCATTGTCATGGATGGACCACCATCTGGTTAAGGTCAGACTCACAATCACCTTCACAGGGGCGAGGGACCTATTAGGATGATCCGCCCGAGAAGGTTATTGGATCCAATGGGATTTCAAGAAGCCTTGGAGGGATTTAGTGTTAGCTCTGCTGGTGATCCTGTTGATGCCCTGGTGGAGAATTGGAACAGCAAACTCACTGGGGCAGTAGACATGATTGCTCCTAAGCGTCCTCTCCAACCTGCTTCAAAATTGCCCCCTTGATATACGGAAGAACTACGGGGGCTGAAGTGGCAAGGTAGACAACTGGAGCGCAAGTGGAGAAAGACTCGTCTTGAATCTGACAGATTGCAACATAGAGCTCATTTGAAGACCTATGCTCAGGCAATACGTGCGGCAAAGAAGCGATTCTTTTCTGCCTGTATTGCATCCGCAAGTTCACGTCCGGTGGAGTTGTTCAGGATTGTGAGAGGGCTAGTGAGTGCCCCTCCTCCCTTGAATCAGAATCTGGAACCATCGATTACCCACTGTGATGTGTTTAATGAATTCTTTGTGGGGGGAATTTCTCGTATTCAGGCCGACTTAGACTCTGTCTCCACAATTACCTCAGTGTCTGATGTGGAGGTGTCCAGCGACTCCTCTTGTGTGATTAGGTTGGATGAGTTCCAGTTTGTGACTCCTGAGGATGTGGACAAGCTGATTGGAATGGTGCAGCCTACCACCTGTTCTCTTGACCCTTGTCCGACATGGCTTATACTATCTGGCAGGGGGGTTGTTGTAGAAGGCGTGGTAGAGATTATAAATGCGTCTCTGATGGAAGGTAGTATTGGGAATTCTCTCTGGTAAGAGAATCCCTTTTTCATTATAGCAGAGTGCACAGAGGCACAACATAGCGGAATTTATTCAGGCATGCATGTATGCTGAAAGTAAAGTAACTTGGAGCCAGTTCATAGTTTCAAATCAATATATATGGCATTTATTAGAGAACTCCATTCTAGATAGGAAAGTGAGGAGTTAGGATCTCTAATCTAGCTAGCTAGCTGGATGTAGATGGATTCTGCATCTCCTGCAGAGGAGCTTGCATGTTAAAAGGTAGAAGGAACAGGAAGAGAAGGGAGAAAGGAAGGAGGAAGTGTCCCTGAGATTAGCAATCTACATTCCAAAGGGATAGTGTCAGAGCAGTAGAGAAGGGATTGCCAATGTCTTGACCCTCTAGCCCTCTGACTCACTAGTCTGTCCTCCACTGCCATTGAGACAAGAGACAGCACAAAGTCCTTAACTTCCAACAGGTAAGATGCCTCCTTGTCTTAAGAAGCCAATTATTAGACCGCTTCTGAAGAAGCCTACCCTGGATTCCTCGGACTTGAATAACTACAGGCCTATCTCCAACCTTCCGTGGCTGGGCAAGGTAATTGGGAAGGTGGTGGCCTCACAGCTCCAGACAGTCTTGGATGAAATTGATTATCTTGACCCATTTCAAACTGGCTTTCAGGCTGGCTATGGAGTAGAGACTGCTTTGGTCGGTCTGATGGATGATCTCCAATTGGCAATTGACAGAGGAAGTGTGACTTTGTTGGTCCTTCTGGACCTTTCGGTGGCTTTCGATACTATCGACCATAGTATCCTTCTGGAGCGTCTGAGGGGGTTGGGAGTTGGAGGCACTGCTTTGCAGTGGTTCCACTCCTACCTCTCGGGCAGGTTCCAGATGGTGTACCTTGGAGACTGCTGTTCTTCAAAATCTGAACTTTTGTATGGTGTTCCCCAGGGCTCCATATTGTCTCCAATGTTGTTTAATATCTACATGAAACCACTGGGAGAGATCATCAGGAGATTTGGTGCAGGGTGCAGCTAGTATGCTGATGACACTCAAATTTATTTCTCCATGTCAGCATCATCGGGAGAGGGCATAACCTCCCTAAATGCCCGCCTGGAGTCAGTGATGGGCTGGATGAGGGAGAACAAACTGAGACTGAATCCGGCTAAGACGGAGGTACTCATTGTGCGGGGTCGGAACTCGAGAGATGATTTTGATCTGCCTATTCTGGATGGGGTCACACTTCCCCAGAAGGAACAGGTACACAGTCTAGGGGTGTTTCTGGATCTGAGCCTCTCCCTTGTATCCCAGGTTGAGGCAGTGGCCAGAAGTGCCTTCTATCAGCTTCGGCTGATACGCCAGCTGCATCCGTTTCTTGAGGTGAATGACCTCAAAACAGTGGTACATCTGCCAGTAACCTCCAGACTAGATTACTGTGATGCGCTCTATGTGGGGCTGCCCTTGTACGTAGTCCAGAAACTACAGCTGGTCCAGAATGTGGCAGCCAGGCTGGTCTCAGGGTCATCTCGGAGAGACCATATAACTCCTGTATTGAAGGAGCTAAACTGGCTGCCGATATGTTTCCAGGCAAAATACAAGGTGCTGGTTATAACCTATAAAGCCCTAAACAGTTTGGGCCTGGGTATTTAAGAGAACGCCTTCTTCTGCATGAACCCCACCGCCCACTGAGATCTGCTGGAGAGGTCCGTCTGCAGCTGCCACCGGCTCGTCTTGTGGCCACTCAGGGACAGGAATTATCTGCTGCTGCCCTGAGGCTTTGGAATGCGCTCCCTAGTAAAATAAGAGCCTCCCCATCTCTGACAGCTTTTAAAAAGTCTTTGAAAACACATCTCTTCACCCAGGCTTTTAATTAATGTTTTAATGGTTTTAATGCTGTTTAAAAATATTATTTTAAAAATTTTAAATTGTTGTAATGTGTGTCCCCCCCCCCCATTTTTATCTTAATGAATGTTTTACTTTGTTTTTATTCTGTTGTAAACTGCCCAGAGACATAACATTTTGGCCGTATACAAATGTTTTAATAAATAAATAATAAAATGAAATAGAGTGGTACTGGCAACTCTGGCACCCAGGCCTTACAATGAACAAAACTGCCCTGGACCATTGTGAAAGCAGCCCATTTTCAAAAAGTTTCCATTTTGAGCAAGTGTAATTGTAATATACAGAGGCTTGTGCCTTGAATTCACTTATCTGGGTCTAGGACAGAAACAGTGAAGCACAGAATATAGCCAGTCTGGTACAGTGTTAAGAGTGTAGGACTAGAACTGGGGAGATCTGGGTTCAAATCCTCACTAAGTTATGAACCTGATTGGTGATTTTCAGCCAATCACTGTTTCTTTTCCTCACCTCCTGCAATGTAAGTATTTTAGAATTTAACAAGTTGTTCTAGTAAGAACTGATCAGCCTACTTTCCTTTCACAGTCTCTACATCTAGACTACACAAGTTATATCTCTTGCGCCTCAAATGTTCATGTGTCTTCCATCTTGGATCGAGGTGGATGTCGTCATTACAAACTACACCATTGAGGTGTCCCTGTGTGTCATTCACTACAGCTGTTCCAAATTTGGTTCAAATTGTTAGACAGTCCTCAAGTTAGTGCACTTGTGCTTCAAAGTATATATATATTATGCCTTGGGTGGTATATACATTTTAAAAATAAATAAAATACTGTTGATTTGTTTTAACTTTTATATGTGTTTTAATTGTTTTATGTTAACCGCCCAGAGATGAAAGTTTGGACAGTATACAAGTGTTTCTTTAAAATAATAATAATTAAAAAATAAAGGTTTATGCATCCGCCATCTTGGATTGGGGTGGGTGACATATCACAAATTGCCCCATTGGGGCATGCCTATGTGACCATTCAGCTGTAGCAATTTTGGTGCAAATCAGTTAGACTGACTACAAATTAGTGCACTTGCACCTCCAAAGATGATGTGTCCACCATCTTGAACTGAGGTGGATGACATCATCACAATCTTCACCACTGAGGTGTCCCTATGTGTCCCTGCAGCTGCAGCAAATTTGGTTCAAATCGGTTAAGCAGTTCACAAGTTAGCCCACTTGCACCTCAAAGGCTTATACATCTGCCATCTTGAATCGGCGTGGATGACATCATCACAAGCTATGCCATTGAGGTGTCAGTGTGTGTCACTCACTGCAACTTTACCCAATTTGGTTCAAATAGCTCAGGTAGTCCAGAAATTAGTCCACTTGCTCCTCAGATGTTCATGCGGCCACCATCTTGAATTGGAGTGAATGACATTATCACATGCCATGCTATTTGGGCATCCTTATGTGTACCTACAGCTGTAACAAATTTGGTTCAGATTGGTTAGGTGGTTCACAAGTTAGCCCACTTGCACCTCAAAACCTTGCGCGTCTGCCATCTTGGATCAGGATGGATGACATAATCACAAACTATGCCACTGAGGTGTCCCTATGTGTCATTCACTGCCACTATACCTAATTTGGTTTAATTTGTTTAGATAGTCCACAAATTAGCTTGTTTGTGCCTCAGATATTCACATGGCCGCCATCTTGAATTGGAGTGGATGGCATCATCACACACCACACCATTTGGGCATCCCTATGTGTCCCTACATCTGTAGCTAATTTGGTTTAAATCGGTTAGGCGGTTCACAAGTTTTCCCACTTGCGCCTCAAAAACCTACACATCCACAATCTTGGATCAGGGTTGATGACATCATCACAAACCACGCCATCGAGGTGTCCCTATGTGTCTCCACAACTGTGCCCAATTTGGTTCATATTAGTTTCAGTTTTTTATGGAATGTTCTGATGAGCATACCTGATGAACTTTTTCAATGGTCGGGTTAGCCTCTAACAATTATGCAAAGTAAGTCAGTTGGCTATCTCCAAACACCGTAGTAAAGAGTTACACTTGTAACTCTTTATAGGAAATCATTTGTTTCAACCTTCTGTTCCATTTTGAGACCTTTTTGAATAACAAACACTGAAAACCATCAGGCTATACTACATACTACATGCCCTGCAGAATGCATCATGTGCATGTTGTATGGCCACCAAAGGCTTGATAAGTCTATGTTTGCAACCTGTATAGAGCAATTTGGTAGGATCTCCAGTCCTAAATTTAGCTCCTTTCCTTGTGTTATCATTTTAATTAACTCTTATCAGTTTAATAAACACCCTAAGGCAGGGATTCATCTGGTGGGCCACTCTGTGAAACAGGATGCTGGCCTTGGGCCTGATCCTGCAGGGCTGTTCTTATTTTCTTATGATTCCCAAACTTGTGTCTGCAGAGTCTCCTCATGAGTAGCTGCAGCATGGAGCCGTGCCACGGCTACTCACGATTTAAAAAAACCCGGCTCCACAAACCTGGTTTTAGGGGTGGGCTACTTGAGCGGTTTACCCGGTGAACCAGCCGAGCCCAGTGATTCTCACAATTGCAGAAAATTGGGCTAGCGGAGGCAATCATGTGGATTTTGTGCAATCATGTGAATAGCCTCCAAAAGTAGGGTTGTCGTCGTTTAGTTAATGAAATGTTAATTGACGTATTTTAGGTTATCAATTGATTAATAAACTGATTAAATATAAACTGACTGTTTATATGAGAAAGCAAGTTTGAAAGGGGGGAAATGACTTTAGGTGATGCCCATGTGTGTTGCAGGAATTATCAGAAGAAGCCTACCTGCATCTCTCCCATCCAGGAAACAATACTTTTTCTATGATGACATTTAACAGCTGCAGGTTTTTAAATTAGCATTTGTATTAAGCATTTGTCTTTAATCATCTGCTCCAACAGTTGGGGGAATCTTTGGCTCTATTTATTTTTTTTAAAGATTAATTTAATTGATTAATCAACTAATGACTGCAGCCCTATACTTAAAAGGGATCAGGGCAAGGATAAACATAGCTGCTGTGTAGCTTGTGATAATCAAATGCATTGAATCACCATAACAGTCCCCAAACAGATATAACAGCACTGAAGTAGTATATATGTCATTCTGGATTGCTTTTCATTGCTAGATAAGTGGTCACTTCAACAGAAGCTACATAAATTTGTGTTAGTTGAAAAACAATTTCACCATTTCCACCTGATTTGTGAGTATAGCTATTATATGATGTTGCTGAATATCCAAATCCGGCACGACAATTCAGTTGCTCTTGCTTGACAAGGAATGTACTCAAATATGCTGAGAGTTGGCCAGTGAGAATAAATACCATAATACAGTATCTATAGTCTGGAGACAAACAAATAGGCATTTTTCATCTGTTTTGAAATCCAAATTGTGCCTTAGGCTGTGTGCTTATTCTCATTCACTGGCAGCATTCAGCATCCTCCAGTACAGTTGTGATGTAAATCACATCATTCATAGTCAGAAGGATACTTTTACAAATCCGCTGTGAGTAAATGAATTCAGATGCTGATTGAGTACAGAGGTTTCATTCTTACGGGGTTCTCAGGGTGTTCTGGATGATGCTGGGCTTCCTCAACTCACAGCAAAGGCTTGAGAGACGACATGTGACTCAGCACCTCATAGATTTTTTTGGCTCTTGCTTCCAAAACCGAAATGAGTGCCTGAACAAGAATACTTCCAAAGGTTTCCAAGATGTCTCTAGGCACTTTCCTGCAAGATTAATTTCTAGTTTTAATGAAAATAAATGGTAATGATCTAATGGGGGTTTTAATTAGAAAATATGCACATTCTTTTAGTTTATTCCCCAAGAGTCCTGTGTGGCTGAAAAGACATACAAAATAAGAGCAATCACTTATGAATACAAAGAAATACATGGCCACTTGATCTAGGAAACTACATTGTCTCATGATAATGTTTATCTTAACGTTGTGCCATAAGTGAGTATTTCCAGGGCTGTAAAGACCTTTGGTCTAATTTTGCTCCTTAGGAGACATGATATTTGTGCAAAATAGAGTGGCTAATAATAAAAGAATAACACAGTTTCCTCATGGCTGTTTAAGAACATAAAGTGGTCCTCTGTTATTGGCTAACATACAGCGCAAAACTCTTGTCTGCCTGCAAAATTGCGTAAGTGTGGCTGTGTGATACAGGGACATTTCCAGTAGTCCTCTATTGTGCAACTGTATTTATGCAATTCTGCAGTCTTGCACAAGAGTGCTCCTGCACAAGCGCTCCATTGCAAAGCAGACAGGGAACTGTATGATATGTCAGCCACCATTATACTTGATATAACCGTGAATGCCGGTTCTTGTCTGGGTGTTGTACGACGCCAAATAATACACACACACAGGGAAAAGCTTATGGGATGTTTACTGCTAGCAAGTAAGGCTTTTGGGGTGCACCCAAATCGAGAGCGAAGACCCCCAGTTACAGGTAAGTATTTATACACAGAGGGTAGCTTAGTCATCTATCATGGTGTAACAAAAGTCTTTAGAAGGAATGAAAAGCCGATCATCAGTGCAGATCCAAAGCCTATCATCAGTGCAGATCCACCTTTGTTTGCATTGGAATGAAACAATTGACCATCCCTTAACTCATATCAGTTTCCCAACATCCAACATTCATAGCTTATTCTGTTTCCCCATTCCTTGCCTTTTATCTAGGTTTCTCTTAAGGAGGAGGAGTAAGATACCAGCAGCTGCGGCAGATTTACTCCTTAAGAGGCAAAAGTTATTTCCCTATGCAGAAAGATGCTGGGGGAATTACCCCTTAGTTTCCAGTGTTGGAAGAGGATTATGAGACTCCATATTAAGATGGCTGCGCTGTGGTTCCTTAGTTTTTAGGTTAGACTGCCTTCCCAGCGTGGATGGTTTGCATGGGTATATCATACTTTTGAACAAAAATGTTCTCAAAGTGATCGACATAACAAAAAGTATAATAAAATGGTCCCCTGACCTAAAAGAGATCACATTACACACACACATTTACAACACCAGCTACAGTCACTGGAGATATACTATGCTGAGCTGAACTAAGAGAAACACCACTAGTTATACATGGAAGTATTTGCATATAGGAAGACATGAAGAAGGAGATGGTTGGCCTAAGAACATGACACTGGCTTGGATCCCAAGAACCACAAGTGTACTGTGAAATGGGGAATTCTCACCCCCTTCTTTGCCTAGGGTTGCCCTATTCTGGCTTTCCAAATCCGAGTGCCTAATTTGCATATTATGTAAATTGGCTTGAAAATAATTTTTGAGCAGAAAAGTGACTGCACATTTTGCTCCATAACTCTGCTTCTGCAAGGGCTAGAGCTTAGCTTTTTAAAGGAAAAGAAAGAAAGAAAGAAAGAAAGAAAGAAAGAAAGAAAGAAAGAAAGAAAGAAAGAAATCCGGGCAAATCTGGGTGGGCTAGGCAATCTGGGTGAGATGCTTAAAATCCAGGTGAAACCTGAAATCCTGGGGGGCATGGCAACTCTACCTTTCCCTGCAGCCCCAAAAATCTTGGGGGGGACAACTGTGAGGGTCAGGGGGTCTTCATGAGTAGTGTGGGGTATGTCATGGTGGGCTTCCAATAAAGGGGGAAGTTGGTGGGAATCCTGCCCTTCCACTGTGAGTAGACAAACAGGCACTAGTCAGGATATAATTTAATGTAATATCCCTACTTTAAATGTTTATTGTTTTTAAGTGGGCAAGGCAAATAAACACAATAAAATATTTATATTTTATATTCTATCCTTCCTCCAAGGAGCTTAGGACAGCATACATCAATCTTCTCACCCCACTTTTTCTTCAAAACAACCCTGTATGGAAAGTTAGACTGAGAGTGATTGGCCTAAGGTCACCTGTTAGGCTTGTTACAAGAACAGCCTGTTCAGGGGCTAAAAGCAGCACCCTTCTATATGGTTTTGAACTGCAGGCTTGCAGTCTCCATCCTGGCTACCTGGACTCACTGGATCACAAGCCTTCCACATGCCCATATTTGGCAAACCTTCAGTTAGTCGCTTAACACATGCAGCATGAGGCAATTTTACCCTAGATCAAGAATGACATGCAACTGAAAGGTACCCCCATGCCGCTCTCTCTCTCTTGCGTAACAAAGAAGAGTGCTGGCTGAGTAAGACACAAGTTAAGGAATGGGACTATTACTCAAAAGAGTAGTCAAACTCCTCTTTTTGTTTGCCCAAAGAATTAGTCTAACCAGTCACTTCAAAAAGAGGTCAGATAAGGCTGTATGGCTCCCACCTCACTATCACAGTGTGACTGGTCTGATGAGGACCAGGGAAGAGGCTCCTTAGTGTGAAAAGCAGTCCGGTTTCCACATCTGGAAGGTCTTCCTGACCCATGAGATAAGCTTTGAGCTCACTCATTTACTCTATCCTATACAGGTTTTTCAAAACATTCCACTCCATTGTCTTTCAAGACTGCACACACCCATGATTGAATCATACAGTAAGTATTGTTTTGTTAACCACAGATGTCACCCCCTACAAGTAGGAGGTGTGACCCATAGGCACGTTTTTGCCTATTTCAACCCTAAACCCCATTCATTGGTGTGCTCCTTCTTCAGACCCACCATCTGTGTATGCTTTGGCTCTGGCAATTGCATTTACCATGGCCATTGCTCCAGCCTTGCTTCCACCTCCTGGTTTGGACCTATCTCTTGATCCAAACAACACACCATGCTTGGCTGCCTTAGACAGCTGCCATCTCCTGGAGCCTAACTATTTTTCATTTCCTGAACCCCAATAACCCTTAAATAAATTTGATTGTATCATATTCCTATATCAACACCTAGGTTTCCACACCTAGAAGGTCTTCTTGACCCATGGTAAGCTTTAAGCTTGCCCATTTACTCTGTCCCATACAGGTTTTTCAAACCATTCCACTCTATTGTCTTTCAAGATTGCACACACCCGTGATTGAATCATATAGCTTGTATTATTTTGTTAGCCACGGATGTCATACCCTGAAACCAGGAGGTATGGCATGTGTTTGGCCCAAAGGCATGTGTTTTAACATTAAGTCCCACTCGGTCTACAATGTGAATATGCGGCAGCAAGTGAGCAGAGGAGTGCATCCGATGTACTCAATTTTTTTCACACTAATGGGGGAACATTTCATCCCTGCAGCGGTTAGGGTATATCAGGCTAAAATACTGCCACAAATGTTGTACGGGATCCAGATTTGCCCCACCTGTATAAGCCCTTGGAAGTGGTTCAATCTGGATTTCTTTGTGCCATTTTTCAAGTCCCCAGATGTGTATTGAATGTATCTTACATTTAGAAACAGGGTTAACCAGAGTTGAGGCACAGGCGTGGCTTCGTACATTTAACTATTAGCTCAAATTAAATGCCTGCCCCCAGGGCCTTGCCCCCTTGGTTCTGAAAGAAGTTTCACTCATCTTCGTGCAAGAGCCTCTATGATAATTTTGACAGATGTGGCTTTTTGCCGCAATATCTATTGGCTTTGGGTCATGAATGATCACCGTTTCCTCTAAGGCGTGCACATGTGCATGTGTTCACAAGTTTTTGGATGTCCACTCAATTCATTTGCGATCCCGCTCAGGTTCAGTTAGGAAGGTCCCACCCTGAATGCATATGTGCACACACTGCCTTGATACTGCCGCCCAGAACAAAATTCATTCCACACAGAGATGAAAAAAATTAGAGGGGCCACTGGTCATGATGCTGCCAAAAAAAAAAATTAAACAGCGTGTAGTGGATATGGAGAAGCAATTGGATTTAAGACTGGTTCTCACCAGTAGTACTTGAGGTGGATTTTCAGACTACCTTTAGCCAGCTACATACCTCACACATTTGACCACCTTAAATCAGAGGAAATCAGTGCTTTGTCACTGGCATGTTTTAATGCCTTGCCTTCTGTCATTTTGGATGGCAGATTTAAGGGGATACTGCTAAGAAACTGGTTATGTCCATGTGGTTCGGGTGACATTGAGTCCATCTTACATGTTCTTTTATACTGTGCATACTATAGGGACATTAGTACGATCTGGATTGAACCATTTTTTAAAAAATAGTCCAGGTCGATCTAGTATTATTTCTCCTATCTCTTGGCGGATCAACATGCAATTGTTACAGCGGGGACAGCAAGATTCTGTGTGGCAGCCTGTAAACTGAGAGGGGAGCAATGGATTAGCTGTAACTGAGATTTTTGTATACCCTGATGTTTTGTTATTTTGTTTTACTGCTTTGATTTCGTTTTGTTCTATGCTAATTTGTATTTTGATGTGTATGTTGACTGGTCACTGACTGTAATAAATAACTATTTCCTAATAATATAATTACATAAAGCCCCACAATGGTGTATTCCTTCTTCGGACCCACCATCTACATGTGCTTTGGCTCTGGCAATTCCATCTAACATGGCCATTGATCAAGCCTCGCTTCCAGCTCCTGGTTTGCACCCATCTTTGATCCAAACCATGCACCACACTTGGTTAACTTAGAGAGCAGATCTCCCCTGGATTATTCCTGGATCCTTGGCTTGCAAGTGGCATGCTTGCCTCCCCTCTCCCTGGGAAGCAGGACCCCAGCATTGCCCATCCTGCATGGGTGAGAGACACCTCAAGGGAATTAGAAGAAGGTATACTAATAATCTCTCTCCCTCCCCTTCCTCCTCAATCTGAACTCTATACTTCAGGTTCTCTCTCTGGCAAGCCTTAAGCTGATTTAAGATCTTTATGCTAAAAAGACTCTTTGTGAGTCTCTGATTTACATTGCTAGTTAAGGTTTTATTGCCTTTATCAATTGCCTAATCATTTTAATTTCCTGTACCCCAATAATCCTCAAATAAATTTGATTGTACCATATTCCTCTCTCAAGCCTTTATTTCTAGACCAAAGCATTGCAAAATTGACACTATAATGGATCGATCACTCCAGTCACACTAATTCACCACACGAGCCCAAAAGTAGTCTCGGAACATTGCATCATTAAACAGGCTTCATGGCTGAACAGTTATTTGATCCCAAGTCTCCTTGTTCGTAATCCAGTGCTCTAACTACTATACCATTTAATTATTGCATTGATAGCCCACTATTTTCCTGTAATAAATCCCAGGACAGCATGCATGGATATCACAGATACTAAAGGGCATCTAATCCCATTAGTATCTAGATACTAATGGGCATCTAATCCCGTTAGTTGGTGTGGCCAGTGATTCTGTCGATGCCCTAGTGGAAACGTCGAATAGGGAACTCACCAGGGCAGGAGACATGACTGCTCCTATGCTTCCCTCCCAGCCTGCTTAAAAAATGGCCCCTTGGTATACTGAGGAGATGTGAGGGCTGAAACGGCTGGGTAGGCAATTGGAATGCAAGTGGAGGTAAACTCTGCTTGAATTTGACAGTATGCAGCATAGGACCCATTTGAAGGCTTATGCAGTAGCGGTGCGTGCAGCAAAAAAGGGTTTTTGGTCAACAGGCATTGTGTCTGCGGGTTCGTGTTTGGCAGAGCTTGTCCTGGGTCGTGAGGAGTATAATTTCTGCTCCTTCTGCTTTAAATCAGTTGCTGGAGGTGTTCTGCTGTGACACTTATAATGGGTTCTTTGCGGACAAAATCTCCTGTATTCAGGCTGACTTTGACTCCACTATTTCTGCAGCATCTATGAAGCAGGTGTCCAGTGATCCCTCTTGCAATGTTAGGTTGGATCAGTTTCAATCTGTGACACCTGAGGATGTGGACAAGCTGCTTGGGGTGATGCAGCCTACCACTTGTTCACTGGATCCTTGCCTGACTTGGCTGCTTCGATCTAGCAGCAAGATTGTTGGAGGTGGCCTAGTTAATATCATAAATGCATCACTGAGGGAGGATAGGGTGCCTCCTTGTCTGAGGGAGGCAATGGTTAGACCACTTCTTAAGAAGCCGTCCCTAGATCACTCAGTGATGGATAGTTATAGGCCAATCTCCAATTTCCCTTGGTTTGGCAAAATGATTGAGAAGGTGGTGCCCAACCAGCTCCAGGCAGGTTTGGAGGAAACTGATTATCTTTCAAACTGGCTTTAGAGCGGGCTATGGGGTTGAAACAGCCTTGGTCGGTCTGATGGATGACCTTTACTGGGGAACCGACAGAGGGAGTGTGACTCTGCTGGTTCTTCTGGATCTCTCGGCGGCGTTTTATACCTTTGACCATGGTATCCTTCTGGATTGCCTGGGAAGTTGGGAATAGGGGCACTGCTTTGCAGTGGTTCCGCTCCTCTCTCTCGGGTAAATTCCAGATGGTGGAGCTTGGTAACAGTTGCTCCACGAAACGGGAGTTGTTATATGGAATCCCTCAGGGCTCCATTCTGTCACCAATGCTTTTTAATATCTACATGAAACCGCTGGATGAGGTCATCAGGAGATTTGCTGCTGGGTGTTATCAGTATGCTGATGACACCCAAATCTACTTCTCCTTTTCACCTGTATCATCAGGAAATGGCATTCATTCCCTAAATGCCTGCCTATGGGCAGTAATGGGCTGGATGAGGGATAACAAATTGAAACTGAATCCAGGTAAGATGGAGGTGTTCATTGTAGGGATAAGGGATGAGTTAGAATCTCATGATGAGGGATGAGTTAAATCTCCCTGTGCTGGATTGGGTTACACTCCCCCGGATGGAGCAGGTACGGAATTTGGGAGTCCTCCTGGACCCAGACCTCACCCTGGTATCTCAGGTGGAGGCTAAGGCCAGGAGTGCTTTCTATCAGCTTTGGCTGATTCGACAGCTGTGTCTATTCCTTGAAGAGGACAACCTCAAAACAGTGGTACACTAGCTGGTAACCTCCAGGCTTGACTACTGCAATGTGCTGTACGTGGGGCTGCCTTTCTACATAGTTTGGAAACTTCAGTTAGTTCAAAATGTGGCAGCCAGATTGGTCTCCGGGGCAACTCGGAGAGATCATATTATGCTTGTTTTGAAACAGCTGCACTGGCTGCCTATATGTTTCTGGGCAAAATACAAAGTGCTGGTTACTACATTTAAAGCCCTGAACGGCTTAGGTCCAGGTTACCTTAGAGAGCACCTTCTCCTTCATGATCCCCACCGCATGTTACGGTCATCTGAGGAGGTCCATCTCCAGTTACCACTGGTACGTCTGGTGGCGACTCAGAGTCAGGCTTTCTCTGTAGCCGCTTCTGGACTGTGGAATACATTCCCTGCAGAAATCCTTAATATGAACTCTTTATTGGCTTTTAGGAGAGCCCTTAAAACCTCTCTGTTTGGCCTGGCCTTCCAGGGTTTTTAAATTGTTGTAAAGAGTTTTTAGTGTTATAACCTGGTTTTTCAGGGTTTTTAAAATTGTTTTTATTGTTTACTTGTTTTATGGTGTTTTATTGGCTCTGTTTTAATTGTTAAAAGATTTTAATTGTTTTGTTTTAATTGTACACCACCCTGAGCCATTTTGGCAGTATAGAAAATGAATGAATGAATGAATGAATGAATGAATGAATGAATGAATGATCCAGGTACTGACCAGACCCAGCCCTCCAAGTGGTTGTTGTCTCATGTACTTTCAGACCATGCTCTGGTCCAAGGAGCTACTATAGGACCAGATTCTCTTAACAAAATATAAACTTACTAGCCAACCCTGCACAGAGCATCTGTGCGGCACTTTGGGGCTGGCTGTTTCCCCCTCCTTCTTCCTCCTGCCCCAGTCTCTCCTCTCTTCCCCTTCCCTCCGGCCCGTGGTCTCCAGCCCTCCTGCCCTCCTCTCCTCCCATTCCTCCCCCCACACAGAGCCGCAGCAGGTGGCCAAGAAGGGCCCCACCGCTGCCTCTCTCCCCCTGCCCGTTGCCCATCGCCTCTCTCTCCCCCCACATGCTGCCCGCTGCCTCCTCTCCCCCCACCCGCTTCCCACCACTGCCTCTCTCTCCCCTGCCTGCTGCCGCCTCTCTCTCCCCCTCCTGCTGCTGCCTCTCTCTCCCCCACCCGCTGCTCGCCGCCTCGCTCTCCCCCCACCCGCTGCCCGCCACGGCCTCTCTCTCCCCCTGACTGCTGCCACCTCTCTCTCCCCCCTCCTCCACCCGCCCTTTGGCCGGTGGCCGCTGCCGGCACTTTCTTCTCCCTCTCCTCCTCAGTCCTCACTTTGGAACTCTCGCAGCCTGTTGCGTGAGTTCCGCTGCCAAATCCTGGGCACGCATGTGCCAATCACCCCCCTGGAGCCAGGTCAGGGCCAGGCCTTCCCACTCCCTCCCACCTCCCAGCCCAGGCTGCAGCCGAGATGGCCCCTCCTTGCCAGCGCCCATCCAATCAGACTCCTCTGCCAGCCAAACAGAGCTCAGCCAATCAGGTGCCTCCCTCGCTGGCACGCATTGCCTTGCCACATCTCCATGCTGGCTGGCTAAGAGAAATAATTATAAAGATTTTAGAGATTGGTACCCCAGAATATTAAGCCCATTTTGATAGTTGCAAACAGAAGCTGTGAGGAAGCAGCTAAGGCAGCATTAGTGCTTCTCATGAATACAGACAAACAAAATATTCTTGCTACAGGTGAACAATAGCACAGAGTTCCATCGAGAGTATCAGAAAGAAAGCGTAAGATGCTGATTAAGGAGCAATTGATGGCCCTAATATATTTCCATTTCTTCATTACCTTCTTGTACTATGTAGGAGAGCTCATCTCTAGGAGACCTGGGTTGTAGGGGAATGATACTGGCCCACCAAGAGATGTTTTCCTATAGGCCCGGAGCATTATCTCCTGGAATCAAGGCATTTGAGTACTTTCTCAACCTTACTTCAAGTATGGCTCTTTTGGATGTGTTCTGGAAGTTGAACATGTATAAAGAAATTAGTGTCTGTAAAGACATAAGACATCCACCCTCTTGCTCTAAACTAGGGATTGGTCAAGTGAATAAGTGAGACATAGATTTCTCCCCCCCTCCCTCCCCCCCTCTCCCCACACCCATTCCCCCTCCCATATAGATTTCTGCATATACTGAGAAATACTACTGAGGCAGTTTATTGTAAACCGCCCAGAGACATAAGTTTTCAGCAGTATTTAAATATGTTAAATAAATAATAAAATAACCCACAGATTGGATATAATCATTGTTATCCATATAAAATGTCCTTTCAACCTCTGTGATGCAGAACTGTAAATTAGATGTCTCCTAAGATTTAGTCTCTGCATCACACGCCAGCTCTACATGACATGAAATACTCCCATCTAGAGATGAGCTTTCCCCATATGATTCTGCCTTGCATTGCCATTCTGACTGCTTCCAGAGCAAACAATGCCATATGGATGCTAAAAGATAAACTCCATTAGCCCTTCTTTCATTCCTCAGCCTATTTTTCATTGCCTGTTCGGGATGCAACAAGAGCAACCTAGCTCGTGTTAAGTGAACAACAATATATTGACTCCTATGGATAGCAAAAAAAAACAACACACAGCAACCTCAGGACAACCTTTAAAACATAACATTGGGGCAGGGGTGTTATTAAAAACATAATTTTTCCTCTTTGATATTTCTTTGCTTACTGTAAACTCCGCGCAGAAGAGCTTTAACGTTTTCAAAACTTCACAGGGTTGCAGACTCAGTGATAGATCCCCCCACCCCGGCAGGTAAAATAAGAATGTTTTTCTCATCAGATAAGGAGAAAATGAACATGATTATTGCTAAGTGTATTAGGAATAATACAGGAGATTTAGAAGAGTAATAGTAGCATGTATAAAATCAGTTGGTCAACCCAAAGAGAAATAGCTACAGCAGCTCAGCATGAACATTTTAAAGATAAATTTGATATTTAAGTCCCACGCCATTGGCATGGCCAGATTCACTCTTGGTCAGAAGATGTAGTGTTTCACCCACTGGTGGCTTGTCTCCAGCTGCAGCTTCAAAGGGAGCCAGAAAGGAGGAGGTGGGACTTCTGGAACCACATGCTGCCACCTGGACAAACGGCCAAAGAGGGGAAGGGAGAGGGAGAAAAAGAAGATGCATGGAATACAGGGGCTATCATGCACACAGAACCCAAAATGGGCTACAGGGCTGGGTGAATGTACAATGCTATTTAAGGAGAGCAGCACCAAGGCAGAGGTGCACTGGATGTGGTGCAGCTGAGGACCCAGGCTCACAGTTAGAGACCAAATTATACTGAGGACCTATTCATAGGATAGGACCAGTGTACCTGTAACCCACTCTTCTACATGGTGAGGTGCAGGAGGGAAGACAGAAAAGAGGATTGTTCCACAGGGAAAGCGCAGACAATTTGAAACAAATATTATAACCAAACTTAACACTTTTTCTCAAAGACCTAAATAGTAAAATAACAGTGTCTCCACTGTTAAAAAACCAAGACATTTTTTGTGGAATAAGATTTGTGGGCTTGAATATACTTGATGATTCAACATATTTTGGGGGGTTCCAGACTGCATAAAAGTATGCCACAATACATTTGTTAGTCTTCGAAGTGCCCCAATAAACTTTTGTTTCCATTACTGTTAATAGAACTGCTCCGGGGTGATTGGCGAACACCCCTAAATGAGTTCAGGCTTTATGTGGGTTATTAGCAAGCTGTGGTGGAGCCATCCCACATCAGGATAATTTCTGTGCAAAGCTTTGGTTACAAAAAAATGAACTGAAAGAGAGGTTTATGTTCAAAATAAAGTAAAGGTTTTATTTGGGGTTCAGAGGTAGAATTAGAACATTGATTACAGCAATATTACTACCAAAAATACATTACAAGATTAACCAGATAACTGCAAAGAGGAAATTTAGCTTAGTGTCTGAATTAAAATGACTCCTAGGCTGGCTAAAGAAAGGAGGCTTGAGAGAAACAGGTTTTTGGATTTAAGAAGAGAGCAGGGATAGGAAGAGCCCAGAGAGGGATGCAGTGATTATCATATAAGCTCATCCTTCCTTTAGTGGGGATTGGACCCTCGTGGCTCAGGTGCAACCGAAGGAACTCTTTCCTCAGGGATGCAAGCAGGCAATGAAGAACCAAAAGCAGCTCAGAGGTTAGGCAGCGAGGGTAAATCCAAAAAGTGTCTTTTGTGCAGCCAGTTTCTAGTAGCAGCAAGGTGAGCTGGATAGACTGGGCCAGCGAGCAAGGCCAGTCTAGAGGCTGGAAGCATGGATGGCATGTAGAACAAGACATAGCTGGGTGTTGTGGCGGGTGCAAAGTCTAGTGTGCAAACAATGAGTGACTCCATGGTGTGTAGATCAAATGAAGCACACTAGTTCAAGAAACCACAACAGTTATAGCCCAAATTGTGTCCTGCGGCAACATTCCAGTTGCTCTTCTTTGTTGGGAAGGGCAATTTTGGTGATCTCAAAAGGATTCATTGTCTGTGTTTGTTGTGATGAAGTACCACACAATGAGGCAGGTCTCACGATCGGTGAGACCCGCCTCCAGAGGGTTTGAGAGGAGAGTGGGCTAAGCCCACTCTCCCAGCAGACAATCATTAGCCTCCCCGGGTGGGCAGATCGGCCGCCCACATGACTGCCAGCTCCATCACTGAGCCGATGGGGGCTTGGGAGTTTATTTATTGATTTGATTTGATTTGATTTTTATACCGCCCTTCCGAAATAGCTCAGGGAGGTTTACAATTAAAACAGAAATCATTAAAAACAATTAAAACAGAGATACAAATATAAATACCAGTTTAAAACATCTTAAAAAACAAACTAACAAAACAATTAAAACCCTGAAAACCAGGTTAACATTAAAAGAATTAAAAACTGATTAAAAACCCTGAAAGGCCAGGCCAAACAGATGGGTTTTAAGGGCTCTCTTGAAGGTTAATAAGGAATCAAGATTACGAATTTCTGCTGGGAGTGCATTCCACAGTCCAGGAGCAGCTGCAGAGAAGGCCCGCCTCTGAGTAGCCACCAGACGAACTGGTGTCAACGGAGACGGACCTCCCCAGATGACCTTAACGTGCGGTGGGGATCATGTAAAAAAAGTTTAGGGGCTGCATGGCCCTCAGGAGTTCCTGAGGAGTTGCTGGAGAGACCCCCGAGCTGGGAGACTGCTTTTTAGCCTCCCGGTCAGGGGTCTCCTCATGAGTTGCTGCACCGCGGAGCCACGCTGCGGCAACACATGATTGTATAGCCCAGGTTAGTGGAGCCCTCGCTCCGCTAACCTGGGCTAAGGGGAGGGCTTCCTAAGCAGGTAACCTGCTGTGAGGCAACCGGGCTCGCCTGTGAGCCCAGTGTTCCTCACGGTCTGCTAAAATCCGTCTAGGCTGCCCTAGCCCGATTTGAGCCGATCATTAGAATAGCCTCAATTATTTGAATGGTTCAAGAACAATCTGTATGTAAATAGACTGAATTTAGGAGTGCAAGCACAGTATCTGTCCGGTCAGAAGGACTTGGTATCAGTAATCAGTAATTTTAATGAGCACACCTCTGAGTTCCTATTGCCCATTCAGCGCTTTTGTGATGGGAGGGGAGTTACATTCGCAATGCATTATCTGACTTTCCTGCTGAAGTGATTAAGGTTAGCTTATCTGAGGCAATAGAAGAAGGGGAAGTAAAAGGTTGGTCTTAGGACAGAAAGACCTTGAGAGGTGGCTGACTGACTTTAAAATAACCTTGTTGTGGCTGCACAAAATAACCTCTGAGCCCCTTGGAGGAAGGGCAGGATATAAATGTAAAAATAAATAAATAAATAAATAAAAACTGAACGTTACCTCTGGAGTCTTATTAGATGTTCCCTAATATAGGGAAAGGAGCAAGATTAATTCCCTTTCAATTCATTTGGCAGCTGTTGAACCAGAACCTGGGGGTGACTCTCCCACTGCCTGCTAAGTGACTTGTCCCCAATAAGGCAACGGACGGGGAACCCATGTTCCCGTGAGGCTCCTGAGCATGTTAAGAGTGAGAACCACAAGCCTGTGGTCTCAGACGTAAGCAGAGAGGCTTCTCACAGCCTACAGAATAGCAGTGCTAGCAACAGTACTTTACGGTTTGTCCGGATCCTCTTAAGAAAACTTAACAGCAGTTGCTGAACATGCAATGCTCAGATGCTGAAACAATTTGGAAACCTAGGTTAGTGACATATCAAATCTGCCCCAGTCTTACGTTGCTGCATTGGGACATGTTCTGGGGCCTGGGGCCTGCCACCACAGTGCCACTGGCCACTGACACGAAACTAGATACCTGGAAGAGGGCAGTGTCTTGGCTGCTTAACAATCACAGCATATCTGAGTGGGGGGGTGGGAAGGATAACAGTAGCTCTCACAAGCTCTTGGATGAGCAGCTGGAAGTAATTCCTGAGAATGTGGGGGCTGTGAAGGGCTATTTAAACAGAGCAGGGAAAGTACCAACGAGCAAAGAAAAGAATGATGAGAAGCAGGGTACAGAGAAGACACATTCTAGAGGAGGAACAGGGTGAATTTCAACCCACCCCCTTCCCTCCTATACTGAAATGTTAGGCCAAGAGGCAAAGGAGGGAACACCGCACAAAATAACCAGCCTTCTCAGACGGGAAAGTGTTGTTAATAGAACACTACAATTTCAGAGATAACCAAAAGCGACTTTGAATTCTATTTTGAATCTTCCTTGTTAACAAGTCTTGCATGGATATATGCTTTATCCCAAAGAAAACACTGAAACTGCTTTCATACTACCAAGGAAAATGATTCTGGAATGTGTATGGAATGACCATGGCCTCACCTCATCTTGCCACAGAATATGAAGTGAAATTGACCTCTTGTGGCTCCTACACACAGAATTGTTTTATCCATTTGACCACATATCATGATTAGGGTCAATCAATATTGTGGCTTGATCATTGCAGGGGTTTTATGAACCTGATTGGCAAGCTGCCAATTCTATTATCAGGATCTGCAAAATTGGCTCCCCACCCATTTGGGTCATTTAAAGGTTACCCCAACTATTCTGGAGCCGCTCCTGAAAATGGTTCATATAAAATACTCTATGAGTGTCTTTTAATGTTACAGGAAGTCACAGTGTGATTATTCTCGTTTCTTATGGTTAGCTATAACATCCAAAAGGGAAATTGCACAGAAGAGGTGCAACACAGGATGCATATAACTAACAATCCTCCCTATGCCTTTAGAAGTCCCTTTTTGAATGTATAAAAGTATGGGCACATTTGAACACAATTCATTGAAATATTCAACACAAGTCTCTCTCATCCCTATCTTGGAGATGTCAGGAAGGAACCTTGGAATCTTCTGCATGTAAGTAGGCAGGTGCTCTTCCTAGAGCAGCCCCACCCCCTAAGGAGAATAGCTTACAATGCTCACATGTACTCTCCCATCCAAATGCAAACCAGGGTGGCCCTTGCTTAGCAAATGGGACAATTCATGCTTGCTACCACAAGATCAGCTCTCCTCTCTCAATTATTCTTCCCTCCCACTTCCTGGAATTCATTGCTTTATAATATGGTTCAACAAGTGTAGGACATACTTTTACTTCCCTTCCTCTGTCTGAAGAAGACCGAGTAAGAAAAAAGCAACTTACCTCCCATCCTGTCTTGAGCAATATAGGCATTAAACAATACCAACCACTTCCCTTCTTCCTTCCCCGTAGGAGAAGCCCAGCAAAACAAAGCTATGCTTAATCCTCTGCTCCTTTTGTAACTTCCACATATGTGCTACCACAATATGAATATGATGAATATTTATATACCGCTTTTCAACAAAAGTTCCCAAAGCAGTTTACATAGATGTAAATAAATAAAGATGGCTCCCTATCCCCAAAGGGCTCATAATCTAAAAAATAAACATAAGAGAGACACCAGCAACAGCTACTGGAGGAATGGTGTGCTGGGGATGGATAGGGCCAGTTGCTCTCCCCCTGCTAAATAAAGAGAATCGCCACTTTTAAAAGGTGCCTCTTTGCTCAGTTAGCAGGGGTATAAGATCATAAGAGTGATCATAAGAGTGATCTGTGAGGTAAAAGGTATCTGGAATGAGTCCAAATACCACTTTCTCCCCAATATATGATGTCATTGCCTGCAAGACTGAGGGGGATAGGGTGCCCCTCAAGCTAAAACTTTATTACCTCTATGACAGTGCTACCTCAATTCTCTGCATTCCTTCTTTCCATTTAACCACTTCTGCTTCTGTGCTAACAGAGTAATTCCTAAGCAGTTATGTTTACAGTTATCAATTTGCCACAGCAGTGAAAAACTGCAGGAGCATTAATCCTTTAGGCTTCTGTGACATCACAGCAGCTCAGACAAGTGCTGGGGAGGTCACAAAGGCTGAAACCTGAATTTATCTCGAACTTCATGCCTTTTTTAAAAGGTCTTCTAAGCTTTTTGGAAGATTATCACAACTATTGTTTTGTTGCAAATCTAGTGTTTTGTGCTTTAAAATGACACTTCATTTGTAGCTCTACACCCACAGGAAATACTCTAACACTCATCCATATGGCGGCTTTTATTTCACCATGGTTTATATCAACTGTCCTTTCTCTATAGCTCTCCTTGAGTTCTTGATGTTTCTGTCCCTCAGTTCTCATATCCCTGGCTAACATAATCAGAAATAGCAGCAACACAATTTCCCATCTGATGACCCTTTTGTACTCGCTGGCTGGTAAGCCTGAGATTTACATGTTGATGTTTCTCAAGAGTACATCAGCATGCTTTCACTGAGCCTACAGGACAATCTGGTCTCATGTATTAAAGTGCCTCTTCATCTGTCTGTGTCAAAAAAAGCCATCGAACTGAAATAAATAATTTGTCAAAATGTTTATTACAAAGAGAGAGTAATTTTGTGCTCCCTAGCTTTTGGACACGCTTGAGATGAAATGTATGTGATTGGTTTGGGATCCCATTCCATGATCCGTGACCCTCTTTGAACAAAGATATCAAGCTTCTGGCTTCAGCTACAGGCCTTGAATGAGTCCGATGATTGTAGCCACCCACTTGTCATGTGTTATATGCCCATATAACTTATAACCTAACATTTGACTGTAAATTAAATTGAATTTGATTTTTCAGTGTTTAGCCAATTGCTTGAAGAATAAACAATGCAGTTATGCTGCTGATTTCTTGCTATAGAACAGCAAACATGAATCAGACTCTGATGATGCCAAACAGTAAACATCTTCAAAAAGTTTTCCAGATGATCCACACCAATCTCTCTTGTTTTATAGCTGCTTCATTCATAGGCACAAAGAAATCATGTGTAGATTTAACTAAACATTTATTCAGAAACAATTCCATTATGTCCTACTTTCCCTCCCTTTTCTTTCTCTGACTCAACCCACCACACTCTTTACAGGATCCCCACTAGGACAAACTTTTCAACAACAAAACATAAAAGATTACTAAACAGAATACAACATCTCTATTGTGCAAGAAATCTAAACATGATAGTTGTAGTCAAAGCAACAGAGGTATACCTGACCGATCTATTTTCCCTCATGTAAGGGGAAATAATAATCAAAGTGATAATTTCCCCGTGCCTTGGAATAATCAAAGTGAGAACTGAGAACAAAGAATTATCTAAACAAAACTTGCATGGAGATTGCCAAGGCCAGCTTCAGGTTAACATTACCAGTAATAATGATAATATAATGCCAGCCTCAGGTTAACATTATCAGTAATAATGATAACCCCTACCATTGGTGTTCCCTAGCACCTGGTGTTCTGGGGCATGTCCCCACTGATCCTTATGATCTTATACAGCTATCAAGGCTAGTAGTCATTGAGAGCTTTTATTAAATCCCCTTTTAAAACTGTCTACATTGCAGCCATCTGGCGTTAGCCAATGCCATTGTTAACTACACAATGTGTAAAGAAGCACTTCCTTTTGTTTATCCTGAATTTACCAGCATTTAGCTTCAACAGATGACCCCGGGTTCTAATCCTATGAGAGATGGAGAAAAGGTCATCCCTATCCACTTGATCCACACTGTGCAGAATTGTATCAATCTCTATCATATCCCCTCTGACTCACCTTCTTTCTAAACTAAAAAGGCCCATATATTGTCGTCTTTCCTCATAGTGGAGTTGCTCTAACCCCCTAATCATTTTGGTTGCCCTTTACTGTGCCTTTTCTTGTTGGTTACCCTCAGTAGACTTTTCTCACCTTTCCCTGAAAAATCCTGTGTTCATTGCCATATCCACCCACCCTCCCCTTCCCTTGGAGGCAAATATGGCAGTGAGCATGGGTTTCTTCAGTGGCAACAGCAAGACCATTCTAACTACTGGTGTCCACCATGTCTGCCATGTGTCTCACCCTTTTCTAGTTATAAAACCACATTCGTTGTGCAAAACTGAAACTGGACACTTACTGGCAATATGTATTGCACTTTATCCAGCTCATTCATGTATCTTTCAATGGTCTTTTGTGTTTTTCAGGCATAGTTTTCTCTACAAATCTTATTTTTGACCATATATAGTTGAAGACTGAACTAGACTTCTCTAAGCCACTTTGAAGAAGCACCAGGAAATGCCTGGCCCTTGACTTCTGTTTAGAAAGATATTTGTAATTTTCTGTCTGAACTTCATGCATTCCTTTTAACACATTCTTTCCTTTACTTGTCCATTTCAAAGCATTATTTTTTAGCAAAGAAGGACTTCTTTTCTTAAACACCAGAAGTTCAATATTCCTCATATGTCTCTCTTCTTTTCCTTCTGAGTACAAAGATTTGAGGAGGAAAATCATCATGCTTGAGATGTTTCTTTTGTACAGCCAAACTACACATTCTCTGAAGCAGGTGTTTATTCTCTAAGTACCAGCTTCCAGAAAGGGCCATCCAAATCAGAATCTCAGTAGGGGGACTTTTCCCTATTTTCCCCAGGAGGCAACCTCTCATTGGCATCAATAGCAACTTCTTTCTGGGGCATATAGCAGCTGAAACCGATTTGTACCAGGGCCATGATGAAGGCAGAAGGCTAAAGCCCCTCTCTCCCTATGCCAGGGTCCCCAATCTGTATCAGTCATCCCACAATTGCAATTTAATTAATACAAAACAAGTACATTTGGGCCATGTATGAGCTTAAAGTAACATGTCGTTTGGCCCAGTGCAGAGCCAGCATCACTGGACAGCAGCAAAGAGCCCAGGGATGCAAGAAGAGTCCACTGCTGACTCCTGATGCCATCTTTATGTTTTAGTGGCGGAATAATAGGCCTGTGCAAAGCGTGGACTCTTCACTTCAGGGACCACTTTGGAGCTTCTGAATAATTCCTAATTCTTCTAGCCTCTGCACTATTTCCCAGTAGGGATGTGTGAACTGGGCCCGGTTCAGCTTGGCCCTTACTCCAGTTGTGGTGGCCATTTTGGAGGCTGCTGTGCATGTGCCTTGGCCCCCAGGGAGCATGTGCGGCGGCCTTCAAAATGGCTGTTGCCACCAGAGGAATGGCCCCAAAAGAGGCTGGAACAGCCCTTTGAAGATTGGGAGAAGGCTGGAGGGGGGAGGGAGAGATGGCAGAGATACAACGCCCCCCCCCCCGGGGCCACATCAGTACCTCTGGACCCAGCAGTGAGTTCAGAGAGAGAGAGAGAGAGAGAGAGAGAGAGCCTTAGAGCCCCTGAACTGGCTTGAAATTAGAGCCAAGCTGGAGGTCTATTTGGGGGACACAAAACTGAATATGCCCAGTTCAGTTTGAGTCCAGTTCAGACTCGAAACAAACTGGGCAAACCGGTTTTGCACACACCCCTATTTCCCAGGATTCCTTGGGGAAAGGGGGAAAGTGTCATTTTAAATGTTGAGCTGTGGAATGTGGCTGCTTGGTCCTGGGGAGCAAAGAAAAAGACTAGTGCCTTTGCTCCTCACCTCTGCTGGCGCTGGTAGGTAGTTTGAGGCTGGGGAGGAGAAGTTAAGGCTGAAGAGTTTGGCCTGGTTTGCTTCTCTTTGATCCCACTTTGGGCCGCCAAACAGCACTTTGCTTCAGGCTGAAGGGGGTCAAAGTAAATTGAAGCAGGCAGAACCTGAATAGGCCCCTAAAGCTTAACACAGTCCCACAGAACAAGTCTTTCAGTATAATTAAGGGAGGAGGACAAATGTCCTTGGACCCACAAAGGAGGGGGTCCAGCTTTGCTCTTCACTGTTGATGGTGTATGAATATATGAGGTGATTGTAATACACATACATCTATATATACATGTAGTATACATTATATATGTGTGAATTGCCCATTGTCCAGGGCACTGCACATATGCATGTGTGTGTGTGGGCCCATTCACACATTATGTTCAACACTCATACAATGAGTATACAGGTGAAACTCGAAAAATTAGAATATCGTGCAAAAGTTCATTAATTTCAGTAAGGCAAATTAAAAGGTGAAACTGATATATGAGACAGACGCATTACATGCAAAGCAGGATAAGTCAAGCCTTAATTTGTTATAATTGTGATGATCATGGCGTACAGCTCATGAGAACCCCAAATCCACAATCCCAGAAAATTAGAATATTGTGAAAAGGTTCAGCAGTCTAGGCTCCTCGTGTCCCACTCCAATCAGCTAATCAATCCATAACACCTGCAAAGGGTTCCTGAGCCTTTAAATGGTCTCTCAGTCTGGTTCATTAGGAATCACAATCATGGGAAAGACTGCTGACTTGACAGTTGTGCAGAAAACCATCATTGACACCCTCCATAAGGAGGGAAAGCCTCAAAGGGTAATTGCAAAAGAAGTTGGATGTTCCCAAAGTGCTGTATCAAAGCACATCAACAGAAAGTTATGTGGAACGGAAAAGTGTGGAAGAAAAAGTTGCACAAGCAGCAGGGATGACCGCAGCCTGGAGAGGATTGTCAGGAAAAGGCCATTCAAAAGTGTTGGGGACTTTCACAAGGAGTGGACTGAGGCTGGAGTTAGTGCATCAAGAGCCACCACACACAGACGGATCCTGGACATGGGCTTCAAATGTCGTATTCCTCTTGTCAAGCCGCTCCTGAACAACAAACAACGTCAGAAGCGTCTTACCTGGGCTCAAGAAAAAAAGAACTGGTCTGTTGCTCAGTGGTCCAAAGTCCTCTTTTCTGATGAGAGCAACTTTTGCATCTCATTTGGAAACCAAGGACCCAGAGTCTGGAGGAAGAATGGAGAGGCACACAATGCAAGATGCTTGAAGTCCAGTGTGAAGTTTCCACAGTCTGTGTTGATTTGGGGAGCCATGTCATCTGCTGGTGTTGGTCCACTGTGCTTCATTAAGTCCAGGGTCAACGCAGCCGTCTATTAGGAGATTTTGGAGCACTTCATGCTTCCTTCCGCAGACGAGCTATATGGGGATGCTGACTTCATTTTCCAGCAGGACTTGGCACCTGCCACACTGCCAAAAGTACCAGAACATGGTTCAATGACCATGGGATTACTGTGCTTGATTGGCCAGCAAACTCGCCTGACCTGAACCCCATAGAGAATCTATGGGGCATTGCCAAGAGAAGGATGAGAGACATGAGACCAAACAATGCAGAAGAGCTGAAGGCCGCTATTGAAGCATCCTGGTCTTCCATAACACCTCAGCAGTGCCACAGGCTGATAGCATCCATGCCACGCCGCATTGAGGTAGTAATTGCTGCAAAGGGGGCTCAAACCAAGTACTGAATACATATGCATGCTTATACTTTTCAGAGGTCCGATATTGTTCTATTTACAATCCTTGTTTTATTGGTTTCATGTAATATTCTAATTTTCTGGGATTGTGGATTTGGGGTTCTCATGAGCTGTACACCATGATCATCACAATTATAACAAATTAAGGCTTGACTTATCTCGCTTTGCATGTAATGCGTCTATCTCATATATCAGTTTCACCTTTTAATTTGCATTACTGAAATTAATGAACTTTTGCACGATATTCTAATTTTTCGAGTTTCACCTGTACAGTGTACGCAGGTACAGATCTGTACAGAAGTACAATCATTCACCTGTTATGTTGAACACAGGTATAGAAATACACTTCTCATCTGTACCATGCATTTGAAGGGCCTATAACCAGGTTCACTTTTAAAATTAACACAGGTACAGTCATTCACATAAGCATGTACAAGTATATAGATATCTGTACAGTCGTACAACACAATGTCTGAATCGAGCTTGTTTGAATGTGGTATCTGGTGTGTATGGGATGTATGTGACATTATTTGCATAGGAGCAGGATAGAAGGTGTACTGAGAATATTTTGTTTTTCATCATGTCCTTACAGTTCTTCTGCAGCAAAAACGTGGGAGGAGGGGGAGGAGAAAATGAGAGGCCTAAGTCATATCCCATCTTCACTTCATGTCCCAGGGCCCACTCCAGTCTGCTCTGGAGGTCCAAACAGATGAGAAGCCCATGGGGGTAGTTTATTGAGAACTCCTTGAAATCCAGAGCCAACCTGGTCAGTTACTTCAACTAGCCTATACACAAATCTTTCACCTTATCAGTGTACACTACGATCCTTATCATAACACAGAAGCTGATAACAGCTTCGCACACAATTTCGCTTCGCTGCAAAAGGCTTTTTTTTAAACCTTTCGTGTGTGAGCACGTCACGTGCACAAAAGGCTTCTAAAAGCCTTTTGCAGTGAAGCATTAGAAGGGGCAGCAGGAAGGTATCCTGCTGCCCCGCTTACTTAAAAGAGTACCGACGTGCACGTAGCCTTTTGCATTAAGCCTTTTGAAGCCTTTTGCACTAAGCCGGGGAAAGTAAAGAAGGAAGCGGGGGAAGGTGCATTCACTGCACCAATTACTAAAGAAATTGCATGCAGGCACAAAAGGCGTTCTAAAAGCCTTTTGCACTGTGCAGCCAAGCGCCGGGAGAAGGGGTGGCAGGGAGGTATCCTGCCGCCCCAGTTACTAAAGAAAATACGGCGATGGAGGGGGGAAAGTGGCAGGAGGGGTAAGTAAACCCTCCCCCACCCTTAAAGGAACCCCCCACCCCAATGCCGGACTGCAGCTCCGCGGTTCCGTACACACCCCTACTCTTTGCCAAGTTAGAAAGGGTGCTAACACTTTAGCCTTAATAGCCATGGTGCCTTTAGCTGAGTTTAAAGTCATGTGTGCCCTTAACCCCAGCATTGGGGTTGTGTGTGTACTCGGGCTGCTTGCAGCCTGAGCACACACAAAATCAGGTGCCTAGAGTACCTGACTCTTGGGGGTATACCCCAAAGCGCCATGGTCATCACACAATGCTTTGTGGATATCCAGATGTCAGGATGCATTGTTCCAAGAGCATCGTGGATCGTGTGGGTGCACGTTGGCACACCAAAAACTGGAATGTCAATCAAATGGGGGAAAGTAGATTCATCCCTGCCTCCCCCACTAGGCACCCTACTGCCCACCCTTCTGGTCACTGGGGAGTAACAGCAGGAGAGAGGTCATGCCCCCAACTCCTGCCTGTAGGTTTCCAGCGGCATCTGCTGGGCCATTGTGTGAAAAGTGAAAGAATAATTCATAATGCAATAGATTCAGCACACAACCTTTTTCCATAGGCAGCAATTATGCTGTTTTCTTCTTCTTCCTCCCCAGTGTAACATTGTCTGACTCTATTTCTCCTTTTCTTGCAGTGGCTTTCCACCAAATTGAATGAAGTACTTGAAATCTACTGCATGGATTTGATCTTTTTACTAATGTTTTAGCTATTTGTGAATTAGTATTTGTGCCTGGAGAGGACTGAAGAAAGAAAACTTTGTTGATCTCTGTGCTCATTGCTTCCCATTAACCACTTGTGTTTACCACTTGTGAACACATTATACATTATCTCAGCTGCTCCTTCCTTGTTGAACATCCACTGTCATTCCCTAGGCCTTTTCTCACAGCTGACTGGACAAGAGCAGAATGTTCAGCAGCTGGAGTAACAAAACCACCTGCTCTTCTGTGTCTGCCTTCCATTGCAGGACGATCCATCCTTCCATTTGGGAAAGATTTAGTCAGGGAAAGCAAGCAGTTTCCCTTGCAGAATGAAACACAACAATGACATTCTGAACAACTATCCTAAAGAGTATGTGTTGTCAAATCCTAATATTTGTAGTTGGAGCTGAAACTTTCTAGTGGCATACAACAAGGCCAAAGTAGACATCTCAATGACAGCTGCACACATCTGTTTATGAATGGAGAAATGAAGCTCGTAACATGATAATTCCTTGGAAATAAGATGTAAGATCAGAAATTACTAGCTTTATGTCCAAGAGCCTCTCTGCTAGATCATTTGGCATGTTGTTTTAAAAATCTAGTAAAATGAATAAAAATAAGAAAATGGTTCCCTGTTCCAAAAAGGCTGAAAATATAAAAAGAAAAACAGGGACAAGGTAGCCACTGGAGAGATCCTGTGCTTGGGTTGAATAGGGACAGATGCTCTCCCTCTGCCGAATATACCCTTTTAAAACTGTCTTGGGTATGTTTTATGACAGGTGGTATTTAAATTGAAAGGTGGTCTTTAAATATTAAATAAATAAAGGAAAGATGCCTCTTTGACCAATGAGCAAGGGTTCTAACACCACACACACACACACACACACACACCTCTGCTGATACAGACATTCTTGAGAAAGAAATGTCTGATAAAATAATGACTGCATTATCACAACCAGAACAATAGCAGTTAAAGAGTTAAATGCAGTTGGCCACTCCCATGGAGCATGTTTTGGGAACCCAGAATTTCTAGGCAATCCTGGTTAAATCCCAGAATTTAATGAGGATCACTGACTTCCTGTTTAGCAATCCCAGTTAAATGCAGATTAACTGCAGCAATTATCTGGAGATCTTGGCTTCTCACAACACCCTCAGTGGGAGTGTGAAAGACTGGCAAATTGCAATTAAGTCTTTAACCATTATTGTTCTCATTTGCGAGAATGTGGCTAATGGGGTTTAAAAAATAATAATAATAATTGCCATTTCCGGGGAAACCTGAGTTCAAATCCCCATTCAGCCATGATACTAGCTGGGTGACTCTGGGCCAGTCACTTCCTCTCAGCCTAACCTATTTCACAGGATTGTTGTGAGGAGAAACCTAATTATGTAGTGCACTGCTCTGGGCTCCTTGGAGGAAGAGCAGGATATAAAATGTAAAATGTAAAATAAATATATGTACCCTGGTGCAAATATCAATATGCTTCAAGCATAGACAGAATCCATTCTATGTGTAGGTTCCATAAGTGTTCTACAGTGCTGTGTCATCAGAATCCTGTCTTCCAGACCTGAAACCAGTGTCAAACGTGATAACGTTTGAAATGCAACATATAGTTATTTCTGGTTTTCTCCCTCATTGAAAGCTAACATCTTTAGAATGTTTTTTAATATTTAACAAATTGAATATTCCATAAAATGATTCAGCTTTATGCAAACACATTTGTTTGTATGTTTCATGTATTTAATTACATTTTAATTATTTAAACTGAATCTGATAGTGCTGGAGGACCCAGGAACCTATGGATCCTACATTTCAGTATATTGGTGGAGCACCAACACTGTTTCTTTTTCTTGTTTAAAATAATAAAGAAAAAGGAGCAATGAACAGCAGATGGAGGAAGTCCATGCAAGTTTCCTTTCAAGAGAATTGTCAGTCTAACCTGAAAGATTTCCAAACATATGGTTAAGAAACAGTGGCTTATTTTAAGATTAGCGATACCATAAATATCTATCATTTTCTGCTGCCCAGCAAAATTCATAAATTCACTGATGCAAATAAGTATACCAAACAGAGAGAAGGTTGTACATTGTTATGTACACACACTCATACACACATGCAGCAACTTAATTTTGCAATCTTAACATGCGAGTGAATTGCACATACAGTGTGCAACAACTACGTACCATTTGGATTTGGAATGTGCAAACAACTGCCAAAAAAAAAAAAAAAAGCCAAAAAAAAACCATGCAAAAAAAATCATCATTGCAAAATATGTTCCAAATATGCAATGTCACTATTTGGAAAGGCAAAAAAATATCCATGCAAATAAATGGAAAGGTTTTTAATATGTCTCCTTAAGATCTTATGACAGGGACAAGCTATGGAAGGTTTTCAGACAATATGAAATCTACCAAGGCTTTCTCTTGAAAAACATTTAGCCCTTCTCCTTGTAATCACTTGTTCATGGATAACTTGAGCAAGAAAGTGGAAGAATGAGATTTTCTGGAGGGTGAGGAAAGGCAAAGTCAGTCTCATAAAACTTACGAGTCATAGTCTCTCACAGAGGAATGCCCTTGCATAGAATGACATGGCAGTCAGTAGACAGTCTGAGAGCCAATGTGCAGTATTTGCGGTAGAAGGATATAATATGGTCTTTCCTGGACTGCACAAAAGTAGGCTACAGTTACTTTGTTACAGACCAGGGAAGGAATAGGCCCAATTCAGATGATACACCAACATTCAGTTACACTTACCTGAGGTCGGAGTTTCTCATTGTCCAAATGCGGGAAAATCCTACAACTGCGTTTCCGCTGCCACCTCCAAACCGCAGATCCCCCACTCCCATTTCACAACCAATGGTTGCTCTGTGAGTGACATGCTCAGTGGAAGAGGATAAGGGAGGGGGATTGTTGGTAGAGGTAATGATACTGCAGCTGCTAGATCATCTGTGTCACAATTCTTGGCTTCCAAGGTTAACTTGAGGTAAGCCAACCTGCAGTTTCATTTCATTTGTCATCCAAATTGAGCCACACCGCACAGTGTTACTCATGTGGTAGAATGCCCCCTCCCCTGGCCTCATGCTGAGGGGAGCATGATTTGTCTCAGCCCCTAGCACGGGCCCCAGGAAGCCCCTGATTTGACCTCAGTATTTGGTGGGGCGGGGCTCCCCGCCCTGAATGCTCAGTGCAGAGTTTGGTTCCCCCACCCTCCCTTCCCTAGGATCAGAGCGGGTCTAGAGGCTGGTCGCCCTCCTGGGGGGCCGAGTAGGAATTTTTGGCTCCCAATGCATTGGCCATGTTGGGGGTTTTTTCGCCGACTCTGTTCTGCTACCCTAGTGTTAAGGGTTGGTTAGTTAGGTCACGGCTTGGCAGGGACAGTGTGAGATGGGTGGTAAGTAGATGGGATGGAACATCGGTGAGCACCCTTGGACAGTTAAAATAGGTGATTGGTCAATCGCTCCCTTGTGGTTTGTGCGGCCCAGGGAGGACGATTCGCCATGAAACCTGCTTCAGGCACTTCACATACCCATGGGCTGCACAGTCCGGGGTGTGCGAAGACCTAGAAGGATCCAGGGACCCTTGGGGGTTGGCTGTGAAGGGGAGGGAGCAGGTTTTCCACCTGCTGTCTTCCTAAGCCAGGGTGTGTCGCCCAAGCAAGGTGCGGGGGAGGACGCGGTAGTCTGAACCCAATCTTTGCTAGGCCCCACACTGTCTTGGGGAGGTGGGCTTAACCCTACCCAGTCCACTAATCCGATTATAGTTTATCAATAAAGCTGTGGCCCTTTTTACCCACTACATGGTTGTCTGTGTCTTCTTGGGGCCGGGGTCTGGGGACAATGTAAAGTTAACATAGTTGTGCAAGATCCCTCTTGCTCAAGTGCAAAAATTACACAGATGTGTAATTGTTGTGTATATGCAAAAATACAAAAAAATAGACAATTTTCGGACTTGCACAACAGTGCTCTTGTGGAACTGCACAAACATTACATTCCACCGTGTATGTAACATTGCGTCCTTGTCAGCCACTGTATCCTTCTGCCAGCCTGTAAAACCTGGCTCTCAGGTTGTACAGGTGAGAACTTGCATGTCAATACTTCCCCATGAAAGGAAAAAAACCACGAAGACCAACCCAATTCTTTTAATATGCTAGAGAGAAGAAAGAATTACAAATGGAGGACTGTTTTCTTTCTTGGATTTAATCAAGCAATACCACATCTACAATCCAGGAATGGTGCAGTCCAGAAAAGGATGCTAGGAAAAGGTGCTTGGATAGTATAGTCCAGAATGTGTTATTCTGCTGTAAGTGTAGAACCACCTAATGGTGCAGCAGGGAAATGCTTGACTAACAAGCAGAAGGTTGCTGGTTGAATCCCCGATGGCATGTTTTCCAGACTATGGGAAACACCTATATCAGGCAGCAGCAATATAGGAAGATGCTGAAAGGCTGTGTGGGAGGAGGCAATGGTAAACCCCTCCTGCATTCTACCGAAGAAAACCACAAGGCTCTGTTTGAATTTGTTTGTGCTACCTTAGAAAGGTCCAAATACATTGCATTTCAGTTTGTGCAATGGACAACCCACATAGTTACTGCTAGTTCTGATAAATTATCAATCAAGGCAACTTGTTACAAAAATAGTTCCCTGTGATCTTCTATCAGTATCCTGTTTACTGGAAATGCCTGAGAAATATGTTAAACAAAAATATTTTTCTCACTGACTAGTATAATGTGTCACATTCTGAAAATGTTTATAGCTTTATTCCACAAATATTGACATATCCACAGTATTTTAACAGACTAGCAAATGTTTGACTTTTGGAATATAAAGAATAATTTATGGTATAAAATAAATTTCTTTGACTTTTAAAAAAACATATGTCTGCATAGGTTGAATATAAATATTTCAACATTACTTTGGAGACAAATAAGAGAAATATGAATAACAAAGACATAGAAGTCATAGTGTCCTTGAATGTCCTAATGGAATTTTTAAATGTGTCCCTTATGTGACCCTTTTCTATTTCTTCTCCATTATACATTCTTAGCATAAAGGGCAAGGCAAGATTTTCATAAGAATAGCAGGAATTACATAAGCACTCTTACTGATTTTTGAATGTAACTCAAAGTTTTCCTTTCTTGATAGTGTCACCTCTTAAATGTATTTGCATGTTGAAAAGGGCAATGAAACTAAAAATGGGGTGGGGGGTATATTGATACAGTTGGATAATGGAGTTAAGCAGCATGTGCAAGCTCTAGTAATGAAAGTCAAGGAGCACAGTAAAAAAAACTGGACTACGACCAAATGTAAAGAAAACTAAACTAATGACAATGGGCACAGCAACCAGCCTCAGAATTGATAATGAAGACATTGAAGTGGTGGATAGCTTCTGCCTTTTAGGATCGACCATCAAGAAATATGCTGCAGACTAGCACTTGGTAGGGTTGCAATGAAGGCCCTGGAAAGGATATTTAGATGCTGCGATGTTTCTATACCTACAAAGATTAGAATCATTCAGACAATGGTTTTCCCCCGACACCCTATGGATGCCAAAGCTGGACTTCGAAGAAGCAAAACAGAAAAAGTATTGACACTTTTGAACTTTGTTGCATTGGAGAAGACATATGAGGATACCGTGGATAGCTAGGAAAACAAACAAATAGATCAAAGAACAAATCAATCCAGAATTTTCACTTGAAGCACAAATGACCAAGCTCAAACTATCATACTTTGGACTCCTTATGCGAAAACCAAGTTCCCTTGAGAAATCCCTTGAGGAAAGTGGAAGGAAAGAGAAGAGGATGACCAGCAGCAAGGTGGATGGACTCTATTATGACAGCAATGAATGCATCACTTAGAAACCTTAAAGGCCAAGTTGAAGACAGATCATCCTGGAGAGAATCTATCTATGTGGTCACTAGGAGTCGACACCGACTTGATGGCACTTAATCAATCAATCAGTCAGTCAATAATAAATTCATGCTAGGTTGATTAAACAATGTGGGAATGTTATAAGATGCAGGAAAAAATGCCCATAGTCACTGGATGACTGTTGTATTCTTGCAACAGATCTAGATAATAATGAGAAAGGGGAAAAAAGAAAAGGGAAATAAAGGGAAGGAAGGAGAAAAAAATCTTTAAAGTTATACACATGTCATACACACTATTATGACTGCATAATGATCAGTCCTTCCCATCTGTGATGTGGAAGGCCAGTGGAGAAGGCGAGTTGTCAGTAACAGAGTTCTTCATACAAAACCACAGAATGGCAAGGATGTGGTGAGTGACTGGCTCATCTCATGTATAATTTGAAAACATTATACAGAAAGGTGGTATCTACTAGTATTATTATGCCTTTATCAAATCTATGGTGCAGTCACATTTGGAGTATTGTGTACAGTTCTGGTCACCATATCTTAAGAAGGACATTGTAGAACTGGAAAACAGGGGCGTAACTATAATAGGGCAAGGGGAGACAGTTGTCTGGGGGCCCACTGCCTTGGGGGGCGCCCAGAGGGAAGTCACATGACTGGCTCCCCCAGCCGTGCATTATCCCCCCCCCTCCCGGCTTCCTTCAGTTGTATTCATCCGCCAAAACTGATGTGAGTGTCAAGACCTGGAGCTACCAGAACAGCATGTCTTTCTCTAGTACCATTAAATGACTTGCATTGTCCACAATTTACAAAACATTTTAAAAAATAATTTAGGATGATGTTCTATTGTGGCACATAGGAGATTATACACACACACACACACACACATGCTTTTTGTTACCACTATTTAGCCTCATTTAAGATTTCTTTACTTCATGAGCTGAGCTTCAGTGAAGGGGCGACATTTTAAAATCTTGTCTCTGGGCTCACTCCAACCTTGCTACACCCCTGCTGGAAAAGGTACAAAAGAAGGCAACCAAGATGATCAGGAACCTGGAGCACCTTTTTATTAGGCAAGGCTACAAAATCTGGGGCTCTTTAGTTTGGGAAAGAGGTGTCTGTGGGGAGAAATGATCGAGGTGTAAAAAAAATCATGCATGGCATAGAGAGAGTGGACAGAGGTACATTTTTCTCCCTCTCTCCCAACTCTAGGATGAGGGGTTATTCTATGAAACTGAAGGCCAGGAAAAGTAGGATCTAGGGAACAGCTTCTGTTCCAAACCTGTCTGAAGTAGAACTCGATGTAGAGCTGAACCTCGCCCAGTTCAGCTCGACATTGGACCGAACCCCACTTGTCATGACCCAGACCATGCAGGGGCCCATTGTGCATGCGTAGTGGCCTCCAAAATGGTCACAGTGACAGGGGCAAGGCCCAGAAAGGGCCGAAGATCGCCAGAACCAGACACTTTTAGACATAAGGAAGGCCAGTGGGGGGAGGGGGTACATCCACAGACACCCCCCCTGGAGCCTCGGAGAAGCCCCTTGGAGGGAGTAAATACAAAGAATATATATATGGAGGGGGAACTCTTAGCTTAACTGAACCACGGGGTTCAAGAGGGGAAGGGGGGCAAAACCAAACTAGCCTGGCCCAGTTCAAGGCCGTTTCAGCCTCGAACCAATCCGGGCCAGCTGGTTTTGTGTACACCCCTAGTAGGACGAACAAAAGAAGATACCTTCTCACACCATTCATAATTGAGCTATGGAATTCTCCTCCACGGGAGGTGGTGATGGCCTCTAGCTTGCATGGCTTTAAAAGGGGCTTAAACAAATTCATGGAGGACAGGTCTATTAATGGCTACTAGTCTGGTGGCTATTCAGCCTCAGAGACAAGATGCCTCTATATGCCAGTTGCAGGGGAGCAACAGTAGGAGGAAGGGCATGCACTCACCACCTGTGGGCTTCTCAGTCATCTGGTGGGCTACTATGTGAAACAGGATGCTGGACTAGATGGGCCTTGGGTCTGATCCAGCAGGGCTGTTCTTATGTTCTATTGGGAAGTCATTTTAAATATAAAAAGATTGACATAAATGACATCTCAATACTTGCCATTTTATTTCTCCATCCCTTTCCTAATCATTCCAGAAATCATTTCCCCTTTTTACTGCCTCTGCATCCTCTGGAATTTTTCTGTGAGCTTAATATGACTACCCCAATCTCTTTCCTGGGTGGTAACTGCCAATCTAGTGCTCATCCTTGGAGTTGTTTTTGAACTTAGGAATGTCTCTTGTCACAATGTGCAACATTGTTCCCTGCTAAGTGAGCAAAGTGGTGATTCTCTTATTTTTAGCAGAGAGTCCTGTTCAGCTCCAGCTGCTGATGACAAGTCTGTGTTATGCTTCTTCGCAGATTGTCAGCCTACTTATTAGCTAACTGAGCAAAGAGGCACCTTTTTAAAATGGTGATTCTCTTTATTTAGCAGAGGGAAAGCAACTGGCCCTATCCAACCCCAGCACAATACCCCTCCAGTGGCTGTGGCTGGTGTCTATCAATGTTTCTTTTTAGATTGTGAGTCCTTTGGAGACAGAGAGCCATATTTGTTTGTTTTTATGTATTTTATTTATTTTTACATTTCTATACCGCCTTTCGCTAAAAGAAAACCCCAAGGTGGTTTGTTTGTCTGTGTAAACCGCTTAGGGAACTTTTGTTGAAAAGTGGTATATAAATATTTGTAGAAGTAGTAGTAGTAGTAGTAGTAGTAGTAGTAGTAGTATTCTTTTTTTATATACAAACTGCCTTGGGAACCTTTTCATTGAATATCAAATATATAAATAATAATATTTTCACATTACACCAGGGTTGCTCAATCTTGGCCCTCCTGCAGATGTTGGCCTACAGTTCCCATAATCTCTGGCTATTGGCCACTGTGGCTGGGGATTATAGGTGTTGTAGTTCAAAAACAGTTTGGGGGCCTAAATTGAGCAGGCCTGTATGACACTGATTCTCCATTTCACTGTCTACTCACCTAGTATGGAGAGAAAGGGCGAGTTCAGATGTCATGTGGAACCACGATTAAATGTCAGTTTGTGCATGCTCAGGAATGCGTGCTCCCCTCGCTCTTCCCTATGCACAAATTGGAAGAATTCTGCGTTCAACTGTGATTAGGAATAAATCAAGTTCAGTTGTAATTACCAGCTGTTCTTGGTTTATTCTAACCTACTTGAAATAAATTGAGATGTGAAATCTGCTTCAGTCTTGGCTTTACTTCTCAGTTTATTTCAACTAAATAGGTCTGAATAAATGAAGGCTGGCTGGTTCACACATCATTCAACTTCTTTTGACTTGCATGTAGGCAAGTGGCGTGGGGGGAAGGGGGCTCCTGAAGGTAGGAAAAACTGTGCAGAACTGACATTTAACCATGGTTCCTCATAGCATCTGAACCTGCCCATAGTTCTGGATCTCTTTCCAATCTGCAAAGAGTTTTGCAATTCCTGAATGTGCAATCATGCTCTAAGAAAGCATGAGAACATAAGAACAGCCCTGCTGGATCAGGTCCAAGGCCTATCTTGTCCAGCATCCTGTTTCACACCAGATGCCTCTGGGGAGCCCACAGGCAAGAGGTGAGGGCATGCCCTCTCTCCTGCTGTTGCTCCCCTGCAACTGGTATTGAGAGGCATCATGCCCCTGAGGCTGGAGGTGGCATTGTCCCAAATTCTATTACAGAATTGAACTATTAGGGAAATATGAAAAATAACTAGTCAAATCTTCTGCAATCACATTCCTTTTACATCCCCCAAACATTGTCATAGTGATGTATAGTGAAATAATAACAGAATTGCACAGCTTGAGATAGTTTGAATAATAGTTCTCTGCAAGGGAAGTTGCTTTGCCTGTCAGTGCAAAGCACTGTGAAAGCTTTGTCCCTCTAGTAATTTTCCATCCCCCAAAGGTTAAAGTGACCGACCATGGAATGTAGAATGTAGAAAAGCTGATATGTAGAAAAGCTGATATGACTAGGAAGAAACTGGCTGTCTGCCTGCATATATGGCCTTAGTTAGGCACCCTGGCATCAACATGCTGTTTTCTTGTGTAGATGACTTTTGCATAATAAAGCTTTGATTTTAAGTCCTATCATCTGGACTGATCATTGGGCTCCATCTGCCCAGGAACGAACCTCCCCTATTGGGGTCAAGGCTACCCCAATACACCAATAGTACTCAGAAAAGCTGGGATTGTGCCCATTTAAGGACCCAAGACTCAGAAAGTAAGGTAGTCACCTGGGTCATGGTTGTTACTCCATGAAAACTAAGTGTCGCTTCCTCACTGTTATGGGTAGCTATGAAGGGAATGAACCAGGGCCCAGAAGAGGGTCAGCAGAATACATGCCACAGTCAGCTGAGGAATCAGCAGTACCATCTGTAGTGAATTACCAGGTGGGTTTTATACACAATGAATTCATTCATTCATTCATTAATCACATTTATATACCGCTCAAACTTTTGTCTCTGAATTTCCATCTGAATTTCCATCTGAAGCATGGCAGATGTCATTTACATAATCTCAATGTATCCCCTCTCCTCCCCAGCCGAAGAATGGGTGAAGGGGTAAACCCATAGAGCACAAAGTTTCCAGGTTCACCTCTGCAATACTCAGGGAAAGGGGATTTTAGCAAAAAACAAAAACAAAAACAAACCACCACCTCCCACATCCAAGTTCCTGCTATTCAGAAGTGGGAAAGCATCCCCAACACACTTTCTTATTTTAGCTGCACATGATCAGCATTCGTCAGGATGTGGGCCAAATTCTTAGCACTTTGGCAATCATCCAGCCTATCATCAATTGTCAAAATAATATTTTAAATGAAAATGTTACTCCCTAAATGAAAACTCATACTTCTGTCACTGTTCTAAATACAGAAAACAGGTGCTGATTATTTTGTTTAATAGCCTTAGAAATCACAAATGGGGAAAGATGTTTCCAAAGGGAAAGAAAGGTGTGTCTCATCTAAAAGAAGCCATGAAGAGAAATACACTGTAATTATTTCTCAAAAGTTGTGTAAGAAGTTGCCATAATCTCACACCCTTTCATGATTCTGCAAGCCAAGGACAATCAGCATTTCTATCTGAATCTCGTGTTTTCACACTTTGAATCCAGCCAGTTTGCTTGAGGCTCACACTTGACATTCAAAAGTATTGGATCCAAACATCATGTGTGTGAAAATATGACCCCAAAATCACAAGTGTGGAAATATGATTCTTTTGATATATATGTGTGACTTCCACTTGTAATATTGAAAGAAGAAAGACTTTGCCCCAAGGATGTCCACAGCTCCATGTAAATTCAGAAAATTGACTGTGTGGGATTTGCTGACTCAATCTTTGCTTTGAGGAAATGTGAAGATGAATAAGAGAAACACTCTTTTCCAATTCCTGATTTGGAATTTCTGTTAAAATTGTGTATATCAAAGCAAAATAATTTAAAATCCAAAGCACTTCACTATCTTGACGTAATATTTCATGTCTAAGAGTCTAATGGGAGGTTTAAAAAAATAAAAAAAAAATAAAGACTGAATAAACCACAACATTTCAATGAATAAATACAACACATACATACACACACACACACACACACACACACACTCTTTGACCTACTTAGAAACTTTTTTTTAAAGTTCCACAATTAAAGCTAACTGGTTTTGCCACCTTGGAAAATATATTATGATTAATAATACTGTACCATCTAGGAAAGCAAATGCTTTTCACATCAGCATTTTTAAAAGTATTTAATTGGAAATAGAGAGATTTAGATACTGCTTATGGATATATAGTCTGCTATAAATGGTTCTAATTGTTCCCAGTTTTTGCATGCAATGGGCCCTTATTCAAAGAGTTGCAGGATAAGTTCTGGCTCATAGGGGGCTTCCGAAATTCTCTTTCCTCCCTGCTAGTGCTGCAATATGCAATACCACTGTGTGGGATTTGCCTACTCTGAGAAGAGCAGCAGAAGCTTCAGGAGGTGAGTAAGCTTTTTTAAACAGAACAACATCTAGCCTTCCCCCCCTTCAAACTAACAGGAGGAGGGGAGATTTTGAGGGGCTGGTTTCTCTTTAAGGGATAAGTCCTAGTCTGTGAGTTCGTTATTTGCCAGGGCTAGCAAACTCCTGTGGCATCCAGTTTTTGTTTGTCCCTGCCTGGAGGGGGTGGAGTCAGCTAGTGCTGTGGAAGGCCCGCTACATAAGAGGTGAAGGCCCGAGAGCATAGCGAACAGGGCCAGCAAACAGGCGTTGACGTTTTGCGGGAATTTAGCAGGAAGTGTGCGGGGTTGCCTGGAATAAGTCCCTGTGATCACAAGGAGTCCAGTGGAAAAGAGAAGGTAAGTACAAATCCCTTCCTCATATAAGTACTGATCCCTCCCTCATATTCCTGAGAAAGGCTGTTTGGACTGATAGCTGACGAATGCAGCTGTAAACAGTGAACAAAACCAGTTATGAAGATAGAAAGTCAGCAGGGGAGGGGGCACTTCCCAGTGTATTGCACAGAGTGCCACATGTGTGACTATTTGCTCCATGGGCAGAAGTCATGGGTGTGTGCTCGGTGCAAGGAGCTCCTGGCTCTCAGGGAACAAGTTCGTTCCTCAAGACCAAGGTGGCAGATCTGGAGAAGCTCAGAGAGATAGGGAGGCATGCAGATGAGACCTTCAGGGATGTGGTAGAGGCATCTCACTCCAGGGCTGATAGCTCCTTTGTTGTCAGGGAGAATGACGGTCTCAGGCAAGGAGAACATTGATCTGAGGAAGAGGGAAATGTTCCTTTAGAAGGGACTCCTTCCATGGAAGATGAGCCCATATCCTCTTGCACAGGGGATACTCCTCCAGGGGGTGAGGATCTCCTTGTAGTGGGTGATTCAATCATTAGAGGTATAGAGAGATGGGTTTGTGACCTGCGTTTTTACCGTACAATGACTTGTCTGTCTGGTGCGAAGGTTGAGGACATCACACAGCATTTAGATAGGCTGTTAGGCAGTACTGGGGAGGAGACAGCTGTCGTGGTGCACATCGGCACCAACGATGTGGGGAAATGTAGTCAGGAGGTCCTGTAAGCCAAATTTAAGCTGATATTTAGGAGCCAGCATGGTGTAGTGGTTAGAGTGCTGGACTAGGACGAGGGAGATCCGAGTTCAAATCCCCATTCATCCATGAGACTTGCTGGGTGACTCTGGGCCAGTCACTTCTCTCTCAGCCTAACCTACTTCACAGGGTTGTTGTGGGGAGAAACTTAAGTATGCAGTACACTGCTCTGGGCTCCTTGGGGGAAGAGCAGGATATAAAATGTAAATAATAATAATATTTATTTTATTTTATAGGTAGCATATTGAAGTCCAGGACCCCCAAGGTAGCATTTTCAGAAATGCTACCTGTTCTACACACAAGTACAGTGAGACAGGGAGATGAGGGGTTTCAATGTGTAGATGAGACATTGGTGCCGGGAGGAGGGGTTTAGATTTGTTAGGCACTGGGATACATTTGGGGGCAAGCAAGGCCTGTACAAAAGGGACGGGCTGCACTTGAATCAAGATGGAACCAGACTGCTGGCACTTAAAATCAATAACGTTGCAGAGCAGCTTTTAAAATGACGCCTGGGGAATAGCTGAGAGGAGCTGGACAATATCCGGTTTGACAAATGCCATCCTTTAAAGTGCAAGGGTGCAAGGGATTCAGATGAAACAGAAGGGGACAGAGCAGAACTACACAAAGAGCAGACAGAAGACTGTGCAAGCTGGTAAAAGAATCAAAAGAAAGGTAACATACACCAGGTAAGAGATTTAGCGTATACGTGCTTATATGCCAATGCCAGAAGCCTCTGACTTATCCCTGCAATCGGACTCTGTACCAGAGGACTGGAAAGTAACAAATGTAACATCAATTTTCAAAAAGGGATCCAGGGGTGATCTGGGAAATTACAGGCCGGTTAGCTTAACAACTGTTCCCGGCAAATTGATGGAAAGCATCCTCAAGGATAAAATTGTAAAGCACATAGAAGAACTGGCCCTGCTGGGAGAGAACCAGCATGGCTTCTGCAAAGGTAAATCTTGCCTCACAAACCTTTTGGAGTTCTTTGAGAGTGTCAACAAGTGTGTGGATCAAGGTGAACCAGTTGACATAGTACACCTGGACTTCCAAAATGCTTTTGACAAAGTTCCTCATCAAAGACCCCTGTGAAAATTTAGCGGCCATGGGATAAGGGGACAAGTACATGTGTGGATTGCTAAATGGTTGAAGGACAGAAAACAGAGGGTAGGTATAAATGGAGGGAAGTAGGATGTGGGGTCCCCCAGGGATCTGTACTGGGACTGATGCTTTTAAATTTATTCATAAATGATCTAGAAGTAGGGGTAAGCAGTGAAGTGATCAAATTTGCAGGTGATACCAAACTCTTTCAGGTAGTGAAATCCAAAATGGATTGTGAGGAGCTCCAAAAGGATATCTCCACATTGGGTGAGTGGGAGACAAAATGGCAAATTCAGCAGTTCAGTGTTGACAAGTGTAAAGTGATGCATATTGGAACAAAAAACCACAACTTCAAGTACTGATGGGATCTGAGCTGTTGGTGACTGACCAGGAGAGGGATCTTGGGGTCATGGTGGACAGCTAATTGAACGTGTCGACTCAATGTGCGGCAGCTGTGAAAAAGGTCAATTCCATGCGAGGGATCATTAGGAAGGGGATTGAAAATAAAAGTCCTAATATTATAATGCCCTTATACAAAAGTATGGTGCGGCCACACCTGGAGTACTGAGTACAGTTCTGGTCACCACATCTTAAAAAGGACATTGTAGAACTGGAGAAGGTACAGAAGAGGGCAACCAAGGTGATCAGGGGCCCAGAGCACCTTTCTTATGAGGCAAGGCTACAACACCTGGGGCTGTTTAGTTTAGAAAACAGACGACTGTGGGGAGACATGATAGAGGTCTATACAATCATGCATAGAATGGAGAAAGTGGATAGAGAAATTTTTCTCCCTCTCTCATAACACTAGAACCAGGGATCATCCCATGAAATTGATTGCCAGGAAATCTAGGACCAACAAACAGAAGTACTTTTTCACACAATGCATAATCAACTTGTAGAATTCTCTGCCACAAGATGTGGTGACAGCCGACAACCTGGAAGGCTTTAAGAGGGGTTTGGATAACTTCATGGAGGAGAAGTCTATCATTGGGTAATAGTTGGAGGGCTTTAGGCCACCTCCAGCCTCAAAGGCAGGATCCCTTTGAGTGCCAGTTGCAGGGGAGTAACAGCAGGAAAGAGGACATGCCCTCAGCTTCTGCCTGTAGGCTTCCAGGGTCATCTGGTGGGCCACTGTGTGAAACAGGATGCTGGACTAGATGGGCCTTGGGCCTGATCCAAAAGGGCTGTTCTTATGTTCTTATGCACTGGACAAGACACTCCTGAACTTTGAGGGAACTTCAGATGTTCTTCAAGACGTGTGAAGTTGTGCCAGAAAGAACAGGGGGAACCAAGTCTTCTCAATGAGCTGTTCTATTTATGGCAACTGCATATTTGTGAACTGCATATTTGTGATGAGCCATATGATGAGACAAACAGTGCAGTAGTAGCCTCTAAGCTGGAAAGTATGAGCTGCTGCAAGAGTAAGTGTGTAAGAATTCCTATGCTATGAAACATAGTGTCACAATGTTGCTAGGAAAATCATTTCACTACTGTCACAAACCTACCCAGGACACTGCTGTGGATAGCATGCTAGGCCTGCACTGTAACCCCAGCAGTATGCACCAGTGATAGACAATGAGGTCATTCTTATGACCAGCCCTACCCAATTAGGAGAACTGTAGCCCAGGTAGGACTGGTCATGCCAGGACTGCCCCCAATCCTGGCACTCCTCCATTGGGCAGCTTGGATTTCAAACCTGGGCTAAAAGTGAGGTAGGATGGCCTGCTACCTCATGCCTGGGTTCCTGGGTTGTGTGGAAGCTTGGGCTACCAGCAGCTCCTCCTGGGCTGCTGGCAGCCATACCTTCCATAGAGCTGGGAGGAAGGAGCAACCAGGCAGTGCAGTGTTTCCTCAATGCACCACGCTCTTCACACAATGCATTGTGGGATGTTGGAAGCCACAGCCTATTTTCCCCACTCTCCCTCGCTGCTCCAGGATCGCTCATGTGCTGGTTGTGTGGGCACATGAGCTAAAGTGGTGGGAACAGCCTCGGGTTGCCTAGAGGAATGTAGATAGGCTCCTGCCTCTCCGGTCCCAGCCTTCCCCAGCCCCGGGAGAATCGGTAGTGTGAATTTAGTGGGTCACCTGCCAGGCACTCACTCACAAGTGCTTCAGGACTGAGTGGGATCATTTCTGGACACTCATATGGAGGTGGCATTTGTATGAACCAGGATTACTGAGGGTTGTCAGAGCTCCAGGATTGGCCGGGTGTCTCCAGGAATCCTCATCCTTCTCCATTTGACTATTGAAAGCTAGCTATCCTGACTTTTGAAAGCTACTATCCCAAGTTATGAATGACTACATGTTGTGAAAAATATTGGGGGAAATCCTTAGGAATAGATTCCATCAGAATTGACAGCCCTAGGACTAGAAACTGCCTACACAGCCACCATAATTCACACAATGGCAAGAGTGCTGTGAGTGTGCTTCTTGTGCGTGTGCAGGTCACAGCAGTCACAGACCAGTCCATACAATCTGAGTTACTGCTGCCTAGCCACAAACCTAATGGACATATTTCCACAATGTTTATACAGGAGCTACTAGCTAGTTTGAACCAGCCTCTAATCCAGTAGCATTACAGAACCAAAGAAGCAAGCAGAGAGAAGGCAGGACTGTGAATAATATCACATTTACATAGTCTAGTAAAGACGTTTCAGCAACTTCAGAGGAACTATTTGAGTAGCAGGCCTGTGGACTCAGGGGTGCAACTAGGTAATTTTGGACCCTGCACCTAATGGGCTTGCAGGCCCCTCCCTTTGCAAAATAAGCATCTTCTACACACTCACATGGTGAAACACCATGATTTCACACATTCTTGAGCACACAAAACCCACTGTGGAACTTATTAGTGCATCTGTATACACACACACACACACAGAGGTTTCACACAGCATTTTTGAGACAGACAAGCCTGGCTGGAGAGCAGCAGCAGAAGCCAGAATGACTCCAATCTGAGAAGGCAACTTTGTACAGAAATAGATAAGTATTTGTGACAATACTACCAACTGAAATGATATGGTTAGTTATTTGACTATATATTTAGGACAGGGGTACACAACTCAAATGCCCTGCTAGGCTAGAAGCAACCATGACTTGGTGTGCAGAGGCTGAGTTCAGTTCCAAGTGCATTAAATATCACACACACACACACACTTGTAAGAATGCCCCTCCCAAGGCCTCATGCAGCAGGGAGGGTGATTTGTCCCAGCCCTGCCTCTGCACAAACCCTAGAAGACTGCCTATTGGTGGACTTGAATGGAAGGGGCGGGGTTTAAGCAGCAGCTACTGCTGTTGCCTGCCCCAAACTTTCAGTTGGAGCCGGGTTTTCGGAGCAGGAGGAGCTCTTGAGTGGCTCCTCCTGCATGGACGTTGGGAGCAGGTTTGCAGAAGGCCTTCAACACCTCCGGGGCGGCTGCGGCAATGATGACTTTGGTGGTGGTGGCAGCAGCTGGCCATTCCAGGCCTGTCCTTATCTTACCTGCGGGTTCTGCCAGGGATGAAGGAGTGCGGCGGCTGCGCAGCATTCGGGGCAGGCATAGGCAGTCGCAGGGTGAGGGGGTTGATAGGCCCGGAGTGGGTCGCCACCCCGTGTGGGAGTGTAGCCCAGGTGGGGGCTTTGGCCTGGCACATAGCTAGGGGCGAAAGGGGGCACCCTTATTATTGGGACTGGCCAGGTAGGTGGGTCTGCCCTGGTTTAGGGGCTTTGGGGTTTTCTCCTCTCTGCAGCCAGCAGTGGGTTGGGTTTTTGGCCTAGAGGCCTTATTGCTGGGGTTTGTGCCTGCTGGTCTTTGTCAAGGCCTTTAAGTGCATTGGTTCAGATTGGCCTTGCTCCACGGCCTGGAGAGTGCTTAATCACCTTCCCACCCTGTCTGTTGGAGACATGCCCCTCTAAAAGGCCTGGAATAAGTCTGGTGGCCAGTATGTTAGGCCCCCCACACCAACCTGCACCACAACCTCTTCCTCAGATGAGGAGGACACCAATATGGTACAAACTAAGGGCTTGATTCAACGAATTGAGGGCCTCGAGCATGCTAAAAAGACTCCTTCGGATAAGGGAGCTGGTCTATCAGGTGTCTTGGCCCAGCCTGGTAAGTGCATAGAGGGGCGGATAAGGCGCAATTATTAAGATTATTGAAGACTTTGTCCGATAGGTTAGCATCTCTGGAGAGTGGAGCTGCTCCTTTTGTCTCTGTTGTTGAGGAGAATCCTACACACACGGAACCATGCAGCTTGCCTCAACTTGCACCTTTAGATGTACCAATGCCCAGCACATCTACACTGGCAGATGCTGATGGTGGAAGCAGTTCAGCACAGTTATTGTCAGGTGATCACACCACATTTATGCCCCCTGAAGGCATCGGCCCATGACCTGCTTATTCCTGGCCGATGCCTTCTTTTGGGGGCTGGGGCACTCCTTATTGGGGCCCACTTGCACACACATGGTGTGTGGGGGGCATTCTCCCTGGTTTTATTATTTATTTATTTATTTATTATTAAAACTTTTATACCGCCCTTCCAAAAGGCTCAGGGCAGTTTTCCTGCTCCTGTGGCTAGTTCACAAGGGGTGGCTGAACAAGTTTGGAGGGGGGCTGTGGCTCCAGGTACACCGGCCATGGTAAGTTCTTTGGGGGGACAGGGGTTTTATCCAATGGGGGTGCTGCCCTCCCCCCAGCATATGATATGTGGATATGTTTAGTCTTCTGTTCTGTGAGCCTGAAGTTAAACATAAAGAAGCGGAATCATGTAAGGACCACGAGGCTACCAAACGGAAGCCCATGGAGAAGACATGGAATAACTGGCTGTCTGGTTATACCATATACATGGGGGTTATTTTGTGGGCACAGCCAGCCAGGGACCTGGCGCTAGTTAAATATCTGGACATTGTTCATAGGGCAGTGTCTGACTTCGCCTGATCTGCCTGGCTCCGCTACGATGAAAATATTCGTATGCGTGCAGTGTTGGACCCCTTATTGCCTTGGGGTGTTCCCTTGCAAGAGTCTTGGCTCCTCATAATGTCCTCTTCGTGCCCTGTTGAAGGGGAGCAGTCCAACAGCAGTCATCTGCTGTCTCGGCCTTCAGTTTCTTCAGCTCAGTCCAGTGGGGGCCAGCAATGGGTTCAACCCCACCTGGTCTGTTGGGAATTCAACAATGGGGGATGGTGCACAAGGTCACCCTGTAAGTTCAGATATGCCTGTGGGCCGTGTGGTGCCAAGAGCTCAACCTGTCCCAGGGCAAAGGGGTGGGGTTCTGGCCCCAGGAACAGGCAAGGTAACAGCAGGAGGGGTAATCCCCCCACACCTTCTGCGGGAAAAGGGCCCAAGCCCAGTTGAGTTGCCTGTGATGTTGTCTTGGTTGCAGGACTATCCAGATTGGGGGGCGGCCATGTTCATAGGTAGGGGTTTTGTTCAGGATACCCTCAGAATCTGAGAGAGTGGCCTTTATGGCCAGGAACTTGAAATCTGTAGAGGGCATGGAAGAGGTGGTGGTGATGAAAATAGGCAAGGATGTAGAGCAGGTAGGGTTCTAGGCCCTTTTGACACTCCTCCGTTTCCCAACTTTAGGGTGTACCCCCTCGGGGTTGTTCCCAAGAAGGCCCCAGGAGAATTCCACCTTATTTACCACCTCTCTTACCTGCAGGAGTCCTCAGTTAATGATGGTATTCCTGACAGTTTGTGTTCTGTGCAATACACCTCCTTCGATGAAGCGGCAAAGATGGTCCGCGCCTGTGGGGCAGGTGCCCTTTTGGTGAAATGCGACATAGAGTCAGCCTTTCGCCTCTTGCCAGTGCATCCTGCAGATTTTTATCTTTTGGGTTTTTCCTTTGGCGGCAAGTTTTACTTTGACAAGGCCCTCCCTAAGAGATGTTCAGTTTCTTGTGCGGCATTTGAGGCCTTTAGCACCTTTTTGGAGTGGGTTGTGAGGCAGCAGTCTGGGCTGCAGTCTACGGCTCATTTTTTTAGATGATTTTCTTTTTATAGGAAGGGCGGCATCCTCAGAATGCCAGCGCCTCTTGACTTGTTTTATACAGATGACAAGGGAACTAGGGGTTCCCTTAGCAGGGGACAAGACAGAAGGGCCGGCCACTAAATTGTCATTTTGGGGTATCGAGCTAGATACTGTGGAGGGCTGTTCCCGCTTGCCCCAGGAGAAATTAGCTGTTTTGCTGGAATTGGTGGTTGCTTTAGGGCAAGCCCGCAAGGCCACTCTGCAGGAATTGCAAGTGGTGGTTGGGCACCTTAATTTTGTCTGTAGGGTCGTGGCCCCCAGCCAGGCCTTTCTGCGGTGCATGTGTGACTTAATGGGGGGCCTTCGGTCCCCCCGGCACATCGTGCAAATCACATTGGGTGTTAGGGAGGATCTGGCTGTGTGGGAAAGTTTCCTTAGGGGTTTTAATGGCGTCTCCTTTTGGAGGAGTGAGCAGCTCTTGGAGGCTGACCTTCAGGTCCACTCTGATGCTGCTGGGTGAGTGGGTTTTGGCGCTTCTTTTCATGGCTGGTAGTGTGCTTCATGCTGGCCACAGAGTTGGGTAGTTGAGGGTATTAGCAATAGCAATAGCACTTACATTTATATACCGCTCTATAGCCAGAGCTCTCTAAGCGGTTTACAATGATTTAGCATATTACTAAGGATCTTACCTTTTTGGAACTTTTTCCTGTTGTAGTGGCAGTATCTCTCTGGACCCCTGAATTCACCATCTCTACTGTGCATTTTTGGTGCGACAACCAGGCAGTAGTGCAGGTTGTCAATGCCCAGACCTCTCAGTCTCAGCGAGTAAGTAGCCTCTTGCGGGGTTTTGTTCTGTGGTGTCTTTAGTTCTAACAACCTTTTTGTGGCCAGGTACGTCCCTGGGCTGCAAAATGACATCTCTGACGCCTTGTCTCAATTTCAGGTGGCCAGGTTCAGGAAGCTGGTGCCCGAGTCCTTGGTTGAACTGGAGCCCATGCCAGAAGCCCTGTGGCAGCTTGGGAAGTAGAGGCCCGGTGGGCTATTGAGGCTTCGTTAGCACCCAGCACCAGGGTTAGCTATTCTGCCAAGGTAGCTGCTTTTGCTGTCTTTAGGCAGGGTGCAGGCCTTCCTGAAGAGTGGCCCATTCCCGTTTCACATATCATGCAGTTTCTGGTGTATCTGCACACTGCAGGTAGGACACCCTAGCCGGGTATGTTTCAGCCTTATCATTTGAAGCACAGGCTTCTGGGGTTCCTGATAGCACCAGTGATTGTCGAGTATGTAGGATGCTTGAGGAATGGGCCAAGGGGCTGCTCAAATGTTTGGACCAGAGGCGACCTTTGACATTTGAATTAGTCAATTCACTGGTAAAGGGATTGCACGTGGCCTGTAGTTCTGAGTGGGAGGTTGTCCTTTTCCAGGCTGTCACTCTAATGTCCTTTTTTGGCACTTTCAGGCCAAGCAAGGTGCTGCCGCACAGCAGTGGAGCATCTCGGGAGTGCTGCCTTCAGTTCAGGGATCTGCTTCTCAAGGAAGGAGAAACACAGCTGCTCCTGAGATCCTCTAAGATGGACCAGAGGGCAAAGGGGCAGGTAGTTGGGTTGGCTGGGGCCAGTGACCCCATGGTGTGTCCAGTGGTTGCGCTTCAGCACTATGTGGCCTTATGGTCTTGCCCCACGGGATGCCTTTTCGTGCACAAGCATGGCAGCCCATTGACTCAGCATCAATTGTCTGTGCTGAAGAGGGTGCTCGCATCCTCGGAGGGCTCTAGGCCACCTCCAGCCTTGGGGGCAGGGTGCCTCTGGGTACCAGTTGTGGGGGAGTAACAGCAGGAGAGAGGGCATGCCCTCAACTGCTGCCTGTGGCTTCCAGCGGCATCTGGTGGGCCACTGTGCGAAACGGGATGCTGGACTAGATGGGCCTTGGGCCTAATCCAGCAGGGCTGTTCTTATGTTCTTATCCCTAGGGGAGCCTGTGTGTGAGTTTAGTCTGCACTCTTTCAGGATCGGTGCAGTGACTACTGTCAGCTGTCTTGGCCTGCTGGAGGCTGCGGACAGACAGATTGGGAGCTGGCAGTTGAAGGTTTTCCTACGCTATGTGCACTAGAAACCCAAGGGCCATGGCTGTATGGTGCATTCCGCGCTTTGCACCTATGCCTACCCACGTCAAGGTAGCATAATGGAAACACATGTGTGCTAATGGACGGCCATGGCTGGTTTTCTCAACCTATGTTTTCTTGGCAGGTGCTGGGGGAGCAGTGGCTATGGTTCGAGACCTTATCTGCGGCCACTCGCTGGTTTTTCTGGGTCTTCAAGAGGGCCAGCGCTTCCCAGTTTGGCACACAGCTGGGTTTGGGACAGCTGGCCCGAATTTACTGGTTGGGTAGGCAGGGGATGCTCTAGGATCAGTTGCTCCCTGTTTTAGGTGATTATTTATCCAAGAGAACCCCACCCAATGTATTGGTGATTCATATGGGTGAGAATGACTTCAGTCAGTGAATTGGGCTCTCCATCATTCGGCAGGCCTCCTCGGATTTTGTGGTCTTAAAAAATTGGATACTGGGAGTTCATATTGTTTGGGTTGAATGGTTACAGCGCCGCATTTGGCATGGGGTTCGTAGTTTGCATGGGGTTGAGCATGCTAGGCGCAAGGCCTCTGCTGCCATTGGGAGGATGGTATCTGCATCCAGCGGGGCGGTTGTTGCACAACCAGGCCTGGAGTATGTCCATCCCCTATTGTACAAGCCAGACAGTGTTCATCTGTCATTTGAGGGTTGTGACATTTATTTGTCTAATTTGAGGAGGGGGCTTCCTGGGTGTTGGAGAGTCTTGGGGCAGGCAGGTTAAGCTAGGCTAACCCAACTGGGTGGCAGGGACAGTGCGGGCTGGGTTTGAACATCCCCAATCAGGAATGGGGATTGAACATCGGTGAGCACCCTTGGGCATTTAATTTGGTGGATTGGTCAAACGCTCCCTTGTGGTTTTCACTGCCCAGGGATGCTGGTTGGCCATTGACCGGCTTCAGGACTTCACATATTCTAGGGCTCAGTGGTCCGGGAGCTGCGAAGGACTGGAAGTGTCCAGACCCCTGCGGGGTTGACAATGAAGGGATAGGAGCGGGTTACTTACCTGCTTCTTTTCTGAGTAGGGTGTGTCGGCCAATTAGGACACGGGCTAGGATTGTGAAGTCTGAACCCGGCCTTTGTTATGCCCGCACTGTCAAGCGGGGTGGAGTGTTCCCCTCCTACTGTCTGCTGCTCAACTAATTAATTTCAATAAAGTTGTGGCCCGTTATCCCAGCATTTGGTGTCTGTGTCTTCTTGGGCTTGGGTCTGGAGACAATGACAAAACAGAGAAAAATAGGGGTGTTTGTGCAGGGCTGCTTCAACCACTATATCACTGTACAGCACTCCCCACAATCTACTTGTACATTTATTTGCAAGCATTTCCCCACTGTTGCATTAATGTTCACTTATTACTCTTTTAAAACTGACTCCCTCTCCTATGTTTTAGAAAGATCTCTCCTACAAAGGCAGAATTTGAAAACAATGCACCAGCAAATTGTGGGTGGAGGGGTGGGGGGGGGAGCTGAAAACATTACACTTATTTTGAAAGATTCAGCATTAAGCTCAACCATGGGAAACATCTGGATACATAAAAATAAATGACAAAACACAGATTATTCTTGTAGAACAGCAGGTTCCACTTTGAAGTTTGGAAGAAAAATCTGCCACGTTCAGTTTCATTTCTCAAAGTTAATGTGATTTTGGCAAAGTTCATTATATATAATATATATATTTATATAGAAGAAGATAGAACTACACGTTCAGATATTGTCCTCAAGTGGCCTGGTTGTATTAGCCTCATTTAAATTAACACAGATGAAACAGCTCAAAAGACCAATTGACATTTTGTTACTATAGAAAATGATGGGGAAATGATTGGAAATGTGAAACGTTCACCTTTACAAATATTTGAGCAAGTCATATGTCAAAAAGGTGCTGGGATACAGTTGGCTCCCCATCTGAAGTCAATGAGTTTATTCCAGCATCATTGATTCAATTGCTGGTTTGGGACTGATTAGCTTGGGCAATACATTTGCAGATAGAAATGTAATAAGTGATTTGTGACTTCGGCAGAGGGAGGGACATCAATAATGTAATTCCCTGCAGCTAAAGAAAATTAAAGTATAGAGAACTTATTCCAGACATACTCTACAGGCTCATCCAATGAACTGAAACCACTACTGATCTTGTCTTCTGCTGTATTTCAAAACAGCACAGGCACTGAAATGCGAAAAAGGAAGCCAGCAGGGTTATAAACAGTGCCACAGCAGTAACAAATGCAAATGGAGACTCCTTGCTAAAGCTGAGATAATGCATTAAGTCATTTTGTGTATGTGTGTGTTTTTCCAGGCAAGAAATTTGCCATTTTGGAATGCCAAAAAAAGCACACTTGGTAGATTATTAATGAGTTAAATACATTCCTCACAATGGGATAAAAGGTGAAAAAGGCAGTGATAAGCAAGAAGACATTAATTAATGGTTTGTCATTGTCAGGATATATTGCTTTTCTGCATCAGCGTCATCAATAATAGAGTAGCCTCTTGAGGCAGTCATCCAGCAACTGTTTTTAAACAACAGCAATTTAGAAAGGAGGAGGAGATACAAAAAAGAAACCGAAGGGGTGATTGAAAGAAGGTAGATATGAAATTACCAGAGACCAAAAGAGTTCTGTTCAATACAAATGGTAGCCCTTCTCTTTCACTCAAAGAAAGACAGCTCTCTGTAACCCACAGGTGTTGTGAAGAGATTAGTGCATGTTTTTAACTCCCTTACACTCTCCTTCATTAGTTTTAAGTTTTAATGCCAAATCATAGCTTGTTATTGAAGAAAAGGACCAGAATGGAAAAAATTACAGTTGAGTCAAGCAGAAGTCCTTTTTGCTGCCAGAGTACAACTCATTGCTTTGCATGGAATTTTGTAACCAAGGGTTAGACTCTGTTTAGTCTTGAAATGATGCAACTGAAATTCAGGTTTCATACTATCATCCCTTTCTCAAAAAGGTGGTAAGGCAAGATATTAAGATTGATATCAACTGTCATTATATGATATGAAAGTGCCCAACAGTTTGAATATTTGATGGCAAATTATGAAATGTTCAGGTGCATAGGAAGAAGTGGGGACCCTTACACAAGATGTCCTCAGGGGAGTTCCCCTCCTGGGATGGGCCCACTTTCCCTTCGCCATATTCCCTTCTGCCCATTTGATTGTCCTCTCCTTCTGGCCTCAGTCTGCAAAACCACCCAGGAGGAGAGGGCAAGGTGAGTAAAAGGTTATGATTCTTCTACTCTCTTGTGATTTACATGCCCTTCAAGCATGTAACTGTATGCTTCAAGATGGAAGCTAAACGAAGAGTGACCACAAGAAGCAGAGCAGGGCTGCTGTCACTCTGTGGATAGGCACTCCCTGCTGGAAATAGGTCTTGATGCAGCTACCTAGACAGTATTCCATATTCTTTGACCTCATCATGATCCTTTTTATCATGATGAGATCAAATAAGCTGGAAAAACTGAGAATTTCAGATAGCAATAGCAATAGCACTTACATTTATATACCGCTCTATAGCTGGAGCTCTCTAAGCAGTTTACAATGATTTAGCATATTGCCCCCAACATTCTGGGTACTCATTTTACTGACCTCGGAAGGATGGAAGGCTGAGTCAACCTTGAGCCCCTTGGTCAGGATCGAACTTGTAACCTTCTGGTTACAGGGCAGCAGTTTTACCACTGCGCCACCAGGGGCTCTGATGAGTCCAAGAACAGATTATTCCTCACTTAATAGTATAAAACATGCTATCAAGCAAAAAGCAAGTGTATTGGCATTTTCAAACATTTGTGGAAATGGAAGCAATTACGTATTCAATGACATTGCTCCAAGCACATGTAAAAGGGGATGTAAGACATATTATGGCTTTTTCTAATTGTTTGTAGCCATTCTAGGCAAGATTAGCATACAGCAGGCTGAACCATGAACAGAGATAATGACAGAAAGTCCTCAAGAGGCCAAAGGCATTGCAGTCTGCATGAACAAACAATGAAAGGGAAAAATGAAAGCATAGAGACAGTAATATGCTATTGGTCATACAGACAAACCTCCTTCTTATTAAATTATCGCCATGTTCATTAAAGGTGGGGAAGGTGACCACACTCTTTCTGAGGCCAGCTCACCCTCTGGCCATGTCCTCCAGAGACTGTGCAGTTGGCTTACATGAGGAAGGAGTGGTGCATCAAGCAAACAGGGACCCTGGATAATTAGAGTTCCCACTCTCATGGGGTGCATGGGTATGGCCCCTTCCACATGAAAGATGAACATGCAGTCACTGAGGGATGTCACTGAGCGGACATGTCAGGATTAAAGAACATCACCAGTGGGTGCCATTCCTGTGTATACTGAATGTGAGGAGGACTTCATAAGAAGAGGATGCAAGTCAACCATGCTGCACTCAACAATTCTGCTCATGCTGACCTTCTTATGGTGACTGTGATGATGGTGGCTAGAATGTTGACTGGTGACACAAATGTTCTTGGCAGAGCTTTCAATTGTATGCAATCTAGCTGCTTTTGGTCCTCACTACTTAGCAAATGAACAAGTAAATATAAATGAAGATGTAAATATGGGCAGGGTATGGAGCTGTTGGTTTGAATCCACCTGGGGAGCACAGAGTAGGAAAGAAGCGGTAATAGCTGATCTTGTTTTGACAGTATTTTGTATGAAATGAGGGATAAACTCAGCTGCTATAATGATCCAGAATATCAAACCGTGCACCTGTCAAGAACAGAATGAAGGAAATTGAGAACTACAAAACTGAAGCTTTTGTGGGGCAAAGCAATCTGTGTCATGCAGAGAAACTAAAACAAGACACTGACGGGGGTAGCTAAGACAAAAGCCATCTTCTCCTGGGCAGGTCATCTCGGTCTTCCACTGGAACACCGAATGAACAGCCTCCAAGTATTGTCATAGAAAATCTGGTAATCCTATTGCAACTAAACCTTTCCTGCTGTTACTGCTATTTCCACTCTCTCTATTGGGCAGCGTCCAGCAGATGACACAGACGGAAGAACAGCTTAGCAGCAGCACTGCTAACCAATCTGAAAAACCACAGGAAGCATTGAACGATAGACTAATACAGTGAATAAAACTTGCCCTTCTTGATCACTTTCATACACATACATATAAACACATCTTTCCTTGCAGTAAATACAATGTTTTGGCTTGATTCAATCAAGATGTGATATTGATTTCAAACATTTAAGGGTTGAAGGTAGGAGGGTGACTGAAGATGGAAACTGGAAACTGGATGGTCAGGAATACAGATAAGAATCTTCATCGATAGTAGAAACCCCATATCAAAACTATCCTCCCCTCTCTACAAAAACCCTTCCTGGAATCAAAGGGTCCAATGGTAGTACTGTAAATTCAAGATTTCTCTTTAAGTTAATTTATTCTGGTAAATAAATGATTGAGGTCATTCACACAATCAAGTTATACGGGTCAGGGATAGGGATGTTCCTGAATGGGCTCAAGCAGCTGCGGGTGGGGTGGGAAGCAGTTCCCTTAAGAAGCAGGTAAGCAGGTCCTTACCTGCCCTGCTGCCACCCTGCCACTTTTCTGGACATGGTGCTCACTCTACCAAAGGTTGTGCATGGCTGTGGTGCTGTTCCCTGCAGCCTACGCATGGAGTCAGCATGAAGATGGCCGCCACACTGGGTGGGGCTGGTCATGAGAATGACTTCATTATGCAACATAGTCTTCACCACTTTGGGTGAGTTCCTTCTTTTAATAACATAAAGCAGGATTTGGATTTTAGATCTTCCTCCTCCTCCTCCTCCTCATCATCATCTGTGTCTTCCTATTGTTCAGTTATTTCTCAATTATCTAAATATATAAGCCGCTAAGGCGCACCCGTATCTAATTCTGTGTGTGGCAGCTCTCGTGAGAGTTTGTGAGCAAGCTGCTGGGAGGGGGAGAGGGAGAGGGAGCGGCAGAGAGAAAGAGGCAGCGGTGGGGGCAGAGAAAGAGGCGGCAGGGGGAGAGAACAGGGGGAGAGCCGAGATTGAGGGGTGGAAAGGAGGACAGCTAGAGGGTACAGATGCCCTGCACCCGGGCCAGTTAGTTTATTTTAATATCATCTCAGATGTGTTGTTCACAGTAGCATCTCATCATAGGTTTTGTAGTTACATAACAACAGAACGTTGAGCCAAAGAAATGTGCAAGCACAGGTGTCTGTGTGAAAATGTATGCATGTGGGGGTAGTATGTGATGATATTTGCATAGGAGTGAGATAAATGGTGTGTAAAGACCATTTGTTTTTCACTATGTCCTATAGTGGCTGACCTATGTTGTAATCCAATTTGCATGCAGTTTTGCAAGTGCACTCTTGCACAAATGCAAAAAAAATGTACAAACATAGTGGCATGATAGTCTGACCAATGGAACTAATGGCTGTACTATCATGCAACTGCATTTGAGCAATTTCTGTGTTTGCACAAGAGCACACTTGCACATCTGCATTACAACACACATAGAATATTGTGCAGTATGTGGGCCATTTCATCTGTAGTAAAGATCTATGGAGGGAGGCATGTTGTCCCACTATGACATAATCACTGGAGGGTGTAGAATGTCCAACTGTCCCTCATGTACAATTTGAATAGGACCTCAATAGTATGATTTAAAATTGTACTTCAACACACATTTGGGTGGGCTGGTCATTAAGCCACCTAATGGTGTAGCGGGGAAATGACTTGATTAGCAAGTCAGAGGTTGCCGGTTCGAATCCCCACTGGTATGTTTCCCAGACTATGGGAAACACCTATATCAGACAGCAGCGAAATAGGAAAATGCTGAAAGGCATCATCTCATACTGCGTGAGAGGAGGCAATGGTAAACCCCTCCTGTATTCTACTAAAGACAACCACAGGGCTCTGTGGTCACCAGGAGTCGACACCGACTCGACGGCACACTTTATTATTAGTCACGAGGTATCAGGTGAATGGGTTCAATGAAAAATAAAGTTATTACCCTTGAAGAGCAACATTACTACAGAAAAGCAGAATGCTTGTTTCTAGGGCATTAAATACAAACACTCCCTTGGCAAATGTGCTCTAGATGCAATGAAACCACCAAAGCTGTCTGTAATGCTGTCTATAATTTAGAACAATCATATGATATGAGGTAAATGTATATTTTGAACCAAATCCCACTATTCAGGTAAGCAAGGATTGTAATGCAAAGTAGCTATAACAGCTTGAATTAAATTTATCCTAGCAGTTGTATGCTGTCGTTGGCAAGCTTTTGCCTCTCACTTTTAGCTCACCGTTTTTATACAGTACCTTTAGTCGGTCATGCTTTATTTTAAAAGCAATAGTGGAGAACAGTTAAAAAATGAAATTAATATTTATTTTATTTTTATTTTATTTATCAAATTTGTATACCGCCCCCAACTTTCATCTCTGGGTGGTTTACAATAACATAAAACCAGTTAAAAACTTAAAAACAATTTAACAATTAAAAAATAACCAGAAATTAAAACCCAAAAATATTAGGAAGCTGAGAAAGCTTGGGCGAAAAGATGGGGTTTCAGGTGTTTTTTGAAAATTGCCAGAGATGGGGAGGATCATATCCCAGCAGGGAGCGCATTCCACAATCTCAGGGCAGTGACCGAGAAGGCCCGTCTCTGTGTAGCCACCAAATGAGTTGGTGGTAACTGGAGACGGACCTCCTCAGATAATCTCAATGGGCGGTGGGACTTGTAATGAAGAAGAAAGTCTCTTAAATACCCAGGGCCTAAGCTGTTTAGGGCTTTGTAAGTTATAACTAGCACTTTGTATTTTGTCTGGAAACCGATTGGCAGCCAGTGTAACTCCATCAGTAAAGGAGTAACATGGTCTCTCCGAGATGACCCACAGACCAACCTGGCTGCTGCATTCTGAACCAACTGAAGTTTCCGGACTATGTACAAAGGCAGCACCACGTAGAGCACATTACAAAAGTCAAGTCTGGAGGTTACCAACAAATGTACCATTGTTTTGAGGTCATTGATCTCAAGAAACGGGCACTACAACAACCTCTCTACTAGATCGAACAAGCCATGTTATACAACATAATATGGAAAAGTGGAATGGGAAAGTGGAAAGTTGTAATATGGGAAAGTGGAATGTAAATATCATATTGTCCATTCCCTAAACTTAAAATTGCATTTAGATTTTAACACGATACCCACTATCCAAAAAGTCACCTGTTAAAGAAGCTTGGCTATCATGCATTTTTATTATTAGCGATCATGCATAATATTAATATTAGGGTGGCATGGGGATCCTTAACAAGAGTTGCTTGAAAATGTAACCAATTCCATAGCCTCTGTTCTTATTTTGATTTTGTTTCCCTTGTGTACCTAGGAAGTTTTTCTTTTACTGTATACTACAGAAATTGTTTAGTTTTGAACATTTTGAGCCATTAGATTCAATTCCAGGAAGTCATGCTGAATGAACTGGTATGAAATGTGAAATTGGTGCAACAAGTATATTTTTGCTCTCCCCATTATTCACGCTAGTACATACAAATTACATTTTGCACCAACCTGGCCCAAGGCAGTTAGCACAAAATTTGAATCACATGATCTAAGCTGACTGCATTCAAAAAGAATTTCCCACTTTTTCAAATAACAAGACAATGGAGTTTTTCCCACCACAGAAACATATTCTGTGCTAAAATAATGCTTTAACACAGGAGTGGGCAACACGCTCAGAACAAAGGGTACAAACTAGCAACTTTTCAGGAGCTGCCAATTGTTACATGTTGCTCTTTAACAGCCGTGAGATTAAAAATCTAATGGAGCTATTCACACAACTGTCCAGGAGGGTGGGTGGCAGGTAAAGGCTGCAAAACCTTACCTTCTTCCTTCCCCCAGATGATCCTTCAAACATTTCTGGGAGTGTCGCTGCCTACGAGCAGCACTATGCCAGGCAGTGTGGAGCTCTGGAGGCCAGTCTCAGGGTATCCCACAATGCACCGTTAGCCACCGTTATCCCACAATGCACCGTTAGCCTTGGGCACCCCAAGAGCCTGTCTCTGTATCTTCTTGGGCTGTGTGCAGCCCAATGAGACACATGATCCCAGCAGCTGCATCAAGGGAGCCCTCACTCCCTTAGCCTTGGCTAAGAGCCATCTCAAAAGTAAGGTTTGGCTGGGTGGGGGCACTGGGGTCCACATGGGTCCTGGTGCTCCACACGAGCAGCTTAGCCCAGGCTAGCTGGGCTGCTCATGAGAACAGCCTTGATGTCTCTATATCAAGTGTAATAAAAATAGATGCTACCTGTAACATTGTTTGAGGAGTGTTTTGTGGTACTTCAGAAAAGCTTTCATGGCACAGATTTGGATTCTAGTCCTTACTCTGCTGTGCCATTTCTTTGTCCTTGTTTGAAACCTCTTTGTTCTGGCACATTACCAGAAAGTAGCATACAGTTAAGATAGGTTGACATCCAGACTAATGAAGCAACAGTACAATGGGAGAAACTCCTTTGTAGCTCCACCACTTCTGAAGAGTTCCAGACTGGTGCTGCATAGGTGCTAGTGTGTGTGAGGGAATTTGAGCAACCTCCCCTACTCCCAGAAGTCATATGTATCACCCCAAAATACGTTCTTGACAGTTGCATTACCCTCAGGGACATATTTTGGGGTGGCACAGATCACTTCCTGAGGAAGAAAAGGTCATCATAATTTGCCCCTACCACTGAGCTAGTATTAAAGCTGAGATACTTGAAATTTTCAGAGGCACTAGTGCTCTGAAAATGTCAGTCCATGTATCTAAACCTTAACTTATTACTTTTTACATATTACTGGCTGACATCCAGACCCACTGGCATGCAACAAAAAACATTTCATTTGCACAGGCACACAATAGAGAAGGAGCCCTATCGCTGATCCCCACCTTCACTTTGCAGCCCAACTGGAGAACTTCCTCCCTCTGACTACAAAAATATGTCCTTGAGGGTCCTGAAACTCTCAGAGCCACATTTTCAGGAAGCACAGTAGTGTGCAGAGGGTAGGGATAGGAAAAATTGCTCCCCCTCCCCATCACATACACAAAACGTTTTAGGTGCATACAACATTAATAATTTATAAATCAGTACTTTATTATTTGCATTATTTATATACTGTTTTTAAAATACAGAAGTTTCACAAAACAGTAACAAAGCAAAACAATAAACATGAAAACATGAACAGCAAACATCTTTGGAAGCAAGGCAAGAAACAAGAAAACATTTGAACAGCAGGGTAGAATATATTAGAACCAGTGCAAAGGTCAGTGAGATGTGCCAGTTAAAAGCAAACAGAATAAAAATGTGTTTAAGGCACACTTAGAAGTTATCATTGCAGGGGTTCCAACAAATGTCACCAGTATCACAAATTATTAATTGTATTAATGGATAATGTATTAGTATTAATGTATTAATGTATATGGATGGGAATGTACAAGCTGATTTTCCATGGCCATGTTGATGTGGTAACATCAGAACAAGATCACCATCATCACAATGTGATATTTTCCCCATGACAATTTCATTTAATGAATCTTTTTTATTGCCTCTCCTCCACATCTTATCACAACCTGAATCACTCCAGGACTCAAAGCTCTCCCTGGTTTCTCAGGTCAAGGCAGTCGCCAGGAGCGCTTTTTATCAGCTTTGGCTGATAAGTCAGCTACATTTATTTCTGGAGGTAAATGACCTTAAAACAGTGGTACATATACTGGTAACCTCCAGGCTTGACTACTGTAATGCACTCTACATTGGTCTGCAATTGTACATAGCCTGGAAATTACAATTGGTACAGTATGCGGCAGCCTGACTGGTCTCTGGGACAACATGAAAAGACCACATAACACTGGTTTTAAAAGAACTGCACTGTTTGCCAATATGTTTCCAGGTGAAATACAAAGTGCTGGTTATTGCCTATAAAGCCCTTAATGGCTTAGGTCCAGGGTATTTAAGAGAGCGCCTCCTTTGTCATGAACCCTGCTGAGGTCCGGTTAGGGTTGCCATCGGCTTGTTTGGTGGTGACCCAGGACCGGGCTTTCTTTGTGGCTGCCCCCAGGCTTTGGAATATGCTGCCTGCTGAAATAAGACCATCTCCTTCTCTGTTTGTTTTCAGGAAGACCCTCAAGACTCACCTATTCTCACAGGCTTTTAATTAGAATATTCATAATTCATTTAAACAATTGTTTTATGCTACTGTTTTAATTGTGTTTTGTATTTTAATCTTTGTTGATTTTTAAATATATATATTTTTAAATTTTGTACACTGCCTAGAGATGTACATATTAGGCAGAATAAAAATATGAGGAATGGATAGAGAGATAGAGAGATAGATGTTTTTTATGACTAACCCTAACCCCTGCAAACTGAGCAAAGAGGGGCCTTTTAAAGTGGTGGTTCTCTTCTATTTAGCAGGAAGAGAGCAATTGTCCTTATTTGACCCCAGCACAGCATCCCTCCAGTGGCTGTTTCTGGTGTCTGCCTTATGTTTCTTTTTAGGTTGTGAGCCCTTTGGGGACAGGGGACCATCTTATTTATGTATTGCTTATTTTGCTATGTAAACTGCTTTGAGAACTTTGGTTGAAGAGTGGTATATAAAAATTTGTCGTCGTAGTCATAATGGATGCCCACAGGGGGGGAATGCACTTTCTCAGAGTTTCCTCTTATCTTCTTTTAACTGTGGTTTATTTGGGTTGTGCTCCTCAAGGTGGCAAGGCAAGGAGACTGCCTAGACTTGACTAGCCCCAACTTGATCCACTGTTGTGTTTTCCCACATCTCTCCTGGTGGTCAGAGGGGGAGGCAACACCTGCCTCTTTTCATTCAAACTCCATCTGCAGAAGTATTTATAAAGAAGATAGACTCTGCCTCCTGAATCAGCAATTCAATCTAAAGATGAGTATTTAAAGCTACTCAACTTAAAAGGTGGTGTCTTAAGACCACATAGTCCACATTCTTGGTAAATTGGAGACACTTGTGAGCTGCCCCGTATACAGGTCTTCAATCTTCTTTCTGCTTGTTGGTGAGACACCATTTTCAGTGAATTTTTGCTTCAAAGGCTGCCTCAATCACACGTTAGTGACAAGAAGATATTACATTGGGGACAATGAAATTTCATTCTTTTAGTTAGCTCGATCTGGGGCATTTTCAGACAGCAGGCTTTTACTGAAAATTTACTGTGAGGCTTTACTGTGAGTTCAAAGTTGCACCAAAAACCCGAGGCAAAAAGTGGATTTATTTTTTAACCCAGATATAAATTGGGCTGCACTCTAATGCGCAAATAAAACCCCTAATTGTGTGTGAAGTGCCCCCCGATAGCTCACAGGGACTTTGGGGTAAATCTGGCCAATATGTGAACACACACCTCCATTCCGGAGGAGATGGCAACTAAATGCCGGGTGTGGAAAAACCTCCTGGTCTTAATCTGAAGGTCTTAATCTGAAGCTGTGAAGAGGAGAGGAGAAGAAAGAGAAAACGGCAGATTATAATTATGGCTCACATGAAGAGCAACATTTGACAGACACAGAGTTGGCACAACCATCACCTCCTCCCGCTAACTTCGTGAAAAACACTACAGGGACCCTCAGCAACACTGTGCAATGAGGCACAGGGAGCAGGGGTGTGCACAAACAGTTTTAAGCAAACTGGTCCACTGCGAACCAGGCTGGTTCAAGAGGTTCATGAACCAGACCAGCCTTCAGAAAAGGGGCCCAGTCTGCAAATGAACCAAATCCAACCCAGTACAAAGCAAACCGGTTCAACAGTTCGAGCAGTGTGGTAAGCACCATTTTGGAGGGCTGTCTATTGTTTATTTCCTTGCTGATTGGTTTTCTGTCACGGCCTTCTGATTGGCTTGCTATCTCCTTTCTCCTGGTTGGCTTGTTATTCAAAATCAAATGTTGTCAGGGCAACTCTGCCCTCATTGGCTGGGGGGCGGGAGGGATGAGGGAGCAAAAAGGAGGGAGTTTCAACTGTCTTGAAAGCCCAGGCAGACACTGCCTGCCTGGCTTCGTTCTGCTTCTGAATTTGGAGGAAGAGCAAGGAGCTGCTGCCATGCTGCCTGCTGAATCACTGAGCTGACTCACTGCAGAGCTACACCTGAAGCACTCTGCACTGGAGGAAACACTGCTCTTCTGCTGGGCCTGCTGCTGGAGACCGGACCTGGCGGGGGGGGGGAGGGGGGAGAGAGAGAGAGAGAGAGAGAGAGAGAGAGAGAGAGAGAGAGAGAGAGAGAGAGAGAGAGTTGCCTTATATGTGTTTCCTTTTCCTTTTTCCTTTTGCAGTTCCAACTACATTTTGTTTTCCTAAATTATCAGCACTCCAGTGACTTTAACTGGTTACTGTGTTTTTTTCTGCTGCTGCTGGTAAGTTGTCCCCAACCAGTTTTTTCTGTTATGTTGTGATTTTGGGAAGTGGGTGGGTGGCCTATCTGCTACCTCCCCGGCTGGCCCCCCAGCTGCTCCCCCACCCCCCGCCGGCTGTTGAGGGCCAGTGTGTGCTCAGCCTGATTGGCTGGAGCTCCTGGTCAAACAGACTCCAGACGAAGATGCAGAAAGAAGACGACGTTGGATTGGTGAGCCCCTCCCCCACAAACCCTCTTGGCTAGATTAGAGTTCTTCTCTCTTTTAAACACGACCTAGTTTGGTGGAAGGGATTTACATAGATAAGTACTAGGACTTTGTAGGGCAGCAGAATTAAGAGGGTTGGTTAGGTCACAGGAATCCCTTCTTCCTCCTTTCCCTTAGACTTACCCCCTTGTTGTTTGCTCCACTCCAATACCTTTCCCCCTCCCAAATAAAGCCTGCTTCTTTATTTGGGGGTGGGATTCAATTTTTCTTTCTTCTGTGTGTGCATTACATTGCTATCAATAGCACCGTGTGTGGCACACACAGCATAGTAAATAGACCAGACTTGGCCCCACACCTCCTACAGGTTCTCCCCCCAACAGAGCTAGAGCTTTAATTTAAAACCCCCAAGATGTCTGGGAGGGTGTGAAGCAGAGCTAGGAGCAGGCAGGCAGAGGGAGGGGTGATGCTGCTGGCCGTGGGCAGCGGCGAGAGGGGCCTACTCCCCAAGTCAACATCCCCATAGATGTTGTTGCATGCAGGCTCACCTATCCAGAAGTACCACCTGCTCCCACAGCGCAGCCACCAATGGTGGCTGAGGTAGAAAGGGGGGGCTTCCCCCATCAGAGAAGAATCTCTCCCCAATGTGGCAGCTGAGGAGGAGGTGTCATCGGCTGCTGGCCCGGCAGCCAGATCACTCTCTCCATCCTCCTCCCCATCCCCCTTATCAGTGTGATCACCCCCTCCCATCTGAGACTGAGGAGCAGCTGGAGGAAGACATTGTGCTTCCTGGACCTTCTCACCCCTACACAGAGGATAGTGGTGGGTGCTCCCAGGAGCAGAAGAAACCAGCAGACCAAATAGGACCACTACCACCAAAATGGGGGCGGACTGCCAGCTCTTCTGGCAGCATGGTGTGGGACCAACTTGCATTCTGCCCTGGTGACCATATACATGCTATCTGCACCCACTATAGGGCACAGGTCAGCAGGGGCAAGGACACTAAGTGTCTTGGGATGTTGGTGATGCTGAGGCACCTGCAATGGCACCACCCGGGGGTCCTTGGTCCTGCTGACAGCTCTAGTAGTCCTGGTGTGCCCTCGCCTAGCAGCAAGGTATGTGCTCCTGCTCTCAAGCGGGGGATGTTACCAGTGGTACAGTGGGTGCAGTTGGTGGGCAAGCAGTCTAGTCAGCCAGATTCTTGTCTCATTACCCGGACCATTGGATCTGGACAACCAGCCATCCCAAGTGGTGGAGAATGTTGGTTTCCACCGGCTGCTCTAACTGCTTGCCCCTGAATACAACATCCCCTCATGTACCACCTTCAGCAGGGGACTTCCCAGGAAAGACCCAAGATTCTGTGAATCCTGTGGAATCCACTCTCCATGTGAGCCAAACTGACTTGGGTGCCATTCAAATCCATTTCAGTCCTTGGCTTAAAGCCAAAAATGTGGAAGGCTAAATTCCACTCCAAAACAGTGCAGACTTAACAAAGGAAATAACACATTAAATTATTCTGGGCTAGTTCAGATAATTAACTAGCCCTCTCAATCACATGGGGAAGGAAGGTGTGCACAGCTCTCCCTATCCTGTATGCCAGCCCACTGTTGCCTAATCATAGCAACGTGGGGGCGGGACTCATCCAAACCACCCCTCAACACAGCAGGGGCGTAGCAAGGTTGGAGTGGGCCCAGAGACAAGATTTTAAAATGGGCTCACTGAAGCTCAGCTCATGATGTAAAGAAATGTGGGCGATGCAAGTCATTGAATGGTCCTAGAGAAAGACATGCTGTTCTGATAGCTCCAGGTCTTAACACTCACATCAATTTCGGAGGATGAATCCAATGGAAGGAAGCCTGGGCGGGTGTGCGGCTGGAGAAGTCAGTCATGTGAATTGCCTCTGGGGGGTCCCCCAAGGCAGTGGACCCCCAAATAACTGTCTCCCCTTGCCCTATGATAGTTACGCCCCTGCAACACAGGGATTAAATTCTATAAAGCAGTAGTGCATTGCAAGACAGTTCAGATGAACCACTCAGTAGTTGTGTGTTGGTGGGATGGCTCACCAGACTGGGAGGGAGATGTGCACTCCTCCCGTATGTGATTAGATTGGGCTGGCAGACATATTGTTCAAACTGGCTCATTATGGGACTATGGAGTCATTTATGTATAGGTCACCTCCATAGAAAAGTCTCCATTCCCTACACCATTGCAAAACCACCAGAAAAATTTGGTTTGGCTGATATGGAAAAAAGTCATCCTCTCCATGTGGTGAGTCCTGGACGACCTGTATGTAAAGCTTTCCATATAATTAAAACCATCATATGGACTTATTGGAAGTCCACATGCAACTGTAAGGCAAACCCAAATATTTGTCACTGGGTTCAAATGGCTACCTTGCCAATTACAATACAGGCTTTTCTTTTGGTATGGTTTGCCTGGTACAAGCAACTTCAGTAGACAGTTCATATGGAATATCAGAATACCCTACATTTAGGAACGATCATACCTGCTCGTGATTGTGTATAATATAGCTTCCTTGTCAAGAAAACACAACAGAAGAATTGCTTTGGACTACTTTGGACAGTGTCACACAGCTGTTCCCCTTTTGCCACAGTGCAAATAAAGCAGGCTCATAAAATGTTCAGCAAATTTGACTTTCTGGAAACCAAGAGAAATCAATAATGTGCTGTACTGCAACCCTTAATCAGCAACTTGTAAATTTTAGCCCTCCTTTCAAAAGAGCACTAAAATCTACTGTCACAGGCAACTTGTAAATTTTCTTCCTCAATGCAGCACAACTGGTGAAAAAGAAAGCGCAATGAAAAGCACTGGAATGCAGCCGCCTGTAAATTTACCTTTGTATTGCAAGAAAATCCACTACATGGTTCTTACACCTCAATGCACCTTCTATTTCAAGTGTCACGTTTGAATGCCCTGGGCCTAACTGTTGACTCAGTTGTCAGAAATGCTAGCAGTGTTGACTGAAGGCCTCTTGGCAAAGCAAGGTAGGAGTATTATACTGTAGCTAGCCTTGGGCATAACGGTTGCAGGTTTTGTTGTTTCAGTCAGTTTATGCCAGCAGGTTCTATTGTGACTATGAGCTCAAGATGACAAATGTTAACAGTGAAAGCCCAATAAGTCAACTCCTCACATATATATATACAATTAGAATTGAGGGTCTAATGTTTCCTTAAGCCCATCTCTGTATAATTGTCTTCATCACTGTGTTATGTAAAGAAGTCAGGACTTTTACCACTTCTGGATAAAGCTTTTGTTAAAGATAAGGTTTTGTGAAAAGAAAAAGCATTTCAAAGAAGGCTCTCACAGGCAGGACGTGACCCACTTGCACATTTCCTTTTTTTCAAGGAATAAAAGGCTCAAACCTAATCAAAATCTTCCACTGGAAAGTGGAAGCTGTCTCATATTGTTAATTCACAACTCTTTCTGTGGTAATTAAGCATCTAATGCTCCAGATGGCTAAGTGTTCAAATTTAGTAAATTTCAGCTTGGCTGAACACTTTTATTTCAAAATGTGCACAATACGAACATCTAGCAGTTTTTAGCAACTTGAGGAGTGAATCTCTTTAACACTGAGGCTTCATATTGTTTGCAGATGGGACAAGGCTGTGGCAGTCTGCTTGCTTTGGATTTCCAGAGACAATCTCAGAGGGACAACTGGAAAAACCAAAAGGGTAGCACACAACAAATGTTTACAAGGCCAAAAAGGATGCAGAAGGGAAATAGTAGGAGGACTTTGTTGTCACTAAGGAAGGCTATAAAGAAATAACACATAGAGGTACATCAAAAAAGAGATGGCCAGTTCTCATGGACCCCCATTGATGAGGAAGTTATCTCATGACCACTTTATCTTGGCTGTTCATTGATCAATACTTTGTCCATTTGTTTACAAAGCATTACAGAGAAGAGCAGTTAAATTGATCAGAGGGTAGGAGCACCTTCCTGAAAGGCTAAAGCACTTGAGAGGCCCTGAGAATGTTTGTTTTAAAAAAAACAAACTTAAAAGAGCAACCAAAGGTGCTGATAAGGACTAAATCTGTGGCATGTGGGGATTTAACCCTTTTCTACTGTTTTGCAGTCCCAAAAGAACATGTCCCACCCACAAACTTGAATTCACTCCACAAGCATCTAGAAGGCAGTGCAAAGGCAAAGGTTTAAATTCTCCCTCCTAGGTCAGAGTCTTGATCTTATTTACATTTTTAAAACCAGTCATGTTAGAACTGTGGTCTTGCACAGTTAAATTAACCTTTGGTTGCAATTAGGATGCTTTCAGGTACATTCCTAAGGCTAACACTTGATGACACCAGGGACATAGGTTTACCTTTCCTGGGTGAGTCACGGTCCTGTGGCAAGATTTAAGGCTGGGCACACACCCCAGCAGGCTCCATGCCTGCCTGTTTGCCTTCTTCTTCTTTTCCTTTCTGCCTGCCTGCCTGCCTGGCCACCTTCACCATACCTACCCCTTTCATGTGGCACAGCCTGATGGTGTCACTGAGCCTGTGGACCTGCATCAGCTCATTGGGGTGGGGTAGATGCTCTATCTAAGGTGAAACTGGCAAGCCAGTGAGAACAAGCCTGCCTTAAAGGGACCGCCTGTTCTCACTGGGATCAAGGCAGCTCTGGGATCATAGCTGGGAGAGAGCCCGCTGCAGGAGGAGGTGTGGGGAGGTGGCCGGCGACCCTTAGGCAGTGCCAGGGTAACAGCAACCCCAGTTCTGCCGCACCACTGTTCCAATTGTTCCTAAACCCCTGGATAACAAAGAGATAGGAAACTGTTATTACTTCTTACCATACTTGACCACTTTTATTGCTTTTCATGGTATCACTCCAACAATTATTGAACAATGATAAATATGATTAAAGACAATGGGCACATCCAAAATAACAGGGCTCTGGTGTTAAAACATTTCACACATGCAACTATTTTTGTTGATTGCCCCTTCCCTCTTCTGCCGCTGGTGCCAGCCCCTGCAAAATATCCCTGAGGGCTGCAGAGCACACATCCGGGGCAGCAAAGAGAAGAGGCAGGATCCGCAAGAATCATTCTGTGTGAGAAATATTCTAAAGCAAGGAAAGTGTTAGTCTATGATATTTAGGCATTATGGCAACTGCTTAAACTGTACTGAAGAACCTTTCCCTTTCAAACAATGTCCACACACCAGAACTACATGCATAGTACATGCTATTCCATTCTCACAAGGGATCCAGAGAACTGCCCTTCACATTACCAATAGGTTTGTTTTACAAATATTTCAAGTGCTGGTTGAATAGCTGTGCTATTTTTTTATTCCAATGCAGCAAACGGATCCTATTGTACATATGGTGCAGCAGATCCACATATATTCATGGCCATGGATATGCCGTGTGCCTGCCAGTAGGGGCCATTCTAATTTATCCTCAGGAGGTTCACATATGACAGATGAAATTAAGCCTTCTTCTCCGTCTCAGTGTAGACACAGATGCAAATGCATGAGGTATGCACTGGTACACACATTTTTAGCCTTCTTTCCAGTAGGCTTAGGAGATCACCTGGCTTTCTGTGTGTGTGTCCATTTGTCCATCCATCTGTCCCCCCACCATCAATTTCGCAACACCTAGACCAATATGAACCAAACCAGGAGTTTTAGGGACACTTCAACAGCATAGGTTGTGATTATGTAATCCACCCCGATCCAAGATGGTGGATGCATGAACTTTTGAGGTGCAAGTGGGCTAACTTGTGATCCGCCTAACTTATTTGAACCCAATTTGCTACAACTGTAGGGACACATAGGAATGCCCAAATGGCATGGTGTGTGATGATGTCATCCACTCCAATTCAAGATGGCAGCTGTGTCAACATCTGAGGCACAAGCAGGCTAATTTGTGGGCTGTCTAACCAATTTAAACCAAATTAGAGTTGCAGTGAGTGACACAGAGGGTCACCTCAATGGCATAGTTTGTGATGATGTTATCCACACTGATTCAAGATGGCAGACATGTAAACTTTTGAGGTGCAAGTGGGCTAACTTGTGAACTGCTTAGAACCAAAATTGCTGCAGCGGTAGGGACACATAGGGACACCTAAATGGCATCGTTTGTGATGATGTCATCGACCCCCATCCAAGATGGTGGTCACGTGAACATCTGATGTGCAAGCTGCCTAATTTGTGGACTGTCTAACCAATTTGAACCAAATTGGGTACAGTTGCAGTAAGTGACGCACAGGGACACCTCAATGGCATAGTTTATGATGATGTCATACACACCAAAGTAAACTTTTGAGGCACAAGTGGACTAACTTGTGAACCACTTAACCGATTTGAACCTGTAGGGACACATAGGAACACCTCAGTGGCCTAGTTTGTGATGATGTCATCCACCCCCATCCAAGATGGTGGTCACGTGAATGTCTGAGGTGCAAGCTGGCTAATTTGTGCACTGTCTAACCCATTTGAACCAAATTCGGTACAGTTGCAGTAAGTGACACACAGGGACACCTCAGTGGCATAGTTTGTGATGGTGCCATACACACCAATTCAAGATGGTGGAGATGTAAACTTTTGAGGTGCAAGTGGGCTAACTTGTGAACCGCTTAATTGATTTGAACCAAATTTGCTACAGCTGTAGGGACACATAAGAACAACTCAACGGCATAGATTGTGACAATGTCATCCAACCCAGTTCAAAGTGGTGGACATGTAAACTTTTGTGGTGCAAGTGTAATAACTTGTGGACAGTCTAACCAATTTAAACCAAATTTGCTACAGCTGTATGGACATATAGGGATGCCCCAATGGTGTAGTTTGTGATGATGTCATCCACCCAGAGCCAAGATGGTGGATGTGTGAACTTTTGAGGCACAACTGCACTAACTTGAGGACTATCTAACTGATTTGAACCAAATTTGGTACAGTTGTAGTGAGTGACACACAGGAACACATCAATGGTATAGTTTGTAATGATGCCATCCACCCCAATACAAGATGGTGGAGACATTAACATTTGAGGTGCAAGAGATCTAACTTGTGGACCTCGATTTGAACCAAATTTAGTCCAGTTGTAGAGACAGTGAAAGGAAAGTAGGCTGATTAGTTCTTACTAGAACAACTTGTTTACTTATTTGCATGCAATGCCTTACACATGATAATTTCTGGATTAGAACCAATAAGTTTGTTTTACAAATATTTCAAATGCTGGTTGAATAGCTGTGCTTAATGAGTAATTATTAACTGTTACAAACTTGAAGGAGGTTTCAAGAAATGTAGTTCCACAAATGTTGGTGGAACACTTAAATGAATAAAAGCATGTTTATCTCATTCCACAAAAATGGAAAAGATTGCAAATGGTATAGGAAACGAAAGTGGGGTTGGTTTTTTAAAAGTGGCTGACATTCTGTTAAATGATTAATGCATGCTTCTAACAAAAGCACACTTGCATGCTAGCCTTCATGCATTCAAAGTGCAGGTACTCTTGCACAATTGTGTGGCTATTTTTGCTACTCTTCCTTTGCTCTGGAAGCACACTGACACATGGAAACCTGTCCCTGAGGGCTGCTTGACCCTCAAGAACATGCTTCTGCTATCAAACAGTGCTTCCTGAGCAAGGGGGAAACAGCAACAATCACCATGCTCTTGGGCACATGTGCCTGCACTTCAGGAACTGGCAGGCTAGTGCTGCATGTGCCTTTGTTAGAAGCATGTGCGCACCATTACTCAGGGTGTTGGCTGGTTGAAACAGAACCATTATAGTAAACTGGTGTAAAGTATTGTATAAAGAGCAAGGTGGAACAACAAAACCATCAATACAAATTGGAAGATTACTGTCTTGTCAATAAGAATAATGAGAATGATCTGAATATTATAATGAATCACAGGATGAACCTAGTCTAGAAGCAAATGCAATTTTGTGATGCATCAACAAAAATATTGTATTCAAGAAAGTCAAGAGTGATAAGATCTCAGCCAGAGTATTGTGTAAGATTTTTGGTTGCTACACTTTTAGTTGTAGGCAAAAAAGGGGTGAGGGGATTCAGAGATCAAGACAACTGTCAAATGATTTAGAATGGAATGCATCTTTCATGAAACTGAATAAAACACATTTGAGCTTTAAGGAGATTAGCCAAGGAGACCTGGCAGCAATTCTGATCTTGTGTACTTCTTGGGTTACAATATGCATTTTTACATCAAACAAATATCCACATCAGACAAGAATTAATAACCTTTTTACCTCAACTGGTCATAATATATAGCCTTTACTTCATCATATAAATTTTAAGTTTTACAAGCAAATTTGAATAAGGCGACTTTTCACACACATCTTATGTGTGAAAGTTTCTCTGTATTCAAATTTGCTTGCAAAAATTCAGATTGCTATAATTCTGGCATAGAAAGCTAATCCAATGGTGAAATAATCATATACTACATTTGGGAGTGTGAGGTCATAAAGAAACCTCCTTGAACAAATCTGGAAAGACAGGCTTAGATCCAATGGAGTGATTGTGTGAAAAGCTACTTTCAGTCACACAAGGGGGTTCCTACATTACACCAATTCCCTCTTCTTGCTACAACCTCCATGTCATATCCCAAGCCATTCTGGAAGGTCCCCTAACAACAGTAGCAGCTTTTCAGGAGGCAGAGAATTCCAGGTCTTTCAATGAACAGAACTCCAAGCCTGTGTTTATAAACTGAAAAAGGTGGTAAAGGTTTCACTCTCCAACTGCCAGGCTTTGTTATTTCAATTCATGTTCAATGTAATTGAGAAAACTTATGTAAAGTGATGGTCAGGGGTGTAAGCTGTGAATTCTCAGTTTAAATTTCACCTTAGCCATGAACCTAGTAAATGGTCTTTAGGCTACTCTTCTCTCAATGTCAATATGGAAACCACCACCATAAATCAAATGGTGAACCTCCACCCTAGATCAAAGCGTAGATCACCAATGTTGGCACACAATCATAGGAACATAGGAAGCAGCCTTATATAGATTCAGACCATTGGTCCATCTAGCTCAGTATTTTATACACACTTGCAGCTGCTTTCCCAAGATTACAAGCCCTATCTTGGAGATGCCAGGGAGTCAACTTGGAACCCTCTGCACACAAGCATGCAGATGTTCTTCTCAGAGTGACCCCATCCTTTAAGGGAAATATTTTATAGTGCTCACATGTAGTTTCCCATTCAAATGCAAGCCAGGATGGATCCTGCTTAGCAAAGGAGACAAATGTTTGCTACCAGAAGACCAGCTCTCCTTCCAGACAATCTTTCTCCACCCACACAATCAATTTTCAGGGACTCTGGAATCTTTGCTGGCATCTCACCCATCTTACTTTCAATTGTGAGAACCAGCCCATAATGCATGTGATGTACTTTGAATATTTGAAATGTGCTTTTAAAATGCTAATAATTATTTACTATTTAATAATTATTCTGTCTGGACTTAGTGGATTGGAGGAAGTACAGTGTTTAGGAAAGGGTTCTGTTTCATGGTTATCCTGTTTGCAATTATTCCACAATGGCAGTATTTTGTCAAAAAAAAAATTGTTTACATGCATGTGGCATTTTTAAATTGCTTTGGGGAGAAAGAATAATGGTAAGTGTTGATTAACATAAAGCGGTTCTGAGAGAAATCCTGTTTTCATGGAAAGGCTATGTCCCATAAGAAAATCTTTTTCACTGACAAAAATCTCAGCAAGCTCTTTGCTAGCTAGTGGCATCACTGGACTATATCCTCTTTTTGTGATTTGATTTAGAAAACACGCATGCTTCTTCTCCTTCCCTGCACTGGTGTCTGCATTTATCTGTCTCAAGTGCCTCCCTCAAGGGGCACTGATAAAGTTGTGCAGCTATATGTCAGATCTGTGTCTCAGGTGTGTGCATAGAATTTTTAGAAAGGGGTTTGAATTCTTCTGAGACTCCAGTCCTAAAAACCCTTTATTATGTGATATTTTCAATAACAGTGATTATCTCCATGCTCTAACATTGTAACAGCTTGCTCAAAAAGAAATCAACAATCGAAACAGAAATCAAAGACTTGAAGGATACAGAAATCTCTTGAAACGTTGCATGGACTAAACACTAAAATTCAGGCTCATTTTAAAAAAGTATTTGCATAGACATATTTTGAAGTGCTGAAAGAGGTCTTTCATACAACCTCGCTGGGGCAGGCTGGTGGCCTGTTGGAAAGGCAGAAGTTCACCTTCCTTCCCCAGCAGATGAGTGGCTGCCGTCCTCCCTTTGCCATGCCACACACCCATATGAGCACCAGTGTGGCGAAGGGAAATACTGGGAGGTGGAGGACTTCCCCTTCCCGCCTCCTTGGGTGCCCCGGGGAACAAGTGCAGTGGCTGCTCTGGGAGCAGCTGCCGAGCTCAGCATGGCCACTCCTCCCCACAACTCACTGCCAAGCATTTGTGGGGGGGCAGGGGGGATCCATTTAACCCAGCACCAATCACCCAGATGATCGCTGGCCAAGGTTAAATGGACCAAACTTTCGCTTAACCTGAGCTAAACGCTGGGTTAACAAGTGGGGCTTGGTGCGGGGTCAGCTCTGGGAGTGACCTCCTTGCATTGCTTCACATGCACAGCCTAACCCAGGCTGCACTGCCCTAGCCTGGCTAGGCTGTGTGTGCGAAGACCCTTAAAGTGTTGCAATCCCTGAAAAGAAAAGTGTAGTAATACATTGAAGCTCTTCTCACGATCCGTGAGAAGAGCTTCTGTCGGGTCTGTGGGAAGAGTGGGCTTAGCCTGCTCTCCCCGCAAACGATCCTGCCCAGAGACCACACGATTGCCTGCTCTGTCACGGAGCCGGCAGGGATGGTGGGGATCGGGGGCCGGCTGGCCCCTAGAAGTTCCAGGATGCCCTCCGTGAGTGCGCGGGGTATCTTGGAGAGACCACCAAGCCCCGGAGGCTGCTTGCAGCCTCCTGGTTGGGGGTCTACTTGTGTGTTGCCACACGCCATGGCAACACACAAGCAACAAAATGAGGTTAATGAATTATTCTCTCCATTAACCTCATTTCAGGGGAGGGTGTTTTAGGCAGGCTAGCTGCCTTGGGAGCGTGAGGCCCTCATGATCAACTGAAAGCGGGCTAAGCTCCCTCATTCCCTCATGGGAATAGCCTCATTGACTTCTATCAAGGTATTGTTTAGGGCCAGGATGCAAAAGTGCAAAAAATAAAATAAAATTGGGGAGTGTAAATAAAAGTTGTTTCCCAGATTGCCACTTAGGTACACATTTAGGACAGTTTCATCCTCAAAATGTAATAGGTGAATATGACAAATCTGTGTATATGTAGAAGATACCACCTCAGCAGGCCAACATGTGTATCTGTGGAAGATACCACCTCAGTGGGCCCTATGCATAAACAACTCGCTACCACCAGGTAGAATTCTTTTGATTGGTTCTACCCGCCAGAACCTGGAGCCTCTGTCCGTCAGCCTTACAGAAAGGTAGAGTGATAAGACAATGAAGCTCTTCTCATGATCAGTGAGAAGAGCTTCTGACAGGTCAGCGGGGAGAGCAGCCTTAGCCCGCTCTCCCTGCATGATCGGTCAGGGGCCTATTCGTGTCAGGGGTCTATTCGTGTCAGGGGTCTATTCGTGTCAGGGGTCTATTCTATTTCCGGTCAGGGGTCTATTTGTGTGTTGCCACGCACTGTGTGTGTCGCCACACTTTAACCTCATTTAAGGGGAGGGAGAATTAGATGGGCTAGCTGCCTTGGAACCACTGGGCTCATCCAGTGGTCCTGATGATCAGTAGAAAGCGGGCTTCGTTCCTTTCTACTGATTGTGGGAATAGCTTCAATTTATGCAAGAAGGCATGGGGTGGGAAACATAATAGACAAAGACACTATTGAAACAGTTCAAAAAAGCAAAGAAAAAGTTTACTTGGTTCAAAATCTTCTAAAACAGTGCAGTAATATCAAAGTTCAGTTGAGGAAAAGTAGAAGAAAGTATTGAAATAACCAAGTCAAATAACCTATGCAAACTAGGCCCAGGAATGGTCACAAAGGAGTGCAAAGGACAGCTTCTCCCAAAGCTTCCTTCTTTCCCCTGCAGTAGGCCTGGCTCCCTCACTGGTACAGCCTAGCAGTTTCTGCCTCTCCTGTCCTGCAGTGATTCCAACTCAGTGGTTTCAAGCTCTCTGCCTTTGACTGCCCCCAGTCGGCTTTCTCCAGCAATCTGCTTGTCTCTGCTTTTGACCTGGAGATGTCTCTCCAGCTCTCTGACTCTTACACCTACTGACTTCTCTGCTGCAGCCAAGCCTCCTTTTATTCATTCTATCTCCTCCAATTTCCAAACAAACAATCATTCCATTAAAAAAAAATAACCAATCACTTCAAACTCCTGTTTACCTCTAAAAATTAAACAGGATAACTCTTTTCCCTCCTAAATCAAACTGTAAAGTAGGCGCTCTGGACCCTGAGCACAGCTTCTTAACACAGCTTCACATCACAGATGTTTGTCTAACCGTAGCCTGTCAACCTCTGGTTTCATATTAAGGGAGCTACTGTGGTGAGCACCCTGGGATTGGGACCAGCAGCAGAGTTTTACAAAAGGTAAAGCTCAAGCCTATGTCTAAAATGGTTGATTTGCAAGTGACTGAAGTGTGAACTTTGGTTCTGCTGAACCAAAGTAACTGAATGGAATTGTTTATGCTGAAGTCAAGGCCTGATGAGAAGGGAAATTTACCCTGCCCTGCCTTGGAGTTGTTTATGCATTGTGCTATGCTGATGCCAATCATAGAACCTGAAACCTGCTATGTTAATCATATTTAGAAGGTCTTAGAAAACCACATTTAGATATCAGTACATGTTATTCCTGGGTGGAACTGCCTTTTAAAGCTAACAGCGGGTCAGCTTTATGGCTGTCCTGCCATAGATTATCTTTGCTTTGATCTAATCGGGTTGCCCAGTTTATGGTGCAACCATGACTGCATGTTTTTGTGAACATTCTTCTTTATCAATTTATTTTTGGTGAGCAAAACACATAGTGCCCATCTTGCCATCCCATCCTCTTTCTCTTCCGGTTGCCAGAGGGGGAAACAAGAGACACAGTGGAAAGCTGGCATCCCCTCAAGGTGACTTTTCCCTTTGACAGGCTTAGAAACTTGGGATGGGACAAGGCAGCATCCCTGTTGCCGAACAATGGCTTGAGGAGCAGGGAGATAGGGGGTGGGACATTTGCTCCATAGGCGGCCAGAAACAAGCACAACTCTCATGGAGTGGACACGTTCCTGGGTAGGTCATAGCCACCCTCTCTATGATTTCGGTTCCAAGAACAGCATGAAACCCTGATTATGGCAGCATTTGTATTCGGTCATAACATTGCCATCTTCAAACCTCAGGCTGGAGCAGCGAAACTCACTACAAACAGAAGGTTCAAATTGGAGTTTGGTGAGGGAAACCACAGTCACTTTTGCTGTGAAACCACAGTTTCACACATTCAGACATACACAGATTACAACCTCTGCCCCATTCAACTCCGGTTTGGCATTATGTGCAAGTGGGGCCAAAGAGTGAAAATCTCAGACTGATTATCAGAAAACAATAAAAGTGTGTAACATGTTGATGTGTTTCATTTGATTAGTAAGAAGAATTCAATCTTCTTTGACTCACTTACTGAAGAAATTAACTTAGAGCATGTTGAACGTGAACTACTGCAATAGAAACAAAGTTGTGTAATATTTTCTGACTACTAGTTGAAACTTTTGGGACATGTTACACATTACAGTCAATTACTATTTTCTGAGCCTCAGTTGGAGGCAATACCTGTTTTTGTTTGGTTTTTTGCAGGTTGATGCTGCCCCTCTTCACCTTCTGCTTCTTTCCAGGAGCCATGATTGGCTATAACTCCTATTTAAGTATAGACGTGGAGACCTACCTGGTTTTGCCTCACATAACAATCCTGCTCTCTTATATCCAGAAGTGAATGAATGTGCACAGAGTAGGGAATAGGATTTATGTGTGAACAAATCTATGGACCGGGTCTCACGATCAGTGAGATCACGATCAGTGAGACCTGGTTCCTAGCGGTGAGCGGGAAGAGTGGGCTAAGCTCATGAGTGGGCAGGGAGCCCTGGGCAGCCGGATCGGCTGCCCACACGATGGCCAGCTCCAAGATGGAGCCAGCGGGGCTGGGGAGTTCGGGGGCCGCGCAGCCCCCGGAAGCCCCAGTATGCCCTGCGTGAGCGTGCAGGGCATACTGGGGAGACCCCCAAGCTGGGAGGCTGCTGTTAAGCCTCCCAGCCAGGGGTCTACTGGCAAGTAGCCATGGCGCAGAGCCGTGGCGCAGAGCTGCGCTGCGGCTACTCACCAAGCAGATAGTCCGGGTTTGCGGAGCGCTTGCTCCGCAAACCTGGGCTAAGGGGCGGGCTACAGGAGCGGGTCAGCCGCTCCAGAACCACCGGGCTCGGCTGCAAGCCTGGTGGTTCTGACGATCACAAAAATCGGGCTAGGATTTTCCTAGCCCGATTTTTGTGATCGTAAGAATAGCCCCTATGTTTGATTGGTAGAATGTCTCCATGGCATGTACACAGATACAACTGTAGCTGGATAAGGGTCCTTTTACACCATCTGGACTTCTAAAAAAGTACGGTTCTCAATTGCAGGAACCCTAATCACACATTTTGTTCATGCACATGAAGTCTGTCTACAGTGTATACATGTAAACATCTACATGCAAGCACAATTGTACACACACTATGTCCAACACATATTCAGCAGGACACTTTCCATCTGTATCCTGCATTGGAGGTGGCCTGTATGCAGGTTCAGATTTAAACTGAATGCTTGAGTAGTCGTTCATACAAAAATATGTACATGTGTATAGTTGTCCATTTACAACATGATGTTTACATCAAGCCAGTGAGAAAGCCTGACATGTACTTACAGTATATACACACTAAGTATACATGCATAAACAATAGGATACAGATGAACAATTGTGTGTGCACTGTACACAGATTGTATGTTGATTGAATGTATCATATGAGTAGGGCTCTATAGAACAAGGATCTATAACTGAATTTGTTCTACATAGCTTTGTGGAATTGTAAAAATTAATTAAAAAATTGTAAAATAATCTTTGGTTTCTTTTCAACATATCTTATTCACACTTACATAAAAATGCACTACTCTTAATTAGAGTTGGCTACATTGGTCACAAGGGTTCAGACAATGGTTGAACTATGTGAGTCATCCCAAACTATGATTTATATTGTGTCAATGTGTAATGAGATACAATTTCTGAAATGTTTAATAGTGATTTCTAAACCCTTTGATTGTTAAAGCAATCAACTTTACTACTGCATGCAAACATCTGTTTTTATAAGAATGAAAATAACCAGAGCTACTAGGGCAGTGTACTGACCCCCTCCCACTGCCTTTTGGGGAGAACGCAGGAAGCATGGAGCACTTCTTGCCATAAGCTGTCAGAAGAATAATTTGTTACTCGTGGTAAGACATCTAATAGTAAAGATCTTTAATCACTTGGCATCCCTAATCGTAACCTAACTGCAAAATCTTTCCACTTCCTGTGCATTTGACTTGGCTAAACTAGGAACTGAGGAGGAACTCCTCTGTATATAAATGGTTGTTGACCTGTGTTAAATCTCAGTTATAGGATCTTGTCCTTACATTATTTTTGCATTACATTTATTTCAAGTAGGAAATAAAGACATTCTTATAGTGTACCAAAGTGTAGGCAAATCTGAGATAATAGCGGCTGACATGATGCACAGCTTTCCATCACTCTAGTAGTGGTTGCACTGTTTCCCCATTGTACTCACACTAATAAGGACATGAGGCATGCTTTGGATATAAATGGCCACAACTTTATTGAGATATATAACAGCAATTATGCAAAGGGCATTGACTCTCCCACCCACCTACAGAGCAGTTCCTACAGATTCACTTGTATCCCACAATGCGAGTCTGTTCTATAATGCAAAGAGTGAAAATACCTTGGCTCCAAACAGCATCCAGCCTAGAGCTGATGCTGCCATCTTAGCTGACCTACAGTCAGGTATCCAGCTTCACATCGCCAGCCCCAAGCCATGAAGTGTTTTGGACTGGTGATTAGAAGTTGTTTCAGCAGATTAGAAGAGCCCCTTGACCAATGTTCCAACGTTGCCTGAGCCATAGAGTGTCTAGGGACAGACAGGGACTCTTCCTTATGACAAACACGTACCTTAAAGTGCTCACCAGTCTAAATTGGTGACTGCATTCTGCACTGAACTTGCTATTGTGACCAGGCAGGGGGAATAACGACCAAAGAGAGCTTAGTAAGAAGTAGGTAAACAAGACCCCATTACTAGGCCAATTTGAATAGAGCCAAAATATTCCTACCCAGCCCCCAAAGGGTGACCAGCAAAGCCCACACTAAGTCTCAGGGTGGAAGGGAGAGGTCACATCTCCAAGCTTGGACAGCTGGGCTCTGAAGGCATGGACCAAACACAGAGCCTAAACCCACCTCCACATCACCAGTAACCAATTAGCCTCCATTGCCTCATGTCTTATTGAAGGAGGCTGGAGCAAATGAGCCATGCCCATGATGAACAAGGGCGAGGGGCTAGTTTGCAGCAAATGGGGAAACAGCTGAAGATTAGCACAACCACTTGTTCTGAGAAAACCCAACACTGCCTCAGGACTTAGCACCAGCCCCAAGGTGACGTGACAGGGTGAGGGAAGGCTGCATATCCTGTCAGTCATAGACTTTTCCCAAAAAACATTTTCTACCTTCATTATCAAAGGATTCTATTTTAACACCGAGACCATGAGTAAAAACTGTATCATTCTTCAAAGTGTCCTTTTAACACAAAGTGACACAGAAAACAGTCTCAGTTCTTGCACTTGAACCATCTAGAGTTTAATATCTGAAAGATGAAAACATTTCCGAGTCAGTGCTTCTACCTCTGATGATCACTTTATGAAATGTTTTTTAATTAAGTTCAGAGCTTTTCAACTACTGAATTTGAATAAAAATCAAACATAGCATTTTAAAAGTTCAAATTAAATTCTATTTACGTATCATACACATAACTTTTTAAAAGAACAAATAGCTAATCTATAGTTCAGGTTAAATTAGATAATGGTTGCTGATTGAAAAATCCAGGTCCTAATTAAGAGAAACAAGTTAATGAAATAATATCTGTATCAAACACAAATTTGTATCAGGGTCAAATGTGGACTCTTGCACATAGAACAAACAAATCTTTCTTTAAAATTCAAACTTTTTTCTTGCAATGAAAAAAAACCCAAATACATAAAATACATAAGTAATTTGGTTTGTATTCCTCCAAACAGAGGCTAATGGAAACATACATGCCTTGATCTAATCGGAAGCAGAGCAACTTGCATGAAAGAAGAAAAACCACATCACTACAATTAGGTTAACTCTCAAAGTCTACATCATATAAATCAACAAGCCAAACAGAGAGGGAGTGAATAATAAAACATTAGGTCATTGACAGCTATTAAGTGCTCCACACCCTGTTGTGGGCATGCTCCTGTATGTGCTTTCTACTTGCACAAGTGAGAAGTTGTAGCGTCAGCGCTATAGGGTTTAGTTTCTTTTGGATGCGAGAGCAATAGAGACGTATAGAGTTTTGTAGTATTTGCTTTATTGAAAAATATGGAAGAAAATAGGCACTCCTGCAGCTGTTAGATCTAAGAGAGTTTCATTTGCCCCAGAAGCTGCATGCCCACTCACAGCTAATTCTGACTAGAAAATCTCTGCTCAATCTGCCTTTGGTAAAACTGCTGTTTCTTGCAATCATTTTATTTGTTTATGCCAGGGGTGCCATAGTTGCAGCTGAGAATGATGGGAATTGTATTTCTCAACAGCTGGAGAGCCTCAAGTTGGCCACCCCTGGTTTATACTATTTGTTTTCCATCCTTCCTCTGAGGAGTTCAGGACGATTAACATGGCTCTTCCTTCCCTGCTTCATTTCACGGCAACTTTGGTGAGGTAGAGTAGGGTGTGAGAGAAAGAATGACTGGATCCCAGCGAGCTTCATGGCTGAGCAGGGGATTGAATCTAATCTTCATGGCTGAGCAGGGGATTGAATCTACTACACCACACAGCAGAGCCCAAGTCTGAGATCCCACTTCTGTTGGTAATTGCTCATTCTAGAAGCATTCACAGCTATTCAAGGATATTAACTCCCCTTAAGTGTCTCACTTGTGAAGCATGAGGGCTTTAAGGGACTGCAGGGACACACTGGGAGCCCTCACACAACTCCCCCAGCTCCCCCCCCACTTGCTGTTAGGGGGTCAGTGACATGTTTCCAATATTACAGAAAATTTGCAGAGCATGGACAACACCAGGGGCGGAGCCAGCCAAGCGGCAGCCTGGGTCCAGCCCTGCCTGGTAGCCCCTCTGAAAGCACCCCATGCATGTGATGTCAGGCGCACAGGGTGTGCCCCAAACAAACCCCCCACCTGGGCTACTGGGAGCCCTGAGCGAGTTCTGGCTTGCCTATCCTTTTCAGGCAGCGTTTGCTTCCTGAAAGTGTCTATTCCCCTTTCTTTCCCTCCGGAGAGGGAGAGAAAGGGAGAACAGACTCTTTCAGGCAGCAAGCACTGCCTGAAATGATATGGAAGTGCTCACCCGGGCTCTTCGGAGCGCGAGGCCATGCCTCCATTGCATGTGATGTCACGGGCAAAGGGGGCATGGCCTCAAGCTCTGAAGAGCCCAAGCAAGCACTTCAATATCATTTCAGGCAGCGCTTGCTGCCTGAAAGCTCCTGTTCTTCCTTTCTCTCCCTCTCTGGGAGAGAAAGGGGAATAGACACTTTCAGGCAGCAAATGCTGCCTGAAAAGGATAGGCAAGCCAGCACTCACGTGAGGCTCCTGATAGCCCAGGCAGAGGCGGGGGGGGGGTTTCATTCAGGGCTCTTCCGGAGCTCAAGCCATCCCCCCCCGGGGGCTTCAGCGGCTCCTACCATTGGCGGCCCAGGTTCTTTGAACCCATTCACACAATAGTAGCTACGCCCCTGGGCAACACTCCAAACTCTATGGGTTCTGGTGCAATAGCATGCATGGATTGGGGACTGGGAGAGTTGTGTGAGGGGTGCTGCTGCATGACCATGCCCCCTACTGACATGCATGTGTCAGGATGTCAGCCAGTGACAAAATTATAGTTCTAGTCCCATAATCAAATGACCAAGTCCCCAACAATCCTTTCCCCCGGCTTCCTATCTTGCTGTATCTCAACATGATGTCAGAGAGCAATTTGCTCATTCCCCTGAAGCTGCATGCCCACTCCCAGCTAATTCAAATTGGAAAATCATGATGACCTGTTTTTGCTAATGCAGGCTTTCTTAACCTTGGGCCCCCAGATGTTGATGAACTACAACTCTCATCATCTCCAGCCACAATGGTCTAAGGGGTCTAAGGTTAAGAAACACAATGGTCTAACGTCTGGGGGTCTAAGGTTAAGAAACCCTGTGCTAATGCATATTTGCATAGATATACCTGTTTTATATTCTTACATTCATGTGAGTTCAGTTGCTATTTGTGCCTCAAGAACTCACATGTTAAAAATAGTGTGTGTGTGTGTGTGTGTGTGTGTGTGTGTGTGTGTGTGTGTGTGTGAATGATGCTTAACTTATGGGGGGAGGGTGCCCCTCCAAAGGCCTTTAGGTCCAGGTTCCAAAATTACCTAGGTGCACCTCTGATCTCAACATGGTCAGCCCACCACTGCCACTACCACCTCCTCTCATTTCACCTTCACAGTTTGAGGAAAGAAAAAGAGAACTGCCCTTGTAGCCATAACATTTTGCTTGAGCTTAGCTAAAAATATTCTACCAAATTTCCCTTTTTAAGAAAATATTCTCTCTCTTATACATATGCATTCAGAGAAGTACTAGATATATTTCAGTGATGTACTAGTAAAAGCTTATTTCCTGTATGAATTAAGCTGTTCCAAGACTTTGTGGGGGCGAGGGAGCAGTTTTAATGTGTGATTTCCCCACCCCCACCCCGCTTTTAAATGATATGCAGTTTCTGTATAAAGTAAGAGTCTTTATCATATCTGACAGTCTACATTTTCTGCTGAGAGCATATTCCAGACCCCTTGGAAAACATCTGTCTATTGGAGAATATGCTGTAATGAAGTGTGTGTGTGTAACCTATAATTTGTGACATTGGTTGATACAGTATGTTCTGCTCTGCAAAAGATTTTCTTTTATCAAGAATCAGCGTGGAGAGTATTCTCCAGATATATAGAGAAGGATGTATCTGCATCTTGATACAGAAGTGGAGCTCAGTTTTCTGCTACCTTAACAGAAAAGCAAAGTTTAAGGAATTGCTTTTAAAATACCAATGCCTCTATCCAATCATTCTTCTCAGTATCAAGATTCAGGGAACACGAAGTACAACCCACAGGAGGAGGACCAGCAGGGAATACAACTACAGCTAATAGCAGAAGTACACTTTGATTTAGTGCCAACAAGTGTGCTGTATGCCAGAGGACTTGCAATCTGCATTAGACAGGTAAGAGAGGGATGGGTGAAGGGCAGGGAAACAACAAATCACAAGTAGAAACCAGTGGGCTGGGTAGTGGGTCCATGGCAGGTCATTTATCCCCAATTCAAGACAGGGTTTTGCTCAGGCCCTGGATCTTTCATTATATCTGGATTTTTTGTTGTGTCAACAAGTCCCAAGATATCTTTAAAATAAAATAAAATTAAGGATTCCATTCGAAGAGCTTCATGATCAGATAGAAAGCTGATCAGATCATGTTTGTTTGAAGCATTTTTACCCTGCTCTTCATCCAGTAAAGCTCCCAGAGGAACTCACATGAATGATAAAAAAGAGCAGATCATTACAAACACTACAATGTAGCTGCTGTTTTTCTCATTAAGATTGATGGCTACTTTTTCTTTTCTTCTACTCCGCTAGAGAAGCAACAATGATGACTTGTCCTTGCCAGTTACATCTTCTTTGTTTCCGTTTCCTACTCACAAGGCAGTTGGTGGATGTATGTGGGGAGCTGGTGGAGTAGCTAGGGAGTTCATAGCAGCCATGACAACTATGGGCCTTTCCCAAGTGGTCTCAGGTCCGACACATGTTGCTGGTGACACACTCAATTGAGGTGTTCTGTGGGTGAGGACACCAATGATTTCCCCATTGTCATGGATGGACCATCAGCTGGTGAAGGTTCAATTTGCAGCTGCTAGTCACCTCTGCAAGTGTGAAGGGCTTATTCGGATAGTCCACCCAAGGAAGCTACTGGATCCAATAGGATTCCAAGAAACCTTGGAGGGTCTTAATGTTGACTCTGCTGGTAATCCATCTTTATTTATTTTTGTTGCTCTGTGTAAACACTTTGGGAATATTTGTTGAAAAACAGTATATAAATAGCCATTGTTGTTGACAACCTGGTGGAAAATAGGAATAATAAGCACACTAGGGTGATAGACTCCATTGCTCCTAAGTGTCCTCTGCAACCCCCTTCTAAATTATCTCCATGATATATGAAAGAATGGGAGCTGAACAACTAGGTAGACGACTAGAGCACAAATGGAGAAAGACTCAACTCGAAGCCGACAGATTACAGCACAGAGCACAATTGAAGACCTATGCTCTGACAATACATGCGGCAAAATAAGTGATTCTTTGCTGTGTGTATTGTGTCTGCAGGTTCACGTACAGCAGAATTGTCAAGGGTGATGAGGGGACTAATACAGGCCCCTTCTGCTCCAGCTTTGGATCCATCAGTTAGCCAATGAGAAGCTTTTAATGAGTATTTTGTGTACAAAAGCTTTCATATTCGAGCTGACCTGGATTCCATTGTTGGTGCAGAGTCTTTAGTGGGGATATCCAGTAAATCCTCTTGTGTGGCTAAATTCAATCAGTTTCAGTTTGTGACTCCTGAGAGAGTGAACAAACTGCTTGGAACTGTGTGTCCTACCACCTGTTCTCTTGACTCTTGTCCAAAATGGCTTATATTATCAAGCAGAGAGTTTGTTGGAGAGTGCTTGGTTGAGATAATAAATGCTTCTATGAGAGAAGGTAGGATGCTTCCTTGTTTAGACCTCTTTTAAAGAAGCCTACACTTGATCCCACAGAGTTAGGCAATTATAGGCCTGTCTCCAATCTCTCATGGTTGGCCAAGGTGATTGAGAAGGTGGTAGCTTCTCAACTCCAGAAAATCTTGGATGAAACACATGCTGGTAACCTCCAGGCTTGACTACTGCAATGCATTCTATGTGGGGCTGCCTCTGTACATAGTCCGGAAACTGCAATTGGTGCAGAATACTGCTGACAGATTGGTATCTGGGACGTCCCAAAGAGACCATATTACTCTGGTTTTAAACGAACTACACTGGCTACTAATAGATTTCTGGGCAAAATACAAAGTGCTGGTTATTACCTATAAAGCCCTTAATGACTTATGCCCATGGTATTTAGAGATCACCTTCTTTGTTATGAACCCCGTCACCTATTAAGATCTTCAGGGGAGATTGGTCTGAGGGTGCTGCTAGCTCGTTTGGTGATGACTCAAAGGCGAGCCTTCTCTGTAGTTGCCCAGAGCTGTGGAACACACTTCCTGCTGAGATTAGAGCTGCTCCATCCCTGTTGACTTTTAGGAAACAGCTAAAGACACATCTTTTCAGCCCAGCTTTTTACCTATCTAATAGTTTTTATGTGCAGCTATTTTAATTTGAATTTTTAATAAGTTTTCATTGTTTTTAAATTTCTTGGTTTGTTTTATTGTTGTAAACCACCTAGAGACTTCGGTATTGGGTGGTATACAAATATGTTAAATACATTAAAATAAAATAAAATAAAATAAAATAAAATAAAATAAAATAAAATAAATTTTACATATATATATATAATTAGGGTTGCCACATGCACAAGATTGACCTGAACTGTCCAGAAACCAAAAAGCCAATACACTGGCTGCTTCTTCTTCATTCATTTATCCAAAAGTCTGCATTTGTGGAAACACTGGAAAACAAATATACAGTGATCAAGTCTATTTTCCACCCAAATGAGATTTTAAAAAAATATTTTTAATAAAAGCCCAATCCTGGTGCTTTTTAAATAACACTGGGTCTTGGCTCTCTTGCTAACTACGAATCAGCAGGAAAGTGTGGCTGATATTGACTCAAGTCTGCTTTCAGATGTTTCTCATGTTGCATTGAGTAAAAGAAAGATATGATGTGAAGTGACATCATCGCTATCTGTGTTTTCCAGTTGCTGCAAGCAGTGGTCAATAAAATGTGATATCAGTGAAAGGCCTAATGCAACAATGTCATATCAAGTGTTTGTTTTACCAGATAGTACTGAGGAGATGTATAAGGGCTGAGCAGTAACCATGAGTATCTTGTAATGTGTAGCTAGGCCTTGAGGTTCCTGATGAGGTTTTGGACTCTGGAGATATTATCTGTGGAGGAAATTTGTCATAAAACAAGTATATTTTTGCAATATGAAGCGCATGACTAGAGCCTATTCACACATTATGTCTAACGCACACACAATCTGTGCTGTATATGCACATATAGATCTGTACAAATGTGCAGTTATGTTGAATGAACAGACAGTAGAATACTTCCTATCTGAACCATGCATTTGAGTTACCTGCACACAAAAATATGTACATATAAACACCTCAGTGCACATACCTTCCTTGGGTGATGTGCCCATATCTATCTATCTATCTATCTATCTATCTATCTATCTATCTATCTATCTATCTATCATACTTTTATACCACCTGATATGTAAATTTCATATCCTGTTGCACAGAGGATACTCTTCTGGAGGTTGGGGTCTTCCTAGTAGTGGGTGAATCGATCACTAGGGGCATAGAGAGATGGGATTATAACATACATGTAGACCACACAGTGACTTGCTTGCCTGGTGCAAAGGTTGCAGATGTCATGCAGCATCTACATAGGCTGTTGGGCAGTGCTGGGGAGGAGTCAGCTGTCATGCTGCACATCCGCACCAGTGATGTTGGGAAACATCATCCCAGAAGCCAAATTTAGGCTGCAGGGTAGCATATTGATGTCTAGGACCCCTAGGTAGCATTCTCTGAGGTGCAACCTGTTCCACATGCAGGGCCAGTGAGACAGGAGGAGTGGAGGGGTCTCAACGCATGGATGAGATGGTAGTGCTGGGAGAAGGGGTTAGATTTCTTAGGCACTAGGATACATTTTGGATCAAGCTACACCTGCACAAAAGGGACAAGGTCCACGATAACCAAGAAGAAACCAGACTGCTGGTGCTTAAAATAAAAAAGGATTGCCAGCAGGAACTGGGTGGGATCTGGTTCAGGAAGCAAAGCCCTCTAAGGTGCGAGGGTGCAAACATTTCAGATAAACCAGAAGGGGCAGAGTATAACCAAGAGTAGAGCAGACAGAGATACATGACAGATGGGCAAAAAGGTCAAGTGACCATAAGGGAGATGGCACACACCAATGCCAGGTAAGAGACTCAGTGTATGAGTGTTTATATACCAATGCCTGAAGCCTCCAAACCAAGATGGGCGAGGTGGATTGCTTGGTTGCTAATGAAAACATCGATACAGTGGGCATAACAGAAACCTGGTGGAATGGTGAGAACCAGTGGGGGACTGTTATTCCTGGATACAAACTCTAAAAAAAGGACAGGAAGGGGAGGATTTGAGGTGAAGTAGCACTGTATATTAAAGAAGGGACAGAATCCAACAAGCTAAAAAACCTAGAAGGACCAGCATTCTCCAAAGAATCATTATGGTTAACAATGCGAGGACTGAAAGGAAATGTGTTACTAGGGACGTTCTATCGCCTTCCAGATCAAAATGCTGAGAGTGACCTAGAGTTGCAGAAGCAAATCAGAGAGGTCTCAAAGACAGACAAAGTTGTAATAATGGGTGACTTCAATTACCCTCACATAGACTGGGCAAATTCATGTTCGGGTATTGACAGAGAGGCCATATTTCTAGACATGCTAAATGACTGTGCCTCAGAACAGTTGGTCATGGACCAACCAGAGAGAAGGCAACCTTGGACTTAATCCTGAGTGGTGCTCAGTACCTGGTGTGAGATGTCAGAGTTGCAGAACCATTGGGAAGTCCAATGAGTTGCTGTAGGAAGTCCAACACAAATGCGTTGGACTTCAGAAGAGGAAACTTCTCAAAAATGATGGGATTGGTAAAAAGGAAGCTGAAAGGGAAAGTCAGGAGGGTCAAATCACTCCAGAAAGCATGGAACCTATTTAAAACAACAATAATAAAAGCTCAGTTGGAATGTATACCGAGGAGGAGGAGGAGGAAAGGTACCACCATGTTCAGCAGGATGCCAGCATGACTAACAAGTAGAGTCAAGTAAGTTATAAAAGGGAAGAAAATGGAAGTCCTACCCAAATGAAGAGAACAGAAAGAAACACAAACTATGGCAAAATAAATGCAAGGAGACAATAAGGAATGCAAAAAAAGAATTTGAGGAGAATATACCTAGAGGTGTCAAGGAGAATAACAAAAAATGTCTTTAAATATATCAGAAGCAGAAAACCTGCTACTGCAGGGCTCTCCTTAGGGAAGGGCAAAAGTTCAACCATCTCAGGCCCTGCTCTTTTAACCCCAATTAAAAATTACTGGAAGGGGGCCCCCACACTGGCCTGATTTGCCCCAAGCCCTGCACCCCACCAGAGTTCTTTAAGGACAGCCCTGCCTGCCAGGGAGGCAGTTGGACCCTTAGAAGATGCAGGTGTGAAAGGGATTATTAAGGAGAATAAGGAGATTGAAGAGAAGCTGAATGAGTTCTTTGTCTCTGTCTTCATGGCAGCAGATACTGACCATATACCTTCTCTGGAACTGAGCTTCTCAGGCTTGGAGGCTGAAGAATGGCCACTTTGAGGTGATGAGACAGGGTGTTCTAAACTGTCTTGAAAAACTACAAATTAACAAATCGCCAGGGCCAGATGGCACCCACCCAAGAGTTCTGAAGGAACTCAAATGTGAAATTGCTGATCACCAGTAAATAAATGTAACTTCTCCATGCAATCCGGCTCTGTACTAGAGGACTGGAAAGTAGCCAATGTGACTCTGATTTTCAAAAATGAATCCAGGGGGTATCTTGGAAATTACAGGCCAGTTAGCTTAATTGGTGCTGGGTAAATTGATGGAAAGCATACTTAAGGACAAAATTGTTAAACATATAGAAGAACAGGCCCTGCAGCATGGCTTCTGCAAGGGCAAGTTTGCTTAACTAATCTTTTTGAGTTCTTTGAGAACACCTTTATCCAGGCACGTGGATAAAGAACACCTTTATCCAGGCACATGGATAAAGGTGATCCAGTTGATATAGTATACTTGGACTTACAAAAAGCAAAGGTCCCCACCAAAGGCTCTTGAGTAAACTTAGCAGTCATGGGATAAGGGGACAGGTTCATGTGTGGCTTGGTAACTGGTTGAAGGACAGGAAACAGAGGGTAGGAATAAATTTTCACAATGGAGGGAAGTAAAAAGTGGGGACCCTGGTCTCTATAATTTGTACCCTAAACTATTTAGGGTAGTAAAATGCACAACAGATTGTGAGGAGCTCCAAAAGGATCTCTCCAAACTGGGTGAGTGAGCGACAAAATGGCAAAAGCTGTTCAATGTAAGCAAGTATAAAGTGATAACTATTGGGGCAAAAAAACCCAACTTCATATATACACTGATGGGGTGTGAGCTGTCAGTGACTGACCAGGAGAGAGATCTTGGGGTCATGGTGGACAGCTCGTTGAAAGTGTCAATTCAGTGCATAGCAGCTGTGAAAAAAGCCAGGAATCATTAGGAAGGGGATTGAAAATAAAAATACCAATATTATAATGCCCTTACACAAATGTCAACAAGGTTGACATAGTATACCTGGACTTCCAAAAAGCTTTTGACAAAGTTCCTCAACAAAGTTCCTCATCAAAGACTCCTGAGGATATTTGTGTGGATTGCTAACTGGTTGAAAGACAGGGAACAGAGAGTAAGTATAAATGGAGAGTTTTCACAATGGAGGGAAGTAAGAAGTGGGGTCCCCCAGGGATCTGTACTGGGGCCGATGCTTTTTAATTTATTCATAAATGATCTAGAAGTAGGGGTAAGCAGTGAGGTGGCCAAATTTGCAGATGATACCAAACTCACTCAGGTAGTGAAATCCAAAACAGATTGTGAGGAGCTCCAAAAGGATATCTCCACATTGGGGGAGTGGGTGACAAAGTGGCAAATGCAGTTCAATGTTGGCGAGTGTAAAGTGATACACATTGGGACAAAGAACCCCAACTTCTAGTATATGCTGATGGGATCTGATTTGTCAGTGACTGACCAGGAGAGGGATCTTGGGGTCATGGTGGACAGCTAATTTAAAGTGTCGACTCAATGTGCGGCAGCTGTGAAAAAGGCTAATTCCATGCTAGGGATCATTAGGAAGTGGATTGAAAATAAAACTGCTAATATCATAATGCCCTTATACAAAACCAAGGTGCAGCCACACCTGCAGTACTGCGTACAATTCTGGTCACCACATCTAAAAAAGGAAATTGTAGAACTGGAAAAGGTGCAGAAGAGGGCAACCAAGGTGATCAGGGACCTAGAGCACCTTTCTTATGAGGCAAGGCTACAACACCTGGGGCTTTTTAGTTAAGAAAAAAGATAATTGCGGGGAGACATGATAGAGGTCTATAAAATCATGCACAGAGTGGAGAAAGTGGATAGAGAGAAATTTTTCTCCCTCTCTCATAACACTAGAACCAGGGATCATCCCATGAAATTGATTGCCAGGAAATCTAGGACCAACAAACGGAAGTACTTTTTCACACAATGCATAATCAACTTGTGGAATTCTCTGCCACAAGATGTGGTGACAGCCGACAACCTGGAAGGCTTTAAGAGGGGTTTGGATAACTTCATGGAGGAGAGGTCTATCATTGGCTAATAGTTGGAGGGCTTTAGGCCATCTCCAGCCTCAAAGGCAGGATGCCTCTGAGTACCAGTTTCAGGGGAGTAACAGTAGGAAAGAGGGCATGCCCTCAGCTTCTGCCTGTAGGCTTCCAGGGGCATCTGGTGGGCCACTGTGTGAAACAGGATGCTGGACTAGATGGGCCTTGGGCCTGATCCAGCAGGGCTGTTCTTAAATCTATGGCATGGCCACATTTGAAGTATTGTGTACAGTCTGGTCACCATATCTTATGAAGGACATAGCAGAACTGAGAAAAGGTGCAGAAAAGGGCAACCAAGATAATCAGGGACCTGGTCCACCTAAATTATGAGGCAAGGCTACAGCATCTGGGGCTTCTTAGTTTGGAAAAGAGGCAGCTATGAGGAGACATGATACAGGTATAAAATTATGCATGGAGTAGAGAGAGTGGACAGAGAGAGTAATTCTCCCTCTCTAACAACACTAGAACCAGGGGTCATACCATGAAACAGATGGCCAGAAAATTTAGGACCAATAAAAGCAAGTACCTTTTCACACAGCACATAATTAATCTATGGAATTTTCTGCCACGGGATGTGATGGCGGCCAGGCTCGTACTGGCCCACAGGGCAACAGTGCATATTCCCAGTGCGCCCCAGCCGCGTGGCGCCCCTGTGCCCCAACTCCCACCCTTAATTACCTATTCGTCTCAAAGCTCAGCGCCCTCCCCAGATACATTCCACTGCCCTCTCAGTGCCCCCAGTCCAGCCCTGATGGCGGCCACTAGCTTGGATGGCTTTAAAAGGGGCTTAGACAAATTTATGGGGGACAGGTCTATCAATGGCTACTAGTCTGGTGGTATAGGCCACTTCCAGCCTCAGAGGCAAGATGCCTCTAAATGCCAGTTTGCCCGTGGGCTTCCCAGAGGCATCTGGTGGGCCACTGTGTGAACAGTATGCTGGACTGGATGGGACTTGGGCTTGGTCCAGCAGGGCTGTTTTTATGTTCTTACATACAACTTATTATCTGAATAGGGCTTAGGTTGTATTATCTTTGAAAGAGAAAAATAATACTAGAAGTGCAAATACATGTTCTGACTATTGTACAAAAATTAATCTATTGAATATTTTACTTCATTCCAAAAATGAGAAGAGGAATGTGGAAGGATTTTCCTGTCTGCAGCAAGATAGGATCAGTGGTTTCTTGGTTCTGTGCAAAATCAGAGGGATTTGATATTTTATATGCTTTTGAGGATGTTTCATTCTCATTACCTCCTCTGCTAACAGTCTCTAACATGCCTCCTCTGCTAAGTCTTTGGAATTTCATATAAAAGGCCACAACCCATTCAGAGTAGTCTCAATGATCTTAATAGGACCAGATGAGTCAAGAGGGCTTGCAGCCAAAGTAAATAACTGTGCTAGTGGCACCAATCTGGCTCCCATGGAACTAAATTGACAAATCCAAGTTTTTCCACTTAACCAATTTATGGATCGCGCTGCCAAACCATAAGTCATGATGCTTTTTCTTTGTGTTAGAAACATAATGGTCACTGCAATTTAAAACCTAGTATAGTGACTGAGTTCTATAAAGGAAAGAATTAAAGAATTTGCAAACTGTAAGAGCTTGCTGACAACCATAGTTAATTACCTGTGTCCATTGGGGAGGCCTATCACTTCATCACTTTATTTCAAAGCAAAGCAATTGCACCCAGGTGGCTTAGCAGTAGATAGTCTTTTCTTCTTCTTCTTCATAAAAATATATTTAATCAAAGAAGGTAATTAGAGCCCTGATGGATCAGATCAAAGGTCTATCTAGTAGTAGTGATTGGTCCCAAGTGACCAGTCAAATTGTTGTGGAAAGCCCACAACAAGGTCATGGAGGCTTCCCAGCAAATAGTATTCATTTGCATACTGAGGCGATTCTCACAATCACCAGGTGTGGGCTGAGAGGGCTCGGGAGGAAGGCTGCTCTTAACCTACCTTCCCCCCAGATGACCAAACTGTCCATCATCAGCACATCTCCCACACACCCACACAGTCAGCCCTGTTCCGTGCAGCTTTGTGAAGCATGGAGTAGGGCGGAAGAGCCCAGGGCCAGAACTTGTTGTTCTAGCCTCCAGATATCCCATAATGCAACATGCAACATACGCATTGCATTGGGGATTCCCCTGTCAGACAGGCACTCTATGCGTCCATCTCTGTGTCTCCCTGGGCTGAACTTAGCCTAAGGAGACACATGATACTCAGTAGCCAGGGTAAGGGTGCACGCGCACCCTTAGCCTAGGCTAACAGCTGGAGTTAGCAGAGTTAGGCTGATGGGGGTTGGAGGAATCTGTGAGGCTCCCACTGCTTCTCATGACCAGCCTAAGCCCAGCTGGGCTGCTCCAGGCTGGGTTAGGCTGGTCGTGAGAACAGTCTCGCTGTCTTCTGATTAGAAGATCCCATACTATATATGTCTACCCTTCTTGATCAGGGCTGCACAACTGTTGTTGGACTACAGTTCTTATCATCCACGGCCACAGTGGTCAATACTCAGGGATGATAGAAGTTGTAATCCAACATCTGCAGGAGGACCTAAGTTTTGTAGCCCTGTTCTAGATTATTGTGATATTTCACACAGGTATGATCTATGGAAACTCAGTCCAATCCCTACACTTGATTGTAGCAAAAATGCCAGTAAACTATCACTTACAAGCCAGCACAAAGCTACTTCATGTTTTCCTCAATGTAATCACACACACACACACACACACACACACACACACAGCCCCCCTTTAAAAAAAAGAGTGATAGAAATCACAAGTATGCCCACATCATTGTGCTCATAAACAAAGGGGCAAGCTATCAAAGAAATCCACACAATGGTGGAAATGTTTCATTTCAATGAAATGTGCCACACACACTGCAGCACTCTTTTCCAAAAAGGATAGCTCAAAGGCTATGTTTGAATATCAGTATTGTCACATTCTATGAGTTTGCAATTGCTATATATTGCCACAGGTCACAGTGCTGAATCACAAAATCCAGGGAGTACAACACCACCCCAACCTCTGAGGTTTATCACAGGTTGAATAACAAAACTCATATTTCAAAGGCAGGACCTGGGATCCATTCAAATATAACACCAAATCATGGCCTATATGAGAACAAGTAAAGAGGCATGAACCTCATATTGGTACACTTTTCTTCTCCTTTTCACTTCCTTCATCCATTGTGCACTGTGATTAGAAACGTCTCAATCTTGGTTTAGTGGGCAACTATAATTTGCCATTTATTCAAACCAAACAGTGTTGTTCACAAATCATAGTTTGCCTGAAATCAAGGATTGTAAACCAGGATCAAGTGATCCACAGTCTTCAGTCCTGGTTGGTCACTAGGCAGGCTCTAAGGAGTAGGGCTTTTCTGTGTAGTGGAAGAACTCTCTCCATGGAGTTTCTTGTCCAAGAAGGCTAGTTAGTTATTTGAGGCTATAGTTTCTTTTCTATGCTAGGGAAGTACATCATCTGACAGCCAGACTAATGCTGTGCTAGCACAATTTAAAAAGTTGTGCATGTGCAAGAAGGCTGCATAGTTGCACCATGCTCAAAGTTTGCAATCTCTTCTGCTCTTGTTGCACTTGCACTACAAGGATAGCAGAATAAGGGCTGAGAGACTAGTGTGAACAAAAGAAGTCTTTACCTGGTATCTAAAATAACAAAGTGATGAACAAATATGGGGGAAGGTTGTGTTTTTTACATAGTATTATCTATGATCACTATCATCTGAGATGCTAGGCTCAAGTACTTTGCTGATACAAATCTGAAGAGCTTCTAGTTTCTTTCCACACTCCCTGCTGATACATACCCACTGTCCATACAGTTACCGTGTGTTTAATGAGCACAAGTGAGGAGGAGCAGAGCAGGACTGTTAAGTCCCATCCTTGACCTACTTGCATATATTGGATTGTCTGTACAGTCAAACTTAATCATGTAAGTGTGGAAAAAGCAATGCTCAAAACCATTTGTACAGTGCTTAGACACCTATACTTTCCAAATATGTAAGACATAATTCAGGTGGTCTAATGAATACATGTTGGTCTGGAGCAAGACTTGCCATCACAATCCCACTTCCTCCTGGGCATGTTCAGTGTAAACAGGATACATATGAAAAATTCATTCATTCATTCATTCATTCATTCATTCATTCATTCATTTTCTAGACCGCCCTTCCAAAAAATGGCTCAGGGTGGTTTACACAGAGAAATAACAAATAAATAAGATAAATAAATAAAATGTTATTGGTATAAGGCAAATGTCATACATTCATTGCATATTATTCCATAGACAGGTTGTACATCTAAAGCATTTTTGTATGTCCATCAAATGCGATTACTCTGTAGATTGACTACAAAATGGTATACCTGTCTTCAAAGAATAGAGGGCAGGCTATATAGGACATTAGCCACCTTAGCTGGTATTTCCTTCTTTAATTTCTTTTATGTCCAGCTGTGTATCCTCAAAAAAATTGCACTGGTCCTTCAAAACAACACATTTTCCTCTAGTTGGCCCTGACATCTGTGAGGCCTCTATTTGCTAGCAGTCTTAATTTCTTCACAGCAGTAGCAACCTTCAAAGGCTAATGTGTTTTTTAAAACTTTACATTGCGTCGTCTTCAAGCTGTGGCCCCTCAATCTTCATGACAAGGTTTTTCTAAGCTATTTCCTCATGGTTTCCATTTCTTCCAGTCCTCTGTTACAGGATTACTGTCAAGACCTGCACTGTTATCTGCTACAGAAAATATGTATACACAAATCTTGTGTTTGTGTCAGTTCGGAACAATCCCGGCAGCTTTCTTGCATTTGATCTGAAAGGCTCTCCTTTCCCAACAGAGTTGCTGAAAAGGAGCTTTCATTGGTGATAAAGGCCAGCATTTATCAAATTTATTGCTTCAGCAAGTCCATATGATTTCAACACCCATCTGTGAGAACAGGTTCTCAGGGGTGGGTTTTATTTTGGGGTTTTTTTTTGGTTGTTGTTCAACTCCTTTGTTATAAATGAATTTCAGGCTTCTTACATAAAATGGGCTTCCATCTTCTACGGGCTCAGTATATAGAAATCTCTAGTTCATAGATCCGTGCATAACTGTGTTTTTAAAATGAATGTTCCTAGGATTCCCAGGACAGTTAAAATGTATCTGTATTCATTTTATCCTCCCCCAAATAATGTTAGATAGGATAGACTGAGAGGTGGTGGCTTGGCTGAAGCCATATATTAGCCCAGTTCAGATGTTATGCTGTACGAGTGTAAAGATGCCTGTACACGCATACATGTGTTTCTGTGAATGACTGTACCTGTTAGGGATGTGCCCGGAACTGCGGCTGGGCGGTTTGGAAGCAGCGTGGATGGTGCTTTAAGAGTGGGGGGAGGGTGCACTTACCCCTCCCACCACTTTTCCCACGCTGGCATAACTTTTTTGTAAAAACCTTTGGGGCAGCAGCATCCCTCCCTGCCACCCCGTTGCCCTCCTTGGCCAGAAGTGGCTGGAAGTACCGGGCACGTGTGCTCCCATAAAAGGGCCTCTGAACAGGTTCATGCACATCCCCCAGCACCTGTGTTCATTTTAAATGTGAACCTGGATACAAACCCTTCAAATGCACGGTACAGATAGGTTGTGTACTTCTGTACCTGCGTTCAACATGACAGGTGAATGACTGTACCTGTGAACAGATCTGCACCTGTGTACAGTGTACACTTGTATGTGTGTTGAACATAATGTGTGAGTGGGCCTGTTGGTTCACAATGAACAGAAGCGGTGACTTCCATCTACTACAGCACTCTGGCTGGATATATGATTAATAAAATAGCATCAAAGGTGCACTTGGCACAGCCAAGCTTTTGGCATGTGAGGTGCTCTCCAACCCACACAGAAGAATATTTTTAAGGCCATTTCTGGTATCACTTACAGTAACATGTCCTGAAAGGCACCAGAGGATGAGTTAATATGTCTCTGTAGGCATGATGAAGTCTATTATGCTGCCAAAAATCAATTGCTGATGTGATCTGTGTCTTAGAGACAAAGGGCCCATCCACATGACCGTTTGGGAGGGCAGGTTAGGCAGGAAGGCAGCATAACCTTACCTCCCCCGCAGACGATCACCAGGTCTTCACTGGGCATGCAGATCACACTCCCAGATGCTTTTCTGCTGCCCCTGACAGTGTGGAGGTGCAGGGATTGGGATGTGTCATCCCAGCCCCCAGAAATCCCACAATGCACCATGCGAGTGCGCAATCCATAAATTGACGGGTGGGTTCACGCAGCACCAACTGAAAGCAACAGGTGCTGCACATGGTCAGGTAATCAGGGATAAAGGAGTGCTCACTCCATTCACCTCGTTTAAGAGGCAGGCTCCCTAGGCAGGTTTGCAGAGGCTTATCTGGTCCCATCAGTCCTAAGGGGAAGCAACTTTCAGTTATTTAGAAATTGTTTGTAAAAAGATTGGGGGCAAAGAAAATTAAAGGGCTTGTATCCAGGTTCATATTTAAAACGAACACAGATACAGTCATTCACAGAAACACATGTATGAGTGTACAGGCATCGTTACACTCGTACAGCATAATGTCTGAATCAGGCTAATATATGGCTTCAGCCAAGCCAAGTGTGCATCATGTCAGCCATTGGCTTCAAAGGGAAGACCATGTACAAAACAGTGATTCTCAGAGTATTAGATGCTTTCCCCACTTCCTGTTGTGGAAACAGAGTAGAGTGTAGGGAATGTATACAAAAAGAGAAAATGTTCAATATAGCTCTTCCCATAACCACTGGCTGGCATGATGAGGAAAACTGCTCCAAGTAATCACATCTATATATATATATATTTAATTCTCTTAAACATACCCATCGCTAATCCCATGTGTGGCAACTCTCGTGAGAGTTCGTAAGCAAGCTGCCAATTAGCAACGGGGATGGGAGGAGCAGCGGTACACCAGGCCGGCCACGGAGGAGAAGCAGTCACTGGCTGCCAGGTTGGCAGGCCACCTGTGCAGGGGAAACAGCCACTGCCAGACCAGCCGGCCATGCAGGGGAAGCGGCCACCGCCAGACTGGCTGTGCAGGGGAAGCGGCCGCTGCCAGACCAGCAGGCAGCCAGCAAGGAGAAGCAACCTGGCCACCAAGGGAGAATGGGCAGCGGGGAGAACAAAATGAGGCTGGAGGGGGAGAGAAAGAAATGAGGCTGAAAGGCGGGGAGGAAGAAATGAAGATGGGGTAGAAGAGACAGGGAGAACTAGGGGTGCAGATGCTCTACACCAGGCCAGCTAGTTGAAAATAATAGGACAAGTTAGGCAGTGCCTAACTGGGACTACTTTGAGTAGTTTTCCTCATGTCATACACTAAAAATTCCAAGGGCCAGTACTCACAATTGTTCTGCCATCAAATTTTGGGCAGCAGAGGTGCACACATTCCCAAGAATAGTTACTGGAATAACTGTGTACTGCATAAAAGCAAAGCAGATCTCAGTTCGGCACAGTGCCAAACTGACATCTAACCACGATCATGAATCTTAGATCTGATCCATGGTGATTAAATGTCAGTTTGGCACCACACCAAGCTGAGATCCGTGCTGTTATACATTGCACAGAATCATTCCAGCTGTGATTCTTGGGAATGTGCATGTGTGCATCACCCAACTTACGCTGACAGAACAATTGTGAGGAATAGTCTGTAGCCTTCTCACCAAACATATAAAACAATGGGGGGAAAGAATCACATGATTCAACCTGTAGTCTGACCCTCAGTTACTACAAGTGTCACGGCTGGCATACTGCACAAAGTTTTCTGTGTGTTGTAACTTAACATGTATGCAGTTGCACAAGTGTGCTCTTTCACAAATGCAAAAAAAAAGTGCTATTTCACAAATTAAAAAATTGCAGAAACGTAGTTGTGCGATAGTATGGCCATTGGAAATAATGGCTGTAGTACCACACAATTCAGTCTGCACAATTTTTGCACTTGCCTAAGAGCACACTTATGCAACTGAGTGAACATTGTTACAATGTACACAGAACTTAGTACAGTATGTACATACAAAGTACATACATACATACGCACTGCACATACAAAATATGTACAAAGTACAGCATACATGCGGGGAGAGAATCACCAAGGAAGTCTAATACAGACATTTTGAATTTCAGAGGAAACTTCTCCAAAATGAGAAGTATGGTGAAAAGAAAGCTGAAAGGGAAAATCAGGAGAGTCACTTTGCTCCAGAATGCATAGAGTTTACTCAAAACCACAGTACTAGAAGCCCAGTTAGACTGTATACCCAAAAGGAGGAAAGGTACCACTAAGTCCAGAAGGATGCCAGCATGGCTAACAGGTACCGTCAAGGAAGCCATAAAAGGGAAGAAGACTTCCTTCCGAAATTGGAAGGCCTGTCCAAATGAAGAGAACAGAAAGGAACACAAACTCTGGCAAAAGAAATGCAAGGTGACAATAAGGGAGGTGAAAAGAGAGTCTGAGGAACATTTAGCCAAAAGTATCACGGGGAATAAGAAAGACTTCTTTAAATACATCAGAAGCAGGAAACCTGCCATGGAAGCAGTTGGACCATTACACAATGATGGAGTGAAAGAGATTAAGAAAGAGGATACAGAGGTTGCAGAGAAGCTAAATGAGTTCTTTGCGTCCATCTTCACGGCAGAGGATACTGAGGATACCAGGCTTTTGGGGGATGGAGGCTAAAGAACAGAGTCAGATAGAAGTGACAAGAGAAAAAAGAACTGAGGCTAAAGAACTGAGTCAGATAGAAGTGACAAGAGATGATGTTCTAAACTGGAAAAACTAAAAACTAACCAAACGCCAGAGCCAGAGGGTCATCCCATGAAATTGCCAGGAAATCTAGGACCAACAAACGAAAGTACTTTTTCACACAACGCATAATCAAACTCTGGAATTCTCTGCCACAAGACGTGGTGACAGCCAACAACCTTGATGGCTTTAAGAGGGGTTTGGATAACTTCATGTAGGAGAGGTCACCCACTGAAAGTAAGACATCCTAATGTTTTGTATCTGTGCCTATTCTGAATTCCATGCCCCTAAGTTGTCAAGTTTATTGTATCAGTAAAGATGTATAATATGGCCACCACACTGCAGTATCTTATACCGTGTCAATGTCACTGAATACCTTTAACCCAATTTTGCTGTATGCTTTTAATTTGCTTTACCATGCTGTGCTTTTCTGACATGGAAGTAGTGGGATTTTTCAAAACAGCATGCCTTTTGTGACCTTTACAGTCTATTATGGCAGCAGTAAACACATATTTATGGTGTGTGGGCCAAGCAACAGTAAAGCAGAAATATGTTTATTGCAAATATAAGCAGCTTCAAAGCAGTCATCTTCCAAAATGCTTTGTGAAATGCAGCTTCAGCAATATTTATGATCCTGCCTATCAACATCTTATTTATGGGATTTATCTTCATTTTCACCTGACTCTTCAGTCTGAAGAAATGGATGTTTTGCTGACTCATTCAGTAGCCCAAGTCCTAAAGTGATGCAGCATAGCAGCACCTGAAAGCCTTTTCTCTCCCAATCCAACATGGATTTTCACTTAAAATGAGGGCGACTTGATGAACAGAGGGAAATCTGTGACTGGATCTCCAATATTTTTCAAAAATGTTAATGGAGTTGAAACTGTAGAGTTGACAATATTGGATCAGGGCCAAAGTGCTGGGGAGGGGCTCAACCCTTCCCCTTAAGGTACTTTCCCTGATCTGAATTTCCCTCCCCCAAGAGGCTGCTCTTTGTCCTGTGGAGAAAATACATTGGAGGCACCATTTGGGAGACTGTAAGTTTACTCCTAATGGCGCAGCAGGAAATGACTTGCCTAGCAAGCATGAGGTTGCCGGTTCGAATCCCCGCTGGTATGTTTCCCAGACTATGCCGGAGGGGGTCCCAGACTATGGGAAACACCTATATCGAGCAGCAGGGATATAGGAAGATGCTTAAAGACATCATCTCATACTGTGCGGGAGATGGCAATGGTAAACCTCTCCTGTATTTTACCAAAGGAAACCACAGGGCTCTGTGGGCGCCAGGAGTCGACACCGACTCAATGGCACACTTTAACTTTACCTTTAAGTTTACTCCAGTAGAGCAAATCACAGCCTAGGGAGGTGTCAGCTCTAGGGATGTGCACAGACCGGTTCGGAGGCCATTCTACTGGCCTCCAGACCGGTCCAGACACGGGGCGGTTTGAATTCTGAAGGGTTAGGGTGGGGGGTTCCATTAAGGGCGGGGGGCTTTACTTACCCCTCCCGTGTTTTCCCAACTCCGGCACCGTAGTTACTGTAAAAATCCGGCGGCAGGATCCCTCCTTGCCGCCCGCTTCAGTCTTTGAATCATGGCTTCTCCTTCGTGGTAAACAATTGGGCGGCAGGATACCTCCCTGCCACCCCCTTGAAGCCCCCTGCCGGCCCTTGAAGCCCTCTGCCACCCCCTTCAATCTTGCTCCCCACCGTTCACTTGCAGCAGGGAGATGTCCTCCCGCCCCCTTCCCTGCTGGGCTGCAAAAGTCTTTAAGAAGCCTTTTGCGCGTGCGCGCGCAAAAGGCTTCTTAAAGACTTTTGCAGCCCGGCAGGGAAGGGAGCGGGAGGACATCTCCCTGCCGCCCGTTTCCCTGCGAGCGGTGGGGAGTGAGATTGAAGGGGGCGGCAGTGGGCTTCAAGGGCCGGCAGGGGGCTTCAAGGGGGAGGCAGGGAGGTATCCTGCCGCCCGATTGTTTACCACGAAGGAGGAGCCATGATTCGAAGATTGAAGCGGGCGGCAAGGAGGGATCCTGCCGCCGGATTTTTACAGTAACTACGGCGCCGGAGTTGGGAAAACTCGGGAGGGGTAAGTAAAGCCCCCCCCCTTAATGGAACCCCCCACCCCAGTGCTGGACCGCAGCTCTGCGGTTCTGTGCACACCCCTAGTCAGCTCCTAGAAGGTGGTGCTGGAGGCCTGCTGTCTTATTTCTATTTGGTTTTGCAAAGAACTGTTTTTGTTTAAAACATTTATGCTCCACCCCTCCGGAACACTACTGCTTGCTTCATGGAGGCGAGGTCTATCAACGGCTACTAGTCAAAGGGCTATAGGTCACCTCCAGCCTCAAAGGCAGGATGCCTCTGAGTACCGGTTGCAGGGGAAACAGCAGGAGAGAGGACATGCCCTCATCTCCTGCCTGTAGGCTTCCAGCTTTATCTGGTGGGCCACTGTGTGAAACAGGATTCTAGACTATATGGGCTTTGGACCTGTCCAGCAGGGCTGTACTTATGTTCTTATAAATAATAATAATAATAATAATAATAATAATAATAATAATAATAATAATATGCTCTGGGCAGCTCACAAAATCAGTGAAACAGACACACTACAAAAGCAATATATCACCAATAAAATTAATAGAAACTAACTCAAAACAAGCTTCAGTTAAAACTGAGTTAAAATCACAAGTTAAAAAGTTAAGACCCACGAGATATACGTATCAGCTTAAATATTATAAAATGCCTCTTGAATGAGGTGGGTCTTGAACAATTTCTTTAAGACTTTGAGAGTAGGAGCATGGAGGAGCTCTTCTAGAAGGGTGTTCCAGAGCCAAGTGGCTATCACTGGAAAAATTCTGTCTTATTGGCTATGTTGCTTAACATCTGCATGAAACCAATGAGAGAATTTGTCCAGGGATATGGGGTGTGGGGATTATCAACATGATCCCCTCCAGTCTGGAGGCTGGTCACCTCTAGGCTGGATTACTGCAATGTGCTTTATGTGGGGCTGCCTTTGTACATAGTCCAGAAAATGCAGGTGGTCCAGAATGCGGCAGCGAGGACATGTTTCCCATTCAAGGTGTAGTGCAATGTGCCTAGCTAACATATGTGTGTGCAGTCTGTAATTACAGCTATCTTACAAATCCTAATAAACCATTTAGAGAGTAACAGAGAAAGAAGGGAGGGCTTAGGAGAGGGATGGCAGTCATTAGGAGGGAGGAGGGAAGTGGGGGAGCAGGCTGTGCTGTGCAGTGAATAGGCATCTCACCAGGTTCACAAAGAAGGCTTCAAAGGATTTGTTCATTGCTGGAGCTTGGAAACGATGCAGGCTTCAGATGGAGGAGAAACGTGGGTGCTGGAGAACTGGAGCCCGGGGTGCAAGCTTCAAGCAGTCAAGCAGGCTGAGGGCGGCTGCTCAGAGTAATGTGCAGAGAGAGAACACCATGGCTGGGTAGCCTGGACTTCTCACTTGTTGCAGTGGTCATCTACAGTTCCTGTCCATGGAAAGAGTACCTGCTATTAGCCCCACGGCTTTAGCAGCAAACTCTGGGGTGGCTCTTGAGCACAGATCTGCTGGTTAGGCAAAGCTTGCTCACTCTCTGTTCAGTGAGCTCCATTCTTTATAATTGTTTCTTCCTTTGATCTCCATAGAGTCTATTCAAAATATCCTCATCCTTCCTGGATCCCAAAAAGGTGACAATTTGCTGTTACCCTCTGGATATTGTCTTTTAAGTATTGATATTAGTTCGGGATATTAACTCAGTCCAGGGAGATCTGAATTCCATCTTCTGTTAGCTGCTATTTTGGGGAGGAGATTGTTCTATGGAGATTTGCCCCAAGCAAATCTGTAACTCTGAGCTTGCAAATGGGCATCATCTCTTGTCCCCAGATTTCTGATGCCTGGTCCCAGAAGGTGTTAAAAGGTGTTAGCAAAGAAGAATCAAAGTGATAGGTGAAAGAGAATGATTAAATCATTCCTAGCAATCAGGTGTAACAATAATACTACTAATTCTACATAGTGGATCTCTCTCAGAGAGAGAGAGAGAGAGAGAGAGAGAGAGAGGATTATCCACCTTGGGCAGAGCAGAGCAATCTTTGACAAGGATTAAAATAGACTTCTTGCAGGAGGAAATGCGAGCTCAGCTTCTAGATTTTTCCAGAGACATGATCTGATAGTAAGTTAAATTTTAGCATTTGGATAGACCAAGCTTGGCCATTGTATTTCTTTTGAGTACCCATTTCACAAATATTGAGAATACAATGCTGGATTACCTCTTCCTTCACAGAGCAATTACCATCAGTCTCAGAGGCAAGCCATGTACTGGTCAGTTCACCTTGCGTTTCAGGCATTAATTGATCCCTTAATAAAATGGAATCAGAGACAGGCCTGGATTCGCTATAACTCTGGGTTGGTGACTCTGGGTTTAATGTTGGGGTCAGGGTGTTCCCAAACACTCCCTGCTGAAATAAGAGCCTCCCCATCTCTTACAACCTTTAGAAAGGCAGCCGAGATGCATTTGTTCGCCCAGGCTTTTAATTAGTTACTGAAGCTCTACACACGGAGCTAAGGGAGCTTAGCCTGCTTTCCAGGGATCGAGGTGAGCAGGTGAGCCCAGTGTTCACAAGGTGGCTAGCCCGCCTAACTACCCCTCCACTAAGACGAGGTTAATGGAGCGAGCGCTCCATTAACCACATCTTTCTGCTCAGGTGTTGCCGCAGCACGTGGTGACACATGAGTAGACCCCCGACTGTGAGACTGCAAGCAGCCTCCCGGGCTCCAAGGTCTCTCCAGAATGCCCCATACATTTGTGTGGGGCATCCTGGAACATCCGGGGGCCACATGGCCTCTGATCCCCACCGCCCCTGCTGGCTCTGGGAACGACGGAGCCGGCAGTCGTGTGGGTGGCTTATCTGGCTGCCCAGCTACAAGCGGCTGCTCATCTGCAGGGAGAGCAGGCTAAGCCTGCTCTCCCTGCAGTTAGCCCCAAAGCTCTTCTCACTGATCGTGAAAAGAGCTTCAGAGACTTGCATTTTGGGCTAGATAGATAGATAGATAGATAGATAGATAGATAGATAGATAGATAGATAGATAGATAAGCAAGCAACCAAGCTGATGATACCCAGCTGTTTGGGAGCTGTGTGCATTCCCAATTTCTACATATGTGAGAGTTAACAACTAGGTAGGGATAGGTAGGGATAAGTGATTGAAGCTATTCTCACAAGCAACCTAACCCAGGCTAGGGCAGCCCAGCCTGTATTAGGCTGCTCATGTGGAGCACCAGGATTGTTTCTGATCCCGGCGCTCCCACCCTGCATAACCCTACTTTCTGCCCCGGCCTTTAACCAGGGTGAAGGGTGCAAGTGTGCCCTTAACCCGGCATGGGGGGTCATGTGTATGCACAGGCTGCATGCAGCCCAAGCATACAATGAGCTGGACACTGAGGGATCCTCCAGCTGAAGGAGGATCCCTCAATGCACTGTGATCCTGACACAGAGCATTGAGGGATGCCAGAGGACTTCCTCCTCCAGCTCCCTGCTTGTATGCTCACCACAGCACTGTTCATGTGCCATGGAGAGCAGCAGGGCAAACAGGAGAGGGAGACCATGTGTGGTAGGGTGTGTGCACGAACTGTTCGATCTTGAACCAGTTCACCTCGAACTGGGCTGGTTCAACCATGAACCAGAGCAGAGGTGGTCCAGTCCACAATCAAACCAAACTAAGCCTGTTCCATGGACAACTGGTCCGGCAGTTTGCAGGGCTATGCTTGTAAAGGGGAATTCAGTGGCAATTCCCCTTTAGAAGCAAAGGGGTGAGGGAATCCTTGAAAAGTCTTCTACAGGGCAGCTGGGGTGGCAGCAAGAGGGCAACTTTAAAAGTAGATTACAGTTCTTACAGGACCAGCAGCAGCCACCACTGCTCCTCGAAGCCCCCAGCACAGCCCAAGCATGTGGCGCTCCCTCCAGCATGTTGCCTGTGTAGTGGCAGTGCAATTCCAGTCTTTACAAGCATAGCACCTTGAACCACCGAACCAGTTTAGTCACGCAGCTCAGACCAGCCAGTTGGTTCAGCCGTTCACAGAACAGCAGTCCAGTTCTAATTTGGTCTGAATTTGAACGGAACTACAAAATTCAGTTTGTGCATACCCTTCCCCTCCAGCAGCAAATCAGATCATGTGTATGGCCTCATTGTGTGCAAGGCAGGAGCTGGGTAGGACAGCTTTTCCTCCTATCTTGGGGAAATGCTGGGTATGCAAGTTGGGCAGGATGGCATTGTCCTACCCAGCTCCTGCCTCACACACGATCACTCCCCTGCTTCCTATCTAGTTAGCTCACAAACATGTGAAAATTGGGAGCTCACACAGCTCCCAAACCTGGGTAGGACACAGTTTTCAGTTGTGTGAATGGTCTTTATGTCTTATGGTACATAACAAGTTCTTTGCGGTGTTACAAGAGCTCAAGGCATAACTAGAAATGGCTTGCAAACATTTTTATTTAAACCTGAATGGCTGTTTTTAATAAGCAGATAAAGCTTTCGGAGGCTGCAGTTTTGAGCAGAGAAAAAGTAAAGAGTACTTAACATTTTCCCCATCTGCCATGTTTCCACTCCAAATTCCTGCTCCCAGAAGTTGGTGTTTTTAACACCAGACACTTCAAAAGGATGGCTCCAGCAGGGCACAGGGGTGGTGAGAATGTGGCTGCTCACTCCAGCCCCCTCTGGGCATGGCATCTTTGTCCTAGCCTGCTCTTATGGAGCACAGGCAATGGGGCATTGGGATTGGCTGGTTCAAGTTTAGGGGTGGGGATAACTGGCTATTTTGGCACCCACCTCCAAACCTTCCCCAGTCTGGTTTAGAGCAGCAAACAGGATGGATGTGGCCTGTTGCTGCTCTGTGAAGTTAGAGCCAGTAGAGGCAGCAGGGCAAAGGTGGCTGAAGCAGCAGCATGCGCACAGCGATCCAGGAACTTCTTCCAAACAGGGCCAACAGTGATATTAGGCTGAGCTGGCCTGCAGGCCCAGGGAGTGTTTGAGTTCTTCCTGCTGGAGGGAGCGGGCAGCCAGGACTCCTCCTCATGGCTTATGGGACAGGTGCCTTTGGGGCAGGTGGTTTCCCATGGAAAGTAGGCCAGGGGATAGTGTGGCCTACATGGGGGATTGTTTCTGGCATGGTCCAGATGACAGGGCTAATAGGGCTAATCCTTGACTCCCCCTTCCTTTTTCAAAACCTTGCCATTCTGCAAGTGCTGGGTGCAACTGAATTGACCCCTTTGCTCAGCAAGGTCCAGTTGGGCTACTCACCCGTGGGGGGTGGCCTTGGGCCACTGACTCCAGGCTGCCATAAGAGTTCCTTGTGGGCGTTATTAAGGGATAGGCCTCTGGGCTCTTTGTGATGGGCTTGTGGCCTAGGCAACAGCTGGGCTTCGGGTGCTGCACTACCCATTGGGCAGCTGGGTTCTGGTTCTGAATGGTTTCTGCGCAGGCCTTTTTGGCACTGGGGTGGGCAATTTGGGGTGAGCAATTTGTGTGCCAAGCATGGTAGTCATGCCTCCTAAGGCGGCGACTGGCTGCTAAGCATGCAAAACTAATGCTCACCTTGTCTGAACATATTGCCAGGTTGGAGGCGGAGGTTACCATGCTGGTTCCTGCACCAGCTCCAGTGGATCTGGCCAGAATGATTTTCTAGCTACATCGGTATCTGCTCCTTCGAATTGGGGCAGGAACAACTGCAGAACTTGAAACACCTGTAGGTGTGCTATCTTGGCAATGGGCCCTTATGGGTTTTACCCACACCCGTTGCCGGTGCTTACGGCTGGACAATCAGGTAATTACACTGGGCTTCAGGGCCGGCCTGCAGGTTTCTCTGGGCAGCAGTTTGCCCCTTGGAGCACTTGTCATCAAGTCCCACAAGGTGGCTCCCTTCCCAGTCAGGGCTCTTGGTTGGGCGGAATGAATCTTGCTATTGGAGAAGTGGCAGGCAACCCTTCTTCTGAGAACTACCCTTATGACTGGATCTCCCTGCCTTTCGATGATCACCTCCTCTCAGCCACAAAGGAGCAAATATGGATAAGTGCATACATGATGTCTTTCAGCTCCTGTTTCAGGAGCTTGAACCCATCCCAAAGGAGGGTGAGCAAGTGGAGGAGCTGGAAAAGAGCACAAGGAAGCCCATTGAGTGGAACTAGACAAATTGGGTTTCTGCATTTACCATTTAGTAAATGCATGGTTCATGCAGTCATGCAGGTTCATGTAGTCATGCAGGTTCAGCCAGCCCATGTCCCTGCATGGTAAAATATTTTGATATTATTGATTGTGGCTACATGGATTTCATGGCAAATTCAAGGCAGCGCTATGACCAGTATTTCCATCAAAGAGCATCTCTCGATCCTGGGCTACAGTGGGACTACCAGCATCAGGAGCTCTGGCTCCAGATTATGGTCCCTGCCTGCCCCATGAATAGTGGGCACATTATCTCCAGGACTCCTGAGGGTAGCTTCTGCCACTTCCCCACAGCTGTTTCAACTCCTGCTGGTATGCTGGGAGCTCAGCAGTGGAGGTGCTGCACGTACTCCCCTTGCAAATTTATCCATGAGTGTGGCTTCTGTGAGAGCAAGCACCCCAGGATGCGAGGATTCAGTGGGGCAAGTAAGCAGGGAAGTGTCAAACTCCCTTTTTCTGGCAAAGGGGCCTGACACTGTTTGCTGCAGCAGGATGAATGTAGATCCTTGTAAGGCAGGATTGCAGGAGGCTTAATCCTCATCAGGAGTTTGGTGAGTTCAAGGACAGGAAGCCAGGGCTTTGGCTTCGGTAATTTAATCCAGGGAAGTGTTTTTGTCAGACTTTGCGTTAGGGATTTTATTTTGCTTTCTGTGTGGTGCTTTGCATTTCTAAATATCTGTTTTTTGCAACTAAGTAACTAAGATTTCAAAGTGTGCCACCTTAAAACCAGCAAGGCATATTGAAGTATTCTTGTAACCAAGCCAAACATTTTTAAGTGTACCTAAAAAACTAAAATCCTCAGATGGAACTAGTCTGTAGTAATGTTAATAAAAAGTATTTCTCTCTCTCGGTTCTTTACTTTTTAAAGGCCTCCTAGGGTTGGTTATTAACCTAGCAGGAGAAAGTGGGGGCATAAGGGGGATTTCTCTGATGCAGAACATGTCTCAAGGAGAGCTTGGTCAATTAATAATTAACTCCATGTGCAGGCAAAACGCACGGGAGGGAAGATTTTATTCTTGCCTAAAGAAGAGGGGGAGCATTTTTTGTGTGTGTATTTGTCCAATGTTACAGATAGACTCTGGACTAAAGCACTCTAGTCTTAACAGTTGTATTCTCTGAAAGCCTTAGAGTACTTGGTGGCAGCAGGAACCTACCAGAACTTCTGGGTTGACCAGAATCTTTTTCTTAGCTTTCTGAGTTTTGAAAGCTAAGGATTTTTAATCATTCGTAGGCAGCTTCTCTGAGCATGCTGCGGAAATCACTCATCTCTGATAGGAGTCATTCCTGAGCTAGCTGACTGAGAAGGCTGCTAAGAGCTGGCTAAAACTGGTTCAGCCATTTTATTCATTAACTGACCTGAGTCAGGAAAGGAAATTTCCATACACCAATTCGCCACAACTGGGCTTTGAGCTACTACACTGGCTGGGCACCTGGCTGCTCCTGCTTTTTGCTGTATGGTGCTGGGCTGCACTGACATAGCACAGGATTTTCAGGTGTGAAGGATGGTGGAGGGCTGGTCTCACAAGTGTCCTCCCCAGCCAAACTTACATTGTCCATTCACACCTGACATCCTGGAGTCGTTGCTCAGACTCTTTCCTTCATTGTGCAGCTCTCCCTTCAAGGTGATGCTTTTTGGCGCTGCCACCTTAGTTCAGGGTACGAAGTTCATGGTACTTTTTTGGTGCTTTTAGAGTGGCTGAGCTTTTCTCCAGAGGGTGGTGTGGCCCTTGCTCCAGGGTGGTGTAACGGGTGGACTTGTCACTCGATGCTCAGCAGGTCACCATAGTTCTGCACTTTTGAAAGACCAATCAGAGTGGCTGCAGGCAGCTGATTACATTGCTCAGGGCCTCTGGGTCCGCTTTGTGCCCATTGTGGCACAAAGCCTTAGAGTATTTGGTGGGACGTCCCAGGGGTGCTCTTTTCATCACCTGGATGGGTCCCCCTGACCCAGTATCAATTTGGGGGTCAGCTCTGAGGGTGCTGGGTCTGCTTGTCAATGTCTTTTCCCTTCATTTATTTTGGATAGGGGCTGCATATACGGCAGCCAAGTATCATGCTCATTGGTGTGGGCAGACACAGGTATATATGTGTTATGTACACAAATGATTATTGGTGCATGACAGGTGTTTTTCTCTTTGGCAGGGCCTGGGCTGTAGGGACAACATACCAGGGTGCTGATCATGGACCAATCAATTGTGCTCCGGACTCATAAATGGGTATGAGACTCCAACTGTGGGATGCAGCTCGGCTTGGGCCATTTTGCTGTCATCTCATGGATGCAGGTGATATATGCATGTGGGTCAGCTCCTTCCAATGCTGAGCGAGTATTTTGAATGGAGTCTGCCTCTAGAGATCCATTCAGTCCATTTGGGAGGAAACGATCTGGGTAGCAAGTCAAGGATGGCCATCTCCTGTCAGATGTGCAACAATTTGGGAGGTGCTGAAGACTTGGATCCCTGGTGTTTTTCTCATCTCGTCCAATTTACTCCAGCACCATATTTGGCATGGAGATAGGAACCAAGGAAAGGTTGATAGAGCAAGAGCCAAAATTAATTATGCTTTGGGCAGGTTTGTTTCAGCACTGGATTTTCACATCCATAATTGTTTTGGGATGATGGGGTCCATTTCGGGATGATTGAGTAAAGATTTGGTTTTAGATGACTTGTGGAGAGGATTGACTACATTTTAAAGTGGTGGCGGGTGGTGAAAGGGGCCAAGATAGGTTGGCCCCTTCCTGTGGTAGGTAGTGTAGGGTAATTCAGGTGTAATGTAGGGTCAGTAAGCACCTTAAAGGCATGCGCTGAACATGAAGAGGGATCCTTGGCAGTTCCTAGATGCTGTTCAGCTCAGGGAGTGCTGGCTTGGACTTCCTCTAACCTGCCGTGGAAGGTCACCAACTTTAGAGGGCTATACAGCTTGAGAGAGGTGATTCCTTAAGCAGCTGCCTTGACAGTAGGTCAGCAAAGATGGGCGCTGCATTAGGGTTGATGTTTTCTTGAGCCAAGGTGTGCTGCCTTTGGAATTTAGGTTGGACTTGCACCACTTGCAGCAAATCCATAGTAATCACACTGTAAGAGGTGGAGAGCCAATCATCTCAATTTATTTTCTTATTGAATTTTAGTGCCCATTTTGTCCACTAAAAGTTGTAGCCCATTTTAACTCCACTTCTTGTCTTGTGTCTTCATTGGGGCTGGGTGCAAAGAAAAAAATGAGGAAGTGAGGAGTAGAAGCAGAGGAAAGTGACCTGGCAATAGAAAACTAGAAGGAGACCATGAAAGAGGAGAGAGACAGAAAGAGCCATGAGGTGGGAGGCAGGAGCAAGAGAGGAGGTCTGGAGAGAAAACTTGGAAGGTGAGATAAAAAGATATAAATAGGTTAAGAAGGAGTCAATGCACAGCAAGAAAGAGGGTAAGGGAGCAGCTCAAGCCAATATTTGGCAGACAAAGTGAGTTGCAGAGATGAGGAGGTGAATAGTTCAATCTACTGCTCCTTTTGCTTGGCCTGTCAATGCCTGGTGGCTCAACAGGTCCCTTAGCGGGGGCTGGCTAACATTGTCCTTCCCTTTAATACAATGCTACTGCCTCACCATCATGTCACTTGATACAAAAGTGGGAGTGGGATCAGTGTTCCCTCTAAGGCATGCATATGTGTGCATGCTCACATGTTGTTTTTTTATGTCCACTCATTTAATTTTAGATCCTGCTCTGGCTGAATCAGGAAGGCCTCACTCTGAATGCATGTGCACGCACACCACCTTGATGCTGCCACCCAGAACAAAATTCATTCCGCACAGAGAAGAAAAAAACTAGAAAGATCACTGGGTGGGATGAGTGAATTCTAGGTAAAGGTAAGTGGTAGCCACTAGGACAGCTGCCAATTATTGCTCTGAGCCACTGCCATTACTAAGGTTTAGGAGAGACTTGCCTTGGTGGTAGAAGCAGCAACTTGGAGTAAGCTTTGGTGGATACACTGTCAGATGCCTTTTTTTTCCCCATTAGGACCTTAGATGGTCACCATATGGACCCTTTAAGAGCCCTGGGCTGTCAGCCAGAAATGCTATTCTCACAACCGCAGGAAAAAGGGCTAAAGGAGCCAGCCCACTTCCCTGCAGTCATGAGAATTGCTGGAAGGTGCATGGCTCCTGGCAGTTAGCCCTCTTAAGTTCCTCCCTTAAACAAGATATGTGGAGCGTGCTCTCCGCTAACCCTGTTTTACTGATCGTGTGCCACTGTGGCGTGGTTCCACGGTATGGCAACACACAAGTAGATCCCCAGCCGGGAGGCTACAAGCAGCCTCTTGGCCTCAGGGGTCTCCCCATTCATGCGGGGCATCCTGGGACTTCCAGGGGCCAGGTGGCCCTCAATCCCCGCCACCCCTACTGGCTCCATGACAGAGCCAGTAGTCATGTGGGCAGCTGTGCTCGTCTGTGGGGAGAGTGGGCTAAGCCCACTCTCCCCACAGAGCATTAAGGCTCTCCACAATGCTCGTGTGGAGAGCCTCAGAGTCTAGCCAAGTCCAAATGGAGTCAGTGTCAGGAGATGGGCAACCATCCCATGGAACTCTTCTGACTTGGACTTGGCAAGTGCCAATGGTCTTCTGGGTAGGCCCATTGCCCTAAGACAGCTGTGGAGGCAGCAAAAGAACCCCAGAGAATAGAAGGGAAAACATGAGGTAGAAGAGGCAGAATAAGAGTTCCAGTCTCAACCTGCTCCATGATCTTAAGCTTCACCACTGCCCTGAAGTAAACTTTTGCTTTTTTCTTGGCTGTGTCGACTAGAACAGCCTTCCAAACCTTTGTCTCATTCAAAGCAAGGTAGGGTGGAAAGGCTTCTAAGCATGGGGCTGGGAAAATAGACAGAAGCTACAGTTGGTTAAATTCAAAAAAGAGAGAGAAATTTTACTTTTCTAATTGAAACAGTTCAATTGTAAATAATAGGTGTGGTGAATTAAAGCCTTTGTCTCAGAGCAAGCCCATGTGAGGGGAAGAAAAATGCTGAATCATCCCCTCTATGCTTTCCGAGCAAGGCTTCTCCATACTTTCCTGTATTTCTGGAAGGTTCAAAAATGGCTGCCTCCACCACCCCCTCTTTTTCACAGAACTTGACCCTCCTTGGGCTTGGAGTGAATCCCAGGGGGAAAACTCCCTTTATGTTGCTTTAAGCTAAATGCAAAAGCTTTCCATGTGTAAGCCTACACATGGTGAGAAAACTGATCAAAGTGATCAGTTGGTGTGACTGAGGTGTGTTTGCACCAAAGTAAAAAACACCGTTTTCCTGAGCCAAAAATCCACCCAGAGAGGCTTTTAAAATGCAAAGAACAAAAGAGGGGGGTTGTTTTATTCAAAGGCTACAGATGGCTGCCGCCTGAGGCTCTCTCAGCTTTTAGTTATAGGTAAAAATACTCAATGGTTACAAGAATGTTTGTTTGTTTGTTTGTTTGTTTGTTTAATTGTTAAGTTTGTATACCACCTTTCATTAAAACAATCCCAAGTCGGTTCCAAGGCCTTCCAATCCCAAGGCGGTTAAAAATTAAAACAAGACTATAAAAATTACACAATTAAAATATTAAGCTAAAATATAAAAATATAGCTCTGACTAAAAAGATTTAAAATACAAGCATAAGATAACCATACAAAATACAAAGAAGCAGCAGTAGAGACAATCACATAAAAGCCTGGGTAAAAAGCCAAGATGTCACAAGTTTTGCTGGATACATTGTCAGATGCCCCCTTTCCCCCACTAGGACCTTAGATGGTCACCACATGGACCCTTTAAGAGCCCTGGGCTGTCATACAGGGTCTAGCCAAGTCCAAATGGCGTCAGCCAAGTCCAAACAGAGTTCTTCATAAAGTACCCCAGTTGCAAGGAACAGGGATGTAGGAAGATACAAAAGCACCTTTAAAAAGCTTACAGAGTCTTTTACAACACCCTGGCTGGATGGGCAAAGGCTAGTGTTTCTTAGTTTAGTTATGTTACAGGTAAACAATCCTGTTTCAGGGATCTACGAAGTACACCCCAAAGAAACACAAAATCTAACACAAAATCTGACTAAGCAAACTTTCCCTAGACTAAACTTCCTGAAGCCACAGCTACCTTCAGTGCAACTGGGTTTGAGCCAATTTGTGTCATTCCATGCCGTGGGCCTTGCTTTTGAAATAGATCTATGTTCCCTGACTCGATCTTATTTGCTCCTGGTGTTGTGTTGCAATTGGCTGTAAAGTTAATCTGAATCCTTTTCTTGATTGTGGTTCTCTGGGGGCTGGGACAAAGGAGTCAGTTGTCTGGATGTGAATTGACTTCCACTGGAGTATTTTGATTTATGCCACCATTTTTGCAGGCATGCCATTACAGGAGGTGGTAACAATACCAGAGTGAATACAGGATTTCTCCTAAGCTAATCTCCTTGCCACTACTCCCACTCTTCCCTTCTTGTACTGGCAGTATTCTGTGAAGGTCCCACTGGGTTGTAGCATTCCACTTAATTTGGAATTATCTTAATGTGGGCATTTTTCCTCCTACCAGCTGCAAAGGGAGACTCTGGGACAATCACATCCTGCCCAGTGAAAGTCACTTCTATATTCTGTTTGTGTTGTGTTTCTTTCATTGCGAAATATATGTGTACTTAAGACTTGTAAAACTCATAAAGTATTTATTTTAAACTATCACTGAAAAAATGAACATTAAAAATCTATAATGTCAATGTCGAAATTAGAGAAGAGTGCTCATTTATATTGGGACTTTAGAAATCTGAAAGAAGGAAAGGAGGTGCAAGACGTATTTGAAAATGATTATTTTATGCAAATATTTTCCCCAGTCTCATTCTTGCTTAAAGCTCAAGCATATTTCATGTTAAATAATTAAGGGAAAACAAATTAAATACATGATGCCAATATGCAGAAGATTTTTCTTTTAATTACATGCACAGGAGCAAAGTTGGATAAGACATTAAAATTTCTTTTATGGTAGACACACTAAAAATGGGCAAACATACCAATGCAGGCTATATTTTAATGCGTGCAATGGTCTTAGACCTAATTTACACTTACCCAGCTGCAGCACAGGACTCATTTTCCTGGCTTTGCTCCCAAACGCCACTGTTCTTCATGGCTGAACAACCATTCAGGTAGGAAAGAGCTACAAAATTAGCCCATCCATTGGATTCCTGTTCCAGAGAAATATGGGAAGAAGCCATAGGGAAGAGGCTGCCAAATAGCAAAAGTATGTACATGGAATTTATTTAATGTTATTTGTCAATATGTTCTGAAAGTATCCACCCACCCCTGCCAAAGCTTAACAGTAGATTAGGGGTCATTGCCATAATGTCACATTCTGCCTGCCAGGGCTTACTGTAAATCTTAGCAGGATTATGACTCTTACCATCAAAACTCTTTAAAGTTCCCTGGAGAACCAGAAAAGCCTTTTCTCAGTTGACTAATCTAATTAGAAAAGTCCAGGCAGAAAAGATGAGCTGTCCAATTAGGCAGGTGGTATGAAATTTTAATGGCGCAGAGGGGAAGTAACCTGCCTAGAGAGCAGGAGGCTGTTGGTTCGAATCCCCGCTGGTGTGTTTCCCAGAAAATGGGAAACTCCTATATCAGGCAGCAGCGATATAGGAAGGTGCTGAAAGGCATCATTTCATACTCTGCAGGAGATGGCAATGGTAAACCCCTCCTGTATTCTATCAAGAAAAACACATGGCTCTGTGGTCGCCAGGAGTGGACATCGATTCAACGGTACAACCTTTCCTATGAAGCTTTAGGATTGGCCAGGACTTGAATACATAGAAGAAGTATGGCTTTTTAATAGGACAGTGCTTCAAATCAGGATACCAAGTGGATAGAAAAGAATGACCTGGCTCCTCCAGTGCTTCTAACAGCATCTGTGCAGGAATCTGCTGGAGAAGTTTTTCAGTGCTTGAAGAGAAGTTATTATCTGCTAATGTCTGCATATCCCGATGTTGTTAAAGACATAAGAGGAAAAACATGCTGGCAACCCTAACTGCAGCTTCTAGGTCAAGCTGTTAATCTTGGTGACCTTCAACAGTGTATCCTCAAAGTCCAGATTCAGTTATAGCTTTCCATGATACTACCTTGATCCTGACACTGCAGAACAACCATCATAGATTAAGTACCTAAAACAGCAGATTCTTATCACTTGGGTCAAACATAACAGCAGATTTCTTCTGCTATATGTGCCTCCCCATGCTTTTGATATCTGCACATGAGGAATTTTTTTCAAGCACCACCACCACCATCTGGCTTTCAAATACTGATCACTGTTGGTGATGTGTGATACAGGAGATGCAGCATTAGTACATCTTTTATGGGGCTGCAAGTTTGTTGCCATCTTCTGGAAGGAGGTCTTTGAAAGCATATCATTAGTATTAGTTTCTAATTTTGAATTTACGACTTGGACTTATTCCAAAGGACTATAATTTATCTAGAGGCAAAGAACTATAGTTCTTGCAAGCACTAGTTCTGGCTAAATGCCTTATACTTCAGAAATAGAAAGCAAAGGATGGTCCTGAGAGAGAATAGGAGATATATGATTTATTGCTTTGAGTGCTTGTGAAAAAGTGGCAAATTTATAAATAAATATATATATATAAATAAATATTTTAAGAGAGAAGCTCATGACAAATTCCTGGTAATTTAGAAACCAATCTTGGAATCATGCATTGTGAAAGATATTTATTTATAAATTAGTGGTCAAAGTGATTATGTGACTAGAGTATTTTTGTTTGTTTTTTGTTTTCTTTATTTAAAAAGGAGGTTTTTAGAAATGGGATACTATATATATGCTTTATAAAGCTGAAAGAGGGAAATATTGCTTTATGCTCAAAGATGAATTTATCAGTTTTGTTTTTCTGTCTTAATGTATGCTAACATTATTCATCCTATCTTATTAATTTTTTTAAATGGCTACAAGTGGCAACAGGGCATTTCTGGGTGGCCCCTTGATACTGGAATTCCCTCCTAACCTGCTTGGCCAGTCTGGAGAGGAGGGTGGTGGATATTTCTAACAGGCTTTTGTACTTGCTATTTTAAATGTTGCCTCCTATCAGATGCTGGTTTTTGACATCAATGCTGCTTTAAATTTTTTCAGAATGTAACTATTGTCATTTATGTGTGTATTTTGAAGTCTTCAAGCAGAATAGGCTATACGTCTATAAATACTTTTCAATACAGGTAATACCCACAGTAATTTGAGTGACATGAAGTGTTAAGTTATTAAATTAAGAGATAAGTACATGCATGAGGGTGCTGACTCTAAAGGTGTAGGCCAAGATTTGAATATACATAACATGACAGGTGTAACATCATTGTAGACATGGGAAACAGCTAGCCATGAAAGAGGCTTTTAAGAGCATGCTGGTAAAAATTAATATTAAAAGCATTTTTAAAAAAGAAACTACTTTATAATAATAATTACTAGCATTCTCAATAAATGAAAAGCACCATCACATAAAGTGAGATGCAACTCACTTATTTATTATTTATTATTTATTATTTATTTATTTGATTTGTATACCGCCCTTCCAAAATGGCTCAGGGCAGTTTACAATTAGAAAAAACCACTAAAACAGTAAAGAACTAAAACAAATTAAAAACCAATATAACAATTAACAATTTAAAAACATTTTAAAACAAAAATTAAACAATTACAGTGATTAAAAACCCTGAAATTGGGTTTTGAATTTTAAATAAACCAGAACTTAAAACCCCAACAATTTAGGAAGCTGAGAAAGCTTGGGTGAAAAGATGGGTTTTCAGGTGTTTTTTGAAAATTGCCAGAGATGGGGAGGATCGCTTCTCAGCAGGGAGCGCATTCCACAATCTCGGGGAAGCGACCTAGAAGGCCCGTCTCTGTGTAGCCACCAAACAAGTTGGCGTTAACTGGATATGGACCTCCTCAGATGACCTCAATGGGCAGAGGGGCTCATAACGAAGACGCTCTCTTAGGTACTTAGGGCCTAAGCCATTTAGGGCCTAACTAGCACTTAGGTATTTTGTCCAGAAACCTATTGGCAGCCAGTGTAACTCCATCAGTAAAGGAGTAATATGGTCTCTCTGAGATGACTCACAGACCAACCTGGCTGCTGCGTTCTGAACCAACTGAAGTTTCCAGGCTACGTACAAAGGCAGCCCCACGTAGAGCACATTACAAAAGTCAAGTCTGGAGGTTACCAGCCGATGTACCACAGTTTTGAGGTCATTGATCTCGAGAAACGAGCGCAGCTGGCGTATCAGCCGGAGCTTATAGAAAGCACCCCTGGCCACTGCCTCAACCTGAGAAACCAGGGAGAGGTGTGAATCCAGAAGTACTCCCAGACTACGAACATGTTCCTTTTGGGGAAGTGTGACCCCATCTAGAACAGGCAGATCAAAATTGTCTCTAGAGTTCTGACCCTGCACAATAAGTACCTCTGACTTATCTGGATTCAGCTTCAGTTTATTCCCCCTCATCCAGCCCATTACTGCTTCTAGAAAGGCATTTAGGGAGGATATGCCAGCTCCTGAAGAAGTTGACATGGAGAAGTAGATCTGGGTGTCATCAGCATGCTGGTAACACCCAGCTCCAAATCCCCTGATGATCTCTCCCAGCGGTTTCATGTAGATGTTAAAAAGCATTGGAGAAAGTATGGAGCCTTGAGGGACACCATACTTAAGCTCAGATTTTGAAGAGCAACAGTCTCCAATTGACACCATCTGGAATTTATCCGAGAGGTAGTAGCGGAACCACTGTAAAACAGTGCCCCACCCCCCAACACCCTCAGATGTTCCAGAAGGATACTATGGTCAATAGTATTGAAAGCTGCTGAGAGGACCAACAGAGTCACACTTCCTCTGTCATTTGCCAATTGGAGATCAAGATCCTTGGACTGCTGACCAAGGCAGTTTCCACCCCATAGCCCACCCGAAAACCAGTTTGAAATGGGTCTAGATAATCAGTTTCCTCCAAGACCGCCTAGAGCTGAGAGGCCACCCCCCTCTCAATGACCTTGCCCCAGCCATGGGAGGTTGGAAACTGGCCTATAATTGCTCAACTCCGAGGGATCTATTTCAGGCTTCTTTAAAAGAGGTCTAATGATTGAACTTCAAATGCACTAATACAAAGCAGCCAAAGAAATAAATAGCACCCCCAAAAAATCAAGATCACAGGTCTCTCAGGTATCATTTACACTGCTGCAGAGATATAAAAACCATTAAAAAGAAGTATGGTCAAACTATATGCATCAACCTCTTTCTCACAGCCAGAGTGATATAAAAAGTTGTAGTATAAATGGCGTTTTAGACATGCATGGCTTATTCATACTATTTCTTTTTGCATTGAAACTAGGAATGAAAACAAACTTGGAAAGGTCTTGGTTGAACTCTTTTCACATTTAGAACTTTCTGCTTCAGATAGTCCCATACCTGCCTGGTCAAGCAAAAGGAAAATGTCTTCAAATCTGACATTCACTGTCACAAGAATGTATTTTGGCACAGATACTCCTTAGGTGACAACTGAGGTTACATCTGTGATAATAAGTAAAACAAGCAAGACCTTGTACTACAACCATTGGAGATAGTTCCTGGTTTTCAATCAGGTTTGCTCATTTGATCAGGGCTGGTGTTCATGTTACATGGAGCATGGAGCTGCCACCAAAACAAGCCTCTCTCTGGCAAGTGAATACTGCTGTCATGTTTAGATCTACTAATTTGTGGAATTCTGCCATCATGAGAAGAGTTTCCACACTCTACTTGTATGATCCCGACAGGCAGTAGCAGCAAGCCGCCAACGAGGGCTTGGAGGCTATTCTGGACTGAGTGGGGGCAAACAAGCTTAATCCAGATAAGACGGGTTGGTAAAACTGATCATCCAAGTAGTGAGGTAAATCTGGACAGAGTCATATTCCCTCTGCAAGACAAAGTCCTCAGCATGGGGATGTTTCTGGACCTGACGCTGTCCTTGGAGGCACAGGTGGCACCAGTGTGCAGAGGTGCCTTTTATCAGGCTATGGAGGGTACGCCAGCTGCAACTGTACTTGGAGGAGTTCGACATGACCTCAGGTAACATCCAGATTGGACGACTCCAATGTGTTGCCCTTGAAGATAGGGGCTACCCTTGAAGATAGTTTGGAAGTTTCAGCTGGTCCAGAATGCTGCTGCAAGGATGTTTGTGGGAGCAAGTCACTTCATGAATGTCACACCCGTCCTGCAGCAGCTTCATTGGTTACCGGTCTACTTCCAGGCTAAATTCAAGGTGCTGGTCTTGACCTTTAAAGCTCTACATGGCCTGGGGCCGGCGTACCTCTTGGACTGCATTCACCCATATGAATCTGCCAGGGCTTTCTGCTCATCATCTCAGGCCCTGCTCATGGCCCCATCACTAACAGAGATCCAGTTGGTGGGGACTAGAGACAGGGCCTTTTCAGTTGTGGCCCCTTGGCTTTCGAATGCCCTCCCCAAAGAGCTTCGCCATGCTCCCTCCCTCAGTGTGTGTGTGTATATATATATATATAGAGAGAGAGAGAGAGAGACTTGTAAATGTTTCATCTGCTGCTTATATTTGGTAGGTTCTTCAGTTTTTATAGTTCTCCGTTTTTAGCTTTTTAAATAACTTTAATTTGAAACTTTTTTTAAAAAAATGTAATTTAATTGTGGTTTTACCCTGGTCTTTTAATCTGTTTAACTTTAGTAGTCTTATTTAACATTGTGTCTATTTTATTAATGTTGTGAGCCTCCGCAAGCAGTAGCGTACTGGAGGGCCAGTGTATATATATTTTAAAGAAATAAATAATATGAGAACATTCACTGCATTCGTGCTACATAGGAAGCTGTTTTATACAATCAGACCTTTGATCCATCTAGCTCTGACTGGCAGAGGCTTACCGAAGATTTCAGGCAGGAGGCCTTCCCAGCCCTACTTGAAGATACCAGGGATTGAACCTGGGACCTTCTGCATACAAAGCAGATACTCTTATCACTGAGTTATGACTCCATCCCCTATTATATGCTGATCAATGTAGCAAGCAGCTCTCACCTTTATTACTAGGGCAGAGATGAAGAGCTATTTTGAAGAGAGCATCCTCATGGCAGGAGCTGGTGATTTGGGCACCCACTCTCACTTTAGTTTTTAATATCAGAACCTCAGTTTCTCCATAATAGAAAATGCTTAATAGGATTTTCTGGAGAGGGTGATATTCTGACTCAAGTCCTGCCACCACTGATGTGTTTAACTGTTTTCCTGATTATATGCATAGGCATCAATAATAGGTCAAACTCTAATTTCCCTAGAATGCACTTTTACACAACTCTCGCGGAGGGGTATTGAAGTGAGAATAAATTAGTTATCTTCAAGCCCTCTTTTCAGTGCACATATGTGCTATGTTAGTCAGTGCAAAGTGATTCTAAAAATTCATCGATGTTAGAAGAGCCTACATAACCACCCGTGGATATCCAAACATCTGTTTTGCTTTCCCACTAGCTAGGAAAGCTTCCTCCAGGTTTTTAATTATCTCAAAGAAGTGAGCAACATAATTTAATAAAACTTCTCACATACTTGAAAATATTAGTTTCATAATTTTTGTTTTGACTAATAGAAAGAAAATCAGTCAGTACTTCTTTTCTGCAAATCCTTTGAATGTCATATTATGAAAGGTAAAGCATCTGCAGAATTAAAGCTTTTAGCTAATTTCTCACTTAATGAAAGAGCTCTTAGTCAGTGTTTAACCCATTCATCAAATGAAGCAACATTTTCTTGTCATTAATTCATTTTTGTGGTCTTCAGTGACAACCCCATGAATAACATTCAGCACATTCCACGGAGCTGGGCAAAAGCCCTTAAGCTGCAGAATCTACCCAGTCAAAGGGAGTTCAGTTCTTCCATTATTCACCTGCATTTTAACATTGGACAGCCTGATGTGAAAATGCTATCATCAGTTATCACATGATCAGTGCTCTTTATCAGGCAGTTACAGAACAATGGGAGGCTAGCACTAAGGAGCTACAATTAGTTTATTATAAAGTCACAATAAACCAATTGTCAAACATGTTGGTTGAACAGTGGAGGTGTTTGTAGGAGGGGGTACATACTTGTGTGTGCCTGGCTGATCTAAATAAAAATCTTAGAAAATGGCACTGGCAAAGCTGCAGAAGAAAATGTGTCTGACTGTCAAGGCCATTAGAAGTTTGATGGAGGCACCTTGAGATACTTAACTTTCACTAGGGCTGGCACATCAATATTGGATGTTCTGTCCTAAAACCTTGATGTTGGTGTCTCAAAATATAAAACATTCCTTCTCCCCTAAGCAATGACATATTTCTTTTCCTGAAATAACACTCACAGGGGAGTGCTGAAGATCAGCCTTCACTGAACAGCTGTGGGGTGGTGGAAAACGGCACCCACAGGAACATAACACAAAATTAAAACCTTGCACAAAGTCTGGCTGGATCACTTGCATACCCTAAGAAAAAATTAACTGCTCCTTTTGAATGTGAAGATCCCCAAGTCCTAAACAGATGTCATAACTGGGTGGGAGGGCAGAAAATGGAAGTTGATTCTTTTGTTATGTATTAGGCTGCTTTGTTATGAGCGGGAAGGCCTCAACTGGGAAGTCTGTGCCTTTGGTTTGTTTGCAGTTGTAACTGCCACATGGAGCAGACTCAGGGGAGAAGTTCTTCAGGGCAAGTTTCATTCTGAGTGACTCTCACACCAATCTTAATCTCAGATGCAAACTTTCAAAAGACCTCTAGGGCATCCTATGAATTTAAAGATAAAACAGCCCTATAAAAGGAAGCATACTTGCTTGTATTCCTCACACACTAATCATCATGATACTAAATTTCTAAACAGACACCTATCAAGGCTCATCACAGCTATCAAGGCTCATCACAGCAATTTCCCTGGGATCTCCCTCCCCAGTCCCAGAAGAATGGTGTTTGTAGTAACTCAGTGGTGAGTAACCACAGAAATACATCCTGCACATGCCCAGAAGCCCTCATTTCTTCATTACCTTTTCACCAGTTCCAGGCATGAGCTGTAGCTGTGAAATCGTATACTTCTATACTGCTTTTCAGTATAATTTTTTTTAAGTTGTGAACAGCAGCAAAAAAAACCCCCAATAAACCTAATGAGCCATACTTGGCTATAGAGCACCACCTCAACCACACCCAGGTGTACTAGGAATAAAGACTAGGTTGTTAGTGAGTAAATAATTCCTCCAGGATATATGGAATTTTGTTAAGAAACATAAAACTTTAGTTCTTGATCTTTTCTTTTTGCATATATGCATATTTCATCCTTTTCATCAATATGCTTATAAACATATGAAGCTGCCTTAGTGTATTGGCCTATCTAGTCCAGTATTGCCACTCTGGCAGGCAGCAGTTCTGCAGGGCATCAAGCTGCTAGCTCCTATCTGTGTAAAGGGAGATGCTAGGAACTGCATATGGGACCGTACCCATGCAAGGTATACCACTGAACTATTCCTCTGCCTCTACACACAGCATGAGAACTAGAATATAAAGAGTTGCAGCTGTCTTAAACTGGGGTTTTATCCTTGGAGATGCCAAGTATAGGATCCTGTACTTGGAGATGCAAGTAATGCCTCATAGAGTCACAGAATTTTAGAGTTAGAAGGGATCTTGGAGATCGTCTAATCCACCCCTAGTTATTTTGGCATTAAGCCTTGTCATTTGAACTTGGTTAATAATGAGTGAGACCATTGGTTCATCTAGCCAAGCATTTTCCACATTGAGTGACAACACCCCTTCAAAGTTTCTTCAGGTTTTTCTGAGCTCTATTTCCTGAGATCCTTGACTATGGATTAAACTTGGGACTTTGAGAATGTAACGCATCTGTGCTGTCGCTGAATTATGTGCCCTCTTTTTCCATGACACTTCTGTTTCTACAGCTTTCAGCATCCATAAAAACCCAACACGCATAGCAAAACCTTGTTCTCATGGAACACTATAAGAGAAAACATGGGCCTATCCCTTTCTCCTGCTTTGCAATAACTCATGTTCCCATTTCCCAGAAATTTAGAGTACAATTTCTTTTCTGAAATCATTTTAAACATAGAAATTCCATCATTGAAAGCCATGTAAGGAAGATGGAAGGGATTGATATGTGTTGTGTGAATGGTCCCTATTCTTCTTAATATTATTCCATGAAAGCTGGGCATCCCAAGCAGTGGCTTACCACTCCCACTGTTTTTACTGATTTCATTCAATTGCTTCTTTACAGCCCCAGACTAGTTGCAAACAGAAAGGCAGTAGAAGGTCATGCTTCCAAAGATCAAACTTCTAATTGTCCTTTGAATAGGAGACTGTATTTGAGCACAGAGCTTTGCATACGAATGAGTCCTTTTCCATGTAGCGTCAGCTATTTTCAGCTCAGCGCCTGCCCGCAGTCTTCAATTTTGTCCTTGTAGCTATGGCAATAGGATTAGATGGCATCCTCAAAAATTCATCTTAACAACTTAGCAAAGGAGGGCATGCAACGCGCTGCAAATGGGACAATGTGAAAACATGATGGACAGAGAAATCCACCAAGACTCAAAAGATTTCTCAAAATAATGGTACTTCAAGCCATCCAGCACCATCTCTTTGTTTGTGAGCAATGTACTGTTAAGTAAAGTGACCAGGAATGGGATTGGGAAAAGAACAGCCTCTTAGTTTAATATCACACCTTCCCATGAAAAAAAATAAAATCCTTAACCCCTTTATGCACACCTATGCTGCTTTCTTTGATATAGAACTCCTATAAAGGTAGCAGTTAAATCCATTTTAATAATGTTCATTATGGTCCAACTTCAATGTTCATTATTCAATTCAGGAGGGAAAACCTAGGTCAACCCCAGGCCTTAGGCCATGTTATAATGAAGCTAAGAGTCGGCGTGGTGGTGCTATGTTATGAGCTATGAGTTATGAGCTTTTAGTTTCCCCCTTTTTGTTATTTAACATAAGCCACCCCCACCTTTCTTCAATAAAATAGCAGATCTCAATATGCACATCAATCAGGGTTTCTTGACGTTTAGTGGGTTTTTTCTAACAAAATATTTCATAACTAAGAAGTGTACATGCTATTTTATTTCTAGCTTTTTGCTTAGTTATATGTGCAAACTAAGGAAGAAGAAAAATCAAGTGCAATTCGGGTTTTAAAGGTACATATCTTGATCTAGAAAGTTTTATCATTGTTCAGAAATAGTGTTTTGTGCACTCATTGCCATTTCAATCTAGAATTCAATCCTGTATTCATGTAGGATTTGTGGGGAGGAGGAGCGCCCACATCCAGCATTGGCAGATGAATTGAAGGTGTGGAGCTACAATAGTGCAGGTCACCTATGGAGGAAGAGTCATCTTGCTCTCCAGCCCGCAACAGGTGATCAGCAGTTTGAGTGAAAGCAACAATAATCTGCAGTGCATACAGATTTTTTTGATCAAGTTCCTAATGAACAATTTGTTTAAGTGGTTTCAAAGAAAGATTTCATTTAAAAACGTATACTACCACATAAATCATTTCAATAAAATATTGGTTAGAATATCTTCCTTCAAGATTTCTATTGATCAAGCTTAGAGGCAAAAATTCATTATTGTTCTCAAAGTCATTTTCTAAATGACTGGATTATTTAAAGAGCACTGTTCCTATTTACCTATCAGATCTGGGATTTCTAAATGATCCATTTACAGTTCAGTGTCCTGCAAAACAGGACCACTGGGGCTGGATTACTAGATATCTTGTACTTTAGGGAATGCCTTTTTATTTGCTGCTCAGATGTGGCCTTTCAAATTATTTGTGCTTTTATATGGCTACTTTACTTTGGGGTGATTTCCTTTTCAAAGCTTCATGTGAAATCCTCAGTTCATAGCTTATGTGATAAGCTACATACTGCCCAACCTCCATGTATGTTGTGTGACAACATGCTCACAGTTGCACAAGTGCACTTTTGAGCCATGCAAAAATTGCACAAATGCATTGTGTGATAATATGGCCCTTGTTTCCAATGGCTTGACTATCGTGCAACCGTGTTTGCAAAAATTCTGCTTCATGTATGAAAGAGCTCTCTTGTGCAACTGTGTGCATGTTGTGTTACAAGATGTACTGAAGTTTGTGCTGCATGGCAGCTGCTATGTTGAAAGTGAGGGACAGGGTTCACATCTGCTAAGAACCATTGGCCGTGCACGTGCCCCATAACAGATTCAGCAGATAAAGATGCAAACAAACCTAAGTGTATACAGACTGTAGACTCTGTCTGAGCAACTGAGGTACTAAAACAGCTATCTTCACTATTTTTCAAGCAGGGGCCACTTTGGCCAAAAAAAAAAAACCCCACCCCAAAAGCCCTTCAATGAGAGGGCTAGGGATATGCATGGAACCGGCCAGACCCAGTCCCAACTGGGCCCGGTCCAGTTTGACTGCTGGACCAGTTTGGGATTCTGCTCATAAAGGGGAATCCAGTAAGGATTCCACATGTGCAGAGATGCAAACCGGGCCACAGAGGGCCTTTCCACGGAAGCACAAACGGCTGCAATTGGCCCAGGCTGTCCTGGGAGAGGCCGGTGGGGGCTGAGGGGAGCAGCTGCCACCCCCGCCACTGTCCTTGCCACCTACGCCTCCACTGCTGCTTACTCAGTGTAAGGTCCTCTGAATCCTCTATCTCTTTCTTTTAACCATAGGAAAGCCCCCCGTCCCTTTGTTCATAAAGGGGAATCCTTACCAGATTCCTTATGAGCAGAACCCCAAACTTGTTCAAACTGTTCTGGCTCGAACCGGGGCCAGTCTGCTACCGCCTTTTGGGGGGCCAGCCTTTTGGGGTTTGAACTTGGAACCAGTTCACACATCACTAGGGAGGGCCATGCCCTAATATGCTGACCTCTGAGACTATTGCATTTTTCTCATTGCTGGGAAGTGCTGAGCACTCTTAAGTTTTGAGCACTCAGAGCCCTCAGAACTCTGGTATTTGGTGATGACATCATTGTTGAATACACCAGACTGTGGCATCCATATTGTGAACTGGGCTTACTAGACAGGCTACAGGTGAGACTACTTAATTTATAGTCACAGTCCTTAGCCTTGCACATGCATGGGGCTTTCAAGGAAGCAGGGGATCATGGGAGCTGTAGTTCCCATGATTCCCAGGTCTCTTTGATGTTTCTTCTTGAGTTTTCTCTTCATTTATCCCAACTTCTGCTGTCAAATTCCTAGAAGATATTGTGTATTATGAACTGACTCTGATGGAGAAGGAAATATATTGAATAATGCTTATTACCCATTTTTCTATTGTGCTTTTCAGCTCTGGCCAATTATTGCCAAAGGGGACATGCAGAGTGGTATTCATACTGGCCCTATACAATTCCCCCCCCCCCTTTCTGCACTCTAATACTTTCCTTCAAAGTGATTTTAATTCCAAATCCTCAGTAAAAGCCAGGAACAGGGAGATTACTTCAGTAGGCGCATAATGCAATATCCAAATAGCTTGTGTTTTCTCCTCAGGTAGAAGCACAAACTGTTGGGGTGGAAATTTACTTGCTTTCAGCACCAGTTATCTAAATAATTGTTTGCAGTTCAAAATGAAAATAAATGATTGTTTGCATATAAATAATAATAATCTGATTTCTTGCCAGCAAAGCATATTTCATTTGGTGGCTTAGACAACACTGGAGTAAAAGAGCTCAGAAATAACTATGTGCTTTTTAATGGCTTATTCTGCAGAATATAATACACTTTGCACAGCACAAAAGAGATAGCAATAGCCATGTAAAACTTGCAACTTTCTTTCTTTCTTTCTTTCTTTTTGTAGCTAGGCAGAAATCAGCAGGAGGAGCACTTTCCTGTAAATCTTTAAAAATGAGCCCAGTAAGGAAGAAGTTTATCTTAAGCAGTTTATCTAACCTGGGGTAGGATTCAATATGTCAGCAAATTGATGTTGACACCTTCCACATTTCCCAAAACTGTATGATATTTGGAGATGAAATGAATAGAGCAGTGGTCTAAATTGGCATTTAATCCTTTAATGTAGCAGGTACAATGACATCAATCCCTCCTAGTTTCAGATATTAAAGAAATATCCAGGAGGAAGATGGATGACAAGGAAGTTATCCATAATACCAAAGTTATTCTTCATTCACCAACTGTAACCCAATGAATTTTGGCAGGACATTAAAAAAAACAACACAGCAATTTACAACTGGAGAGATGGTAGACAACAGAAACAGGTTGCCTGGAGATAGGGGTTATGCAATTTTTGTTACAAAAATTACAAACAGTTTGGATAAGCCTTCAGTTAGATTACTGGGAAGTTTTTCAGACCCGGCCTTTAGTTTGCATCTCCTACGGAATGGAAGGAGTGCTTTCACATCTAGACCAAATGTCCCTGAGAGCTATCGCAGAGCACTTCACAAACAATTTGGGTTTTTTTATTGGGTATTAGAGTGTAGCCTGATTTACATCCAGGGTAAAAAAAAAAATCCACTTTTTGTGTCGGTATTTTGGGGCAACTTTGAACTTGCAGTAAAGCCTCTCAGTAAGCCTGCGGTAAAGGCTGCTGTCTAGGGAAACTCCTGGAGGCCTGGCAGGAGAGTAACTGTACGACTCCTTAAAGTAACTTTCAGCTCCAGGAAAGGCCCAGGCTCCCACGGTGCCCGAAGTGATGCACCAAGCTGCTGCCCCCACCAGAACTGCACACCAATGTTCACCCCACACACCTCCATACCTACCCCCACAGTGTGCAGAGTCTGCTTCACACACCAAAGTCTCCCAAACACACACACATTTGTACATGTGTTTGTGTGAATGACTGTACCTGCACTCGTGTTAAAAATGAACCTGAGTACCGGCCCTTCAAATGCATGGTACAGATAGGAAGTGTACTGCTGTACCTGTGTTCATGACTGTTCCTGTGTACACTGTACACTTGTTGTGCAAGTGTTTAACCTAATGTGTGAATGGGCCTCTAATCTCCTCTCATTCCCACAGTGTGCACACCATGCACCAATCTCCCTCACCCCTCCTCTCTCCTTAGCTGGTAGCAGCTGCCACTCCTGCTCCTCGTCTTTTTCTTTCCACTGAGCTTGGCCCACTTTTCAAAATGCCCACTCCCAGCTGCTTCCTTTGCTTTCTGGCCTCTCCTCCTGTTGCAGCCAGGTGGGATGGTTGCAGATGGCCCAACAACCAGAGGGAACTCAATAAGCCGGATAATCACTTTCAGCTCTGTGGCTCTGTGACTCTGCAACCATTTCGTTACCACCTAGGACCAATTCCCATGCCCACTCACTGTGAATACAGATTGCAGGAATAAGCTGCAATCTTATTCTGGCCACATGAGCGTCATGCCACATGTATACACATATGAGTCAGCCCTGTTGTTTGGGGCTGGGCTAATGGTAAATACTGTAAGCTGAGTGAGTTAGCACTTTTGTAATGTATTCCCTGGCTAAACTTGAATTAAATAGACTGCAGAAGCTTATGTGCTGCTGACAAATGTGAGACAATTATAAGAGTGAGTCTAGAATGGGTTCATTGACAAAGGAGATGAAGCACAGGAAAGTAAGGCAAATATGAAGCAAAGTACTAAGGGCATGCATGAATCAAGACTTGTGATTTGGTTCGAGGTTGAATTGAATCGCAGACACACACACACACACACACACACAAATTGATTCGTCGGAAGCAGCTGGCTTGACCAGCTGCCTCGAAAAATCACTCCCAATTCGACCCGAATTGAATTTGGTGATTCAGGCGCCATTGGGAGTCCCAATTTGCTGGGAAAACAGGCCTCAAAATGGTGCTTCTTTGCAGGGAAAGCTGATCTACAAATTGGGATCAGCAGGTAGACCAGCCCTCCGGGAAAGACCACACAAAATCTGGAGTGGAGGGTTGGTCAACCCGCTGATCCCAATTGATAGATCTGCTCTCCTGATTTTCCAGGGACAGCTGATCTACCAATTGGGATCACTGGGCAGATAGGAAGCAAAGTACTAATGGTGTGCACAAATCAAGATGTATGATTCAATTTGAGGTTGATTTGTTGAAAGCGGCTGGCAGCTGCCTCAACAAATCACCCCCGATTAGACCCAAATCAATTTGGGTGATTCAGGCCCCATTTGGAAGCCCGTTTTGCTGGGGAAACGGGCTTCGAAATGGTACTTCTTTCCCTGGAGGGCTGGTCTACAAATTGGGATCAGTAGATAGACTAGCCCTCTGGGGCGAGCTCCTGCACCAAGTACAGAGCGGAGGGTTGGTCTACCTGCCAATCCCAACTGGTAGATCAGCAATCCTAGTTTTCCCAGAGAGAGCTGGTCTACCAATTGGGATTGGCAGGTAGACCAGCCCTCCACTCCAGCCTGCCTTGGAGGACAGGTCTACCTGCTAATCCCAATTGGTGGACCAGTTAGGAATAGGAATATAGGAAGCTGCCCTATACCAAGTCAGACCATAGGTCCATCTCGCTCAGTATTGTCTACACAGACTGGCAGCAGCTTCTCCAAGGTGCAGGCAGGAATCTCTCTCAGCCCTATCTTGGAGATGCTGCCAGAGAGGAAACTTGGAGCCTAGATGCTCTTCCCAAAGCGGCTCCATCTCCTAAGGGGAATATCTTACAGTGCTCACACTTCTAGTCTCCCTTTCATATGCAAACAGGGTAGATCCTGCTTAGCTTAAGGGGACAAGTCATGCTTGCTAACACAAGACCAGCTCTCTACCCATTCTCAGTGTTGCCATTTTGAGGCCCATTTTTACAGCAATATGGGCCTCAAAATGGTGCCTGAATCTATTTGGGTTGAATCAGGAGTGATTCTGTTCTACCCCAAATCTGGCCCTTTGTTTTCAGGGTGATTCCATTTGGGGTAGAATCATCAAATCAAACCCAATTCAACCCAAATCAATTCATGGGTGAATCAAATTGCACATCACTACAAAGTACAGTATGCTTGTAAAAATGTCTTACAGAAATAGTGACAGTTGCAATGGCTCCAGGAAAGCTAGAACTGAAGTGAATTTTCATGCATTTTTATTTTTGTGGCAAAATGTTCAAATAACATGAGGGAGAATTTTTCATCCAATAGGGAAAGTAACTGAATAGTATGTTTCTTTGCTTGCTGTCCAAGTTAAAAGGAGGTCTGCAAGAGCCCTCAAAAGCTGATTATTAAGGCTCTAGGGAACTGTGCACTCTCTGACTTGGAATGTTCACCCTATGAAAGGAACTGTGCTTAGTGTGAAAGAACTATATTGCACAGAAAGTTCTTCCACATGATCTGGAACTCTGGGGAAATATAAGTTTTCAATAAGAAAACAGTATGCATAAGATTCCGTACGAAGGGTGAACATGAGGATGACCACGTTTACTGATTCTGTGGAGATAGAATGTATATAGGGTAGGGATGTGCAAACAGGTTCAGAAATGAATCTGTTCGACATTGAACCGGTTTGGTCTGATGGCTCGATATTGGACCGAACACCCCCCCCCAGTTTGGTTCGTTATCGAGCTGAAGCCCCCCCCCCCCGGGCTGTTTGGGGGGTTCATGAGTTAATCCCCCCCCCCAGAAATAGAATGCAACACTGCCACTCTGAGGGCTTCTCCAAGGCTGTGGTGTGTGTGTGGGGGGGGGGGGTTTCTCCAGAAGTTCCTCCTCCAGAAGTTCCCCTCCGGCCTCCATTATTTGCCAAATCACCCGGTTTGGGAGATCTTTGGCCTGTTCCAGGACTCACTCCCATGGCAGTGGCCATTTTGGAGGCTGCTGCACATGCCCAATGGGCCTCTGCATGGCCAGGTCACCACGGGGTTACCACAGGTCACCATGGGCATGAGACCTGGAACGGGCTGAAGACTTCCCAAACCAGACAATTTAGCAAATAATGGAGGCCGGTGGGGGGAGGGGGAGATATCTGGAGGATCCCCTCCTGTGGCCTTGGAAAAGCCCCCAGAGCGGTGGTGGTGAGTTCTATTTCGGGGGAGATTTTAACTCACAACCCCCCCAAACCCAAACTGGGGGGTGGTTTGAGTTGCACAGATCCAAACATGCCCAGTCAATATCAACTCTGATCCAGACTTGAACCGAACTGGGCAACCTGGTTTTGAGCACATCCCTAGTATAGGGTAGGGATATTCAAAATATTTTGAGCTCGAAATGGGGCAGTTGGAGTGTTTCAAGCTCAAAACAAAATGCCCTTCAAATGAAGAGCTTATTTCGAGCGTGAAACAAAAGGACCCCATTTTGAGTTGAAATGTTTCAAGTGTTTTGAGCACCATTTTGTAGGATTTTCTGGGGAGAGCTGGCCTACTGATTGGGGTTGGTGGATGGACAAGGCCTCCATTCCAGATAGACCAGTCCTCTGAAGCAGGCCAATGTGCTATGTCCGGAGAAGAGGCCTGGTCTACCCTCTGGCCCCCCAGTTGGTAGACCAACGCAAAATCCATTTCATCTCTAGTATAGGGGTATTGTAATTATATTGCTCAGACTAGAAAGCAGACCTGGCTTGTAAACTTTACAAGCATTAGTGATTTATCACATGGCCTATTGCTGTGCAAAAGGCTCCTTCACTGATCTAACTAGCTATTGCACAATGTCTTCATTTCATCAGAGTGTTATAGTGGTTCACCCACTCAGAACATCCCTCAAGTTCCCTCTCTGCTGTGGTTTTTAGATACCTGCCTATCCTCTATAAAGGTGTTATGCCTAAAAATGTGTGATAGCTTCAAACAATTGTTTTTCTTTTTCTAGTTGTTGCTGGGGGGTTTGTCCTTCAGCATGCAAAGGGTGAGTGTTTGCAAATATACCCTCTATTATGAACTCTCCCATCCAGCCTATTAACCCAAATCTCCAACTTACTCATTGGAAGGGAAATATTTTCATAAAAATCATTGTGATGTGCTTATCTTTCATATAAAATAGTATAAAATAATATTTTCAATGTAATGCTATTTAACAGTTAAAAAGAGAAACTTTTTTTAGTGCTGAAATAACAAAAGCATATTTTGGGGGGTTGTTAAATAACAAAATACATCTACGGGCTGCATAAAAATGCACTGAACCGTGTTCACTCATTGTTCTATCACAAATAATCTCTTGGCCCAATGAGGACCTAATTTTTCTTTCGAAAGTCAATTTTTCAATAAGCTTTATGAAAGAACAGCCTGGTCAATTTTGTCTATGTGTTAACTTCTTAAGCTGATCGATCTTTTGTTCAATTGCCTCAACCAGTCACAGGCAGCTGTAGTATTCTGTGGTTCCCCTCTATCAGAGAGAAGAGCTTCTGTGCCAGCCCAGTCACATACCATAAGGACATGTGCACACCATGAGCATGCACATTCTCACCCTCTTCCAGTGTGCCAGAGTGCCTTTGCCTAATAGTGGCAAAAGTGGGGGATCATCCAAATTGCTCTTGTACATGTGCTACAAATCTAGAGCAGTTCACATGCAAGGAGAATGGCAAGAGGGGCTTGCATGGCTCAACATATGTATATCCACATCTAGATATAGATATAGATTCTCTCCATAGGTAGTTTTATTATATACTCATTGTTTTAGTAGTGCATTCATCACGGACTGACATTGCTTCTCAGAAGGAGAAAATGTTTGCTCTACAGGACTCCATATTTGAGAAGCATATGCTATGCTTCTGGTATGAAGTATCAGAAGGTTTCGCAATCATAGGTACCATAACTCTCAGTTTTGGTTCAGGTGGTAGTTGATTATCTCCAACCAGCTGCAAAAACTGTTCAAAAAGTTCCGGGGTGGTTTTTCCACCTATTTGCTCTCTGCATGCACCCAAACTGACTAGCTGATTCCACAATTTAAAATCCCTTTAAATGGCATACAAGGCCTTCTGACAGCAGTTGTACTACCACCCTCGTCAGAGCCCTGCACCAACATAGTCTTGCACAAGCACGATTACAGGCAATGGTGGGATGCCAAGAGGCACTATTTTTCTGCTACTCTGGGAAGGGATCATTATGATTTACTAGGAGGGAATATGTACTGTATATTAGAGAGGGCAAAAGATCCTGGAGTCCGGTCCATTGTGACCAGGAATGCTATTGTGATGGCCGACTCCAACAAAGCAGTCCCGGGACACCAAACCACACTCCTGCCACCATGTCAGCTTGCTGCCTGGGTTTTAGCCCTTTCATGAGAGGGCCAGACCACTGCAGGAGGACCAGAGGCCCCAAGGTAGAGGTAGACCAGCCAAACAAAGGGGGCCCCACTTGTGTGTCCCCCCCCATTCTCTCTGGTTAATAATAGATCTTTATACAGCGACCCCCTCCTCTACAGGCAACCCTTCCATGCACCCAAAGAAGAATTTGCCACTCCATGTGCCTGGGCAGTACCAGGTGGGCAGAATAGGGAAACACGAGGACAGGGAATAGATCCTCAATCTCCTTCAAATTTCCCAGGTTCTGACCCATGTTGTAGCATATGCAGATCAACCACTGTGGGGAATCACGGGAGCCTCAAGTATTAGTGACTGCTTCTTTGTGTCAGTTGCCAAGAGAGGGAGAGGTGTTGCCGGGGTACCTATTGCTGCGGCTTGCTTGTGCCGAGCAACCAGGCTGGGCGGCCTCTGTTGTCTGGCCCTCATGCGTATCTCTGTGGCCTAACACTATCATGGAAGAGCAGTCCATGGGAGTCACCCAATGAGTTTCATGGCCATATGGGGATTTGAAATTGGATTTTCCCAGTCTAGTCAGCAAACTAATCACTGAGCCACTCTGTCTCAGAGTTATTTCCTCTTCTTGTTTGTTATTAGTAGTATTCGTTTTTGAAATAATCAGGCAGACAGAATTGCCCTGGTGACTTAAGAATGCATTCACTCTCCACAGAAGCAGTCTTTTGTAGCTGGCCTGTACTTTACTTGTGGCTTGCACAGTTCTTTTCCTGTGAGTGTGTGCTTGTGTTTTGATCCTACCATGTTAGATTCACATCTAAGGAGAAACCTAAGTATGTAGTACACCGCTCTGGGCTCCTTGGAGGAAGAGCAGACTATAAAATGCAAATAAATAAATAAATCTACACACTACTGTAGTCCGGTTAAGCACTATAAAGCAACTGATGTTTTCCATATGAGCAATTGAGATTTGTGTGCTTGTGTGTGTGTGTTTGTATTTTGATCCTACACGTTAGCTATAAATCTACGCTTTGCCAGTTATTGCTAAGGCACCCACCTAGTCCTGGCTCCACCACAGCAATAGTCCTGGCTGCCCACAATTTACTCCACCTCTCACTACCGGTGGCTACACCCATCACCAGTCCTGGCTAGTGTCCCCACCCACAGTCTCAAGAACCACCCCAGCCACCACTGCTCTTGGATCTGAGTGTTCATGACCTTGGAACTGGCATGCCATCTTGGATCTGCGGATCTGCTGCGCAATATCTTCCATGTCCTAGCATGCTCCAGAGATCCTACAATGGCAACCAGAGTTTTCCCTTCAAAGTCTAGAAATCTTCCTTTCCTATAACCTTTCCACCAAAAAAACCCCAAAAACTGTAAGGTGTTTTTCCACAAGCTAGAGCCTAATCATCACCTCTGGCTGTATCAATAATAGCAAACTTCATGTTTTGTTAAACTGGCATAATGTTCAAATTATTACTCAGTTTTGCAGTGCCATGGAGCTCTAAATAGTGCATATCTATTCTGCACAAATGTGGATTTCCTCTCTCCTCTTAATTTGTGAATGCACTGTTTTCCACAATGCCTCTCACAGAGGGAGAGGAATGTCTAAATGTAACAGGAGCCTGTGGATAAGGTTTACTCTCCCTTGTCTTCTTCATGCAAAGAACAATGCACAAAATGAGTCATTACTTAGCAGACAATGTAGCAGATCAGAAGTTGCTGATGTTTATCTATGACTAGGAAGGCATCATGATAGTTCCTTTTACCTTAGCAACTTAAAACCTTTTCTTTAATCAGAGAAACAGAAGCCTTTTTTTAAAAAAGTGAGTAAAGGATATTCTTAAGGTTACGGAATGCTATAGAGTCAGAATTTCCACTAGCCTTAGGAACAGATCTGGGCAGGCTATATTATTTTTAGTGCAAACATTCCAAAATGTGTATTGCTTAGGTATTTATTGCATTTTTATCCATTGTTATCTTATTGTTTGCTATGGCCTGATGGATTTGTACAACATTCTTTTACTTCTATATTGTGCATGTGTATCAGTTTTTTTATTGTTTTGCTGTGTTCTAATGATTAATGCAAAACAAAAAACAAAAAACCCAAACCACATCTATCTTTCCAAGATATAGTGAACATCTTTCTCTCTCTCTCTTTCTTTAAAGAAAGGGATATGAATAGGTAAAATTCTGTTTGTATTGGTAGGCAGGTTAGTGTAAAAATTAGGGTTAGCAGGTGACACCCAACCATAAATAATGCAGAACCACTATCTTTTACACTAGACCCTAGTCTGCTGTGATATCTGATCCGCTACTTATGTCCCTTGCTAATACCCACATATATTCACAGCTTTTAAAAATGGCTGAAATGCATAATGCATACATAGCCTGTGCCAACATGTTGTATACATGGAAAGGCTTTGTTTTGCTGATGTTTGTATGCATGATAGCCCTGAATATGGCAATGGGTGAGTGTCAACAGCAACATATAATAGTGGGAGAGCCACATACCAAAGCAGTGGAGCTGCAGAAGTAAAAGAGGGAGTAAAATAAAATAAAATAAAATAAAATAAAATAAAATAATAATGTCATTTGAAAGCAGATGTGTGCTTTAAAGCAGGTGTGTGTGGCTCATAGACACCAAGGACTCCTTTTGGATCTTACCCAATGCTATTTGCAGAATCCTGTAAGACCATGTGAAGTCTCAGGTTATATAGGAGCCTTCACATTGTAGAATGGGAAACAAGATTAAGTAAACCAAAAGCCAGAATCTAAATTATTGACTCAGCCTATCAGTGAGCAAAAGCTAGGAAGCTGCATTCCTAGGAACTGTCCTTGAATTTTCTTTTAGAGGAAATGCATAGACTTCAAATGGGAAGGGACCATGTTGTCAAAACATCCCCGGCTACAGATGATAAGTTATCCTTGCCCATAATTATGTTTCTATATCTGTTCATACAAAGGTCACAGTGTATTTGGTTTCCTTAATAGAAGACATAAGAAAGGAGAACAACAAAGGGCAACAACACCTTGAACACTTAACCCTTTTATTGTGGCACTTGATGCCAGTTTGGGCCATTAGCCAGATTGCCAGCTTTCATTTAAGGCTTCCATTTAAAGTCTTTTAGATCTGGAGATACAAGGCAAAATATTCAGGCAGTGTTCTGAACAATCATATAATGAGGGAAAGAGTCCTATTGAGGTGTCATTGTAACTGTGTACGATGCACATTGTCACAATACCACTCAGTAAACTCTCCCTGTGTGCTGACATAGTACATATACCTTCCTCTCACTGACTATAGTCCTCCTCAAGTGTTATATTTTTAAAAGGAGGGACGCTATATTTGCATACAATGTTCCAAGAGAACACACTCAAAAGTCCCACCTACCCACTGCCCAAGGTTACAGCATTTCCCCACAGAAACAAACCTTATAAAAATGGACAGATTTTCACCGTCTGAAAGCTGGAGCAGACTGATGTTCTTACCATGGGTTCAGAACAGATGGGCTTCTGAGCACAATTCATGGAGACAAGAATTCAGAGCATGTTGTTGGGATGCTGTATGCAAATACAGTGCCCCTGATTTTTTAAAAAAAATCTTATGAGATCACCCGGCATAGTGTGTGTGTGTGTGTGTGTGTCCCACCAACTTCACAATGCCTTGGCCAATATGAACCAAATTGGGTACAGTTGTAGGGACACATAGGGAAACCTCAACAATGTAGTTTGTGATGATGTAATCCACCCCAATTCAAAATGGTGGACGCATGAACTTTTGAGGCGCAAGTGGTCTAGCTTGTGAACCGCCTAACCAATTTGAACCAAATTTGAGGTGCAAGTGGGAACCAACTTGGACCAAATTGGGTACAGTTGTAGGGACACCTCAAAGGCACAGTTTGTGATGATGTCATCCACCCCAGTTCAAGATGGTGGGTGGGTGAAAGTTTGAGGTGCAAGTGGGCTAGCTTGTGAAGGGCCTAACCAATTTGGAACACATTTAGTCCAGTTGTAGGGACAGTGAAAGGAATGTAGGCAGATTAGTTCTTACCAGAACAACTTGTTTTGATGGCTGAAGAGGACTCATGAATACATTGGCCCACTTATGGTGCCATCCACAGTCAATTTCCACACTTCAGGCTTTTAAAACAAAATGGCAGTGGTTCCAAAGGACTGCTGTGCAATGTTACTAGAAAAGCTGTGTTTTGGGGTTGCACAGAAAAGCACCCCTCTTTGTGCATGGGACTCTGGGACAGGGGTTAGGGATGTGCACAGAACCGGCATTTCTGCCGGTTCGAAAGCGAGGGCTGTCTCACTTTAAGAAAAGGGGAGTGTGCAATCACTTTAAGAGCGGGGGGAAAGAGGCGGGAGGGGGTAAGGGCACCCTTTCCCGCTCTTCAGGCAGCACCCCTGCTGCCCTCAAGCTTCCCCACCACAGTTCTGTGCACATCCCTAATAGGGGTGTGTGAGCCGGATCACGCTCGAGCTGAACCAGCCAAGCCAATCCAGGCCTGGTTCAAGGAGGGCTGGGGGGAGTAAAATTGTTTTTTTAAAATGGCAACTTACTGCTGCCAAGGGCTTTGGTGGACTCTGGGGTGCTGCAGCCATGGGGGAGGGTCTCTGGTGGCTCCCCCAACCTCTTCTGCTGCCCCCAGTGCAGTTTGGGCCATTTTGGACCATTTTGGTGCTGTTTTGGCCTTGTTTGGCCCATTGGTGGGGGGGCACTGAACATGTGCACTGGCAATCTGCATGATGGCCAGTTTACATGCATGGCGGCCCCAAAAAATAGCCACTACATGCACACACAAGGCCGAAACAGCACCAAAATAGTTCAGTGGTTCATTCTGTTCAGTGCGAGTCTGGTTCAGTTCGACTGGGCTTTCCGGTTTTGTTCACACTCCTACTGTGGGATCACCATCTCCATTTTGGATGCTTCAGTTCATGAAATTTTTGCCTGCCTATATTTGGCAAGACTCACAGCTGGTCACAAAGCATGGGCAAAGCATGGGATAACATGCCCCCAGGTCAAGACCATATGGGTCGCCCACACTTTTGCAAAAGAAAAGGCGTTGAGCCAGTGAGCAGACCTAATTCAAAAGGTAAAGCAATCAAGGAAGGAATCCTCCCTTGCATGAGAGATATACATAAGGACAAATGTGTTGGTACCCCTCCAGGAAAAAGAAGAACCCACAATTATCTCTGAAATAACTTGAAACTGACAAACGTAATTGGCACCCATCATTGTTTATTCCACATTTAACAAAAACCAGACTTTGCTTTAGAGTTTTGATGCAACAGAATATTTCAAATAATAACACAAATGAAAATGGCATGGACAAAAATGATGAGACCCTTAACCTAATATTTTGTTGCACAACCTTTAGAGGCAATCACTGCAAACAAGCGATTCCTGTAGCTCTCAATGAGACTTCTGCATCTGTCAACAGTTTGGCCCACGCTTCCTGAGCAAACTGCTCCAGCTGTGTCAGGTTTGAAGGGTGCCTTGCCTTCCCCAGACTGCATGTTTCAGTTCTTTCGATAGATGTTCGATAAGATTCAAATCAGGGCTCATAGAAGGCTACTTCAGAATAGTCCAATGTTTTGTCCTTAGTCATTCTTGGGTGCTTTTAGCTGTGTTTTTTGGGTCATTATCCTGTTGGAGGATCCATGACCGGCGACTGAGACAGAGCTTTCTGACACTGAGCAGTATGTTTCGCTCCAGAATGATTTGATAGTCTTGAGATTTCATTGTTCCCTGGATGTACTCAAGGCACCCCATGCCAGATGCAGCAAAACAGCCCCAAAACATAACCTAGCCTCCTCCGTGTTTGGTATGATGTTTTTTTTCTTTGAAAGCTTCATTTTTCATCTGTGGACATAGAGTTGATGTGACTTGTCAAAAAGCTCCAGTTTTGTCTCATCTGTCCAAAGGACATTCACCCAGAAGCATTGTGGCTTGTCAATATGCATTTGCGCAATTTCCAGTCTAGCTTTTTAATGACAAAACTGGAGCTTTTTTTGGCAAGTCACATCAGCTCTACGTCCACAGACGAAAAAATGAAGCTTTCAAAGAAAAGAAAACCATACCCACTGTGCAACATGGAGGAGGCTCAGTTATGTTTTGGGGCTGCAAAGAACTGAAACATGCAGTCTGGAGAAGGCACCCTTCAAAACTGACACAGCTGGAGCAGTTTGCTCAGGAAGTGTGGGCCAAACTACCTGTTGGCAGGTGCAGAAGTCTCATTGAGAGCTACAGGAATCGCTTGTTTGCAGTGATTGCCTCTAAAGGTTGTGCAACAAAATATTAGGTTAAGGGTCTCATCATTTTTGTCCATGCCATTTTCATTTGTGTTATTATTTGAAATATTCTGTTGCATCAAAACTCTAAAGCAAAGTCTGGTTTTTGTTAAATGTGGAATAAACAATGATGGGTGCCATTTACATTTGTCGGTTTCAAGTTATTTCAGAGACAATTGTGGGTTCTTCTTTTTTCGTGGAGGGGTACCAACACATTTGTCCATGTGTGTAACAGTAAAGTACTCTTTGATAAGCATGCATCTTGAAAAGCATGCATAAGCGGTGCATCTCCTTACCCATTCTAATTAATAATTTAGGTGGCAAGAACTAAGGGCGATGAGCACATCAGAACTGCAGATTTGTAATGTTATATACCTCAAGGCATGCTATTCTTTGGATAGTCAACCCAGCAATTCTTTATTCACACACGTCCAGCACATTTACATAACTTCCCTTTCCTTTGTTGGGCAAGGTCCACTTAACCAGATAACACTTAAGAAGCGATACACCTCTTTGTTTAGCATGGACTCTGCCACCTTCAGGGTGGACATCCTGGCTTGGAAACTGCCTCAGGGCACGTTTCAAAGTATAAGTACCTCTGGCCAAAGCACATGGTGCTATAGCCTAGGTCACTCATCTTGGACCAGAACTCAGAGACTAGTGAATCAGACTAAAGTCTGCATCTTTGCCAAGCAACTCCATTAAGAGATTCCCTGCTACAAGGAATCTCAGAAATCTGAGTGACCTGCCCAATCCTAAAGCATCCCTTCCGATCTGCTTTAAAAGTGGTCCCTTGGTATACAGAGGAGTTATGGGGTCTGAAGCAGCAAGGTAGGCGACTGGAGCGCAAGTGGAGGAGAACTCAGCTTGAATGTGACAGGGCACAGCATAGAACCCACTTGAAGGTTTATGCGGAGGCGGTGCGTGTGGCAAAAAAAAACAATTCTGGTCTGCGCACATTGCTTCTGTGGGTTCGCGTCCGGCAGAGCTGTCCCGGGTTGTGAGGCGTTTGATTCAGGCTCCTTCCAATTCAAACCAATCCCGGGGGACTTTGTTCTGTTGTGATGCTTTTAATGGGTTCTTTGTGGACAAAATCTCCTGTATTCGGGATGACTTGGACTCAACTGTTTCTGCAGAGTCTATTAAAGTGGTGTCCAGCAATCCCCCTTGCAGTATTAGATTGGATCAGTTTCAATCTGTGATGCCTGATGATGTGGACAAGCTGCTTGGGGCGGTGCGGCCTACCACTTGTTCTCTGGATCCTTGCCCAACTTGGTTGCTTTTACCTAGCAGGGAGATTGTTGGGGATGGCTTAGCTAATATCATTAACTCATCGCTGAGGGAGGGTAGGATGCCTCCTTGTTTGAAGGAGGCAATTATTAGACCACTTCTTAAGAAGCCTTTCCTAGATCCCTCAGTGATGGACAGTCACTGGGCCAGTCTCCAATCTCCCATGGTTGGGTATGGTGTTTGAGAGAGTGATGGCTAACCAGTTCCAGGCAGTTTTGGAGGAAACTGATTATCTAGACCCATTTCAAAGTGGCTTTAGAGTGGGCTATAGGGTTGACTCTGCCTTGGTCTGCCTGATGGATGACCTTTACTGGGGAATCGACAGAGGGAGTGTGACTCTGTTGGTTCTTTTGGATCTCTTGGCGGCATTCGATACCATCAACCATGGTATCCTTCTGGATCGCCTGGGGGAATTGAGGATAGGAGGCACTGCATTGCAGTGGTTCCACTCCTATTTCTCAGGCAGATTCCAGATGGTGGAGCTTGGTGACAGTTCCTCTTTAAAATGGGAGCTATTATATGGAGTCCCTCAGGGCTCCATTTTGTCACTAATGGTTTTTAATATTTACATGAAACCGTTGGATGAGGTCATCAGAAGATTTGGTGCAGGGTGTTATCAGTATGCTGATGACACCCAAATCTATTTTTCCTTATCATCATCATCTTCATCATCAGGAAATGGTATTCACTCCCTAAATGCCTGCCTACAGGCAGTAATGGGCTGGATGAGGGATAACAAATTGAAGCTGAATCCAAGCAAGATGGAGGTGCTCATTGTGGGGGATCGGAATTTAATGATGAGTTAGATCTTCCTGTGCTGGATGTGGTTACACTCCTCCAGAAGGAACAGGTGCACAGCTTGGAAGTTCTCTTGGATCCCATCCTCACCATGGTATCTCAGGTGGAGGCTATGGCCAGGAGCGCTTTCTATCAGCTTCGGCTGATTCGACAGCTGTGTCCATTCCTTGAAAAGAACGATCTCAAAACAGTGGTGCATCAGCTGGTAACCTCCAGGCTCTACTACTGCAATGCGCTCTATGTGGGGCTGCCTTTGTACGTAGTCCAGAAACTTCACTTTGTTCAAAATTTGGCAGCCAGATTGGTCTCTGGGGTAACCCAGAGAGACTATATTATGCCTGTCTTAAAACAGCTACACTGGCTGCCAATATGTTTCTGGGTAAAATACAATGTGCTGGTTATTACCTTTAAAGCTCTGAATGGCTTGGGTCTCGGTCACCTTAGAGAGCGCCTTCTTCGGTATGATCCCCATCGCTTGTTGAGGTCATCTGGAGAGGTCTGTCTCCAGTTACCACCAGTATGTCTGGTGGCGATTCGGAACTGGTCCTTTTCTGTAGCTGCTCCTGGTCTATGGAATGCACTCCCGGCAGATATCTGCAGTTTAGGCTCGCTGTCGGCCTTTAAGAGAGCCCTAAAAACCTATTTTTTTGGCCTGGCCTTCCAAGGCTTGTAAAATGTTGTTGTTTTTGAAAGTATTTTAATTGGTTTTAAATAGTTAATCATTTTTGGATTGCTTTTATATTGTTTTTAGCATTGTGTTTGAATTGTGGGTTTTATGTCTTTTTAAAAAGTTGTTGTACACTGTCCAGAGTCTCTGGATGGGGCGGTTTAGAAATGAAATGAAATGAAATGAAATGAAATAAATAAATTAATAAATAAATAAGGAGCAGGCCAAATTGCTTGGCCTTTGTTCCCTGGTGATTGCCTTGGGAAAGATAGGAGATAATCCCACATTTCCTCTGGAAGAATATTTACTATGTTGATGTAACCTACAATGTTTGACTTAATCAGTTGCATTGATTACTAACCTTCCATATATCCTATTGCTGTTACTTTGGAGTGTTTTAGAAATGTACACTAAATAGATTTACACAAGAAGTGATTTAATTCCTGTCTCACACATATAGCTTAGCTTCTTCCTTCTCAAACACCTTTGACTTCTAACAACTCCTTGGGGCAAAAGCACCAGGAGTATACTGACAAGATGAACTGCCCATTTGCAAAGCTCAGAAATGCAGATTGTTTTAAGAACACAATAATACAATGTTTCTTGATAAGACTGACTGACACTTTACAGAAGATATCCCTCTTCTCCTACAGGTTTCTTCTGGCAAACAAACAATGTGTGAGAAGTTTTATGGCGCAAGCCATTGACAGGTTGGATATTCATGACGGATGTTTGCTATCTTGAAAGAACCTGATGTTGAGATCAAATGATCTAACTATAAGAATCCATCTCTCCGGACAGGGCTTCAGCAATCTTTTGCCTAACAAGCAAACCTTGCTCACCTAAGAACTTGCTGTCTGAGCTATGGAGCAAAGCAGAAGTTCTCTCCAGGTAGGCAAGAGACTGTTGGTGATTCCTGTCATGGGGATGAGGAAGCATGACTATCTCTGCCTAGACACATCTGGACTCTGATCCAAGAACTCAACATGCCTGCTTCAAGTTATCTGCAGTGCTCACGAGCAACGAACCCAAGCTATGCTCACATCCATTTGGCCACGTCTAGATCCAGTAATATGCTTGCCCAAGAAGATTCAGCCTTTGCTTCCCCTCCTCGTACCTACTAAACCCTGGTGCTTTGCCATCCCCCTTCCAAGCAACTCCATATCCCTTCCTCTTTTCAGTCTCTCTATCGCTTGTTAGTTGGAATAATTACTGAGATCACATGCACGCAACACATATGATAGGAATTTTTACACTACACTACAGCTAGAAATATTATTGATTTTCTTGAATTACTTGATTGGCCTCCATACCTCTATGACCAATTTGCCTTAATAAAGCCCATTGAACTTTATGAAAGGATTGTGTCTTCTTTCTACCTCCGAATCCAGATCATACATGGCTGCCACAAAAAGAACTAAGCCAACGTTTGGCTAGAGTGAACAAGCCTCATTCTCATTGCTAGCTCTGGAACATATACAGAGTACGAATAAGGTTTGGCTCACAACAATGGCCTCATTGTCCTGAATTCACTATCTTGGAACCTGCTTGGTTCCACTAACCACAAACTCTCAAAGCAAGCCGTAGCTTTTGCTCCTTGCCCTCTTTTCTGCCTCGCCTATCTGCCCGTTTCTCACAAGGAGATCTGCAAGTGCAGTGAATGCACCACCAGACCAAGGATAGGTTAACTAACCTCTGGTCTCTCTCTGAAGCCTCCTCACTCACCCCCCCCCCTTTTCAGTCTCCCTGCTGAAGGTTAACTAACCTCTGGTCTCTCTTTTCAGTCTCCCTGCTGTCAAGCACTTTCCACGGCAGCCCTTAAGCCAGGCTCTGGTCAAGCACCTTAGCCAAGATGACCGATCTCTAATTAGGATTTCAGCTAGATTATTGCCAGCTATATTCTTGCTTAGAATGTCAGTTAAGATTTATTGCCTTGCCTAACTAAATTCTTGCCTTCCTGTACCCCCATTTACCCTCAATAAATCTTTTAAACAGCATTTCTGCCTCATTTCCCACCAATAACCAAACTTGCACAAATTTGATACTGAAACCAAACTGCTCCCTCTAGCCAAGCTAATTCCCCACTCTAAGCCAAAAGCATAATCGAGGTGTCTAGCCAGCATCTCTGGGCAGTTCTGGTAACAGCAAAGGTCAGGAAATTGCGCACAGTTCCGTGACACTATGGTCATTACTGCCAAAGGCAATAATAAGTTGCGCTGTTGTGCAAAATGTTTGCAACAGCACTCTTGTGCAACTAAGGCAGTTTTGTTTTAAATCCTGCAGCAGTGTGGGTGGTATGGAAACCATGCAAACCACCATGCAAACCACAGGAACCACTGTTTATCTGAAGAATGTTCCTAATCACAGAGAGTCTCTCTCCCCAAGTACAGCAGTACAGGAGAACTTGCTGTACTAGCCCCAGAACCTGCAGGGCACCCAACATGGGAGGTGCTAGAGGAAAAGGCTGCAACCCTTTGCATGCATGCATGGAAGTAATTCCACTGAAATTGTTAGGACTTCTTATTGTGCAAACATGGATAGGAGCAGGATGGCTCTCGGCATTTGACACCATCTGGAGGAGGAGGAGAAACAGCTGTGCAGCCAGGCACAGAAGGATGTTAAACTGTAATAAATATTAAGGGACCATTACCAAGCAGCAGTTCTTGATGGTAGGTTGGTGAGGGGCTAATCCATAAACCCTGTACTGGGCCCAGAAAAGCCTGTTGGCACCCCTGCCAAGTTCAGTGTTTGCCTTTTCAAATAAATGATCAGTGGAGAACAGGTTATGCACAGTGTCAGTGCAGGCACAGGGCTTTCCTGGTTACATTGTAATGATGCACATTGTACAGCTGTGTACATACTTGCATAGGGCTAAGTTTACTCTTGCTTCTCACTGTTCTGGCCAATGAAAAAAGGCACAGCTTTCGGGTGCTATATTCTAAGTGTTTAAAGCGGCAATACTATGCATAGTTGCTTCTGGCCTGTTGCAGATAAGTTCCATTGAATTGGATAGAATTTGACTCCAAGCTGCAATCCAAACCACACTCCATTAAGAGTAAGTTTCATGGAAACCAGTGAAACCCCATTAGAATCTACTTCCCAGTTAGGTGTACACAGGCAGCAGCCTAAACTTACTTCATCTGTCTGTCAGGGCTTTTCATTTAATCTGCTGAAGATAAATGTCTTCCGTGTTCTCATACTGACACCAAAATAAAAGACTTCTAGATTTTACCAGACTTCTTTTCAGCCTAGTGATCTGTTCTATTCTATCTTGTAATCTTTTGTGTTTTGTTGTTTGCAGGCTTGTCCCAGTGGGGATCCTGTAGAGAGTGTTGGGGGGTGGGGTGGAGTCTAAAAGAAAAGGGAGGGAAAGGAGAAGGAGAATATGGAGTTGCTTCTGAATAAAGTTTTAGTTAAACCAGCATAAGATTGCTTCGTGTTTACAAGGGAAGCAGTTTTAAAATTTGATCATCACTCAACTGCAGTCATTCAGCTATCTCTGAAAATTAAGTTTTGCAGCTGTTTATGTTGACTATTGCATGTTGGCAAAGGAAGAGAGAATATATTTCATTATTGGTAATCTGCTGTGCAGTGGCCCATTTTTAATACATTTTAGGCCACATCTAAAATTAATGTACTTTTGTTTTAACAGCTTGGTGAATAAAATAAAATGTTAACTGAAGTGAAAGGCTAAAAGAAAAAAAAGGGGGGGGGGAAGTAAGCTCTGTAATCTCATCAAAAGCAATAACATTTTTTTTAGCCAAAATGTTCTTGTCTGAATTGGTTTGCTATTCTAATTTATTGAATGACTTCTCTCATTTGAAGCCCCTAATGGCATTAAAAGTTCACTGAGGCATACATAAATCTGCTGAATTTGAAGCCAAATGCATTAAGTTAATGTGATGAGGACCCATTGTGGTTGCAGGTCTAAACAAAACAAAACTGCCATTCTAAACATAAGATGAGGGCTTGAAATAGCTACATACCTGCCAGCGGAGGGCCCTGGCAGGTTTATATGGGTGATTGCGATCCGACAGATACCCTGGCCCCAAGCCATGTAGAGCTTTAAAGGTCAAGACCAGCAACTTGAATCTAGCCCGGAAGTGGACCAATACCAATGAAGCTACTGCAGGATGGGTGTGACACTCATGGAGCAACATGTGCCTTGCAGCAGCATTCTGGACTAGCTTAAGCTTCAAGGGCAGCGCCACACAGAGCGCATTGCAGTAGGGGTGTGCATGAAACGATTTTTTGTGAGTCCATTTGTACCCGAATCGAAACACCCCCGTTTCGATTTGTGTCCGAATCTGACCCATCCGAATCAGCCCAGATTTGATTTGGATCCAAATTTATCCGAATCCGAATTGATTTGGATCAGAAAAATGGGCCGTGGGGCCAAAAGAATGGGGTGGGGTGGTAGTGCCTAAGGGGTGGAGGCTACCACCCCAATTTCCAAAAAATTGGGCAAAGGGTTGAATTAATTTTATTTTTAAAGTTTATGTGTCTTTAAGATTTTTTTCCCCTATTAGCAATAGCAAATGAGAGTGGATTCATGGTTTCTCATTGAAAATCTCATATGCAACCAGAGAATCTACACTTCCAAAACAACAGAACCCAGTACACCATGGGTTATCAAGCCATGGGGGTGGTTGGCACCCTATGTTCACTATGCCACCACTCTCTCTGGGCCACCCAAGTGCCCCACATGTGCAATTATGGGGCTGCTGCAACCTCCATTCTTCCCTATGGCAAAAAATCTTAAAGACGAGTAAACTTCACTTCAAAAATCAAATAATATTGAGCCCTTTGCCCAATCACTCTGAAACCTAGGTGGTAGCAGGCACCCGTTGGGGCACTACCAACCAAGCCACTCTTCTCCCCCAAAATAACATCAACATCACACATCTACAACACTCGCAGAGCTTTGCAAAGAACAAGTTTTGGTCACTCACATTCACATCCCCCCCCCCCGAAATGCAATTTATCCACACACAAGAGTGTGGAACAACAATTAAAAACAAACACCACACATAACTTTTTAAATTCAATTGCTGCAACCCCAAAGCCCATGCTCCCCTGCTGCAACCCCCAAACCCTGCGCTCCCCTGCTGCAACCCCAATGCCCTGCACTCCCCTGCTGCAACCCCAAAGCCGGCGCTGTGCAGCTGCAAGCCCAGACTCCACGCTCCGCTCCTGCTGCAACCCCAGACCCCGCGCTGCACTGCTGCAACCCCAGTGCCCATGCTCCACTGCAATTCAATTGCTGCAACTGTAAAGCCCATGCTCCCCTGCTGCAACCCCAAAGCCCAAAGAATACAGAATTCCAGAGGTAGGCTACACTCACTCACCAGGGCCGGGGCTGGTGGCTAGCAGACAGAAAGAAACATCACAGGCTGACATCAATTCTCTCAAGGGGTTGGGTGGAAAAATTGTCCCAGGAACAAAAAAGTGATAGATCCAAGCCATTCCCACGCTGGCATGCAGTAGCAGGCTGGGCTCTGGCTAACAACAAGACAGGCACAGGCAATAGTGGTGGTGGCTGGCATGGTATGGCATGGCATCATCATCATGGCAACCAACTTGAGGCATGCAATATAAAGAACAGCTGCACATTGAAATAGAAAGGCAGAATGGCGACTTGAAAAGCCCTCCGTGAACTCCCACTTACGTGCTCCACTGGAAGGCTGGAAGCGGGGGCAATTTAAAGAGATGGCAAGGAAACAGAAAGCAGAGAGAGACTCAGAGATCGTCACAAAATGGAGTCCCGAAACTACAAATACTTTGGCATCAAAGCGGGTTATTCGTTTTGGGGACAAATCATTTTGGAAATGCAATCGGGTGATTTGTTTTGTTGACAAATCACCCAAAATGGCCATTTTCGGGCACAAATTGTTTCGGGGACAGAACGTTTAGCTCATCCCTACATTGCAGTAGTCTTATCTGGATGTTACCAAAGCCTGAATCACTGAGGTCAGGCCCGACTTCTCCAAGTAGGGTTGCAGCTGGTGTACCAACCATAGCTGGTAAAAAGCACCTATGCACACCGCCACGACATGAGACTCCAAGGACAATATTGGGTCCAGAAACATCCTCAGATGTTTCTTATCTTTCTGAGGGAGTGTGACCCCATCTAAGACCAGATTTACCTCACTACTCAGATGATCAGTTTTACCAACCCAGAGTCTAGGTTTCCGCTTGTTTGCCCCCATCCAGTCTAGAAGAGCCTCCAAACCCCATTTCAGAGCATCCACTGCCTCTCTCTGGTATCTGCTGATTTAAAAGATAGGTATGACCTCTCACAAAGGTTTAATGTAGCTATTAAACAGCATAGGGGACAAAATAGATCTGTGACATCTCATATGCCAAAGGCCAAGGGATGGAGCAGGCATCCCCCAGCACCACCTTCTGAGTACAATCCTCCAGGTGGGAACAGAGTGACCATATAGCCATGCCCCCAAGTCCCAACCCAGAGAGATGACCTAGAAGAATATAATGTTTGAGGTTAGTGAAAGCCACTGAAAGGTCCAGGAAAATCAACAGAGTCACATGCCTTCTGTCTATCTTCCAGCGTAGGTCATCCACCCATGTGACCAAGGCCATTTCTGTCCCATATCCAGGTTGGAAGTCAGACTGGAAAGGATCTAAGTAATCAGATTCATCTAGGGCTAAATGGAGCTGAGATACCACCACACTCTCCAATACCTTGTTCAACCAGTTTCTAACTTAGGGGAGATTAGAACAGTAAGTAAGTTATTTAGTAAGTCAGTTATTTAAATCATCCAGGCCCAATGAGGGCTTTTTTAGGAGGGGCCTAATGACTTCATCCTTCAGCTGAGGGAGCACCACCTCCTGCTTCAGAGAGGCATTCACTACCCTTGCCACCCATGGACCCAGGTCCTCCCTAGCAGCCTTTACAAACCATGAAGGGCAAAGGCTGAGCACACATGAAGTAGGCCTCAGACGTCTAGGCAGCCTTTCCACCTCCTCAGGCAAACCTGTCTGAGTGTTGCCTTGTTATCACCTTAACATGCCACTTTTATGGACATATCCGCCCTGCTCAAATTCTGGTTTTTGCTTTCTAAGAATTATCTAGGTTAGGGTAACTGGAAGTTACAGCCATGGTACTCTGCCTCTGCTTCTCATTGGCAACCCCAAAACAGGCATCTGAATTTTCATTTAACTTGTACAGGGAGAATCCAGCTTCCCATTCTTCCCAAGAACTAATTTTATTCATTCATTCATTCGATTTCTATACCGCCTATCCAGAAATGGCTCAGGCTGGTTTACATTTTACAAAGTTTATATATATATATATAAACTTTCCTAAAAATTTTTAGGAAAGGCCAGAAAATACTACACTGCTACACATTCCAAAAATTCAGCCATATTTTGGTGCCTTATCACTTCTCACCCATCCGACAGACCCTCCTCCTTTATCTCTGCTGGCATCTAGGAGGATCACTTTCATACTCTATACTCAAGAGAGGGAGATTCCACCACATATCTAGACCTAGACCCAAGATGCCTACCTGCTTGGCCTCCAGTGACATGCACAGAAATTGCTAACATAGCCAAGCAACTCAAACCAGGCAAAGCCCACGATTCTGACTTTATCTCACCTGAAGTCATTAAAAATAACGTCGAGTAGTGGTCCCTCGTCTTGGACTCTCTTTTTACAACAGTTGATCACTCTGCCATGCTGCCTAATGATTGGGGCCTAGCGATGATCACCTCTATCTATAAGAGAGGCAAAAGGGATTCACCAGCAAGCTATCATCCCATTAGTCTCTTGAACATTATAAGCAAGATGTATGAGATACATACATCTGCTCAAAAAATCTCAGGATTGGCTGGGAGACAAACAAATAATGAGGCTCTCCACATGAGCAGTGTGGAGAGCTGGATGGGATTCTCTCTCTGCACGTGAGTACTCCACCTTCCCCGGGCAGCCAGATTGGCTGCCAACATGATAACCGGCTCCTTCATGGAACTGGTTGGGGATATGGGGATCGGGGGTTGCCCAGCCCCCGGAAGTCCCAGAATACCCTGCATAAGTGTGTGGGGCATTCTGGGGAGACCCCCATGCCGGAAGGCTTGTTGGAGCCTCCTGGTCAGGGGTCTCTTTGTGCGTTTCTGTGGTGCCATGACAACTCACAATAAGCCGTGCCATGGCAACTCACGATAAGGGCAATGGGGTTAGCGGACAGCTCACTCCGCTAACTTCATTTAACAGGAGCTGCGCAGCTCCTGTTGCAGTATATGAACACTGGAAAGAAGGCTGGGCTCCCTTAGTCTGCTTTCCAGTGGTTGTAAAAAAAAGCCTCACTGTTTGAGGAGCAAGCTGGTTTTAGGGTCAGATGCTCCACAATAGACCAGGCTTAATTTTACAACATCTGGTCAAAAAGTACACATGTAAGTCCAATACTGCCCTATATGCTGCTTTTATTGACATTAATTTTTCCTTTGATCTAATTTCTAGAGAGAAACTATGAGACACGCTTTTAAATTCCTCACTGGATCATCTACTTCTTTTAATTTACAAACTGCATGAGAACTCTTCAATGAAGGTCCACTATAGTGCTGCTGAACATTATACAAAAGACATTCCAACATACAGAGGCATTAGACGAGGTTGCATCTTGGCTCCATCATTGTTCAGTTTTTGCATTAACTCCGTAGTCTCTTACATGAATAATTTGGCCTTTCAGCCTTCCAAGCTGGCTAATAGAATCTTAATATTTTACTTTATGCAGATGATACAGTCATCCTATCACAGACTCTAGTGGGCCTCCAAAGGGCCTTACGTGTCCTGGCAGTATTTTGCCAAGACCAAGCACTTAAGATCAACTGCACCAAAAAAAAGATACTTAGCTCTGTGAAGCACCCAAGCAGGGGCATAGCTAGATGAGAGAGGGTCTGTGTTCGTCCCTCTCCATGGCAGCCCCACGGAGTGAGGGAGATAATGAAGAAAATAAGAAAGGGTGGACCTGGAGGGCCCTCAGGAGCTGGGGGAGCGAGTTCTTTGAACCCATTCACTCAATTATAGCTACAGGTGAAACTCGGAAAATTAGAATATTGTGCAAAAGTCCATTAATTTCAGTAATGCAAATTAAAAGGTGAAACTGATATATGAGATAGACGCATTACATGCAAAGTGAGATAAGTCAAGCCTTAACTTGTTATAATAGTGATGATCATGGCGTACAGCTCATGAAAACCCCAAATCCACAATCCCAGAAAATTAGAATATTACATGGAACCAAGAAGACAAGGATTGTAGAATAGAACAATATCGGACCTCTGAAAAGTATAAGCATGCATATGTATTCAGTACTTGGTTTGGGCCCCTTTTGCAGCAATTACTGCCTCAATGCGGCGTGGCATGGATGCTATCAGCCTGTGGCACTGATGAGGTGTTATGGAAGACCAGGATGCTTCATTAGCGGCCTTCAGTAATTCTGCATTGTTTGGTCTCATGTCTCTCATCCTTCTCTTGGCAATGCCCCATAGATTCTCTATGGGGTCAGGTCAGGCGAGTTTGCTGGCCAATCAAGCACAGTATACTGTATACTTTTCAGAGGTCCGATATTGTTCTATTCTACAATCCTTGTCTTCTTGGTTCCATGTAATATTCTAATTTTCTGGGATTGTGAATTTGGGGTTTTCATGAGCTGTACACCATGATCATCACAATTATAACAAATTAAGGCTTGACTTATCTCGCTTTGCATGTAATGTGTCTGTCTCATATATCAGTTTCACCTTTTAATTTGCATTACTGAAATTAATGGACTTTTGCACGATATTCTAATTTTCCGAGTTTCACCTGTACATCCCTGTGCCCAAGAGTTCGGAATTGGTCACTGGATGGCCACAAATTAGAACAAGTTAAAACTTTTAAATATTTGGGCATTGTTTTCCTTGCACCTGGTAAGTGCAGAGCACATCTTCAATTTGTAATTCAAAATGCCCACAAGTTCACACAAGCCATCCAATCCTTTTTCTGCTCCAGAGGTGCCCATTTTATCCCTGCAGCAGTAAAACTATTCTTGGCAAAACCCTGCTCATAATTTCCCTGCCTTAGATGCATGCAGATAAAATTCCTGAGAAACCTTTTCCAAGTTCCCCAATGTGTCCCCAATGCAGTTCTCTGTCTAGAAACAGCCACCCGCAAGGTTGAATCCAGGGTTTGGCTGAGAGATTGTTGGTTCATCCTATGGGCTTGGCCTGGCCCATCTAATATTGGCAGATAGTTATGATTCAAGTTGGAAAAGAGCAGTTTGTCAAAACCTAAACTTATATGGTCTCAGTCTTTATTAAGAATGGGATACGTCCAAGCTAAAGCAGCCCTTAATCCGTGTGCTGCCAACAGGGACACGCAAATAGGACAATCCTTGATTCCCAAGGGTGTTTTTATTGGAAGTCAACCATTCAGCTTAATCCTGCCAGATATTTATTCCAAATTACAATTTCCAAGTATCGCAGGATGTTTACACCAGTCCATTTTAATCTGTTACTTACCACAGTGCTTGAAGGAAATTTTCAGAAAATCATAGGAACATAGGAAGCTGCCTCATACTGAGTCAGGCCATTGGTCGATCCAGCTCACTATTGTCTACACAGACTGGCAGCAGCTTCTCCAAGGTTGCAGGTAGATAAGACCTTCAGCCCTATCTTGGAGATGCCAGGGAGGGAACTTGGAACATTTTGCATGCAAGCATGCAATTGCTCTTCCCAGATTGAGCCTATTTACTAAGGGAAATATCTTACAGAGCTCACACATGTAGTTTCCCATTCAAATGTAAATCAGGGCAGACCCTGCTTAGCAAAGGGGACAAGTCATGCTTGCTATCACGATACCAGATCTCCATGCAGTCATATGAACTGCATGACCAGCACTGGTCTTGCAATCACCACTATCTGCAGCAGTGCAGGTAGGGAAACAGGTAGGAAAGAACCACAAGATGCTGCTGGAAACTATATCTTTGAGCCATATGCTCAAAGATTCTGCCCCTGCACATCAGCTGCTATTGAAACTACAGCTCATGTTTTACTCTGCTGTGAGCTATATAGAGATCCTCGTGAGCTTTATATCTCCCCACTTCTAACCAATTTTCCATGTCATTCGGATTTCTTTTATCTAAGTCTTTTGCTATCAGATCAGAAAGATGAGACATCCCTAAATGTCACCAAGTTCTGTTTGATTGCTAGTAAAATCTGGCAACAAACATTAGCTCCTGCATAGCAGGCTCAGATAACAAAGGGGGCTCAAATTTACTCAGTATGGGGGGTCAGCAACACATTGGCTATAAATTAACTGTGCTTCTGTATTATGTTTAATCACTTCTATTTTCTCTAACCTGTACTATCTGCTGGTCCGTGATGATAGATAGATAGATAGATAGATAGATAGATAGATAGATAGATAGATAGATAGATAGATCTCTGAACTGTCAGATTATGTGACAATGAGACTTACTAATAAACAGTTGAGGTAAGGATTGTGAAACTTTCCACAGATATCCCAGCTTTCCCATATCAAAATGGTTCTCCAGTGGCTGGGAGAAGGCTATCAGGATTAGAACCACAGTGCTTGGGGAGGAGTTTAACCCTATCCCTCTCAAGCCATGATCCTGGTTAAATTCCGCCCACATGGAAGCTACTACTTGCTTGGAACAAATGGCTCCCATATTCTGCAGCAAACTGGTGATCTGAGAAGGGGATGCACTCGCTGCTTCCAAGCTACTCTGCAACTCACCTGCAGTGCTTCTGATAGTGGGGCTGCTCAGTGACTACTGTGTCATCACACTTCCAATACTACTCTCATTGGGAATGATAGGAGTAACATCAGAAGTATGATGATACTCTCCTTAGCAGCCATAGAGCAGTCCTGCTGTCTGAAGCAATGCAGGTGGCTTGTGAAGTAACTTGGAAGCAGCAAGCGCACCCCACTCTTGGATAGATGGCTCACTGTAGAGTATGTGGGCCACTAGCAACTTGGGTGCAATCTTTTTGTCTGGACCATGATGCAATCTGAAATGGTTAAATGCTTCTCCCTGTGCACCACAGTCCCAGCTCCCATGAGGTCAGCCACAGTTGCTATTTTAAGCAGGGGAAAAAGACAAGTAGGATTAAACCCAGGGGCATAGCTGAGAAGGGGCCCATGTTTGCCCCTCTCCCCAGCAGCCCTTTGGAGTGAGGGAGATAATGTAGAAAATAGGGAGGGGTGGAGCTGGGGGGACCCCAGGAGGTGAGCGGCCCATGTTCTTTGAACCCATCCACTCAATTATAGCTACACCCCTGGCTATACCATATGTTCAACATAACATGTAATTCAGTCCTAAGTGTTATGTCCAGGTGAAAAGCATTTAGCTGTTCTTCTAAATGTATGATCGTATCTTTGCTTTTCAACTCCAGATGGCTGTAGTAAACAAAGAGGATATCAAGCATATAATGGACTATGGTGTATGTCCTGAGGAGGTAAGGTTAGTGTTAAAAGACATAGGCATACACAGACTTACATCAGCCATATACCTTAGCAGGCTGGTTCAGACAATACAGTCCAAGGCACACACAATTATGAAGGGGGTGCACCAAAAGTGTGCCCATTGGGATCATGGCACCCTTCCAGCATGTTCCTTCATTGTGTAGGAATGCTCATGGAGGACATTCCAATAGGCTCAGTTTCAGTGCATCCCCTTCATGATTGTGTGTATAAAGAGCTTAATCATCTAAACTGGTCCAGTGTTTTTGGATCTCCAGAAAACTTTACCCACCTGGATAGACAAACAAATGTATGGTTTTAGATCCACTAGTGTTGGGCCAAGAGTGGTCTGGTTGGTTTTCTCACCTAAAGCAGTCTCCACATCATGGCAGCCAGTGCCCACGATAGTTCATTGATTCTACTCTACAGCAGCAACCTCACTCCCATTCTTAAGTATTGGGGGCATAATGGATGTTTTTTGTTTTCCTTCCAAATTCTTCATTATGCATTAGACACTATCAGTTCTGGTCACAGTTATGCTGCCGCAAGTCAGAAATTATGTGGGAGGTCTGTAGATCCAACAGAACTAGCACTTGTTTTTACAAGCTTTGGGGATATATAAATCTTGCATGATTCATGTGGACCATAAAATCATGCTCACTCCTACAGTACCATGTGCCTCCCAAGTTTCTCGAGAATGCTTTCATGGCATTTATAATACAAGATGCATATGTGAATTTGGAGAAGTAGGAACTGACAATTGAGATGTACTCTATTGGCACAATGCTTCCATGCTATCACTTTCACATGGATAAGTCCCACTGATTTCAGTGGGATTTATGCATGCATAACTAGGTGCAAGATTGCAGCCTATATTTATTTAAATATGTGCATATATTTCCCAAAGGACAAATGGTATGGAAAGCAGAGTTTTCTATTTATACAGCACTGTGTATGGCAACAATATATGCTATGTGCATAGAAATGCTTTATTTCTTCCTGATTTTTGCTAGAGAAAGAATTTTCATGCATGAAATTGTGTTGAGGAATATTCTCCAGGTTCCATTTCTTCTAGAAATGTTCAGGCTACCTTCAAGTCAATGGCTGATTTTGTGTGTGTGTGTGATGTGAATAGTAACATAAAGAAATTGATATTTCTAATAGATCCCAAAAATATCTGTGCAGTTTGTGGCTATTTGATTCACTTTTTTCCTTACTGATTCCATGGATTATGGGTAGCAGTCGCGACAATACTTCTTCTATACTAGCTATTGTTTGAACAAATCTCATCTGCACATGTTATTTATTTGATTCAGCCAATTGAGTTTATTGGATGCAGATGAAGAAACAGGTAATTAGCTTCCTGTGCAATGCAGTTATAAATAGCATCCTATAGCGATCATTAATGTCCACTCTCAAATGTGGAAGTCTTGCTTCCTTTCCCATGACAAGAAAGATTTCATTGAAAGTGTTTTGCCTAATCTCAGCCTCTGAGCCATTTATCATTATGGCTTCTTTAATCAGCCAATGATAATAGTCATTTTCCTTGTCACTCAGCAGTAGGTATACCTTCCACAAAAAAATGCTTGATTTAACATCCTCTAGTTAGGCAAAAAGAGAGTAATGAATGAAAATCTACATGAAAGATTTGGAACACAGGAAACAGAAAAAGTATTTTCACTAGCTGTATATAATGTTAAAGGTGTGCCGTCGAGTCGGTGTCAACTCCTGACAACCACAGAGTCATGGGTTTTTCTTTGGCAGAATATAGGAGGGGGTCTCCCATTGCCATCTCCTGCACAGTATGAGATGATGCCTTTCAGCATTTTCCTATATCTCTGCTGCCTAATATAGGTGTTTCCCATAGTCTGGGAAATTTACCAGTGGGGATTCAAACCGGCAACCTCTTGCTTCCTAGACAAGTTACTTCCCATTGCACCATTAAGTGGCTCTGTATATAATGTTAGGTCTTGGTTATTGTAAGAGAAACCAAGAGGTATATTTCCAATATCATTACATATGTGCTAGGATAGTGGATATGTAGCCTATCCAAGAAGAAATCCTTTAGGGCTCCTTCACTATTCTGTAAAAAATTCTGTATTTTTAAGCAGGAAGTATGGCAGTGAGGTTAGATTTTACTTACTAAACATGCACTGTATTTTGTTTTTTAACCTAAAGAGCAGTTTTAGTTCTTCTTGTCCTAGTCCAGAGATACGTCCTAGGTAACTGGCTGTCCAATGCAGAAATAAAGAATCCATTGTAGTAGGGGAACTCTATTAATTTCAGCTGAAAAAGTCCATCCCTATGTGGAACGGAAGAAGCTGCCTTATACCGAGCCAGGCCATTTGTCCATCTAGCTCAGTATCGTCAACTCTGGCTGGCAGTGGCTCTACAAGGTTTCCGTCGTTTACAGCCCTACCTGGGGATGCCAGGGATTGAAACTGGCACCTTCTGCATGCAAAATAGATACTCTACCACTGAGCTACAGCCCCATGTGGATTACTTTGTGCATGTAGGAGATCTACTTTCTGCATTAAAAGTTTTTAAAGCAACACGGAAGTCTTGTCAGAGCTTCTGTATTTATTTTATTATTATTTCTTGTTTACACAGTCAGGCAGGTGTTATTGACTGGTTTGTTTTATACAGACATCAAGTCCTTTCCAAGGACCTGGGATGTCAGAATTTTGTTATCAATATTGTTCTTGTTGTTATTATAGATATTGTCGCAGAATATAGGCTATTTCCAGTAATGTTGCTTTTTGTAATTGACTGATGGTGATTTCTGTGGCCCCTATGGTGTTGAGGTGCTCTTCAAGGTCTTTTGGAACTGCACCCAGGGCGCCAATTACCACTGGGATTATTTTGGTCTTTTTCTGCCACAGCCTTTCAATTTCAATTTGTAGATCTTTGTATTTGGTGATTTTTTCTATTTCTTTTTCTTCTATTCTGCTATCCCCTGGTATTGCTCTGTCGATTATTTTGACTTGTTTTTCTTTCTTCTCGACTACAGTTATATCTGGTGTATTGTGTGGCAGATGTTTGTCTGTTTGTAGTTGGTAGTCCCATAATATTTTTACATCTTCATTTTCTTCAACTTTTTCAATTTTAGAGTCCCACCAATCTTTGGCTACAGGTAGCTTGTATTTTTTGCAGATGTTCCAGTGTATCATCCCTGCTACCTTGTCAAGCCTTTGTTTGTAGTCAGTCTGTGCGATCTTTTTACAACAGCTGATTAAGTGGTCCACCGTTTCATCTGCTTCTTTACAAAGGCGGCACTTGCTGTTTGTGGTTGATTTTTCGACTTTTGCTCTTATTGCATTTGTTCTTAGTGCCTGTTCTTGTGCAGCCAGTATTAAACCCTCTGTTTCTTTCTTCAAGTTGCCATTCTTAAGCCATTGCCAGGTCTTGGTGATGTCTGATTTTCCACTTATATTGTGCAATATTGACCATGCAGTGGCTTATTTTTCCATTTTTCTGCTCGGTTCTTGACTTGTTCTTTCTTGTAGGCCTGCTTTGTTATATTGGTTTTTAATAGTTTCTCGTTATTGACCATTTTCAGTGCATCTTCTTCACTGTCCTTGATATATTCTTCAAGGCCTCTTTTCTTCTCCTCTACTGTTTGATGGACTTGCAGCATTCCTCTTCCACCTGAGCTGCGAGGGAGGTATAGCCTATCTACATCACTGTGGGGGTGCTCTCTCTATATATAAAAGGACAGTGGGCTAGTCCATGAAGAGATGGGTCATGAGAGAAGAAAGAACCTCTTCATGAGAAGGAGGCTGCCATTGTGTGAATTAGATAAGGAAACAAAGATGAACAAGATCTATTAATTCAGGAAGGGGAGAGAGAGAGAGAGAGAGAGAGAGAGAGAGAGAGAGAGAGAGGAGGGGAAGATTGAGTGGAGGAGAGAGAAAGAGAGAGAAAGAAGGGAGGGCAAGGGACGGGCCTCAGCCTGTCAGTGGCCTGAGGGGAACGAGCGGCCATGGCAGTGCTTATTGGCAGCAAGGAAGGGCACAGTCAACCACTGCTGCTGTTTGGGGCTACCAAGGCCATTGGCGGAGGAGGGCAGGCAGGCAAAGGATGGCATGGGCCTGTCAGTGGCCAGAGGGGAACAAGTGGTTATGGCGGTGGTGGCAGCAAGGAAGGGCCCAGTCAACCACTGCTGGTGCTGCTGCTCCTGTGGAGCAGGAGCAGAGCTCGGATGAGGGTGGGGAGGTCTCTGGGGATAGGGGGCTGCAGCTTGGCCAATAGGTGCCACCAACACTGCAGACATGACCAAGAGGGGTGAGGAGGATGGAATAAAAGGATGGAGGAGTGACCAAGAGGGATGAGGGGGATGGAAGCAACTGGATGGAGGAGGAGGATCAGGAGTGCAGCTCAGGTGAGGGTGGAGAAATCTCTGAAGTGAGGGGGGCTTTGGCAGAGGGTGAGGGGCTCATTCAAGTACTAGCGTGCAGATGCTCTGTGTGGATTAAGCTAGTTGTTGTTGTTGTTGTTGTTGTTGTTGCTACTGCTGCTGTTATTAATTCGATTTCTATACCACCCTTCCAAAAATTGTTCAGGGTGGTTTACACAGAGAAATAACAAACAAATAAGATAGAACCCTGTCCCCAAAGCGCTCGCAATCTAAAAAGAAACATAAGATAGACCCCAGCAACAGTCACTGGAGGTACTGTGCTGGTGGTGGATAGGGCCAGGTACTCTCCCCTTGCTAAATAAAGAGAATCACCACATGAAAAGGTGCCTCTTTGCCCAGTAAGCAGGGGTGAGGAAGACATGTATTGGAAGACATGTTTCTTTTTCAAAGCAAGGCATATGTGCCTGGAAAGAGCTGGTGCAGCAGCCGTTGCAAGATCGCACCCTTTTCACTTGACACTGTTTTGCTGTCTTTATAGGAGGTTATTTAATTTAATTTTTTAATGCTTGTTTGTTTACATTTGTATGCCACCCTTCAACAATTGTTCCAGACAGAAATCCACTATCTCAAGATACAACTGTTTAAAACAATGATTAGAACAGCAATAAAAATAAACACCTGGGAAAAGAAATAGGTTTTCCTCTGGTGCCAAAAAGACAACCAGCTGGGCACCAGGTGGACTTCTCTGGGAAGCAAGTTCCACAACTGGAGTGCCACAACCAAGAAGTCGCCACCTGCAGCAGGACATCCAGTGAAGACCTCAATGCATGAGTATGTGGGATAAGGTGTTCCTTCAAGTACCTAGGTCCCAAGCCTGTAGGATTTAGAAGTCAGCACCAGCACTTTGACAAGAGTCAGTGAGGCTCTTTAAGCTCCAGGAGACATATTCCAAATGACTAGTCCCAGTTAGTAATGCAGCTGCTGTATTGTGATTTAGCCATCATTTCCAGGCACTCTTTATAGGCAACCCCATGTACAAAGCATCACAGTAGTTTAATCAGGAGGTTAGTTGCTGTCAGGCAGAAGCCATTGGCAGCTACCTGTAGCTGGCACAGGGCTCAAAGTCTGAGCCAGGAGAAGTAGCAAGCCAAGATTGAAGCCAAGCAGACAAACCAAGAGCCAGGGATCAAATGGCAAGCTGGAATTCAGGAGCAAGCCAAGGATGGAGGATGCTGAGCAATTAAGCCAAAAGAGACAGATATAACACGCCAGGATCAAGAAGACTTTGAAACTGAGGCAAGACTTGCCTTAGACAGAAAGCTTGTTATATCTTTCCTGTTGTACAGGAAGCCAATGAGTGGTCTCATGAGCAGAACCTGAAGCCTCAAAGTCATGTTGAAAGTCAACAAGCTGCCACAGGGAGCAATGGCATACAGTCTGGGCTTATTCCAGGCTTAAGTAGATCTTGACAGTAATGCTTTTCTCTAAGATGTGGTTTCTGCAGATCAAGCTACTATTAAGAGCACAACAGCAAGCCAAATTAATTTTTCTGATCACTTGGCCACTCCAAACAATCACAATAGCTATGGTCCACTCTGTAATTTTTAGAAATGTGCTATAGGAGTGCTGATTTCATCTTCAGCAGCACTAGTTTTAAAAGGTCTAAGCAGTTTGAGCTTGGATTTTGGTTACAGTCAAATCTTCACAGGAGTCCCAGCCTAACCTGGAGGCTGTTCTCACGTCACGAACTGCCTGGGTTATCCTTCCCAGGCAGCTCGTGTCATCTGGAGCACTGGGAGTGGTGAGTTACCAGCTGCTCCAGAAGAGGGTAGGTAGCCTGACTTTTTAACCCGGCGTTTTACATGTGGTTTGTTTTACCGTGGTAGTGATCCTGTGAATGATGGCCCTCGGGTAAAAACGGCTTCTGCCCAGCCCGCCTCAATTTCCAACAGCAAGCTAGGGGAAAGAGCAGCTGCGCCAAGCATGGCCACTGCTCACCATGCTGCTGGTGCAAGGCACTCTGGGGTGTGGGAGGAGGAAGTCCTCCCACTCCCAGGTTTTGCATTTGCTGCACTGCTGCTTGTGTGGGTTTCTCCACAAATTTATATTCCTCCGTAGACTCAGTAATGCCTGGGTATTTTGAAACTGCAGAGTTGGGTTTTGCTGAGGCATGGCTCAGACAGGCATGGAGAAGGCAAAGACACCACCACTCGTCTGCCAGGGAAGGCAGATGAGCACCTGCCTTCCCTGCAGACCTCCCCAGTGGTGGCATGAGATCATGAGAATAACCTCTAGGAGAATTTATTTTGGCTTATGCTAAGAAACTTACATAAGCTATCCAAATAATGCACAAGATATCCATATAATGGTTGTCCTTTGCTTTCTGTAGGATATTGTGTTGCAATCTTCAATACGAGGACCTCTTTTGAGCTTCCTCTCTTCTCCCATCCACCCCCTCACTCACACACACACAGATTTTGAGACTTCTGTTTTAAGCCCACAAGTGGCTCCTGGGACTCACACATAAAACACATAGAAATTGCTTGCATGTTTGATACTACCATTTTCATTCCATATTAAAAATAGGTAAATATAGGGCTGCACCTATTAAACCACAAATAAGATTCACATTTCTGTCAGCCAAAATAAAAACGCTTTTAGGTTGTTGGTGGTGTTTTTTGTTTGTTTGTGTTTGTTTGTGGGGGGCGGGGGGGTTGTTCCAGATTCCATTATATAAACAAGTGAGAGCTTTTTGAGCTCTTTAGTTAATCTGCCAGTTTTGTATATAGTGTTTGTTTGTTTGTTCTTTGTTTATTTGTTGTGTTAAGTATTCTGCACTTGCACTCACCAGTGGCTTACCAAAGACAAAAGCAATAAGACATTAAAACATCAAAATCAAATAAAACAAAAACAGCCCACCCAAAATACAAGGAACCAGTTGTCCTGTAGGGAAAAAAGAAAACAACCCAATACCCTACAACAGACCACATCAGCTCTCATAACAAGATTGCTTAAAATACCCAAAGGCCTTCTTAAGGCTGCCTATAAAATACAGCTATCTTCAATTTAATCTGAACAAAGGATTACCCATCTGTATTCAGTGCCAGGGTTCTGCCATGGAATATGCAAAATCATTGTGATAGTGGAAAAATAAAGAATTCCCTCCCCCACCGCCAATTAAATAAAAACATTAGAAATTGAACTTAAAAGACTTAATACAGCAAGGGTGAGGTGTGCCAGAGTAACATGAAATAATTAGCTCTATAATACATCTAAGGTGAAGTATGCCATCAAGTCGATTTCAACTCCTGGCGCCCACAGAGCCCTATGATTTTCTTTGGCAGAGTACAGGAGGGGTTTATCATTCCCTCCTCCCACGCAGTATAAGATGATGCCTTTCAGCATCTTCCTATATCTCTGCTGCCCGATATAGTAGCAGCGGGGATTTGAACCAGCAACCTTCTGCTTGTTAGTCAAGCATTTCCCTGCTGTGCCACTTAAGGTGATACCCTGCACCAAATCTCCTGATGACTTCACCCAGCGGTTTCATGTAAATGTTAAAAAGCATTGGTGATGGAATGGGGCCCTGAGGGACTCTATATAATAGCTCCCATTTTGAAGTGGAACTGTCACCAAGCTCCACCATCTGGAATCTGCCTGAGAGATAGGAGCGGAACCACTGCAAGCAGTGCCTCCTATCCCCAATTCCCTCAGGTGATCCAGAAGGATACCATGGTCAATGGTATCAAATGCCGCCGAGAGATCCAAAAGTACCAAGACTGTCATACTCCCTCCGCTGATTCCTTGGTAAAGGTCATCCATCAGGCTGACCAAGGCAGACTCAACACCATAGCCCGCTCTAAAGACAGTTTGATATGGATCTAGATAATCAGATTCCTCCAAAACTGCATTTCAACATTATAAGCCCTGAACATTCTATCATTCAAAAAATACAAAACATCCATCCAACCCACATGAATTTGTCAAGGAGCAACAAGCTGGCAAGCACTACCACTTCTTCAAATTTTATGCTGTTCCAAATAGAAATAACCAAAATACAGCTGTTTTGAAATTGACTGAGAGAAGCTAGTTTCACTAGGCAGACTATATTCCGCCAAAACCTCCTTTCAGGGATTTTACCCCCATAACCCTTTAAATGTGTCCAGTAATTCAGCTCCACAGTATAATGTTGTAGTTGTTTTTAAAAACCTATTCAGTATTTCTGGGTAGAGATGTGCTCAAAATGACACATTCCTTTAAAATTAAGGGCTTACACAGTCCCTTCAACATGGAAGAGAGCAGGTCCACACCTGTTCCTCCTCCATTCACCACTGCTTCCGTAATGGTGGTGTTCCCCCCAGCTATGACCACGTGCCAAAATGGCATTTCCCAGCTGCCCCTGCATGATACCAGCATGCACATGGCCATGTGCATGCCAGCATCACCCAGGGGCAGCTGGGAAATGCCCTACTGGTGCACGGTCTTATCTGAGGGGAGCACCGCCATCATGGAAGTGGCGGCGAACGGAGGAGCAGGTATGGAACTGCTCTCCTCCGTGTTAAAGGGATTGTGTAAGCCCTCAGTTATAAAGGGAAGTGCCTGTGATTTGGATGCCAAATCGCCTTTCGAGCACATCCCTATTTCTGAGGTTATTAGCTTTTGAAGTTCCTACCATATCAGAGTAATCCTCACATGTCACAGCACATATTAAATGGTCTGATTGATTCTTTCCAGAGCAATATTTTCCCTCAGTAAAGATGGCTGCTTCCTTCCCTACTGTTGAGTGCTATGTGACCAACTGTCATCCTAGCAACCTTAGCCATAATTAACTTGACCCTCATTTGCTGAGTCTCTTTTGTGAGTGCAGTAGCTGCTAACAGTATAGCTCTTTGCAAGTTTACTTAAGTCCTTCCTTTCTCCATCCTCTACTCAAGTTGAGGACCACTTAAGCCCTTGTATTGCCAGCAGTCTGGATGGATGGGAGAAAATGTTTCTGGAGGAGTGATGCTTGAAGCTGCTACACCTCTTAAATCTCTGCCCGGGCATTTACTATAGTAGGTGGCATTTTGGGGAAGCACTGTACCTTGGAGAGATGCATTGGTCTGACATTCATCAGGTGTCCTCTAGTAAGTGATTAGAGAAGCTACACCTGCTGAATTTCTGTCTTTACACCCTAATGTGAGCTGGAAAACAAGGCAATGTATGGGTGCATGCAATTTGTTAAGCCACCCAGAGGCATTAATACCCCTGGATTTCGGGACCAAAGTCCAGGCCCTCCACACCCCCTGGGCTCACCCCAATCATCTTTCGTCTATCCTGGGTGGTGTGGTTTGTGCCCTCAAGAACCTACGTGTTAATAAATAATGATTAACTTACAGTCTTGGGACCTCCAAAGGCCTTTAGGTCCAGGCTCCAAAATTACCTAGGTGCACCTCTGAACCCAGCATAATATATATAAGACTTTTCAAGATCTTTACTTTTTACATGGCATGGAAGCTGATGTGGCTATCTTAACTTATTTCCATGGTTTTAGAGCATGAGAGAAAACTGTAATCACCTTAACTCTCTTCTTTTGATAATTTGATTTGGAATTATGGCCTGGGGCTTCTATTACACAGGACATGGTTCCTGTACATGAGAGCCCCAACACTGCTCTTTTTAGAAATCAGTGAATGAATGCACTTTTGGAAAAACTCAGGAGGCCAGTGAACTGAATTCTTCTCTTTCTATTTAAAGAAATGCATACTTATCCATTTTACATTCTTTTAAAATAAAATTAGAATCTGCCCATAATATGAAAATGGAACTCTGCGTATTAGAACTAAACTTTGTGTTTCATGGTTCCTTGTTAAAGAACAGTGATTATAGCAGCACAGAATAATGGAGAAAAAGAACATGGACCATAAATACATTAACTAAAATTGCAAATTTTCCTGTTCCATCAGTATAGGACAATCTTACAGTTAATTATATATTGTCACCATAATATATCTAAAAGAACTGAAGCAGGTATGACCTTTATTATTCAGATTATCTCTATTATATTTTTGCATGGCTGTGTTTGATTAATGTAAAATAGCTGTTGCTAATATTAGACGGTTTAACAATAATGAATGTGAGCTTTATTAAGCCCAGTAGCTGTATCCTGAGAGAGAACTAAATTTGGAGCTTTTTAAGCATTGTAATTTGGGAAGTTATTCCTGGGCATTTGAACGCAGAGTGAACCTAATCTTTCTTCCTCAGGAAGGGAGATTCCTTCCTGCTGCTGAACTCAGGACCCTAGCTTCCTTCTTCAGGATACTGATTTTGACTGATAGCGCCTTGCTTACTGCATAAAATGTGTAATATGCTGAGTGCAACCAGAAGCTTGCCAACGTGACCTGCCCTCTTGATCCAGAGCATCCTGTACGTAAAAAGCTATTGTATTGTAAATTGTGTATGTATGTAGAAAGCTAAGCTGGGTGAGGTACTCTTGTCTATGAAAATAAGAAAGAGCCTCTTACGTCAAGAGAGCTACAGCCACCAGTTGAAGACTGAGGCAGCAGACAGAATCAAAATATTATTACAACAACAACAAACCCAGGAAAAAAGAGGAAAGTTTGGGCCACAGACATGGTAAAACAAAAAGTGTTTTTTGCTTATTCTTTAAAAAAAAAAAGCAACCAGCTGATAAGGATGTTATATTTTTCAGACACATTTTTCCTTCCCTCTTCCCAGTACATTATTAGTAATGTATATTGGTAGAATGAAAATGGGTACAAGTTCTAATAAACTGAAATGCTTAGGGTTTTTTGTAGTGTTGGTGAATAAGGATATTAATCTAGATTAGCTTTACGTATTTCTGCTCCTTGTTATGGTTTAAAATCAAAAGCATCCACGCAGGTTTCTTTTCTTTTTCTTTGTTACTTGGAATGATTTCTGGACAAAAATCCAAATAACTTGGCAGTGGGAATACTTCTGGAACAATAATTCCATGAAAACTGCAGATTATTCATGTAGAGGGAAAGGGCTGTAGTGCATAGTGCATATATAGTGCAGTTTATATGTATAATCCCATATAAACAAGATATTACTTCATTGCTTTCATAAACAATATTTACATTAAAAAAACAAGCTGTAAGGCAAGATATGTTGTGAAGGAATATATCTGCAATTATATCTGTGAAGAAGTAAGCAAATCTATCTGTGCAGAATTGTGAATATATCTGTGAAGACGGAAGCCAGCACAAGCATCTTTCCCGCCTCTCTGCAGTCTCACTGACTGGAGAGAGATGCTCTCCCCAATGTCCAAATGCAGACGGGAAAGTGAGGGAGGGGGCATTGGACCCGCAGTTCCATGCTACATATGAACCAGGCCATAGACTACTGGATCCAAATGTCTACGTAGGAACCAGGATTGAAGGGAATACTCAAGATGGAGGTATTTTGATTACAGTTCTTTTTTTTAATGATACATTTTTCCATTAGAATAATAAGAAGTATATTCAGTCACCAGCAACTTCAGAGAGAGGGCTCTCTGCTTTACATACTGCATATGAAAATATAGTCAGGTCTAGGATATTATTAAAATATAAGAACAACTGTTCCCAATGGGATGAGTTAATAAGAAGCTAAAACTGTTTGCATAAAGATTATAGCAAAGCAAATACTTGAAAAAAGTATTCCTATTCATCCTTATTTTGAAACAGATTTGCTTTGAAAATGTACACATCCCTTTCATGTTCACTTGCTGAAAATATGCTAGTAAATTATTTATTGGAAGGAATGTTCTTGGGAATGGGATACTGTGAGCAGTAATTGCAAAAAATATCACACAAGGCAAATTTTCATTTCAAACGAGGCGTATGCCATGTGACTTTGGAGACCAACCACAGAATTCTAATTCTGAATATTAAATATGCAAGATATGGTGAGGTGATGCCAGCCTGAAATTTATTCATAAAGATCATTCGTGTGAACCATGTATTTATTAACAAATGCACTGGAGAAAACTGAAGCTTCTTTCTCTCTTTGTGAAAACCCCAAATGGGGACATTAAATTAATAAATTAATCCACTGCAAATAATTTTCACAGTTCTATCAGGCTCATCTCATGGCTCAGGAAAACATGCATTTCCAAAATAATGATACTACCCAAGGTTTTGTTGCTTTTTATTTATCCTGTGCTGCATTATACTCTGACTGTTTTTAAGCTCTGACCAAAACAAACAAACAAACAAACAAATCATGGAAATGATATGAAGGTGAGGGCGGGGGTGGGGACAGGGACCCTGCTGAATCCATTTTTTTAAAGCATAAGTTCAGCAGAAGTGTAGGTCTCCCTAATTTAGAAATGTATGATAAGAAATATATTATAATGTCACTAGCTGTCATTCACTGGATAATTCCACATTAATATATGAAAGCAAGTCAGAAGGAATTCAAAGTACATTTATTTAGTCAGTTATGGTTTCAAAATAAAATAAGGTGACCCTGGGTTGCATCACCTTCAATTGTTAAACTAAAAAGTAGGGATGTACACGGAAATCTTCGGCACCAGCTGGGGGTAGCACTTTAATGGCGGGGGAGGGTGTACTCACCCCTCCCACAGCATTTCCCCTGCTGGCACGTGTTTTTTTTTTAAGCCCCTCAGGGCGGCAGCATTCCTCCCTGCCGCCCCATTTTCCCCGTCAGCCAGAAGTGGCCGGAAGTCGCGAGTGCGCGTGCACCTGTTGCATGCGTGCGTGCCCTTCTGCTGTGTGCGCCCACGTGCACAATGGGTGCACGCGCACTCGCGACTTCTGGCCACTTCAGGCCGATGGGGAAAATGGGGCGGCAGGGAGGAATGCTGCCGCCCCGAGGGCCTCGAACCATAGCAGGCCAGCCAGTTTTGTGCACATCCCTAGTCACTAGAATACCTAGGGGGGAAATGTGACTCTTTTAAAGTGTTAATCTAAAGAGGTATGATGGATTTCCCTTCTCTGATTTTTCACATTCAGTAGGATGCACACACTTATATGTCCTGTCCAGGTCTGCATGCTCATTAATTTGTACAAAACAACATAGTGTTGATGTATGTGTTATTTTTTTCCCCATTAGTTACAGATGATAACCTATTTTTGCATTTATATTAGCAGTAACATCTAATTGAGTTGTAACTGAGCTACAGCTCGCTGTCCAAGCTCAGCTAAGGGAGCATTTTAGAAGTGACTGTTGAGAGTGATAGAGATCAGTCCATCAGGCCTGCCCTTGATGCCTTACGCAACTTAGGACAATAAAATCAATCCAATGCAATTAAGCAATAATTTCATTATGGGAAAGATACGGTAAAATGTACTGTGCCCCTTGTATGGATGATAAGCAGCGCACACACATACACCACACATCAATATGGCCTGTTATTTTAGCCAAGTTTGCAATTCCCACATTACAAACATATTGCAAATCGTATTGACAGGATTGTGTATGGTAGTTGTTTAGGTTAAAACATGTCCTTTCACTGTCACATTGAATCACTGATAGTAGGTTTTAGATATAGCTTATATATTGCATTACTCAGTCCCTAGTATGAAATGAAAGGAACTGTTGTTCTCACTAAGAGGCTGGGTCTTCTTTCTGAACTTTGGTTATAGCAGAGGAAATTTTTTAAACTTTCCTGTTCATTCTCCAGAAGCGTCATATGTGTAAAGCCTCATATGTGTGCCTCATATAAGCCTCATATGTGTGCCTGCACCGGAAGCCTCATATGCGTAAAGTTCTTTAACTGCATTAAATATCAGTACAACTTTGTGGATGGGGCCATAGCTCAGTGGCAGAGCATCTGTTTTGCATGCAGAAGTTCCCAAGTTCAGTCCCTGACATCTCCAGGTAGGGCTGAGAGACTCCTGCCTGAAACCTTAGAGAACTGCTGTCAATCAGTGAAGACAATACTGAGATAGATGGATCAATGGTCTGACTAGGTATAAGGCAGCTTTCTATGTTCCGCAGTACTTATGTGCCAACATTTTGAAAATTACGTGCCAACATTTTGATACTGCTCCAACAAAGATCAGTGTGAAAAGCTTCCATTTAACTCAAGAATTGTAGCATTTAGCAGGAAGGAATGGGATACTTATCTGTTGTTGCCCTTTGCTGTTTTCCTTTTGCTGGTATTTGTCAGTACTGGACTCAAAACCTTGGATATAAGTGGATATTGTGATAATCTGACTTTATAGTCATTCCAGCAATATGCCAGCAGCTGCCAATTTGAGTAGTGCACTCATGCTGACTGTCTACTGGAGCACAAGATTGCAGCTCTTCTTCTGTGACAATTAAGGTCTGATCCGATACACTCTTTCAACGCTCTAATCACTGCTGGCAGTGCAAACAGTAGAGAAGTGAAATAGTCTTACTTCCGCTGTACCAGAGCATAGATATGGACACATCCAAAAGGTTACTGGGGCAGAAGGTATTAGAAGTATTCCATCAATGCTCCAATATGAACAAAAACTCACTTGTGTCCAGGTTTTCTTAGTTGTCTCAAAAAAGAGAACAACTTGGATCCAAAGGTAAAGTGGCTAAGCCCCTCTGTAATCTGAGCACTGAAATATGTATGAAGAAGATCTATAACTGTAAAACTTTGACAATCTGATGAAGTGGATGAGGATGTTCTTTTACACGCATTTCACTGCTCAAATTATCTTACCTTTTGTGGTGGCCTCTTTCGCTATTGGCTTGCCAAACCACTCAAGGGAGAAGTGTACTTGTACCATTCAAGGGAGAGGTGTACTTGCTGCTTCCGTGGCACTTTAAATCCCAGCAGCACTGCTACTAAAGATGTCTCTGTGCCCATTGAGAAGTGTGTCATCACACTTCTGCCAGTACTCCCACTGGGAAAGATGGGAGTATTGCAGGAGGAGATGTGATGACCCATTCCTCAGTAGGCACAGAGCCTCCCCATCTTTGGAACAGGGGCAGAGACAACACAGTGCCAACGGGTTCAAAGAACCCAGGCTGCCACGTTCAAGGGCTGCACCCCACACCCCAGCCACTCCCCACTACACCCCAGCCATGCCCCCTGCATCTGACGTCAGGTGCAGGGGGCATTGCTTTGCTCATAAATGGGGCCACATGCCCCGTTGGCAAGCAAAACCCAGCCAGCGCCATGTTTGCAGTGCGGCTGGGAGCGGCTCTCCCTGCCTTTTAAAGACAGGGAGGTGCAGCCCCATTTGTGAGCAAAAACACGCCCCCTGCATCTGACATCAGATGCTGACATCTGATGCAGGGGACATGGCTAGCGGGGCTGCTGAACTGGGGTCGCCACTGGCCTCCCAACAATACTGCTTTGGAAGCAGTGCTGAGAGGGGTTTAAAGCAGCGAGCTTGCCTCCTACTTGGCTCAAAGGCTTGCTGTGTAACAGCCGCTGTTTTCGGAAGGCTACAAAGAGCCAATATAGCTAAATGGGGGGGGATTGTAGATTTCATTATGGGCCCCCTCTACCTATTCTGCCATAATTTGATCAGTGAGTGGTATGTTCATTGAAGACACTGGATCGTTTCAAGGATATGCTCTAAAGTAGTGTTTAGTGATAAGAGCTTGATAGTGATAGCACACTGAATTATATACTGATACATTTTTAAAATCAGCATTTTCCTTTTCTTTAGTCAGGAGAACTTTTAAAAAAATTAGTTTATTTCCCCTTAGGTTTACAGATCAGGAACTCAATAATTCTTGAGTCTGAGTTTGGAACCTGCGGCAATCTGTGCTTCTCCACAAGACAGAAGGGATTATTAGTCTTCTACAAATTCGCAATGCTCAGCAGGATCATTTAAGACTGAATTTTGATCAAGGACTATGATGGCAACAAGGCTTATGTAGCTTTAATGTGTGACTAGGAATCCTGAACCCAAATGAATATAAATATTGTAATATATACAGTTTAAGTGTAGTCTATTATTTATATTATTCATTAAACATACAAAGCAGAAAAAAGTCATACATATCCACTTACATTTGGAAAGCTTTGCACAAGTTCTTATGATGTAACTTTCATTGATGCTCTGCTAAAACCCATAGGGCAATCCTTTCTACATGCAAGGATCATTGTCAGGCTGAATATTTTTCCTCAGTACTTTGGTTCAAATTTAATTGTGTCCCTCTGACTCAAACTGAATGGATATTTAGACTGGAATTGCAGTGAAATATCACTTCTCCTTCACATTACTGAATTCTTCCCTTTTAAGTAACTATAGACAGGGGTGGTGGTTTAATGACAGATGGTTGGTTTGTTTTTTAATGGTGAATAAACAACTATTTTCAGTGGTTCTTTTGGGGCATTGAAGAGGACTTGTGAAAACTCTATGTCAAAATGATCATGAATAAGTTGCCATTTTGTTTTTTAAATTACATAATGCCAGGGGCATAGCAAGGTTGGAGTGTGCCTAGAGACAAGGTTTTAAAATGCCCCTGCACCACTGAAGCTCAGCTCATGAAGTAAAGAAATCTTAAATGAGGCTGAATAGTGGTAACAAAAAGCATGGTGATATATTGAGATAGATAGATAGATAGATAGATAGATAGATAGATAGATAGATAGATAGATAGATAGATAGATATGCACGCCACAATAGAACATCATCATAAATTATTTTTTTAAAGGTTTTGTAAATTGTAAATTGTGGACGATGCAAGTCATTTAATAGTAGTAGAGAAAGACATGCTGTTCTGGTAGCTCCAGTTCTTAATACTCACATCAGTTTTGGAGGATGAATACAACTGAAGGAAGCCCGGGCGGGTGCGTGGCTGGGGGAGTCAGTCATGTGACTTTCCGGGGGGTCCAAGGCAGTGCATCCCCCAGACAACTGTCTCCCCTTGCCCTATTATAGTTATGCCCCTATATGGTGAGTTACAATCTATACACATAGTTGAGCATTTACAGGATTGGTTCAGCAAACTAAAGTCTACAGAAAATTGCAGGTTGGTTTTTCTTAAACATATGCACTTATTCATTCATTACATTTTTATTGCCCCTTTTCAAAGCTCACAGAGTGACATACATGGTTCTACTACTATTACTTCTATGAATATTTATATACCACTTTTAAACAAAAGCTCTCAAAGCAGTTTGCATAGAAAAATAAAGATAGGGCCAACAATCTAAAAAGAAACAAACACAAGCTAGACACCATCAACAACCACTAGAGGTATGCTCTGCTGAAGACGAATAGGGACATTCTGCTCAATATAAGAGATCACCACTGTAAAATGAACCTCTTTGCTCAGTTAGCACAGCTAACTTTGCCTCTTTTATTCTTACAGCAACCCTGTAAGGTAGGTTAGTTATCCAAGTAAGTGTTCAAGATCACTCAGTGAGAGCCATGGCTAAGTGGGGATTTGAATTCAGGTCTTTCCTAGTCTGCTAATTGTTAATATCAAACAAAGATGAGTTAATTTTCTCTAAGCGATCAATTCAGAACATTATACAAAGTTTATGAGTGGATTCAAACTATCAGGAGCCTTCTGAAAGTCACCTAAAGCTATAAGTGGGCAGACAAGTCCTAAAAACACAAGCCGCCAGGTGTCCAGGAGTCATCTTGCTTGCCTCCCCCTTCCCCTTCCCTGTGCTGGCCACCACCTGACAGCCCCATGCCCACTGCACTGCCTTCTCGTTAATCATGCCACCCCCTCACTGTCTGCTCATCAGGCTCCTTCCAGTCTGTGGGAAGGAGGCATCAGGGCATATGTGGATCTTGCATTCCTAGCCAACTCTGGGCTATTGGGAATCAAGTAGGGCCCTTTCAGGATTTTCCTGCTTCCCAGTGACCTCGACAAGCCTGATGGTGGGCAGGAGCAGCAGTGGCATGTGGCATGTGGCGTGGGTGGGTAGGGAAGGGACTACCTATGTTCATGTACTGAACACTGGCTCTATCAGCCCTCATTGTGCTGCTGACCTAAAGGAAGGACTGTATATGCAATTCCATGGGACCCTCGGAAAAGGCACAGAATATTTCAATGGTGATGAATTCAACTTTCTGAGAATCTCATCATTCTTTTTTTAAAGCAAGTTTCTAGCCCATATGCATGCAAAAATAAATAAATAAATACTTGTGCATGGGCAAAAATCTGCTGACAACTCAGAACCAGAGAAATAGCTAAATAGGGTTTCTGTGGATAATTTGCTTCTTGCCCCTCTCCACGACGAGCAAATCAAAATAAATTATGCATGATAGCATAAATTATGCACAATTCAAAATAATGCATATTTGCTTAATTTGCATGATCCTTCCTTATCACAGAACTCAGATTGTCTAGACACAAGATTTTAATCTGTGTAACAAAGTAGGCACAGCCCTGCTTAAAAGTTTACTGTGTCCTGTGAAGCCCTGCAGGAAAACAGAAGTTTGGCCGAAAACGTGGTTAGAGGCTACTGACAAGTTATCCTCCACCCTGAACAAGCAACATACAGTAAGCTGTTGAAATCGTTACCGCTACATTAAATACAAATGCTAACCAAATGATTATCTTCAGAAGACCTTTTTAGGAGAATGTTAAAGAGTTGCAAATTGTTCCCTGATACTTGTCAACCTTATGTGTGCATCGATATGTCAGAAAGCAATTCTCCTTCCCAAACATCCCAACAGTACTGCATGACTAGTTCGCTGGCTGGCAAGTTCAGCTTTTATTGTATTCATCATTACAGACCTTACGTTATAGCCTTTCCAAATGGGCAAAGAGGCGCTTTTTAAAATCTTGACTGTCTTATATTTAGCAGGGGGAGAGCAACTGTCTCTATTCACTGCAGCATAGCTTCCTTCCCAGGGATTATTTGCTGGTGTCTTTCTTGGGTCCTTTTAAGATTGCTATCCCTTTAGGGACAGGAAACCATTTTCCTCACTCATTTTGCTCTGTAAACCATTTTGAGATCTTTCTGTTCAATAAATAAATAAATATTACTGTACTACTGTATTCTACCAAAGACAACCACAGGGCTCTATGGTCACTAGGAGTCAACACCGACTGGACAACACACTTCACGTTTACTAATATTAATGCTATGCGCACAACATAATTCGCAGGAACACTTGCTGTTCCGTCTTCTTGGTATACTCAAAATAGCAACAATAAAATACAACATTGGTGAGAATCTTTTGCTTCTCTTCACACACAGATGTTGAGGAGTTTCTCACGATCGGCAAAAAAGCCAGCTAAGGGAGCCTAGCCTGATTTTTGCCGATTGTCTGCTGCCACGGGAGGCGCATAGCTCCCGGCAGCAAACCTCCCAAAGTACCCTTCTCCTTAGACAAGGTTAACGGAGCGAGCACTCCATTAACCTCATCTTTCTGATCATGTATTGCCATGGCACAGCTCCATGCGGCAGCAACACATGAGGAGACCCCCACCAGGAGGCTGAAACAAGCCTCCTGGCCCTGGGGGTCTCTCCATGATGCCCCGTGTGCTTGCGCGTAGCATCCTGGAACTTCCAGGGGCCATGCGGCCCCCAATCCCAACAGCCCCCACCAGCTCTGTGACGGAGCCAGCAGTCATGTGGGTGGCTGATCCGGCCACCCAGGGATGCTGGCGTGCTCATCTGTGGGGAGCAGAACCCCCTCCAGCGGGTCTTACTGACTGTGAGATTCACCTCATTGTATTCTAAGAACATAAGAACAGCCCTGCTGGATCAGGCCCAAGGCCCATCTAGTCCAGCATCCTGTTTCACACAGTGGCCCACCAGATGCCACTGGAAGCCCACAGGCAGGCATTGAGGACATGCCCTCCCTCCTGCTGTTACTCCCCTGCAATTAGTACTCAGAGGCATCCTGCCTTTGAGGCTGGAGGTGGCCTATAGCCCTCCGACTAGTAACCGTCGCGATGATAGACCTCTCCTCCATGAAGTTATCCAAACCCCTTTTAAAGCCATCCAGGTTGTTGGCTCTCACCACATCTTGTGGCAGAGAATTCCACAAACTGATTATGCGTTGTGTGAAAAAGTACTTACGTTTGTTGGTCCTAAATCTCCCAGCAATCAATTTCATGGGATGACCCCTGGTTCTAGTGTTATGGGAGAGGGAGAAGAATTTCTCTCTATCCACTTTCTCCACACCATGCATTATTTTATAGACCTCTATCATGTCTCCCCGCAGTCATCTTTTTTCTAAACTAAATAGCCCCAGGTGTTGTAGCCTTGCCTCATAAGAAAGGTGCTCTAGGTCCCTGATCATCTTGGTTGCCCTCTTCTGCAGCTTTTCCCATTCTACAATGTCCTTTTTCAGATGTGGTGACCAGAATTGTACGCAGTACTCCAGATATGGCCGCACGATACTTTTGTATAGGGGCATTATAATATTAGCACTTTTATTTTCAATCCCCTTTCCAATGATCTCTAGCATGGAATTGGCCTTTTTCATAGCTGCCACATTGAGTCGACACTTTCAACGAGCTGTTCAACAGAACCCCAAGATCTCTCTCCTGGTCAGTCACTGACAGCTCAGATTCCATCAGCATATACTTAATGTTGGGTTTTTTCATCCCAATGTGCATCACTTTACACTTGCCAACACTGAACCACATTTGCCATTTTGTCGCCCACTCCCCCAGTTTGGAGAGATCCTTTTGGAGCTCCTCACAATGCATTTTGGATTTCACTACCTGAAAGAGTTTGGTATCTTCTCCAAATTTGGCCACCTCACTGCTTATCCCCACTGATGCCATATTCTGATGTCATAACTTTTACAAATAGATTGCTATTCCATTTCATTTATTCCCATCAAATTAGGGAGGATAAAACGTTCCCACTGTTGATAGCAACCCCCTCCCCTTATTTTTCTTTTCTCTCAACTGATTGCCAGTACTTTTCTTTTCCGTAACTATGGTTTGTTTTTTGGTTTTTTTATCAGCCATAAGTGGCATACCCAAAAGCTGAATCTTCCTGAGCTTATTTTTAGGAGTAAGCTTTGGCAGCTGTCTGTGAATTAACTGTATTCCCTTCCCCCAGTCCAGCTGATGTAATGAATCCTGGACGGTGGTCTGACAGCATAAACAGTGACAAGACTTTGCCATTCAGCGTCTTTTAGTTAGAGAGCAATTTTGTCACTCTAGGGCTCTGCAGTTTGCTATGGAAATGGAGACATACTACAAGGGGTGATGGACAGCCTAGCTGTGCGTAACTAACAGGTGCCACACAGATAGATTTCCCTGCCCCATGCCCAGTGTGAAGGGGCTGTCAGAGTCTTTAGCCCTTTAATGAGTGACTTCTTAGACCACAGGAAAACTTGCAGTGAGGGAGGGACGGGGGAAGAGCAGAACAGACAGTCTTCTGTTTAAGTAACTAGACTTCCAGTCTATGCGCATTTAAAACCAGAAATCCTAACTACAGTTACAAGGAAGTAAGTCCCAGTGGACTATATTGGGCTTATTTCCAACATGTTGAGGATCAGATTGCAAGGCTGATTTCTTATACATTGGCAACCAGTGTTTTCTTAAAAGCAGTTATTCTGCATTTGCACAAGAAAGCCATCCTCCTGACTGAAAAAGGTGGGTTTTGATCTATATCTGAATAGCACAAGGAAGGAAGGAAGAATGGGAGAGTGAAAAGTTTAGAAAGGATTATTTTGTTTTGATTCCGAAACACCACTTAATGAACTGTAGCAGATTAATAAAAACAGAAGGCTCAACATCTCTTGAGTTTATTGCCCTCAGATGGATTAAAAAAACCCAAACTAATCATTTTATTTTCAGTTTTACAATAATTGTAAAACTGTCTTGCTTACCCTGGCCTTTCCAGCTATGAATGAGCTTGCTGAGTTTTCAAACAAAATACTGCTTATTCTTCTTGCCCTGGATTAATGGTGGCACATTCATGCAAACGTGGTGTGTGTGTGTGTGTGTGTGTGTGTGCGCACAAACACACACAAATGGAGGGCAGCCTGTTGCATGTAATCTGCCCATGTAATACCATGTGGGTGGGTTTGGGTGAGCATCAAAGCGGCAGTGAACTGTTCACCTCCACGGCATGCTAGAACAAAAATCCCTTCCAAGTTCACAAACTCAGGGCTGTTTTCCCATGAAGAAAAATCTTTAGCACAAAGACCTGAATGTGCCAATTAAGATGGCAAAGGAGTCTGTAATTTTAAAAGAGCCTTCCTTAGTGACAGCTCTGCCTGGCTAAACTAGATTCTCCAAAGATACAGGAAAGAAGGGCCTTCATGATGCTTAGCTCACCCAGCCCTCTGACAGGAGTGAGAGAGCAGGGACTTAGCAAACTGCATCAAATATGGGACTTTCAACCAGGAGATGTCATTTAAATCAAAATGTTATGACTCCATATAAAACGTTAGTGCCTTTTAGCTCCAGATTAATTAGTCTGGGATGACTTGTTTACTAAAGCCCTGTTCGGACATCATGTGGTATGGGTGTTCAGTTGTCTGTATATTTGTACATGTTTTTGTGTGAATAACTGTACTTGCATTCATTTTAAAAGTGAACAGGGTATAGGTCCCTAGATTGGAACTATACTGTTGTACCTGCATTCAACATTAGGGATGTGCATGGGCCAGCTGCCAAATCCGGGCCAGCCGCCAAATCCGGCTGGCCCGGTTCAGTTTGAGTCTGGACTGGACTCGAACCAGACTTCGCTGGTTTGGTCTGGCACCCCTTCAACCCTCCCCCAGTTCAGTTCGGTCCAAGGGGGTTCACGAGATTTCTTTTTTCATGCCAGGCCTCTCAGAGGCCAATTGCACAGGCACGGTGGCCTCCAAAATGACCGCCACGCCGAGGTTGAAGGTCCAAATGGGCCAAAGAGCCAGCCGAATGGGCCAGTTTGGGCTGCATTGAGGCCAACATGGGGAGGGGGGACCTCTGTGGACACCACCACCCCCGCTGCCTCCAACAACCCCCCGGAGTGTTTAAGTGCCTTAAAAAAATTCCCCCCAAAAAACCACAAACTCCCAAATAGTCGGGGGGTGGGGTTGAGCCAGGGTCAGACTGTGGATGGTTCAGTTTGACCCCGAATCATTGAACTGGGCTGGTTTGATGTCAAACTGGCTCAACATCAAGCCAGTTCATACATCCCTATTCAACATAACAAGTGAATAACTGTAACTGTATACCCTTGTACATTCATTGTACGAATACTGAGTTTCTGAAAAGGGCTTAGAACTGGCTGATATGCAGACTAACACAACAAGTGTAACAGACAAATTTGCACATGTGCAAGAAAGTTATGGAGCTTTGCAAACTTGTGAGGTATGCTTGGGAGTCGGGCAACAATTTCTAGCATTCCTGTGCTTGTGCAACAAGGACAGCAGAACAGGATATGGGCTATTTACAGCAGGTAGCACGCCATAGGTGGCACACCTTGTTATGCAAGCGTACCCTATTACACAAGCACAACACTAGTTTGGAATGCAAACTCGCAGAGTAGCAGAACTAGCCGATGCAACATCTTAGCACTAGTGCAGCATTAGTCTGGATATCACAATTCCAGCAACAAATATGCATTTGCTACTCATTTGTTAGGAATAAATGGTTACTCCTCCTTAACCATTTCTACTGGGGCAAAACAAAAAAGCATAGAAGAGTGTATAGAGCAATTCATCCATATTCATTTACTGTGAACATGGATGAATGGAGAGAAGAGCTGGTCTTGTGGTAGCAAGCATGAATTGTCCCCTTAGCTAAGCAAGGTCCACCCTGGTTGCATATGAATGGGAGACTAGAAGTGTGAGCAGTGTAAGATATTCCCCTCAGGGGATGGAGCCTCTCTGTGAAGAGCAGAAGGTTCCAACTTCCCTCCCTGGCTTCTCCAAGATAGGGTTAGGGATGTGCAGAACCGGTTCGGCAGTCCATGGTCCGATGGTTCGGTCCGAGGGTTCGTGGGTTCGTGATCAAACCAAAACACATACACACACCCGGTTCCATCTGGACTGGAACCGAACTGCCAGTCCGGTCCAGTCCAGCAGGTCTGTGAACTTCTAAAAAAAAATTAAATCAAAAGTAAGTACCTGTAGCCCCTTTGGGGGGCTTGCTGTAGCCTCGGAGGGGGGTCCGCAAATGTTCCCTCTCCCCCCGCCGCCGGCCTTCCTCATCACCACCACGGCCGAATAAACATAGACTTTTTGGCCCTTTCGGGCCTCTGTAAAGGTGAGCGGTGGCCATTTTGGCCGCTCCCGCACATGCGCAAATGCCCTCTGTAAGGCCGTAGGCCCCCCGCAGCTACAGCAAGCCCCCGGAAGGGGCTACAGGTACTTACTTTTGATTTTTAAAAATAAAAAATAAAAAAGTTCACGGACCAGACCAGACCGGACTGGGGGGGTTTCAATGGGGGCCGGACTGAACTGGCCCGATTCCGTTCGAAGACCCCCTTGTGGACCCCCCCGTGGCTACAGCAAGCCCCCCAAAGGGGCTACAGGTAGTTACTTTTGATTTTTTTATTTAAAAAAATTAAGTTCGCAGACTGGACCGGGGGGGGCGTGTTCGATGGGGGCCAGACCGAACTGACCCGGTTCTGTTCGAGGCTATTCCAGCCTTGAACCAAACCGGGCCAGACAGTTCCATGCACACCCCTAGATAGGGCCAGGAGAGATTCCTGACTGCAACCTTGGAGAAGCCGCTGCCAGTCTATGAAGACAATACTGAGCTAGATAGACCAATGGTCTGACTCAGTATATGGCAGCTTCCTATGTACTCTGTTTACTGGGATTTTATTTAGCAATCTGATGGTTCAAGGCAGTGCCTACACCAAAAGGTTCAAGGCAGTGCTCACACCAAAAGAATGCCACAGCATATCAAACTTAAATCTTAAAAAGTACAACACAAAAAAAATCAGTACACACTGGGGGTTTTCATACATCACTGACCACTAAAGGTGAGCCTAAAAACAACAAGAAGTTCTAGTAAGAACTAACGCATCTACTTTCCTTTCACTATCATTTCAGTTGATAATTACCATCTTCAGATTCTGTAGTCTTCAGAGTCTCATCTGTAAGAACACGTGCACTGCACATAGACGGAGGATAGCAATGAGATAATGACATCATTATACAAAACAAAGTTGGAATGTTCCTGTGACGGACTACAATTGTACTAAATTTGATCCAAATTGGTCCAGGCATTGCAAAGTTGTTAGAGGGTGACACACACACAGCCTCCATCTTGAAATGGGTACTGGAATTCATTTTTGGGATATGTGTCCTCTATAATCTTAACATATAAACCAAATCTATTTATTTCGGTCAGCGACCAGCATGAGATTAAAACAGATATAAACCAAGTTTGGTGCAAATCAATTCGGTGGTTTACAGATTAGTTCACTTTCCCCTCAAAGGTTCATATGTCCACCAACTTGATTTGGGATGGATGCCATCAGCACAAAATACACCATTGAGGTGTCCCTTTGTGGCACTGCAGCTGCGCTAAATTTGGTCCATATTGGCCAGGCATTGCAAAGTTGTTAGGTACACACTCAGTGATCTCATAAGGCTACTTTCCATGAGGAAAGGAGCTTAAAAGTGTACTTAGTTTGCTTCCTAAATACTGCCAGGCTTAGTCTCAAATGGGCATGGACAATGGAGGGGAGAGTGGACCATTACTCAGTGGTAGAGCACATGCTTTACCTGCAGAGGTTAGGAACATAGAAAGCTGCCATATGGTCCATCTAGCTCAGTATCGTCTACACCAGGGATTCTCAACCTTGGGTCCCCAGATGTTGTTGGACTTCAACTCCCACAATCCCTAGCCCCAGTAGCCTTTGGTCGGGGATTATGGGAGTAGAAGTCCAACAACATCTGGGGGCTCAAGGTTGAGAATCCCTAGTCTACACAGACTGGCAGCTGCTTCTCTTAAGGTTACAGGCAGTAATCTCTCTCAGCCCTATCTTGGAGATGCCATGGAGGGAACTTGGAACCTTCTGCTCTTCTTAGAGCAGCTCCATCCCCTAAGGGGAATATCTTACAGTGCTCACACATCAAGACTCCCATTCATATGCAACTGGGGCAGACCCTGCTTAGCAAAGGGGACAAGTCATGCTACCACAAGACCAGCTCTCCTCTCTCTCCCAGTTTCCCAGATTCAGTCCCTGCCATCTACAGATGTAGGGTTGTCAGGTCCAGATGGCAAAAAAAGTCACTATCCATCACACACATAAATGGAAATAGAGAACTATTTCCACTTTGCATAAAATTTGCATGTGCTTATTGACATTATGTATGCCTATTTTGATTAAAAAATTGGATAATTTGGGAATAAATACAACTCACCACTGTGAAGCTGATGACCAGGCGAGCTGAATACATGTGAAACTCGAAAAATTACAATATTGTGCAAAAGTTCATTAATTTCAGTAATGCAAATTAAAAGGTGAAACTGATATATGAGATAGACGCATTACATGCAAAGCGAGATAAGTCAAGCCTTAATTTGTTATAATTGTGATGATCATGGCGTACAGCTCATGAGAACCCCAAATCCACAATCCCAGAAAATTAGAATATTGTGAAAAGGTTCAACAGTCTAGGCTCCTGGTGTCCCACTCCAATCAGCTAATCAATCCATAACACCTGCAAAGGGTTCCTGAGCCTTTAAATGGTCTCTCAGTCTGGTTCATTAGGAATCACAATCATGGGAAAGACTGCTGACTTGACAGTTGTGTAGAAAACCATCATTGACACCCTCCATAAGGAGGGAAAGCCTCAAAAGGTAATTGCAAAAGAAGTTGGATGTTCCCAAAGTGCTGTATCAAAGCACATTAATAGAAAGTTATGTGGAAGGGGAAAGTGTGGAAGAAAAAGGTGCACAAGCAGCAGGGATGACCGCAGCCTGGAGAGGATTGTCAGGAAAAGGCCATTCAAAAGTGTTGGGGACTTTCACAAGGAGTGGACTGAGGCTGGAGTTAGTGCATCAAGAGCCACCACACACAGACGGATCCTGGACATGGGCTTCAAATGTTGTATTCCTCTTGTCAAGCCGCTCCTGAACAACAAACAACGTCAGAAGCATCTTACCTGGGCTCAAGAAAAAAGGAACTAGTCTGTTGCTCAGTGGTCCAAAGTCCTCTTTTCTGATGAGAGCAACTTTTGCATCTCATTTGGAAACCAAGGACCCAGAGTCTGGAGGAAGAATGGAGAGGCACACAATGCAAGATGCTTGAAGTCCAGTGTGAAGTTTCCACAGTCTGTGTTGATTTGGGGAGCCATGTCATCTGCTGGTGTTGGTCCACAGTGCTTCATTAAGTCCAGGGTCAACGCAGCCGTCTATCAGGAGATTTTGGAGCACTTCATGCTTCCTTCCGCAGACGAGCTGTATGGGGATGCTGACTTCATTTTCCAGCAGGACTTGGCACCTGCCCACACTGCCAAAAGTACCAAAACCTGGTTCAATGACCATGGGATTACTGTGCTTGATTGGCCAGCAAACTCTCCTGACCTGAACCCCATAGAGAATCTATGGGGCATTGCCAAGAGAAGGATGAGAGACATGAGACCAAACAATGCAGAAGAGCTGAAGGCCGCTATTGAAGCATCCTGGTCTTCCATAACACCTCAGCAGTGCCACAGGCTGATAGCATCCATGACACGCTGCATTGAGGCAGTAATTGCTGCAAAAGGGGCCCAAACCAAGTACTGTATACATATGCATGCTTATACTTTTCAGAGGTCCGATATTGTTCTATTGACAATCCTTGTTTTATTGGTTTCATGTAATATTCTAATTTTCTGGGATTTTGGATTTGGGGTTCTCATGAGCTGTACGCCATGATCATCACAATTATAACAAATTAAGGCTTGACTTATCTCGCTTTGCATGTAATGCGTCTATCTCATATATCAGTTTCACCTTTTAATTTGCATTACTGAAATTAATGAACTTTTGCATGATATTCTAATTTTTCGAGTTTCACCTGTATCTGTTCAATCTGCTGTCCAGGTGCTGAGTTCTCAGGGTCCCTGCTTCTTCATCTCCTGGTTAGGTTTACCAGACACAATCCTCTGTCCAGGAGCATAAATATAATAGGGCAAGGGGAGACAGTTGTCTGGGGGTACACTGCCTTGAGGGCCCCCTCAGAGGCAAGTCACATGACTGACTCCCCCAGCCACGCACCCATCCGGGCTTCCTTCAGTTGTATTCATCCTCTGAAATTGATGTGAGTATTAAGACCTGGAGCTACCAGAACAGCATGTCTTTCTCTAGTACCATTAAATGACTTGCATCATCCACAATTTAGAAAACCTTTAAAAAAATAATTTAGGATGATGTTCTATTGTGGCACATAGGTTATATTTATATATAAATTTTACTCTGCTTTTTGTTACCACTATTCAGCCTCATTTACAATGTCTTTACTTCATGAACTGAGCTTCAGTGGGAGGGGGGCATTTTAAAATGGGCCCACTCTGGGCCCACTCTGGGCCCACTCCAACCTTGCTATGCCCCTGCCTCTGTCCCACTCGCCCACAGGTCACCAAGCCTCCTCTCCCCAGGCAGGCCAGAAACTTCATATCTTGAGCCAGACTCTTTGTGCGCGGTGCGTGCACAGTCTCCCACTCGCTTGCTGTTCTCTACAACTACAAACAGTTATATACTGCTTTGCAACAGAAGGTTTCTCACTGGTTTTCATAGAAAGATAAATAAAAGATGCTTCCCTGTCCCCAAAGGGCTCACATTCTAAAAGAAAATGCAAGGTAACACCAGCATCAGCCACTGAAGGGATGCTGTGATGGGGTGGGATAGGGCCAGTTGCTCTCCCCATGATAAATAGAAGAGATTTGCCACTTCAAAAGGTGCCCTTTTACTTGCTTAGCAGGTGTTACTGCTAACTGAATAAAGTTAGTTAGCTAACTGTTAACTTCTCACCACGACCACATGAAAAAAGCAAGCTGCACCTTCCAGGCCCACCTATCTGTGATCCCGCATCACATGGCTTTGCAACCTGCCACTGAAGCAGAACCTTCCCTCTGGCTTCCCCACTGGATGGATGGTCAGCAGGAAGGGGAAGAAGACAGAGGAAGAGCCTAAAAGTGCTCATGAGAGCACAGTGTTCTGAGCCAACCCAGGCTTTTAATTAATATTGTTTTGATGGTTTTAATGCTGTTTTAAAATATTGTTTTCAATTTTTAACTTGTAATGTTTTAAACTTTTTGTTTTTAACTAATGTTTTACTTCCTGTTTTTATTTTGTTGTAAACCGCCCAGAGATGTAAGTTTTGGGCGGTATAAAACTATGTTAAATAAATAAATAAATAAACAAACAAAATGTTCCAGCTGCATCCCCACCCCCACCCCACCCAGAATTTCGGACACCACAACAAATGCAAAAAAAAAAAAATTTGTTTGGTCCCCCAAATAGTCACTTTTCCTCCTAATGCAAAAAAAAAAAAAAAAAGTCATTTGGTCTCCAAAATAGTTGCATGTCCTCTGTAAAAGTCACCTAGCTGGCAACCCTAAACAGGTAGGCTTGGGGTGGGCGGCAGCAGCAGTGACCCTTCCCACGATTTGAACAGCTGTTGCTAATCAGTGCAGACAATGCTAGATGGTCTGACTCCTTAAGGCAGATTCTTCATATATTCTTGCTCATTTCAGGAGAGGGGCCATATAAGTCACTGGCAACTTCATATGTTCATAGTCTAAGAAAGAGGGCAGTAGGAAGCAGGGGCCCTTCAGATAGTAAATGATTGAAGGATTTTGGTTTTATGACATTCGACATTTCTACTAGTTCTATTTCTCTCTGAGGTGGTAACCTTGTTTTGGCCTATATTATTTAGATCATAGGTGGAGACTCACATAATAAAGGGTGAATCCATTAAAAAAGAAAACCCTTCTACTTAGAAAACTAGATGTTGGCCTGGTCTTGCCGGTGACATCTAGTTTCCTGTGGAGGAGCATTCAGTTATATATGCACACTTACCTGCAGTCTGCAGCGGGTTTACCACCTCAACAAGAACGAGGCCTTAGTGAGACAGTAATTCCAGATGACAGGATGAAGTGCTGCAGGTTGGAGCAGACTGCTCTGACCCAAATGAAGAGCTGCTCAGAAATATAAATTCATTTCTCTTCCTAGTATAGCAACTGGCACTAGACAGACAACGTGCCTTTGTATCCAAGCCATTCTCTCAGGAATATGAACAGGCTAAGTAGGAAATCACTTCAGGAATAAGTGATGAGCCACCTTTTTTATTTTATTTTGCAACCACTTTTCCCTCAACCCTTGGAAACCTTCTCAGTCGCCAAATCTGCTTCAGGAACCCATTGAAGAGCAGGCCGGGGATGATAATTAACCCTCTGACAATTGCACTGATAAGAAGATGAGAGCTCTGTTATTTGTGCTGAATGCAGCTTTGCTGGCTCTTTTATTTGGCTGTAGCTTTTAATCACCTTGCCTGAAGGTTTGTGTCAGTCAGAGCTTGTTATTTCTCCCTCTGCCTCTTGATCTGCTAATGCAAAACACAGCCCTTTCTAAACATTTTTCCAGAGTAATGTAACATAACATGGTGTAATGTTAGGCCTGCTCACTTAATAGATGAAACTGTCATAAAACGTCACTCATCACATTCAAAACTATAGTAAACGCATTTTGCAATTCAGTGGTCACCTATAGCTGATGTTCTCAACATCAGCTATATGAAAAACCTGTGTTTTTCTTTCCTCCTCCCTTAAAAGGAGGGATCTAAGAGAAAGAAAGAAAGAAATGCACAGACATGATGCAGTGCTTAAGAAGCAGAGTGTTTCAAGAAAATGTGATACTTGTTAATGAGTTTTAATGGGCGAAAGGATGGCACTATTTGACATTTTTTTTGTTCTTCTGTTTTAATCAAATTAATCTTGATAGGAAACATCCAGATCTTCAGCCCAGCAGTTCTCTGTCATTGAAAGCCCAAACAGAAGAGATTGCACAAAAGAGCTCTTGCTCCCTGGCATACATGGGGCCTTAGGAGCTTTTGCCAATGGAGCACCACTCCACTGCCCGTCTGGATGCTGCTTACATTTTTAATTGCACATCAAGTTCTATGTCTTGGAATCTAATGGTGACCAGAATTATTTCCAGTTATCATCCACCCTATCCCGAATCCTTATCATTGTTTAATTTTTTTCTTGCCTTCCTCCAAGAAATTCAGGGCAGCACACAGTCTCCCTCCCTTTTATCTGCATATTGCAGCCCTGTAGGTAGGAGGTGCGGTGGTGGTGGTGGGGGGACGGATGGGGACGAGAAAGCACAAAAGTGCTGAAGTCACCCGATGAGCATCTTCCCTCAGCAGGCATGTGAACCCAGACCTCCCTGGTCCTAGTCCAATACTCCAATCCCTATACCACACTGGAGGCATACATCCATAATTGCAGCTATCATCCCTTTCTAATAATTGGACAGAGCAGAAGGCATACTCCGTTCTCTGCCTTCATAAATTATATTGTCTTTTGAAAAGACGTTCCTATGCTCGGGTGTCACACTTCATTTTGCCTGATCCTAATAATGTTGTTGCTAATTTGATTGAGGGTAATGAGACACTGAACCGCATCCAAAATCTTTTCTGATTTCTATGTGGGGCATATGCCAGGGCTATTTAAAAACTCAGAGCATCCACTGTCAATAATGGATTGACACTGTAGTAGTCAGGTGGGGCTCCAGTTTCAAAGTCGTATACTCCTTTCCTTTAATAAAATCTTGTAATCTATAATGAATGTACCCCACATCTTGTAAACTTCTTATTCCCACCTTTCGTAGCTCCATTTGTTTCTGACTTTGATTAGTTTGATTAGTTCAGGTAGGATGATTTATTCAATTTGTTTTGTTAAAAGAGCTAATTGGAGTTATACACAGAATTCATTATGCTGGGAAAATAGCAACACTGACATATATGATGGTTAACTTCAGCCCACACAGACTGCATGCTTAGAGCAATCCTATTGATTTCAGTGGGGCTACTCTGGAGTAACTTCTTTTTAACTCAAGCCATTGTTTTATGTTGCTTGCCTTGCTTACATCAACAAACCAGCCTCGGGGCCTTCCAGAAAAACAGTCATTCACATGACCTTTTGTTAGGCCGGGGAGGGCAAGCGGGGGAAAGGCAGGATAGCACCTACCTTTGCCCCAGACAATCCAGCAGCAATCCCAGCCACACAGCAATTGCACTCATGTGACCAGCACTTTTGCAAGCTACGTGACATCCCAGCCTCCAGATATCCCACAATGCACCATGCACTGAGCACAGTACATTGGCACTGAGCATGGTGCACTGAGGGATCCCCCCATGAATCGGGTGCTCTAGGCTTTGTGTCTGCTCAGGCTGTGTGCCATCCGAGCAGACACATACCTGGGTAAAAGGGTGGGTAATATCCCTAGGCCACTTGGGGAGGCAGCACCAGGATCAGCCTCAATCCTGAAGCTTCACACAAGCAGCCCTACCCAGGTAGGGCTGCCCAAGCCTGGGTAGGGGAGCTGCTTGTGTGAACATCTTCATTAAGTTTTATTTAAAATCAAAGATTTACAGAACTCCAGAAGTCTGGGGCCTCTCTCTTCTCAGGCTAAAGAGGAAGTGGGAATTACCCTTAACCTGTTCCTGATACCTCCCAAGAAACATGACATAAACAGTCTCTAGTGTTTCTTTTCATATTGCTACAGCCAATGGCTGATAGTGCAAGTAAGCACTGGTGCAATGGGAGAAACACCAGTGGAGCCCCAGTGTTTCTGGAGAGTTCCAGACTAATGCTGCACTGGTGCTTGTGTGGGGGGAAATTTCCACAGCCTCCTTTTCCACTGGAAGCCCTCTGTGTTACCCAAATATATGTCCCTGAAGGCTGCACAAGCCTCAGGGCACATTTTTGGGTGTTGCAGAGTGTTTTATGGCAGCAGGGGGAAGGGTTGTCAAAAAATGCCCTTAGCACTGAGTCAGCCGTGGAGCTGAGTAGTTTAACTTTTCAGAAGCACCAGCGCTTTTGGTATTGCTCCAGTGCTTCATTAGTCAGGTTATCAATGATGTTTCTACTGTTTGTTCCATTTTTGGCTTACTGCACTGTTATTGTATAAGAACCAAACTAGATGTTACCCGAAACACAAGGCACTGCACACTTGTCTAGTTTTTCCCAGCCTCTCCAAACACCTAGTATGTATGTATGTATGTATGTATGTATGTATGTATGTATGTATCAATCAAATTTGTACACTGCCCCAAACTTTAATCTCTGGGCAATTAACAATAGCATAAAACAAGTTAGAACATATACAAACTTAAAACAATTTAACAATTTAAATATCAATCACAGATTAAAACCTAAACATTTTAAAAAGCTGAAAAAGCTAGGGTGAAGAGGTGGTTTTTCAGATGCTTTTTAAAAATTGCCAGAGATGGGGAGGATCATATTTCAGTAAAGAGCACATCCACAGTCTCAGGGCAGCAGCCAAGAAGGCCCGTCCCCATGTGGCCACCAGCCGAGCTGGCGGCACCTGGAGATGGACCTCTCCAGATGACCTCAATGGGCGGTGGGGCTCATAATGAAGAAGACGTTAATACCCAGGGCCTAAGCCATTTAGGGCTTTATAGGTTATAACCAGCACTCTGTGTTTTGCCCGGAAGCCTATTGGCGGCCAGTGTAGCTCTATCAGCAAAGGAGTGATGTGGTCTCTCCGAGATGACCCAGAGACCAACCTGGCTGCCACATTCTGTACCAACTGGAGTTTCCAGACTATGTGCAAAGGCAGTCCCACATAGAGCACATTGCAAAGTCAAGTCTGGAGGTTACCAACATATGTACCACTGTTTTGAGGTCATTCATCTCAAGAAATGGACACAGCTGGTGTATCAGCCAACGCTGATAGAAAGCCCCTCTAGACACCACCTCAACCTGAGATACCAGGGAGAGGTATGGATCTAGAAGTATTCTCAGACTGCGAACCTGTTCTATTTGGGGAAGTGTGACCCCATCTAGTTGTCCTGAGACTATGATGCTCTGTGTCTTTAGGGAAGGGCAGGGAAATAAAATATGTCATGATGTCATGGCCTGGGTAAACTCCACTAGAAGAAGATGGAGGGAACTCAATAGAAGGATGCTGTCTTCAGAAGCAACCGTGCATTCAGTGAACATCTGCCTTAAGACAGAAATCCTGTGTACATAAGGGTATGTGATATGAGCAGCTTCTTTCTTTTTAAAACCATGCATTCATTCATTCACCAGGAACACTGGAAACTTTAGTTACAAGCACATCTGGATGCATTTGATTAGTTCTAAAGTCGACATTTCTTATGATCACTTTTCTTTAGGACAATTGTGTAAAATTCTTGAATCACTCCTTATAGAATCTTGTGGGATATAATTAGAGCCTCTAAGAAGCTTAGCATTCTCTATTTTTGCAAAGGAGAGAGTGATTCCCCCCACACACACATACACACACTTTCCGTTAAAAAATGTAAGCTGAATCTCAGCCAAACTCACCATGTTTTTCATCAGTTTTATCCCAGACCATAAATTTCTCATCAGCAACTCTGTCCTGGCTAGTGCAGAGAAAGTGGAGAAAGCTCCTGGCACACACTGAGCCCCAAAGGGGTTAGCATAAGTGGTTTTGAGTAGCAAAAATTATATCCCCTTCACAAAGAAGGAATGGAATTTTCCTTTTGCCTTTACTATCTTCCAGGGGAGCCATTTTAGTTACATTCTGCCTTTTGGAGACAAAAAAGTAACCTAGTGCAGAATCCCAGCACAGTTACTGCTACAATAACCTGAGCAACAAGCTTTTCTTTTTTAGCATTTAAAAGATTTTACTGATTCTTTGACTTTTACAATGAATATCACTTGGCTGGGCAGGCAGTAGGGTCAAACATGAAGTCGACCGACACTTCACAGCCTCTTTCTCTGGCTTGATGAAACTGGGGAAGGAAAGCCCAGGTTCCTCACCTATATCACTGGGACAGACTTACAATATGGTATACTTCCTCTACCCCAGAATGAAGCGCCATCCTGCTAACTGAGCAAAGAGGCACCTTTTTCTCGAGAGAGCAACTGGCCCAATTCACCACCAGCATAGCATCCCTCCAGTGGCTGTTATTGGTTACTTTATGTTTCTTTTTAGATTGTGAACCCTTTGGGGACAGAGAACCATATAATTTATATTTTTCTGTATGAATCGTTTTGAAAACTTATGATGAAAAGCTGTATATATGTTGGTAGCAATAATGGTAGTAATGTTTGCTGAAACCTGGTCTGAGACTATGTCATTGGAACATAGGAAGCCACCATATACTAAGTCAGACAATTGGTCTATCTAGCTCAGTATTGTACACAGACTGGCAGCAGCTTCTCCAAGGTTGCAGGCAGGAATCTCTCTCAGCCCTATCTTGGAGAAGCCAGGGAGGGAACTTGAAACCTAGATGCTCTTCCCAGGGTGGCTCTATCCCCCAAGGCAGGCATCCCCAAACTGCGGCCCTCCAGATGTTGCTGAACTACAACTCCCAGCATCCCTAGACAAAAATTTTTGTGGCTGAGTATGCTGGAAGTTGTAGTTCAGCAACATCTGTTGGGCCACAGTTTGGAGATGCCTGCCCTAAGGGGAATATCTTACAGTGCTCACATGAAGCTCACATAGTTTACTAAGAGGATTAGTAAAGGGATTTCCAAAGGCACTATCCTTCATCCAAGATCTCTAGATGGCCTGAGCAGAATATAGTTCACCATTTTCCCTTCTCTGTTTTTCCAGATGGTCTTTCATTGTCTCTGGTAAAATAGCAGGCTCAGGAATGGAAGCATTGATGGGGCTTTTGGTAATCAGAGCCTCCTCCTCCTCCTCCTCCTCCTATTACTGATATTTTTATTTTTTTATTTATTTATTTAAAATATTTATACCCCACCCCCAGTACACCACTGCTTGGGGTGGCTCACAATGTTAACATATACCACTCTTCAACCAAAATTCTCAAAGCAATTTACAAAAAAATAAAAATTAAAAAAAATAAGATGGTCCCCAACAGGCTCACAAGCTAAACAAACAAACAAACAAACAAACATAAAGCAAATATCAGCAACAGTCACTGGAGGGATGCTGTGCTGGGGTTGGATAGTGCCAGTTGCTCTCTCCCTGCTAAATATAAGCAAACCACCACTTTAAAAGGTGCCTCTTTGCTCAGTTAGCAGGATGACCCTTCATTATGGGGTGGAGGAAAAACACCATATTATAAGTCCCAGTGATATTGGTGAGGAACCTGGGCTTTCCTTCCCTAGTTTCATCAAGCCAGAGAAAGAGACTGTGAAGTATCAGTAGACTTCATGCTTGAACTTAAAGCCTGCCCAGCCAAGTGATATTCATGGTAAAAGTCAACAGATCAGTACAATCTTTCAAATGCTAAAAACAAAGAGAAAGGATTGTTGCTCAGGTTCTTGTAGCTGTAATTGTGCTGGGATTCTGCATTATGTTCATTTTTTGCCTCCAAAAGGCAGAATGTAACCAAAATGGCTCCCCTGGAAGATAGTAAAGGCACAAAGAAATTTTCATTCCTTCTTTGAATTTAACTTTTGCTACTCAAAACCACTTACGGCACCCTTTGAGGCTCAGTGTGTGCCAGTTAGCCTGATCTTCTCTACTCAATACAACTTGCAAATTATCACCATAGTTCCAAAACACTGCTTCTACACACCTGTTCCAAAATAACCATTGTAATTGTGTTGGTCACCAAGGAAAATAAGATCAGAACTAAATTTTGTAGGCACATTGACTGCAAATGCCAATCAACACTCTTTATGTGCTGAACAATAACTCACACATTGTTGACTATCGGTCACTGCTTCTATTTGGAGAAAGACCATTGATCAGAAATAAAGAGCTGTCAGCAGTTCACTTCAAAAAAGAGCAATTGGCTCTTTTCCTTCAACTAGGGTAAATAGAGATGAGACTTTGGAATACACACACAATTAATTAAGAAGCAGATCTAGGAAAACCACAAGCTCATGGATCATGATTCACAAAGCATTTAGAGGGTGCTTTACACTGTTGAAATGCTTGGCAAACAAGACCACACAATTCTGAAACTACTTATGAGCTTGTAAAGCTGGCTGTGTGGCCCAGTCTGTTTACCCTGACAAAAGGCATAGACTTTTTTTTTAATCCCTCTATCTTCATGGTTAACAATTGTTCCTAGAAGGAGTGTCTTTACCTTCAAACTAGTACTGCTAATATTTTATCTCCCAACTATTACAATTTTAAAAATATATTCTGCACCCCTATTTTCATATGCATTTAGGAAAACATCATGTGAAAATTCACATGGTTCCTTTGGATATCAGATGACACCTTAAAATGTGATTTCTATCCTGATTTTTCTCTATCACACTTGCTCTTTGTCTCTCAGTGCAGCCTACATCTATTAATGATGGGTGACTTTCCCTTGACTCGGCTTGGAATTAGCTTGGTATTTATAAGCTATCTCGTTAAGCATTCTTGGAAAACTCAACTGTTTTCCAAGAGTCTTCTCTCACAGAGTATAATGTTGGCATTTACATGCTAAAAGTGCCACATGTATGTGCATAATTGTATTACGTATTAAATGTAGTTTAGTTTCACCTTTTCTTCACCCACCCTATAGCACAAGCCATAACAGAGAACTGCCTGGAAATTCGACCACAATCACTTCAAACACTCTTGCGAACAAGAGAAGGTATCCGATATCAAAAGGGGACAGCGGCCACATAGAGTATTTGCAAGAAACATTGGCTGACATATTGTGCAAAAAACTGCAGATCCAAGAGAGAAGTGTGTGCACAGCTGCAGGGCACTCTACAGTAAGCTCATACTGCTTGAGGAGGTTGGGCAGCTCTGTGCCTACTAGGTTTTCTGTGAGCACAACTGCTATGGTACTCCCATTGGGAATCATGCAATGGTTAGTAGGCACAGAGCAGCCCTGGCACCACAAGCAGCACGGGCATGCTGTAGAATGCTCACAGCAGTGTGCGCACTTCTTTCTTAGATCTGTGGTCCTTTGCATGGTATGCCAGCCAATGAAGATAATTAAATTACCCAAACTGAGTAGACACCAAATGAAAGGATTTGGTACCCCAAGAAAAGTGGACAATCCTCCCCCTGCAGTTTTGGGCCTACTTTCCCCTCAGATTATCAGTAGTTCCCTCCTCGGCATGCCGCCGCATGCCTACACAATCCATGATGCTACATGCAGTGCAGATCTCTGGAGGCCAGGAAAATGAGTCCCATCCTGATGAGCATGCTGAATTGAGGAATTATCCCAGGAGTCAGGCACTCTAGGTGACTGACTTAATATTATTATTATTATTAATAATAATAATGACAATAATAATAATAACAACATATTTTATACCGCCCAAAACTTACGTCTCTGGGCAGTTCACAACAAAATAATGTATGCTCAAGCTTCGTGCAGCCTGAGCATTCTCACAAACCCAGACCTGGGGTAAAGGGCATGCTTATACCCTTTTAACCCAAGTTTAAGCCTGGGTAAAAATGTCAGTCTACCGAGGGAGGTGGCACCAGGATCAGCCTCGATCCTGGGGCTGTACATGAGCAGCCCTGCCCAGGTAGGGCTGCCCTAACTTGGGTAGGGCTGCTCATGTGCACAGCCTCAGAGAATAACTTCATGGTGAAATAGTGTTTGAGTTGAAATACAGCTCAATATTATATGCTGGACTAATCATTATACTGATGAATTTTGGCAACATCACCATCATTCCAGAACAGGTCAATTGCTTTTGACATGTCTTAGAACTCTCAAATTGGGCCCCTCGTTTCTGAATGGCTCACTTTCATTAGCAACATTGATGTCCCACCTGCACTTGACATGTTATTTGCCTTTTAAATATAACACATGTTTTCTGGACATATTTTCCCAAGAGCAACTAATTCTTTCACTGCAATAGAACACATTTCTGGACTTATTCCCCAGAAGATGTGAAAAAATGTTTTCATCACCGGCAAACACTTAACAGTTTGTGTTAGGAGTTACTAACAGAAGAAACTAGTGTGCTGTGCTGGTGTCATAAAGGCATTCAATGCTGCACAGTGGAAAATATTTAGGGTATTTGCCACTAAACATGCCTGAGGCATGGGATATTGGGAAAGTGTTCTCCCAGGTGAAAGCCATACACAAACAAAACTATTGCTTTCTCCTCCTCCTCAGTTTCCAGTAGTATCTCTTCTCCCATAGGTGGCAAAATGGTTGACCAGAAGATAGGGAGATAAAAAACCAACTTCACAACATGGAGTATTTATTTGATTGATTTATATAACACCCTTCCAAAAATGGCTCAGGGCAGTTTACATCAAAGCAAAAACAAACAAAATCAATTAAACATTAAAATCAAAACTAAATTAAACAATTAAAACCATTTAAACATTAAAATCATTAACATTAAAATCATTTAAAAACAACATTAAAATTTAAAACCATGAATCTAATTAAAAGCCTTGGTGAATAAATGTGTCTTCAGTGTCTTTTAAAAAGTTGTCAGAGATGGGGAGACTCTTATTTCAACAGGGAGCCCATTCCAAAGTCCAGGGGCAGCAATGAAGAAAGCCCATCCCTGAGTATCCACCAAACGAATTGGCAGCAACTGCAAAGAACCTCTCCAAATGATCTTAATGGGCAGTGGGGCTCATGGTGAAGAAAACATTATTTTAAATACCCAGGGCCTAAGCTGTTTAGGGCTTTATAGGTGATAACCAGCACCTTGTATTTTGCCCGGAAATATATTGGCAGACAGTGTAGTTCTTTTAACACAGGAGTAACATGGTCTCTCCTAAAACCTGGCTGTCTCATTCTGAATCAACTGTAGCTTCCGGACTACATACAAAGGTAGCCCCACATAGAGCGCAGTAATCCAGCCTAGAGGTTACCAATATATGTACCACCGTTACATAGCTTTCAGGTCTTTCATCTCAAGAAAGAGACCCCACTGGTGTATCAGCCAAAGCTGATAAAAAGCACCTCTGGCCATCGCCTCAACCTGGGACACCAGGGAGAGATTTGGATCCAGAAGCAACCACAGACTGCATACCCGTTCCTTCCTGGGGGTGTGACCCCATCCAGAACCGGCAGATCAAAATCTTCTCCTGAGTTCTGACCCACCACAATAAGTACTTCCGTCTTATATGGATTCAGCCTCAGTTTGTTATTCCTCATCCAGCCCATTACTACCTCCAGGCAGGCATTTAGGGAAGTTATGCCTTCTCCTGATGATGTTGACATGGAGAAATAGATTTGGGTGTCATCAGCATAACACCTAACACCCTGCACCAAATCTCCTGATGATCTCTCCCAGCGGTTTCAGGTAGATATTTAACAACATCGGAGACAATAAAGAGCCCTGAAGGACACCATAGGAAAGTTCAGATTAGGAAGAACAACAGTCTCCAAGGGACACCAGCTGGAATCTGGCTGTGAGGTAGGAGTGGAACCACTGAAAAGCAGTGTCTCCAACCCCCAATCCCCTAGAAGTTCCAGAAGGATACTATGGTCAATAGTATCAAAACCAGCCGAGAGATCCAAAAGGACCAACAGAGTCACACTCCCTCTGACAATTCCCAATTGGAGATCATCCATCAGGCCAACCAAGGCAGTCTCCACCCCATAGCCCACCCAAAAGCCAGTTTGAAATGGGTATAGATAATCAGTTTTCTCCAAGACCACCTGGAGCTGGGAGGCCACCAACTTCTCAATCACCTTGCCCTGCCATGGAAGGCTGGAGACAGTCGTGTAGTTGCTTAACTCTGAGGGATGGGATCCAAGGCAGGCTTCTTCAGAATCAGTCTAATGATTGCCTCCTTAAGAAAAGGAGGCACCCTGCCTTCCCTCAGAGAAGCATTTATAATCTCTAACAGGCCCTCTACAACAGCCTCCCTGCCAGATAGTATAAGCCATTTCGGGCAAGAATCAGGAGGACAGGTGCTAGGCCGCACCATTCCGAGCAACTTGTCAACATCCTTAGAAATCACAAACTGAAACTGATCCAGGATCGTTACATAAGAGGAGCTGCTGGACACCTTGGCATCAGACAGTGTAACAATTGTGGATTTTGAATGTAAGTCAGCCTGAATACGAGAGATTTTGTTCACAAAATACTCATTAAAAATGTCACAGCGTGTAATGGTTGGTTCCAAGTACTGTTTCAAGGGGGAATTAGCCCCTTCACAACTCTGAACAACTCTGCCGGACGTGAACATGCGAACGTGATAACAGGAGGAAATGAATCGCTTACGTGCCACACGTATAGTCTGAACATAGATCTTCAAATGCGCTCTATGTAATAATCTGTCGGATTCGAATCGAGCCTTTCTCCACTTGTGCTCTAGTTGTCTACCTCACCACTTCAGCCCCCATAGTTAGAAGCGGGTCGGAGAGGATGCTTAGAAGCGATTGTGTCCACTGCCCTGGTGAGCTGATTATTCCAATTCTCCACCAGATTGTCAACAGGATCACCAGCTGAGCCAACACTAAATCTCTCCAAGGCTTCTTGGAATCCTATTGGATCCAATAACCTCCTCAGGCAGACCATCCTAATGGGTTCCCCGCCCCTGCAGATGTGGGGCGTGGGCGTGAGTCCAACCTTAACCAGATGGTGGTCCGTCCATGACAATGGGGAAATCACAGGAGTCCCCACCCATGGACCATCACCCTGTTCAGAGTGAAAGACCAGATCAAGCATGTGACCAGCAATATGCATCAGTCCTGAGACCACTTGGGATAGGCCCATAGTTGTCATGGCCGCTATGAACTCCTGAGCCACCCCAGACAAATTGGTCCCAAAGTGAACATTGAAGTCCCCCAGCACCACAAACCTGGGAGACTCCAAAGCTAAGCCCAAGATGAACTCCGCCAGCTCAGTCAGGGACTCCTTTGGGCAGCGGGGCAATCGGTACACCAACAGAAGTCCCAGTCTATCCCTGGCCCCCCAAACTTAGGTACACACATTCAATATCATCAGACACTTTGACAGGGATCCTGGCAAGGGAGATATTATTCTTAGAGACCACAGCCACTCCACCTCCCTGCCCATGTCTCTCCCCTGCTCCTCAACAGAGTACTCTGGAGGGAGAAGCTGGGACCAGGCTGGTCCACCAGCCACCCACAGCCGAGTCTCTGTAATACATACCAGATCGGTCCCTTCATTCAGAATCAGATCATGGATGATTTCAGGTTTACCAACCGACCTCACATTACAAAGCAGCGAGATGAGGCTCTGTGGGTGGGTGGCATTGCTTTCCAAAGTCAAAGAGCTGGCAGGACAGCCAAAAGGGGAACAGCAATTAAGTTTCTGATTTCCTTTCCACTACAATGGCCTGCTGACCTGTCAACGTTACTTCTCCTATTCCCCTCCACCACTGGAATAGCTGCCCCGTAATCAGTGGATACACCCCCTGTTTCCCACCTCCAGACAGACCCAGACACATTAAAACTAAACTCACTCAGGATTACAAAAAGAAGCTGACCACCTACCTTCACACACCATAAGGGATCCTGAGCCAAACAACCTGGCCCGCACCCTCATTATCCCCCGAAGTGGCTCCCCCAAAGGGGTGACAGGCAGCATTCCTATAAAGGCCCAGAGCTGGGCAGATGACCCCAGGAACTGCTAAGTCACTCACTGTTGGCCCCAGTCCTGCACACACTTCCCACAGATGTTACCCAGAGACAGCAGGCTGCAGTCTCACAGGGGAAGCAGAAGCAGGCAGTATTACATAATGTTCATGTCCTGATTTGCTTCCAGAATATTTAGTTCCTATGTGAATGTTTATGAGCAACCTTTAATTAGAGTCATGGTATATCACATATCATAGCATTATAGTACTATAAAATATAAAAGATCTTGTGGTCTACCCTTCACACAAGGCAACCCACCCTTTACAGTTCGATCCATAGTACAAGCACAAGGAGCATTATGTGCATGCAGAAGTATTTCCCAGAATATGGGAAACTCCTATATCAGGCAGCAGTGATATAGGAAGGTGCTGAAAGGCATCATCGCATACTGCACAGGAGATGGCAATGGTAAACCCCTCCTGTACTCTACCAAGAAAACCACATGGCTCTGTGGTCACCAGGAGTCGGCACCAACTCTAAGGCACAACCAACATGCAACAACAACATGCTGATGTCTGTACACATGTACATGTTTTTTGTGCGAATGACTGTACATGTGTTAATTTTAATGTGTACCTGGGTACAGGCCCCCTCAAATGCAGATAGAAAGTATACTACTGTACATGCATTGAAAATGATGTATGAGAAACTGTACTTGTGTACATATCTGTACATATATAAACTCTATACAAATTGTACATGTGTTGAACATAGTGTGTGAATCGTACTTAGGTTGGCTTTGCATCTGAAGCTGTTGTGCTGAGGACTCTTGAGCATTGGGTTGCAATTATGTTACACCATGATTAGACTTCACACAACCCGCAGTGCAGCAGAACTAGAGGCTCACTCTGCCCGTTATATATTTCCTACTCTTTGTATCAGTTTATTGTTCCAGCCTCTGACATTTTAGAGAAGCTTTAATTCCTTTTGGTTCAAGAAAGACTTTTTCTCCCACACCTTGGTATATGTGAAGAAGACGAGAGTTAAGATAGTTTACTGCCTGCTGCTGCTTATTTTAAAAAGGTGTCTTTCTCAGTGCTGGAAACACTCCCTCCTATGGTAATCATGTCACATAGAGACAGAATAGTCATTGTATTAAAAGGACTGCTCTTACAAAGAATCTTTTACCTCAGCCTATACATTGTTCAAGAGATCATAGCCATTAACAATGTGTCTATTGCTATTGAAAAGGAGCCTCTGTAAAAGTATTCCAAGGTTTGTTTTGTCATTGTTTTGACACACTGTGAAGCCTTTAAGTGCTTTCTCAATATTCTCATGTATTGAGTGAAACTGATGTTCATTAGCTAACTTCCAGGCTCTTTGTTTTCCAACTTATTCACAACTTGATTAATGGTTTGGGGTATTTGGAGCTTCTGTTTAAGCAAAAAAAGGCCTCAAAAGTGTATCAAGTGGGACATCACCTGAATTTCCTTGGTGTACCAACACACAGATTTAGTTGACAACCAGATACAGTATGGCCTATTCAAGTAGAAAAAAATTCTCATCGGAGAGGACTGCACCTTTTAGGTGATTATCTAGGTAGGCTTACAAGTCCAAAAAAGATAGAACGGAGCATAGCACTTGAACAGATTAGGGATGTGCACATATGGGTTTGTGCACTCCCGGGAGGCAGGGGGGTTACCCTGAAGGAGCAAGGAAGGTGCCCATCCCTGCCATGCTGTGTTTCCCTTACTGCTCTGCCCCCCCCCCAAATGCTGGCACAGGGCTACTGCACACCTCCTTGCAGCCCCACAGCAGCATTTTTTTGGGCAGCTCTGGCAGCGCTTAAAGGTAACCCCCTGCGTCCAGACCTGCCCGATCTCTGGACCATGGAACCAGTTGAGCACTTTAGGATAGGAGTGCCAAACCAGTTCGTGCACATCATCCCTAGAACAGATGAATAAAACCATTTAAAGAACTACAATAATAGGCTCACCTTAAAGCTCACCAAGCCAGTGTACTACGCCAGAGGCTACTGTGGCTGGGGGAATGAGAGTTGTAGTCCAACAACACCTGGGGACGAAGTGTGGGAATCCCTTTACAAAGGCAGAAAAAAGGAGCCTCGATAAAAATTCTCCCACAGGCCCAGTAGAACCACCAGCTGCCCTGTGAGAAGAGAAGCTATAGAAGAAAGGTTTTACCACTGCAAGGGGACTGGCAGCAGCTGGCCATCTGGGCATGTGCCCAGACCTATTATTTAGTGCCCCAGTCCTCCATGCTGCCTACCATTGGTAGCTGCATTAGCGATTAATGGCTTTGAAAAATGGAAGAGAGTGTTGGATTCCCTTAGAAAGCATAAAAAGCTTTAATTATCAAAATATGGGGGGAGCTTTTTGCCAGAAAATCAGAGAAAAAATGCTTTATGAGCCTACATACAAGTCCAGTGATGCTAAAAGGAAAACATACGTCCCATTGCTAGAGATCCTTCCAAAGTTCCCCTAATCCAATTTCTCCCCCAAATTGTTGGAGTTCCAAGTTACCAGGTCTCATTTCTGAAGTGTAACTGATGAATTAGAATTCTCTGTTGTTCTGATTTTTTGTTTCCAACATTGAGTTTGCACAGTTTGCTACTGTTCCTGTAATTCTTTCACATCTGCTACATCCCACATTATCAAAGGACATCAACAAAACACAGCAAAAAGGCAAACTTTATCGGATTAGGCCTGCAGTTGTTTCAAGATCCTTTTGGTGCTGTGTTTTATTCATGTGCAGGAATGTGTGTGTGTGTGTGCACGCGCGCACGCACGCGCACGCACGCGCATAACTTCTTTGAGAATTTATTTTGGTTTAGAAGTGGTATATAAATATCCTAAGGAAGAAGAGAAACATAACACCATGCAGAAATATTCTTGATACAATTAGGTATACAATCACATCAAGACTGTTTTATTTCAGTGTAGTTTTATCAATGCACATTAGAAATACAAAACGTGGGGGAGATGCAAATGAATAGAAAGCACTGAAAGCTGAGACAAAATACACATACAGGTGGACCTCGATATTCACAGGAGTTCCATTCCCGGCTGCAGCCACGGATATGGAAACCACGAATATTGAGGCATGGGGGCTATAGGATCATGGGGGTAAGGTTCCCAGTTGGGCAAAAATGCCTGAAAATTGGCCAATTTGGGGGGGGGAGGGGAGGGCTCCTTACCCTTGCTTTGCTGCTCCCCCTGAGTTGTGCAGTGTCCTGGAATGTCCCCAAACTGGCTAAGAAATCGACCCCAAATCAAAAGATTTTCTCTTTTTTTTTATTTAAATAGAGCCATTTTGTGGTTCCAATGAACAAAATGGTGTTCGGAAATGACCTCTGTGGTCATTTACAGCCACCCCAACCCATGGATATGCAAGGTCAGTGTGTTTTTTCCTCCCCCCACCCCGTACCCCATGTATCCCGAGGTCAGGTGTCTTTTACCCAACTGTGGATATGCGAATCTGAGGATAATGTGGTTCTCCTGTATTCCAATTTCAGGATTATCTGAGCTGAACTGGAATTCAGGAGGAATTGAATATAAGGCAGGGTGGACTAAGCAACAGAGAAATTGACTGAAGGAAATTTTATCTTCTCTGTGCTTTGCATTACAACTCCTAGCCTGGCTGGTTGGCCACCATGGCAAATAGGATACTGGACTAGAGGCTTTGGCCTGATCCAGCAGGGCTCTTCTTGTGTTCTTGTTATGACTGCATTCACACATAACATGGAACCATGGGTCCAATTGACCTGTGGTTCTGCTTCCCCCCACCCATCTGAATTCGGAAGTTCTGTAGAGCTCCCTCTGACTGCAGAAAGGAGGGGTAATGGGCTGCCTGGGCTTCCTTCTTTACTCAAGGACAGCCCTGGCAGCCAATAGTAGCTGAAGTGAGTGAAGAGTGGGTCCATTTTATGTTGAAAATGCAATTGCCTGCATTTGGATGTACGGTTTTTGAAACCAGAGGCCCCCTCACCTCTGTTTTTGTGTTACGTGTGAATGTGGTCATTCTGACCCAGAAATAACAATTGACATTGGCACTGTGATACTCCTGGCAAACACCTTCACAAAAAGTTTTATCACACAGTGGTATTGTGGAGAACAGAGCTGGGAAAAGAAACAGATGAAGCAGAAGCTGAAAGGAAGGGAAGCTCTCAGCAGGCTCTTCCACAGCAGCCAAAGGGTCTAACATTTAGACTGGCCCTCCAAGCCCAGTGTTGGCTTAATGTTAGACCAGCAATATAGTTGTAAATGCTTGAAGGGCTTTAGGAAAAACACAAGTGGACAGTCTCAAGGTCCTGTCTGTATATTCCACTGACATTGATCCTGTGCATCAGGATACAGGAGAAATTATATTGTCCAAAGTCCCCTGCTAACTGGGCAAAGAGGCACCTTTTACCATGGTGATTTTCTTTATTTAGCAGGGGAAGAGTAAATGGCCCTATCCACCCCCAGCACAGTACCTCCAGTGACTGTTGCTGGTGTCTATCTTATGTTTCTTTTTAGAATGTGAGTCCATTGGGGACAGGGTTCCAGCTTATTTATTTATTGTTTCTCTTTGTACTGAGCCATTTTTGGAAGGGCGGTACAGAAATAGAATTAATAATAATAATAATAATAATAATAATAATAATAATAATACAAGAAAGCCTTCGATTCATTGCCTCAGCAATGGATACTAAAATGTTTAGAAACAACTGGTGTCAGCAAAAACATTCAGATATTTATTTTAAAAAGCAATGAGCATGTGGAGTACACAGTTAACAATCAATGGCAAGACACTTGGACAGGTTAGCATTAGAAGAGGCATTTTCCAAGGGGACTCACTATCCCCTCTCTTGTTTGTAATTGCCATGACCCCACTTTCACAAATACTAAACAAAACAGGCCTCGGATACCAAACATCTAAAACATCAAGTAAAATAAACCATCTGCTGTACATGGATGACCTGAAGTTGTATGGAAAGTCCCAGTCAGAAATTGAATCACTGCTAAACACTGTCCGTATATTCAGTAGCGATATAGCAATGGAGTTTGGACTAGACAAGTGTGCTGCATTAATAATGAACAGAGGGAAAATAACAAAAACAGAAGGAATAGAACTACCCAATGGAAGCAACATCAAGAACCTGGAAGAGAAAGAACATTACAAATAATTGGGCATCCTTCAGGCTGATAACATTGCACATGCTGAAGTTAAAAGAAAAATTGGAAGTGAATACATCAGGAGAGTTAGAAAAATCCTCAAGTCCAAACTCAATGGCGGGAACACCATACAAGCCATAAAAACCTGGGCTATACCTGTTATCAGATACACTGCAGGAATAATAGACTGGACCCAGGCAGAGCTAGAGACGCTAGATCATAAGTCCAGGAAAATCATAACCATCAATCATGCTCTGCACCCCCGCAGTGATGTCGATAGGCTATACCTCCCTTGCAGCTCAGGTGGAAGAGGAATGCTGCAAATCCATCAAACAGTAGAGGAGAAGAAAAGAGGCCTTGAAGAATATATCAAGGACAGTGAAGAAGATGCACTGAAAATGGTCAATAATGACAAACTATTCAACACCAATGAAATAAAACAGGCCTACAAGAAAGAACAAGTCGAGAACCGAGCAGAACGGTGGAAAAATAAGCCCCTGCATGGTCAATATTTGCACAATATAAGTGGGAAATCAGACATCACCAAGACCTGGCAATGGCTTAAGAATGGCAACTTGAAGAAAGAAACAGAGGATTTAATACTGGCTGCACAAGAACAGACACTAAGAACAAATGCAATAAGAGCAAAAGTCGAAAAATCAACAAGTGCCGCATTTGTAAAGAAGCAGATGAAACAGTGGACCACCTAATCAGCTGTTGTAAAAAGATCGCACAGACTGACTACAAACAAAGACTTGACAAGGTAGCAGGGATGATACACTGGAACATCTGCAAAAAATACAAGCTATCTGTAGCCAAAGATTGGTGGGACCATCAAATTGAAAAAGTTGAAGAAGATGAAGATGAAAAAAATATTGTGGGACTTCTGACTACAAACAGACAAACATCTGCCACATGATACACCAGATATCACTGTAGTTGAGAAGAAAGAAAAACATGTTAAAATAATCGACATAGCAATACTAGGGGATAGCAGAATAGAAGAAAAATAAATGGAAAAAAGCACAAAATACAAAGATCTACAAATTGAAATTGAAAGGCTGTGGCAGAAAATGACCAAAATAATCCCAGTGGTAATTGGCACCCTAGGTGCAATTCCAAAACAACTTGAAGAGCACCTCAACACCATAGGGGCCACAGAAATCACCATCAGCCAATTACAAAAAGCAACTTTACTGGGAACAGCATATATTTTGCGACGATATCTGTAATAACCAACAGTATTGACGATAAAGTTCAGCCATCCCAGTTCCTTGGGAAGGACTCGATGTCTGGATAAAACAAACCAGTCAATAACACCTGTTTGACTGTGTAAACAAGAAATAATAATAATAATAATAATAATAATAATAATAATAATAATAATAATAATAATGATAGTCCAAGTTTAGTGTGGTGAGTTGCAAGCCAGTGCCACGACCTCTCCAGGGATCATACAAACACATTCAGACTAGTGATTATACCAGGTTGTATTACCACTGACATAGCAAGGTTGGAGTGGGCCTAGGACAAAAAGTGAAGCTGGATCTCCTGCCCCCCACCATGGGCTCCTTCCCAAAAATCTTCCTCCTTCATATCTTTGCTGCAGAATATCTGTAAGGACGTAGTAAAACACAAACCATTCTTGGCAAATCCAGACTCTCACTCTCTCACACGCCCTCACACATGCAGAGGCTTTCACTAGTAGATACCTTGTTTTGAAGCAGAGAGGGGTTATTAGTGCACAAGAGTTGATTGTTGCAACCAAGCATTGGATAAGCTCATGTACACCATCCTGAATCCTTGGAGGAATATGTTCTTAAAGCTGTTTAAGTCTTCTACAAGAAAGTTAGTTAATCTAAATTTGAATCTTAATAGAACTGTCTTAATAGAACTAATTGTACACATATTATGTAAGATTATGATGATGCTTTTCCTTTTTATAGTTATATTGTGGGAACGGAATGATTTTTTTAAAAATCAGCATAAGCATGTCCTCAGAGCTTGTGCAAAACCAAAATTTGCCAAGAGGCAAATTAGGCTTCAAAGGTCACTAAACATACAAGCAAAAGGATTTTCCATGCAAGATACAGTGCTGAGTGTTCAAGGGATGTTGCCAAAGAGGATGAACAATGACGCAGATCTGGAAAGAGATCAGGGCATGTGTGTGGAGGTGATGATACTCACACTCCCATGAAAGCTTCCCATCTGACAATGTTTTCACACTCTAGATATATAAACAGGAAGGCCATCGCATGAATAAAATTGAAAGCAGAATGGCATTCGTTATATAACTTTTTAAAATCTTTTTTGTTATGTCCAATTTGATGTTTCAGCCCTAGGGCAAATAAGCTAATGGAGGACAACATAGTATGGAACATTAAACTTGCTTAAATATATTAGACACTTAAATAGATTTGTAAATTAATTATCTCCTAAATCATCTTGCAGTGTTAGAACCTCAGAAACTTTAAAACACAGTAAATGTTTGTCCTATTTTTTGACAGAACCAAAATTTACTAAAATGACTGATGTTATCAAAAGAATGTGTCTTCTCTGAGGATTCTATGCACACTTACTTGGGAGTAAATTCCACTGAAATTAGTTGGATCTTACTGTACAATGTCTGATTATCCATGAAATTTCCAAATTATTTTGTTTTGTGTAGGTTTATGACATCCAACCCCAACATTTTCAGTACATTCATGGAATGCCTAGTTTGGCCTAACACTATTCAGAGGCACAGTAACCCCCGAACCTTGGGGACCCAGTCCAGTCCTCCAAGGTCCAGTCCTCCTGGTCCAGTCCTCCAAGGAGAGGAGAGCTGGTCTTGTGGTAGCAAGCATGACTTGTCCCCATAGCTAAGCAGGGTCTGCCCTGGTTGCATATGAATGGGAGATTTGATGTATGAGCACTGCAAGATATTCCCCTCAGGGGATGAAGCCACTCTGGGAAGAGCAGAAGGTTCCAAGTTCCCTCCCTGGCTTCTCCAAGATAGGGCTGAGAGAGATTCCTGCCTGCAACCTTGGAGAAGCCACTGCCAGTCTGTGAAGACAATACTGAGCTAGATAGACCAATGGTCTGACTCAGTATATGGCAGTTTCCTATGTTCCTATGTTCCTAAGGTCCGGGGGAGCCTCCAAATGGCAGGGGCCGGGGGCCTCCAGCAGCTGAGCCACCCTGCACCCGCCCCGCCAAAGTTCCACTTAAAAAAAACAAATCTTACCGCAGCCGAGGCGTGGCTGCAGGGGAAGCGGAGCAGTCCTTTCCCCCCTTCAGTCCCTCTCCGCCGGCAGCAGTGGGATAGGAGCAGGAGAGATGCTCACCCCATCCATTTGGGCCAGTGTCTAGTGGCATTGAACAAGTTCCTAGATTCCCTTATGAGTCTAAGAGCAGGAGTGGCCAAGAGCTCTCCAGCTGTTGTTGTACTACAACTCCCATCATACTCTTCTGCAATAACTGGCTGCTAGGGATGGTGGGAAGTCTACTGTAACAACATTTCTGGGCAGTCTCAAGTTGCCCACTCCTGTTCTAGAGCAGGGGTGAACAACCTTGGCTCTCCAGCTGTTGTTAAACGATAACTCCCCCGCATCCCCAACCACAATCTGGTGAGCCGTACGATGGAAATTATATTTCAACAACAGCTGATGAGCCAAGATTGGCCATCCTTGCTCTGGAGCCTAGCAAAGATGGAGAAAGCAGCACAAAATCTGCTAGGAGAAAGAGATTTTCTCTGCTTCATGAGGCCAATCTAAGAACAAAGTTTTAGGTGCAAGCGATTAGATGCTGCCTACTCTTCACATAGGTCTCCCACGGCACTAATGCTATTTTCCATGTTGGAGAGGAAATATGAAAAGAACACATGAAAATTATTTAACCTCTCACACTAAAACAGACAAAAATGTGATTGTATGTTGTACATTCCAATATTTGAATTCATGTGAATTTGAAGGCATTGTTGGTGACAGCATTTATTTTTTAGTGTGTGCATTCCATATGCTGAAAAGAGACATCTTACCAAACATAACTGAAAATTAGTAATCATTAAAAATATTCCATTTGTTATATTCTTAAAACAGGGCTTCATCTAAAATTCTCTTACTATGCTGAAGTAAAGAACTCTAGTCGGGGAGACTGCACCCAGTTGTTTTATTTCCTCCTTGTTGATATTTTCTGGGGCTAAATGACACTGCGTTGAATGAAAGCATAAGGTTCGGTCACGGTATTTGTGCTGCATCAGTTGATTCCATTAATCTTTGAACAGTAGCGCAGGTGGCCATGAGGGTATACCCTGCAGCCAGCGTGCTCATTAGACTTGGGATGCAAACGCAGGAAAGGCAGTCTTAGAACATAATAAACTGCTCCTGCTTATCCTCTTGAAATTGCTTCCTTTGTGGGGAGATTTTATTGTCATGACTCAGCTACTGTGACAGATGATGGAGTCCACAGGATCTCAGCATCAAAAGTTAGAAACCTGTTCTAAATATGTGTGCATGCCTATTGACTATGGATGCTTCGTCCTAGGGGCTCTTGATGCAAGGCCTTTTAAATTGCCAGCTTTTCTGCAGGTGACTGCTTACTCTTTAAGGAATCTCAGGGTAACACCGCTTTCCACAACAAAAGAGACATTAAATCAAAGATTTTAAACAATGTAGCTTGATCACCAAAACTTTGCTCAGATCACAGATTACAGAATTGTAAGCCAATCCAACAAAACCAACATCTGTATTCATCCAATTGGCCCACATTATTTCTAGTATGTTTGTTTTTTAAAGAATACTTGTTCCACCATGACTGCCCCCCAGAGACAAAGTTAACTTTGTAAAGCTAGCAAACATTTTAGCCTTTCAAAACTCTAGCCACAGACCTAATAATATTCAGCACATTGTACTAGGCCAGCATTCTGAAAATGTGAAAGGTTATTTGTATTCCAAAGCCAGGAGTGTGCTTCAGTTATATCTCAGGCTTTTGGGATTTGCCATCTTCCAAATTACATATTCTGAATCACAGGCCATAGATGATTAGCTTCATCAATGAAAGAAACTATGAAATATTGGACAATAGACAAAAATCATGGAACAAAACAATTTCCATTGGAAATAATGGGTGGCACATCATGCAATTCCATGCACAGAGCACTTACCATCAAGCACTGATGTGCTGTGGTGCAGTACCACCATAACTCTTTACACAGATTAGGGGCACAGGCCATGCTCAAGTTGTCCACATCCCCTTGCACAGTATGTCAGCCACTACTCTTATATGAAAAGATGACAAAAGATGATTCTTGAAAAGGAAACACTACCAAATTTTTGAACACATCCCAGCAATAGACCACTGTGCCAGTGAAAAACACTAACACATGTTGAGCCAGCTGCTATTTAGGATATAGCCCTCAATAGCTGGCTTTGGATATATAATAAAATTACACAAAATAATCTGGATAACCTCTGTGTGGTGTTTCCAATGAATCTGTTCCTGAATCCAAGCCAGCTCTTGAATAATGCTTTAAATTAGTTACAGCTTAGTCCAGTACTAGATTGGTGGCATGGCAGATAAAGAACAAGCCAGAAAGCAGGACTGTAATCGGTATAGCCCTGCTGTGCTAAAGAACCAAAAGACTTTCTTCATTAAATTCTTAATTGTACTCCACTGCTTGATCTTTGTGTGTTACTTACAACTCTTCATTCTTTGAATTCTACACCCAAACTACCTCGAATTCAGCCTAAATAAGCATTTCTCCCAGTCAGCTCCTCCACCATGCCTGTGAAGGACCCACATTAGGTGAAAGTATGAACCAGGCCACATGTAGGGCTGCCAACTGTCCCTCACTGCACGGGATGTCCCTACTTCCTGTGGGAAAATGCTCATCTTGTTCAAGATCAAGACTCAATTTCTCCCACTTTTCGACCTTTAAATTTAAAAAAAAAAAATTTAAGCCACTGCTGAGCAGCAGCAGAGTGGGGATGGTGGCGAGAGCTCTCCCACCGCCCAAACTATGTGAAGTTAATGGCTCTGGCTGGGGCAGGGGTGGGCTCGCTCGGGGAGGACGGGCGATAGGCACGCTGCGGCTGAACTGAAGGGAAGGCAATGGCACTGCCACTGACTGCCGGTGAGATGGAGAGAAGGTAGTGAAAGAGTCCCTTACTGGTCCCGCCTTCCTCCCAAATGAGACAGACAGGCCGATTTCAGGCTTCTGCACATGTGAACTTGTGCGCAGAAGCCTGAAATTGGTCCATCTGCATCATTTGGGAGGGAGGAAGGCCGAGCAAGGGACACTTACACCGCCTTCTCTCTGTCCCACCTGCCCCTGTTGTTGGCAGTGCTTCTGGGTGAAATCTGCTGAGGAGGCAAGAAAGCAAGGCAAATCCTGTGGCATGAAGGACCAGCATGGTAAGCAGATGCACCAACTTGGCTTTGCTTCCTTTCCCCATATGTGGTAACAATTCAGTGATCAGAGAGGCAAATGAGACCTGGTGGAGCAAAGCTGGTCTGCCTTCCCTTCAGTTCAGCTGCAGTGCGCCCGCCACAGGTGAGTCTTGCCCTATCCAGAGCCATTCCCTTCCCATAGTTTGGGGAAGTGGGAGAGCTCTCGCCACCATCCCTGCTCCGCTGCCGCTCAGTGGCGGCTTTAAAAGTTTGTTTGTTTTTTAAAAAAGACATCCTGCCCCTAGGTGGTCATGCCCGCAGCCCCCTCTTGGAGTCCCAATCCCGATTTCATTCAACGCAATGTTGGCAACCCTACATTAGTTTCACTCCACCACCAAGTCACATGACTATTTACCAGACTTCTGTTAACTTACAGTAACCCTCTACCAGGGCTGGCTCCAGGTGTCCCTGAGAGAGTCACTCCATCACCTCCACATGAAGGCATTGAGCACAGGGGTAGTCTCAAAGGTCAGCAGTCAACCTTTTTGAGGGCCCTGGGCATTTGGCAAGTTCCCAACAGTGCTGACTTGATAACTTCTGCTTGAAGTAAGCTATCATTTGATGGAAGTCTGTCATGAGAATTACAATCCCTAACATGACATGAGTTTATGGTAATCTGGATCTGTTTTAGGATCTGTCTGGATCTGTGTAAGAGATTGTGCTTATTATGTAGGAGGGCTTCCAACATTATGTATCAATGCAGTACATAAGAACAGCCCTGCTGGATCAGGCCCAAGGTCCATCTAGTCCAGCATCCTGTTTCGCACAGTGGCCCACCAGATGCAGCTGGAAGCCACAGGCAGGAGTTGAAGGCATGCCCTCTCTCCTGCTGTTACTCCCCTACAACTGGTATTCAGAGGCATCCTGCCTTTGAGGCTGGAGGTGGCCTATAGCCCTCCAAATAGTAGCCGTTGATTGACCTCTCCTGCATGAAGTTATCCAAACCCCTCTTAAAGCCATCCAGGTTGTTGGCTGTCACCACATCTTGTGGCAGAGAATTCCACAAGTTGATCTTCTGTGTGTTGGTCTTAAATTTCCTGGCAATCAATTTCCAGAATGACCCCTGGTTCTAGTGTTATGGGAGAGGGAGAAGAATTTATCTCTATCCACTTTCTCCACTCCATGCATGATTTTATAGATCTCTATCATGTCTCCCCGTAGTCGACTTTTTAGAGGTCTATAAAATCATGCATGGAGTGGAGAAAGAGGATAGAGAGAAATGCCCCCCAGTAGAGGGCAGGGACAGTGTCAGGGGCCAGCATTGTTGGGAACACAGGAAGCTGCCATATACCAAGTCAGACAATTGGTCCATCAAGCTCAGGATTGCTTACACACACTGGCAACAGCTTCTCCAAGGTTGCTGGCAGGAATCTCTCTCAGTCCTGTCTTGGAGATGCCAGGGAGTAGACTTGGAACCTTCTACATGCAAGCATACAGATGCTCTTCCCAGAGCTGCTCCATCCCAAAAGGGGAATATCTTACAGTGCTCATGCATGTAGTCTCCAATTCAGGTGCAACCAGGGCAAACCCTGCTTAGCAAAGAGGACAAGTCATGCTTGCTACCACATGGCCAGCTCTCCTCCCTGCTGAAGGCCCAGGGCCCTCAAAAGGTTCTACTGCTCGTCCCCGAGACCACCCTGTGGCCTCATTTTTGTGGTAATGGGAGCCTTTTTGTGGAAATGGGAGAGTAGCTTTTTCCGGCATATCTAGCGAAAATAGCACCTAGGGCAAGCAATGAAATTGCACCCCCGTCCAAACATCTGACACCCATCTTTCAGATAACTTTACCATAATATCAGCTCAAAAATACAAGTCAAGCTCGTTAATCTTTTAATATTTCAAAAACTATTTAGCAGTGGATGAGCCAGACCAAAAAATGCTGGAAAATTACAAATTTCAGTATGCTGGGGCTCATGAAATACCCAAATATTATGTGGAGGTGTAGTTGGAAAACTAAACAGAAGTGCCTGTCTAATTCTTACTATGCATTGTAGCATCACTATTACATAAGTTTTAAAAATAAATGGAGAATTTGACTTTTCCCAGATACTCTGAAAATAATTAAAGGATATGCAGAGTAAACTGTGTCACTGCTTGGAATATATTCTAGTATTTCAGAAAAACAGTTAAAATGAGAGAAGGAGAGCAAGAAACTCCCCGTGGGCCTTAGTACTAAGGATTCCACACTGATTCAAAGACAAACTTACCATTAATAGCCATATTATTAAGAAATCACATTTAACTCACTTATCACAAGAAGCAAAATAAGAACAAATGAATATAATCCTAGCTCATAAACTTCAGCTCAGTATTCACAAGCCCTGATTCTCTGTACATAGTGCCAGTCTGAATATGTGTACAGTGACTTATATCATATCATATCATATCATATCATATCAATATTTTTTTAATTTAACCTGTAGCCCCTTCGGGGGGCTTCCTAAAGGCTGTGAGGGGGTCTGCAAAGGTTTCCCCTCCCCCCCCACTGGCCTCTAGGGCCTCACAAAGACCATTTGAGCATGTGCAGTGGCCATTTTTAAATATATATATATTTTAAAAATGGCCGCTGAAAACAAAATGGCCACTGCACATGCTCAAATGGCCTCTGCTAGGCCTGGCACGGCCTAGGGCTTCACAGAGGCCATTTGAGCATACATAGTGGCCATTTTGTTTTTGGTGGCCATTTTAAAAAAATTTTTAAATTTTAAAATTGGAACGAGCCCATGAAGGACAATTACTGAGAGGCCTCTGAGACTTGGAGCCAGCCCAAGTAGAGGCTACTGTAAGTTAACAGTCTGATAAATAGTTACATGACCATTGGTTGAATAAAAGTGCTATGAGCTGGTTCATACTCTCACCAAAACAGACTCTTTCACAGGCATGTTCACTTGCATTATGCTTAAAGTTCACTATTTTGCCATTAAAATATTCCATTGTGGTGTGGTTTGTCACAATCCCACTGAATACAATGGCTGACATGCCATGCAGGCTTAGGAGGGCAGAGCCAGAATTCTGGTCTCATAAGCAGTAGGGCTGTGCAGTCATATTGGTCTGACAGGAAAGTTGGAATGATATGCCCACTATCAGACACTATTGGAAGTCTTTCAGAAAGCCAGCTCTGGGCTGGTTTTTAAGGACTGCACCCCTGGAATTGGGTGTGTGTAGGGACAATAGTAACCCCAGAGCTGGAGCGTTCCCCATGGCATGTTACCTTTACCCTCCACCCACCCACCATTTTGAGAGTTACATTATCATTACATTACATACATTATCTCCAAGCCAGTTCTCTGCATTGGGAGGCAAAGGTAAACCCAATGGGGGTCCAACATGGCTAGAGGGTTCCCCTTGGGGTGTCACCTTTGCCCCCCACCACCACCACCACCATGATTTTGGAGATACAGTCCTTAAAATCTACCCCAGGAACCAGCAAGTCTCTCCAAGATGGCCCCTGTGGTGGTTTTAAGGATTGCACCCAAAAATAGGAGGGTGGAGCAAAGTTCCCTCTGTCCCAGTAGTTCCCTGTGGGGGTTGCCTTTTCCCCTTCATTGTGCAGTCCTTAAAAACCACCTCGGGATCAGAGTTGGCAAGCAACTCTCTCCAAATCAACTCCTGGGGTGGCTTTTACGGGCTGTACCCCTGAAATCATGGGGTGGGGACAAAGATAACACCCCATGGGGCACCCACTGGGCCAGAGACCAAGTAAAATAAGGAACTGCAATTTGATTCTGACTAGCCAACAATTTTGCTGGAGGCATGTTGGCCCTCCTGATAATTTCTATGTCACTTCTGGTCAGATCTGATATTTCTTACAGTGCACAGGCCTAGTAACTGCATGTGAGACTTGCCTTACGATGCAGTTGACAGGGAGGGAGAGTGATTTCTGCTCTCTACGCTTCCCACAAAAGCCCTTTTAGTGTGTAGACCTCATAAACATATTCCTGGATTTTTACTGAGAGGGAAGAAAAGTACAAATTGCTTGCCCCATTCCCCTCCACCTGCCCAGTGCTGTGCAACAAGCCTCATGTGCAGTTAATGTACTGGCTGTTTGTGAGGACAGAGTTCATGCTTCACCCTTGTAAGCCTGCATGGCATGGCAGGCAATGACTTTTGACAAGTGACACTGGTTTGCAGTATGGGTGTGCATGGAACCGCTCTGGGCAGTTCGGTTCAAATTTGAACTGAATTGAACCAGTTTATTAGAACTGGCTTTGGTGGTACAGTTTGTGCAGTCGAACCTGGTCGAATCGGTTCAGCCCAATTCAGGATGCTTGTAAAGGGGAATCTGGTAAGGATTCCCCTTTACAGTGGTCCCTCAACTTACGATGTTAATCCGTTCCGAACGCACGTTCGGAGGTCAAAATTTTCGTAAGTCGAAGAGCGCATCCACGGAGGTCTGAAAACATTCATAAGTCGAGGAAGCCGCATCTAAAAATTCGTAGGTCAAGTAAGCCGCATCTAAAATGGCAACGACTTCCGGTCTTTTTTGTCATTCGTACCTCAAAAACATCGTAAGTCGAGTAGTTCATAGGTCGAGGGACCACTGTACAAGCGAAAAGGATCCCTAACTCTAAAAAGGGGTTGAAAGGGTGGGCAGGGGATAGGCGAGAAGGCACCTTACCTGTGGTGGTGGCATGGTGGCTTCCTCACTGTGGTGGTTCCTCTAGGCCCCATCATCACTCCCCTCCCACAGCAGCACAGGCCAGCGGGGGCCCGGTTCCAGTTTCCACACATGCTCAGAAGCCATTTGCACCACCAAGCAAATCACCCCTCATCAGTGGCCCATGCTGCTGGGTGAAAGCACTGGTAGGCCCTAGAGGAGCTGCTGCCAAGGAGCTGCTACCACACCACCACCTCAGCTAAGGTGCCCTCTTGCCCACCCCCAACTGCCCTTTCAACCCCTTTTTAGTGTTAGGGATTCCCTTTGCTTGTAAAGAGATTCCTCTTTACAAGCATAGCCACCCAAACCGGCTGAATTGGTCCAAACCAGTTCGATCCAAACTGGGCCTGGTTCAGTTCAAACTCAGACCATCCCCTTTTTGTGGGGACTGATCCAATTTGAACTGAAACCAGCTGAACGGGGCTGGTTCAAACTGAACTGGTTCTGCACACCCCTAGTTTGCAGCAATCCAAAATCAGATGCTAAAACAGATCCAGCAAATTCACCATTGGCAAAACAAATATTGCCTATTATGTGGATTATCCAAGGGATATTTGGCTGATTATTTGAATGTGTTCTAGGCACAAGCTATTCAGCTGCAGTAATTAAATAGTTAATTGAGACTGAGTCAGCTATGAGAGAGAAGTAAATGCATGAGGGACTAATACAGAGATGACATTTTACCGCATATCTGCAAAGGCTTCTAAACGTTGGTCTGTGATGATGTAGTAAAAGGTCAGCCACACTGAAAAACAGAAATATGGGCATGCTGTGAAGCAATCCCACAACTGCTTTGTTGCATTTGTACATAACTCAAATTTCAAAACCTATTCTGGATTATGGGAAGATGTCAGATGATACAGAGTTGAATTCAGCACCTTTTCTATCAATTTAACAACAAAAAGCAAGCAATAGACTCAGAGCAACGGGGGCAGAAAACCCAAGCAAGGACTGAAAAGAGATTTATCTTTGAATGTAGACTTGTACCCAGATTCTCAGCCTTTTGGCTAAGATTAAGTATAGTGTATGTGTGTGCCCAGAGTATTTATATTTCCTTGTCATGTCCCTTCATCTTCTGGCTCTTGTTTAATACTCTACACAGTGCAGAAATTGTTTTTTGAGAAGCTGTGCAACCTTATCCTCCCCTTTCTCCTCTCTACTTCACATAAGGTAATGTACAATTTATCTAAAAATACAAGAAAACAAAACAAAGCAAATCCATCTGTTCTTCCTCTAATCTATCCTGTCTAGCAGGCGAAACAGCAACATTGGCTGTGCTCTTTAAATTCTGATTATACAAATGTACAGCAAATGCCACCGTGTTTACATGTTGATTCCTATCATACTTCCCCAGAATTCTAAAGATCAATGGGAAATTAATTTTTTTTTTTTAAGAAGAGCAGGGAGAGTAACGAGTGGTGGTGTGCTATTCAGCACTTCAGTGTTTAATAAAGCCTGTGATTCCAAGCAGTAACCACCTTACTTAAAGGGGACTTCAGATCCATGTGGTAATAGTGGGAATTCAGAAAATGGAGATGACAGATTTTGAGGCATGTCCATCACAATTTTCAAGGATGATCTGAGCAGAAATACGAGGCTTGTGCAGTCAAATATTTCTGATAGGCAAATCAGCCCAATAATCTCTATATTGGGACTATCTGTAATAATTCCAGAAATGATAAGGGGGGCCCTACAATGTGAATTCTCTCTTATCAGCACAGATTTACTCCTAATTCCAATATGCCTGTCAGAACTACCCTTTCCCTCCTCCCTTCCTTTCCCTGCCTTCCCTCATCCTTTTCCCATCTCCTTTCCTTACTTTGGAGTCTCTGGACTCCTCCAAATTGTAGTACTTGCTTGCATTTCAAACTAGGCTACACCTACACGGAAGGGGGGGGGGAATCTTCATTTTAAAGGGCAAACTGCAGGAAGGGAACATGGTGTTCTGCTTGATCCAGGGTTCCATGAGAGCAAAGGGAAGATCCTATTTGCTGTCCTCCACCCCCCAAAAAGTAAAGAAGAGAGATGGGGAGAGAGAGATGGAAGGGAAAGGAGGGAGGGAGGGGGAATGGAGACAAGGGGAGGCCAGCACTAGGAGGGGAAGGACCCTTCTGTTCAACAATTTGTTGGCAATATATTGGACCCAGTCCAGTTCTGATTGTTTTGCCAGGGTCATGTTGTTTTTCCAGCACTAACAATAATTTTGATAGATAGATAGATAGATAGATAGATAGATAGATAGATAGATAGATAGATAGATAGATAGATAGATAATTTATTTCAGTCATTGACCAGCTAACAAAGGTCAGTAAAACCTACAATAAAATACAGTACATGTGTTGGGGAATCGGTTTGCATTGGACCCAATATTTATTTTAGTGCATAGGCTTATGAGATACCACTTTTTTAATGTGTTGGGGTACAGTTGTTTTGTTTTGTTGGGTTTTAGCAAGGTGACCAGTTGTAAAAATGAGATGTTACATGCAGACTTCTGTGAAGATCATGGTTCACTGTCTCCAGGCTCAATCCACATTTCCAAAATTTTCAGGCAGTGAAAAGGCAGAAGTTTTACCAAGCATGGGTGTGGGGCAAGCAATCAGCAAGCTTTTAAAAGTTTCACTTTTAAAATGAATGCAGGTACAGTCATTCACACAAAAACGTATATAAGAACAGCCCTGCTAGATCAGTCATAAGGCCCATCTAGTCCAGCATCCTGTTTCACACAGTGACTCACCAGATGCCTCTGGGGAGCCCACAAGCAAGAGGTATGTGCATGCCCTCTCTCCTGCTGTTGCTCCCCTGCACCTGGTAGTGAGAGGCATCATGCCTCTGAGGCTGCAGATGGCCCACAGCCACCAGACTAATAGCCATTGATAGACCTGTCCTCCATGAATCTGTCTAAGTCCCTTTTAAAGCCATCCAGGCTGGTGGCCATCACCACATCCCATGGCAAGCAATTCCATAGATTAATTATGCACTGTCTGAAAAAGTACTTCCGCTTGTTGGTCCAAAATTTCCCAACCTTCAGATTCATGGGGTGACCCCTGATTCTAGTGCTGTGAGAGAGGGAGAAAAATTTTCTTTGTCTACCCTCTCCACTCCATGCATAATTTTATACACTTCGATCATGTCTCCCCTTAGTCACTTCTTTTCCAAGGTAAACAGCCGCAGATGCTGTAGCCTAGCCGCATAAGGAAAGTGCTCCAGGCCCCTGATCATTTTGGTTGCCCTCTTCTGCACCTTTTCCAGTTCTACAATATCCTTCTTAAGATACAGTGACCAAAGCTGTACGCAGTACTCCAGATGTGGCCGCACCATAGATTTGTATAAAGGCATGATAATATTAGCATTTTTATTTTCAGTCCTCTTCCTAATGATTCCTAGCATGGAATTAGCTTTTTTCACAGCTGCCGAACACTGATATGACACTTTCAATGAGCTGTCCACCACAACCCCAAGATCTCTCTTCTGATCAGTCACCAACAGCTCAGATCCCATCAGCGTATATGTGAAGTTGGTATTTTTGCCCCAATGAGCAAAACACTTGTTTACATTGAACCGCATTTGCCGTTTTGTCACCCAGTCCACCAGTTTGAAGAGATCTTTTTGGAGTTCCTCACAATCTGTTGTGGGTTTCACTTCACTACCCTAAATAGCTTAGTGTCATCTGCAAATTTGGCCACTTCACTGGTCACCCGAACATCTAGATAATTTATGAACAAGTTAAAGAGCACTGGTCCCAGTACTGATCCCTGGGGGAACCCACATCCTACCTACCTCCATTGTGAAAACTGTCCATTTATTCCTACTCTCTGTTTCCTGTCCTTCAACCAGTTAACAATCCACAAATGAACCTTTCCCCTTATCCCATGACTGCTAAGTTTGCTCAAGAGTCACATTGGCTACTTTCTAGTCCTCTGGTACAGAGCCTGATTGTAGGAACAAGTTATATATTTTTGCTAAGTGATCGGCAATTTCACATTTGAGTTCCTTCAAAACTTTTGGGTAGATGCTATCTGGCCCTGGCGATTTATTAATTTTTAGCTTCTCAAGGCAGTTTAGAACATCTTCCCTTGTCTCCTCAAATTCACCCAGTTCTTCAGCCGCTAAACCTAAAAAACTCAATTCTGGAGAAGGTATATGGTCTGTATCCTCCACCGTTAAGACAGATGCAAAAAACTCATTCAGCTTCTCTGCAATCTCCTTATCCTCCGTCATCTAAGGGTCCAGCCACCTCCCTGGAAGATTTTCTACTATGGGTATATTTAAATAAGTTTTTGTTATTCCCCTTGACACTTCTAGCTATATGCTCCTCAAACTGTCTCTTTGCATCCCTTATTGTTTCCTTGCATTTCTTTTGCCAGAATTTATGTTCCTTCCTGTTCTCTTCATTTGGACAGGACTTCCATTTTCTGAAGGAAATCTTCTTCCCTTTTATAGCTTCCCCGACTCTACTGGACTCTCCAAATCTTCACGCTGGCATCCTTCTGAACTTGATGGTACCTTTCGTCCTTCTTGATATACATTCCAAATGTGCTTCTAGTACTGTGGTTTTAAATAAGTTCTATGCTTTCTGGAGTGATTTGACCCTCCTGACCTTCCCTTTCAACTTATTTCTGCCCAGTCCCCCAATTTTTGAGAAGTTTCCTCTTCTGAAGTCCAACACATCTGTGTTGGACTGCCTTGACAATTCTCCACTTGATATACAGCGCCACTCTTCCCCCAATCCTCCCCTCCCTGTCCCTTCTATAGAGTTTATATCCAGGAATAATCATGTCCCACTGGTTCTCACCATTCCACCAGGTTTCTGTTACATCCACTATATCCATGTTTCCATTAGTAACTAAGTATTCCAGCTCACCCATCTTGGCTTGGAGTCTTCTGGCATTGGTATACAGACACCTATATGCCGGGTCCCTCACCTGGTGCTGGCATGTGCTATCCCCCTTACCATCATTTGACCTATTTGGCAAGCTGTCCTGTGTTTCCTTCTGCTCAGTCCCTAGTTCTACTCTGTCCCTTTCTGGTTTATCCAAAATGTGTTTACCTTCACACCCTAGGGGATTTTGCCAGCTGAAGCAGGAACCACCCTGTTCCTGCCAGCAATCCCCCAGGCATCATTTTAAAAGCTGCTCTGCGGCCTTCTTGATTTTTAGCGCCAGCAGTCTGGTTCCATTTTGGTTCAAGTGGAGCCCATACCTTTTGTACAGGCCTCACTTCCCCCAAAATGTATCCCAGTGCCTAATGAATCTAAACCCCTCCTCCCAGCACCACCATCTCATCCACACACTGAGACCCGTCAGCAACGCCTGTCTTACTGTACCTGCATGTGGAACACGTAGCACTTCAGAGAATGCTACCCTGGGGGTCCTGGACTTCAATATGCTACCTAGCAGCCTAAATTTGGCTTCCAGGACCTCCCAAGTGCATTTCCCAACATTGTTGGTGCTGACGTGCACCACAACAGCTGACTCCTCCACAGCACTGCCCAACAGCCTACCTAGATGCAGCGTGACATCTGCAACCTTCGCATCAGGTAGGCAAGTAAGCGTGCGGTCTACACACGGGTCACAGAACCATCTCTTTATGCCCCAGTGATCGAATCACCCACTACTAAGAGGCTTCCACCACCTGGAGGAGTATCTTCTGTGAGAGAGGATATAGGCGCATCACCCAAGGAAGGGGGTGTTTCTCCTTCCCTGAGACCCTCATTCTCCATGACAGCAGAAGCGCCATCAGAAAGGGAGTGGGATGCCTCTACCAAATCCCTGAGGGTCTCATCCACACACCTCTCTGCCTCCCGGAGCTTCTCCAGGTCAGCCACCTTGTCTTCAAGGGAATGAACCTGTTCCCTACGAGCCAGGAGCTCTTTGCACTGAGTGCACACCCACGACTTCTGCCCCTCAGGCAAATAGTCATACATGTAACATTATGTGCAATACACTGGGAAGCAGCTCCTCCCCTACTGGCATTCTACCTTCATAATTAGTTTTAGAGTTTATGGGGTTTGAAGCTAGGTACTGGGTACAGTTGTCAGCTTATTAATGGCTTTTCATTTTGTCCTCCAAGAAAATTACAAAGGTTGGGTAGTACTCACCTTATTCTTGCCTTGTGTGTCTCCCCACAACTTTTCCCGCTAAACTCCTGCAAAACTCTTTCGTTATCTGTTTGCACACTCCGGTTAAGAAAGGTCCTGGGAGCAAAGCTCCTCTGATCCGAGCCTTGTATTCAACACCAGCAGTCAAACTGACTCAGCTCAGGAATGTGGAGCCTCCCACACCTGGAATGAATGAATTCCCCACTCAGGTTTCTCCTCTGGCAAAGACACAAACACTGCCAGCCAGCCAGAAATCCAGCCCTAGGAGATTCCCAGCCCTAGCAGACCTAGCTTCTCTTTCCCCTCTTGTTTTATGGGTGATTTATTTATGTATTTTATATCCTTGCTGTGGAAATGTTGTTACAAGCTTGTTGCTTCCTCCCTCCTCAAGACCAGCAAGCAACAGGAATACAGCTTCCTCTTTTGGTGAGGAAGCTGAGTGTACAAACAGATATGAGTGTACAAACATCTGAATGCAGGTACAGCATTATGGCTGACACACAGATACAGTACACCAGTGCAGTGAGAGAGCAGCCTAACAGAACTTCCCCTGCTAACTTGGCAAAGAGGCACCTTTTAATGTGGTGATTCTCTTTATTTAGCAGGGGGAGATCCACCCTATCCTATCCACCCCCAGCACTGTACCTCCAGTGACTGTTGTTGGTGTCTATCTTATGTGAACCCTTTGGGGACAGGGAGCCATCTTATTTATGTATTATTTCTCTGTGTAAACCGCCCTGAGCCATTTTTGGAAGGGTGGTATAGAAATTGAATAAATAATAATAATAACTGAACTGGTGCAGCAGGGAAGTGGCAGTTTTTTTACACCCTCCCCTTCCCCAGGAAGTGTGAAGATTATGTTCCTGAGGACTGCACAGCCATGGAGGACATATTTTCAGGTGGCGCTGAGGGCTTCCTGGGAAAGGGAAGGCAGTGAAAATTGTTGCCTCAACTCTTCACCTGTGCAATTCATTGGGAAGTTCTGTCGGGCTGCTCCCTTGTTGCACCAGTGCATCCTCGCTCTGTATGTCAGCCAGTTTGAACAGGGCTTAAAGCTTTGCGCAATATAAAGGAAAGATTTGTCTTGAAGAATTAGCTGAATTATTCAAGGTCCATCTCTAGCAGTAGCCAGCTAGATGCATCTGGGAAACTCATAAGAAGGCCATGACAGAGGCACAGCCAATGCCTGTTTCTCCCTCGCATCTGGGAACCATAGATATATAAGAGGTTCCAACACACTAGCACACACCTTCCCTTTACAAGGACAGTTACCAATGAAAGCTTGGAAGCAGATGAAAAAGTCATGAATGACATGAATGATCTGAACCACTAGATCTGAACCACTGTCTGCAGAGGGAAACAACAATTGTAGATGGTAGCAGCTCCACTTGCCTAAATATATGAACTGCCTCTGGGCATAGATCATAGTTATATACACACGTTTGGCCAAGCTAGGTGGCTACATTTCACCTTTTCCTTGCACCCTGATTGCTCTCATGATAACAATTATTTTACAATCAAATGCACCATCAGCTTCATTTCCAAATCTGATTGCCATTTATTAACTTGCTATTTTTAAGGAAGCAGCACTCACTTACATTCAAACAAGATCTGTGACTTTGACGTCAGAGAGGCTGCTTTGAGAATTGATGTCAAAACACTTTGTGTGACTGATCCACTGTCAGTTTTCCCAAGGGCATGAGAGTCCTTTAAACAAATTGCACTTAGCAAAATTAAAGGATGACAGTAGGTCCCAAAGCTAGCAGACTTCCTGTGTCAAGGCTTCTCAAGACCACCACTTTAATTGGTAGAATATGGGAGAAAACTAGCAGACAGTTGTGCTGCTTCTTTTCTTTTAGGCTGGTTGTAGAAACTAGAAAAAATTTACAGGCTGGTCAGTGTTTTTTAGAAAGCAAGACATCCATCTTTTTCACTACGTGATTTAATGTGATTTTTAGTTCTGCTAGAACAGCCAGAAGAAATTGGCATTATTTACCCCAAAACTCAGATATCCCACAATGGGGGAATAAATAGTATTAAATATGGAACAGTTATTAATCATATCTCTCTATGCCATTCTGCAAGTTCCAATTTTTTGTCTGCTTTTCGTTATTATGAAAAGTTAGTAAGTCCTGTAATCATCTTCTCAGAAACCACCTGGGTGAAAATGAGGAGAACATCTATTCACCTTCTGGCCAAGTCTCCCGTCTCTGAGATGTGGCTTTTAGGAGTTCTCATTAAAAGCTCAAAGAAAAAATTAGTGTCTAAACAAAACCTTTCTCTTTTATATTCTTTTCCATTATTCCTTTTTGGCTAAGTTTTGCTGTCCATCTCCAGAAGTAGCCTGCTAGATGCCACTGGGCATGTTTTGCTGTCATTTGCATGGCTGTATGAAAACTTGAAGAAAAGTAAGCATTAAGAATATCAAAAGCACAAGAAAAGGAAATGGATTTTTACTGCAACAGTGACTGCCTCCTATCTCAAAGGGCCTCCTTCCATTTTTGGAAGTGGTGTGACCATGGGCACAGTTTTCTGTTTTATTCCTGTGTCCGCATCAAGGTAAAGAAGGATAAACAACCCAGCTGTTCTCCACTGGTTGCTACTGGGCCCCGTGCTCTTCACGGGGGCCAGGACATACATCAGTGGTGGGCTCTTGGGGAATGTGGGCCCCAAGAACTGCTCCAAATTGCTGACACCAGCCCTGCTAAATGCACAACTATTTAAATAAATGGTGCATCCATGAAACAAAATGATCACCCTCCATATCCTCTCTCTCCATCCGCATTATAACAGAGGATAGGTTTTTAACACTGCACCCCATGTCGCAAGTGTCACGGGCTTGTGACGATCGGTTTCAACTGCACAGGCGTGCTGGAACACTTCACAGTTATCAAGAGCCACTGGGGCAAACAGACAGGCCCAGCGGTCGCTCCAGCCACTGTCGGACGGGGGCGGGGAGGCAAGGCCTGCTCAGCTCACCCCTGGCCACCACATAGGTTTGGGGGGGGGGCCTCACAGTGGGGGGCCTCATGGAGTTGGTGGTCTGGGCACCCCAATTACCTAGGTGTGCCCCTGCTGGGCTGCAATGGCAAGCATCCAAAACAGATGAGCAAGAAAGGGAATAACCACCAGCAGCACCTCCAACAGTTAGCAGCTGTTGTTATATGCATTTGCCACATCTTTGTTGTAGTAGGGTGGATGCCCTTCAAAGCTGCTTGGCAGTAATAGAACAAGTACAGCCATACAAAGCAAGGGAATACAGTAACAGGAAAAGTTAGACCCATTACTGCTTTCTGTCATTCAGCTTGTAAAGCACAACCAAGATTTTTAAAAGGGGTGGTTGATCCTGTGCATAGGGGAGGAGGGCAGCCTGCCCCAGAGCAATGGCAGCTATCCACACCCAGAGACCAAAGTGAACAGATGCTAGGATGGTGAGCACTCCATGGCCCAATCAGTGTAGCAACATATCTACAGGAAAGGAGCATAAGTTGAGATATGGGTCCAATGGTTGGACAGCCATTGTTTGTGAGTGGACAAGAGGGGGACAAGCCCATGCCAGGAGAGGATGAGCTGTATCCAGAGGAAGACTGTCTGAAACTCCCATCTCTTGGAGGAACTTCCCCAGGAGTTGGGCGGGGGGTGAGGGTGGGAAGGCTCTTTGTAAAGAAGGTGTGACACCAGGAAGGCCCTGAGGGAACAAGTGAATCAGCAACCTGAAGACTGAAACTAGACTGGAGACAGCTTGGACAGTATCTTCAACCTTAAGGTAAATAAACCTCAGTAGTTGGTGAGCTGGCAACTCTTTAATGCTGTTCTTATGACTGGGACCCTGGTTAACCCTCTTCTACCCAGGCAGCTCTTGTCATCTGCAGCAGTGGGAGCTCTCCCGAGCTAGAAGCTCCATCCCTGATTAGCCCAGATTTAAACTGAGATAGGGGGAGGAAAAAAAACCCTTCCTACCTCAACCACTGACCAAGTGTGCTGCTACTGCGTCCAGCACTGTCCGGAGAGGTGGGCGGCGATGCTTTTCAGAGAGCTGGGGGGAAGGAGCAGCCAAGCAGCAAGGATTTCCCCAGTGCACCAAGCTGCTCACACAATGCATTGTGGGGTATCTGGCAGTCCCAGCTTGCTTCCCCCACTCCCAAACACCATTGGGCTTGCCATCACACTGCTCACGTGGGCAGGTGGGTGGTGGAACCCTGGTGGGCAGATGGTTGTCTCCTGCATTCCCCCCAGACCCACCCCCTTGTGGTCATGTGAACAACCTCTGTGCTTCCATCTGGTTCAAATTATCACACACCTTCCCATTTGAAGGAGAATTCCCCCCAGGGCAGGATCCCAGTAGATGGCAGTTGCATTTGTTGGGAATTCTCTCTGGTAGGAGAAACCCTTTTCATTATAGCAGAGTGCACATAGGCACAACACAGCGGAATTTAGTTAGGCATGCGTGTATGCTAAGAGTAAAGTAACTTGGAGCCAGTTCATAGTTTCAAATCAATATAAATTGTATTTATTAGAGAACTCCATTCTAGATAGGAAAGTGAGGAGTTAGGATCTCTAATCTATCTATCTAGCTGGATGCAGATGGATTCTGCATCTCTGCACACATGGTGCAGGGAGAGGAGTTTGCATGTTGCAAGGTAGAAGGAACAGGAAGAGAAGGGGAGAGAGGAAGTGCAAAGCAGGAAGGAAGGTAGTCCCCAAGAGTAGCAATCTACATTCCAAAGGAATAGTGTCAGAGCAGTAGAGAAGGGATGACCAATGTCTTGACCCTCTAGCCCTCTGACTCACTAGTCTGTCCTCCTATGTCATTGAGACAAGAGATAGCGCAAAGTCCTTCACTTCCAACAGCATTGCTCCATATTGCTTTGAAATCTCACTCCTCCACTGATGGTATTCAATTAAAGCTCTCTTTTTCTCTGAAGAGTACCAGCCCGGGATCCTGCCCTATTCCTTCCTTCCCCTTAGGTTTCTCCTGAATTAGCTCTATTTCCCTTCCCTCTGTATCCCAGCTTGACAAGCATAGGGCAGGGTTGGGTCTAGCAAGCAGGCCTCTCCTTTGGTTCCCCATTGGCAATGTCCTCAATGATGATGGATGGGCAGGCGAGGAGGTGAGTGACTCTAAGAAATCACTCTTAGTTGCTACTATGGGAATTCCATTGACATCTAAGGGGGGGGGGAATCCAAATTCACATGCCCAGAGCTATGACTCTGAGGGCCCAGGTTAAGAGTGAGTAGAGTTTTACAGATAAGTGTACATAGCAGTTACAAGGCAAAAAAAGAAATGAAAAGACAAAAGTCCATCAGTGGCACTAACAGATGCTCCTCTGAGGCCAAGGCCTCTGGAATTGTGTGTGTGTGTCGCCCTCTTGTTCTCGCTCTTCTCACCAATCATCCTCCCCTCTTTTTATTCACACAGATGATAAATTTGCTCCCATGAGCTATCAGACAGCATCAGAGAGGGAAGGAAAATCACAGGGTTGAGATGAGATCTTAACAGAAGCAGTCACAAAAGATGTAGCTAGCAAGAGCTGTGAGCTACAAGGTTAAGCTTCCATGTTAGAAAAAAGCCTCATTATCAATTGTCCTTTGCTGTCCTGCTCCTCTTCATTGTGCAAGTTGTTTTGCAGCATGGCAGACTTCCAGCACCTTTCCCTCCTTTTTTTCTAGAGGCTTTGCAGCAGCAGATGTGATAATTACAAGATGAACCATCATCAGAATTTGGCATTTATCTGTTTGCCTTAATTTCATTTTTACTACCTTTTCCCTTCAAGACAGCAAAGCATAGATTGAGGCCATAAACTGTCAACTTGTGTATCTTGCAAAGCTACCGGTTTCCTGAAATGTGAGATGATTTACATTTCTAATCAAACGGACAGAAATGAAACATTCAGCACAACTCCGGTGGAAGCAGTAACAGCCCCCAAGTGGATTGGATTCCGTCTCTAATCTTTACAAATCCACTATTAATACTAAATTACAGTCTGTAGAAGAGTTTTCTGCACAGTCCAAAATTAGATCAGGTTAGTAGCATTAGATTTCCTCGTGAAGTGTGGACAAAGGGGTTTTATTTTTGTCTCCCTTCCCAGATATTAGTTATTGTTTCCTGCAAGAAATCAGGCTCCGCAGGGTGATAAATATGATAATGCCTGTTTTCACGAAACAAGTCGTTAATGACACTTGCTAATCAGGGCAGGAGGAAATCAGGAGACAAATGAATGTAAAGGAATCGCTGTTTACAGCTCTACATTTTAACAAATTAGAAAGCAATGAGACTAACAATTGCAGTTGCAGGGACAAGATGCAGATTATATGGCTGTTTTATGGATTTAAAAAAGAAGGTCATGAACGGCTTCCCTAAGTAAAAAAATAAAAAAAAATCAGAGGTGGGGGAGAGAGAGAGAGAGCGAGAGAGCACACTAGTCATAAGCTAACATCAAGCCTCACTGCCACTAACTGCACTTATGAGTGGGACCCCCGCCCCCTAACCTTCGAGAAAGGGTGAAAACTAGGGTTAAGGACATAGGGGGATGTTTAGCTGTGCTTGCCATTGTCTCTTGACATAAAAGGGGTTCCACTGGAGTATTTGTAATGCCCATCAAGTATGCGAAAGGGAGCTTTCAGCTAAGTAGCTCTTAAGTATTCAGTGGCTAACAGGCATGGAAAAATGAAGACCACCTGGGATCACAGGATAATTAAATGCAATCATGTGGTGTGTTTTTTCAATCCTTGACTGAAGTACAAAAATAACCATGGGCTCTAAACTCAGAAGGAGGAGGAGGGATGAAGACAGACACTCAAACCTGGTAGCTGCTTTCATTTAATTAATTGCTGTGTCTGGCTGACTTTTTCTTCGCAAGCATGGGTGCTGCACCACATCTTCAGATAAGTGGACAAAGAAAACCTGAGGTGAAAATGGTAAACAGGTTTTTGGGAAGTAGGATGCAGGCAAAGGACACACCTGGATCCAAGTAGCTGTAAATCAATCTGGCAACCTTTGTCCAGTTAAGTCATTTCCAAAGGATTCATTTTATAAGTGATCATCACCCCTATTATTGGTATTCATTACAAGTTGTTCTTCATTAACCACATCAGGTATGTGTTGATCCCACTTCTGACTAATTCTAGTCCACAAAGGGATGGTTTGGATGAACACCAGCGACAACACATGAGCAGGACAGGGTCACATGAAGAGCATGCCCACCCTAAGGTCACGTATGCTCCAGGGTCGTACATGCAATTAATTGCCCAACAGAACATTGGTACAGTACATCCTGCAGAAACCTTCTGATCATGCTGTCAGCAGTCATCTGAAATAATTTATAGTCAAGCAGTATCAGCAGAGATGATACAGTAAAAACCACCTTAAAACAGCAGTGGTAGCATCAGACTGGCTCACCTTGCCTCATGAAAGCGGTCTTTCAAAATTCCCTGTTTATAAAATAATGTTACCATCACTTCCTTGGGGTGAAACCATTGCTGGGAGAATCCATTGCCTGGACCCAGCCTGATTTGGCCTCAGACACCACTAAAGAAAGCCCAACTGCACACAAAACGCAACCCGGAAGGGGAAAGCAGCATCAGAAGCTCCACCCAATTATCCAAATAACCTTTCCCCCTCACCACACCAGGCTTCACATTTAGTTTTGAGGTGCAGCAGCATTGGACAAGCAGGGACAAATGTCCCTGGGACCAGAGGGTTAGGGGCCCCCAAGGGGCCCCCAAGCGGACCAACCTGCTGCTGCCCCTGCCCTGCCCTGCTGCCACTTCTTATCTTGGCCTCTGGGGTGGGTGGGGGGTGAGCCGGGCAGGGCAGGCCACCCCATGTGGCAGCAGCGGGCCTCTCCGGCCAAATTGTGTGCCTGCACAGTTTGACTGGATGTTGCATGCCCGTGATGTCACGGGCTTGTGACGTCCACAGTCAAATTGCGCAAGTGTGCAGTTCGGTTGGAGAGAAACACAGTTCGGCTGATGAGGCTCAACAGCCACAGCACCCTCCCTCACCACTGCCAGGGGGGCCAAGAGAAGAAGTGGCGGCAGGGCAGGGGTAGAGGCAGCAGTGGTGGCGGGGGCAGCCAACAGGATGTAGGAGCAGCGGCAGGGGGGTGTTGGTTGCCCTGCCCCTTGCATCTGATGTCAGACGCAGGCAGTGGGGCTAGGAGTGCTGGGGTGCGCACACACTTTGCATGCATGGGGGGGGGAGCTGCCAACATTTTGTCCCCTGGCCCCTCGGCATCTTGCTACGACCCTGTAGCAGAAATACTCCAGATGGAAGAACTGGTGCTCCATACAGACAACCTAAGTGAACCATTATGCAGGCAGGGATCACAGTAGGATGACCATAAGAAACTGAACTCTTGGTCCTTTTACAGCTGTATGGAGGAGAGAATTCTAGCAGCTTCCACTTTCTCAGCCCTGCATAATAAGCTGCACCAGCCAAAATTCCTTTTTTTCTGCATACCTATGAGAGGCAAGCAATAGGTGCCCCATCCTCCTTTACAGCTGGTCTCTCTGGTAGGGATGTTTAGCTCTTCTGGTTTGGGGACAATATCACAGTAACCACGCACCACATACCTTTGCTCCTGATTTGGTTCCAGGCTAAACTCAAATAACTGCTTTTGAGCTTTAAAGCCCTAAATGGTTTGGCCCTTGAATCCCTAAAGGACAACCTCCTCCCACATTAACCACACACTTTGATCATAAACATCAGGTAAATACAGCATTGCCCAGGCATGAATTTAGGAAGGTATTTAGGACTATACTAGATTGATTTTCAGCTTAGATGATGATGTGGTTGCCTGGCATTCTCTACCTACTTCATTGTTGCTATTAGTTTTGATGCTATTTTGCTGTTTTCTGGTTTTATGCCTCTAAGCGTTATGTTTTACTGAGATGTGTGGTTTCTTAAAGTCTGAGCTGCCTTGGGTAGCCCATTACAGGGCAGAAAGGCAGGATATACACATTTTAATTAATAAATAAAGATAGTGGAAGCAGTGTACATAAAATGTAGACTGAGAGATGTGAAGTGGTTTCCCTCTAGGTTTTTTGTTTAACTGCTTTCACACCAAATCCTCTAACTGCCTTTTGTAATCAGAAGAGTTTAGAGAGCCATTTGGGGCTCAACATCATCCATATTTGAGAACAATAGTGGTGGTGGGGAATCCTTCAGTGAGGTAAATATAAATTAGAATTTGTCTAAGCAATTTCCAGCATGGAGATCATGCTTTACTTCCCCCTCTAGAATATTCTAGCTTAACTGGATTTTAAATACATTTTCAAGACACTTGTTTGTGTTTTAATCTGCTTCTCTCCACTGCAAGCTTTGGGAATGGCTCAGGCTATAAAGTGCAGTATTATAAATAAATAGTGCAGTCTTCCTTTGAGTTTGTGTTCCTTTTATTTTAAGTAACCCACAATACCATTCTCGTAAGCAACAGACTTTATTTGTGTCACTCGGAAGGAGCACATTTAAGGCAAGATTGATTGAGCTGACCTGTTTCGGAGCCTCTCCAGAAAGCACCTGACTCCGATGCCTTTTAGAAGCCAAGCGATGTAAGAGCTTCATCGTTCAAGCCACTGCTTTGGCATTCCATTTGTAAATGTACATGCAGCGATACTGTAATATAGTCCCTTGGGGAATGACATGCACATGAGGTAATGCACTATAAATTATTGGAATGCCTTGGCGCATTGGCCAGGGCGTTATTACAGTGTGTTGTACTGTACTGTAAAAAGACAATACATGTTTTATCAGTGCCCATTTTTATTTATATATTTCTTTTACAGCTCTGCTGAGCTTTGGCTCCTGGCTCAGCTAGAGACGCCCCAGTCTGTGCTATCCGTTGGAAGACAAAAGCAGCATTCTTGGCAGCAACTGGAGCAGTTTCCATTGCTCATCAGTAGTAAACTGCTGCTCTCACTAGATGCACACCCAGCTTTATGTCCTCGCTCTCATCCAAGCATGTGGCAGAGGCTTGTGCAGACCACAGGGCCGCATGAAGAGTCAAAGCTGTGGTTTGAGCCACAGAGAAAGGAGTGAATATTGAGGAACATCCCACCACCACCACCCTGCAACCATGCCACCAGTTCTGCTACTTCACACTTAGCAATAATTAAGTACTGTGCCATCTCAGCATGGGGGCAACTTGTTTAATTTGAAGACTGAGAGCTACGAAAGGGGAGCATTTCCAAGACATCTTTCATATATCCTTGCTGGTCTTCTAGTAAATGGAGATCTCCTAACTTTTCACTCTGACCAAGCCCCTGGGAATCAGGGGGCAATGTTAGCCACATTAAAGTCATGTGGAAGAGGCTTATCATTTCTGACATCCCTGTTTGCTTTCCCTCTGCAGAGAACACCCAAACAATTCTGTGCAGTATGATTGTTTAGTGTGCAGTGTCTGTGTGGAGGACTGCATTAGTTCCCCTTCATTGGACGTAAGTGGTTAACGCAGAAGGAGGATGCTGTTTTATTGCATTCTGCTCTCTCTGCTCTCTCAAAAACAGAGCTCTATCGATCAGACACTGCACAGGACTGAGAAAGAACCTCCAGTCCACAAAAGCCCATAGATGGAGGAGAGGTTGAGAAGGGCCACGCCTAGCAACTAGCTTAAATGGCACTTCTCTGCCATATCTGGAAGCAAACTGATAAGATTTTATGTACCAATTTCACAATATTCTGTTTTTGCAAGGGAAATCCTGGATTATCATCACCATCATCATCATCATTATTATTTTGGTTTTGTATTGTTTCATTTTGGGGTTTTTTGTAAATAGAAGATGTACTCAAACAGGTCTGATTACCTCTCTCAGACCTAATTAAATGGATTTAAAACATATTTAGGAACAACACTCTATATGGCCATTTTATTCTTTTCTTCAAAAATTTGATTGGAGTAGATATGTGCAATTTGGCATGTCCCAAGTAAATCACATAGCCAATGCACCCATTTTACAGCTTCAGCCATATTGCCTTATCCTGTCAAGCTGCAAAACATTTTCTGAATTATATGAACTGCCCTTTAATAATCTTTCTCATGTGAACAGAACAGACCTCTATATAATGGTACAATCCAAGAGAAGTTTTGTCAGTTAGCTGTTGGCTTTCATAGATTACCAGCTGCTTGCCAACGAGGTGAAATTACTACAGATCTCAGCTGTAGTAGCCTCCAGCCATTCTGTTGCAGCTTTCCTAGCCAGTTTTTTCAATGTGTCCCATCTTGTCTTTCTCATCCTGCCTTTGGGAAACTTGCAGTAGTTTTCTTTAAAATGCTGCTGCAATGTATAGGATAATAGATCACTGCAAGGATGTGATTCAACCACCACATTACCCCCTCACTTATCAACACACTACCAGGGCTAATCCCTGTTTGTGCTTAAGACTGGCTCATTGTGGGCATTGTTGGCTCTGGTGGTTCATGGTTTTAAAATGGAAGAATGTTGATTTAGTGGGGTTATGGGCTGGGTTATAGGAAGCCATGCTGTAATCTCTTACATATGGGCTTATGTTTTGCCTTCTTGAAATTTAAAAGGCTGATTATAGTGGAAAGAAAAATCCTATCTGATATTTTATTTTTGAATCCCTTCAGTGTCATGAAATTGTCAGGCTATGAAGCGACATGGAAAATATCTCCCAGAAGATGAAAGAGGAGAGATTGTGGGGAAACTGTCCAACAGTGTATCACTGAACTTCAATGGAAATGTGACACAGCATTTATAGTGCTGTACACAGATCCCCTGCTCTATAATTAAACAGTAGCTGTTGTGCCTGATGTTCCTATGAAATTAATTGACAATTTACTTTGGATTAAAGAATAATTCTATGTAAATTCCATGCAATCTGCACTTTGCAGAAGGTGGGTAATACCCTTGACTATTGTCCACAATTAAGTATGTAATCTCCCTGGGTTAAACTCAGCCAATGCATTGCTTACACACACACACACACACACACACACACAGAGAATAGTGACTTACTTTGCAATGTTCCGTTCAGCTCAGCATGATTACTGAGCAAGCCAATAGTTGACATAAACCGTGGTCCCTGCAACCAGACAGAAAGTGCTTTCTAGTTAATTTATGCAAATTCTTAAACAAAGAGATAAAGGGACATAATTTTAACCTCAACCACTGGCTGTACCATAAAGCATTAGAAACGTTTGCATTTCCAGTACACTAAAATGCCACTTAGTCACATTCAGAAATATTCTTAGCATCTCAAAATATCCTTGGTGCTCTTTAGGGTACAAATCCAAATGGCAAATTGAATCATTTGATAGGAACAGTTCATCAGACATTGCCTCTGTTACTGTTTATGACTCATCTAGAAAATGCTGCCTCATACTACAATATGGCCACTCTTTGAGAGATCATTTTTGTTTGCCAGCTCATGTGTGTGAGGGAAAGCTTACTTATAAAGATAGTAACCACCTCTCTGCTTAAAATTTACCCAAGCCACATACAATCAATCAAAACAAAATAAAAGCTAAAACACAAGAAGAAGCAATAACTGCCATAAGCACAGAAGACTAGAGATGAGGCAAACTGTTCCAGTCATCTTGGAAAACTAAACTAGTAGGGAGATAGGAAACAAGACCTCCTTCCAATCTCCCACGTCCACCAAAGCAGCAAGAAAGCTAAGTGGGTGGGATGAGGTGACTGGAAAGTGGAAGGGAAGGGAGTCAGCCAGGAAAAAAGGACTTGATCTCTTTTCTGGCTAGATTAAAATCTGAGCTCAGGGAGAACATTCGGGGTTGTAATACTCACCTTGTATTTGGGGTCAATATTACAAGCTGCCAAGATTCTAGGCTAGGAAATATGGGTTTAGAGGAAATCACTAGGCCTTTACATAGGAACATAGGAAGCTGCCATATACTGAGGTGATTCTCACGATCGTCAAAAAGCAGGCTAAGGGAGCCTAGCCCGCTTTTTGGCGGTCGTGTGCTGCCACAGGAGCCATGTGGCTTCCGGCAGCTAACCCGCCTAATTCCCCCTCCCCTTAGCTGAGGTTAATAGCAATAGCAATAGCACTTACATTTATATACCGCTCTATAGCCGGAGCTCTCTAAGCGGTTTACAATGATGTAGCATATTGCCCGCAACATTCTGGGTTAATGGAGCGAGCAGTCTGTTAACCTCTTCTTCCAAATCGTGTATTGCCAGTACAGCTCCGCAGCGTGGCAACACACAAGGAGAACCCCAGCAGGAGGCTGAAACCAGCCTCCCGGCCCTGGGGGTCTCTCCAGGATGCCCTGTGCACTTGCATGGGGCATCCTGGAACGTCTGGGTGCCACATGCCCCCCGATTCCTGCAGCCTCCACCGGCTCCATAATGGAGCCAGCAGTCATGTGGGCAGACGATCCGGCCACCCAGGGCTCCGCAGGCAATCGTCTGCAGGGAGAGCGGGCTAAGCCTTCTCTCCCTGCAAACCCTCTAAAGGTGAGTCTCACTGATCATGAGTCAGACCATTGGTCTATCTAGCTCAGTATTGTCTTCACAGTCTGGCAGCAGCTTCTCCAAGGTTGCAGGCAGGAATCTCTCTCGGCCCTAGCTTGGAGAAGCCTTCATTGATCTCAAGGCATTCGATTCCATTTCACATGTCAAATTATGGGAGAAGCTGGAAACCTCCTCTATTGACCGGAACCTGTTAAATCTCCTTCGAACTCTGCATCTAGACACTTCACTTAAGGTGAGATGTAGCCCACAAGGTCACCTCTCAAGTGCTGTTCTAACACAGAGAGACATCAAACAAGGATGCATTCTGAATCTACATCAACTCAATAGTGGGCCAGCTCAGCAATACAGATTTCCACCCTCCAAAGCTTGTGGGGAGACATATTGCCATCCTACTATGCGGGTGACGCAGCCATCCTCTCAAGGACTCCCATTGGCCTTAGAAAAGCACTGAGGGCCCTGACGTTGCACTGCAAGGAAGATGGCCTGGAAATTAACTATCACAAAACTAAAATCATGGTTTTTGCTAGGAGGTTTTTGCTAGGAGGGCCAGGATACACTCCTGAAAGATGGAGGATGGAGGGACATAAGATTGAACAAGTGGCTTATTTTAAGTACCTGGGAGTAGTTTTTCAATCTGGAGGCTCTAGAAAAGCCCATGGAGAACACATGGCCTTAAATGCTCAAAGAAGCTCCTCTGCCATCCTCCAATTCATACGTACAAGAGGAGGCCACTGTCTACCCGCAGCTCTTGAACTGTTCAAAGGCAAATCATTAGCTCAACTCCTCTATGGCACACAACTGGGTCCTTTTCCCTACATAATGACTCTGGAATGTGTACAATCTAAGTTCCTAAGCTCTCCATGTACCGAGATGTGTCTCCAATGCCACCCTGCGCCTGGAGACAGGTCAGATCAAGATTGAGGCTAGGGTGTGGGTGGCCACTCTTTACTACTAGCTCAGACTATTCTTTTGCCCAATCGGTCTTGCCCCTCTAACCCTTCACGATGATTACCAATCTAGTTGGACAGACAATTGAGGCAAAGTTAGCTACCCTGGGCCTCTCCCCACTGACCCTTCTCAATATGGGCTACGATCAGGCAAAAGCAACCATCAAGCAGTGCATTACAGACATTGAACGCCAAACTGATTTCAGTAGTGTCTCAATATTTTATATCAGTGGAGGGACTTAGATATACTGCCTCTCCTGCAGCATATCTTACCCAATTGGAGGTTCCAAACCACAGAAGGGTGTTCACCTTGGCTCGCTGCCATGGCCTCCCTTCAGCAGTGTTAGAAGGTTGTTACAGAAGGATCCCATTTGCAGAGCGCCTATGCCCCTGTGGCTCAGGACAGATCAAAACTTCTGAGCATGTCCTCCTATACTGCTCATTCTATAGAGACATTTGTGCCTCCCTCATCCTCCCATTGTTAAGCAAGTTCCCGGGACGTTCGAGACAATTCTACAGCTTCTGGTTACTCTCTGACACGAAGCCTGCCATCACATATAGCGTTGCCAGATACTGTGCAGCTACGATCGGCATTTGTCGGAGGATGATGTGAGCCCTGTTAGCTTTAATCTGATTCCCAATTACTTGGGTTGACCTCGCACTTGCCCATGCCTCCCCTCGTATTGCCTTATACTGCTTTTTATAATTTTTAGTGTTATGCTCTCCTTTTTATCTTTTCTGTGCATTCTTATAACAGAAATAGTAATATTAATAATAGTAATAGTATTAATGTGCATATATGTAATTTTTATCTATTTTAGCTTGTCTCTTTTTAAATTGCAATTATCTTTAATTTTAGCCTTTTCACGATATCTATCATTGTATTTGCAATCACCTTTATCCTCCTGTATTTTTAACATGTAACTTTTAATTTGTATTCTCTTTTAGTCCTTTTAGCATCACCCTCATTTAATATGTCATTTTATGCTGGTCTCTGACTGTAATAAAGGTTGATTGATTGATTGATTGATTGATTGATTGGAGAAGCCAGGGAGGGAACTTGAAACCTTCTGCTCTTCCCAGAGTGGCTTCATCCCCTGAGGGGAATATCTTGCAGTGCTCACACATCAAGTCTCCCATTCAAATGCAACCAGGGCAGACCCTGCTTAGCTAAGGGGACAAGTCATGCTTGCATTGTTAAAATGCTTGGGATCATATTGGCCTGATACATCCTGATTAAGTGCATCTAGTTGATGATGCATTGTGGGGGGCTCACTGAATTGATCTGATAGTGAAGGGTGCATAGGACCGATTCAATAAATTGAGAGGGGTGGGGCTTACCTGGCATCAACATGGTAAACTCTACTTCTCTGTTTTAACTTACTGATACTGCCACATCCATAGGCAGTAGCAGGGTTTACAAACTCCACTTTTCTCCCTGGCAGCTGACGCACAATGCCCCAGGGCATTGGGGCATTATGGGCATCAACATCATCACATGCCTTCTTTGTGGGCATTGGTTCATCAACATCATTACATGGCATCCTTTTCCTGCTATATTAATGGTGTGGGGGGAATGGCCTTCTCCTGTTTAGGGTCTCTCTAAAGATTTCCATGAATGTGGAAGTTCATATGAGAAGATACGTTCCCACAGATATGCTGGGCTCAGGCCATTAAAGGTTCTAAAGGAGGCAGAACTGTCTGTTAAATGGACAAAGAGTGACCTTTTAAGTAGTGGTTCTCTTATATTAGATATATTATATCTTAGCCCGCTTTCCCCGCTCACCCTTCTAAATCGGGTTTCACTAATCTGAGACCCAGCTCGTTATTTTATTTCTTTTGCTGTGTAACCACTTTGACAACCTTTTTGTTGCTGCTGAATAGAGGTATAGAAATATTCTTATTGACTGACGGTTCCTAACATGTCCGTTTAATTTCAGTGGGACTACTTTGAGCAATACTGTTCATCCTTGCTCATCATGTTATTATTAATAGTGTTAATACACACACACTCATTTATAATTAGTAGTCTATATAATAATAACCGAAGCCAGTGCTTGGATTGTGATGCTGCATTCTGCACTAGCTGTAGCTTCCAGACTTTCTTCAAAGATAGTCTCCTTTTTTCAGTACAGGACATTCCTGAAGCACAGGTAGTAGAGTCCAGATCCCTGTTCTCCAGGAGGAATGCAGTTGCTCATATGAGTTGCTTCCAGCTGCAGCTGCCATCTAGAATGTCACTGGCAGTGCTGGGCCCATGAGCACACCGATTCTGCAAACCTGCAGTTTCAAGGGATGTGATCCCATCAAGAACCAAGAGTGGATGTCAAAGGTTCTGCAACTACCTTGCCAGGATTCACCCTGAGTTTTACCTGCAACTGTCTTGTCAAGATTCAGCCTCATCCAGGCTTTTACAGCATCCAAGCACTGATTCAGAAATACAACTGCTGCACCAGTTGTGGATGAAAATGAAGCAGAGCTGGGTGCCATCAGCATGCTGCTGACACTTACTCCAGATTGATAAGTGACCTCCAGCAGCTGCTGAATACAGATGTTACAAAGTTTTGGTGGCAAGAAGTAACCTTGCAGCAATACTCCCCAAGCACGAGGGATGGGAGGCAGTGGCAACCCAATACTACATTTTGCTGCCAATCAGATTGGATCAGAACTACCGCAACACTGTAGAATCAGCAGTATCGACCTGTCCGTCTCCATATATAGACTGTTAACCAGGGCTAGAACAAGCTTCTGCTTCCACTTTACTACATATCCACTGGCCAAGGTGGCTGACTTGAGTGGCAGTCAAATGGCAACACCATAAGGTGCTCATTTGCAACTGATTTGTCTTGAAAAGCTGCACTTTCAAACATATTCCTCTCTTTCCACCTTGTTGCTTCTCCAGTCTTTCCAGGTTTCTACCATTTTCCTCAGCTCTCTGCCACTTGTTTCCAACTTCATGGCACCCACTTCTTCCTAATCCCATCCCATTCACTGGCTGCCTCTTTCCTGTTCTCAATGGAATTGCTATTCTCTCATCCATAACATATTTACTGCCTGTGTGTAAATATCTGTTTCAGTCTGTCCAATTACTGGTCCCCAGTGAAACATGGCTCCCCCCTTCCCTGTTACACTGCCCCATTGCTGTCCTCTCCCTTGGTGTTCTCTCTTTCTCTCATACAACTTACCCTGAAGGTTAGGGTAGTGGTCTTTTTCTCTCTAAACATTGCCAATTTCAGTCCCTGCTCACTCCCACCACATTGAGTCTCTATCTTCAAAGTTCATTCTGTGAGAACTGAGGGTTATGAGGGGTCCAGGCGGTCAATAGGGAACAGCAACATGGAGATGTTGCTCTTCTGTATTGCTTGCCTGGCACCTTCACAATCTCCATTTCTCTTCTTTATGCCCTGCTCACTTTTTTTCTTCCTGACAACAACTCACATTGCTCTTAATGATTCAACTTCATGTTGATAATCCCATAGACCCTGTTGCTTCCCCTCTCCTCTTCCTAACCATGAACTGTCTTTGTCCTCTCTGTGATATAATACTTTGTCTGATCAGCTCCTTATCTCCTTCAACACTGCTCAGTTGCCCTGCATCCTTCCACAGTCTCCAGTGAGTCCATTAATCCCGTGGATTTCTCCCAAGTTTTGCCCCTTTCTCTTTGCTCTGTAACCTCTGCCCCTTCCTGAATCTATACAGTTTCTGCTTTCATCTGTTCCCTGTCTTCAACTTTTGAAATGTTCACCCCAGTTTCCCAATGCACTATTAACCCTTCCATCCCTGGTGAACTCCATCCATCAGATTTCTCTCTGTTCATGTTCTCATACAGCCAAATACCTCTGGAGGAGAACTAAAGAACTGCCTGACTCTATCCACTATAATTTCATCCTCTCCTTATCTGCTATATACTGTATCAGCCAGACAACAATGTTGACTGCTTTAGCAACTAATATTATAAGTGACCCATGCCATCTCCGAGAATCCCCAACACCTCTTATGAACCATGGCAAAGTGGGTCACTTCAAGTGGTGGATTGTGGGCTTTTAACACCCTCTTGCTCCCTTCCTTATGCTCTTCTCAAGGCTTTGCCTCCTGTTTCAGTGCCAAGATTTAAACCATACATTCCTATCTCTCTTCCTCCACCTCTCCCTCTTCTGGCTTTCCCTCTTCATTCACCTACCTCAACCCCTTCCTCACTTGATGAGTTGGCTGTCCTATTGTCCTCATTGGACCCCTCCAAAATCCTACAAGTTACAATCTCCTGTGCCATTATCCCTCCCCTTCTCTACACCATCACCCTCTCCCATGTCCCCGTTTTCTTTCCTACTGCACTCAAACATTCAACAGTCTCCCCTATTCTCAAAAGCCATCTTTTGACGCATTCTCCCTCTCCAACTACCACCCAGATTCCCTTCTACCCTTTGCCTCAAAACTCCTGCAGCATGTTGCTTACACCCTCAGCTTTCTCTTTTCCAACTGTGCTCTGGATCCCCTCCATGACATCCAGCCCCTGCACTCCACTAAAACTGCCCTCTCACAAGAATCACCAATGATCTGCTTACTGCCAAATGGAATGGACTCTGTACAGTCCTCATCCTATATGACTTCTCAAAATTCAGTATATACACCTGCACTACTTTCCATCCTTTATACCACATAGGACCCAAAACATAATCTACCAGTGCTTGCCCATAACATTTTGCTGCCTGAAACAGAGCACAAGATGGCAGCCCTTCCGTCCTTTTTCTCTTTTTTGTTTTGTTTTGTTAAAATCACAACCCCAATTCCTTCCTTCTTTCAAATCCCCCTCTCTTCCCTTCCTTTTCTACTAGGAAGGGAACAGAAAAACAGTGTGGTGCCATTTCACCTTCCTTCCTCTGGAGGCCATCTATTGAAGGAGGTGCAAGGAGGTGCTGAGAAGGGGCCCACAATCCACCACTTGGTGACCCACTTTGCCCTGGTTCGTGGTTCAGCCAACCCCGAAATCCACCATATATATCTATTGGGTCTAACCCAGGGCTGCTCAACTTCGGCCCTCCTACAGATGTTGGCCTACAACTCCCATTATTTATTTTATTTATTTGTCAAATTTGTACACCTCCCCAAACTTTTGTCTCTGGGCAGTTAACAGTAACATAAAACAAAAATCTTAAAACAATTTTAGACAATCTAAAAGTCAAAATAGATTAGAACTTTAAAATTTAAAAAGCTGAAAAAGCTTGGGTGAAGAGGTGGGTTTTCGAGTGGTTTTTAAAACTTGTCAGAGATGGGGAGGGCCATATTTCAGTAAGGAGTGCATTCCACAGTCTTGGGGCAGCAATCGAGAAGGCCCGTGGCCACATGGCCACCAGCTGAGCTGGCGAAAACTGGAGACGGACCTCTCCAGATGACCTCAATGGGCAGTGGGGCTCATAATGAAGAAGGCGTTCTTTTAAATACCCAGGGCCTAAGCTGTTTATGGCCTTATATGTTATAACCAGCACTTTGTATTTTGCCCAGAAACCTATTGGCAGCCAGTGTAGTTCTATCAGCAAAGGAGTGATGTGGTCTCTCCGAGATGACCCAGAAACCAACCTGGCCACCACATTCTGTACCAAGTGGAGTTTCCAGACTACATACAAAGGTAGCCCCACATAGAGCACATTGCAGTAGTCAAGTCTGACTACTTGAGGTTACCAGCATGTACCACTGTTTTGAGGTCATTCATCTCAAGATATGGGCACAGCTGGTGTATCAGCCAAAGCTGATAGAAAGCCCCTCTGGCCACCGCCTCAACCTGAGATGCCAGGGAGAAGTGTGGATCCCAGGCTATTGGCCACTGTAGCTGGGAATTATGAGAGTTGTAGTCCAAAAACAGCTAGGGGGGGCTAAGTTGTGCAGGCCTGGTCTAGCCCAATCCCTCTCATTTTGCTCCTTCATCTGCAAACTGTGGTATCCAGCTCTGAAGTACTCAGGATCTTGTCACCCCACTCTTAAAAGAAAACCACAGGGCTCTGTGGGTGCCAGGAGTTGAAATCAACTTGACGGCACACATTACCTTACAGTTTGAGAAATCCTGAACCTTGACTTTTAAAAGCTATTCTTACATCCTCCTCTGCTGGTGTACCTTAGCCTCAAGTCTAAGAAACACTGGCTTGGAATGAACATTGGATGTCAAGGCAATCTAGATATGAAGGTTGTGTTAAAGGCAGTCAGTCAGCTCTTAACCCCTGCTAACTTGGCAAAGAGGCACCTTTTAACATGGTGATTCTCTTTATTTAGCAGGGGGAGAGTAACTGGCCCTATCCACCTCCACCTTAGATTGTGAGCCCTTTGGGGACAGGGATCCATCTTATTTATTTGTTATTTCTCTGTGTAAAAGGCCCTGAGCCATTTTGGAAGGGTGGTATAGAAGTTGAATTAATAAAACAACAACAACAACAATAATATTACTCTGGGATCTCCAGCTGATAAACCTAAGGCAGATATCAACTATTTTGGGATGGGCAGGATGAAACTGGCACTTAGATCAAAGACAAGAAAATTTATCCTTTGTAGCCCCCTCACCTCTCAGCTGCACCCAGAATATATTACACCCAGCTGAGAACAGGGGACATGTGGTAGATCTGCACCCACCAGCCTGTACCCAGCCCCACAAGTATTACTAAGGAATTAGTCCTTTCCTTTCCACCCTGAGAAACTGAACATTTTGCTGCTGATGAAACCTAATTGAGTGCCTCCTACCACCCTTCTGGTAACTTGCTAAAACTAAGTCTGGGGGAAGAGCATCTCCCACTGAATGAATAATATAGCACTTCCTACAGCCAAGGGAGTCTTACCTGACCTTTCTTTTCACAGACGGTCTTTGCCCAGCATTGCTGAAGCTGGCTATTCACAAAGGATTCCAACATTGTTGTGCCATTGCTATTCAGCAGCATGCTCTGTAATGCTTTCTTGGCTAGGTATGTGTTGTCTACAGCCTTGTGAATGAGGTATGGTTTCTGTTATTTTGTACTGAGCTCAAAAATGAGCAACTCTTAAGTATATATCTGTACGTGCCCCACAGGCACCTCTGGCAGGATGTATCTTGCTTGTTTCATCCTGTTCTTGTTGTACATTGTAATCCAGGATGAGCTACTTTAATAAGAGTCTTGCAAGGATGCTATAGCATGGGGTGGCCAATCTGAGGCTCTCCAGCTGCTGTGGGACTATTTATTTTATTTCATTTTATTTTTTTACATTTATATTCCGCTTTTCCTCCACGGAGCCCAGAGCGGTGTACATAGTTAAGGTTCTCCTCCCAACAACCCTGTGTGAAGTAGGTTAGGCTGAGAGAGAAGTGACTGGCCCAGAGTCACCCAGCAAGTATCATAGCTGAATAGGGATTTGAACTCAGGTCTCCCCAGTCCTAGTCCAGCACTCTAACCACTATACCATGCTGGCTACAACTCCCATCAACCCCAGCTACAATATATTGATATGATTGTGGGAGTTGTACTACCTATAGCAGCTGGAGAAACAGGTTGTCTATCCCTGCTAGAATTACAGCTACAGACGTGCATAAATGTATCTTGGCCTGACATATTATGGCATTTATTTCAGTATTGGGGCTACGCTTTTGTAAAAATACCTTATGGTGCTTTTGTTTGTCTGTTTGTTTGTTTGTTTGTTTATTATTTGTTACATTTACATACTGCCCCATCCAAACAGCTCTGGGCAGTGCACAGCAGCAAAAACAAAATCCACAAATTGGTCATTTTAAAAACAATTGATACAAAACAATTTTTAAAACAGTTTAAAACCACTAACAATTAAAACATTTAAAACAATTTTAAAACCCTGGAAGGCCAAGCCAAACAGATAGGTTTTCTAGGGCTCTCTCTTACATGCAATTACATTTTGACCATTCATTAGGGATTATAAAGAAACTACCAAAGCCATTATCTGATAGAACCAACATTAAAAGTTTTTATTATGAAAAATGTATCCTCTTTGTTATATGGTACAGTTTTTATTTTATTTTATGTATTTATTTATTTTTACGTTTTATATCCTGCTCTTCCTCCAAGGAGCCCAGAGCAGTGTACTACAAACTTAAGTTTCTCCTCACAACAACCCAGTGAAGTAGGTTAGGTTGAGAGAAAAGTGACTGGACCAGAGTCACCCAGGAAGTTTCATGGCTGAACGGGGATTTGAACTCGGGTCTCCCCAGTCCTAGTCCAGCACTCTAACCACTACACCATGCTGGCTCTCTGTTCCAGTAGAATCAAAATTTATACAACCCCGAATAAGTTACTTGTGCATTTCTTGCAGTTCTGTATAGGAACATCTGATGCACTTAGACGTGAAGTAGGATTCCCTTCGTAAAAGATACATATTCATAAACCATTATTTTATATTGGGGAAAAGATTTATCCATCTCAGATCAATAAATTAGAGCAAAATTATAGTTTTTTGGATTCACAAAAAGAGTTGACTGAGTACAATCTTGTAATTGTCTGATGCTGAGTAATTCAGTAATTCAGGGTGTTTCTGACTGTGAAATTCTGAGACATAGTTGTTGCTAAAGATTCAAAAATGTATTTTGACCGCCTCACGCTCTAGTAAGAAAGCTCTCGAGTTAGTAATATCTTGGGTTGGTATGAACTGAGCTGATTTGTGGGAATCAACTTTTTCCTTACATGTGCAGATTAGATTTCAAACCAGGCTCACAGAATCCTTGGCCAGCAGATTTTCTAATAGGCCAGTAAGTGACTTTGTGTTTGTGGATCAAGTGAGATCAAAGATATTATACATTATGTTTTGTGCTGTCCTTCATATAATTCACCTAGGTCTCTTTCCAAAGGTTCTTAAAAGGGTAATCATACTGAATACTGTTGGCAGATCAGGATAAGCTTGCCACTTATAGAGTAGCCATTGTATGCACTGGAAGCAAGGAAGTAGGCATATGCACGAACTGTGCTTCATGCACTGAATCAAATACAAACCAGTTTGTGTTGCCACTGAACTGGTTTGGTAGTTCCAGTGCGGGCTGGGGAGGGCGACAAATGACACCTTTAGTTCAGCAGGTCCTCCCTGCCTGGTGGCCACTCCATGCAGCTTCCTGCTGCAGTGGCACTCCTCCTAGCAGCCTGCGTGCTGCAGCACTGGCATGCACATGGCCTTTGTACATCTGCTGATGCCATTTGCATGGCCAGCAACACCATGCTGACCACGTAAATGGCATCCACACATGCATGGAGACCATGTGCATGCCGGCGCCATGCCACTGCTGCGCACAGGCTGCTGGGGGAGGGCGCCGCTGCAGCAGGAAGCTTCCTGGAGTGACGATCACGCAGGTAAGACCTGCTGTACCACTCGCCACCGCCCCGGCCTGCACTTGAACCACCGAACCGGTTCAGCAACAACACAAACAGTTTCCTATTCGTACTGGTGCAAGAACCGAGGTTTGTGCACATGCCTACAAGGATCAAAGTTGTGTGGACTGCCAGGGGGATTTAAGGGTGTGTGTTTAAAAAAAAAAGAAAATAGAATTTGATAATCATTTGCTTGGTGATTTGAAAAAAACCAAATAGTTGTTTGTTTTTACAGTTTGGCTTTTGACAGTTGGCTAGAAACAATAAAGCTCATCCAAGATGAAATGCATCTAGACTTAGAGATTTCTCATCTTTTCAGGTCCCACCATATGATTGAAGGGCACACGATACAGCTACCTAGCTGAAGCTAAGCAGGTCTTGGTGTGGTCAGTGCTTGGATGGGATACCCATATATGCCTTCTTTGGGGATGGGGCTGTAGTTTAAAGGTAGAGCACCTGCTTTGCATTCAGAAAGTCCCAAGTTCAGTCCCTGGAATATCCAAGTAGGCCTGGGAGAGACTCCTGCCTGAAACCTCAGAGAAGTCACTGCCAGTCAGTGTAGACAATACATATGAACCAATGGTCTTACTCAGTATAAGGCAGCTTCCCATGTTCCTATGAGGGGGCCAAACTAGGGAGAGAGAGATTCCTGAGCAGATGTAAACCCTAGAGAGCAGGAGACTGTTGGTTTGAATCCCCACTGGTGTGTTTCCCAGAATATGGGAAACTCCTATATTGGGCAGCAGCGATAGAGGAAGGTGCTGAAAGGCATCATCTCATACTGTGTGGGAGAAGGCAATGGTAAACCCCTCCTGCATTCTGCCAAGAAAACCACATGGCTCTGTGGTCGCCAGCACAACTCAAAGGCACAACCTTTTCTTATCTACTTGAACCAATAAAGTTCTGCCTGTTATAACTTCTCTGTGTTGTGATAAATTGCTTCACAGAATGACTCACATTGAGGCAACTGCTACAGTGAACCACAGCAACCGCCTCCTGTGGCTAATGGCTTTCAAGCGGATTAGCCCTTAGGTTTTAATTCATATTTTCCATTGAACAGCCCATGGTTGTATTTAGACAGCCCAATACTATAAATAGGTTTTTATTGCTCTAGCACACCAATGTTTTAAATAAAGAAATTTTCAGTTCTAAAATGTATTGTACTTTCTTTTATAGAAAAGCAGTATACAAACTTTTTAAAAAAATAAGATACTTTAAAGTGTGAGAGGCTTAAAAAAAATGTTTCTGAAATATGACCATAGATTGACCTTCGTTTCTCTGTATGGTTTCATTTTTCAATGTACTTTGGAATTACTCTTTCATTTCATGGCTTTCAGTCATACACACAATTCAAGGATAATGTCTGACTAAATTGCCGCTTTTCGGCTGATTTTACATTAAAATTCTCCATACCTGCAAGCTTTTAAAGGTATAAGCAAAAATCTGTACTTTACTTTGTCTGGTCTTCAATCAAATGGGACACAAATTCATTAGCAACTGTACATTAAGGTACAAATGGAACACATGAGCCTGCTCATTTGAGAATGTAAACTAGAGGGTGCCTACACCTGAAATAATTGTTGCTTAACAGAAATATTTTAAATTTTTCTTTTTTATTCTTGAATACAAAATACAAAGCAATAATATTTTAATACAAAATCAGGCGACAACATTATAAATGTAGAAACCTCTAGGACTATATATCAGAGATATCTTTTAGGAATTTCACTTTGCTATTCATTTGAGAATATTGTGGCTTCAGGTGAACAGGCAACCCTAAATATTCATATGGACATACCTAAGAAATAGCTTGAGGTTGTCTGTACACAGTTAGGCTGGGCTTCCCACATTGCTGTAAACTTTGAAGTAACCTCATGATGCATACAAGGCTGTATAATAAACTCAATAAAGATGGCTAGTTGGCTACAGATTCATTAAGCTGCTTCTACCCTGAACCAAGAGCAGGGAAATGATCCAGTAATGGGTATGCTTTGCTGGAAAGGCCACACAAAACAGGGGTTCTTCCATCCAATTCAGCATATATGCGAGTAGAAAATTGTCAAGGAAGTCCAACACAGATGAGTTGGACTTCAGAAGAGGAAACTTCTCAAAAATGAGGAGACTGCTGAGAAGGAAGTTGAAAGGGAAGGTCAGGAGGGTCAAATCACTCCATAAAGCATGGCACTTATTTAAAACCACAGTACTAGAAGCACAGTTGGAATGTTTACCAAGAAGGAGGAAAGGTACCACAAAGTTCAGGAGGATACCAGTGTGGCTAAAAAGTAGAGTCAGGGAAGCTATAAAAGGGAAGATGACTTCTTTCAGAAAATAGAAATCATTAACAAATTGACAAGGCTGGTTGGCATCCACCCAAGAGTTCTAAAGGACCTCAAATGTGAAATTGCCGATCTCCTAGCACAAATATATAACTTGTCCCTACAATCAGGCTCTGTACCAGAGGACAGGAAAGTAGCCAATGTGACTCCAATTTTCAACAAGGGATCCAGGGGGGATCTGGGAAATTACAGGCTGGTCAGCTTAACTTTGGTGCTAGATAAATTGACGGAAAGCATACTTAAGGACAAAATTGTTAAGCATATAGAAGAACAGGCCTTGTTGAAGGAGAACCAGCATGGCTTCTGCAAGGGAAAGTCTGGTCTCACTAACCGTTTGAAGTTCTTTGAGAGTGTCAACAGGCATGTAGATAAAGGTGATCCAGTAGACATAGTATACTTGGACTTCCAACAAGCTTTTGATAAAGTTCCCCACCAAAGGTTTTTGATTAAACTTAGCAGTCATGGGATACGGGGACAGTTTCATGTGTGGATCAGTAACTGGTTGAAGGACAAGAAATAGAGAGTAGGAATAAATGGACAGTTTTCACAATGGAGGTAGGTCGGAAGTGGGGTCCCCCAGGGATCAATACTGGGACCAGTGTTCTTTAACTTGTTCATAAATGATCTAGAAGTTGGAGTGACCAGCCAAGTGATACTAATGATACTAATGATACTAAACTATTTAGGGTAGTTAAGTCCACAACGGATTGTGTGAAATTCCAAAAAGATATCTCCAAACTGGGGGCCTGGGCGACAAAATGGCAAACATGGTTCAATGTAAGCAAGTGTAAAGTGATGCACGTTGGGGCAAAAAACACCAACTTCACATATACACTGATGGGATCTGAGCTGACGCTAACTGACCAGGGGAGAGATCTTGGAGTCATGGTGGACAGCTCATTGAAAGTGTCATCTCAGTGCACGGCAGCTGTGTAAAAAGCTAATTCGAGGTTAAGAATCATTAGGAAGAGGATTGAAAATAAAAATGCTAATATTATAATGCCCTTATACAAATCTATGGTGTGGCCACATCTGGAGAACTGCGTACAGCTTTGGTCATCATATCTTAAGAAGGATATTGTAGAACTGGAAAAGGTGCAGAAGATGGCAACCAAAATGATCAGGGGCCTGGAGCACCTTCCTTATTGTTGGAAGTGAAGGACTATGCTCTGTCTCTTGCCTCAATGACATAAGAGGACAGACTAGTGAGTCAGAGGGCTAGAGGGTCAAGACACTGGTCATCCCTTCTCTACTGCTCTGACACTATCCCTTTGATATGTAGATTGCTAATATTAGGGACTACCTTCCTTCCAGCCGCTTGCTTCCTCTCTCCCCTTCTCTTCCTGTTCCTTCTACCTTGCAACATGCAAACTCCTCTCCCCTGCACCATGTGTGCAGAGATGCAGAATCCATCTGCATCTAGCTACCTAGATACTGTAGATTAGAGATCCTAACTCCTCACTTTCCTATATAGAATGGAGTTCTTTGATAAATGCCATATATATTGATTTGAAACTATTAACTGGCTCCAAGTTACTTTACTCTCAGCATACACGCATGCCTAACCAAATTCTGCTGTGTTGTGCCTCTGTGCACTCTGCTATAATGAGGAAGGGATTCTCTTACCAGAGAGAATTCCCAACACTTATGAGGCTAGGCTACAGCATCTGTGGCTTTTTACCATTGAAAAGATGCGACTAAGGGGAGATATGATCAAAGTGTATAAAATTATGCATGGAGTGGAGAGGATAGACAGAGAGAAATTTTTCTCCCTCTCTCACAATATGAGAATCAGGAGTCACCCCATAAAAATGAAGTTTGGGGAATTTATGACTGACAAGAGGAAGTACTTTTTCAGACAGCGCATAATTAACCTATGGAATTCCTTGCCATGGGATATGGTGATGGCCACCAGCGTGGAGGGCTTTAAAAGGGGCTTAGACAGATTCATGGAGGACAGGTCTATCAATGGCTACTAGTCTGGTGGCTGTGGGCCATCTGCAGCCTCAGAGGCATGATGCCTCTCAATAGCAGTTGCAGGGGAGCAATAGCAGGAGAGAGGGCATACACATTCCTCTTGCCTATGGGCTTCCCAGAGGCAACTGGTGGGCCACTGTGTGAAACAGAATGCTGCACTAGATGGGCCTTGTGCCTGATCCGGCAGGGCTGTTCTTATATTATTATGTTCTTATCCACAATGCAATTACTCCATGGCAAAATTCCATTGACTTTCATGGGCCACTGTACAATCAAATTAATTATGGACTGAAGCCTCGGTACGTTAATATCTTTAATTGGATCAAAATTATATTGTTGCATAAAAAGACTTTTTGAGGGAGAACAGAAAGTTACTAATGGATTTCTCAGATAGTGGCAGCAGCAAGTGGTCACAAATACAGCTACTGGAATAACTTCAGAGGTTTCTGTAAAGAACAAAATAATCCATTTGATTGATATAATCACTGGATGAACTTAACAGGGGTGGATCCGGGGGGGGGCATGAGTGGGCAAGCACACACACCCGCCAAGAAAAGTAGCTTTCACCCCACACACCATTTATGGTCAACACGATTTATTTTACTAAAAATTTGTTCAGGATACAATGTGAAATATACTATTCAATTTTGGTGGTGGTGGTGGTGGTGGTGGTTTCTTCTTCTTCTTCTTCTTCTTCTTCTTCTTCTTCTTCTTCTTCTTCTTCTTCTTCTTCTTCTTCTTCTTCTTCATCATCCTTTATTTTAGTCAAAGACCAGAAAAAGAAGCATAACATACAATAGAACCAGCTAGGAAAATGAAACCATTAACTTTATACACAAAGAACTGCCAGACATACTACTTTCCCAATTCCGTTTCCAAAATCTAACGTGTGGGACACATCTTGCCCGCCCAGAAATACATTTTGCCCTCTCTGTGGCCCTCTTCAATTTTTTTCAGATGCTACTGCTGATGAACTGTGTTAATTCAATTGATCCATGGCAATGTTATTGCTTTGATGATTTATTAATCATGTTTTATTGATGTATGAATTGATAGTGAGATATTGTTATTTTCATTCTACCTGCAAGCTGCCTTGGACTGTAGCAGCCCATATGGGGGGTGGGGGTGGGGTGGGAGCGAAACAGGTGCAGCTCATTCACACTTCCCTTGCCCTGCCTCCATCTTCCTCACCTAGCCCCCATCACAGCTTTAACCTCAGGTGGGCTGGCCATCCACCTGGGTTGGGGAACCAGGTGAATGACTAGCTCTTGGGGTTAACCTGGGGTTAACACTGCAGTGGGGCTAAAAGCGAGAGAGTAAAGCAGCCAAGGGAATGCAAGAAAAATGGGAATGAGCCCCACCTATGGATTGGTTCCACCACCACTCCGCCCCACCTGTACAGGCCACTACTGGCCATATAATCACTATCACCAGGATGCATATGGATCCATCAATGGATCAGCTGAATGGAAGGCAGTATCCATACACAAAATATGAAGTATTGCTTGTGATATTGGGCCAGGTTTCTACTGCTGTTTGTTTTGTGTTTATCTCTGTTTTGTTGCGACAATTTCTCAATCCACATGGTGAGCCTCTGCAGACAAAACACTTATCAGGTGAAAACCGCCACCAGGGAAAAAGTAATTTAATGCGATTTCAACAAGGTAGTTATAAAGAGTAAGGCTCTACACACGCTCAGATGTGCATTAAGGGGTTCAGCGGGGAAAGCGGGCTTAACTTGCTCTCCCTGCAGCTGATCACGCACCCCTCCTCAGGTGGGCATAGCACCCACCCCGACAAGCGGCAGATTGGCTCCAGAGCTCCTACACCCGGCCGCAGCTCACCGGCAGATCTGGGGGTCAGGCGAAGGGAAGCGCTGCTGTGCAGCAACCCACCCCACGGAGCCCCAGTAATGCACCACGTGTGTGTGCTGTGCATTCCTGGGATCCCCCTCCCCTCTCCCCCCCGAGTGTGCCCACTGCAGCTGCAAGCAGCCACAGCTAACATGCTCTGTTAACCTCATTTAAGGGCAGGGGCAGAGCCACCATTGGGTGAACGGGATCAAAGACCCCGGGCCACCAATAGAAAAGGCTGCCGATGCCCCGTGGCTCAGGCTCCAGAGGAGCCCAGAGCGAACTCCCCCCTCCCACGCCCGGGCTGCCGAGAGCCCGGGAAAACTCTCCGCCAGTTATTTCAGGCAGCGCTGACTGCCCAATAGAAGGTTTTTCCCCTCCTCTCCCTCGCTAGAGAAAGAGAGAAAGTGGAAAACGTCCTATCAGGCAGCCAACGCTGCCTGAAATGATGAGCTGAGAGCTCGATCAGGCTCTCAGCAGCCCAGGCCATGCCCCCTTTGCACGTGACAGGGGGCATGGCCTGGGCTGTCAAGAGCCCAAACAAGCTCTCAGCTTGTCATTTCAGGTGGTGTCAGCTGCCTGATAGGGCAGACAGATTTATTTCGCACTTCCTCATTTATCAGGAAGTTTTCCACACAGGGCTTTTAAAGCCCTGTAACTCATATCTCCTCCAGAATGGAGGGGGTGCGTTCATATATTGGCCAGATTTACCCCGAAGTCCCTGCAAGTTACTGGGGAGCAGTTCACACATAATGCGGGTTTTCGCTTTGCATTAGATTGTAGCTTGATTTATATCCAGGGTTAAAAAAATCCACTATTTGAGTTGGTTTTTGGGGACAACTTTGGGTGTGCAGCAAAGCCTCCCCATAAGGCCCACTGTGTGGAAAAGGGGACTGAGAATTCATTGTGAAGTTTAGCAGAATTAGGGGTGATAGGGCAGACATAAAATGCTTGGCTCCCTGAGAATAAAGTGACAATGATGTTTGTTCACAAGCACACATACTCCAGGTGGCAACATAAGCAGGGCACCCCATCACAGCACGGGGAGGGGAATATATATATTATATTATATTATATTATATTATATTATATTATATTATATTATATTAATGGATTCATTCATTCATTCAATTTCTATACCGCCCTTCCAAGAATGGCTCAGGGCGGTTTACACAGAGAAATGATAAATAAATAAGATGGTTCCCTGTCCCCAAAGGGCTCACAAACTAAAAAGAAGCATAGGATAGACACCAGCAACTGGATGTACTGTGCTGGGGGTGGGGGATAGGGCCACTCATATATATGACGGGGGCGGGCGGACCTAGGATCGGGCTTAAAAGCCAGCCCCAACCAGGGATTCTTAAGCAGCCAATTTCTATTTTTTTTTTTTCACAAAAAGGTTGGGGAAAGGGGACCTAGCCCCTTCCTCTTGGGGGTACCTGTTCAATCCCTAGGCTCATGAGAAGGGCTGGAAAGCAGGAACCATTGCCAACACTGAGAAGGAAGATTTTTAATATGTGATGATGATGGATGCTGATCCCAAGCAGACTGCAACTCTCATGAGAGTGTAAGGCCATGGGGAAACCACCTCACAACTCATGAGAAGAACCATCTGCAAGGACAGGGCAGGGGTGTCAGCCACAATCTCTAATAATTTGTCCTTCGCTAATGGACAGTTCTCTCACAAGAGTGTCAGGCCACCCCCTCACAACTCATGAGAAAAACCGTCTGTGGGGACAGGGTTGCCGGGCAGAATTGCTAATAACACACGATGATAAAGCAACCCCTTTTCCCACAGATTGCTCTTTCATGAGAATGTCAGGCCTTTGGGGCTCTATATCAAGCCAGGTTGCTCTATGGAGGACAGCCACGAGCACGGGTACCCCAGAAACTGCTCTCACTGTCTTGGTGACAGCCTCCAAGTAGCTGCCAGCCTGTCTGCCCATGTGAACATGTGCAACCTTGCTTGTGCTCCAAAACGGTGACCCCGCTCTCCTGGGGTCACTGGAAATTGGGTCTCCCCTCTCTGCAGCTAGAGATCTGCATACAGTGCAATGCCGGCCCAAATCCGGGAATTTTGAATGGGAGTAAAGTTCCGTCCCCACATGAGATGTTCCCCTGGTCCACGCACGTGGCCGGGTTCCGACACATGGAACATCTTCTCATGATCTGTGAGAAGGGCTCAGGGGTGGTCTGCGGGGAGAGCGGGTAACACTTACCCTCCCTGCAGACAAGCAGTGCTGCCTCCTTGGGCGGACAGATCGCCCACCCAGACAAGCACCGGCTCCTGCCAGTAGCTCCAGGGGTTGGGGTGCCGGGACGTACCACCCCACCCCACCCCCAGAGCTCCAATAAAGCACCATGTGAGTGCATGGTACATTATTGGGATTCCCCCCCCCCCACCGAGTCTGCCAGTTGCAACTGCAAGCAGCCGTGTCTGACAGATTGCCAAAACGGGGTTAGGAGAGCACTCGCTTTGAGGGATTACTTCACAGGTGGGTTTGCTACTGTGTTGCCGCTGGGATCAGGCCCAGTCCCAGCAGTTCACATGCACGTGCAAGACCAGGCTGGGCTTCCTTAGCCCGATTTGGCACCTGCATGTGAATAGCCACATGGAGAGTCAAAATCTCCTTTGGGTCCATGCAAGGCTTCCCAGGGGAGGAGGGAGTTTCAATGCAAAAGTTCTACCTTTTACCATGGAAAGTTGGGGGCCCCCGCAAGCAGGACCCCCTTTGTTGGGTTTGCTCAACTCGTGAGAGTGCAGTCCAACAGAAGACTGAGGGTGTTTACCCCTATGGTCTTCCCCAGTAGACTGGCCCTCTCATAAGAGCACAAGCCCACCAGCAGCAAGCTGCCCATGGAACAGGAGTGTGGTTTGGTGGGCATGGACTGCTTGGCCAGAGTGAGATCTCACAAGAGCATCCTACGTCATGGCAGGACAGATACACATACACACACACACACCCGATCTTTTCCCCTGATATACATATTGCATATACATATACATGATGTATAGACATATACATCATATTCCCTTCCATTTTCTGAGTAGTGGGAAAATAATGCCCCACAACACACACACACACACCCCACCCCGCAATCATGCTTGTGCAGGACTATTTTGGTAAAGGGCTCTTTGGGAGGCAGTGGCACCATCACTGTCAGAAGAAGTGCCGGCATGGCATGACATTCATAGGGGCTTAAATGCCCTTTCCATGCCAAGGATGGTCAGACCATTCCGAAAATGCACAATTGTGCTTGACACATCCCCTTCAAGATTGTGGCCAATCGCGGCTGCTCTACTGACATGATGATGCTTTGCCCACCCTCTGGCCATGGAGCTTGCTAGGATCGGTGTCAGCAGCAGAGGAGCAGGGAAGGGCTCCCCTCTCCTGAAACCAGAGGTTGCTGGAGCACAGTTGGACTAATATCTGTGATGCAATTCACGGTTTCAAATTGAAACTGTGGGTTCATCAGTCTCAAGTTTTACATTACATGTGAATGTGGCATTGTATGGCAATTTTGGTTTTATGCTGCATTACATCGATTCTGGTTTTACCATTACAATAACAGAGATCAGAATTACCCAAAAGGAACTGCACCACTATTACTTATCAGAAAGAGATGTTAAGGTGTATTACAGAAGCACAGTTTCAATTTCCCTAATTCTCCTTTGCAGGTTTTTTGTTTTAAAACCACCAACACCCTTTATTATTATTATTATTATTATTTTGGCTCTCCTTTCCCTGTGTAATTATGCAATGTTCTGAAATGCAAGCTCCATGAGAAGCCAAGATTTTGATCAATTTAAACGAATGGAAGATTTCATGTTCTGACACATACATTAACTATTTTCCCTTAGATTCTGATGCTAAATATCAAATTTCACCATCCCCTGAATGTCTCTCAGCTATTCTTTATTCTTTTATTTTTCCAACCACACACAGACATCTGGCAGCTCTCACTCAGTTTTTTATGCTTCGTCCCTTTCTCCTAATGAAGAAAAAAACAAAACCCAGGGGCAATCTGCTTAATTTGGAATATTATTTTCTGTGCCTCCAACAGTAAGAAGTTTCAGGGATAGCCACTGCCCTTGCAAATGAGAAAGCCTTGGAGACTTAGAGTGTTTTTGTTATCAAATATACATAATGAGCAGCATGAAGAAGCAAGAACTCAAAAGAGTGCTAATCTTTAAAGCCGCATCAGTTCTCAAAAACAAACCCAGCCACCCCAGTCTTCTTTACCAGCCAACTGCAAAACCTGACTTTTCTCCCCCATGCTAGCCGTATTCTAAGTCCCAACTTCAGCCCAAGCATGTAGATGTGCCATAGAAAATAGCTACTGACCATTAATGATAATTATAGGGACTATATATATTTTAGTCATCAAAACCCGTTACAGAAGTATCTTCTTATTTCTCTAATAACCTTGTCAACTGATCAGCTGCGCCCATTAGCAGCAGTCAAGTGCTCATTATAATGTACCCTCTTACTGTACTTTGCTGGGATACATAAGGATTAAGATAAGTGAAGGAAATGCACAGTACTCCTAACACACAGTTGGGGCGGATTAACCTTTTTGCCACCCATAGGCAAAAAGGCTCTTGCCATGCTTAAAAAAAGTATTTTAAAATAGTATTGAAAATTAATAAAAAATAAATAGTATTTATTTTGATACCACCAGTGAGTATTAAAAAAAATACTATTAGATTTTTAAAATAGTATTAATAAGTATAGGTAAGATATTAGCTTAGCTTGAGCAATGCTTTAGGCTTTAAAGGAGCAGCAGGCTGGTCTCTGACCTGAAAGTTGATGGAATCTGAGCTATCGGTGACTGACCAAAAGAGAGATCTTGGGGTCATGGTGAACAGCTTTTTGAAAGTGTCGACTCAGTGTGCAGCAGCTGTGAAAAAGGCAAATTCTATGCTAGGGATCATTAGGAAGGGGGTTAAAAATAAAAATGCTAATATTATAATGCCCTTATACAAATCTAGCACTTGGTAGGGTTGCAAAGAAAGCCTTGGAAAGGCTATTTAGATGCTGTGATGTGTCTATACCTACAAAGATTAGAATCATTTGGAAAATGGTTTTCCCCATGACATTCTATGGATGTGAAAGCTGGACTTTGAAGAAGCAAGATAGAAAAAGTACTGACACTTTTGAACTTTGGTGCTGGAGAAGGATACCATGGATACCATGGACAGCCAGGAAAACAAACAAATGGATCATAGAATAAATTAATCCAGAATATTCACTGGAGGCACAAATAACAAGGTTCAAACTATTATACTTCAGACACATTATGCAAAAACCCTGCTCCCTTGAGAAGTCCATAATGCGGGGGAAAGTTGAAGGAAAGAGAAGAAGACGACCAGCAGCAAGGTGGATGGACTTGATTACGACAGCAATGAGTGCACCACTGAGAGATCTTAAAGGCCAAGTTGAAGACAGATCATCCTGGAGACAATCTATGTGGTCGCTAAGAGTCAACACTGACTTGACAGCACTTAATCAATCAATCAATCAATCAATAATCAACACAAATCTATGGTGCAGCCACACCTGAGTACTGCATACAGTTTTGGTCACCGTATCTTAAGAAGGATATTGCAGAACTGGAAAAGGTGCAGAAGAGGTCAACCACGCTGATCAGGGGCCTGGAGCACCTTCCTTATGAGGCAAGACTACAGCATCTGGGGCTCTTTAGTTTGGAAAAGAAGTGACTAAGGAGAGACATGAACAAGGTGTATAAAAGAGAGTGGACAGAGAGAAACATTTCTGCCTCTCTCATAATACTAGAACCAGAGGCCATCTCATGAAACTGAAGGTCAGAAAATGTAGTATCGGCAAGAGGAAGTACTTTTTCACACAGCACATCTATGGAATCTATGGAATTCTTTGCCATGGGATGTGGTGATGGCCACTAGCTTGGCTGGCTTTAAAAGGGACTTAGACAAATTCATGGAGGACAGGTCTATCAATGGCTACTAGTCTGATGGCTACGAGCCACCTCCAGCCTCAGAGGATCGTGGGTGGGGGAGGCAGGGTTGAACCTACCTTTCTCCCAGATGATCAGTCATCCTCTGTGTGGCATGCGGCTTGCATGCCCACACAATCAATCCGTGTTGCTCTGAGCAGTGCAGATCTCTGGAGGCCAGGAAAATGAAGCTGGCCTCCAGATATCCCTAAATGCACTGTGTGAGGAGTGCAGTGCATTGAGGGATTACTCCTCAACCCGGGCACTCTAGGCACCCAGCTCTGTGTCTGCTCAGGCTGTGTGCAGTCTTAGTATACACATGATCTCTTACCTAGGCAAAAGGGGTCCTGTACTTGGGTAAAAATTCCAGACTACCTGGGAATCAAACTACTGGGATCAGCCTTGATGCTGGCATGTCACAGGAGCAGCCCTACCTAAGCAACCAAGCCTGGGTAAGGCTGCTCATGTGAACAGCCTTAGTTTCTACCAGAATTTTTAGATACACCTACTTACCACATAAACTCTGTTTAACCAGATCAAGAAGACTTCTCCACATGAGCACAGAAAAACAAAAAACCCAACTGATGCACATACTGTAACTGTTGTACACATATTTAGTCTGTATAACCTATAAAAATGAATGAAATCTAAGGGTTCTAGCCAATCAATATTCTGGTAAACAAGTAAAAGTCAAAAGTGATATGTTCTAAGGATTCCAAAGTAAGGCAAGGGGGTATTAAAATAGTGAGAAAGGAATAGGGGAGGTCCCAGCTCTCCAGAGGAAGCCACCGTGCTAAAACATGTGGGATCTGTTCACCTCAGCTAGCTGAAAGCAATTGCTTCATTGCTGTCTTCTGTCTTGGGCCATTAATGTTGTGGTAAGCAAGTTTATGTATCATTAATTGAACAATTGTGTCTGACTATTTTTTCTGTGGATTAATTAGACAAGTAGTTCTGGTCTAACTGTATCTCTTTAGTGATAAATGCTTGTGCACGGAAGAGAACAGGGAAGTGTAATCTTGATATTCTAATTCTGTACAGATGCCTACCAAGTGCTTATTTAGTGGGGGTGAAAGCTTAGAATAAGCCCTGGACATAGGTAATAGACCTTAAACAGAAACTGCTAGTTGTTGGAATATGTTGAGATCTTCCAGATCTGGAGGGAAGATTGCCATAGGAACAGATATAAAACAGTATCACCAACACCAAAGATCTTTCTGGACTCCAAGAAGCTCTAAGGAAACCTTTTGGTAGGGCATAGGAGCTAGTGCACCTGTCCAGTCAGCTGATAGGTGGACATTTCAACTGCTGACTCCATCCTATATTCCTCATCTTAATGGGCATTCTGTTGGCCTTGTAGCAGTGAACCCTAGTATCGCTCCATATTTCAGGGGTGACAGTGGGTAGTTAATAGGTGTGATGGATCAGGGTCCAGCAAGATCTCACCTGCTCTTTAACTTCAACCCACCAAAAACACTTCACAAAAAAACTAGAAGAAAACCATCTATTCCCTCAGGAAGAGAAACCTACTAGCATCCTTCTGGAAGCCTGGTAGTGAGGCAAGGTAAGCATGGGGATAAAGGATACACAGGGTGAAGTGAAAGCTGAATAGGACTGTGCCAATCCCTAACTATATCTAAGTCCAGATTTCCCTCACTAACACTATTACATTTCAGTGTCAAAGGAAAATATTTTCACTTCCTCCAGGTTTAGCCAAATCCCCCACTCTTGGTTGGCTCCACTCACAGAACCGTCAATGGGGGCTCTGATCTTGCAGCTTTAAACAGGCTCATTTGCTTTTGGATCCTGTGAAGGACCTCTTGACACTTGGTTTCTTCACATGATGTTCCCACTCAGCTTCTCTCCTCAGGTTTGGCACAGCTTCTTGTGATTCAGTACTATCCTCCATCTACTTTGCATTTTGCTTTTTTCCCCAACTCAAAAACAATTTCAACTCTCTTGAAACTATCTCTCCTGTCTGCTGCTGTTCATCACCTTTTCTCTCAGAATCTTCCCAGCTTGCGTTGCTTGTTCTTACTGGTCCTGGGTCCTGCCCAACAACTCTTTTTTCCCCTTCACACCAGCTGATTGGTCCTTACAGCTCTGAATTCTGCTGATGGTTGGATCCTAACTCCATTTTCTCATTGGTTCTAGCCAGCCCACTTCTGACCCAATGACTGCTTTAATTTAGTTCCCAGGCCAACTCCCAGATGCTGATTTTTCATTTCCTGAATTAGAATATTATGTGCCAAAAATCCCCTCAGATTTAGCAGCTTCCAGACAGCGCTCACTTCACCTGGTTTACACCTTCCAATAATGTACAGTTTTCACTTCTGGCCTAGATGATAAGCTTCCATGACTCATACTCAAGGGGGAAAAACATTCTAGTAAACAAACCTAATGCCATAGGCTGGTCCAAATCACAATGGGTCATAGTGCTTTTTTAGGTTTTACACACCTAGAGCCAGGGTGGTCTCCAGGGTAACCTGTAGAAAACATATTACTCCTATTTTAAAATAACAACAGGGGGTACAGATACATTTCTGGGTGAAATACAAAGGTGCTGATAATTATCTATAATCAGCCTGGGCCCAGGATATTTAAAAGAGTGACTTCTTCTCCATGACCCCCACTGAGATCATATGGGGAGTCCTGCTATAGTTGTTCCCTTTGCTAAGCAGGGTTTGCCCTGGTTGTATTGGAATGGGAAACTAGCACTGTAAGATATTCCCCTTGGGGGATGGGGCTGCTCTGGGAAGATCTTCTGCAATGCATGCTTGCATACAGAAAGTTCCAAGTTCCCTCCTTGGCATCTCTGAGATATGGCTGAGAGAACTCCCACCTGTCACCTTGGAGAAGCTGCTGCCGGTCTGTGTAGACAATACTGAGCTAGATGGACCAATGGTAGAAAGCAGTTTCCTATGTTTCTATATTCCTATAGTTGCCACCAGCTCATCTGGTGGTGACCTAGAGTCTGTTCTGTAGCCCTCCCAAAGCTTTGGAACATGTTTTCTGCCCGACTTAGAGCTTCTGCATCCCTGGCAGCTTTTAAAAAGATTCTTGAGATGCATCTTTTTAATCGAGTTTTTAGTTCATTTCAAGCAGTTTTCAGTGATTTTTAAACGTTTGCATTATATTAATTATTTTAGCTGTTTTAATTTTTTTTAAATCTGTGTAAACCACATCAAGGCACTTGCTTTGGCAGTACATAAATGTGTTAGTTAGTTAGATTAAATGAATGAATGAATGGTTGTTTTGTTCATTACAGATGTGGTAGACCAGGGCACTTACTTTATACGCTGTTGTTCATGAAGAACTACTCAGATGCTATTAGTTGCTTCAAACACTAAACTAACTATTACATAAAAACTCCAGGATGTAGCTAGGGGAGAGGGGGCCCCTGTTCACCCCTCTCCCTGGCAACCCCTCGGAGTGAGGGAGAAAATGAAGAAAATAGGGGAGGGTGACGTTGGGGGCCCCTCAGGAGCTCGAGGGCCCGGGTTCTTTGAACCCGTCATCTCAATTATATCTACACCCCTGTAAAAACTGTACAGCCATCTATCCTAGAGGTTCCTTTCTCCTTTAGCTTTAGCTTTATCCACCACTCCAAACTTCTTCACACCATAGCATATAACATGTTGCACGTACAGGATACTCTTTTTCAAACAAGGTGCAAGTGAGCTTGATTCTGATCTTGTAACTTTTACTGCAGGTACTGAGTAAGATATACATATGCCAATTCTTGCATAATATGCAAACGACTTCAGAAGGTGTGACTCAAAAGGTAAAGGACAAGAACAATCAAGAATGCAAGAACAAATCAGTTGGTATTCAAGGTAACAGAATGGGAGTATGGGAAGATGTACACAGAAGCTGCTCTGGAAAAGCTACAATGAAAATAATCATTAGCTATGCAAACAGATTGCCAAGTGGAACATATCAGATGGGGAAAGCTCATTATCCACTGGCAGCCTTGTTGTTTAAGTGAAATCATTTATCTGTGTTTAAAAAAAACACCAATCTTGTAGCTCTTAGACCTGTTCAGTGTTAATACAACTGCAGGGGTGGAAGCCATAACTGTGGGTTCCTATGGCCAAAGTTCACAATCGGCAAGATCTACTGTGTGTTTTCCTTCTGTGTGACAATAATCATAAGATGTTTATTGTGCATTTCAAAATTTCCCATTGATATCCTCTGATTATGTGCACTGTGTGCAGGTAAGGATGAACTCAGAGGCAGCGGAGGCATCTGCCTACAGTGGCAAAATCTGAGGAGCAGTGGTGGCAGTAACTCAGGGTAGGGGGCAAGGGGAAAGTTTCCCCTTTTACTTTGATTTTTTATTAAAATAGTAAAATATTTTTATATTTTATAAATATAAATATATATTTTATATTTAATAATAAAATAGCAAAATATTTTTATATTTTATAAATATAAATATTTATTTTTAATATATAATTCCTTTTAATATATATATTTTAATATTTAATAGTAAAATAGTAACATATTTTACTAAAATAGTAAAAACAGGATTAAGAACGAATACTATTAAAAATTTCCCATTACTAATAAGTTGAACACTTCCCATCCCTGAAATCTGTGAGCACCTCCTGAATGCTTTCCAATTGGAACAAAAGAGGGGAGGGAGAGTGAGAATAAAAAGAGAAAGAGGTAAGGGAAGGAAGGAGAGAAACTTGGGAGTCTGAAGGTTATGATGGGGCACCCAGGGAAGGTGAGGCTAAGATGCTGAAATTTCCTCACTCCCCAAACCTATCTCTGAGGCCATATAGGGGAGTAGATGGAGGAGAGTGTTAGTTTGGAACATGGTATGAGGAGGTGCCATCTTGTCCTTTGCCTCAGGCAGCAGTATGTCCAGAGCTGCTGAAAGCAAATGGAAGTACATTTATTTTATTTTATTTTATTTTATTTTATTATTTATTTATTTATTTATTCGATTTCTTTACCGCCCTTTCAAAAATGGCTCAGGGTGGTTTGCACAGAGAAATAATAAATAAATAAGATGGCTCCCTGTCCCCAAAGAGCTCACAATCTAAAAAGAAACATGAGATACACACCAGCAACAGTCACTGGAGGTAACTGTGCTGGGGGTAGATAGGGTGGATAGGGACATTGAAAAGAACAGATGATTATCTAACCCATAGTTGAAGACTCACTTTCCTTCTCCCCACCCCCACCCCCGCCCAAGTATAGATGAGACAATAAGAACATTCTCTTCCATTTATAATTGTGACTAGAATTTATACCCTGTGACAAAATGGCTCTTACCTTGTTAAATATGTTGAAGGTTCTGTATGGTATAGCAGAAGGAACATATTCTAAGGTTGTTACAAGATAGGGAGGTCATTCACACAATCTATCAGGTTTGGGAGCTGTGTGTGCTTCCAATAAGGTAGGAGTGATCCAGTAAGATAGGATCACTTCTGGGTAGTGGGTGGAAGCAAGAACGGGCACGGTAGGAGGAAAACCTAGGTAGCTTTTCCTTCTAGCTTGCTTCCACACAATCACTTCTACCCAGGTTTTCCTTTTACCTTGCTTCAACAACTGAAAATTGGAGCAACATACAGTTCCCAAACCTGGGTAGAACACAATTTTTGATTGTGTGAATGACCTCAGACTCTTCACAAAACACTTGCTCAAAACCATACCAAAGCTTGGTCCCTTGTCCCTGGTTTTAAATTGTTTAAGGTTTTTATTGTCTGTGTTTTGACCTGTTTTATGTGGCTGTAAACCGCCCAGAGACTAATGTTTGGGCCGGTGTACAAATTTGACATAATAGAATAGAATAGAATAGAATAGAATAGAATAGAATAGAATAGAACAGATCAACTGCAGAGGTGTAACTATAATAGAGCAAGGGGAGACAGTTGTCTGGGGGCCCACTGCCTTGGGGGGGCCCCCAGAGGCAAGTCACATGACTGACTCCCCCAGCCGTGCACCGACCCAGACTTCCTTCAGTTGTATTCATCCTACGAAATTGATGTGATGAGACCTGGAACTACCAGAACAGCATGTCTTGGGGCCCATTTTAAAATCTTGTCTCTGGGCCCACTCCAACCTTGCTACACCCCTGATCAACTGCATCTGGAAATCAGTTGTAAGGGCTTCGGATCCACCAGTGCAGCCAGGATGGTAAATGGCAGATTATCAGCGTGGAGAACCTTTTTAGAAACCAGGCAGTTTTATCATAAGGGAGGAGTCCCTAAGTTTTAGTCTATATTGGAAGGAGGAGGCAGGTGATAATAGTAGAGACATGCAGCACTGTCAGTTTCTTCTGTCACTCCTCTATAGGCCCTAGGGCAGGGCTGCTCAACTTCAGCCCTCTTGCAGATGTTGGCCTACAATTCCCATAATCCCTGGCTATTGGCCACTGTGGCTGGGGATTATGGGAGTTATAGTCCAAAAAGAGCTGGTGGGCCTGAGAAGGCCTCCCCTACGGGCCAGTGCCAGCACTGTCCAGTTTTTTTCCCACTGGTCAAAATGTGCTTGCTGCACATTAAAATAAATCCTCCCTACGTCCTCCTGTTCCTCACTAATCAAGATACTCGGCATTCTCTTAGTTGTCATGGTTTCACCCGATACACATTATTATGGCATCTTGTCTCAGTTATTTCTGTTTTTTGGAATGACCTATTTTGGTGCATATTTGGTTCTACCTGTCTGAGCCTCCAATCAGTCTTGGAATTGAGCCAAATGATTCAAATGCAGTATACAGGTTGGCAATCTCTGAGGCAGGCTATTGTACTGCTTTATTTTATGTCTTCCTGAGAAAATGCTGCTGCATCGTGTCTAACATGTAGAAAATGCTGCTGTCAGAACTTTAACTCAAAGTAAGCAGCCTCAGCATGTCACGCTAATCTTAAGGGAGCTGCATTGGCTGTTTGTCAAATATCAAATTGATTTTAAAATTACTCAGATGACTTATATGGTTGGGGAAGTGTTTGGGGGCAGGTGTGTTTATCTCTGTGTGAGTCTGGTCCCAGTATATGATCAGTAGAAGCCAGTCAATTGGACAGACCAAAAGTATAGGCTGAATTCATTTTGCCTACATGGGGTTTTTTTTTAATATACAGCTGTGCCCATCAGATCTTGAGTTGAGATTTGGATGAGTTCCAAAATGCCGATCAAGAGCCAATTTAAAGTGAAACTTCATTTTTATCAATATTTTCCTGTGCAGGGGGAAGCTATATACTTGTAGGACTTTGATACATAGGTTTTCAGTGTAGAAGAAAAGCAGAAGCCCTTGACATATGAGTGGCACTCCATGGAATTCTGCTGATGTCATCCATTCATTCCAAACAGTTATTCAGATATCCTTTTCATGAGAAAGATGTATCACTTTAGCTTTCTACTTGAGCTGTAATGGTAAGGGCAATGAGAGGAAACCCATTCATCTTCTAACATGACTGGCTTGATGAACTATGACACTCTACTGTGTGCCATGCCCCTAGGTACTCAGCACTGAATACAGACTCTTATCAGATTCTGCTATGGATAATATAACCTGTCATTCTGATCATTGTGAAACCATACAGTAATAGACGGAGAAAAATTGCCAAAGTTGTGCTAAGTTCTCTCTTAGTTCTTGAGTCTTCTGATGTGTAGTAGGTCTCAAACCACTGCAAGAATCTTGTCCAGCCAATACAGCAAAAGCCTTTGGAGTCACCAGAATCCCTTGGAATGAAAACTGCTGGGTTCTAACAAATTTGAGGTGTAATTGGGACTCCAGAGTATGGAACCAATTCCAGAATGGGCAAAAGGCCTGGCAGATCTTTGGATGAAACCATCTGGATCCACTGAACCTTTTCTAGAATAAAGCTGGTTGATTCTACCTATCTCTGGGGGAAATGGTAGATATGGTAGATCATGCTGGATTGATTTTGGCCAAATAAAATAAAACATTTAAAAATCTTGAATCTGTGACATGTTGTACTATCAATTCAAATCTAGCTCAAGGCAAACAAACTCCTCTAAGCTGGAAATATTTCATTCCACTTGACTCTGTTACCATAAGAGCCTGTTTGGGGGCTCACCCAAGGAGCACCCCTCTATGTTTGGAACTGCAAGCCTGTAGTTACCACTGTTTGGATTTCATGGGACTGTGAGATCTCCACTTTGTTTTGCCTGTAGCTAAGCTAACTCAAAGGGCATGTAACTTTGGCAAGCAGCTTGGGAGAAGGAACTCTTAGGTCATGTTCAAAGCACAAAGACTGCAGGAGGGCCTTCCAGTGCTAGGTCACTCCCTGATTACTCAACAGATGGGAAGCTGAAGCAGACATGATCTAATCAAGAGCTATTCTTTAAAGAATAAGACAAGTATTCTCCCTGTGTTGGCACAGAAAATTGTCAAGATAGCACCTCCTCAGGCAGGAATGATAAGAAAGCAACAGTCATCTCCTCTTGCTAATGAGCAGGTAAAGGAGGACTAGCTGGAAGTCTGCTTGTTTGCACTTTAGTTACTCACAGATATTCTGATAAACATGAGAAATAAACTTTCAAACAATGTGGCCTCTCCTCACACTGTTCTTTTCAGACCTTCTGCAGCTTTTGTCAAAGAAGAAGTTCACTCTTCACTTTTGAATAGCACAATGGCCCATCCATTGCTTTGTGTCTATTTTCTGCCTTTGCAAGGTGCATTTAGCATAACACCCTCAGACAAGAATTTGTCTATAACTGGTGAAGACCCCATCAATCAGTGTGTCTTCTGCGTCACCATTACTGTCTGCCTATCTCGGAACCACCATTTCTTTTCCCATGTCTTGGCAACAGCACTTCCATTTTGCCCTGCCTTGACTTACACCTCCATACCGCCTTTTCCTAACCCAGCCTGCCCAGCACTCGTGGCTGCAAGGTCCCATTCATTTTTGGATTTACTTTTGGCTCCTGGACCCCTGTTCAATATCTAGATCCTTGCTCCTGCTTTCCCGCCTTCTAGCCCTGGAGAAGAGAAGCCTCTCAGTGGAGCTGCAAGGTTTCAACGCATTTCTCTTGGAAGGGGGGAGGTAGTATATAACCCCTTTCCTGAAAACTCTACTTGCCTTTCTTCTCATTTATCCTAAAATCCAAATCTGTTCGTTTCTCTCTAGCCAGCCTTGAGTGAACCTAACAAAACGTAGTCCTTTTGACTTGTTGGTTTATTACTAGTTCATATCAGTCAAATACTTTTGCTTAATAACTATTATTTTTTTCTCTTTTTGAACCCCATAACCCTCAAAATTTTACTCTTACTTTTACTTGTTTTTTAACTTTAGCTCTCCTTTCAGTTCTTTCTGAGACTGAAGCTTTGAACAAATTTATTATGGGAGTGGGACTGCTCCATTTAAGATAGCCTAAATTATAGCTTGGGGCCTCGCCAAGTCCCTGGGAGCAGTTCTGTATCCAATTCATGGGATACAAGAAAGCTGAAGATCATCAGGTCAGCTTCCTGACAAGGCATATGGTCCAGAAACCATCACACATTAATTCTCACCATCAAACACACACACACACACACACTCCTTTAGAAGTTCATCATTATCATCATCATCATCCTTTATTATGATCACTGACCAGATGATTCCATGCATATCAAATAATATGCTAACATTTTAGATTGTGAGCCCTTTAGGGAAGGGAGCCATCTATCGATCTATATATCTTATCTATCTATCTATCTGCAAACCAATTTGGGAACTTTTGTTGAAAAGTGGTATATAAATATTTGTTGTATTGGTGTGTGTGTGTGTGTGTGTGTGTGTGTGTGTGTGTGTGTGTGATAACATAGTTAAAACATAATTAGGAATTTAGCCAATAAAATGGTGCTAATTTTTAGAATCAAATCAAATCTTTATTGTTACGGTCATTCGACCAGCAAAACACAAAATACAAAAGCTTTACATAAAAGCGAACTTGCTAATTTATTACAGTTTGAAAATAAGTAACAGTTTATGGATTACCCATTCCCATACAATCACACTAATCTGTTTAGCCATACATCTATCTGATCACACTAATCTAACCCATTGATTTAAGTGCTAACTGGTTGGACGAGTGATCATTATTATCTGATGCTGCCCCACTGATATTTGTTGGAGCTAGGACCCTGGCAGCATCAGCTTTCAGTTGATGCCTAACCCTCCCCACCACCCAGTGACCACTGGGGGGTTAGGGTCATGGATAAAAGTGCTGGACTCCTCCCCTCTTTGTTCTCCATTTAATCTCTCCAGAGATGGCTGTTTGTTTTTGTCTCTCTCCCCTTTCAGCCTTAAACTCAGCTTTCCTATCCTTTTGTAACATCTAAATAAATCCTTGTTGTTCTTCAAACTTAAAGAACTTTCCCCAGACCTCTTGCTTGGCTGAATTCTCCCCAAACTGGCTCTGTTCTGCTAATGGGAGTTGAACTGCCATTCTTCTCCTATAATATTAATTTCAAACCCACCATCACATAGAAGTAAAGGTCACCTCATGGTGAACCTTACTTGAAATAAAGCAAAACTTGGCTATGCTAGAAGAGATCCTATCATTCTGGTCAGACAGTAAATAGGAGTCCAAACAACCTGGAAGGTTTCTTTAAAAAGGTAAAATATAATCATGGTGCATGTCCCTGTAAAAATTACAATAAAGTAATACATGGGCTGATGTAATACACTGCTGAATAAGGCTCCCGAAGGACAAATATTGTACTATGGAGAACATTAAAGCACAATAGTGTTGAAACACAATAGTGTTGGAGCTCTGCAATATTTTGGGATCATGATCTGACTGAGATACCTAGCTGGCTTGTAGAAAAATAGGTCCAGATCTAGTATTCTCTGTCTGAGAACTGATTTAGTTTGCATGTAGCCCATCAAAGATAGCACATCTCTAGTGAAACCATACAACTACAATCTATCCTCCAATAAGCTTTTCCAATTTGAGAGAAAGCTGACACCCATAACCAGTGGTGCTAATCCTAAAGGGCAGAAGTTTAATTTTAACCAAAAGTCAAATACACTAGTCCTAAGGCTGGACTCTATCTTGGGTATTCCAGCCTCCAAATGGAGCATGACATTTGGTACACAGCATGATGCCTAAAATATGGACCTCAAGAATTAAGCTTGCACAGCTTCTAACAATGCTGAATTGGTAGAAGGACCAAGTTGGGCTCCACACAGGAGTTGCAACCTTACCTTACAGAAATATAGAGCCTTTTCTCACAATCACGTGAGAGGGCTTCTGGGCAGGTGGCAGAGAAGGTAGCAGAAGCACAATGATCCAGCTGCCAGCTCTGGGAAAGTCAGGGCATGTGATCCTGTGTGTCCAGATGCTCCGCTGCTTCCCCCGGCTGTGTAGAGATGCGGGGGCCAGCACAATGCCCTGCACGAGTGCATGGTGCATTGTGGGGATACCTCCAGGGACAGGTGGGCACCCATCAGTGCTGCAGCATCAGGTGCATCACACAATCAGGAAAATTGGTCTAAGGGAGTGCTCGCTCCCTTAACCTCATTTAAGAGGCTGGCTCCACAGGCAGGTTTGCTGCCAAAGCACCACTGGGATCAGGCGCAATCCCAGTGGTTCTCACACACACAGCCAAGACCAGGCTTGGCTTTCTTAGCCTGGTCTTGGCTTTGCATTTGCATGAATACAGCCCCAATGCTTAATTGCAACTGGGATGAACTGAGCACCCCTAGAGCGATAAACAGATTGGATAGCTGTTGCTGATCTCTGAGCATTTTGGATCACATAATCCAAATGGGCGGTCAACCTTGCTGAGGCTTGGAAAATTACTTCAAGTTATTTAAAGCATTTGGCCTGTTCTAACATGTGTCCATTTAGCACCCAATCATATAACTTTGGGTATGTGTTTTTACAAGTACCTTCATTTTCATATAATTGATCTCCAGCAAGTGCTTGTGGCAATAAATGGATAAAAAGTGCAAATCTATTTTCAAATAAATCGGTCTGAAAAAGGATCATGGCATCATCTGCATATAATAAAATCGTGAGATGCTTATTAGCCAACTTTGGGAGATGATGATGTAGATTATCTAAATGGGTATTTAAGAGAACGTCTTCTTCACCAAGAGCCCCACTACCTCATCTGGAGAGGTTCATCTGCAGTTGACGCCAACTCGTCTGGTGGCTACTCGTGAACAGACCTTCTCCATTGCTGCCCCTGGACTTTGGAATGTGCTTCCTGTTGAAGAGCCTCCCCATCTCTGGCAACTTTAAAAAAGGCACTGAAGACAAATTTATTTCCCCAGACTTTTAATTAGATTTATAATTTTAAAATTTTTAATACTGGGTTTTAAATGTTTTTAATGTGTTGCATGATTTTAATTGTTAACTGATTTGATGTTTTAAATAGTTTTAATTGCAAACCGCCCAGAGACGCAAGTTTTGGTATAGAAATATTTCAAATAAATAGGCAAATAATTTATATAGAAATTAATAATAATGGTGCTAATATATAGCCCTGTTGAACCCCCTTAAAGTTGTTCTCTCTTTAGTAAGGTGACCAGCCATACTGCAGTGAATCTTTAAACAAGATCTCTCATTTAACTTGTAAATTAGAAGTAATAAGTATCAATCTATTGTAACTGGTAAAAACTTGTGCCACAGCTTCTCCCTGGAAATGAAATAAAAAACAAATCAAAATCAGCACACACTACATTTAAAGCACCACTTCGCTTAGGTGTATTTTCCGGCCAAATGTTGTAGTATCAAGATCTGGTCCATAGTAACATCAACCTTTGGGATCAATCCAACCCTTACAAGTTTGCTAGAAGCACAAGGAAAGAGGTGGTGGCTGCTGGTAACCTTCCCTCCTTTCCATCCATCATGCCACTTTCAAAGTTTGCAGGGGTCAGTTTTGAAAGGCCCCAACCAGGGTGTGGGCCAAGGCAGCATTTGGCGTCTCATATCAAGCACTGCAATAACCTGGTCTGCCCCTGAAGATAATGGTGTATTAGAAGTACAAAGGTTTCCCAAGGACAGAACAGGACTAGGTAGCATTTGTGGAAGAGAATAATACCATGAGGCCGATATATGCATGCTCTCACACATAACCTGAGCCTGGATTGTTGTTACACATTCTTGTTTTCTTCTTGGTTGATGCAAGGATTCCTTGATAATATATCATAATATACTGATAATATGTTCCACAGATAAGCATACTGACTGGTCTACCCACTTCTCTGTGCACATCTGGAGGCTAAGAGGTTGGAAGTGCGATAAACAGATGGCATATATTTATATTAGTGAGGTACTCCAGGATAAAAGTGAATAAGGCAAAGCTGTCTGAACCACATACTATGAGGTTACATAATCCTACCACATACCATGAAGTATATCTGGGGCACAATCTTCCAGAAGACTTGCCTGCACAACCCCCAAAGGAACTAAAATGATGTTCTACAGCCCTGCTTGTATCCAATTTGCAGGTTTTTTAAATAGGACTTATGAAGAAGCCATTCACCATCTATTGTTGCCATTCAGGTGATGTCATGTGCTTGGTGGTTTTCAGAATGATACAAGAGTACAGGAGGCATTTGAAATTAACTAACTTTCACTCCAGCTGATGCTATTTCATTTCCATTAGGTAAGATGAAAAGAAAGGCAAGAGGGTGAATGAATGAAAACAATACGGACACTTTAGGTAAGTTTAGAACTTTACTTGTACTTAATGTTTCCTAGTTATAAATCATGTGTAATATTTAGCAGGGGAAAATGTCTTTCACCCAGATTACCCAACTGAAAATAAGAAACACATTAGGTACAAAATGTCCATTTATAATTGCACTATCAAGTGGGAAACTGCCTTCTTTAGGCAGGGTGAGGGATTTGTTGCATTTCAAAGCTCCAAAACTAGAGGCCCAATGGAGAGCTGAGCCAGAGGTCATGGCAAATTGCTTAGCTTTCTGCATTACACGTTAGCTTGGTAATCATCATAATTAGGTGGAATTAAGACAGTGAAAAGTAAGACCGTAATGTGATATCCGAAAACAAGGTTCACAACAGTTTTTCAGTATGAGCACAATTTGAAACCAGGAATCTGTCTCTTCGTCATTTTACGGAATAACCAAAAAATAACAATCATCATCATGACTGCTGATATATTTGATGGATTAAAGCAAAATCCAGCCTGGAATCTCCATTATAGAGCAGCATGGGTGCCTCTGACATGACCTTTGTGAAAACAGCACATGATAGCTGCTGGGGGAATAAGTAATTCCTAGATAGGCAGTGGAATTAAGAGGTTTTGACTTTCCTATAGCCTGGAAGTTATTATCCTGATTTTTAGGAGAGTTGATGATACAGTGGACTTTTTGCTTCTTTTTTACATTGTAAATGAGTGGCTTCACTTCTCGCCTCGTATCTTTTTAAAGCAGAAACAGTTTGCTTGCAGCTGGCATGGCCAAGACCATAGCTATGTCACAAACAGAATTTAGGCCAGATCATCTTTTCACTTACACTGACAGGAAACATTAAATGGATAGATTCTGCTGCAGAAACATAGCCTGAATATACAAGAGTTATTCAGATATCTTTAAAATCTACAGGTAAGTTCATGGTGAAGCAAAAGCAATTTTGGAAGCAAATAAGACTCAGAAATTGGGTCAGTCTCATTAGCTTAGTAATGGACAGTCCACTGCCCACAGCTAGCTGGCTTGGATCTAGTTCATCAAAGAAATGGAGAGGCTTATTTAGTTTTGTCATTAAATTTAATCATCACAAAGTACCTTTCTTGGCATACATATCAAACATTCCCTCAATAATGGAAATTAATAAGATAAAGCAACGTGTGCTATCCTGTACACAATTAGGTTACTTAAATACCTTTGAAGTCAGTGGAATTTAAGCAGCCAAAGTGTGCACAGGAAATACAATTTATTTAGCATATGAAAAGAATTTAATTTCTAGATAACGAGATGCTCACTCGGCCTCGCTCAATAACAAAATGCTTGCTCGACTCACTGTTTGTTTTTTGCTTTTAAAATTGGGGCAATTTTGCCAAAAATTGTTGGTGCTAGGACCCTGGCAACATCAGCTCTCAGCTGCAATGTCTCATAGTGACCACTGGGGGTGTGTGTTTAGGGTCATGGATAAAAGTGCTGGACTCCTCCCCTCTTTGTACTTCCACTGCTAGTCTCAATTTTGTCTATCCAGAGATGGCAGTTTGTTTTGGTCTCTCTCTTCAGCCATGAGCTACAGATGAAATTAAGCAGCAGGTTTTTCACATTTGTATGTAACCTTTTCTTTAAATAAGTCCATGTAGCTCTTCAATACTAAAGAATTGTCTCAAGACCTCTTGCTTTGCTGCTTTCTCACCAAACTGTTGAGAAACTTTGCTATTTGGGGACTGAACTGCCATTCTTCTCCTACAAAAGGTTATGGGCCCAGAAGTCAGTGAGGCGATTCTCACGATCGCCAAAAAGTGGGCTAAGGGAGCCTAGCCCGCTTTTTGGTGATCGTGTGTGCCACAGGAGCCATGTGGCTCCCAGCAGCAAACCACCAAAACTACCACTCCCCTTAGCCAAGGTTAAGAGGTGACACACGAGTAGACTCTCGACCAGGCGGCTGCAAGCAGCCTCCCAGGCTTGGGGGTCTCTCCATGATGCCCTGCGCACTCACGAAAGGCATCCTGGAACTTCCGGGGCGCCACACAGCCCCCGATCCCTGCAGCTCCCACTGGCTCCGTGACAGAACCAGCAGTTATGTGGGCAGCCAATCCGGCCACCCAGGGCTTCAGGCTTGCTCATCTGCAGGGAGAGCGGGCTAAGCCTCAATGAATAAAAGAGAAAAGCCTAGAAAGTTAAATAGAAAGCAAAGCAAAGCAAAAACCTTTGAAAATGGAGACAGCACAAGGATTCCCAATGATTAAAAAGTTGCAAGGTCCTGAGTATGAGCTCTGGTCTTCAAATATGGACATGCTTCTCAAGAGTCATGGACTTGGCAGTGTTCTGCACATCCAGCATCGTGAGGATGCAGGAAAGGAGCAGAAAGAATGGGACAGAGAAGATGAAAAGGCATCAAGAATGATTTGCTTGGCAATGAGTGACCCAATCTTAGTGCATCTAAGAGACAAAGAAAATGCAAAGAATATGTTGGGAACTCTGAAGGCATTATATAAAAACAAGTCCATGGCTTCAAAAGTGCATCTAGTAAGAAAACTGAGCAATAAAAGACTTAGAGAAGGAGAATGTCTGTCCAAGCACATAAATGAAATGAAATGACATACATGAACTATCTAAGCAACTGCAAGCTCAAGAAGTAATCATACCAGATGCAGTTTTGATAGGATTACTGTTGAATAGGTTGCCACATTACTTTGATAGTGTGCCTTGGAAGTCAAGGAGGATGCAGACTTACAATTTGTAATTAATTGTCTAGAGGACTTTGATTTGTGCAGAAGGGATGATAGGCAACCAAACAAAAGTGGAGAAAATGCATTTAGAACAGGGATTCTCAAACTTGGGTCCTCAGGTGTTATTGGACTTCAACTCCCATAATCCCCAGCCTCAGTGGCCTTTGGTTGGGGATTATGGGAGTTGAAGTCCAATAACACCTGAGGGCCCAAGTTTGAGAATCCCTGATTTAGAACCTTGCAAAGAAATTAGAAATGCTTTATTTGTGGAAGCCCCAAACACTTGCAGAATAAGTGTCCCAAGAATAAAGAGTTTGCAGACAAAAGGCAAACAAAACAACATTGCAAAGAGAGTGAGTCATATGGGAACACAGAGTACAGAATTTACAAACAATCAGGGACTAAATCTAATAAGCAAAGAAATCTAATAATGCCTTGCAAGAATAAAGTTTTTGAAAGCTAAGTCTGAGAAATGCAGCAGTGGCATGTGCATTGACTCAGGTTCTACAAGCAACCTGATTAGAAAAAGGGAGAGATGTATAAAACTCGATACAAGTTGTAAAATCCCTATATATCTGGCAGATAGAAAACTGATGCATGCAGAAGGGAAAGGATCTGCACAGTTGCTCTGCAAACTGGAGAAAGAAGAAACCATTGGATTAACAATTGAAGAAGCTTTGTATGTGCCTACTCTAGAAACAAGTCTGATGTCTGTAAAATATGCTACAGAAAGGGGCTATGAAGTAAAATTTAAAGGAAGGCACTGCTCCATTACTCATAAACAGGAACTGCTTACGATAGCAGTTTTACAAGAGAATGGATTGTTTGAAGTAGAATGTGTGACTGAAAAGGCCAAAATTGTGAAGGAATGCACACACGAAGGATGTCTGAATTTGTGGCACAGAAGGTTAGGCCATAGAGATGCCAAAATGATATGTCAGGCTGAAAGGCTGGATTTGGTAAAGGGTCTAAAAATAGCCCCCTGCAGCACTGAATCAAAGTGTGCATGTTGTATAAGGGCAAGACCAACATCGCCTGCTTTTCTTCCACACAAAGAAATAGAAACAAAGCATCCTCTGGATCTGATTCATAGTGATGTTCGTGGACCTATGCTAGTCAATGAGGGATTTACCAAAGAAAAAGCTGATCCTTGCCTGTACTTGAGGTTCAAAGAAAACAAATGGATCTATATGCTTACTTTCAATGATGATCTGATAATTTGTTATGAAAATAGAGAGGACAGCCTTGAAATTATAAAGCACCTGAATAGTGAGATAGAAGTAAAAGAACTTAGGCCTGTTTCACACTATCTTGGGATACACATAAAGAAAAAAGAGGATGGGAGCTATTTTGCTTAACCAAAAACAGAAAATAAATGATTTACTAGAGTATTTGGGACTTAGAGAGGCCAAAGAAATGAGTATACCTATGGAAACAGGTTACCTAAATCAGAAGGAGGAGAGTGAACTTCTGCCAGACAAGAGTGAGTACAGGACAGTGATTGGAAAATTTTTATATGTAGCTATGATAATAAAACCAGATATAGCTGCATCTGGGAATCTTGAGGAAAGTAAGCACACCCAGCAAAGATGACTGGACTGCAGTAAAGAAACTAGGCAGGTACCTAAAAGGGACAATCCATCTAAAATTAAAGTTGCCTGCTAATAGTGGACCCAAATTAGTAGGTTATATGGATACAGACTGGGCTGAGGATCAAACAGACAACCCGTGATTATGTATTCTTTTATGGTGGTGGAGCAGTTAGTTGGCGTAGCTGCAAGCAATCAATAGTTGCTCTCTCATCTACTGAGGCAGAATATGTGTCTGCCACTCAAGCATGGCAAGAGGTGTTGTGGCCACAGAAGCTGATGTCAGATTTCAACACAGACAAACCAAACCCCACTGAGATGCTCGAGGATAATCAAAGCTACATCCAGATCTCACAAATGGAGAGAATTAAATTTAGAACAAAACACATTGACACAAAATATCGTTATGTGTGGGATGCACAAGAAAAGGCAATTGTAAAATGATGTATTGTCCAAGTGAACAAATGGTAGCAGATGTGCTAACTAAGCACATCTAATCTCGTTGCTCAGGGATTGTTTCAAAACCTTGAGAGAGTGGGATTTACAGACAGCAGCATGATCCGATAAGAAGTGTTGCCTCCTTCCAAAAACAACCTAGAAAGTGGTTACAGTCAGATTAAAATACAACAAAAACAATATGAAAAAGATAAGAACCCCAAAAAGCAGGATCCACAATAAAACAAATCATCAGACCAAAAGAAAAACCATCATTCATATTACATCCAGTGCCTGGCAGACCTGGACTTGCCACTGTTTCTCTCAGGACAGCAGAGAGCTGGAGGTGGCAGGAACAGCAGAGCATCGTTCTTAGCTGCCCCACCAACAAGAGAAGCACCAGGAGTTGTAGTCCTTGTGGTCTGTGTGAGGAGAAGCCATAGGCCCTAATAATAGTTACATCTAGTGCCGTCTGGAAACAGTATTTTTTCCTGGTTCACCACAGGCCCAGGAAGGACAACCATGGAGGCAGAATCATGAACAACAGAGAGCTAGGGAGATGCTTTAACAGCTGGAAAGATGTTTCCCCAGCATCTGTCTTGATTTGCATTGAATTATTATCTCTTAAGCTGCCTTGTGGATCATTTGATCAAAAGGCAGGATATAAATCTCCTAAATAAAATGTCTGCCTGGAAGCAAAACTTCTGATTTGGAAGTTCTTCTTCTAATCCCGTGTATGTGTGTACACGTGCGTGTGTGCTCTCGCACACACTCTCTCCCTACTTCCTTAATTGATTGGCAATGGCAAGGTACCCTGAACCTGTTCAGAGGCACTTTGAACTGTCCTTACTGTATTCATTCTGGGGTAAAGCCACAGGCTTGAAAACTGATGTCAGGGCTGAGCCCAGGCACACTATGAAATGCTATGTATACATTGCTCTCATGACAACTGAAGTCCAATAATAGAGCAAACAAAGGCAATGGATGGGAAAGTATTTCTTGATGCAAAAGTATTTCTTGTTTTTGCTATTTAATTGGTGTTTTATGATGTTTTAATTGTTAATTATTATTTTATGCAGTTTTATAATTTCTGTTTTAATTGTCAATTGATTTTAATGGTGTTTTAATGTAAACTGCCCTGAGCCTTTTGGAAGGGTGTTATAAAATATTTAATAATAATAGTAATAATAATGACTAGTTTCTGGATATGCAGCCAAGTGGAAAGCAGCTTAGGACAGGAAAGAGAATCTTTGCAACAATGATGGTGGACCTACTAGAATGATGGCTTGTCTGGTGGCTATAGGCCACCTATAGCCACAGTGGCAAGATGTCACTAAATACCAGTTGCAGAGAAGCAACAGCATGAGAGAGGGTAAGCCATCACCCCCTGCCAGTGAGCTTCTCAGAGGCATCTGGTGGACTACTGTGTTAAACAGGATGCTGGACTAGATAAACTGTGAGCCTAATCCAGAAGGGCTGTTCTTATATAATGGTCCTCCCAAAAAGGCTGTTGGATCCAGTAGCATTCCAAAGGCCCTTGGAGGGTTCTGGAGTTGATTCTGCCAGGATTCTGTTGATGCCTTGGGACAGGAAACATACCATGGCAGTAGGCACGATCACTCCTAAGCATCCTCTCTGTCCTGCTTCAAAATTAGCTCCATGGTATACAGAAGAGCTGTGGGAGCTGAAGCGGCAAGGTAGATGACTGGAGCACAAATGGAAGAGGACTTTTCTTGAATTTGATAAGACACAGCATAGAGCCCATTTGAAGGCATATGTTGTGGCAATATGTGCAGCAAGGAATCAATTTTATTCTGGGTATATTGCGTCTGTAAGTTCTCATCCAGCAGAGCTGTTTCGGATTGATAGGGGTTTAACTCAAGCCCCTTCTGTTTCATATCTGTTTCCAGAAACAATGTCTCATTGTGATGCACTCAATGAGGTTTGCTACAGATAAAACCTCTTTCATTCGGGCTGATATGGACTCCAATATTTCTGCAGGGCCACTTAGGAAGGGGTCCAGCAATCCCTCTTGCAAGATTAGATTGGATCAGTTTCAGTTTGTGACTCCTGAGGACAAGTTGCTTGGAGTAGTACCGTCTACCACCTGTTCTTTGTATCCTTATCCAATATGGCTGATTTCTTCTTGCAGGGAGGTTGTTGGAGCTAGCCTAGTTGATATCATTAATATTTCACTGAGGGAAGGCAGAATGCCACTTCGTTTGAAAAAGGCCACCTTGTTTGAAGGAGGCAGTGTTTAGACCTCTCCTTAATAAGCCCACTCTGGATCTCCTGGTGATGTCTAATTATATGCCAGTCTCCAACCTCCCATGGTTGGGTAAGATGATTGAGAGGGTGGTGGCTGACCAGCTCCAAGCAGTCTTGGAGGAAACTATCATATAGACCCATTTCAAACTGACTTTAGGGTGCACTATGGGGTTGAGACGGCTTTGGTCAGCCTAATAGATTACCTTCATCAGAGAATTAACAAAGGGAGTGTGACTCTGCTGGTTCTTTTGGATCTCTCAGTGGCTTTCAGTACTATCGACCATGGTATCCTTCTGGATTGCCTGAGGGATTTGGGGAGCCAGCGTGGTGTAGTGGCTAGAGTGCTGGACTAGGACCGGGGAGACCTACTTCATGTCTAAGTGCATCAGATGTTCCTATACAGAACTGCAAGAAATGCACAAGTAACTTCTTCTGGGTTGTATAAAATTTGATTCTACTGGAACAGAGAGCCAGCGTAGTGTAGTGGTTAGAGTGCTGGACTAGGACTGGGGAGACCCAAGTTCAAATCCCCATTCAGCCATGATACTTGCTGGGTGACTCTGGGCCAATCACTTCTCTCTCAGCCTAACCTATTTCACAGGGTTGTTGTGAGGAGAAACTTAAGTTTGTAGTACACCGCTCTGGGCTCCTTGGAGGAATAGCAGGATATAACATGTTTTAAATAAATAAATAAATAAATAAATAAATAAATAAATAAATAAATAAATAAATAGAACAATGAAACGAAAGCACTCACATATATTATTTCAAGAAGATTGCATTGACAAGGAGATGGTGTAGTACAGTGACTAAATTATGAATGAAAGTTCTGGTTTTTGGGGAAAAATCTTGCCTTTGCCATGAATTTACTAAGTGACCTTAGCTATTCCACTCCATCTCAGCCTCCCATCTGCAATACAGGAATAATAATCATACTTGCTTACCTTCCGAGGTTGTTATCACGATAATATATACAAAGCACTTTGCATACTCAAAAGGTGCTAATTAAATACTTTAGGGGCTCTCTGCACATGTGCTCAGAGGCCTGAAATGGGCCAAAAATGGCCCGACCTGTAATTTGGGTGGCAAGTGGACTCAGGGAAGGAGTTCTTGCTGCTGCCTCTGCCTCCCTCACCTTGGTCCTCACCCCGCCAGCTGCCCCCTGTTTCCACATCCCCGCCACATTGCAGTGGTTGAAATTTTTTTTATAAAAGTTTTAACTTGCCCCCAACCCCACTTCAAGCCAGGGGGGTGGGGGCTCCAAAGCACTTCAGGTCCAGGCTCCAAAATTACCTAGGTGCGCCACTGCATATACAGAAGCATAAATACTGGCTGATATCAACTAGCAAAGCACTGGTTACGGGGAAAGCACCAGTGCTTCCAAAGAGTTCCAGTCTAAAGCTGCACCCGTGCTTGCTTGGGGGGGGGGGGGAATTGATGAATGCTCTTTCCCTTTGAAACCCACGGTGCCTCCCAAATATACATCCCCAGGGGCTACACAACCATAGCACCAGTGCTTTGCTAATCTGGATGTCAGCTATTAAAGGAAACATTTTATAAAAGAGAATCCAATCAATCATTTCTCAAGCATTGTCGACCACTTACTTTTTCTGTCATTGTTGTGTAATCAATGTGGGTGTTATGGAAGCAGAATATTGTCTATAAAGTGTAATACAAGCTATATAAACAATCACTTCTGGATTAAAAATGTGTTTCCATGGGAAGCAATGTATAAATGGAAGGGCCAAACATTGGTATGTTGTTTCCCACTACTTCCTAGCCATGCATGCATCAAATATCGCTTGGCAACAAACTGGCAGACAACCAGAGTACTTGGCAGTACAAGGCAATACAATTAATGCAACCTTAAGTTCTTTGTAGCTGCTGCTTGGCTATTTAAGAACATAAGAACAGCCCTGCTGGATCAGGCCCAAGGCTAGTCCAGTATCCTGTTTCACACAGTGGCCCATCAGACACCTCCAAGAAGCCTACAGGCAAGTGGTGATGGCTTGCCCTCTCTCCTGCTGTTGCTCCCCTGCAACTGGTATTTAGAGGCATCTTGCCTCTGAGGCTGGAGGTGGCCTATAGCCACCAACTAGCAGCCATTGATAGACTTGTCCTCCATGAATTTATCTAAGCCCTTCCAAAAGCCATCCAAGCCGGTGGCTGTCACCCCATCTCATGGCAGAGAATTCCATAAGTTAATTATTCATTGTGTGAAAAAGTACTTCTTTTTGTTAGTCCTAAATTTCTTGGCAATCAATTTCATTCAATGACCCCTTGTTCTAGTACTGTATTATGTGAGAGGGAGAACAAAATTCTTTCTCACCACTCTCTCTACACCATGCATGCATAATTTTATAGACCTCTATCACGTCTCCCCTCAGTCATCTTTTTTTCTAAACTAAGAAGCCCCAGGTATTGTAGCCTTGCCTTCTAAGGAAAGTGCTCTAGGCCCCTGATCATCTTAGTTGCCCTCTTCTGCACCTTCTCCAGTTCTATAATGTCCTTTTTGAAGTGTAGTGACTTCTCTCTTTCCATGCATAACCTATTTTATGACATTTTCCTCTCTTTATTCCTATGGAAATCATTTATTAGGTGTACCCTGCAATATGGTGATCACATCATGAAAGCTATTATTATTATTATTATTATTATTATTATTATTATTATATTTCTATACCGCCCTTCCAAAAATGGTTCAGGGCAGTTTACACATAGAAATAACAAACAAATAAGATGGAACCCAGTTCCCAAAGGGCTCACATTCTAAAAATTGTTGTTGTCCTTTGGGGCAGAAGTCAGCATTCTGATCATATTGGCTTTCTGTTTTGACAAAAGCTATGGTGTTTTTTTTTAAAAAAGCCCTTGACATCATTAAGATTGGCTTGGCAAGAAATTGGCAGACAATGCTGGGGAAAATTCCAGAGAGGGCTAAGTAAAAATTCCGATTTAGTAGCCTTTATCATTATTTGCCCCAGGTCCAGGGACCTCAGGTGCACCCACTTCACATCTCTGTGAATGCCTCTTTGTGTGATGGTGACTGGTTGTCCCTCTTGGGGACTCATAGAGGGCAATTTGATGAGCACCTCCTGAAATCTGCCCCTTCCCATGACTAGCAGAAGCCAAATAAAGTGTATGCAAAAGCAGAAAATATATGCATATTTCCTTAGGCTGTGTAATGTATACAGACAGATGTTTGACAATGAATTGGTGGCCCCAGTAAAACATACAGAAGGGGCACAGTCCATGGGGGATGAACTTTGTCCTATATCCAGGGCAGAGTCAACTTTGCATGAATGGGTTCAAAGTACCCAGGCCACCACCCCTCAGAGGCCACACCTTGTGCCCCAGCCACACAACCTGGATCTGATGCCAGAAGTGAGGGGCATGGTTTAGCTTGCAAATGGGGCCACGCAGCCCCATTTACAAGCTAAATCCAGCCATGCTGCATTTGCAGAGTGGCCGGGAGTAGCTCTCCATGCCTTTTAAAGCAGAGAGAGCCGCTCCAGCCGCGCTGCCCCATTTGCAAGCTCTACTACACCCCCTGTGTCTGCCGTCAGATGCAGGGGGGTGGCTAACCTTTGCCCCCTGTGTCTGATGTCAGACACTGATGTCTGATGCAGGGGCCAGGGCTAGAGGGGCCGCAGTGGCAGGCTGGACCCAGGCCACCGCTGTCTTCCCTCTGCCACTGTCCCACGTGATAGATTCCTGAAAGAAAATGTTTCATATATACTGCATCCAACCTAAACATGTTTCCTCTGAACTAAATTCTATTAATCTTGATTAAGTTAAAAGTCTCAGCTCCAGACACCATGTGGTTTCTACCACATGGTCCTGTAGTATTTATGCTGCCATAAGGTACAACATTATTGAGATGGGGACTGACCTGTCAAAAGAGCAGGCTACTCACATGTTACTGCCAAAGTAACAACCTTTTGTACAAAAAGTGGACTTCACCCTTTGCTTTAGCACACTTACAAAGATGGCACTCATAACATATTAAAGTGATTTTTTAATGGTGGCAATAATTTGTGCACGTTTTTCCAACTTTTAATTAGATTTATATTTTTATATTCCAATTTAATATTTTTTATTGTTTTAACTGTTTATTTCATATTTTAAAAAATGTTTTGTAAATTGCTTTGAGGTGGTATAAAAATCTAACAATAAATAAAAATAAAAAGGAGGCTACTTTGCAAAGCCTTCCTTGTCTTTCAGTAGGATCTCAAGTGGATTTAGTGTATAATGCTATTAAAGTCAGTTCTGGATTAAAAACCAAAGAAGTAACTTTCTTTGCAAGAAAATCACTGTATAAAAATGGCATTGATTTAGAGCCTACGTTCTCCAAAAGCAAGGGTTTGTGCATTCTTCAGTATTTTGCTCATTAAATAGTTTTCTTTCTGTCAGTCTTATGCTTTCATTATTCTCAATGGAGATAGATCAGAAAAAGCAGAAATGCATGCCTTACTCAAGGGTATAGAGTACTCTCCCCAGGTTTTCAATTTATCAAGTTTGAAGCACAGGAAGTTGTCCTCTCAACCATGCAAATTCAGGGGTAAACAAAAAAAAAACCCCAAAAACAAAAAACCAGTGAGTATTTAGCCATTTCCACTGTGTCCCTAGGTAAGTAAATTAGGGCACTGGTCTGGAAAGGAACCCTGAAGCCAGAGGTCCATGCTTGAGCATGGAGTTGTCAAGAAACCAAAGATCCACCATTGTAAAATAATTAGCACAGTCTCTATAATTATTATCATAATGTCAGTGAGTGCCTAGCATAAATCCATCCTTAAAGAAAAGAAATTGTGTGTTTCCCTTAAAAGATATAAACTTAAATGCTGGAAAAGCTACACACTAGTGCAGCAGTGTTTAACTGAGTAACTGGAGATCACGGGTTGTTTCTCTCTCTCTCTCTCTCTCTCTCTCTCTCTCTCTCTCACACACACACACACACACAGAGGTGCACTGAGCAGCAATTTTAAAAATATTTTCAATACAAGGACCAAGACAAATTGCAGATGGCAAGAATTGTTCTCCTTTCTGTTACACAGAAGGGAATATCTTTTCTAAGACAATGACCACTACGAAAATATATGTACATAATTTAACAACAAAGTATCATTTTTGCTTCAGAAGGATAGTTATACTAATATGTAAATTTATGGAAATGCAACTGATCAATAAACTAAAGCCCATGTGATTCATTGACTAAGATTTCTGTAATCTGGAGATAGCCTCAATATCAACCAAATGTTGCTATAACCCAACCTATGCAGTTGGGTTATAAGTCAACGATTCCTTTGTTGCAAAAATGTCTTTGCCAGTTCTTACAAGAGCCTTCTTAAAAGTGAAACATTCTAAACATTCTTTAGCTGAAGTGACATGGAAATTAATTGGTTTTGGATAATGATGAGTTCTGTCTTTCCAGAAAGGCTTTCTCTCAAGGGCTAGTTCATTCTTTTTCCAACCATGTCCTCCCTCTTTCTAGAAATAATGGCACCATAGCTGAAATTCTAATTGGTCATTATGAATAATAATAGTAATTACACAGCACTTTACATTCTCAAAGCTCTGCATAAGCATTAAGTAGGACTCCCAATTACTTTCTATAACAATGCATAACCTTAATTTATCATGTTGTGAATAACCTTAATTTACGACCAGCAAAAGGGATGGCAAGAGCCCACTTCCTCAAGGCCAGCTCGCTCTAGGGCTAGGAATCTGCTCTCAGGGATTCTGTACTGAGCAAATTATTCAGATACAGTTTATCATCCCCAACTCCAACAAATACAACCAAATCCCTTAGAATACCAATGAGGAAGCCACTCAGCTGCCTGCCATGTTCTTCTGATCACATACTGCAGATTTGAGGATTAAAAGGATTCCTTTTCCTTAAAAAGTATGGAGTGTCTTAAAAGCGGAGTGTCTATTCCTTAAGCATGAACAAGTGTGTGAAGTGCAAAGCGGGCAGGTGACTCTTAAAAATCTTAAGATATTTCTTCCCCTCCCAAGAATTGCATTCATTTTTGTGTGCGCTCTTTGTTCATGTTCATTGTGGAGAGAAATGCACTAAGTTATTTACTGGTGAAAATGAGATGGCACTAACAAGCAAAGGAAAACAGTGTTGTTTTTCATTTTGCATGGATGCCCCTCTACAGAGGCAGGCATTTCTCAGATTAATCTCCTCAAAGCCTTTATTGTCCTGGCTTCCTGTTACAAATCAACCTTGCGATGGCAGTCCCATGAAATCCCATTAGAATGCTGAAAGCAGTGTATTACAGTACCAGGCAATAGAGTAAATGTAGAACAATAAGTATAATAGGGATTGTATTGGCCCAAAATAAAAGGGAGACATTGTTTGAAAATGAATAAACAGAGCCTTTCAGACCCCTCTTCATTGTCTCAAAATAGCCACAGATGCTCCCAGAGTTGACAAGTAAGCAAAGGTAAGGTGTAGCTTCTTCGTTCTCTATAAACTCATTCATATATATTACAGTGAGAAAAAAGCTCACTGTAACTAGCTACAATTGATATGGGAGTGGCTGGCTCACTTCAGAAAGTAATTTTCCCTCACGCTGTGTGTTTGTACACTATTCAGCTTGTTTTGCCAATTCATTATCAGTTGCAAGTGGGTCACACCCACTCTGATTGGGTCTTTTACTCCTTAGATTGGATCTTGATTGTATTTGTGCTCAGCATATTAATGGGCCCTTCTAGGCTTTCTGGTTTCACTCAATAATACCTTAACTCCTACCCTTTCGTGTGTGTGTGTGTGTATCAATATTTATAGATATGCCAACCGAAGACAGCACATCATGCATCTTGCAAAGTGGGCCCACAAAGGTTTATGCCACAATACATGTATTAGTCTTTAACCACACAAGACACTTGAATGTTTTTCCATTGGTCATGAAACTCTGCAATTACAAACAAATTACAGTGGGCACCTAGCTAATTTCAAATGAGCCACCAGGGCATTTGGCATCTATAAGAGCTAGTGTGGTTGCAAAAAAAGGTGCTCCCCCCCCCCTTTTTTTTGGACATACCTACACCCACATGGGAGCCACATTTCTGTGAGGCAATTCCACATGGCTGATGGTTGCGTCTGAAACAAGCATGGGTGGTGCTGACCACCTGGGAGTGCCAATTCCATGGGAAAACCCCAATGGTTATGTCTTTTGCATGCAGCCTCCAAACACATGGGATAGTCTTGTAGGAAGAGTAGTTCTGATACTGTTCTATGTCTGTCTCAAGGCACCTAAATTAGCTCTGAATCCGAGAGGGCTGCATCATGGACCACTGCATGATTGGCTTTAGGTTTACAGGTACCTAGAAGCTCTGAAGGGATGGGAGGCTTTTTGAAATGATCCACCCCATACACTGATGGTTTCCAGATTTCTGATCAGCATGGCTGGTGGTCCTGTCAAAGTTCTGGTTGATCTATGGAATGGAGAGATGGCCAAGGCAACAAACAAACTCACTCCTAAGCATCCTCTTCTGCTGATATCAGCCCACCTGCATTTCCCATGACATTATGAGTAATGTAATAGCAGGGATGACAACTAGATCAATCAAGAGCAATGTGTTCCCTTAACACAGTGAGAGTGAAATGAGAGCACACCTGCTACTTGTGTCCCTGGGTCAATGCACCCCTGGCCCACTCCTGGCACTCCATGTATTCAGTGCATGTCTGTGGAGACAAATGCAGATTTTAACTCTATACAGCGAGCACGTGGAGAGACAAAGGGTGGACAAGGAGTATATCAAAATAGGAGTGTGGCTAGCTAACTGGGTTCCATTTCCTTCTTACAGCAGGCAAGTTTGCACAGTTGATGCCAAGTCAGTAAGTCAAGGTTCCCAGAGAGCACACTCTCCCAGCAGGCATGTCTTGTGCCACATATGTGTGGCAGCAGGATGCTACACATCCTGCCTTAATTACTTCAGTCCAAGGTTTGCCTGAGCTTTGTCACTTGGGCAGAGAATCTCAGTAATATCTTGATGACCTGGCTTGGAAACTGGTGGTTGGCAGGTTCACATGACAAACCCTCCAAGACCACACACTCATCAGGAAGCTCTGGTTCCCAGCCAGTGGTGGAGCCAGGGGAACAGGTACCTGGGTTCTCCCCACCCCAGAGGTCCTGCATGCCAGTGAGGCCCCTTGCATATGATGTCACATGCAAGGGGCCATGGTCTGGGGAGCTTCAGAGGGGCTGTGCAAGACCTCTGGAGTGTATTCCCAGCCATGCCAACTTGCATGTGTCATTATATGACACATATGACACAAGGAGGCATGACTATTGACATTTTTGGAAGGGCAGTATATAAATCAAATTAATAAATAATAAATAATAATAAATAGTGCTCTGGAGGGGCAGTGCGAGCCCTCCAGGGCTTAATCCCATCCAGTGTTTACTGTCTGGGTATATTTATTTCCTTTCGCTCCAGCACGGGAGCGAAAAGGAAATATATGCACCTAGCCAGCAAATACTGTCTGGGAATGCGTGCCAGAGGGCTTGCACAGTTCCTCTGGTGTCCAGACCATGCCCCCTTGTGGATGACATCATAGGAAGCTGCCATATGCTGAGTCAGACCCTTGGTCCATCTCACTCAGTATTGTCTACCCACACTGGCAGCGGCTTCTCCAAGGTTGCAGGCAGGAATCTCTCTCAGCCCTATATTGGAGATGCTGCCAGGGAGGGAACTTGAAGCCTTCTGCTCTTCCCAGAGCGGCTCCATCCCCTGAGGGGAATATCTTGCAGTGCTCACACTTTTAGTCTTCCATTCATATGCAACCAGGGCAGACCCTGCTTAGCTACGGGGACAGGTCATGCTTGCTACCACAAGACTAGCTCTCTTCCATACATTGCCACCCATCCAAATGCCAACTAGGACAGACGCTGCTTAGCAAAGGGGCCAATTCATGATCACTGCTGCAAGAGCAGCTCTCCTCCTGTGTCAAGAGGAGCACTCCACCATCAAGCGACGACTGGCACCTGGCACCACCCACCAATAAGGTATCGCCAGCCTGCGGTTCAAGACACCCACCCGATGTGCAAGGGAGAATGGCTGGAACCCCGAAAGGGCCATATGAGCCCTCCAGACTCATTCAAGTGGATTTTTTGTTCATTTTCTTTCTTGTGTTCTCTCTTTGTTCTCTCAAACAAAATGCACACCCAGCCAGCAACCGCTGGCCTGGGAATTAATGCTGGAGGGCTCACACAGCCCTTCTGGGGTTCAAACCGGGATTGGGTGGTAGTGATTAGGCAGCTCCCAAGAGCTTGGTGGCCCAGGTTCCTTGAACCTGTCTGCCCAGTTATAGCTCCACCCCTGTTCCCAGGTTAATGATTTGGCAGCAACCGTGAGAATCCACCCTGCATTAAGTGAATGTGGGGAAAATAACATAGATTTTTCCGCATGAACTCAGGGAAGGACAGAACTGCTTACATGCATGCATACACAAAATTACTAAGTGCTATTTCACTCAAGAGAAATTTCCTATCCCAAAGTCACTTCGGTGACTTTGTGAAATTACATGCTTCACATGTGTAAGCAATTCTTCATATGAAGTAAAAGAGCATGTATCTGTTTCTGTGAATTCTAAGTTGGAAACTTTGTGTTGTTTGAAGTGGTCCTCACACATAAGCCAGTAATGTTTTTTTAGGGTCATAGCCCAAGTCTCCCAACTCTTCTCTAATTGCTTTTGCAGGCATATAGGACTAAATCAAAGCTCTTTACGATGGCAATATTCAATCTATTAATAACTTTCAATATTTGAATTGCTCGGAAATCCAGATACTTTAATACTTTCTTATTTTTAGAATTATTCTTAATATTGTTTTCATTCCATTGAGAAATTCATTACAAATAAGCCCCCAAATCTGTATAATCATGTTGTACATTTCTTTGTTTAAAAAAGAAAAAACACACGGGAAAAAATAATCCTCATTTCCTCTGCAAGTGGAATCAAGTGATCTGTCCTTCTTTCAACCTGCAGATTAGAATAATCTCCTAGGGTCCTACCAAGCAAGAGTTTCCAAATACAGCATTAAGCATATTTATATTAAAACCTCACCCCCCAGAACCTCAGCCATCTGCATAGATGTGTTCTAATGGGACTCATCCTGGGGGATTCTGTTTTTCTCTTTATACAAAACAGATATCCTAAGAAAATAATTAATGTTTCAATCAGAACTCCCACAGTTCTTTAAGAGGTACTACCAGGACATTGCAGCTAATTGAAGAAATAGATAACATGTCTTCACTTCAGCAGGTTTTATTTATTTTATAGGCATTTTTCATCAACTTGAAGAGCTTTCCCCTTTGAAAGCTGTATAATTTAATCTTCTCCATCAGAGATGTTAATTCCTTGCCTCAAGACAAGGAGAGTGAGGAGGCAACAACTTTAGGAAATTCTTTACCTTCTGTGTCAACAGTTCCAATTAGTTACATCAATTTCCATCTGTTTCAGTTGTAAAACTTGTGAACAGCTGCATCCTTGAGGAAGATGGGCTGAAGCAAGACAATTTTAAAGTACCTGACCATGTGTGCAACCTTTGCTCAATTGTTAAATCATACAGTCCCATCAGCCCCCTGCCCCCAAGGAGGCAGCTCCACCTTACATGAGGCAGAAGAGACCATCCCCAAGTCTCAGAAAGCAAACATAGTAATAACAATTTCTTTACCTTTAATAAGAATGCTGTGAGGTACAGTCAGGGCTGTCCACTTTTGATGCGCAGCTCAAGCCTTCTTACAGAATGACCTCTTCCCATGCTCTCCTGTCATATCTTCCCATTAGCCCCTTCAGGAGAACTTGTATTCTCAGGCCTACCTCCTCCTGCATCAGCCTCCTCAAGTCTGGACCTCCCTCCTCCCTGGCTTGTGTTTTCTGACTGGAAATATTTGCATTGCCTGCAGAAACAGGTTAATCCTACTGTCCCTTGAATTAGTCCTGCCTTCTCTTCAGTCTCCAGTCAGCTCCTAGAGACATCTTGAGGTTCCTGCTGTGGGCTTGAGGTTCACAAGTTCCTAGCTACAATCCTCATGTGTTCACTAAGAAAGTAAGGGCCAAGGCAGTATACAGCTGACTCCCTGATGCTGAGGACAAAACAGTGAATGGCAATCTCCATTATGCCCTGATATGAACTTCCCAGAAGAATTTAGTGGTCCTTTTAAGAATCAGAATGCTAAATTAGTTGGGTCTTTGGTCCAATCCAGAAGGGTAACTCTTATAGCTTCCTATGGAAAGTATTGTATAAGTGCAAGGTTATTCTGAAAAGCAGAAAATTAATAATGATGATATAGTTTGGCTAAAGAAGCCAAGAAAGTATAGGTTTCACGAAACATTGTGAACCTTTCGAATCACATGAGCCTTCATATTAGAACTAGAGCCATGATGACAACAGACTTTCTTGTAAGATTTAGATTTTTAGCGCGCGCACACACACACACACACACACTTCAGGAGTTGGCTAAAAAATCTAGAACATCCTTTCTTAAAGTGTCTTGGCATTTCTTAAACCAAGCCAAAGAAAGGAAGAGAATTTTCTGTTTATTGCAATGAAAAAACAATACATACATTTTAAAAGTTCTTTCTGGAGGTATTTTTCCTATCTAAACTTGAAACCTCAAATTTTCATTTAGCTTCATATATACAAGTTGGTCTCATAAAAACTGAAATGTGAGTGCTTGACTGATTGCCGTATTTTCTTATGTCTCTTTTTAACTTTCTGCTTCAACATTCATTCAGATTTTGAGTAATTTCTGTTTTCGGTAATTGCACTTGACTAAACAGCAAGATTATTTTCCATTAGTATTCATATGAGTAGAGCTTGCTTTCATTAAGATTATAGAAAATAATATATCTCAAACAAGACAGGCCAATATTGTACTTCTTAATTTGCCTGATTCCCAAGCTACATAAACTGCAGTGCTTAAGTTGAATCCTATTTAGTCCTAATGGAATCTAAACTTTCAGATTCAGGGCATGAGCCATCCCACTATGAGTAGAGTTGTGCCCATGAAAAAAGATCCATAAGGCTCAATGGAGACTGCCTCCAATTTCCCCCTCCTTAACAATGTGCACATGGGGCTGTCCATCCACCCATCCACCTGTCCATCGTTTTCCATAACTCTAGCCCAAAGGTCACCCTCTTTTAGGCAGCCAAAAGAAGACCTTCCCCTCCCTGTGTTATATCATGCCCTATATAATTTATGTATCATGCTGATACTTTCTTTTTCCAGAGATGTTTCAAGACTCAAATTACCTCTACCTACTCAAATTATCTCTCTATATACTACTATTATTACTACTAATGATAATGATTCTTATTAGTTTAAAGAACTGATTAGCAAAACAAAATACCTCAATTTTCTTTCCACCAAAAGTAAAATAGAAAATTACTTTTGTTACAGTGATTTTCTATGATAAGGTAATGTATGAAGGAGAAAAAACAGGCTAGTAGAAGAAAGCTTTGATTTCATTCGGTATTTAGGAATGATTAGAGACCAGTGTATATTCTGAATATACTGGCCCATATGATGTGCAGCATTCATGGCTGGAACACTGTGTGTTATTGTGGACTCATAAGCAACGCCAATGCTGTTCAGATCCAGTGGTTGCCCAAGCATTGCAATGAATGGGGGAAAGTGTGGTACCACTACTTGCACAACCACTAGGTCTGAACAGCATCAAGACTGCTTATGAGTCTGCAACAGCCCTGGGGTGCAACATTCTGGTGGTAGAATGCTGCACATCATGTTAGCCAATGACATTTTGCTGGTAAAAATGACTGCTGACAGTGACTACACCTGATGCTGGAATAGTCTCCATTAACATATGTCTGGAGTCTATACATACTGATTATCCTGAAAATAATAGTTTTGTAATGAATATATTTTGGATCTAAATCATTTGGCTATTATGGAACAATGCTTGAGTACAATGCTTCACACCCAGATTTGGCTTACTGGTATTCCATTTTTATTTCATTTCTCTATGTTGTTTTTCCTTTGTTGGCAATTACTCATGCTGATAAGCATGTATGTTATTTAATTACTATTATTTTTTTCAAAGCTACACATCACAGTTCTCAATTAGCTTCGGGAGAAAAGATAAGCTATCCACTAACCAATGGTTAAACTACTAATAATTTCTTTTTCTTCTTCATTGTGACTTGTGATAGAGGTTCCATTCCTCTATTCTCTACCATTCTAAAACTCTCATATTCCAAAGATTAATAAAATGTTTGTCTCATACATAGCAAGAGTTTTCATATTTTTATACTTTCGGGAAGCTTCTTTACCTAAACCATAACCCTGCTAGAGACTAAACATTGTTAGTCATTACAATATATTGCTTTATAAAATTCCTTTATGCTCACATTTCTGTGTAAGAGTCTTGAGCATATAAATATTACTTCCTTTAGGGAACTCAAGCATGGCTCTTAAGTATGGTTTTACATCTCAAGCCCAGGAAGACAATTACAGAAATAAAAATAGAATAGAGTCAGGAACAGATCCAGGTATCTTCTCTGACTGTGGCTGTACAAAAAGGTCAGCGTCTGTACCTTTTCAAGTTATTAATAGATACCCATAAACTGTGCAGATCTAATCTCTCTAATAAAGGAAGGGAGTTTTTTGTTTTGTTTTGCTTTCAGGCAATAACCCATTGGAGACAACATGAAGGAGAAACCCAGAAAAGTCCAAAAGGAAGCACCTTCCAACATCCATTACATGTCACTCTCAGAACCATAAAGTCTTTTTGGAGAGAGGAGAGTGTAATTCAGAAGTCTAACAATCAAAAGGCAAAAGGCAGTTCAAACGTTACAGCCTCTATAAGAGCACTGCTAAAAAAAAAAAAAAAGGTTGTGGCTGTCTTGCCTTATTTTGTCTTGCCTGTTTCTTTTCATATCTGCACTTAGTAGACATAATAGGTTTTGTTTTATAAAGTTAATAGGGGATGACCACTTTATAAGTGCATAGGTCAAGGGTGGAATGTGGGGTAAGGCTGAAATTTGTTGCTGAAGTGAAATTATAACTTGTTTCAAAAACTGAACAAAGTCGAATAATAGTGAAAGAACGTGAGGCACTGGTCCACATGGAAGCCATAATTCACCACATGGCTGATGTTGATCGTGTGAAGCTTCTCTCTGGCTGTGACATATGGTTGCTTCATAGTATCAGTCTCCACCTGCAAGGCAAGTTGTTTACAAATTGTTGTGGCTGACATTTTCTTCAGCCCTTCAGTGACAGAAGGAGGGCTGTGGATCTGCAAGGAGCCTTCTGTGTGCCTGCACTGAAGACTTCTTCATCCAGTAGCTAGGGCACAGAGAGGGAGCAGGGAGCAATTTTCTTCCCTGCAAAAGCCTCAGGAATATAGGGTATGAATATAAGTGGAATGAGCTTTTGGAGGGAGGGGAGAGATGTGAAGATTGCTTCACTGCCCCTGCCCCCCCCCCACACACACATACCTGGTCCACTGCACACAAAAAACTTCAATACAGGGATGCTGAAGGGTTCTTGTGGACTCACAGCCCCCCTTCTGTCACTGGACGTCTGCAGAGCATGTCAGCCACTGCCTCCAACTTATAGTGCTGCCATATACCAGGGGTGAGCAGATGGGTTCAAAGAACCCACCCACCTCCAGCTCCTGAGGGCCCCCCAGCTCCACCCCTCCCTATTTTCTTCATTATTTCTCCAAGGGGCCACCAGGGAGAAGGGTGTGCACAGGCCCCCTCTCCCCTAGCTACGCCCCTGAATATACAAGTATTTTCAGTTCCAACTAGCATAAAGAAACCTGGGGTTTCCATGTTTTTAAAACCTAAAGTAGTCAATCACTCTAGTAGGGCATGAAAGGTTGTGTGTGGGTAAGCAGCTGATTCAACTTCTGTGCATCTGAATTTGGCACACTGATAGTGTTGGCCTTGTCACAAACAGGTGCACTTTTATTGGAATAAACAAACTTTTTTCATTGAACATAGACTGACAGGTGCTGCAGCTCTGCATCAATCAGTGTTTTTTAAAAAAAGTGCCACTATGAATTGTAAGTGCTTTGTGAGCACCCAGGATTTAGCAACTGTTCCCAAACTCTCAGGTTTCAAAAGTGTTACAAGAAACTTTATAATCAGCATACCTTAGCAGTTCTGCTTCCTCTTGAACAAACAATGGTTGATTCCAATATCATTTCCAGAGTTTAGTTTCTGGTACTTTTATACCTTTAAATAAAATAAATTTAAAATAGTACCCAAAAATAAAGTAGCAGAAGCACAATTATCCCCAAAACACAGAGCAGCAAGTAATTTTAATCTCCCACTGCCATCTTCATTTTCTTCATCATCTTCTTCCTCTTCCATTTTCATCTTTGTCTTCTTTGCTTTTGCTGATTTAAACATAATCTCAGAATGCCTGAGGGTTCCCATCATGAAGTAGAAAACCATTTTTACAAAGTGCCTTCCTCAAAGACTGCACACCTGTACAAAGAACCTAACACAGGATTGTAAACACACCCTGTTCACACAGGGGCGGGGGGATGCTGTAACCATCCAGAGTGTGCCCCAAAGTCCAGCCTTTGGTGCTGATATGCAAGGAAACCTTGTCCTCACCTTGCTTGTTACAGACATCACATTTGTCTGAAGAGGCAAATGCTGTAAGCATGGTTGCTAGCATTTCCATGCTTCAAAAGAAATGCCCATGATCACATTTACTGTGCACAAATTTCTGTGTGTGGTGGGTGTGTGTGTGAGATTTTCTGGCATGTCAGCACTGGGGTGGGACTTCTGGGTATGTTATATGCAGTTATAGCATCCCCTTTTTCCCCCTGTGTGTGAACAGGGATCAAGAGTCATAGAGGGTGGATTAGGAATACATCCACTGCTCACAAGCTGCATCCACTGTAAAGGGGAATGTGTGTATACAAATGATACATGCATAGGTTCTGTATGAACAACCCAAGATCCTGGTTTTTCAGGTTTTCAGTCGTACAGACAAGAGTATGCATGTACATTTTGTGTGTGAGTTTATCGCAAGCTCTGCTGAACGTGCATAGGGAGGGGCCGGAAGATTCCTGATATGATTCTCTACTATGCATGTTAACTGCATAAACATATTGCATGCATACTACTACAAAGTGTACCGTACTTAAGCCCAAATGTGGTCTTATGCTTGATTACTACTCTAGATGGTTTCCAAGGGCAATGCTTCTGAAGAGGAATAGAACCAAGTGGTTTTTTCTTCACCACACCATTTTGGAAGATATGTTCCTTGGTGGGGGGATGTTTAGTACAAGAAGAAGTGTCAAAGAGTGAAGAACAGCAGAGGACTTGATGTTCATGATGCTATAAGGTAGAGGCTCCCAACCTGTGGTACTCTAGATGTTGCTGAACTACAACTCCCATCATGCTCAGCCATAATAGATTGTAGTTGGGGATGATGGGAGTTGAAGTTCGGCAATATCTGGATTACCACAAATTGGGAACACCTGCTATAGTGTGTTCAACTATAATCAGCAAATACCTAGCCCTTGCTGAGCAAAGAGTAACCTTCTGAAGAGATGACTCTCTTATATTGAGCAGGGGGAGAGTAATTGTCCCTATCCAACCCTGGCACTGTACTTTTCTAATGGCTATTACTATGAGTGTGCTCAAACAGAGGGTGGAACAGCAGTTCGTGCACTGGTTCATCGCCAAACCGGTTCAGACAAGGTCTGAATCAGTTTGGTGCCACGGGGAGTGGAGCAGTGAGCAGGATCTTTTTAAAAAGAGGATAATAGGCCCTTACCTGCTCTCCGCTGCTGCATGCAGCTTTCACAAACCTCGGTTCATGCACAACCCTAGCACTTACTGGTGTCTACCTTGTTGTTTTTTTCAGATTGTGAGACCTTTTGGGACAGGGAATAATGATAATCTTGTTTCTTTTTCTATGTAAACCACTTTGAGAACTTTTTTTTTGAAAAGCAGTATCCAAATATCTGTAGTAATAGTAGTAATGGTAGTAATGTGGGGTGAGTCTAGAAAGAGAACTATAGGTAGCTTTTGTAGTAGTTGTTGTTGTAGTAGTAAGTAAGTGAGTGAGTAGGTAAGTGAGTGAGTGAGTGAGTAGTAAGTAAGTAGTTGTAGTAGGTAAGTGAAAGGTGTGGGGAGGTCGGTTTTTTGAAACGGGTGAGGAGGTCAGTTGTGGGCAGCTCACAGGCACTGCAGGGGCCACGAAGGCAACACGACACCAAGCAGAATGGCTAGAAAGAGACACAAGCCTCAGAATCTCCAAATATTTTGGAGGGGAGAAATAGTATGTCCGCTACAATATTGAAAAAATGGCCTCACTGTCCCAATGGCCAAACTGTCCCACAGTTTGTATCACCAATATTTCACACACTCATCAGAGATGTGGGTTCCAGGGTGACCAGGAGAGAGAACATTGTAGCCAGCAAGAAAGCGTCATAACATTGAACTAAGATGATTCTCACAGTTTAGTATGAAAGACTTTACATCTGAACATTATTACAGTGTTTTCACAAGGTACATTTACTGAAGAAGAAACTTGACCTGCTGGTACTCAGCGAATCAATTTTAGAATAAAACCAAAGGAGCGGCAAACAAATTCTCAATGGAACTAAAACACATTTCATGTCAGTCAGTCAACAATATCTTCTTGTTTGCTCTGCCTGAATTATTCTCTTAGTTGTTCAGCAGTTGCTTGTAAGCTCTCTTCTTTCCAGTAATATAATTATTATTTAGATAGGAAAGCTGCTATAAAAGAATTTCCTTCTCAGCTAATGCCAAAGCAAAAGTCACATAAGTGTTATAAATTCTGTGTGAATTACAATGTACAAGGAGGAGTCAAGTTAATTAGAATGTTATGATAACATGAATCAATTTTCTCTCACTTATTTCAAGTCTTTGTAGCCCTCTGTGCTGTTTCCTGATACTATGTTAATAAGGAAAAGAATAATTATAATAATAATAATCATAAAAAATGAAACCCAAGCCTGTTTCCTAACATGTGTTTATATTTAAAGATATACATTGCACTAGCTGAAACAGGCGTAGACCATCTGCTCCTCTGGTCCCCCCCACCAGCTTTCTCCCCCCCAAGCCCACCAGCCAGTCGCCGCTTTCTCCCGCCCACTGCTGCTGCTTTCTTCCCCTCCCCCACACCGGCTGCCGCTTTCTCCCACCCCCTCCCCCACCACAGCTTTTTTATCTCTCCAGTCTGCCCACCTGCAGCCGCCGTTTTTACCTCCTCCCCCATCCGGCCACCGCCGCCATTTTTTCTCCCCCCATCTGCCTGCCACCACTGCTGCCGCCGCCGCTTTCTTCCCCCTCTCCTCCCTCCTCACTCAGCTGGGCCGCCTCCATTATTAATGGCAGAACTCTCACAGCGTGTCTTGAGAGTTCCGCCACCAAATCCTGTGCATGCATGCTGGCTAAGAGAATTAAATATATAGATACTCCAGATGCATGTGGAGCCTGATTCTACAGACCTGTCCTTGCTGAAGTGATCCAAACAGCAGTGTGTACTGTTGTGGTGAAACTGGTAGCCAACTAGGAACAGGGCTATGAAACCCTATCCCAATTCACACCTTTCCAAATGGCAATAAAGTGCAGGATACACAACACTTTTCTGCAAGTTCCAAGTGCAATCTTGCTCCCTGCACACACACTGCAGCAAGCTCCCATGTACCCGCTAGCGTAGCATGATCTCATCCTCAGTACATATGCTAACCAGGGACCTTGCGTGATTTCCACAGTTCCACCTGCTGGCCAGCTCTTGCCTTCCAATCAGAACTCAACTTTTCCCCCAATTGTTTTTAGGTGCTTTATTGAATTTGCATATGTAATTCAATATTATTCCATTTGTCTCACCTAAAACTTACCCTCCAACATTTCATTGATGAAAATAGGGATATGTCTGTGGATGCATAGAAAGAGTGACCAAGCAACTTCGGACACTTGGTGTATAATGTGTAGGGTTGTGACCAAGCAACCTGGAGGCATGGAATGCAATTCTGACTACAAATGGAAAGTAGGTAATAAAGTGCATATGTAGAACACACTATTCAAGAAGCAGATGAGCTAAGCAGAGGGGAAGTAGGGAGTGATTTTTGCTGACCTCTCCTCCCTCTAAAAGTACTTTTGGCTGCCAAGAGTAAGTCCCTGAGAGTCACATAGCAGGGAAGGAGAGCAGAAAAAAGTTTGGGGCGGTATACAAATTTGATAAACAAACAAACAAACCACTCCCCACCTTGTGCACATTTGGCTCTTCAACAACACAGCTCTGAAGCAGCATCTTGTGAGAATGCAACTCCTGTTCCGCCCTTCTAACAGCAGAACTTGTGAACCAGAGCTTCACCAATAGGGATATGTTCCGGAAAACAGGGATTATCTCAGCTAATAGAAGCAACTGAGCCTATCTACAGTCAGTGGGGATTTCAGAAAAAAGCACTGTTAACTAGCTTGAGTCTTCTGGTGGTGTGATGTCAAAGGGGCCACGATGTCAAAGGGGGCATGCTGAGGGTGATCATGCATTTTCGGAGCACACCAGCTACCTTCGGCAGGAAAAGGGCATTTCAATCCCTTTAAATGCCCTGCCATGTGATGCCATGGCAGTACTTCTTCTGGCAGCAATGGCATTGGCAACCACCCAAGAGCCCTGCACCCTGATAGTCCCACACAAGCATGAATTGGGGGGGGGTCTGGGGGGATATTTCTCTATTACTCTGGGAGGGAACATTGAGACTTCCTAGGAGAGAATATGTAGATGAGGGAGGGCCAAGGATTCTGGTGGGTCTGCCTCACCATAACCTAGGATGATGTTGTGAGGGATCACCTCACGAAAGCCGTCCATTCAGACCCAATGAATATCCTGTTCCACTGGCATCTTGCTGCCAGCAGGCTCACCCTCTCATGAGAGGGCCAGCCTACTGGGGAGACCAATGTGACTGTGAGGGCACTGGTCAACTCACGGACTGAGAGCTCACAAGTTGAGCCAGTCCACCCACCATGCCCAAGGGGGCCCCACTTGTGTGGGGCCCCCAACTCTCCATGGCAAAAGATAGAACAGATTCTCTGCAACCTCCCTATCCCCATCCCCTATGGTCCATAGGAAAAGGGGATGTTTTGACATCAGGCATAATGACTGAATTTGCTTGGCATTTCTTTGCCGTCCCCTCTGATTATTCTTCTCATAAGTTGTAAGGGGGTGCCCCCATCACCTTTAACTCTCATGACTGAGCAGTGCACCCTGAGTCAGGTGACTCCATCTTCTCAGCAGTAGTATACTTCTCTAAGTAAACCTTGCTCATGAGCAAGCCTAGGGAGCACAAACCCCCAAAGGGGAAAGGACTGGGGCCCCCTTCCCCAACCTTTCAGTGAGAAAAATAGAACTTGGCTCTTCCAGTTTCCCTGCTTGTGGCTGCCTTTTGGACCCAAGCTCCATCCCAACGCCGGGATGAGGTGCCCTGCTTATGTAATCACCTGCAGTGTTTGTGCTTGTTAACATACATCTCTGTCGCTTACTTCTTGGACAGCAAAGCACTTGGTGCTCATCCTGTCACCCCATCCCCTTTCCCTCCTGCTTGCCAGGTGGGGGAGCAAGGAACAGAGTTGGAAAAGGGAATGCCCCTTGAGAGGATGACAAGCCTGCAATGGGATATGGCAGCATGCCTGTTGCCAGGCAACTCCATAGCTGCATAGGTGACGGAACTCTCTCCAAGAGTCGGCCAGTAAGAAGCACTGCTGGCATAGAGCAGCCATGTTCCTGGGTGGGTCTGCACCACCACCTCTATGACTGTGGTTTGAAAATTGGTGCGAAACTGCCATTATGATAGTCATATGTAATGCTTCGGTGGCCAAACCAGAGGTCTCAGTGATGAGCCTTTGTGAAAACCAAAGGTTCCATTTGAAGTCAGAGAGACAAAACGGAGGTTGCTTTTGCCGCGAAACCGCAGTTTCATGCATTCTGTCATACTGGAGTTGCAGCTTCTGCCACATTTAACTCCTGCTTGGTGTTACATGTGAACAGAGCTTGGGTTTTTAATACCCCTGGTTCATGTCTCTCCCCCCCACCCCGTACTTCCACATTCATATTATCAGTGCTTTCACTCTGTTTTTTTAGGGAAACTGCACAATGCCAGCTGAAGGTTAGCAAAGATAAGCAGCAAATCCAATGTGTACCACAAAAGTCATTTACAGTCTATTTTAATTCTGCTGAAAGTGGGGGGAGAGCCTTGTATTTCTATCATATGTTGTTTCCAGCAAAGGTTAACCTTCATATCCAGGTTTATGAAGTACCAGATTGCTGAAGAGATCCAGCCATTGTTTCAGTAAATACTGAACTGAATATTAAATCTAACATCTAAGTCCAGGCATCAAAAGATAGGCTTGAAACCAAACATTGCAAACTAGGAGCTGGGGGTCTCTAGAGGCCAATGAGATTGCTTTATTTAACAACAACCTAAACCTGATCCTTTGAAGATTTCCCAGAGAATAAATAATAATGGATCCCTTTGAACGTATATCTGTAATTTTATCCTAATTGTCTTTTAAACTAAATTACTATACACTGAGCCAGTAACACAGTATAATTGCCTTAGAACACCGTACCATCAAAATGACTGATGTTTGGAAACAGCTGGAAAACTATTTAACATGCTTCTGCAGAGGCTGAAGCTGATGTCCTGTGACTGATCATGTGGTTGTATCAAAAGCCATGATGCCCTCTGCTATAAAACATAGAGAAGACTGTACATGTTCCTACTCCTGTTTTCTCATTCCCTTTTCAACACAACGAAATTAGCTGAACAATTACCTATATTGAAAGAGTGTAGGAATCTGCCTGGCTACAATTAAACTACAAATTATGGTGTTTTACTCTAGCAAGAAGGTTATTTGCTTTTTTGAGACCCTGAGGAAAGCAGAAACTTTAAGCCAACTCCAGAGGGAAAAGGTATCACATACAGGGCAGTTGGCTGCATGCAAGCTGATGCATACACAGAAGTCCAGACTGACCTCCACTCCAGTGATGATGGCCCTATCAACCCCAGCACGGTATCTCCAGTGACTGCTGCTAGTGTCTATCTTACATTTCTTTTTAGATTATGAGCCCTTTGGGGACAGGGATCCATCTTATTTATTTATTATTTCTCTGTGTAAACCGCCCTGAGCCATTTTTGGAAGGGCGGTATAGAAACTGAATTAATAATAATAATAATAATAATAATAATAATAATAAAATAATGATCAGTGCTGTCATCTTTGATAGCAATGATCATGTGTTCTAGAGCAAATGTGTCAAGGGGCCTGGATGCAATCCCCTATCCCTAGAATGAGGAAGGGGTGCTGTCAAAATTGACTGAGCTGACTATCTCCTAAGGTGAATTGTACATGACCTTGATTCACCAGGGATCAATGCAGGGCATTGCAGGCATAGTCCTAGCTGGGGGACTTTGTATTTCATGCAGACCCTTTTGCATCCAACAAGTTATTGCAGGCATGGAAGTCTGCTTCCGTAGACTTGCCATGCTGCTGCATTTTCAGTTCATCCACATGCTCTAAGGCAGCTTACAGTTCCTATAAGTTTGGTGAAAATATAAGATTAGTTCAATATATGCATCACAACAAGAGTTTTCCTACCCATACTTTAGAATCATAGATCCAAAGAATCAGGCAAACTATGGTTTAGAGCAGCACAAACTAGGATTTGTAAAATTACTTCAAATAATATTTTCTGATTCTGCTTTACTGAGCAATGGCACAGCATGGATTGTCAATTTGGACATCATCCCAAAATAAAATTACTCTTCCTTTACCATGATTTGCCACAATGTCTGAACTGAGCCCCTATTTACATAGACACACTCCTATAAACACAATGACTGGCATCCAAACTGATGAAGAAGGTGTGCAGCAAAGGGAGCAGATATTTATTTTATATTATTTTATATTATTTTACATTACATTACATCATTTATTTATTTTTACACTTATATCCTGCTCTTCCTCCAAGAGCTCAGAGCAGTGTATAGTTATTTTTATCCTCACAACAACCCTGTGAGGTCGGTTAGGCTGAGAGATACATGACTGGCCCAGAGTCACCCAGTGAGTTTCATGGCTGAATGGGGATTTGAACTTGGGTCTTCCTGATCCTAGTTCCCAGTCCTGGGTATGCAGTGTGTTGTGATCCAGACTAAAGCAGTGTGGGAGCATGGGTGGGTAGGCATGATTTTCGCTGATTTCTCATTCCCTCTGAAGTACTCTGTGCCACCTGAAAGTACGTTCTCGTTGTTCAGTCCTCAGGGACATGTTTTTGAATGGCACAGAGCACTTCAGAGGGAAGGGGAGATCAGTGAAAATTGCCCCCTATGCAAGCAACTGTACTGCCTTAGTCTGGAATTTATTTATTTATTTAAAACATTTATATACCGTTCAAAACGCAAGTTTCTGGGCAGTTTACAACAAAATAATAAAAACAGATAAAAAGATAAAAACATTACAACAATTAATATTTAAAATGTAAAAACTATTTTATTAAAAACACAATTAAAACAATATCTAATTAAATGCCTGGGTGAACAAATGTGTCTTGACTGCCTTTGTAAAAGTTATAAGAGGTGGAGAGGCTCTTATTTCAGCAGAAAGTGTGTTCCAAAGCCTCAGGGCAGCAATGGAGAAGGCCCGTCCCTGCGTAGCCACCAGATGAGCCGGTGGCAACTGCAGACAGACCTCTCCAGATGATCTTAATGGGTAATGTGGTTCATAGCGAAGAAGACATTCTCTTAAATACCCAGGGCCCAAGCTGTTTAGGGCTTTATAGGTTATAACCAAAACCTTGTACTTTGCCCAGAAACCTATCGGCAGCCAGTGTAAATCTTTTAAGATAGGAGTGATATGGTCTCTCCGAGATGACCCAGAGACCAACCTGCTGCATTCTGAACCAACTGCAGTTTCCAGACTACATACAAAGGCAGCCCCACATACTGTAGAGCGCATTGCAGTAATGAAGTCTGAAATGTACTACTGTTCTGAGGTCATTTATCTCAAGAAATGGACACAGTTGGCATATCAGCCGAAGCTGATAAAAGGCACCTCTGGCCACTGCCTCAACCTGGGACACCAGGAAGAGGTTTGTGTCCAGAAGCACCCCCAGACTGCATACCTGTTCCTTCTGCTGCACACAAGCTGCATTAGTCTGGATGTCAGCCATTATATCCTTGCTTGTTAAATTATAACTGAAGAAAATATGTCTCCAATGACATTAAGTAAAAGATCTCAAGGGAACTGCAACAAGTGAAAAACTTTGCAGTGCAGAAAATTACTAAATTGAGGAGTCCTTTCCAATATAAAAGGAAATATTTTACCTAGTTTTTTTAGTTACTGTTAAATAGTTTCTATTTTTTCTGCATTCCAGACTTAAGCAATGTGGCACTTGCAAAGGAAGGGGGAGCCAGTTCTCACCAATCTCCCCTTCCCTCTGAATTTCTCTGTGCTAGCCACAAATATGGCCCTGAGGGCTGCGCAAACCTTAAGGACATATTTTTGGGTGGCACGGAGCACTTCAGAGGGGAGGACGGATTAGTGAAAATGACCTCCCATACTGCTTTCTCTGAAATGCAGCATACTGCACACATACTTCCCTCAGCTTTTATATGGGATTCAACTGGGACCTTATGCGAATTTTGATATGTTAGAAAGAATTCAATCAGGTTTTTTGAGAGCTATTTTGGTACTACAAGATGCACCACTAATATAATTTTGCATATGGAGACTGGCCTTTTAAAGATCAAATCTCGTGCCTGGCTTTTAATTATTTATTTTTGGCTGAGAGTCCATCTACGTCCGGTGGGCCTAATTTCTCAGTTTCTATCAATAAATCTACAACTACAATGGTGCACTGTAGTTGGCAAAAAACTCACTTCCCTAGGACTAGAATCTGAACAGCTGCTGGATTTAGATCTGGTAAATGCTAAAAGAATAGTGAAACAATGTTTGACAGATATTGAATTATAAAACAACTGGGCTTTTTTACCAGAATTTTATAAAGGAGTAAGATCTAGACGGGATCTTACCCCTGCGAATTATCTGTCCCACATTACACTCAGCAAATTCTGTTGGGCATTTACAAGGGCCAGAACAAATTCTTTTCCTTCTGCATTATTAGCCGGGAGATACAATGGTATTCCCTTGGAAGAACTTACTGTAGATGTGGTAGTGGGGAAATAGAATCTATCAAGCATATTTTATTATCCTGTAAAATACATAGGGAATTGAGGGAGCATTTACAGAGCCTTTGGTCTGTAAACAGACGGATCAGTCTGCTGAACAACTTGTTAAATTTCTACTTTCTGATGAGGATGTTTTAATTTTTAACTCCGTAGCTAAATTTTGTTATATTGCTTTTAAGATGTATAATGAGAATTTATAGGGTTTTCTATAAATCTCTTTTGGCTTTTGTATGTATGGATTGTTTGGTCTAGGACTGTAAATAAAACTTGACTGACTGACTGACTTCCTTCCTTCCTTTTGCTGCACCTGTGCATTGTTAGTCTGGATGTCAGCCTCTCTGTTTAAGAACTGAAATGAAACGTTACATGAATGTGCATTGTAATTTCTAAAGCAAAAAAGCCATAAAATTCACCCTAGAATAGTGATTCTCAAATGGTGAGGCAGCAGCACAGCAGATAAGGAACTGTATATGTAAGTTGCCCAGTTGCTAGTAGAATGCATTAGGGTGAAGAACATATAGTTGCAGGGACCAGTGGTGGCTTGGTTAGGGGGTAGTATCAATAGTGGGTGTTGAACAAAGGCACACTCTGTGGATGAGTTTCTTCAACATTTCAAACGTTTGGGAACCACTTATACAAAATCCATGCCATCTGATTGCTTGATATTGCAAAGGACACATAGAGAGTTCAAGGGCATAGTTTGTACAAAGGCGTCTGAACTTCAGATGCTGTTCCAAGAGACTCTGGGACTGGGGCTTTTATGAGCTCCATTGTGGGCCTAAAAAATACTTGCCCTTCTGTCAAAAGAGATAATTACAACTGAAATCAAATCAGCCACATGTGTCAGAAGCTAAACTGTCTGCAGGGCAAGGAGAAATCACAGGTAGCATACTGTAGATTGTATAACCCAAGCTAGAGCAAAAATAAATACTCTCCAATTCAAAAGCCAGCATTTCAAACCAGTTATGGATTCAATAAAGGATGGTTTTATAATATGACCCTCACATCGTGCAACAACCCACACATATTCTAGGACACTCATATAGACACACTATATTTAGACCATCTTTATGTTTACATTATTGGGGTTTTGTTTATTTTTAAGAACTACCTTTTTCTTAATAAAGTTAATATATATAAATTTATTGATTAACAAAATAGAAAAATTGATCTGGCAAGATGTTTCAGCTTCTATCTATCTATCTATCTATCTATCTATCTATCTATCTATCATCTACCATAAACGTTTTATACTTTCATTAAAACCATCTCAGAAAAGTTTACAAAACATTTATAACAATATAAGATTATAAAACAGTTACACAGAAATATTAAATCGGAATGTTAAAAAACAAATCTAATTAAGTTTGGAAAACATACACAACAGGACCATAAAATACAGAGCAGCAGCAACAAAAACAATGCTCAGAGAAAAGCAAATGCTCAGCGAAAAGCCTGGGTAAAAAGCCAAGATTTCATTTGCTTTCTAAAAACTGTGATGCAGAATGAGCAGCAGATGCCCAGCAGGAGAGCATTCTAAAGTCTGGGGGCAATAACTGAGAAGGCCCTGTCTCTCATGCATGGCAGCCGAGCCTCTCTCATTGTCAGCACACAGAGCAAATCCCCCTCCAGTGACCTCATCAGTTGGGCACAAACCCTTAGCTGCTCTGATGTTAAAGGAAAGGTACAGTAGCTGCATAGCCACCTAATGGCGCAGTGGGGAAATGACTTGACTAGCAAGCCAGAGGTTGCCAGTTCAAATCCCCGCTGGTATGTTTCCCAGACTATGGGAAACACCTATATCAGGCAGCAGCCATATAGGAAGATGCTGAAAGGCATCGTCTCATACTGCGTGGGAGATGGCAACTGTAAACCCCTCCTGTATTCTTCCAAAGACAACCACAGAGCTCTGTGGTCACCAGGAATCGACACCGACTCGAAGGCACACTTTACCTTTAAAGTAGCTGCAGTGACAGTTATATAGTTACACACACACACACACACACACACACACACTTGTATGTACTGAAGTATATATTCTGTAGTGCTGCACACTGTATGTAATACATCCAGCATATATTATATGCCCGCAAAGCCAGCAAAATGAATGATACAATCTGCCATAGTTAGACACTTTGAAGTTCTACTAATTTCAATGGGAGAGAGTGAAATATGAGCTTAACATTCCTATTAAAATCCACTATACTGAAAAGTGCTCCATTTTGCCTGTATCATGCCCAAGAGTTTAATCTAAAATACAGGCTGATAGGACTCTGCTACCTTGTCTATATGTGCAGCCTCATATCAACTGCACTGCATTTGTTGGTGGTGTTTCTAAAGGGATTTGGTGGGAGGGAAGCAGGAGGGTGGGAATGAAGAGACTATAGCTTGCATCTTCTGTGTCTCTCTTTGCTTAGCATGCAGACGGCGTAATGCATTGTTATGAACTGCTAAGTATCTTGCGCCATACTTTCTGTGTGCAAAGAAGTCACATTACATTGTACATCTGCCGGTTTGTAGCAGCTGAAGACTTTTAATGATTGATGAGAACTTTGCCCTAGTTTCTGTTTGGAGAGGATATCTTTGCACCAGTGGGTGAAACACAAAGGGAAGAGAGGCTGACAGAGAAGACCAGTCTCCTCTAATCCCCTTACCCAAGATTCCTCAAGGAAGGAAGCAAAACAAGGACTCTCTTGTAAACCTCCCAATGACAAGCTCGTTGTTTAATGTATTCCGTTACTTATTAGTCGGCCAATATAAATCTACCAGAACTGTGTGCAAAGTCAGCAGGGGGGCTGAATCCTGATGGTATTTTTTCTACCACTAAATAAATGATTCCTACCACCAGCTTCAGAAGCTCTTCTTCATTAGTATGTATGAAAGGAGCGGAATAAGAGCTGGGAGACAGATATTGTTCTATATGCAATTTAATTAATAAGGGGACGGTGCTGATTTCTGGGGGTGAAAGAGGTAATGTCCATAGATTCCTGTGCAACTTTCATTGTAATTAGCAATATAAATCTACCATGGCATAGAGATTTAAAAGGTGCCCTTATCATTCACATCGCACTGGTATTCATTAGCCAGGCATTTTCAACAACCTTCAGATTATTATGTGCCACCATCACTAGGCGAAGTGGAGTTTTCATTATGAACCCTACGCTTCCAAGAGTTTAAAACTCTCTGCAGGAACATTTGATGACACAGGCAGACTACCAAGGAGAGGTTTTAAATGTTATACATTCTTTGAAGAATCATTGCTTGGACCTTTCTAGAATCCAGAGAAATGAGAAAGCAAAAAGCAAAAGAAGAAAACAAAACAAGCAAAAGTCATTCTTTATGGTGTTTTAAGTGCTGGTTTTGTGTGTGTGAATGTGTTTGCTTTGTGTGGAGCAGGAAAAGAAGTGCGGGGCGGGTTGAACTGCTCTGAACAAGGTTGTTGCTTTTACAAATCACCGAGTCAGCACATCATAGCTATCTCCAGTCTAAATACACGGTGGTTTGCAGATGAGCTCATGATGTTTGCTTCCCATTAAACATAAAGCAGCTACTTAATTGACCCTGAACAGTTGCTCCACATTTTCCACAAGAAGCTGTCCAAGGTCAACTGATTACTTACTCTGTTTATATCAGGTGCACAATCCCTGCTAACTGGGCAAAGAGGCACATTTTAAAAGTAGTGTCTTCTTTCTTATGTCCAGGGTGGAGAGAGCAACAGTCTGTTTCAGGCCAGTGTAGCATCCCTACAGTGACTGCTACTACTGTTCTCTTCTGAGACTATGAGCTCCTTTGGGACAGAGTATCATTTTCTCATTCTTTTGAGGTTTTTTTGTTTTGAGAGCTTTTTTGTTGGGAACACACACACACACACAGAGGTTATTCACACAATCAGAAACTGTGTTCAAGCCAAGTTTGGGAGCTGTGTGTGCTCTCAATTTTCAGTTGTTTGGAAGCAAGGTAAGAGGAAAACCTGGGTAGAAATAATTGTGTGAGGGAAAAAGCTACCCACGTTTTCCTCCTACTTTGCTGTGAATGACCTCACACTGTAGCAATTATTCATACCCAAGATTCCATTAGCCTTGTCTCTCAATGTCTCTGAGAACACACACACACACTCATTCATCATAGCAACAACAATTAAATAAGGGTCCAGATCAGACAATACTTTCTGATGAGCTGGGGCATCATTAGGGGGTGGCTTATGGGCACGGGCCCCCAATGAATGGCTCAGAGCCCCAAATCTCATCAGCTACCTCCTTCCTCCATGGCCTCTTCCAGAAAGGGAGTGTAGCAGTGGAGGCACCTGCCCAAAGCATGGGAGAGCACACCTAGCCTCACCTAGCTCTCTGCTGCTTCCACCTTCATAGGGGCTGTACTGTAATATTAAAGACTTAAAAAAATATATGCATAATTATTCAGCGGGCATGATTGAGTTTAATTATCAAAAGCGGGGCTGTGGACCTGGGTCCTGGATTCTTTAAGTACCTAGTAACACCTCTGCTGACCAGCTCCACTATCCAGTGATTAGGGATATAAGCTCACCAAGAGCATGTACCTTCCACCCCTCTCATCATGCAGGGCACTGTTTCTTAATCACATGGGCAAAGAGATTGTAAAAACTGCTCCTGCACATGCTATTTAAATATAGAGGTCATTCTGCTAACTTGGCAAAGAGGCACCTTTTAATGTGGTGATTCTCTTTATTTAGCAGGGGGAGAGTAACTGGCCCTATCCACTCCCAGCACAGTACCTCCAGTGACTGTTGCTGGTGTCTATCTTTTGTTTGTTTTTAGATTGTGAGCCCTTTGGTGAAGGGATCCATCTTATTTATTTATTATTTCTCTTTGTAAACCACTCAGAGCCATTTTTGGAAGGGCGGTATAGAAATCAAATTAACAACAACAACACAACCAGATGGGCAGGGCGGGCAGCAGGGAAGATTGCTTATACTCACCTTCCCCCCAGACGGGTGAGTGTAGGTTTCTGGGAGCTCTCCCAGATGAGCAGCACGGCCTGTCACAGGGCACAGCTCTGGAGGCTGGGATGACACATCCCGGCCTCTGGAAATCCCACAATTCACTGTGTGCACAATGCATTGGGGGGTTCCCCCAAGAGATGAGTGCTTTATGCACCCATCTCTGTGTCTGCTGGGGCTAAACATAGGCCCAGCAAACACACAATCTTCTAGTCCGACTGCCTTCTCAGTGCAGGAAACTGCTACAGCATCTCTGAGAGACGGCTATCCTGCCTCTCTGTGAAAACTCTAAAGGAGGAAAGCTCCCCAATGCAAGAGGCAGACTTCCGCTGCCTAACCATTCCTACAGTTAGGAAATTCCTCCTAATGTCTAGCCTCAATAGGCTCTCTTGGTTCTGGTTTTGTCCTTTGAAAAACAGAGAATATGTCTGCTCGTACTTCTGTGTAACGACTCTTCAGATATTTGGAGACAGCTATCATATCCTGCTGGAAGAAGAAGCCTGCTGGAGAAGAGGAGAAGAGGATACCATCTCCCACAGGGTGTGAGACTGGGGTGCCTGCCTCTTCTCTTCTGCCCTCCCTGGTTACCATCTGTCTCCCCCCCAGGACTGCTTGTGGAGAGGCTTTGCAGGACTGGGGCTGTAAGAGTGCCTGGGCAGTTTTTCCTGGTTCCACCTGCTGAGCTTATTGCTCAGCCTATATAGGAAGACTGCCAGTGGCGGCGGGCCCACCACCGAAGGGGTCACCACCGAAGGGGTGACACCAAAGGGGGTTGCCCCTTTGGGGGAGCCACTTTGGGGGAGAAACGAGGGCGAGGGCTGGACATTTTGTCCAACCATTTGTATAGAGGGAGGCATTCAATAGTGGGGCTTCTGTTTAATCAGTTTTAAGTTGTGCTGAGGTTGGGTTGAAGTTGTATTGTGTGTGGGTTTGTCTGGAGATGGGGAGCCAGGGAGTGCCTTCGTTGAAGGTAGGGCAGCTATTCCGGTGGTGTTGGGGAACAGAAAAAGAAACGCTGGCAGGTCAGCGGGCTGTTCCAGGGGAAGGGTGGTCAGAATAGCTGTCCCCCTTTCTGGCTGTCCTGCCAGCTCTTTGACCTCGGGGAGCACTGCCAACATCCCACATAACCTTACCTTGCTCCTCCGCAATGCCAGGTCGGTCCAAAATAAACCAGAACTCATCCATGATTTGATCATGGATGAAGGGGCCGACCTGATGTGTATTACTGAGACTTGGTTGGGGGAGGCTAGTGGTCCAGTTTGGTCCCAGCTTCTCCCACCAGGATATTCTGTAGAGGAACAGGTGAGGGGACGTGGGCGGGGAGGTGGAGTGGCTGTGGTCTATAAGGATAACATCTCCCTTACCAGGGTCCCTGTTAGCGTATCGGACCATATCAAATGTGTGTACTTGAGTTTGGGGACCAGAGATAGATTGGGACTTCTGTTGGTGTACCGATCGCCCCGCTGACCAGCGGAATCCCTTACTGAGCTCACAGACTTGGTCGCGGAACTTGCGTTGGAGTCTCCCAGACTTTTGGTGCTGGGGTACTTCAATGTTCATTTTGGGACCAATTTGTCCAGGGTAGCTCAGGAGTTCATAGCAGCCATGATAACTATGGGCCTATCCCAAGTGGTCTCTGGACCGACGCATATTGCAGGTCACACGCTTGATTTGGTCTTTTATTCTGATCAGGGTGGTGTTCCATGGGTGGGGACTCCTATGATCTCCCCATTGTCATGGACGGACGACCATCTGGTTAAGGTTGGACTTACAACTGCTTTCCGCCTTCGCAGGGGTGAGGGGCCTATTAGAATGGTCCGCCCGAAGAGGTTATTGGATCCACTAAGAGTGCAAGAAGCCTTGGAAGGATTTAATGTTGGCTCTGCTGGTGATCCTGTTGATGCCCTGGTTGAGAACTGGAACAACTTGCTCACCAGGGCAGTAGACACGATTGCTCCTAAGCGTCCCCTCTGACCCGCTTCAAAATTGGCCCCTTGGTATATGGAAGATCTACAGGGGCTGAAGCAGCAAGGTAGGCGACTGGAGCGCAAGTGGAGAAAAACTCGACTCGAATCCGACAGATTACGACATGGAGCACATTTAAAGATCTATGCTCAGGCAATATGTGCGGCAAAGAAGCGGTTCTTTTCTGCCCGTATTGCCTCTGCAAGTTCATGTCCGGCGGAGTTGTTCAGGGTTGTGAGGGGACTAGTATCTGCTCCCTCTCCCTTGAACCAGAATTTGGAGGCATCAGTTACCCGCTGTGGTGTGTTTAATGAATTTTTGGCAGACAAAATCTCTCGGATTCGGGCCAACCTAGATGGAGACTCCACAATTAATTTGATGTCTGAACTGGAGGTGTCCGACAACTCCTCTTATACAATTCGACTGGATCAATTTCAGTTTGTGACTCCTGATGATGTGGACAAGCTGCTTGGAGCGGTGAGGCCTACCACTTGTCCTCTTGATCCTTGTCCAACATGGCTTGTTCTATCTAGCAGGGAGGCTGTTGTAGGCGGCCTGGTAGAAATCATAAATGCTTCTCTGAGGGAGGGCAGGATGCCTCCTTGTCTTAAGGAGGCAATTATTAGACCTCTTCTAAAGAAGCCTGCATTAGATCCCTCAGAGTTGAGCAATTATAGGCCAGTTTCCAATCTCCCATGGCTGGGCAAGGTAACTGAGACGGTGGTGGCCTCTCAGCTCCAGGCAGTCTTGGAGGAAACTGATTATCTAGACCCATTTCAAACTGGTTTTCGGGCAGGCTATGGGGTGGAGACTGCCTTGGTCGGCCTGATGGATGATCTCCAATTGGCAATTGTCAGAGGAAGTGTGACTCTGTTGGTCCTCTTGGATCTCTCGGCGGCTTTTGATACTATCGACCATAGTATCCTTCTGGAACGTCTGAGGAGGTTGGGGATGGGAGGTACTGTTTTACAGTGGTTCCGCTACCTCTCAGACAGATTCCAGATGGTGTCAATTGGAGATTGTTGCTCTTCAAAATCTGAGCTTAAGTATGGTGTCCCTCAAGGCTCCATACTCTCTCCAATCCAATGCTTTTTAACATCTGCATGAAGCCGCTGGGAGAGATCATCAGGGTATTTGGATCTGGGTGTTACCAGTATGCTGATGACACCCAGATCTACTTCTCCATGTCAACTTCTTCAGGAGTTGGCATATCCTCCCTAAATGCCTGCCTGGAAGCAGTAATCGGCTGGATGAGGGAGAATAAACTGAAGCTGAATCCAGATAAGATGGAGGTACTTATTGTGCGGGGTCGGAACTCTAGAGACGATTTTTATCTGCCTGTTCTAGACTGGGTCACACTTCCCCAAAAGGAACAGGTTCGCAGTCTGGGAGTACTTCTGGATCAATGTCTCTCCTTGGTTTCTCAGGTTGAGGCGGTGGCCAGGGGTGCCTTCTATCAGTTGCGGCTGATACGCGAGCTGCGCCCGTTTCTCGAGATCAATGACCTCAAAACAGTGGTACATTTGTTGGTAACCTCCAGACTGGACTTCTCTAATGCACTCTACGTGGGGCTGCCTTTGTACGTAGTCCGGAAACTTCAGTTGGTTCAGAATGCAGCAGCCAGGTTGGTCTCTGGGTCATCTCGGAGAGACCACATTACTCCTTTGTTGATGGAGTTACACTGGCTGTCAATAGGTTTCTGGGCAAAATACAAAGTTCTAGTTATAACTTATAAAGCCCTAAACAGCTTAGGCCCTGGGTATTTAAGAGAGCGTCTTCTTCGCTGTGAGCCCCACTGGCCATTGAGGTCACTTGAGGAAGTCCGTCTCCAGTTGCCACCAACCCGTTTGGTGGCTACACAGAGACGGGCCTTCTCGGCTGCTGCCCCGAGATTGTGGAATGCACTCCCTGCTGAGATACGATCCTCCCCATCTCTGGCAATTTTCAGAAAACACCTGAAAACACATCTCTTCAACCAGGCTTTCTCAGCTTTTAAAACTTTTTAAAAGTTCTGATTATTTAATTGTTGTTTTATGATGTTTTTAATTGTTAATCATTGTTTTATGCTTTATAATTTTTGTTTTAATTATTAACTGATTTTAATAGTGTTTTAATGTAAACCGCCCTGAGCCTTTTGGAAGGGCAGTATAAAAGTTTTAACAATAAAAATAATAATAATATCCCCCCCATCCTCAGTCTTCTCTTCTCTAGACTAAACAGATCCAGCTTCAACCATTCCTCATAGGACTATCAATGGCTGCTAGTGGGAGGGCTAAAGGCCACCTCCAGCTTCAAATGCAGGATGCCTCTGTGTACCAGTTGCAGGGTAGCAATAGTAGGAGAGAGGGCATGCCCTCAACTCCTGCCTGTGGGCTTCCAGCAGCATCTGGTGGGCCACTGTGTGAAACAGGATGCTGGACTAGATGGGCCTTGGGCCTGGTCCAGCAGGGCTGTTCTTATGTTCTTATGGCTCAGGTTCTAACCTCCCTCTATCTTTGCTGCATTCCTCTGGACCAATTGCAGTTTATCCACACCCTTCTCACAATATGAGGCCCAAACTGGACACAGTATTTGAAGTGAGGTCTGACTAGTGTAGAACAAAGTGGAATGATTACTCATTGTGATCTGGACACTCTGTTAATACAACCCAAGGTTGTGTTCGCTTTTTTTAAGCAGCTGCATCATATTGCTGGCTCACATTCAACCTGTAATCTTCTAAGACGTTTAGATCCTTTTCACATATTCTGCTGCCAAGCCAGATCAACCCCATCCTGTATTTGTGCATTTGGTTTTTCTTATCCAAATGCAAGCCTTTGCATTTGCCTCTGTTGAATTTCATCTTCTTGGCTTTGACCCAAATACTCTTGTAGTATTTTAAATTGTGCATGGAGGAGCAGTTCAGACAAACCAACGCCTCCACACAGTTAGGCAATGCTGCCCTGGCACAACACAAGGGAGGCAGGAAGTGTGCACTCTTAACTAAACTCATCGCAGTGGAAGCTGGCTGGAAAGAGTTATCCAAATGGGTGCTCAGCGTCACAAAACCCTCCCAGATGAACTCTTCATATAGCCAGGGAATTGAAGCAAAAAAGAAAGAAAAAGAAAAGGAGGTGCCTAGGCTCATTCTGCCTTGCTTTCTACTTATTTATTATTTATTTAACATATTTGTATACCACCCAAAACGCAGGTTTTTGGGCGGTTTACAACAAAACAATAAAAACAACAAGTAAAAACTATTAAAACAGTATCTCATTAAAAGCCTGGGTGAACAAATGTGTCTTGACTGCCTTTTTAGAAATTGTAAGAGATGGGGAGGCTCTTATTTCAGCATGAAGTGTGTTCCAAAGCCTCAAAGCAGCAATGGAGAAGGCCCGTCCTCAAGTAAACACCAGATGAGCTGGTGGCAACTGCAGATGAACATCTCCTGATTAGCTCAATGGGTGTTGCGGCTCAAGGTCATTGCTTTCTTAAATTCCCAGGGCCTAAGCTGTTTAAGGCTTTATAGGTTATAACCAAGACCTTGTATTTTGCCCAGAAACTGTAGATCTTTGTGTAGTCTGTATATCAGTGTAGATCTTTTAAGATAGGAGTGATATGGTCTCTCCAAGATGACCCAGAGACCAACCTGGCTTCCTCATTCTGGACCAACTGCAGTTTCCAGACTATGTACAAAGGCAACCTCACATAGAGCGCATTGCAGTAGTCAAGTCTGGAGGTGACCAGCTGATGTACCACTGTACATCATTTATCTCAAGAAACAGACACAGCTGGTATATCAGCTGAAGCTGATAGAAAGCACCCCTGGCCACTGCCTCAACCTGGGACACCAGGGAGAGGTTTGTGTCCAGAAGCACCCCCAGACTGCATAACTGGGTGGTATGTTTCCTGGAATATGGGAAAAACCTATATCAGGCAGCAGCGATATAGGAAGGTGCTGAAAGGCATAATCTCATACCGCGTGAGAGGAGGCAAAGGTAAAGCCCTCCTGTATTCTACCAAAGAAAACCACATGGCTCTGTGGTCACCAGAAGTCGACACCGACTTGAGGGCACAACTTTACTTTACTTTAGTGCTAGTAGTAGTAGTCATCGTTGTCGTAGTAGTAGGGTTGCCACTTGTAGTCGTTTCCCTGGTCATCCATTCAGACACTGATCTACTTAGCTGCAATGGCTATTTGTACAAAAGTCAATTTAATCCTATTCCAAATTGCCATAACCATATGCAAGAAGAAAACAACATCCAAAGAAGGTTACAGAAGCAAGAGAATGTAACTATTCTCATACATAATTCATATGTTTAAAGGCCAATCACCAATCATATAAGTGATGCTGTTCCAAATAATACATTTTCAGAATGAATAAAACATGTCACACTGCAATATGGCTACAGATATGGAGCAATCAGAAATACATTTTAGCTCTATCATTCCATACCACATAAGAAGACAGATGTCCACCACACACTCTTCATTATCAGTTGAAGAGCTCAATGCTTTGTCCTGTTGCTGAACCACAGCAGAGGATAGAATCAGCCTCTGGAGTTCCAGTGATGAAGTAATAATATACCATATCTCCTCTTTTTAGACAATCTTCTCCCTAGTTCGAGGATAGTCAGCGGTTCTGCTGTGCTCATACTAGGAATAAGCCACAGAGCAGACAGGAGCAATAGCTCTATGATGCAGTGCATGCAAAATGTCCCAGGTTGGATTGCTGCATTTTTTAGATATCTAGTCTTAACCCCCCACCCCCTTTCTCTCTCATTATCTTGCTTGCTTTCTCTCTCTTTCTCTTTCCAGTCTTGTACCTTTTTGATGGGCGAACAGTTCCGCTGCCTTCAGCAGATCTTTTGATTCATGGCCAATGAGAAAGTTCTGGAGAGAAGCAACAGAAAAATTGATAAGTTTTGTTAAAGGAATCTTCCTGCTCAAATTCCTGGGCATTTCATATCCAGGATGGCATTTCCTACACACTGGGCAGGACGTCTGATTCCCAGACTGACCAGATGAATCCTGGACATGTGGCCATCCTAGTCCCAGGTTCATCCATACCTGAAAACCTGCTGCAAGTCAGAGTAGATATTACTGATCCAGATGGACCAGTAGTAGACTTAGTATAAAGCAGCTTCATATGTTCATAGATTTGTATGAGAAGCCACTTCCTTCACTGAATTGAAAGAGGAAGGACTTGCATGAGGAGTTTTTATATGAGGCGCATCACAGCATTTGTGCATACATTTGACAACTGCTTTGGGCAAAAAGCTATAATCCATTGAACATACAGCCAGGTTAAGGTATCATCTAGGAAAGGCAAACACACTGTTCACACAACTGAAAACTGGGTAAGACAAGTGTCCTATGCACGTGTGGGAGCAATGCGCGCTCCCAATTTTCGGTTGTGTGAAAACAAACATCTAGGTAGGAGAAGGGAGAAGTGATTGTGTGGGAGACGGAGCTGGGTAGGACAATGTCGCCCTCCCAGTCCCAGCATTTGACCAAGGTAAGAGGAAAAGCTGTCCTACCCAGCTCCTGTCTCCCACACAGTCACTTCTCCCTCCTCCTACCTATCAGTATGCTTTCACACAACCGAAGACTGGTAGTGCACACAGCTCCCGAACCTGGTTAGGACACTTTGTCCTACCCAGTTTTCAGTTGTGTGAACAGCCTCAAAGTCTAGCTGTAGCTGTGAACATCTAGTTATGCATAATAATGAACCCTTGGTAACTTAATAGTGGTCCTAAATATAGATGTGTACTCCCATGTGTGTCAAAAACTGCATCAAACCACTCATGAGGCTTAAATGAACATCCTGATGCAGATGGAAATGTGTGTCCAGAGATCTACCTCTGCAGTGACAATGTATGCAGAAAGTTGCTTAGGCATATGAGGATCTCTTTTCCTAGATTGGAATATGAGTTCAAGTCATTCCAAAACTGGCCATGAGAAAGTCCCAGCTGGTACAATGGTACTCACTCATTGGGTGATGGCAAGTCTAACTAATGCTGACATCAGGCTACCATTTTAGCATCTTAAGTAGTGGCATAGTGACATTGGTGGTTTCCATGTCTAGATTTTTTGGTGGTACCACCACCACCACCAATGCTGCTTACCCACTCTAGGCCCCTGCCCATCCCACTCACCACTGCCATCACCACTGGCTGGCCTCTCTTTGCTAGCCATGACATGGTATAAGGACATCCCTACCATGGCACGAGTCCATCTCAGTAATAAGTACCGGGGCAGTGATGTCATTATACCAGACTGTGCTCAGCAAAGGGAAGCAAGCCGGTGCCTATGGTAGGCAGTAGGCAGGGGCCGCAGAAGCCAGTGACAAGCAGACAGGAGCCACAGAGGCCACAGGGGAATATTGCAGTGGTTTCCCCACCCTGGTCCCACTTGGCGGCCCATGTGCAGAGCACAAGTTTGGTCAGTTGTGGCCCTGCCCCTGATCTTAAGCATTTAAAATATGTTCTCTTTTGCTCAGTCCTAAGCACAAGTTTGGGATTTCAAGCTTGCAGTTTGAAAGAGTCTTCAGAGGAAAGAATGTGCTCCCTCACAGTGCATAAAACCTGGAAAGGGGCATAAAATACAGCAGCGTCTATTTGTTGCTGAGAAAACAAGGGTTGTGGATTTTAAAGAGTTACCTTTTATGTTGTATCTAGTACGTGCAGTTTCTCCATACTCCCTATAGGTATTTGATTATACACTTAACACTGAAACTCATTAGTTAAAATGAAAATATATTATGCTTTCTCCAAACTCTTATGTCATATCCTCCAGCATTTGCTTTTTGCCCAGTTAACGCCTTTATTTCACAGCAGGTCATAAAATGTGCTTGACATTTAATTTCTTCTGCAAAAGCATTTAGGGTAGATGGCACTTCACAGAAAAGCTTCATCTCTTTTTCCACTTATACGTATATATTCACCACAAGAGCTGTTGTAAACTTCTGAGTGACCCCCCTTTGAAATGGATAGCAGCTGGAAATATATGTAAAAGGTTCTCACTGCCTTGTATCCCTCCAAAATGGAATGGAATTTTTAATCAGTTAATCAGAAGGTTCAATCAATAATAAGTGGATTATCTAGACCCATTTCAAACTGGCTTCCAGGCTGGCTATGGGGTGGAGACTGCCTTGGTCGGCCTGATGGATGATCTCCAACTGGCAATTGACAGAGGAAGTGTGACTCTGTTGGTCCTTTTGGACCTCTCGGCGGCTTTCGATACTATCAACCATAGTATCCTTCTGGAGCGTCTTAGGGGGTTGGGGGTGGGAGGCACTGCTTTGCAGTGGTTCCGCTGCTGCCTCTCTCCAGGCAGGTTCCAGATGGTGTCCCTTGGAGACTGCTGTTCTTCAAAATCTGAACTTTTGTATGGTGTCCCTCATGGCTCCGTATTGTCTCCGATGTTGTTTAACATCTACATGAAACTGCTGGGAGAGATCATTAGGAGATTTGATGCAGGGTGCTACCAGTATGCTGATGACACCCAAATCTATTTCTCCATGTCAGCATCATCGGGAGAGGGCATAACCTCCCTAAATGCCTGCCTGGAGTCGGTAGTGGGCTGGATGAGGGATAACAAACTGAATCCAGATAAGACAGAGGTACTCATTGTGCGGGGTCGGAACTCAAGAGACGATTTTGATCTGCCTGTTCTGGATGGGGTCACACTTCCCCAAAAGGAACAGGTACGCAGTCTAGGGGTGCTTCTGGATCCAAACTTGGTGTCCCAGGTTGAGACAGTGGCCAGAAGTGCCTTCTATCAGCTTCGGCTGATACGCCAGCTGCGTCCGTTTCTTGAGTTAGATGACCTCAAAACAGTGGTACATCTGCTGGTAACCTCCAGACTGGATTACTGCAATGTGCTCTATGTGGGGCTGCCTTGTACATAGTCCGGAAACTACAGTTGGTCTAGAATGCAGCAGCCAGGCTGGTCTCTGGGTAATCCAGGAGAGACCATATTAATCCCGTATTGAAGGAGTTACACTGGCTGCCAATATGTTTCCGGGCAAAATACAAGGTGTTGATCATAACCTATAAAGCTTTAAACAGCTTGGGCCCTGGGTTTTTAAGAGAACGGCTTCTTCATAATGAACCCCGCTGCCCATTGAGATCATCAGGAGAGGTCCGTCTGCATTTGCCACCAGCTCGTCTGGTGGCTACTCAGGGACAGGCCTTCTCCATTGCTGCCACGAGGCTTTGGAATGCACTCCCTAGTGCAATAAGAGCCTCCCCATCTCTGACATCCTTTTAAAAGTCCTTAAAGATGAATTTCTTCACCCAGGCTTTTAACTGATATTGTTTTGATTGTTTTGAATGTTGCTTTTAGAACATTGTTTAAAAATTTTAAATTATGTTTTACATTTCTTGCTTTTAAATTTTTGTTTTTGTGTCGTTTGTTTTTAATTAATGTTTTACTTTTTAATATTGTTGTAAACTGCCCAGAGACGTAAGTTTTGGGCGGTGTAAAAATATGATAGATAGATAGATAGATAGATAGATAGATAGATAGATAGATAAGTTAATTTCTGTTGTTGGGTGCAGAGGTTAGTTAATAATTTTGTAAACTTTTTCATTAGCTGAAAGGATGAGGAAAATTTCTCAAAGTAGTCCGATGAAATTAAAAAGACAAATTAGACAATGCCACTATCACACTTCTTCCTTTGGCAGTCTCTTTACATTATACCTCTGCTACATATGTCTCTTTCTAAGCTGTGTGTGTGTGTGTTTTCAATCTTGTTATTTTCTGAGTTCTAATCTCAACCAAGTCCCCTCAGTACATGAGGCCTTCTCTCATGTTTTCCATCCCTTGAATATCTTCCTTTGTTTTGCTCTTCACACCTTCATTGATTGCTTTCCACCACTTCCATCCCACCAGGTGGTGAAAACGTTCATGAGTGTATGAGTTTTAATATCATGAATTAAAGATGGTGAGGGAAGGAGACAAATAAAGTCACTTTCCTTCACTTCTGAAACCACTGGAAGAATGTTCTTATATTTATTTTATTATATTTTTAAACCACCACCACCACCCTACTTTTCTGCGTATTAAGGCACTTTAAGACAACTCACAACATAAAGTTATGAAAATGTAACAAAAATTGAAATAATATATGCATATAAACTACCATGATGTCCAATGAAAATGCACTCAGCAACTTGTAAGAATTCTGAAGATTCTGAATGTTATTACAGCCTTTCTTTCCAGCTGAAAAAACACCAAGAACAGTGATTTTGACTTATTCAACTAACTCCAGTTCCATTGTTTTAAATTAGATCCAACTTTATTTTGATTCTGTAATGGCATTTTAAAGGCTTATTATCATACTGACCTCTCACAATACTCTCTCTTTGGTTATAATAATTTCATACTTTTCTTGGTTCTCCACAGCTGGATTTGAAATATTGGTTGCTATTTTGAGATCTGCAGCCAGCAATGGTCTCCTTGTACCGTATCATTCTGCTGCAAAGATAAAGGCTCTGTTAACATAAACCTACTTTTCAGTCACCAACTTTCTTGAAATCTTCATTTGTTCCTTGCTCTGATGAAGAGTACAGCTTGTTCACAAACATGAAAAAGGAGCTTATAGAAATCCCAAAGGGTGGTATACAGATGTAAACAAACAAATATATTTGCACATTCTTACAAAGCACTTATCCTGTCTTCTCTCATGGTTTTTCAAGTATTGTGTCATTTTTCAAACATATCTTTTCATTGTGCCTTTAATGGGACTTTTAAAAAAAGTGTTCTATTGCTTCATCTTTTCCCTTTCTGCAGGACTTTTCGTTTAAGTGTTCTTTATTCTTTATATTCCCTTTCTTGGTCTCATTATTTCTTCCTTTGGTCTTCAGTACCACCCTCTTGTCAATGATCTTCAATTCTATCATTCTCTACCAGATCTTTCCTCTTCCTCTCCTGCCCCAATCTGCTGCTGTCTTTATTATCTCTCATTGGATGTGTCAATTTTCTCAGATTTGACTCTGCTAGAACTGAGCTTTTACTCCTACTTCTTACTATCTTTTATTCCTGATAATGCCTTTTATTCCTGATAATGCAGTTGCTTGTTCTTTGCCTCAAATTATTTTCAAATTCTTTTTCATAATGCTTTTTCTTTTCCTAGGCCTGGGAGACTAGGGTTCAAATTTCCATTCAGCCATGAAGCTCACTGAATGACTTTGGACCAGTCACTTGTCTCTTAACTTTACCTACTGCACAGGCATGTTGTGAGGATTAAAATAACAATACAATAACCTAGGAAAAGGAGCAGAACATAAATGTTAAAACAAACAAATAATCTGATAATAAATAATCAGTCCAGAATTGCCCCACAGCTGGTCTTAGAAAAGGTATTAGGCCTGTTCTGGGTGGGTTGAACTCTACCTTAGAACAGGTTCACTATTTTGAAGTTCTCTTCTCCATCGTAGCTTCTAGATATCCAAATGGCATTGATGACTCAGAACTCCATGCCCATCCCCCACATTTGGCTGGTACACCAGCTGTAACCTTTCTGAATAAGAATGACCTTGCCACAGTTATGCAGGCCTTGATAATATCCAAGTTAGATTATTGTAATGCATTGTACGGATAGTAGGGCTGCTTATGGAAAGTGTTCAGAAACTTCAGCTGGCTCAGAACACAATGAACATAGTCAAGATTCATCACGATGATAATATGTTTGAGCTTGAAACAGCCTCACTGGTATTCCTTTGTGTCCCACCAGCTTCTGATCTAACATCTGGCAGAGATGGAGGAGAGAACCTTTCTGTAGCCACACCTAGAGGCTGGAACTAGAATTTGGAATTCCCTACCAAGGGAGGCTCATCCTGCCTTCTTTTGGATAGCCTTCTGTTGCTAGACCTATTCAGACATTATGCTGAACTAGTGTACAGTATATACAGGTACAGATCTGTACAAAGGCACAGTTATTCACGCACTAAGACCTTTCACCCGATGATATGGGGATGGTTTGTGGAGATAAAGACCTGCCACCCTTTCCCCCACAGATGAGCAGACCCTCTGTTTGGGTCTGCAAACTCAGCACCCAGTTGACCATGGCAGCCATGGGATCCATTGCTGCAAATGAGAGCTGGGGAAAAGAAAGTCCTCCAAGGATCGGCAAAATCTTCCCATCATGCTTTCATTACCAGGAGACCTGCAGCTCTCATTGCATCATCAGCAGTCCTCTCATTGTCCATGAGGTAGCCGGAGATGGGCCCAGCTATACTGAAAGCAAAGCTAGCAAAGGACCATAGAGAAAGGGGCACATTCACAGATGGTGGCCCTGTTGTATTGTATCCAGTATCTTTTTTGTTTTGTTGTTTATAAGTTTGTCCCAGTGGGGATTCTGTAGATAGAGAGTGTGTGGGTGGGATGGCATCAGAAAGGAAAACGGGGGGAGAAGGAAGGGAGGAGAAGGAAAAATTGTGTTTTTTCTGAATAAACTTTTCTGGTTGTTATAAAGGGGAGCGATGTGTTGTATTCTATCCAGTATGTTTTACATTTTGTTGTTTAGAAATTTGTCCCAGAAGGTATCCTTTAGAGAGTGTGGGTGGATGGAGTCATAAAGGAAAAGGGAGGGAAAGAAGGAGAAAATTGAGTTGTATTTGAATAAACCCTTAATTAAATCTATATAAGATTACTATGTGCTCATGTAGCCTCAGCTCTCTATTACAAACAAGCCTTGAGCTTTTTTTATCAGAAAGATGGGACAGAAATATACTTTAATGAGCAAATTAAAGAAACACAATCCTCTCTCACACTCATTCAATTACTCATGATAAGGGGGCTATTCTCACAATCAGGCGAAATCGGGCTAGGGGAGCCTAGCCCAATTTTGCCTGATCGTGGGAGCTACTGGGCTCGCAGGCGAGCCCTGTGGCTTCCTGGCGGTTAACCTGCCAAACTACCCACCCCCCTTAAACCGGGTTTGCGGAACAAGCACTCCTCAAACCCGGTTTTTTAAATCATGCGTCGCCGCGGTGTGGCTCCGCACCACGGCTACTCACAAGGAGACCCCCAACTGGGAGACGTAAAAGCAGCCTCCCGGTGCTTGCGCAGGGCATACTGGAGCTTCCGGGGGCCGTGCAGCCCCCAATCCTCCCAGCCCCCATCACAGAGCCAGCAGTCATGTGGGCAGCCGATCCGGCCGCCCAGGGCTCCCACCCTGCTCATCTGCAAGGAGAGCGGGCTTAGCCCTTCCTGGCCTAATTGCTTCGTTACCATCAGGTGTTCTCTTTCTTGCAAGGCAATGAGGAGAGTTTTAGAGTTCATCTTAAATCCAAAATGACCTCGGATGCTAGATAACTCACAATAGCTAGTTCTGCTTAGCTGGATCCCCACTTAGAGAAAGGGGATGTGAAGGCAATCCCCTTTGCAATTTGTGTTACATGCAGCCCAAATCTAGGGGCGACCAGTCCACTGCCAACTAGGCAACTGGTCCCCATGTATAACATAAACTGGGAGCTCACATTGTGGTGCAGCTCCTATGCATAGCAAAAGTGCAATCTCCAAGCCTGGAGATTCTGCTAGCCGGGCAGGATAACCTCAGCTAGCGACATCACCCCCAAATTTTCATCCACCCCAAAAATGTATTAGTTTGCACTCCTTAAGCTGGAAATTTTTTCACATGCCATTTAATTGCACATTGAAAATTAGGTACTGCATTCTATCATGTGTGTCAGGCCTACTTATAAACACATCACTTCTGACAAGCTTGTGTGCTAGTAAACACTCATGAACATCTGTTAATTTCTTTCTCGCAAATATCCCTCTTGGTAAGCAAGGGTGCATTCTGCATGAAGTGTTCTCTCTTGGCCCCTCTCCCTCTCCATTTCTTGCTTCAGCCAAAGTAAACAGAGCTGGCACAACAAAGCCAAGCTGTGGAACCAGTCCACTCTGCTGCAGATTTTGTATATCTCCTTACCTTTTCCAATAACATCTGCCATCCATAAGCCTCAGTGCTCTAAAGGTTCTTTTACTTCCCTTTCACTATATATTGGAAAGACACAATGGGGAGAAAGGGAATAATGTCCTATCATTCTCACTCATTTGATCCCCCCAATTCTCACTGTTCTGTTTAGGCCAGCTTCTCATGGCATACCCACAATACTCATCAAATGAAAACACTGGCATTGGAACACCCTCTTTTTCATAGCAAAGATCACTAACTGAGATCCCTGTTCATTGTTAAATTTTTAAAATTTATTTTATTTATATTTTTATATCACACTTCATCCAAAGACCCGCAAAACATTGCTGAAAACCCTGCTAACTGAGGTGTGAAAGAGGCACCTTTTAAAATGGCAATTCTCTTTGTTTAGCAGGGGGAGAGCAGGGGTGCGCACAAGGGAGAGAAAAAGGGAGGGAGAGAGAGGGAGAACTTTTCTAACCCCGGACCAAGCTGGCCTGGCAGATTTGATGGTAAACTGGCTCAATGGCCTGGTTTGATGGTAAACTGGCTCAACTTCGAGCTGGTTCGCACATCCCTAGAGGAGAGCAACTGACCCTATCCATCCCCAGCACAGCATCCCTCCAGTGGCTGTTGCTGGTGTCTATCTCATGTTTCTTTTTTAGTCTGTGAGCCCTTTGGGTACAAGGAACCATTTTATTTATTTGTTTGTTTGTTTCTATGTAGATTGCTTTGGGAACTATTGTTGAAAAGCAGTATACTGTATAAAAATTCATCGTATTCGCATTTGTCTGCCTGTTATATTTGTTTACTTTGCAAAAGCTTGTGTTCCACTCCAAGATGGAGTTTGTAGTAGAAAAACAACATTGTCCTGCAATATGTTCTCAAGTAGCTCAAAATGTATCCCAGCAAAATGTGATAGGGTAGGCTGTACCTGTTGAGGGTGCCTTGATATTCATGTATAGGTATTGCTACGGGGAGCAGCCATTTCTCAGTGGCAATGTTTTGCATGCATGAGGCTCCCAAGTTCAACCCTAGCACCTCCTGGTTGAAAGGACCAGGTAACAGAACTGGGAAAGACCCCTGCCTGAGATTCTGGAGAGGGTTGCCAGTCAGTTCTCAGCTTATAAACTAATGGTCTGACTCAGATAAGACCACTTCTTGTGTGCATGTTGCAGAGACAAGGTATAGCTACCTTCCACTCAAGAGATTTGAGCTCTAGACCTTAGGGAGGGAGCTGAGCCCTGAAATGTGATAATTCCAGCATCTCATACAATTTTAAAAGGCACATGCCAAAAGCCAAAATAGGGCCTCTGATTGGCTAAGGACAAGTACCAGAAAAGAGGGTCAGCTAAAGTGTATGTCATGCCTACTCTTAGCAATGACCACGTGACCTAGCTTTGGAGCTTCCTACACCTTGTAGGTTAAAGGGGAAGTCTTTAAACATGTATAAAACTCTTATACATGTTTAAGCATCAAGTGGTCTTACAATGGTTCTGCTTGTACCTTTCTGGCAGATTCCATATGATGTTGCTTGGAGACTGTTGCACCTCAAAGTGAGAGTTTTTATATGGAGTCCCACAGGGCTCCATTCTGTCTCCAGTGCTTTTTAAAATCTACATAAAATGGATGGGGAGATCATCAGGAGATTTGGTGCAGTGTGCTATCACAGTATGCTGATGATACCCAAAACTATGTTGTCTCGTCAGCTTCCTCAGGATATGGCATATCTTCCCTAAATGCCTATTTGCAGGTGGCAATGGACTGGATAAGGAATAACAAACTGATGCTGAATCAAATAAGATGGAGGTGCTTATTGTAGAAAGCCATATTCCAGAAGTTGGAATAGATCTGTCTGTTCTGGACAGAGCTACACTCCCCTGGAAAGAACAGGTGTGCTATTTAGTTCTCCTGGATTCAAACCTCTCTCTAATACTGTTGAAGTGATGGCCAGGGCCCAGGAGTGCTTTTTATCAGCTTCAGCTGATATACCAACCACATCCTTTTCTGATAAAAGTGGCCTTAAAACAGTAGTGCACATACTGGTGACCTTCAGGCTTAACTATTGGAATGGATTGTACATTGGGCTGCCTTTGTACATAGTCCAGAAACAATAATTGATGAAAAATGAATTTCTCTCTGTCCACTTTCTCCACACCATGCATGATTTTATAGACCTCTATCATGTCTCCCCACAATCATCTTTTTTCTACACTAAAAAGCCCCAGGTGTTGTAGTCTTGCCTCATAAGAAAGGTGCTCTAGGCCCCTGATCATCTTGGTTGCCCTCTTCTGTACCTTTTCCAGTTCTACAATGTCCTTTTTTAGATGTGGTGACCAGAATTGTACACAGTACTCCAGGTGTGGCAGCACCATAGTTTTTTCTAAGGGCATTAGAATATTAGCCGTTTTATTTTCAGTCCCCTTCCTAATGATCCCCAGCATGGAATTGACCTTTTTCACAGCTGCCGCACATTGAGTTGACAAATCAACAAACTGTCCACCACAACCCCAAGATCCCTCTCCTAGTCAGTCACTGACAGCTCAGATCCTATCAGTTGGGATACTGGAAGTTGGGGTTTTTCGTCCCAATGTGCATCACTTTACACTTGCCAACACTGAACTGCATTTGCCATTTTGTTGCCCACTCCCCCAGTTTGTAGAGATCCTTTTGGAGCTCCTCACAATCAGTTTTGGATTTCACTACCTGAAAGTGTTTGGTATCATCTGCAAATCTGACCACCTCGCTGCTTATCCCTACTTCTAGATCATTTATGAATATATTAAAAAGCACCAGTCCCAGTACAGATCCATGGGGGGGCCCCACTTCTTACTCCCCTCCATTGTGAAAATTCTCCATTTATCCCTACCCTCTGTTTCCTGTCCTTCAACCAGTTAGCAATCCACACATTTACTTATCCCCTTATCCAATGACTGCTAAGTTTCCTCAGGAGTCTTTGATGAGGAATTTTGTCAAAAGCTTTTTGAAAATCCAGGTGTACTATGTCAACTGGATCACCTTGATCCACACACTTGTTGACACTCCAAAAGGTTTTTGAGGCAAGATTTACCATTGCAGAAGCCGTGCTGGTTCTCTACCAGCAGGCCTGTTCTTCTACGTGCTTTACAATGTTATCCTTGAAGATGCTTTCCATCAATTTGCCTGAAACAAAAGTTAAGCTAACCAGCCTGTAATTTCCTGGATAGCCCCTGGATCCCTTTTTCAAAATTGGTGTTACATTTGCTACTTTCCAGTCCTCCGGTACAGAGCCTGATTTATGGCAAGTCGCATCAGCTCTATGTCCACAGACAAAAAAATGAAGCTTTCAAAGAAAAGAACATCATACCTACTGTGAAACATAGAGGAGGCTCAGTTATGTTTTGAGGCTGTTTTGCTGTGTCTGGCATGGGGTTCCTTGAGTCTGTGCAGGGAACAATGAAATCTCAAGAATATCAAAACATTCTGGAGCAAAACGTACTGCTCAGTGTCAGAAAGTTCTGTCTCAGTCACAGGTCATGGATCCTCCAACAGGATAATGACCCAAAACACACAGCTAAAAGAATAGCTTTTACAATATAAGAATGGCTAACGACAAAACATTGAACTATTCTGAAGTGGCCTTCTATGAGCCTTGATTTGAATCCTATTGAACTTCCATGGAAAGAACTGAAACATGCAGTCTGGAGAAGGCAACCTTCAAACCTGACACAGCTAGAGCAGTTTGCTCAAGAAGAGTGGGCCAAACTACCTGTTGACAGGTGCAGAAGTCTCATTGTTTGCTACAGGAATCGCTTGTTTGCAGTGACTGCCTCTAAAGGTTGTGCAACAAAATATTAGGTTAAGGGTCCCATCATTTTTGTCCATGCCATTTTCATTTGTGTTATTATTTGAAATATTCTATTGCATCAAAACTCTAAAGCAAAGTCTGGTTTTTGTTAAATGCGGAATAAATAATGATGGGTGCCAATTATGTTTGTCAGTTTCAAGTTATTTCAGGGAGAATTGTAGGTTCTTCTTTTTTCATGGAGGGGTACCAACACATTTATCCATATGTGTATATAAATGAAAATAAATAAATAAATAAATAAATCATTTATAACATTGAAATTCAAGTGGAAGAGAGGTGCAATTGAACTTTATAGTATTTTGCTATGCAGCAGGGACAGAAAAGATTAGAAGATCCAAGACATTTTAGAAATTCCCTCTTTGTTTAGTATTGAAGAATAATACATAATAAAACATATTTTAGTAAACATATATATTATAAGATTCAATTAACTCACTTAATGAAAGTTTTTGGATAAATTTCATTTCTTATTCTTATTTATATAGGTTTCAAATCAGATATAGATAGGAGAAAATTGGAGCAAGGGATCTTATACTCTCTCCTATAGAAAATAGAATCTAATCATTAATATTTAACAACATTTTCTGAGTTTGTGAATTTGTGGGGTGGAGCTCATACCATAGAGTATTGGGGATGTCTGGTTCTGTACTCATTTCTATTTTGTATGTCATAGCTTGGTTGGTTCTCCCCTCTTTAGACTGCCTGACAATATGATGACCAATCAGGTTGGGGCAGATTTTTTGTTTTCTTTTCCCTTGAGGGGTTCAAGATTCTTTCTCGATAGCTATTGATGCCTAGTTTTGGACCTTCTAGACACAATTAATACTATTGTAGTTTTCTTATGTTCTAGTTTTGATGGATATGACTTTCTATGTAAACTTGTATGGTTCTGTTGGATTCTCGGGGATGTAACCTTTCTGTTTCTACCTATAATTCTAATAAAAGCATTTAAATTAAAGGAAAGGAAAGGAAATAAATAAATACTTTTCACTCTTCCCCTCCCCCACATCAAGACTGGTGCCAGTAGAGGAGTCAGACCAGCGGCAGCCCGTGTCTGGCCACCACGGTGGCCCCGCTAACTCTGCCCCCTACGTCTGACATCAGATGTGGGGTTAGCCACGCACCCACATCTGACATCAGATGCAGGGGGCGTGATCTGGCTCCCAAATGGGGCCATGAGGCCCCATTTGGGAGCTAGATTGGGGCCAGTGCTGCATTTGCAGGGCGGCCAGAAGCATCTCTCCATGAGGGAGAGCCGCTCCTGGCCTCACTGTGAATGCAGCGCTGACCATTTAACTTCCAAACTTGTCTGCATGGCCCCGCTCAGGAGCTAAACTAGCCCCCCCCCATGTCTGACATCAGATGCGGGGGTGTGTGTTGGGGCTGTGAGGTGCAGCCCCTGAGGGGCAGTGGCCTGGGTTCTTTTAACCCGGTTGCCCAATGGTGGCTATGCCCCTGACTGGTGCTTTTTGCACAATAGGCAAAAATCTAACAGGTGAACCTTTTCCCACATCATGGACCCTTGCATCAGGGAAAGCATAACCAATTTCTAACTGTCATGTAGTTATCAATGGGGAGGATGGCAAAAAGTATGGGCTTCTGGTTTGACTCAGCTAGACTTTTCTTATGCAGATTCAGCGTGACATCCACTCATCTGACAGCACAATCCTATCTCTATTACAAGGCATCACATTTTATGTCCTAGCCTGCCTCTAGACCCAGTTTCAGGCTGTATGGAACACAGACTCAGGACACATATATCTTCTACATATGCTGCAGAAGATGTCAGACAAAAATAACATAACTGTAAGGGCTGGGCACTGAAGTGGAATAATAACCAGATCTGATTTGATACAGTCGCTATCAGGCATTTTTTACTGGAAATCATTTTGATGGAAAATGTCCCAATAATTGATTTGGGCATAGTATCAGCATTTCATCCAATATTATCCAAAAGTGGGAGGGCTTACCTTTTTTGCAGATCTAGCTATTCCTGAAAAAATCAGCTGCACTGAAGGCAGCTGCAGGGCAGTATTTCACATTGCTGCCTTTCCCTCCACTGTTCCACCCTAGAATGCACATGGGCAGGAAGCAACATCATAATATTGCATCCTTTTCCTGATGCATTAATGGGGCAGGGGGGTATGGCCACTGCCTGTAACTATAGGATGCAGCCATCCCCCCCGCCCCCCGTAATGCACTAGGAAAACGATGTAACTTCATGACATTGCTTCCTGCCTTGGTGCATTCCAGAGTGGGACAGTGGAGGAAAAGATGATGATCTGAAACACCACTGCTGTGTTTGGGATTTCTTTGGGAACAACCACATCTGCAAGAAAAGTAAGCCTCTCTCCACGTCCCAATGCATTGAGCCAATAACTATTATCGGTGCAATACCATCCAGGATGCTTCCAATATCCAGTGCAGAATTCGATCATTACCAGTACTGGGTTGATACCAATCCCAGTACCAATAATAGCCATCACATACAGCCCTGCTAGCTTCCTCTAGAAGACTGTGGGTCTTGTATGCATTTCAGTACCGCCAGCAGGAAATCTGGTGGAACATGTAATGTAAAGACGTATATCTGTAATTGCCTTTGAAGGCTTTGGCAATACCGTGACCCTGAGAAAGCTGCTCAAATTAGTCAGGGCTGGAGAAAGCATACCTCTCGTCCAAAAGTCAGAAATACCTGGCATGGTCCATGTGAATAGCAGTAACAGAACCAGCTTTCTGAGTCAAATGAAGATTCAAGAAAGAAAGCACACCTAGGCAGGAAGTAATGCATCCCAGAGCAAATCTTTCTAAAATAATGGACTTGCTCATACATTCCTATTCTGTCTGTTCTCACCGCTTTCTTATTCAAGCAAGAATTTTAGTGTTGACTCCTGATGTTAAATGTTTGCCCAGTTATTCCTGCTAGAAATGTTAATTATCCGGATTCATTATCTTCTGATTGAATAGTGAGCTGCTGTCTTATAAAGCATTGTAAAAGAATGGCTGAATTTTGAAAATTTCTCCAGAAGGTTCTTATCTTTGCATGAGAGTAATTATTTTCCAGACATTCAAAAATGGCTTTCTTGAGAAAAATCATATTTTCTATTTGATGAGCTTTACTTAGTATAAACTTCAAACTACAGAACAAATATTTATATTAAGACAATTTCATGCTCACCATCAATTCCATTCATTTTAAACTAGGCATAATCCTCAAGTTGAAACCCATTTTTCTTTATCTTGCTCCTACAAGGGAAAGAAAGACACAACCCTTTCCCAGCAACAGATTTTTCCTAGATTCTTAGCCAACAACAAAAAATGTTATTCTCTAATCTAACTAACCTACCCATAACAACTGATAAGGATTTGGCAGTCAGTACACAAATCAGCAGAAATGTTGAGCATGGCCTTGCTTCTTTCTTGGAGCATTGGCTTGTTATCCATTTTTCAGTGCCTTTCAGTGTTTGCATAGTTTGGTCTCCACCAAATGACTGCAGAGCAGCACATGGGGAGGTCATCTGCAGTGAAGAAATGGCAGACAGGAGAGGTTGCTTAACCTTTCTCCTGTCCACTGTTTTCCCAGGCAACCCTCTGCTCCCAAGGCACTATTCCCCATGTTAGAATTCTAGGAGTGTGTTTATGATATCCATAAGGAAAAGTAGCTAGGGAAGAGTTGCAGGGGCAAAAAGGAGGGTAGGAAACAATATTTCTGCCACTCACTGCTTCTTTGCTACAAATGGTTCCCCCAGCACCACACACATACTTCTGCTTTGCAGAAGCAGAGACCCAGATGGGACTCTCAGCCCAGACCTGCAACAAAATACAAAGTTTGGCAGGAGCACATTATATATCCACATATGCAGGGTTATTCCATGCCATACAGGATATACCTCAAGTGTCTGGGCATAGTTTTGTGTTCTCTTATCATCCTCAGTCTCTATTTTCTTTACTTTACTTTACTTTACTTTACTTTACTTTACTTTACTTTGTCCTAATGTGGTGAGGCAGATGGCTACTAGGGAGATGGTCTTCTCAGTGGTGGCACCCTGTCTATGGGACAGCCTTCTCAGTGAGGCTTGCCTGGCATCGTCACTTTTTTCTTTTAGGCACCAGGTGAAGACCTTTTGTTTACTCAGGCTTAAACCTTTTTTAGAGTTTTAAAATGTTTTGTGTTTTATTTTTATATTTTCTATTGTAATTTGTTTGTTTTGTGTTACATGTTTTAATTGGATGTTTTTTATTGTTGTATTGTTGTGAGCTGTCCAGAGAACAATTGGTTATAGTGTGGCTAATATATAAAGTTTATTAATTACTATTATTATTTATTAGCAGCAGCCGCTGCCGCCACACCGCTGGTGTCAGGACAAAGAATGGTGATTGGCTGGTCAGAAGAAGAACGTGGCTGTGAGAACAAGATGTGCTGGTGTTTTAGAGATGGAGCTTGATAGTCATGGTAACATGATCTACCCATGCACATCTGAGTCGGACTCAGAAGGGGAGCCTGTGCCTGATGTAACCTCTGTGCAGCCCCCACACGAGGGGGTTCCCGAAGAGTCGTCCAATAGGGAGACACCACTGAATGTGCAGGAGAGTGAGTGGCCAGAGACAGATCATGCATCACCAGAACCCCGGAGGGGTCCCCAGTTCCCAATATCTCACAAAGAATTCCAAGAGCAGGAGCATAAGCGAGTGCACCATATGTGCTCCTATGCCCAACGTGCACATGTGCATCAGGTACTTCTTGTCACTTCCAGTCTGACGAGGCAACGGAGCGGCAGGGAGGTACACTGCCCCCACCCTCCCGCTGGACCCTTTTGAAGTGTAGTGCTAGTGGGAGAATGTGGTTCGAGGGGTAAGAGCACCCTCCCCCGCCTTTGAACCTCCCCCGCCAGTTCTGTGCACATCCCTATTTCCTATCTCTACATTCTGGCTGGGAGTTTGCTTCAGTCTCTTCAGTTCTCTGTCTGTCAACTGACATCTCAGAACTTTACGCTCAGATTTTATTCCTCCTTCCAAACCTTTTAGGCTTGTTTCAGGTGGCATACTTCATTTAAGTTGATTTCAATAAATCAAGCCAGATCTACTGCAGTTATTTGCCCTGAAGAAGAAACTTTGGGTTTGAGTTTACTGTCTCAATTCTTATTTTAAGTGCATATTCACAGGGTATGTAGTGATCAGTCTTCCTCTCCCCTAAAGAGTTAACCAGAAATGAACCCTCTCCTGACTGACAGGCTGGTGAACTCCAGGGATTAGCCAAACAGCACACCAGGTGGGTGGAACCTAGAGACCCATGAGTTGGAAGAGAAGTTCCCTTTGTCAACCACGCCGGATACTTCTGGTCAGTAAACGGGACAATGGGGCGGCAGGGAGGTACACAGCTGCCCAGATGGACATTAAGAAAAGGGAGCACCAGTGGGGGGAAAGCAGAGGGAGGGGCATGTGCACCCACCCTTAAAGATGCACTCTCACCTGGTTCTGTGCACATCCCTACAGGAAACTTGATGCTCATCACCTGAAGGGTGACTTTTCAAGGAAAAGTCAGTCTAGGGAGCAGTTTGTTACTCAGATTTTGTGTTAGAAACTTATATTTTTTGTGTGAGCTTTGTACATCCCTGATATTGATCTAAGATGGTTTATATGTAAGCTTTTAAAGGTGCTTCTGTATTTTTTACATCCATATTCTTTGCAACTGAGTAACCATGATTTTTAAAGTATGCCACCCCAATATCATCTGGGGTGCTTTTTGGAAGTATTCTTGTAGCCTACTGAGTATTTATTTTACCTGTAACAAAAAAGTTGAGAGTGCCTCAGACCGAAGCAGTCCGTAGTATTTTGAATAAAGTTCCCCCCCCCCTTTTTTTCCTTTTCTTTTAACAAGCCTCTTTGAGTGGAGCCAGCGTGGTGTAGTGGTTAGAGTGCTGGACTAGGACTGGGGAGACCCGAGTTCAAATCCCCATTCAGCCATGAAAAACTAGCTGGGTGACTCTGGGCCAGTCACTTCTCTCTTAGCCTAACCTATTTCACAGGGTTGTTGTGAAAGAGAAACTCAAGTATGTAGTACACCGCTCTGGGCTCCTTGGAGGAAGAGAGGGATATAAATGTAATAATAATAACAACAACAACAACAACAATAACAACAACAACTCAGGAAAGGGGGTTTCTCTGGTGCAAAACACGTCCTCAGATGTAGCAATTCTACCAGTGTATGCTTGCACGTGGGAGGATTTTGTACTTTTCCAATAGCAGAGGAGAGAGTTTCACTGGGAATTCCACCCAAGCCCAAGGTGTGTGTGTGGGTGTGTGTCAAACTCTGTTGATAATTTGGGTGGTGGTGGCAGCCTACAAAGATACAGGAATGTTTGGGGGAGAAGCCTTTGTTTGGAATGCATGGAGGGGATAATTCAGCGTTTTTCTTCCCCTCACATGGGCTTGCACTAGGACAAAGGCTTTGAAATCCGCTACAGGGTACAGGTTCATTTAAACACCAAACCAATATGTCCCTCTCTTTGGGAAGTCCTTGTAGAAAAGGGAGTTCTCAGGTCTTCCTTTCCTTTCCTTTCCTTTCCTTTCCTTTCCTTTCCTTTCCTTTCCTTTCCTTTGCTTTGCTTTGCTTTGCTTTCTTGCGTATCTTGGCCCCACGGCCATTACTGGATTACTGCCATCAATTGATTACTGCACCCAGACCCTAATGTTATGAAAATATAGTCAGCTTTTTTGGTCTTTGCTTAATAATTTATTCAAACTAATATACTGTATTCGAAAAGTGGCCTTATTTTTTTCATGTCATTTTTTGCTTCGTCATTTTCTTTTGGCATTATTAATAAAATGGAAAAGTGACTTCTTCTTCTTCTTCTTCTTCTTCTTCTTCTTCTTCTTATTCTTATTCTTATTCTTATTCTTATTCTTATTCTTATTCTTATTCAATTTCTATACTGCCCATCCAAAAATGGCTCAGGGCGGTTTACACAGAGAAATAATAAATAAGTAAGATGGATCCCTGTCCCCAAAGGGCTCACAATCTAAAACTATGCACAGGCTATAACTGTGCAATACTTGGTCAAGCAATAATATACCCACATGCGATCCAGCAAATCATCCTACATATCAAGTAGAAGTGAACTGACTCTTAGTCTACATTTTTCTGATGCCCACTAAAGTCAGCATCCAGCCTGTCCATTATAAACCTGATTCCACACATTTTTCTATATACAGTCACAACAACACTTCACAATTGGCATTGCATCCTGATCATACCTGAAGTTTAACACTGACATTCTCTTTTCTTATCCTGATATTTGTACTAAACTTCAAATCCAAAATAAAAGCAATCATCATCATCATCATCCCACAGATTATTCATAATGAATCACTGTGGATGTCATATCTAAAAAACCAGTAGAGCAAATACCTGGAAGTATATCTGTCTTGTATATAATAAGAATAACAACAACAACAACAACTTTATTTGTTAGCTGCTCCATAACAAATTGTTCTCTGGGCAGCCAGAGGCACTCTTACCCCTGGACTTCTGTGCTCAAGTCCAGGGCCTCCACACCCTGGAGGCCTCCAAATCCTTTTTAGTCTGCTCCAGGTGGTGCGGTCAAATTTAAAAAATGTGTTTAAAATACTGCAGGTGAGGGGGTGCTCCAAAGGCCTTTAGATCCAGACTCCAAAAGTACCTAAGTGCACCTCTGTGGGCAGCTCTCAAAAATAACTTTTTGTAACAAGTTCTTTATATCATGGAGATTCACAGTAGTCATGTAGAATAACTATTGCATGCATTTTATAGAAGAGTTGCCACTCTTATCTTGAGTAAGATCACTTTGTTATCACTAAAGCCAACATTTCAGTCTAAGTCTCTCAAAGAAAACAAAGACAGAGACAGAGACAGAGACAGAGACAGAGATAGAGATAGAGATAGAGATAGAGATAGAGATAGAGATAGAGATATATAATTCTTTTAGACGTACCCGGCACTAATCCCATGCATGGCAGCTCTCGCGAAATTTCACGAATGAAGAGGGGGGAGAGGGAAGCAACAGTGGCAGGGAACATAAGGCCAATGAGGGAGAACTAGAGGCACAGATGCTCTGCGCCCGGGCCAACTAGTTCTAGTTATTTGACTGTACTGACTCTCAGTTGCGCCCTTCATCCTTTACTTTATTGGCTCTATGTAGGCCAACAGGGCCAAGGCTATAATCCTATGCATATACTTACCTGGAAGTAAACCCTATTGAACACAGTGGAACTTACTTCTGAGTAAACATGATTGCACTATAAAATAAAAAAATAAGGTGAACAGGTATTGTTGCACAACCTTCTGGAGACTAGACCTTACCGAGTTATGTGTGGCAAAATGTATTGTAACGCAAATTATATCTATGTCAAACACATTACCACCACTACACGTTTCAGCAGCACAGGCAGACTTGTGGACACAAAAGGAAAGAAAAACTTAGAAGGAAGTTTGGATTGAGAAAGATAAGAAGAGAGTAGAAATATAAAGGGGAAAGATTTGACAATAAATATTACTGCAGATTACATTGTGGAAACTGAAAATGAGAAAGTGTTGTGAGGAGAACAAGAAGGTGAAGAGAGTTTCATTTCAATTGTAGGCTGAAGGAAAATGGAAGGTTTTAATGGGGGAGAGAGAAAATGACTCAGTACAGGTTTGGAGCACCTGAGATAAAAAGAAAAGATAGAAAATGGATGGGGAGCGGATGATAAAAGGGCTTTAACAATATAACTTCTCACCACTAATAATATTTTTCAGGAAATAGGAAATCATTTTCATGCCCTGTCTTTTGAAGTAGTCCAGAAAGCTGGTCTGTTCTGAAGAGGACCTCTTGCTTAAAAATATCCTATTGAACCTTATTTTTTACTAAGGAGAGGAGAGCAAGGCAGACGTCAACCTTGCAAGATTTCAAAATGTGCTTGAGAAAAGTATGCTAGGGACTCAACTTTTGAATCCTTGTGCACTTTGCCCCATGTATTTTAACAAATGGACACAATATGATACTTAACTGGTAGCTCTTGGGAATTAGAGTTCTGGGGGGGGGGGGGCAAATGGTCACACAGTCACCTGCTTCCCTTCTTCTTTGAGCCGTCATCCTTGGTCTCATGCTCTTAGAGATGGCTTCAAGCATTTATTTATTTTCAAAAGATCCAGTATAATGGTGCACACATTACATTTACTTTGTGTTTTCTACCAAAGCCAGTCTTGTGGTGATTAATTATTGTAGTGATTATACCAGCCATGCTAGGCTGATTCAGCTGTCAAATGGAACCACAGTTAAAGCCTGGTTTCATACAATATTATTGAGCTTATGACTGCATGTTCCATCTTCCCCTGTTTGCATGAGCCTTGAAAGATATCTACTTCTGATTTAGGTTATTAACAAATAAGATCTGTCATGATATCCAAACCAACTGACCTTGGTTTATTCTAACCAACTTCCCTAAAATAAACCTAGATCTGGAACAAAGATTTGAAAAAGCACATTAAGCCTGAACCAGCCCAATATTCTGACCCATTTATTATTACATAGACCTCCACTATCATGCTGGGTCTGTCTTCATTGCCATGAAAGAGGCTGCCAGAAAGAGCGTGGATCTCAATTTGAAAATGGCAGCCCCGTTGTAAGTAATTCTAAATGCTATGTTCAGAATAGGGATCATGAGCTAGGAGAAGGCAGTTTGACTACAGTGATTCAAGATGTCAGATTTTATAGGTGAGCACACATTTTATCATAGTAGATTTATTTAGTTGACGAGGAAAGAAATATAAAGTTTAGGGCACACTAAATTTTTGTATTGAGCCCAGAAAACAGCTAGGATTGCCGCTGCACACTGTAAACTTATTATAAGCCATTCCATTGCTCTAAGTTTTCCCCCATATATAGGCACTCTTGCTAGCAAAATGCATCCATCCTCAATAATTATCCTTGTTGGTAACTTCTGTTTAAAATTTATAATCAAAAGTAATATAAACAGTATAGGAATTTTCAGTTCCTTTGGTTGGAAAATTGCACTGGGTGCATATTTTAGTTTAAAGTGTCTTTGGGAAGAAAATATTTGCTTGATCCAAGAAGAAAGCTTTTCTTTGTAATCTAACATACTAAGAAGTGAATGAATTCATGTTTAGCTTAGATCGTGAAATCAAAGCAACTCCAAATTCTAGCAGTCCTTTCATTATCTAAAAGTAAAAGGCAGACAAACAGCACCATGTAATTATTTTAATTTTAATGCCATGCTTCTTGTAGCCACACAGTCAATCTCCAGAATGTATTCAATCTTTTCACTTATCTGGATCTGAAAATATAAATTATCTTTAAGCAATTGCACTTGTGAATGAATCCACTGGAAAATAGATACCTTCCAAGGCGAAATGAGCTGAGTTTGTCATTGTAACACAGGTCAGCTGTAAATGGCAAGATGAAAAATACTGTTGAGACCCTTTGCCCATATTACAAATCTAAGGGGAAACCCCTTTTGAAATAGAAAGTCACAACTCTAGAGGGGTTTTTGTTTGTTTGTTTGTTTGTTTGTTTTTAAGATACTGGAATTTGTATCAACTTCTGCTCCAGTATTATTTTGAATTTCCACAAAGATAATTTCATATCAAAAGTGAATAGAGCCAAAAGGAATAGGGCTAAAGATTTAACCAAGTACAGTAGAATGATTGTTGAATACAAAGGACAACACAGTGCTGTGGATCTATTCATGGGACAGTGATACAGTGAATGCACTGTTTGGAAACACTTGCACATTAGTGCAAGCAAAATCGAAGGGAGATGATCCTCCTTTGTCCCACATGAATTCAGGTTATAGTTGAGCTCCTTCCCAGGACTTTAGAGGTTATGTTTTCTACCCTAGTTTAAAATCACTGAGAAGTCTCCATGTGTTGTTTTGAATTGAGGTTCTTTCACTGTAGCTTGAATTGTTCCATCATTGCCAGCTATACTTTGTTTCAAGCTAGAGGCAGCAATTGACAAATGGAATCCAATGCAGCCCTGCCCCTGAGTTTCTGCTCCCAAATGTATATAACTTAATTGGTTAACAGAAGCCCTATTCAGACTTCATGTGGTACATGCAAACAGGTGTCTGCAGATATGTATGCTTCTTGTGTGAATCGCTGTACATGCACCAGGGGCGTAGCAAGGTTGGAGTGGGCCCAGAGACAAGACTTTAAAATGGGACCCCCGTCACTGAAGTTCAGCTCATGAAGTAAAGAAATCTTAAATGAGGCTGAAGAGTGGTAACAAAAAGCAGAGTAAAATTTATATTTGTGTGTGTGTGTACGTGCCACAAAAGAACATCATCCTAATTTTTTTAAAAGGTTTTGTAAACTGTGGATGATGCAAGTCGTTTAATGGTACTAGAGAAAGACATGCTGTTCTGGTAGCTCCAGGTCTTAACACCCACATCAATTTGGGAGGATGAATACAACTGAAGGAAGCCCGGGAGGGTGCATAGCTGGGGGAGTCAGTCATGTGACATGCCTCTGGGGGCCCCACAAGGCAGTGGGCCCCCAGACAACTGTCTCCCCTTGCCCTATTATAGTTACGCCCCTGACATGCACCCATTCTGAAAGTGAACCTGGATACAGGCCCTCTCAAACGCAGACAGGAATTGTACTACTGTACACATCAGTGTTGCTAGTACTGGGCACATGTTCCAAATGTTTGGCTGGGTGCACCACGCCTCTCGCCTGTCTGCTTGGCCTCTGCACCCTCCACCAGCCTTGTTTGAACAAATCAGGAGGCAAGAGGGCACACCCTGAATTTTTAATTCCAGCCCAGCAGGGAATCTTCCATTGCTGAGCCTCTGTTCTCCCACTCTGTGCTTGTAACTGAAAGAGGGAGCAGGACACCTTCTGCCCATTTCTCTTCCACTCTCTGTCCCTTTCCTTTCCATTGTTCCCAAGGGGGAAGGAAAGGCACTGGGGGCTGGCTTTTTCTGTGCTGAAAGCCTGGACTCAGTGGAAAGGACGGTGGGTGGTCCTCACGGCCAGTAGCAACCTAGCTGATGGGCTCAGTGGAGAGGGCTGTAGTGGTGGCTACGAAGGAGGCAAGTAAGCTCCCCCAAATAATTAGCTAGTTTTTCTGGTGTACATTTGTTTTTTTAAAAAAGTTGGAAGGAAGGTTAGCTCTTTAAAAAATCCACAGCACAAAAGCCCCCGCCAAAAAAAGAAAAGTTGAAGGACAATATACGAATGCCCCACTCCAGTCCAATTTCATGCAGTGACAAAGCCACTGCAAGACATGATTGCAAAGGGGAAGAGACCATGAAAATAAATCAGGTACTGTGGGCCAAGAAGCCTATCCTAATAGGACTCTAACAATGCCCTGGACTGTATATGTTGAACTTAATGTGTGAATAACAGCATGTGGGTACAGCTCTGTTACTGGCTGTCATGTTATGTTACACTGGCAGAAGCCAGGAATTTGTACAAGCACAAGAAATTATAGCAACTGTGTTATGCCCAAATGTGCAAGCAGCACAATTACATAAGCACAGCCTGGGCTGCTAACTGTTCTCATTCAAGTGCACAGGTTTATTGCTTCTGCTATCACAGTTGCACAAGTGGAAACAATAGCCAACAATGCAAGCTCCCAGCACTTTGGAACTCTCTTGCTCATGAATGTTGTGCTACTGCAAGGTCCTTTTGCAACTGTAACACTGGGTCATGTGTCTACCAATGTATACAAATTGTATTTGTGTTAAACATCATATATGAATAGGCTAGGCTTGCAGACGAATCCTCAGCATGGTTATTTAGAAGAAAGTCCCACTTTGTTCAGTAGGACTTGTTTCCAGATAAGTGCGCATAGGATTGAAGCCCTAAGCATACAGGTGAAACTTAGAAAATTAGAATATCGTGCAAAAGTCCATTAATTTCAGTAATGCAAATTAAAAGGTGAAACTGATATATGAGACAGATGCATTACATGCAAAGCGAGATAAGTCAAGCCTTAATTTGTTATAATTGTGATGATCATGGCGTACAGCTCATGAAAACCCCAAATCCACAATCTCAGAAAATTAGAATATTACATTGAACCAATAAGACAAGGATTGAAGAATAGAATAATATCGGACCTCTGAAAAGTATAAGCATGTATATGTATTCAGTACTTGGTTTGGGCCCCTTTTGCAGCAATTATGGCCTCAATGCGGCGTGGCATGGATGCTATCAGCCTGTGGCACTGATGAGGTATTATGGAAGACCAGGATGCTTCATTAGCAGCCTTCAGCAATTCTGCATTGTTTGGTCTCATGTCTCTCATCCTTCTCTTGGCAATGCCCCATAGATTCTCTATGGGGTCAGGTCAGGCGAGTTTGCTGGCCAGTCAAGCACAGTACACTGTATACTTTTCAGAGGTCCGATATTGTTCTATTCTTCAATCCTTGTCTTATTGGTTCCATGTAATATTCTAATTTTCTGAGATTGTGGATTTGGGGTTTTCATGAGCTGTATGCCATGATCATCACAATTATAACAAATTAAGGCTTGACTTATCTCGCTTTGCATGTAATGCGTCTGTCTCATATATCAGTTTCACCTTTTAATTTGCATTACTGAAATTAATGGACTTTTGCACGATATTCTAATTTTCCGAGTTTCACCTGTACTTACTAGGAGTAAGGCCTATTGAACTGAGCAGGGTTGTCACTTCTGAGTAAACAAGCAGGAGATTGTACTGCAATGCTGCAATCCTATCACACAATCCTGTTTGGAAACAAGTCCTATTGCACAGACTTCTGAATGAACATGCATAAGAGACAGTTTGCTTTTCATCATTAGAAGTAATTACAGCATTTCAATATAAAGTATATTTTGAGGCAGTGTGAGAAGCAGAATGGGAAACTTCTCAAAAACCTCAATTGTAACATTGCCAATATAGGAATTGGTGTATTTGTCTGCGGTCTTAAAATAGCACCATTGCAACACCACTTCTGTAATGTCTTGTGAGGTGTTATATCTCCTTTTGTTTTTGTTTTTACATTGCACTGATGTAACCAGTAGCATGTCAATTTCTGTGTTGGTGAAGCAAGTCTCATGATTGAATTATAGCACACTAAATGGATTGTGCTCTGAAAAAAGTATGTTGACGCACCCCTTGAATCAACAGATAGATTGATTATCCACAGTAATCCAAAAAGCAGACCCAAGTCAGAAAAAGAGAAGGTGAAACATGAGATAATTCTCCCTTTATTGCTTTGGCAACTAGCACAATTGCCCAGTAAAAGAACCTATAGATTCAAGGCATTATATTTCCCCTTGGCCTCTAATGCAATTTCATGTAATTATTGAGATCCAGATATGAATGGCTTAAAAGGATAACTGCCTGAATGGGAGTGTAGCAGCTGCATTTGGGTAATCCAGAGCAAGTAACCGAATGAGGAAGAGCACAGAGGTAAGAAAGAGGAAAGAGGGCAGCTTATGTTTGCAACTTGTGCAATAATATATATTTAGAGGAGGCTTTTAAATGAAAGACAAAGCCATCAGCTTCACACACACACCCCAACACCCACATCCATGCAAAAGCTAGCATGTGGTAAAAGAGCCCTGTGATATGCTCAGCTCATGTAATGGGACACACACAGCTGCCTAAGGGCAAAGCAGACTCTGTCAATAACACAGGTACAGTACAGGCTTCGGATATTTTTGAAAATCAAAATGGCACTCACCACTGTTGGGACTACTTTTAATGACATACAACGACAGAGACAAAATGGCACCACCCTTGTCTTCTGCTGGGCCTTTGTGTTGAATCTGGCAAATGCGCCTTGAGTTGTGGCCTGAGAATGTGGCTTGCTTATTTATTTATTTATTTATTTATTACATTTATATCCTGCTCTTCCTTCAAGGAGCCCAGAGCACTGTACTACATACTTAAGTTTCTCCTCACAACAACCCTGTGAAGTAGGTTAGGCATATGAATGCTTTGACAAGTGCCGAACTCCCATGTGCTGAACCAATGTGCTATGTGAATGGACTCTTATTCATACATTTTGAAATCCCGGCTGTGAACATTAGATTATAAATGCCAATAAACATCCTTTATAAATATTAGGGTTTACCCAGTACAGTTGCTTGCTATCTGTGCATTAACATCTTCCTGGTTTTCTTTTCTTTTAAATCTATGACTCTTGAGTTCCACATAAATTGCCAGTGTTTTGCTGATTGACATATGCTTAAAACTGCTGAAAGGCTCTTCTTTTCATCTCCATGCCTCTGTGAAACAATGAGAAGAAAGTGTTATTCAAATTAAAGCAAGAATAAGGTAGAAGAAGACACCAGTCCCTAACTTTTAAAATGTCAATGTGTCTAACATTCAAATATAGCCATAGAACAAACAGGACATCGTAATTGTTTGTTTCTCTAGGGAAGGTGTTAAATTGTTTGTTTCTCTAAGGGAAGGTGCTAAACCCGGAATTAATTTGGCTCCGTTTGTGAAGCAATCCGTTTGCTCTGCTTTACTCTGGCCGTTTGCTCTGCTTAATTCTGTCAAGTTTTCTTAGACACAATTAACATGTAAATCAACCGCGGGACGGCTGAATGGTGCGTTAGGATGCAGTGAGAAACATGGAAGGGAAAAAGCAAGGTGAAGCTTTCACTTTGCGCTGTGTCATCTTGGCCGCTGGGGGCGCTAGTGATCCTACTGATTTAAGTAGCTGCATTAGGATTAACGGCAGCCAGTAGGTTTCCGAGGCGGGAGCGGGCCGGGAAGGAGGAGGAAGGATTAATTTATTAGCGCTGCTGCTCCTGCTCTTCATCCGGCTGGCTGGCAACGAGACAGGGACGGATTAGCCCAGCCAGTAGCTATCAGCCTGGGATTTGGGGGAAAGCGAAAAGAAAGGCAAGCTGATTGGAAGGACGACCGGTGCGCCAAAGAGTCCCAAAAGGAACACAGCGACGCGATGTCCACTCCGGGGACATCAGATTAAGCATTTTCCGTGCACACCTCTGTACCAATTAAATTTTTTTTTGTCAGAAGCCCAGGAAAATCGACAAAAGCGGCAGGGTGTACCTTGTCCGCGTGTGTCCAGTGGACAATGCTGGCTGCGCGCGCTGAATACGCCTTGACAGGAGCGTCATCAGAGGCTGAGAACTTTCCAAAGGACAGCCTCGCTCCGATAACTAGAGTGTGCTGTGGCCGCAGGCGGCTGCAGCTGGCTCAGTCTGTATATTACATCACGGGCCCGATCCTGTCCACAGATAAGTCACAGCACAGTGTTTTTGCAGCAGCTGTCGGTCAATGGAGTGGTACTGCGGTGGGTTGCCAAACTTTGCAAGTTTAATCACTCGTCCTCGTGTGATTTCTAAAGCATTCACTAGCGTAGCGTCCCCTTCTGGCAAAAGAAGAGAAGCGCAAGAGGCAGATCCAAAGCTACTACTTCTCTCCCTTGATAATAAACCCATCCTAGTTACGTAGAATGAAAATATTGTGCACGCTACGTGCTAAAAGCCACCCAGGCGACGTGTTTGAGCATAATAATGATTGCTGCACGTTTCGAAAACTTTGCAGGCAGGCGCAGAGTGGCATCGAGAGTTCTGTTAATATTGTAGATATTTGAGCAGTTTCGGGTTTGTTTCTGTCGCCTTGTAACGTGTCTTTCATTCTCAAACACATGGCCCTGCCATTTACTAAGTTCTCTGCCGTCTTCTTTTAATAATACAAAAATATTTTTAAAAGTATGTAGTTTCTTAGCAGTTTCCCCTGTTCTGGCAGTATATTGAGATTTTGCTTTTCTGCATGAATCCGGGTTGCATCCATGGAAGTGTGATGCGGACAATAAAACTAGATAAAGGGAGTGGTGAACGAAAGGAAACGAGGTTTTAGTGTCTTTTGGCATACTGTGCAATTTCTCTGGGATTGTTATAACACAGGCAGTGCTTTTTCCATGCCAATAAAAAGTGTGGGGAAAGAATGAACATGCTTTTTCCTTTTCATGTATTGCAGTGTATATCTGTTTTAAAACTAACACACAAAGAAGAAAACGCATCGGCCCCTACACTTGTTCCTCAATCCCTGAAAGCAAGCAGTTAAACAAAATTCTGAAACCATCTTACCAGCTGAGCTTTTTTGGAAGTAAAGTCCTGCGCATTCTTGTGATAAGACCCACTGTCCAGTACGGTGTACAAGATTAAAGCCTCTCTTTTTAAAAAAAAGAGGGTTAAACTTTTTAAAAAGTGGGTTAAAAGCAGAGTGGGTTTTGCATTTACCCCCTTCACTTACTTGTTCTTTGCTTCGTTTGCAGTGGAGACGTCAGCCTCGGCACAGTGGCTTGAATAGGAAAGACTTCGTACATCCCTTTAAACTTTTCCATTTAAGAAAATCGATGAACAAATCCTTTCTTGTAGCTCGTCTCTTGGATTATTTCTTCTCAGGCTTTCTTCTTCTTCTTTTTTAAAAAAGCTTTCTTTTTAATTAGCACAGAACTTACCCTATGTTCCTGCATTTGCACACACACACACCCAATACACATCAGTTACATCCAGTGTCATGTATACAGAGAGTGCAGGATAAAGGGAGGTTACCAATTTGTCACTCTCTTTCTCTCTCGTGTGTGTTTGTGTGAGCCAATTCAGTTGGAAGTTTGCCAGTGCCCACACCTCATACATATTTTCTCCCACCCACCATTACGACCCCTCCTCAAACCCACACACCCATTCATTCTCTGAAGTGGGTGTAGGTGGAAATAATGATCGGGCCAGTCCGGTTCCACGGAATCCAGTCCGGGATTTGACTCCACCTCCAGCCAAGCTGCTTTCCAGTGACAGAGGAGTTGGGACGGAGAGTAGCAGTGGGAAGAGAGGCAAGGGGACGGGGAGATCGAGAGAGACTGCTCCGAAGTCCTCCCCAAACACACTTCAATGACCAGAAGCGGTTGGGCAAATCGCGCTTTCTTGCCGAGGGACAAGCAGCAGCACTGCCTGGCTAGGAGTTTCCCTGAAGCAACCTCGCCAGCCAGGAACACTTTTTGGGAGGGGTACGACAAGACTCTGAAAGGACTTTTCTCTCAAGATCCGTCTGAAGGGGACTTACTGGGTTGGAAATCCGAGAGACATTTGGAAGAGGAGTAAACGGAGCTCTTTATTTCCCCCTCCCCACACCCACCCTTTCCCCTTTTTCCCTCCGTGGAAATGAACACATTGTGTTTGCTTTGCAGAAAGTCGAAAGAATAAATCTCGCTTCCCTAGAAGCACACATGTAGTAATGACAAAGGATTGCCAAGGCGAAAGTGGATCGAGTTTCGCTGAGCGATCCCCTTAAATGGATTACTAAATGGGACACTCCATCAGCTAGTCCTGTCCAGATACATGCACCGACGAGGTATGTAACTCCTTCCAGCGCTGCTGCTGCTGCTGGATGCGTGCATTGTTGGGGCTCGCGTTGCAAGGCTGGGGCAGGCGTGGGGCGGGGAGGTTGCAAGGCGAGGAGCGTTGCTCTGCAAGGTCCTGCGAGACAGCAGGACGGGGCGTAATGATGAAGAGGCGCTCCAAGGAGGGCGAGGGCTAGCGTACGCTCGATGCCGCCGCCACTTTCTCTCCCCGGTCCGCGTCTCGGTAGGTGTGCTGGGGAGAGGGCGGGCGGGGGGCAATTCATTCTTTTTTCTTGTCATCCTCTCGTTTGCACGAACGGGCACCGAGGCGAGGATTGGGTGTATTTGTTTGGCTGGAAGCGCGCCGGGATTTTCTCTCTCGTCTCTATTTTGCGGCTCGTGAGGGGCTTGGGGCTACTTTGCCCTGCTGCTGCCCGCCCGGGCGCTGAGAGAACTGGGGCGCGGCGTCGGCGGCGGCGTTGAGTGTTGCTTGGCTGAAGCTGCTGCCACCCGCACACAAAGCACCTCCGGAGAGCGCTCTCGCCCTGTGCTCCTAGCCTGGCTTTCCATCCCTCAACACGAGGCTTCCTTGGGGGGCGAGGATGGGCGTGGAGTCTTTGTTTCAGAGACCGTCAGTGTGATGGCAGAGGAGGAGAAGCGGGGAGGAATTGGGGCAGCACGTTAGCTGGCTGGCTCACTCACTACATGAGGGGAGAGGGACACGGCGACGGCTCGTGCTTGAAGGAGGGAAACTTGGGGCTGAGGGAGCCTGACTGCGTCCCCCTCTTTCTCCATCCAGGCCAACGCCTCTCCGCCCCCTTGAGCGCTCTGCTTGCCTGGTGCCCACCCTGGCCCTTGGGATGGTGGGTGGCGTGTCTATTGGCGCTTGCTGCTGCTGCTGCCGCCGCCGCCCGTCTCTGGCTTTGTTTGCAAGATTGGGGACTGGGCTTGACGCAAGCTCCGGGCTGCTGCTGCTGCTCTCCCCCCGTTGCACCCCCTACTGAGGGGAGGGCGGGGGGGGGGTTGTCAGTCTACTTCTGCCGGGAGAGGTGATGGGCAAAGCTGGAGGAGAGGGAGGCGGTGCTGGCGGGGGTGGGGCGGCGTATGTAGGTAATGCATGGGAAGAGAGTGGCTGGATCTTCTGACTCTCCTCAGAGCCTGTCAGCTCTTGCGCAGGGCAAGGCTGCTCCTCCTGTTGTTGCCTTCCTTCCCTCGGCTACTGTCGCTGAGGGGGAGGAAGAGAGGCAGGAGGGGCGCGCGCTCGGCTTACTTTTCTCCCGCGCGCCTTTCGGTCTCTCCTGCTGCTGCCTCCACTAAGGGAGGAGTTAATTGGGCCGAGCCCCCGCCCTTGCCGCTCGTAGGGAGTGAAGGGGAAATGTTAGTGTGTCCCCCCCCACCCCATCCCTGACGGTCCAGTTCCCTTGACCAGTGCATGGGAGGAGGAGGATGCTGCTGCTACCTCCGGAGACAGACGAGATAGCAGGGCGCCTGGGAGGAGGCGGAATAGTTCAGTGGAGAATGAAATGAATAACCTCTTTGAGTGGAGGTAGTGATAACTTGGAGAAAGGCGAGAGGGCAACACTAACTAGCAGGGGCGGTGTGGTTGAGGGTCGCTCGCTGTTTCCATTCGGCCAGAGCATGGGGCCGTTAGAGCTGGGGCGGTGTGGTACTGTGCAGGTCATATTGTATGTAACATTAGGTGTGGGGAGAAACACTGGAGGAAGTATGAGATAAATGGTAAAGGAGTACTTGCAAAGTAAGGGGGGGGGGAACTGCTTGCTCTGACCATTCACGTATTATTTTATTACCTGACCTTAGGAAACGCGGGATAAAAATGTAAGAAATAAATAAATAAATAAAACAATAAAACTGATAGCCCAAAGGCACTGATCTGATAGCATGTTTATAAACAAACAAACTCTATGAGAACCTATCAATATAGCTCACCTTTGGGACATAATGTGAACTAATAACATTTAAAAAAAATACATGCTTTTGAACATATGCAGTGTGATTCCCCCCCCCTTCTCACCACTTGAGTTAATTGTAGCTATCTCCCACATCTGGGATTAGATGTAGAAAAGGTTCCCAGGGCAGAAAGTATGCCTTCTATGAAGACCTGATCCCCGATACCTCTATTCTAGAAATCAAGCACTAAAAGTCCTTTCACATCTCTTTTGAGCCCCAAGGAAAGGAGCCAATGCTAGAGAAATGATGGTGTGTTGGTTTAAAAAAAAGCTATCACAGAGATGAACTGCACAATGGAGGTTTTGTTCCTCCAAGGCTTCTTAAAACTGCTGACTGAAAATGCCCAAAGCCTGGAGAAGAAAGGGGTTAATGAAAGGTCCCTGGTCCATAGAGAAAAAGAACATATCTGGGGAAGCTGCTAAGCCCCCTTCCCTCCCCAATATTAGCCAGACTCCTTTCAGTTAGAAAAAGGGGCCAGAGGGGTTTCTGTCAGTCATAGCACCAAACCACCATGTGCTGGGATCAGGCAGGGCGCTATGGATGCTGGTGGCAGAGGATGCTGCTGTTGGAAAGGATTATGATTGTGTCTGTGTGCTGGTGACCATGAAATGCTTTCAGTTGCGAGTACCGTGTATTAAGTGCTCTGACTGTGAATTTGGATGAGTGAAAGCAGGAGCCTGCAAACCCCCATGCCTTGTTTTCCCTGCTCTTGAGAGATGCTAGCCCTTGTTATTGGTCTGTTGAAGAAGTGGAGCAGCACTGAGGCAGATCAAGGCAGAGGGGAGGAGGCTAAGAAGAACTGCTGGCTGATTGCTGGACTCCTTGGAGCAGCCACAACAAAACTAACAGCTGCTGTGTAAATGTGATCTGCGGAAAGGCTCTGGCTCCAAACCCAGTGAATCCAGTTTGGGCATTGACAAGGCCAAGAGAGTGTTACTGAAAAGTTTGGGTTTTCTTAGATGGGAAACCTTGTCTACAGAGACTGTTGGTTCAACTTTGCACAGTGTTTACAAAACATTTCATAGGAAATTGGGTGAAAATCCTCTTGATTGCGGTGACTGAAACTGATAGAGTGAATATAAAAGATCTCAATCTCCTGGTTTTTAAGTAGTTTCTTATTAAGCAACAACTGGAATGCTGGACTATAATTTGGTCTTGGGCCAAAGACTGTCTGGCTATTGACTGTCTGGCAATGGCTATTATATCATCCAGTTGTTGTTTTTTCACCCTGCATGACTGTTTTGTTTTGTTTTTGTTATATCTATACCCTTTTTTTGAGGGGAGAAAATTTACTTTTTTGCTTTCCTAAAAAGTCAGCAAGTATAAATATGTTTGAACCTACAGGTTTTTGTCTATGTTGAGAACATTTTAACTACTCTAACAATAAGCAACCAAAGTTTAAGTTTGTTTGTGAAAGCCCAATGCATTATAGTCACTAGGGGTAGAGGGAAAGCTTAAAGAACAACTCCTTACTTAAACTTTGTGGGGTTGTGGGGGATGGGGGAAAACATTTTGGGGACTGGGTTATTACATTTAGCAGGGGGAGTTCAGTAACATGAAGAAGGGAATTCCTCAGATGCTTGGTGGTGGTGAATCTGCACTTGTGCATATCACAAGGACATAATGGAATTTAAATAATCCTGAATACTTTAAAGCTAATGTACAGGCACCAAACAAATTACATTAAATGAAAGTTACCAATACAAATAATAATTCAGCATCAAGGTTAATTATTAACTTAACATTAAATAAAGTGGCAGAATACTGTCTCCAGTTATTATCTATTATTATTGTTCTATTAGTATTGTCTTTGTGAAAATTATTATTATTATTATTATAACTATTATTGTGAAAGAAAATAGAGTCTTTGTATTATGGGTCTCTAAAACCAAAACATCCAGTAGTTATTTGGCTATCATCTTTTCAGCTTGATCCTACAATCTGTGTTCCTGAGTAAATCACTTTATTCAGGAATAAAACGATTGATTTCAATAAGCATAGTTCAGTATAAGGGGATGTTGTAGGGAAGTTTCTTTTTAATTAGTTTTGGAACAGTTTTTGACTTTCTCCAAGATTGCTGATATTGAAAAACCAAAAAAGTTCCTTTCTTAATTAACTGCTTAACAGACTTGTGTCTCCTCATTTGCTAAAAAAAAAAAAAAAAAAAAAGTGGGTAATAAGGAAAATACAACCTATGTAAACTCTTTAAAATATTCCAAAAGTATTAACCACATATACTTTGTCCAGTAGTACTTTCAGAATAAATGAGATGAAGAGAACACAGTCCTCATTAAATGATTTTTTTTTGCTAAAACATTTATCTGTGATTTCCTTTGGAATTTGACTGAACTTATTTAAACATAGATAAGTTCTTATAAAGCTTAACCTCTGAAGAAATTTGCATCTTCTGAACAACCCATTATTTGAAAGAAAATTAAATATTTAAAAACTGACTATAGAACCAAAGTCCTTGATCCCTTGTTACTCAGAAAAATCTACTGACTTTAGTAAAGTTTGATGTAAGGAGGAACTCACGGATTGTTCTTCCTGTCTGTTAATGCTAAAGCATGAGACAGTCTATACAATAGTCTGAAGGTAGCTGGTATGCTTGGTTTGCATATACAAAAAGTCAAATAAGACCATGAATAAAAAGAATCAGATGTTCACATATGTTCTCCATACTTTCCATTAGTTAACATCATATTGCTTATTTTATTTCCCTGATGATTAAAGAGATCTACTTTGTGTGTTAAACCAATATTCTTGAAAGGGGAAATAACTGGGCACTCAAATGGATAAAGAACATGTGTATTTAACATCCCCAGCTACTTAATGGTAACAAAAGTAGATGCTGGCTATAGCTCCTTTTCATAGGTTGTAATCTGAGGAGTTAAGCTATTGCTGCTGGAGTCTGGAAAAGAGGGCAGCAGGGGTTAAAGGCAAGGAGCTGCCTTCATTGATAAAAAGGAGAGCAAATTAATGACCTGTGATAAATCTAAAATAGAACTGTGCTCATTAAAAGGAAGTAAGCAGTTGTAAACTTATTTGTGTGTGTTTGTTTGGCAGAGGAAAGGGGAAATTTGTCATCTCAACAAGACCAAAAAGAACCATACACAAATACATCTGAAAGGAGTTCACACAGTTTACAGCAGTAGAAACACAAAAGGGATTCAATTGACCTCACCTAACATATGCATTACATCCTGCCTCTTTGCAGGAATACATTGCTTTGCTGCTATGCAGATGAATGCCTAGTGAACTGTAGAACTCTACCACATATTATCCTGAAAGTTTAAAGACCAAATACAGTTATGTGTAGCAACAACTTTAAACAACTTTAAGTGGTAGCAGTTAGTCTATTGTAGCAAAAATGATGAAGAGTCTTAATGGCATCTCAAAGACTAATGCATTTATTTCAACATAAGCTTTTCATAGATTAAAGCCCACCTCATCACATGCATGAAGTGTTATTTTCACACACACAGGGGGTAGAAAAGAGAAAATTGGGTGAAAGGGCTCTGAAATCATTGTAATGCTGTACGTAGATATTTCAAGTGCATTGTAGCATTTTTAATTCTTTAGGCAAATTATACATTGATGAAGACAGGTGGGAGAGGTTCATAGAATGGGTGGAAGGAAAAGATCTGAAAGGAACAAAAGTTAAGCCGTTGCTACCACTTTTCTGTATGACATCCTTAGTGATGATCCTAATCTTTCAAAGCCCAGGACAGATGAGATAATTCTGCAGAGTAGTTTCATTGAAGTCACTGGGACCATTTGGATCAAATGCCTTGCAAAATTTGAGGCTGAGTAAAGCATTGTCATTTATTGAGAAATGATTATGAGGCAATGGGAAATTATTATCTTTAAGGGATCAGATATCCTGGAGCAAAACTGACAACTCAGTGCTTTTTTGAGTACTCCAACCCTGATATAGTGCTGATAAAAGCAGCATCATAATCAATTGAAGCCTATCAGGGATGGATTAAACATTATGTGGAGTAGGTTACAGAATATAGTCCTAGTCAAATAAGGGCCTCTAATACAGTATAATTGTCTAGGAGTTTTCTGATGTGCAGAATATATCTTCCTGTACTGTGCAATGGGCTAGTTTAGACTCTCTATAGCTCAGAACATGGTGGCTGCTGTCTTGTCATGGCTAGTGAAAGAAGAAGCCATGTTTCTCAGAAGTAATTCAGAATATTGGTAGCCTTTTCAGAATCTGGATCACAATACTTGTTATAGCTGCAAAAGATCTCAAGCAGCAGAAGTGGATAGACATGACAAAGCATCTCTTGGTGGGTATGTGCATGTATGTCAGCCTGATTCTGAGTATACTGACAGAAGAGCATGATTTGTGAGTAAAATCTACAAGGGATCCCAGATTGTGATTTAGAGTATTGTTCTTCCAATTTGCCCATCCCCACAAACTATATCTGCATGTTCCCCAATTCTATCCCAATATTACCAACACAGTAAGAGACAATAGAAGCTTGCATTTTTCTGTAACTGGTGGGATGTGAAGTGTTCCCAGTAATTAACTAATTAAGATTCATGGAGTAATAAAAGGAGTAATAACAAGGAGTAACAAAAGAATCAGATTTGAATCCAATCTGGATTCTAGCACAAATACAACTTTACTTCAGTGCTCTTACAACACTTTAAAGGTAAAGTTGTGCCGTTGAGTCGGTGTCGACTCCTGGAGCCCACAGAGCCCTGTGGTTGTCTTTGGTAGGAGGGGTTTACCATTGCCATCTCCTGCGCAGTATGAGATGATGCCTTTCAGCACCTTCCTATATCGCTGCTGCCCAATATAGGTGTTTCCCATAGTCTGGATTCTAGCACAAATTCCCATAGTCTGGGAAACATAACAGCGGGATTCGTACCAGCAACCTCTTGCTCTCTAGGCCAGTTACTTCCCTGCTGCGCCATTAGGTGGTTTACAACACTTTACTTTCACCATTTATCATTACTCAACTGACTACAATCTTTTGCATCCCCCCTTGGAATGCCAGCTCAGCAAATCCTTAGCTAACGACCAGATTTTGCAACAAAACCTTATTTATAAATTAAATGTTATGTCAGGTATGGGAGAAGCTTGTTGTAACTTTGAGCCCTTTTCCTAAATACTTAGCCACTTACATTTAACTTAAGTTGAAAGTGTTGACCCAGAGCACAGCAGCAGCGAGTAAGGCAAATGCCATGCTAGGGATCATTAGGAAGGGGATTGAAAATAGAAATGCTAGTATTATAATGTCCTTATACAAATCTATGGTGTGACCACATTTGGAGTACTGCATATAGTTCTGGTCACGATATCTTAAGTAGGATATTGTAGAACTCGAAAAGGTACAGAAGAGGGCAACCATGATGACCAGGGGCTGGAACACCTCCCTTATGATGCAAGGCTACGGCATCTGGGGCTCTTTACTTTGGAAAAGAGGTGACTATGGGGAGACATGATAGAGGTATATAAAATTATGTTGGAGTAGAGAGAGTGGACAGAGAGAAAAATTTTTCCCTCTTTCATAGCTCTAGAACCAGGGGCCATCCCATGAAAATGAACATCAGGAAGTTTAGGACCAACAAAAGGAAGTGCTTTTTCAAAAAGCACATAGTTAATAACCCCTGCTAACTTGGCTAAGAGGCACCTTTTAATGTGGTGATTCTCTTTATTTAGCAGGGGGAGAGTAATTGGCCATATTGACCCCCAGCACAGCACTTCCAGTGACTGTTGCTGGTGTCTGTCTTATGTTTCTTTTAGATTGTGAGCCCTTTGGGGACAGGGTTCCATCTTATTTTTATTTATTATTTCTCTGTGTAAACCTCCCTGAGCCATTTTTGGAAGGGCGGTATAGAAATCGAATAACTAACTAACTATGGAATTCTCTGCCACAGGATGTGATGATGGCTAGGAATGTTCACGAACCACAGAGGTGCGGTCCGGCACTGGGAGGGATGGAGCTTTAAGGGCGGGGGGAGTAGTACTTACCCCTCCTGCCGCTTTTCCCCCTCCGGTGCTTGACTTTTTGCAAAGTTTCTGGGGTGGCAGCGTTCCTCCCTGCCGCCCCTGCCCCCGTCACCCAGCAAACAAGGAATTTGAGTGAATGCATGCACCCGTTGTGGCACGCGCATGCGTACACTCAACTTCCTTGTTTGCTGGGCAACAATGGAGGCAGGGGAAGCAGGGAGGAACGCTGCCACCCTAGAAACTTTGCAAAAAGTCAAGCGCTGGAGGGGGAAAAGCAGCGGGAGGGGTAAGTACTACCCCCCCTTAAAGTTCCATACCCCACCCCCGCTGGACCGGCTCCAATCCGGACTGGTTCGGAGGCCTCTATCATGGCCCCGGACCAGTCCGGTGCACATCCCTAGTGATGGCCACTAGCTTGGATCGCTTGAAAAGGGGGTTAGACAAATTCATGGAGGACAGGTCTATCAATGGCTACTAGTCTAGTGGCTATAGGCCACCTCCGGCCTCAGAGGCAGGATGCCTCTACATACCATTTGCAAGGGAGCAACAGCAAGAGACAGGTCATGCCCTCACCTCCTGCTTGTGGGCTTCACAGAGGCATCTGGTGGGCCACTGTGTGAAACAGGATCCTGGACTATGTAGGCCTTGTGCCTGATCCAGCAGGGCTGTTCTTATGTTCTTATGAGATGTTATCAGCACCCCTTCCACCCTTAACTGGTTCTGGCCTAGGGATTTGTATTACTGTTTTGCTACTGAGAGCTGCAGTCTCGCCCACTTTCTGCCATTATATAGATTCCATTTATTTATGTGATTTATATACCGCCCTTCTAAAAATGGCTCAGGGCATTTTTCAGGCTATTGCAACTCTATTAGTGGAGTTGCAATAGCCTAGCTCATATTGCCAGGTGAGCTTCTGACTGCACTGAGCTGTTGCATTTTTGTGCCAGTTTTGTATACAAAATTTGAGATTAAAAAATGGGCATAGTCTCTGTGCTGTGATATAATTTGATGGGATTAGAAAGGATGCTTCCATGTTGTTGGTACATAGGAGTTAGCACTGGGAGTAAATTTCAAGGGCTGTTTATTTGATGTCAGTGAAATCATTCATCTAACTAAATTTACTCAACTGATAGGTCAGCTTATGCTCCATAAAGTAAGCTAAAATAGCTGGATTTAAGATGAATTAGTGCAGTCTCTGTACTAGTTTAGTCCATTTCAGTGGGACTAAACTGGCTTAAATCCAAGAACTTTGGTGGATTGTGCTGAAAGATAGGTCAGCAGTACTTAATTATCTGATCGGGAATTTGGCCTGGAACCATGAATTAGCATAGCAGCTTTTATTATGGGTTTCTAAAGATCTCTCAGTCTAATATTCTTGACTTCAGAAATGTACAGAAATCCATGGAATATTGAAGTAAGAGTGCCAGTCGGGTTTTTGTTTTAATTTTTTTTATCTGTTTGTATTCTGGTGGGTTCCTCAACTGCACTGTGAATTATCCTTGTAATACTACAGTTGGCTATAGTGTTCTAGAGGTCACTAGCCCATTTGTTTATTTATGATATATCACACACTTATGTCAACATGACCTTTCAAAGCAGCTTGAAAACAATTTGTTATAAAGATACAGCATAGGTTTAGTTCTTACTGGCCTGTTAGATAATACATGTACTGACCTGCATGGGGGAGGATCATTGGTGTGCACAACTCCCTTCTTTTCTGACATGCTATTGTGCCACCACTTATTTGCTCAAGGGACAGTTTGTCTGAATCCTCAACATAGAATAAATCTTTTATCTTCACATTTAGGAGTAGTTTACATGATGTGTCCCCCCCCCCATAATTAGGCAGCCACAAAATGGTGTGCCTGGTGATGGGGATACATATGCACTCATGTTCCTCCCCATGCATTTGACAGGACTTGCGGATGCATTATCAGAACTGGCTTGAAGAAGTGGTAAATCTGTGTTTTCTTGTACCAACAGTCTGCAAGTGGAAGTTCAGGTGATTAAATTCTCTTCCATTCAGAAGTGCTACATGGCTAGTAAATTAGAGAAGTCTGGGTGAGAAATCTCTCCCCTGTCATTTAGTTTTCCATGTGACAGGATTTTTTTGTATGTTAGAGTATTCAGTTATATTATGGGAGTCTTCACCTGCTGTCTGAAGCAGTATGTCAATACAAGTACAATATGTCAATACACATGCTTAGCACCTCAGTGAGAATAAGGCCATTAGATGTCTTAAGATTCTGAAACTGTGGAAAATGAAAATAACACTGAAGAAATGAAACAGTTTAAAATTTTCAGACCATCAGACAATACTTAAATTTTTATAAATTTTGATGCACTTAATTTTAAATGTATTTATATGGGAACTGTTTATTATTCTCAATGATGAAAAAGCATAAAAGCTGTTAATACTAGATAAAGAGGCAAAGGATAAAAATTGTACAGAAAAATAATCTCTCTCTGCCCCCTCAAATCAATGTGTAACAGATAACCAAGAATGATGTTTCCAAGCAATTTGTTTTATATCTAGAATTTGATTCAAGCTACAATTTTAATCCATAGTCACGTTAAACATTGAGAACCCTTCTATAAGTGTGACTGTGCTGCATTAGTTTATTGTAAAGCACAATGATAGTTTAGTTTTCCTAAAATCTTTAATATTGTTGTATGGAATTTTATCAGTTCCAAAGAAGCATTAGTTCAGTGCAGGAAATATTGGGCAACATCTAGATTAAGACTTGTGCAAGGAGGACCCTTCCTCTTGCACATGGGGCAAATTTTTTCTAATCCTCCCTTCCATCTGCAGCCATGTAGCCTCTGCAGATATATTCTTGAGGGATCCTCAGAGACATAATTTCACTGGGAACAGAACACTGGGACTTCAGAGGGAGTGGAGGGATAATCAAAAATCACCCCTTCCACCCATGCACTCAAGTGAAACTGTTCTGCTACGCAAGTCTTCAGTCTGGATGCTGCCCGTTATGCAGTAATTTGCTTTTTGTTTGAAAGGGCAATTTAAAACAAAATCCCAGAGTGTGTCTGGAGAAACTGAAGCATGGGTGGAAAATGACAAACCAGCTATTAACAGAACTGCCAGTTGCTGCATCTCAAGAGGAAAGACATATGGTAACTCATTGCATTCGGTACTGACCTTTCTTATAAAAGTAATTTTAATAATAGCTATTACTATATACAGTATTTCAGGGCAGATACTTGGAATTTGCAGTGGATATGTTGGCCCTCCCAGTTCTGTTCTGAAGTTACCAAGCAGAACTTGCACTGAAAAGCACCAGTCATGTCATGTTGAAAACTGTGGTATTTTTATTTTTGCCTGCATGTCCGCCTCTAGGATAAGACTGTTGGCAAACATTTGTAAAAATGCACTCCATTACTCCTATGGAGTCTCTATCCAGCTGCCTCCAAGTAGAAACCAAATACTTAGGGAAGCAAGAGGAAAGGAAGGATGCTTTTATTACATGGTTTCACTTATAGTCCAGAACCATTGCATAAAGGCTTGACATTTTTATAGAGTGGGGATTGTGATTGTCATATTGATCACTTTTTAAAAAGGTTATTTATTATTATTATGTGTGCATTCCATCAATATTGCTGTAGCCAAAGCAGCTCACAAAAAACCTTGCATCAGTGGAAACCTTGCATCAGTACACTATCTTTATATGAAAGTGCTGAAAGGGAAGGTCTTATTTCAGAATCTCTAGTAAAAGAGTTAAAGCTTAATCCTAACTCCGGGAAATATAACCCTCACCTTCTTTTCCCAATCTAGAAACTTCTAAAATGAGAAAGAATCTCTAAAAACCAAGAGTGCTTTATGATTTTCTTGACATCTTTTCAGATGACAGAGAACTGAGGAGGCTGATAACTTGCTGTCATTTTGGTGTGTTTTCTGAAAAGAAAAACAAAAAAGCAATATTTTATTGATGCTTATCAAAATCTAATGTTTAGTGCCAGTTTGACATGGATGCTGTGCTAATTCCTCTTCCATTCTTGAGTTATGGCCTAGCTTGACACTGTTCTTGGCCTCTTCATCTATTAATCATGGAAGCTGCTTTCTTATTCGGTTGCCATAGTTTCAGTGCCTCAGATAGTGTTGGGGTGCCTTGGGAAAGGCTTGAGATAAACTAGGACTTGCAAGCCTTGCAGTTATTCTGGCAGTTGCAAAGCTCTGAAAGAACAGAAAACAGCTTCCAACATAATTCAGTGTTGGATTAAAAGAGGCAACTTCTGGATGTGTCTCTCTGGACCTTGTTATGTGCACACCCAGCTGATATTTACTCCAGGATTTGCTTCTTCCTGGTAAAAAAGTTTACAGTTCAGAAACTAATGGCTGCTTTTATCTATTGCAAAGCAAGGCAAGGCTTTTCATCAGGGCTGTTGATGAATGGTTGAGTAAATTAGGGTATTTAGGGCTTACGAAGTGGTCTAGGTAATTTGTTTTAAATGCCTTGTCTTAGCTGTACATGACATGACATCATTTTCTGACAAAACAAATATGTCTTTGTGGTTTTCATTATTACCCTTAATTTTAACCTTCTTTTAATTATTCTCTCAGATTGAAAAAATTGGGGCTCAATATACTAGCTTTTTAATTAGTCAAGTTTCAAAGATGGGGGATCTGAACTTTCGGTATTCAGATAGCCAAAAATGATAATTTATATGGAGAGAAATGCAATTGGTAAATTCCTAAATGAATATCACAGAACAGCCATTTCCTGAGCTTTTTATGAAGAGGACCCAGAATCAGGGGCGTAACTACTATTAGGCAAGGGGAGGCAGCTGCCTGGGGGCCCCCATGCCTCGAGGGCCCCCCCAGAGGCAAGTCACATGACTATATATTGTGAAGTGTGTGTGTGTTTATCAGCGAAGGGCCCATTTTAAAATTTTGTTTCTGGGCCCACTCCAGCCTTGTTATGCCCCTGCCCAGAATCATAGATGGTTCTTGCTTAAAATTCTTTTGCTGAAGTCCTTATTTCAGTCATTTGCCAAACTAGACTAAACACAGCAACAGTTCCGTGTTTAAACACAGAATTTCTCCAGTCACATTGAAAAAGGGAGTGGGATCTAGGCTTGACAGCAAAAGAGATGTGTGGATAGAACCTGCCCCCAGTGATGTAGTCACAAATTCAGAAGTGCAGGCACTCTCTATGACAGCGCCCATAGTCACACCCACCCTGACAGACATGCTACATGGCTACGCCCATCCCAATGGCCACACCCCACACTTAGATAGATGCAATACTTTGGGGATTCCATTCCAAGAAGTCAAGGATCATGTAGTCTCTAGAAAATGTACTAGAATGAATGACAGGGAATGCCAAAATGGCCATTTGGAAATTCAATGCATTACATGGCTATTTGGAAGGAACCAGTACAGTGGGCGTTCCCTGTCATTCGTTTTAAGATGTCCTGACACTAGTCCATCACAGGACTTGCATGCTGATGGTCCCAGGTTCAGTCCCTGGGAGCATCTCTGGGAAGGGCTGGGGAAGATCCCTGCCTGAAATCACTGGGAGCTGCTGCCAGTCAGTGTAGACAGTACTGAACTAGATGGATCAAGAGTCTGACTTGGTATAAGGCGGTGTCCTATGTTCTGAAGATAGGAAGAATGGTAATAAATGGTTGGAATATCTAGAGCAGCACATTATTTCCATGAAGCTGGATATGTCCCTTTGTGTCCCTGCTGAGACCTTGGAGGGAGGGGAAAGTACCAGGACTGTGTCCCTGTCAGTCCCTACAACACAACACCACTGCCTGCCCCTCTACTTGAAACTTAGTTGCCTATGGGGCCTTTCTCACAATCAAGCATGAGGGCGGGTGGGCAGGAAGCCTTGGAAAGCTTACCTCCCTTGAAGATTATCATCTTGTTGCTGGGCATGCGGGTCATGCACCCCGACTCTCCGCTGCTGCCCCTGGCAGTGTGGAGGCAGGGGGTGGTGGGATGCATTGTCCTGGACCCCAGAAACCCCACAATGCACTGCGCAAGTGCACAGTGCTTTGTGGGGATTCCCCTAGTGGCGGGCGTGCATACATCAGCATTGCAGCGCTGGCTGAAAGCAGTTGGCACTGAAACATGATCAATTCAACGTGGTTAAGGGAGCGCTCGCTCCATTAGCCTCATTTAAGAGGCGGGCTTCTTTGGCAGGGTAGCCGCCAAGGTTGCCACTGGCAGCTGAATGGCTGCTGACAATTCCAACAGGCAGCCAAGCCTGGGCTTAGCCGCCCTAGCCTAGTCTTGGTTGTTCATGAGAACAGCCTCCATATGTTTTTCCCCCTTTAGCAAGCTCTCATACTGAGAGTGGTCTCAACTGATTGAAGATTGCTTGGAAAGAGGGGCTATAGGCGAGATGCAGTGAAGGTGCAGGGAGGATTTACCCATGCACTCCTCCTACTATTAACATTAAACCTCTATACTTTGGTCTCTGTAGCCCTAGCCTCATGTGATGTTCAACCTTCATGCATTCTGTGTATACAATACACAGGTACAGATCTGTATGCAGGTACAGTTATTTGCATGTTATGTTGAACACAGGTACAGCAGTACACTTCCTAACTATATCCTGCAAATGGCAGGGCCTATACTCTGCTTAACTTTTAAAATGAGCACAGGTATAGTCATTCTGAACACAGATCTGAACACAGATGCAACAAGTTGTCTGAATAGAGCACTATCTAGTGACAACTTTGTCACTAGAAAAATTATGGATTTGTTTTTCTCCCCATTGAAATGAAGACAAATTCCTAACAAGAGCAAGTTTGGGCTTGGTGTTTTAGCAGACTTTCTTCATAACAAGAGAAAGGTTGTTTCCAGCAGCTTCAGTAAGACAGTTCCATAAATTTGAGAAGTGCTTTCTGTTGATGAAAAGAAGCCTAACAGATTTCACATTGAGCAAGCTGATATTGTGAAAGCTATGTACCTGGGTTATGGACAATTTGAATTCCTCAGAAGTAGAACGAACCTGAAGATATTGTGACTTTAAATTGTAAATTGGCTACTTTTTAGTCAAAGTTGAACTTCAGAGCTTCTATTTGGCATTTCGCCAACCTGAGTTATATTGTTTTGCAGAAAGTCCAACTGTCAGTTTTTGGATATTTTCCCTTCATGGATGCCTTACTTGCTCAAATAATGATTTACTTATAAAATAGTTGAAAAGGATTACAAGGCTTTAGTTTTGCTAGTTTTAGCTTTTGGCATTTAGAACTCTTGGACTGTAATCCCGTACTGTCAAGGTGACTCATAAGTTTAGGACCAAGCAAGTATTTATGCCTATGTGCCCCTCAGTGATATTCTGGAACTGTTTTCCACTGACTAAAGAACAGGTCTGTTAATGTATCCAGTACTGTATTGTGATGGCTCAATTGTTTGACAGTGAAAAGGATATGTCCTGATCACTTTACAATACTCATATGGGTAAGAAGCTGGTTGATTCAAAGGAAAAGTGATATTAAGGGAAGCATATCTTAGTTCAAAGGCTGAAAGGGTAGTTTACATTAATTCACTTGGGGTTAGGGTTTTACTTCTGCAATTAGATTTTTCAAGAGTGAAGAGGTTTTGACACAATTGTTATCAAAGGAGACTCCAGTATAATTGTTTAAAGTGATGAAATTCAGTTAATCTTAGTGAATGGGATTTGCATGTGTATAAAAGAAACATTTGTGCACAATAATAAGTTGTAGAGCAAAATGTATGCATGAAAATCACGTGTGATAGTGTCAGATTCTGTAATAGTTTGTTGGGGTTTAAATGATTTTAATTTTAATGTTAATTATTTTAATGTTTAAATGATTTTCATTGTTTAATTTATTAAATGTTCTAAATGATTTTATTTGTAAACTGCCCAGAGACGTGAGTTTTGGGTGGCATAGAAACAAACAAACAAACATACATACAAATAAATAAATCAGTATTCATTTTTAGTTATAACAATGTGGTTTGGTGATTTTGGCTTGAGATGTTACTGCTCATGCTATCCCAGTTCCTTCAGTACTGTTGTATGCTTTGTATGCTTGTAGAGTAAGAAAAATGGCAATGAATACTGGGCAACATTAAGTCTATTATCCATTTGTAGAGTTCCTAGATGCCATTGACCCTAGGCCTTCAAGTCTGCATAGCTATCAACACTTATTCATCCCATGGTTCAACAGCAAATTCTTTCTCTAAGTCTTACAGGAAGGGTGACATCCTGCCTATTACTAATCTTCATATGTTAATTTATTTAAATATGCATACATTTTAGATTGCCCATTTTCTAGTATGTAGACCGGCCTAAGAAGTAACCATCCAGTATGGAAAAAACCTGGTTCAGTCAGTTTAAAATCAACTAGTTAGAATTTTAATCCTAGTATACATTATGATGTGATGATATTATGGACAGGGAAAAGATAAAGCTAGAGGAAAGTGTCACAGCTTTTAAAATTGTTTCATACACAGGTGTTGTGGCAAAATAAATTTGGCCCAAATGGATTGACCATAGAATAAGATTATCTGTAGGATATGTTCAATGCCTTAAATAACTTCTGTTGTATGGTATGCAGAATTAAGGAAGTAACTAATTAAGATGTGTACTCTTAAAAAAAAAATTCAAGTCCCTATTATTATTTTTTTACTATAGTACTGTATTCCTCTTTGCCTCTTTTCAATATATGTGGATTGATTCATGATTCTGGGTGAGGATTGTAGTACTTCATATGTTTGAACTGGCCCTGTACCTCCTGCAAATGTGAACAAAAATGAATGACTGACCTTTTCAGAAATCCTTAACAAAAGTACTTTTTTCGCACAAATGTAGACTTTAGGATATTATGTTCTGACTTGCTCATGGTTGTTGCTGGTGTCTACTCTATGTTTCCTTTTAGATTGTGAGCACTTTGGGGGCAGGGAACCATCCTACTATTTATTTTTCCTATGCAAACTGCTTTGAGAACTTTTGTTGAAAAGTGGTGTAGAAATATTCATAGTAGTAGTAATAGTCTATCCTGCAATTGTTCCCCTCTCACCTCTGCACTCACACTTCTAGGCAAAGCCATGTTGGAAACTTTGTGTTTGTCATATAACAATATGACAATAAACTTTGTGTTTGTCAAATCTCAAATAAACTTTGTATTTCTCAAATCTATTTCTCCATGTCAACATCAACAGGAGAAAGCATATCTTCCCTGAATGCCTGCCTGGAGGCGGTAATGGGCTGGATGAGGGATAACACTGAGACTGAATCCAGACAAGATGGAAGTACTTGTTGTGTGGGGTCGTTACTCAAGAAACGATATTGACCTGCCTGTTCTAGATGGGGTCACACTTCCTCAGAAGGAACAGGTATACAGTCTGGGACTGCTTCTGGATTCACGCCTCTTCCTGGTTTCTCAGAATGAGGCAGTGTCCAGAAGCGCTTTTTATCAGCTTCAGCTGATTCTCCAGCCTCGTCCATTTCTTGAGATTCATGACCTCAGAACAGTAGTACATTTGCTGGTAACCTCCAGACTTTATTACTCAAGTAACCTCCAGACTTGATTACTCTTTGTATGTAGTCCAGAAACTGCAGTTAGTACAGAATGCAGCAGCGAGGTTGGTCTCTGGGTCATCTTGAAGAGATCATATTACTCCTATATTACAGGAGTTACACTGGTTGCCAATAGATTTCTGGGCAAAATACATAGTGCTGGTTATAACCTATAAAGCCTAAACAGCTTAGGCCCACAGTATTTAAGAGAGCATTTTCTTCTGCACAATCCCCATTGTCCACTGCGTTCATCAGGGGAGGCCCGTCTGTGGCTACCTCAAGTCGTTTGGTGGCCACTCAGTGACGGGCCTTCTCAGTTGTCGCTCTGAGACTTTGGAATGCGCTTCCTGTTGACATAAGACTCTCCCCATCTCTAGCAGTTTTTAAAAGGTCTTTGAAGACTTATCTTTTTAACCAGGCCTTTTAGCTTTTGTAATTTTAAATACTGTAAACTGTTTTTGTTTTAAGCAGCTTTTTGGAGTTTTAATTGATTTTAATGTTTTATTTATTTGTATTGTTGTTTTATAATTGTGAACTGCCCCGAGACTTTGGTTTGGGGCGATATATAAATGTATTAAATAAAATAAATAAAAAATAACAAGTCGTTCTGCCAGAAAGTGCCGATAGAACTTTAAATTCTCTCAGGTATTTATCCAGAGCAAGGACTGCAGCATGAGGCCCTTACAGAGTGGTTCTGGCAAAGGGAAAAGCAGTTGCATAAGTTCTTACAATTATTTTATTAACTGCAAGGTGTTTCCTTTTAGTTTTGATGTAGGGAAGTCCAGCATGTTTGATTACGCTGTTTTATTCCTTCAGAATAAACATGTGTTTCAGGGTGTTGTCTTCTTGGCCTTTCACCCTACTCTGAACATAAATCCCAAGGTATTGCCAGAACATTTCCTTTCCCAAAGGCAGTGGGGGGGGAATGTAGGATGATACTCTTATTTAATAACAAATGCAGTTCCAGAATCCATCATTTAGTAATCTCGGCTGTTCTTAAGATCAAATGAAATGGGTCATTGAGCACCTGCAAAGCTGCTTTGGATGCAACTGTGTTGTGAAAGGAACAGGAAGCGCGAGTACTTCACATTTCCTGTTTTTCCTGGCTAAGAGATACAGAAACTCCTAAGTGGGGACAGTTTGTACATCTCCCAGCCATGGAGATATGAAAGTTTGAAAGAGTTGGAGATGCAGAGGAGCAGGAAGTGTGTGGTATCTGCATTTCCTATTACCTATGCAACGTAATTGAATCTGAAGCCTAGGATTGCCATGTATTTTATATTGAACCCATTTTACTGACCCTCTTCTTAAGCCTTTAACAGGAACTCCATACAGAGCAGTTGTGCAGTTAATGTGTGTTGTTAGCCCACTTTTCTTTAGGAAAATAAGCTTATGAGATCACCCGGCATTCTCTGTGTGTGTCCGTGTGTGTGTGTATCCCCATCAACTTTGTAATGGCTGGGCTAATATGAACCAAATGGGATATAGCTGTAGGAGCACACAGAGACACCTCTTCAGCATAGTTTGTGATGATGTCATCTGCCCTGGTTCAAGATGGTGGACGTGTAAACGTTTGAGGTGCAAATGGGCTAACATGAACTGCGTAACCGATCTGAACCAAATTTGCTACAGCTAGAGGGACACATCGGGTCATCTCAGTGGCATCGTTTGTGATGATGTCATCCACCCCAATTCAAGATGACAAGTTCATAAACAATTGAGGCACAGGTAGGCTAACTTATGGACCATCTAATCAATTTGGACCAAATTTGGTACAGCTGTAGTGAGTGACACATAGGGACACCTCAATGGCATAGTTTGTGATGATGTCATCCACCCTGGTTCAAGATGGCGGCCACATGTACATTTGAAGCACAAGTGGGCTAACTTGTAAACTGCCTAAATGATTTAGACCGAATTTGCTACAGGTGTAGGGACCTATAGGGATGCTTCAAGGGTGTAGTTTGTGAGGATGTCATCCACCCATTCAAAATGGCAGATGCATGAACATTTAAGACTGAAGTGGGCTAACTTGTGAGGATGATAAGTATCAATTAAGATTATAGTGAAAGGAAAGTAGGCAGATTAGTTCTTACCAGAACAATCTGTTTTTAAATCACTTTCTGCTTGGGAAAGTTTCATTTTTCCTAAACCTCAGTGTGTGAGGCTGCTGATAAAAGCACAGGAGCAGGGCACAGTAAAATAGTTGGCAGTCCTACTGAAGCAACCATGATAAGGTTTTTCTAGAAGAGACTAAATAGTTCAACCATTCACTAGAGACAATTAAGTACAAGTGGTTTTAATGCCTATAATAATAAGACTACATTCTCAGACTCAAGAGTATTGCTTCATCTTTAGCAGGTGCTTTAAATATGTAACCACCATGTATTTTTACAATAGATATTTTTATCTGTGCTTGTGTCTTAAGTTGTCTTGTGCAAGTGAAGTGCTGAAAGTGACATCACTTGCAAAAATAGCACCTATCTCAAGTGTTTTTAGTGCCAGAGAAATAGCATCACTTCAGGCTGGCTCCTTTTTTGTGTGACATGGCACTGAAATTAATATTGGTTTTATATTGCAGCCGTGGTGAACACTGTAGAACGCCCTCCCGCGCACCCAGCTGCCGGAGCCCACCTTACCCGCTCCAGCCCGAAGGAGAAGAGAGGAACTCGGGAACAGAGCTACTCTCTGTGTTAAGCTGCTGCCCATACTGTCGCAATGGACGCAATAGGCGTCCTTTGCGTCCATAGCGGCAGTTTGAGCAGTGACTTAGCACAGAGAGGAGCTCTGCTCGTGAGCTCCTCTCTTTTCCCTCGGGCTGGAGCGGGTAAGGTGGTCTTCGGCAGCTGGGTGGGCGGGAGGGCGATAGGCGGGGGCGGCCACCTTCTCATGGGCCATTTTGGCCCTTAATCTTTTTGGGGGGGGAGCGGGGAAGGTGATTTTGGGCAGCTGGGAGGGCGGGTGAGCAGGCGGGGGCGACAGCTGTGAGCGGGCGGGGGCCTCGTTGGCGGCTTCGCCGCCACCTCGCCCAGCTTCCCTGTCCCCCGTCTCAGTCTTCCCCCGCTGCCATTGCCCTCGCCTTTTTCAGGGCGGCCGCTTCTGGTTGCCTCGGCCTCCTCTTGCCGTGCCGCAGCTCATGGCCGAAGCGGTGGCTCTGCCGCCGCCTCGGACACTTTCCCCCGCCGCCACACACCAGCTAATGGCCGCCCGTGGCTGTGGGACACTGGTGTCTGCAGTCCTGTGTCCCTTGGGCTCTTCTGGGCCTGCGCTTTGCGCAGGCCCAGAACAGCCCAGGGAGGCAGGGACGCAGATCCCCAACGTTCCAAAGCCACGGCCACTCACTTAGCCTTTTATTATATAGGATTATATAGGATTCTCCTGGGTGTGCCTTGGAATGTGCATCCCAGCTCCCAGCTGATTGGCCGGGCGGCAGACTGGCCTGATTGGCTGAGGTGCACCCAGGAGGATTGGTCGCCGCGGCAGTGGCAGGCCTGGCCGCAGAGGCCAGAGGCGGGCCCAGCCCAGCCGTGGAGGCAAGGCCCAGGAGCGGGGGGGGGGAGAAAGTGGTGGGGGCAGAAGTGGCGGTGGGGAGGAGAGGCGGCTGGGCTTGGAAGTGGAGACTGGGGCAGAAGGTGGGGAGGAAGAGGTAGCTGCCGGCCCCAAAGAGTGCACAGATGCTATGTGCGGGATTGGCTAGAAGTAAGAAAAGAAGTGGAGGAAGTCTCTTAAAAGTGGGACAGACCTAGTCAGCTTAACCCAGCATGAGACACAGAATGCTACTATAGATGCTGTGCCTGGAATTGTACCTAAGAAGTTCTTCCATTTATTAATATTTTCTCTCTGGAATTACATGGTTTGAAACTGCTTGATTTTGAAATGATTTAGAATATAATTCAGTCTGCTTAGATGTACTAAACATATCTACCCATCTATTGGTAGACTTTTTCCTACTGGAATGTTTATAATAGAAGTAAGATGCTTCTTACATTTTCACTCACAGGGAACACATAAAATAGCATGGAATAAACAGCTTGCCCTGTGTCTGCATAGATTTGCTTCAGATCTGGTGAGATCCAAATGAAATACAGTTGGCATTACTTGTTAAGGTCCAGTCTTCTATAAAGCTTTCTTTTACCTACTATTTTTCATTTTCCCTTCCTTTCTCTAGTCTGCCCTCTTGTGTTAAGCAGTCTCATTGCAGTTGCTCTCACCAGCCAGATGTTTAACAAAGCAGTTGTACCAAGGAAACAGTGCATACAAAGCGGTACTTTTAAAAGCTCAATATTTTTATAATATGGAGTTGTGATGTTTATAAGTAATGTCAGAAGCCATTTAAGTTTCTTAAGCAAAATGCTAGATTATATATGTGCTCACATCTGCAATTCCTCTTGCCTTTTAACTTTCATAATATTGTTCTCATAATAATACTGACACAAAATGTTTTTTAATTCTATTTCTTGTTTTCTAGTACTGATGAAGGACTGAAGATTAAATTCAAATGCAATGGATTTTCCCCTAAAAGAATAGGAGCAGAGAAAGCTTTCACAATCTTTAAATAACAATACTTTTCTTGGCAAACTTCACGGTAAAAGTTACTCCAAGATATTAAATAGTTTCTGGAAGAATTCCCAACTTTCCCTTTTACTCAAATGAACTGTAGCTTTCATTGCTAGAAAAAAGCATTTACTCTTTTTTTTACATGTTTGAAAGTGGTACAAATTATTATTTTTTAAATGTAGAAGGTTTTTCAGTCAAGAACTCTGTCTGTAACCTGGTACAGCAGAATGTACTGTAACCAGTTGTTAGATGGTAACAGCCTGAGCTCAGTGGGACTTACCCAGTGTAGGTGAACTCTAGTGGGAAGTTCTCACTGTTGCTGTATGGCCATTGCGGGGGACCCCACCCTTCGTGGTAACTGCTGGGAGGTAGTAGTAGAGGTAGGAACATAGGAAGCTGCCTTATACCAAGTCAGGCCATTGGTCCATCTAGCTCAGTATTGTCTACACTGACTGGCAGCGGCTTTTCCAAGGTTGCAGGCAGGAGTCTCTCTGAGCCCTATCTTAGAGATGCCAAAGAGGGAACTTGGAAGTTCATGCAGATGCGCTTCCCAGAGCGGCACCATCCCTTAAGGGGAATATCTCACAGTACTCACAATTAGTCCCCCATTCTAATGCAAACCAGGGCAGGCCCTGCTTAGGTAAGGGGGCATGATGTACCTGTGTAGTTGCTGATTGGATAGCAACTTCCAACACAGGTATTGGATGCTGAAGTAAATAGGAACTGCTACCCAATCAGCAACTGCACATACACATGGTTCTGACTGAGAAGCCCACTGCCACCATTGACAGCTCCCAACAGTTACCAGTAAAGGCATATCAGATCATGGCTTTTAGTTCCAAGAGCTTCAGATATCTTCCATGTACAAAAACTGTCCATTTCATTTCATTTCATTCTAACAATGGGATGCCTTCAGAGATGTAGGTTTTTCTGGGTGGGGGAAATTGAATTGGAGAATTTTCTGATTGTTTTCTGAGAAAATTTTCCATGCAAATTTCCCCATCATTTGCATAAAATGTGTAAACCCCCCTGCGCCCCCCCATCACACAGATTTTCCTGGTGCCCTATATAAATTGTGAACTGATTTGGCAGGTTGTTTTATCTATTTATACAGTTTTTAAAAAACCAACTTCCACCATATTAATTTATCCTTACTCTATATCAAATATTTTTCAGGTAGCCAAGTAGAAATGTTAGAAATAAAAACATTTCTCCAGAAAAATAATGTATAAGAAAATTTTCCAGCTTACTTCTCTGTATGCATTAATAGAATTCTGATTTGTTTCAGGACCTTTGCTGAACTTAAAATCTACACACATAGCATGCTAAGCTACATCATTCCATGCACCTAAAGCTGGTGGATTGTAAGCCATCATTTGGCAATGCTAACTTACAATTTTAGAACAGGAAAAGCTAAACTACATTAAACCTAAGCAAATAACTAAACCAAGCTCAGCTAAAATTATAATGAAAATAAATGAACGAAATTAAAAGCTTTTGTCAGTATGGACCAGTGAATAGAGCTTGGTTTGAAATCAGATGTGGGGGGAGTTAACAAACTGAAATACAGGAGAATACTGCTATTCACAGGAGTTCCGTTCCACCCCCCCCCCCCCGATAGTGAATCTGTGAATAATGGGGTATTATGGCTATGGGAATCAGGGGGTTAGATTCCCGGACTGATCAAAATGGCTGAAAATCAGCCAATAATTGTGGTTTATGCCCACATTCCCCCCTCCCATCACCTCCAAAAGTGTCCTACCATTCTGCAAAGTAGTTCAGGGCATCCAGGTGGCCAAAAATTGGCTGAAAATAGCAGTTTCTGCCCCATTTTTTCAACTAAACGTGCCATAAAATGGCTCCCAAACACAAAATGGCTGCCAGAAATGACCTCCAAGGTCATTTCCGGCCACCCTGACCAGCAGATACATGGGTCCCCCCCTATTCTGTGTATACTAAGGTTGGGTGCTAATTACCAGGGATATATTGGGTCCTAATTACCAGGGATATATATAAATATCAGGGATATTTTTTTCAAAGTCTAGTACTATTAGAGGGAGGAGAGAACAGCAAAAACCCCTCCGCCTCCACATCAATTTGGCTGCTCAGGAACATGTTGGATGAGCTCTGAGACATCATTTCTGAGCTACACTGCTCTGTTCTTCTCTGCAAACACTGCACAGAATGTGATCCAGTGAGTATTTAAAGTTCATCTTGAATTGAAGTATTTTCTGATCATTACCCAATCCTTGAGGGGCTGGGGGGGGGGAAGCTGTAGATATTATATGATCTTCTTAGCAATTTTTTTCTCTAAACTATTCTGTCTGAGCTTGGAGGTAACCTTGCATTAAATGAATTAAGGGTGCTAGTCAAAGCTATGCATACGCCAAGAATTTTTATTTTTTTTTAAATAGCATCCCAGAGCAAAGTACATGTATTTGGATCAGTTTCTGAGAATAAGGATGGTTTCTTCATTCAGTCCTTCTACCTGCCTGGAAACCAGTCTTTCCAGTCAAGCAATTCATTTGTTTACATTTGAAAGATGTGTTAATTAATAATCTCGGCACATGAGAAGGCTTAAGAACAGTAATTATACAGTCTACAACATGTCCCAGTGCCAACAAAAGCCTTTCTTACCATCGACTCTGTAGCCCTAGGCAACACCACTGTGTCCTGTTGAGCAGGCTTCTAATATCACTAGTCCTAGAAACAGGCTGTGAACAGCATCAGAGCTAGATAGTGGTTGGCAGAAGATAAGGTACAGGAAACACAGGAAATCCAAAGATATCCTCCATATACTATACCACGTCCTTTGTTATAAACCAGGCTTCTCTTAGTTGTGCATATTTGAAGCTGCCATAACAAATGGCCACACAGATGAGCTCCAAATTCATTAGATCAAGAGTAGTTGTTTAGTCTTGCCACACCATTTAGGGAGAACTGCACACTTTTTAGAAAAGCATTTTGGCAATGAAGGAGCAACATGAGTTGATTATGGCTTCAGAGTATCTGAATATTCAGAACATTATTATATTTTGAATTCAGTTTATCTAGATTCCTGGGTTCTAGATGTAGTATCCTATTTGAAGGTGCATTATTGACAAACAGGTTCTTTCTTCTATGCAGTGAATTAACTGACAGAATGACCAAGCAAAATTAACCTTTCTAGTATAATTAAAACAAAAACAATGTGAGCTCAGTTCTTCAGTGCCTGTCAATGAAACTTTCTTGCATGAAATAAGGAATATCCATCCATCCATATATATAATTCTCTAAGGCGTACCCATGGCTAATCCCGTTTGTGGCAGCTCTCGCAAGAGGTCTCAGGCAGAAGCACCATGGTGATTGGGCAGTGGAGATTCTATATGCAGATAGGGAGGAGGAGCCTGTGAGAGCAGAAGCACCATGGTGATTGGGCAGTGGGGATTCCATATGTAGATAGTGGGGAGGAGCCTGTGATGTTTAAGGTCAGTTGGAATGCAACTTTTGTGCATTCCGGTGGTGGTGGTGGCGGCAGCGAGGAAGGGCCTGATCAACTGCTGCTGCTCCTGTGGGGAGGAGCAGGAGCGGGACTTGGGTGAGGGTGCCTCTGGGGATAGGGGACTTCAGCCTAGCCAATAGGGGCCAAGTGGGGTGGAGTAAAGGGATGCAGGAGTGAGGGGGATGGAGTAAAAGGATGAAGGAATGACCAAGAGGGGTGAGGGGGATGGAAGCAACCAGATGGAGGAGTCTGGCTCAGATGAGGGTGGAGAGATCTCTGAGGTGGGGGGGGGGCTGTGGCAGGGGGTGAGGGGAGCAATCAGGTACTAGCACGCAGATGCGGGTTAAGCTAGTATATTTGATTGCAGCTGCAAATTCCATTTGCTCTTCTTCCTACAAAGACAGAAGGATTGAAGGACCCACTACTCACAGGGAACTGCCCCAAGCCTAGCATTGGGGATGACCTGCTTGACAGCACAGATGACTCCTCAGCAGGGGCATAACTACTATTAGGCAAGGGGAGGCAGCTGCCTGGGGGCCCCCACGCCTCGAGGGGCCCCCCAGAGGCAAGTCATATGACTATATATTGTGTAGTGTGTGTGTGTGTGTATCAGCGAGGGGCCCATTTTAAAATTTTGTCTCTGGGCCCACTCCAGCCTTGTTACACCCCTGCTCCTCAGCCTCAAATGCTGCATACCATACCCATCAAAAGGTCACTGACCTGGATAACTCTTGTACTGATTGCCAGGAACAATAGCAATGATTGCCTCAGGTGAAAACAGCACTTCTCAGAAGGAGGATGTGTGTCATGCCCCAAACTCTTCCTCTTTGGCAACACAATGTTCAAGAGAAGTCTGGATAGGTTTTGGTGAGATCAGATCTCAGAGTCACCTCAACAGTGCTACAGTCTTGAGTGCTTTCTTGGCCAGCCTACTTAAGCCTTCAGATGCACTTAGCAATTGCTAATGCAAATTCTGCTGCAGACTGGCTTCCTAATTCCCTGCTGTTTCCCTCTCTGATCTTGACCCTTGTAACTCCAACCTTGCCCTGTTGTCAAGGAGAACTATGGCTTGGTTGGTGAGTCCATAGGTTCTGGGTTGGGTCAGCTTTGTACCTCAGTGCTGCATCACACAGATATCATTCCTGGTTCCACTTGCTCTCTTCAACAACTTTCAGTCTGTAGCCTCTTGGACATGGTCAGCTAGCATCATGTGGAACAGGGCAAAGATATTTGGGGGTTTTCCCAAGAAAGATGGCTTTGTTTTTGCAGGCATAAATATGTCTATGGTAAGCCTCATCTAAACAACAGTGGTTTTTTGATTACTGTTCTAAGTGACAGATTGACTGAAAACATGTAAAACCCATCCTTCTATCCAGATCTAAAATGTAAAATGGGCAAGCACTTGTTTAGCATAGAGGGGTCATAGATCATAGAGATCATAAGTTGGAGGTCATATTTCATTGTATTTACATTCACATAATTTGCATATCACTGTTGTAAATCTGTAAACCAACAGTCGGTGGAAGTTAATCTACAGGGATTTTGTGCTGGAATTGCTACCTTGAAACATGTGAAACTTGAATCTGATTTTGAAATATCCTGGTCGATGGACTTAGAACAGGGAATGTGGGATCCTATCTGATTTTTGTGGGTGGCGGGGGGCATGCTTGCCATCAAATTTTCTTTCTTCTTTCTGTAGCCATGAGACTGTGGGCCTAGGTGTTTTACAAGTAAAGGGATGGTTCTGGTGATTCTAAGAACAATCTGAGTTCTGCCCAGGTTCTCATATGATCTTCAGGGCCATCTATTACTTACTTCTGTTGTTTGTAAATAAATGTTAGCAATGTCCTTGGAAATGGATTGAACGAGATGGTATAGAAAGGATATCCAGCCCAGGAGCTTAAATACAGGAACACAGAAATTTATGTCATTTATTATATATGCTTTTTAAAGAATGTTTAGAAATATAGGTGACTGCATTCCAAACTAAATATTAAAGAACATGTAGCTGCTACTGACCCACATCTCCTGGTAACTAGTGGGAGATAACAGATGACATAACATCACTTGAGTTTTTGCATTCCCTTCAGTGGTTGCTGCTTGCTGTGGAGGAGTGAGGGTGGGGTGGAGATGCTAGTGGCGTTGGTGCCATGAGTGCAATGCTGTTATTCATCCATCATCTTTTAATTGATGTTACGGGGAAGGTGTGACTGGAAATCTGTCAAGAATACTGTAATAGATGCCTGCACGGAGCAGGGGGTTGAAGTAGAAGTCCTCCAAGCAGTGGCAGCCAGTACTGTTGAGCTGGGGCAGAGAACAAAGAGCAGCTGCAGCTTCCCTCCCCGCCCTGGCTTCGTTTCTCGTGCACATGCTGCTCACCGTGACCCTGCAGGCTCATCATTCACCTGGTTGCTTCTAAAGCAAGTTGCTGAAGATCCCTCTCAAGGGAACTTTCTCTCGCAAGCGAACTTCAGCAGCTTGCTTGGGATGCAGCCAAGCGAGTGACCAGCCTCTGTGGCTCAGGTCAGAGCAAGCAGCATATGTGCAAAAGGAAGCTGGGGCGGGGAGGGGGGGAGATTGGGAGCCACCACAGCAGCTCATTCTCCACTCACCCCCAGCTCCATCTGTACCAGATCAGCCTCCAACATTCCTTCCAACTCTACAGTTCTATGATACTGTGAAATTCTGGTTGAAGATACATGGCAGCAGTTGTCCATCCCCATAACAATTAGCTTGGCTCTCAAATAAAGTTTAAAGAATTCTAGCCATCCAGTTTATAAGAATTGCAGTAGAATTGCAGAAGGGTGCAAGTGCCTTTGCTCCCTTCCTTACTGCAGTATACTCAGCAAGGGTTACTGGAGGATGATTTATTTATTTATTTGATTGATTGATTGATTGATTTACTGCTCTTCCAAAAATGGCTCAGGGAGGAGGGAAAGCAAAGTTTCCCTAGAGAGATATTTAAATTATAGAAATTCTTTACTAAAAAGTCAAACTGGCTTGAATCCTAGTATTTAACTGGTTGGTAGATGTAGACTTGTGTAAAGTTTTCAGAATAATTTCTTTCCAGGAATAGTAGGACGAAAGGATATATTTTGATCTTTGCTTTCTTGCTCAGTGCTGTGAATATATTGCCACCGCCAGTCTAGACAAGTTAGCATTTTTATGCTGACCATGTTGAATGTATTTTGTGATGAACTGAGGACTATAAATCTGGCATTCTTCATGAGATATATATATTAAAAAAAAATCAAAGAGGAATGCTGCATTAACCGAAAGATTTAACTACAGTTCCCATAGCAAAACTACAATGGAATTATGACCTTTATATATTTGGGTACTGCAGCGAGCTTTCCAAATGAATGGTTGGTAAAAGATTAAACTCTGCCTTGATTATTAACCCAGTAAAAAAACTTCATGCTGATGTTAGCCTTTTGAATGTAGTTAATTGGTAACAGTTGTGCTTTTTATCATTTTTAAAAAATGGATTTTTAAATGCTTACTGTTTATGATAGTATCCAATTAATAAATAGAGAGACTTGCTCCTACTTGGAAAGGCTGCAATTAACTGCCTCTACTTCAAACAAACTCCCTTTTCAGGGCCTGGAGGGCTTTGTGAATGTTTTTTTTTGGATTGGTCAGTTGAACAATCACTAAAACCTGGCTTGGCAAACTCTGATCCAACTACATGCTGTTCTAGCTTCACTGGAAATTGTATGATTTGTAATCTATATGCATACATGAGAGTCCATACATATTTTCTAAAGGGGTGTGGTGTGTTTGTGACCTGTGTCTGAATTGGTGTATTCACGCTGCAGTGCTCCATAGTACGTGACAGCATTCAGAATTCAAGAATCTTGCTTTCCCCATTCTTAACCATCCCCCCACATCTGTGGAAAGCTGCCCTAATTAAAAGAACATACTCAATTGCTAGCATTGTGTGCTATCAAATCCATTGTTTTGTTCTACTAAGAAGCCAAATCTAGTTTTATAGTACAGTGTGTGTGACAGAATTTTCACTTGGTTAGGACAACAGATTTCCCTGCTTTCCGATTTGTTGCTACTGCTTCCTGTACTGCACAATATGCTTCTTTTGAAGATTTTGATCCTAATATTAGCAGAGGCTACAGATAGCATGTGTACTGCTGAGCTGTAGAGACAAAAGGTGCAATCATGCATCTACTGCACCATGCTTGTCTTTTGAAATAAGTGGAGATGAAATGTATTCAGACTGGGGGCAGGATTGCAGCCTATTCTGGCCGTGTCCCTCGTGCATTTGTAGCCTGGCTTTTTGGCTTGTTTGGCGTTCCAGGGTGGTCTGGAAGGCTGGTGACAAATATTCATTGTGTGTGTGTGGCAGCGAGGAGGGGAGAGGTTATTAATTTGTTTAATGTAACAATAAACCTCATTGTAAGCTGGGGAAAGCATCATCATTATAGATGCAGCAATACATTAAGAACTATATTGGATTCAACCAAAACAATATTTTTTAAAAGTCACACAGAAGCAATCATATATAGTCAGGAGCTTGTTGTAATTTTTAACCACATTACAAGCCTTGTAAAGATGTCTGTGTGATAAATAGCGGTCATTATGCACTTTGCCTACCTCAACTGCACTTTGCCCACTAATCCATCTCTCTGGGATTACTTCTAACATTCTAACCCTGTTCACAGATGCAGACCCTTTAAAAGTCTTTCCTTATGTTCTGTGCAAATGAAATCAGCCCCAGATTCCAGGATGAATTTAATTTTCCCAGCAATAGGCTTAGCGTGTACCACCCTGTCCCATGGCAACTGCCAAGATAGATTGCAGCACCACCAAGAGCTCATGGGACAAGTCGACCCAACAGCAGTCAGAGACAGACTAAGCTCCAAAACCCCTTTGAGCTCAGCTACCTACCTGAGAGTGAAGGCCTTAAAAGGGCATGCCCAGAGTCTGCCATGCCTTTTCCTCCCTGCCTGATCCTGCCTTGCCTGTTACAGTGGTTACATTCCGATATCAGGGCATGCAGTGGTGTGGGATAGGGATGTGCACGGAACCGGGCAGGGGTGGCTCAAAAGAGTTGGGGGGTAGGACTTTAAGGGTGGGGGAGGGTACACTTACCTCATCCCCCTTTCCCCCGCCAGTGCTGGAGTTTTGTGAAATCCCTTGGGGGAGCTGCATACTCCCTGCCTCCCCTTCTTCAGCCGGAAGTACTGGGCATGTGCGTGTATGTCAGATGGCCTTGCATGTGATCACAAAATGGATGCGCACCCAGCATACACACATGCGCCCGGTACTTCTGGCCGAAGAAGAAGGGGCAGCAGGGAGGTACACTGCCACACTGAGGGATTTCACAAAACTCTAGCGCTGGCAGAGAGGAAGTGGGGGGAGGGGTAAGTGCACCCTCCCCTACCCTTAAAGCCCTACCCCCACCCAATGTTCGAACTGGCCAGTGTTTGAACCTGTTCAGAAGCCCATAAAAGGGCCTCCAAACAGGTTCGTGCACATTCCTAGTGCATCCCTAGTATGCAGGTTCGTGCACATCCCTAGTGTGGGAGGGGCTCAGGTTTTGAGGATGCTACCTCGGGGGCTCAGTCTCTGTTTTGGGAGAGCTCCAGCTCTAGAGCTCTCCCAACATTCTGATGCAGTGTTGGGGCACAGGACTGGATCTAGTGCTGCGTCTGCTTCCTCTGGGTCAGACTCAGATTCAGTACCCGGAGTGGTCTATTGGCCACTAATAAGCATGATTCTGATCTGAGAATTGTTGCATCTCATTTCTCCTTCCTGTGCGTTCAGGGAAGCAAACATGGTGGTTCTTGCCTTTCGTGTTATCCTTTCAGTGACCCTGGGAAGTGGGTCAGTCTGTGAGGTAATTACTGGCACACAGTGTCCCAATAAAGTCAGGATTTGAATCTGGGGTTCCCCAACCTTAGACCATTGTTCTGTGCCCAACACCATACTGATTCTCAGATTACCTCCAGTTTCTGAAATAGTATAAACTCATATACTGTAAGTGTGTGTGTGTGTGTGTGTGTGTGTGTGTGTGTGTGTGTAGTCAAGTCAACTCAAGTCAAGTCAACTCAAACTGTGACTTATTTTAACTGTGGTCAGTTCAAACAGACCAGGAAGAGCCGTGGGTTTGGATTCTGGTTTCTCTGCTAACCACAGTTAGAACAAACTGCTGTTCTTGACTTCAGAAATATTAGGAAACTGCAGTTTATTCAGAGGTGAAAGTGAACACTTTTCATCCACTTTTGCACAAAGGAGGATGAGAGGAGAGACGAAGTTCTTCACTGCTTGTTCACAATAATCTAAATTATTTAGATGATTGTCTAAACTAGACAGATAAACAATATTTAGGAAGCCTAAGGCCACCTCTAACCCCTTACTAGCCTTTGGCAGATCCATCTATGTTCTTGTCCTTGGATCTAAGTCCAGTACTAGGTCAAAATACTCAAAGTTGCTTTAGCTAAGAGTATTTCCTGTAGGAATTTTGTTACCAGTATAGAAGATGCTACAGATGTGTAGGCCATAGCATGGACTAAGGGACTTTTAAACGTCACACATCGAGTGTGGAGCAGCTGCAATGGAAAGTGTTTTTGGCAGCTTTCATGCTTTTCAGCAACTGCCATCACATTTATATTGACCTTCAGCCTCACTGATTGTAATAGAAGTTCCAACCATGTATGCTTATAATTAGGACCTTAATTGCAATCCAGCTATATCAAAGTGAATGACAGGATTTCTATGGAAATCAGTAGGGACCAGAGTGCACTTGGTTTCTTAGAAGATATCCTCTTGTGGTGGAGTGCTTTTTTGTCATTGACTATTTCATAGAACAGATTTTTGAAAAAGGAAAAATAAACAGTTGGCAAACTAGTTGAATGGAAAAGCACAGTGATGCTATTTTGGCTCTCTGTAGTTTGACAAAGCTGATACGGAAGAAAGAGAGACCTCTAGAGCCACATTGGTAACAAAATCCTTCCAGTGCTGCTTTCCTATATACAGCAAAATACTCTTAGCAAAAGCAATTTTGCTAGATTGTTTTGACCTAGTGCTGATTTTAGATCCAGGCACAGGAACAATAAAGCTCTAATAGTATCAAGTAACATTCCATCCAAATGAAAATTATTTCTTTGACCTTTCTGCAATCCATATGAAGATTTCTGACATTGTAAAAAATTATAGCCACCTTCTATCTTAATAGTTCATTTCTGTTTTGCTTGCCATGTGCTTCTGATTTTGGCAAGAACGCTTTTGAAATTGGCATTAGGGCCCCATCACAGGGAGAGGATATGAACATGTATCCAGAAAAGATGTTAAGCAGAAGATCGATGTGTTTTATCCTGTAGTAACTGATTACTTCTCAGCATCTCATTAACATTCATTGGGGCTATTCACACAATCGGGCAGGCAGGTGAAGGGAGGGCTGCTCTAACTCACCTTCACCCCCAGATGATCAAAGAAATGCTTCTGGGAGCGCAGACCACACTCCCAGATGATCCACGCTGTGCCACACAGCATGGAGCTCCGGAGGCCAGGATGATGCGTCCCAGCCTCTGGATATCCCACAATGCACCGTGCCACGAGCACTGTGCCATGAGCTCTAGGTACCCATCTCTGTGCCTCCTCGGGCTGCATGCACAATAACGGCAGCCAGATTAAGGGAGAGATTGCTCCCTTAACCTCAGTTAAGAGCTGGGCTTAGGGCGGGGGATAGGCTGGGCAGGAGTGCCGGGGTCCATACAGATCCTGGAGTGCCACATGAGCAGTCAAATCAAATCTTTATTGTTACGGTCATTCGACCAGCAAAACATGAGCAGTCTAGACCAGGCTGCTTGTGAGAATAGCTTCAGTGTGTATCAGAACTGATACAGATGGGAGAAAATCGGGCTGGGCTCCTTTAGCGCAGTTGTCTCCCATCGTGAGAACCACTGGGCTCGTGGTGCTTTTAAAGTTGTTCATAATTACTCTTGAGTTAGGGGTGAGCAGTGAGGTGCCCAAGTTGATGAATGACACAAAATGATTCAGGGTATGAAAACCAAACGGAATTGTGAAAAGCTCGGAAAGGATCTTTCCAAATTGGGTGAATGTCAACAAAAAGCAAATATGGTTAAATGTAAAAATAAGAGCAAAGTGACAGACAAAAAAACCCACCTTGACACACACTCGCAGGTCTAAGCTAGTGGTGACTAATCAAGAAAGAGATCTTACAGCCAAGGTGACTCTGAGTCATGGTGAATCAATGAAGATGATGACCAGTGTTCAGCAGTTGTGGGAAAAGGCAAATGCCATGCTAGGCATCATTAGGAAAGGGATAGAAAATAAAAGTGCTAATATTTTAATTTTATGTATCTATGGTGGAATATATGTATCTGCTTGGAAGATTGCGTACAGTTCTGGTTGCCATATCTCAAAAAGGATATTGTAGACCTGGAAAGGTGCAGAATAGGTCTGGAGCACTTTTACTACAAGTAAAGGCTACAGTGTTTGAGGCTTTTTAAATTTAGGCAATTAAGGGGGTGTGACTGACTGAGGCTTTTACATTATGCATGGTCTGAAGAAAGTGGATAGAGGAATGTTTTCCTCTGGCTTTTATAACATTGGAACCTGGAGACATCCAATTAAACTGATGGGCAGAAGATTTAAGACAGACAAAAGGAAGTCTCAACTCTTCTTTTTAACATGGCACATAATTAATTTATGGAATTTGCTGCCACAAGATACCACATCTAATCCCTCTTCAAAGCCATCTAAGCAACTGGCTATCACCACGATGACTAGTCACTTAGATGGCTTTGAAGAGAGAGTAGACAAATTCGTGAAGGACAGAGTCTATCAATGGCTACTAGTTACAATGAGGCTATTCCCACAATGGGGGGAAACCGGGCTAAAGAAGCCCAGCCTGGTTTCTCTCCATTGTGAGAACCAGTGGGCTTGCGGGCGAGCCCAGTGGTTCTCTGGCAGCTAGCCCGCCAAAGTAGCCCTCCCCTTAGCCCAGGTTAGCGGAGTGATCGCTCCGCTAACCTGGGTTTTCCGATCGTGTGCTGCCACGACATGGCTCTGTGCCATGGCGACACATGAGGAGATCCCCACTGGGAGGCTGTAAGCAGCATCCCAGGCTCAGTCGGGGTCATCCTGGAAGTTCCGGGGGCCACGTGGCTTCAGATCCCCACAGCCCCCGCCAGCTCCGTGATGGAGGCAGCAGTCATGTGGGCGGGCGATCCAGCCGCTGAAGGCTGCTGATCCAGCTGCCCAGAGCTGCCTGTTGACCGTCTGTGGAGACAGCAGGCTAAGCCCGCTCTCTCCGCCTAACCCCATTGTCTATATGTTTCCTCCTGGTTCAGAGACAGAGGTTTGACATGATGAGGAAAATTACTCAGGGTAGTCTCATTTAATTTTTTTTAAAAAGAAGGTAGGCATTGCTTAAAGGTAAAGTAAAGTGTGCTGTGAAGTCGATTTCGACTCCTGGTGCCCACAGAGCCCTGTGGTTTTCTTTGGTAGAATACAGGAGGGGTTTACCATTGCCTCCTCCCGTGTAGTATGAGATGATGCCTTTCAGCATCTTCCTATATTGCTGCTGCCCAATATAGTACCAGCAGGGATTCAAACTAGCAACCTTCTGCTTGTTAGTCAAGCATTTCCCCATTGCTCCACTTAACGTGGCCTTAGGCATTGCCTAATAATCTTTTAATTATCAGTGGGACTACTTTGAGTAATTTTCCTCATCTTTTCAGCCAGTATGCTTTGGAATACCAGTTGCTAGGGAAGCAACAGAAGGAGAACTATTGTCTTCATGAAGGCGTGTTGCCTTCATATCCTGCTTGTAGCCTTCCCAGAAGCAAGAAGTAGGAAACAGGATGCAGGACTAGATAAGTCTTTGATCTGATCTAGCCATGCCCTTCTTATGTTCCTACCTCTGATCCAAAGGCTTCAGAAATGCCAGTTTAGTATTATTAGCGGGGATAATACTTGTAATACAAGTCAAATCTCAGATCGTATCACAACTTTACATCCTACTGCTTTAGCAGCAAGTATGTACATATCTGAGTAATATCCAAATGTTACTTAACTGTGTCAGTAGAGCAGCCTCAATTAGAGTGTCATGGGGAAAAACCAGGCAAATTGTTGAAATGCTATCAAAACATGCCAGTGGTTTTAATAAGCAGTGCATTGCATTATCCAACATTATCCAGCATTATCCAACAATGGTGTCTTTTGTAAAGATCCTCTAAAATGTATCTGGGCGGGGGGAACATGTATTTCGTACACTGGCGTGAAATTTGGCTTGGGCAATAAATGTTTGTCAGGAGATTACATCTTTGCTTCATCACTCATTTGTAGTCAGAAACCACACAAACAAGATCAGAGGCTACAGTGAACAGCTCTATGTAAAACCTTAAGGATTTTCAAACAGGAATTGTTTTGTAACATAGAAAGTATTTTCTTCTTGGGTAATAGGTTATGAGTTATTTGTTGGATACACAATGGAGAAAATGTCAATCGGTTTGCTTCTTAGAAAACACTTTCATTAAATAGGGACAAACAAAAGAAATTATCCTAAATGGAATAAATAGTTTTAGTTGACTTAAGAGTCTTTGTACTGAGTAAATTACTACTACTGTAGCCATCATTATCACTACCTCTGCATATGTATTTAGTGACAACACTGTGCTACACACTGAACAGAAAATGTGATGCATTTCTTTTCAAGAGGGTCCAAGCATGTTTACTTAGGAGAAAAAATCCACTGAGTTGAGTGTCTTATCTCCAAGTAAGTAGAAGATAGCAGCCTCTAGGGCAAACATGAAGTAGGGCAAGTAGGACTGGCAACTTGCTTTCTGAATGAGCTTCTCTTCCTCTTAACAACTAAAAGTTGGATATTAATTCAGCTGCTGAACCTGGCTTGAAGGTACAATGGTAGGAAACGTTTTTCTTGCTGAATTACTTTTATTATTATGCAGATCATAAAAGTACAGGAACAGGAACAAAAAGCTGGCAACTCCAGGCAAAGTCCGGGTTGAAAATGAATGGCAAGGAAGAATTCTGCAAGAATGTTAACATTCTGCAAGAATATTAACTTGCAGAATGCTCTGAAAAAGTGAGGCCATGGCAGTTCATGAGATATTGCAGTAACTGAAAGGAAAAAGATGAAGATGGCTAGAAAGAGGACCCTATTTCAGGTACTGAGAACGGCATATGGTATATAGGTGAAACTCGGAAAATTAGAATATCGTGCAAAAGTCCATTAATTTCAGTAATGCAAATTAAAAGGTGAAACTGATATATGAGACAGACGCATTACATGCAAAGTGAGATAAGTCAAGCCTTAATTTGTTATAATTGTGATGATCATGGCGTACAGCTCATGAAAACCCCAAATCCACAATCCCAGAAAATTAGAATATTACATGGAACCAAGAAGACAAGGATTGAAGAATAGAACAATATCGGACCTCTGAAAAGTATAAGTATTCAGTACTTGGTTTGGGCCCCTTTTGCAGCAATTACTGCCTCAATGCGGCGTGGCATGGATGCTATCAGCCTGTGACACTGATGAGGTATTATGGAAGACCAGGATGCTTCATTAGCGGCCTTCAGCAATTCTGCATTGTTTGGTCTCATGTCTCTCATCCTTCTCTTGGCAATGCCCCATAGATTCTCTATGGGTTCAGGTCAGGCGAGTTTGCTGGCCAATCAAGCACAGTACACTGTATACTTTTCAGAGGTCCGATATTGTTCTATTCTTCAAACCTTGTCTTCTTGGTTCCATGTAATATTCTAATTTTCTGAGATTGTGGATTTGGGGTTTTCATGAGCTGTACGCCATGATCATCACAATTATAACAAATTAAGGCTTGACTTATCTTGCTTTGCATGTAATGCGTCTGTCTCATATATCAGTTTCACCTTTTAATTTGCATTACTGAAATTAATGGACTTTTGCACGATATTCTAATTTTCTGAGTTTCACCTGTAAGGCACAAAGCGGGGTTTCTAAAGTGATTGTATTAAACTGACATCCAAATGTCTTAGACAGAGTATGTTAACAAAATTATTTCATGGGTTGGCCCCATGCAGTCACTCAAGTTAGTGAGCACGCAAATCATAGCAGCCTCATGGACAGGCCCTATGTGGACATTCCTGTTCATAAAATCAAGTTATTCTGCATGATTTATGCTCAGCAGCCTTGCATGCTCCCACTGGTGAATGCATGAGGCACCCTGTATGAGACATAAAATTAATGAATAAAATTATTTATTTTATTTATGTCATTTATATCCTGCTCTTCTTCCAAGGAGCTCAGTTCTTTGCCCCCTTGCCCCTTTTATCCTCACTAAAACCTAATGGTGTAGGTTAAGCCTAGACAGACAGACTGGTTCAAAGTCATCCAGTGAGCTTCATGGCTTAGTGGGGATTGGAACCTGGGTTTCCCTAATCCTAGGCTATTGGAATAAGTGCTACTGGCTGACTTTCTGCACAACAGAACACTGGTATAAGGGATTCACCAAGAAGCTGTGCAATCTGAAATAGAGCTCTGCTCATGTTGCAGAGGCAGGAGGTTGCTCAGTGACCTAAAACAGCATGCAGGTACATATGCCATGATGCCTGTGTACTGTTTTAGGCCATTGGGCAACTTCCTGCTTCCTCAGCAGCACCAGGGATGCCTTTCATATTGCGCAGCATCCCTGGTGGGTCCCTAATGCCAATATTCCAGTGCATGGAGTGTTGGCCACTGATCTTAGCAGCTGACATTGAGAATAACAAAGTGGTGGTGGTTAAGGAGGGGGAGGAACATCTGAGAACACCAGAAGAATGTGAATCTGATTTGTTACTTCATAAGAGTTAAACAGTGGTAGCCACTGTCATCAAAGCGGCCACCACAAATTCTATTTCGCCCGGGCCTCGGTTCTTCAGACCAAAAAGCCCAGTATGTTCCTCCTGAGAATACTGCCTCCAGCAGGCCTAACAGGCCCTTCAGCTTACTCTGAGGACTCTCAGGGATCATGGGTTCCTGATAAACTATCAGAAAAGTCATCTCTTACCTTCTCAACAGTTACAAAATCTCAGATCATGCTTCGATACATCGCGCGGGCTAGTTTCCCTACCACAAGTTCGGAAGGAGAAGATCTCACTGTTAATTTTATTTATTTATTTATTCATTTATTCATTCATTCAATTTCTATGCCACCCTTCCAAAATGGCTCAGGGAGGTTTACAGATAAAACAAAAACAGTTGAAATCAATCAACAATTAAAACAGAGATTTTAAAATACCATAAAACAACAGTTAAACAATAAAAACAGTTTTAAAACCCTGAAAAACCAGGTACATTAAAACCCTTTACAACAAATTAAAAACCCTGGAAGGCCAGGCCAAACAGATAGATCTTAAGGGTTCTCCTAAAAGCCAATAAAGAGTTCAAATTACGGATTTCTGCAGAGAGTGCATTCCATAGTCCGGGAGTGGCTACAGAGAAGGCCCACCTCTAAGTCGCCACCAGGCGTACCGGTGGTAACTGGAGACAGACCTCCTCAGATGATCTTAACGTGCAGTGGGGATCACACAGAAGAAGGCGCTCTCTAAGGTAACCTGGACTCAAGCCATTCAGGGCTTTAAAGGTAATAACCAGCACTTTGTATTTTGTCCGAAAACATGTCGGCAGCCAGTGCAACTGTTTCAAAACAGGTATAATATGTTCTCTCCGAGTTGCCCCGGGGACCAGTCTGGCTGCCGCATTTTGAATTAACTGAAGTTTCCAAACTATGTACAAAGGCAGCCCCACCTAGGGCACATTGCAGTAGTCAAGCCTGGAGGTTACCGTTCATCCAGAGTGAGTCTGCAGACCTGATGCTGTTGGCTCAACTACTAGGCTCCATGATCGCCTTTCTGGAGTGCACACTAGGGGTTTGCTGGAACTCTCCCCCCCTTCAATGGTTCCTGCTTCCCTTCCAAGAGGACATCATGGTTTGTGCGCACAAGGAGATCCCTCTCACCCCAACTGCGTGACTGTCCTTCCGTTGGTGGCTATTGCCATCCCAAGATCTAGGGCTCCCTCCTCCAGAATGGATCATTGTCACTACTGATGTGAGTCTGTCGGGTTGGGGAGCACACTGCCTGGGCCAATACGCCCAGGGCATTTGGTCAACCAGGGAGGAGACACACACCATAAATTGGCTCAAGATTCATGTGGTTTGACTGGTCCTAATTCAGTTCCTCCTTCTAGTTCGGAAGGCTCATGTTCTGGTGCACACCAACAACGTGACAGCCAAATCACACATCATTCAGCAGGGAGGCACCAGATCACATCCCCTAATGATAGATTCAGAAAAGCTCTTTTGTTGGGTGGAACTTCACCTTGCATCCATCACGGTGGAAGATCTGCAGGGCACAGCCAATTCACAAGACAACTGGCTTGCACTCCAAAGCATAGATCCAGCCGAATGGTCACAACACCCATTAGTGTTTCAATAGATTGCGAGATGCTTCCCTCTCCCTCCCCCCCCCCCGTCGTGGACCTTTTTGCATCTTCCCAGAATCATCTACTGCCTAGATTCTTCACCAGGTTCTTTTTTCCCCAGGCAGAGGCAACAGATGCCCTGACAGCCCCATGGCCCCCGGGCCTTCTGTATGCTTTTCCTCTGGCGATTATCATCAAGGTACTTCAAAAGCTTCGCAGAGAAAGGGCAGACATTCTGATTGCACCTATTGGCCTAAAAGGCCTTGATTTCCGGATCTTCAGAACCTCTCGGTCGATCAGCCATGGCAGCTCCTTCTGCAGCCAGATCTACTGTCACAAGGGCCGCTCCTCAGTGGCTCTGACTCTGCTCCTGGAAATTGAGCACTCTATCTTAGCCAAGAAGAGGCACTCAAAGGCTGTTCAAAATGCTATTCTTTTGTCCAGGCGACCTTCTGCTAACTGTATTTACCAGGCAACCTGGGCAGCCTTTTCTCCCTGGGTTCGCAGGAAGGCAGTTCATCTGCTATCTGCAGGCATTTCCGAGGTTCTCGCCATCTTACAGTTGGGGTTAGATATGGGGTCATGTCCCAACGTGCTTAAATGCCAGACATCCGCCCTTTTCTTCCATTCTCAGACTTTCAGCTAAGGATTTCTCCCATTTGCACCCCCATTTATGATGGTTCCTTAAGGGTGCCTCCAATTTGGATCCTCCTTCAGTCCAGAGATTCCCATCATGGAGCTTGAACAAGGTGCTTAACACACACACTCAATCTCCCTTTGAGCCCCTGGCAGACTGTTCTTTGAAGCTCCTCCTCTTTCTCACAGCAATCACATCTGTGCATAGAGCAGGCCTGCTCAACTTAGGCCCCCTAGATGTTTTTGGACTACCACTCCCATAATCCCCAGCCACAGTGGCCAATAGCCAGAGATTATGGGAGTTGTAGGCCAACATTGGAAGGAAGGCCAAAGTTGAGCAGTCCTGGCGTAGAGACTCTGAACGGGGGGCTCTCTTAGTCTGGAAGAAGCTTTGCATCTTCCAGCCAGATGCCGTGGTGCTGAAGACAGATCCTATCTTTCTGCCAAAAATCAACTCCAACTTCCACTGTTCTCAGGATATAGTCCCAAGGAAAAAATCTGGCATACTTTGGGTGTACGTCATGCTCTTTGTGTTTACATTGGACAAACTAAGGCCATTAGACACTCTGACTCTCTGTTTGTTTCATTTCATCAGTTGTCTCTGGGGAATAAGGTGTCTAAAGCTACTTTGTCCCAATGGAAAAAACCTGCATTACAGTTAGCTTACAAGGTCTCTAATCTTTCTGTTCCTAGTGGAATCACTGCCCATTCTACCCGCAGTGCAGCTATTTCTGTGGCATTTTTAGCCAAAACCCCGCTGTTGGAAATATACAGGGCAGCTACATGGTCTTCCATTACCCTTTCATTAAACATTACAAAATCTCCTCTTTCCACTCTGCTCAGGCAGCATTAGGTCACACGGTCGTGCAGCAAGTAGTATGATGCATCTTCCTAGTCTCCCTCCTGTATTCTTTTCCAACTTGGGCATGTCCCAGAATTAAGGATGGCCTCCTCAACTATGGAAAAAGAAACATTGGTTTTACCACGAACGGTTCTTTTTCATAGTTGAAGAGGCCATCCGACCCACCCTAGGAATCCGCTTGCATGTTCTCGTCCCGTCTGGATGGGGATTACTCATTTTGGGTTGGTGGCGACTTCCAGGGGTTTCAGCTTTGTAGTATCTTATCCCCTGCTGTTCTCTTCTGCCTCTTTGTTTCTAGCATTACCCATTTCGTTTGCGTTTTTCTTTTCAGTATATATGTAACATTTGCTGTTGGTTTTTTCATGTTCTTATTTGGTGTAACAGTCCCGGAACTGTCCCCACCCCACCCCACACCAGTTTGCAAAGTGCTTCTCTACCACATATGAATGCATGCCCATAGCACATGCTTTTCTTTTTTCTGGTTACATGTAAAAGTAACACACTAAGGAGCTTGGGGGTTCAATTTCTTTTTCAGTGGTGTGTTACCTTTTAGCATGTTACCAGAACCACAGTGACACCTTTCTCATGCGCAGTGAGAAAAGAGAAGAGGGATAGCGGAGAAGAAGCTGTAAGGAGCTTACCTCCCTGCAGACGAGTGTTGGGCTTCTCCTCAGCAGGTGGATTGCCTGGCCAGATGTCTACCAACTACTGCCGGTAGCTCTGAGGGCAGGGGTGCCAGGACGTGTAACCCGCCCACCCAACTCCAGTAATGCACTGCATAGGTACGTGGTGCGTTATGAGGATTTCCCCTCCCCTCATCGAGATGGCCTCAGTCTGCCAGCGGCAGCTGCAATCAGCCACCACTGGCAGACTATCAGCAAAACAGTTTTTGAGAGTGGCTCCATGGGCGGGTTTGCCCCTGCGGTGCCACCGGGATTGGGCCTGATCCTGACTTTCTTAGCCCTGTTTTGCACATGCATGTGAATAGTTTCAGTTTCTATGTATCATCCACTTAAAGACCCTGCCAACTCTGCCATGTCTAAAACTGCCTTAAGTTATCATGGGGGTCCCACTGTTTTACAATGTGCATAATACAGGTTCCATATGTGACAAAGATGAGAGACCCACAGTGGGTAAAGTAAAGTGATACCTTTTTACTGGACGAACCTGACTCAGTAAAAGAATACAAGTGTTGGTGTTACTGTGTACTTCATTCAACCACAATGAGAAATGTAGAGATCTAATGGCAATGACTCCTTGGAGTATATTCAACAGATTATATTATGTGAAGAATATTATGCCCAATGGCATTATGTGTTACCCCATAAGCACCACATCGAATGTTTGCCTTTTTGTGATTAGTAAAGTTTTCACTGTTTTAGGGCAGTGAAAACTGAGCTGAGTTGGGATTCCCAACTCTTTTAAAATATGTGTACCCCATGTGTTGCAAACCTTCAGCTCAGGCATCTCATAGAGACTGTGTGTGTGTGCACAAATGTTACTGTAATGAGACAAGTTACTCCAGTCAAACTAAGTTACTCATGAGTACTCCCACTGAAATTAGTAGGACAAGTAAACATTTCCCATTCATTTTAACAAGACTGCTTATGAGTAGCTTAAACTGGCTGTAAGCCAGTGACTGGAGTAGCCTGTCTCACAACTGTAACGTACGTGTGTGTGTGTGTGTGTGTGTGTGAGAGAGAGAGAGAGAGAGAGAGAGAGAGAGAGAGAGAGAGAGAGAGAACGAGAACACATTTAAGTGTTATGCTTAGAGAGATAGGCTACAACAATCAGTGGCTTATATCCACATTAATTTACTCATAAGCAGTTTTATTGAAATTAATAGAACCAATGTACTTGTCCAATTAATTTCAATGGGAATTCTCAGTAGTAACTTTCTAAGCCTGTTTTTATCCTCCTCCCTCCCCTTCTACAGCGGACATATTGCTGAGGACACATTGGCTTCAAGCTAGCAGTCGTCAGATATGGAACAAATAGTGTGACTGCAGTATGGGAGGCAGGGGGGAGGCATCAGAAGGGCCCTTGGGAGTCCTTCAAGTACCACTGGGGTACTAGTACCCACTACTGGAAACCCCTGCTTTAGTGAATAAAAGCTCTTTTATTCACTCTCCATGTCTTCACCACCCAGGTCTATGAAACTTCTTGTATTGCATTCAGCCTATTAAAAGTACATATTTAAAGAAGTAAAACTGAGGCAGAGGAGAGGTTTGTGATAAACTGGAAGCAATTCCCTGGTCTCCAGTGCACATGGAGAACATGCCAAAGGGCAGTGGAAGCCTTAATCCAGACAAAATATTGACATTAATGGCAGGTAGTCCAGTTGATCTGATGGTTGATGTTTCCCCTGACCCGGATGGGGATATTCCTGGATATAGCCTTGGGGCATCTATTCATGGAAGACAAGCCTATCAATAGCAAATAACCTTGATGGCTATATACTGCCTCCAGGTTCAGAGGCAGTGTGCCTCTGCTAGTTTCAGGGGAGTGATGGCAGAAGAGGGGGCATTTGGCTGCTTGTGGGCTTCCCAGAGGCATTTGTTGGGCCACTGTGGGAAAAACGATAGTGGATTAAATAGGTCTAATGTAGCAAGGCTCTTCTTATGTAGCCTTCATTCTAGTAAGGTGGCAGCTGAATCAGAGGGGCATTTTTATTAATTTAAGTAGACTCACCAGCTGCAGCCACCTGCAGAGAATGATAATCTGATTATTGTGATACATGCCTTGGTTACCTTCATACTACTATAAAGTGCGATATGTGGGGGTGCCATTAAAAAGTCTGGAAACTATACTTAGTTCAGATCTTGATAGCTTATTAACAGATATGAGCAAACAGGAGCACATTATATCTGTGTTAAAAGAATCTTTCATTGGTTCCCAGTTTGTTTCTGGATATAACTCAAAAGTTTTGTTTTTAATCGTTTTAGCCTTGGTTTTGGCCCAGCTTACTTTAGAGAGCATAATCTTCCATATGAAACTCCTTTTACACTAAGATCTTCAGAAGAGCTCCAAATGAAACATAGGAGCATAGGAAGCTGCCGTATACCGAGTCAGACCATTGGTCTATCTAGCTCAGTATTGTCTATACAGACTGGCAGCAGCTTCTCCAAGGTTGTAGGCAGGAATCTCTCTCAGCCCTATCATGGAGAAGCCAGGGAGGGAACTTGGAACCTTCTGTCCTTCCCAGAGTGGCTCCATCCCCTGAGGGGAATATCTTATAGTGCTCACATGTGGTCTCCCATTCAAATGCAACTGGGGTGGACCCTGCTTAGCTAAGGGGACAAGTCATGCTTGCTACCATGAGACCAGCTCTCCTCTCCTGAAGGCCATCGCCTTATGCTGTAGCATCCCATATGAGGACAAAAAACAGGGCCCTGCACCCACATTATGGAACTCCCTCCATAGGACATTTCATAGGACAAAGTGTTGCTATTTCTAAGGAAATTATAGAGACTTGTTTGTTGTTTGTTTTGGCGAGCCTTTGAGGACGAGCGACAACGTCCTAAAACTGTTTTATTGGCTGCTGCTTGTTTGAATTATGATCTTGTTGTTTAGGATTGTGTTTGTGGTTTTGGATGACGTATTTTAATGTGTTTTATTGATTGTTACCTTTATTATGCTGTAAGCCACCTTGAAGCCTCCTCAGAGACATGTGGTGGGCTACAAATCCCAAAATAAAAAAGATGCAAACAGGTTCTGTATATCTGTCAAAAACGTATTCTGTTGTTAAGCAACTTAAAGGAAAGCAAGGAACAAAGGAGGAATCTTTCCAGCACTTTCTATGACTGTTCCAAATACAGAGAAGCAACTTAATCACGATTTTGTTTTGGCCGTGATCACTTTCACTTTCAGGACTATACATGGTTCTTCCACTCTTTCCCTGTGGGGTGAAATAGTCCTCTGACACTCTCTTAAAATAAACTGTTCCTGCTAGGCATTCAAGCCAGTAAACTGATTTACAGGAATATTCAGAAAGCAAGCAACAAGCAGCATGAATACAGTCAAATGGAATGTGCGCACTATCTCAAAAGAGTGATCATTAACTCAAGAAAAAGGCTGAAAAGATGAAGATGACTCAGTAGATTTGAAACACCAGAAGAAAATAACTGTTAAAATTATCTAACACCTGTTGTTATCTGAAAAAAATAGAGGCAGATTTAGCAAAAAATGTACAGTAATGGTATAAATGCTTCCATGTTTAGTTTACCAATAAGGAGTTTTAAAAGGCTGGAACTCTACCATCTGACAAGGAAGAGGTAGTGGATCAAGCCCTCCATTCCCTCTTCTAAATAACCAATCGGTAGTTCCATCTTGACTTTGCACTGTGTGCAGCCCCACCTACTGGCTTAGGGCTCTGACTCCCAACAATTCCCCAATCAACTAGGCTTGCCTCTGCATGCATACAGCCCCTAATAGATGAATTGTGGATTTAAGGCATACACCAAATTTGTTCTGAACATTCATCAACAGTCAATCTAATCCTCTCTAAGGCAAAGTGAATAGCTTCACCCACCAAGTTTCTCCTTCATCCAATTCTAGATGGTTGCATTACCGACTAAACAAATACAAATAAATAAAGCCTTTTGAGATACAAACAACAATATATTAGCCTGCTTTAGATGTCATGGCCAATTGGGTCATGTCTCAAGCTTACAGTTAAAACTGTATTTTCATTTCTGGTTTCACACTATTTTGCAGGAACCATTACTTCCTTGATTTGAGCATAACACCACATTATACTTATTGTGAAGCAGGAAGTGATGGAAGGAGATGGAACACACGCAGAGAGGAAGGAGCTTATGAGCCCAAAGTATAGCGCTGATGGCCAGACCTTGATTTGGTTTGACATTTGAAACGGACCATTATTAACTCTCTGATCAGATTGTAACTTACTTTGATATCTGTGTTTTCTTAGGATGAAGACAGACATAATGTAAAAAGAGGACTCTCAGCAGATCCTTTAACCATCTCCCCTATACAGCTGAACTGTATATACAATACAATACAATGAATATTTATATACTGCTTTTCAACCAAAGTTCCCAAAGCAGTTTACATACAGAAATAAGTCACTAAATAATTAAATGGCTCCCTGTCCCCAAAGGGCTTACAATCTTAAAAAAAAAAAAAGAAAAAGAAAAGAAAAACACCAGCAGCAACCACTGGAGGGATGCTGTGTTGGGGTTGGTTTGGGCCAGTTGCTCTCCCCCTGCTAAATAAAGAGACTCACATAAAAGGTGCCTCTTTGCTCAGTTAGCAGGGGAGCATACAACAGGCAAGCATGTCAACATATTAAACAATAATGGAAGTACATCTTTCTTATTGTTGCTTCAGTTAAACAAGAATTGAAGTGCATCAAGCATGCCTCTAAGCTCATTTGCTTCTGCTAAGTTTGGGGTTGAGCTTCAGTGGTAGAGCATCTGAGTTGCATGCAGAAGGTCCGAGGTTCAATCCCTGGCAACATCTCCAGGTAGGATTGGGAAAGACTCTTGCCTGAAACCTTGGAGAGCCACTGCCAGTTAGTGTAGAGAATACTGAGCTGGGTAGACCAAGCTTCTGACTTGGTGTAAAGCCGCTTTCTGTGTTGCTGTGCTCTCTTCCTTACTACTGCTGTGGCTTCTGGCTAGGGGAAGTTAGCAAAGGAACCCACAGCCAGGTGCCTGAAACAGAAGCAGTGCACCTTGTTTCCTCTCAGGCACCAGGCTGCAGGTGGTTTCTTAACTCCCTCTAGCCCGAAGAAGAGGATATTAGGGGAGTGAACAGGCAGGTAAGGAAAGGCAAGACAAATGGGCTTCAGCCAGCGTTCAGTTTGCTGATACACTCATCTTCAGTTAGGAATATAGGAAGCTGCTTTATACCAAGTCAGACCAGGATTGAACCTGCAACCTTCTGTATTCAAGCAGATGCTCTGTCACTGAGCTACTGCCCCACCCACCAAGGGTAATATCTGACAGCGTCAGTGGGATAGTAGGGCATGTTTAAAACACTTCAGACAGCCTGAAAGGCTGACTGCATTTGGACAGTTGTCAATCAGAGCCAGCATGGTGTAGGGGTTAGAGTGCTGGACTAGGACCGGGGAGACTTGAGTTCAAATCCCCATTCAGTCATAATACTTGCTGGCTGACTCGGGGCCAGTCATGTCTCTCTCAGCCTAACCTACTTCACAAGGTTGTTGTCAGGAGAAACTTAAGTATGTAGTACACCGCTCTGGGCTCCTTGGAGGAAGAACAGGATATAAATGTAATAAATAAGTAAGTAAGTAAGAAAACTGACAGGCTCTCAAACTGAAATATCTCTATGGTCTATATTCCTTGCAAGATTAATTTTGATCTTAGTGCCTCAAAACTGCCTTCTTAAAGGGGCATTTCTGTATACTCTTCCCACCCCTTTCTGTCTGCAAGGAATGCCCTGCTACACATGGGTCATCATTCTAGGCCAAACTGGCATATATCAGATGCAGTGGAACTGCACTTAGAGTGGCAGAGCCAAGTCAGTCTTTGGGCATTTTTAGGAGGAACTTGAAACTTTCTTTCGGAAGGCATTTGGTGATATGCTAGAGTGCCTTTAAACTGTGTTGATGTTAGCGCATCAATGATCATTTTAATTTTTGCCATTTTAATTTTTCTAAGTGTCTTGTCTTTACTGGATTTGTTACTTATCTTGGGGTCCTTTCCAACCTAGGCAGGTTGGAAATTGATTAAATAACTTAACAATAAAGCTGTATTAATAAATAGAGGATTATATAGTCCAAACTGTCCTAACAAGCAACCAGGAACGTCTGTGGAAAATAGCATGGTAGCAATCTTAATTTTTCTGTGAAGAGAACAAGAGTGTTATTTCATTTCAATTTCTATTTGAACAGTGGTGCACAATCTTTTGTTCTTCTTCTTAGTTATGATTCAAATACACAATGCTGTCAATATTTGACTAGGAAGGTGATTGAGCTAGAACTCAACATTCAGCGTGCCTTATGAAACATCACCAATAACATTCTGCACAATAGAGCGAGCAGAATTTTAGATGATATGACTGGAGCCATAAAGATAAACAGAGATTATAGACTCTACTGACGGGTTGTGATAGGAGGAATTACCCTACATTAAACTGTTGTTTGGATTAACTTTTCCTTATCACAGTGTTCAACAGCAGGTACTCTGGAAAAGGATCTTGATTTTATTTATCAGCAAATGCTTTCATGTAATGTTGAACAGAATGAAAAGAACAAGCGGGAACAAAGCGGCTTTCTGGAGTCAGTGTATCAATTACTTGAATGATTGAAACAAAGCTTAAATAGGTAAATATAAATCAGGGTTAATTTGATTTAAATCAAATTGATTCAAATAATGATTTAAATTATGACGTACATCACTTCACAGGACTCAATTTTAATGATTTAAATCACAATTTAAATTACTAGTCAGGAAAATTCTATTTAATCATCATTTTCTATAAAAGTACATTCTTGTTGCCTAATATAACCTTAATGCATATTTAGAGATATATGTAGGTTTCATTTTTAGAAGGTAGGTATACACTGTAATAGGTACATACGTCTCATAACGCTGTCTCGTTTGGTCAACCAGGCCTTGCATTTCGTTGCTGCATGGTTTGCATTTTGCATGCATGTTTTTCTTACCCACAGGTACAGGAACTTTATTAAAATATTCCCAAATGTTTTACAGCCTGCTGCCATGATAGGTGTTTCTCTTCTACGATGGCGGATGCACTCAGAAAAAGTGTCCCCTCTGAACGGCATTAATATGTTCTGTTCACTTTTGGTTTCACTTTCTATTCCCCTCCCCTCCCTGTGCATTAATATCCAGACTTTTTCTCCTTGCTCAGCCTCAGATCTAATCCACCCCCTCAAATCTTCTATTCATGTCTTTGCACTTGTGGTGGACTGAGCAAGGGCTTGACTGTATGTGTGCTGCATGTACACCGCCTGCAGAATAGGACTGATCAGGTCTGTTATCTCTGATCCCATATACTGCTGTTAACATGTTTATAGAATATAATTAGAAGCTATGATTAATATTCATGATGATATGTTTGACCTAGGTTCTTTATGAATTGATTTTTAAAAACAATTTAATTTTTTTTAAAATCTGATTTAAATAAAAAATTTAAATCCCCAATACAGAAGTGACAGTGAGCGGAGGAGGAGCAGGGATGGACCTGGGTAAGACCTTGATTTTAAAGGTATTGTGCCATGATTCAGAAGCCGAATCCCGCTTCAACACATCCCTACTTAGAAGACATTAGGGGTATTCAGGCTGCCTTTAAATCAGGCTGCTGGGGGAGATTGCCAGCAACATGCACTGTTAGCTGGGGGAGCACCCCCAGTATGGAAGTAACAGCGAGTGGAGGAGGAGCAGGGATGGACCTGCTCTCCTCTGCATTGAAAGGGCTGGAATTAAAAAAATAAAAGGATTGTGCTGCAGTTTGGAAGCCAAATCCCATTTCGAGCACATCCCTACTTCTAAGGAGTATCTGTGTGTAAAAACATGAAAATATAAGGTCACAGTAGGGAGGATGGTAATATAAAGTCACAGAATATGGGAATATATGGTCACTGTAGGGAATCTACACTGCATTTATGAAAAAATTGGGATATTCACATGATTGGGCAGGGAGGAAGGCAGGATTCAACCTACCTTCCCCCAGATGATCACTGTTGATCCCACAAGCCACGTGACCACATGTCCTGCACTGCCGGCTATCATCTCTGTGCTGCCGGCTATGACTATCCCCGCTGCTTCTGGCAGTGTGGAGCAACAGAGGCCAGGACTCATTTTCCTGGCCTCTACAAAGCCCACAGTGCAACGTGCGCTGAGCTTGGTGCACTGGGGGATACCCCCATGGTATGGGTGCTCTAGGTGCCTGTCTCTGTGTCAGCATGAGCTGCAGGCAGTTCGTGCTGACACATGATCCCAGGAGCCACATTAAGGGCTAAGAGCTGGGCTTCTGTGCTGGGTTTGGCACTGCAGCAGTGCCAGGATCCATGTGAATCCTGGCAGTTCTCACGGGCAGCCAAGCCCAAGCTTGGTTGCCTAAGCCTGGGCGTGGCTGCTCGTGAGAACAGCCTCAGTGGCTATGGAGCATGCCAAGCATGCGGTACCACTGAGAGCTGAACTATGTGTTATGCAAGAGATCTGTGTTCAGGTCTCCCAATTTTTTTTAATAGGCAGGAGGCTGCAAACTGTATCAGTGGCGCTGAGTGTTAATCCTTTCCTCCCGTGCCATTTCTCCAGGCTAAATCACATGTCTCAAAACCACTATTGGCCCCTTCAGAAAAACAACAGAGGAACTGCTAGCAACTTTGGAGGGTTGATTTCCCTCAGGAAGATGTTATGGAGAAAAAAAATTAAACCCTTCACACCCAGGGCCACAGCTCTGGTCCCTTTCAGAGCCCCGCCCCCCGCACTGCCTTTAAGTAAAAATCAGAACACCAGGATATCCAAGAATAGACCTCTCATCTGAAGTGTTGTTTGGCTTTGAGAGAAGGCATCAGGTGGCTTGGAATATACATATGGAGGCCTACAAATGCCTTGGATATTATAGAAAGTGAAAAGACTGTAGGTCAGCCATAGGACCATACAAGTAAAGATGATTCAGTGGCTAAGATTTTAATCAAAGACTTGGTAAGTTTTCCTTATCATCAAAGACTGACAACTTGTGTAAACTTGAGTGGATTACCTTGGCTGCAATCCAGCGAAGGCTTGCCTATAGTACCTATCTGGGCTCTATATTTTTCTCCCCTCTGTCTTGTATGCATAGCAGTAAAGTTAAATAGTTGTTTGTGAATATACAAACTTGGGTCCTTTGTTCACAAATAGTTAAGGGTATACCATATTGAGCAAGAAGTTAATATTATTATTATTATTATTATTATTATTATTATTATTTATTTTACATTATATATGAAAGATAAAAGAATGTGTAGTCCAAACAAATGCTAATAAAATGCTAATATAACAACTAAGGTAGGGTGTGTGCAAAGAACTTCAGTTTTCACTGTGTAGTATATGCCATTCTCAATGATCTGGAAGCATCTTCTGCTGTAGCACAGTTGAAACAAAGTGTATGTGGGCCTGATTGGTGCCTATATAGGAGACAGATGACTGGCCAATGGAATCCCCACAGAAGGTGCTCTGAGCTTTCGGAAGGACAATATAAATAAAAATAATAATATTAATTGTTTCTAGTGGCACAAGTGACAATCTTTTTATAAGAAAGACACACACACCCTTGCATAAATGAAAAATAAGCATTTGCAATAATTTTGCTCATTATCTACTACATTATTCTACAATATCCTAACCTACAAGCTTAATATGAAAATTCCTGTGTTTAACCAGCAAAGGATTTTGGCATTACCATTCTGAATTTTGAGAGGGAACAAGTGTACCTTAAACAGAAATATCAAATACTCAATTAGTGACTTTTCACTGTAGGGAAAGTGAATGTATTTAGTAGCAATCAGATCTTCCATATGAACTTACGTGGATGGTAATATTATCTGTACTGTACTTTTTAGGCAATTATCTGTTACTGTTTCTAAAGCAGGTGGAAATGTACCTGATTTATCAGAGTTTGTATGGTACTTCTGACTAAAACAGTGCAATGAAATAATTACTTTTCTTTGCTTCATCACTCTCTGTGTTGCTCATACTTTCATTGCCAACATAGCAACAATAAACCATGTCATATAATGGGGCAGTTGAAACTTTCTGACCTGAGGGGAATTATTACGCTGACTGGAATAAATTTTTTGGCAAAACTCCCATTGCCATGAATGGAACCATATTTTCTCCTTGAACAAGGCTTTTCCAGAGATTTATCCAACTGTTGTATTATCCTTCAGTTGTTGCCACAAGAAATTCATCTTCAGTTATTGCCTGAAGACTTTCAATCTGTTACAGCATCTAACCATTGACTTAATAAGAAATGTCCTGTTGATCTTAGCTCAAGCCAAAGATGAAATCAAAATGAAAAGCTGAAGGGATTCCTTGGTTGAAAATAATGTCTCACAGAATGAAGACAAACAGTGCAGGTCATCAAGGGAAGAAAGGGATGGCAACCATCCTCTTCCTTACTTTGGTGCATAGGTTATGTGGGTGCTTCATTTCATATCCCTAAAGGAAGAAAGCCTCCCCCCCAGCCACAACCAGTGCATTAGCAAGCAAAGTATCTTTTTAAAAAGAGAGAGCTCTGAAAGAGAAAAGTAGTTTACTCCATAAAGGTGCTCCAGTTACAGTGGGCACTTAGTCAAACCTGTCATCACTTCCCTTGCCTTTGAAAGAGAACAATTTATAGCCCATTTCACTAAAGGATGGAGATGTATGTCTTTGCTTTTGTTTTGTCTACACAACTCCTTTTGATCTTCAACCACATGAAATGCTGTCTGCTCAAAAAGTATCTCCTTTTTACAGTGTCTTAATTTATAGAAGCTCAGTTTTGCTGGCTTGTTTTAACAAGCTGATCATTAATTGCAAGTAGAGGGAACAAACGTATAAATAGAAAAGGGCAGAGGCTGTCATGTTTGTGGTTACTATAAACTTTTAACTAGCAAGGTTAAAGATTAAAAGCACAGGAATGAGCATAACAATTCTTAAGGCTTAGTGTGTGTGTGTGTGTGGTGGGGGGATATTCCCATTATGACATTGAAGCTCTGAAAAGGGCCTGTAACTTTCCTAATACAGGATGGTCCTGGTACATAGTAAAGCTATTCACATGACCATGCGAAAGTGGGCTAATACAGCCCAGCCCACTTTCACACGGTCGTGAGAACCACCAGGCTCGCGGGTGGGCCTGGTGGCTCTTTGGTGCCTAGCACGCCTGAAAACCCTCCCCTTAACCCAGGTTAGCTGTGGCGCATCTCCTAGTGATGTGCACGGACTGGTCCGGAGACCATTCTACAGGCCTCCGGACCGGTCCGAGCATGGGCGGTTCGCGGTTCGAGCGGACTGGGGTGGGGGTTCCTTTAAGGGGGAGGGGAGGGTGTACTTACCCCTCCCACCGCTTTACCCTCTCCGGCGTGCCTTTTTTGTTAGCAATTGGGGCAGCAGGATACCTCCCTGCCGCCCGTTCCCCCTCTCGGCTACAAAAGGCTTCAGGAAGCCTTTTGTGTGTACGCATGTTGCGCGCACATCACGTCTCTGCGACGTGCGTGCACGTGTGTGGCTGTGCATGTGCACATTGCGCGCATGCTCAAAAGGCTTCCTGAAGCCTTTTGCAGCCGAGAGGGGGAAGGGGTGGCAGAGAGGTATCCTGTCGCCCCAATTGCTAACAAAAAAAGCACGCCAGAGGGGGTAAAGTGGCGGGAGGGGTAAGTACACCCTCCCCCCACCTTTAAAGGAACCCCCACCCCTAAAGGAACCCCAACCCCAGTGCCGGACCGCAGATCTGCAGTTCCGTGCACAACTCTAGTGTCTCCACACCACAGCGACTCACGAGGAGACCCCCAATCAGGAGGCTTCATCAAGTCTCCAGGCCTTGGGGGTCTCCTCAGCATACCCCGATCCCTGCTGCTCCTACCGGCTCCGTGATGGAGCTGGTAGTCATGTGGGCGGCCGATCTGGCCACCCAGAGCGAGCATTCTTCTCATGTCCGGGCGAAGCCCACACTAACCCTCCCACACTAACCCTTCACCCTAATCGTGTGAAGCGCCTCAGTCAGTACCATCACTGACCATGTTTTCATTTGCTTTTTGAAAAAAATTCTCATTTTAAAGAGAAGACATGTGAAGAGAGCAACAGGAATGTGAAAAGTAAACGTGGATTATTTTTTTGAGACTTATAAATGATATTTGCAGGAACCAATTCACTTTTTGTTAGTTTTTTGCCAGTTCTGTTCTTGTTTACCAAGACTAAGAAATTAAAAATTTGAAAATAAGAGTGTGAGATACGTTCTGAAATGTTCTGTTGAAAGTGAGGGCTATAAGTTTTATTCTATGAAAAATTAATGCTCCTAAGAAAATATCCTTTAATATAACAGAAAAATCTAAAAATAAGAGGTAAGTTAACTGCTACTAATATCAGCGGCGCCACTACAGAGTATAACTGGTGGATTTCAGAATCATGCACTACATTTTATTGAAACTCTGTGGAACATTTTATTGAAACATTTTTACATTTTCTGAAATTAGGTACTAGATAGTAACTGGTTTCAAAGAATTTGTTTTGTACAGTAGGAGGTCAGTCACTGGCTGGCAGCCCCTAGTTGCATTTGGCCCCAGCTGCATTTGACTCCTTGTGGTGTGAAATCGATCCCTCTCCATGTTTTCAGCTCTTGTTCTGTTCCTCAGGCCCACTCCCTCCAGCCAATAAATAGCTCATGATGGATGCCAGAGGAGCATTATACTTTTTGGTTCACACACTCTTCTTTCTCCCATGTGCATGCACTTCATGCGTGCATGTGGCAGGCACATGCCGCCGGGCACTTCCAGTCACTTCCATCAGGGGATCAATGGGGTGGCAAGGAAGTATGCTGCTGCCCGCCGGACTATTTTTGCACAGAGCACCATAGGGGGGAGCTTGGTGGGGGTGGGATGGGGAAGTGCATCCTCCCCTATCCTTAAAGCTATCCCCTCCACCTTTGAACAGGTGGAACCGCTGGTCTATCATACTGTAAAAGGGCCTCTGAACTGGTTCATGCACATTCCTAGTGTACTTAAGCCAGTCAGTGCCCACAGATGTAGGTCAGATTGGGGCTGTGTCTTCTAAGAGTGAATGGTTTGAGAAACAGAACCTGAATCATGTATTTTGTCACTTCGGTGTACCATAAGAATATGCATCTGAGCAGCCATTGGTGTAACAGACGGCTGCATTCATTATTTCTAAAAGTTGTGGAACATCACTGCATATGTTCTCAGAAGCACCACCTATGAATTCTTATCCATATCTTATCTTAAGATGAAACAACCTTTTTAAATTGGAATGTGCTTTATGAATTTTTGCTGCAGCATCCTAATTGGGGGGGGGGGATTGTTTTTCTAAAATTGCTCAAGAACTTCAAGTGAATGGAACAATAAATTGGATCCAGCCTAATTTGTGCGGACTCTACAATGCTCGATTAATTTCTTCAAACGTAAGAATTGATGCATCGTACTGAACAAGATATCAATTCACAGTTCTTCTGAGCCCTCTTCGGACGTTTTGAGCACTGCAGGTGCTCAAGCTTATGAGGGCAAAAGTGGGGAGGAAGTCCTGCCGCCCCACAGCCATTCACCCACTCGTGCCAAACAAACAGACCTACACTACACTGACGTTTGTCTGAAGGGGATTGATTGAGGTTGCAGCTCATGGAATCACCGTTAAACATGCTTACAGTGACTCCCCCTTCAGAAAAGCGGCTCTGTAAGTGTGTTTGTCAGGCATGAGGGGCTGAAGGACAGCAAGGCAGTTCCTCCTCGCCTTTGCCCTCGTAAGCATGAGCACCTGCAGCACTCATAACATCTAGTTTCTAGAGGGCTCTAGTAAGACTAGAATGTTGTTCAAAATTTTATGAATTTTTGTTTTACTTTGGAGTTCTAATATACTTCTAACAACCTCCATAGGGGCTGTCTCTGAATGTAGTCCTGTTGTTGACCTGGTTCAGCTTCGTTTTATCTAAAAAAATTGTTGTAGGATGGATAAGGTAGTTGACTTCCAAGTAAATCAGAACAAAATGTTTAATCTCTCATAATTTACACTAAATACTTGTTACTGAATCACATAAGGTACTGGAAATTGTGTTTACCAAGGGATTCTGGCCAGGATTTAGAGACAAAGAAATAAATGTTAGCCCTAAGACTAAGATATATTGAACACTTAGGAAGTGAGACAAATTAAAAAATGAGGAAATTGCCAAGGAATAATAGTTTTCCAATAAAATTACCTGGCTTTTTTTTTAAATGAATAACATCTTAAAGTGCATACAAAGCTGTAGTTGAGGGTCATAACATCGCTATAAATAAATAGGTATTATTATTATTCCAAACATCCCTATCTTTAACATCAAATGAACCACATAATAAGGATGTGTACATGAGCAGCACTGCCCAGGTTAGGGAAGCCCTACCTGTGTAGGGCTGCTCATGTGCAGTGCTGGGATCGATCCTGATCTTGGTGCTGCCTTCCTGGCAAGCCCAGGTCTTGTACCTGGGCTTATACCTGGATTAAAGGGCGTGATCATGCCCTTCACCCATGGTACGGTGTCATGTATATGCTTGGGCTGCTCACAGGCCGAGCATATGCAGAGACGGGTGCCTAGAGCACTCAGCTAATGAGGGATATCACCCAATGCACCATGCTTATTGCATGGTGCATTGTGGGATATCTGGAGGCCAGGACAATGAGTCCCAGCCTCCAGAGATACGGACTGTTCTGTGCAGTGTGGATCTTGTGGGTGCACGGTAGCGTACCGAAGAGGACCTTCAGGTCTGCGGGGAATTAGGTAGGTTCCACCCTGCTTCCCCTCTGCCCACCTGCCCTCATGGTCGTGAGAACAGCTTCAATATCTAATAAAATCAAAATGAGCAGTTGGTCGCTAAATTAAAAAAGGGAGACAGGGCCTTTTAAATCTCATTTCTTTCTAGAAGACAGTGGACCAATACAGTTTAAAGACCAATGAGGCTATTCACACGAGTGTGCAAAACCAGGCTAAGGGAGCCCAGCCTGGTTTTGCACACTCGTGTGAACCACCGGGATCACATTCAGTCCCAGTGGCCACATGGCAGCACACCCGCCAAAGTGGCCTCCTCGTTAAATGTAAGGGAACGAGCAATCCCTTAACCACGTTTTGTTGATTGTGTGTCTGCCACAGCTGCTTGCAGCTGCAGCAGACACAATTGGGGAGAAGGGGAGCTCCCAGTAATGCACCATGCACTTGTGTGGTGCATTTTTGGGGCTCCAGGGGGCGTTGCGCCGCACAGCGTTGCTTCCCTGCACCCAATCCCCAGAGCTGCCAGCTGAGCTGTGGACAGACTGCAGGCAAGCCACCATTCATCTGGGCAGGTGATCCGCTAAGCTAGGCTGCTCATGTGGAGCTCTGAGATTTATGCGGATCCCAGCTCTCCTGCCCAGCCAAACCTTACTTTTAAGCCCAGCTCTTAGCTGAGATTAAAAGGAGTGAGCACTCCCTTAACCTGGCTTCTGGATTGTGTGTGTCCTGTGTGTGTGCCCTGTGTGTCCAGGATTGCACGCAAAGAGATTGCACCCAAAGAGACACAGAGACAGGTGCCTACAGCTCAGCATGCAGTGCATTGTTATTCTTGGAGGCTGGGACGTGTTGTCCCAGCATCTGGAGATCTGCACTATTTGGTGCAATGCGGATCATCTTGATCGTCCATGCTCCCAGCAACATTTTTTGCTGTCGTCTGGGGTGGGAAGGTAAGATTGGAACAGCCTTCCACCCACCTCCGTGGTTGTGTAAATACCCTTGTTATTTCATTAAAATAGTTCCCTGGTAGAAAGGGAGTAGAGTCATCATTGGTCAGAAATAAGCATGTAAATTGCCAGTTCATCTTCATTTAGATCAGTTTCAGTTGGTATCCAATACAGAGAAGTTCTGGACGTGACCAGTTGCAAGATGGATTTTTCCCCTGCCAGCTGCTAAATGCCATCTGGAAAAATCTGGGACATCTGTTTTCTCGGTTAACCTGTGCCTCCCTTTGGGAGAGTGGGGTGCAGAATGATTTTCAGTTATTCTCCTGCTGCTCAAAAAACCTGAATAGTGATGTGGCTCTACTATCATGTCTCAAGCTACATTTTTGGTTGCTTGACAGACTGTTGAACAGGGCTGCTCCAATTCAGGCACATGCAGACAATTCTGGTTTTCTGCATTTCTGACAATGTAGCTTTTAACCCAACCATGGCACTATGCCTGCATTGTGGCTTTGGCAGACAATCCCTGCCTGGAGAGGCTAGTGTAAATTATACCTTGTTTATCCTGCTAGTGCTTTCGGCTGCCTTTGATACTGCTGATTGTGAAGTGTTGGCTTTGTAATTGTGTGATTTGACAGACATTCCTGGGAGCACTCTCAAGTCACTGGACTTGTTCTCAGCAGGGTGGAGTAAGAATGGTGATAGGTACCTGCATATCATTTCCCAAAAGTTACCCTGTGAGATTCTGAGGCTTCCATTGTGCCTTATTTACTGTGCATACAAAGCTGTTTTATAGCTCAGGTGAAAACTTGCAAGTATATTGTTAGAACTAAAGGAAGGCTTAACTACAGAAACGGATTTTTATGTTGAAAGTCAACTCTTGAACACTGAAACGACAATAAAAAGTGATTTTTCAGCAGACTGAAAATCAGCCTCCACACGTGAGGTTATAAAAGTGCTTCCTGTTTTGACGGTGCAAGTCCTCAGTTCCTCAGTCCACTGAATGAAATTAAATGGTGAATCCAGTTCTGTCTCTAATCTGATCCATGTCCATTGAACTTTGTGCAATTACTTGAAGAGGCTGTTCTCACAAGCAGCCAAGACTGGGCTAGGGTAGCTAAGTCTGGACTTGGCTGCCTGTGGGAACTGCCGGGAGCCAAATGGCTCTGGTGGTGCCTCAGTGACAAACCTGGCTGAGAAGCCAGACTCTAAAACAAGGTCAAGGGAGCGAGTGCTCCCTTAACCCCATTGAATTGATAATCTGTTTTCAGCTGGTCCTGAAACACTGACAGGTATCCTCCCATTGCTGGGGGATCCCCACAGTGCACTGCATTGTGGGATTTCCAGGGACCAGGACAATGCATCCTGACCCCTGCACCTCTGTGCTGCCCATGCCAGCCATGGAATGGGGTGCAAATTGCGCACCCAGCAACTCCATGTTGCTCGTCCGCAGGGAAGGTGAGCTTCTGCTGCCTTCCCCGCTGCCCGCCCTCAAGCCCTCTCACTCAGTCCTGAGAATGGGCTCAGAATCGATCAGTGGTCAGGGTCTGTTTTCATGAAACCTGTTAGAGGTGAATCCAGAAAAATGTGAAGAAAAGTTTTTGGCATTCTCAGTCGTTTTTGTGAAATGACTTAATTAGGAAATGGGTTTCAGGGATTGACTTAATTAGGAAATGGGTTTCAGGGATTGTAGTGACTGATGAGTGCTTTTTGGGTCTTACCTATACATTTACCTAGACTGCTTTATTGATGTTTTCCATGTGTGTTTAGTTAATTATGACAGCAAATAGATAATTTATTTATTTATTGTTAGATTTATATACCGCCTTTCGCTAAAAATAACCCCAAGGCGGGGTTAAATAATTCTGATTAGAACATTCTAATTCACCCCATACTAAAGTCTGAAAGTTCCTGGAATCTTTTTTTTTTTTAACTTGGTATTTGGTGGTCAAGATTAAACAGTTGACAGACTTATGTTATTCATTGTCCTATTTCCTCACCGTATAGGAACTATAAAATGCAATATATAAATCTGTAGGTTTTGCTGTTGAAAATCTTGTGTATTTTAGCTATTCCTAAGACTTTGTAATTTTTTTAGTAGCTGTTATTTCCCCTGGTTTTTGTTTTGTTTGTTTGGTTGCTTCTGTCTTGTGAAAATGTGTGTCAGTACTGTTCACACTCTCTAATTTTGTGCATCCAAAAATGCTGTAGGGATGTACGGTTATCTGAGGACGTTTCCAGTGCGCTTTACTGTGGCTATTATATATGGTTGGTGGGGATGGGGATGAAAGAAGGAAAGGGCAGACAACTTTTGCTTTCACCTTTTCTGGAAAATGCTTCCCTTTACCTCAGCACGTATGACAACTGGAAGTATTGTTACATACTGTCGATCTCTATTTGCTGAAATAGTTCCATTACAGTTGACATAAAAGCTGCTTCTGGCTTGGAGTCAAGGATGTAGCACAGCTCCAAGACCACATTTGGCTTGCAGAAGGTAGAATATTCTTCTCTTGTCATGTATGCTAATGGACTGTTCTTCCTTCCCCTAATAGCCCTTGAGATTTGAACTTGGAGTCAGCGAAGTATAGGCTTTGTGAGGTACAAAAGAACACCAGGTTTTTATCATACCATGCCTGTATGGTGGAGGGGGGGGAGGACGCTTTTTAGCCATTCAGGAGCTGCTCTTATTGTGTGTTTGCTATTTTACTGCTGGGAACATCTTGCTGTTGACAATGTAGTACCTTAAAGAACACAGCCACGCCAAGCTTTTCAGGAGAAATTGGCCTGCTTTGAGACCTTGTCAAGTGTGTGTGTGTGTGTGTGTGTTCCTGATGCATCCAAAAATCTTTTTAAATAACACCACACACTTTTATTTTTCTTGTCAGCCTTTCTTCCAGATGTGTACTTATTTATATATTAAAGTCCTCCTTTAAAGTCCTCCTATATCCTTTATATATTAAAGTCCTCACAACCATCACATTTTTGTGTGTGTGTGTGTGTATGTTATAAGCCACCCTCTTTGTAACTTAGAGTAGTTCTCACATATTGCAGTGCATTGCTGGGCTGGTGTGAGCTCCCATGAATGGAGGCTTTAAGGACAATGCCCCTTTCTTCACTAGACCTCCTCCTTGTCTGATGGTCAGTAAATGGTCAGGCATACCCATTTAGCATCAGAAATGCAGGAACCACAGATATCCTGGAAAGGATTCTTTGTTCAGGAATTAACAAGGGATTCAGTTGTTTCAAATTACAATTAAATTGCTAGTAAAATGGGGACAGGGCAAATTTAACCAACAAAAATCATCAAGGATAACTTTGGTCTTAACCTTACTGAAGCAAATTTTGCTCTCATTAGTGGGCAATGTATTTTCCATGGCAGTCTGCATCTATAATGCTTATTTACATATAAAGGAGCTATCCACATGACTGATTGGGCAGGCTCAGCCAACTCACCTTCCCCCAGAAGAGCAACAAATGTTGCTGGGAGCGTGGCCTGTGTTCCCATACGCTTCATGCTGTGCCACAGAGCTTGGAGCTCTGGAGGCCGGGACCATGTGTCCCAGCCTCCAGATGTCCCATAGTGCCCTGCGCAACATGCATGGTGCATTGGGCGGGTTCCCTCAGGGGACGGGCACTCTAGGCACTCATCTTTGTGTCTGCTTGGGCTGAACCCAGCTCAAGCAAACACACAACCCTGGAGCTGGGGTCAAGGGAGTAACCCCGGATAAAAGCTGGATTAAAAAGCTGGGCTAGGCGGCTCTGCCCCCGGCGGTTGTCATGCATAGCCTAGTCCAGGCTGAGCTTCCCTAACCTGGGTTAGGCTACGTATGAGCAGCCTCAAAATGTTATTTTTGTGAGACGACATGACTGGTTTTTTTGATGCCACATGGCTGCAACATGTGAAGAGCACACACAGTTCATTGGGAGTGTTATGCCACCCTCTTCCACAGGATATACTCCCATAAACTTAATTGTACTAGCCAGTGTGATGTAGTGGTTAGCATGTTGGATAATGGCTAAGGAGGACAGAGTTCAAATTATCCATGGAACTCACTGGCCAACCTTGGCCTGGTTACTGTCTTTTGGCCTAACCTACCTCAAGGATTATTGTGAGGATAAAGTGGGGCTACATCCATGTATGACACCTTGAGCAGAGTGGAGGAAGGATGGGATTCAAATGTGTATAAATATGATAGTGTTTTGTTTTGAGTTCTTCAGAATCAGTTTTGGTGAAACAGGCTGAACTTCTAACATGGCACACTTATTTGCTAGAATTTAAATGACTGGTATGATCTAACTCTGACATTTGCAATAAGCCTGTTAATATTTGTAAAGTAAAAGAAAACGCAGTGAAATAAATCAGTGGTTTATTGAAACACTGTTAAAATTAATTGATGATGATGAAGAAGAAAGGGGAAATTTACAAATACCTGTAGACAATAGAAGATCCTTTTACTTTCCCATGAATGTTTTTCAAATCTATATATCAATTTTGTGATGATTTTTTCCTGTCAGAAATCCTCCAAAGAATGTTGTATAAATTGCTGACTTAATCCCTCATCCAAACACTTTAAAATTAAAGAACTTTTTCAACTCCTGTAATGGTGATTGGCATAGACTGAGAGAAAGGTACGAGGCATTTCATTTTTGAAATTTAAACCATTCTTTCTTGTGTACAAAGGAACTAGAAACCTTATAGAGTGGTCCTGGTTTGTTTTTTAAAAATCTGTTAAATGTCCTGGAATTGAGTTGAGTTTGCAGGCTGCCAAAATTGTTCAGTCCAATACAATTTGGAACAGCTGAGTTTCAATTTTAAAAAATCATGGATTTATGTTGGAAGCATGGAGAAGAACATTAATCTCTGCAGCTGTGTAAAATGAAAGTACATTGCAGTTTGATTATTCTTTTTTTAAAGATCCCAGAGCATGGCATGTTTGCATATTCTTATGTTATCTGCTTTCCTTTTTGTTGTTGTTGTTGCGACCCTCAATCCACAATATCTCCTTTATGTGAACATTTTCTGCGTGGGAGTGTTTTCAAACAAGTGATACTACACATGCACTCAAGATGGTACTTTCGTTCTTCTGTGCAAGAAGACCGTACCACATGCACATAACTAGCTTGATGTTAAAACACATGCTTTGCATGCACAAGTTCTTTGGTTCAATCCCTAGGCAACCCCAGGAGAGCTACTGGCAGTCAGTGTCAACAAAACTAAGCTAGCTGCACCTATGATATGACTGGAGGCAGCTTCCTACGTACGTTTGATGACTCTGCCCATCGGGTCTATCAGTTGTGACATCTAAATTTTGCCTCCATGTCATTATGATGTCCATGCCATTATGATGTCAGGCATTGTAACTTGAATAATAATGCTGGGAACAAGTAACAACAAAAAACCAATGCTTTCATTATTTGCTTGTAATTTCCCCCCAAAACATTGAACACTATTGGAGACAGAAGAGAACATCCACAGAATCACTAGCATAACATGAGCCAGAGGAAGGCACCTTCTCTGTGCCTCTCTTCCCTGATAAGCCTAGCTTGAACTCCTTGAAAAGCCATGGAAGAGGGTTGGGAGTAGAGATGTGCACGGAACTGTTCAGCACTCCATTCCAGGAGCACTGAACCGGGACAGGCATTCAAGCCAGTTCAGAGGGTGGGGGGGGTTCTTTTAAAGGGCAGGGGAGGTGCTATCTACCTCTCATAAAAAGTGGGCATGTGGGCCTGCAGCGTCCTTCCCTGCGCCCGGTCAGTGTTACAATAGAAGTGGCCTCTCCTACCCCTTAAAGGACCCCCTCCCTACCCTCCCAGGAGTGCACGGGACCAGTTATGGACACATCTCTAGCTGGGAAACCTTCAGCAGCAGGTGAAATACTGTGCAGGGTGTGGGGAAAATCCTGGAAATGGTGAGAGGAACCACTAGCAGAAGCACTGCTCAACCTTGTGCTTGAGGAATTGCTCCCTTCTCATCTAGCCCTTCATGGGCTGATAGGAGGAATAATTTTTTTTTTTTAAAACCAAACAAATACATGAGAAACATAGTCATATAGGAAACCACAAAGTAGTTATAGGGGAAAGAAAGGTGTGCGCTGCATGCAAAACTCTTGTAACTGAACCAATTGATCATTGCAACAAATATGGTATTTAATACGTGTAAAAGTAAAGTGTGCTGTTGAGTCTGTTTCGACTTCTGGTGACCACAGAGCCCTGTGGTTGTCTTTGGTAGAATACAGGAGGGGGTTTACCATTGCCTCCTCCCACGCAGTATGAGATGGTGCCTTTCAGCATCTTCCTATATTGCTGCTGCCTGATAGAGGTGTTTCCCATAGTCTGGGAATCATACCAGCGGGGATTTGAATCCGCAACCTCTGGCTTGATAATCAGGTCATTTCCCCACTGCGCCATTAGGTGGCTACCATGTCAGTATACAAAAAATACATTTCTCTTGCAATACACATTTTATTTACACATTTAAATTATGCATGTAAATACACATCTGTCTATTTTTGGATTTTAAATCTGCCTTTCCATGAAAATACTCATGGCGGCTTACAATATTTAAAAATAATGGCCAACATCCAACCAAATCACGCCTCCCATTCCTGCTAAGGAAGCGTTAGCGGAGAGTAGTCTGGAGTTTGGGTCAGTTTTTTCAAAGCATGACCAAACAATACAAACAGAACTACATGGACAGCTCCAGTACTAAGAGGGAACAAAATAATCAGACAGAAGGCAAGCCAAGCACTTGCTTAAACAGAAATGTACAAAACCAGCAGCAGAAGACCATTAAGAAGGGGCACGACTAATAGTGTTTCAGGTATGTTTTCCCATAGCATGCCAGTACATTCCTTTCAAAAAGTGTGTGTGATCACACAAGTCATCATTCTGATACAATGGAAGTGGTTCCATTGTAAGCCGCAAGACATGAGGAAGATAACGTGAGTAGCTACCTACTTACTACTGGTTGCACACGTGCACATTTTTCTGTAAATAGCTGTATGCACACTGTGAAGTAAGGATGGAGAGAAAGGGGGCATTGGGGCCGATCTCTGCCCCAGTGCTGCTGCTGGGCTCGAACAAAACAAATACACTGGAGATTACCATTTTTATTAAATACTGCCATTCTGAACTAAACAGAATGAGGTGGGTCTCACGATTGGCGAGACCCACCTCCAGAGGGTTTGCAGGGAGAGCAGGCTAAGCTCGCTCTCCCTGCAGACGATCATTAGCCCTTCAACAGGTGGCCGGATTGGCCTCCCACATGACTGCCAGCTCCGTCACAGAGCTGGCGGAGACTTCGGAGTTCGGGAGTTCGGCTAAGCGTGTTCTCCCTGCAGATGATCATTAGCCCTTCCCTGGGCAGCTGGATCGGCCTCCCACACAACTTCCAGCTCCGTCACAGAGCCGGCAGGGGCTTGGGAGTTCGGGGGCTGCACAGTCCCCAGGAGTTCCGGCATGCTCTGCACAAGCGCACAAAGCATTCTGGAGAGATCCCCAAGCGGGGAGGCTGCTTTTTAGCCTGCCGGTTGGGGGTCTCCTCGTGAGTTGCCGCAGCGCAGAGCCGCACAGCGGCAACAAATGACCACATAGCTCGGTTTAGCAGAGCGCTTGCTCCGCTAACCTGGGCTAAGGGGAGGGCTTCCTAAGCGGGTAACCTGCTGTGAGGCAACCAGGCTCACCTGCAAGCCCAGTGTTCCTCACAGTCTGCTAAAATCTGGCTAGGCTCCCCTAGACCGATTTTAGCTGATCGTGAGAATAGCCTCACCTTCTTTCAAGAAAAGGACACCTGGGCATTTTTCACACAGGGCTTTTAGTTCGCATCTCCTCCAGAATGGAGGGTGTGCGTTCACATATTGGCCAGATTTACTTTGAAGTCCCTGTGAGCTAACGGGGAACACGTTACACACTATTCAGGTTTTTAATTATGCATTAAGAGTGTAGCCTGATTTATATCCAGAGTAAAAAAAAAAACAACCTACTGTTTGCATCTGTGTTTTTTGTTTTGTTTTTTGTATTTTATTTTTTTTGAGGTGGGGGACCTCTAACTCACAGTAAAGCCTCTCAGTAAACTCGCAGTAAAGTCTGCTTTGTGAAAAACGCCCTGGTCACCCTCATCTGATTTGCAGGCGAGTCCTTCACTGAAACAAATTCAAAGTCAGATCCAGCCATCAGAATGTGAACAGTCCATCTCTACAGCTCTTCTTCATATGTTGCTCTTCATGAAGCCAAAAGGAATGGGAACAGGTGCCAAACTGAGTTATTTTGGGTAGCATAATCTTCCTTAGAGCTAGGTCTGTATATTTTGCTCCCTATACATATACAGTGTCAAGCACAGCTGACACTCTATAAATTATAAAGATACAGAACTTGTAATAACAAATCACAAGTTGTACAGTACATCACAGTGGGGTTAGATTCTTTTGTATAATCTGGTGCATAGACCCTAATGTGTAAAGTTTTCTTCAGCAATCAAAATAGTATTAGCTAGCTCACTTAGCTAACACTTACTTAGGTGAGGTCTGTTTCACATGTGACATTTTCCCTACAAGTGATTTTTCTCAGTGTAGGGAGAATGTCATGTATGAAGCATACCTTGTTTCACAGCTCTGCTAGTATCAAGTCAGAATCAGAGCCAGGGCAGTTAGTTTTCTACAGTAGGATACAATATAATTAAACTGTCTGGGCACCAGCAGTTGGCAAAATCTGAGCAGACCATTACTAGAGTAGGTATAATCACAGAGTAAAAGAGAAACCTCTTGTAGTGCATTGGTTATCAGCTGAAAAGCGGAGGACACAAAGGCTTCTCTCCATTGTATGTTGAGACCCAGGGCTGGCTGCAAAGTAGCCACAGGTTGCTGTTTCTTTGATTTCTTTCCCCCTTATGTCATAGGATGTTAACAGTAGTTGCTGGGACTATTTGAAAGCTTGCCTACTTTTACAATTATGGCTAGCAGGATAGAAGGTAGGAGCCTGTAAGGAATGTTAATAGTATAGGCAAGCTGTGACACTTCCATAACAGCGTTCAGGTTAGTTCCCTACTCACTAGCTGAATGGATACTGGACCTGGAGTTGGGTAGGCAGGGTTCAACCTACTCTCCCCCAGATGACTGCTCACAACCCGGGTGGCACGCAAGCCCCACACAACCAGCACTGCTGGAAGCAGCACAGATGACTCACATGCTCCCAGTTGGTAAACAGAGACCAGGACCTGTTGTCCCAGCTTCCGGGAATCCCACAATGCATCATGTTACATGTGCAATGCATTGGGGGATTTCCCCAAGAGACAGGCGCTCTAGGCACCCATCTCAGTGTGCACAAGGCTGGAAACAGCTCAGTTTGCACACGAGCAGCAAGCCTGGGTTGAGGGAGTGCTTACTCCCTTAACCTTGGCTAGCAGCTGGACTAGGTGGCACTAGCCTGCTGGGATCGGGCCTGATCTTGGTGATTTTCACATGCAGCCTAATGCAGGCTGGGTGTCCCTAGCCTGGGGTAGGCCGCATGTGAGAACAGCCACAGTTTTCCTCTGTTTAAAGGCAAAATGTATCCCCAGCCACGGGAAAAGAAATAGTAAGCAATTGAATTCTTTTAACTCATAGTATATTCCAAGTTCATGTTGCTGCTGGAAAGGGGATTGGTATTAATATTTTTAATGGGTTTTTTTTAGGCAGCCAAAACTGGAACAGCATGGGAGTAACCTGTGACTTTTTAGATGTTGGATGAATTCATTAACCACATAGCAAACAGGTGGTCAAGATGAATGGGAATGGACAGTTGTGCAATAATCTGAGTTGATCATACACAGGCACACCTGTTGGGCACTCAAATGTCATTTGGTCATATGCCTGACAGGTGGCTAAAGAACATCCAAGCCACAAAATCACATTGGGAGGTTCAGTTATAAAAAACATATTAGGAGCAAGTCTCAGAAGTTTGAGTAGGACCTACTTCAGTATGCGTGTGTTTTGCAGAGGACTGCAAAGGAAAATGAATTGTGTGGCCTATGTTGACTTCTTAGGCTAGTCTAAACCTTTTAGCAAAAAGGGTTAGAATAGTTTGCTAAAGCAAACCTTCAGTCCTCAAGGGGCTTCTTAGAGACAGCAACACAGTTTTGAATATAGACTCACACAATAAAATGATCCTAGGAGATTCACTGCTGCTATATATATGCATGTGCGTACACATACACAGACACTATAAAAAACTCTGCTCTTACTGAAACAGTGAACATTTTTCCCCCCTACTGGCAAGTAACAAAATAATGAACACATTAATTATGCTGATCACACACCCACCAACTGCACCTTTTTGTACTAAATTGCGGCTGTCTCCTGAATATGTACCAAAATATTGGAATTCTTTTGACAGCTGTTTCTATTTCGCTGGCAGAAGATTGTTGTGGAAACTGGGTCACACAACTTCGCCAGTGTGTCCAACTTCTAATAGCATCAGTTTTTTTGAAAGTGAGATATTCTATGTCCTCATGAATGCACACATTTATAACATCTAAATGAGAAAATGGATGTCTCAGTTGTAGGGAAATGTATATTTGAAGTTAACATTTCCCAAATACTTGGGCAAAGCTGGCCACAGCCTCGGAGCTTGCTTGTTTTGCTCCCTTTTGAATTTATAAATTACCTTGTTCATATGTTGTGAAATGAATGTCGCTGCTTTTTGTCTGTCAAATGTTGGAGGCTGTAATTTATTACAGTAATTCATGTCTTCCCTTTCATTGTTGGTATTCAGAAGAAGTACTCATTTAGGCACTAATCCTTGGCACTTGATTCCTTTAAATTTTACTTGGAAGTCCCAGTGATTTTAATGCCACTTGCATCTGAGTTGGGCATACAAAGCACCAGTGCCTGGAACCAGGGGACCTAGCTGGCAGCCATCCCCAGCACCTTTACATCATCAAGGAAGCTTATCTGAAGAGATGCACAAGGACACTGGGCCAATTAATTGCAGCACTTTGATGTTGCTAAGGTAGCAGACAAGAAAGTGCAGCACACACAGTAAACCTGTGGTCTGTCATGCCCAGACTGAGCCCTGCTGCTCCAGTGGCTGGTCAGATGATCCTGGGAATGATGTTTTCCCTAGCACTGTAAACACTCCCAAGCTGCTCCTGACTACTCCCAATTGTACATACTTACCCATCCTCTGCTCCCATCTTTGCTTAGCTTGCCTTGAATCTCTGAAAACCACTAACCTGATGTTTTGATGCTGATTTGGCTCCACTTTTAGCCATCACCACTAAGAACTGCTGTTGTTACCCTGCCTCTTGCTAAGACCTGGCCACTCAACAGCACTAAGAATGTATTGTTACTAGGAAATTCAGTGGGAGTTAGATAACCTTGGGCCAGTCACTCAGCCTAAGCAATCTTCCAGGGTAGTTGTGACCAGTGTTCCCTCTAAGGTGTGCACATGTGTGCGTACTCACAAGTTTTTAAATGTCCGCTCAGTTAATTTTACATCCTGCTCAGGTTGCATCAAGAAGGCCCCACTCTGAATGCACGTGCGCACATGCTGCTTTGATACTGCCACCCAGAATAAAACTCATTCCTCACACAGATGGAAAAAAATGAAGAGATAACACTGGTTGTGACTAAAAAATGAACTGGGAGGGCATGTATGTAGCATGAGTTGCATAAAGGTTCAATTAATTACAGTAATTAAAATACTTCCAAGTAATATTTCAGTAAATGAGCCTTATCCAGGGTATTTCATCTAGAAATTACTTTAAATGAGGCCCATAGTCAGCTGGTGGCATTATCTTTCCTCTCCAGCCTCTGTTTTCACTGAACATTTTATAACCTGCCTCCCCTGACTTCTGCAATCCCCCTCCCCCTAATAATTTTTGAGGCTGGTTACAGGCCTGCTTTAAACCATGTGTCATGGTGTTGTCTACAGAATTATCACTTATTCTCACATATTCTTAATGATCACTTGAGCCTAACATATTTGATTTAACAGAGGAAAAGTATCATTGTACTACTGAAATGCTCATGAAGATGGGTGTTCAGTTTTTTGCTGAGTACAAGGCCTGGGCCAACTCCAGGGTCGAGAGGGCCCTGTTTCTGGTGGGCCTCCCCTTACTGTCATGGCAGATGGGTATTGCAGACTTACAGCAAGCACGGGTAGGTTTTTCTCTGAGGTTTCCATTCTTGCCTCCTACCAAGTTTTTTCATCCATAATGCCATACATAATGAGGTCATTCACATAATCAAAAACTGTGTTCTACCCAGGTTTGGGACTGTGTGCTCCCAGTTTTTGGGTGTGTGGAAGCAAAGTAAGAGGAAAAGTTGGATAGAAGTTATTGTGTGTAAGCAAGGTAAGAGGAAAAGCTTCCCTCAGCCCTCGGGGACATATATTCAGATGGCATAGATCAATTCAGAGGGAAGGAAGATCAGTGAAAAATCCCTTCCCGCTTCTATATTGCGTTAAGTACCCACGCTACTGTATTCTGAAATGCAGCAGCTGCACGCATGCTTCCTTTTCAGCATGTGGGCTGTGGTGGGAGGGAGCCTTGGTAATTATGCAGACCTTGTTAGTAGACTTACTTTGTATAGCTCCTAATGACATGTTAGCAATCTGCAAAACATAGTAATGACTTAGCTTTTATCACAGAAATGAATCATTGGATTTGTGCTTATATTTATATACTGCAAACCCTGCTGTGAAGCCAGGTTCATGCTGGAACATAAAAGCTTAGTACTAGTAAGTGCTGATTCAAAAGACTCAGCTCAGCACTGAGGTACATTCATTTCATATTTTGCCAGATAATGATTATTCATCAGTTCCCAGCAGTAAAGTCAATTGTCATGGAGATTATTTTACAGAAGCACTGGGCTCAATCCACCAGGAATGTCTTCATCATAAGCTTTACTGAATTGAACAACGGTTTTGCAGTATTGCTGTTAGGAGATTTTATATTGCAGTGAGATTTATAGTGTAGTTGTCTGCCCAGAAACTTTGGGACAAAACTCACTGCCGTTCTAAATATGTGTCCATAATTTGAAGTGCATGGGAAATTGAGTGTGTAAGAGAGAGAGAAATCCCATCAAATTTCTGAAAACACGGCAGTTGGAAAGGCAATGAATGATTCAAAGGAACAAACACTTTGGTAAATATAGCTGGGAATGCAATAGATGTTTTGGAATTGCAAATTTTTTTAAACCAACAAAGTCTCATCTTGCTCCTTCTCACTTGATGACTGACGTTTTAGCTTGTGATGTTGCTTTCAGTAAACTGTAATCTCTTTGAAATCACATTCTCACTAGCATGAAAAGTAGTGGTTACATGAGAAAGTGAGCCCTTTCTCATGATCCCGTGAGTGGACTTGACGGCAGGTGGAGGGGAAGGCTGCAGCAGCTTACCTTCCCCGCAGACGGCCTGAGGAGTTTCTGGGTGTGCGGATACCACGCCCAGATGAGCTGCTGTTGCTCCATGCAGTGCGGAGGTTCAGGGGCCGGGACACAAGTGCACAGTCCATTGTGGGGATTCCCCCAGCAATGGCCGAGAGCCTGCTCCTTTGTCAGTGCCAGTTGGGAGCAACTGGTGCTGACACACAAGCAGTTAGCCCAAGCTAAGTGTTCGCGCCCTTAACTGTGGCTAACTGCCAGGCTCCCTAGGCAGGTTTGCTGCCAAGGTGCTGCCAGGAGCCATGCAGCTCCCGGCAGTTCTTATGGGCTGCCAAGCCCGGACTTACCTGCCCTAGCCCAGTCTTGGCTGCTTGTCAAAACCGCTTCATTGTCTGTAATAATAATAAGCATAGGTATAGTGCTTTAGAGTGTTCAAAAGCACTTCATATTTATTATCTTGTAATCTATATATAAACCCATATGATTCTCCTCATGGAGTTGAAGCTGAAAGCAAGTGACCTGCCTAAAACCTCCTAGTGAGTTCATGGTGAGATTGGAACTACTACACCACACTAGCTTTAAAAAGGGAATTGAAAAGCAGCTTCGAAAGTCCATCTAGAGCCAAATAAGTTTGTTTTGTTTCCTTCTCCATTTATTTTCCCAGTAACATATATATAATGTGCATTGATGCACTGACTTCATGACCAAAAGACAAGATGGCACAGTCTTAGATGGCACAGTCTTTGACAGCTACCAAACATTTTGGATACTTAAAAAAAAAAAAACCACCAAGAAAAATGACCGCGTTCTTTTGCAAATAGAATGAAACAACAGAAGCTGTTTCTCTCCATTCCTTATTGGTGTTTAGCAGTAATCTATAATTATTTGTGTATATTGTAGGCTAACTCAGCTTTTACCATTAGCCAAGGTGAAGAAAAGAGTCAGGCATTGAATAAATGAATTGGCTTTGACTTAATTGGAGGTAAAGTCTAGCATTCACAGTACCTTTAGTTTAGGCTACCATATTGTTCTGCTACAAAGAGTTGCTTTATATCACACCAAGGCAAATACAGCCCACCAGCTATTTGTGGCAGTCCTTTCAGGAATCAGTAAACCTCCTGTTTTTGCTCCCTACCTGAGACTGCGCAAACAGGGTTTGTCAAGCACTTGGCATGCCGCAATACATGGCTGGTGGGCTGTGATCTGCTTGGTAGGTCAGGAGTTGAACACGCCCACAAGAAAGGAAATGTCTATTGTCTGCTTCTTTAGAAATTCTTTGAGATATCATCCTGGGGAAAGGCTGTGTTGTTAACTCAACTTTCAAGGTTTGTTTTTAAGATTATAAGGAATCCTGCAAAATGATAGAAGTTGAAAGAATGCATTTTTCCCCTGTCTTTTTAGAAATGTCACATCTCACAATAGTCAGCTTTTTCCAATATGATTTTCTATACTTCCCTAAGCATCTATTACAAAAAAGAAAGGGCTGTGACTTGGGGAAAGTGAAGTGGCAGATGTTACAAATGAGTTTTTTGTCACTGCATTCATTTCCATTCAGGCAGAAAGCAACTGTGGCACCACACCTACTCTCTGTGAGATGAGGGCTGCATATTCAGCTCCTGCTGTGAACTGCTGTGTTCAGAGTTCTCTGGAAAGAAAGGGGGAGAGAGGAGACTGGCGGTATATTCAGTTCTTTGTGGAATATGAGCCTCTCAACTCAGCTGTACAAGTTTGTGCCATTTGTTGATCTTGGGAGCCTGGCACAGTAGACAGGCAGGGATCCTTTTTATTTTTATTTTAATACAATGGATGCTTTCCAGATTAAAGAAAGTGGCCCTCCACCTGACTGAAGCTGAAGCAGAGGCTTCACTCCAGCTACACTGAGTTAGTGGAAAGAATGGGAACTCTGATTTGGTGGAATCAATGCATCATGCCTAGGACGAGCAGGCTTCATAATAGAGCTGAGCAGGTTTTAGGTGGGAGCCAAGGCCTGCAAAAATGCATTGCCAGAGTGTTCAAACTGCATTTGCCATGTGGACCACAAGCTGTTCCCCAGTTCGGAAAAAAATTGGGTGGAGGGACGTTAAAGTGGCATTAAAGTATAGACCTGATGCCACTATTATTTACCTTCTGGATGTATGCTCGATACATTTGATATAAAGTAAAAGGTAAAGTGTGCCATTGAGTCAGTGTCGACTCCTGGTGACCACAGAGCCCTGTGGCTGTCTTTGGTAGAATACAGAAGGGGTTTACCGTTGCCTCCTCCAGCACAATATGAGATGATGCCTTTCAGCATCTTCCTATATCACTGCTGCCCGATATAGGTGTTTCCCATAGTTTGAGAAACCTACAGCGGGGATTCAAACCGGCAACCTCTGGCTTGCTAGTCAAGTCATTTCCCGCTACACCATTAGGTGGCAGATTTCATATAACCACAGATCATATATAATACAAGGTTTGGCTTTGATAACATTGGAGAAGTTGAACATTATCTCATAAATCATTTCCTCACAATTCCAAATTGCCAAATTTTGACCTTCAGTGTGATTTTTATGTTGGCATAACCTGAATATGTATTGTCTGGAACAAATCTCATGAGGATTTTAAGAAATTCATATGAATATTTCATGCTGACATGCTTCAATAAAATGAAGTTTCTGTGTAGAACAAGGGAGGAAACATTACAACTCTGGTTTCTGACTACACTTTTACAGAGTTGTATTCTATACCAATTTTTCTCTTTTTTCTGATCTGCAATGATAATAGTCTGTAGAATGTTTTATTAACCTCACAGTCCAGTCTGCTAACCAAATAGGTTTTTAAGTTGGCTGCCAGCTAGATTCATGACATGGGGTATTAAGCCTGCCAAATGCAAATTTCCCTCCCTAATGCCTGCGCAGGAGCATAGCAAGGTTGGAGTGGGCCCAGAGATGAGATTTTAAAATGGGCCCCCCTGTCACTGCCTTCCTCTCCTAATACAAGGGAGGGGGGAAGGGGAGGGAAGAGAGAGAAAATATCATCCAAGATGCGATGGAGGAAAAGAAGAAAGTCATGGGATGGAGTGGGGCCCCTGGAACTCTTTAGAGCAGAGTCGTGTTAATGCTCAGCACTGTCCAATGCAATGACCAGCCTACAGAGACCCTTTTTCATTTAAGCAACACAACAGCCACATTCATCCTCATAATTACCACCCTCCCAGCTCACTTTTCTTACCATCACCCAAGCCCACTTTTCTTACTTTAGTTTTTTTACTTTCTCACTTTGAACACTCATCAAGCAGCACTTGGTGGAGGGGGCAGCAGCAGCACTTGGGGGAGAGCTAGCCCTGTCTCTGGGCTGCAGCCACCTGGATTGCTCATCTTGTGGTCACAAACATTAATTGTCCTCTTTGCTAAGCAGTGCCTGGTGTTTGGATGAGAGACCATGTGAGTACTGTAATATACCATTCAGGGGGTGGGGCTGCTCTGAGAAAAGCTGTTGTTCCCAGGCTTGTTTCTGAGGAAAGCAACCCAGAAATGAAGGATTGACTAGGATGAGGTCAAAAAAGAACCAATTTAATTAATAATGAATGACGCCCAGGCAGGCAGGTGGGGGAAGTCATGTGACTTGTCTTGGGGTGGGGGTGGGGCTTCAGGCAGCGGGCTCCCAGACAATTGTCTCCCCTTGCCCTATTATAGTTACGCCCCTGTGCCTGCCAGCTGTTGAAGAAAACTATGATAGAGCTAATACTTGATAGAAGGTTCAAATTACCAAACTAACATTTGATAATTGGAATAACTCTGTGGGGGGAAAAAAATCTACAAATGGCTTCTGGTTAGCTGATTGGTGCATTCTCTGTTGTCTCAATGGACGGTGTCATTGTTAATACAACAGTTAATAAACATCCAGTATTTAAAACAGCATGTTTCCAAAAGGGTAGGCAGGCAGATATGCATGTGGTTTCATATCATGTAAAAGCTTTCATTTTTACATGAAGCTGTCTTATCGTCAGTATGAAAATAGCTTAGCAGGATTTTCTCACAGAAATACCATGTTTAAACACATGTAAATAAGGCTAGCTTAAGAATGGCTTCATGAAAATAAGTTGCCCAGCTCTATTCCACACTTTATTGGAGAAGGCTTATTTACAAAGTTTGTGCTTCCTTTTAAAATATTTCTTTAGTATGATCAAGCATTAATACTTCCCACAGACTTCAGCTGAAATTAAGGGTATTGAAGTGTGATCAGGGCTTCTTGTGTTGTGAGAGCAGGCAAGATCATTCTAGCCAGGAGGCGAGTGAAGGGAACAGGTGTGTACTGAATATGTGGCCACAGGACTGGCACATATGACTTGCAGGAGCTAGAGGAGATAAAAGAAGCCCTGTTCCAAGCTGAGTACAGATTCAAGTCTGAAGTTTGTATGAGGGCCAAAGGTGTGACAGAAACGGAACTGAAGTGGTATAGCCAAACAGCTGGAAGTCTTACCATGGGGAAAATTTCCCATTCCTACTGCCAAGAAGTGTTGAAGAAAATATCATGGGGAAGAACCAACATTTCATGCTTCAAATTACACAGTAGACACAGCCAAGCAGCTGGAAATCTAGTGCTGGAAATTCATGGGAAAACAAGAGTAACGAGCTGAACTACAGGGTGAGATGCAAAGTTGGAATCAGGAAATGAGTTGGGATCATGAGTCCTGGTATAGGGGTGCCTCTCAGACTGTTTCTGGACACAATTATTTCATGGCAGTATGTAAAAGTACACTCCAGTCGCCTACCTTGCTGCTTCAGACCCCGTAACTCCTCTGTATACCAAAGGGCCACTTTTAAAGCAGATTGGAAGGGACGCTTAGGAGCGATCGTGTCTACTGCCCTGGTGAGTTCCCTATTCCATTTTCCCACAAGGGCATCAACAGAGTTGCTGGCAGGACCAACATCAAAACCCTCCAAGGCTTTTTGGAATCCTACTGGATCCAACAGCCTTCTCGGGCGGAGCATCTTAATAGGTCCTCCACCCCTGCAGGGCTGGGTTGTGGCTCTGAAACCAACCTTAACCAGGCAGTGGTCCGTTCATGACAATGGGGAAACCACAGAATCCCGCACCCATGGAACACCCCCCTGATCCAAACAAAAGACCAAATCAAGTGTGTGGCCGGAAACATGAGTTGGTCCTGAAACTAGTTGGGATAGGCCCATAGTTGTCATGGCCGCTATGAACTCCTGAGCCACACCAGACAAGTCAGCCTCACAATGGATGTTGAAGTCACCCAGAACCAAAAGTCTGGGTGACTTCAACACCAACTCCACGACCAGCTTCGTCAGCTTAGTTAGGGAGTCGGTTGGCAGCGGGGTGGATGTTGGTACACCAACAGAATCCTCAATCTATCCCTAGTTGCCAGCCTTAGAAAGACACACTCAGTATAACTCAACTGTCGCACAGGGGCCCTGGTAAGGGAAATGGTATCCTTATGGACCACAGCCACTCTACCCACTTCCCCTGCCCACATCCCCTAGCCTGCTCCACAACAGAGTAGCCTAGTGGAAGAAGCTGGGCCCAAACTGGGCCATTAGCTTCCCCCATCCAGGTCTCAGTTATACAAGCCAGGTCGGCTCCCTCATCCATGATCAAGTCATGGATTATTTCGGTCTTATTCTGAACCGACCTGGCATTGCAAAGGAGCATGACTAGGTTCTGTGGGAAGTTGGAACTGCTCCCCAAGGCCAGAGAGCTGACAGGGCAGCCGGAAGTGGAAACAGTTACTAAATTACTGGTTTCCCTTCCCCTGTAACGGCCAGCTGCTCTGCCAACGCCAATTCTTCTATTCCCCACCACAACAGTAATAGCTGCCCAAGAGCCACTGGACACACACTTGGCATCATTCTGCCCAAAAGAACCCAAACACATGACAACAGAAGGCCTGGCACAACCCAATAAAAGGGAGAACTAACAACAAACAGTCACACTTTAAACATCCCCTTAGGCAGATATCAAACTGGCAGTAAGCCCATTTTCTGTAGGAATAGTTTTGTGGAGGTTTTTTCTTACTGATTTGGAACTACAGGAGAGTCAAGGAGCTGTATGTTTACTACTTCTGTCCTGGAAATTATCTAATTTTCTTGTTTGAAGAGAAAAGTGTTTTTAGCTTATTTGTTCTGAAAGCACTGTGGATATCTCTTAATTCCATATCAACATTTTACGCCTACTTCTCCTTCTCAGAGATGTCTTTCTTCTCTAATCAAAGAGGATTAGCTAGCTGTCAATAGATTACTTAGATTAGTCAACAAAGTGACTACTCTAAAATAAGGGTAGAGAAGTAATTACTAGGCTGCATTTTGGGAAACATTTCTACCTGAACATTGGTGTAGGAGTGATCAGAATGCTAGACAGCAGCTCTCCTAACATAATTTTAAGATCGTCAGAGGCTAATTCATTAATTTAGAAAAGGAGAAGGAGAAATTAGCACTGTACAACAAGAAACAGAATTAAGACCAGAGCACACATTATGGTCAGTACAGGGATGCTGCTAAAAATAACTTTCCACAGTAACTGATCCTTCCTCTGCCGGTAATGTTTAGAACCATGATGCTCAGCCATCATGTTATAAGTTCCCACACACCCTATGGAAAAAGCCATGTACTTGGGATAGTGGCAGTGTTATGGCCAAGCTCCATGCAGAAAAGTGTGGAACAGTTTTGGCCATGTTCAGGTCAGTTGCCATAGGGAGGGCACTTTTGACAACACTACCATAGCAACTGTAATATGTTCACTGACCCAAAGTATTCCGGTTTGTCATTCTGTTCGTACTACTTCTGTAAAGGACCTGGATATAAACTCCATCCCAAAAGATAAGGAACATGCCAGTCAGGCAGTTTCAGAATTAAATACCTTTTCCTCTGAAAGTAGATACACCCTGATGCTGCATTAACAATTTGAGAGTCTAAGACAATGGGTAGAATCCAGAGTAAGACATGCATGAGTGGAACACTTCCACTTGCAAAGAGGGGGAGAGGAACTAATTTTGGAAAGAAAGAAAAAACCCAACCCCAAACCCCTTCCCTCTACAGTCCTCTGTGCCCACTGAAAATATGTGCCTAAAGGTCCCTTAACTCTCAGAGACATATTTTTGGCCAGCATAGAAGGCTGCAGAGGAAAGAGGGGGTTGGTGAAAATCATCCCTCCCCACATTGCACAAGCAAGCAGTTTGTTTTCACACATTTTCCTCTGGAAGTAGTGTTTCATGGTCTGCAAACTTTGGGAGTCCAAAAGCACACATTTTTTTCCTAATGAAGGGGAGATTACTACATATTACTGTGATGTCCCTAACTTTCCATGAATTCTGAAATTTTTGCATATTAAAGTAAGGTGTATCAAGGTAAGGTGTGCTTAGGAGCACAACCTTTCTTTCTGCTTAGATGGCTCTAAACGGGGATTAAAATGATTAATAGAGGATAGGGCTGTTGACAGCTATTAGTCATGATCATTAAGTAGAATCTCCATGTTCAGTGGCAGTATGCCGCTGAAGGCAATATGCCATTGCTGCTGCTTCCCAATGTCTGGGAAGAAGGCAGGAGAGGGCCTTCATGCCCTTTTGTGGGCTTCCTGGAGATATTTCATCAGGAAAGCAGCAGCAATGAGATATTGCCTTCAGCGGCATACTGCAAGAAGTAGAATGTTAGAGGTGAACCTTGGTCTTGTCCAGCAGGACCCTACTTATCTTCTTATTTTCAAAGATAAGTAGGATAAAAGATAAGATAGTAGTTTCTTTTTCAAAGAAAAAGTCTTATTTTCAAAAATAAGTATCTTCTTATTTTCAAAGATAAGATTCGTTTTTCAAATGAATGGCCAAGGAAAGTGTCGACAATATATCCTGTAAAGTCACACTGGTGTCAGGGCTATGGAGCCAACAGCAAGCTCCACTCCCACTGTATGATGCATAAGCATTAGGGATGTGCACGGAACCGGCCGGGGGTGGTTCAAAGGCAGGGGGTGCTGCTTTAAGGGCGGGGGAGGGTGCACTTACCCCTCCCGCCACTCTTCCCCCGCCAGCGCTCCGGTTTTCTAAAGTCCCTCGGTGCGGCAGCGTACCTCCCTGCCGCCCCATTGCCCCTGTTTCCTGGAAATATCTGGAAGTAGCCGGTGTGCCTAACATGCGTTCGCCTGTGCAGGCACACATAGGCACATTGGCTACTTCTGGATAGTTCCAATAAACGAGGGCAATGGGGTGGCAGGGAGGTACGCTGTCTCCCCGAGGGACTTTAGAAAACTGGAGCGCTGGCAGGGAAAAGCGGCGGGGTGCACCCTCCCCCGCCCTTAAAACAGCACCTCCTCCCCCCGCCTTCGAACCGGTTCCGAGGCCCATAAAGGGCCTCAAAACCATTTCTGTGCAGATCTCTAATAAGCATTGCTTAGATGCTGATTCGGGAATGGACCCTATCTCAGCAGTAGGCAGATGCATTGCATGCAGAATGTACCAGTTTCAATCTTTAGCATATCAGGGTTGAGATGGAAAAGTCTCCTCTTGGAAACCCAGAAACACCACTGCTAATCGTTGTAGGGAACGCTGAGCTACATGGACTAATGGCCTGACTAGTGTGAAGCAGCATATATGTCTCCATCAAGAATAAGAGTTCAGAGTGAGTAGGATTTGTGGGAAATGATTTGGGATTCTTCCAAAGATCAGGAAAAAAGCAGTCGCTAAGCTTCATGCATTCCACAGTTTGTATGTTGCTTTACTCTGAGTCAAGCCCTTCTTTTCTGTTGTAAACCTTTAAGATTTTTGTATCAAGGGGCAGGGGGAAATTGACCCTGAATTGCAACATGTAAATAACCCCTGAGCAAGTTGCTTTCTCCTTTAGAAGCTGAATATCCTCTGTCCCACTCTAAGGATTCCCCACAGGCTGTCTGTATTGTATAAGTTTTTATAATGTCAGAGTTCCTAGTAAAAGGCAAAACTGCAAAGCCTCAGCATGTATTCTCTTTCTATGCATTCTTCTTCTATTGAAACAAAGGCACATTCTGTCTCAGAAGGCTGTAGTAGCTTTCAATGACATGGTAAATCCTCCCATGTTGTTCTAACTGTTGTGGACCAAGTAATCAAGCTTGTACTTATGTATATTACCTGGGAACATTCTGCCGACTTATCTTGATGACATTCTCTGATCTTCTTTGAAAAATCTTATACCTGTTCTTGAAAGGGCAAAGAATATTCCCTGCAGGGGAAAAGAATGACTTTGACGTGTTCTTCCAATTATTCAGAGTATGGATTAGAAACTTCCCCTCTCCAAAAGGTAGCTCATCCATCATTGCCAATTCATGTATTCATATGCTGAAGCTCTCAATCTCTCACTGCGGCAGATTTCTCTCAGTTGAGTGTTTCCAAAAAGTGAAGTATATGGTTAATAACACAGGTGTAGTCATTTTTATTTCTTGCTTCACTTAAGGCAGCTCCAGTAGAACTAACACACACACACACACACACACACACACACACACACACACTCAGTCACTGAAGCTATTCTCACAATCCCTGGAAAGGGATCACAATCCTTTCCAGAGATCGTGGGAACCACCGGGCTTGCAGGTGAGCCCGATGCTCCCAAGGTGGTTAGCCTGCCTAATTCCCCCTCCCCATAGACGAGGTTAACGGAGCGAGCGCTCTGTTAACCTCATCTTTTTGTTCATGTGTTGCCATGGCACGTGGTGACATACGAGTAGACCCCCGATCGGGAGGCTGCAAGCAGCCTCCCGGGCTTGGGGGTCTCTCCAAGAGGCCCTGCGTGCTCGCGTGGAGCATCCTGGAACTTCGGGGGGCTGCGCGGCCCCCAATTCCCACAGCCCCTGCTGGCTCTGTGATGGAGCCGGCAGTTGTGTGGCTAAACTAAGCCCGCATTCCCGCAGAATCCCCTTCACCAATTGGGTGAAGTGCCTCACTCGCTTGAATGGATGGATGGATGGATGGTTTGGGTGTCACTGTATATTTGTATAGCCATCGTGAGAACACGTTTTGGGGGGTAGTGTTGTGGGTAAGAACTTAAAAATACATATTTAAAATGGTGTAACGTCAGATCTCTCTGTGAGTTACCATCACACTTCACTTAATCTTCTGATTCCAACTCTCTCTCTCTCACACACACACACACACACACACACACACACACGTTATGAGGCCTCATTAATGACCATCATGTGTTAAGTCTGCTGCCTATCTTAATGCTGTCATTTTCAGTGACTACATTTCTAGAGCAGCAGTGTGTTTACTCAGGAGTAAATCACATTGTGTTCATTGGAGCATACTGTCTTAAAAGTGTGCTTAGAACTATAGCTTTGTTCAGGCGAGACACAATGGGTTGATAAAAATTATTTTTAAATTCAAAACCTCTTGACTTGATTTCAGGCCCACAGACTTCCATATCCTATGCATGTGTATTAAAATGTACACATTTTAAAATGAGCACATTTACCTTGTGTTCATTGGAGTTACTTCCAAGTAAATGTGCATAAGATTGCATTCTCAATTCTTTGCCAAATTTATTGAATACAAAGGTTTATCTGAATTATTGGGCCTCAATTCTATACTGTCTGAACACTCGCAATTGGAGTTTTCTCACTTTTGTCATCACCATCAGGGTACAAAGGCATCTCTTTTTTCAAGTGAACATATTTCTTTTTTCTTTTCCTTTTTTTGCCAATCCCTGGACTGAGAACATTTACTTATTGTGTAAAGGTTCTCAGTTATATTTCTTGTTTCACTTAATGCAGCTCCGATAGAATTAACACACACACTCACACTCAGTCACTGAAGCTATTCTCACGATCCCTGGAAAGTGGGCTAAGGGAGCTTAGCCCACTTTCCAGGGAACGTGGGAACCACTGGGCTTGCAGGTGAGCCCAGTGCTCCCAAGGTGGCTAGCCCGCCTAATTCCCCCTCCTGTTAGATGAGGTTAACGGCGCGAGCGCTCTGTTAACCTCATCTTTTTGCTCGTGTGTTGCTGCAGCATCTCTCCAGGATGAGTTACAGTTACACTGTAACTGAGAACATTTGCACAATAACGATGGAAAGTGCTGCCGCCGGATGTGGTGACAACCACCAGTATAGACAGTGATAAAAAGAGGATTAGGCAAATACATGGAGGATTAGTCTATCGATGAGGCGGTTCCCACAATCAGTGGGAGCCTCCTAGGGATGGTGAGCGGGAAGAGCAGGCTTAGCTCACTCACCCCGCAGACGAGCAGACAGTTTGTTCTGGGCAACCGCAGCGGCTGCCCATATGACTGCCGGCTCTGTGACTCCGTGACGGCAGGAAGTCGGCAGGGGCTGGGGAGTTTGGGGGCTGTGCGGCCCCCGGAAGTGAGTGCACAGGGCATGCTGGAGAGACCCCCGAGCTGGGAGGCTGCTTTTCAGCCTCCTGGTCAGGGGTCTCCTCGTGAGTAGCTGTGGCACAGAGCTGCGCCACAACAACTCACGAGCAGGGTTTGCGGAGTGCTCGCTCTGCAACCCGGTTTAATTGCCGGGCTACTTAGGCGGGTGACCCGCTTAAGAACCACTGGGCTCGCAGCCAAGCCCGGTGGTTCTCACGATGGGAGAAAATCGGGCTAGCTTCCCCCCCAGATGATCTAGCACATGCTGCTGGGAGTGCGGCTCACATTAACAGACGATCTGCAATTCTCCATGCAGTGTGGATCTCTGCCTCTGGGTATTCCATAATGCACCACACAATGACTGTGGTGCATTGGGGGATACCCACATGAGACGGGCATCTAGGTGTCTCTGTGTGCAGCCCGAGCATACTCACGACTCCAGCACCAGGGTTGAAAGTCGGGCTACCCGCAAGGGCAGCTCCAGGATTGGGCTAAATCCTGGCAGTGCACACAGGCAGCTAAACCCAGGCTAGGCTGTCCTAGCCGGGGGGTTTGCTACTCGTGTGCATAGCCTTTTGGGAGTTCTGACTTTACTTTGCATCTTACTCTGCTGCACAACTTTCTATAGAATCTTAAACTTAACGTTTGCTTGTGTTGCTGGCAAGATTGCTCTGCTTGAGTAGATTTTGGATGCCTTATTCTCCTAACTTTGCCGTAGTTGCCATGGAAGAAATGCAAGGCCAGGGTATATTGCATGAGTGATTGGCTTAATCAAGCTGTGATTTACATTGCAAAATGATGAACGTTTTTGGATGGTTAGCATAGCTTTGATCAGCATTTTCTTTTCTTTTCCTTTTTTTTTTTTTTGGATTGTGGTAGCAATACATGGAAAGTTTCAATCATTTGTAAGCTAACACTGATTATTTTTGAAACGCGTGCTGCAGAAAGTTATTTCTCCCAAGCTAAATCAAGCAAAGCTGATGAGCCAGTTTTCTGAGTAAACTGCACTAACATAAGCCAACATTAGGTATCCATAATTATAACAAGATGGGCTGTGCTCTGTAATTACTGAACAGTTGATGCAAATATGAAGATTTGCATTTCTCCCTATTTGTTCATTATGTTAAAAGATTGATTTTTTGTTTTCATTTCTAATGGAATTCCAAAGAACTCTTCTTTTTAAAAAAAAACCACAAAAAACAACAACACCCCAAGTCCAGGGATATCACATTTCCGGAATTCAGCATTTGAAAAGTTTGATTTTATAAATGCCCAAAAATAATTATATTTTGACTGCAGTCCAGTGGTGTGCATGTACCAGATCTGTGTGAACATGCTTTACTTCTCGTAGATTGTATTTCTAGCAGCAGCTCCACCACAACCCACTTCTTATTCTATTTCCGAAAGAGCTGGAAATGTTATCCTAATGGATGCATAACTGGAGCACCTGTGGGCAAGATGGTATACAGGCAGACTCAGGGTAAACTGCAACTACATTGGTTTCACAAAATCTGAAGATGAAAAACTAACGGAACTCAGTGATGAAGACAGGGGGAAGGATGACTTGAACAAAAAGCAGGAAATTCTCAGCTTGAAGAATACTCCCTCAAGACAATAGAAACCCCTTCTGCTTTTCAGGGGAAAAGGTGTCTAAGACTCTTTCATTTACTCACCAGCCAAATTTTCACAGCTTTTTGGTTCTCAGGGGGAAGGGGAAATGTGTGAGTTTAACACATTTAAGCTTTTGCTGTGTTGGTGGAGGTTGAGGGGAATAACCCCTGCCCAAATAACATAACAACTGTATGTGGTAAACTCTCCTGAGGAACAGAGGGAAAGGTTGCACACTGAGGGGCAATTCTCACTATCGTTGTGGGTGGAAAAGGTCCCAAAGAGCTTACCTTCCCCACAGATGATTTAAGAATTGGTGGTGGGAATGTGCTCGTGCAGCACGGAGGAAGAGGGAGGGATCCAGGGCTGGACCTTGTTGTTCCAGCACCCAGAGATTCCATAATGCACCATGCGAGTGTGCGGTGCATTGTGGGGATACCCCCACATCAGGCAGGTGCCCATCAGTTCTTCAGCTGGCGCTGGCACACAGTCAGGTAAATGGGGTTAAGGGAACGCTCACTCCCTTAACCTTGTTTAAGAGGTGGACTCCCTAGGTGGGTCTGCACCACCAAGAGCCGCACAAGAGCCCAGGCTTGGCTGCCCTAGTCCAGTCTTGGCTGCTCGTGAGAACAGCTTCTGAATCTGTTAATCCGCTGGTCATTGTATATGTGCATGCCTGCACACACAGGCGCACAGTAAACTCACTATTTATTTGCAGGGATATTCTGCAACATTTTGTTGCAGCTCTGTACTTCTCTTCTTTTACAAAGTACACATAGAAAGTATTGTGTGTTCACATTATTGTTTCAGACTGTTTCTCAACCTTTATGTTTACCTTAAATTTCAGCACTTTTAAAAATGTAATATCATGCTTGAAACTGTCTTAAGCCTAGAATAGTACTACAGCTGCTTGTTCCCTGTGGGCTTTTCTAAATCACTGTAATTTATGTTTTGATATGTGGGATGGTGTCAGGGTAAGTATTTGTCAGTTCTTGATCTTTAAAGTGAGAGGTTGGGGTCTAAAACAACTCTGGAATATTGGGTCTGGCTTGAAAGCGATTTTCCATTATAACCCAAAATATACTGAGTGATGGTGTTACTTGGGTGTGGGGGACAGAAAAAGCCCAGACGTGCTCAGAGGTACTGTTTCTGACACAGTGTCCTGGCATTACGGAGCAGCTCTGGGTTAAACCTTGGTAATCTTGAACTCTGATGATTATAGATAGATAATAGCAAATTTTACCAAAACGAAACTCATGGGATGGAGCTATAATAGGGCAGACGGGTTCAAAGAACCCAAGGCTCCCTGCCTCTGGGAGCCACTGAGCTCTCCCCTCCCCTCAGCCGGGGCTTTCACTGCTGGCACCGCTGTCCACCTGCTGCCACCACCTTCAGTCATTTGCCTGGCTTCCTTTTTTCATTGGCCAGGCTCTTGGCCAATGGAAGCAGGATGCACATGCAATCCCAATGGGCTCATGGAAGGAGGGTGTGCACATGCTCCCGATTGGCTGATGGAAGGATGATGGACCTGAGAGCCAGGCAGCAGGAGGCGGAGGCAGCCGGCAGCAGCTATGACAATGGGGGTGCCGGACAGGCAGCCAGCTGGAGGGGGGGGAGGCAAGCGTGCAGGAGAGTTAGTGGGGGGGTGCATATATACACACACACATGCGCTGCCATGGGGATGCTGCTATGAGTAGGGAGGCTGCCTGTGTTCACTATGTGAACATGGGCCAAGTCTCATCTTGCTACACCTCAAGACTAGAAGCAGAGGGTTGTGGAAAGCAATGGGTTTTTATTTTATTTTATTTTTTTGCATTTTAAATCCCGCTCTTCCTCCAAGGAGCTCAGAGCGGTGTACTACATACTTAGGTTTCACCTCACAACAACCCTGTGAAGTAGGTTAGGCTGAGAGAGAAGTGACTGGCCCAGAGTCACCCAGCTAGTTTCATGGCGGAATGGGGATTTGAACTCGGGTCTTCCCGGTCCTAGTCCAGCACTCTAACCACTACACCACGCTGGCCTGAAGTATTTGATGAACTAAAAGGTTTGCTCAGAATAGCACCTAAATCTTGTGTATATTCTACAGATTTGCAAAAGTGGAAGCTTTTTGCTTGTTTCTGAAACTTGACTAGGAGACAAGATGTTTCTGAAAATATAACAAGTTTCTGTGTCCCTCCATTGCTATTTTCTTAAACAAATGCTGTATGATACCCATATTTTATACTCTTTGTATATCTGTGAGTCAGGCACATAAGCAACATTTTTATTTTCTTATACCCAAAGAAAACACAGTCGGTCAGTTGACTAGCACAGACATTTCCCAGGCAAATTTTGCACTGGGAAGACTAATGTTGTTGCTGGTGGTGTGTCTGTTTTATGTTAAGCATGCTGAGACAAAACAGCCAAGTATATATTTGATATGGTATTCTTTCTCTTGTCAAAAGACCATGATTGCTGCTGCCTTCATTTCTTAAATCCATTCAAAATCCTGACAAGAGGTTTATTGAAGCCCACAGATAATCAATAGAACTATTTTTATCTCTTAACGGAATGAGTCTTTTTTGAAATAATGAAGGCATCATTGTAATGGCTGAACCAGCTGTTCTAAAGTTGCATCTTGTTGCTATATGAGTTTTTGCTAAGTGAGATGATTTTTTTCCTGCATAGCTTTCGTTCTGACATTAGATTTATAGACTCTTCTCCAGGAGAAGCATACACATGCACACATGCACAGAGTTTTCTGGCAATCTTTTTTCTAGCATTAATGGTTTCTTAGCTGGAGTTGTGGGATGAAGATGAAATTGACACTCTTCAGTATACCCTGGTAGGCTTTGAAGCTTGTTTACTGAATCAATTTGCAAAGAGTCTTTACAATAAAATACTGATTGCAGCTGGTTGAGTATCCCAGAAGAAGAACCATTCTGGCCAAAAGTGCTGACCACTCTTGGATGGTATTTTTGATTCATGTACCCTATTTGCCTGTCAAGCTTGCCTCTTCTAGCAAATACAAAGACCTAGCACAATTCCCCTAATATATCCCTTTATTAAAACGACTACAAGGTCATTCTCACAACCATTGGTTGGGTGGGGAGGATGGGTGGGGGTGGGGTGGGGGCAGGCAGGGTTGCACCTACCTTCCCCTCCCCCAATCATTCTGATGCTCAGAGCAGCACGCATCGAGCACCCACATGATCCCAATCACCAGAAGCCAGGAAAATGAGCCTCCAGGTATCCCACAATGCAATGTGTGCAGTGCATTGGGGAAAACCCCTGTGAGTCAGGCGCTCAGCTGCATGCAGTCCAAGCACTCACACGACCCCATCCCCATGAGCTGTTCACACGAGCAGCCTAACCCAGGATAGGGCAGCCCAGCCAAGTTTGGGCTGCTTATGTGGAGTGCTGGGATCGCTCCGGATCCCGGTACTTCTGCCCCTGCGAGCCTGGCTTTTCACCCCAGCCCTTAACTGGGGTTAGAGGGTGCAAATCCGCCCTCAACTCCAAAACTGTGGTTGTGTGTGTGCTCAGACTGCATGTAGCCCAGCTGCCTGACTCAAGGGGGATTCTCCCAATGCACCACATACCGATTCATTTTCCTGGCCTCCGGTGATCTGGATTATGTGGGTGCTCAAATCCGCACTGCTCTGAGCAGCAGGTTGATCATTGGGGGGGAAGGTAGGTGCAACCCTGCCTTCCACCCCCTGCTCCCCACCCAACCAAAAGACATGAGAATAGGAGAATGACCTTTATTACTTGGTTAATCCTCTCGAGCACTAAGCTGTAAAACAAACATAAAGTTTCCCCTGTGTTTCTGGGAAGTTTTCGATGGTGTGGTACAAGGTGCATGCAGAACTCTGCTTGTCTTAAGTCCATTTCCAGACACAAGATTATATGCAAGATTATGAGTCATGCCATGTAATGATGGGGAAGGGGGCTTCCAAAATCTAGCTGTGAGAAGTCCAAGGTAGGCTGTCACCTTTCACTCTTTTATATGAGCAGATTCCTCCTTCCAAGGGGATATTCTGAGGAGAGCTGGTCTTGTGGTAGCAAGCATGACTTGTCCCCTTAGCTAAGCAGGGTCTGCCCTGCTTGCATATGAATGGGAGACTTGATGTGTGAGCTCTGCAAGATATTCCCCTCAGGGGATGGAGCTGCTCTGGGAAGAGCAGAAGATTCCAAGTTCCCTCCCTGGCTTCTCCAAGATAGGGCTGAGAGAAATTCCTGCCTGCAACCTTGGAGAAGCCACTGCCAGTCTGTGAAGACAATGCTGAGCTAGATAGACCAATGGTCTGACTCAATATATGGCAGTTTCCTATGTTACTATAAAAAGGCCTGAGCAGTCTTAGGCCTTCAAGAGCGTGTGACTAGGGCAGGATCTGATAAGGAGTGACACTTTATAGCAGCAGCAGCAAGGATTTATTAATAAGTGGGTGATAAGGAAAATTATAGAGGCATCAACGATCGCTGCTTCCATTCAAGTAAAACCCTTCCCCAGGAATTACTATAACCAAGCAATCAGATCCAAGCACTTGAACAAGAATAAATTCCCTGATGCATCTAGTTAAACTGATCCCTATCCTTCCTACTTACTTCCAGGTAAAGAACTTCCAGTTGATTCCTAGCCCAAGGCAGTCTCCCTCTCTTTACAGTAGTTGCTAATCAGATCTCACTCGGAGGCCTCCAGGGAAGAACTGAACTCTCATTTCTCTATAGGTTGTTGTCCAGTAAACCTGCCCCTCCCTCTGGATTGAGCCACAGAGATTTGATTCTCCCGGGCTTTCTTCCTTATTTGGAGAGACCCACCCTCCAAGCAGTTACTCTAATTGAGGCCTGGTCCTCCCTCTATTCTATCATGATATGCCTAAAGGCTGCTTTAAAACAAAGATAGTTGCCGGAGGACAGTGTCTGGAGGCTAAGAAGTCTGGCACCTTTAGTGCTTGGTGAATGATGATGCAAGGTGTAAATGCATCAGAGCATCTATCCTTTTGACTAGAGAGGTTATCCTGGTATCCTAGTAACCTGTGATTAGGATGTTACCACAGGCAAATGTGATACCCTGCTTTTTGTTTACACTACATTTAAAGGGATAAAGTGCCACCTTAAAGTACAATTAATCAAGCAGTATAATAGTATTTGGTTTAGTTTTTTTAAAAAAATCCCTATGTACGGTATATTCTTTAGTACAGTATTGGGAATGGATATTAATTGATAGAGGAATTTGGCCCTCATATTGAGGTCTCAGTTTTGTTTTGTTTTAGTTTTTTGTAGCGCTGTACAAAATCACTGGTTTGCTACCCATTCTTGCATCCTTTAAAGATAGTAGAGTTCTCATTAAATCCTGGTTGATAAGCTCTAAAATGTCTTCATGTCTTTAGCTTTGTGGAGGAAGTTAAATATGGGCCAGCAGAACAATGGCAATGCTGTTGTGGTTCTTTCTAGAAAAAACAGATTGCCCTGATACCACAAAGAAATGGAGCAAGGTGGGTACATAGGAACATAGGGAGCTGCCATATACCAAGTCAGACCATTGGACTATCTAGCTCAGTATTGTCTACACAGACTGGCAGTGGCTTCTCCAAGGTTGTAGGCAAGAATCTCTCTCAGCCCTATCTTGGAGATGCCAGGGAGGGAACTTGGAACCGTCTGCTCTTCCCAGAGTGGCTCCATCCTCAAAGGGGAATATCTTAGAGTGTTCACACATCGTCTCCCATTCATATGCAAGCAGGGCGGACCCTGCTTAGCTAAGGGGACAAGTCATGCTTGTTACCACAAGACCAGCTCTCCTCCCATAAAGTGCTGACTTAATGGAAGTTCAGGTATAACTACTTAAATGTATTAAGTAGATATCCATTATGGAAGAGGAGGTGCTGTGTTAGTTTGATATGTGGCTGGGCAGACCAACCAAAGGGCAGGAATTTAAACTAGTATTTGTGCCATGTGTAGAGGAGCAGTACAACCAAACAGCCTCCCCACCAAGTCATTGCACAAAGTCATTCCAGTGCATTGGGAGGAAGGAAGACTTGCACACTCATGGCACACACATATCTTGATTGTGTATGCTGAGGCTGGTAGACAAAGAGGTGGGTCTCACAATCAGTGAGACCCGCTTTTGCCGCTTTTGCAGGGAGAGCGGGCTAAGCTCCCTGCACACAATCCTGGCAGGAGCCCTGTGTGGCCAGATTGGCCACCCACACAATTGCCGGCTCCGTGACGTTGCCAGGAGGGGCTGGGAAGCTCGGGGGCCGTGTGACCCCGTGCGAGTGTGCAGGGCATACTGGGGAGACCCCTGGAGCTGGGAGGCAGCTTTTCGCCTCCCCTCCAGGGGTCTCCTTGTGAGTAGCCATGCTGCGGCTACTCAAGATCGGAAAGCCCGGGTTTGTGGAGCACTTGCTTCGCAAACCCAGGCTAAGGGGAGGGCTAAAAAAGCGGGCTAGCCACTTGTAAGCCACTGGGCTCACCTGCGAGCCCAGTGGTTTGCACGATCAGCCAAAATTGGGCTAGGCTCTCCTAGCCCAATTTTGGCTGATCGTGAGAATAGCCCCAAAGTATTATCCAAGCTGCCCTTTCAGACTATTATCTGACATTAGTTTTTCCCAGTAGCTCCTACCAGTCCTTGAAGCAGTTGAGCCTAGTTTTGCAATGGCAGACGCTTCTCCGTTAGCAAATTTCATGTGTTGTTCCAGCATGAAGCAGGGCTCGACAATTTCCAGCTGCCAGATTGCCATGGCTTCTGGAAATTTGAGCCAGGTGATGGACTGACATGACCAGCAGGAATGAGCAAGCAAAGCGTGTCAGATTTCTTTCTAGCATCTGTCCATTGCCTGCCTGAGCCAACCAGATGCAACTAGGAGAAGAAGGATATAACCTACCTCCATCTTGCTTGGTCCCCCCTCCCCACCTCCTGGTCGTATCTGTCCATCACCTGCCTGAGCCTGTTGGGTGCAGCAAGAAGACGGAGTGAGCAAACAAGGCGGCAAGTCCACCTGCAAGCTGAGGGCATTGCTGGGGGCGAGTGGTGAATTTGTCCCTCCAATGAAGCAGAAGGCAGTCTGGCTCCTAAATGTTGGTGCTTGCTCCAGAGCCAAAGGAGATTTGTCAAGGCCTGGCATAAACACGCTGGGAAATGATCTAAGAAATTTGGATTCAAAGCTATATCACAATGACAACAGAAGGAAACAAGTCTTGGAACTTTATGAGTGGAAGAATAAAGTATCTGCTGCAGATGATATAAGTTAGAACTCAAAAGCTTTCAAGTTGCATCTTCCCCTTAAGGTAGAAACTTCAGTCACTGTTTGAAAAATGAGGCATAGACATTAAAACAAATGTGGTCCACAAATCTGCAGCTGATGGCAATTCTGAAAAATAGCTGGCATATGGCTGTTATTTTATATGTGGCACTTGAATCTGAGTCCATATATTGCAAAATGAAGGTTAAAAACAGCAGGATAAAGAAATTAAGCAATTTGCTCATCCCAGTCCTCTATATCCAAATAATTTGCAAAGAGCAAGGCTTTCCCCCACCCTTTAGTTAATATTAACTTCTGCCTGGAAGAGATGTGTCATTTGGACAAATTAGATAGTAAAATCTGATCCACTTACGTTGACAGTTTAACTTTTGTACACTAGTTCATACAGATTACATCCAACTATCTTAAACAAGAGTAGATAAATATATGGCTAAGGGTGTTATATGCATTGTAAAAGCATAGCAAATAACTAGGGAAAGGGTCCAAGTCTTTACCCAGGGTGAAGCACATGCTATACTTATATGAGGCTTGATTTCTCATAAGCCAGTTAAAAACTCATTGGGCCAGTTAGGACAGTATTCCATAAGCCCAGCCTACCACACATGATGAGGATGTGCACACACTGTGATCATGTGTGTCCTTCCCATCACCCCTCATGTAGGGGTGTCTCCCCGAATAACTTCAGAGGGTGGTTTGGATGAAACATAATTAAGGTTTGGATGATTATGATTTAACTATGATTTAAAATTCATAATTTAGAAGAGGCACCCTGTGTGCCAGAGAGGGGAAGGACGTGCACTCGCATCCTTATCACCTGTGGTGGCTGGATGGACAGAGTATTGTACAAACCAGCCCTTCACATCAGCAACTGCAGCCCATTTATACATGGTACAAGGCGGTATAGTTGCTGCCACCTCCACTGCTGCTTCCACAAGTTTCTGGAAATTATAATGGCCTGTTTGGATGATGGTCACCCAGTCGTCCCCAATACAAGATGAGGAGCGAGTGTGTACCATCTCCTAGTAGATGTATAATTGCATGGGGAGGAACTTCTGGAACATGACTATCATATAGTTATCATTATTTTGTCTCTGGATTAGGCACAATTGAGATTTCTGCCCTCCATTTGCAGAGTTTGGGGTGGCATACTGGGTGAGGGGAAGAAACAGATGTGTAGTTGATCCTCATCCCCTATTGGGAGCCAGTAGGGCAAAGTTGTCCAAACCGGCCCTTAATCTACAACCAATGTAGCTTGGCAGTACTGCATGTTTACTTGGTTACTGCATATGGGGGTGGGATCATAATTCATTGGTAGCACATGAACTTGTATGCAGGTGCTAGACTCAATCGCTAGCATCTCCAATCAAAAGAGCTCAAATTGCAGGGATGGGAAGGACTTGAGGCCTTGGAGAGCCACCACCAGTTTGAGGGGACAGTACTGGATAGAGGGTCAGTGGTTTGACTCATTGTAAGGCAGACACATGTTCATAAAAAATGTATGACAGTGATGTCCACTGTTCCCTCTAAGGCGTGCACATGTGCACATGCTTACAAGTTTTTGGATGTCCGCTCAGTTCATTTTAGATCCCGCTCAGGTTTAATCAGGAAGGCCCCACTGAATGCATGTGTGCACAAACTGGCTTGATACTGTTGCCCAGAACAAAACTCATTCTTCACAGAGAGGGGGGAAATTAGAGGGACCACTGGTGATGTACACTCATGTCACTTCTGTATTCTATAAACAAAAGCAGTGCTCCAGTATGTGGAAAAGGCAGTAATAAAATCACATCCCAGAGAGTCAAATTACCATTGTTCATTCAGCTAAATGGTGTGGCCAAACATAATGCTTATCCAGTAATAAGGGAGAGTTTAGAATGTTCTGTAAGAGCAATGTGGTTTGTAGACAGACAGGAACATGATATACATATGAACCTATGTGGAATAAAGTACCTGTGACCTGCAGAGTTGCTTATTATACTTTCCGTATTTACTATTAGTTCCTGCTTCCATTGTGCCTTTTTATCAGTACACATACATTCTGTTTACTAGTATTCATATGGAACACAATAGTACCTGTTGTCTATGACATGAGAGATTTTGAGGTTAATTTATTAAACATTTACTATCATTTTAATTAGATCCAACATTGTTTACTCATTTCATCGTTGCCATGCATTGCTCACGAAAGATGCCAGTTGATCCCAAAGGATATATCTTGCTAGAATAGATCTTGCTTTATTTAGAAAATGTCCCAAAAGTATGGAAACAGCATAAGACAGATTGAAAATTCTGCTTTCTACCAAAATAATACAAGTTTCAACTAAAATGGAGTTTCAAATGAAAATTACAACACATCTAAAGACAACCAGGGATTTGCCAGCAATACCGCATGTTTATATTTTATGCGAGTTCAGTACCTACACCTACGATGAACTTTCAGGCTTCCATATTTGTATCATTTACATAGAAATTACATCATATACACTAACATTAGCTACAAGGGGAGCACGCACAGCTGACATATATAGAGGCAGACAACCCCAAGGCAGACTTCATGAACTTCTGTGTGATCTCAGGTAGGGATGTGCACAGAGCTGGTTTGGCACTCCTTTTCTGGAGTGCCGAACTGGTTTGAAGGTCTTGTGTTCGAGCTGGTTTGGAGGGTGTGTGGGGGTCACTTTAAGGGATAGGGAAGGTGGTTCCTTACCTGCCCATCCCTGCCCCACTGCTTTCCCCCCACCAGCGCTCTCCTAAACAGCATGGGTGTGGGGCTGCAGTGTTTCTACTTGCAGCCCCATTCAGTGTCACCACACCCATGGACAATGTGCTGCAGCCCCACACCCACACTGTTTAGGTGAGTGCCGACGGGGAAAGCGGCGAGGCAGGGATGGGCAGATAGGAAGCACCTTCCCTGTCCCTTAAAATGACCCCCACCCCACCCTCCCAGGAGTGCATGGACCGGTTCCGCGCACATCCCTAATAGCAGGTGCCTTGCCAGTAGGCAAAACTCAGCAAATTATCTCTTATAAAGATTAACCCGCCAGGTAAGCACTGTAATTCGCAGCCCAGGGGATGAATCAAGCAGTGTTCTGTCTAATTTTTTTCATCTGTGTGCAGAATGAGTTTTGTTCTGGGCGGCAGTATTGAGGCAGTGTGTGTGCACAGGTATTCAGAGTGGGACCTTCCTGATTCAACCTGAGCGGGATCTAAAATGAACTGAGCGGACATCAAAAAATGTGTGAGCGCGTGCACTTGCGCACACCTTAGGGGGAGCACTGAAGTCAAGGTGATCCAGGGAAAATTAATTATATAATTAAAGGTGGCTTCCCAAAAATATCATTTATAATCAAATAATATATTTTCTTTGTTTTTCTTGAATTTTAATTATATTTTCACGGTTGACAAGAGACATCAGAGTAGAAAAGGTGCTACTGCTCCCAGCATTCCCCAGTAGTGCATATGAAAAAGGCTTTGCTGCTGGTGCTTTCCTACCCCACTTCTGAGATCCCATTGACGCCTTCCAGGCCTTCTGCAACTTCTTCATCAGTCTTATGAAAATATCTTATGTAAATAGGGTGGGGATCCTTGGGTAACATTTGAACACTATGAGGCTGTTCTCATGAGCAGCCAAGACCGGGATAAGGAAACCAAGTCTGGCCTTGGCTGCTTGTAAACAAGGCACCCGGCTCCCTAAGTGGGTGTGCTCAGTAGCACACCCACCTAGGGAGCCTACCTCGTGAATGAGATTGAGGGAGCAAGCGCTCCCTTAACCACATTTTCCTGATGGTGTGACAGCTCCGATTGCTTGCAGCCAGTGCTGAAGCACTGACGGGCATTTGCCTGTTGCTGGGGGGGATCCCCACAATGTACTGCACACTTGCTCGTGCATTGTCAGATTTCCAGGGGCCGGGGCGATTCATCCCACCCCACCATGCGATCTGGGGCAGAGGTGGACCATCTGGGCATGCGATCTGCACACCCAGACAGTCCTCAGATATTGTCTGCAGGAAAGGTGGGCTTCTGCAGCCTTCCCTGCTGCCCACCTGGTCTTGAGAATGTCCTCTGTGGTTAATACTTGAGGATATTGAGGATACTGAAAGTCCATAGGTGCAAAAAGATTAAGAACTTGTGTTTTGTAGAAACACAAAGAAAATATAAAGAGCAATGGAATGAGCAAGGAGAGACATTACTGTGACACAGCCTCAGAAACCATTATATGTTATGAGAGCTGCAGTGTTTATGAGACAGCCTTGATGAACATCTTCCAAATTGACAAAGGAGCTCTGAGACTTCTGGACCAGGGGTTCCCAACTTTGGGTCGCCAGATGTTGTTGGACTACAACAACACCTCAGCCACAATGGTCTTTGGCCATTGTGACCAGGGATGAAATTGTAGTCTAACATCTTCTGGGTCCCGAGGTTGGGAACCTAGAGATGTGCAAATCGATTCTAGTTGAATCTATTCAAGCTGATTCGAGTGATTCAAACTCAAATCAAATCACCCCTAGGTTACAAATAATGCTTTTTATGTTTCTTGATCAGATTTTATTCTTTACACTAATCCGAAAAATTATGGTTATTTCCCTACTCCAGACAATATTAGAGTATGGATAGACAGATGATTTGGGGTTTTGATTTATCATGGTTTGCTGTTTCTGTTTTTCAAGGCAGGGTTGCAAAATTTGAACACTCTGCTTTTTTTGGCCATAGGGAACAATGGGGAACTCCAAACACCCCATTGTTTCCCATGGGTAGGTCCTAGGGACACTAAAATGGGTTGGGTGGTACCTACCCCATCTGTAATTCTGATTACAAATTGGTTGTTGTCACTATTGGATAACACCAAATCACTTGAACTAGGGGCCTCATTGTTCTAAATAATGTATAGACATAATGGCCTTTCTCCTCAAAGTTTCTAGTCTCAGAAAATGTTATTTTCATTTGCCTGGAAGGAAGTGTTTTCATATTTGACAAAAGTATAGACAAGGGGGAGCAGCTACACACAGTGCCACAGGCAGCACTCACTGGGAAGTGAGTAAATGCAGAGAACCAACTCCCAAATGTGATCGCCTAAGATGCCCTGCATGTTGTGGCTCTTGGCACGACTTTAACACTTGGTGTGGAACATTCCATAGGATTATGCTTGGGAGCATTCTGGCAGACATCCGTATCCAGCTGTCCCTGCACCTCTCTGATGGTTCCCTTTTGCAGAGAAGAGTAGTGAATCACCATTGCATCCAGATGGAGCTGCTGGCCCCTCATCCATCTTGGACAGCTGGAGATGATTTTTTCCAATTGTTTCCCTGAAACCTTATTTCCCTAATGGAAAGTATATTTAAGAAGGAAAAGCTTTGTTAATGTATGAATGAAATGTTATAAAATTATGAATGGTGTAGAGAGAGTAATAGAAATCATTGTCTTTCAGTGCTCTACATCTTGAGGCCACTCAGTCAAACTGCGTGGCCATGGGCTCAAGATAAATGAAAGGAAATATTTCTTCATGAGACATGTAATTAATTTGTGCAGTTCATCCCTATTCAGGCATTCAGCCTGAATCTGGGTAGAGGGGGGGAAGGAGGGCATCAGCTAGCCACACACCCTGCGGAGAGAGTGGGCTGGGCTAGCCACGCTTCCCTCGTTCTGACACTCTCCATTGCCACGTTCCCCACTCCTCACATATTCAGCACTTGTTGGCGGAGAGCCATTTCAAAGTAACAGCCTCCTCTACATGCATGGAAGACAGGGCCACAATGAAATGGGGCTGTAGTGAGAACATGCCTGGCCCGACATCACTAATGCATGTGCCAAGGTGAGAGCTGTTCATGTGAATCACCCTGCTACACACTCTCTAAAGCCTGTTTAAACATATGGAGCGCATGTAGGGTGGCAATTCAGATAAGCATCCCTCACATGCAACTAGAGGAAGTGCTGAGATCACCTTGTGACATCAGGCTGGGCATTCTCGCCAAGCCTATCCTCAAGTGTAGATGAGGCTGCTCATCTGAACCGACTCCCAGTCAAGTGCTGAACCTGACTCTCCCCGTGTTCTAGAACCTTGGCTAACCAAGTGTAGAATGGAGGGGGGAGTTCAAGTTTTGTGGCGAGTGGACACGTTCCTGTCCCCGCCGCCTGTGGCACCTGCCAAAAACAACAAATATTTATATACCACTTTTCAACAAAAGTTTCCAAAGCTGTTTACGTAGAGAAATAATAAATAAGAGGGCTCCCTGAATCCAAGGGCTCACAATCTAAAATGAAACATAAGACAGACACCAGCAGCAGTAATGGAAGTACTGTGCTAGGGGTGGATAGGGCCAGTTATTCTCCCCCTGCTAAATAAAAAGAATCACCACGTTAAAAAGGTGCCTCTTTGCCCAGTTAGCAGGGGTCCACTCTCCAAATGTTCATTTTAATACCTGGAGAGGGCTTCTGTTTCCAGAAGATGTGGTGATGGTCACTAGTTTAGGAGACTTTTAAAGAAGGAATTAGCCCAGTACATGGAAAATGGAATCAGTGGAATCTCGATTTCAGGCTAGCAAATACCGGAACCAGAAGCTGAGGACAAACAACAAATAATACTTATCAGTGCCAGGCACTCACAATTCCATTCACCAGCTTGTAAGGGCTACTGCTCCTAGCCTCTTGTGTGGGCACCCAGCACACACAGATCCCCACCGCTGACAACTTGCTTCCCCAGCAATTTTTAGAATGTAAGAAATTTGATCATCCCTTCTGAGCAGTGGGAGGGGCTCCCCCATTTCTTACTATCCCTTTATGCCTGTGCAAATGAAAGAAGACTTCTTAACCAAACCTCACTGTCACTTAAAAAAAAAAATTAGCTGGTCATAGCTAGAGACAGTACTGGACTAGAGGGTCTTGTCTAGCTAGTCAGTTCTATATTCTTACTTAAACTCTGCCTCAAAGAGAGCATTCTAGATAAACTTGTGTGATATTTTGTTTATATCCATCTGAGACTTTCAAGAAAATAGGTCATTTCTTTGATTACTGAAAAGAAAGCATACATGCAAGAGTACAGAAGGACAAAAGAAACAATCTAGCCATGTTATTAAAAATAGCCAGTTATAGATGCTGTCCTTCAAATGCTGCACAGTCCTCAAACGTATTTTGGGGGGTCACAGAGTACTTCTGAGGGAAGGGAAGTTTGGCAAAAAAAAAAAAAAAGCTCACTTTCTCATCTCAGCATGAGCACCACACCACCTTACTCTGGAATGCCTCAATGAATCAAAATAAAACCGAAGCTGGGATTGGCCATGGCTGCAGAAGTTGTTTACACTCTGTGGTGTTACACTCCAGTGGCTATATAATGTGTGAAACAGCACCTAGTTAAACTGTACTCATGAGAGACTAGACAAGCTAAGCACTCACTGTAATGTAACTTCAGTTGGAGGTTGCCTTTTTGACATGTTTACATAGAATAGTACAGAAAGTTGAGCAAGAAAAAAGGAGCAATGTATCACATATGTACAACTGAACAAAATAAACCAAAGACTGAAAAGCTCTAAAGTGAAGTGGCCAAGATTTATCAACACTGTCTTAATGCTTTTCCTCATATAATGCACACAGTTAGGTAGCTGATGAAGTGATGACAGAGAGCAACACAAAGCACCCATTCTTCTCCGACATGAGTCTCACCATGACCTAAGCTAAGTTTGACTGATCTGCCTGATCCTGTGGGTAAAAACAGTTTCTAATGCAAACCTGAATTGCTTGGCACATTCCTTATGGATAAAGTGCTGTTCTTCTGCTGTGTTTTTGCCCCCACTTCCAGAATACCTTTACATTTGTCCAGAATGACTGGGGGCGGCGGCGGGGAGTGGGGGGAATACATGAAATGTGTTGATACACTAAAGCATGCTTAATTTTGAAAAGGTTATTGATAACAAGAGTGAAACATAAATCTGTAAGAATAGCAAAGCCGTATTCTATCACGCACAGCAGAGTACAGCGTTCAGCCTCTGCATTCCTTTTGTGTTGTAAATTGTTGAATGCACAATAACATGCATCTGAGCTATCACTTATTGTTTTGTATGTCTTGTATGGTACAATTACAATTATCTTTAATTACAATTAAATTAATTAAATTTTATAGTGCAGTTTAATCCCAATCAAGTACTAGAGGCCCCTACTGTGCACTGGTAAACAATTAAAGGTCCATTGTTATATGCTTGTCTAAATCACATTAGTTTATGTGATCTGTACTGGGATAAGCAACGTACTGTAATTTACACTGTAATTTACATGTAGCCTCAAGTACATTTCTTTGGGGCTAACCCGAAGATCCTGTTATTAAGATATTTTATTATTTTGAAACTCTTTTATTGTTATAGTTGAGGAGAAATGATTTTTAAAATAGAATGGCAAAATAATAAAGGAACTGAAATGAGGAGGCAAGTAAAAATAATTTAACTCTCTTGATTTGAACATTTTAGTATCCATCTTTTAAAAAGAACTGACTCAAGTCTTATAATGGGAATATTGTCGAATCAGTGGCTGACATTTTGGCTAACAGTGTGCTTGCAGAAGGACATTGCTCAGGCGTGTTAGGAACATAGGAATCTGCCTTATATTGAGTCAAACCATCCAGGTCCATAGAGCTAAGTATTATCTATTAACTGGCAATGGCTCTCCAAGGTTTAAGGCAAGTGACCCTCCCTGGGGATGCCAGGGAATGAACCTGGGACCTTCTGCATGCAAGCAAAAGCTCTACCACTGAACTATAGTCCATTCCCTAAGGGGAATTTCTTACAGCAGGCAGCTTTCACGTGTAGTCACCCATCCAAATCAAACCAGGGCAGGCCCTTCTCAACAAAAGGGAAACTTTATGCTTGCTACTGGAAGACCAGCTCTCTTCCCCTATGTCAGAAGGCTGGATTCCAGACTAGTGTTGGACTAGTGTAATGCCGTTACACTAGCTTAAGGATGTAGTGCAAGACTATTAGGCAAAGAAAGGAACATCTGTTTGAAACTAGTCCTTGTGCTATAGCAGGAGATGTTGACAAGTTGCACAACACTAATTCTATAATGACTGTTGCACAATGCTAGTAACAATTGTTGCACAACGCTCATTGCTCAATCTTGCATATGTCTGAGGAAAGGTCATAAGAGCCTAAGAACAGCCCTGCTGGATCAGGCCCAAGGCCCATCCAGTCCAGCATCCGGTCTCACACAGTGGCCCACCAGAGGCCTCTGAGAAGCCCACAGGCAAGAGGTGAGGGCATGCCCTCTCTCTTGCTGCTGCTCCCCTGCAACTGGTATTTAGAGGAATCTTGCCTCTGAGGCTGGAGATGGCCTATAGCCATCAGACTAGTAGCCATTGATAGACCTGTCCTCCATGAATTTGTCTAAGCCCCCTTTAAAGCCATACAAGCTAGTAGCCATCACCACATCCCGTGGCAGAAAATTCCATAGATCACTTATGCGCTGTGTGAAAAATCTTTTCCTTATTTTGGTCCTAAGTTTCCCAGCCTTCAGTTTCATAGGATGACCCCTGGTTCTAGTGTTGTGAGAGAGGGAGAAAAATTTCTCTCTGTCCACTCTTGCTGCTCCACATATAATTGTATACAGCTCTATCATGTCTCCCAGTAGTCGCCTCTTTTCCAAACTAAAAAGTCCCAGATGCTGTAGCCTTGGCCCTTAAGAAAGGTGCTCCAGGCCCCTGATAATCTTGGATACCCTCTTCTGCACCTTTTCCAGTACTACATTGACCTTGTTGAGATGACCAGAACTGTACACAGTACTCCAAATGTGGTCACACCATAGATTTGTATAAGGGCATTATAATATTAGCAATTCTATTTTCAATCCCCTTTCTAATGATCCCTAGCATGAAATTTGCCTTTTTCACACTGAGTTGAAATTTTCAGTGAGCTGTCCACCAGAACCACAGGATTGCTCTCCTGGTCAGTCACTGACAGCTCAGACTCCATCGGTCTATATGTGAAGTTGGGGTTTTTTGCCCGAATATGTATCACTTTACACTTGCTTACACTAAATCTCTTTTGCCATTTTGTCATCCACTCACCCAGTTTGGAGAGATTAATTTGTAGCTCCTCAATCTCTTGGAGTTCACTACCCTAAATAGTTTAGTGTCATCTCCAAATTTGGTCAATTCACTACTTACCCCAACTTAGATCATTTATAAACCAGTCCCTGGGGGACCCCACTTCTTACTTCCCTCTGCTGTGAAAACTGTCCATTGTGAAAACTGTCCATTTATTCCTACCCTCTGTTTCCTGTTCTTCAACCAGTTAACAATCCACACACGAAACTGTCCCACTATCCCATGACTGCAAAGGTTACTCAAGAGCCTTCAATGGGGAACTTTGTCATAAGCTTTTTGGAAGTCCATGTATACTATGCCAAATGGATCATCTTAATCCAGATGCCTTTTGACACAAATAATTCCAAAAGGTTAGTGATGCAAGACTTGTCCTTGCAGAAGCCATGCTGGTTCTTCTTCAGCAAGCCCCTTCTTCTGTATATGTAAAAATTTTGTCCTTAAGTGTGCTGTCCATCAATTTATCCTGCAATAGAGGTCATCCAACAGAGGTTGCACAACATCATGGAGCATCATAAATTTTCTCTGCTTTGCAAACATTTTGCCACAGATGTGGGGTGCAAAATTTTCTATAGAAAATTTCCATTTCTAAAATGTCTACTTGGTTACTTTAAAAAACTGAGATACAGTGAAGGGAAATTAATATGGTGAAGGTTTGTGTCGGTTATTAAACTTATAAGTAGGTTAAATAACATGCCAAATCAGATCACAACCTATTTAGGACATCAGTACAATTTGTATGGTTTTTTAAAAAGAAGAAAATGAATGCAACTTTTTTATAAATGAGGGAGAAATTTGCATGCGGAAATTTCCTGGAAAGATTTCAGAATTTTCTGGAAGAGCCACATCTCTGCTTCCTGCACAAATGCAACTTTGTTGCACAAGTGCACCACTAGAATAGCAGCCACTAGAATAGCAGTCCATCCCTAATACAGTGCATATTAATGCATTCAAATAAAGGCTAAGTCCTGCACATAGTTAGGATGCTTAAATCCCTCTCCTTAAGACTACAGGTGACCCTTGTTATCTGCGGTTTCAACAACTGCGGTTCTGCATATCTGTGGATGTGTCTTAGAGACCCAGTTTCTTTATCTGTGGAATGAAGAATAGGCAAAATTGTCCTATTGGCAGTTTTGAGTGGCCAGAAATGACTTCCAATGCCATTTCCAGCCGTCATTTTACAGTGCAGAGCCATTTTGTGGCTCTTTAAAAAACAAAATCCCCCGTGATTTTTGCAAAAACTCAGAGGAATTGAGGTTGTGGGGGATATTGCTGGTTTTGAACCTGGAGAGCAAGGTAAAGTACTTTATTTCTCTTATTTCTCCCCCCATCCTCTTTTTTAGCCCTTGTTTGTGTGTAGGAATTGTGTCTATCCCTTGGACTCCCACAGGGATAAGGTTTCTTTCTTTGTGGTTTCCATAAACATGCCTATAGGCAAGAACAGAACCCCTGCTAATAACTAGGGCCACCTTAATTTACAATTACCCATAGAAGCATGTTTTCTTTTGGTGAGATGCCACAAAGTTCTGAGCACATGGTTCAGCCACATTCTTCCTTCATGTCTCAAATATACCTGCTGAAGCAAATGTAAATTGTCCTTTTTTCTCATGCAGATGGCCATTTTAATGTATTGGTGAGAACCAGCATGCTATAGGTTAGAGGGGGCCTAGGTTGAAATCCGTAAAGCTCACTGGACCAGTCACTCCCACTCAGCTGAACCTAGCTCACATAATGGGTGGGAGAAGAATCATGCTTGCCACTCTGAGGTTCTTGGATGTAGGATAGGATATAGTAAACATGTATAACAAGTAATAGAATAATAAATGTTTATTGAGGTGATCTGGGTTCAAATTTAACCTGGTGTGCATCACCGAGACTTGGTGGGGGGAGGCTCGTGGCCCAGTCTGGTCCCAGCTTCTTCCTCCAGGGTATTCTGTAGGGGAGCAGGGGAGGGGAGGTGGGCAGGGAGGTGGAGTGCGTGTGGTCTATAAGGATAACATCTCCCTTACCAGGGTCCCTGTTGGGGTATCAGACCATACTGAATATGTGTACTTAAGTTTGGGGACCAGGGATAGATTGGGACTTCTGTTGGGGTACCGATCGCCCGGCTGCCCGATGTAATCCCTTACTGAGCTTACTAGGGACTTGGTCGCAGAACTCACACAGACTTTTGGTGCTGGGAGACTTCAATGTTCATTTCTGAACCAATTTGTCCGGGGCAGCTCAGGAGTTCATAGCGGCCATGACAACTATGGGCCTATCCCAAGTGGTCTCTGGACCGACGCACATTGCAGGTCAAACACTTGATTAGGTCTTTTACTCTGATCAGGGTGGTGTTCCATGGGTGGGGACTCCTGTGATTTCCCCATTGTCATGGATGGACCATCATCTAGTTAAGGTTAGGCTTACAAACACTGTCCACCTCCACAGGAGCGAGGGGCCTATTAGAATGGTCCTCCCGAAGAGGTTATTGGACCCAGTAGGATTCCAAGAAGCCTTAGAGGGATTCGATGTTGTCTTTGCCGGTGATCCTGTTGATGCCCTGATGGAGAACTGGAACAACATGCTCACCAGGACAGTAGACACGATTGCTCCTAAGCATTCCCTCTGACCCGCTTCGAAATTGGCCACTTGGTATATGGAAGATCTACGGGGGCAGAAGTGGCAAGGTAGGCGACTGGAGTGCAACTGAATAAAGATTTGACTTGGATCTGACAGATTACAACATAGAGCACATTTAAAGATCTATGCTCAGGCAATATGTGAGGGAAAGAAGTGGTTCTTTTCTGCCCGTATTGCATCTGCAAGTTCACATCCAGCAGAGTTGTTCAGGGTTGTGAGGGGGCTAGTATGCGTCCCTGCTTCCTTGAATCAGAATTTGGAGCCATCAGTTACCTGCTGTGATGTGTTTAAAGAATTTTTTTGCAGATAAAATCTCTCGGATTTTGGCCAACTTAGATGGAGACTCCACAATTAATTTGATGTCTGAACTGGAGGTGTCCAGCAACTCCTCTTATGTGGTTCAACTGGATTGGTTTCAGTTTGTGACTCCTGGGGATGTGGACAAGCTGCTCAGAACAGTGAGGCCTACCACTTGTTCTCTTGACCCTTGTCCAACATGGCTTGTTCTATCTAGTAGAGAGGCTGTTGTAGGAGGCCTGGTAGAAATCATAAATGCTTTTCTGAGGGAGGGCAGGATGCCTCCTTGTCTTAAGAAAGCAATTATTAGACCTCTTCTAAAGAAGCCTGCATTATATCCCTCAGAGTTGAGAAACTATAGGCCTGTTTCCAACCTCCCATGGCTGGGCAAGGTAATTGAGAAGGTGGTGGCCTCTCAGCTCCAGACGGTCTTGGAGGAAACTGATTATCTAGACCCATTTCAAACTGGCTTTCAGGCTGGCTATGGGGTGGAAACTGCCTTGGTCGGCCTGATGGATGATCTCCAATTGGGAATTGACAGAGGAAGTGTGACTCTGCTGGTCCTTTTGGACCACTCTGTGGCTTTCAATACTATCAACCATAGTAGCCTTCTGGAACGTCTGAGAGTGTTGGGGGTGGGAGGCACTGTTTTACAGTGGTTCCGCTCCTACCTCTCAGACAGATTCCAGATGGTGTCGTTTGGAGATTGTAGCTCTTTGAAATCTGAGCTTAAGTATGGTGTCCAGGCTCCATACTCTCTCCAATGCTCTTTAAGATCTACATGAAACCGCTGGGAGAGGTCATCAGGGGATTTGGAGTGGGATGTTATCAGTATGCTGATGACACCCAGATCTACTTCTCCATGTCAACTTCTTCAGGAGCTGGCATATCTTCCCTAAATGCCTGCCTGGACGCAGTAATGGGCTGGATGAGGAAGAATAAACTGAGACTAAATCCAGATAAGACAGAGATACTTATTATGAGGGGTCAGAACTCCAGAGACGATTTTGATCTCTCTTTTCTAGATGGGGTCACACTTCCCCAAAAGGAACAGGTTTGCAGTCTGAGAGTATTTCTGGATCCACACCTCTCCCTGATATCTCATGTTGAGGCAGTGGCCAGAAGAGCTTTCTATCAGCTTCAGCTGATACGCCAGCTGCATCCATTTCTCGAGATGAACGACCTCAAAACAGTGGTACATATGCTGGTAACCTCCAGACTTGACTTCTGCAATGCACTCTATGTGGGGCTGCCTTTGTACGTAGTCCGGAAGCTTCAGTTGGTACAGAATGCGGCAGCCAGGTTGGTGTCTGGGTCATCTCGGAGAGACCACATTACATCTTTGCTGATAGAGCTACACTGGCTGCCAATAGGTTTCTGGGCAAAATACAAAGTGCTGGTTATAACCTATAAAGCCCTAAACGGCTTAGGCCCTGGGTATTTAAGATAACGTCTTCTTCATTATGAGCCCCACCACCCATTGAGGTTGTCTGGAGAGGTCCGTCTCCAGTAGCCGCCAGCTCGGTTCCTGCCACAAGACTGTGGAATGCGCTCCCTACTGAGATACGATCCTCCCCATCTCTGACAATTTTTAAAAAGCATTTGAAAACCCATCTCTTCACCCAAGCTTTTTTAGCTTTTTAAAAATTTTAGGTTTTAATCTGTGGTTGACTTTTAAATTGTTAAATTGTTTTAAGTGTATATTTTTAACTTGTTTTATGCTATTGTTAACAGCCCAGAGATGAAAGTTTCGGGTGGTTTACAAATTAGATAGATAGATAGATAGATAGATAGATAGATAGATAGATAGATAAAATGAATCCCACACAGCCATGAATTGATGTCTGTTGGGTGGGTCTAGGTAAGTCACCATCTCTCAGCCTAAGCTACCTCATAGTATTGCTGAAGTTAAATGGGATAGCCCTCTCTATACGGCCAAGCTCCTAGGAAAGTGTGATGCTAATGTTAAATAGATTGAGAACAACTCTGCCACTTCATTTGGTATAGAATCATAGAGTTGGAAGGGACAAATGAGAAAGTCCAGATAAATTGTACTGGGTAAACCAAAGGGGATTGGATTTGGTATTGGAAGGCATCAGTCTTGGGTGTGCCTTTTAGCTGTGGTGGGAAACCTAATCATCATTGAAGGTCACATGGGAAACAAATTGAGAGTGGAAGAGACACAAAGGCTGTACACACGACCAGTAGCGGGGTGGGGAGGGCAGGGGGGAAGGAAGGGTTCAACCTATTTTCCCCTAGATGATCGATGTTTGCGTCTTCAGCACATGAGCCGCATGTCCACACGATCTGCCTTGCCAGGAGCAATGCTGATTAACAGAGGCCGGGACTCATTTCCCCGGCCAGATATCCCACAAGGCACTACGTGACGAGCACGGTGCCTTGGGGGATTCCCCCATCATACAGGCATTCTAGGTGCCCGTCTATGTGTCTCAGACTGTCTGCATCCCAAGGAGACACACAATCCTGGCAGCTGGGCTAGGGGTGTGCTGACTCCCTTAACCTCCGCTAAGAGCCATGCTAAGGAGTGGGGTTAGGCTGGATAGGAGCACCAGGATCCACATGGATTCCAGCACTCCACACAAGTAACCTAGCCCAGGCTAGGCTACTCATGAGAACAGCCTCACAATCTTTGCATTTTGGCTGCAATCCTGCACACAGAATTACATTATTTAGAATTAACTATATTTAATGCAATCCAACAAACGACAGCCACTTATGGTGTAGGAAATGTGGAATGAGGAGCTTGTACTTAGGTTACTGTAGCAGCCTAATCCCTATAAATAACTGTGGTCCACCCAAATGGTCCACTTAAGTGAACAGTTAGGGAGCTGTGAGGTGGGGACACAGCAGCTGTATCAGCAGCTGGAAAAAACACAGGAAACAGCCTCTGCATTCTCCAAGGCATGTACATTTCAGGCATTAATTAATTTATACACTGAAAAACAAATAGAAAATATTTCAAAACCTAACATCAGCTCTCAGGCATATGGAATCAATCATTGCCTGAATACTAGGTACACATTATAACTCTCCTTCCAAACCAGCAACAGACAAGAATATTTTTCAAAAGGATTGTATGTCCCATTTTCTTCCTGTATGCTGCTTTGGGTGCCTGTTTTGGCAGAAAGTTGGCTTAAAAGTTCTGTAATGAAACATGATTTCTTATGTAAGATATGGTAACCCTTCAGATCCTCTTCTGTGTTTTTCTTCCTGTTGCTATTATATCCTTGCTTCTGTGGCAGTAATTAAGCCCAGACCAGTTTACTACAAAGTTTATTTTCTAAGAGCTCAATGTTTAATTTTAGGGGGAAGCCAGTTAAATTTTAAAATGGTATGTGAGTAAAAAAATAGACAAATGAGGAGTGTAATCTTTTCATGTACACCTTCTTTTGAGGGATTGCAGTGGTCAGAGCAGCTATTTACACCTCCATTGTAATATGATGTAAAGTTTTATTTCAAAAGCATATATCTGAACAGCCAAAGTAATTACTAAAGTGTTTCCAAATGGATAAATGTTTAAGAGCCAGCTGTGTCTGTGAATTACACATTGGAAAGTAAAACTCAGGGCTTGTTAATGCTGTTTCTTGGCATGAGGAAGACTCCAAGGCATCTAATATATTAAATGGTGTTTCAAAAGGGCAAGTTAGCACTTTGTTTGCCAAATGGGCTTTCAAAAGCTATCTTGGTTACAAAGTCTGAGTTTCTGCGCATAAATCTGGGGTGATTGACAAGACTGTAGCAAAACAGCTTTTTTCAAAAAGATATTGACAGGCTGCATCATAGTTTTGAACCTCTGGCAGGGATGAAAAGAAATCCCCACTTTTATCACTGATTCCCCCCACCCCCACCCAGACTATCAGTACTTCCATGAAATTTGCCTGGGAATTATGAGATTTTTGCTGTACCATGCAGAATTTCTTTTAACTGAATCAAAAGTTGTCTGCACGTATTTTTGTGCTTCTTATAAGGTGAATAAAAGAATACATCCCTGAAATGGAGCAGGTGGGAGTGAGGTTTCTGCTTTTAGGCAGTTTCATTCACCCTTATTTTACTGTAATTTGGAACATTGGTTTTTATGGTATCTAATTTATGAGTCCATATTTTTATGATAAAGTCTCATGACACATTCACTGTGCTCCATCAAGCCCCACCCTCGTGTTACTATACCAGATTTATAATTCTTCAGAGTATGAATCAGTCTCCTAGAAGGCCCCTTAATCCCTTATTAAACCTAAATAATGTAGAGGATTTTAAATTTATGGACAGAGCAATTGTATAATTATGTAATGCTCCACCTACCTACAAACCTGGTAGGCAGAAAATTTCACTAAAACCTGTGTCAGGTAACAATTGCCTTATGTCGGGGATTCTCATGGAACAGTTTCTTATGGAAGCTGTTGGACTTCAACTTCCATAATCCCCAGCATTGTGGTGGAGGATTATGGGAGTTGGTCCAACTATATCTGGGGACCAAGTTTGAAAATCTTGCCTTAAGTAGCTGCCACTGGGGTAGTAAAGCTCTGTCTGAGATCTACAACCTTAATCTGCAGATGGGGGCTTTCCCACTTCCCACCGCATGCGTGTCTGGGGAGACAGAGAGAGGCAGCGGGCCGCGAGCAACAGCATGGGTGGTGAGCAAGTTGAAGTGGGTAGCAAATGAGCAGTGGGTGGCAGCAACAGCAGGACAAGTGGTCGGCAAGCAGAGAGGTGAGAGGCAGCTCCCAGATAATGGGCGGCTTGTGACATTCAAAAACATCCATCCAATTATAGCTCCCCCCCCCGCACCCGCCATTTCCCAGTACATGAAAAAATAGCATGTAGGGAGAAGGCTAGGCTATTTGTTTATATTCTTTTCTTTCATGTTGGAAATGAAGACAGCATATATAAAGTTACCAGTCATTCTTCCATCCATGCAATGACCAGCACTGTTCCTTCTAAGGTGTGTGCACGTGTGCGTGCTCACAAGTTTCTGGATGTCCGCTCAGTTCATTTTAGATCCTGCTCAGGTTGAATCGGGAAGGCCCCATTCTGAATGCAGGTGTGCAAACATTGCCTTGATACTGCTGCTCAGAACAAAATTCATTCCGCACAGAGATGGGGAAAAATTAGAAGGACCACTGCTGACCAATATCAGAGTGGCTTAGATTCATAGGAACATAAGAAGCTGCCTTATATCAAATCAGACCCTTGGTCCATCTAGCTCAGTACTCTCCAAGATTTCTGGCAGCAGTCCTTCACTGTCCTACTTGGAGATGCCAGGGAGTGAACCTCAGACCTTCTGCATGCAAACAAATGCTTTACCAGTGAGCTACAGCTTCATCCCCTAAGGGGAATACAGCAGACAGCACTTGCATGTAGTCACTCATCCAAATGCAAACCAGAGCAGAGCTTGCCTAGCAAAGGGGACAATCCATGCTCACTACCACAAGACCAGGTCTCCTCCCCAGTTTAGGTTGCTGCATCATGCACCTTCAGGCCATACCCCAGGGTGGAGCTCTTTCCCGAGATAGCTAGTTTTCTATGTGGAAGGATTTTATTTTATTTTAGTATGAAGCAAAGTTGTAAGTTGTCCCCCTGAGCCACAGCCTAGTTCCAAGTCAAAAACTATTCCTTTGTTTGTTTGTTTCCCCTTCTGAAACTAATACCAGCTTTAAGGGTTGGTCTTCCCATGTCACAGTCCTGATCGAAAACAACCCTCTCCCACTCCATGTTTGCTGTTTTGAAAAGAAAAAGACGGGATTTAAAATCCTAGAACTTGTATGGCTCGTCTAGCTTGGCCGTTATAGGAGACATTTTCTTGATTGGGATAAAAAGCAGCAGTAGGCAGAGCAAATGAATGGAGAGAGAACAATTTGTTTGCTGGTAACCTGTAGCATCTTTAAGTCTATTCAAAAACAAGATGTTGGTGCCACTATATGTTAGAGCCCATGGAGACTTGCTGTTGGGGTGGTTTTCTCCTTTAAAGTGAACATATTGCTTATTTAGTGAATGCCTAAAGGTCAGGAGAGTCGCCTTTTATTATGTGTTGACAATTAGTGGCCCATTTTTGTTTCTAGTGACTAAATATGAGTTGATAGAAAGATCTTATGCCCTTGTTTGTCTTTCACAGGGTGAAGTGAAGAAATAGTCTCCCAGCTGAACTACTATGAGGTCAGAAGCCTTGCTGCTATATTTCACACTGCTACACTTTGCTGGGGCTGATTTCCCAGAAGATCCTGAGCCAATCAGTATTTCGCATGGCAACTGTGAGTATGAAAGGCCCGGAAATTGTACTAAGATGTCCTTTCCCTCCAAGTCACGGCTTATTGGCCAGTGAGATTTAAGGTTGCAAGCTTCAGTGGGCCAGAAACTATACTATCTGGTTTTTCCTATTACGTCTTCTCAGAACAACCAAACTATCCTTCCTTCAGCTCCATGTCAACCCATCCCTTTGTTGTAAATCAATATTTTATCATGGTCTTTGAATGCAGGAGGATTAAACAGTTGTTTGCTTGTTCATATCCCTCTTCAAGCTGGTGTTCGCCAAACTTGGTCACATTTTTCTCAGCCAGCTGCCTCTGCAACCAACATTTCCCCATAATTTAGAAGGTTATTCCAGGATTGCCAAAACAAGAGCTAATCAGTTCCTAATAAGAGGAATTAGATTTACCATTAAATAAATCACTAATAAGTAGCACAGATCTGTGGGGAACATTCCACTCTGCACTAAATGACTGCTTATCTAACAAGTGGTGTGTGTGTGTGTGTGTGTGTGTGTGTGTGTGTGTGTGTGTGAGAGAGAGAGAGAGAGAGAGAGAGAGAGAGAGAGAGAGAGAGAGAGAGAGAGAGACTTTGCAATTGTCATGTATAACGGAACTTGAGGGAACAACAACAAACAAAAAAATCCATTTAGACCAGCCGTGTCATTCTGTCTAGAAGAAGATTAATACAACATCATCTGTCCATCAGGACTCAGATGCATTGACGAGTAAAATATCACAATACAGGCACTCGTCGAGTTACAAACATCCATCCATACAAACAAAGCTCCTTAATATATTACATTAAGGAAGTCTCCAACATACAAACATCAGCCCATAACAGAAACAAGTTGTCGCTCATGGAAACTTAAATGCATTCTGAGATACGAACATCTGACTTAAAAACTTTAGAAACACAACCCATTTGTAAGTTGGAGCTTCCTGTATCTGCCCATACAATAACAATTATAATATGTTTCATCTAAAGTTTTCTTTAGTTGCTGCAGCAAATCCAAGTGCCTTTACGGTCTCTGAGTTTTCAGTAGTTTGTAATACTTAACCAGGATTGGTTAACCATCCAAATATGCTAACAAATGCCAGATCAAAAGTGTCAATTGCCTTGAAAAGCATATAAATTCATATAGGAAAAGGGGCAGAGAGAATAATGAAAGCCTCCATCTGTTTCTTCATGGCTGCATGCATACAAACTCCATATATCCAGTCAGTTATGAACAAATGGTTTCATTCTAAAGCTGAGGAGAGCAAGAATTATAAGCACACAGCATATGCACAAAGTGTTAGCTACTGTCTGTCCAATTGCAAGTCAGTGCTGAATGATTTGCATGTGAAGTAATTCTGCCATCTAGAGTTATACCTGTTACCACCTATTTTCCATTAAGATCTGAATGCTAGTATGCTTTTTAATAACCCAAGGTTCTGTGTTTGACACACCTGAGGTGGTCTGTAAACTTGTTGCCATCCCTGTAGCTGAGCATTAAATTTGGGCATTCAGGCATAGTGATATAAGAGCTACATCACTATTTGTCAGAAGAGGATTAGCTGTACAGTAATTCCACTATACTCTAGATTGGTTGGACTATGAATGAAAGTAGACACTTTTGGAACTAGACCAGAATGCTGATACCATCATCCTAAGCACTCTTGGGGAAAGAAGTTACTTTAAGATCAGTGAGGTTTACTTCCTGGTAAATGTGTTTAGGATTAGAATCTTTTAAAATGTGCATTTAGCTAGTGTCGTTGGCAGATCCTCTTTGCACAATCATTCTAACTTTTGAGATGCAAGACCTTAGGAGGCTTGGTGGGCATGACTATGCACATGTTGTTGTGCCACAGAGAAAAGACCTCCCAGCATTGCTTGGTCCTGGAAGTGTTCTGTAAGAAAGGAAACACATCACTGCCCCTCAGGGGTGTGTTTCCTCTCTCACAGAGCACATCCAGAATGTGAGCAGCACTGGGAAGTCTTCGCACTATGGTCCCATAGTGTGCGCATAAGGAGGATTGGGAGAGCTGTGCATGGGCTCCCATCACGTCACTGTATAGCCTCCTAACACATGCTCTTCGTTAGTTCAGTTGTCAACCAGTGTCTTTTTGCCAAATTATTTAGGATCAGAATAGGGATTTTTTTTTTTTTGTTAGGCCCCATTGTCTGAGCATCCTGAAAGTCCTGGGTCCATTTTGTGTGATACAGTTGTTTTGCTTGAATCACCTATTTGTTTGTGTAGTGTTAGCTGATGTCTTTTTCTCTGCTATGGTGCGTATTAGATGCAGTTCATATACTTACAGGCCAGAGATCCTTTTTACATGTGGTTGGGATACACTCATCCCTTCCTCACATACAGTACAGGTGAAGCGGGCACTCTCATGGAAACCCTATTTTGCAGTTCTTCCCACTCAAATGGGGGCCCAAGTCGAATGTCCTAATCACATATTAGGCTCATTCCCATGGTCCTAAACAGGGTAGGAGTAGTGACCAGCCAGGGTAGGAGAGTCGTGCTTGCTCCTGCGTCTTAGGCATGCAAAGATCAACGTTGGAGGAGGGAAGAATGGGAGGAGCTGGTAGGATGGCTTTTTGTCCACCCTCAATAAAATGTGGGGGACAGAATGTTGATTGGCTGTGCCCATCCTACCCAGGACAAGAAACAATACTCTTAGAAAGAAAGAAAGAAAGAAAGAAAGAAAGAAAGAAAGAAAGAAAGAAAGAAAGAAAGAAAGAAATGCTAGTGCTTGATATTTCTGTGCCCTCCTCATTTATCCTACAGTTTGCCACTTATATTAGCACGGATTGTCATATAGGTGAACCTCATCACACACGGTCCCGACACCCGCGGTTTCGTGTATTTGTGGTTGGGCAATGAAGATCCAGCCTTGGTATACACAGTAAAACAAAGGGTTGAGATCCGTGGTTTCTCCATTTTGCTTAAAGGAGCCATTTTGTGGCTCTTCTGTTAAAAAAAAGATCCATGGTTTTTCATGGGAAATTGGCTGGATTTGGAGGTGGGGGCGGGGCTTGCTGAACAACTGGAAAGCATGGTATTTTGCTTTTTTGCTCATATTTCTAACTTTTACTGATTTTTTTTGCCTCCAGGAACATAACCCCCCAATTCTCATTCATTCAATGACTTGTTATCCACGGTTTTGTTATCTGCGTTTGTAGGACAGAACAGAACCCCTGTGGATAACAAGGTCCACCTGTAATTTGCTGCTAGCTTGCAACAACATCCAAGGCATTCTTGCCTTTAAAAAAAAAAGTTACATTTTCTATAGTAAAACTAATCAGTTGATAAAGAGAGGGCATAGGAGAGTATATTTGGCAACAACATTGTTCTCATGTTTCTTCTTCCTCTGAATTCTATCACCAGTCTCCACTAATGCTTCAAAAATAAAATCAGAAAAGAGAATACATTCTACTTGTCATAAACAAAGCCATAAGACAGGCTGAAAGGGAAATAAGATTACAAAGACACAACATTCAGTTAATGGTTTCCCCCTGTTTCTAATAATAAGCACAATTAGCATGCTAGCCTAATCATATAGGCTACCCGCAGAGTGGCCAGTTTTGTACCTTTTCAGTCTTTTCTTCTAAATACCAGTCAATATGGCCACTGCAGTAATTGCTGGACTCCTACAAAACATCTTTGTTCTGACAGATCATCTTTGGCAAGCAAAATCCAGCTATTTAGAACTCTGTACAGTCTGAAACGAAAGCCAGGTGTAAATGCTAAGTGTCTGGAATGCCTAGAGCTTCTAGCAGCTTTTTGCTCTTAGAAAAAAAAGAACATGTTCTTTATTATTAAGAATATAATAACTCCTTTCATGACAACAGGAATGTGAGGAAACTTTGAAAGCTCTGCAATCTACTATGTTGTTATTTTTATGATTTAGCCTATATGGCAAACCAGAGCAGTAACTATAGAGTCAACAACAGGTAATAGAGGCCATCTAGGCTATGTTAACATACTTTCATTGCATGACTCAAGTTTTATGTTTTTCTGTCAAACACTTCTCTTTTTACAGATACAAAACAGTATCCGGTGTTTGTGGGTCACAAGCCAGGACACAGCGCCCCACAAAGGCACAAACTGGACATCCAGCTTCTCATGATCATGGACAGAACCATCTACGTTGCTGCTAGGTCTGTTGCCTCTTCCTTACTCTCATCTTACTTTCTTTTCAACACAGACTCCTCTAATGTTTTTATTTCCTTTTGTTTATTTTCATACTTCGAGGCACAGAGGGTCCCCTCAATGGTGTGAATTGTCCTCACACAAATGAATCATTGTCCACACCAGTTTCTTACCTTGTAATTGCAAGCCCATTCTAACTCAGGGCTGGTCTACACATTATGTCCACACTGTAGGCGTCCCCCCCGCCCCCTCCCCATTGACCTTCCATCCCAAGTGGCACCATGCACCACTGCTTCTCAGATGGTTGCTTCTGATGGTAAGAACATAAGTACTAGATGTCCCTAGAGGCAAACACTGGTGACTTGCAGCCTCCATATCACTGGGAATTTCCATGACAGAAGGACTACTGGAGGTAGCGCAGGGATCTCCACAAGGAAATGGTTGCAGGGGGCTCAGGCAATGTGTAAACTGCCCATCTCACACCCTTCTAGAATAAAAGACTTTAAAAAGCCATTGATCTAGAGTAGGGATTCCCAGACATTTTAAAGCAAGTGTACTCCTTTTGTCACAAACCTTCAGATACTCCATAGAAGTGTGTGTGTGTGTGTGTGTGTGTGTGTGTGTGTGTGTACACTTAAATGTTAAAGTTATGAGACAGGCTACTCCAGTCAGTGGCTCACATCCACAGTTAGTTACTTATAAGCAGCCTTATCTATATAATTAATTCTCTTAGCCGGCATGCGTGTCCAGGATTTGGCAGCAGAACTCTCGTGACACGCGAGAGTTTCGGCGAGAGGCCCGGCAGAGTGAAGAGGAGAGGGGGAAGAAAGTGGTGGCAGCGGGCGGCTGGGCAGAGGAGGGGGGAGAGAAAAGTGGCAGCGGGCATGCGGGTGGGAGAGAAAAGCAGCGGCGGAGGGGGAGAGAAAAGCGGCAGCGGGCAGGTAGAGTGGGGGGAGAAAAGCGGCGGCAGGTGGATGGGAGGGAGGAAAAAATGGCGGCGGTGGGGTCCTTTTTGGCCGTCCGCTAAGCCTCTTTGTGGGGGGAGGAACGGGAGGGGAGGAAGGCTAGAAAGCGTGGGGCTGGAGGGAAGGGAAAGAGAGGAGAGGCCGGGGGCCGGGGCAGGAGGAAGAGGGAGGGGAAAACAGCCGGCCCCAAAGCGCCGCACAGATGCTCTGTGCGAGGTCGGCTAGTTGAAATTAATAGGACAAGTTTACTTGCCTGTTTCAATGGGAGTGCTCGGTACTAATTTTCTGTCGGTCTGGCTAAAGGGAGGGGTACGCTGCATTTCAGCATATGGCCAGCCAATCAGGAGAAAAGGTGAAGGGTGTTCAGCCTCCTCCCTCCCCTTCTTCAGCAGACACACCGCTGAGGATGCCTCACCTTCAAGCTGGTGATCCTCAGGTGAGAAACAAATAGCGGCAGCATGGGGAGGCAGGAGGGCTCTGAGTACCCCCTGTTGGGAACCCCTGAGCTAAAGAAAGCTCACTTGCTAGGACTAACCTTGAGTGCATGCAAAACGAGTGGTAGTTCTATGCTTTTAAACACATATGTTTTGAAAAGCCCAAACTAAGCAAGGAGAAGAGAGAAGACCATCCCTTCAGCTGTAATGTGGGACATGACAAGAGATGGGTCTGTCCTCTACTCCCTCATCCTTGTTTAGCTTGGACTTTTTAAAAACTTCTTGCTTCATGGGCTTGGTATCCCATTTAGAATGCCAAGGGTTGTTTAATCTGTCTAGCTCGGACTTAGTGCTGCAAAGTCCTGGCAACTGCGTGTTGCTGGCTGATGCCTGCAAGTGGTGTACCAAGCCAGCACACAGCTCAGTGCTGTGGAAAATTGAACTCATTATATCTGTAAAAGAGTTTGGTTGGTTTTGCGTACACAATTAATTATCTGTTTTGGAGAATAAACAAGAATAATCCCCATTGCACGAGTACATATTTGAAGAAGAATTAAACTTTAATGTCACTACAGGTCTAAACATGTTTTATAGTAAAACAAAGAGAGTAAGAGGGAGGAAAAAGGATGTGTACACTTCATTTCTTTCAAAGTAGTTGACAGGTTTGAATTTAATTAATTTAATAGACCCTAGTTCCTGAACAAACTTGCTTTAATGTGTTCGGCTTGTAGTCCCACATTCAGGACTGCATCACGGTGAGGAACCTTCTAGAGCTCTTTAGTAACAACAACAACAACAAAAATATTTATGTATTTGTAAATATTTATATACTGCTTTTCAACAAAAGTTTCCAAAGCAGTTTACATAGAGAAATAAATAAATAAGATGGCTCCCTGTCCCCAAGGGCTCACAATCTAAAGAAACATAAGATAGACACCAGCAACAGTAATGGAAGTACTGTGCTAGGGGTGGTTAGGGCCAGTTACTCTTCCCTTGCCAAACAAAGAGAATCACCACGTCAAAAAGGTGCCTCTTTGCCCAATTAGCAGGGGTTAGTTTAGTAAGACCGTGAGCATCGGTAAAAGTCAGAATTACATTTTGTAATTCCCATCCCCTACCACAAGGAGGCAGTATCTCATGGGCCAGCTTAGGAGGGATGGGTGGGGGCTCTTTAAAGCCACACAGCATTGCTGCAGGGAGAGATGGGCAGCTGCAGCACTTCTGGGAAACGTGCAGGGGACAGGTGCAGAGGGAAAGCTAGATACGCTCAGGAGGAACTACATCTCCCAGGCATCCCAGTGTCTCCCAGCCGTCCTGGGCAAGTGCCCAGCTTTTCCTTTGGCACTCCCTGCCTGCCTCCTACACATTTCCCATCAGCACTGCAGCTGCCCCAATCTCCCTATGCCAGTGCTGGGTGGTTTTTAAATAGCCTCCACCACCTCCGCTCCCTGGGGCAGTTGTCGTGGGGACTGGGGATGTCAAAGTGGAATTCTGATTTTGCCAAAATGCACAGTCCTTCTCTTTTAGGCTAGATCTTGTTGAGTCATATTCAACCAATACAGATTGTAATGCAAGTTGGATTTCAGCAGGAGCCAGTTTCTGAACAGATCTACGTGTTGTTTCTCAAAATACCAGTTTGTGTGAGTGGTCCAACATGTTATCTAAGTTTGCTAAGAAATATTCTCAAAGTTAGTGCATAAAGACCAGTTTGATGAGTACCCAGAATGTTGGGGGCAATATGCTAAATCATTGTAAACCGCTTAGAGAGCTCCGGCTATAAAGCGGTATATAAATATAAGTGCTATTGCTATTGCTATTATGCAAATATCTGGATAAGGGGCAGCCACTTGAAATGACTGTGTTCATTGGCTTTCTGCCCATTGAAAGCTTCTTGTTCACAGACACTTTACCACATGCACAAGATTTCGCTACTGATCCACATTTAGTGTGATCTGAGCTTGCATGCAAGCTCCCTGAGTATGATGGTACCTTGATGTGACCCATTTTATTGTGAGCATTTTACATGTGTGAAGTGATTTCAAAATTATTTCAAGCAGCCAGTATAAGGATTGTGTGAATTGGACCTAATTGCTCCTGTTGTTAAAGTTCCCACTACGTCCAGATATAGAAATGGTCCATTGCTCCATTTTAATTCACACGAATTCATATTTGAATAATGTTAATTCATATATATCTTATGTTAAATTCATATTTTATTTAATATGTTGATTCATATTTGAGTGCACAGACATTAAACATGAGCTATTAATTATGACTGAGATAATCCTTTTTAAATAAAATAAAAATAGTGGCCAGCATCAAGACTAACACTGCATCCGCAGGCCAGGGATTCCAGTTACATAGTGGGGTGTGATTGGTGATTGGCAATTGGCTGGAAGTAGGGGTGTGCACAGATCGCAGTCCGAATTCAAACCAGTCCACAGTCCGGCAAACAGCAGACCAGTGTGGTGGTTTGACCCAGCACCGTGTGTTTGTGTGCAGCACTTTTAAAGGCAAAGGCACTGGTCCTTACCAGCATGACCCCTGCTCCTGGCAGCTTCCTTCTCCGGTGGCACTCGCCCCAGCAGCCCAGGCATGGCGCCGGCACAGCTCCTTCATTCACCTGGCCTCCGCGCATGTGTGGAGGCCATTTCTGTGGTCAGCACCTCATGTGGACCATGCAAATGGCAGACTGCAAATGGCAGTCATGCGCGGAGGCCAGGTGAGTGACAGAGCTGCGCCGTCACTGTGCGCAGGTTGCTGGGGCGAGTGCCACCACACCAGGAAGCTGCCTGGAGCAGTGCTAATGCTTGTAATGCCCTCCACCTTTACTTTTAAAGGTGCCGCTCACTGCCACCCCCCCCCGCCCACCCGGCAGTGCATTGAACCACTGGACCAGTCCACGGTTTGGCCAGACTGGGCTGAACCTTTTCGCCGGACTGCACACCAGTCCGAATTTGGATCGCACCCCTTGTTTGAAGACCCTCTAAAGCATAATTTCAGGAGGCAGAGGCAGCTGTAGAGGGAAGTGGGGTTGTCAAAAATTGCATGGATATGCACACACATGCAACAGAATTCCCTGGCAGATAGAACATAAGAACAGCCCTGCTGGATCAGGCCCAAGGCCCATCTAGTCCAGCATCCTGTTTCACACAATGGCCCACCAGATGCCACTGGAAGCCTACAGGCAGGAGTTGAGGGCATGTCCTCTCTCCTGCTTTTACTCCCCTGCAACTGGTACTCAGAGGCATCCTGCCTTTGAGGCTGATGCTGGCCCTCTGACTAGTAGCTGTCAATAGACCTCTCTTCTATGAAGTTATCTAAGCCCCTTTTAAAGCCATCCAGGTTGTTGGCTGTCACCACATCTTGTGGCAGAGAATTCCACAAGCAGGGTTAATCTGGCTGTTGGCCAGTGAAGCTGAAAATTAGTTGGGGCAACTTAAAATTGAACTGGTAACTTTAGCTACAATCAGCAAATCATTTAACTCCAGAACATTCATTTTTTAAAAAAGAAGTAGGCTTATCCTAGGACTCAAGTAAATAAACTGTGGATTTCTGCAAGTACGTGTCAATAATCTATGAAGATATGAACACCAATAGGTTGAAACCTATCACATGGTCTTGTGATATCTTGTCTGGACAGTTGCTTAGGCTGTTGCAGCAGAGTTCACCAGAAAATCAATCAATCAGTCAGTTTAGGCGTAACAAATCAAGACTGTGGTTGACCTCCTCAGTAATGGTGCAGAAGCAAAAGTGCCTCAGCAGCCACACGGTGTGCAAAGGTGGGGTGGGGGTAGGGTCAGAATTTTTGCCGACCTCCCCGCTCCCAGAAGTGCTCCCTGCAGCCCAAAGGTAGGTCCCTGAGGGCTGCATGACCTTCAGGAAGCTACTTCTGGGTTGCAGAGAGCACTTCTGAGGAGAGGGATATTGGTGGAAATTGCTTCCCCCTGAACACAGCACAACTCTTCATGCTGCACGGAGGCGCTTTGCACAGTGTGCCTCTGCACTGTTACTGAAGCCAGGGGCTGACATCCCAGTACAGCTCAGTGTGGGCAGTGCTGATCCACACTTCAAGTAACAGGAGCATCCTTAGGGCGAGGCAGCTGGGGCAATCGTCCCGAGCCCCGTGCTGGCACAAGCCCCGCTCTGGGCACACTGCAGTGCAGCATGCCCTCCTCTTTCACCCAGTCCCAGCCACTTATCTTTGCCTGCAGCCAATCTTTTGTGTCTGTGTGCAGCTGTGCAGCTTGAAAGGCTCCCAAGCAAACTGCTAGAGCTCCGCCTCTCTCCGCCTCTCAGCTGTTCGGTGGATGGGTGGGACTCCATGCAGGCCTCCCTGAAGCCTGAAGCTGAGGAAAGAAGCAAGCAGGCAGGCAGGCAGGCAGGCAGGCAGAGAGTGTCCAGCACCAGAGCTCTCTGCCCAGCCCAGGCCTAGTAATGGAAGTATGATGTGATTTCCTTTTGTGGTTATCTCCACCCTACCCCCCACTTGAATATTTAGGGATTGGCTTGCCATAGGACTTTGGTATTGAGCAGAGATGTAGAGCAGGGTGGGAGGAATACTTAAATATTTAAATTGAAGTGGATTGGACACTTGGGTTGTTGTTTTTTAAACCCATCCAAAATGTCTTATAAGTGGTTTGTTTCATGGCAGAAAATTACAAAAACTTCTGGAACAAACAATATATACTTGCTTACTTACTTATAAATGCACTATCTCAAGTTGATTTGCAACCCAGAAGGTCTGAGAACTGTGAAGCATGTGCTGTGCTTTTTATTTTTATTTCTTTAGAAATGCATTATATGTCCAAGCAGGTTGGCCATGTCCAAAAACCCCACTCACACTATTTACACTGTATGTCATCAATCAGTATGATTCTGTAATGATATGAAATGTTAAGGAGACCCCGTACGTGCTGATTCGCCCCTAGCCCCACACCTCACTAGCGACAGCCCTGTCAAGTAATGCATCCACACTCAGAAGCCTACTTAGATTAGAAATGCAATGCTGATGGTCAAGCAATGTGTTTCTGGTATAAGTAGCCCTTCTGAAGGGCAGGTGTGCTACCTAAAGTGTTCAAAAAGCACAAGTCAACTGGCCCTTCACTGTGAGCCCACCTTAATGTGCTGTGTTCTTAAGCAGCAAAAACCTCAAAGATGTATCAGATAGTTAGTGGTTTGAAAATGCAAAAATTGTTCATGCTTTGAAAAATCCTTGTTAGTTTCATGTCTGGTGAAAAATAAATATTTAATGTTTTCCTACTCTTATGGGTACAAAAAATGTTATATTTCCCTGTACCAAAATAACAGAAAAACTATTTCATTTGAAATGTCACTTAAAATCCCTTGCTCGTCTAAAGAACCTGTAAAACACGTAAAAATGCAAAGGTCACTTTTTTCTTTAGGTGATAAACTCTAGGAAGTGACTCATATTGTCATAATTACTGTGAATGAAAGTTTATACTGCTTCTCCTTTGGCAGTTGCAGTATAAATCCCGGAACAGTGGCAAATATGAATCCAATCAGAGGTGTTTATCAACAGCTTTGTAAAGGCATTAATTGAAACTGTTCTTGGCATAAATCCCTGAGCTACATATCAGATGTTCCGTTCCGTGTTGTTGTGGGTTTTTTTAGTTGTCTAAATATAGTGATGTTAAGTATACATTTGTACCCAATTACCTAAAAACAATAAAAACAAATGCCTAACATTTGTTGCAAAAATCCAGTCCTCGGCATAGGCTTGAGAATAAATTCTCTGAAATTTCCTTGAGTTTCGAGAAAAGCATCAGTGTCTGGGATGTTAAAATATACAATGATATATTAATCTGTGTTGCAAAAGGAAGGAGGGAATGATATGATACAGATGAAGCTTTTTCCTGGACAGTTATAAACTATATTTAATTTTCGAAAGAATTGAGTACAAAATAGGAACCAAGAATGGAATTCACTTCAATATAATGAATGGAAATTTTGCCACTGATTTCACTGGAAAGTGAATTGTACTCCAGATTTTTAACTGAAGCAAACCAGTATAGTTTCATGTGTGTCAGTTAACGGCCTGAGCCGTTAGAACCATGCTCAGAACCAACTGAGCACTACTTATTATCCACTGTAACTACTTGCCAGAGCTCCTGAAAGTCTGACACTTCCTTGTCTAAAGCTATTATATATAAGTGAAAGGGGTCTTTCAGATTATGTAACAAATATGCATCTGTGGCTGTTACCAATTCTTGGACAAGATTCAGATGTCTTTTCTCAAAGGAGTAATTTTGTTGTAGGGACATCATATTTTTCTAGTGATACAGTGTCGCTGTAAAAATATACAGGTGGACCTCATTATCTGCAGTGGTTCTGTTCCCACAAATTACCTCTGAGGTCATTTCTGGCCACTCCCTTTCCCCCCTCCCCCACCCACCCGCACATATGCCGAGGTCAGGTGTCTATTACCCGACTGCGGATACGTGAATCCACGAATGGTGAATCTGTGGATAGGGAGGTTCTCCTGTAGTCTCTCCCTAGCACATGGCAGTACTCTGGGTGGCATGTGGCTTCATTTATTTATTATTTCTCTGTGTAAACCGACCTGGGCGATTTTTGGAAGGGTAGTATAGAAATTGAATAAATAAATAAATAAATGAGTGGGCATCTGTTGAATAGTGCATCTGATACTAGAGATGAACCACAACACTTCCCATGACACTTTGGTATGTTCATGGGTTTTCTTCTTTTTTCTCATTTAGAGGCTCATCATTTTCCTGCTGTGTCACTCTGTCTCTGAAGGACTTCTCTGTTCCATTGGTTTTCATATGATTCTTAAGAGAATCCTGTGGTTCCTAATAGGCTTGTCTAGAGTTTCTAAATGAGAAGAGGAGTAATGGATGAGAAGGATTTCTTAAAAGCAGTTTTCCTACCACTTCTGCCCTTCCCCTGCTGTGTTCTGCTTCAGAAGAGACCTGACATTCTCTTGAAGTGTGTTTTAGCTAATTCCATTCATGTGTAGAGTATTATGTACATTAACCTGCTGATTTCCACCTGAAGGGAGGGGCTGTAATTTTATTTATTTATTTTTATTTAATACATGTATATACCGCCCCAAAACAAAGTCTCGGGGCGGTTCATGCCTTGTAATGCCTTGTGCATATGGGGTGCCAGGGAAGCCTCAAATGCCTGGCCATGCTAGAACATGCAATATGCAGGCACTCAGAGGTCCCTTAGCAGATGAGGAAATATGGAAAGTGCTATACCTCCACACAAAAACCCAGTCTCTAGGCAGTGAACAAAAATTAAAACAGCAGTTACAGTTAAACAACTACAGTAAAACGTTATCTGGACAGTTAAAACACAGATTAGATTTTTATATAGATTTTTCTAAAGCGACCTCTTATTTATTGTAGATGTTTGGGAAGCTACGCATTCCTCTCTCCAGTTTTGGAATGTACACGTCCCTTTATTTAAAAGCAGAACAAAACAGGAATATATCTATCCCACCACAGCAAAACTGCCCACTGCCCAATTCATGATATGGGAATAGTGTATTGTGTGCCTGATGCTGGATTAGGACAATTAGCACGACGAATCAAAGTCTTGTACCGGTAACTTGCTTGAAGGAACATCAGTCAATATGTCTTTCTCCAAGCCATTAACGTGTACTAATATTTCCCAAGTGGAATCTTCAGAAGTAGTAGCGATTTCTTGGAGCACTTCATGTCATTAAATGGTAAGCAGCAAAGCACCCAAAGTTGTTCTCCAAGCACAGCTATTAAGACCTGAACTCTCATGGGCTGAGCAGCAACGTCTATGTACTCTGTATGCTTTATAGTCTTTAAAACACCAAAGCAGGAAGCTTGAGTAGTTTGGTGCCATGAGACAAGCATTGACTAGAGAAGGATGAGAAGGACAAGCAACATCTGAATCATTAAATAATGTCCCCTTTTAGAACTGTACTAGAAAAGTTGTTTTCTTTCTCCTCCTCCACCTGGCAGCCATCGGGTGGTTTGCTGAAACAACCACTCGGTTCTGCCCAGCAGCGTATCTGAGGGCTGCAGTGGGTGGCCTAGGGTCAAACAAAGCCAGCATTGTTTAAATGTCTTCCCGTTACATGATTCTGCCATGGCAACAATCTGCAGTCCTGCTGACTGGAAGTGGGAAAACGGAAGTGTTGGGATTGTCTATTTGCGTAAGAATAACTTAATTAGTGAGAACTGTACAGATCCTCTAAGCAGGAGGCAGCGGGGCTAGGCAGCAGCCAGGAAAACAGAACAGCACAGTCCCTTATTGTGAGTAGTTTAGCCAAGCCTAACTAGTACTTGGCAGTACTTTCAATCTTTGCCATTGTGTGAGCAGCTGTAGTTTAAAGAACACACATGGAAATGGTTTCTAGTTATCTGGAAATCAGCTTTCATTCAGATATACTTCCAGCAATTGGCCTGTCCTTTCTTTAGGGTTGACTGGCAAACTAGCCACTAAGTCATTATACAGAACCATGGTTAGTATGGAGCTTAGCAACCCAAGCCTATTTTGAAATCTTGCCGCTTTCATTTTTAACGGCAATTAACATATGCAGAGCTGTGCTAAAAGAGGGCAACTGGAACATTTTCTGAAATGTTGCCAGTGCATAATAATCACTTGCTCATTTACAATTCAGAATATTTTTGTCTGCTTTTCCATAGCAGCACAGTAGTGATTATAATGAGGGGGGAGAGAGGGGGGGCAATGTGGAACAGGAGGGGAAGCCACACCACAAACACCTATGAAACTGAAATCAAACAGATGAGGAGTTCTGTTCAGTGCTGACCTCCGATCATAGCTCTTCCAGTGAAGTCAAGCCAATAGTAAGACAATCTTGGAAGCTATAGTGAGCCTATTTACACAACTGGAGGTGTGGTGGAGAGGGAAGGTTGTGCTGAACTTACCTTCACCCCAGTCGATCTCCGTGCCCTCCCCACTGCCTCCTTGCCATGCAGCTCAGCCACACACACAGTTGGTGCTCCTGGAGGCTGCCTTGTCTCCGGGAATCCTACAATGCACCGTGCAATGAAGTGCATTGTGGGGATTCCCCCATTAGGTGCAATGGGGGATTCCCCCATCAGATGGGCACTCTAGGTGCCTGTCTCTGTGTCTACTTGGGCTGCAAGCAACCCAAGCACACATATGATTCCGGCAGCCAGGTTAAAGATGCACTCCCACCCTTAAACCTGGCTAAAAGCTGGGCTTCAGAGTAAGGTTAAGCTGGGCAGGAGTGCCGGGATTGGGCGTGATCTTGGCATTCCACAAGAGCTGGGCTGCCCTTGCCTGGGTTAGGCTGCTCATGAGGACAGTCTTATCGCAGCAGTCTTATCGCCCTGAGCCATTTTTGGAAGGGCGGTATAGAAATCGAATTATTATTATTATTATTATTATTATTATTATTATTATTATTATTGAGGAACAAACAAAACAATAAGAAAAACACAGAGATGCAACTTCCTGAATTTGGCATTTAACAAAGCAGTGGCAGGCAGTAGAATCTTGAAAGAATAGTATCTGATTCACAAGTATGGACCTGGGGGAAAACGTTGCTGTATATCGCTGATGTGCACATCTTTTCTAAGCCGATCACTGAGCGTGGTGAAAAAACAAATGTTAGCTACAAACACAGGAGTTGCTGCTGTGACCTGAATATTCATATGCAAAAAAAAAAAAAAAAATTCCCCCTGTTTTCTGGGGTAGGGGTAGGGCTGTCCTTAGGGCGGCATGACCGGGGGATTTGCCCTGAGCCCCGCGGTGGGACAGGCCCCGTGGCAGACAGACCATGGGCGCATACTGGCCAGGGGCCTGGGTGTCCGAGAGACTCTGAGCCTGAGTAGCCTGCGCCTGCTCGCTGCTGCCCTGCTCATTCCCTCTGCTGCAATAACTCACTGAGGTGCAGCAGGCATAGAGGCAGCAGCTTGTGTCTCATGACTGTTCCGCACTTCCGGGTTGCGAGTGTGTTCTTCCACCCATCCATCCCACTGAGCTGCCATCCACTCCGAGAGAGAGAGAGAGAGAGAGAGAGAGAGAGAGAGAGAGAGAGAGAGAGAGAGAGAGTCAGGAAGACGAAAACAGCCCACCCACTGCCCAGAGCCCTGAACCAGCAGTGCAGAGAGTGGCTGCAAGCGAAGCAACAGGAGGACACAGAGCAGGGTGGTGGTGGTGGTTTTTCCCTGCCTGTGCCCACACGCCACCTCTGCACAGCTTTTAAAATGAAAATCAATGCTTCCTCCTCTGGCTCTGCTGCAGCTGTTGGGGGCGGGCCTGGGGGGTTACGAGGGTGAGAGTAGGGGGTGGAGCAGCCCAATTTGCTTCCCCGCCCACCAGCCCGCCCAGCCGTAGCAGCTGGCAGGACACCTGCGTGCAAGAGGGAGCAGCACCAGGTGACACAAAGCATGTGTTGGCATCTCATTGCATCGTGTGTAGGAACAGGAGCCAGCCGGGCAGCCTGGGAGTGGAGTTCAGTGCAGTAATAAAAATCAGTAGAAGTACTGTGACTTGACTGCTAATATATCAAGAGAGGCTCAAAGTTTCCTCCTCACTGCTAATTCCGAACTTCTGATAAATAAGAAGACACTGTACACAGACGTTCAGAGGAAAACCAGCTGCAGGTCACACACACTATCCTATCTTCATTTTGAAGGGAGGATTATTCTAAAGCTCCCCTGAATGGTCCAGTCAGTGATCAGCACTATCCAGGAGGTGATAACACTAACAGAACAGAATTAACAGAATTAATTATGAGTGCAGAACTGTTGGTTTAAGGTGCAAAGATGTCCACACAAAACACCCCAACCTTTTTTCATGTCGCCAGTGTTTTCATGATTGTTCACATGCTCACAGCCCTTGTCCTGTCCCCCCCATCTGCTGCTTCTGTGCCATTTTGTTTATAAATAATAATAATAATAATAATAAAATAATTCGATTTCTATACCGCCCTTCCAAAAATGGCTCAGGGCGGTTTACAAAGAGAAATAACAAATAAGATGGCTCCCTGTCCCCAAAGGGCTCACATTCTAAAAAGAAACATAAGACACACACCAGCAACAGTCACTGGAAGTACTGTGCTGGGGGTGGATAGGGCCAGTTACTCTCCCCCTGCTAAATAAAGAGAATCACCACGGTAAAAGGTGCCTCTTTGCCCAGTTAGCAGGGGGAAAAATTTTTTTAAATCAAAAGAATATCTATTGGCTGCACTAGTTTTTGCAGATCAGTTGCTGTGAGTTGCAGTCAGTGCTACACATATTGATGCCCATGAAAAGACTGTTTAAAGGGGAAATAAAACACCACCTCGGGCGGGTTGAAGCAAGGTAGGAGGTGCTGGTGCAGTGATGCTGTTAAATTGCAGTAACCGTTCAGAGGTGAGGCAAAGGGAATGGATTGAAGAAGAGCTGCGGGGGAAGGGAAGGGAAGGAACAGGATCAGGAGCCTGTGTGGTGTAGTGGTTAGTGGTGTAGTGTCGGCCTAGGACCCAGGAGACCTGAGTTCAAATCCCCATTCAGCCATGAAATTTTCTGGGTGATGCTAGGCCAGTCACTCTCTCTCAGTCTAACTTACCTTACAGGGTGGTTGTGAGGGTAAAATGTGGAGCGGTGCCATGCATGCTGCCCTGAGTTTTTTGAAAGAAGAATGGTATAAAAAGCCTAACCTGCCTCAAAGGGTTGTTGTGAAGATAAACATAAGTAACCATGTACACTGCTCTGGGTTCCTTGGAGGAAGAGAGGGATATAAATGTAGGATAAAAAATATTGTGTCAGAAACAGATTATTTTCTTCCTTTGAAGTGGAGGAGCAGTGGGCATTCTGTGAATAATTTGGATGGATGATGGTATGTGCTTTCCAGCTTGAATTTTGGACTTCAAGTTTGGAATGCAAATGTGTTAAACTGTGAGGCTATTCTCACCACTGCAGGAAAGTAGGCGGAAGGAGCCCAGCCTGCTTTCCTGCAGTGGTGGGAACCGCCAGGAGCCACATGGCTCCCCGGGGTTAGCCTGCTTAAGCCCTCTCCCTTAAATGAGGTTAGCGGATCCCATTTTGGTGATCGTGAGTTGCCACGACATGGCTCCGTGCCACAGTGACCTGTGAGGAGGCCCCTGACAGGAGGCTAAAAAAAGCCTCTCAGTCTCGAGGGTCTCCCCATCCTCAGCCTTCCGGGGGCCGAGTGGCCTCCGCTTCCCACAGGCCCTTCCAGCTCCGTGACGTAGCCAGTAGTCATGTGGGTGGCCAATCCAGCCGCTCAGGACTCCGTGGGTGCTTGTGTGTGGGGAAAGCAGGCTTGGCCCGCTCTCCCTGCCTAACCCCATCTGGCTCTCCACACTGCTTGTGTGGAGAGCCTCTGTGTATCTTGGTTTTATATATAATAATAATGTATATTATTTATGTATTTGAAATGTTAAGGGGCCCCCACACATGCTGGTTCGCCCCCAGCCCCGTACCCCACTAGGGACAGCCCTGGTTAAGGGGTGAGGAGGACTGGTGCTCAGTCCCGGATCCTTTTCATCCTGTTGTAACTATCTTGAAGGAGTATTATTCAAGCTGAGAAACGTCCTGCGCTTTTTGTTCAAGTCCTACTTCATCCCTCCTCACTATAGAGTTCTATTAGCTCTGACCACCTGGTTGGCTGTTAAGTGTCCTCTGAGCCTATGAATATTCCAATCCCACTACATTGAGTTACACTGAGACAGTTTGGGGTTTTTTTGGCCACTTTAGGATTTTCTCTCTCCAGATTTTTGTAAAATGGAAATATCTGCAGGTGACTCTGAGTCTGCCTGTACCTCCCTGTCACCCCAGATGCCTTGGTTATATGTCCATAAAGATCATCAATGTTTCCAACTCTTTCAGAAATACGTATAAAATACTGCCCCTATTCTCTGTGTGTTGCTTGTTATTTGTCCTGCAACAAAGAATGTTTCCAGCCTGCACTTAGGGGTCATTGTTGTGTATGTGTGTGTGTGGGGGGGGGGGGGAGACGTGTTTTCTTCAAATGAAAAAAATGATAGCTATTTTTTAAAAAAATACAGTCCATATCCCTATCCCTCTCTCCCAATTCATTGTGGCTTTTTCAGGGTTTGATTAGATTGGATATTTTGTTTTGCTATCTTTAAGACAAACATGCCTTTATATTCAGCTCAACTTGACCATCGATATAGCAAAAGAAAAATAACTTTTGAAAACAATTTGGTTGCTGTCAACCTTTCCCTTTTATACTATAGCCAGTTTGTATCATCTTCCCTCAGATTGGGATAATAGCCTTTAAAAAACAATGAATAAAACCTTAACCTCTTTGGAATGTTGGATGGTGAACTGTGGCATGCTGAATATCATCCCAAGAACCTAATAAAAGTTCTCCATGCAGATGAATAAGGATGTATAGACACATCTCTACAATATATCTATTGGGAAGTGGACATGGCATGGCGCAGATTTTTCATGCACAGGCATTTCCGTTACTTTTATGAAAAAAAGGACCTTGTATATGCACAAGGATTCCCTATGATGCATAGAATACTGTTTACAAAAGAGGACAAGGATGCTTTTACATAAACAATTCTCTGCATGTATGTTGGAATCTTTGCATGTGCTTTGGATCCACTGGATAATCTTAAGGACTACAAGCTCACAGTTTCCCTACAAGGCTGAGAAGCACTTGCACAGGATGTACAAAGAACATAATCTGTCCAGAGGAACCTTTCTCAGTCCTAATTGTAGGTCAATAATTGTTGATTCACACAACACAACTTTGCATGTTGAGTTTATCATTTTCAAATTTGTTGCTCATTATTTTCATGAAGCAAGGGAAGCAGAATACACATCTTTTACGATGTTTTGGTATTGTTTTTTGTTCCACCCCTCACCCCTACCCCCAGTCTGCAATAATTTATCTGTTCACAAAGAACTATTTCTGAACTGTCTGAGTTTATCTTGGCACTCATTTTTTCAAACTTTGTTTACAGGGACCATATTTATACTGTTGATATGGACATATCACATACAGAAGAAATTTATTTTAGCAAAGTGAGTATTATTCTGTCATTCTCAAGCCAAGGACACTAGAAAAACTGGGGGAGGGGGGATAAATAAGAAAAATATTTTGTTCCACTCAGCTTCCAACATTCTCTTAAATTTGCAATGATCAAGGAAGATGGTGCATATGAATCAGATTAGGAGAAGTTGCCATATCCACTGATAAGTGGCTTAGCTGAGCTGATGAACAGTCTGAATTGAAATGTGGGCATAATCCATCAAATACATTTCATTTGTATTCTGCAGCTGTGAATGACTACCATACTCAATTTATTATAATAAAACTATTTTAATAGACAACTCTACTTTTTTTTAAGCTCATTTTATTCACAGTTAAGCAAACATATACAAGACAGTCTTTTGATTTCTCTGAGTGTCCTATGAGAATATTCATCTTCTATCCAGAATAAAATACAGGTGGAACTTGGTATTCATGGGGATTGCACTCTCCACAATTACCATGGATAGTGAAACTATGAATACCGAGTCATTAATTCTGTGGGATTGTGCAGGTTAGGTTCATGGAGGCCCCAGAATCACATACAAAATGGTGGGAAATGCGGGGGGTGTGTGCCGTACTGTGCTCTGCTGGAAGCCCCCAAGAAGTCCAAATTTTGTCATTATTCCTTGATTTTTCACCAAAAAGCGGTTTTTAAAAAAATGAAATTAGTTACAAAATGGCTCCCATGCTCAAAATGGTCAGAAATGACCTCCAAGTTCATTTTCGGTCACCCTGCAACCTGCAGATAGGTAAATTTAACCCTTTCTTTTTTGCGTATGCCAAGGGTTCCACTTACCAAGGGTATGCCTTTTTGCGTATGCCAAGGGTTCCCCCCAGACAATCCTTCATGGGCATGCCAGCACACACCCACATGATCCACACTGCTCTGTGCAGCATGGATTGCTGGAGGCTGGGACTCCTCTAGGAATCCCACAGTGGAGGGATTCCCATTGGGGAATTCCCCCAGGAGTTGGGCGCTCTAGGAGCCTGACTCTATGTATGCTTCGGCTGCATGCAGCCCAAGCATACCCACAACCCCATACCTGGGGTATAAGGCGCACTCACACCCTTTAACCCAGTTAAAAGCCTGGGTAAAAAAATCCGGGGTTATGGGGGAAGCAGTGCCAGGATCGGGCTTAATCCTGGCATTGCACACGAGCAGCCCTACCCAGGTAGCGCTTCCCTAACCTGGTTAGGGCTGCTCCTAGGCATAGCTTATAATATGGTTTAATTTTGTTTTACTTTCTCAGTCTCAGCTGCTCAGCTGCTCAATCAAGCTGCTCAGACACTGAGGCAGTTCCCACGATCAGTGGGAGCCGCCTGGAGAGGGTTAGTGGGGAGAGTGGGCTTAGCTCGCTCTCCCCGCAGACAACCAAGCAGTCTGCTCCAGGCAGCCAAACTGGCTGCCACATGACTGCTGGCTCCGTTACAGAGCCGGCTGGGGCTGAGGGGGATCAGGCCCGCGCAGCCCCCGGAAGCTCCATCATGCCCTGCGCAAGTGCGCAGGGCATGCTGGAGAGACGCCCGAGCCAGGATTAAAGGGGAAAATTTAGCTCCGCTAACCTGGACTTAGGGGATGGTCATTTAAGCGGGTTAACTGCCTGGAGGCCACCGGGCTCGCCTGCGAGCCTGGTGGTTCTCATGGTCAGGCAAAATCGGGCTACGCTCCCCTAGCCCGGTTTCACCTGATCGTGAGAATAGCCTCACTATGTCATAAATGGTTCCAGTTCTCAACATTTCCCTCCCAATTCAGTGCAAATAATTTAAGAAGAAGCTGCTTATTAGTTAAAAAAAAATTATGGAGCATAAAAATAGACCAGTCTGGAAATATGTTCAGCCGTAAGCATTCATTCAAAGAAACCCATTTTTTTCAGATAAAAACCTGATGGATTCTGATAGTGAACTCTCCAGGTCTTTGAGAACGGCAGGTAGCTCTAGTTAGATTTCTTTGTTCCTCTCTAATGGACTCAGATAGTGTGCCAAACACGTATTCGATTTAATAAATAATGGGCACGTAACTCATGACAAACACTGTTTTGCCTAAACAGTTACAAATTAAGAGATAAGGACACAGGCTAATATCCTGACTGCTTTTACTAGAGGAAGTCTTATTGAAATTTAGTTGTCCTTTGGAATAGCTCCTGAGTAGTACTGTTTATTCAGGATGTTAGCCACAGTTTATAGATGCGTGTCTTTGGAGAGGCGAGCTGGTCTTGTGGAAGCGAGCATGAATTTTCCCCTTTGCTAAGCAGGGTCTACCTTGGTTTATATTTGGATGGAAGACTACATAAGAGCACTGAAAGATGTTCTCCTGAGGGGATGGGGCCATGGCTTAGTGGTGGAGCATCTGCTTTACACGTAGATCCCAGTCCCTAGCATCTACAGGTAGGCGGGGAGAGACTGCTTCCTGAAACCTTGGCAAACCACTGCCAGTCACTATGGACAATACTGATCTAAGATGGACCAAGCAGAATAAGAGAGCTTCCTATGTCCTGTGTCTTTTTTATTTTCATGTGTTGCCTCTTACAAACTTTGCTTGTCTTCAGCTTTATAAAGTGAGCTGTTTCTCTAGTTTAACAGATAGCAGTCAAAACTAAGCGAGTGTTGTGCATCTGTGGTCTTCCACTGTTACGGTAAATTAATCATGGCAAGAGTGCAGAAAGCTTTCAATAAGTTTATATTCAGCAGCTAATTTTCCCTAGAGGACTCTTACTTTTGAAATCAAACACAACCACCTCTGGGCTCTAATTGATTTCTTTCTTGATCCTTGCAGAAATTGACGTGGAAATCCAAACAGCTCGATGTAGACACATGCAAAATGAAGGGAAAACATAAGGTAGGCAATTTTCATTTCTCCTGCAACTGCCACTCTTGTTTAGTTTCTTGACTGTTATCTCAGACCACTCTCTGTGATGTGGAATGGATCATGCCGTTTGCTTCTTAGCTAGTAATTGCTTTTTCCATCAGCTTATTGAAGGCTTTAATTTGCAAAAAATAGTTTGCTTCTAATGTGATGAAACATTATGACAGCCGACACAGCAACATCATGAAATACTTAGGCTCACTGGGGATTGCGGACTCCACAAGGTGTACTGACATCATTCAGTGCTATTTTGGGTAGCAAAGCGTTTGTCCATTTTCCATTGGGAGCTGACATAGTGTAGTGTCTCTGTATGTGGGCTTCTTTTTAGGCACAGGAGGGACAGAAATGTTATAGAAATGTAGAATGCTGTGAACTAGATAAACACAGATCGAACAAGTAGGGACCCACAACAAAATGTTGCACTGTCTTCCTAACAGAGGGCTCCTGTTCAGGGCTTCAGCCAGCTTGGAAGAGGAACCTTGTAGCAGTTTGGGACTCACAAAGGGCACCCTCTTTCTTTTCCCTCTTCCTGGAATATTCCCCACTGTGTGATACAGTGCTAAAAGGCTCAGGATCAGGGCAGGCAATTTAGTTGTTTTATTGCTATATAGCTGGGTTGGAACCAGTGTTCCTTGTAAGAGGGATCCCCAGATGTTGTTGACTACAACTCTCATAATCTCCAGCCAAAGGCCATTTCAGATGGGGATTATGGGAGTTGTGGTCAACAACATCTGGGAATCCTTCTTACAGGAAACACTGGTTGGAACATAGGAGGTTGTCTTATACCGAGTGAGACCACTGGTCCATCTAGCTCAGTGTTGTCTACACTGACTGGCAGTGTCTCTCAAATATTTCAGGCAGAGTCTTTCTCAGCCCTTCCTGGAGATGCCAGGGATGGAACCTGGGACCTTCTGTAGCTGTAGCCCCATTCAGAGGCTATAGTCAAAGAACCCGGGCTGCCAATGGAAAAGGCCACCGAAGCCCACAGGGGGGCCCTGAGCGAGTTCTCCCCTGCCCACACCCAGGGTCTGGAGAGCCCAAGCAAGCTCTCCCCCATCCATTTCAGGCAGCGTTTGAAATTTTATCTCCAGTGAGGGAGAGAGAGAGAAATAAATGCCGCTCAGGCTCTCTGGAGCCCGAGCCACACCCCTGTGCATGTGACATCACGCACACGGGGTGTCACTAGAGGGGCTGCTGGGGGGGGGGGAGACACAAACCACCATTTGGCTGGCTCTGTGCCTGGCCCACCCGCAAGGGTGGCATATATGGGTCTGCCATCCAGACACTAGACTTGCTTAGCTTCAGCAAGGGGGTTGTATCATGTGCCCTTAGACATGCTTTGGGACCTGAGCATAATCTAAGCCTGGGGAAGAATAACATGGGAGAGGAGACTTACCATCTACAATGGTAACCAATTTGTTTTCAGGCTCAGTCTCAGGGTCTCTTTTGGACCTTTGAAGTCCTGAGTGGCTTGGGACCAGAGTTTCTCAGGAATCACCTTCCCCCATATGCCCTATCAAAGCACTGCAACCTACTTCTGATGTCTTTCCAAATCTAGCTGCCATGGCAGGGATCACAGCCTTTTTTCTGGTGTCACCCAGAATTCAGAATAACTTCCTATGAGAGGCCCACCTAGTCCCATCACTGTTTTCAGTAGGCAGCAAACATTGCGGGGGTGGGGTTGTTTCCACCCCAAATGAATAAATAAAAATGTTCAATTATTTTTCAGGACAATTCTTTTAACTCATCTAGACAATTTTTCTAGATTATTATTTTATATAGAATTGACAGGTGCTGTTCCTGATTATTCTTTTTTTAAAAAATTGTTTTTAGATTTGTTTATCAGTATTATTGCTATTTGCTTGGTATATTTACTGAATATCTGGTTTCATTAGCTGCTTTGATTATTTGTTATAGAGAGGTGAATAAGTTCAGGAAATAAGTGAATAATGAAAAGCAACAAATAAAACCAATATAAACATCTCTTCTCTTCCTAGCAGTCCATATCGTAGAAGGGAACCTATTGTCTGCCTTGCTGTTTTTTGTTTTTAAATAATTTCTGAAATAAAGCTGAAAGTTTGCTGGTAGCTACTTTCATTGTTGTCCTTGTAATGAAATCTCCTTGCAATAATGTAAACAAAAGTATTTGTAATATATTTGCTGAAATAATAATTTGGTCTTCTTGGGGTTCCCCCCCCCCTTCCCAGGATGAATGTCATAACTTCATTAAGGTTCTCCTAAAACGAAATGATGATACATTATTTATTTGCGGGACAAATGCCTTTAGTCCCTCCTGCAGGAATTATAAGGTATGTGTACATTGCATTTGTAAGAAATTGTATGCACTGGAGAAAATGTCATAAATTATTGTGATGGACTGAGATCTAAAAAGCATTAAAATCTACTAAACTGCATTCAGATGATTAGAAATCCACCTGCACTGTTTGGTAGTGCTATGACAAAGGCAGAACAGTACTACCTTGTAATGTTAACCAGTTTGCTCTTTTGTTTCCCCTGATTCTGAAGCAATGTTTTCACTGGCTTACATTTCACACAGTCAGCTACGCACCCAAGAGGGATGTGATTTTGCTGGCTGCATGGGACTCTTCAGCACACGGACACTTCCGCCTACAGCTGGGGAGGCTTCATGCATCTTAAGCATTGCATCCCAATGGGAGTAGGTTGCAGCTGCTTTGTCACAGCACTTAGGATCCACGGAACCTCTCCCACCATCAGTAGGAGCCTCCATATGTGGGTGAGTGCCACGGAAGCAGCAAGATCACATCCCTCTTGTGTATGTGGTGCAGGCACGGAGCCAGCCAAGCAGCAGCTTAGGTCTGGCCCTGCCCGGAGGCCCCTCTAACAACATCCCATGCACATGGTGTCATGCGTAATGGGGGCGTGGCCTCGAGCTCCAAACAGCCCAAGCGAGCCTTCCGTGTCATTTCAGGCAGTGCTTGCTGCCTGAAAGCATCTATTCTCCCTTTCTCTCCCTCTCTGGAGGGAGAGAAAGGGAAATAAATGCTTTCAGACAGCAAACGCTACCTGAAAAGGACGGGGAAGCACTCACTCGGGGCTCTTAGTAGCCAGAGTGTGGGCGGGGGGAGTTTGCTCGGGGCTTTTCCGGAGCCCCAGCCACTCCCTACTGGGGGCTTCAGTGGCTCTTACCTTTGGTGGCCCGGGTTCTTTGAACCCATTCACGCAATGGTGGCTACGCCCCTGATGTGGCAGCTATGCAGAATCTAAGCCTCTCTCTATGATGCTGAGGAATGATAGGCAAACATAGTCCCATTGCGCACACAGGCACTGTTCCCTCTAAGACGTGTGCATGTGCACTCTCAAAGTTTTTGGATGTCTGCTCAGTTCATTTTAGATCCTGCTCAGGTTGAATCAGGAATGCCCCATTCTGAATGCACGTGTGCACACACTGCCTTGATACTGCCACCCAGAACAAAACTCATTCTGCACAGAGATGAAAAAAATTAGAGGGACCACTGCATACAGGATATTCTCCAACAGTGAAATAAATGGGAATGGTTCTGCTCATGTGGAGGTCCATGTGTTCTGCCGAGCCCTGCAGAGCTTTGGATTGCCACACATGTTTGATCCTGATCTGAAATTAAAATGCACCTGAAACAGTCTAGGTATCTTTCACAATCCTTTTGAATCAGTATTTATTGCTGTATAAGCCAGTAATACTTTGTAGCCACTTGGAATACTGTCTTACAGCTGGAGACACTCAAAAGTATTCCCCTGCTTTGCTGCTAATTAAAACGTTCAGTCCTGACAGACCTGTAAGTAGGTGCCTGAAGCGAAGTATTTTTGGCTCGTTCAATCATGTGGCTGTGGTGTTGTGCCTAGCCCTTCAGTCCCAAACATACAGCAAAGAGGTGAGTGCCGCTGAAAGCTGGCTCATTGAAAAGTGAAGTAGTTGGCACTGATCAGCTGCCATGATTCGTCTACCCAAATTCCACCAGAAGTTCATTTCCCTTCTTGCCTCAGTGACATTGTAACTATTTTGAACACAAATAAAAGCCACTTTATTTTTGCCTTGCTTCACAATTTTTGTCTGAGTTAATCTTGAAATAAGCTTCTCTGGAATCAGTGTGAGTCTTGCTACACATTGAAGTAAGCTCAAGCTTTTATAAACAGAGACTGAACAGAATGAAGAACACACTCTGTGTATAATATCTCTGATTCCCAAGGAACCCCCCGCCCATCCCTTGAGAGTAGGGAGATTTAATTAACTGTTATTACGAAACGCACTCCTACTGAAGTTGAAGACAACAGCAAAACAAAAACCATCCATCTGTATTCTACAGGAACAATTTTAGGGTTGTTATTACAGCAAGGAGTGTTATAAATGGAAGAGAACTGAAGCAGTAGGTTTATAGTAGGACCCTCGATGTCTTCTGCCTGCTTCAGACAAGTCAATTTAGCTTTCAGCAGGTTTCCAAAGATTTTTGAATTATGGCCATTGCTCAACTGTATTCTAACTGGGCCCACCACAGGGTTTTTATGCAGGAGTGTATGAAAGCAAACTTTTAAATAAGAACTCCAATATAAGTGTGCTGTTGCTAACATACATATTTGTGTCTTGTATGATGGATTTTGTTTCCAAGAATTGGAGGTTTGGCTAGGGTAGGGATTAACTGGATTATTTAGCCAAGAACTGTGGTAGCAAAGGGCAGTCACGGAGGGATTTTGCCAAGAAATGAGGATTGCATCAGCCGCAGAACTATGTCACCTCTGCTGGTGATGCAGAACTGTACTCCATAGCCACCAATTCTGGCTGGCGAAAGCCCTGTCCAACATCCTTCCCTCATTTCTTAGCTTTTAGTTATTCATTTACAGCTTCTTTGACACAACCACAAGAGTGAAATAATTATTGAAGACAGTTTTGCTACCTGTTGATCCTGTTCTCATAACCAGATGTACAAGACAGGATCCAGTCTGAACAACATATATCTATTCTTGTTGCTAGCTTCCTGTTTTCTGTTTCAAATCTTTCCCAGCAGATAGCTAATGTTTTTTGTTTTCAGATGTCATGTAGATCTCATGCAGCTTGACATTACTTCAGCTCAAAAGCATGGACCATTCTAGAGAGGTGCAGAAAATTCGTAGCTTAATGGCCACCTTTACATTCTCCCCAAAATGCATCTTGGTGGTACAGGAATTAGATTATCAGTCTGTGTGCTGATTGTCAGTATTCTTCATCAGTATAGTAGCTATGCCCACCCCCACCCCCCTAAATCCTTATGCTGTCATGCCTTCGTAGCATTGTGAGCCTTTATAAGCTTATTCCCTCTGGGTTGTTGGTTTTTTTAATTGTCAGGGACCTGGGTGAAAAAGTGTAAGCTAAAAACTCTAAAAACTGTGGCTCAGATACAGTGCAGCATTCTGTGGGCATTTTGCATACTGCGGACACTGCTGGCTCTTCCAAATGTGAGTTGCACTAGAGCATAGGTTGCACAAATGCTGAGGTTGTGTGGTCGTACTCCTGTTATTTCCAGTGGGCATGTGATCATACAACTGACTACAAGACCAGAGGAGAGCTGGTCTTGTGGTAGCAAGCATGACTTGTCACCATAGCTAAGCAGGGTCTGCCCTGGTTGCATATGAATGGGAGACTTGATGTGTGAGCACTGCAAGATATTCCCCTCAGGGGATGGAGCCACTCTGGGAAGAGCAGAAGGTTTCAAGTTCCCTCCTTGGCTTCTCCAAGATAGTGCTGAGAGAGATTCCTGCCTGCAACCTTGGAGAAGCCGCTGCCAGTCTGTGAGGACAATACTGAGCTAGATAGACCAATGGTCTGACTCAGTATATGGCAGTTTCCTATGTTCCTATGTTCCTAACTGCCTTGTTCAATTTCAGCATTTGTGCAACCTATGCTCTAGCGCAACTTGCATTTGGAAAATCCAGCAGTACCCACGGTGTGTAAAACGCCAGCAGAACTCTGCACAGTATGTGAGCCATTGTCTTATACAGTATGTGGAAAGGGTTAGGCAGGTGTTGGGTTTTTTTACTTGGGGAGCTTCAGAAACATATTTTGGGAAATTTGCTTTAGTGCTCACTTCAATAAATGTGACAGGCAAATCTCAAGGAGTCTCCCAGCTGAAAGGCAGTTTTTAATGCAAATGCCAGTTTGTTTTTTGTATTTCACCATATTGTAGGGGAAATAAATTGCTTTTTTTTGTTATTTCTGCCAATGTTTCATTCCCCATGATATATGGGCCCACAGCTTCTTCACCTATTGCCATGGTTTCAGAGAGCTTGCACTCTCAGGGACCTTTGGAAGGTCAATGGAACACCTGGGCCACCTGGTGTTCAGATATTTGTTTGTCTTGATGCTACTGTCATCTCTCAAGGCTGTAAAGTGAAAGTGCAGGTGTGCATGAATCATTTTTTTTGCAATACAGTTTGACCTCAAATCGAATTGCAAAAAATAGAATTTCCAGCCAGTTCAACAAATCAAATAGGAAATTCACAAAAAAAATGTGATTCACTCAAATCACCCATTGTTCCCCATAGGTAGGTCCTAGGGACACCAAAGTGGGTTGGATGGTACAGCATGATGGGTGCTACCTATCACCCAACTCACAAAAGGAACGGGCAAGTGGGCAATTTAATTAAAAAAAATTCTTTTAAAACTCCGTAGGATCCTATGGGGTAGCTTAAAAATATTTTTTTAATTGCCTGCTTGCCCATTTCTTTTGTGGGTTGGGTGGTATTGATAGGTAGCACCCATCTTGCCATACCACCAAACCCACTTTGGTGTTCCTAAGACCTACCCCTGGGAAACACTGGAGTGATTAGCGCTTCCCATTGTTCCCTATGGGCAAAACAAGCAGAGTACACACATTTTGAAACCCTGCCTTGCAAAATAACACTGCAGACAGAAGCACACGCACCCCCTCCCAACACAGAACAACACATTTTGCCAAATACACAGTCTAAAGTTGGCCAAAAAAGAATCACTGACTCAGAATCCACTGCCAGCCACAGTGCCTGCAGGCACCAGAGAAAAAGAAACATGGAGTTCCACCAGGTCTGAACATCCTGAGAGATTGGGTGTTCAGGTAGGGCCAGCTCCAGCTGCCACTGCCTGAGCATACATCTACCCTTTTTGCTCCGGTGGAAGCTGCTTCTGGAAAATTTGGCAGTTTTCCAGAAGAGCGGCCATGGCAGCAGCAGGATGGTGCCCAGTACCTGCAGCTGGGATGTCTTGCCTGGCCACAGCCCCAGAAAGGCTAAGCGCATCCCACACAACCAGGTTCAGAGTGGGCGCCACACAACGAATGGACACAAACTGACCCTGCTCAGCTGCCTTTGTGATGTTGGTAGCATTGTTGGTGAACATGAACCTTCAGCGAAGGTTTAGCTGCCCAGCCAGCCATTCCTCCACCTGGTGATTCATGGCCATTGACAGCTTACCTTCCATGTGCTCAGTGTCCAGCACCTCCACATCAGTGATCCCTCTAAGGCATGAGCAAGTGTGCATGCTCACAAGTTTTTTTATGTTCACTCAATTTATTTTAGATTCCATTTACTTTGAATCAGGAAGACCCCATTCTGAATGCATGTGCGCACACACTGCCTTGTTACTGCTGCCCAGAACAAAACTCATTCCACACACAGATGAAAAAAATTAGAGTGAACATTACTTCACATGCCAGAGAACCAATCAGCAATTGAAAAACACAGAGACAAAATGGTGCCCGTGATGCTAATCACTTGTATCTACGTGAGAAATTGGGACCAATTCAATTCACCCTTGAATTAGCCCCTTCATTTAAGGGGTGGTTCGATTCACATACGAATCTGCAAATTTCCCCTGATTCGTTGCAAATCTATTCACATACGAATCAAATTGCACATCCCTAGTAAACATAACCAATTCCCTTCAGAATGTCTAGTGAGAGAGGATACATGACAGGAAACAAATGATGACAAATCATCCATGGCTTGAAATAGGTCTCTGAGCACATGGAACTGAACATTGATTTGATGAGACTGATGGTGCTTAGATGGCTTATTATCCACACTCGTTTTTCAAACTCCATATCTTACACTTTCTCCTGTAAAAGTAAATTGAATATGCTAGGTGCATCTGAACCTAAATAAAACAAAAGTCACTACTGAATAATCTTGATACATGAATCTTAAGCCGTGTGTGTAGCTTCTGCACTTCTCTCTGTAGCTTCTACTATAAACCTACTGAACTTCTGCTTTGTCTTTAGCTGGTTATTTGTATAATTACACCTACCCTGTGGAGAATTAATTTCTCAGGGGTTACACTTAAGGCTGAGATTTACAAGTACTTCACATATTAATTCTTGATAGGCAGGAAGAGGATTTATGTATGATACTGGCTTAAACTGCTATAGCAGATGTCCTTCTGAAAGGGGAAGCTGCAAGAAAAAAAGTGTGATTCTTATTAGAAATAGTATGTGGTGGAGTAGAGGGAAGAGTCCCTAGCGGGTAAAATACAAAATTCTGCTCAAATACAGTAACTGGTGCTGCCTTGTTGTGGGTACAGCTTGATTGCCAGAACCCAGACTGCTTTGAATGAGTTGTATTTCAAGTGCATATATATAAACATTATAGAAAGTGGGCAGATCAGAGCAACAAAAATGTCAGACAAACAGCAAAAAGAGACACAAAAACTAACTTGGAGAAACATATTAAGCTACATTAAAGACTAATCTAAACAAGATTTTTGCTGACCTTTGAAAGGTCAAGTTGTGGTGGGGTGGGGTAGTAGGTTGTACTTCCCAAAGAAAGAAGTCCAAAGTTTGGTCACCATGATGGAGAAAGGCCAACAGTAAGCAGTAGGGCAGAGAGTGGAGTCTCCCTAGCAGGGTGGGCAATATTATGTGGCAATGGGCATTGCTTTAACTACCCTGGACCCAAATTCGTGTAGGGCTTCAAAGACAAGAACCAGCACCTTGTGTTGGACTTCGAAACACAAAGAAGCCAGTGTAGATCAAAACGTAGCACAGTAACATGCAGGCCCTTGTCAGCAACTGTGCATCAGCACTAGGCCCCAGTTATAATTTTCCAACACTCTTCAAAGATAGTCCCTTGTAGAGAATGTTGCAGTCGTCTAACCAGGATGTAACGAAGGTATGCATAGTAGTGGCCAAATTTGCTTTCTCCATGAACGGCACAACTACACCAACCATTGCATGACTACAGTCACCAGCTGAACACCCAGGAGCAAACTGGGTCTACCAGCACATCCAAGCGGTGCATCCATAGAGGAGAGCTGGTCTTGTGGTAGCAAGCATGACTTGTCACCATAGCTAAGCAGGGTCTACCCTGGTTGCATATGAATGGGAGACTTGATGTGTGAGCACTGCAAGATATTCCCCTCAGGGGATGGAGCCACTCTGGGAAGAGCAGAAGGTTTCAAGTTCCCTCCCTGGCTTCTCCAAGATAGGCCTGAGAGAGATTCCTGCCTGCAACCTTGGAGAAGCCACTGCCAGTCTGTGAAGACAATACTGAGCTAGATAGACCAATGACTCAGTATATGGACCAATGACTCAGTATATGGCAGTTTCCTATGTTCCTATGCCACTGATCTTTCAAGGGATGGGTTACCTATTCAAAACAAGCTGCATAACCAGTCCCAGATCAGCTCTCCTACTGACTAGAAGCACTTCCATCTTGTCTCAGCCCATATCACAGAGCCTAGGCAGTGGTTCATATCAGGACCTCCATTGCCTCCTGGTATCTGATGGAAAAGAGAGATAGAGTTGGTTGCATCTAAATACTGATGATGCTGCACTCCAAATCCCTGGATGATACTTGAGACTTACATTGTTAAATGTATGGAACAGGATAACAGGCTATACCAGATGGTTTTTCCCCTCATAGCTCTGGGCTAGACAGATGCAGCTCAATGCTATAATTTTGCAGCATTTTCAGTAAGAATAAGAACTGAAAAAGAAAGGAGGAGAATAACTTGGTTTGCTGTTCTGAAATGACATTAATCAGAGGTCATATGGGACATTCAGTTCTATATGTTTCTAAAGAGATTCTGCTGTTTGGTTTTGTTTTCCAGATGGATACTCTAGAGTTTCTGAAAGAGGAGTTTAGTGGAATGGCCAGGTGTCCTTATGATGCAAAACATGCCAATGTTGCACTGTTCGCAGGTAATAAGGAGGAGGGGGAGGAAACATGTTCTTTTATCATGTTGTGCTTACTGCAGTGTACTTATTCTCACAATCCCAGAAGATAGTGAGCACATGAACCTATAGTAGTATCCAGGAGGAAATCAACGTTTGTTGGAAATTTTGTATTAGTCATGATGGCTATTTAGAACCTCTTTGTTCAGAGGCAATATACCTCTGAATACCAGTTGCTGGTGGAGGGGCAGTAGCAAAAGGCTTTTGCCTTCATGCCCTATTTTTGGGATTCCTAGAAGCATCGGATCAGCCACTGAATGATTGCTGAATGCTAGACTCAATGCTAGATTGCTGAATGCTAGACTCAAAGGTCCTTTCATTTGATCCGGCAGGCTTCTCATTGGTTCAGGATGTATCACATGGTCTGGGCTCATGAGTAGATGGTAAAAAGGTAAAACCCCACATAGGAATCTACCTTATACTGAGTCAGACATCAGAACATAAGGACCCTCCTGGATCAGGCCCAAGGCCTATCTACTAGTCCAGCATATTGTTTCACGCAGTGGCTCACCAGATGCCTCTGAGAAGCCTACAGGCAAGAGGTGAGGGCATGCTGTTGCTCCCCTGCAACTGGTATTCAGAGGCATCTTGCCTCTGAGGCTGGAGGTGGCCTATAGCCACCAGGCTAGCAGCTATTGATAGACCTGTCCTCCATTAATTTGTATAAGCCCCTTTTAAAGCCATCCAAGCTGGTGGTTATCACCACATCCTGTGGCAGAGGGTTCCATAGAGTAATTATGTGCTGTATGAAAAAGTATTTCTGTTTGTTGGTCCTAAATTTACTGGCCTTCAGTTTCATGGGGTGACCCTGATTCTAGTATTGTGAGAGAGGAAGAAACATGTCTCTCTGTCCACTCTTTCTACTCCATGTTTAATTTAATATACCTCTATCATGTGTCCCTGTAGTCACCTCTTTTCCAAACTTAAAAGCCCCAGATGCTGTAGCCTTACCTCATGAGGAAGGTGATCCAGACCACTGATCATCTCGGTTGCCCTCTTCTTCACCTTTTCCGGTTCTACAATGTCCTTGTTAAGATACAGTGACCAGAACTGTATGCAAATGTGACCACACCATAGATTTGTATAAGGGCATTCTGATATTTGCATTTTTATTTTCCGTCCCCTTCCTAATGATTCCTAGCATAGAATGTGCCTTTTTCACAGCTGTCACGCACTGAGTCGACACTTCCAAAGAGCTGTCCACCACGACCCCAAGATCTCTCTCTGGGTCAGTCACTGACAGCTCAGGTCCCATCAGCGTATATGTGAAGTTGGGGTTTTCTGCTCCAATATGCATCACTTTACACTTGCTTACACTGAACCACATTTGCCATTTTGCTGTCCACTCACCAGTTGGTCTCTGTAGCTCAGAATGATCTACACCAACTGGCAGGGACTTCTCTGAGGTTTCAGGCCAGAGTTTTTCCTTGGTCTACCTGGGGATACCAGGGACTGAACCTGGACCCTTCTGCTCTCCCACTGAGCTACATATCCATCCCCTCAGTTTTGCACATCATTATTTCCAGTTGTTTTAATAATAGTTATATATACACTAATATAACAAAAAAGGCTTCATGTAGATTGTAGTGGTAACAAGTTATTGTGTGTGATTCCATTTTTTCTGGGTTAAAACAAAAGGAGGAAAAAAGGGCAAACCTGGTATGATTTAGTGTCTTGATGTTTTGTTACCAGCTGTGGCAGGGGAGGGACTGAAGTAGGGTCTCTGGCTTTAATCATGATTTATTATGAATGCAATGAAATGCAATTAACTCTTAATTCTTTTTGCAGTAGTTAAAAAACTGAGCGCTTATTAGTGGGGTTAATTTGGGCCATTGATTATGGAATGGCATTTTGGAATTTTGCTCTTTATAGATTTATGATTAAATTGTCTCATTACTGAAATTGTGTTAGCATGAACCCCAATGATCCCATTTCAAATGAAGCTGTAAAGTATTCAGTAGTATTGTGGAAACCACCTGGGATAACCTCTCAGGCTCTCTTTGAGCAGCAGCCTAGCTATGTCATAGCAAATGCTGACTACCTACAACCCGTCCTCCTGCTCTGAAAAATGTGCTTGATTACATATAAGGCTGATAGAGTAATCTGTAAAACAGGAAAGGTGGGCCATTTTGATTTATTCATTTTCCACCCTGCTCCTAGATGTTTGATTTGCTTATCTCCCTACAGCACCGGTATTGCTGGTATATTGGCATCATTTTGTCCCAATGAAATAAATAGGTCTACTAAAAAAACATGCATAGGATTGCATGGCACATCCTGAAATACACGTAAAATGTCAAGTCTGTTCTTCTAAAAAGCATGTGGAAATGCCATATTAATTGCCTAAAACATCCAGTCATTATTATACATACTGATCAATCCAAAGAGTGTTGCTAGAATTTGAAATACTAAAATAATCTCACAGAGGTGCTTAAATGATCAAAAAGCCAATTATTATTGAATTGGAAAAAATGAATAGTTTCCACACAACTAGAAAAGAACATGACCTGCTTATTGAAATTTCACAGGGGGAAGTAAAATGTCAAATTTGTGTTAAATAATTTATTAAAAGAAGTCAATCTTTTTAACTTGATGAGCCATAATTTTCTGTCAAGTGTTCTTGCATAGGGTAGAAATTGTGAGAGTCAGGCCAGCTGCCCTTGGTTTATTTTATTTATTTATTTTATTTTTATTTGACATATTTCTATACCGCCCAAACTCATTCTCTGGGTGGTTTACAACAAAAAGGTTAAAACATTAGTTAAAACAGAATAAATGATAACAGAAAAGATTGACACAGTAGAACAATTTAAAATTTTAAAATATTTTAAAACAATGTTAAAACTATTAAAACACTATTTAATTAAAAGCCTGGGTGAACAGATGCATCTTTAAAGACTTTTTAAAAGTTATCAGAGATGGGGAGGCTCTTATTTCAGCAGGGAGAGCATTCCAAAGCTTTGGGGCAGCAGTGGGAAAAGGCCCCTCCCCGAGTGGCCACCAGACGAGCTGGTGGCAATTGCAGATGGATCTCTCCTGATGATCTCAATGGGCGGTGGGGTTCATAATGAAGAAGACGTTCTCTTAAATACCCAGGGCCCAATCTATTTAGGGCTTTATAGGTTATAACCAGCACCTTGTATTTTGCCAGGAAACCTATCGGCAGCCAGTGTAGCTCTTTCAATACAGGAGTAACATGATCTCTCTAAGATGACTCAGAGACCATCCTGGCTGCCGCATTCTGGACCAACTGTAGTTTCCAGACTACATACAAGGGCAGCCCCACACAGAGCACATTGCATTAATCCAGTCTGGAAGTTACCAGCAGATATACCACTGTCCTGAGGTTGTTTATCTCAAGAAATGGATGCAGCTGATGTATCAGCTTCAGCTGATAGAAGGCACTTCTGGCCACTGCCTCAACCTGAGACACCAGAGAGAGGCTTGGATCCAGAATCACCCCCAGACTGTGTACCTGTTCCTTCCGGGAAAGTGTGACCCCATCCAGAACAGGCAGATCAAATTCACCTCCCGAGTTTCTACCCCACACAATGAGTACCTCCATCTTATCTGGATTCAGCTCAGTTTGTTATCCCTCATCCAGCCCATCACCGTCGCCAGGCAGGCATTTAGGGAAGTTATGCCCTCTCCCGATGATGCTGACATGGAGAAATAGATTTGGGTGTCATCAGCATACTGATAGCACTCTGCACCAAATCTCCAGATGATTTCTCCCAGCAGTTTCATGTAGATGTTAAACAACATCTGATACAATACGGAGCCGTGAGGGACACCATACAAAAGTTCAGATTTTGTAGAACAACAGTCTCCAAGGGACACCATCTGGAACCTACCTGAGAGGTAGAGCAGGACCACTGCAAAGCAGAACCACTTCCCACTCCCAACTCCCTCAGGCGCTACAGAAGAATACTATGGTCAATAGTATCGAAAGCCGCCGAGAGGTCCAAAAGGACCAACAGAGTCACACTTCCTCTGTCAATTCCCAATTGGAGACCATCCATCAGGCTGACCAAGGCAGTCTCCACCCCATAGCCTGCCTGAAAGCCAGTCTGAAATGGGTCTAGATAATCTGTTTCCTCCAAGACTGTCTGGAGCTGGGAGGCCACCACCCTCTCAATTACCTTGCTGAGCCATGGAAGGTTGGAGACAGGCCTTTAGTTGATCAGCTCTGAAGGATCCAATGCAGGCTTCTTCAGAAGTGGTCTGATAATTGCCTCCTTAAGACAAGGAGGCATCCTGCCTTCCCTCAGAGAAACATTTATGATCTTTACCAGGCTTTCTACAACAACCCCCTTGCCAGATAATATAAGTCATGTCGGGCAAGGGTCAAGAGAACAGGTGGTAGTCCACACCATTCCAATCAGCTTGTCTACATCCTCAGGAATCACAAACTGGAACTGATCCAACCGAACCACACAAGAGGAGCCACTGGACACCTCCACATCAGACACTGAAGTAATTGTGGAGTCTAAATCGGCCCGAATATGAGATTTATTTAAAAGAAATCTCTGTTTAAAGAAATCTCTTTTCTTATGTGAGCCTTCTTGTAGTATCTAGAAGATCTTGTATGGATGGAGTCTGTAAAAGTTGACATAAATCTTACTGGGACTTGACAAGAAGAAAAACAGACCTAGGATTGCATGAATGTGAACTCAGACATGTACTAATAAGCCTGCAGAATCTGGAGGGAATTCATAGGACTTCTCTTGAATGATTTGTCCTGGACTGGATCCAAAAGTGCTTGTGCGCAAGTGGAAGGCACCTCCAGTCACCCAAGGTGCTCCCTCATTTTCTTACAATTCCCCCACTGCCACTTTAACCTGCCGTACCCCATCCAGTGCCATTCCAGAGGTTCCACAGCCCTCAAAAATGGCTTGGCCCCGGGGCAGGGCGGGAGCCCTGGTGCAGGCAGCTACAGTGGAAGGGATCAGAATTCTGCTTTGCACATCTTAAGAACCAAACCCTTAGCAGCTTTCCAGAGAGAAATTATGGGCTCTGGATTGTCCTCTCGAAGTGCTCCTGAAGGAGCCACTGCCAGTCTTAAAGCATTGTTCCTCATTTGCTCTAGCAGCCGCTGCCAATGCCTAGTCAGGAGAGATCAGCTGCTGATAGAATGAATGAGAACTGTTGCTTTTTAATGATTGTCAGAACTGCTGAAGAAGATGGATTGCTGAAGAGCAGGCCTGCTCAACTTAGGCCCCCCCCCAGCTGTTTTTGGACTACAACTCCCATACTCCCCAGTCACAATGGTCAAGAGCCAGGGATTATGGGAGTTGTAGGCAGGAGGGCCAAAGTTGAGCAGGAGGGCCAAAGTTGAGCAGCCCTGCTGTAGAGCAACAGCAGCAGCTCCTCCTGCTCCTTGTTCTTGTTCCAGGCAACAGTAAGCCAGTCTTAGAAGACTCCTTTGACATGGTTGACAGTTGTATAAATACAGGAAGAACCCATCCATTGCTCAGGATTCCCAAGAGGTGGAGGGGAATGGGGATTACTCTCTACATATTCCCTGTTCACTCAGTTCAAGTTGTGGTGTTTCAAGTGAATGCATGCATGGCTGAATGCTTCCCTAATCTCTCTTGCTTTTCCTGGTCTGTAGGTCCCCATAAAATTCTATGAATAGTAATTAGTCTCCTCTCTTTCAGGAAATGTTGCAATTGTAGATAGCAAAAGGGAAAAGTGGAGATGGGCCCAAACAAGGTGCAAAACAATATGTGGGATTTATTAGAGGAAAATGTAATCTTTATATGCCTAGTGGATTTTGATGATATACTTTCTTCAGGTATGTAGAAGAAGGTAGGTAGAAAAGGTCATCAGTTTCTCCGGACAACATTGGTTTCCACAAGGCAACCAACTTGCAAGAATCATTATATTGTGTGGAGTGAGAATTCTTTTTGTGCCCCTGAAGATGGTCCATCACCCAAACACACTGGTCATATAAAGATGACATTTCTGTAATAAATTCCACATATTGTTTTGCCCCTTGTTGGAGTTCACATCATCTTTCCCTTTTGTTGCTTTTGGGGTAGCACCCTTTTACCTTCACTGTAGTTCTAGGTAGGTCACACTATCTTATATGAAATTAGAAAATGCTGTGTTTCTCATTCAGAATGGAGAAATGCAAAGTTGTCCCAGTATTTCTAATCAACTGAAGTACAGGCACTTTTTCTTTCTTGTTTAGGATGATTCCTTTTGCATCTTCATATCATTTGAAAATGAGAAATACAATTGTGTCTGATTTCTATAACATTGACAGAATTTTCATTTCAAGAGTTCCCTAGGATTATTGTTAATGTCTCATTAATTGATGAGGAAATATAATTGTCCTACTCTCTCTCCTCCCACCACTCTTCTTTTCCCTCTCCCCTCTCTCTCTCACATACACACACACACACCTCCAAAGAGGGAAAGCTCTATTCTGCCACTGTGACAGACTTCCTTGCCATAGATGCAGTCATTTACCGAAGTCTTGGAGACAGCCCAACTCTGCGGACAGTCAAACATGATTCAAAATGGTTGAAAGGTGAGTAAACAAAAGTAGAGAGGGGAAGGGCAGCACTTTTGATTACAGTCTTGGATTCCTGACAAATCTTGCTGTGTTATTTTTCTTATCTTTACTGTGCTGCTTTACAGTCTAGTCCTCCCTTGCCCTCCCCACTTTAACGATCTTTAAAAGAGAAGAGGTTTTGCGCACATGACAGCCATACTTCATTGCAGCAATGTCTTCTGTCAGGTAGAGGAGACTAAATTACCTCCTTTACTTTTACATTTATTTCATTTTCCCCCTCTTTTGCTGCTAGATATTGATAGAAAACCACAAGAGTCCTCGGAATAGGTAGCATCCAATTTGTTTTTAAAAGCCTGGATAGTTCATTATATCATGGGAAAGATGGAGTATTGGGAGCCAGTAGGGAGTGTTTTGAAGCAGTGATGGTACCATCAGCCCTGCCTTCCGATTAGCTAGGTAACTATCAAGGCTTTATGATGTGTAGAGAATTTGTTCTGCAACATTAGGTACCATCAATAAAAATAAAGTAACAGAACTTCCATTTTATTGCTGTGAAGTACTGTACGGGTCTGCTGAATTAGGTAATGTGTATGTTCTAAATAACCTCATTGTTACAAATGCTACTGTTCATTCTTTTCCAATGGCATTATGAATGGTGCAACATAGTACTCAAAGACAGTGAAAAGGGGATTTGGCTTGTAGACAGAGAAGTGTTTAAAAGACAACTGTTTCTTAGGACTAAGATGATGTACTTCGATCCAATTTTTCCTTTTAAATTGTAGTACTTTTATTGTCAAGCAAGCATTTACTACTTTGTGACTATAGGCGATTGTTAATTCTCTGCGAAAAGAAATAAACCTGCTTCTGTGAATACAAAAAACCCATTTCTATACATTGAGGAAGCTAAACAAATTAAGTGCTTTCCCCCTCTAATTCACTGCTTTGCATAATTTAGTTTATGTTCAGAGCTATGTTCCACAAAGAAAGAAGACTAGCATTGAATAATGAATAATCTGCAGGACAAGCCAAATGGGACAATAGATTGGGGAAAGGAGTCATGAGAAATTAACAGAGACCTGGGCAGAACACTGAGTCATCAAAATGCATCGGGAGGAACTCCCCCTTGCCAGTGGTACTATGATTTCTAAGCCTCCACTAAGCACTGACCACATGTTTCCAAGATGTTTTCTACATCTGTGTGTGTTGAATACATTTATGAGATAGGTTTCCAGATCTCCCGCTACACATTTTTCATCTGTTCTGTTTATTGGGCCAGTTCAGACGTAGTCAAGATTAAACCATAGCTTTGCAGGGTTTTATTTTTTGAGATAAGCTCCCTTTCACGCACAAGCCTAGTAAGAATTCCACTTCTAATTGTGGTTAAAAACAAACCAGGATCAGTCACAACATCCTAACTGACAGTTCCTGACCTATTCAACCACAGGGCTTAAAATGAAACATGATCTGAACCCAAGATTTGAAATCAGGTTCAGGTTTATTTTAATACCTTTGATTACAGGAACCAATACCTTTGGATCATAAGCCAGGATTCATTGGTTTGGATGTCATGACCAATTCTGGTTTGTTTCTAACCATAACCCAAAGGAGAATTCTTCTGCGGCTCATGGGCAAGATGACTGGAGAATGCACACTCTTGAGGATCTGAGCTGTTATGCAAAGTCAATGTTTAATTTTGTTTCCACTTGATGTCTGGACCCATTGAGCTGTTTCTCATTAGCAGTGTGGAATGGCAATAGGGTTTGCAGGGAGGAAGCCCTGAAGAGCTTACCTCCCTGCAGATGATATGTTATGCTTCCGTTGGGCAGGTGGATTGCCCGCTCAGATGAGCACCGGTTACTACCAGTAGCTCCGAGAGTCGGGATACCGGACCGTGTCACCCTGCCCCGCCCCCATAGCTCCAGTAACCCAGTTTTGCATGCACATATGAATAACCTTGTGGTCGCTGTTTTATTTTAATATTGCTAGCCACTGCTTCAGGAAACATTCCTGAATGGCAGGATTTAAAAAATTGTACAAATATATAAATAATGCCGTTCCAGAAATACTTCTGTGGTTTTGTTTCTAACCTCCTCTCTTTTTTTCAATTTTTGATCAACTTTAGCATTTTATTCAATTCTTCCAAGGCTGTAAACTCACCTCAAAGAGCACATGTTCCACTTTATAAACAAAAACAAAAATGGCCAGAGGCTATCAGCCATACTTGCTAAAGTTCTGAATCAGAGTGAGGGCAAGTATAAGACCAGCCCTGCTTTCACCATTCAGTTGCATGCACTTTTTACCATTTGAAAAGGCTCTAATTGGTTCTGAATTATACACTTTCTGGTGAAAGTTAGAATGCTGACTAAGACTTTTCACAGGATAGTGAATTACAACTAAATGTTGAATTCCCAGAAAAACTTTGAAAATTGGTATTTCCCAGGCTAAACAACAACAGACAACTATGAGTCAAAAGCCATTTGTGTTCCTGTTTGGATTTCTTTCACTAAACAGCAGTAAGATCTAATTTTGAGAAACTTGGGTGCTTCTAGTTGAAAAATAAACTGTCTTAGCAATAGTTTTGACATGACCAGTCCTCCCTTTGTGGATGAAACCAGTTCTGTTTGCTATCGGCAGTAATATGCTATCTGTTTTAGCAGCATATAAGAACATGACTGAGTTACCTAGATCTTCATAAGTCTGTCCATGATCTACCTCCCAAACAGAGAGAGAGAGAGAGAATATCCTCCTGCATGAACAGAAATAAAAAATTATCCTGAATTGGTGTTGTGCTTTGCTCAGATTTGTTGCCCTAGTTGGCTTTCATGTTTACATGATCAGAACATTTTGTCTTGCTTACAGAGCCATACTTTGTCCATGCAGTGGATTATGGCAACTATATCTACTTCTTCTTTAGAGAAATAGCAGTGGAGTACCACAGCATGGGAAAGGTAAGAGGCAAAACGTCCTCACAGGCCAGTTCAAGTTAGCAGTGACCTTGAAATGAGAGCCATAAATCACAGTGACAAGGTCATTGTTTTGAGAGGATCCTGCTGCTCATGCCAGAGGTGGTTGAAATGCAGCAATACAGTGCCTTGATATAAAACTTTCTGGCTTGTGATGGTGACAAGATGTGATTTTTCCCCCCTCCATTAAGCTGGAAAGCATATGGCAAATTGATTTAATTCAGAACTCCAAATAATCATTAAAAGTCTGACTTTAAAGCAAAGAAGCAGCTGAATTTGGAAGACCTTCATAAAGAACAACAGAAGTAAATGGGAAGAAATTTCAATCTTGCCATGTCATAAACAAGAACGAAAGCCTTATTGAAAGCATTCTTTTAAAAAAATCCACAATAAATGTATTTTAAAAAGCTTACAAGGTTAAAAAGGAGAAGGACATAAATAAAAGCCTGATGACGCTTGCATGCTTTTGAAAAATGCTGAGGATACAAGACTCAGAGGCTGGCAATGTAGGCCTCATGGATTGCAAATATAGAATGTGCTTTTGTTTGTAGAAATAGAAAGCTGAGCAGTCTGCATGGAAATGAGTTTTACAGGGGCTAAGAACTGATCTCCTGAAGGATTTATGGCTGTGTATGAAATGCCACAGGCTTATCTTCCATAGCACAGAGTTCCAAAGCTGAATTTTCTTCTGTTTGTTATTTGTCACAGATTATAGGGAACATGGGATCAAATTAAGCAGCCTGCATTGTCATTTCTGAGGAAAGAACAAAAAGAAAAACAGAGCTCCAGTAAAGTTTTTTTTGTCCCCTTTTGGTAAACAAATATTTAGGTTTCCTTCTCCCCACCTTTTCTCGCTGTAGGTAGTTTTCCCCAGAGTAGCTCGGGTTTGCAAGAATGACATGGGTGGATCTCAACGAGTGCTAGAAAAACAGTGGACTTCCTTCCTAAAGGCACGATTGAACTGCTCAGTTCCTGGAGATTCACACTTCTACTTTAACATACTGCAGGCGGTTACAGATGTTATCCGTATCAACGGTCGGGATATTGTCTTAGCAACCTTCTCCACCCCATATAACAGGTAACCTCCGCAGGAGCCTTGCCTCTCAAAGTTCACCATTTAACTGTGTTGGTTTAGCTGCCTACCCGAAAGGTTTGGAATATATAGAAGAAAAATATTGCTAATTCTGTACACATGTATAAGGTCTTATTATATAACAAATCACCCGGGTGGCAAAATATAAGTTACAGTGGGGCTGCACAACTTCAGCAGGTACTGAGCCAGCCGAGCGGCGGCCTATGTCCAGCCCCAACCAGCGTCCCATCTGATGGCGTCCCATGCACGTGACATCACGCACACAGGGTGTTCCCGAACGAAACACCTCACCCACACCCGGGCTACCAGGAGCCCCGAGCGAGCACTTGCCAGTCCTTTTCAGGTAGCATTTTCTGCCTGAAAGCATCTATTCCCCTTTCTCTCACTTGGGAGAGAAAGGGAGAACAGATGCTTTCAGGCAGCAAACACTGCCTGAAATGACAGGGAAGGGCTTGCTTGGGCTCTTCGGAGATGAAGGCCATGCCCTCTTTGCACGTGACCTTGAGCTCCTAAGAGCCCGAGCGAACGCTTCCCTGTCCTGAAAGTGTCTATTCTCCCTTTCTCTCCCTCTCTGGAGGGGGAGAAAGAGGAATAGATGCTTTCAGGCAGAGAACGCTGCCTGAAAAGGATCAGCAAGCACTCGCTCGGGGCTCCCGGTAACCCGGGCGGGGGGGTTCATTCACACCAGCCCCCGAGGCTTCAGCAGCCCCTACCATTGGCGACCTGGGTTCTTTGAACCCATTCGCACAATGATGGCTACGCGCCTGAACTTCAGCCTTTCAGTTGGTTTTGGGTTACAGTTCCTATCATCCCCAGACACAGTGGAAAAACGTCAAGTATGGTGGGAGTTGTAGTCCAACATCTGCAGGAGGGCCAAAGTTGTGCAGCCCTGTTATAGCATGGTCAGTAAGCACAGAAATTATGGGAAGCTTCACATCTAATGGTGGCAGGTAAATAGGAGGGAACCACCAGTGTCCAGCAAGCAGGTGCTCCTGGCACAAGCTGGTACTTCCACCCCTTTCTGTGTAATCCAATCCCAGATATGCCAGGTTGCCAGTGTTGGCTCCCCTCTGCCGCCTGACATTTGTAATCTAGATTTGAATCTGGGCAGCAGATGTCAGGTGGCAGAGGGGACCCAACATTGGCAACCTGGCATATCTGGGATTGGACAGCATGGAAAGGGGTGGAAGTATCAGCTCATGCTGGGAGCACATGCTCTCTGGGAACTGGAGCTCCCTCCTACGTACTCTCCCCTGTTACATGTGAAGCTGCCCAAAGTCATATTCAACTTATAGTAAAATAACTTATGCCGGAAACTAGACAGACGTGTCTCTAGCCTTTGGAATAAAAGCCTTTCTTTACTTGATCCCACTGGGAATGTTTACTTCTCTCTGGATACAGCTGAAGAATTAGTTATGGTCCCTAGGCAGAATCCAGACTACTTAGTTATGAATAGCACTATTGAAATCTATGAGGCAAGTTTGCCATGACCGAATTAAGTTCCATTAATTTCAACTGGATTTAGAATGAAATTAATCTAAATTTTGCCCCCTGCAGTCTACAAGAGACATCTTGAATTGATGTCTCCTCACTGTCTGCCATTCTCACAAATGTGTCTTCTAAGATCTTCCACATAGCTCTCCAAAAAGTAAAGAAAGGTGTTTGTGAATGCAAAACAAAGGAGTTGTATGAAGTCTTAAATGGCTTTCCAGTGTGTTTGGCTGTGAGGATTCTATATCATGGAGTTGGGCAGAAGCTAGATTAAGATCTTTTGGTAGATCTCTGGATGATTTGCAGCAGATCAGCAAGGGGTTTTCCCCCCAGTTATTTAACAATAGAATCCCTACCTATCAAATCAAGGTATTAAAATTTGTGATCTCTAATAGCTTCGACTCAGGTTTATTCATTCATTCATTGAGGAGATTCTCACAATCCACCAAAAGCGGACTAAGGGAGCCTAGCCCACTTTTGGTGGATCGTGTGCTGCCACAGGAGCCATGCAGCTCCCAGCAGCAAATCCTCTTAATTTCCCCTCCCGTTAGACGAGGTTAGCAGAGCGAGGGCTCCGCTAACCCTGTCTATTTGATCATGTGTTGCCGCAGTGCGGCAACACACGCGGAGACCCCCGCCAGGAGGCTGAAACAAGCCTCACGGCCCTGTGGGTCGCTCCAGGATGCCCCGCGCACTCGTGCAGGGCATCCTGGAACTTCCAGGGGCCATGTAGCCCCTGATCCCCACAGCCCCCACCGGCTCCATGACGGAGCCAGAAGTCGTGTGGGCAGCCAATGCGGCCTCCCTGGGCTGTTTGGGGATCTTCTGCAGGGAGAGCGGGCTAAGCCCACTCTCCCCACAAACTCTCTGAAGGCGAGTCTCACCAATCGTGAGACTCGCCTCATTCCATTCATTCATTCATTCATTCATTCATTCAATTTTTATACTGCCCTTCCAAAATGGCTCAGGGCAGTTTACAATTAAAACAAAACCATTAAAATCAATTAACAGTTAAAACTGAGATTATAAAATACCATAAAACAACAATTAAACAATCAAAACAGTTTAAAACCCTGAAAAACCAGGTTACAACATTAAAACCGTTTACAACAATTACTTGTCTTTTCCTTGCCTTTTTCTGCTGCCGCCACACATGTCGTTTTCTCAGGGTGGATGTCATTTACTCATTCTTGTTATTAAAAAAAATCCATATCTCATTGTTTCCAGTTCACTATACTCTTTAAGTTGTACTCCCTTTTTCAAAGGTGGTCATTTGTGAGAAGACTTTTACCTTGAAATGGAATTGTAACACAAACTTTGGTAGTGTAGATCTGTTTAGTATTGGTCCTTGCCCTCTGTGGAGGCATGCTCAGTGATACCTGCAGTGATATCACTAGTGACTGAGATATCCTCAAGTTCTGTCTTGAAAAACCTGGCTGCACCTTCCTTATTACCTTTGCTACAAAGTGACTATTCCTGCCATTATTCTTTAGTGTTCTGAAATTACTTTTTTTAATTGACTTTTTTTTTGCACAAAAGCACAAAAATTATTTTAATTAGAAGCACAATAGTGCAGTTGTGAATCTGACTGTTTTTTCATACAGAAGCAACGTGTGCAGGGATATTTGTACACATGTATTTTCAGGTTTTAACAGAAGGAACCTGAGGAGGGACTATCACCATCTATATTGTGCTAGAGACACCCATATTCATATTACTACAGATATTTATATATAGCTTTTCAACAAAAGTTCTCATTAAAACAAATACAGGCACTCCCCGACTTACAAACACCCGACTTACAAACCCCCAACTTACAAACGACTTGTACATACAAACAACTCTCCATAACCTATTAAATTAATGAAGTCCCCAACTAACAAACGCCAGGCCATACCTACAAATAAATCGTCTCTCATCAGAACTGTGTGCGTTCCGACTTATGAACATACAACTTACAAACAAACTTTTGAAACACAATTTGTAAGTTGGGAACTCCCTGTAAATAAGATGGTTCCCTGTCCCAAAAAGTAAAAAAAAAACACCACAAAGTAGACACCAGCAACAACCACTGGAGGGATGCTGTGCTGGATATGGATAGGGTCACTTGCTTTCCCCCAATAAAAATAAGAGAATCACCACTTTAAAAGGTACCTCTTGGCTCAGTTAGCAGGGGTGACTACTACTACTTCTACTACTACTACTACTACTACTACTACTACTACACACACTTGATCTTAGCCAAAAGGCCAAGAAGCTACTACTTTGGGGTAACTACTGTGATGCCCACTTGGTGGGCAGACATGATGGGTTGTTTACAGGCAAAGTAATACAGTGTTTAGTATAGTGTGGAACCACATTTACAATACCACATGCAGCTGATTGTAGAACAGCATTTGCTATGCCCTATTTGAAAGCAACTATTGTTCACTAAACTGCATTGGAATTAGCTTTCCACCCACAATTGATTATTTAGAATGTTAACTACAATTGGCAACAATAAAAATACATGAGATTCACATATCCCCTTCATACTTCTAATATATAAAAGGGGGGCCTTTTAATTCTGCACTCCAGTGAATGCATGAACTGCACGTACTGTGGAGATGACGTACTGTGTATCTCACAGCAAGCAAGATCTGCAAGTTTGCCCTTTATAAGAGGCAGTGGCGTATCAGGGGGAAACGGCGCCCAGGGCAAGCTCTGGCCCTGAAATGCCACCCCCCGGCCCCCACATACCTGTGAGGGCGCGGCGGCGCCCCCCAGGCGGCAGATCACCGGCGGTGGCGGCGATTCGGCGGTGGCGGGTGGGCGGCGACGATTTGGGGGTGGCGTGCGGCGGCGGGTTACCCGCGGCCCGCCGAGTGCGGCAGTGGCTGGCGTGGCGGCGATGGGCTGTAGCGCGGCACAAGCAGCGGCGGATCGCCCGCCGAGGATGGAGTGCAGGCAGAGCGACGCCGAGCCTGCCTCCTGGCCCAGCGTCGCTTCGCGCCTGCGCAGTTGGGAAGCGACACCGGGCCAGGAGGCAGGCTCGGCATCACTCTGCCTGCACTCCATCCTCGGTGGGTGATCCGCCGCCGCCGCTCAGGCTGCGCTACAGCCCATCGCCGCCACACCAGCCATCGCCGCACTCGGCGGGCCGCGGGCGACCCGCCACCGCCAAATCGCCGCACGCACGCCGCCACACTTGGCGGGTGATCCGGGGGGGCGGGGGGAGCCACTTTTTGGCGCGCCCCACGTGACCCGCCAGGGTGGCGCCCAGGGCACATGCCCTGCCTGCCCCCCTATCGTTACACCCCTGATAAGAGTAGACTAACGATGCACAAGTCACTTCAGCTGTTGCCATTTCTAAAATGTGTAGTGAAACAGCCATCAATGATTCTGAACACAATTCATTGCAGGCCCTATTGAAACAAGTGGGACTTGTGGAACAGAGAAATCTTAAACAAGTTCAGTGCATTTCAGTAGGATACAGATGGTATTGCCTGTGAATCACAAGGAAATAGGGTGTGTGCCAAGTAGGAATAGTTCTCCCTCATAATAGATTGAATTTTTTTTTCTGTGTATAGCTGTATCTTTCTCTTTTTAAAAAAATTGCATAGCATGCAGCACAGCTGAAGGGGCCTGACCACGCTGACGTCCTTTCATTATTGCTGCAATACAAGTAATAAATGAAAGTAATGGGGAATGTGATTTTGACACCCATAGTTTTTAGGTCAGCTAATAAAATACTTCTATACCATCACCTCATCTGTTAAGAATTTGTAAGCACTGGTATATTACCACACACTTCTCAGTAATTTATGGAAACGTGCTAAGGTCTCCAGTTGCTAAGGTCTCCAGGAAACATTAGCAAATATGCTAATTAAAGTAAAATTGCTTCTGTGACAATGAGGGCTTGTTTCCTTTCCCATGCCTTATATTAGAAAGGACATTTGAGGGACGAGGGAATGCTTTAGTTCATGTCTTCATGTTACATAGTGGCTACCTGAAGTCAAAGGGTAGCCACAGCAAGGTCAAAGGGACACACACACACAACACACACACACACACACCCCACTGCTACAAAATGCAGGAGAAAATACAGGCAACATGAACTAATAGCTACCATTGACAGCCAATTTAAAGCTGCTGCTTTGGGAATGATTAAGCCATGAGCAGAAAATATAGCCAAATACAAGGAGTAGGCACATTTTATTAAAAGAAAATAGCGGTTAAGCATAATATATATTAAGACAAAAAGAGGAAGAGGAAGAAAGAGAAAACACTAAAAAGTGTTGGTAAAATTGTGTCTTAAATATTTTCAGTGTTTTTCTTGCTGTTTTCATTACCTTTTATCAGCACAGATACAACCTTAATTAGTAGGATAATGCCTTCAGGGCAACTCATCAGCCATTCATTGTCCTCCTCCAGCCATCTTGCAATTTAAGAACAAAAATATGTTTTCCTTCTGGCGCCACCATAAACCAGACTCTTGGTGGAACAAACACCTGATCATCATCCATGAAAAGCATTTTCTGTCTCTGTCACACTGTAACACAACCAAGGATTGGTCCCCAAAGCAGGGCTAGGAAGATGAAGTCAAATATGACTCCCGACCTGCAAACAGGAACTTTTCAATTGGATCCTACAAGGATGGGATCGTAGAGCAACAAAGCACGCAGCAAAAAGGAACACAATCTAAACAATAACTCTTTGCCAATAAATAATGAAGCTATTCTCACAAGCAGCGAAAACCGGGCTAGGGGAAGCCCAGCCTGGTTTTCGCTGTATGTGAGTACATGGCTCCCGGCAGTCGTGTACCCTTTTAAGTAGCCCACCGCTTAACCCAAGTTTGCACCCATATCCCGGGCTAAGTTATCATGTGGACATGGTGGACACACTCAGGGGGGAAGGGGGCTCCCAGTGCACTCACACTCCATGCACTCACACGGTGCATTATTGGGGCTCCAGGGGGCAGAGGACATGCGGCGGTGCTTCCCTGCACGGGACAGCCGAAGGCAAGCCACTGCTCATCTGGGCAGGTAATTCGCCCGCCCGAGGAAGGGGCATTCGTCAGAGAGAGCGGGTCAAACCCCCTTCCCCCCCCCCAGATCTCCTTTTGGCGCTTCACATTGCTTGTGTGAAGTGCCCCAATGTATAATTCAACCCCAGGTACCTGAGAGCTATGCCATTTGTGGTAGGACAACCATTTTCTTGAGTTGGCACTGTTAGGACAGCATTCTGCCTGGCAATCAGAGCAGATCCACTCAGTTCTGATCTTTTTGTCATCATATACACACCTGCCATTAGACCCAGCTCCCTGGCATGTAATTTTTTTGCAATATGTTCAGTGGCCTTGCAGTACAAACCAGAGGTGGGTATGCATTAGATGTTTCATGCAGAACTGCTGCTAATTTAATGTGTGAAGCAGTGCCATGCCTTTAGGGTGACACAGTGGGTAGCATCCTTCTTGATCAGTATTCAAATATTCTGGCACAGTGCCATACACAGTCCATCAATGGAAGTGTACCACTGCTTTGCCAGTAAAGCCTCTGGAACTTCCTGCGCTGGCATAAGACCACAAGTTCTTGAGCTGTTCCAGTTGTAATCTCTCTTTTATGCAGTCTCATAGGGTTGAAGATCTCTTCGGGTTGGACCACCAAACAATATGATAAGGCTGTAAGGCATTGGTATATGACAGGAGTGGGCATTACTAGTAGCTTCCAGGCTTGTCTGAAGTAGCTCTCCAGACATTTGGGCTTGCCTCTCTCCACCTTTCCTTCCAGTCAGGCAGTTCCCTTCTGTTCTGCCACAAGATTCTCTGGCAATTCAAGAGTTTTGTTGTTAAAATCCCTTATTTTGGCGATGTACATTTGTGTATATTCTGCCATTCTGTGATTGGCTCTACTGTCCCAAGCCCACCATTTTGTGACTCACTCCACTTCCGCAAGCCAGTATTTCATGCTGGTAGATCCCAATACATTGCCCGCCCGCCCACCCACGCCCCAAAACCACAACCCTCTGAAAACTTTGTCTGCTCACTCCTGAGTAGTCTGAACTATTCTGAATATATCTCTGATGCAGTTCTAGAGATTATTGAAAACACTATAATGAAATGGTCTTATCTGATAGGTTACTTTGCAACTTTAAATATTGTTAGATATGTGGGGGGAAATATTGTTTGATATGTGGGGGCAAAGTATTACCTTTATGAGTTTGGTATTCTAACTCCATTTATTTACCGTTTGGGGTAAATAAGCCATCTATTTAACAGCTTAGTTTTGTTGTACAACTGTTTTTGGTTATACCCCTCCCTTAGTATTACCCCAACATCCAAATGCCAAATTATGGTAGTTGGATGCATGATAACCCCCCACCTTAAGTCAGAGTTATAACTCCTAGCCAGATGGTGTTCATTGACTGATCAGAATCATGGAGCATAAGTTAGATATGTACAAATTCAGTACAATAGATCATGTGTAAACAAATGAAGCAGATCAATGAATAATTCATATATGAAAGCCATTGATTAAAAGAAAGAACTAAGCCTTTCGAAAAGTGTTTGTGTAAGACTGTAATTATATTTAGTGATTGCTACTATTAGGTTACATGCAAATAAATCAGAAAATCCAAATTTAAATTTTAGTGTGTGTAAGGCAAGCTGCATTTGCTTCTGCAAACTCTTTATGGTTGACTGAGTAAAGCAAATTCCTGCTCATAGGAACTCAGCCAGAAACATACAGGAAAATCGAATGATGCTCAGAACTTCAGCGGATGGATAGTGGTATTTTGCTGCTCTTTCAGGTTGAGTGAGGTGCATCTGTATGCAAAATGAATCCACTCCAGCATCTAAATAGCTTCTAGAATGGAAATGTGGCAGGGCTTGCAGGATTAATTTTGTGAATGTGTTACATTTACAATGCAAGTTTCTATCCAGAAAATGGGCTGTGATTTTAATAATCCAGGAATTTCTTTGTAGCATGAGTTGTCAGAAGTATATCTCAGAATCTTCGGAGTCTTCAAAATTACTGTAATATACTGTTGCTTTTCATCTTTTGGGAGCAAGCAGTACTGACAGGAACTGGCTGCCCATTGGAGCATCTCAAATGCCTGCACGGGGGCAGCCTTTTACTGTCAATACCCAGAGGTTAGAAGGTTCAGAATTGAATGGCCTGTGACAGGAAGACTTCTATGCAGCATGTTTCTCAGACAAAAAAAAATCTGCATAACTTTAGAATGAGTAACTATTTCTGGAAATGTCACATTGCAGCATCCCTGGCTCTGCTGTCTGCGCTTATGATATTCTTGACATTGCCAATGTCTTTTCTGGGAGATTCAAAGAGCAAAAGTCTCCAGATTCAATATGGACACCAGTTCCTGATGAACGAGTGCCAAAGCCCAGGTACGTTTATCTATGTTTCTTGTTTCTCTCTCTCTCTCTCTCTCTCTCGGATGTGTGCTGGCGCCCTTGTTGTTTAACTTTTTTGTTAATGATATGGTGACCCATCTAGATAGCTGTGATTTCCATCCTCCCAAGCTAGCTGGAAGAAGTATCTCGGTGTTGCTGTATGTGGATGACGCGGCCATTCTGGCCAGAACCCCAGTCGGTCTAAGGAGGGCCTTGGGGGCATTGGCTGTTTATTGTAAGAGAGAACGGCTGCGTATTAATTAACAGAAAACAAAGGTGCTCTCCTTTGCTAGGAGACCCAAGAGACGGGTGTGGAAAATCGATGGACAAAGGATAGAGCAGGTCCAAAATTTTGTATACTTGGGAGTAGCTGTTCACTCATCGGGATCAAGATGGGCCCATACCTATCATGTGGCCCAGGCTGCCCAAAACAGCACCCGAGCTATTTTGCGGTTCTATAGAACCAGGGGAGGGTATTTTACCCCCGCGGCCTTAAAACTTTTCCAGGCGAAATCATTGGCACAGTTACTGTACGGTGCCCAATTGGGTCCTTACCCAGATCTGTCCCCCTTAGAAGTGGTGCAGTCTAAGTTTTTGAGAGCAATATCTCAGACACCCAAGTGTACCTCTAATGCGAGGCTCAGATTGGAGGCGGGTCTCATTAGAGTGGAGGCCAGATGTTGGCAAATGGTACTGTTTTATTGGCTGAGAGTTTTTTCCTCGAACACAGGGCTGAGCCGTCTAGTATTAGAGGATTCTTATCAGTCGACCTGGAAGTGTGCTCTGAACCAAAAGATGACCACTTTGGGCCTCGATCAGTCTGCCCTGCTTGCGCAAAGTTTGGAGACAGCTAGGAAGCTCATGAAACAGAGAACTGAGGATATTGAGAGACAAACAGATATAGCAAGGGTACCTGACTTTCAGAGCCAGGAATCAGTCAGATATAGTTTGGCTCCAGCATCCTACCTCACTGTCTTGGAGGTGCCCCCACTTAGAAGAGTTCTTACCTTAGCAAGATGCAATGCTCTGCCATCAGCCCTCCTAGAGGGCCGATATAGAGGGATTCCCTATGGGGAGAGGCTCTGTCCATGTGGTGAAGGTCAAGTGGAAACAGTCACCCATGTGCTGTTGGAACGTTTGTTCTATAGACACCTGCGTCGAGATCTCATTTACCCTTTGATAGCTAAATGCCCAGGTCTTGATTCTCCTCAGATGACTGACAGGCTGTTGGAAGGAAGTAACTCCTGCGCCACCAGACAGGTAGCTAAATTTTGTAGTGCAGCCCTCCGTTTGCGTAAGAGCTTAGTATTGGGAAAATAGGCGACGGATTTAAGGCCAGAGCAACTTGTAGCTATAATGTGGCTAGCTGCAGGTGGGCACGCAGGTACTGGTATCACCTGTATATCAGCAGTAAATCTAATGACAATATTTTCTCAAGCTCCTGAATTGTTTAATTCCTCTCAGATTTAGGAGTCGAAAAGGCAGCTGGTTGAGTTTGTGTAATAGCCTCATAAGCATGAAACACTGCTGCCTCCTCTATCCCTAATTATTTTAGTAGTACTTTTAGTACCTTGATCTATGCTGAGGAGGACTTTTTAAAATTTATTTGGTGTTATCATTTGTAATAGAAGTTTGATTGTCTGCTCTTTTACATTTGTTTTAACCTCATGCTGGTCGCTGACCGAAATAAAGAGATTGATTGATTGATCTGTCTGTCTATCTATCTATCTATCTCAAAGCAGCTCACAATAATGAATTAAAAATCACAATAAAAATACAAGAAACACAACAGATCAGCAATGACATCCTATGCAGCAGAAGAACAATTACTATCTGGTGGCAAAGCCAATCAAGTGTCAGGAAAGGCCTACTGGAAAAGAAGAGTTTACTTCTGCTTAATGTTAACAAGGAGGGGAGTAACCAAAGATCAAGGGGAGGGTGTTTGAGAGCCAGCCCCCCCCCCCCAGAGGACCCTCAGGTACACAGCACCACCAGTTTTACTTCCAATGGTGGCAGGGCACCCAGGAGTGCCTCATGGGATGATTTTACAGACCATGCAGAACTATACCGGAGTAGGTAGTCCATCAGATAGCTTGGCCCTAACCCACTTCGGGATTTAAAGGTAAATAACTGAATCACAGCCAGAAATACACCAGGGTATTAACCAGGGTAGCTGGTTCACTAGCTTGGTAATATGATCTGAGTGTCTAGCTCCTGTCAAAATCCTCACAGCCACATTCTGTACTAACTGATATTTCTGAAGGATCTTCTAGGGCAGCCTCACAAAGAGTGCTTTGAAGTAGTCTAGGCAAGAGATGCCAAAGAGTGTGCTAAGATAAAGTCTTTTTGCTCCAGGCACTGGTGCACCAGCCAACGTTGGGCAAAAGCACACTTGACGAAGGCTACTACCTGAACATCCAGGAGCAAAGGCAAATTGCAAGCTCTGAATCTCCTCTTTCTAGGGGAGTGCTAACCCATCCAGAATAGGCTGCCAACTTATGTAGGAAGTTTGATCATTTTCATAACAATGTGAGATTTAGTATGCAGTGTAAATACAAGAATAAACTACAATATTCATGCACATGCGCTTTATCTGACCAGAATTACATTCTTGTTTTTTAAATATTTTTTTCCCTTCAGATAAATATAAACATATATGTAATTTCCTCATAGCAGTAGCTAATGAAACCTTCCACAGAGGCTGTACTCATGTACAGCATTTGAAAGCATGCCGGAAGTTCCAGCCTGGTGTGTTATTCATTGTTACAGTCATTCATCTGAAGAGGCGAACACTGTAAGGGTGATGGCAGGTGCTTCCGTGATTGGCAGGCTTGGACACCTGACCTGGCAGGCCATTCACTTGACCAATGACAGAAGCACCTACCATCACACTTACCGTGTTTGCCTCTTCAATTGAATGCCCGTAGCCATGAGTGACATGCAGGGGCAGGACATCTGGCACACTTTCAGAGGCTGTATTGAAGCACAGCCTCCGTAGAATAACATCCAAATATGTGGACTTGCAGTTCAAAGACTGAATGAGGATAGTGACTGTAGAAAAGAAGCAATAGGAAGGCAGGGAAGACTTGAGTTGGGCGTAGTAAGCAAAAGAAACTGGATTTTTTTTTTTTTTGCAGCCGATATATGACTGGTTTGGCCTCATTTCCATGAGAGTACTGGGGAGATTCCAGGAATAAGCAGCACATTTGTATTCCAGTTATCCAAGACAGATAACACTGCCTTATTAAAAGACTCTGCAGACTCATGCTTAAAAGGCTAGGGTTTTCATACTTGTCAAAAATTAAAATGTTCTTGGGAGCCATAGCAAAGAGGATGTTTACTCTGATGCTGGCTCAACTCACCCTCCAAGCTGTGTTTTTAAGCAGCTTTATTTCACACTTTGAGGAAAACGCAACATTTCCCTTGTAAATTAAATAAAGTGCTCTACGTTCCAAGAACAAGAGCCTTGCAGAAGTCAATCTGGAGCAAGCCTAAAAAATGAGCAGGATCTTGCCAAACTATGTACGTGTTTATTGGGCTCCATGCAGATGGATGAACTGTGAACTTGCATTTTACAAACTTCATAATGTGCGTGGGAAATTTATGTGCACTAATGGTCATAAATCAGGTACTCCCATGATACTCAGAACTGTGTGTTGAATGCTAAACTCACACTGTAGAATGACAAGACCCAGAGGAAATCTAAAAGCACCTCAAATGATGGCATTATGCATTGTTCAGCTTTCTCTACAAGGCACACACTCACTTAATACAGATACTTAGAAATACAACTTATGTAGAATATTTACACCAAAGCAGTAAGTAATTATATTCCCTCCCGCATTTTTTTAAAAAAATTAGACCAGGTTCCTGTGCTGGCTCTACATCTCTTCAAAAGTACACATCCTCCAACGAGTTTCCAGATGACACTCTAAACTTTATCAAAACACATTCTCTCATGGACGAAGCGGTACCATCAATTGTTAACAAGCCATGGTTTCTGCGGACAATGGTCAGGTAAATAAGTTTTCCTCTGATTCTTACCTTGTGTTTCCCCCCCCCTTCAGATTTGCTAATGTATTGGGATTTGGTTTGTTTAACATTGTTTTAACATGTCTGCTGTTGTTGCCATCTAGCTGTGAGCTGGATTAGGAACTGGTTAAAGAAATGGATCTAGAGAGTAGGAATACATGGGCGTTTTCCATAAGGGAAGAAAGTGTTGACTCTGGGATCAATGCCATCTACAATATACTTAAGGAGCTGAGGTGAAGGGAAGTTGCTAAATGTATAGCTGGCTTTAGATTATTCAAGATGCTGAAATCCCAAGCAGATTCTGAAGGACCCCCAAAGGATCCTTGTATACCAGGCAACCCACTGCTGAAAACAAAGAAGCTATTCTCACGAGCAGCAGAAACCAGCCCAGTTCCTGAAGCTCATGAGAACCAACAAGCCCACTCGTGTAGCCACCCTCTTAAACAAGGTTAGCGGAGCGAGCACTTGGTTAACCTCAGTTTTTTGGTTGTGTGTCTGCTGCGGCTTCTCGCGGCCACAGTGGGCACACATGGGGGCGGTCCCAGGAATGCACCGCGCTCTCGCACAGTACATTACTGGGGCTCTGGGAGGCACCATGTGACAGCGCTTCCCTTCGCCCGCTCCCTGGAACTGCCAGGCAAGCTACAGCTGGGCGCAGGAACACCAGAGCCAAGCCACTCATCTGAGTGGGCGATCTGCCCGAGGAGGGGTATGTGATCGTCTGTGGGGAGAGCAGATTAAGCACTCCCTGCTGAACCCCTTTTGGCTCTACACCCTGATCATGTGTACAGCTTTAAAATGTTGATTTGGGGGAATCTTTGGTCTAGTTTGTTACGATAATTTTTGGGTTCTTATGAGTTTTGACAGTGACAAAGGAGTTACCACATTACTATCAAAGCAGCTTAAGTTATTGGAAAGATGTTACTTAACTCCAGACAGGCTGTCTTGAGCCCAAGTCTCAGAGGAAACACCAGCTTGTGTGTTTGCTTATGAGTCAGCATTTTCTACCTCAGTAGAAAACTCTGGGCAAGATTAACAGATAGCTTGAAGGGATATCCACCGGATATGAAATCTGTCTGCTAGGATGTTTTCATATGTTGAAAACATCCTGGTGCCTGTCAGGATATGTTGTGGATAGTTCCAATGTTTATGCAAGTGTTCAGAAAGAACTATTCACATTTAAATAATCCTGTGTCTCAGCATAAAAAGAAACAACAATTTTTGGAGATTCCCCTATACACAAGGATACATGTCAGCAGCCTCCAAAATACATAAAATGTTTTGTGAGCTTTGTTTTGCAAGCCAATATGTGCATTATTTTTCCACACTCATGCTTGCAATCATGTATGAGGAAATGTATGTGTTATCAGTATATTTATTTGTGGTTCAATAATGTGTTAGGAAACCATTTTCTGCATCAGTTTAAAAACACGTACAAAGGTTAAAAATAAATGTGCTGACACACAATAAAGTATATTGATTCCAAAATACACATAGCTTCATACATAGTGCTCTCAGCAAAGTGGGAAACAGACTGTAAAAAGCAGTTGCCTTTTACTCCTAAATTTTGGGAATCTTTCCATATTGCTGAAATGCTGAGTAGGCACAACATAAAAATAAGCTCCTAGAGGCCTCATCTCAGACCACTTTAGGCCTGATTTTATACTGTGTGAAAGTGCTCTGTGTGTATTGCTTTAGCCAGTTTAAGCTTAAAATTGTGTTTGTTTATGAATAGACGAATCATGCTCATAACTTTACTAAATACCTATCTATTCGTGGAAGTAATTATAAAGTAAATGACTGGCTAATAAGGTGGTGAAAGCTGTGATGTTGTCTTTCCAGATATCGCTTGACCAAAATTGCTGTTGATAATGCCGCTGGGCCAAATCAGAATCACACTGTGGTTTTCCTTGGATCAGAGAAGGGAATCATCTTGAAGTTCTTGGTCAGGACAGGAAATAGCGGTTTTCTAAATGATAGCCTTTTTCTGGAGGAGATGAGCATTTACAATCCTGAAAAGTGTGTATTATTGGTTCTGTATTTTTTAAAACAAAGAACAGTAGTTCTGAATTCTCAAGCATAGTGCTGTTCCCGTGGGGTGGGGGGTGGGGGTGAACCCTTGGGAGCTGGGTTTTTTGTTTTGTTTTTAAAATTAAACTCTAAATATTTATTTCTGTTTTGTTGTTTTTCTTTATTTAAATTTCATCATGAAAAGAAATGACTGCTCTAAGGTCAACAAATGATTTCATACAGCCACATCAAAGATGAAATAACAGAACATGAAAATTGTTCACAGAGCTTTCATGTTTCTTCCCTCCCATCCCCAAGACAAATAATACACTGAATTCCATCTCCAGTTACAACTATGTTTCATTGGAAGTCAACAAAATCTGGGATGATGATCAAAAATGTAACTTCTGAGAGCTTTTTCGAAAGTAATGCCATGTCATCATCTCAACTCTCCATAATAATAACATTAAATATGAATTATAGTTGTGAAATGCCTATCAGAATGAGGGGCTGGGAAGCAAGCTAGACCTAGATAACATGGCCTAGCAAGTTTGTGTCCATGCCCCAGAGGATCATAAAGGTTGCTGCCACAAATGGAAGAATGAAAACTGTGGCCATCCATTATCTAGCTCATGACAGAGATGAATGATGGGGTTGGGTTTAGAAAGGCTCTTACACCCATCTCCACTCCACTCTCTTATGGACCTCAGACAAGACAGCAGTGGGGTCTTCCCCATGCTGATCTATGGCAGGGCTGATGATCTGTATGTTGGGCTGCAAAGCAGAGAAATGGTGGTAGACTCTCTCCCATGTTATGTGCACATTTTCCAAAGCTAAATTTTAATTCTCCTGGTTTTATGCTGATGGGATATTTCTGTTGTAATCAACTGTCCAAGAATGAATGCATAAATGAATTGACTCTTTTTTTCACACTAGGTGCAGCTATGATGGGATAGAAGACAAAAGAATTGTGGGCATGCAGCTGGATAAACGAACCAGTGCCCTTTATGTAGCATTCTCAAACTGTTTAATAAGAGTTCCGCTGGGAAGGTGTGAGCGTCACGGCAAGTGCAAAAAGTAGGTATTCGTTGACACCAATGGTGTCACACCATTTCTCTCACTAACTCCTTTCTCAAATATACCAAGTATTGATGGTACTACTAATGAATTTTAGAATGATCCATGTATATCTCTTCTATCAAGGGCCTGCATAGCTTCTAGAGATCCATATTGTGGATGGATGAAGGAAACCGGGGCATGCATGCAGCTCTTTCCTGGAACTACGTAAGTCATAATCACCATTGGAAGATAGAGTGAGCTATAGTAATGTTGGATACATCTGTAACTATGGTGAAAACTAATTGGCAATAATGAGCTTCTCAATAAAGAAAGGTGAGGGGAAAGTGAAATGTTTATTTCCTTCTCTTTTACATTCTTTCAGCTTCCAAAATATTACTTTATACAAGTTTTATGCACATTAGTGCACCTCTGTGTTTAGTTCTGCTTCTCTACACCTTAACATTTGAAATAAATTACCTTGTGATCTGGATCATGATTCTTTGCCCTCAAAAGAGTGGGTTCTGCACCTGCGCGGGACCATTCAGGCAGAATTGACTAGCTCCTCGAAGTGCTTAGCCCTGCCCCTTGCACATGGTGCGCTTCCTCAGTTTGGGCGGGCTAGCGTTTTCTCCTCAGTTCCTTTCTGACCGCCATTGTGTCAGCACCTTGGACAGTGAGCTCCTTGGATTGGAACAGTTTCTGTGAAAATAAAGATAGAAATTTGCTTAGTTTTTACTTCATCCTCTGACCTAGACCAGAGAGACTATTCTCTCTCTTGATGTTTTAAATTTTATTCTAAACGAATGGATGGTTTTCTTGGTAGCGACTTGGGATTCTTAGACGGCTTAACTCGGCTTGGACCCGGAACGGACTCTCTGCTAAACTGAGAGTTGAGTATTCCTGTTATTTCATTTGCCTACTTTGGATTTTTAAAAGATCTTTAAATGTTGTCTCCACTGCAGTGCCAAACTCCCCTCGGTGGGCGACCATGAACTTTGCCTACTTTGTTTGGGAGAGGAGCACAACACCTCTGCTTGTTAGATTTGTCTTACTTTCTCTCACCAAACCAGGAAAAATTGAGTCCTACATCTGCGGGCCTGCGCCCCAGCACGCCGATGCCCAGATCTCCTGTAGGCACCCCTGTGCCTTCGACATCTGGTATGGTATTGGGTTCAACATCAGGCTTGGAGTTAAAGTCCATGTTGGGGACTGCCATCATGCAGTCTAAAACCTCAACACAAACTACTTCAGTGTCTATCACCAGCAATGCCGTCCCTTGGGGGGTGCAGGGCAAATGGTCCCGCCCCCTGCATCTGACATCAGCAGCATCTGACATCAGATGCAGCAGGGAGTGTGGCCTCACTCTGAGACAGAGCCGTGCGCCCCATTTCATAACAAATTCCAGCCAGCACTGCATATGCAGCATGGGCAGGCGCTGCTTTTCCTGCCAGGAGAGCAACTCCCGGCCACGCTGTGAGTGTAGCACTACCAGTATTTGCTCTGAAGCTGAGTGCACAGCCCTGTTTCAGAGCGAAGCCGTGCCCCCTGCATCAGGTGCAGGGGGCATGAGGCTTGCTCCCCCCTCGGGCAAGCACACATGGTGGCAGCGGGCAGCCACAGTGGCTGCCAGGAGCTGAGCGCGTGAGCATTCTGCGAGCCTGACCACCGCTCGCTGGCACAGCGGGTCCCCTCCAAATGCGCGGCCCAGGGCTACCACCCCAGTCGCACCACCCTAAGATTGCACCTGACCACCAGCACATTTAAGGCACCTAAGCCCTCCTCCGACCCGTCCCATCATATGTGGCACAAGTCTCAACATTGAGGGTCTGATGCCAAAGTTTCCCCTCCCAAGAAACATCGCAAGAACAGTGCCAGGACTGGGCGTAAAGAGACACTCACCACTTCGTGAGCTATGCCTTCTTCGATGACTCTCCAATTGGCGCTGGTGATTCCTCGATCTCATCCTTAAACTCTGGCAGTTGTGGAGCTTGACTTTACCATGCCCACAACTTGGCACCCTACTTCGGCAACACAGCAATCAGTACCGGCCACAGTATTGACTGCTCGACACCGTAAGCACTCCCTATGACCGGCTACGACACCAATACAATCTCCATCTTCAGCCACTCTTCGTGCGTAGCACACTCTTCATCCTTCATCTTCCATTTTCCCCTGTCTCTTTAGGCATTGATGCTGAGGATGACAGTCTGGAGGCCAGCTTGGGACTTGGTGATGCCCAATGCCTCTTGAATATTCTGGATTCCACTGAAAGCACTTTGTTCGCATTGACCTTTTATGGGTTTCTAAGCCGTGTTCTCAGTGCCGAGGAGAATGGAGCAGTGTTCTCGATACCGAAAACTCCAGGAACTTTGCTTTCTTGGGCTCATCTCTCCACTCATTCCACACCATCAGCTTTCCAGCATTTCCAATTGATGCAGATCTCCAGCCCACATCCATGGAAAGCCCCAAGGGGAGTTGCCACACAGGGCTTGGTGAGCGGAGCAGGTTGGGGAGATGCTTTGCAAACACAACTGCACTCCCCTGGTCTTCCAGAGTATAGACTCTGGAGGGCCATCGCCAATTGTCAGCTTCAATAGTGCCTATAGCCACCCAAGTGACGCCTCCACTGGAATTACCTAAACTGACTGCTACTATGTTCTCAGTGTCAACTGAGGTCACTCCATTGCCTATGCCGACCGTTTTTGGAATCTCAATGTCAACCCAAGTTACACCACCGAGAATAGACAATGCATCGGTACCTAAGCACCAAATTCAGCTTGCTTGCATATCCACACAGACTGTGGAGGTACCTAAGCTTCATCCTCAAAAGAGTCAGCCCACCCAGACAGTGGTCCTTGACACCACTTCATCTACTACTCAAATGGTCCCTAAGAAACGGTCCCTAAGAACGGTCCCTAAGAACGGTCCTTCTGGGCCACATACCATAATCTTAACAGATGACTACAATTCTGATTTGACTTATACTAGGACGGGTTCCTCTGAACACCCTGACAACCCCCCACTCAAGGTAGTGCCAAGTGACAATGTGTCTCCAAATGAGGAGGTGCATTCTTATCACCGACAGATCTCTGAGATGGCATCTGTGCTTGGATTGGAGTTAAAGAAGCAGGCGCAAGATGGGGATGATCCTGTCTATATCTTCTTTAACTCGGCGGCTACCACCCAACCAGTGCACCTCCCTATGCTGCCTGTGATCTCCAAGGTTGCTTGGAGATCTTCAGCTCTGGTTTCTGTCAATTTTCTAGCCGAACATGAACAGCGCTCAAATGTTGCTGACAATTCCTTACCCAGTCCTGGTTTCACTGCTATGGTGGATGAAGGAAGTCAACCTGCTGTCGGGAGTCCCCTTCCAAGTGCCTCAGCCATTTACCCGGGTCACGACGAATGCGTCCGTGCAAGGCTGGGGAGCCAACTGAGGAGATCTTCAAACATGGGGTCTGTGGTCTCCGAACCAGTGCCAAATGCATATCAACTTTTTAGAATGGCTGGCAGTGTTTCAGGCACTCAAGTCCTTCCAACCATCTCTGATGGGTGAAGTGGTCCAAACCAGCCTGTGCAATACTATGACAATTGCTTATGTAAACCTCTTGGGAGGGACAGTCTTCCTCTCCCTTTGCATACTAAGCCTACAGATTTGGAACTGGGCCATAGCACAGCGGACCACGATTCACATCAAAGGTGTGGAGAACACCTTAGCGGATCATCTCAGCAGGTCACAAGTTTTTCTACAGCAACACGGATGGAAGATCAATCTGTGATACATCCAGCCATTGTTCAGGACCAGGGGGACCCCAGAACATCTTGTTCACAACGTCCGTGAACAAGAAGTGACCCCAGTATTGTTCAAGGACCAGCATCGGCTGCAACTCCAGACAGGAAGCCTTCTAATTCATCTGGGGTCTTCTGGTCTGCAGATTGTATATTGATTGCTCCATGGTGGCCCCAGCAGCCATGATTTCAACAGGCACTCAGACTGTCGAAGGGTCACCACAGACATCAGCCTCAACACAAGGATCTTCCGATACAGGAGGGCGGAAGGTTCCATCATCCCAACTGGAAAACCCTAAACTTGACTGCCTGGAGGAAAGGCTTTTGAATGTCATTCTCCTAAACGACAGGAAGAAATCTATTGGCGTCAACTACAACAGCAAGTGGGAGTGATTTAGGCTGTATGCACAGAGTCAGATTCCTTTCTACCTCAGTCCGCTACATCTCACCAAGTCTTGCTATACCTCACGATCCTGAAGCAGCAGAAGCTGGCCAACATTTCCATCAAAGTTCATTTAGCTGCTTTTTCTGCTTATCGTCCCGGATGGGATGGAAAAACAGTTTTCTCACATACGGACTCCAAGGGATTCCTAAAAGGTCCAATCAACCTCTACCCGCCTATCCGACAGCCTACTGAACAATGGAGCCTGTCCCTTGTTCTGTCTGCTCTAATGGAGCCTCTTTTTGAGCCCATGGCAATGGCTCTTCCTAAACCTGTGACACTAAAGACAGCCTTTTTGTTAGCCATAATGTCAGCTCGGTGGGTCAGCAAACTAAATGCCTTTCGCATTGATGTCCCCTATACTAAATTTCATGAGGACAAGGTAGTGCTTCACCTGGATCCTGAGTTTAGGACTAAAGTGGTTGCAGATTTTCACATCGACAGTGACATCATCTTGCCTACCTTCTTCCAGAATCCCACGACAGTTCTAGAACGTTTCCTGCATCCCTTGGATGTAAGGCATGCGCTCCTGTTCTACTTGCAATTGAATAAGCCCTATAGAAAGACAAAATGCCTCTTTGTGGGTTACAAGGGCAAAGTGAAAGGATGCCAGATTTCTTGACAGAGACTATCCCACTGGATTGTGGAACTGATCTTCCTGACTTACGAACACCAGAAAGTGGAGCCCCTGAAGACCAAACGGGTTCATTTTACCTGGGCTTATGCTTCTTCTGCTGCCCATTTGGCTAGCATTAAGCTCAGGGACACCTGTATAGCAGCAACTTGATCCTCTGAGCATACCTTTGTTAAGCACTATGCACTGGACCTTCGCTCTGCAGTGCAAGCCTACTTCAGGAAGGGTATGCTGAAAAGGGTATGCTGAAACCTTAGTAAACTACACCCACCTCCATACTGTCAGCTCGTTAGTCACCCACTCTTATGAGCAAAACAGATCACGATCCAGATAAACAGGTTGCTCACCTGTAACTATTGATCTGGAAGTGATCCGTTGCAGTCATAAGATCCTCCTGCTAGTCCCGCTGCAGTATGTGAAGTGACAAAACATATGTTTACAGAGTATGAGACAAAACTTACCTTGTTGAGCTGTGGACTAGTTCCATATGATGGTTGTATCCAAATGTTGGACTTCAGGAACTAAGGAGAAAATGCTAGCCCGGCCAAACTGAGGAAGCGCACCATGTGCACAGGGTGGGGCTAAGAAGTTTGAGGAGCTAGTCAATTCCGCCCTAATGGTCCCACACAGGCGCAGAACCCATTCGTATGACTGCAATGGATCACTTCCAGATCAATAGTTACAGGTAAGAAACCTGTTTTTGTTATGTCATCATATTGTACATTGCCCTATACCTGTTTCATATCATTGGCTGCTTTTAATGAAAATAATTGCATCATATCATAACACAAGGTTGTGATCTTCAGTGTTATGGGGATCCATAGTAGGAAGGGCATTAGTTTTGCAGATATTTGTAAGAAACAGCTCTATCTGCTTAGTTTTTCCTAAGTGGGCTTGAATAGGTTCTGTCCACCTCTACCTGTGCAGCTGGCTAGTTTTAGAAACTTCAACTATGCCAGACATTACCCAGAGAGTATCATAACTGTACAGGAATTTGAAGTCAAGCCCCCTACTCCACATCCAAGGCTTTGTCATACTACCCTGAATTAATTTTACAAATGAACAAATAAATACAAAAAACAAAAGAAGGATATAATTTAGTTTTGTTTGTCAATTTATATCCTGTCTTTCTGCATAAAAATGCCTTCAGTCAGTATGGGTGTGGTGGGGGGGTGTATACTGTATATACAGTATAGTGTGGCTGACATGTCCTGCAGCATAACATGGGCAGTATAGACCTGCCCATGCTCCCGCGGGACTCTGAATCACCTGGCAGCACTGCTGTGCAAGAGAGCAGTATCAGTGGTGCTGACTCTTGTGAGCACTACCTCCATTGGAAATTGAGCACTACCTTCATTGGGAATAATGGAAGTAGCATACAACGTTCACTTGCACAAGAATCAGCAGTACTATTACTGCCTTCTTGCACTACAGCACCACAAGGTGATTTAGAGCCCTGCAACAAGGCAGACGTATCTGCACCACCCATGTTATGCTGTGGGACATGTCAACCTACGTCTATACAATGTTTACTAGAAATGGATTAGAAAGTCTGAACTACTGTCCTCTCGTATTCTCATGGCTGATTCAACAGGCAATGTAAATTTATTTCTGAAAACCACTGTCCACAGAAGATGAAACCACATTTTCTAATTTCCTTCCCAATTACATTTCCCTCAGTACAACATTGTTGTAATGAAGCTAGTGCAATCTCAAGTCAGAGGATGGCTTCCCCAGACCAATTTGGTGGCCTGCAAATTCACTTCTGCAAACTCACTTCTGCCAGAAGCTCTTCTTTGGGGCAGATAGTTAGATTTGCTCCAGGTTTCTTTGCAAGGCAAGTTCAACTCTCTGCTTGCCCCCCAATAATAATTCCTTGCCCATGTTATGGAAATCTACAGACTGTGAACTGAGCACCAGACACCCTTCAATTTTGGCAAGTAAAGATAGCACTTTTCAGGCCAGTGTGCCTTGGAATGTGCATGTGCTAAGCTGCATTAAACATCATGGCATGCATACAGTGGCGGCTCAGGCATACTGTGACTTGCATTTGTTATACATGCTTTTGCATACATGCCTTAAGTTGTGCTTCTTACTGGGGTAATGTCATCGGAAAACAGCAGGTGAGGAATATTTGGGTATCTTCTCAATTGTTTGGATTATTGATTTAATGGTTTTGAATCTTGAAGCTTCAAACATCTGAAGTTAAAAGTATCCATTTGACAATGGTAGGATTTTAAAAAAATTCACCCAAAGAAGCAAAAAGGGACTACAGTAAAATGAACCTTCTTATGCTAAAGGACGTTTGCATTGTGGAAGTACTGAAAAAATGGCTGTGTGTTGTCTGTATCTTCCTTTTGCTTGCAGGAATGGTGACCTGTATGTGGCGGGGCCTGCAAGTGCACTAATTCACACCATTATGTTCCTTTTTCTTCTTTAGACTGGCATTTGAGCAGGACATAGAGCATGGCAATACCGATGGCCTGGGTGACTGCCAAAGTAAGCAGAAGTGGTTTTAATCTTTCATTTATCTTACATTAGAGAATCTGTAGAAATGCTTGAATGCTGTGAGCTCAGATTCAGCAACAGTAAAGATAGAAAAATCTAACAATAGCAGAACCAGCACTTAGAGCAACAGACCTAAAGAGAGAGAGAGACAGAGACGCATTTAAGTTGTACAAAAATATCACCTGTTTAAATGGCAATTATGTTGGAATTAAAATCCTGCTGTGAAGGGAATTTAATTATAGACCTCACCTAAGCTGTGCATCAGACCTGAGTTAATAATAGTTAGTGGTTGACATCCAGACTAATAAAATACAGGTGCTACAGGAGAAACACCAGTATAGCACCACTGCTTCTGAAGAGTTCCTGACTAATGCTGTAGCAGTGCTTGCACTGGAGTGGGGCTCAAGTTTTGATGACTTCCCCTTCCCTTGAAGATGTTCTGTGCCATCCGAAAATACATCCCTGAGGGCATCCGGAACCTGTTTTTGGGTGGCAAAGAGCACTTCCAGAGGAAGGGGAGGTTGTAGAACCTTTGTAATGCAGTGAACCTGAGTTAGTTGAACTCTTCAGAAACACTGGTGCTTCATTAGTCTGGATGTCAGCCCGTGTTATTGATCTCCTGTACCATCTCTGGGTTAGGAAGTATGGCTGAAATAGGGCGGCCACATTTAATAAATGTCATCTTCTGCACAAAGTGTGTGTCCCCTGCCTTTCAATGATTTTTTTTTTAATGTAAGGAGCAAAAGTGTTCATACAGCATGAATGTTCACTACCACTACCAGCACACACCTACTGAAGCAGCACTCCATAACATGAGCTCTCTGTGACCCAATCAGCTGCTGCTTCAATGCTATATTTTGTTCTGAAATAGCCATTCTTCTTCTTAATAAGATCATCATGTAGTCAATCAGATATCAGTGTGTGATATTAGTAAGAAAAAGCAGGGTTATTCAGTGAAGCTGTGGCTCTGAACCTGCCGCTGATCAGGGCTGATACACAAAAAGTACATTGGGGATGTGTCTTTCTGGAGATATTTCAGGCCCCTGAAGGGTGCCAAAAATGTTCACTTCTGAAAATTGGTTCAGGTCTATTAGGAAAAAATAAACATATATTCAGAGTCAGGTTCCAGCTATAAACTTTTAATGCTAATGTACATTTGTTTAAAGCTGCTTTAAACAAATCTGTGTTTGCTTTACAAATTCATAGCTAGATTTTGAATTGGATTACATATTTAAGGAAATAGGAAATGCACAGCCACAATGTAGGTATGCCAAGCTTTGGATTCAGGTGTGCTGAAGCATGAACTAGATTATAGGTCTACCAGCCAGCCAGTAGAAATGAAATGAGATAGGGAGGGCGGGGAGCACCTTAGCCTTCTATAGATTGTCTGAATGAGCATGATGGTGGTGGAACCATGGTATCAGTCCAGGAGAGATGGTCCAGAGGGCAAGGGATAGAAAACAGAGTAGAGGGTTTCTAAGCTTTCAAAATGTATGTGAGGTGCTTGAGATAACTTGTTGCTAGTGAGCACCACATTACATCTTGAATTTTGAATACCTGTAAGCACGATAAAAATCTGTTTCTGAATAGTGTTTTTATTACATACATAACAGTCATTTGTTCTTGTGAAAATAGAAAAAGTATTTTTATACCTGAACTATTGCACATGTATCTGTTTATCAGCAATTAATGTATAAACTAATCACATAAACCCTACAAGGTTAAATACATGTTACAAACATGAGGAGAGCTGGTCTGAGAGAGAAGAGCTGGTCTTGTGGTAGCAAGCATGACTTGTCCCCTTAGCTAAGCAGGGTCCATCCTGGTTGCATATAAATGGGAGACTAGAAGTGTGAGCATTGTAAGATATTCCCCTCAGGGAATGGAGCTGCTCTGGGAAGAGCAGAAGGTTCCAAGTTCCCTCCCTGGCTTCTCCAAGATAGGGCTGAGAGAGATTCCTGCAACCTTGGAGAAGCTGCTGCCAGTCTGTGAAGACAATGCTGAGCTAGATAGACCAATGGTCTGACTCAGTATATGGCAGCTTCCTATGTTCCTATGTAAACTAACACATGTAACAGTGTTCCAACTCCAATTTTAAATAGCAAGGAACCTCTGAGTAGAATTTAGAAGAAGCATCTGCTGGAAGGAGTGCTTAACAATTTCCTTGCCTGCCATTTCCTTGCTCCAAAATATCCCCTTTGTGTGCAATGTGTAGATACCCCTGACATCTTTAACCAGCCTTGAGAGTTTCTTACTCCTCAAAAAACCACAAGAAGTTCAGTGACATTCCTGTTGAGTCAGAAGCTCATCAAGATAATGTAAAAGAATCAGATCAGAATCTTCCCCTTGAGATGAAAAATACACATAAGACCAATTATTTAATATTCAAGACACAGGGACTACATTGAAGAAGTAACCTTCTTCCCTAACTCTTAAAATCAGCCTATCTGTGCTACCCTCTGGAGAAACATTTAGAATTTCAGATGCTGGGAATCTTTTAAAGTACTGCCTATGTGCCATGGCTTTACACAAAACACTCATAACCTAATTCCTTCAGCTGTGCTTAAGGATAACTCAAGGTGTGTCATAAACTAACTTTAAATATCCTATTCCTCATAACTGTAATTGTTTTTAATTGGCTAAGAGAGAGAGGGAAAGACAATGCATGATTTAACAGAGGAAAGAGAATATGGTTATACATTTGAAACACTTCTAACTTGATCCAAAGCAGGATTACTCTGAAATAAATTCCATGGAGTTCAGGGAATGTACTTACAGATTGCAGCCTTCAATTAAACATCCTGAACAAGTTGATCTGGAAGTAAATTTGCCTAGACCAGTGAGTTCAGAAGTACTAAGATGTAGTCATAAAGCAGTGAAACTGTAATACTTGGACTTTTATGAGTAAGTCTATTGAGATCATTTGGGTTACTTAGCAGTTTTTAGGATTGAGGTGTACATTTTTGAGTAGTTAAGTACACAGCACCGTCATACCTTGAGGAAACAATAGACAGTAAACTTCCTTGACCTAATAATTTCAAAGAGGAACCTGCCACATTGTGGTCAAAGGACTCAAATATTAAAATGTGTACTGTATGAATTCAAACATAAGTGCACCAAGTAGCCATCACTTCATATTGTTTTAGGATGTGTGCAGTACCTTCCAAATCATATTGACCGCAGTGGATTAAATAAAAAACTTAGGAATCAACAAATACTGCCCATTAGAGAACACTGGCTTTCATGGTGTGCAGTGCTCCACCCAAGGAAGAGCGGGGCACACACTGGCTCTCTGCTGGTCCAAACTACATCCACACTGCTAGCAACTATGGAGAGATTCTGCGGCTCCTAAGGATTGCATCAGAGCTATAGCACCAGTTTTATCATCGAGAACGATGGGGAAATGGGCGCTGCAGATCTGACACAATCCTTAGGGGTTACAGGGCCTCTCTGCACTTGCTATCAGTGTGGATGCAGTTTGGACTAGCATGGAGTCAGTGCATGTACCCGGCTCTTCTTTTGGTGGGGTGCTGCACTGTCTGTAAGTCTCTGACTTGGGTCCCACTGTACATAACACTACCAGTGATACTGTGTATATCACCTGATGATGATAACTTCATGATTATAACTGCAATTCATTTTGCTTTCTGTGTGTGAACTTATCTCTCTTCCACATTAGCCTGTTCAAAGGCAAGTAGTCTGGATCCCTTTCAACAGTCTGGGAATGGTTTATTCACACCATGTAAACAGATTTCAGTGATTGTGATGGTTCCATGCTGCAGCTAATTTGGCTATCACTGTTTAGTCTTGTCTCTGTACTAGTGTGACATTTATGCTACAGTTTATAGTGCAAACTTGATAATTTCCTGGTATTCACAGTTGTTCTGCGGGTTATATTTTGGAATTAGGGACCATGACATCCTTCATTGCATTCCTCACTGTCATTGTACAGAGATTTCACTTCTTTATGAATTCCGCCAAAACTGAATGTGAGACACGATACTACCAAAGGCCATGACTTCTTTCAAAAGGACCAATATATGTGCTTTAATTAGTTAGCTATTTGAATTTAATCATTTAAATATTTATCTTGAAGATGAATTCTTCCTACATCACTTCAGGGTCCTATTTTTCCAAGTGATAGTTTTTAGATTAACAGTCATAGTTTGCTTACAATCTGAAGGGAATTTTAACAGTCCCTGTGCAAGGAGCCATTTATGAGGCTAATGCACAAGCAGTGTCCCATTTTGCTTTGAAGGCCTAAGTGGCCCACCAGCCTAGACCAAGATACCTTATACAAGCCTTTCTTTCATGTATTTTATTTTTAACCAGCCTTGTCATTCCCTCTGCTCTTTTCAGGATTCATGCATATGGTTTGTCCCATCATTTGCTGCCTTTTCTCTTAAACGGAGCCTCGATTAGGCAAAGAGAATGGCATGGCTGTAGGGATTATTCTTAAGATCTCTCATTTAATTAAACAACAGCAACTCTGTAAAGCAGCCTCTGTCCGATTATTGGGCACAATCTCTAAGAGAACATTTAGAAACTCGTACATTGACACCATGGTTTGAATCCAAAGCTTTGGATCTTTGTGTTTCTCTTTGCAACAAAAAATGAAGCTTTTATTTAAGTCAAGATACAACAATAAATATGATAAAACCATATGAGATGATCAGCATGAATAAGCTGATCTCAAGATGGGACACTGCCATAATATGAATGAATAATAGTAAGATGTACAAAATTTTGTGGATAGAGAACTTAGAATGATATTAGAAATAATTTTTTCCCCTCCCACTCCCCTTCCTTTCTCTTTTTTTCCAGATTCGTTCGTAGCACTGAATGGTAAGGAAGTTCCCCATTTGCATCATTTTAATACTTGTCTGTGCAGATCAATTTTGGAGGAATCATATGTTTTACAACTTTGTCAAATATTTCCATGCTTTTTTATTGAGTTAATGTTGTTCCCTAATTTATTTTTTCATAGACATTTCAACTACTTCATCAGATCATGAAATGTCTTACACTACAGTGTATGGTCAGTTTGGGGATATATATATATATACATATATCTTTTCTTTGTCAAATCGTTGTGTTAGCTGGTAGTTCCCAAAGTAGATAGCATCATTTTTCACTATGTGGCCTGGTTCACTAAACTGATACAAGATTCTGTTCTCTTCCTTAAAGTACAGTTATTTCAACCATTTCCTCCAATAGGACTTTTTCATTGAATTCACTACTAAAGCCAAGTACCTTGCAAATTAACATACTCGAACTACAGAACTTTTCAAAGATGGGGATAGTCAACTCCTGTATTCTCAAAAGCCACATTATTCACTGACCGGGAGACTGGAAATGAACAAAAAGACCACCTCATTCATTATCAGTCTCCATATTAATTGGTTCCATGTCTCTTTATGGGCTTCAGAGTTACAAAGCTGATGCATGCAAATATGTCAATTTACAAGTTGTGTATAAAATCCATAGAAGAGGGGGATCTGTTTCTTATAACCTAAGGACATTGCTTTACAAAGGAAACTGGGGCAAAACATTTTAATTATATATCAAATAATATTTAGTGGCGATCAGGGTGGCCAAACACAATTGCTTCAAGAAGAGATCCAAACTGCAAGCTGCCAGCTGAAAATAATACTTTTCTAAATAAATACTTTTTTCTAAATAATTCTAAATACTTCTATTTGAAAGCAACATCTATAGAATTCAGTGGAGCTTACTACCAAGTAGGCATATTTGAAGACAGAAGTGAAATTATAGCCCTATTCAGATATTATGTTCTACGAGTATACAGATGCTCATACATGTTTTTGTGTGAATGACTGTAACTGTGTTCATTTTAAAAGTGAACTGGGTAAAGATAGGAAGGACTGTATACTGCTATACCTGTGTTCAACATAATGTGTGAGTAATTTTAGCTGTGTACACTGTACAAGTGTCTGAATAGGGCTTGTGTTTTGATTACATCATGATTTTCAGAAAATTGCATGGAAGGAACCCATTCCTGTGAACATGCATCTGTACCTCAGCCCCATGTGCCAAAGGAAGGCTAAAAAATAGTACCATGGACTGAAAGTAACCTTATTTTAGAAAAAATCATCCTATGAAGAAAGCTTTACAATCATCCCTCTTTTCCATTATGTTATTTTCCATTCCATTGCCCACAATTCCTGTTGTGGGCCATATTCAGACATAAGACTACATGCTCTTGCTCCCCCTAAAATCAATTTGATAAATTATTCTAGGGCCCAGAATTGGGGTCATAGTAGTCAGATTGTTGCCAAGCAGATACAGAGGCTATTCACATGAGCAGCCCTACCAGGGTAGAGCTACTCATGTGAAGTGCCAGGAGCAAGGCCGATCTCAGTGCTGCCCCACCAGGAATTCCCCCCAGGCTATTGCCAAGGTAAAGGGGAGCGAGTGTGCCCTTCCTCCCCAGTCATGTGTGTGCTTGGTCTTCAGGCAGCCCAAGTGCACACAGAGCCGGGTGGCAAGAGCACCTGGCCCTGGGGAAATCCGTCAATGCATCACGCTCCTGGTACAGTGCCGTGAGCGATGCCGATGGACTTCGTCCTCCTGGTCCCATCTCTGCCACTCACTGTCGAGAAGCTTGTGTGCCGCGTGATTCACTGGTGGTCTTACCCCTGGACTTCGGCCCCGAAGTCCAGGGCCTCCATACACCCCCGGAGGGCCCCAAATCCCTGGGTGGTGTTGCCCTGGGTGGTGTTGTCACTGCGCCAGGCGTCTGAGTGTGATTATGACCTGTCCTGGGTGCTTTAAAGGCAGGGGCGAGTGGGGAAAGAAATATGTGGGATAAGAATAGGGGGGTGATGCTTAACTTGCGGGGGGTGGGCTCCAGCAAGGGGGCCCTCCAAAGGCCTTTAGGTCCAGGCTCCAAAATTACCTAGGTGCACCTCTGTGCGTGAGTGACAGAGCCTTAAAACTAGATTCACTCAGGTCTGGGGAGGCAGGTAAGAGCCTGCCTCTCTGCCAGCCCTCACCCACCACCACCAGTGTTTTTGATTGTGTGGTTCACTGTGAACGACCTTACAGATTAACAAATAATCAAAATTCTGACCAAATAGGACACATGGACAGCTGAATGCAAGAATGGGTGGCTTAGGGGAGAACTAGATGTTATATTAGTAGAAATGTGCTTCTAATACCATGTTTATCCAGATAATGTGAAAGTAGGGGCAGGAGAGAATCAGTGGGCAGGAGTAGGAATCTTAATCCTTTTCCAGTCTGCTGATTTTCCTCTGCAAATGTCCTCCTGCAAGACCATTTTCTCTTCAGCTGAAGCAAATTGGGCTTCTGGGGCATTCGCAAGAGAAAATGGATTTGGAATAAGGATTAATCATATACACACACTTGCCCCTGCATTCACATTGCCAGGAAAATGGGAATCCTTCTTCCATGTTCCTGCTTTGAAACAAGCGAGGGACATTTAAGCAGAACTTAATCTTCAAAATTCACACATACCTAACAAAATTGTATACCTTTCATATGAAGACTTGATGTGTGAGGACAGCAAGATATTCCCCTCAGGGGATAAAGCTGCTCTGGGAAGAGCAGAAGGTTTCAAGTTCCCTCCCTGGCTTCTCCAAGATAGGGCTGAGAATTATTCCTGCCTGCAACCTTGGAGAAGCCACTGCCAGTCTGTGAAGACAATACTGAGCTAGATAGACCAATGGTCTATCTAGCTAGATAGACCAATGGCAGTTTCCTATGTTCCTGTGTTCCTATGAATAGTTGTGATGCTGCAAGTTTTTTTATTAGCAAAACAAACAGATTATTTAAAGCATTTGTTTTCCATCAGGGATTGTAAATTTGCAAGTGACATTTGTTTGCAAGTATAATAATGAAAAAAACACCGGAAGACCAATGGGGAGATGTCTGACCTTTGCTTTGCATGGGAGACAGTGTTCATTTTAATACAGAACTTCTGCTCTTTGAGTGCCGAAGAGAGGTTTTCTGTGTGATACCTCCAGACGTAGAGTATAGCAGTAATGGAAGAACACCGAAAGGAAGAGGAGGAAATCATGCTCATAGCTTTGACAACTACCAAGAGTATAATTTAAGCAGCATCTCTTGACTTTTTAACTCTTTGTCCTCAAGGGTAATAATATTGTCTAACATCCACACAAGGTTGCACGCACCAAAAATTATTTTTGGTGTATGCAATGGGAGACAGGTGATTTTAACTGGCCCTTTCTTCTGTGGCCCTCTGTGCCTTCCCAAAATATTGCCTGAGGGTACCACCACATACTGGGACATATTTTCAGGAGGCACAGTGGGCTGCAGCAAGAAGGGGAGATCAGCAAAAATCACCCCTTCCCATTTGTATGCACAAAATGTTTTCTAAGCACACAAAACATTAATCTGGACTTCAGCCATTGACTCTTACGGTCTGGCAAATTGTTCTGTCTGATGCAGGAAGTGGTATGGTCTTCGGTGGATACTACTTTCTTCTCCTGACTAGCACGCAATGCTAAACATGTTCATAGACATGGAAATATCTTTAATTTAAATGAAGCTCTACTTTTTTGTTTGAGGAGGCACATAAGCAACTTGATTTGACAATGTGCACAGTCTGCATGGTCCCCTTCCCCGATAGAGTTTCTGCTTCAGGAATGTGACATTGTTACACACAAAGTACAATGTTTTGTGTCTGGCAAGATACAACACCCACACCCGCTCTGTACACCAGCCATCGTATATTCATTGCTACCTCAATTGCTGGACATAAGAATATAAGACCCCTGCTGGATCAGACCAAAGGTCCATCAGTTCCAGCATCCTGTTTCCTACCAGATGCCTCTGGGAAGCCCAGAAGTGGGACATGTAACCAGCTAGCCCTTTCCTGCTGTTGCTTCCCAGCTATGTGAAACGTGACTAAGTGAGTGTCACAGCATCCACTGGATGTTTTAATGAAACAAGGCAATTTATACATTTAATCCATTTGCTGGTCAGTGACCGAATAAACTTATAACTAACTACATTTAGTCCTCCACCATATTTGAAAACAGGGAGCATTTTAACTGCTTTCTTGTCCACTTTCAAATATTAAAAATACCACAGCCAAGATATTCCACTCCTTGCCTTTCATATCACACCAGCATTACTGCCAGGTCAGATCTTGATATGGCCAGTGGCCAAGATGTTTTTCCTATACCAATAATGAACTAACAACTCACAATATTGACAATTCTATGGCATCATTATAAATTAAACTGCCTTTCTTCCTCTTCATGTGGTTTGCTCGAAATGCCAAATAAAATAAGATACATTTATTTTTAATGTCTTTTAAGCAACAGTTTATCTTGTAAACATTTTATTTATTTTTGCTCTCCATTATAATCATGTAAAAGGAGTCATTTTTGCATGAAAAGAAAATTATGTGTTTCAGCTACATTTTTTTAATGATGCATTTTATTTATTTTCTCAAATAAAATGCATAATTAAGTGACAGAGAAGGGTAAATATCATAGTATGCCTCCAGATGCCAACCTAATAAATGGTTTGCTCCCCTTAGATATTTTCATCCATTGTGTTAACTTCCAAGAATTTTTTTCCTTGTGTATTCAGCTCTGAGGTTTTTTTGGCAACTGCACTGGCTGATAATTATTTACAAAATGCATTCATTTACAAAACAGGTCACAAAAGTGAAAGTACTGCACATCTGACCTTTCATGAACAATTATTTCCCATATGCAAAGCAAGGTAGTTAACATGCAAAACACTGTTTTGTCAGAAGCACGAAACAGACTTTCTCTTTGCAGAAAAAGTTTACTTGCTCATATAAACATCAGTTTTCGTGAATCAGGCCTCCCATTTTTCCATTGCCACATCCCATCTCCCTCAGTAGTATTGTTTTAGTTTTCCCAATTCATTATCTCTCACTAGGTTGCTCTAGTTACTTAACAGAATAGTATGAAGAACACCCGAATCACTGTCATTTACTAGAACAAATGTCAACTATGTATTAATATAGTTTTTAAGGGTCTTGTCATTCAGTGATCCAGCTGCATCCAATTGCTGCTTTTTAAACTGTTATAACCTTGGTGTTTTGTACAGGTTGAGTATCCCTTATCTGGACATCCAAAATCCGGAATGCTCCAAAATCCGGACACCACGCTGTAACAAACAAACAAACAAACAAACAAAAACGCCTCAGCTCACTCGCAGATTCCCAATTTTGCTGCTTTTAAACATGCAGTCAAAACTTGCTTATTTCAGAAGACTGTTAGTGTCTGTAATTCTCTAGTTGCGGCTCTGTTTTTATTATGAAGCTTTTTAATGTTTTTTTTTAATGTTCTTGCTTTGGCACTAGAGGGAAAATAGAAAGCCCCCCTCCTCCACTCCCTGCTCAGTTTGGCACCTACTCTGTTGGTGTCTGTTTTGGTGCGCTGGATCCCATGCCCAAGATATCTCATTATGCAAATATTCCAAAATCCAGAAAAATTTGAAATCCGGAAGAACACTTCTGGTCCCAAGCAGTCCAGATAAGGGATACTCAACCTGTAGTATTCTTATAGATACAGTTCCTGATATCCAGACTAATGGAGCACAGGTGCTATGGGAGAATCACCCATGTAGTGCCAGTGCTTCTGGAGAGTTCCAGACTTATGCTGCATGGGTGCTTTCATGGCGGGGCAGGAGAGGGTTGACCATCTCCTCTTCCGTTTAGAAGCTCCCGGTGGCACCTGCTAATATGTTCCCAAGGGCTGCTCAACCCTGTGAGACAGATTTTTGGATGGCACTTAGCACTTCCAGGAGAAGGAGAGGTTCTCAGATCCCCCCAGCCCCCACTGCATGAGCAATGGAGCTTACTAAGTACCGGTGCTTCTCCCATAGTACCAGTGCTTTGTTAGTCTGGATGTCAGCTAGTTTGTTTCCAAATGCTGCAAGCTTCTAAATCAGACTCTGTTTAAACATCTGAAGATTTATGTTTTTAAATGGACATTGGCCAAAGCAGTGTTTGAAAAATAATAGTATATTGATGCTAATTTAAACAGATTATAGTAAAAAAATGGAGTTGTAAAAAGTAATTTATTTTGAGGAATTTAGTTTTAGGAGTTACATTGAAGGCATATTCAGAGTTACTCTATATAAATATAGGTAGGTTGTATGTGTCTCATTTGCATTTTGATTTATCTATGCTTTCCAAAATTGCTCAGTAAATGTAACAACTGTAATGGTTATAATCCTGAACCCTCTTATTTGCAAGTAGTCCCGTTGCTTTCTGTTTACTGTTATGTGGTAGGTCATTCTTCTCTGTAGAAGAATTGTATTACACTGTTCAAATCCTTTTAATATACCTACATCCTAAGGAAAGGGTTGCTGAGCTCAGTGGTAAATAATAACTTTGCATCAATGAGGCCAATTAAAAGAGAGATCCTGGAAAGCTAACTCTCTGGCTTTTCAGCACTGAGTTCAGCAAACCATTGGTCTGACATACTGTATTAGAATGCATGTAGAATATGAATGGTTCATAGCTTTAAGGTATCCCAATATTCAAAGGATAAAGGTTACCAAAAGAAGCTGATTGCTGGCATGGTTCAGTAAGTCAAGAGTGCCCAGTTAGTGTCTGCAAGACTGGTTCTAAACAGAAGTGGAAAAGATTTGTACGATGTTAGTTCCCCGCCCCTTATCATCCTCACCACAACCACCACTACCCCTTGAGCATAGATATGAAGGTTTATCTTGATTCCATATAGAAAATCATTTCTCAATGTGCAGTAGTCTAACACATTAGTAATGGAGTAAATAGGCTGATTTTTCACACTTGTGTGAAACACTTCCTTGCCCTACCACCATCTGGTACTCATTAATTTCTTTGCAGAGCTATAGCTTTCCATTATCAATGAGTTCTCCACATACTTGTAGCATATGGTTCAGGAACACTTACTGCAGAGAATGTGTCCCCTGGGCAAATATTTCCCCTAGATTACCGTATTAAGAAAAGGTTTTCCTTAACCATATGTACAGCTTAACCATAAAATGGCCCCTTGAACACAGCTAAACGGAAAGTATCTTAACTGGGATGTGGGTGCATGAGGCATATCAAATCCAGGTATAAAATATAACTGCTATTTTGGCAATAGCTTTATCTACTGCTAATGCTTTTAGATACATCTAATCGTTTTCTCATTCTGAGAACTGCACTGCTTGTAAAGATGAAAAAGATGTTGTGATGCACTGAAGTAAGCACATAATTGGCCAAGGGTACATACCAATAGTGCTATGATTTGGCACTGCAGGCAAAAGAGGGCATAAAAATCTAGTGGCATCCAGTTCCATAGCTATTCTGTTGCTTAGGGATTACTAAGAAGTGGACAGAGATACAGTTCTAAAGAATCATTTTGTTTCAACATGGCTCCAGCTGTAGAACCATGCGTTTTCACTTCTCACTCACCCATTTTGCAAGCAGGCAGATTATTTCATATGCTAGGCAGCAAGGGTGTCAGAATCCATCCTGGGACAAAAACCAAGATTTCCAGCAGTGCTATCTTGCTTTATGAACATAAGAACAGCCCTGCTGGATCAGGCCCAAGGCCTATCTAGTCCAGCATTCTGTCTCACACAGTGGCCCACGAGATGCCTCCAGGGAGCCCATAGGCAGAGATGAGGGCATGGCCTCTCTCTTGCTGTTGCTCCCCTGCAACTGGTATTGAGAGGCATCATCCCTCTGAGGCTGGAGGTGGCCCACAGCTACTAGACTCACAGCCACTAGTAGCTATTGATATACCTGTCCTCCATGAATTTGTCTAAGCCCCTTCTAAAGCCATCCAAACTAGCTGGCATCACCACATCCCATGGCAAAAAACCATAGATTAATATTGATTGATTTGATTTGATTTGATTTGATTTGATTTGATTTGATTTGATTTGATTTGATTTCTATACCGCCCTTGCAAAAATAGCTCAGGGCGGTTGTGTGAAAAAGTACTTCCTCTTGTTGGTCCTAAATTTCCTGTCCTTCTGTTTCATGGGATGACCCCTGATTCTAGTGTTGTGAGAGAGAGCGATTTTTCCCCCTCTGTCCACTCTCTCTACTCCATGCAGACAGTGTAGCACCTTCCCAAATGCCAAGCAAATGTATTGGCTTGTCCTCCCACTGAGCCTCAGTTTAAAGAATTATTATTTTTATTTCAAAAACTCTAAATGGCAGCTCCTGAGTTTCAATATTAATGGGCTCTGGTGGAACTGCACTCCCTGTCATGAGAGATAAAGTATAATACAGTGCCCTTGTCAGTGTAATTCTCCAGCCTAAGATACAGTCCTATAAATTAATCATGGTAATGATTAGCTGTTGCATCTGGTGGCTAAAACCACAGTGAAACCCTATGAATCTGACCTGCTTTCCTATACACTAGTTACATACACTAGAAGGTAGTATATCAGAGCTGACAAGAGCTCCTAAGCTATACTAAAACCTTCACAGGGCTGAGAGGAACAGTTTCCACCTCTCTCATTCTGTGTTGGCTAACCCATATGCACACATATCCTCCAAGTTCTGGTGACTGCTTTCTTCTCAGAAGCCCTTCACCCCATCCCCATTAGTATTTTCTTCTTTCCAGTTAAGGTACCCACACTTAAGATCTCTATCCCTTTCTCCCTACCCAGAACTCAGCCACCCCACTGTGCTGCCTGCTGCTGCTGCTGCCACTTCCCGTTCACCCTCTGTGCTCTTAGTGGCAGGTGGACTCTGAAAGGGCTTTTGTAGGGAAGAGGGGGATTCAAAAATCCCTCCCACCCTCCTCTTGCTGCACCTCTATTTCACTGCACAAGAAGCTTTCAGTGCAGGGACACCGAAGGCTCCTTGTGGACCCGCAGCCCTCCTGCCATTGCCAAAGGGCTGTGGAGAATGTCGGCCAGTATTCGTTAAATCAGTGTTCTCAGTAAGCTAAAAACATTAGTTATTGCTAGTCTGTGTAACTATCCCAAAGGAAAAGGCAGTAAGTTACATTTTCTTGGCCAAAACCATGTGAGTGGAACAAGACAATAACAGCCAGGCCCTTCCCCCACCCTTGTTTTGCATTAGATTATTTTTTACTTTTCTCATCTCAGTAATTTCAGCATATCCAACCACACTCATCAGTGCTTTGCTTTTGACAATTCTCCCACTATTGAAACAATAAGAATTGCACGCACATACAGACATCAGTCCATCCCACTACACTAGTTTTACCTAATTAGCAGGAAACAACCTTCAGCTAATCCACTTAACCCATAGATAATCCTATCGGCCTCTCAGATGTTGCGCCTCATCTTGCCGTTAACTTAAATTCAAATCCCTGACTTTTAGGAAAATATACTCCTTCATTGATCGTGAATGTTCAAATAATATACTGCCTTCAGGAAACATCTTTGGAAATGTTGCATCTGACCCGGCTGCTTGTTCTTCCTTCCTCTAACTGTGTTTGTGATGCAAACAGGACACTCCAGTGCCCTGGTTCCCAGCACCACCACTTCAGACTCTCCAGCCCAACAGGGCTACGATGCTAGGGGGCGCATGCTAGATTGGAAGGATCCGGTTGGCTCATCTGAAAACACAAATCCACATGTGGCTGTCTCATCGCATAATCACCAAGACAAAAAGGGTAAGGCCTTGGAAATCGTTCTTCCTGTGGTGGCAAGGGAGAGGGGATGACTGCAGTGTAACTGCTTCCAGCTGGATCATGGTAACATGTAATACAGCTCTTGCCCTATAATTAAAAGCTCACCAAGGGGGAGCAAGGCAGAAGCAAAATAAAAAAAATTAAATTTGGTTTCTGGCTTTTCAGTGACTAAGAAAACCATGCAGAACAAACGTGAACATAAAAACTATGGACATGTTTGAAGGCGAGATCAGAAAGTTTAAGCTAGATCAGATGACGATGATAGAAGATGAGCTTCGGCTCTACATTATTCAGCATTTTACACTTCCAACAGAGTGCATGAAAGTACTTTTGATGTTTAATTTATTTAAACTGCAACCTCAAGGCACTTGTATTATGGAAATCCCATTGAAAATAAGGGCACAGACGACCAGACACTTCCCTTGTGCAAGCTCAGTTGAAATGTATAAGAACGTGAGCTGCTTCCATTCATTTCAGTGGGCCTTCTGCAGGCTACCTTCCTGATAGATTGTGCCCAAACCCAAGGTGACCATGAATGACAAAATGGCTCCTGCCACTTTGGTTAGAGGTTGTCTTTTTTATCATCTAAGTCAGGGCTGTACACTTTGGCCCTCCAGCTGGTTTTGGACTACAACTCCCATCATCCCCAGCCAGAGTGGCCAGTAGTCAGGGATGATGAGAGCTGTAGTCCAGACCTGCAGAAAGACAAAAGTTGTGCTGTTCTGATCTAAGTAGTAGTAATATTTTCATCATTTTGCTTTTTGGTTACTCAAATGTAGGCATTAAAATAAAAAGCCAGTTCACAGCTATGTTGGAATCACATGCTTTTAAGTGTGTGGATCCATTAAAAGCCTTCCTTACCTATCATACTCAGATATATACATGTACATATTCTCACAACTAGTTGTAAGGCAACAATATGTATTTATTTTTCATTCATCTTTGGATCAGGGAAGCATAATTCCAGTTTTTGACCTCCTAAAGTGAAATCCCCATTCAGCCATGATACTTGCTGGGTGACTCTGGGCCAGTCACTTCTCTCTCAACCTAACCTACTTCACAGGGTTGTTGTGAGGATAAACTTAACTACGTACACTGCTCTGGGTTCCTTGGAGGAAGAGTGGAATATAAAGATGTAAAAAATAAGAAAGATAAAAATAAAAGCTGTCAGTACATCCTCAGAACCAAACAGAATAAGCACATTGAAGCTTTCTGTGATGTACGTCATTTGCTACTAGAAGATTGAGAATCAATTAGATCTTTTTACATGGACAGTGGCCCCAGTAAAACATTCTCCAGTTTTGAAAGTAATGTTGCCTAGAATAGGAAGCACCAGCTTTATCTGTCTTGTCAGATGTTTACCACATTTTGTGTCTTTAATTTCAGTGAGACTTCTATACCCAGTTCCAATGGAAGTGGCTTGAATTGATGCAGATTAAATGAATTAAACATCCATGCTCTTTTTACATGTCAGTTGCAGAATAGCTGTTTCTCTAAGGTGTGCCTCAGGACAATCCACTGAAATGCTGCTGTGCTGCTTCCATTTATTATAATGGGACATGGGAATTCCACATGAGTCCCTTGGTAATGGATGGGACAGGGAAGGGTTGCATAGAGGCAATGCCAAGATTGCTTTGTAGTGGGGAAAGAGGGTTTGGGACCAAATCATCCAATGGTTGCAATTAGGGCTGCAAGCTTCATTCCCCTTAATTAATAGATTAATCAACTAAAACTATTGGGCTGGGGCTATTTTAAATAGTGACTGACATTCAAAGCAAGGCAGCACCATCCAAATATATGTCCCCGAGGGCTGAGCAACTCTCGGGGACATGTTTTTAGGTGGCACAGAGGACTTCCTGGGGAAGGAGAGGGTGTCAAAAATGGTCCCTTCCCCAGGGCACTGGTGCAGTTACTTGAAAGTTCTTTTAAGCTGCGCTTTCATTGCACTGGTGCATCCTTGCTCTGAAAGTCCGGCACTGAATGCAGATTGTAACGGTTAATTAACAGCTTGTTTGTTTATTTTTGAAAGTATTTTGGTTATGTAAGTTTTTGTAACAGCAAATTAAAGGGACAAAAATAAAAGATCATCTTTCCATCTAGCAATCAGTGGTAATTTTTGTTTATTAAATTATAAGCAATCAGTTCCTTCAATATTCCCAAAAAAATGCATGTAGAGGTTTTAGTCATATGCAGATGTATTTAGTTGATTAATTAATTGGTACAAAGACAGCTATTTAACTAAAATTTATGCTGTGGTTTGAATAGAGACCTTTCAGAATGAGTCAAGACTACTTGTTCTTTGTGGTTTTTAGACTTCACTGCTGCTTTGTTGAGCAGTTGCCTTGATGGGCAAGCAGGCTGCTTTTAAAGTCACATTACATTCTTCTAAATTTCAAAAACATCCCCCTTCCCAGTGAAATTTCTCATAAGTGTAAATCTTGATGGTTCATGATCATTTTCACTTGAATTCAACTAATGATGAAGTTACCAGAGAGACTTTATTAGCACTTGACTTGGTTATTTAAATATCATGGATTCTTTGGGGCCTAATTAAGAATATTACCAAAGCTGGAAGCAGTCTGTACACGTTAACGCGGACAAACAATGGTGGCAGAGGTGACTGCATGGTTGTTTACCATTATCACATATCTGTGTGCTGTCCCTCCTTCCCTTGCCCATTCTAAGCCCAAATGGCATTTAAAACAACAACAAAATTTCTATTGGTATTGAAAATTCTTAATCAAGGGCAAAGGAAAGAGTTGTTGTGCAAAAAAAAAAAATTAAGAGAGTGTTACGCTTAATCTTTGTGTTCACTTTGGTAGTGGATTTATTTTTCTTCACAAACAATATCTATTTTTTCCCCCTGCCTTATATTTTGTTTTGTTTTGCAAAGTGCTTTGTTGGTGTTATTTTGTGGTTGCATTATTCTTGGGGAAGATGATTTTTTTCTCTTCTTTTTCCTACCCAGAAATGACTTGCCTCTAATTGTACTAATTCTTAAGTCACTTGCTGCTTTGTTTTCAATGCCACTGTTGCCTTGATGATGTCACATCCATATGTTCAGCTTCTAATTCAGTGCAAGCATCTTGGGGAATATCTTGAGAAGAGATGCAAGAAATGGGGAGGGGGATAATTAAATGGGTTGACTCATGGGAATGTGACATTTGTGTGCACTGTAGCCTTAGTAGCTAAATATACTCCGGAATTGCTGTTTTGGAACAACCTCACAATTCTTGCCAAGATGAAAATGTGGAGTGCAGCACATGTCATAAAAGCTGCATCTTGCCTTCCAATCTGGCCCGCTCATTTTGACCACTGTAAAACATCTTCTATTGGTGACAGAGCCACGAGGGAGGGGAAGAATCCTCCCTAATAACCAACAGTGCTTGGTCAGTTGTGCTTGACGGAATTTCTCAACTTGTCTCTGTGATTCACCTGCACTATTCTTCCATGGAAATAAATAAAAAAACGCAAAGAGCATTTCCGGAATATGTTTTTGTTTTGCTTTTGTTTCTTGCTGTGTTTGCAGTGTTAATTTAATTCTGTGTGTTTCTCACCTTTTCTGAAAGCCAGTATTTCTCACATTGCAATCTAACCTTCCCTTCTGCTGCCATTGTACATCGTCTCTCCCCTGCCCTCTCCCACGATAGAAAACCCTTTCTGTTGTGAGAATGTTCCAAGGCTCTACCCTTTTTACTATAAGTAGTACTACAGTGCTGTGTTTAGATCTCCTACTAACCAAAAGAGTGTAAATGAAGAAAGTGGAGTGTTTTTTCTCTAGCAATAACTGGGCTTTGCCCTTCATTACCTTCCTCCCCTGTCTCCTCTCTCTCTTCTCTTCTTCAGAGATCCCTGATACATTTAAAGTCTTAGATTTATCAACTAAAGCCGCAGCCAACTGTTCTGTTTTCACTCTTAGTCCTTAGATGTCTAGTGCCTGCTCAAGCTGTCCCTCTTAGTCAAAGTGTTGAAAATTCAACACAGATGTCGTTTCAACTTTGTGGAGTGTTACAGTTGTTACATTGCACCACTCATTTGAAAGCAGGGTCAAATGGTTTATTCAATTTTTCCCCTGTATAAGCTTTTGTGTTGTTTTTAGAAGGCTTTCTATCACTTTTCTTTGCACTCAGAAATCAGATAAGAGGGAAAACATTCTCTGGTAAGGTGATCCTGACACCCTTCATTCTTGTTCAGCTGCCAGCTCAGTTCCGCAAATCGCTATTTGTGCAACTTATCTACTTACGTGAGCAATGTAATCTTTTTCTGCAAATTCACATGAGAACATGGCTCCAATAAAATAATAAATGTTCATAGGAAAGGAACCACAGTAATGTGTCATGGCTCTGCTGCTCAGGTGAGTAGACTGCTGCTGTGAACCATGATTTATGGAAGTGAACTGGCAGTTGAATGTGGAAAATACTTACTAGGGATGTGCATGGAATGGAATAAACAATCATTTAGAACAACTGGTCGAGCTGGGTTCCGAGCAGGTGGGACAATGAGCGGTGGTGGGAGGTAACTTTAAAAATCATTACCTCGGTACCACTCGTACCTGTGAATCCCTGCAAGCAGCAGTGTCTCGCGCTGAGGCTGCCCCATCTACGGCGCTCTTCTAGCCTCTGTGCACATGCAGCAGCCATTTGCGTGCATGCAAATGGTTGCCACACATGCGCAGAGGCCAGAAGAGCACTGTAGATGGGGCAGCCTCGGTGCAAAATGCCTGATGGGACACCACTGCTCGTGACAGCTGGCAAGTGCAAGCGATAACCAGGTGATGATTGTTAAACATACCTCCCACTGCCCCTCGCCACCCACTTGGCACAGCTCGGGACACTCGAAATGTTCCAACTCAGAATGGAGTCATTCTGAGCTCAGAACAGGCCCTTCATTTGAAGGGCATCCTGTTTCAAGCTCAGAGCACTCAAAACAGCCCGTTTTGAGTTAGAATGTTCCGAGCTTGGAATGTTCTGCACATCCCTGCTATTTACACTATCACATTGCAAGCTGTCTTGAGGGATCTTGTGGACTGGAACTAGGGCCAGCCTTAGGAGTGGGAGAGCTGGGCAGTCACCCAGGGCACTCACCTGAAGGGGGCATCAAGCTGAACTTGGTGGCTCACTGTTTGTTGAGTGTACTGTCTGCATTGAACTTGGGAGTTAAAAACAATAATGATAAACTAACAGGGGGAACAAAAGGCACTTCACACCCACTTCACTATTTATCTGGGCTGGCCCTGGCTGAAATATATGGTATACATTTGCAGTTGACATAAATAAAGAGTATTTTGCCTGTTTCAAGTTTTAAGAGCTATAAATGCTGACTGACATACTGCGCAAGAGTATGTCAGTCTAGTAGCTCACAGTTGCACAATTTGCATAAGCTGCACAAACACACATTTTGCACAAATGCAGATTTACTAGGCTGATGTACAGTTGTACAGTATATCAGCCATTATGTCTTGGAAACAGTGTCTTTTTTCATTGTTTTAACCCTATTGGCAAAGCATGCATCAAAGGTAATTTAAAATCACATTTCTTTTGATATGTGTAAACATTTGTGGAATTCATTGAGTCCCTTGTGTCAGAGAGAGAGAGAGAGAGAGAGAGAGACCACAACCTACCATCTAGCATGTGGATTTCAGTCATGCTATAAGGCTCAGAAATATAAGCGCACTCATGAAGGCTGTTTTAATGTTATGGAAGTTGCCCATATTACTTTTGGATCCCATGGGAAACCATAATGTTTGTAATCATGTTTGTATGGATTTCCCTGATCACGCAGTGTCTACACCAGAATTAGTAACCACCGTTAATGTGGTACACTGTGGTCGAAAACCACCACACAGAAGGCTTTTTCAGTAACCATCACTGGGTAATGGCATAGTGTTTGAATCAGCCCTAAATGTCATGGGGCCATCTTCTAGAGTGAGGGATGGTACACCTGCCAGTCTGACTTATGTTGCCCCTACTGCTCTGACTATCATTTAATTGTTGTCAGCAGAGTGCTAGATGGCACTCAGAAGTGCCATCTGCACAACAAAACTCCTCTACCGTCTTCTGACAATTTGCTCTGGCGTGCAGTGCAAGCCTATTAATGTTCACAAGGAAGTAGGTTCCATTGTGTTTAGTAGGGTTTTTCCCCAGGTAAGTATGCATTAGTGTGTAGTCTTGAGTTCAAGTGTTGCTATACATTTTATCACTCGACTCCCTTTGCAAGTAAACAGTTTACGGATTTTGGCTTTCCCTTTAAAGGAAATCTATAGCAATGTCAGACACAGTTTTCAAATATAAAGTGCCTTGCCAAAAAAACAATTATCTTGTCTGTTGTACAAATAGTGTAGCTTTTCTTTTATCTTCATTTTTATTAATCCTAATATACTAATAAAAGGGAGAAGCCCCTTGCTCTTACATGTGGGTAGAAAATAGCAGTCGACATACAGTGCAGCCAAATTGGGATGTAGCAGAACTACATGCAATGATTAGCCAGAGTGTTGCCAAACAGTAGAGCACGCACAAGGTGGTCTCCGCTGTCCCCATAAGTGCTCTTTCACAAATATGTCCCTAATGGTTGCACAGCCCTCAGGGACATATTTGTGAAGGCAAAGAGCACTTACAGGACAGGGGAGAAAAACAAAACTCCCTCCTCCTTCTCTGCTGCTTCACAACACTTTGGCTGGCAGCCAGATGCACCTCTGCTACATCCCAATTTGGTTGCTCTGGATGTCATTCACTATACCTCCTCATCGCAGAGCATTAATTTTTTTTTGTGCTGTTAATTTGACTATTCATGTACAATATAGAGCTAAATCCAGTGTTCCAGTCTGCTCCGATGCAAACTTCACTGAAATGAATAAGGAATGAGAGAAAGCACTGCTTTCCTCTTGTTCATGTTCCTTGATTGGGACTTCCATAGGAAACATCCTTGGTAAATGGTGGCCACAGGTTTTTTAACTTTTGGCTCAGAAGAAGTGTTTGATGCTGACTAGTACCTTCTCTAAAGAACTGCATTTATTAGAAGGGACAAAAGTGAGCATGGACAATAAATTTATACCAATATACCTGAAAGGGCACTTCCATTTGGAATGTTGCCCTCTGAGAAGGTACATTTGGTATGAAGATGGTAGCCCAGGGCTGCTCAGCTTCAGCCCTCCTACAGATGTTGGCCTACAACTCCCATAATCCCTGGCTGTTGTCCACTGTGGCTGGGGATTATGGGAATTCTAGTCCAAAACTGGTGGAGGGCCAAAGTTAAGCAGCCCTACTGTAGCCTATGATTTTAATATAGGCACCTATACTTTGATGAGGGGTACAAATTGCTTTGCATTAATTTAAGGAACCCCCAAGATTTTCTAAGAACCATATTGAAAAATAGCAGAGATGGAAATCCTGAGCACATCAGTGAGAGGAGAGGCTGAGATTTTGATGGTGCATTTGATTTGTCTTCCTCTGCCCATCGCCCAGTTCCAGGTTCTGCTGCTAGCCCTCCTCTGTCTCATCTGCATGGGAAGCCAAGCTTCACTGAAAGCATGATAATGCTGAGGTGGCTTGCTGAGAGACAAACTAGATACAATGTGGAACTCCTGATGTCTTTTTCTGTTTAAACCGATCGAATTAAAAGCAGCAAGGGTATAGCCATTTGTCCTCCATGCCAATTCCCTGACCCAATTGCCCTTCAAAGCTGCTTTTAGAAAACTTACAGCCACAATATGTTTTCCCCTCAACTTTGGGAGAGAATGATTTTTATCAATGCTGCAGTTTAGGGGGAAGGGTTATACTCTGCCTCCTCCTGTGACACAGCCCTGAAGTTTCCTCACTCACACATAGCTTTTCTTTGGAAAAGACATCTCATGTAGGTGAGGAAGTAATGAAGCAGAGACTATGGCAGAGGTGGGCAAATCTGGCCCTCCACTGTTGTTGAACTGCAATTCCCATCATTCCCAGCCACAATTTATGGGATTTATTGTGGCTGGGAATGATGGGAGTTGCAGTTCAACAACAGCTGGAGGTCCACGTTTGCCCACCCATGGGCTAAGGAATAAGGAGACTCTGCCAGGCCTTCCATATTGCGGTTCCCTTGGGAGAAAGAGGTTCTTGCTTCTTGCTCTCTTCAACAAATCAAATGCTCATCATTGGTCCCATTTATTATAGGCGCCAGTAGCTATTGTACACTTGGGTTTTTGCACCTTTTACTTTAGTCCCTTACTTTAAGATTTAAGGACAGTAGGGATGTGCACGGAACCAGCTGGCTCCGGGGGGGGGGGGGTGTTTGCAAACATTTTTTAAAAAACTGGGGAAAAAATTAAGGCACTTAACCCCTCCAGGAGAGTTGAAGGACACAGTGGGGGGGGGGTGGCCTTGGACGTTCCCCCTCCCCCCACCAGCCTCAATGCAGCCTTAACCGGCCTGTTTGGCCAGCTCTTTGGCCCATTCAGGGCCTCTCAGAGGCCAATTGCATAGGCGTGGCAGCCTCCAAAATGGCCACCACACCAAGGGGGAAGGCCCAAACGGGCCGGTTCGGGCTGCATTGAGGCCAGCGGGGGGAGGGGGAACCTCCATGGACCCCCCGCCACTGCCTCCAACAACTCCCCCGGAGGGGGTAAGTGCCTTAAAAAATTTTTTTTCAGTTTAAAAAAAAATGTTCATGAACCCCCAAACAGTCGGGGGGTGTTCAGTCCAGGGTCAGACTGAACAGGGGGTGGTTCGGTTCGACCCCAGATGGTTGAACCGAACCGGCTTGACATCAAACCTGTTTGACGTCGAGCTGGTTTGCACATCCCTAACGGACAGTGGCCCACATGGTGCACAGCATTATGACTCCATAATGCTGTATCCCATGGCTGCTGTGGAGTCAGTATGCAGTACGCAGAATCAACACTGTTAAGAAGGGGTAGTCGCACTAGCAGCAGTTCTCCTGATTTGAAACTATCGAAGCACTGCTAAGCACAACAGCCCATTTTTAATAGGGTTAGGGCTATGTTCCAACTCTGCAGCAGCCCCAGGCCGCAACATTACCCAGCCAGAACTCTGCACATCATGTCAGTGACTGAAAGAAAGTCCTATAAGAGAGTTTAATTATGATCAGTGAAACTCAGTTTCTTCACTCTTCATAACTTGTAAAACAATTCTCCACTGCAGTTTCTACTAAAATGACCCTGGAAGTGTCATCTCCAATGTCAGTTGAGCACCCTGGAGCCCATCTCGGCTATGGGGAACTGATAAAGGGCCAAGTGATCTTTAAAGGCTGTGTCAGTCAAGTAGCAACTGCATAATCAATTCCATCTTTGGGGGCCAGGAAAGAGATCTGTTCTTCAGACACATATGGCTGCAGTCACTCTCATTTTAGTAAACCTTGTTGACAACTGACATCAAACGCTAACCCTTAGGTCCCCAATGCTAAAGAAAAAGGCAGATTCTCTCCTTTGTTGCAGCAGTGGAGTTCTCACGCTTGGTGTGCCGGGGTTTCCAAATAGCATAACTGGGCAGAATTAGTCCTGTCTGTCTCTATTTCCGCTGTTCTTCGAACATCTGGCAGAAGTCTGCAACCAGAAGTAAGAAATTTTGAAATTGTAATCCAAGTAATATTTCATACATACAGCCATGTTGGTTGAGTTGCATGAACCACTTCAGTATCTGAATACATTTCAACAACTTTATCCTCATTTAGGCTATCTCCTCATATAAATACTTTCCCCATATGAATTGGAGTGGAGATTTGTTTAAAATAGTCTCTCCTTTGCAAAGCCCTATAGATTTTATTTTCCTTAAGATATCCTTTGGTGAATGACAGTTACATTATTGTAAACATCCTTGTTTATAGAGCACATATTGCTCATGCATGTCACAAAAGTTTTCTTTTTAATTAGAGATTAAAGCAGAGGTAGAAAGATGGATTTGAAATAAAGAGTTTATATGAGATAATAGGAAAAGGATTAGAGTGAGATAATGAGAAACCGATGTAAGATGAGATTAAAATAGTGTTTTTCCAAAGAGAATGCTTAGCATGGCAGGGCACACAGTTTTGGTGAGAAACAGAGGAAGCATTCAGAAAATGATGCCACTGCAAGTTGAGTAAGAGTTACAAATCCATGCCCCATTACATGTCACATTATTGGTCACAATCATTTGATCATAGAAACTCCCAGTCATTGAAACTACTAATCCATATTCAGGGAGTATAAGCTAGTAGACATGAGCAAAATGTGGAAGGTGCATAGTTCACTGTCGAAGAAGTAAGGTGTCAACTTAGCCCTTCAGCTACCATACACTCTCCAACTTGCACTGTGTTTAGTGGATTTTCATCTCATAGAAGTGATTCCCAGCAGCAGAGGTATTGCATCAATCCACAGCTGGTTTCACAAGATGTAAGAGCACATGAACACACATCCATGAGCATTTATAAAACAAAGAGCAAATGGCTTTTTGATGTAGCAAAGCAGAATTGGCACCTAGGTGCAAAGCTGCCTCACCCTGCAACAGACTTTGCTTTTCAAATTTGCAACTTCATTTCCCATTTCCCCCTCTTCTTTGACAAATCACCCAAAACACAACATAGCACATCCATGAAAACAACTGAAATAGTTGCATCCGCCTGACATTTCACAGTTTTGATTCAAGTGCCAGCAGCTGGGCACTGTTTGGCACTGGCTGGATTCAGTGCTTTCATAGAGAAGCAACCTGCCGGCTTTACGGGAAAGAGCTCAAAACTGAGAGGAAATACCGGGTGCGGTGGGTGGAAGCAATGGAGCTATTTAGCCAAGTGCAGTGACTGACCAAGACCACATGAACTGTCTGTAAAGGGAATTCCAACCCCCCCGCAAGCCACCATTGGCATCTGCTTCTCTGGCTAGGCTCTTCCAAGCCTGTTTCCACTGGAAAGCACACAAACGAACAAACTGAAGTTCTTTTCCTAGATGCATACTCAACCTCAGTCCATGAAACAGAGAAATGTGCTTGATCATAAACATATGAGGATGAGGCCGTAGCCCAGTGACAGAGTATCTGCTTTGCATACAGAAGGTCCCAGGTTCAGTTCCTGGCATCTCCAGGGAGATTTGGGAAAGACTCCTGCCTGAAACCATGGAGAGCTGCTGCTAGTCAGTGTAGACAATACTCAGCTAGATGGACCAGCTAGATGGTCTGACTCGGTATAAGGCAGCTTCTTATGTTTCTTTACGGGCCCCAGCAGTTACCTACATGCATCATTGTGGGCTGCTATATGCACAATTTCCAGCCCTGAAAAGACTCATCCAGCAGTTGTAGCTGTTCATCTAGGAAGGCCAGCTAGATCATCAGCAGTGTTGCCAATCACCTGTAGAAAGGAGACCAAGGAGCTAAATTCCATTTTCCCTGCATCACTTCTCTGAACAGGGCTATCTGAGTGCTCATCCATTTCCTAAAGAAGGTAGGCAATTGGGCAAAAATATCTGCTTCCACATGTGTATGCCTCCAGCATTATTGGAGCAATTATTTTAAACCAAGTTCCATTGATTCTAGTTACACTTACTGTTATGTAAGCTGTTTGTTTAGGATTGAGGTGTTCAGAGCCAGAATTTTGCATTCTGTTTCCCTTACCAAACACTTCTAAGAGCCTGCTGGGGCATCCATGTTCCAGGCTTTCGAGGAACCCACATGGCAGCTTCCTGAAGGCTGTCCCATGTCAGATAATGAGGGCACACATGTGATGAATATAACACCACGCACATTGTGGTGTCACAAGGCACAGATTTGCTGAGAGGCTTTAAAAGCACTGACACACGTATACCACAAGGGAATGGGGGCAGCTTCAGCACTGGCCATGTCCTGCATACTCGTTAGCCCTACGAATTGGGCTGTGCTGCAGGCAGCCTTGATCCATCGCAATGGCTCTGTGCACACAGCTGTGTGATGCAACTCCCATTGGAAATAATGGGTCTCATCACACAGCTGCGTGCACAGAGCCCTTACAATGGAGCCAGCTCCATCAGTGGTGCTTATGAGCATGGTGGGGCGCAGGCGATGCTGAAGTCATCTGTGTTCCCTTATGGTGTATGCGAGCCACTGCTCTTGTGTTCTTGAGAGCAAAGGCAGAATCAAATGTAGTAATTCCCATAAATGATACTTAAAATTTACCAGTGAGCCTAAACTGAACCTGGTCAGCAGAGGCGTAACTATAGGGGGGGCACGTGCCCCGGGCGCCATCTTTTCTGGTCACATGGGGGGCGCCGCCATGACAAAAAAATTTCTTTTAATTTTTTTTTAAATTGTTAATACAAATGTTTCCTGCTCAGTGCAGCAGCGCTGCAGCAGTCAAGGGAGCGCGTCGGCGCCCCCTCCTCCACGAGCGGTCCCTTCTGCGCCGCCCGCGCCCACCCCCATTGTTTTGCTGATGCCTGTGGGCCAGTCAGTGGCCTGGCTTGGCGGCGGGCGCTTGTGAGGAAAAACCTAAGTATAATGTAGTATGTTGGGGGGACGGGGGGCGCCATTTCAGTGCTTGCCCCAGGCGCCGTTTTCCCTAGTTACGCCACTGCTGGTCAGGGTTTCAAGTCTTCATTTGTGTGAGCCAAAAGCAAACTGGAATAAACCAGAGCAAGAAGATGGTTTTGAAAATCTGGGAAATGATTATCTGGGAGAGAATGTTAAAGCCTTTTCCCCATGTCCTGGGTTGCCCAGCAACCAACCCGTTGCTGTTCGGGTTTCAGGGAGGTGCTGTATATTTCAGAAAGAGATGGAGGGAGAAACGAGTAACATCACCAGGTAACATTGCGTTGCACAAACCGTGTTACACAAGAGTAAGGCATTTGGAAATAATTGGCTGACTCTTACTCTTACGCTGTCAAGTCAATTTCAACTCCTGGCGCCCACAAAACCACAGGTGGTTTTCTTTGATAGAATACAAGAGAAGTTTACCATTGCCTCCCGCACAGTATGAAATGCCTTTCAGCATCTTCCTATATCGCTGCTACCCTATATAGTAGCAGCGAGGATTTGAACCGGCAACCTTACTCTTATGTAACATCATTCGTGCAACTTACATGCATGCAGTATTACTGTGCTGACATACCCTTATGTGATACAATCAGAGGTGCTCTTACCCCTGGACTTTGGGGCCAGAGTCCAGGGCCTCCACAGGCTCTTAGGGTCCCCAAATCCTCTTTAGTCCTTTCGAGGTGGTGTGGTCGCCCAGCGTAGCATGATGATGGTTAATTTTCAGGGCCTTTAGGTCCATTCCAAAGGCCTTTAGGTCCAGGCTCCAAAATTATCTAGGTGCACCTCCGGATGCAATAGCTGTACTTTTCTTTCTCTCCTCCAGCCCCATGGCACTAATAGGCAGTTTACATTGGAGGGAGGCCATGGGAGGAAAGGGTTAAACAGCCCCTCCCAGTAACACTTCCCTGATCTTCAAAACAATCCTGGGGCTGCTAATAGGCAAAGCAGAGCCCACCGGAAATCCTGATCACAGATCTCCCAGCATCACATTTAGTTTGGCCTTTAGCTGAGCCAAAACCAAACTAGAACATTTAATGATTTGATTTTATATTCTCAAGTTTCATTTATTTCATTAAGACTGTAAAAGGACCTGTGCTGGTTCAGAGAAAAGGTCCACCACATCCAGCTTTCTGTTTCCCACAATAGCCAACCAGATGTCTCTGGGAAGCCACAAGTAGGGCATGAAGTCAGTAGTCTTTCTCTACTATTGTTCCCCCAGCAATTGGCATTCAGAGGTATACTGCCTTTGAACATGAAGCTTCCACAGGCTATTTAAGGAGACTTAAATGTGCCTAGCTTTGGCTGGATGACATCCATCCTGTGTTAATACTGAATCTATAGAAGCGTTGTCCCAGCTGTTAATACTAACCCTACAGAACCATTATCCTTGCTTCTTTGAACATCCCATCCGAGCTCTGGCTAGTGGGACAGCATGGCAGGTAAGCGGATCTGGGGAAAAGGAAAAAAAAATGTATTTCTTCACATTAAAAATTATTTAAAGGCTACAATAACCAAAACATAAGTTAACATAAAAAGAATCATAGATCATATTTATAATGTGAAATTAATTCTAGTATATAATTAAAATGGCAATATTCTTCAATATATTTGACTAATTCTTCTGTCCGTATTAGTTTTTATGTTTCACCTCAATGATTACATTACTTAATCAGGGCTTGTAATAATTTTACAACAATCTAAATTTTGATAGCCCTCTAATTAAAAGCTGTATTCATTTTCTGTAAATTCTAACAGAATATAATAATTTCAGATTGTCCCAGTGTACCTGAAATTCCCAGGATTTCACCTTACTGAGATTTTCTAAAAAGTACACTTGGATTTCTTCTCCAGTTCCCCAATTTGGCAAAATGGTTCTTCCATGCTGCCAAAATAAGCCAGAAAATCTATTTGCAAGAATCAGCTTTTGTTCAGTGTTGGACCCCATGCAGTTGGGTAATGGCCAGACAATTGCTTGGGAAATTAGAGCAGCAGATCCACCCAGTTGCATCTTGTTATGCAGTTACCCTTGATTTAACAGAAAGCAACCAAAGGCTTTTGCTCTCCTTTCTCTCAAATTAATCGAGATAACTTTTTGTTAGGTCCATTTTAAGGCTACTTTAGGATACGTTTCTTATTTGATTCTAGCAAATAAAATGATAGGGAAGAGGTGTGCCACATGTGCACTGCATCATAACATCAGCCAACCAAGGACAGGTGAAGACAGATGATTACAAGGACAGGTGTAGACAGATGTGCATATGAAGTTGCCTCATATCAGATCACTGGTCCATATCACCCAGTCTGAGCAGCAACAGCTCTTTGGGGTAGAGTTCTTTCCCATCTCCAGCAACCTGAGTTCCTTTTAGTTGAAGATGCCAAGAATTGGACCCTGGACCTTCCAAATGCAAATCATGTGCTCTACCATAGATCTGTGGCTTCTTCCTGAACCATTTGCATGTATTCACTTGGTCAACTGGTCAACTGTATTGCCCTGAAGTAATATAAAAGATCGGGAGTAGCTATAATATAGTTAATATTATGTATATATAAAAGACAAAAATATAAATAGGTATTTTAAGAATAAAAATTGATGGTACTTAATAGAAATACTTAAATGTTAAAAAGTCACAATATAGAAGAAATCCTCAAGCATATGCTGGTTAGTTCATTAATTCTTATATCATAAAAACTCCTCAGGCATATGCTAACCAGATCCTATAGTCTTCCTGTTAATTCACAGTCAGATGCATTTCGGTTTCCTTAGATTTCCGCAGTGATTTTTTTCACACAATATTCTCACAGGGACAATGCACCTTCTTCTAGTCCAAAGAAGTTTTCACAATTTTCCAAGATCTCCCTCTTAGTAATAATCTTGCACATCTTTCTTCCATAGGATATTAGGCCCTTATTGTAGAATTTAAGAAATTATAGAGCCACTTGTCGAAATGTAGTAAACGTATCCATCAGGAGTCTGTAGGGCCCTACAGACCCTTTGCAAGAAGCTTGAACTTCAAACTTCTGATGGATATGGACAAGTGGCTCTATAATTGGTTACATTATATCCACTTAGCATACGACTGAGGACTTTTTAATGAGATTTATCTATTTTTATTTTATGATATTTATCTATTTATATGATATCTATTTATAATTTTGTCTTTTGTATATACTTACTATTGACTATATTTCTGGATCAGGTTTATTCCATGTTTTTTCTGAGGTGTTAACTGTATTGCTCTCCCAAGTGACAACAATAATCTTATTCCTCCCTTGCTTCCCTGGATTTCTCATCAGTATGGTGAGATTTTCCCCAGCTCTATGCAAGAGAGTATAGGTGATTGGCCTACCAAGTGAATACTACTATTATGAATATTTATAAACTGCTCTTCAACCGAAGTTCTCCAAGCAATTTACATAGAAAAAGAAATAAAATGGCCCCCTATCCCCAAAGGGCTCACAATCTAAAAAGAAACGTAAGGCAGATACCAGCAACAGCCACTGGAGGGATGCTGTGCTGGGGCTGGGTAGGGCCAGTTGCTCTCCCCCTGCTAAATATAAGAGCATCACCACCTTTAAAGGTATCTCTTTGCTCAGTTAGCAGGGGTTACATGTACATCATGATAAGTTACCACCTGGCAAAGGACTATCTGTATTATGTCTCTGATTTAGACATCACACAGACCTGAGTCTAATTCAGCCTAAAATCTTCTCTGTGATCGTAAAACATTCATCACCATGGCCGTCTACCTAAATTGTGCTGGCACTACAGAGGGCCTCATGCAATCCTCAAGAAAACAGTTTTGGGAGACCCAGTAGGTTTCAGAGGGAAATAGAGAGAGACAAAAATCGCCCCCCCCCCCATTGCATCAGCATACTGTTAGTCTGGATGCCAGATGATAACAGACATCCTGACTAATGAAGTGCGTGTGTAAAGAGGGACTGCAGGGATGTGACAGCCCCCCCCCCCCGTGCAACTCCACTAGTCTCTCTACACACGCGTTACACAGGCAGTCACAACATCTCTGCTCTGCCTATGCTCTGGAAGCAATCTGGAGGAGAGGAAATATGTCACAACCAGGTCACTTTCAGAGCATGGATGGGCAGAGCAGGTATGTTTCACCTCCTTGTGTAACAGCACTAGCATATTGGGACTGGGAGAACTGTGCACGGGTCTGTCAGGTGTCCACAGTCCTTCTTTGCACATCTGCTTCTTTAGTGAGGATGTCCACCATTTACATCATTGTGCTGTGCAGATTAAACATTGGGGAAGAAGGTCAGAAAACACAGGAGAATGTAGAAAGAGCCCTGCAGGATCAGGCCAAAGCATCCTGCTTCCCACAGTGGCCATCCAGTTACCTCCGGGAAGCCTGCAACTAAGGCATGTAGGTAAATTGCCCCCTGCTGTTGTTGCTGGTATTCAGAGGCATACTGCCTCTGAACTTGGAGGTGGCATAAAACTATCATGATTGATGGCCACTGACTTGTAGGCCTCTTTCATCTTGCAAACGGTAAACCTATTTTTCCTTTCCAAAATGCACATTGAATGAATAGAAAGATGTTTTATCCTCAGAATTGGGACAGAAGCTCTCCCCGCCTAACTGAATTGTAATTCTCACTCATTTAAAATAATGTTTAAACCCCAGACTTGGGTACTTTTATAAGCCTGTAGTCCCGTGCTGCTGGTTCCGCAGGAGTAGGAAAAAGCCTCTGGCACACACTGATCTCCTGCTTGCCCTTCTGTGGACAGTCTGGGCTTCTTCAGTGCCAAGTTCTGGAACTGCTGTCAGGATTTTTGAGTGCCTCTAATATTTTATCCCTTGTTTTTGCTCAGTTAATGTTTGGATGCATTCTAATGGCTTTGAACAAAGAGAGTGGAGGAGAGAAATACCTAAGATATAGTTGCTTATGACATATCAATGCCATTAGCTGATGCACTTGCACAAAAACAGTGGCACATTTTGTCTCTCTATCTCCACTCCAATTCATCTACACCAACCAATTGGGCTTTCTTCTAGAGATGGCCACAGCCCAAAGTATTTGCCAAACACAAACATCTAATTAAGCAAGCCAACAGCAGTGTTATGGACTGATACTAGAGGTAGGAAAGGGATTTAAGCAACCTGCCAGCAAAACTGTAGAAACTGAATTTCTGGCTTTATCCTCTATCTGTTATTGCAGTGCTGTTCTGTGCCGCCAGACTCTCTCAGAGTGGCACAAAGCACTTGTATCCTTTACCAGCAGCCTCTTAAGACGACCTGTCCGCTCAGTTGTTTGAGGGAGACTTAAGGGATTACAGCTTAAATTACACGTACACAAAAAGGCACCTTTGTACCAAGACAAAACATCCATAAAACATTACATGTCCATTCAGACTCCATAAAACATTCATGTCCATTCAGAGCAATATTACAACATTCTCAGAGGCCTCCAAAGGCCATCTCTGTGTTTGCTTAAATACTGGCAAGTCAGAAGTGATGCCTCAGGCACTTTCTCAGCAGGGCTCTGATTTATGCGTCACGCTAGTGGTCACACGTCCCTGGGTACAGCTTTTACCCTGTTTAATAAAACCTGCAGTGCTGTATCCAGACATGGCTTTAAATACGTTAGCTGACACCTTCAAGGAGTGACATGATAATTTTTACTGCCTGTCGTGTTTGGCTGAGATAACGAGTAAAAATGAGTTAGCAAGCTTTTCATTGTCTACTTTTGGCCCAAGGCAAGATGCGCTACATTGAGATGGGGCAACCAGCAGACTTTTCTAGGTACCCTGCCCTCATGTGACCACAACAGCTGAAGTTTAAGGGACCTATTGCAATTATGCCATCACATATCATGGACGTAAAACAGAGCATATATGAATACATTCAGCATAGTTTGTCCGCAAAAGGGTCAAAATATATCCTGGATACAATGGCCCAAAGCACTCTCCATTAAATGAGAATTTAACTAAGGCTTATGGTTTATTCATCCCTGCATTCAATGGCCATCTTATGAGCCTGAATCTGTGCTGTGATGTAGATTAACAGAAACCTCTACATCCAGTTGTATAAATGGTTCATTGATCAGATACAACATTTAAGATGCATGAATGATTAAATAAAATCATGGTATAAGACTAGATAGTTTCTTTTCAAGCCACCACCTCCCCCCCTATATATTACATCGATTTTGTCCTAATTAAATGTTAGTTCCACATTAAAATAAAGTGTGTCGTCGTGTCGGTGTCGACTCCTGGCGACCACAGAGCCCTGTGGTTGTCTTTGGAAGAATACAGGAGTGGTTTATCATTGGCATCTCCCACACAGTATGAGATGATGCCTTTCAGCACCTTCCTATATCACGATATAGGTGTTTCTCATTGTCTGGGAAACATACCAGCGGGGATTTGAACCGGCAACCTATGGCTTGCTAGTCAAGTCATTTCCCCGCTGCACCATTAGGTGGCTCAGTTCCACATTGCCACATCAACATTGATTGGCCATGTGCCCACTCTTATTTTTGAGATACTGACTAGGTTTACCCTGATTCAGCAACCTCTGAGTAATAGGCAAGGAATCAAATAACATCCTAAGCATATTTATCCTGAAGTCCCTGTCTGCTCAGTGGAGCTTGCCTCTGGGTACGTCTTCATAGAATTGTAGTCCAAGGGTGCTTTTGAAACATTTCTTCAAATCTCTATGTGCTGAATACCCAAGATAATGAGGAAGCTCTTGTTTACATAGGGCTAGATCAGATGACACTTGTCCAACTGGTCTGAGCACACACAATTAGAACATGTGCACATGTGACTGGGCATGTGCTTTCCTCCTTCCATAGTCATGTGGAGGGCAGTTGGTCAGAACCGCTACTCTGTATAGGCCAAAAAAATCTATTTTAGTATGTGTGCAGTGGTTGTGTATATAGTATTTATGGCAAATATACTGGAGCAGTTCAGACAAACCACTCTCCACATTGCTATAGAAAGTCACCTCTACACACTGGGAAGGAAAGGACATGCGTGCTCACTGCATTCACACTTCCTTATCACAGTTGTTTGGGATCAGAACTGGCCCCTAGTTACTTATACCCTCTGCAGCTTTTCTCACATTGTATTCATTATTGTTCCATTTCTATACCACTTTCCATTAAAATAATCCCAGAGTGGTTTACAATATAATTAAAACAATGCACAATTAAAATACAAATTAAAAGTACAAATATTAAATACACACACGTGTGTGTGTGTGTGTGTGTGTGTGTGTAATATATATCTTTCCAAACATTTAAAACCCTATATAAAACAGTAACACACAAAGCATCAGCAATAAAAACTGTACTCTCATATAAAAGTCTGAAGAAGAGCCATGTGACGGCGGCTGAGCAGCGGATGCCAGCCAGGAAAGCATTCCAAAGCCTGGGGGCAATGACTGAGAAGGCCCTGTCCAGCAGGCTCTACAGCCGAGCCTCTCTCATTGTCAGCACACTGAGTGGAGCCCCCTCCGATGACGTCGTCAGGTGATCAGCAGAAACAATTGTCCAGAAGGGTCTCGTGACACCCCAGGAGTCTCTAAAGCACAATTTCAGTTATCCAGCTGCTTTTAGACTACAACTCCCATCATCCCCAGCCACAGTGGTGAATAGTAAGCAATTATGGGAGTTGTAGCCCAGCATCTGCAGGAGGGCCAAAATTGTGCAACCCTTTTCTAAAGTAATCATTTATGACCCAATGGGGAGAGTGCTGGAAAGAGGAGAGCAACTCTTCTTTCCCTCCCCACTCTTTTTCTTCGGTTTCAAGGAGCCAGCAGGGCTGAAGGGTGTGCAAAAGAACTACTGCTTCGCTTACCCATGAGCAAATGTAGCACTCAGTGGCCTCTGGGGTGCTACCCTGGTGGGAGTGGGATACAACCACCCTCTTGTGCTCTTTTAAACCCTGTTGCTGGTGGGGTTAAAAAAAAAACTTACTTCCCCAGGCATTTCTGGCACCCCCTCCTTTGTGCAACAGGGATCACCCCTGAGGCTTTCCTGACAGTGCAGGGTGATAATACAATTTCTAGTGGTAAAGGCACCAGAGCAGCAACTTTCCTGTATCCTAAGGTGGATACATGCTCTGATTTCCAGTCCCACAGCCTTGCCTCAGCAAGTCCTTGCAGTGTTGGGGACCTCTGAGTTGCTTTCCATATCCCCATGGGAGGGACATTTGGAGAGGGAATCCTAGCATGGCTCCCTTGTCATTTGCATTTCGCACTGCAAGCCAGAACCTCTCCCAGAACAAAAATGTAAACTGCCCTGAGCCACCCCTGGAAGGGCAGCATAGAAATCAAACAGCAATAAATAAAATAAGAATAAAAAGTGGACATGGGCCAGGTTAGCAGTAAGCTTCTGCCAGGTAATGGGCTTCGGTCTATGTCAGCCTGACACCAGCCCTGATACTATCTTTAATGAGCAAAGGAAAACCTAAAATCTGCTTTCAAAATCCTACCGAGGATCAAATTGCATGTGATATCAAATCTGTCACGGATCCTGGTGTATTTTAATTTTCTTTGGTAAACATTTCTTTGGTATAAGCCTCCTCCCACATATCAGAACCATTCACACACATGTACAGCCAGTGGAAGATAACATCTTTCTAGCACTCTATACTGAGGTGGAACTGAGGCACATTAGTGGTCCTGCTTATTTAGGGGCTCTTGTCTTTGCATTCAACTGAGTCATGTTCTAATTACACTTCCAAGGTAAGCGAATACACTTATAAGTATGACACTCATGCATTTTCTTGGATGTCTGTGTGGTGTGGAAATTTATGCAACTGTAGACACTCTTCCTGCAAATGGGACCTCTGCCTTTCCAGGGTCCTCGATTGTGTAGGGAGAGCCTTATGCATGTACAGTTGTGTACAAGAGTACACACCATGTCGACACTGAACTGCATGTGTATAAACTGAGAGTTGAGCCTGCCCCTTTGATCCTGCTCCCCACCCACTTTCATGTTCGATCATCCTGGATATGTCCTGCAAACAGGACTATATGATTCTGACTTTGAGTTAACCCTTTGATCCTATAAGCCAGTCAGGGATTGAAGAGACTTGTGATCTCAGCATTAATGCTTTTATCAAGAAGACTTGAAAGAGGAGAAGAGATATCACTGCTGATTCCATAGTGCGGTGTGTTATGATGGGCATTGCCTCTGGTTTAAATGATTTTGTAGTCTCTGAGTGTAGTCAAGGTCATGGGATGTGTTACAAGAACAAGAAAAGAGAAGTATAATGTCTTTGTAAGTGCAAGCTCTCTAATTCTCCCTCCACAATCGTCCCCTTGGATTTACTTCAGTGTCCTGATTCATTTAACAAGAGAGCTTGTCTTTTTATCATAATTCTGCCTTAGAAACAAGTTAACCTCTCAGCAACCCTGTTTTCTGTCTGTCTCCAAATATACAATAACTGCCCTCAGGAGCGCAATCTGTGTATATGGTTTTCCATCAATTTGGATTGCACCAGTCTTATCATTAATCCCTATAAATCACTTGTTACGAAATGGAAAAGACAAGTTCTTGGTACTAAGGTTTGCCCTTCAGCTTTTCTGTCAGCTTATTAACACTTTTCAAGAATCTCAGAGGGCATGCACGTGCTTATTAATTAACTACCTGAGATATTTAATCAAGACTAGGTTAATTAGTTCAACCTGTTCTCACTTTGCTTGTCCCACTGCACTGTAGGGGGAGATTTTAAATATATTTATTTAGTGTACCCTCTCCCTCCTTGCATGGTCAGGGGCCCGTATAGATTCATATTCCTGTGAGTAACTTGGTGAGCAAGAAGTAGAAGCAGGCATGAACAGACATAGCCATTGTAAACTGCAGGGGATTTGGACTCTCCTGTGACCTTCTGTTGCCTACTCATTGTAACCCCTTCACCCTCATTCTCCATCTTGTTCACACCTTTCATCCATTCTTTTTCATTCACTTGTTAAAATTAACTTTCTATTTTTGAAAGGCTATTGGAAGTATACTGTACTTAACCTCTTCCATTAAACAAAAGGTGGTCGGGGCGGAGGATACCTGCTTCTTTCTATTTGAGTTTGTTGGTTTGAGATGCTTCCAAGTAACCTTAAGCAAAGCAAGTCTTTTTGACATTCAGCTTCTGTGACACTTTTCCTCTGAGCAGATGGATCATAGTCAGGATAGGACAGGAGCTACACAGAACCAGAGAATGTGTGTTTTCTTTTCTTAACTGTGCAGGAATAGAGAGGCCTGAGTGAGGAAAAAGAATAAGGTCTGCCCAGAATACATAACAATTATGATGTTCTCACAAGGGAATTGGGAAGAAGGGGCAACTCATCAGAGAAATAAATAGCAAGCAGTGAGAGATGGGAAATAACACAACAATTAGCCAGGAACCCTGAAACAAGCCACATTCATGTCAGCATATATACATCTAGTTCAGCCCAGCTGCAGTCAGCTTTTCCAAAGTAAACAGCTGGTTGAATTTTAGTTCATCCCAAGCATAAGAGAAAGATCTGAAGATGTGTAAAAAGTTTTAACAGTACCCCAGCTCAGAATTAAGTGTTGAGAGACATTTGCATCTTAAGAAGCAAAGTATCCTCACATGTGATTCTGCAAAAAATCAAGCTACAAAGGAATTCATTTGCCTTCATGGCTGGAATACCGCGCAGGTGCCAATGTAAGAAAAGCTAACCGCAACACACTGCTGAAATGCATTCTAAAGCACACCTGCGCTGCTACAGAACCGGGCTGCTCCATGCCTACTAAGTGTTGTCTGATCACAGTTGGGATGCTACTCTTATCGTAATCCAAATTGCCGCTGCATGGGCACCCAATGGGGTTGCCAACCTTTTAGTTGGCTCCTGCAGCTGTGCATTTAACAGAATCTTGATATGCAGGAATAAGCAGGTGATTGACATTTTGTTCTTTTTGTTAAGTTTTAGCTGAGAGACGCTTCACTTAATTCCTAATTCTGCCATATCAAACCACTATTAAGGCACAAGGACATGACAGGTCACTGGTTTTTTTGGTCTACACAACAATGAATTTTTATATACCACTTTTCAACAAAAGTTCCCAAAGCAGTTTACACAGATATAAATACATACTGGCAACCCCAGTATATAGTGCCGGAAACAAATGCTTCAGCACTACTTAGACAATAAATTAAGTTGACTGTCCACTATATTTAACATAAAACCTGCATTTTGTCTTGTTGTCCTAATGGAACAGTATTCTTCATTGCAAGGCCCAGGAGCCAGTGGCAGCTCCCACTGAACCTAAGTGTAGCTCCCTGACTAATTGTTCATTAGGCTTTTGTGTAGCTTTAGCTGAATATTCACAGCTCCCACACAGTGTTCCCTCTAACAGGGATTCCCAGATGTTATTGACATCTGGGAATCCCGGAATCCCCAGCTGCAATGGATTTTGCTTGGGAATTTGTAATCAACAAAATCTGGGAATCCCTGTTAGAGGGAACACAGCTCCATGTGAGAGTATGTTGCTCCATGCAGACGCAACCTTTATAGAGCTACACTTTGTCCAGTGTTGGTGGGGCTCCTTTAAGGGAAATGGAGCCCTGTTGAGCCCCAGTTCCATCTTTGAAGACACAGAGCTCTGGGAAATGTAGTCCTTCCCATTGCTTTCCCCATAGAGCTCTATAGGGGAAATGCTGGAAAGAACTACACTTCCCAGCATTCCACACATACTCCTTTAAAGATGGCGCTCGAGCTCAACAAGAGCTCAATTTCTCTTAAAGGCCACCTTCACACACACTGGAAAAATGCAGCACATTCAGAGATCAGTGAAGTGGGAAATGGTTCTCACATTGAATGTTTTGTTTTTGTTCTTGCCTGAGTGATCTCAGCTTGAAAAATAGTACAAGTTATAGTGATAGAAGCTCTATGTCCCCATTAGATCTTGGACAGAAATTCAACAAATGAAGCTCTCATAATGGCATCTCATAATGTTATTATTAATCTTAAAGGCACAGAGACAGGGGCCCACATGTTCTGCCGCCATAGGAACGCAGATGAAGGGCTGCATCCTCACACAAAGTCTGCAGCATAGCTGCAGCAAAGGCTTGTTGAGATCGAGGGGGGAGTTGGTTTTTGTTTCTCTCCACTCCTTCCTTACTTCCTTCTCCTTTCACTTGCAGAAATATTTTCCTGAGGGCTGCCCTGTTCTCAGGAACATTTTTCTAGAAGTGAATAAGGCTTTTGGAGGGAGAGGAGAGAAACGGAAATCTCTTCCCTCTCCTGCTCAATCTGTGCTCATCTGAGGAACAAGCTTTGCCACAGCTCTGCTGCAGAGTCTGTGTGAGGGTGGAGTCCTTCTTCCACTCTCCTAGGGCTGTGAAATGTGTGGGCCAGTGTTAGGTAGATGAATGGGAGCCCTTCATTGTACTGTACGTCCACGTGCTATAACTGAGCTGTTCAATCGTTCTATTGAGGATCATCCAACAAACAGCTTAGGACATAAAAGCTTCTTAAAGTTAACTCTTTGTGTGATCCTAACATCTGGTATCATTTAGATACAATTTGATAAGTATGTGTTGAAGCTCACAATGCTTCTTTTTATTGAACCGTTTATTAGTTTTAACTTGTGTCACATAGCCATTTATCTCAAATACCCAATTCCCCTTCCCTTCTTCACATGATCAGACTCAGAATTGTTTTAAATTCACACTTTTAGGGGTCGGTGCGTGGAGAAGGATAGGGAAGCTTGAAATTATATGTGCTCTTTATGATCTGAAATAACCATAGAGACACAAGGGGGAGGGGGGCCCACAGTGCACACTGAAGCATTTCCAAGCTTCAGATTTGAAGCTATAATGTCTGCAAGGGTGAATGTTAGGAACAAGCCTTTAGCACAGTAAAATTCCTATTGCCAGATCTTAACAAAGATGAACGGCAGGTTTTTCCCCCCATTAAAAACAAACAGTCATAATAAAACTAGATTAAAATTGCTCATATGTGGAAGGGACTGGGCTAAGCTTTGCTGATTCCGAAGGTGGTGGAAGTGGAAGTGGGATGCTTCCCACCCAACCACTATGGGCATCATTTCAAGATGTGAAGCTTGAAATAGCTGCCACGCTCTCTGCATTTACTACTCATGGCTCGCCTCCTCACCACAGCACATTTAGTCATTGAAACTTTATACCCCAATTAGCAGTTTCCTCTTCATCCCTTCCAAAATCACATCATATTTCATTTACCAAGCCTCACTCCCATTTCCATGAATGCCAGCATTTGGAGGGGTGTGTGTGTTTTTTTATTGCATTGCCATCTGGTCCACGTTATATATTAAAACGAAAAGAAGAAGACAGATTCCCGCTTAGGAAGCCACATTGCGCGCTCTCTGTTTCCCATGCACTATGGCTATTGGATTGCTGGAGCTCTGAAAAGAATTTAAAAGTTCACTTATAGTGAAGGATGTGGTTTGAACACACAAACACAAACTCAGATTTGGCAGATTGGATCCTTTTGGCAGCCATTTTGCTGACAGGTATCAGACTTTTTACTAAAGATAATCAAAAGTATCCTGCCTGGATTGGAAGCAAGAGGTCCAGGTTCAGTGCTTACTATGATCCACGTTGTGGTGCTCCATTTCTCTCCCATTTCTTTCTATCTATCTGTCTATCTATCTATCTATCTATCTATTTATTTATGTTTAACATTTATGTCCCACTCTTCCTCTAAGGAGCCCAAAGTGGTGTACATAGTTATGTTTAGTTTATATTATATTATATTATATTATATTATATTATATTATATTATATTATATTATATTATATTATATTATTATATTATATTATATTATATTATATTATATTATATTATATTATATTATATTATATTATATTGCTTTGTTTCTCTTCTCCCAACAAAAACCAGGGACTGTGCAGGAAGAGTCTCGGCTTTGTCCTAGTGCTGAAGTTGAGTTTTTCCCTTTCCGATCTTCTGATCTTTTTTGCTCAAAATAGGCATTTTGTAGGCATCAAAGCACACTGTGTGGAAGAAGGAAGGCTTGAAAAGCTTACCTCCCCGCAGATGATCGTTGGTTTGGGTCAGGGCGTGGAGATCAAACTACCAGATGTGCAGCTGCCTCCTCTGGCAGCATGGAGGGTAGGGGGCCAGGACACATTGCCGCCATGGCCCCTGGAATTCCCATAGTGCACTGTGTGAGTGTGCAGTGCGTTATGAGGATTCCCCCAGCAATGGGAGGATTCTCCCAGCAATGGGCATTATGAGGATTCCCCTGCAGCAATGCCCCGCAGTCTCCCAGCCCCAGTTGGCATACGATAGAAAAAATGGGGCTAAAGGAGCCCTTGTTCCCTTAACCCCATTAAAGAGGCTGGTCTCTTTGGCAGGTTTGGTGCCACTGGCAGCAGCAGGTTCACATGGGCAGGCAAGAGTGGGTTTGGCTGCCTTAGCATGCTCTTGGCTGCACATGTGAACAGCCTCTGTGTGTGTGTGTGTGTGTTTGTACGCACAATATGGATTGGGACTGTGGCAGGGTTCAATGGTTAATCTCTCCACTCCTTCCCATCATGGTTCTGATCCCGCTGCCATTTACTGAATTAAAAACAAGCATACTAGCCCCAAGTACATGCATAAAGTAGGATCTAGTTTGACCCTAAGAAGGAGTGAGGGTTAACAATCCCAGGGGTATAACTAGTGCCATACACCAGTCTCTCTAACAGTAGGGGATGAAGGCCTGACTTGAGTTTTAAAATATGACAGCTCTTCTTTGTATAATTTCTTTTTCTTCACTGTTTCCAAAATACTGTGAGATACTACAAGGCATGTGACTGTCTCCAGAGTGGAGTTATTAACATACGTCCGTTGAAATGGGACCCCAGCGAGGGTCCTATAAAAGGGCTCTGTGTGCTGCTTTATATTGCAGGCAGACTGAGGGACCAAAATAGTCTCAACATGTTACCAGTCTGAGTTTGTCTTGTCTGCAATCACAGCTAGAGATGGCAACACATCAAGGGCAGCCTTAGAGTATGATCTCTCTAAAAATAGATTTCCAGACTAGGTTTGATGGGAAGGCAAGTCTGGAACTCTAGCAAACTGCTATGGCTTTGGTGAATGAAAACAAACAGGCGTGTCTTTGTGATATAACTGCCCCCCTTCGAGATGAAAGTACATGTATTATTGTATACTAGCTTAACCCACACAGAGCATCTGCGTGCTACTACTTAATTGCTTCCCCCACAGCTCGCTCACCTCAGAGATCTCTCCACTCTCACCTGAGCTGCTCTCCTCCTCCTCCTCCTCCTCCTCCTCCTCCTCCTCCTCCTCCTCCATCCCATTGCTTCCATCCCCCTCACCCCCCTTGATCGTTCCTCCATCCTGTTGCTCCATCCCCCTTCCCCTTCTTAATCATGGCTTCAGCACTGCCGGTGCCAGCTGGCCAAGCCACAGCCCCCTAACTCCAGAGACCTCCCCACCCTCACCCTGCTCTAGATCCTTCCCACAGGAGCAGCAGCAGCAGTTGACCAGGCCTTTCCTCACTGCCACCACCATGGCCGCTCGTTCCCCTCAGGACATGGACAAGCCCATGCCCATCCCTCGCCTGCCTGCCTCCCTCTGCCAGTGGCCTTGGTACCCCCGAGCAGCAGCAGCAGTGGCGGTTGACCAGGCCCTTCCTTGCAGCTGCAGCCACCACCATGGCCGCTCGTTCCCCTCAGGCTGCCCTTCTTTCTCTCTTCACCTCCCTTCTTTCTCTCTCCTTCACTTGCTCTTCCCTTCTGTCTTTCTTCCTCTCCCTTCTTTTTTTTCTTTTTCTCTCTCTTTCTTTCTCTTCCTTCCTGAGTGAACAGATCTTGTTCAGCTTGTTTCCTCATCTAATTCGAATAGTGCATCCTCCTTCTCCTGAAGGGGCTCTTTCCTCCCTCACAACCCCTCTCTTTGCAGACCCCTGCCCACTATCCTTTTATATAGAGAGATTCTTCTCTCCTTTACAATCAAGCACATCTTCCAACCAGTTGCATTCCAACTGAACTTAACCATCTCAGGCTCCTCCCCCCATCTGCATATGGAATCCCTACTGCCCAGTCACCATGGTCCTTCTGCTCTGTTACCTCCGATTGGTAAAGCACTGTGTGGGCAGAGCTTGCCATGTATGTCCTTAGCCTTTTCTATAGAGAGATGTATCCCTCTTCTTACATCAAGGACCACTGCCTCTCTGCTACCGAGGCACCCTACTGAAGGCTCTCCTCCTCCTCCTCCTCCTCCTGCTCCTCCTCCTGCTATACATTGAATTCAGTTAATCTTCAATAACCTATCCTACTCTGGCTTCTGAGGAGGGGTGTGTTAGTAAACTGACCCTAAATTGACCCTAAGAATTACGCTTCTTTTAAAACTGCAGAATGTTGAACAGAATGCTTATTTTCACAATGAATCTGGTTATACCTGTTAGGGGATAGCTGCCATGCAAACCCATTCAGCAACACTTGCTCTGAATAGAGAGTGGTTCGGGTCCTGACTTGCTCTTGCACAGTTGGAAGGCACTCCTGCTTGCACTATAGGGGGACCCTGTTTTTTTACAAATCCCTTCTCCTGTCAGCTTTTCTGCGCCATATGATATCCTGTTCCAAGGAGTCCTACAACCTTTGAGAACAGATGGAGTGGGGGGAGATACTAGAGTCTGAAGAAAGAAGGAGAATGCAAGAGTGCCTGTTTCATGAGCAGACTTCTGCTCACAGAAGTCAGAATCCAAGCCAGTGGTGGCTAGTGGTAGTTGAAGGAAGGCTAGTGTGAAAACTGTCCTAACTTGAACCAATGCAAAAACTTCCTCAACTTGAAATTTAAAACTATCAAAAGTTTAAAAAAGATCCAACATGTCCACAAAAGAGAGAGAGGAGTAACTACAAAAAACAGGTTCCAGAAAGGTTCCTGTTCTAGTAAACAGGAACCGTGGGTAATATTGACTCATATTACTGTAAACACACACACCACAGCTGCTATTTGCCCTGTAGAAAGTCCTTGTGGAAACTTTACCACCCACCCCCAAGGCTACTACAGGGGCATATCTAGGGTGGGGCAGGCATGGCACATGCCCCAGGCGCCACTTGAAGGGGGCACCATTTTTAAAAATTAAAAAAAAATTAAATGGCTGCCGAAAACAAAATGGCCACTGCGCATGCTCAAATGGTTTCTGTGAGGCCCTAGGCCATGCCAGGCCTCACAGAGGCCATTTGAGCATGTGCAGTGGCCATTTTGTTTTCAGCGGCCATTTTAAAAAAATATTTTTAAAAATGGCCACCGCACATGCTCAAATGGTCCCTGCAAGTCCCCAGAGGCCAGTGGGGGGAGAGGGAACCTTTGCAGACTCCCCCCCCCCCACGGCCTCTAGGAAACCCCCCAAAGGGGATACAGGTTTAAAAAAATAATTTAATATAATATAAGTCACTGTACACATATTCAGTTTGGCACTATGTACAGAGAATCAGGGCTTGTGAATACTGAGCTGAAGCTTATGAGCTAGGATTGTATTCATTTGCTCTTACTTTGCTTCTTGTGATAAGTGAGTTAAATGTGATGTCTTAATCATATGGCTATTAATGGTGAGTTTGTCTTTGAATCAGTGGGAAATCCTTAGTGTTAAGGCCCACGGGGAGTTTCTTGCTCTCATTTTAACTGTCTTTCTGAAATACTAGAATATATTCCAAGCAGTGACACAGTTTACTCTGCATATCCTTTTATTATTTTCAGAGTATCTGGGAAAAGTCAAATTCTCCATTTATTTTTAAAACTTATATAATGGTGATGCTACAATGCATAGTAGAGAATTAGACAGGCACTTCTGTTTAGTTTTCCAAGTACATCTCCACATAGTATTTGGGTATTTCACGAGCCCCAGCATACTGAAATTTGTAGATTTCCAGCATTTTTTGGTCTGGCTACGTTCATTGCTAAATAGTTTTTGAAATATTAAAAGATTAACGAGCTTGGCTTGTATTTTTGAGCTGATATTATGGTAAAGTTATCTGAAAGATGGGTGTTTGGACAGGGGGCGCAATTTCAGAGCTTGCCCTAGGTGCTATTTTCCCTAGATACGCCTCCAATTGGACTAGTTCTGGGGTGGCGGAAGAGGGTTAAATTCTACTCTTTCATGCCCTGGTCCCAGGCCCAATCAAGCTACTTGCTGCATGCTAATCCAAATCACATGCTTAAAATAATGTCTAATTTGATTCTCAGAATTAACTTACATAGAGCCAGTTCAGACTCAGTAGACCTGGTTAACTCTCATGTGTGCCTCCAATGTGTGATGGGGTAAAAACATGCAAGCACAGGATTCCATTGTGCATGTGCTGCTGCATGCACCTACACATCAACCAATCAGATGGTCAATCAGATGTATTCTGGATCATAGGAATTTGGGGGAAATGTTAAAAACATTTGTTTAATTGCCTGCCCACTTTCTTTTCTGGGTTGGGTGGTAGGTGGCACCCATCATGCCCTACCACACAACCCACTTTGTTATCCATAGGAGCTACCCATGGGGAGCAATGGGGTGTTTTGTGTTTCCTCATTGATCCCTATGGCCAGAACAAGCTGCCCTCACAGAGTGCACACAAATTTTGCATAGCAATTTGCAATGCATTTTGCAACCCTGCCTTGAAAAACACTGCAGAAGTACACAGTAAAAGGGAATCTGTCCCTCCCAGCATAGAACACAAATTAAAAACACACTCCAAAGATGGCCAAAATAGAATCACTGACTCAGAATCCACTGCTAGCCACCGTGCCTGCATGGCAGTAACATCACTAGCACAAGTTGCTCTCTCTCACACACAATTATGACTCCTTACTTCCCAGCATTGCAACAGCTGCTACAGCAGCACCCTTAGCAGCAAGCATAGCCGTAAGCTCAACTAGAGCAACTTCAGCCACATTTTGACTGAATATACCGTGTAATGCATATTGCAGAGCAGACCAGAGCAGTGAGTGAAGCACAAGTTAGTCTCAAGGCCAGACATGGACCTCATCACAGCAATCACAAAGAAATATCACAGAGAGAGAGAGAGAGAGAGAGAGCTGCCGCTGTCCATTTCTCACCACAATATTATATCACAAACAAAACAAATCACAACTCAAGGAAGGAAGGCACCCAAGTTCAACCAATCTGAGATCCAGCAAAACCAGATAGTTATAGCAGCAATAGCGGAGCATACTAAACTCAGTGCCGAGAAAAGAAAACCACAAAATCAAACCTACCTTCCTCCAGTCCTGATATATCCTTCAAGGGTGGCACACTGTAAGGGCTCTCTCTGCCTTCCAGTCCCTTTGAATACATTTTGAAATTCCCTCCTTTTGTTCCCCCGCTCCTCAGCCAGTGGAGGCACAATTGCCCATGACAACACTTGATTTCTAAGATAACAAGCCAACCAAGAAGCAAGGAGATTGCAAGTCAATCAGAAGCCAGTATCAGAAAACCAATCAGCAAGGCGAAAACAGGTTGCTTTCGAGATTAGACCCTACAGTGGGGTCACGACATATCTGCTAAGTTTGCTTCCATACGTCCTGTGTTGTGACACCGCAGTCCGTACACTGTCAGCAGTGTGTCGTTCACATTTCGGATGCCTTGTTTCAGAAATAATCACTTCGATATAGTGTTTTCTGATTGTGGAGTTTTCTCAAGACTGCTCCCCCTGCTGGTAGCTTTCTGCAACAGCTTTTATTTACATTTTTAATTGCGATCTGCCGGAGCATGTTACCACTGTTGTGCGGGTAACCTGGAAAGACCCAGGTCTCCAAAATGATGCTCGAAATGTCAAACAGTTTCAATTGAAATGGGGTTCTGCTCCAGACTCGAAGCAGGCCCCCCTTTTTTAAGGAGGGCATTCTGTTTTGAGCTCAAAACACTCAACATAACTTATTTTGAGTCAAAACAGTTTGCACATCCCTACTGCTGAGTGATTTGCTCAAACCAGTCTCTTAGAGCCAGCGCATGTGCTGCATTTTCCTGCTAAACAAGGTGCTTGAGCCTCAAGTGTGTGCGGTTCCATTGCATCCTCACACCTTGAATGAGCCTGTGCTGTGGATGCACACCTGGGCCTGCTTGTCCAACAGCATCTTAGCCCCCTTCATACTTTAGTGGAACTATCCTGCTATCATATGGCACCTGTCTAAAAGGTGGCCCTGGAAGGACAGAGGAATCTACTTGGATTCTGCTGTCCAATACAAGGGAGCCAGATGATTGTGTGTAGTGTGTGAACCACATAGCAGATGCCCAAGCATTCCACCTCATGCATCACCCTGACCATATTGGTGCCATTGTCCATGACCCACAGGTGAGCTGGTCCTGCCCAACTAGCCACTGATTCACTATCTGGTCCATGGCCATCCAGATTTCTTCTGCTGTGTGCAAACACATCCATAATCTCTGTGTTAAGGAGAGCCCCTCTGTATCATGCCTTCTATGTCCCACCAGAGCTACCAGTGCTCCCCACCAATGCATTATGAGACCATGTGTGCATACACCACACTCTGCCTGCTCCATATATCTGTAGCAAAGTACACAGCAGTCTGTGGCTCTGCCCTGCATAGTTGCTCTTCCACTTTCTCCTGAATGCCCAGTACAAGGAGGGCACCATGGTCCTGCTGAAGGTGACCTTAACAGAGCACAAGTTCCACCAGGTGCCTAAGTCTTGCCCATTCAACCAGGGCAAAGCCAGAATCTCTGCATGACGTAGGTTGACTTTGGAGCATTACTTTTCCCCATCCTGGTCCTCCAGGGTGCTCTGCATCTGCTTCTCTAATTCCCCTCCCCCTTGGGGCTGGAGGGGGACTTCTGGCTTGTGCTGCTGCCAGTGCCAGTACCAGACTGCAAGACAATGGGATGCTGCCTCTGCAAATGGCAAAGCATCCCTGTGGTGTTGAAATGCCGTGCATCCTTGCCCCAGATGATTGTTGCCTTACAGTGCCTACAGGGTATGAGATTCTCCACCAGCACTTCAAAATGAGTATATGCTACCCCACTTTCATGGTGAGGGACCTGCTTTCTCCTCATTATGACCCCAATGCTGTCTTGGCACTTGTGAATCAGCAGGAGTAGGAATTGGAATGGCCTCCTCCTCCTCCTCTTCCTCCTCCTACCCCTACATCCCATTGTGCACAACAGAACTTGCTCTAGGGCAGGGCTGCTCAACTTTGGCCCTCCAGCTGTTTTTGGATAACAATTCCTAGAATCCCCAGCCATAGCAGTCAATAGCGAAGAATTATGGGGATTTTAGGCCAACATCTGCAGGAGAGCTGTAAGCTGAGCAGGGTGCTCTAGGGCAACTGTGAGGGGTGTGCAACACGAACTCCCCTTCTTCTGCCTGGAGCTTTCCCCTCATCTCCACAGTCTCCTCTGGTGCCAGATCCAGGATCTTCTCTTCTGGAGCACCAGCAGCTGCTACCACTGCACTGGCGCTCACATGGTAACAGACCACAGAGTGGGGAGGAGGTGGTATGGGAGCTGCCATTGGTACCTTCAGCTTCTTCAGCACTGCCCCTGCCAGCGAGTCTGGAAAAGCAATTTGGAAGGTGAGGAGCCAACAACACCTCTGCCCCTGCCTCGCTTCACGGGGCCTTGCTCTGCACCTGAGCTCATTTGTATTTTTAGCTTCATGGGTTACAAAGAACACAAAATGTGCTTCTGCATTGTGCCGTGGAAATGTGTGTTGGAGCTATGCATGTCTTAACACACATAGAACAGCACACAGACACACAGTCTATGGAAATTGTGTGACTGTGTGTGCATTCTATACAGCTTCACTACAGTAAACCTTGACTACTGTAAAGCTGTCATACAAACACCTACAAGTAACGTGTGGTTTCGGATCTTGTTGGTTTATAGGAGTGGGAGTATAAAGGCAAGACTGTGGACTGGACAATACACAAACAACAAAAAACAAAAGTTAAACAACTAGGAATTAGGTAGAGAACAAACTGAAATGGAATTTCACAAACAAGCAGAACATAAAACTAAAATCAGACTACAAAACTCTTCGCTTTCTTTCCAATGCACATTTAAGCATTTCTCCAAATACTCACTAGTAGGCAAAATGGAGCCCAAGGCAGAGTTTGATATATTATTTCTACGTTACTCCCTCAAAACACTGCAGTTGGAAGGAAACAAAAATACAGATGACCCAAGCCTCAGGAGTCATTCCCTCAACAGCCAGCTAGATAAGTCAATCAGACAACATCCTTCCTTCCCTACATCAGTCTTCTGCATATGGGGAACATTACCCCATCCCATATAGTTTGAAAGAGTTACATAATTTGGAGCAAAACAAAAGAAAATTTAGTGGGAAGAAACCTGATACCATCCAATATAACATGGAAAATATTGGCTGTGTTTGTATTGGATCAGACTGATTTACATAATGTTGCATTGGAACAAATACAATACAAAGTTTCTCAGTGGGTACAATAATTGTTCCAGTTTGATACACAACGTGTGTGTGTGTGTGTGTGTGTGTGTGTGTGTGTGTGCTCGCGCGCATAAGAAGAGAAGTTAACAGTAACATATGCCTACTCCATAGTCTGTGGCATCGAGGTATGAATTTATCTGCTTAGGTCAGCAGAAAAACCCAGTGCTTATTTTGAAATATAAGGAAATGAGAAAAATATGCACAGCAATCAGAGCTTAGTAACTTTGGCTGTAATTCAGTGATTCTGATACACACATGGAGGAGGACTATGCAAATGGGTGTCTCCATCTTTTTCTATGAGTTGGGTAACATAATTATTCTGTGCTTGAAAGAATATATTCCACGTTTGGACTGTTTCTCAATGGGTGGGAAATAGCATACATAGCTTTGAGTCGCACCTCAAACTGATTGTGCGGGGGTGTTAAGGAAATGTATAGATTATAACAGCTCTCAAAAGGAGTGAATAGGGGTGAGTTTTCATGTCCCTCTACACCCTTTCTGTGTAGTAGATTGCAAGCATTGTCTATTGATATTGTGGAATACAGTTATCATTGCTGACTTGGTATATGGCAGCACATATATCTAAAATAAAGAAATGGAAGAGCTGAACTAAAAATTCATTTTGAAATGCAGCCTCTTGGTCATGTGCTGTGTGATTGTTGATGGGAACAGTCGGATCATTAGATTAACTGTGCTTCGATAGGCAGGGATTTCTGAGAAGCTGGACTTCTCACCAGACACACAAGAACAGGAGAATACCCCGTAAAATGGTCAGGTCTCTGAGTGAGGGTTTCTCCAGGGAGAGGAAAAAGAGAGTTTCTAATGCTGGACTCGTCCTGTCTAGTTTACTGTCAGTGTGAGCTAATCCTTTTGCCTCATAGTTATTCCACTCATTCACACATTAGAATATTCACACATGCTACACCAAATTTTCAATCTAAATACAGACATGGCAAACAAGAACTGTGGGAACGAGAAAGTTTGAGAAAGACATAATACAAATGAGCTGTAAAGTAGCTTCAAGAGCCCAGTAGATCTTTAACCCCTTCTCTCTGCCCCCACTCCCACCACAGCCCTGTGCGCTGTACAACAAGCAATGTTTAAGCTCAGGGAGGTTTCAAAAGGGGTTTGTGATGCAGCCCAGAAAGAAAGTTCAGAGGATAAACTCAACATGTGCAAACTTTGGAGGCTCTTAAAGGGGCACCGGGAAGCACAGCTGCAGCATTCATCTTGTTTCTTTGTCAGTTCATTGCTTCCAGTAACGTTGTGTGTGTGTGGCAAAAAGAGGAGGAAGGGATAAAAGACAGCAACACGTTCTCAAAACCAAAGAAGTCCTGAATTAAAGCCATGCTTCTAAACACTCAGGAAATAATGTTCTCTTCTATAAAGCTGGAGATACAGATATCAGACAGTATATAAATAAATAAAATAAATCTGGATGTTTGATTAGGCCCTTTTCCTGATTGCACAGAAACCTAAACAAGTCTCTGTTCAAAATAAGGTCTAAATCCCCATAACTTGGCCCTCAATTTAAGAAACCCCCCCCCCACACACACACACACCTTTTTTAAGAAGTACTGGATTAGGCCAAAGAACCACTATAGATCTGGGTTCATAAAAGTTGTATACACCAACCACATACAAAGAGAATGTCTGGGTTTCAAAGATCCATACAAGTCATTCAGAGCACAAAAGGGCTTTGGGCTTGGGTTTGTCACACAGTTGCTCCCTATTCCATATGAAAAAATAATAATAGTCTTTGAACAGCAGACCCTCCATGCCTAAAATAGTTTTGAATCTCCCCCTCCCGCATTTCAAAGAAAATGTCTGAAGAATGCCACTGAGCATGTCTCAATAACTGTCTGGATTCCAGCCAATTACTGGGTGGTAGGTTATCACTCCACAGTGGGGCACTGGGGGTCCCTGGAGCCATCTCATAAGAAAAGCCCTGCTGGATCAGGCCCAAGGCCCATCTAGTCCAGCATCCTGTTTCACACAGTGGCCCACCAGATACTACTGGAAGCCTACAGACAGGAGTTGAGGGCATGCCCTCTCTCCTGCTGTTACTCCCCTGCAATTGGTACTCAGAGGCATCCTGTCTCTGAGGCTGGAGGTGGCCTATAGCCCTCTGACTAGTAGCCATTGATAGACCTCTACTCAAAGTACTTTTGAAATGTTTGCAATGAAATGGAGCTGTTTTCAGAATATAGGAGTTGCAAGTACATTTAATAAATGCCTATACATTGATTAACTGTGATTATGACATTTTTCTCTACACTGTTTTGTTTACCAATTTGTGATATTTGTTGCAGGAGTCATTCGTGAGAGTTATCTGAAAGGTCATGATCAGCTGGTGCCTGTCACCCTTCTGGCTATTGCAGTCATTCTTGCCTTTGTCATGGGGGCTGTCTTCTCGGGGATCATAGTGTACTGCATCTGTGACCATCGGCGTCGAGATGTGACCATCGTGCAGAGGAAGGAGAAGGAGCTGACCCAGTCCCGCCGGGGTTCTATGAGCAGCGTCACCAAGCTCAGCGGCCTCTTTGGGGACAGTCAGTCTAAAGAGCCAAAGCCTGAAGCCATTCTCACACCCCTGATGCACAATGGCAAACTTGCTACCCCAGGCAGCACTGCCAAGATGCTTATCAAAGCTGACCAACATCACCTGGACTTGGCTGCTCTACCAACCCCAGAGTCCACCCCAACACTTCAGCAGAAGAGGAAGCCCAGCCGTGGCAGCAGAGATTGGGAGAGAAACCAGAATCTAATCAATGCCTGCACGAAAGATATCCCCCCCATGGCATCACCTGTGATCCCCACAGATCTTCCTCTCCGGGCTTCGCCCAGCCATATCCCAAGTGTGGTAGTCCTGCCCATCTCTCAGCAAGGCTATCAGCATGAATACGTTGATCAGCCAAAAATGAGTGACGTGGCACAGATGGCAATGGAGGACCAAAGCGCCACACTTGAGTACAGAACCATAAAGGAGCATCTTAGTGGCAAAAGCCCCAACCACGGGGTAAATCTGGTGGAAAACCTGGATAGCATGCCACCAAAAGTACCCCAGAGGGAAGCCTCCCTGGGTCCCCCTGGGTCCTCTCTATCCCAGGGCGGTCTGGGCAAGCGATTGGAAATGCATACTTCTGCTTATAACGTGGACTACAAGAGAAACTACCCAACGAACTCGCTTACGAGAAATCATCAGACATCAACTCTCAAAAGAAATAATACTAATTCTTCTAATTCCTCCCACCTTTCGAGAAATCAGAGCTTTGGAAGGGGAGACAACCCCCCTCCCGCTCCACAAAGAGTGGACTCTATACAAGTCCATGCTGCTCAGGGTCAGACCGTGACTGTGTCTAGACAGCCTAGTCTCACCACATACAACTCTCTGACAAGATCAGGGTTGAAACGCACACCATCGTTAAAACCCGACGTACCTCCCAAGCCCTCCTTTTCCCCTCTTTCAACGTCCATGAAGCCTAATGATGCATGTACATAATCACCGTGGGGTGGGGGGGAACAGCAGGTGACCCGAGTATGCCCTTAAAAGCCAGGATTTGGCAACCGGATTGCTCATTCCAACTGACAAAGAAGCTGTTGCTTAGCTGAGGATGTATTGCTCTCTGGGAAAAGTGGAATATTTTTGAACAATCGGGCCATGCAATCCATGGTTTGCAACTGTAGGACCCACCCCCACAACACGACAGTTCTTTACTCAAAAGACTAACCACAAACATTGAGCCAAAAGCACACACATGAATGATGACTGTGATAACTTCACTCTCAACTGCACAGTGCATCCCGGAATTGGGAAACAAGTGCTTTGAAAGCAAAAGGGGGGCGGGGGGGAGACAGAACCAACACCAACAAAAGTGGAATTCATTGATTAAGCTAACTCTTAACTGAACTGTGGCAGACGTTTACTATGTGCAGGTACTGTGAAATGCCCATCAGTGTTACAGCCATTTGGTTATAGCAGATTGCCATGTTGGGCAACAACTCTGTCATAAGTTTCTGCTACTCTTCTCTTTTAATGAATAACATGTGACTGTTAACGCAAGTAACTCCTATTATTTATTGTTCATCCTTTTGTCTTTTTTTATTATTCCTAAGGAAATTACTTCTGCATATCATCGTATGAGCAGCTCTCCAGAAGGAAAACAAACAAACAAATATTGCAAATTATGCCTATTTAACGTGAAACCCATTAACTGGAGTAATTAAAACTCTTTTTATTTTTCCAATAAATTCACTGAGTTAAATAAGTTGGAGCTGGAATTCTGAACTTTGTGTTTGGACTCTCTGATCTCTTTCTGGAAATCAAAAAAGGGGGAATATTTATTTAAATGTCAGTTGATTGTGCTGTCTGGCCTTTCCACCTCTTCTGTCAGGCAGCAAATAAAGAAACAAAAATCCCTCCTACCCACCCTCCAAGGTTCCCATCTTCCTAGAGTAACGGCAGAGGAGGCTCTTGAAAGCTGCACATCTGCGCCCCATTGCTGTGAACATGGTTTTGTCAGTAGCTCATACTTTCTGTGAAGGCACCAGCTTGTTCTCTGCCATCTCATCTCACCCTTGCATGTGAGATGGCAAATCAAATCTACAAACATTGTGAATTCCTTCATATGCTGGCTTGTGCCATGCATAGATTATGGTCTTACTGCACGAGTTTTTTTCGTGGAAATACATCTGTGAATAGCCTGTTTTCTTCCACATGTAAATTTGTGCCTTACACCCTCAGTTGTGTATATTTGTGAGATGTAGTATGTAAAACCTTATCCCTCTCTCTAGAATAAATCAGATATTTATTTATCCCATCCTCACTTATCCCCCCCCCAAACCCGGAGAATTTGAGGACACGCTGTTCCGAGAAGAATGTTGTGACTGTCAGAATACCCTGGCCGACAAGAAGACAGACCAGTAACAATATTCAGCGTGACTTTCGAGTTGTGCCAATTTGGTTCTCAAACCAACTTTGGGCTATGCTGGCAGTATAGATGCTGTACTGTGGGCAGCATTTCCTTCTATCTAAATATGTTCATATCATTTCAGCATAGTGATCTATTCTTATTCTTTACCAGCATAAAAGTCATGAACAGAACGTCACCTAGTCTGGTATGTGTCTGCCTCAGAGAAGCACTGTGGCTGTTGTTCCGGCAGAAAAACCTCGGGCACGCAAGCTAGCGTATGACCAATGCATGGCATGAAATGGAAATAAGCCTAAAGCAGGCTGGTTCCTGCTGGTTCTCAATAACTGCGACAGTAAGGCAAATCCAGAAGGATGCTGCATAACCCCCTTTTTTAAAAGAAAAAGGGGGGAAATGAATTTTATTTCATTTTTAATCCCATTTGTCAGGATGGGGGAACGTGTGGGTGCACGGAGTGTGTGTGTGTGTGTGTGTGTGTGTGTGTGTATGGTTTGACAGTTTATCAGTTGGTCGAGCACAAGCATATATTTTATTTTTAATCTGTTACTATAATTATGTCGATATGCTGTAGCAAAAAAGGGGGGGTGGGGGTGGATGGTGTTTTTATATTGCCTGGAGAGAATGTTTGGGAGGGTTCGGGTGGGGTGGTTTCTGTTTGGATTTCTTGGGGGTGGGCGTTATTTTTTAAGAGAAGAATTTTATTTTGCTGCATTTAGGGAGGAGGGGCATTTTGTTTTCTGAAGGATCAAAAACAAGGAAAGTTTTCGAGATGGTTAGCACATAGGTGGTTGTTTAGACAGTCTGAATGGTTGAAACCAAATTGTGTAACAAGGGTGCTTGCATCTTCTCTCCTTTCATCTCTGCCTCTAATGAAACTGATTTGTTCACCATGAGGGAACTATGCATACTGAAGTCAAAGCAATGCTTCTGTTGGGGATTTTGTTTTGTCTTTCTAATTTCTTTCTAAACTGCAGGTAGCAGGGAATTCATCAGGCAAATAAAAAGGAGCAATGCAGTATTTTGTTCCCGAGCTCAACCCCCTGGAGTTCCAGAGGGCACAGTGCCCCTTGTTACACCTTAGCAAAGCATTCTGTCATAATGTAGAAATGAATAATCACTACAGCTTTGTACAGAGATCTGCCTTTGTAATATACATCACGCCAACGACTGGGTTGACCTTGAGATGCCCATTTTGTACTGGAGTGTGTTTTCTGTTCTCTTCCTTTCTTCCTTCCCTCCACCACCTCTTTCCGCCCCTTGGTGTGAAGAGGGTCTTGTTAGACCTACGTGTGCCTTTGCTTTCCACCCTTGCTATACACTGGTAGACACAACAAATTCAGACTCTCATTTGTTGTAAAGTTGTAAAATGTTGTGATGTCACCAACTTCCCTTCATCTCCACATCCCTCTAACATCTGATTCACAATTTAATGTATGTTGTTAAAAAAAGAAAAAGGAAAAAAATATTTTAAAAATAGAAAAGGAAAAGAAAAAAATGGCAAGGGAAGAAAAAAAAAATCTCTTGATGACATAAAGTAATAAACCCAGACTGTTCTACCTTATATTTTGTGTCCTGGTTCTTTCTTGATTACTGCTAAATAGGACATAAATTGGATTGCGCTGCTAATTTTAATAGTAGGTGCTGGTGATGAATATAATTGTTGGATCTCTGTTGCAGAAAAGCAACTTACAGGGAAAACCTGTGGTCTGCTGTGTAAGGCAAACTGTGGCTAGAGCTGGATGTAAAGGATATTGCACCACTGTATCTTTACAAGTCATAGGATTACACTGGTCAGAGGTGCAGGGATAACAGGGCGTGTTTAAATGACACCAAACACAATCCTGTCCATGTTGGCAAGGACAGGGATCCCCACCTGCACCCTTTATGCAAATGTATAATGCCCAAAACACAAGAACATGTGCCCAAGTAGTGCCAGCAGAGTGGAAATAACCACTGATACTATCTATGTGGTCACTAAGAGTCAACACCGACTTGATGGCACTTAATCAATCAATCAATCAACATTACAGTGAACACCGATTACGCAGCCCACTGCCAGGAACTCAGTGGCAGAGCTTCTGCTTCGCATGCAAAACGTCCCAGGTTCAACTCCTGGCATCTCCAAGTAAAACTGCAAAAGACCTGCCTGAAACCATGGAGAGCTGCTACCAGTCAACGTAGACAGTACTGAGCTGGACAGACCAATGGTGTGACTGGTATACAGTAGCTTCCTGTATTCCTATGATGATCCTTTGCTATCAGTTTCCATGAATCCAAAGAGAAGGGGACGGAGAAAGGACCGAGGATGAGCAGCATAGCAAAGGGCCCCCATAGTAAGTGCTAGGCCCCAGGATCTGAATAACCTTGCCAATTGATTTACAGCAGTGCAAGAGCTGGTGCAGCCCATCACCTTCTTCAAGCATCCAGGGGATCTGGGTGCTGTTCACTAGTAACCTTGGAGCAGCCTTGGAGAAGTGACTGTAAAACGTGAATGTAATGACCTGCTTCACTGATGGTTCTAAAGATCCAACTGGACTGTAAAACGCTTTGCAAATGAAACATGCTATATAAACGATGACTAGGAGGAACCCAGGCTTTTATGTGTTCACAGAGTGTTAGTCATTACAAATGTTATCACACATTTGCTTACTCACTCTCTCCTTTCATAGCCTGCATGTCTTTTTATTGACTTCATCATCATATATTTATGGCAGTCTTCATACATTATAAACTAACAAACCAAGGTTTGCAGCCTCGTGGGTGACTAGAAACTAGAGATGTACATGAAATGGATTTTGCATTTCGTTTCGCGCTCAAAACAAAATGCAGATGGCCGAAATGTTTTATCAAACCAGCAGTTGAACCGGTTGTTGCAATGGAACAAACCTTGAAATGTTTTGAGTAGCTCCTAGCGTGGGTTGGGTCGGTGGTAGGGCACCCTACCTACCACCCAACCCACAAAAGAAATTGGCAAGCAGGCAATTTTAAACCAGTTTTTTCACCTTCCCCACAAACTCCCATAGGCTCAATACATTTTGAGCATTTGCATTTTGTTTCAAGCTAGAAACAAAATGCAAAATCTGTTTTGTGCACATCCCTATCACTGAACCAATTTGTGTTGGTCCAGACTTGAGCCAGTTTTATGCCATCTGTGATTGCCTGTAAAGGCTTTTACCAAACCAACTTATCGATAATTTACAGTGGAAGTGAATAGTAGATTCAGACATTCAGTTACTATACCAAGGTCTACATGTCTGGGATCACCATGTGTACCAACAAACTGAACTTCAGCATGGCAAATGGACCCTTGGCTGAGTACTTCTGTATCCCTTCTAAACACCGTCAGTTAAATCGTGTTCATAGTATTCCAAATTATATGCAGAGTTTCATATAATCAGAAATTCTGTGGCTTGGAAAAAAATATATTTTTAGTATCAGAATGCTACATAACCTCCCAAGATGTTTGGGTTTTGTTGTATATTTTTAATGTTGCTCTAAGTATGGCAAGCAAGAAAACTATAAATAGAAACTCGTTATAATTAAATTTGCATTGTATTACTTTCTCCTGTGCTATGTTTGCTACATTTAATACTTCCTAATTTGGATGGGGGTGTATTGTCTTCCTTTGACAACTTCCATCATTATCTTTAGTGTGCATTTAGCTGTGGTAGTTCACCAGCTATCTACAGCTAATTAAAGAAAAACAAGAGGCTAGATCACAAATGTTCCCTTTTGGAAAGACTTCAAAATACCAGGCTTCTCCTGCAGGATCACTGGCAGAGGCCAACAACAACAACCACAGATGCAGGAAACGCTGCCCAGAGAGCCTTGTGTAGCCCCCACCCGTCAAGGTAATATGCCTTTTCTCCTCAAGGCATATTATGCTTGCCTTTTATGTGAGTATGTCATTGTGTCATTTGAATGGCTCCCTTATCTCACAGTCCTATAATACATTGATAAATCCAGCCACATTCACATTAGTTATCCTTTCACGGATGAAGTTCATATTTCATTTAATGTCCAGTGTGACTTAGACCTAGGAAACTCCTTTATACTGAATCAGACCATTGGCCCATCTAGCTCGGGATTGTCTACACTGACTGGCAGCAGCTCTCCAAGGTTTCTAGGAGGAGTTTTCCCAGCTCTCCCTGAAGACACCGGAGTTTGAACCTGAGACCTTCTGCCTGTAAGCAGATGTTCTACCACTGAGCTATGGCCCCATTCTTGAAGGGGAATATCTTACAGCAGACACTGTGTTGACACGTAGTCACCCATACAAATGCAAACTAGGGGCAGACTCTGCTTAGTAAAGGGGGCAATTCATGCTCACTACCACAAGTCTAGCTCTCCTCCTCCAATGCCTAGCTGGTTTTGCAGTCTCTGTATTGCTAGATACTTTAGAATTAGAATGGCTTCAAGACCTCTGCTTCAAGTCCTCTACCAAATACCCTCTCTAACAGATGAGAGAAGTGCCAGATATTTGCAGTCATAGACAGGGTTTGTACTCTTTCAGAATTGGGATGTTGCCTTTTGTTTGGGGTATTAAAAGAAGAGGTCATTTGAAAAGTCTCAGTGCTCAAAGCAAGTGGTTAAACAGTTTCCCTTGTTGCTCTGAGTATAATACAGAAAGAGAGTTGCTGAAACCAAAAGGAAACCCCAACTGCTGTACAGTGTTGGTACAGAGTAGAGTTAGCCAGGAACCAGATTTAGCAAGGACAAGGGACTCTAGGGCCCAAGGAAGGCTGCACCATTTTCTGATCTCAAGTTGGGGACCAATCACTTTGCAAAGCTGGTCAATGGGCTCCAGTCAAACACTCTACAGCTGGGACTGGTCGGTGTCCATTAAATAGCTTAGGGCTGTTCACACAACCATCAACATCAGAGTAGGAGACCTTGTACCCTGGTTTGAACAGTTGCATGTACTCACAAATATCCCTCCAACCCACTTTGCTGAAGCAGGGTAGCCCAGTTTTTGTACCCTGCTCTTAAACAAGGTAGGAGACGAAGAGAACTCTCCTCCCTTGTTTTGCTGGTTGTGTGGATGTACTCACTTTTTCTTTTGGCAGCATGTGTGGGAACAATAGAGAGCTGTGGCTACAAGGGCTGCCATCCATGACTGTACCACCCTGTAATGTGCACTCTATGATCCTGTACTTGCAGCAGCTGCAGGCGGGCTGGGGCCACTTCCTGCACCTCCATGGCGAATCAGAGGGCAGCTGCTGATGTAAGGAGGCTTTCCAGTCTATTGGCAACACAAAGTATGCTGGAAAGGTCTGCATGCCCTTGGATAACTCTCTATGATTCCAGCTCTCAGTTTCAGCAATGGTGGCCTCGCCTGGCTTTTTCATGTGTTTCCTGGGTTTGCTGACCCATTCTGATTGTCTGTTGCTATTAGGGTAGGAGATCTCTAACCCCCCAATATGGTCATGTGAAACGCCCTCTTATCTCATAAGAGGCCATTCAACTGTGGGTGTATGTAGAGAGCCTAGTAATTCTCACACTCACTAAATTCATAGCATGTGAAGCACCTCAAAGACTACTATCAGTGCTGGCTCCCAGTTCCAAGCAAAATGGATCCTCTATACCTGTTGGTATTAAATTCCCATCTAAGCCACAGCAGCTCTGCATTCTGAGAGAAAATGCCAATATCCATGTCAAAGCCAGCCTTTCTTTGCACCTCTCATTCAAAAAAAAATGTACTGTGTGTAGAGACATTACTACAGTCTGCAGAGACTCTCATTTATCCTACAGATGGTCTATTCCATAGACTCAGTTAGTGGGGGGATAAATGAAGAAGCAAAGGAACATGCATGATGAAATGTGTGAGGCCTTTCCCCCTATTAACAGTTAGAAAGATGTCACTGCCACACATGAATTATTCAGTACTATGTTGGATTAATTCTTCAGGTTTGGATAGGTGTGGGGAGGGAAGGAGCTAGCAGGAGGAGAGCAATAGGACTGGGAGCTTTTTAATCAATGTAATGGCATAAGATTCATTGTATTAATGGTCATCATGATATCCTCATTTAGTATGTCATTATGAAATATGAAAGCTCATTGCAAACCAGCATTAATTTGCATAATATCCTATGTTATTAACAGACCAAAACTGTTTTATATAAAGAAATCCAAGTTCATTTGGATCCTTTTCTGGAACCATTGCAGTTTGGGATATTTACCTGAATAATCATCAGAGATTGCAACACGATGTGAGTTAGGTGATTTCTGATCTGCTTAGTTAATGTGAGCCCAAATCAGAGATTAGGCTGTATGAGTGTACAGATGTCTGTATACCCGTACATGTGTTTGTATGAGTGACTTGTGTTCATTTTAAAAGTGAACCTAGATAAAGGCCCTTCAACTGCACAGTACACATAGGAAGTGTACTTTTGTTCAACATAACACGTGAATGTCTGTACCACACTCTTTGTATGAGTGTTGAACACAATGTGTGAATGGGCCTATAGAATCCAGCACATCTGAGTAAAAAAGAACAGACTGGGTGATAAGAAAACAGTGCAATAGAAAAAGTAGTTTGGCTCACTTGATCTCAGAGGGTAGCAGTATTCCTCTTTGTAGTTTCTGCCACAAAAATTAACTAACAGATTTACTGTGGCATAACCTATCCTGGTTTGACAAAGTGAGATCTAGTCCACAAAAGCTTGCAATACAAGAAATCTGTTAGCTTTTAAAGTCCCACAGGATACTTTGTTGGTAAGAAAAATAAGAAAGGTTCTTGTGACATCTTAAAGTCTAACACATTTATTTTAGAGATACTAGCACTGAAAACCTGTCAGGAAAATATCACAAAAGGAGCAGGGCAAGATAGCTCTATTCAAATCTGATTTCTACTGTTGGAAAATGCCATTGAGTTTGTACAGTGCTGGGCAGCAAGATAGATCTACCATCTAACTAGGTTCAGTGCTCTCCATGAGTCATTTGTCTTGCTCTCACAGGACAAAAGGTGGTCTGCAGGTGTCTGGATGATGACATGGTACAATCTAGTGATTCCATTTTCTTAAAACAACAGATGCAGAAATGCAGATCATCATTTTAATAGACTGTGCATCTAGTTAGAAGGTGCAACATCTTGGATTCTATTATAGCATCTGTCTCATTTTATTGCCTGTGTCAGTCCAGTTTATTTTGGGAGAACTTGAGTTTCAGCTGGTGAAATCATGCAAAGTCCTTACTTCCCAGTAAAAGGAAATGTGTATCATTTTGAAAAATGCTATATATATATATATATATATTCACATGCACCAAACCTTTTGACATGTTGGGAAAGGAGTGAGCTATATATTTTAACAAATGTACTCAGAAAACAAACAGTGGTTTAAAAATTTAACTGCTACAGTTAAAGCTCAGAGGGGATCGAATTTGCCCAGTACAATTCCTTTGACTTGGACTTACAGATGAAAATACTGTGTAATGTTTCTTTGGGCACATTTGTTTTTATCAAACAATTTATTTTAAAAATACAGACGTATAGAAGCAAATAATCAGACTCAAGACTGCATCCACCATAAGGCAGTAATACCAGTTCAATGAGTTCCCAGCTATTTCAGTGGACCAAGAGAGGATCCTAGTGGGTTGTATCGACTGTGTTTTGTTGTACGTGTCATGCTACTGTGTTTGCCAATATAATTAATCTGTTTCTTGACTTGGATTTTTTAGGAAATGAAGTTACCTCTATTTCCAGAGGACATATTAAAACCATGATCACATGCCTTGCACAGAAAAAGATTAAAGTGTTAGACTTCTCTGTATGAATAGAAACAGGTGAATAGTCATCTGCCCTTATGACTTCGTAATTTATACAGTGTGAAGTCAGTAGGGAAGGGCTATAATTGGAGTTGAAGTAAGTGAGGTGAAAATTGCTAGGTAGAAGAGCCATCTGCATCTCTTTTAATTAGGCAAGTTCATTGCCAATATTAACACTTCAGGTTAGCCATATCTTTGGCATATTTCATCCATCCGTTCAAGAAGATAGTTCTGCATGTAGGTACTGATTAGTAAGAAGGATAAACCTCTCAACAGCCAGCTAATAGTTAATGTTAGCCAGAGAGCAGAGACAAAGCATGATTTACTGTGATCATTGTCGCATCTATTTAGTGTTTCATGACAAACTCTATTAAGCAGAACAGAGTCACTGTTAATTCAATTAGATGAGTAGGTTCTTTGGCGGGCCAAGATGCATTTGGAAGTCCCAACCATCAGTGTGCAGAACGTGGCTGGCAGCCCTTCGAGCAGAACAATTGAAACATAAATATTAAAAGGAAAAATCAATAATGCTTCTTAGCTAGAGGCCATCAGAAATTAAGCTGAATCTTGAAATAGAAGCAAAGTATAATAAAGATGATCATGTGGGTAAATTATAATCAGTATAAATAACCTGCAATATCTATAAGACCTAGAGGCCATTTTCCACTGCAGCAATACATACAAGACATTGGGACTATTCTGACAACTGGCTGGGTGGGAGGAAGGCTGTACGAATCTTACCTTCATCCCAGACGATCCATTAAACGTTGCTGGGAGAGTGGACCAGACTCCCAGACAATCAGCTGCTGCTCCAGGCAGTGGGGGGCTCCAGAGCTCAGGATGACACATCCTGGCCTCTGGGTATCCCACAATGCACCATGCACTAAGCACAGCACATTGGGAGATTCCCCTAGGAGACAGGTGCTGTGTCTCCCCGGGCTGTATCTCTGTGTCTCTTCAGGCTTGATGCAGCCCAGGGAGACACAAAGTCCCAGAGTCTAGGTTAACAGTGTGCTGGCACCATTAACCCAGACTAAGAGTCAGGCTAAAAAGCCAGGCTAGGCAGCACTGCCCCACTGGTATCAGGCCCAATCCTGACAGTTCTCATGTGCAGCTTAACCCAGGCTGGGTTTCCCTAGCAGAGGCACTGTTACACCTGGACTTTGGGGCCCAAGTCCAGGGCCTCCACAACCCCCAAATCCTCTTTAGTCTGTCCCGGGTGGTGTGGTTGCCTGGCAGAGCATGATGATGCTTAATTTGCAAGGGAGGGGGGCCTCCAAACACCTTTAGGTCCAGGCTCCAAAATTACCTAGGTGCAGCTCTGTCCCGTAGCCTGGGTTAGGCTGCGTGTGACAACAGCCTCGTTATCTCAGGGTATCTCTGTAGTCTTCACGATGAATGAAGCTGATGGGGTGCATTTACAGGGTTGCCAATTTCTGGGTGAAAGCTGAAATCCACAATGGATTCCAGTTCTCTGATTACCCTTCTCATGTGGCATCACTGTCATCATATGCCTTTGCCTACATTCATTGCCAAACATGTTTTGATAGAAGGATTACAAGTAGATGGTTTTAGGATATGGAAAAAGCGAGCCAGAGTTTGTCATGAGTATTTATTTCAGCTTCTTTATATCTCACTTTTAACACATGTTATCAAGACAGTTGACATCAAATAGAACTATAACCATAAAACAGCATTAAAATATATATCATCGATCCAGAACAATGCAGCACAAAAACCAGTATGGAGCTAATTAGCTAAACAGCAGAACAAATTGAAAATGCCTTTGGAAACATAAAGGTTTTCTACATCTACCTACGAATGAGAAGGGAGACACCAAGTCCAGTCTCCTTAGGCAGACCATTTCAGACTTGCAGTCCCTTAGAAGGCCTTTCGGATCTTGCCAGTCTGTAATCTGCCCAAGGTGGGCCAGTGACCAAAGCTGACCTTAGCTTCATACGGAAGAAGGTAATCCTTAGCAACATTCCTGCTCCTCTTTGACTATACTGAAGCCATCTTTAGACATTTTTTAAAAAATCCATTAGGCAAGGAGAGATTCCTGGCTGCCTGCTAAGTCTTTTGAAAAGGTACTCACTTTCTATTACGTGCAGGCACATCACACTTTTTCTTATATTTCTTTTGGGTTATCCTGCTTCCTCATATAACAACAGGGCTATGAAGATGCTCAGAGAGACAGCAGGCGCTCCTGGATTATTTCATCCACCCACTTGCTCTCTCCCAATAAATTATCTAAATATTAAGGTTGCATTACCTGTAAAATCATTTTCTGGTGAGCCTGATGCCACTGAGACTGAAAAGACTTTTATTAGGGCTAAATTACATAATGAAGCTATTCTGAAGTTCACCAGAAAGTGGGCTAATGGAGCCTATCCTGCTACCTGATGATCGTGGGAACCACTGGGCTTTCTGGAGAGCCCGGTGGTACCAAGGCAGCTAGCCCGCCTAATTCCCCCTCCCCTTAAATGAGGTTAATGGATTGAGTGCTCTGTTAACCTTGTTTTTCTGCTTGTGTGCCACTGCAATGCACAATGACACATGAGTAGACCCCCAACTGGGAGGCTACAAGCTGCCTCCCTGGCTCAGAGGTCCCCCCAGAATGCCCCGTGCACTCATGTGGGGCATCCTGAGACTTCTGGAGGCCAAGAACCCCTAAGCCAGCCCTCCCCACAACCACCGCGCTTCATACTAATTGTGTGAAGCGCCTCAATAAGTGACGGATTAATATGAAATGAAATGCAGCTGCCATTTTATTCAGAAAAGCAGAGGGAGGAGGGAGATGTGTTTCACCTTTCTCCCATGCCATCTTCCAGACAAAAATGTCGCCCCATGCCCCTGTTTGCTGAGGAAACAATACACAGTTGCCATGTCAGGCAAACTACACTGGGGTGAGAGGATGGTTTTTCTTGTCAAAACAGCATGGGGGCAGGGGGCAGGGATGGGGAGGTTAAACACTGCCTTCTTCTCTCACACTCCAAATAAATTGGCTACACACCGCTTTCATGGCTGCCTGGCTTCATTCCATGTTAAACATTCCATGTCATGGCTTCATTCCAGTTAAACAGAAAAAGTTGTGAGATCAATTACATAATGTGTAATATGTATTCTTATATAATATGTAGCCAGGGCTGGCCTTAGAGACAGGCGAGCCAGATCGTCACCCCAGGAAGCTACCTGAAGGGGGCGCCAAGCTGAACTTGTGAAGCCACACAACTTGGCAACACCGATTACCTAATTCTGAGGGGTGCCAAAGGCACTCTTCACCAAAGGCACTATTTACCCAAGAGCTGGCCCTGTGTCTAGCTTGGCAAAGAGGGAGACTGATGAAGCTCTTCTGAGAGAGCATTCCAAAGATGATGGGCCACTACTGAGAAAGCCCTATTCCTTGTCCTTGCCAATTGGTGTGTGTCACTGGCGATCTGAGGGCCCTAACAGAAGGCTCAACTGGATGATCTGAGGGCCCTGACAGACTCTGATAAGGGTGAGTGTGGTCCAGAAGGTACCCTGGTCCCAAGCCATGTAGGGCTTTAAAGTTCAAAACCAGCACTTTGACACTGGCGCATAAAACTGGCAACCTATGAAGCTGCCACAGGATAGTTGTGATACTTGTGTAGCAACGAGCACCCACAAGCATGAAGCGTCCTTCAAAGGTTCAAACAACCTTCAAAGGCAGCCCATGTAGAGTAGGGATGTGCACGGAACCAGGCGGGAGTGGCTCAATGGCGGGGAAGAGGTCTCACTTTAAGGGTGGAGGAGGGTGCACTTTCTCCACTTTTTCCCTACCAGCGCTTGGTATTTTTAATGTCCTAGAGGGTGGCAGCGTACTTCCCTGCTGCCCCGTTTGCTCCTTGGTCAGAAGTGGCTGGAAGTAGCTGGTGCATGTCGAGCTCATGCGCGTCAGGCAGGCTCACGCATGAGTGTGGCAGGTGAGCAGGCATGCCCACTGGGTGCATGCACACCAGCTACTTCCAGCCAAGGAGCAAACGGGGCAGCAGGGAAGTACACTACCCCCCTGTAGGACGTTAAAAATACTGAACGCCAGTGAGGGGGATGTGGAGGGAGGGAAAGTGCACCCTCCCCTGCCCTTAAAGTGAGGACCCCCCCCTCGCCTTCAAACTTCGAACCCCCCAGTGTTCGAACCTGTTTGGAGGCCTGTTAAAGTGCCTCCGAACAGGTTCATGCACATCCCTAATGTAGAGCACATTGCAGTAGTCCAATCTGGATATGACCAATGTGTGAGTGACAGTGGTCAGTGCTGGTTTCTCCAAGTAGGCTTGCAATTGGCATACCAGCCAAAGCTGATAGCAGCTGCCTTGAAAAACAACACTACAGAACATAAAGCAGCACACACAATCCCTCCCAACACAGAACACCACATTTTGCCAAACACAAAGTCCAAAGGCCAAAAAAGAATCACTGACCCAGAATCCACTGTCAGCCAAAGTGCCAGCATTGCAGTAACATCATTGGCACAAGTTGCTCTCTCACACACAATTATGACTCCGTTCTTACTTGCAACAGCTGCCACAGCACAGCAGCACCTTTAGCAGCCAGCAAGCATAGCCATAAGCTGAACTACAGCACTGTTTTCAGCCACATTTTGACTGTGAGTACAGCTTGCAATGCAGATTGCAGAGCAGACCAGAGCAGTGAGTGTAGCACAAGTTACCCTCAAGGCCGTCAGACATGGAGCTCATCTCACAGCAATCACCAAGGAAATATGAGAGAGAGAGAGAGAGAGAGAGAGAGAGAGAGAGAGAGAGAGAGAGAGAGAGAGAGAGAGATATGAGCTGCCACTGTCCATTTCTTGCCACAACACCATCTCAGAAACAGATCAAACCGTAACTCAAATAAGGCAGGCAGGCACTGAAGTTCTGCCTTTGTCAATCTGAATCTAGAAAAACCAGATCATTATAGCAGCAATAGGTATCACAGCATTATACTCAGTGCTGAGAAAAGAAAACCACAAAATCAAACCTTCCTTGAGTCCTTCCTTCTCTTAATGTAAGAGCTCTCTCTGTTGCCCAGTCCCTTTGAATACATTTTGAAATTCCCTCCAAAAATGTTCTCCCCTCCCTCCCTCCTCCCTCCCCCAATCAATGGGGGAACAGTTGCCCATGCTAACACTTAATTTGAATGATAACAAGCCAATCAAAAGGCAAGGAGTCCTCCAGCTAGTCAGATGCCAGTGCCAGAAAACCAATCAGCAAGGGAAAAAGCCCACCAAAATGGCCACTCGAATCACATGAATCGATTTGCGCCAATCAGGGCTGATCCGATTTGACCTTGAATCAGCCCCTTCATTTAAGGGGTGGTTCAACTAGTGGTTGCATCCGTGAATCACCTCTAATAAAGAGCCCCTGGTGGTGCAGTGGTAAAACTGCCGCCCTATAACCAGAAGGTTACAAGTTCAGTCCTGACCAGGGGCTCAAGGCTGACTCAGCCTTCCATCCTTCCGAGGTCGGTAAAATGAGTACCCAGAATGTTGGGGGCAATATGCTAAAATCATTGTAAACCACTTAGAGAGCTCCGGCTATAGAGCGGTATATAAATGTAAGCGCTATTGCTATTGCTAATTTGAGCTACTGTATGGCCCTATCCTCATCTTGTTTGGCAATATCCATCTTTGTGCTTACTGAACTAGTGTCAATGTGACAGTTTTGTACTTATTTTCACCCTTTTATAATAAATTGTAATAATAATTGTAAAAAATAAAGTGTAGTCTATCTTGGGTTTTGTTTTCTTTTGTCTTGGCTTTTTTAATTAAATTAAAACTGAATCTCATTTGGTTAAGTTGAACATATTTTGCCCTTGGATGTCTGATAGATTGCAAAGAATTCCCAAGGGGAGAAAAATACTCAAGTTCACTTTTTAAAATGATTTTCAGGCTCAGTTATGCAAGGTGGAAATCCAGAAAGTTGGCTGGTATAGACTGACATATCAAGAGTTCTTCTCATGCCCTCTCCCAGGGTGGGACTGAAGAAGAATTCCACTCTTCTTTGTAGCCACTTGAAGAAATTCAGCCTCTGAAATATTCTGTTTTTTATAGAAGAGTCAAGAAGTTCAAATGCAAATCCAGACATTCCATTCAATTACAAAGGCAGTTCTGAACCGATAAACCAGTGCATCTCAGGACATAAAACATTTCAGACTTTGCAGCTGTCCTTAAATACCCAACATTAATAATGGGATTCATTTCAGAGTAGAAAACTTAAGTAAAAATAGCAGTCCCAACAGGTTCACAGGGCAGGCTGGATACATGATATCTCAAGTCAGAAGAGTGTCCCCATCCAACAGCCCAGTGCTGGGGATGGGCCCTTGTCCCACCCCTTCAGCACAGTCCCGGGGATCATCCCGATTGGTTGAGGCTTGTCAGAGGGCAGGGACCGCAAACTGCTCAGGCGGCTCCCTCGCCTCCTTGTGACTCCACCATCTGTTTCTGGTGTGACTATCAGGCAACAGTACAAGTTGTGAACTCCCAGAGACCTCCCATTCACCCTGGGTTATAGGGTGAATACTTTTGTGCATACCTTTGTGCTACAGTGCCTGTAGTATAACACCCTCTTTCTGGCAAGGCATGTGCTGGGGCTCCAGAATGACATTGCTGATGCCCTATCTCATTTTCAGGTCACCAGGTTCAGGGAATTAGCCCCAGAAGCCAACTTGGACCCAGAAGTGATGCCAGTGGCTCTGTGGAGGCTTGGCGACTAGAAACCCATCGGGCCATTGACGCGTCTCTGACCCCTAGTATGAGGGTTAGCTACTCCTGTAAGGTAGTCACCTTTCATGCATTCAGACAGCAAGAAGGACTGTGTGACAGCTGGCCAATCCTGCCCGATCACCCAATGCAATACCTAGTGCAACTGCATGCCTCTGGGTGTGCAGTCTCCATTTTGGCAGGCTATCTGGCCACTTTGTCATTCAAGGTGCAGGCTTGGGGTGTGCCACGGGTGATGTTAGGGTGAGGTGCATGCTTGAGAGCTAAAGAACTGACCCGGGTCCAAGACCTGTGGTGGCCTATGACTATTGAGATAGTTTTGCCACTGTTCAGGTGGCTCCAATCCCTTTGCAGCTCCCCTTGGTAAGGGTACTTTACCCAGCGACAATCACGAAAGCCTTCTTTGTGGGTTTTCGGTGACTGAGGGCCTTCCACGTAGCACTGAGGGATCGGTGCCAGCAATTTGTGGATATTTCCTTTGGGGGCTCTGGTGTGCAGTTGTACCTACGCTGCTCTAAGACTGGCCAGAAGGGCAAGAGTCAGTGGATTGAGCTGGCCCCAGTGGGGTGTGCCATGATGTACCCGGTTCGGACTTTGCGACAGTATGTTGCACTTAGGCTTAGCATGGAGGGATGCCTTTTCATGTACTCAGATGGCCTGCCCCTGACACACTACTAATTCTGTGCTGTCTTGCAGAAATCACTCTTTGCATTGGGTAAACCGACTCACGCTGCTACAACCACCCATCAGTCAGATGCTGAGATTAAGTGTATTGGGCGGTGGAAGTCCAAGGTTTTTGTGTGTTATGTTCGTTAATTACTTTTGTACTGTTGTTTCTTGGCAGGTGCTGGTGGAGCAGCGGCTCCTGTGCGTGTCTTAATCTGCGGCCACTCCCTGGTATTCTGGGCCTACAAATGAGCCAGCACCTCGTTGATCGGCACCCAACTTGGTTTGGTGAAGTGTGCCACTGTGCGCTGGCTTGGGAAATGGGGTATGCTGTGGGGCCAGTTACTTCCAATGTGGAAATATTTAACTGTTTGCCCGCCCCCTGAGGTTTTGATCTTGCATTTGGGCAAAAATGATCTGGGGAAGCAAACTGGGCTTTTCCTGATTCAACAAGCCACCTCTGACTTCACCAACATTCACACATGGGTTCCCAGGGTGATCATTGTATGGGCTGACTGAATTCAATGCAGAGTTTGGCAAGGGGTTCTGAACTTGCCAGATGTTGAAAGGGCCAGGAAGAAAGGGAATGCTGCCATGGGCAAGCATGCCATGGCCCACGGGGGCACGTTTATCTTGCAACTGGGTAGCACAAATTGGTTGCCACACCTTTTTCAGCCTGATGGGGTGCATTTGTCCATGACAGGTTGCTATTTATAGCTGGCTAACATTTGGAGGGGGCTTGTTGAGGTCTTGGAGGGCTGTGGGAGTAGGAAGGGAACCTCCCTTTGTGGCAGGTACAGTGTAGGCTGGGTAGAGGTGTATAAGCGTTTTAGATTGGTGAGCACCCTTGGTCAGTTAAAATGGCAGACTGGTCAGCTGGTACTTAGAGGCTTCATGGCTCAGGGACTTTGATTCACCAGCAAACCTGCTTCAGGGCTTCATACACTTTAAAGGCTGAGCGGCTTGGGGCAGAGGGTGAAGCCCTAGAAGTTTACCCTAGCCTTTGGGGTTGATAAGGAGAGGGGTGATGAAGGTTTATCCCACTTCTTTCCTGAGTCAGGGTGTGTCGCCCATTTGGGGCATGGGCGAAGACAGCAAGGTTCTAACCCGGCCTTAGTTAGGCCTGCACTGTAGGATGTTTGCGCAGTTCACGGGTTATACCACATTAATAAAGTTTTGGCTCTTTTTATCCAGGCCAATTGTGTCTGTTTTCCCTGGGACTGGGATGTGGGGACAATGCAATTCTTATTCCCACCAGCTGACCCCCTTATGGTTGCAGATGAGAAGCTACATACACAACCTCGATACACATAAAACAATCAGCAACATTCAGCATTTTTATTCTCTTAATCTCTTTTTATTTATTTATTTATTTTATTATTTATTATTAAAACTTTTATACCACCCTTCCAAAAGGCTCAGGGCAGTTTACATTAAAACACCATTAAAATCAGTTAATAAGTAAAACAAAAATTATAAAACATAAAAACAATGATTAACAATCAAAAGCATCATAAAACAACAATTAAATAATCAGAACAATTTAAAAACAAGTTTTAAAAAGGTTTTGATTGTCAGTCACAAATAAATGTGTATTTCTTTTTCAGCTCAAATCCTTGGTGCTGAAATATGGATGAAATCCTTCAGAGACAATTTAAATGTTTGGGGTTTGGCTTTTTTTTAACCAATGTTGCATTGGTCTGTGGGGGGGGGGGGGAAAGAGTTAGCTAGATTTTTCTTTAAATAAATGAGTACAAGAAAGAGATCAGGCTTTACTTCATATATGCTTCAGAAATAGGAATGTAATCTTATCATTTGTCAGAAAATATAATCTAAATGTTCAAGTTTCTGATACAGGAAGCACCTCCATTGGTGCGTCAAATTGAAGATTACGGTTTTCCCCCTCCCCCTGCTTAATGCTGCTTAAAATCACCTGGGAAGCAACGTTTTATGAGATAGGATGGTTCAAACAATTTTGCAAAGAGCAGGAGACAAAGAATTCATTTTACATTAAACTGGTTTCCTTGGAAACACAGGGGGGAAATGCAACATGATGTCTTTTAGAGGTAGTTCAAGGACCTCTCTAGCTGTCTTGTGATACAGCAAATTTCTGTCTAACTCCCTCTTTAGATCAAACAAGGACAGAACAAGTTTGGTAATACAGCAAGTACCTCATCTGCTGATACCCTTCCCAAAGCATATTATATAAGCTTTTTAAAAAGCATGCACTAACACTGAAGCACAAGGCACATGCCTTCTAAAGGATTTGGATTGTTCCGTTTTGAAAAAACAAGGAAACTGTCATTTTTAATTTTTTAATTTTGAAGTAGGATTCATAAGATAACTCAGTAGTCATTTGATGCATTGCTTTCAAGGTGGCATTAAAAAGATTGACCAGAAGAATGTTGTCCTTGTTTGAGACCATCTTTTAGTTCCAAACTCTGGCCCCAAAAGGAACCTTTTGTTTAGCTCTTTGTGATCTGGCAATCTATTGATAAGGTGCTTCGTGAATCATCAGTCCCAACCTATTACTATGAAATCAATAATCTAGCTCACCCTTTTGTGAGCTAAGTTTCAGCACAGGCCCACTGGCACTAAAAATCACGATTTTTGACCATTCTTGTCCCAACCCCATTTTTAAAATCTGTGGAGAAAACAATTTTATAACTTCTGCAGGTAACTTGCCCCAACATATACATAAGTAACAGTAGTTTTTGTCTGTTGCCTCAATCAAGATAAACATTCTGAGCTCAAGGTTAACCAGAATCCTAGAAATAACGTAACAGATTCCTAGATCCTACAGATACAAGTGGCTGCAATAACACAGAGTGGCTTGCAACAACATTACTGCAACAGCAATGAGTGGCATGTAGATTGATTCGATACAGTCCCTATCGGCAGTAGGGCTGTGTGCAGATGAAATTATTGGAGCCAATCTATTCCAATGCAATGCAAGTGATTATCAGACTATACAACAGATAATTGTACAAACCCAGAACAAATTGTTCAGTGCACTGGTATAGGAGTCAATGTATCAGCCCAGAGAATATAATATAATCATCAAAATACCCATAAAGATATTACTGTAAGCCAGAATGGGATGAAGATTTCAGGTGTAGACCTTTCTTAGAGGTGTAGTGGACTTTCTTAGGGCTCGATACTACCCCCATTTCATGCAGATTACCAATATGACAAATATTTATATACCGCTTGTCAATGAAAGTTTCCCAAAGTAGTTTACATAGAAATAAAGTAAATGCAAAGCAAAGTAAGTAAATAAAGTGGCTAAAATGGCTCCCTGTCCCCAAAGGGCTCGCAATCTTAAAAAGAAACATAAGATAGACACCAGCAACAGCCATTGGAAGGATGCAGTGCTGGGAATGGAAAGGGCCAGCTGCTCTTCCCCTGCTCAATAACCCCTAACCCCTGCCAGGGTTTCTGAGAAGCAGACAATCCACGCTCCCTTTTCACACTTCCGCTGTGCTTAGATCCTTGCTTTACTTGGATGCTTTCCAAGTGCAGGCTGATGTGGCAAGGTGCCCAAGAAGAAGGCAGGCAGAGCATTGGAGGTGTGGGGTTCTGGTGGAGCAGCAATTGTGCCAAAGGCACAGAAGCACCCAAGTTCCAAGGACTACGGTGTTGTGTTTAGTTTTTGAGGAGCAACAGTTGTGCCAAGGTCATGGACACAGAAGCAGCCAAGTATATACAATTCTAAGTCCCTTCATCATAGGACTGCCATTGGAAGGGAAATGAACCAATTGCACAATGCTTTGAGCAGCTACATTGATCATTTTGAAGCAATGATGTCAGCCACATAACTGCCCATCCTCCCTCCCCTACCCCCAGAATTTTCCATAAATGGCACATCACCAGATTCAACAACAAAGAAGTTTTGTGACATCCGTAACAGAGACAAGCAGCATGAAAACAGCCACCTGATGATGATCAGATAGAGTCCGATAAAAACCGACACACTACAGAAACTATTGTATTGGGTGGCACAGATATTAGCAATTTTGCCTCAAAACTGATATGATGAAAATGTTGCCGATAGGGACTGTATTGAATCAGATCTGATCATTCCAATTTGATGCACAGCTCTAATGTCAAGTCATGTTGCCTGCTTTAAAAAAAAATCTTATTACTGAAGGTTACTACCAAATGTGAAGTAGATATTAAATGCTATGCTGATGCATACTGTGGATACATATTATGTGATTTATATCACATTTAGTAGCATACAAAAGTACCTGAATTCCCACTCCAATCTAGGAAAGGTTCAAACACTTAATAGAACAGACACACAGGGCAGACAGGCAGGAATGGAAAACTGTTGGACATTTCCCCTAGCTAATCAATCTTGATTTGGATGATCAAGGAACACTCTTTTCTCAGGCTTCTTGTAGGGCAGCTGTCTCATTATAGGTGTGGAATAGGAAAAGGAAGGAGTTTGACACCTGTTGAATACTCTCGAACTTCTTGAGCAAGTATGCCGCAGCACTGATGAGAAGGGGAAATCTTATTTCTACTTCAAAGAACTTTCCAACTGTATTTTTAAGTCATACATAGCAAGAAATAGGCTGTGAAAGAGGCTCCTGGTGTGTGAAGCTGTCACACTGGCTGCTTGAAACCTCAAAGAGGAAATCCTAGGCTCTGCTTCTGAATAGGAACCTGGCTGTTTTCCATTTCTTCAACCGAAAGGGTTATGTGCCCTGGTCACATATATCTGTTTGACACTATGCATACAGAAAACCACAGGCTTGTGTTGGGAAAACACGCCAAGTCTATACATATAGATCATTTTCAGGATTCCGAATGTATATGCCCTCACCTCTTGCCTGTGGGCTCCCGAGAGGCATCTGGTGAGCCACTGTGTGAAACAGGATGCTGGACTAGATAGGTCTTGGGCCCGATTTATTTATATAATTTATTTATTAAGTGATTTAATATACCACCCAATCCACAGTCTCAGGGCAGTGTACAAAACAAGAATAGCATCTGAGATTTAAAAATAATTAAAAGAATTAAAGGGCAAACACCTGGTGGAAAAGAAATGTCTTCAATAAGGTTTTAAAGGCTGAAAGGGAGGAGGCAGACCAAATCTGGGGGTGGGGAGAGTTCCAGAGTGAAGGGGAAGCAACAGAGAAAGCCCTTCCATGGGCCCTAGTACTATGGATCTCTCTGAGACCAGGAACTGAAAGCAGGGCAACCAGAGAAGATCTCACAGGATGAGACAGGACTGGCCAGCAAAGGTGGTCTTGAAGGTAAACAGGTGCAAAGCCCTGAAGGGTTTTAAAGGTGAGAACCAGCACTTTGAATTGGACCTGGAAGCAAACAGGTAAGCAGTGCAGCAACTGCAGGAGAGGTATAACACTATCATATCTTCTAGAGCCCATAAGCAGGTGGGCTGCCACATTCTGGACCAACAGAAGCTTCCAGGTCATCTTCAAAGGCAACCCCAGGTAGAGCGCGTTACACTAATCCAAACGAGAGATGACGAGGGCATGAGTTACTGTTGCCAGGGCCTGCCAGTCGAGATAGGGCCGCAACTGGTGGACCAGCCGAAGCTGGGCAAAGGCACCTCTTGCCACGGCCTCCACCTGCGGCTCGAGCAGGAGCGGTGAGTCCGAGAGGACCCCCGAGTCGCGGACCACCTCCTTCAGGGGCAGCGCAACCCCATCCAGGGAGAGACTCAGACTCAGAAATCTTGACCCAGGGTCAAGAAGTAAGCAAAAGCAACTCAGTCTTGGTGGAATTAAGTCTGAGTTTGTTTTGTCCCATCCAGACCTGACAGCCTCCAGACACTGGGCAAGCACAGAAACGGCATCTCCGGAGTGGCCTGGAGTGGCCTGATCTAGCAGTTGTTCTTTTGTTTTTATACAGAGAGCCCCCAAGTGGGAGCTCTCAAGTGGCTTCTCATCCAGACCCAGATTTCAGGAAAGCTTCCCCATCACATGCCTTCAGACCACACATGTTTACATGGTGGTGATGGCAGCATCAAGTGATGAATCACCACAGATACAGCTTTCATAGCACCCAATGGAACTTCAAACAATACTTCAATACTTCAAACAATGGAACTTCAAACAATACAGCTCATGCCCTTTCCTGGCAGTCATCAAGGCTGGCAGTGACAGATGCACATTCATTGCTTGGTGACTCCACCATCAAGCAATTACTTGCATGTGTGAATAACTCATCACAGATAAAAACCACAGAGACAACTTTCTTTTGGCCTCACTGTCACATCACCTCAAAATCAACATTTTCCAAGGGCATCAGTTTACACATTCAGCTGCTGGTTGTCACATACAGAGGGATCAAGTGCAGAGAGATATCCGGTGATGAGTTCTTTGCCAAGCTGTCCTTAAAGCTGCAATGCAGACAAAGTCATCTAAGTGTAAGTAAGCTTCCTTTATTTGCACACAAATGATTTATTTGGGTCATACAGAATAGGGGTTTGTGTGGACCATGTGCATTCATAGAGGCCAGGTGAGTGCCAGAGCCATGCTGGGAGTGTGCTGCACCACTGCTCCAGGCAACACACCAAACAGCTGCACTGAACAATCTGAACCGAGTGCTCCAGGATCCATTACAATGTTGCAGAGGCAGCTCGTAGACCACTCTCTGCTTCAGGGTAGTTCTCAGACAACTCTCCACTTCCTTCCCCTAGTATGATTGCCACTCTAAGCAACCAATTGTTAACTGACCCTGAATAGTAGTAGTTAATTATCAGGGCTCCAAGTTACAAATGTCAGCAAGTAAATATGCAAAGATAAGGTGACCATTTTTATAGATTTCCTGTTTTCACATCATAGAGCTTATTAATGGTTCCATAGCAATGATTAGATTTGAACTGGGATGTTTTAAAGAGGCTGTTTAGATATAGAATTCTGGTCTAAATGCTCCTATCTAATCAAAATAAATCAGCCTAGTTAAATAACTTTTGTTAATTAAGGAAACATTCTTGGTTTTTATCCCATGAAGGACAGAACAAATAACAACAAATATAAGGCATATAAGAAATGCCAAACCATTTCTATTTTTTTTAATAAAAAAATTCAAGTTGAAATCCATACCCATTTCTGTTAACCATTCCCAAAAACAAATCCTGACCATAGACACAAGTATTGTAGGATCTTCTCCAGCATTCACCTCTTGTGTGCAAAATGCATTAAGTTGAGTGACAGCACACTAAGTGGTGTCTTGGGAATTTTCTTTATAACAAACATGCCAGTCTACATAACTAATACGATGTGGTAGGTTCTTCATTCATCTTTATTTTTTGCCTTTCAATACAAATCAACAATAAAGCCCCATCCGTGGATTAAAGTACCAGCTGTTAACATTGTGGGAGCGGCCTCCACTGTCTTAATGCTAATTAGAAATGAGTTGTTTGTCTTATAAAAAAAGAACAGTATACTCTTGCAGTAGATCTATGAGAGACTTATGCTTAAATTATCACAGAGCTGGAAGAATTACACAATAAGCATGGCCCCTTTATCAAACCAATGGAGAGAATCTTCTCTTTAATTTTATAAGCGATAATCAAAAATAATGCATTTGCATGTTTTTACAGGGTTCACCAACCACTAGCTTCATCAGTATGATAATTATGCAAGCATGCTGCTTTTCAGAAGCCCACTGTATTTATTATTATACTGTATAAAGACACCTGAGCTTTACTCACTCATTTGCTGAGGGTACTGAGGGCACTTCCAGCTGAGATAAATTAAATTTGGTACAATACACCCCAATTTCTAAAATACTCTAAAAACAGTTGCACGTTTATCTCTAAAAATGGACTCCATACATACCCAAAATGGTTAAGATATTTCAAGGACACTCAGAAGGCTGTAGTTAGCCAAGACAGCTTGTGACTAGAAAAGTTTGAAGGGGAAGCTACTTTATCCTGAGCCAAAGCCTTGGTCCGTCTAGCCCACTGTTGTCTATACTTACTGGCAACAGATCTCCAGGATTTCAGACAGGGTTATTCCCAGTCCCATCTGAAGAAGCAAAGGGCTGAACCTGAGATATTTTGCATGTCATGCATGTATTCTACCACTAAACTATGGTCCAAGGGACATTTGCACATCTTTCTCTGCCCAAGAAATGTTCGAACATGTATATTTGTACACCTCTCTCTCAAAAGCAGGCCTCAGTGTACCCTGAAATTGTTACTGCATTTTTGGGCCATCCAGAAAGCTAATTTTTTTCAGACAAAATGTTCTTACAGACAAAACTTTCCATCCTTAGCAATGGAACAAGAACTGTAGAGCCAAACTGTTAAGATACTTCTAGGGGAAGCTGAAATCTGCACATGCACGATGTAAGACACACTGGCTGACATCCAGAGCAGCAGTCTGAGGACACAGCAGAAGCAGTGTCCTTGTAGAGAGAGGCTGCCATTAAAATAGTCAGAGCACAACAAGCCTGCTATTGATACAATCAGAGGCTTCTCAACCAGTGAAGTGCACACACAGGCTGTGTGTCTTCCCTGCCTCCAGAAGTGCTCCTTCCTTTCCAGAAATATGCCCCTGAAGACAGCAAAACCCTCAGGGACATATTTCTGGAGAGCAAAGTGCAGTACTGGAGGCAAGTAAGCTCAGTAAAAATCACTCCCTTCCCCTACCCCACGTGTGCACGCTCTGCTGCTTAGGGAGGATGCAGCCTCTTTCTGTGAGGAAATGGCTCCTTCTGCATCTTCAGAGCTCTGGATGTCAGCTACCGATTCTAAAAGTCTAAAAATGGGAACTTCTTTTGCCCCAGAGCAAACATGGAGCATGAAGTTTACTTCAAAAGAGAGGGCAGCATACCTCTCCCTTAAAGTAGGCAACATGAAGTATAGTGGTCACACACTGACAACCCCTGCTGTCGAGAATGGATGGTTACGCAAGCAGCACTACTGCAATTTATCCCATTATCGCAAATGGGAGATTGTGCGCTGTCACTGCTTGTGCAACCACCCGTTCTCCATTGAGTCCAACCTGCCTTCTGAGTCCACAGCAGCTTTGATGTGGTACACAGTGGCTCCGTACTAGTGCATGTCATACTGACATACTAGTGCATGTCAGCCACTGACTGAAGTCTAAATTACGTAGCACAGTGAGCACATCATTGGACCTTGCATGTTTGCATTTTGTTTCCTATTTAGGTGTTTAGCATCCAGCCAGCATCCCCGGGACAGAAGGGTTTTAATGCAGTCTCCCTGTCATAATCCCAGTCTGTATTGGGGCTGCAGCAAGCGCAAAATCCCTTCTCCCCCAGGCCATAGTCTCTACATGAATGCACCCTCACTATCTTAGCAACTATTTAGGAAACAAAAACCTAGTGCTCAGTGATATGCTTAATGTAACATGCTGTTTGGGCCCAAAGTGAGATCCCCAGAGAGTCAGAGTGAGCAGTCCAGGATCTCATGCATTTCTTAGTCCTCTGACGCCTCACCAGCAACCAACAGGCAGTTGAGAAGGTGGGATCCCTGCCCAAGGCAGATGGACATTCCAGTTCTTATCTCAGATAGGGGTGGCTGTAGGAAGTGTACATTGCTAGATTTGTCACTGTTCTTTGATTATCAGGTGGTAATGAGAAAAGGTGAGGCTCAGTCCAAAGATGTTTATCCCCTTGCACAAGAGCTGATTCTCCAACATGCAGGATAAGAACTCACAGAGTCAGAATACAATGCATGACTGTATTATGGCGTGCATAAAACTCTTGCACAAGAGCACCAGGGGCAATCTTCATTCCATTTGTGGTTCTCTGGCTCCTAGCTTTTGTATTTTCAAATCCTTTGAGGAAAACATGTTTTTCTTCCATGTGTAAACCTTTTCCTGTTGGGTCTGAACACAGCAGATACATTGTTCACAATGATGCACTAAAGATGATCCACATTGGATCTAAGCCAAATAAGGTCACATGCAAATCTGGAGTTGAAGGCAAGAGGAGTGCTGAAACTTAGTCACCTGCACTAAATAAGCTGACTTTATTTCAATTTTTAAAATTAACAAATCATTACAAAAACTTTGCATAGTCAAACAAAAAGATCAAGATCAGCAGAGGGACAGGGACTGTGGAATCTTGTTCTGATTTCAGATATAAGACAGAAATATTCACAAATTGATTTAGCCACATTGCATCTTATTTCACAAGAGCATTGTCTAGAAGCAATAGAAGAGGTAGCACAATACTGAGTGTTTCTTCTGCTCAAATCTCTTTAAGACAAGAATGTTTCTACTACATTTTGCAATACAACCTAATATCAAGAAATCTGAGTATACTGATCAATGTTAACTCACAAGATCCATGTCCACCGGCACTTGAAAAAGAACTACTTCATTTCCACTGTGGATTCTATTGTTTCTTGTTGTATATACCATTGTTCTATTTACATCCAATTGATCCATATTGAATGCACTTTCCAATATAGTTTTTTCCCATCATATTGTGGTTATTCCTCCCCCCGCCCCCACTGGCTAGTTTGATGGGTTCTTTTTGGTTCTTTTTGTGGTATTATGAGGTTCAAACCATGACAGCAAGGTAATGCGCTGTGCTACTCATTAGGACCCTAGTAACAAGCTATGGAGATGCACTCAGTGGTTGAAAGGGGTACATTGTGGGACAAGATGGAATCGCATAGCTTTTTTCTAGCTCTGCTCATTCGCTGTAGAATTACAGCATTATGAACTGTATGTCTTTCCCCTTTCTCTCTTTCAGGCATGCGTGACCCACCCTAAAACCAGACCCCACACCCTGTTAATCTTTTACAGAGCTTCAGCACCCAGATGATGGAGCTCTGATTTAGCTGCAACCTATGTTACAGGTTCACTAATTCCACAAAGCCACACATAAAAATGGATCAATAAAAGAAATATTTATATGTCATTAACATGTCAGAGGCATTCATTATGCCAAATAGCTTGCACGGGCAAAGCACCTAGAATCAAAGGATGATGAAGAAAGTCTTGAGGGCCGTCATGCTTTGCTTGATGCAGGAGATTCAGTCTTTTAAAGTCTCCAATATCTCATTTACATGCTTAGACAGATCCTCTCCCTCCTTTAGTTTCTTATTATACATCTTTATAACCTGATGGGCCTTGGAGACAGCTGACTTTTCTTTCTTTCATACAACTTCTTTAGAATCTCCCATGTGTCCTGATAAACAAATTATCCTGGTGGCTTTATCAGCTGCACTGACCCATGCTTGTCTTTCTTCTGCTTCTTTGTCAGGGTGCTCTGTGTGTGAGCCCCTACGGATTCTTGCCCTGTCTCCATTTGTTTCCCTATTCAGGCTAATTACTTTCTTCACCAGTCTCACAGCTTTTGGCCCATAACCCTCCTGAGGGGTGTGAGGAGAAACATTAAAGTCTGCACACAGCAGAGTATGATCTGGTGGTAAAGGTGCTTAGCCTAGGAGATTATTTAGAAACATTAGGTTGAGTTCAAAAAACAAATAAAGATTTATTAAGAAACTAAAACACCACATACTAAGAGAGAGCCATTGAACAACATACATGAACAGGCACTAGCCTTCAACAAAAACTGAATCATTCTAACTGACAAAGACAGACCTATTAACATCTCATCATGCCTCTAGTGGCCAGAAGAGGTTACTGCGGTGCTAAGAACAAGGCTTTAGGATTCTCACTTCTAGCAGTTCAGAGGTTCATTGTAGAATCTTTTCAAATCTCATCCACTTAATCTGAATTAGGACAATTGCACTTAATCTGCAATCATCCATGAGTCCCCTAGTCCTTTAAGCAGTACCAGCCTGTGTGTGTGTAGGGGGAAAACAAACAACATTTTTACACCCACTTTTAAACAGTGAGAACAGTGGTGTGACAGTCATCCAGAATAAGATCTCCTACATCAAAAATTTTGTAGTCGTTTTTGCATTGTTATATGAACTAAGGCTAAACAACTGAAATCTAGTTGCATTGCTTTTTTGACATTTTTCTTCCTCCACTTGAGCTAATTAATGTTCTTTTCCTATATCAATAACATTTCCAGTGCTCAAAATAAATGCACTGATAGACTCCACTTCACCTTGTGCCAAGGAGAAAGAAACCTGCAGATTTAATTTAAGCTTGTTTCTCTCAACTTGTGGAGTTGGCAACTTGCAGGGTCAGCCAGTAGGTAGGAGGCCAAGAAACAGCAGCTTTCAGTCTGCTCGCATCCGCCAGATCTGCAGCTTGGCATAAGTCATTCTGTGCTAAATTACAATTGATCTTTCCAGCGCTCAGGCTCATACAATCTATTGCTGATGCTTGAGACAGTTAATGTTGCTTCTTTTTGTGTCACGCTTGCCAGTTATCATCAAAACTACAGAGGGATGGGGAGAGGCTAAATATAAAACCAAAGTTACTTCCTCTTTATTCCCAGTGTTCTTTGCTTTGTTTGTTTGTCCTCAATTGGACAATTCAAAAGGGAGTATCCTTCGTGAAGGAACTGGCTAAATAAACACGTAGTAATATAAGGAGTAGCAAGGGGACAAGGTCACCTGGCATGTAATTCCTTAAACCTTGTTGATCTTCAGTAACATCAGAACAAAAGTATGTCTTTTTCCAGCTGGAAAATGCTTTGTATAAATAGCACATTTCAAAATCTCTGTGTTTAAGCCTTGTGGAACATTCTTTTTAGTAAGGTTTTTAAAACACTCTAGATAATGCAGATAACAATTTGGCTAGTGGCAGAGAGTTTACTTTGGTGGCCATGAAGCTACATGGAGAGATAGTTGGGTAGTATCTGCCCATATATAGAAAGGAGAATTTTACAACACATCCGTACCCATTCAGAAATCCAGAGAAGTAAATGGCATGAATGGCAAGGTGGGTGGTGGGCCAATATACAGTTGACCTGATAAATTACCACAATATGGTAACGTACAATATGGTCAGTGACCACAAGTGATCACTGAGAACCCATAAAGTTGGCCATTCTATCCTGCAGAGATAACTCATCATGAATACATGATGAGGAGACTCGACTTCATAGACTCTTGTGCCATAATATATGTTAGTCTTTAAGTTTCCACAAGATTTATTGCTTTTGGTTGTCTCTGTCATACTGCCACATTAAGAGGATTTTTTTAAAAAATCAGCTGCACATGTTTTGAAAAACAGCTCTCTGTGTCCCACTGAGTTTTAAACCCTTGATGTAATTATTGCCTGATAAGGGAAGAGAAGAGCCAGATTGCATCATCAGTTGATTGTTAGTTCAGCATCACAGGCATTTTATTGACTGGCCACGTTGTTTTTTTTAACTGAAATGATTTTATTTCAAATGTAGGGGAAATGTGACATGTAAAGCAGAATAAGACAAGAGGCATATCAGACTACAATATCAGAGATCCTCAAATAATTTCCTTTTATAACCCTGAAGCTTTAAAGGGACTACTTATATGTAAAGTGCTTTCAGACAAGACACACTGGAAAGGTAATGTTTTCCTGTGCACAGAATGGTAGTTTCTGCAGACCTGATTTCAAATCTTGGTTTAGCAATGAATTCATTGTTTCAGTCTCAGCTCTCCTTTTTAAAAAACAACAACTGTGAGTAGTCATCATTTACAGGGATAAATAAGGACAGTAAAGCACTTTGTGCATTTAATGCATCATTAAATTAATAAATGAGAGTACAATCTCATTGGCAGTGATGAATGTAATATGCAAATGTCTAAACTAAAAGGCAGCTTTCCCCTGATGTACCTAGGGCTGCCAGTGTGCAATCTGGAGAACAGTCAGTTTTTTCCCTTTTTGTTTTTTTAACACCCAAGATTCTAGAGTTCTCTGAGAGAGCAGATAGAAAAGAGAAGGTGATATCAGAGGGCCCATGGCTAACAAGCAGAAGGTTGCCAGTTTGAATCCCTGCGGGTACTATATCTGGCAGCAGCGATATAGGAAGATGCTGAAAGGCATCATCTCATACTGCATGGGAGGAGGCAATGATAAACCCCTCCTGTACTCTACCAAAGAAAACCACAGAGCTCTGTGGGCACCAGGAGTCAAAATCGACTCGATGGCACATTTTACCTTTAAGTGATAGAACTGAATACTGTAACCTCTTTTTGCAGCTGCGAGGCCAGTAAAAAGGCTGGAACATAGCTAAAATAGGCATAGATAACAAGAAGTAGACTCTCAGCAGTGGAGCAAAAGATCCAGAAGAGATCTAGAAGAGCAAAAAATCCAAAGAACTTGGCATGGAAAAGGTCCCAGCATCCCGAGCATGTCCAGTTTTTTAAAAGGATCTCAAATAGCAAGGCTGCAAAATAATTCAGCTCTGAATTATTGGACCTTGGAGAGTTGCTGCTAGTTAGGAATTAAAAGTATCTCAATTGCCTCCTGAAGGTCATTTGGGAAGCTTTTTAAACTGTTCCCCAAGTCCATGTGCATAGGAGAGGCAGTGCTGCAGTGCAGAGTGATGTACGGCTGCTAGGGCTGCCATCTGTTAAAGACCAATCCTCCAGGCTACAAAGCCAGCAAGTGAGCATGTTTGACAGCTCTGTGCTTCTTTACTGCTCACCAGCGGTTCTTGCCAAGGATCAGCCTTCAGCCTTCCTCGCTCTGCATTGTTTTATGCATTATTGAAGCATAAATCCCTGGCTTTGTAGTCAGGGGAAAGGTCAACAACCTTTGTCGTTAAGGTTTAAAAAACGTTCTTCCAGGTACCTTATTTTAGAGCTGACAATGGATACAATGAGGTTTTTACAACAAATACTTTCTGAAGGCAACAAAGAACATGTTATTTGTGCTCATGACTACAATCCCCTGTTCTGTCTTTGAAAAATAAGGAGTACTCAGAAATGGTACTGGTTGAATCCACAGGGAATGAGAACTATGTGCAGCCCCCTATTTCCACCTTAGCAAGAAAATGAGTAGGAGGGGGAATGCGCTTTCTGCAAAATAGGAGAGCAGATATTATCTATTAAATGGAACATGGAAGAAAGAGTTTTCACAATTTTCAGAAGGATAACAAAGCTGTTAATTATTTTACAAGAATTTTCTTCCCAGATCTATAAAATCTCTAGAAGGTTATTTCAAACCAAGAGTCTAAAAACCTTATAGGCTTTTTTGCCTAGTTCTCATTTTGAGCAACTGCATTGTGTCAGGCAATGTTACTTTGATCCACACTTCTCTAAACAGGAAAACAATGGCATTTATTCATATAGTAATGTTCGTAAAACTCTTTAAATGAAAGCTCTTGAGTAGCATTCCCAATATTAATTACATATACTAGGCTTAAAAACTGGCTATCATCTTGATGTTCTTCTGCAGGCCCATTTACTGATCTGCTCTGACACAGTGGAATATTTATGAAGATGTGCAACGCTGAGGGGGAAGGAGCCATCACAGACCGTAGACCATCACTGTAATCAGCTGATTGCCTTCCCAGTGCAAAGTACAGCACTAAAGGTAAAGTGTGCTGTCAAGCCGGTGACAACTCCTGGTGACCAAAGAGCCCTGTGGTTTTCTTTGGTAGAATACAGGAGGGGTTTGCTATTGCCAACTCCTGCACAGTATGAGATTATGCCTTTCAGCATCTGCCTATATCACTGCTGCCCAATATAGTACCCACAGGGATTCGAACCAGCAACCTTCTGCTTGTTAGTCATACATTTCCCCACTGTGCCACTTAAGCATTAACAATTCACAAACATTCCTTTAATTTTGTATTTATACCAGCCAACTCACTTTATTGATAAATAATAGGCAAAAGGATGTCACAGTATTAAATCAATCCAATTCAAATAAGCAGAGCAACCTGGCCAGAAAGTATATGAATATATCAACACAGAAGTCTTTAGCTGGAGATGTGTATGTGTGTGTCACACTGAGTAACTCTGAGCTCTAACTCCAAACGCTATAAAATCTTTGGATCCATTTATTTATTTTATTGTTTGTTTATTTATCATATTTTTATACTACCTGTTGTGTACATCTCTAGGTGGTGTACAAATTTAAATATTTAAAAATTAACAAGATTAAAATATACAAGACACCATAAAAACAATAGTATAAAACAGTTATTAAAACAAATTATTAAATTATTAAAATTCTAATTAAAAGCTTGAGAGAACAGGAGAGTCTTGAGGGTCTTCCTGAAAACAAACAGAGAAGGAGATGCTCTTATTTCAGCAGGGAGCATATTCCAAAGCCCCGGGGCAGCCACAGAGAAAGCCCAGTCCAAACAAGCTGGTGGCAATCATAACCAGACCTCTCCAGAAGATCGTAACAGGCAGTAGGGTTTATGACAAAGGAGACACGCTCTTAAAATGCCTGGACCAAAGTCGTTAAGGGCTTTATAGGTAATGACCAGTGCTCTGTATTTCACCCAGAAACATATCAGCAGCCAGAGCCTTTCAAAACCAGTGTTATGTTGTCCCTTCGTGTTGTCCCAGAGACCAATCTGGCTGCAGCATTCTGTATCAATTGTGCTTTCCGGACTATGTACAAAGGCAGCCCCATGTAGAGCGCATTACAGTAGTCAAGCCTGGAAGTTACCAGCATATGTACCATTGTTTTAAGGTCATTTACCTCTAGAAATGGACGTAGCTGACATATCAGCCGAAGCTGGTAAAAACCACTCCTGGCCACGGCCTCAACCTGAGAAACCAGGGAGAGCTTGGGGTCCAGGAGTACTCCCAAGCTACTTACCTGATCTTTCAGGGGGAGTGTAACCCCATCCAGAACAGGCAGATCTAACCATCTCTCAGGTCCTGACCCCCCACAGTCAGTACCTCTGACTTATTTGGATTCAACTTCAGTTTGTTATTCCTCATCCATCCCATTACCGTCTTCAGGCAGGCATTTAGGGAAGGTATGCCATTTCCTGATGAGGTCGGCATGGAGAAGTAAATCTGGGTGTCATCAGCATATTGATAACACACAGCACCAAATCTCCTGATGATCTCTCTCAACGGTTTCATGTAAATGTTAAAGAGCATTGGAGACAGTATGGATTTTAAAAAACCACAACAAAAAACTCCACAATTTAGTTCTCGCTTTGCAGAACAGCCTCCAAGCAACACAATCTGGAATCTTCCTGAGAGGTAGGAGCAGAGCCACTGTAAAACAGTGCCACTCAATCCACCTCCCTCAGACAGTCCAGAAGGATACCATGCTTGATGGTATTGAAAGCCACAGAGAGATCCAAAAGGATCAGCAGAGTCATACTCCCTCTGTCAATAGCCAGTTGGAGTTCATTCATCATGTCAACCAAAGCAGTCTCAACCCCATAGCCCACACAAAAGCCAGTTTGCAATGGGTCTAGATAATCTGCATCATACAAAACTGCCTGGAGCTGAGAGGTATATATTTTAGTACAAGCATTTGCCATGCATTTGAAATCTGCCTTCACTTGGCACGTTCATGGCAATGTGCTCCTACAAGACCCTATTTACGTTACACTCATCATCATAATTTGTCTTCTGCACAGCTTGTGGCAGGCTGCAGTAGGGTTGCAAAATGAAATTTGGAGCATCTAAGCTAAAAGGATTACATATATGCAAATACAATAGTGGCCCAAGTGAGCAAAATTATTAATTTAAAAAAATTAAAAGCAATAGAAAAACAGGCACACATGTTATCCCATATAGTTCAGTGAAAGCTGAGATTTTCAATTTCACATAAACATAGGAAAATAAATTATGCTGCTAGGCAAACCCTTGCCTCTCGTACATCTGTCACTTATAGCTCCGTATAACGTTATCATTACATGGTTCTGAAACAGGCAAAGTCTCACAGCCTCTAAGGCAGCACCAAGATTTACTGTCAAACCTCTGGCACAACAACTACTTTAGATGATTAAAAGAAACCTACCAAGGGGAATACCTTTCAAACCTAGCAGGGAAAGTTTTATTGACCTCTTAGTTGCTTTGTTACATGAATAAGAAAATGAAAACAAAAAGATAGCAGAAGCAGCAGATTCTCCGGAAGCACAATGAAGGTCTTAACGCTTTTTCAAAGTCAACCTTGCTGAATGAAGAAAATACCATAGTAGAATCAAGGAAGAAATTAAGAGCATCTCATCCAGAAGAGTTATTTGAGATATTTTGCTATCCTCAATAGCTGCTATCCCATATTATCCTCAAGGTGTATTGAAAAGATGCCTTACACTCTCGCAGAACTGCACAGTTGTCAGACTACACATCACTGCATACAGCAGAGGCTCCCAACATTGGGTCCCTGGATGTTGTTGGATTACAACTCCCATCAGCTGAAGGACATTATGGTTGGGGAGCTGTAAATCCAACAACACCCAAGGACCCAAGGTTGGGAACCCCTGCCACAGAGCAAGAGTTGCACCCTAGCCTCTCCCACAACATTGCAATGCATGCTGGGATGGCATGCCCCTAAAAACTGTCTGCATCAGTTACTGGTGATATTGCTAGTCCAGATACGTGGCCCAAATTTTATTCAGTGTCTTAAGAATCCAAATGATTCTTAAGCTTACACTGCTCCCTCTGCTATCTCAAGTAGATGTGGCCAGCAGTTTGGACTGAGCTGTCCAAACAAGTCAGTTCAGTGAGCTTTGCACAGTGACAGGAGGATTATCAGGGCAAAAGGTAAATCTTGGGGGAGGTGGTATGTGAGGTATCCTGAGAATAGCATACTATAAACTGAGGGCTGATAGATGGCGGAAGACCCTGTTCCCTCATAATTCTTTTCTTGCATGGCATTCAACTAGAAAAGAAAACATCAGATGTAACTGAAAGCTAAGAAATGAGGTTGACGGTCTCTTCACCTTCGTTGTTTTTATTCCTTTTTCCTGGGGCTTTGTTCATCACTCTTAACAAGTTTGATCTTCCAAAGAGACCAAGTGTTAAGCAGCAGACTTCCCTGAACGAGGCACAGGAGAGCCCGGGTCAAAAGGAAGACAATGAGAGAATGAAGTGCAGACGGATGAGTCTAGCAGCCAGGACATTTATCTGTTCTCAGCTGATGAGCTGAGTCACAGATGCTGTGTTGCCTTCAGCTAACTGCTCTATTCTCTTCCTCAATTCCCACAGCAAAATGAGGGAGGATGTTTCCAGTCCCACTGGGGACAAAAGACAAAAGATAATTAATCACTATGGTAGCCGTCCAACGATGAGGGTCCACAAATACATTAAGAGAAGGTATTGGTTATCAGTTTAGTGTCTTCCAGTTCTTTTATAAGGGCCAAATTACACCTTGCTTTAAATGTGATGTTGTTCTGTGAGGGTTGCCCCCACCCTTTTCCTTTTGTAAAAGAAAGTCAAGTGGGGAAGGGATCAACAACTACAGTATGCATTTGAGAGGTTTAACGTCCACCCAGACATACATACACATACTGTATTACCAATACTGAACTATCTCTCTCTCTCTCTCTCTCTCTCTCTCTCACACACACACACACACACACACACACACACACACACCCCTCTTGCATTGTTATTTACAAAAGGGGGGAAACGCGCAGAATGGCAACAATGGGTCAGTTCAGACAATGCTTTCTGACCAGTCCCACTCCCATATCATTAAACTGTGAGTGTGTCATGAGCAGTGTTCCCTCTAACAGAGATTCCCAGATGTTGTTGAACAACTCCCAGAATCCCCAAGAAAAAGCCATTATATCTGGGGATTCTGGGAGTTTTAGTGAAGAACCTCTGGGAATCCTTGTTAGAGGGAACACTGGTCATGAGTGTACACATTCCACCCTCCCTTCATGCCATTCCTTAATTGTGTAGGGAGTGGTTAATCCAAACCACCACCTACATGTGCTCCAAGTACTACTTTAAGGAAATATTTGGAGCATGTGTAGAGGAACAGAGGCATCTGCCTTATACCATTAGCCCATGTTGCTCAGTATTGTCTACACTGACTGGCACCAGCTTCTCCAAGGTTACAGGCAGAAGTCTCTCCCAGCCCTTTCTCGGGATACCAGGGAGTGACTGTGGGATCTTCTGCATGCAAGAATGCAGATGTTCTTCCAATGAGCTATGGCCCCATCTCTTAAGGGGAGTACTTTACAGCACTCACATGTAGTCTCCATCCAAATGCAAATCAAAGCAGACCCCGCTTAGCATAGGGGAGAATTCATGCTCGCTACCACAAGACCAGCTCTTTTTTTCAATGGAGGGGGCAGTTTGGATTAACTATGCCCCCATGTGTTTAAGGAATGGCAATCTAGGGGCACACAAGTGCATGAAGAGGAAGGAAGAGGAGAGCTGGTCTTGTGGTAGCAAGCATGACTTGTCCTCTTAGCTAAGCAGGGTCTACCCTGGTTGCATATGAATGGGAGACTAGAAGTGTGAGCACTGCAAGATATTCCCCTTAGAGGATGGAGCCACTCTGGGAAGGGCATCTAGGTTCCAAGTTCCCTCCCTGGCATCTCCAAGATAGGGCTGAGAAAGATTCCTGTCTGCAACCTTGGAGAAGCCACTGACAATCTGTGTAGACAATACTGAGCTAGATAGACCTATGGTCTGACTCAGTATATGGCAGCTTCCTATGTTCCTATATTCCTATGCTCACAACACATCCATGCCTTAATCATGTGAGAGTGGGATCTGTTGGGAAGTATCACCTGAACCACTCCAGTACGTTTAAAGCTATGCTTAGTTTGGCCCTCAAACTTGGGTCCCTCTTGTGCCTGGGAATTATGGAATTGTAGTCCAGCAACATCTGGGAACACGCATTTGAGAACCCCTGACCTACATCAAGGTGTCCCCAGGCAGCTCCTTGTGGTCACCACATAGCAAGAGGTGATGTCCTTGGGTGACTAGAAAGGCACACAGGCTGGCTAAAAGCCCAAAATTAACACATGGCCCCAGGAACCCAATTCTCTCTACCTTAGAGGAGAAACTCTGCTAACAAAGGATGAATTTCCTGGAGCAAAGGAGCCTTTGCAGAGATTTAGGAATGTATTTACATGCTTAATTGATCCTCTCAGTTCTTATTGGAGAATATACATTCTCTATCTCTGAATGTCTCCCTCCTTTGTGTAATATGCATTATTTTTGTTCAGTGAGAGGTATTACCGACTAAGAAGTAATAGAAAGAGGATAAAAAGTCCCATACAAAACAAGTCTGCATTGTATATAACCTTTCAGGCCATTGTACTGAAGCTCGTAATATGGAAAAACAAATAACAATCTTGCATCTCCAGAGAGCAACATAACCTCTCCTTTCTATTTACAACTACGTATTTAACATTGTCTGAACCTTCCCAGAATTTTTACATGGATTTTCTGTTCAAGTCTTCCCAAAGTCCTTCATTCTTTGGTAATCTCACTTGTATCACCCAAGGCTCACAACTAGGACATGTATGCTCGTGTATGTTGTGCTGAAATCCCCTGGGCATTTTCCAGATGGCAGGCTTAACCATGGAATTAAGTGGGGTAAAGTAGGGCAGGTTATGAGGTAATATATGAGCCGCATGTAAGTGCAATAAAGATAATCTGAAGAAACCTGGGGCAGGGACGTTCACATAGGGCTGTTTTAATAGGGCTCCTATCAGTTCCTTCTGTGCACCATTCATACTGTGCACCGTTCAAGTCTGTGTGTACCACAATTTCCCTCAAGATCACCAAGAAAATGTTTTTAAAAATATAAGGGGAAAGTGAGGTTTTAAGAAAAGCCTATTTATGTTCTTATGTTCACCATAAAGTACCACTGGGACCCAAATACAGTCAGGAGGCTTTTCAAAGAGGGGGGCGGAATAAATCTTATTAAGAGAGGAAAACAAAATGCACTGTGTGGGTGCATAGAATGGTGTTCCGCAAGATCCCCAAGCATACGTTAAAAAAAAAATTGGAAAAAAATGTGGCTTTAAGAAAAGGTGCTCTATCAGCATGGCCTCATCTCAGAAGAAACATTGGTGTATTTTGGATATATTGAAGTATCCCAGAAAGCCACTGTAAAAAGTTGAACATTTTAGCATGGAGATAATGCAGGCTAACCTCCAATTCTCAGGGGAAAACCTGAATCAGGTATGGAGTGCTCCCCGATATCTCATATGGACTTCAATGTAAATCCATCCATTGTGTGAACGCACACCTGCCCTTCCCACGTTGAAGCAAAGTAAAATCGCCATCTGGGAACAGCCCTGGTTAAAGGGTACATTACAAATGACACTACTACTACTCCAACTGCACAAACAAACCCACTTCTCACCACATCAGGGCCAAGATCAGTGTCATAACAACCTCTGAAGGAATTTGGGTGCAATAACTGAACATGAACCCCTTTGGATAATTTCCCCATAGGGATCAATTTTTTAAAAAATCCATTAAAAATCAATGAGTGGACTGATCTCCTTGAATGTCCACACATTTAATGTTGGAAAGCCATGTTAAATTTCAGATTTTTCTGCACAGCCATTTGGACATTATTAATATTTTTGAGTTTCCCATTGATCCTTATAGGGAAATTATGATTTAAATTTAAAATTGGGGTGTGGCTTCCCCTGGTGGTAGGCTGTGTTCATTGCACATGTTTGCTCAATTGTAGTTCCACCCCGGCCAAGATTAAGAATACTGCATAACTAGTTTGCTAACTGCAACAAGGCTTTAACTAGGTTTTTAAACATTCTGTCTGTACCCTTCCCCACACCTTGCTGCATGGCAGGTTGTTTTTGAAACTGAAGTTCCAACCCAATGCAACAGCAGCAGAGCTGTTTCTATAAATCGGAGTCTGCTCCAAATCTAGTGAAGAACTCTGGTCCACTCTTTACAATACAGCAGGCAATGGGCAAATAAGGAAACCCTCTCCATGCCCAGCTCTTATGTGCTTGGTACTCAACTGGGAAGAAAATTACCAAAGGAGAAGGGAAGTTAACCTCCAGTAAATGGCAAAAAGGGACTTTTAAAAGTGGAGCCTGACTTATAGATAGCAGCAGGGAGACAATTGTTTTTATTCACCCAAGCATATATAGCATCAGTGTTCCCTCTAAGTCATGCACCTGTGCACACGCTCACACAGTTATTGATGTCCGCTCAGTTAATTTTAGATCACACTCAGGTTGAATCAGGAAGGTCCCACTCTGAATGCACATGCGCGCACACTACCTTGATACTGCCACCCACAACAAAACTCATCCCACACACAGATGAAACAAGTTGTTCTAGTAAGAACTAATCAGCCTACTTTCCTTTCCCTGTCTCTACAACAGGACTAAATTTGGTTCAAATTGAGGTCCACAAGTTAGATCTCTTGCACCTCAAATGACCATGCATATGCCATCTTGGATCGGGGTGGATGACATCATTACAAACTACACCATTGAGGTGTCCCTGTGTGTCACTCACTACAATTGTACAAAATTTGGTTCAAATCAGTGAGACAGTGCTCAGGTTAGTGCACTTACGCCTCAAATGTTCACACATCCACCTTCTTGGATTGGGGTGGATGACATCATCACAAACTACACCATTGGTATATCCCTATGTGTCCATACAGCTGAAGCAAATTTGGTTCAAATCAGACTGTCCACAAATTAGTTCACTTGCACCTCAAATGTTTACGTGTCTGCCATCTTGAATTGGGTTGGATGACATAGTCATTGAGGTGTCCCTTCATGTCCCTACAGTTGTAGCAAATTTGGTTCAAATTGGTTAAGTGGTACATAGGCTAGACCACTTGCACCTCCAAAGTTTACACGTCTGCCATCTTGAATTGGTATGGATCACATCATCACAAACCATGAGGTGTCCCTGTGTGTCACTTACTGCAACTGTACCCAATTTGATTCAAATGGGTTAGACAGTCCACAAGTTAGCCAGCTTGCACCTCAGACGTTCACGCAACCACCATCTTCGGATTGGAGTGGATGACATCATCACAAACTACGCTGTTGAGCTGTCCTTATGTGTCCCTACAGCTGTAGCAAATTTGGTTCAAATCAGTTAGGCATTTCACAAGTTAGCTCATTTGCGCCTCAAAAGTTTACATGTCCACCATCTTGGATCGGGGTGGGTGACATCATCACAAACTACGCCGTTGAGGTGTCCCTACAACTACAATTTGGTTCGTATTGGTCCAGGCGTTGCAAAGTTGATGGGGGAGGACACATGGATGGACGGACAGACACACAGAATGCCAGGTGATCTCATAAGCCTACTGGAAAGTAGGCTAAAAAATTAGACAGAACACTGGATAGCATCCCTCCAATGGCTGTTGTTGCTGGTGTGTCCCTTGTGTTCCTTTTTAGATTCTGAGGGTCCAGGTAACTATTTTCATATACCCAGTGCTATGTGAATCACTTTGACGACTTTTCTCTTGCAGGGTATGGACACTGATAACAGTATTATCAATAATAGTAATAATGCAAATCCTGGGGAAGAGGAGGATTGCATTCCCCCTTTGCTTTAAACATAATCCCTACCTTATACACAATTGAGGCTGGCATATCTGTTGTTCATGTGCTTCTTTGTGTGTGATCAAGGGCGGGGCGGGGGTGGGGAGGATGGCTTTGAATTTGTCGTTTAAATGGAGAACACTTTTAATAAAATGCCCATAATGAATACATGACTGAATTAAACCAACGGATCCCCTGCTATCGTGTTTAGTTTGGGCCTAAGGGGAATATCAGAAATAGTTTTGATATGCCAGGATGGAAGGGAGAGGCAGTCTGCTTTTTAACAAAAAGAAGGCTTAAAAAAAAATTGAACAGGTGAACGCCAGCCCTTAGACCAGACTGAAAGTCGCTTCTTGGGATTCTGGCCCAAACGCATTGGCACCAATGTGTCCAATGGAAGAGACTGCATTGTATATTTATGAAGCAATGGAAATGTTAAGAGCGAAAACTCAGAGGGCACCCTCCATACACCAGAGTTATGATGAGATTTGGGAATCACTATTTCTACATTACCAAGGGCAGGGGGGACATTTTAGAATTACATTATGCACTTCTGTATAGGGAGGAGAACTGGAATTGGAATATAACTAATTTGGGGAAGATAACTAACTGTGATAGAACTTCATGTCTGTTTTATTCAGACAAGCGGACATGTTCTATCACAATAAGAACTGCCAAAAGCCTGGTGGCATGTCTGGTGGCTATAGGCCACCTCCAGCCTCAGAGGCAAGATGCCTCTTCATACCAGCTGAAGGGGAGCAACAGCAGGAGAGAGGGCATGCTCTCAGCTCTTGCCTATGGACTTCTCAGAGGTATCTGGTGGGCCACTGTGTGAAACAGGATGCTGGACTAGACAGGCCTTGGGCCAGGTCCAGCAGGGCTGTTCTTATGTTCCGAAAACATTTACATGAGAAAACACTCTCGGTGTAATGAATCTGCATGTCCCAAAGTGTAGCAGTGCAGGCGGGGTGGATAGGTGAATGATCCCTTTGAAAGTACTATATTATTGCACTTATTGAAAATACATCTATGAAAACAGACATAATTGTGTGCACTCAGGAATAAAATGCTGCCATCAGCATAATTTTCAAAATAAAAACCAACTTGAGCTTTAATTTATCCTGCCTACCAGGAAAGAAAGAAAAAAGGAATCTCAATGATAAATGCCTGCTCTCAGATTATAGCTTTCTTTAAAGGTTTCCGATTTGGTGCATGCTAGTGAGGTGTGGAAGATGCATGGCAAACTGACAATATATTTGATTTATTCTTCAAAGACCTCTGGAGTCTTGTCAGCTCATCACAATTAATTCCAAGAACAAGAGTAGCTTAATATTGTTTGCGTGAGGGAAAAGTGGCTGGATTTTATTTATTTATTTTACTACCATGTGATGGTATAACCAGCATTGTTAGCACAAATGCTGTGAGCATGTTTCTGTCCTTATTGGAAGTATGCAGTGAAAACACAGATATTTCAGATTGCTCTTTGATTTGGCTTAACCACTCAGTCCTAAGTGAAATGAAATTTAAGTATATGTAAATACACTTGCTCTTTATCACACTGGTACCCTTCGCTACATTCTCTAGTTCCACTTCTCTACATTATCTGTTGGGACAACTACTACCATTATTTATATACCACTTTTCAATGAAGAAGTTCTCAAAGCAGCATACATAGAAAAAGAATACTAATAAGATGGTTCCCTGCCCCCACCCCCCGCCAAAGGGCTCACAGTTTAACAAGAAACACAATGTAGACACCAGCAATAACCACTGGTGGGATGCTGTGCTGGGACTGAATAGGGCCAGTTGCTTTCCCCCTGCTAAATATAGGGTGATAAATACTTAGGTTGCCAACTCACCACAAGAACTCACGTGGAGTGCTTTTGTGCTTAATAGCAGCTTGATCTGACGAAATCACAGGTGAAACGTCTCACACAATATTGTGATAAGCAGTATTAACTCCTAATGTCAGCAGCTCAAGCTGCTGTTAAAGGCACAAAACTAGGAGCCAAAAGCAAAGTTGGCAACCTTTCCTTTCCTTTACCCTTTCATGTTATCTTCCCAAATTTCAAATTTTAGATTGTCAGGTCCTTGGAGCAGGGGCTTGTATTTTTTTTTTATGCAAACATGTGAAGTATCATGTATTTTGATGATGTTGTATAAAACAATCATAATCATATCAAATATGATTGCTACAGACTGCAATCCATAGAAAATGGAGAGAGGTCCTGATGTTTTTCTCTGTTCACATAGGACCATAAAGCACAAACGTTCTCTAGCAGCCAGAAGCTTTTGTTAATCTGTGAAAGAGGCACTACCTGTCTCTAGCATGTAGAGATTCTGAAGCAGCACAAAACTGAATCTCCTGTTTCTGAATAATTTAGGAGCAAAGACGGTAGGGACAAGATGCCTGTCTTCCTGTAACTCTTCACTATCACTAATTCACTAACTCTTCATTAACTCTTCACTATTTGAGACACATCTTGATGATCTTGTCAAGCCACAACTGAACTGGAGAATCAGTCAGAAAGAAGTGGACTTCATTTTAATTTCAAAAATAATTTGCATTTTAAGGAGGAAAACTGACAGGACTAGTAAAATAAAGTAGCTGAAAGCTTTAATTTGACGGACTGCCACTCAAAGAGCACAACTCCATCAACCTTGGTGAACCTACATGGGTCATTTAGTTTTTACACAAAGGGATCGACCTTGAACAATTTGTCCAACATACTCTGCATAACAGGCCTTTCTTTCAAACCAAGCATAGATCAGATCTTTTCCACTGAAAGCCCAAGAGGTCAAACCTTTTGGTTCTTTATTGTAAGGCCTAGGGGACAGTGGCAGCTCCCATCAGCCATAAGTGTACCCGCCTGACTAATTGTTTATTGGGCCTCTGCAAAGCTTTGGCCTGTGCAGAGTCCCCCAGCACCATCTGGATATGACCACTCCCACAGTGCAGTGCTGCACTTTGCCCAGCACTGGTGGGGCTCCTTTAAGGGAAATGGAGGCCCCTTGAGCCCCTACATCATCTAGGAAGGCATACAAGAAGTCAGGGGCGGAGTTATAACTGAGCAGACATGTGTGAAGACCACTCACCCGCCCTGCCTCTGGGGCCGCCCTGCTTGCTTTCCCTCCCCACTTTCCAGCCAGCTAGCCAACCAGGTGCCGCGTTCTGCCACACTTCTACCGGCTTTCTCCTCCATCACTAGCAGTGCACAGATATACTTTCCCCTCCTCCCCTCAGCATATCATGCGTGTGAAAGCCAGCATGCAGGAGCCTGCCCCATTTCCTCCTTTTCTCCCCTGAACACTGTCAGGATCTTAGAGGCTCTGCTGAGCAGCAGTGGTGACAGCAGGGCCCTGTTTCCATCCCTGTGCTCCCACCACACCCCTGTTCCACTTCATTTCTGCTCCCCCTCTGCGCTCCAGCATCTCTTCAGATTCAGCACCTCAGGAGCAGCAACACTATAAGAGGGGTACAGGAGAAAGCTGGCGTGGGGGGAGCAGCACACCTCCTTGCCACCCCAGTCACCATCAAACCAGAAGCACATGGCATGCATGCGCACACAATCTTAAAGACAGCGCCGGCGAGGGAAACACGGTGGGGGGCAGCACCCTTCCCAGTCCTTAAGTAACCCCCCATGCTGAACCAGCCATCTGCCAGTTTGTGCGCATGCCTAGTAGCCATCACCCTCACCCCTTCTGCCTCAGCAGTAATGCAAAGAGCCACCACTCCACCTTCTCCCGGGCATGCTGAAAAGGAGGCCAGGAATGGAACCAAAGAGGAAGCATGAAGAATAAAATGTTGGCTAGAGAATTTCCCCATGACTCTCTTCTTTCCCGCACTTAAAATGTGTGAGAATAGTAAATAATAAATTAAACCAAGTCTAAGCTAGGGGTGTGCACAGAACCGAATCTGCAGTTCAGTTCAAATCTGAGCCAAATTCGAATCGGACCCATGGTCCGTGACCCAGTTTGTGTCAAGCCGCCCTCCCCCAGTTTGGTCCAAGGGTCGAACCAGGCTGAACAAGTTTGGAACCAGTTCAATTCGGCTCAAGGGGCATGCTTGTAAAGGGGAATCCAGTGAGAATTCCCCTTTACAAGCAAAGTGGGGTACCCTGCCTGCCCTTTAAAAAACTCCTAGTGGGGGGTGGCGAGAGGGCACCTCATCATCGGAGTCAGCGGCAGCACAGCTCCTCCAAACTGGGTCCACTGCTCCAGCACAGCTTGATTCTGATTTCCACGCATGCACGTGTTTGGAGGAGCTGCTCCACTGCTCCCTCAGTTTGGAGAGGCCGTGCCACTGCTGCTGACTCAGATGATGAGTTTCTAATAGAACCAGTTCCGCACACCTCTAGTCTAAGCCTCTAGAGCTACCTGGGAGGGAGCATATGGACATATAAAACTTATTTGTTCCGGATCAGACCATTGGTCTCTCTGGCTCAATAATATCTACACTGACTGGCAGTGGCTCTCAAAGTTTTCAGCAGGGAACTTTTCCAGACCTAACTAGAGATGCCAGGAATTGAACTTCGGTTCTTCGGTATGTAAATCATGTGCCCAACCACTGAGCAAGAACAATACTGACTGCACAATCCTCTGCTTACTACCAGCCCCTCCCAACAAATATTACAAGAAGTCTATAACATCCCTCCCTCTACTCACAGAGAAACTGATTCTGTAACCACTGCCCCTACAACTTACTACCGTTTCAGGAATGGGCCGCATGAAACAATGTGCAGTTTTTACACAGGACTTACTTTGACAATGTATAACCTAATTTCTACTTTAAAGCACTAACAGTATAGCTGTTGTCCCAGAATAGTATATGCACAGAAATGGAAGGACAATGAACTGCCCTCAAAAGAAGATTGGCTGATAAAAATTTTGGAATATGCGGAGATGGCAAAACTTACAGTACTGATAAGAGATCAAAATTTGGAAGGTTTTAAAGAAGATTGGAAATCATTCTCACTGTACCTAAAGAACTATTTTCCTAATATTGATTTTTCAACAGGGTTTGAAATTTTGTAATATTAGCGGGTTGAGTAGACTAAAAACGAGTTTGGTAAGGTATAGGATATATGTTTTGAATTATTATAGCAAGGGTTAATTGTATAGTTAGTGATTCGCGCTGATTGGCGAGTTGGAAGTCAATTTTTTGTTTAATGTTTGATGTAATGAGATTTTCAAGATATTGTTAAAATCAATAAAAATTTAAAGCAAAAAAACCAAAACAGTATAGCTGTTGTCCCATCCCCTTCCCCGCCGCACACACACACAGCAGATAGGTCTGTGTAGGGAAGTGGTCTCGTGTGAAATACTAGCAAGAAGAAATGCCTCCATTGGTGGTTTTCTAATTACAGCTGTTTAGAAGTCAGGGGTGTAGCTATAATTGAGTGGATGGGTTCAAAGAACCCAGGCCTCAGAGCTCCTGAGGGCCCCCCAGCACCACCCTTCCTATCTTCTTCATTATCTCCTTCACTCCGAGGGGCTGCCAGAGAGAGGAGTGAACATGGGCCTGCTCTCTCCTAGCTACGCCCCTGTTAGAAGTGGCACAGTTTGTTTAATTCTACCTCTCAAAGTGGGTGCCCAGATTAAACGTGAATGAAGACATCTTTACCTCTCTTTGTGGGAAGGCTGAGTACTGACTAGCTGCATTTCTTAAGTGTTTTTAAAAAACATTTTCAGTAAACACTTATCTAGATTCCACAGAGGCTGTCAGTGACACTGCATTGTCATTAAAAGGCACCACCTCTTCAGAAATAAAGGAGCCAGGTTCTACATGACTACACCGTTCTGAAACATTTATAGCTCTTCCCTGCTCTGACGTGCTCAAGTTGTTCTCAGTCACAGCCCACTTCATGGGCAGGGTTTACTTTCAGCTTGATACCAGAAGCCTGTGAGCTGACCAGCCATATTCACAGGGACCTGAATCATCAAGAGCACTTGAGACGGTGAAGAATAGAGGTCATCACACCCACAAGCAATGTATTGAGGCAAGTATCATTAGCCCATTCTTCAGATCCCATTGCTTCATAACTTTCCTTCTGATCAGAATCAAGTCTTGAATTCCCTTATTGCAATTGCCAAAAGATCTGTGGCTCAGACAAATCTATCAATTTACTGCGAAGATGTATAGCCTGCCTTTCAGTCAAAATGATCCCCAGGCTGGCTTACAAGAGAAAACAATATAAGGACAAACCAAGAACTCTTTGCCTTCTGACTGATGGCAGAGGCCAGAGTGTTTTGCCCTTGCTTTTGTAGTCCCAGGACCATGGGCAGTTAAAACAGAGTTCTCATTCAAATAGAATGAGGAAAGAGAAGGCAACTCTCTCTAGCGCTTCTTTCCAATACGGAGTTTTGTGACATCGACCATTGGTATAATTCATGTATAATTGGGTGGGTTCAACCCATCCCCCTACCAAATGTTCTTCAGTGTCAAAGTCAATCCCAAGCACATGTTTCAAATCCTTTTTATCACCTAGGAGAGTATGTGGTGCCAAGAGCAAAGCTTCTTGGGGCTACTACAATGACTTTGTCTCTACTAACCTGTTCAGAGCACACAGCTGGAATGTGTGAAGACTGCAACGGGTTACTCTCAGTTGCATTGTGTACGCATGCTGGTTCATGCATGCATAAGCAAAGGGGATGTTCATGCAGTCATAAATGGAAAGTGTAGCATGAATTCCTATAAACCATTCAGGGGCAGCCCTAGGTATTGCAGCACCTGATGTGAGCCTTGTCCCATGCCCCTGATGCGGGCTGGGCACTTTTCAAAACCAACCTTTGCCACAAGGAGGAGGGAAGGTTGCCCGCAGCCACCCTTTCACTTCTTGTACTTCTTGCAAGCTTTGCAAGGATTGTTGGGAGAGACACTCTTTGCAAAGTTTGCAAGGATCAGATTGGTCCCAAAGATGGCAACCATGGGGAGAGACATCCTGCCACCCTACTGACCCCTCAGCAATCTTCTACCGCGCTTTGCCTCATGAAACGGCCACCTCTGAAACCCCACACTCACACACCCCTCTCTCTATCTGCTTTCCTGGCCTAAAGGAGATGTTTCTAGCTCAAGTTAAGTTTCTAGCTATGTATAGGTTCAGCTGGAAGTCCTAGCTCAGTGCAAAAAAGGGCAGCAGAGACCAGATTTGGTGTGGTTTTGTCATTTGAGGTGAAGGTAACCAAGTTATGGTTGCCATGACAACTTGCCCTGTGGTGAGAACCTGGTGTGGATGACACAGATGCAAATGAAAACTAACAAATTTAGAACACTTCTCAGCACCTTACTTCTTGTTTTGCTTTTTAAAATGATTACCCCCAGAAAACTGCTCTTAGCAGTGCAAATTATATATTAAACTTTCTGTCTCATTAAAAAATCCTAGACACCACTTACATAACAGAGGTTAGTTTAACTATTTGTTAAATTTGTTTTGAAAGCTAATTGAATTCAGAGCAATGGGACCATGAAGGTGCTGGGAAGAAAAACTGTTAAGTAAGCAGAATAATCACCATATCTTCACTGGAAATTGTTCCCAGTTGCAGCTAGAGAAGCGACACTGAAGATTAAGAGAGGGAACAGAAGGTGACACAAAATGAAGAAAATGAGTGTGGAGCAACAGAGAGGTGTAGAATTCTTGCAAAATATTTTACTCACATTCATCATAACATTAGGCCAGATCACACATCATCTAGTATGCACATATCTTGTTCTGAGTGCACCAGCTTTACAGGGTGTCCTGAGTGAATTTTCTAATGTGTAGAAGCACCATATACATTATGCAAGGAGCTCCAGCTTCAACTGAACTCCTTCACGAAAAGGTTTACACATATATAAGCGTCCATAAGGAACCTATATAATATTTTGGGATTTCTGACAACACATGGAATTCACTTTCAGCATCAATCAAAGGGTGCTGAGGCAACTTCCACTTCCAAGGCTAAGTGGAAAGATAAGAGGCATCACTATTTGCAAATTATTGACCATTTACTTGCAAAGGGTGAGACTGACAATCTTATGGAAGCAGGATAATACTTTCCTGCTTGGGTGATGGTTTCAATGACAGGGGCCAAGATGATAAAAGGGTGCGAACATGTGTTTTGTGTTTATCTCAGACTGCTTTTCATTATCGCCTCTGAACTCTCCTGGTGGAGTTAGTTAGGAAGTATAAGTAAATTCAATGGTAAAGGGTAACCATTCATTAGTTAAATATTTGTCACAGGGATGAGGGGCAGAGGAAAGTAAATTCATACAGGGAGTACAATATATATATACATACACACATACAGATTGAGTATTCCTTATCTGGACTGCTTGGGACCAGAAGTGTTCTGGATTTTTCCAGATTTTGGAATATTTGCATAACGAGATATCTTGGGCATGGGATCCAGAGTGCCAAAACAGACGCTAACAGAGCAGGCACCAAACTGAGCAGGGGATGGAGGAGGGGGGCTTTCCCTTTTCCCTCTAGCGCCAAAACAAGAACATAAAAAACATTAAAAAGCTTCATAATAAAAACAGAGCCGCAACTAGAGAGAATTACAGACACTAACAGCCTTCTGAAATAAGTAAGTTTTGACTGCATGTTTAAAAGCAGCAAAATTGGGAATCTACAAGCGAGGGAGTTGAGCTGTTTTGTTTCTTTTTTTTTTTTTTTTGGTACAGCGAAGTGTCCAGATTCTGGAACATTCCGGATTTTGGATATCTGGAAAGGGATACTCAACCTGTATATGTGTGTGTGTGTGTGTGTGTGTGTGTGTGCGCGCGCGCGTGTGCACACACACACACAGAGGAGAGGAGATAAACTTTGGTAAAGTTATGTGCACAGAATAGCTATACCTTCATATGCAATAAAGACTTGCCACTTGCTTTAAGAAAACAACTTATAACAAAGACTTACAAGCCCATTAAAAATCCAGTACTATTGATATAGAATCTTTGAGAATACTGCAACTGTCACCCAGCCTTATACTAACAATCCTTCAGCTTTTGGTCCCTCTCCTATTATTTTGATAATGTACTTTGGATACAGGGCATGACCACCAGCTCATATGCTATGAATGGGTAACAATTGCTTGTCAATTTTTACCCTGGCTAGAACAACATCAGAGTGCAAAATGAAGAAGCGTTGTTATTCACCATCAATCTCATGAACCATCCAGTCCTAAGGCAACAAAACCAGCCATCAATGCCGTGTAATGCTTCAGTAATTGGTGCACTCAAGCAAGCTATCTTTTGTACTGATTGCTCGCTGATTTTAAGACACCAACATCTAGATTTTAAAACTATTATGAAAACGTAATCCTGACAACATGTCTTCAACTCACAACAGACTTACATTTTCCTTGACGACGTGCACTTATCTGCCCTATACTTTCACAACATATCAAGCTTTAACTGTGACACTAATAATTAGCAAACCTCTCTGGTATCAGTGCCATGTTCTTTAACCTTTTAATGTGCAACTTCATGTGCAACTAAAATAAAGGCATTCTTTGCCCAAGGAAATACATTATTAGTCTAGGGAATTAATATTAAATGACATAGGAACCATTTGGAGGCAAGCTGATACTTGATGCAAGGATGTTGATTTCAGCTGGTATCGTCTAATTTATTTGCTGTCTGGAAAAGAGTTAATTGATGCCAGAAAGTTTAAATATTCTCTCTTGCCAAAATTGGCTCTAATGTTTCCTATTTAGCACAGACAAAGTAAGGATTGGCTTAAGCAAGATCAAAAGGAAATTTGCCCAAGGAAAACAAAAATAATAATAATAATAATAATAATTTGATTTCTATACCGCCCTTCCAAAAATGGCTCAGGGCGGTTTACAAAGAGAAATAAAACAAATAAGATGGCTCCCTGTCCCCAAAGGGCTCACATTCTAAAAGGAAACATAGGACACACACCAGCAACAGTCACTGGAAGTACTGTGCTTGGGGTGGATAGGGCCAGTTACTCTCCCCCTGCTAAATAAAGAGAATCACCACAGTAAAAGGTGCCTCTTTGAGGGACAACCTTAGAAATATACAAATGCAGTAATAGATGTAAATAAAAATGCAACTGAGATCTAAAAACCACTTGAGCCAGCATATTTGCATTTAAAATGGATATAAATAGAGGGCTTACACAGAGTTAGAAGGAGTGTCAATTCTGCCAGGCAGCAGGCCTTGAATACAATTCTCTAGTGCTGCAGACTGGACAGGATATCTTAACTGTCGTTATGGGGGAGAGAACCGACATTGTGAACTGTGTCTGCACCAGTGTTCTGTTGTACATTTCTTTCACAACTATGTCTTTGTTGTTCTTTGTACATTGACTAAACAGAGCACAGGAATGACAGGTAAGATCCAGCTTGCCTCCAACCTTGCTAGTAGATCCGCTGGTAGGGATGCTCCAACCTGTTGCTTGAAATGGCAGCCCATGGCATTTACATGTTTGACTTCCTCACAGGTAGCTGTGCCATCATGTAGCTTGAAATTGCAGGCTAAGGTGCTTACTCATTTGAAGATGTGAGTTGCTTTCCATTTCAAGCAAGCAGTTTGTAGGGAATAATCTGCAACATCTGTCCTGACATCAAGGAAGAGCAGGCTTGCTCAACTTAGGCCCTGTAGCTGTTTTTGAACTATAACTCCCAAAATCCACAGCCACAGTGGCCAATAGCCAGCGATTATGGGAATTGTAGGTCCCATAATGCAGGAGGACTGAAGTTGAGCAGCCCTGAGGAAGAGTATAGGGAAGCTAGGCTATCGTCATCCATAAAGGTACTGACTCTCCTGCAGCAGAATCGTGGAACCTAATCACAAACATCACCCAGGACGAGGTGTAGACTGAACCAACTACTCTGGGGACTACTTTTTTCCAAGGAAAAAATAATAACTGGAGTGAACAGTTACATGACTGTGTTCAGAAGGAGTTACACCGGTACATTATATACAGTATTAAATACTCCTGCATGCCATGTGCAGAGACAGTGGACAGAGAGAAATCTTTCTCCCTCTCTCACAACACTGGAACCAGGGGTGATCCCATGAAACTGAAGGAAATTTAGGACCGACAAAAGGAAGTACTGTGTCACACAACACATAATTAATTGGTGGAATTATCTGCCATAGGATGTGGTGATGGCCACTAGCTTGGATGGCTTTAAAAGGGGCTTATACAAAGTCATGGAGGACAGGTCTATCAATGGCTACTAGTCTGGAGGCTATAGGCCACCTCCAGTCTCCAGCCTAAAGAGTAGACTAAAAGATGGCTCTAAATACCAGTTGCAGGGGAGCAACAAAAGGGGAGATGGCATGCCCTCATCTCTTGCTTGTGGGCTCCCCAGAGGCATCTGGAGGGCCACTGTGTGAAACAGGATGCTGGACCTGATAGGTATTGGGCCTGATCCAGCAGGGCTGTTCTTATGTGTGTAATAATTGTTCTTTGACCAAGGGCTCGCTCTATTCATAGAGAAGGACAAAAGTGCAAGGAAGATGAAAAATCATTTGGACAACTTTCCACCTGACATGGAATACTGCAAGCAACTTATGAAATGTGCCTGCAAAGCTGACTGCAAAGGAAGATGCAAATGTTTCAAAAGTGGTCTCGACTGCATTGGACTGTGTAACTGCACATGCTTGGATTAGAAAGCTATCCAGTGTCTTTACTTTATTTCATTAATCCATTAAATTTGTTTCTCTATTTAAGTATTTTATTTATTATAGTTATGCTTATAAACATTGAATAATGTTTATATGGCTATATGATATAATAATATATATACTACTACATGGTTCAATTTCTTATTACAATTAAGATATAGTAGTTCAATTTCATAAGAAACTTGGGCCGCATTTAGATGTAACGGATAACCTCAGTTAAACATGGCCGAGGTTGTCACTCCATTATGCCCATTATACACGAAACCACAGTTACAAGCTGAAAGCAACCTTTGGTTTGTCTCACCAAACTCCAGATATCTCTAACTCAAACACCAAACTCGGATATCTCTAAGGTTCACCACCGAGACTTGAGGCTTTGCCACCAAAACATTATGCCCAAATTGTGGTGCAGCTATGACCACGGTTTCATGCAGATTTTCAAACCGTAATCATAGAAGCAGCAGCACAGACCCACCCCAAGGACGTGGCTGCTCCATACTTTCAGCACTTCAGCCTGGCAGCCTCTTGGAAAACTAGATTTGACCCTCCTGTCAGCTATGCAGCTATGGAGTTGCCAGGCTACAAGGATGCCGCCATGCGTTCCAATCCAGGATGGTCTGCCTATCAAGCTGCACAGTCATGTGGGGGCATCGCTGTTTCCCAATCTGCCCCTTGCTCCACCCACCTGACAAGTGGCTGTGTGAGGGCACAGGATGACAGAATGGGAACTAAGTGCTTTGCTCCCCAAGAAGAGAGCAACAGTCGTACATTCACAAAAGCAAACACTCCAAGTGTCAACATAAGCAGAGTACCCCATCACAGCACTGGGAGGGGAGAAAATGACTGGGGCGGGGGGACTGGGGACGGGTATATAAGGCAGACCTAAGCAAGGAACCTGGAGCAACAAAGTTCTATTTTTTCCCCACAGAAAGTTTGGGAAGGGGGGGCAGCCCCTTTCCTGGATGTGGATTTTTGCACCCTAGTCTTGCACACGAAAGAACCACCTGTGAGGATTAGGTGCAAATGCATGGGATGACATCCCTGTGGCATGGGAAATGGCCATCACCATGTTGGAGACCTAGCCCATTATCCCATGGACCATCTCTCATGAGACTGGCAGATGAAGGGGAGTGAGGGAAGATGCTCTGTGCAGGAAAGCCGTGGAGACGTGTGCTTGGGCGAGTGCTATCCTGGTCTTGGCAACTGCTGCCAGGCTCCTGTCAAACGCTGTGCCCTGCCAGCCCACACACCCATGTGAGGATGTGCACCCCTGCCTGTGGCCCCAAAGAGCAAGGCTAATGTCCTGGCCAGCTTCCGGGAATCCCCGTGCTGGGTATTTGCATACAATGCCACGCTCTACCCAGCCCAGGAACTTTGAACGGGTTTAAAGGTCTGCGCCCAATCCCTGTGTCTACACCGTCCACACAAGCGGGCATGCTCCAGCAAATGGCCCCCTCATGGCAGGGATAGCCAGCATGAGTAGGGCATCCCCTCTCCAGCTGGGGAGAAACTTGGGGGGGGGCACTCCTGTCTGGGTTTGAGAGGCTGCCACAAGCAGAGATTCTGGAGCTACCAAGTTCTGTTCTTTTCACAGAACGGTTGGGGAAGGGTGGACAGCCCTTTCTTCTTTTGGAGTTTCATGCCCCCCCCAGGCTTACTCATGGTTAAGGTCAGTCAACAGAGTGAGAATTGGGTAAACTGAGATCCATTTTCAAGTATATGGCCACCCAACCCAGGGCACACTGGCCAGGCATGAGAGGGAAAGCCCATGGGGACACCCCTACACAACTCATGAGAAGGACCATCAGAGCGGAGGGGAGAGAGTTGCCTGGACAAATCTGACATGAATATAGGCAGCAAGACATCCCTTTCTCCCACTAAGACCTCCCTTATGTCAGACCATGGGTCCGCTAAATAGAGCCAGGTTGTTCTGTGCAGGCAAGCTGCAGGGAGGAGTAGCCTGGAGACTGCTTTCCTAGTCTTAGGGACTACAGTTAAGCTGCTGTGAAACTGTGCCCCGTACCAGCCCACCAGCCCATGTGTACATGTGCACTGTTGCCATTGCCCCAGAACAACCACCCCACTGTCCGGGGGGGGCTGGAGAAGAGGGGCTCACCTCTCCTGCAATTCCCTGCACCCGCAGATTTGCATACAGCATGATGACGGACCAGGACCCAGGATTATGATTGGGTTTAAAGGTCCACCCCAGGGTCTCTCCTTCCCCTCCATGCATGTGTACAGGCTATGACCGATGGAGCATCTGGATGTCCTTTGGGTGTGTGAAAGTCTGCATAGGGGGAGACGGTGGAGAGGTTTAGGGAGATCTGTTCTATTTGTTACAAAGAAAGGATGGGGAAGTGGGACCCAGCCACTTCCTCTTGGGGGTGTGGTGTTTACAACCCAGGTTTAATCATGAGCAGGGCCAGCAGGATCAAGATCAATCCAGTTTTTGGAATGATTCTTTCTCTGTGATTATGACTAGTCCCAAAGCCCACACTGACTGCACCCACTCATGAGAGTGTCAGTCCATGGGTGCTCCAAGTAGAGCTGTACTGTGTTGCTGTTTGTTGGCATGGATATCCCAGAGACTGCTTTCCTGATCCCTGGGAGAGCGGCCAAGCTGCCACGGAAACATGCCCCCTGCCTGGCTATCCACACCTGTGCACAGGTGCACCTTCACCTGCATCCCTTGCAGTCAATCCCACTGCTCCACGGTTGTGAGAGAAGAGGAAAATGCCGTCTCCTGTGATTCCACATGACTGCTTATCTACATAAGGTGCAAAGATGGAGCAGACCTGGGATTTTTGAATTTGTGTAAATGTACATCCCGTTGGCCCACACCACGGCCGCACATGTGGCCAGGCTGTGGCACATGGGGCGTCAAACTCTCTTCTGGGGTGCGAGCAAGTCTTCAGAGGGATTCAGGGAGAGGGAGGTAGCGGAGAATCAGTTCTATTTTTTACCATAGAGATCTTGGGGGCCCATAAATGGTGGTTCTGTTCCTCCCTCTCTTGCAGATTCCAGATGGTGTCACTTGAAGACTGTTGTCCTGAAAAGTGAGAGCTAAAGTGTGGGGCTCCACAAGGCTCCATACTGTCCTCAATGCTTTTTAACATCTACATGAAACCGCTGGGAGAGATTGTCAGGATGTTTGGTCTGGGATGCTATCAATATGCTGATGACACCCAGCTCTATTTCTCTATACCAACTGCATCAGGAAAAGCCATGACCCCACTTAGTGCCTGCCTGGAGGTGATATAGGGCTGGATGAGGTATAACAGGTTGAAGTTGAATCCAAACAAGATGAAGGTACTGTGTGAAGGGGGTCAGGATCTGAGAGATGGTTTAGATCTGCCTGTTCTGGATAGTGTTTCACTCCCTCTAAAAGATCAGGTTTGTAGTTTGGGAGTGCTCCTGTAGTTTGGGAGTGCTCCTGGATTTCTGAAGACAAGTTGCCTTAAAACGGTGGTACATATGCTGGTTACCTCTAGGCTCGACTACTAAAACGCACCTTACTTGGGGCTGCCTTTGCACGTAGTTCGGAAACTACAATTGGTACAGAATGTGGCACCTAGATTGGTCTCTGGGTTTACCCAAAGGGACCAAATAACACCAATTCTAAAAGAACTGCACTGGCTGCTGCTATGTTTCCAATCGAAATACAAAGTGCTGGTTATTATCTATAAAGCCCATAATGGCTTAGGTCCAGGGTACTTAAGAGAGCACCTTCTCTGTTGTGAACCCTGTCGCCTATTAAGATCATCTGGAGAGGGCCTTCTCTGTGGCTGCTGCAGGGCTTTGTAAAGCACTCTCTGCTGAAATAAGAGCATCTCCTTCTCTGTTTGTTTTTAGGAGGACCCTGAAGACGTACCTATTTTCCCAGGCTTTTAACTGAAACCAAATTTTAAATTTTAATGTGTTTCTATCTATTATGATTTTTATCTTTTTATGAGTTTTAAATGTTTTATATTTTATATTACGTATTAATTCTGTACACCACTTAGAGATTTATATATTAGGTGGTATATAAATTCTATAAATTCAATCAATCAATCAATCATGTGGATGCCCCTTGGGTTCACTGGTGGGTAGGTGGGCTGGCTATACTTGTGAGCTTGCAGTCCATGGGTTGGAACTACCCTTTTATGAGCACATCACAGCCATATTCCCAGTAGGCTGGCCCTCTCATGAGAGGACTAGCCCGCTTGGTAGCAAGCTGCCAGACAGATTATTTAGAATGGGTCTTCATGGACTGCTTTGCCGGGGTCACTCGTCATGACATCTTCCCTGGTTATGGTGGGAAAGAGCCCCAGCATCCTTCGCACTCCCCCATCTGCATATCCCATACTAGCAAATGTGGATTTCCCCCTCCTCTACTGTAATGAAAGTGGAATTACACACACACACACACACACACACACACACACACACACACACACACACACCAGTCCACCAAATCAGAGAATTTGTGCTTGTGTGGTGCTTTCATGGTTCTGGGCTACGGGGGATGCGGCAGTGCCATCACTGGCAGAAGCAGAGCTGGCATTGCAGGGCATTTAAAGGGCTTTACATGCCCTTTCCCTGCTGAGGGCAGGCAGAGTGCTCCAAAAATGCACTATCACACTTGGCCAACGTCTGCAGTGCGATTTGGGGTTTCAAACTGAAACCTCAGCCACATTTACCTCCGGTTAGCCATTATGTCTGAATGCAACCATGCTCTGTTGGAAATACTGATGTTCAATTCCATCAAATAAATATATTCAATACATTTGAATGCTATTTTTCCCCATTGTATATTGGTCTGTGGTGAATATTGCCATTATAATATTTTACCCATTTTATATAGGTAAAAGATAAAGTGTGCTGTCAAGTTGATTTTGACTCCTGGTGACCACAGAGCCCTGTGATTTTCTTTGGTAGAAGGATTTTACCATTGCCTCCTCCCGCACAGTATGAGATGATGCCTTTCAGTATCTTCCTATTTCACTACTGTCTGATATAGTACCTGTGGGGATTTGAACTGGCAACTTCTGCTTGTTAGTCAAGCATTTCCCCGCTGCGCCACTTATATAGGTACCATCTTTGATATGGGCACCATTTTGGATGTTTACATGGCTAACATTTCCCCCCATAAAATTTATAATTTATTCAACATTCATGCCATTTTTCATGCTTGTATCATAAGGTGAATGATACCATCCACTTTGTGCCCTACTAACAGGAGGGAAAAGGCAGACAGCAATTAAGGTTGTGCACAAAACTGGCTTACCCAGTTTGGTTCGAGTCTGGACATGTTCGGTTTTGTACACACCTGAACCCCACCCCTCCACTACCCCCCACCCCTGGTTCAGCTCATGTTCGAGCCAGTCCAGGGATCAAAAAGTTTTTTTTTAAGCTGTGCCCAGGTGGCAGGGGCCACCGGTGGTAGACTAGACAACAGCCGCCGGCATCCTCATTATGCCACTGGTTGGGAGTCTACTCTTTACATGAAACTTCACTCCCTTCCTGGCTTACCTTGCTGCACACTGTTGATTTAAGCATTTTCCTCTGCTATTTGGCTAGCTTCCAGTATTGGAACAAGGCTGTCAATATGATGATGATGATGATGATGATGATGATGATGATGATGATGATGCTTTCAGCAATGGAGTCCAGTTAGGAAAATGGGGAGAGAGCATGTGTGTCAACCCCTCCTCCATATGTGATTTTTCAAGAAATGTAAAGACCACCTCTGCCCTCAATTTATATGTGAAGAGTGCAGCTCTTATATTTGTGGTAGTTCTTTTGTTTAGGAGAGGGACAAAAGTTGTCTCTGTTAAATCCAGCACAGTGTCTTTCCAGTGGCCATTGCTGCCATTTTTTTAGACTGTGAGCCCCTTTGGGCGGGTAACCATCTTTCATTTCCTGGCTATGTAATAACTTGTTTCTTTATTATGAACTATTTGTGTATGTGGACATTACCAGAGTAAAGCCCACTCAGTCCCTCTCCACACTGCCTCTGCTCATCATAGACATTGTCAAAGGCTCACTCAACTGAAGACGTTGGCCAGAGATATATGATACAATAGCCAGTAGCTCAAGTTTCAGTTTTATTGCTAAATAGACAGGTTTAACAGTCTCCCCAGGGATACAGAAGTGAGGAAAAGCCCAAATTCCAAGGTCCCAGTCTCTCCGACAGAGGCTCAAGCCAATTTGACGTGTTGTTTCCAGCAGTTGTTCAAGGCACAGGCTGCCTGATTTATAGTCAGCAGCCACATGCCCTTAATCAACACGCCACCCCCACCAGCTGTCATAGATTCAATCCGGCTCCTGCTGCCTCCTCACGAACCGCTCTCTCCTCTGTAATTCCCTCACCTGTTGCTGACGTTTTCCCCGTCTGCATCCTCGAGGAGATAGTGGCCATTCAAAGTCTGGCTCAGATCCTGACCCTTCTCTCCAAAGGTCACCCGGCCCTGCTGTCCCCTCCTGCGCCAGACACTTGCCCTGGTCTGTCTCAGTTATCTCCCCATTCACATCACTGGCCCGCTCCTCCTCAGGTGCCTCCCCACCTTCTAGTAAGTTGCCTGCCCCCCACTCCTTTCCAGTATCCTCGAGTGGGGGCATGACAGACATCTTCTGCCTTTCCCTCTCTTAAAAAACAAAAAACAAAATACAGAGTGGTGAAAAACTCAGGGGTATCCAGTACGTACTTTGCTGAATGGTTTCTACTGACTTCCCCCTTTCTGGGGGATAAGGTAGGATCCAAAAGTGTGGATAAGGTAGGATCCTTCCTAGTGCATTTGGGGTAAGTAACCTCCAAAAGTGAGGAATTTAAACTCTTCACTTTTGGAGCTGACTCACAGTAAGTCAGTGCAGCACAGTGAATTGCAGATTTCAGCTGTGCTAGTTGTGCTATTTGTGCCCAGCCATACATACAGGTGAAACTCGGAAAATTAGAATATCGTGCAAAAGTCCATTAATTTCAGTAATGCAAATTAAAAGGTGAAACTGATATATGAGACAGACGCATTACATGCAAAGCGAGATAAGTCAAGCCTTAATTTGTTATAATTGTGATGATCATGGCGTACAGCTCATGAAAACCCCAAATCCACAATCTCAGAAAATTAGAATAATACATGGAACCAAGAAGACAAGGATTGAAGAATAGAACAATATCGGACCTCTGAAAAGTATAAGCATGCATATTTATTCAGTACTTGGTTTGGGCCCCTTTTGCAGCAATTACTGCCTCAATGCGGCGTGGCATGGATGCTATCAGCCTGTGGCACTGATGAGGTGTTATGGAAGACCAGGATGCTTCATTAGCAGCCTTCAGCAATTCTGCATTGTTTGGTCTCGTGTCTCTCATCGTTCTCTTGGCAATGCCCCATAGATTCTCTATGGGGTCAGGTCAGGCGAGTTTGCTGGCCAATCAAGCACAGTACACTGTATACTTTTCAGAAGTCCGATATTGTTCTATTCGTCGATCCTTGTCTTCTTGGTTCCATGTAATATTCTAATTTTCTGGGATTGTGGATTTGGGGTTTTCATGAGCTGTACGCCATGATCATCACAATTATAACAAATTAAGGCTTGACTTCTGTCGCTTTGCATGTAATGCGTCTGTCTCATATATCAGTTTCACCTTTTAATTTGCATTACTGAAATTAATGGACTTTTGCACAATATTCTAATTTTCCGAGTTTCACCTGTACATGGCTGGGCAGGAAGATGAAGGAAGAGAAAACACATACATTATACATGCATACATACATACATACATACAATGTGCTGTGGCTTTGCAGCTGCAAAAGGGCTGATGCTAGTTGGGGGGCAATGTGCTTCAATTTATTTTATTTTTTCAATAGAAATGTGCCGTGGGAGAAAAATAATGTTGGAAAATGCTGGCTTATAGAGCTAGACTGCTCTGCAAAGTGACCCAGCTGACCCATGTCCTGTAACAGAATATTGTGTTTCTCAAATCAAGCCAAGGGAATGTTGACCAAGGTTGAGACTTTGTGGTGCAAGCTTAGTAGCTGGACCCTTTCTGGGCTCAATCAACAATAGTGACCGCCAACAGCAATAAAATCTATTGTCCAGTTGCCTTCTTTCACACAGGACATTGTAGGAGATATAAAATAATGGGAAATGTTCCAATTGTAAACAGTGAGATGGAACTGTTTTTAGAACACCTTGCATAGAGCAAGGAAGCAGAATAATGGATTCAAGCCCACAGCAAACTGGCACCTGAGGTTGCAAGTTCTGTGAATGCCTAAAGTCAGACATGGAACATCACACAGCAGAGTTATCTTTGATAGGACTGCTTTAGAATGTCATCAACTTGCCTCGGGAAAATAATAGAAACATTTCAACTAAATATTCAGAATTGCACACACATAACCAAGCATTGTTGGTTGGTTATTTTTTAAGCCACCAGAGGCAACAAAAACAAGTGGATTTTAAAATTAGAGTGTTAGAAAAGGGATGGAGAATTGCTCTCAGGATATGACATGAGAGAATTTTATGGCTGACCACTTCTTTGCAATTGACCTGGGGTTGTCATCCTTGGCCATTGTGCCCAGAGATGTTGGGTTGTCATCAAACATCTGAGGACCCAAGGTTGAGAACCTCTCAATAGACCATGCAGATACCCTCACAGAGCACGGCTGTAGTGATACAAAAGTACAGTACTGTAGAACATTAAAAAGCGCTTGTACATGCTGTAATGAGCTTGAGGGGGTGGGACCATTGCTCAGGGCCAGAGCATCTGCTTTGCATGCAGTAGGTCCTAGGTTCTATCCCTGACAACTCCGGCTAAGGCTGAGAGAGACTCCAACCTAAAACCTTGGAGAGCCACTCATAGTTAGTGTAGTGGACAATACTGAGCTAGATGGACCAATGGTCTGACTTGCTATATCATGGCAGCTTCCTACGTGGTTATGGTTATGAATGTTAATTGGTCAACTCTTTTTCCCCCAAAGCAGATCACTAGCTAATATGCCAGGAGGCCAGAGGATGTCCCTAAATGTGGTGTTAATGGGGCTGACAGTTGCTCATATATACATTCACCTCACTGTAGCCTCTAGGAAATAGTTTTTTTGTATTAAAAAAAAAAAACCCTGCAAGACCTGTTTGTGCACAGATGACTGTGGGACAAGAGAAATATGTGCAATATGGACATGAACCCCCCGCCCCCGCTTGAGCCATTTCCAGCCACTGTCCATTTCTAGCCATTCTTAGCCTGATTCTATTGTGCTACGGTATCTGTTGTGAGATCAAGCAGCAGTGTGTAGCAGACCAACACATCCCTGGCAAGGGAAATATTCTGGCTAAAAATTTCCTGCCCCCCTCCACACACACACAGTTAAGTGGGTCCCAGCTCAGGATAGACAGCGTGTCTACAACTCTACCCCAGACATCTGGGGAACAGGGATTTAGTGCTGTGCATCATGAGTTGCAGCATTGCCCAGTATGAAGATCACTACAGATGTGTTTCCTATGTTTGGAAACAGCACAACTTGTTCCATGTTTTGTTTTGCTTTTGTTTTTTCAATAGCAATAGCAATAGCAATAGCAATAGCACTTACATTTATATACCGCTCTATAGCGGGAAGCTCTCTAAGCGGTTTACAATGATTTAGCATATTGCCCCCCAACATTCTGGGTACTCATTTTACCGACCTCGGAAGGATGGAAGGCTGAGTCAACCTTGAGCCCCTGGTCAGGATCGAACTTGTAACCTTCTGGTTACAAGGCGGCAGTTTAACCACTGCACCACCAGGGGCTCCTGGTGAAGGTGAGGGCTCTGCAGTTATCTACACTCTGACATAAAAGCTCCATTATATAACTCAGCATTCACAGGAAAGGAAAAAGAAGGCACAGGGATTTTTTTTAAGATAAGAGTTTGCAGGATAAGTTTGTATTTTATCATGCATCTTGTGCAAAGAAGATTGATTTGAGAACTGGTTAATGAATCTTCCTCCTGAAATGAGAAGGTAATTGTGACAAAGATATACTTTGTGAAAGGACACATATGCAACCTGGTAATAGCAAAACACTTTTATGTTCAGTGGGAGCTCAACATTTGTGTCCTTGGTTCATTTGCATGCCCCGATCCAATTTAGCCTAAGCAAACATCACTGGTTGATTTCTGAACAGAAGAATGAAGAACTCTTTAGGTACCTTTTGCTTTAACTGAATGAATGAGCAAGTGATCAAATTAGCATGATGGAATTAGGACAGTGCTAATGTATCAAAACACTAGCTGACAAGAGGCTTTCTGGTCTACTAGTCATCCATGGTTTAGGGTAATGTCTTATGCTAAAGAAACTCCCTGTGGCATAAGAGAACAGCTGGAGGGTGGGGCAAGTACTATAACTGTGAGCCCCCCACACGCAGCGGAGACTGAACTGTGTGCTCACCAAATCTTTTTCTTCCTTTTTTAATTCACCTGCCAATTAGTGCTGTGTATGAAGCAGGTTCCTGCTTAAGATTTTTGCCTCCTCTGAGGATTCCTCCTTGAGACTGAGAGCAATGAGGGAAAAGGCAAGAGGGAGAGAAAAGAGCTGAGTGATGTTCTTGCTCTCATTTCCCAATTCAATTAAATTACCTTGGCGCACTGCACAAAAGTTAATGCAATGTCAGATGCTAACTGTGATCAAGAATGACACATATTGCAGTTGCGTCACCAAGTCATAAATATGCGTGTGGCAAAGGTGAATTAACAGAATTCAAGTGCTTATTCCTCTCCACATGCAGGCATTGCTTAGGGAGCAGTAGGTTCTAAAACGGCAATAACCAGAATCTCACCTCAACACAAACAGGCTTTTGAAGGTGTCAGGCACAGACTCATGACACATGGCCGGTCTTTCTTTACATAAACAGTGATGCATCAATAAATGCTACTGGACTTGGAGGAGGAGGGAGGAAAAGTGGCTTAATGAAATAATAGATTATGAGGTAGATTGTTGTGCAATGCAAACTTGCTTTAGCTTGCTGGAAAGAAATAACCTAACCACCAGCTTTCTAGCTGACAGTCTCCCATGCATAAGATAAGACAAAAGAAAGGTCATTTTTTAATGGTGAGTGAATTCTCCTTCTCTAGACTTCTTAGGTAAGAGACTGCCAAGCCACGGCCCTATCCATTCTTAAAATGCCACCCTTAAAAAAAAAAAAAAAAGGCTTTGGAGCTATGCCTCCTGCTACTGACAAATGCCACCCGTACGTAGCCCATTGTTACTACTAACATGAAACTGCCCAACTGAGATCCTCTCACTTGCTTTTATACAGTTTATTTGTATTGTTAGCATTCTGTGTTCTTTTATTTTATCAAACACATCACTGGCCCTATTAAATATTCACTAATATTCCTTTAAAATGTAATGAAGAATAATAGCGGGCAGATTTTCCTTGGGCTCAGGAAAAACATTGTACGCTACCAGGACAGTGAACCTGTATGATGGGAACTTCCAAAGATGGTGATGGTGAGGAGAAATTGTACATCGTACTTCATATGACCTGGAAAATCTCACTTTTTAAACATACTGTATGACCTGGAAAATCTCACTTTTTAAAACACAGAGGAAATGTTGCCATTTTGGCCATGGTGTAGTGACACTGGCAGTGGTCCATGTTCAAATTATTTGGCAGGTCACCACTGCAGCCACCAGCCCTTCTAATCCTGCCACCAAGCCCAGCCCCATCTTGCCGCAGCCCTGCTAATCACTGCAGCCACTGCAACTGGCAAAGGAAAGCCAGCTGACCACGGTGCCGTATAATGCCCTCCCTGTCCAGCAGCACCTGTGCTGGATGGAGACATCATTAGATCACCATGTGGCCGGCTTGCCTCCCTTTGCTGGCTGCACCAGTTGGCTGGGCTGCGGAGGCCAGCACCAACAGACAGGGAAGGTGGGTGTGGGGTGTGGGCGCAGTTGGAGGGTGGGCATGGGGGGCTGCAGTGGCAGGAGGGCAGGGGGGCTGCAGCAGACCCCCTCCCCAGCAGGACCCTGGCAGCACGTGTTCTTCGCACATGGCTGCACAGTTATAGATCTGCCCTGACTGTGGCCTGCCTGACCTTACATGAAAACAATGGTAATTGATCCAACATTGTTATGGACAGTACCCCAACCTTAGACTTAAAGGTACCAACTCAGAAGTATGTGGAATTGAGGCCTGTGTCTGATTTCATTTTATATTAAGAGTTCAATTAATGCCTGGACTCAGGGTGAATTGGCACCCCAGATCTCAACTGCTCTGTGAAGGAGGAGGCAATCCAGCATTGTATTGTGAAATGGGTACTCAAGGAAGCACAAAAGCCAGGTCGAACTATCCAAATGCTAAAATGTGACTCACTATCAGATAATGTCTATGGAAGAGGCCAGAGGCTGATCTCCCCTCTCCTGTTGCAAGAAGTCAGCATTAATCCTTGTCAATGATTAACTCAATTGCTCTCTATAGAAATTCAACATAGGTAGATGCATACAAAGAAAACACCTATAGACTGTAATTCTTACTTTACTAACACTTTAACACCTTTTGGGATGAGGCTAGCAAAGAGAAGATGCCCATTTTCAGCTCAGAGATGCAGATTTGCTTTGGGCAATGTTCCCCGCCCCCTTCTAAGCGCACAGTTTACAGAAGATGAGATTCAGATCTCTCTGGACTGGCCAATATCCTGAATAATTAAAAGACATTATCCAGAAGGTAGCAGCAAGTTGTCACCTTTTGGGACCCAGGAAATATGATGGGAGATCAAAGGAAAATACAACTATAAAGAATAAGGCTACTGGACAGAGAGTTAGCAGTCTTGTGCCTACAGGCAATCTTGTGCCTACATGCAAGATCTGCTCACAAGCCATCCCAGAGTTTGCTGCTAAGCCGCGGGGCAACAAGCAGGAACTCTGTCCATGGACAGGAGCTGTCTGTGACTTCTACTGCGCAGTGAGAAGTCAAGACTTCCTCAGCCATGGTGCTCTGACTCTCAGCCATGCTCTGAGCAAACTGCATGCTTGATCCAAAGCTCCTGTCTCCAACGAAAGGCCTTGCTCCTTCAGCTGAAGAGATCCACCACTCTCAAGTCTCTCTGATCCTGGTAATATGCTGCTCTTACAAGCCTTGAATCCCTTCCTCCCTTCCCCGTCTTCTGCTCCCTTCCCCTCATCCCTCTACTAAATCCTGATCTCCCCAAACCATGCCAGTCCTCAGCCTTCCTTCCCTCCCCCCCTTTTTCTGTCTATATCTGAATTATATTAGGCTTTAGGAAGATTTAATACACACACATATGTTAGTTAGGAACACAGGTTGAACATTGGTGCTGGCTAGGATGTTCTGTTTAAATACTGTTAGTAATATTGATAGAGTGTTCTGCTTTCTGCTCAGCTAGAATTGATGCTGTTATTCTTTTATACTCAATAAAGCCCATTGAATCTTTTTAGGAGTGGTTTGATCTCCTTTCTTCCTTGTGCCCAGATCCTACATGGTCACTATATAAAAGAACTTGGTCACTTGGTGACACTATGGGACAGGCCTAATTTTGTATGCTAGCTAATGAGCATATTTGTTATATAAATCAGGCCTGGACGGTAACAACATTTTGTTTTATTTTGTTTTATTATAATAGGCCTTATTTAATCTGTCTCTCTTCAAACAGTAAAATCATTTTAATTTACTTTAAATAAGGAAAAAATTGTCGATTGACAGAGAGAGTGCGACTGCTGATCCTTTTGAATCTCTCGGCAGCTTTCGATACCATTGAACATGGTATCATGTTGGGTTGCTTGAAGGAGGTGGGATTGGGTGGCACTGTTTTACAGTGGTTTCATTCCTACCTCTCTGGCAGATTTGATAGTGTCAATTGGATACTGTTGTCCTGAAAAGCGAGAGCTAAAGTGTGGGGTTCCACAAGGCTCCATGCTGTCTCCAATGCTTTTTAACATCTACATGAAACCGCTGGGAGAGATTGTCAGGATGTTTGGTCTGGGTGCTATCTATCACCCAGTTATCTATACCAGCTTCATCAGGAAATGCCATGACCCTGCTAAGTGCCTGCCTGGAGGCGATATAGGGCTGGATGAGATACACCAGATACATCCATGTCTGGAGACACCAGATACATCCATGTCTGGAGACAAATGACCTTAAAATGGTGGTACATATGCTGGTAGCCTCTAGGCTTGACTACTGTTATGTACTTTACTTGGGGCTGCCTTTGTACGTAGTTCGGAAACTACAATTGGTACAGAATGTGGCAGCCAGATTGGTCTCTGGGTTTACCCGAAGGGACCATATAACACCGATTCTAAAAGAACTGCATTAGCTGCCGATATTATTATTATTATTATTATTATTATTAGTAGTAGTAGTAGTAGTAGTAATTCAGTTTCTATACCACCCTTCCCAAAATGGCTCATGGTGCTTTACACAGAGAAATAACAAATAAGAAATAACAAATAAATCAAAATACAAAGTACTATTTATTACCCTAAAACCCCTAATGGCTTAGGTCCAGGGTATTTAAGAGAGAGCCTTCTCTGTCATGAACCCTGTCGCCTATTAAGATCATCTGGAGAGGTCCGGTTATGGTTGCCGCCAATTCATTTGGTGGCAACTTGGGACCGGGCTTTCTCTGTGGCTGCCCCAGGGCTTTGGAACGCTCTCTCTGCTGAAATAAGAGCATCTCTTATCACTGAGCCCCTGGTGGCGCAGTGGTAAAACTGCCGCCCTGTTACAAGTTCGATCCTGACCAGGGGCTCAAGGTTGACTCAGCCTTCCATCCTTCTGAGGTTGGTAAAATGAGTACCCAGAATGGCAATATGCTAAATCATTGTAAACCGCTTAGAGAGCTCCGGCTATAAAGTGGTATATAAATGTAAGTGCTATTGCTATTGCTATCTCCTTCTCTGTTTGTTTTTAGAAGAACCCTGAAGACATACCTGTTTTCCCAAGCTTTTAGCTGAAATCTAAACATTTTAAATTTTAATGTGTTTTTATCTATTGTGATTTTTATCTGTTTTATGAATTTTAAATGTTTTATATTTTATATTACTATCAATTTGTACACCACCTAGAGATTTCTATATCAGGCGGTATAGAAATTCAATAAAAATAAAATAAAATAAAATAAAATAAAATAACTAAACCTTGAATTGTATAATCCTGTTTTAGAACATTCTTTAAAGAACAAAAACAGCCAGACATCTGCAGATTTATTTCTTCTACCTTTCTGAATATGTATTTTATAACCTCATAATAACTCAGCAACAGAAAAAGGAGAGTGGAGGCATGTCAACAGAATCATTTCTAACACTTCTCAGCAACTGAGTAAGTGGAATGAATTTGCTCTTTGGCTAATTATCAGTAATTAGGCATGGGCTGCTAAGATTGACAACCTAGTACTACAGAGGGACAGTTCTTTTTTCCCCTAAACTTTTTAATTGATATTTTCCAACATAATACAAAACAGTTCTGACATTCCTAACAGTACCTTTGGAAGCATTCTGTCTTTTTCTATATTTAGCATAAAAGTCTGCAATAGAAATAAAGGGTTTTTAAATTTAAAAAATGTTTCTGACATTTTGACTATACTTAAGTGGAACGTGTTTTGACATTAACTGAGTCTAGAAATGATTTATCAGAGGCATTTGTTAAAATTAACTAGTAACCCAGTGCAAGACCGCACACTATAGCCTCCAGTCACATACAGCATTTGTCAGTGACGTAGATGAATGGATTTTGGAATAGCACCTTGCTTGGTGTTAAATGTTCCATACAGTTCAGCAAAGTGCTCAATAAAAGGAAGAAAAACCAAATACAGCCTGACCTCTTCTTGAGTCAAGCATGGTTTCTTCAAGATGGCAAAGCCCTCAATTTCTACAAAGTGCTTTACGAAAGATCTATGGAAGTTGCTTATGCAAAGTGAGGAGCAAAGCTTTCAACATTCAAGAGAAATCATTTATTAAAAGATGGTGCTGTGCAAAAGGAGAGGGATAGGGAGAGAGAGGGGGGGAAGGGAGAGGGAGAGAGAGAGAGCCCTTCAGCTGCACTTTAAAAAGTCATAAGAAGTCATTTCTAACATTTAATTATGTTAACAATGTAAGCTCATAAAATGATAATTTTTAAATCTATAGATTTGTACTTTGTATAAGTGAAGAAGTGCTGCAGAAAAAGCAAAGAAAAAACATTCTATGCATATAATTGTTTATCTCTGAGTACATAAGATCTGGATAAGGCATTTAATTAAATATCTAACCCAGCAGCTCAAGATCCAATACGGAGTAGACAAATTCTGAGTTTTCCAAGAATCAGAACCATTTCTCCACTTTAAAAAAAAAATCAGAATAGACTTATGAACAAAGAATCAAAACTCAGATTGTTCCTATAACATTTAAGGAGAAAGAACAAGTGAAAGAGAATGATGGCGAGATTTTTAAAAAAAATCTATATACTATTTCTGATAGTGCTGAAATTTGAGGCTCTAAATGGATGGGGAATCAGAGCACCTGAGGGCAAGTGGAAGGTGCAGACTTTGGGTGACCCACAGATGTCAGTGTTCAAAAGAATCTGAAGAAAAAACATGTAAGGAGGCCAAAAATAACCCAAACTACCCACACGTTAGTCAATGGAATAGAGTGTTAACAGTTAATGGCCAAGAAGGTGGACAGAGGTAATGGAACTCTATGGCAAGTGAGGGGAGGAAGGCTTGAACAAAAAGAGGGAGAAATTTATCCACTTGAACACTTCCTCAAGACAGTCATAAGTTGTTGCTAACATTTGCTTTCTCACTGTGCTCAGCCCCAGGCGCAGATAACATGCACACCCGGGATATACCACAACACCTTGTTGCAGGTCCGTTCTTGTCAGTCTTATTTTCAGACTTTGCTATATTTGGAGCACATGCAATGAGGAGCACATTTTCTGGTTTCAGGTCGCAAAACCAAACAAAGGAGACAAATTAACTGGGGTTCTGCTTTGAGCAAGAATATCTCACCATGTATTCACATAACTCATGAAATTAATGGAATGATTAAGTTGTCACATTGGGTGGGTTCAAATGTCCTGCAGAACTTCAGTTACAACTGAGCTCCACAACATCCCTCAGACCCGGAAGTATGCATTCCCCACCCACACCCACCCCCCGCATCGCACACAAGTACTTCCTTCCTAGGTTAGGATATTCCGACCTTGGTTTTAACATCCAAACCCACCAATCTCAGCTTATCCTAACCTACTTGCTTCAGAAAACAGAGCCCCAAAACTAAGGGTTCAAGTGACTTTTGATTCTGACATTTCTGAGGCAAATAAATTAGGATAAACCAAGTTTGGTGGGTTCAAATGTCATGACCAACCTTGGCATTTTCCAATCTAGAAAGGAAGTAGACACTCATGCAGAAATAAGAGGGAAGTCACACCGAGCTCAGCTGCAACTAAGGTTCTGTGTGATATCTGAACCCAGCCATTGATTTCAATGGTGCTTAGAAGAGCCAGCGTGGTGTAGTGGCTAGAGTGCTGGACTAGGACTGGGGAGACCTGAGTTCAAATCCCCATTCAGCCATGAAACTAGCTGGGTGACTCTGGGCCAGTCACTTCTCTCTCTGCCTAACCTACTTCACAGGGTTGTTGTGAGGAGAAACCTAAGTATGTAGTACACCACTCTGGGCTCCTTGGAGGAAGAGCAGGATATACAATGTTAAAATAAAATAAAATAAAATAAATATTAATGACCAGCAAGTCTGGATGGAATCCCATGTTGAATTTTTGTCATGGAACTAAGGAAGACCTGCAATTTGTCCAGTGCTGGAGGGAGGGATGTGTGGCAGAATTAAAGATATGTTAGTTTGATTTTAAAAAAATAAAATAAAATTCTAAATTAAGTAAGATATGGTACTTCCACAGAGATTATTTAAGAGCACATGACTTGCTTCCACACTGGCCACATGTTTGTTATATACAAAGTCTTATAGGGTTTTCCATTATCTATTTCCATTTGCCTTCTCTATGTGTCCATGTATTATTTGCATGAATATATTCATTACTCATTTATACTGCTTATATTTAACACAGTTCTTGACAGAATTATATCTCCTTGTAGAACTGAATTATATTTATACGGCTGCATTTCCCTCATAATTCTTTTCAGGTCGTGACTTATTTCATATACTTGAAGCAATGAAGGGAAAATAGTCACCCTGTCGATGGCAGAGAGAGAACCTCACCTCAGTTGTCGCATTCAAGGCACCCAGAAGTGCAACATATTAATTGTAAAGCCATTACTTGAACCAGCTTTCATAGGTCTCAGTGCAACAGTCCCACTGTACAAGCTCCTGCAGTGGTGCTTTAAATACAAGCAATCTAGCAACAATTTGTTTTTGTTTTTTTAAGACCATGGGGTGTTTTTCTTTTTTCTTTCAATACAAGCTTGAAAAGCATAAACACTATCAGCCAATTGTCTGAAGGAAGCCAATGGCTTTTACTTATCAACTCTTTAAAAATGTGTGTTCCTCGGCTAATTATAAGCATGGATACAGTGGTAGTGGTGGGCAGCTCTATAGCAACAACATTAATTACAGCTAATGGAGGCATGTTGAGGCAGGCCATGTGCCTCTCATTCCAAAGTATAATCCACTTTCCCCCCCACACACGGCAGGTTGTTGCATCCTTCACCAACAGCTGGTTCCTTCAAAACACAGGGTGTTTGTTTTGCAAAGCTTTACCCTTAGCACTCCCTCCTTTTGTCTTCTCTGACATAAGTTGGAACCAGCACTTAGACAGCTATTTCTCTTCTTCGGTAGAACTCTCTGCAAGGGTTCTTTTTTGTGAGTTAATTGCTCTTGCTATGTAAGAGGAGCAATTAATTTTTAGCAGGAAATATAGGGAGACAAAGACCACTGGTGCAGACATTTCTGAGAATTTCCAGCATGGAAACAACAATTTTGCCTTGTTTCCTTTGAAGTCCAGTTCTTGGCATGTTTAATTTAAAATGAATCTCTCTCCTGCTGTGTGGATAGGCAGCTTGAAATTTGGAATGAAGGGATGTCATGCTGCTCTGTGGTAATAAATGGCAAATTTACCTCAAGTTTCTATTTCTGGACAAAGAACTGGGCATTTAGAGATGTTAGTCCAACGAACCATTATTAATAATGGCTATTTATTTGTTTCTGTTTAAACACTTAATTAGAGGCACATATGCTCATAGAAGCATCAGCTAAGCAAAGTAAATATTGTTCCTAAGATTTGCGTTGGCTTCAGCTATACTGCATTTTCTCTGAAGAAAAAACACATCTCATGCTACATGGTGATACTTTCGCCCACATATGGGCTATATTTACTAGTGCTTAGGGGGGATGATATAACATACAGAAAAGGACAACAGATATTGCTCATAAGGAAGGATAGCTATGGATCCGCAAAAATGAAAAGCAGTCATTTTTGAGAGTTTAGAACAAACCAGCAAAAGCTAACAAGCTGCTTGATTTAGAATTTGCAAATTATATACTGCATTCTCTAGTGTAAAATTCTCATTATCCATCAATCATTTATTTATTCCTCCTCCCGGGAAGGCATAGATGGAAGCAAATGTACAATCTCCATTGGGATGTTCTCCTGTGGTGTTCTCTCCTCATAGAAATTAATAGAAGCTGTGTAAATGGACCTATAGTGGATTGCATCCAATAATGGCAGATAAGAATCACCATATCCTTTTGGGGGAGGTTTTTTAATGTGACATGAATCCAATGTCATGCAGGAAGATGGCTAGTGATAAGGGTTTTACTAAGGTGATAGCAGATGAAGAATACTTTATTGTGCAGTTTTCAGTATTCCAATACTATTACTTCAAATACTTAATCATGAAAGTTAGAAACTTACCTCTGACTACTGTTTTTGAGCAGCCCCCTATCTAATGCCTCCTGTGAGGCATCATATTTTTTTATTCAGATAATTTTATCCTGCTTGTTAGATTGCTGCAGGAATTTTGTTTAGCAATTTAGAATTTAAGATATCAGGTGTATGACGTATTATTAAAAATACAGCAAAACTGTACATGCCCTTCAGGGCTTAGCACCTGCTTACCTTCAGGACCACCTCTCCTGGCCAGTCCTGTCCCATCCTGTGAGATCTTCACAGGTTGCCCTTCTTTCAGTCCCTGGTCTCAGAGAGGTCCGTAGTACTAGGGCCCATGGAAGGGCTTTCTTTGTTGCTGCCCCTTCACTTTGAAATTCTCTTCCCCCCCACACACACAGATTCGGCTTGCCTCCTCCCTTTCAGCCTTTAAAACCTTATTGAAGACATTTCTTTTCTGCCAGGTGTTTGCCCTTTAATTTTTTTTAAATCTTGGGTGCTGTTCTTGTTTGTACGCCTCCCTGAGTCTGTGGATTGGGCAGTATATTAAATCTTTTAATTAATTAATAAAATATTTAATGCTTCCAGGTGGCACATAAAAGGGCTTCTCTTCTGGCAGACCCTCAGACTTCCAATTTAACAAATTGTTCTAGTAAAAAATAATCTGCTACTTTCCTTTCACTGTCCCTACAATTGGACTAAACTTGGTTCAAATCAAGGTCCACAAATTAGATCTCTTGTGCCTCAAATGTTCATGCATCTGCCACCTTGGACTGGGGTGGATGACATCATTACAAACTGTACTATTCGTTCGTTGGTTCAATTTCTATACCACCCTTCCAAAAATGGCTCAGGGCGGTTTGGTCCAATAGGTTGGCAATCCAATCTATTGAGGTGTCCCTGTGTGTCGCTCACTACAACTATACCAAATTTGGTTCAAATCAGTTAGACAGTCCACAAGTTAGCCCACTTGCACTGTTGAGGTGTCCCTATGTGTCCCTACAACTGTACCCAATTTGTTTCATATTGGTCCAGGCGTGGTGAAGTTGATGGGGGAGACATAGACACACAGAATGCCAGGTGATCTTATAAGCCTACAGGAAAGTAGGCTAAAAATCAGCATTGTCCCCCTCATGGAATGGTCCTTTATTCTCCAAAGACATCCCTTTAGAGCAGGTAAAATCTTATAATGGATCCGTTCTGGAAGTTATAATTTGTGCTAAATCCTAACCTCTGCTTTATAGAAGACATTATGCCATAACTATGAAGTAATGCCACCACTGTCATGTCACAACACAATTGTTGCTGTGGGAGCCCTGAATTATACGTAAAGGAAGATGGTGATTGCCAAAGGGCAATCCAACATGCTGCCACTGCCATTGCCAGGATAAACCTCATAAGTATTACTTTGAGGGTAGTGGTGGAAGATTGTAGCACTTCTCAGCTGCCATGTTCACTTTTCATTAGGGTCTCAGAGGTCAATCATAGGTTCTTTGAAGGCCCTGGGCCTAGACCAGTGCCCAAGTTGATGGGCATTCCAGACGCAGGCCTGAATATGCACACAGTAGGCCTGATCTATCCTCCTCAGTGGTGCTTACTGAGGTGGTGATTTCTGAGTCTCTTTAAGCCTGGGCCCACACCTGGTACACCCACACAAGTTGTTGACTTCCTTATGCTCTAAATGCCTATTAATGGGCACTATAAAATGAAACTTTGAGCAGGTTTCATCCTACATATCTTCAGTAGGACAAATTGAGCCTTCATTGTTTCAGATTGCCAAGTGGTTTGTATTCCTTATCTCAGGAAAACACATCCCGTAACCTACATCTTGTTAGCTAACACCTTTTACTCAGGTTTAAATCTGGACTGTTAATTTTATCCATTAGAGAACCATCTCCCAGATTGCCTGCAGAGCTAAAAAGGCAAGTATTTATTAAAAGTGGGGGAAGAAGCAAGGAGTCCTTTTTATTAAAAACATTCAACTGTTCCTGGGTGGTAAGAAACAAAAGCACACCTCCACTCTGCGAAAACAAAATGACTGTAGAACTGACACCTTATATAACAGACCTGACTATATTCAGACTTGCAACTGCTGGCTTTAGTGTTTAAATAGAATTGTACCTGCTGAACAAAAGCAGCTCAGGAAATGGCACTGTATTTTATTCCCAGCTGTACATCACAACAGTTATTTAATAGCTGAAGATGAATATACTGGGATTTGAACACACCACTGATGTCATAATTTGACCCCTAGAGCCTTTATTGCCATCAAATGACATAAATGCAGAAAAAGCAGTAGCTTGCCATGTATACCCAACACAAGCATGACACCCACAGGGCTGGTTTTACCAAGCAGCTTTTCCACACTGTACAATTTGGCTATCAGAACCAGTATGCAGTATAACTCTAGGTTACTAAACTGACCTCCACAACATATCTTGGTCAGAGCACTGAGGTCCCTTTCACATGTACTCAGAGGCATATCTAGGGAAAATAGCACCTAGGGCAAGCACTGAAATTGCGCCCCCTGTCCAAACATCTGACACCCATCTTTCAGATAACTTTACCATAATATCAGCTCAAAAATACAAGCCAAGCTCGTTAATCTTTTAACATTTCAAAAACTATTTAGCAGTGGACGTAGCCAGACCAAAAAATGCTGGAAAACTCCAATTTCAGTATGCTGGAGCTCATGAAATACCCAAATACTATGTGGAGGTGTACTTGGAAAATTAAACAGAAGTGCCTGTCTAATTCTCTACTATGCATTGTAGCATCACTATTACATAAGTTTTAAAAATAAATGGAGAATTTGACTTTTCCCAGATACTCTGAAAATAATTAAAGGATATGCAGAGTAAACTGTGTCACTGCTTGGAATATATTCTAGTATTTCAGAAAGACGGTTAAAATGAGAGCAAGAGAGCAAGAAACTCCCAGTGGACCTTAATACTAAGGATTTCACACTGATTCAAAGACAAACTCACCATTAATAACCATATTATTAAGACATCACATTTATCACAAGTTGTTGTTGTTGTTTCCCTTCTTTTTCTTGTATTTATGCTGGCCTTGGGCCGAAATAAACCAATACATACATACATACTTATCACAAGAAGCAAAGTAAGAACAAATGAATACAATCCTAGCTCATAAGCTTCAGCTCAGTATTCACAAGCCCTGATTCTCTGTACATAGTGCCAAACTGAATATGTGTACAGTGACTTGTATTAAATTTTAAAAATATTTTTTACCTGTAGCCCCTTCGGGGCGCTTCCTATAGGCCGTGGGTGGGGGGGAGTCTGCAAAGGTTACCCCTTCCTCCACAGGCCTCTAGGGCCTCACAGGGACCATTTGAGCATGTGCAGTGGCCATTTTTTAAAATAATTGTTTTTTTAAAAAATGGCCACTGAAAACAAAATGGCCACCGCACATGCTCAAATGGCCTCTGCAAGGCCTGAAATGGCCTAGAGCCTCACAGAGGCCATTTGAGCATGCGCAGTGGCCATTTTGTTTTTGGTGGCCATTTTAAAAAAATTTAATTTTAAGAAATTGCACCCCCCCCTTCAAGTGGTGCCCGGGGCATGTGCCCTGCCTGCCATACCCTAGATACGCCCCTGCATTTACTGCTGTCCAAACAGATTTTCCCCAGCCTGTACTTGTGCATTTGGTTTTTCTTACCAAACGCATGACTAAACTTTTGTCTCTGTTGAACTTTTTTTAAAAAAAAAAATTTTGTCCAATATTCAAACCTATCAAGCTCCAATTGAACCTTGATCCTGTCTTGTAAGGTATTATATATTCCCTCACCCCGCCCCCCCACCCCACCCCAGATTTGTGTCAGTAGCAAATGGGATAAGCAGAGGTGCACTAACCCCCGGTCTGGCCCTCCAAAGTTCAGGGGAGCCTCCAAATTGCTGTGGGCCTCCAACAGCTGAGCCACCCTGTGCCCGCCCCAGCAAAACTCAATTTTTTGTTTGTTTAAAAACTCTTACTGCAGTCAAGGGGTGGCTGTGGGGGGTGAGCAGTCCTTCTCCCTTCTCTCCCCTCCCCCGGCGGCAGTGGGGTGTGAGCAGGAAGGATGCTGAGCCCATCCCTTTGGGTCAGCATCTTGAAGCAACTGCTAAGTGCACCTGCACAGTTTAGAGATTGTCGCAAGCCCACGATGTCACAGGCTTCAAGCCTCACAGTTGCTTCAAGATGCTGACCCAAACAGATGGGCTTAGTGTCCTTCTTGCTCACCCCCCCACTGCCGTCGGGGAAGAAGGGAGAAGGACTGCTCCGCTCCCCCACCACCCACCATCCCTCGGCTGTGGTAAGAGTTTTTAAACAAAAAAAATGAAGCTTTGGCGGCGTGGGCCCACCAAAGGAAGTTTTGGGAGGCCTCACACCCGGAGAGGGGAGCCCTTGCGGCTGAGCGGTCCAGGCTCCCAAGTTACCTTGGTGAGTCCCTGGGGATAAGCATCACCTCTACTCTATCCTCCAAGTCATTTATGAAATGTTGATTGGCCCGGGGCAGAGCTCTATGACACTCCACTTGATACCTCCCTCTAGGTCAGGGGTAGACAACCTTGGCTCTCCAGGTGTTGTTGGACTACAACTCCCATCATTCCCAGTCACAGTGTCATAGAACCATTAATGAGTACTCGCAGGGTACAGTTGTTCAACCAGTTGTGAATCCACCTAATTGTAGAATTATCCAGCTCACATTTTACTAACTAGTCAACAGGGATATTATAGGAAACTCTGTAAAATGCTTTGCTGAAATCAAGATAAACTATGTCTACAGATTGCCATGATCTACTAAACTGTCAAAAATGGAGAGAGGATTAGTTTGGTATGTCTTGTTTTTGACAAATCTATGCTGGCTTCTAATAATCACCAGATTCTTCTAATAATGAGCCCCTGGTGGCGCAGTGGTAAAACTGCTGCCCTGTAACCAGAAGGTTACAAGTTCGATCCTGACCAGGGGCTCAAGGTTGACTCAGCCTTCCATCCTTCCGAGGTCGGTAAAATGAGTACCCAGAATGTTGGGGGCAATATGCTAAATCATTGTAAACCGCTTAGAGAGCTCCGGCTATAGAGCGGTATATAAATGTAAGTGCTATTGCTATTGCTATAATCACCAGATTATTTTCTAAGTGCTCACAGACAGACTGCTTAATAATCTGTTCTAGGATCTTGCCAGGTACTGACATCAAACTGTAATTTCCTGGCTCTTCTTGTTCCTTTTTTTGAAGATAGGGACATTTGCTTATCTCCAGTCTTCTGGCACTTCACCCGTTCACAAATATTACAGACAGCGGCTTAGGATAAGTTTAAAGGTAAAGTGTGGCATCGAGTCGGTGTTGACTCCTAGAGCCCACAGAGCCCTGTGGTTGTCTTTGATAGAATACAGGAGGGGTTTACCATTGCCTCCTCCCATGCAGTATGAAATGATGCCTTTCAGCATCTTCCTATATCGCTGCTGCCTGATATAGGTGTTTCCCATAGTCTGGGAAACAATACCAACAGGGATTCGGACCAGCAACCTTCTGCTTGTTAGTCAAGCATTTCCTCGCTGCGCACACTTAAGGTTAGAATAAGCTACTCAATAGTAAGACTAGTTACTACTTAATGCCAACTAGATTTCTGTTGAGTAATTTTATTTAGGATGCCAGCCAGTGTTCTTAGATCATATCCTCAACTTCTTGCACTATCAGGGGATGTCATGCATCTGAACCTGGAGATTTCAACTCATTTAAAGTAGAGAGGTGTTCTCCTCTTTACTTATCTTGAGGTACAGTTCTCTCCTTCATTTGTGCATCTATTGCCTGACTGGGCCACATTTGCTTTGTAGGAGAAGACAGCTGCAAACCAGGCATGAGGTAGCTCTGCCTTTTCACTGTTACCATTTCACTATCTTCTCTAAACAGATCTGTTGTGCACCCACACCAAGACTCCAGGGAGATTAAAGGGGGAAAAATTGAGAGTGTCCTTGAGAGTGTCCTTGCGAGTGTCCTTAAGTGGAACTGTACACATTGCTGCTCCCTTGCCACCAGGAGCCTGTCAGTCTGTCTCCCACACCCTGCCTGATCCAGTCAGTACCTTAAAGGGGTAGGGTCATGGGGGTTGGTGGGCTAAAGCCAACCTTCGATGGCCAACCTGCAGTCAGCTGATCCACTTTGGTTTAGGCCTGGTTTGAACTGAACCAGATGATGGTTTAATTCATGCTGAATTGGGACAAATCTGAATCAGCTGTTGAAGCCTCACACAACTACAAGAAACACCTGTAGTTCTGCTGAAAGTATCTAATCTATATGAGTGGGATTGTTTCAGCACCATTGGCCTCAATCCATCAATGACTCAATCAGTCATCCCTCTGCCCTGTGGCTGTTTTTAACCAAATATATATTGGGCAATCACATGTATTATTATTATTATTATTATTATTATTATTATTATTATTATTATTATTAACAACACTGTACAACAAAAAAAGTTCTCAAAGCGAAATATATGAGGAAATGGTTTCCTGTCTCCAAAGAGACCCATTTCACACACACCACCACCACCACCAGCAATAGTCACTAGTAAGGCTGCTATGCTCAGCTGGGCAGTTACTTTTCACCTGGTATAGTGGTTAGAGTGTTGGACTAGGACTGGGGAGACTCAAGTATGTATGTATCTGATTTTCATATTGGCATGTGGCAGTACATACATGGCCTAGTTGCACAGGCTATACGATGAGGTGAGTAAGCATGTCTCGACTCACACAACAAGTGCAAGCTGTAAAGGTGAAGTGTGCCATTGAGTTGGTGTCAGCTCCTGGTGACCACAGAGCTCTGTGGTTGTCTTTGGTAGAATACAGGAGGGGTTACCATTGCCTCCTCCCACGTAGTATGAGATGATGCCTTTCAGCATCTTCCTATATCGCTCCTTCCCAATACAGGTGTTTCCCATAGTCTGGGAAACATACCAGTGGGGATTCAAACCGGCAGCCTCTGGCTTGATAATCAAGTCATTTCCCCGCTGTGCCACAAGGTGTACATAACCTATAAGAAGAACCAGTACTTGGACCTGTGGACCCCATTTGTTTTGCTGCATGTAGTCCCCAGTTCTCATTACAGGCAAAAGAGTCCAAGCCTCACTCCTGCTGGTGAACAGCACATGGGTTGAAGAACTTGTGAGCCAGTCGCATGTTCCATATCACCCACTTTACTATGTCACACTGCAGTTCAAAGGTAAGGCTATCGTGCTGGCATCAGAGCAAAAGCCATTTCATATATTTTCTTGCTTTGGGGGATAGAGAGTATCCTTGCCTTATCTTTTGAATTTTCCTGGATTTTTTACAGCATCAAGTACTAACAACACAGTACATCTTACAGTCATGTTTTCCAGGTGATGCATGCCAGTAAATGGAAAATACCCCGCATTGCAACAAGCTGTTAGTAAGATCCCTATCTATTCAATTATTCCCATAAGCTCTTCTTGCTTTGCTCACCAGGACTCCCTTTACAGATGCTATTTTATAGAAAACTTCTTCAAGACACATCTTCCCTAGCTATATTCATACCCTGCTCACAGAGACAATTCTGGAAGTCTTGTTTCTTACAACACATATTTGGGGGTGGTTTGCTTGCTTGTTTAAAAGAGGCAAGGAACAATAAAACCATTTTTGGGTAAGGTGACTGCATCAGAGATCTGTGAGTTTGTTCATCGATTATTTGGTAAAACAACTAAATTATCATAAGAAAAGGCAACTGCTCAGGGTCAGGAGCTGTGTCAGGCTTCACCCTGGGGTTGGCTCAGAGTCTCATAATGACCAGCCAGGAGATGAAGAACTATCTTCCGATAAGTCCCAGTCTGAAGACCCAGGGAAAGTCACCCCGGCATCTTCAGAGCTGGAGCCCCAGACAAGCCCCCCTCTCTCAATTCCATTGCCAGGACACACCAAGGACTCCCCCCACCCTTCGCCCAGAAGATTATATCTGCCTCCACACCAGATCTGCCACTGGAGGCTCCTGAGCCATCAGGATTCACTCAGACAACCTTTCCTGAGGACCAGGCTTCTCCCAGCAGCTCCTATGAACCTTTTGATGCAGAGACATGCCATGGGTGAACACTCACTCCACGACAGCCCAGGGAGTCCCCTTCAAGCCCCCAATCCTGCAGACACTACCAGATCAGGAAAATCTTGCAGAATCACCACCACAGTGCTCGCCTTGCTGCCAGACACCTGCCTCAGAAGGGTCTCCTGAAGAGGAGGGGTAAAACAACTCAGAAGGTTTACTTAAAACACAAGGCTTGTGTTTGTAGCAAGTAGGCAGGTTAGGACATGACCCTATACAAACCTACTTAAGCCACTTCCTGACTGCTGGACTGGAAACAACAGCTCAATCTGGGTCCTGCTACAGTCTTGCTGAAGTCCTAGCCAGCCCCACTCCTGCAACTTTTTGGTTCCCTGCTGTTGCTTTCCTGTTAACCTGCTACAGAATCTGTAAGACCTAACCCAACGCTCTGGCCTGGTCCCTGATCTTTGAATGTCTGTCACTGCAGCCTCCGCCTGGGCCTTGTTTATCCTGTCCAAAGTTCCTGATGAGCCCCTGTCCTGTCCCAGCATCCTTGGTACATGACAAGCTGTCTCTGTACTGTGTGGGATTGTCATTAACATTGCTGTCCCTTTCTTAGAGAGGCATGATCCCTTTCTTCCCACATTGGGCGCACACACACACACACACACACACACACACACACACACACACACACACACAGAGTCTAAGTGCTGATCAACCATTTTGCTATGTCAAGAAGAACTCTATCGGGGGTAGAATTAACTTTAGTTTTGCTTACTCATGAAGATGTCTGCTGTAGTACAGCAATTGAGCAGAATAATTTAACTGGCGATGCACACATGTAAACGAATTCTTGACAATAAATTTTTTATTGAAACTGAATCAATACACTCAAATACTACAAACCCACCCACCACACCCACTCACTGGTGGTTAGATATCTTCGGGTAGCTTAATGATGTAATTGTTGTACATGTTTTCAGACTATAGGTCAACTCATACATAGAAATCTTCAAGAGTCAAGCCTATTGGTTGGCCCATGGCTGAATTTGATATATTGAATCATTCCCAAACCAGAATGTACAAGGTATTCAAGTTGTTCAACATAAGACAACCTGGGGCAGGGGGGTTCTCCTCATGCTGGGAAGAATGATTGTCTGAATTTGCCTGAGTTCTCAGCACTGGCTGACATCCTAACAAAGCACCAATGCAACAGGAAAAGCATTGGTTCTTTTGAAAAGTTCAACTAACTCAGCTTCCACTGCTGTCTCAATGGCGTGGGGAAATTTCAGTGACTCCATTTCCCCCCAGAAGTGCTCTGTGATACTCAAAAATATGTCCCTGAGTGTCAAGCAGCCCTCAGGGACATATCTTCAGGAGACACCGAGGAAGACTGCTAGGGGCAGCAGAGTTCATTAAAACCCCTACACACACACACACACACACACACACACACACACACTCACTCAAGCACAAGGTAAATATTAGTCTAGAACTCTTCAGAAGCACTGATGCTACACCACAGCTTTTCCCATTGCACTGGTGCATTGTTAGTGAGGATGTCCACCACAGTTTAATTAAAAGCATACTTTCTGAAGTGTCACAGCTAAACAATTATGTATGTATCTGCTAAACAATTTGAATTGTACCAGCCTTCAAACAGGCTATATCTCTTCAGACAGAAGTTCCATGATGAATTACCACTGTTTTCTCCTATTTTCTCACACCCCCAAATCAAAGGGAAATTGTGGCTCAGCTTAGAGGTCATATCAATAAGAATCCAATCTCCTGGCCAACGCAGCCTTAAGTAGCCGTATTAATCAAGTCTCATCTATCAGCTGGAGAATATATAAAACTGCCTACTTAAAACAAAACAAAACAAAAAAAAAAAACCAGCCAAGACTTGGCATGGAGGGATATTTTGAAAATGAGTAAATGAAGTATGAAATGAAGTAAGTCCTTAATGCCTTGTGTTGAATTTCTATACAGGTAAACTGTTTAAAAGAAATAATGTAGATCTTAAAATCCCATAGGGAAGACATGCTTTGTTTATAAGGGATAATGAATTCAGTCTTCAGAGACCAGGAGAGCCTGTTCTACTTGAATTCTGTACTGTCAACTGAATAATCACCTAACAAACTATGCCTGCAGCTCTGTGATTTCTTTTCTTTCCTGTTATGAACCATAAGGCTGCTAACCTCTTCAGCAAAATACACCAGGTCAGGGAATGTCAGGTTGTACAAACACCATTTCCCACTTGTACCTTTCCTTTAAGTAGTATTGATATTTGATAAAAACATATCTGAAATAATGTTGATGGATAACACAGCCTTCTCTCCCAGATGTATTTTACAGTCTACCGAAGCAAAGTGTTAAGGAAAGAAAATGAAACACTTTGTCAATACAAGATGTGCTAAGTAAACCAGCTAGCGCAAAAAAAAGGGGGGGGGGGGAGATGTCTTGTGCTTAAGCAAACTTACAAGTTTTCTTTAAAGCAGAGACCTTGGGAGACAAATAAGACTTTGATGTTAGACTGAATCCACACAACTTCTTCAGCACCACCTACAGTGAAGCTTGTATGAACTGATTAAATGCAATGGGACAGTATTAGAGAAATCTCAAGTAGATTTTATCCACTGTTTTTACATAGTAAGAATGTCTTTACTACTACAACAGATATTTATATACTGTTTATCAACCAACGTTCTCAAAGCAACTTGCACAGATCCCCAAATGGCTTACAATCTAAAGGAAAACACAAGAGAAGCAAGAACAGCCACTGGTGGAATGCTATGCTGGGGCTGAAAAGAGCCACTTGCTCTCCCCCTGTTAAATACGAGAACCACCACTTTAAAAGGTGCCTCTTCGCTCAGTTCCCAAGGGCTGTATTACAAACAAATGTCATAATTCTGTCATAAAAGTATTTCCCTGCTTTGTTGTAGTTAGATGGGTGCCTGCCTTACCCTTCTTCCAAAGTGCCCTGAGTTGCTTTTTCAGCCTCATAACTATCCTGTAAAAGACTTTGCAACCAGACCCAAGGAGACACAGACACATGTTGCTTTGGTGAAATTGGCCACTTTTATTGAACTTCAGATTGTAATGTGCCCACAAGGCACTCTGCTGGGATTGGCGCTCCACCCACCACAGTGCGATCCCTAGCAGGTCAGCCTATATGCATATGGCGCTGGCACCTTGGCTCAGGGTGGGTTCCACCGCTATAAAGCGGGGGCACCCTTCTTTGCCGACCTAAGGTCAGGTCTCTGATATCAACGCCACCCCTCCTATGCTGCCCAGCTATACGGAAGGATGCCGCTTACAGAGAGCTAGGAGTTGCGCTGCATCCCCAATCTGTCAAACCTCAAGGGATCAGCCCCTCCTCCTTGAAGCCAAACGCTTACCTAAGGTGCTGCACCGATTATTCATTTGTTTCCCACTGCACTGTACCTGCCATTGTGGGTGTTAGCCTAGCTTAACGCCCGCACACCCCACAAGCCCTGTAGAACCACCGCCAATCCCAGCCTCCAGTCATCAATGAGCAGCTGCATCCCTGTGGCTGACAAGTGCACCCCGTCCCCTCTGCAGAGGGTGGGTTGCAAAAACAGTATGTCATCATGCAGTATGCAACCACCTCCCCTACTGGCCAAAAAGCGAGCCATCGCCGCATTAACACCCCCTTCTAGCCCTGTCAACCTTGTTTTGCCTGAGCATCTCCCTCCATACCCTACACTGAGTTATGCCTGACCAGAGCAAGGTCGCCAGGGCACCAGATTTGCTGGGTTTCCTTCATATGTAAAATAGAAAAACAAAATAAGATTGTTTTATAACAACATCTTGAATCAAACTGGATAAATTTTTAAATTTTACAAGCTCTTTTGAGAAAGTGGAATTTTCAGTTTTTGTTCCTCTTTCAGACTTCATCATCTTGGGCTGCAACCCTACACATATTTCCTTGGTATTAAGCCCCACTAAATATAGGAAGACTTAATACTAAGCAAACACACACAGGATTGTATTGTAGGACTTTCTCTTCTTTGACTTGACACTGTTTCCCCTTTGATAACCTTTAAGCATTAGCGATCAAAAGAAACTCTTACGTAAACTAGGGAAACTAATGTAGAAAAAGATGGGATTGTGTTGCATTAAAAAGCTATGATAAAATCAGTGAGAGAGTGTAGAAAACTTTACAGGATCCTGCAAGTACATTGTTAATCTATTGTGTACATTTAAGATTTGAAGTAGTATGAAGAAACATTTGAATAAGATACTGAAAAGATTTCTCAACAGGAAGCAAAATCCAGCTTCCTGATATTGAAACTCAAGCTATGTGCAGAAGAAGGTTACCAAATAGCGTAGATAGATATTGGAAGAGATCCCTGTAGTGAAAATTCATGTACGATGCAACAACAGGATGAACTAGATAACCATTCTCACCTATCAAGTTGTGGATTCTTATCTCTGTCCTTATGGTTGGCTACAGCATTTTAACTTAGTTTTACTTTTTAAGCATTTTTGAAATATTGTCTTACAGTCTCATCTATGCGGGCTTACTCAGGAGTAAGTCTAGTTATTGAAATGGCCTTACTCCCAAAATAAGTATGCATAGCATTGTTAACTTTATAGGGCTGTTTTGGACATGGGTTTTTCATAAGATGGTTACAGTTTTCATAGTTTAAAATTAAACTAGAACGTTATAATGAACTTCTTTGTTTTCCATGCTGAGTGCTCCGGGGAATGGAGCAAAAGAAAAATCATTTTTAAAAGAGAATCCTTAATCAATTGTTGTTGTTTTCAGTATTACTCCTCCTTGTGTTTTATTATGCTTTCTTTCCACCACATTTCTAAACTCCTACAATCTGTTTCTATGTTATAGATGGCAGTAGACTGCAATGGATCACAACTGTCATTCTAGAAGCTAAAAAGTCCTCTTCCACATTTCATTCCATTCAACCACCAGCAGATCACAGAAAATTACGACAAGTGTTGCTGCCGGAAATTGCAGGCCCCAAGGCACCATCTGCCAGCATCTCCACAGGTCACAATTCTAGCTGGCTCTCATTTTGGTACTCACAAAATCTCAAAACAGCAAGACATTACTCCAAAATGACAGTGCTATATTCATCCATTTGTGTATCCACTACTGACAGCAGCACATTGTTATTGTCTGTTGTTTATTTATCTGTGTTCATGTCCTGCTTTTCCTTCAAGAAGTTTAAGATGATATACATAGAAATTTCCCATTTCATTCCTCCAAATATTTCTGTGAAGTAAGTTAAGAGGAGAGAAAAGTAACTTGCTCAGTGCCGAGCAGGGATTTGAAGTTGCAGTCAGATGACAGTGGATAACTAGTTGCACCTTCATTTTGATGATAGATAAATATTGTGCACAGCAGTAAAAAGAGAAAACAGGGGAAGGTAAGTGCTACCCATGGTAAAAGTCCATAAAGAACATGGAAGAGGATTTGAGTGTAGCTCAGTCAGAACCTTTGGTGAATGGGGGTGTCTTTTGGTTGAGCCTGAAGAAGCAAACGAAGCAATCAGGAAAAGGCAAGTAAGAGACCAAAGGGAGGAAAACCAGTTAGCAAGCTACAGTCCTTGTAAGTGATACCAGAGCCAACCTGCAACCTATTTAAAAGAGAACTAAAAGAAAACAATCTAGCAAATGTGCTGGACTTCTCATAACCTGGCCCACCTGGAGAAATAGCTCACCATGTTTGAGCTTTGGGGGCATGGTTTGTTAGAAGGTGCAATATGAAGCAGCAGAAATAACAGAGGCAATAAAGGGCTTGTTTGTTCTAAAACCACTTAAATGGAGTATACTGGGGAAACAACTTTTCAGCAGTCTCTATTCTGGAATCATTTTACTAAAGCAGAACAAGACCAGTTGTCTAAACTAATATGCAGTGGAGACTTTGTGAAACGAGCCATTGTGTTCAAGCCCTCATTTCCTCGTGCCCGCTGTTTTTATAGATTGAAGTAGTCCAAATTAATTCCAGCTTGAACTTCCCAACTTTGGTGTATTCCCCTAAACAATGCCTAGTGTTCTTAACCTCTGGATTTCATTCATGTAATATTCAGGCATGGATCCAGTTTTCCTGTGCCTCTCACAGAACTGTAAAGCATCTTGACACTGATAAAACAAACAACATACTTCATGTTCTATAACCAGCATTGAAGGTTGGAATAAGTACCACAGATGAATGTGGTACTTATCTCATCCAGTGAGATAATCTCACTCAGTTCAGTGAGCAATTAAAAATAACATCAATTAGGCTACGTTTGTTCAATGTAGGGATCCCACACTAGCCATACATTGTAGCTTCCAGATGCTAGATAACCCCTCTGCTCTTGCAGAGACCGAACAGAATTAAAAAACTCTGCCTTTTTGGCTTAGGCAGAATAGAAAAGATAATACAGAAACCTGAAGTCTCTTTGAAAGTCAGGTCCTTTAGATTGGAAGTAGGCTTCTGATGTTTGTACTTCAAACAAACTCCGGTACATGCTTTCTCCAACCAAACTATTCATTATTAGCATCTATGCAGAACATTTACATTGAAATTTTTAGATCAAATCTGAATGCCTAGGACAACACAAAATTGACTTCAACTCTGTAGTACAAATATTTAGCAGTCTTATAACTAAGAAGAAGAAGATCTCCCACTCACAGAGGACAGGTAATATTGTCTTCATTTTGATCGTAAACTATAAATCTCTTAGCAGGAAATTAAAGTCACCAGCATCTTAAGATTCTATACTCATGCCTACTAAATGTAAAAAAAAAAAAAAGCTACTGAAGCCTTTTTAGACGATGTAACTTGAGCCTGTAACATAAATCACTAAGAAATCTGGAAATGATTCATAGTTATGTTTCAGCACATGGAGACATTTTGTTTTTGCTCCTTCATAAGTGTCCATATACATAGCTGTAGGACACAAATGTCTGTGCTACTTATCCCATATTACATTCTAGCTTCTTTCCTTCTTATAAGAAATGGATTTGTATTTAGGTACTTACATCTGTGCCCACATTTTTACCATTATACGTGTCTAGACAAGCTTCCTCACATCAGGTCCTTAAACAACAAGAAATTGGTGGATGGGATTGCACCCGGCTATATTTTATGGAAAAGGATTCACACATAGATGAAGGAATGCATACTCAAGACCAGATTAAGATAGTTGGGGGCCCTGGAGCACTTCCAAAATTAGTTCCCCTCCCCTCAAAATGAACTGTCCTGTTTCACCAAGACAACAGAGACAGAAAGATACTGTCTGCAATCTGTATTGTAATGTTCTAAAGGAGTTTATGTATAGGGGTTATGCAAAGAGCTTTTGCTGAAGTTTATGGCACTCAGATTTTCCAGAAGAAAGTCTCCAAACTTACCATTTTGAATCTATAAGAAGCAACTGAGATACTAAAATATTCTTGAATATACAGAGTTGATTTATAGTCCCTCTAGACAGCACTGAGTGATGGTGGCTTAACATCCAGACTGATGTTGCATGCACTGAATAATGTTACATGCATGCAACAGGAGAGGGGCAATTTTTGCCAATCTCCCCTTCCCTCTACAGCTCCCTGAGCATCCCGCAAAATTGTCCCTCATGCTCCTGCAGTCCTTAGGGAAATATTTTCAGGAGGCACAGGGCTGGAGAGGGAAAAGGTTCCTTCTTCCCCATTGCACAGCATAACATTATTCAGTGTGTGCAATATTAGTCTGGATGTCAGCCACTGGCTTTCTCAGGAGGCTGTCTTTCCCAGGCCTGTGTCCATTTCCTGTCCCCCAGGAATCTGGAGAAGGAACAACAACTTGAAATGGGGGGGGGGTGGAGTGTGTACAGTACAGCAGAATCAAGTGCCAGAGCTTTTCCTGGACTTCACCACTTTAAATGCTTCCCCATCCAAAAATATTACTGTACACAAAAAAGTAGCATGTCAGGAAGAAAAGTTCAGCTCAGCATTCCTCCTGACACAGTATTTCTATGTGCAGGAGAAGATTTTTTTAAAAATTATTTGTACTGGGGTTGGGGTGGAAATAGCCAGTCCAAAATGGTTAAATCTAGGGAAAGCAACACTGCCTGAGATGGTGGGCTTCTGCTGCTCCGCTCTTAAGTAGAGATGTAAAATTTCCGGAAAAGTTGAAGTCATGAAAAAACCCCATGGTTTTTTGTTTTGTTTTTCATTGTGTGGGGGGGGGAATTGAAAAATGCAATACCTTTCCCCCCCTTGAGCCCTTTATGAGTCTAAAGTCACCCTGTTTCTTTAGGAGTATTTATTGCATATAACCTGCTCTTTGCTCATAACATTGATCATGTTTGGTATGTTACATTAGAAATACTGTATCATGATCAGCAGTTTCTGCTTCTTCTGATCCTTCATTTTTATCATCTTAATGACTTACGAAAACTGTATTGCCTGTACTGAGACAAGCCTCCCTCTCTACCTTTTCACATGTTCCTTTATTTCTTGATCGGGTATATTTCCAAACATAGGCCAGTTTCTTTCACATGCTGTAGAAGATGGAGGAATCTGAAGATGGATCTGTGGAAGATGGAGGAATCTCCCAAGCTAAGAAGATTGGGAGAGGAAAAGCCAGAACACCCTTTACTTATATGACTATATCTGAACACCTTTTCTTAAATATTGCATTCATGATTCCAAAAGAAACAACAACAAATATTTACATACCGCTTTTCAACAAATCCCCCCCCCCCATTTTTCAGGGGGGAAACAAAAGTCCTTTGGGAAACAATGGGAAAAACCAGTCCCCCCAAATACATTTCTGGTTTTTTTCCAGGCCTTCACACCTCTACTCCTATCCCAATAGTCCTGGGTTTGCTGGCCAATAGCAATTGCCAATGCAGACTTTCTAGTGTTTCTGGGTTTTTAGGTTTAAGGGACTTTTGCAGTTAAAAAGCACAAAAGCATGTCTAGTTTTAAGAAAGTAGAACCTATATAGACCCCCTCCTTAATAAAAACCCCAAGCACACAAAAAAAACCAACCCCAGAATAGGGCTGTAGTTCAGTGGTAAAACATTTGTTTTTCATGCAGAAGGTCCTAGGTTCTATCCCTGGTAGGGCTGGGAAAGACTCCTGCCTGAAGCCTTGGACAGCCGCTGACAGTCAGTGTAGATAATACTGAGCTAGATGCACCAGTGGTTTGACTAAGTATAAGGCAGTTTTCTGTGTTAGAAGGTTCTATCCCTGGCATTTCTCTAGAGGTGGGAAAGATCCTGCCTGGAACTCTCGAGAGCAGCTGTCAGTCACTGTAGACTGTGCTGAGCTGGACAAACCAACGGTCTGACTTCACAGAAGGCAGCTTCCTATGGTCCATAACTCCAACATTTCATAGATAACAGAGACATGCTTGCTATCAATTTCAATGCAAAACACAATTTTGGGGCATCTTAACATGAATTTTTGCATTTTACTAAGTTACAACATGATAAAATACAAGATAAAATGGAAGAAGAAGAAGAAATGGGACACTACACTCTCTAAGATAAGTGGACAAATACACCTTCCTCAAGGAGAGAACATAAGAGTTACCTTGCCATCAGATCCATCCAAAGAGGAACACACACCAACTTACTATAGTTTAGATGGCTTTAAAAGAGGATTAGATAAATTCATAGAGGAAGAGAGGTGTATCACTGCTTATTGGCAACAATAGCTATATAGATCCTCCACATTAAAGGCAGTATTGTATTGTATTGTATTGTATTGTATTTGTTTACATTTATATTCCGCTCTTCCTCCAAGGAGCCCAGAGCAATGTACTAAATACTTAAGTTTCTCGTCACAACAACCCTGTGAAGTAGGTTAGGCTGAGAGAGAAGTGACTGGCCCAGAGTCACCCAGCAAGTATCATGGCTGAATGGGGATTTGAACTTGGGTCTCCCCAGCCCTAATCCAGCACTCTAACCACTACACCACGCTGGCTCCTTCCTTTGAATTCAAAGTATTTCAAAATATTATTTTGAATACCAGCTGTAATCTGAAGAAGTTATTCAAGCAACTGATACATCCAAAAAGAAAAAGTCATCAACTTGCAATCAATCAAAGCAAACTACATATCCTACCACTAATTTTATTTCAAAGCAGACAGCAGAAAGGCATACATGGATGGATTGATTGATTTATTTATTTATACAAACATATTTCTATACCACCCAAGCTCATGGCAAGCACTTCAAAGAACAGGGAGAACTATCTCTTTTACAATGTACCTTTTAAATGCATCCATGATTTATTTCACAAAATCTTACTTTCATGCAAGTGTATAAAACAGACCATAGAATCACATATTTTTGGTAGGGGAGAGGGAATGCTTAATTCCCAATTTTTAGAGAGTAAATAAGCAAATACATAACTACAGCTGCAATGCAAAACAGTTACTAGAGAGTAACTGCCACTGAACTCCAAGAGACTTATTTTTGAGCAAAGATGCTTAGGATTGTGCTGTGATCCTTGGAAAATAGATTGATTCTTTCTTTTTAAAGCCCTTTCTTTTTAAAGGAATGCAGACCTTGCAAAATACAAAATTCAGCATTCTCCATTTTCACAGCTGTAAAAGAAAAATCTTTCGATTCTTAAAAGAAAATAGCATGGCAGGAAAAATGTTCTAGCTTAGCTTCTCCCTGACATGCTACTTCCGTTTGTGTAAGGAGCTTTTAAAATGATGAAGATTTCAAATATTTGACTCTAGCTTCCTGCATCATCTGTAGTACAGTATAGCAAAAGTTAATTGCAAGCCTGTATCCATTATCAAAGATATGAGATAAAATGCAACAATCCATAGATCAACAAAATTTGATGTCTTAACAGGCAGGGTCTTAAAAGTATAACAGCAAAGAATTATGCCAACTCAGAGGGTTCCAAACCTGATGACTCTCTGGGTGGAGGGAGACCACATGGGAACCACATACAAGAGCTCTTTGGAGGAAGAATAGCAGTGTATAGGTATAAAAAGATAAATACTATTCAGAGAACATCCAGTCTAAGTGAAACTGGGATGAAATCAATCTCATGTTCTTAACCCCAGCTGAGACCAAATTGGACTTTTCCAATTGTCTAGATTTCTGCATTTCCAATATTACCAACAGAGAGGGTGGAAGACAAGAAACTCTTTCTGATTAGTTAGCATCAAAATCTGCATGAGTAGAATTTAAGAGTAGAATCTATGCAGATTATCCTTGGGATCAGTTGTTAGCCAGATGAGAAGTTGAGATGCTGGTAAAACTTGCCTGGATTGGGAAGCTTGTAATGCTCCTCTCAAACAAGAGGTAAGAGTATTAGGAGACCCCTCAAATCTTATCTGCCTTAAATCCAAGATGGAGAAAATTTTCTGGTTTACCCACACCACTCTGAAATCCTATTCCATCAGACCCAGTTATCAGTCTGGGCAGGAGTAGCAGTATTCCAGCCATTATTAGAGGGTGGAAGAAAAATCTACCACTCATAGCATGGATGCCCCCACTGGCCCTTGGGAACTGTATTTCTCCCAAGAACTATCACAATGGAGTGCATTGCAAGGGGCTAGGGGAGGGGGCTCGGTTGTAGGGTGTTAGCAAATTCAGATTAGCTTAGAAATGAGCTAGGCTATTTAACAGTTTTATCAAAATGACTGAGCTCATTTCTCAAGCAATCCAATGGGAGCAGGGTGGGAAGCTCACTGGTCTCTAGTGAAGAGATCTTCCCCCATTCAGTTTCAGGAGTTTCTAGTTCAAAGTAGGAAATTTAACAGAAAAACCAAAGGGAACAGCAGGTGCTTCCCTGTAACTGAGGTTCTTCAAGTGGCCAACTGTTCATTCACACTTGTAGGGTTTCGAGCCTGCACTGAAGCTCTGTCAGGAACCTTCTAAAGCTCTTTTCCTCTGCTACATTTTGGTGGTAGCTCCACCCCCCATCCTAGTGTTGCTCCAGCTTTCCCTCAGTTCAGAAGTCCGCCAATCTGAAAGACACTCCAGTGGAGAGGAAGGGTAGGTGTGTGGATGAACAGATGACCACTAGAAGAACCTCAGTTACAGGTAAGCAACCTGCTGTCCTTTGTCATGGCCTCTGTTGTTCACACTTGTGGGTGCATCACAAGCTTACATACCTGGAGGTGGTTTCTTTGCAAGTCGAGTTTCTTTGCAGGTTGGTAGGTCAGTCTAATGGTTTCCACAATCCACCTTGAAATGGATCATGAGGCAGGCTGTAACTTCAGAATCTGTTTCCCATAAGACACAAAAAGGTAAGTGTCCCTTTCAGATCCCAGCAGTTTGATGAACATAGAAGGCCAATGCCTTCACAGAAGTACATCTAGGGTGTGCAGTCATTTTTCAGCATATAAAGTGTGATTTGGAAAAAAGACTGGCATCGAGATAGTCTGTAATCTATGAAAAGTGGAGACCACTTTGTGTAAGTAGTTGATATTAGGACATAGCTGGACCTTGTCCTTATAGAAAATTAGGTATGAAAGGTCTGCTCATAGCACCTGGAGCTCACGAACTCTATGAGCTGATATAACAATGACAAAAAAAATTGTTTTCCAGGTGAGTAGATGGAGATTGCAAGTGGCAAGAGGTTCAAAGGGGTTATTCATTAACTGGATAAGTACAAGGAGTAAGTCCCAAGGCAGAGAGAGATGAAGTGCGTCAGGATAGGTGTGGCCAAGGCCCTTGAGGAATCATTTCACAACTGGGTCAAGAAACGGTGAGGACCTATTTTCTCTGGTCAGATAGAATGTGATGACAGTTAAGCGGACCCAAATTGAGTACAGAATGAGTCCCGATGTCTTCAGGTGTAGATGATGAGAGAACATATGAGAGATTGTTTGGTCATGATGACCATTACCCATCCACTCCATAAGTGTAATGAAACATTTCCACTTATTCCTATATGTTTTTCTAGTTGCAGGTTTCCGAGAGGCCAAGATCTGCAGGATACGTGGGTCTGTTACAGAAGAAGGCACCAAGTGGTTAGGAGAAGATGATACATGTCCAGCTGGAGAACATTCCCTTGTTGCTGTGTGAGTAAGTGAGGAATGAGTGGTACCATTCCCCCATTGCCAGCAATTGCAGGTGGGGAAACCATGGTGGCTTCTGGGCCACCAAAGTGCTATCAAGATGGCCAAAGTATGGTCCCACCTTATCTTCTGTATCACTCTGGGGAGAAGAGGAATAGGTGGGAACATGTAGAGGAGATGGGAGCTCTAGTTGAGAGCAAAAGCATCTTCCATCGAGTGCTTGTCCTTATCTGCCCTGGTGCAAAATTGAGGGTATTGGTGATTGTCTTTGTGAGGCAAACAGCAAACAGGTCTATTTCTGGGGTGCCCCACTTGCTAAAAAAAAAAACCTGCAAGCAGTACCTGACGATTTGCCACTCATGAGAATCAGAGGTTTTCATGCTGAGGATGTCTGCCAGGACATTTGTGTGCCCTTGGATATCACCCTTTACAATGAGCTTACAAAACGTGTACTGGAGGAAGAAATTCAATTTGTGGAGATCGAGAAGAGGGTGCAGTCCTCCGCCATGCTTGTGGACAGTAAAGTATGGACAGTAAAGTACTCCTCCACATCGTGGTTGGTGATACAAGCTCTATGGCATTCTTCTCAAGAAGGGCATCCAATTCTGATAGGAGGGTTGTGGTGGGGGGATTGGGATTGATTTGAGATGCTGGAGATGGATATTCCTTGAATTCTATAGCATAGTCTAGATGCACAATAGTAAGTAACCAGTGGTTTGTCGTGATGTTTTCCCATGTTTCAAGGCAGGGTCGGAGACACATACTAATCCCTCAATTGTGACTGTCAGGCCTGTTTCATATAGGTAGCGGCCTTGGACCTGGTTTGGTTCTGCCTTTGATGTGCGAACTGGATAGGCTTTCTGTAAGTATTTTGTCTCTGGCTGTGAAAGGAGTTGTCAGAGTTTTGCAAATAGGAAGATGTCTTGGAAATAGTGGGTCTATTCCACTTGAAGGTTTTGATTTGCTTAGATTGTGAAGGTTGGAAACTCATGGAATGGGCCATATTGCATTATTTGTGGACATTTCTCCATTGTTTCATCCGTCTTAGAGCTGAAGAGCGCTTCTCCATTGAAGGGCAAATCCTCAATATGCATTCGTGCTTCAGGAGTTAGTCCTGATGAACAGAGCCACGCGTGGCAGCCTAACGCAGTAGAAGTGGCCATGGTTCGTGCTGCAAAATCCATCTGTCTTGAGACGTGTAGTTGCTTTGACAGGTGGAAGGCTTCATTGTGGATGACTGATGCTAATTCCCTCTGTTCCTTAGGTAGCCTAGCATGTCAAGTTAGGGGCCCAACTTCTCCTATAGGAAGTGGTTGGATCGGCCCATGCAGGCTTGATAATTTGCGATCTTGAGTTGCAGTAGAATAAATTCAGCAACCAATAGCATCCAGTTTCCTACCCTCACAATTTATGGGTATAGTGTCTTGAATGGGACTGTGCAGCCTCTACCACTATGGAATCTGGTACTGGATGTTTCTGAAGGGAAGCACAGTCATCCAGTTGAACTCTATAAAAAGATTCTAGACTCTTGAAAGTTGGTTGCACAGAAAGCGGCTTTGTCCAGCAATCACATGTAATGTCCAGCAATGGTTTGAACTTGGGTAGGGCAACTGGGGTACTGATGTCCGTCTCAATCAGGCCAAAGATAGGCTCTTCATCCTGCTTTGCTTAACTGTCCTGGAGAAGTTGCCATGTGTAGGACTCTCTTTGAGTGAGACCACACATCTTCTGTTGGCGATTCTGGCTTTGGCTCAGGAATGCCTTCCAGATGTGAAGTATGTGTGCTGGCAGGGGCGTAGCAAGGTTGGAGTGGGCCCAGAGACAAGATTTTAAAATGGGCCCCCCCACTCAAAGTCCAGGGCCTCCGCACACCCCAGGCCCCCAAGGATTTAAGTCTGATATTCCAAAATAAGTATGCTGCCTGGAAATACATTTCACTGAATACACACACGCACACGTCACAATATATAGTGATATACATTGAGTACTATACATCTGTTTTACTTTTAATGCCTAGAACACACTAGAAAGATGAATGATTAAAATGGGCCCCTCGCTGCAGATTAGCCAAGGAGACTTTCAACCATGCAGGGTGAGCCTATGTTTGTTTTCCCAGAATTCTGAACAAATTCAGTCAAGTTTGATTCCAGGAGGTTTTTCACACGGGGCTTTTAAAGCCCTATAACACACATCTCCTCTGGAATGGAGGTGCTGCATTCACATGTTGGCCAGATTTACCCTGAAGTCCCTGCAAGTTATTGGGGAGCAGTTCACACACAAGAAAAATAAAATAAAAGCACAAGACATGCTTCACAGTTCTCACTCAGACCTTCTGGGTTGCAAAAGAACTTGAACATAAGTGCATTTATAAATATATGAATGAATGAATAAAATTAATATAATACTGTTTCTTCCAGAAGTTTTTGTAATTTTCTGCCATGAAACAAGCCACTTATAGGACTTTTTAGATAGTTTTTTTTAAGCCAGCAAATTTTCCAAGCTGTTTAAAAATAAATATTCAGAGACTTCTCAGTCCCACCCACCCCCATATCAAAGCCCTATGGCAAGCAGATCCCTATATATGGGGGGGGGGCGGGAAAGGTAACCACAAAAAGGAGTTCACACTCTACCTGGCAGCAGGGGGTCTTCTGCTGCAGAGAACAGTGGAGGCCTCTCTGGCTACCTCCTCCTTCCTGGCTTGCTTGGGCCCTACTGGAGTTCAGGCTTCACAGAGGCCTACAGGAGGCCTCCGTGGAAGCCCCGCCCACCCGCCGATCAGCTGAGAGGCGGGAGAAAAGGAGCTCTTTGCAGCTTGTCAGCTGCTTCCATTGCCGGCCAGGAGAACAAGCTGGAGAGACGGCGAAGAGGGCAAGTGGCTGAGAAGCTATGGGGCTGGGCAGGGGGCAATGGGGAGTCACGTGAGGTGCCTCTGGGGGGCCCCTCCAGGCAGTGGGGCCCCCAGACAACTGTCTCCCCTTGCCCTATCGTTGTTACGCGCCTGTGTGCTGGCATCATAGAGGTCCAAATCTGCATCTGAGTAGGAAGCAGATTTCAAGTCTATTGTAAACGGCCCATGATCCAAAGTAATAGTTTGGTTACAGGCTGTTTCTTCCCGCAAGCCAGACTTCCGACACCCCTCCCATGGGTGTAGCAGTGTCCTGTTCCTTTTGTGGAAGGGCAGTTAAGTCGGTTGGGTGGAGGTTGGCGAGGTGATTGCTTTCAATGCCCATGGCTTGAGACAGATGCCCATGGCATGAAAACCTGGATAGTCCTCTGGATTGGGAACTGCATCCTTACGGTTGTGGCCACGATAAAATGGTGACCAATCCCTACAGTGTTTGGATGGTGGGGGTGATCGCTGGCAGTGGCAGTATAGTTTTTGAGCATATAATGATCTATGGTAAAGTGATAGTGATCTCGAGTACACTGTGACAATCATCCCAGTCACACTGGCTGTGGTGGTGATGCCTGCAATCATCGTAGCAATCCCAATCTCCCTGGTGATGACAAACTTTAGGAGGGTAATTGCCATCTGGATGCTTCGCTCTTGGTACTCGGTCCTTGTGTGGTATTGTATTTTCTCTAAATGGGGTTTCCCCCCCACCCCAGTTTAGATCCTCCACAGGAGATCACCAGCCATCTGAATGGTGACTATCATTTCCCAGGCTGATTGGGGAGGTTGGGTCCCAGTTGAGGCTGAGTGGAGTGGAAGGACTGTGAGGTGTGTCAGGGTCAAGAATAGGATCAGGCTCAATCGGATAGAGTTCATCTCGAGGCTGGGAGCAATCTTCATCTCAAGATCAAGAGTGGTCTTGTTGGTGTTTAGGAGCACTCTGTCGACAGCTTCTTTTTCTTCAAAATCGGTGGCAACCCTTGTCCCGCCAGGAGTTACGGCCTCTGGGTTTGGTGGCACGGAGCCCATTGGGTCTGGTGGCACGGAGCCCATTGGGTCTTTTTCTTCTTCTTTGGAGGTTCTGCTCTGAAACCTAGTGGCAGCTAAGGTGGAGCTGGCAGTTTGGCCTTGGTTAGGTCGGTGCCACTCAGTCCCATGTGTGCAGTTGGGAGTTGACAGCACAGGCATTGGGAAAGACAAGACTGGTCGGGCCTGAGATCCCCTGAATGGGATGGATCCGAGTTCATACCCTTCTATTCCATCTATTGCAATTGATGTCGTAGCCACGGGAGCAGAGAGAGCCTTTTCCCAAAGCAAGGAACGCAATATCAGATCCCTATTTTTTATGGCCTGCTTAGTAAAGTTCAGACAGTGAGGGCAAGAATAGATGATGTGCAACTCCCCTTGGCGCAGAAGGCAATGAGTGACCGTCCATCGACAGGAGCTTGGCCCAACAAATCATACAATGTTTAAATGTGACTTTTGCAGCCGTGCAGTGACTCTGAAGAGCAGTTAAATAGAGTTTCTACCCCCACTCCCAAATGGAGGGGTGTGTGAGGGAAGGGAAGGGGGGTACACCAGAGGGGGGACAAAATGCAAACAGTGACAGAATAAGGAAGAGAAACTAAGGATAGTGAAGAAATAGGAACAATTTATAAGGAGATAAAGGCAGAGGTGTTTGGGGGAGGGGGTTAGCGACAGAGAGAGTTGAGAAGAAGGCACCTCAGCTAAGCTGTAGATCCTTCAATAGACAACAAAGAACTGAGAGAAAGCTGGATTGACACTAGGATAGGGAGCAGAACTACCGCCAAAATGTAGCAGAGGAAAAGAGCTTTAGGAGGTTCCCTACAGAGCTTCCACGCAGGCGCGAAACCTGACCACAACAAAGAACCAACCATTATTACGGTTTATATGCTACTGTAGCATTTGTACATGCTATTTGATACTGTTGTGAGCCCCTCTGAGAGGCATGTTTGTGGAACGGCATATAAATATCACATCAAACACACCAACCTATAGCCTAAAGTAATAACATCTAGAGGAAATATTTTCCAATTCAGACTTGCATTGTATGCTGACTAAACAACTGCCAAGTATAAGTCAGAGTAAGATAACTAGTTTACATTTTAATTATTTTTCACACTTGCCTGATACAATGTTTTTCTAAAGAAATACTTCCTTCAAATAAACTCTGCATTTCAATTTGTTAGGTCTAAATTATCTACTTGGCCGACACTAATGCTTATTTCTATAAAAGCAAGTTGGAAAGAAAGATTTCATATTAAAGAAACACAATATAGCATGGATCCCTTCTAGGGACTCCTGATTTGTCCAGATGATCTGGGAGTGTCTAAAAAACCTGATATTAAATTAAAATTGGGAGAATCAATGGTAAACTAGCCATTTCTCCCTTTCTGCTTCTGTAAAGGTCACACCTAATGTGCACAACAGCAAAGGTACATTAAGTATATCCACTGTCACAGACACATGGGGCTTCACTCCAATCAACAGCTTAAAAACATGCTGGTTGATACCCAGACTAATATTGTGGGGCCCTCAGGAACAAACCTGCAGGAGGCATAGGTGGTTACAAAAATTGCTGTTCTGGGGTGAGGAGAGCTGGTCTTGTGGTAGCAAGCATGACGGGTCCCCTTAGCTAAGCACGGTCTGCCCTGGTTGCATATGAATGGGAGACTAGAAGTGTGAGCCTTGTAAGATATTCCCCTCAGGGGATGGAACTGCTCTGGGAAGAGCAGAAGATTCCAAGTTCCCTTCCTGGCTTCTCCAAGATAGGGCTGAGAGAGATTCCTGCCTGCAACCTTGGAGAAGCCGCTGCCAGTCTGTGAAGACAATACTGAGCTAGATAGACCAATGGTCTGACTCGGTATATGGCAGCTTCCTATGTAAGTGGGGTATTGGAGAAAATCACCCCTCCCTCATGGCACCCACAAAACGTTTTCCGAAGTGCACAGCATTAGTTTGATGTCAGCCACTATTTATTTCATGGGCATAACACAATTGCTGCTCTTTGAATGATAACCATGATGGAAAGTAAGTATAAATCTATTGTAAGCTAGTAAATATATCCAAAGTGATTATTTAAAATGCAAAGTGTTTATTTAAAATGCAAAATTATTTAAAGTGATTATTAAAAATGATTAAATTGTTAAATAGAACAATCATATTCATATTTAGAAAGTCATATATCACCCAGAAGTTTCTTGAAAGCACAGCAATTCCAACGTGCACACAAAAATCCTGGATGTGCAATGGTTCTTCCTACCACTCACCTCCACTCATTACAGGGTTAGAACAGCTACACATATTTATGTTAACTGTCCTTAAAACAATCTTTTACAGCTACTAAAGCAGCCAGAAATGGCTTTGCTTTGTAGCTCAGCAACCTTGAAATATATGTAAGTTGTTAAAAAGAAAAGACAATGGGTCCATAACAGAAGTTTCTTTATTTTTTTAATTATTGAGATATACAGTAGTTATGGAGCAAAATGTTTTACCTGTTGAATTCTGATTAGTCATATTTTTTCTAAATATTTGAACATGTATTCTGTATTTAATGGTGATAATTGTTTCACTTATAGCCCTTCAACATTTGCAAATTTCCAACTTCTATGCAAAACAGAGAAACGGGCAGGGGTGGGGGATGAGAATGAATAGCACATCTACACTTCAAGATACCTGTAAAACAATATAGGGTGTATCCTCTACTCCAGTAAAAAATGTTCTTGAATGATGTGGTAAAGATGAGACCGACTAGAACCTCCATTTTCTTAACAATGATTTTCTTTGGTTACTGGGCAAACAAGAGACAAGCCATTTTCTGAAAATAACCAACTGAATTATTCAGCAAACTGTTGGCCAATCCATCTTCAAAAGAGAATACTGAAGTAGCAGAATGTGGTGGAGAAATTCATCTTCAGAACAGTATCATGTAAGGGAATCCAGTTGTGCTTGTATGGTCTCCAGCTATTTAATAAAAAAAAGCATTCAAGTAAGGGATTTAAACATGAAAACAGAAGAAAAATAATCAACTAGACAATATAAATTAAATATATTCATCTAGCAATGAGAGTATGCTATAATAGATGAGATTTTTACTGCTTTATTTATAATAATAATAATCTTTATTACGGTCGTTGACCAGCACAATGCTTTATTTATTATGTGCGTGCGCACACACACACAAACTAGCCTGTTCCTCCCTCTTTCGAGGCTGAAGTTTCCCAATAATTTTTTTCTTCATTAAATTCATTAGTATCATATGTAAAAGAAAGAGACGTCTTTTTTAAAAATCTACTTTAGGCATGAATACTTGTTTGATGGCAAACTTTTCCAATATATAACAATAAGGTGAGAAAAGTGAATGTTTATACAAATGTTGAGCTCATCCAGTAAGGAAAAAACACAAACCAATATATACCTTCCTGAGATATGCCTTTCAGAAAGTTTCTCATTGTCCTTTGGCTACTTTTTAGATTCAAGAGCAAGGTATATTGAGCATCACCTTGTTCAAAATCACTTTAACAGCAAATGTAAAACCTGTATTCAGTTAGAGCTTTATACGAGACATAACTCAGAGAGGCAGAGCTTTGGGGGAATGAAGCTATTACATGTTTACAAGGAAGCTCAAAGCTAGAACCAAAGGATTTGTAATAAAGACATATTAAGGGCAAAGGAAAGGTTATCAAAATGTTCAAAAGTCTGTAAAAACACCAATACAGACCTTGTTATAGAACTCAAACAGTTCTTGATGGCTGAATTCCACACACACCTTCTCCACATTCTGTGAAAAAGAAGAAAATATCCAAAAATTTAGATCATGTAATGCGACGTTATTTGCTATTCTCTTCCTATTTCAAGACTGCTGATCGTACAGTGCCCTTCAAATTTTAATTTTAGCTATGTGGGACATATAACAGCAGTAATATTCCAACTGCTATAGATCACAGTGTCCTCTGAACATGCACACTATATTTTAGTAAAGGACTTCAGTCCATGTTTTCATCTGTTCCTCTAGAAGTTATTCTCAAAGCCATAACAAAATAGATGCTAGGAGAAAATGATTTCATTATCTTTTTTAAAGGCAGATATAAACCACAAGATTATATTTCACGTTCTCAGCAGTCCTTTTGAGAGCTAGTAAATACCATTATAATGAGACACTGGAGGCAGTGTTTGTGACTGAACTCACATAGCCATTAAAGTGGTATACCAGCATAGAGCTAATACCTCAAATTAATCTAACAGTTATGATCTTACCATGCTGAGTTTGCTACAGTCAATTTACACAGACATTCAGCTAAAGTTAACAATTAACATAACTGCTTCAAAGCAGTTGTTAAAATACTAAAAATAAGAAGTAACCATTGATGGGAAGCACGGTGAACAAAACAGATAGAAGGTAATAACCTTCTGCTTGACTAACCTTATAGTTGTTGGAGAATTAAATTAAAAATTCTTTAAAAGGTCATTCAAACAACCAAAATTCCTGGTGGCTAGGGAGGGCTGGCAGGGAAGGCAGGATTATACCTACCTTCCCCCACACGACTGCAGCAATCGCTGCACCACTTGGCCGTGCAATCGATTTTACCGGGTAGAACGAACCAACAATTCCACTACCATTTTAGGCAGTGAGCTGAGGGGTGGAAGAGCAGCCACACTGAGCAGAGAGGCTGTTCTACTGAGAGCAGCCGCTCAGCTGCTCATGCGGGGTACGCTGGGATGTGGGAGGATTTCCTGCTCCTGATCCCAGCTCGGGACCCCATCACGGAGTCCTGAGTGTGTCAACTTGTGTAGGCATGCAGCAGAGCCTGAGATGGCTGCTGCTCATCTGTGGGGGAAGACAGGCAAACTCCTGCCTTTCCCTAACCCTCTCCATGCGAGTGGCTGAGGTCATATGAACAACCTCTATGTGTCACAAAACAAATGAGCCGCTATCTAGACCAGACAATTTAGGGACACAATTTGCTTTGAAGGCTTGCAACCGAGGCAATTTTGTTTGGAGACCAACATGGCTGTAATTTTTTTGTATTTATATCAAAGGAATATTAGGCTTAATTAATATTTCCTTAAAAGCATGCCTCCAAAACTGCTCAATGGATTTCCAACAACAAAGGTACTATTTGAAAGCTGAAGGCATGTAGGCACTCTTGGTGTTTAATTTCAGAGGTCCTCATGAAATGTGCAATTCAACACCAGCAGATTGTGACATTGCAGCAGATTAGCCAATTGGCTCTCATCTCAGAGTCCTTCTCATACTCCTGTTACAGTCCCTCTGACTGTCATTGGCTTAGCTGCTCTGACAATTCTGCCTACAGACACTCACTGTGACAAAGAAACAGATCCTATTGTTCTTCAAAGAGATGAGGACTCTGTTCAAGGTGGAATGGAAGGTCTAGAGATGAAGAAGACATCTTTGGCTAACAAACACCATTGTACTGATAGGCTGTTTGCTAGTTTCCAAATGCTGTATAATGTCTCACCTGCTCTAACTGAAAAAAGTAACAAGGCAGGAAACTTTTATTGAAAAACCAAATCATATAAAACATTCCTATGTGGTGTGCATAAATGTTTGGCTTTTTTTGACCTCCTCAGATATGATATATGAAAGTCAGACTGTCAGAAAATCAATGATATAACAAAAATAATGCATAAATATAATTATGTGTCTATGCCTAACCAGAAAGATTAAACTGATAAGATGCAACCTCTTCCACTTCAGTGGGTTAAAATATGCCTTATAGAAATATTTGGTTCAAGGCACAAAAGAAAAACAAGTTGCATGGAGGACATTCTACCATTGGCCCAATTATTTCAGAGAACTGGGGTCTGGCATACTGAATTCTCAGGATGAGCAAACACATTGCCATAAAATCACTGGGGCCAGCATGTCTACCCCAACGCCTCCCCCTCTCTTCTGCAGAAAAGGCCTCTTTCTATCAACTTAGAGAAACTTACAAAGGACCAGTAATTTGTATGAGAGACTAGTCTTAACTCTGATGAGGAAACAAAGCAATTCTGGGAATGGAATCATGAAAAAAAATCAGAAGTACTGGAAAAGGTTCTTTCTGCCATGATTCCCGCTGGTCTTCTGTATACAGAACATAATATGCTAAAAGCAAAGCAAAAGATTTGTATAACTTTCCATCAGCTCTTAAACCGAAAGAAAGTCAACAAGTGGCTGGAGGCAGGGAGAAAGGCAAAAAGAAATCTATTTCTAAATACAGTCTTTGTGTCCACGTCTTTGGGTTTATTACATGCAAGTTGAATGAATGCCAACACATTATTATGAAAAGCACACAAAAAATGCAAATATTATAAAATATTACTTGAAGTTTGCTCTTCACACGGAACCAACAAAACTTGGCCAATTCACTTAACTGTCAAACCAGATTTGGCACTGGCAACACCACTCCTAAGGTGCCAAAAACTGGGCCGTTTCATTCACACAAAGTTACAGTGGGGAAGCTCTAATGTACTTTTGAGAATATATGCTTAAATGTTACAGACAAATAAGTGAAACACGATTTAGTGACAAAGCACTAAAATCCATTTGATAAAATATGCAGTGTGTAATACCAAAAACTCATTGGCGAACATTCAAAAATACCATTTAAGAGTTCTAAAATTAATATTAAAATTAATATATTCTGTTGGCTGTACAGTAATATATTATATTGCCTTAATCGAAATACTGGATACTAATCACAGTACAAACAGGAGGATTTTCAAGGCCTGAAGCAGCTCCATCCATAACCTTGCTTTTATGGAGCTCTCTAGCTAATGTTGATCTCAAATGTTTTTGCCCAATAAGCTTCAGTTTTATGTTTAATGTAAAGACTCTTGGGAGGAAAGCATCTGCCCCCACTGTAAACTAAAAAGCTCAATAGAACAGAGACTGGGGGTGCGGTGGGTGGGCAGCTAATACATTAAACCCTTTGCATAACTTAGAATTGGAGAGCTTCTCCTCAACTTGGCCAGACAGACCGTACAGCTCTCCCTCACCCCAGGCCTGGAACCTCCTTGGCTTGCCACAGTCCCTAGAAGCATTAAAAGTCCTGCGTTGGGGCATATGCTTAGTTCCATCTGAGCTATCAATAGTATATAGGACAAGAATCAAACAAACTAAAATCACATTCTGATTTTAAAATTCAAAGCCACAGAAGAATTTCTGAGGGAAATGATGTTTGCTTTGTCATGCACCTGAGCACTATGAGCTAAGCAAATTTATACTCCAAATCAGGTCATTATGAAGTTTGAAATGAGAAGTATGGAGGTTGTGTGGCGGGGTGGGGGGGATAGAGCATATTTCAGCCTAGATTTCAGAGCCTTAAAAAGTCAATGCAATGAAATTAAAGCAGAACCTAAAAATGTTTTAAGCTTCACTTTAACTCATTCTTGTCAAAAGCACCTCCATTTCTCAGAGGTTTTGACTGCGCTCAGAATCTTATCTATTTTTCACCCAAGCCTTGCACACCAATCCCAGCTGAGACCAAGCTCTGCAAAAGCCCCTAAAGACTAGTACTTTAGGCTCCAGGAACCTGGGTCGTCCTTGAGCAGGTCACACAGGCTCTTTGAGTCTTGGGGGCAAAACAGCTGTGCAGTTCCTCAAATCTTTCTGATGAAGTTTGAGGAAGCTCCACAAACTGAATGAAACAAGAGTCCCCTTTTAAACATTCTGCAAGAGTTCCTGCTAGCACAAGTGACTGTAGTTAGGGCTTGAGGTGGGGTTGAAGCAGGGCTGTCACATGAGCTTACAAAGAATATATTCAGGGACAGTGTATTCAGGTTATGGAGCTTTTTCTAATTGGGCCAAGGTCAGGAATTGTACAGCTGCCTTGCTCCTCTGGTTCAGTTGCTTCCTGAAGCTATGCCCTGTGCATTACCTTCAGGATCTTTTCCACTGCTCTGCCTAAGCAATGTTCAGTGTCCCAGGGTTAGATAAAAAGCAGAGAAACAAATTGGCTGTTATGCAATTTCTCAATGGGAAGATTCCCCCCTCATGTGCAAATTGTGACACAAAAAGGAAACTTACAAAAATCTGACTCAGCTCTGCTCTAAACAAAACTGGCATAACTCTGGCAGCTGTCAATTTTAAAGCTACCTTTCTAAAGCGATAAACTAACGTGGCAAATTAACGTCAAGCACATATACACAGGCAGATGGAGCGACAGGTTGACTTGTCTTTAAAGTACCCATGGATGACAGGAGTGTTACTCAGCATTTAAAGCAAGAAAAGTAGTGGGGAATTTCAATGTTGTTTGTGGTTAGAAGCTAACTGAAGAGTAGTACATATCCTTCACATTTGAAAAACTGAGTAAAAGCAATATTTCGTTATATTGCAACTTTACATTTTTACCTGTTAAGCTATCATTTAGCCCTATCAAAACAGATCCAAGTTAACCAGGAAGGTAGGGTTAAAAAACTTCCCTTTAAAATTCCACAGTTCATGCAGTATCTCAGAGCTCTACCCCTAAGCCCCCGAACCCATGTATCTGCTTGTAGTACTAGCTCATCCCTAAAAACAGGAATGTAGCATGATTTATTGTGATTGTGATGTCATGCTGTCAAAGCTGCTAGCCTTCACAGTAAGCCGTGTGTCTTCAACCTGTGCCACTTTTGCCATTATTCCCAATGGCGGGAGCCGCACAGGAGTGTAGACGCATGGCTCATGTCAATAGACGCATAGCCACCATCCCTGCTGCTAGCAGGAACAGGCTCTCGGCTGCGAGAGGAGTCGTGTGCGTGCACCCTCCTTCCGTTGGCAGCATGCTGCATGGTATGTAAGTCAGCAGGTCTCAGCCTAATCACCTGTATTGTGGTACAGCAAGACTTAAGGCCAGCGCTTGCATCTCTGTTGTCCTTGCATGATCGCTGCAGGAACACAAGGAGTTCTAGCTTCCAGCCAAGCCATGCTCACATAGAGGCCATGCTTGCACTCTCTTGTGGATCCTGGATGCATGGGCTGCCACGATTTCTGCAATGGGTGGTAGCTTTGAGGAGGAAGTGAAGAAATGGGGTGTAGCAGCAGGCCATCATCCCAAGGTCCCTAACCCAGGGGGCAGAGAAAGCCTGAGCAATGGCATGGCCTTTCCTTGCGAGCAAGGGGAGGGAAGCCCACTTCCTCTTCCTCCCTTGTCTTGGGAAGCATTGCTGCTACTGCTGCAGCTGCCTAGGAGCTCTTTGCAACAAAGAGTGTTATAGTGTGCCTATAGGCTCTGGTCCTTTTTTGCACCAAGCATAAGAGAAACAGAACCATAATCGGAACGGAAGCCATGAAGTGGCTTTTCTATATAGGATGTCAGACGAATACCTACTAAGCCTTACTAAGTCACTACCTACTTCATAGGTCTATAATATTTCGTCTGAGGATAAATGAAAGCACTTTGTTAATTTGGGTTTCTTTATACTGTATTTCTATTGTTTCCTCATGCTTAAAACCAAATTAATTTGCAATACTTCTAGATGAGAAAATGTGTTGTTGAGTTCTTTCTCCAGAAAGGTCAGCTAGTCCTGACACTGCATGCCTTCAGGAAAAACAACAACAACTAGCTGCTGAAGAAGGCCTTTGTAGTTAGCTGAGGATGTTTTGGGTTATCTTCTGTTTTGCCAACTATTATTTGTTTAGTGTGATCATACTCTTTACTTATCTTCTACAGCTGTGAATTTTTGTGGACTATTTGTCTCTGCTGCTTTACTTAAATTCTTGCATTTTGATGCTTCAGTAGTTTTATAATGTTGTATTCTAGCTGCTTTGAGCTCATTTTATTAAAAAGGCAACACAGGAGAAAAAGTTTAAATAAATTCCTTGCCCTTTACCTGGCCAAGGGCACACTGTGATTAGTCAAGACTAATCTTGACATGCTGTGTTAGTCTCTTATGTGGCACAATATTTCTGCTTTTTACATTCTTAAAACACAACACGCTGGACAAATTAGGTTACCAACTAACTGCCAATCAGAACCAAAAAATCATTAACTGCTGTATTTAAAAAGCACGTCTGTGTGTGCAGATATGCTGCTATGATTTAAATGTTCACTAGGAGAAACGCTTAGCCATGCATATTAATACACTATATATGTTAGAGCTGCTTTTGGAAATTGTTAAGGCTTGGGATTGCTCTGTAATAGGACTTTTTACTATTAGCTGGAAACCCCTTGATTGAACTAGGAAAGAGTTTCTACTGCAACCACGCTTTCATTATTAGCTATCTTAAATTATAACTCGTTTTCCTTCCGAAGCACACTGTATCAATTGCAACAGCATACACCTTAATCACATTCTATTAGCTAGAGATCTGAGAAAGAGAGAGAAATGAAAAAAGCAAAAAAGGAAACTCTGCCGCTTTCAGTCAAGATCCTTTTGTCGGAAACAGTAATATTTTAATCACAGAAATGAGTCAACATACCACTTTGTCTTTTGAATTGCTTTACAGCATAAACTCTGGAGTAATGAAGCAATTTACAACACAAGAGGGAAAGGCAAGAAGAAATGTGAGTTAATACATTTTGTCGGTATGCCATCATGCCAGACTTAAAACCCCAGGCAAAGGCACATCCATTCACACTTCAGATTACTGCCGATAGCTTGGCATCCACGAGTTTGGATTGCTTCCCCCCAGCTCTGCTCATGGTTTTCATAGGACACATTTCTCAATCCCAGTATCACATTTCTAAGTGACTGGGATTTTTCCATGCCTGGCTAAGATAAATTGACATTTTATAGCTGTTTTCATGGTGCAGACACCACACAGATATTCAGGATCACTTATACTTTAACAGTTGAGAAATGCACTTTTTGGAGAAATCACCTTGTAAAGGTTGCTTATAGTCATGTTGATAAACCATAGCATTCAGGACAGTTCTTGGGCTGAATCTAGCTTGTTTTGTCAAGTCAAATGTTGAATATGAAGTTGGCTGGTTTTATGGCTTGTCTAGGAAAAGGCAGGAGCTTAGATTCAAACTACAGGACTAAAGAAGATCCAAAATAGTTTAATAAGAAGTTCAGCACAGGTAGGATTTCAACCAATGAGACTGAACCAGGACAGATATCTCATGACTGGTCAAGGATTTTCAACATTCCATAGAAGAGGAGTACAAATAGAAGGGCAGAGCAGAATCAAAAATAGCAGTTGCTGGTTCCAGGGACAAGGATAGTTGCCTGATCCAAGAGGGAGACGACTACCAGAGCAGCAGAGAAGAGAGGCAGCAAGAAAGAGCAGGAAAGATGACTGCAGAGTCCTCTTTCATCTAGAAGCCCGAGAGGGAGAGCTGAAGTTGAGCTTCCCTCTTGACACCTTTAAGGAGCCAATCTGAATTAATCTGGCTCTGTAGATTATTCAACTGGTGCTTGCATTTCTCAGTGCTGGAAGACTCAAAAGTGAGATCAACATCATTTGCTTGGAATATTTAGTAAGCTGAAGAAAGGCAAAGACCACAGACCACTCAGAAAGGAGGCTTCCATCATATCAGATGTCTAGCTGATACTATTTATTGCATTTTGCATTTGTATCCCACTCTTCCTCCGAGGAGCTCAGAGTGCTGTACATAGTTATTTTTACCCTCACAACAACCCTGTGAGGTAGGTTAAGCTGAGAGATATGTCACCCAGTGAATTTCATGGTTGAATGGGGATTCGAACGCAGGTCTTTCCGGTCCTAGTCCAATACTCTAACCACTATGCTGTCTACTAGGTAGTGGCTGAACCTCTTTTTGGAATCCTAGGGCTTGAACATGCTGAGACTGTCACTCTGTCTTGGCATGGCCTCGGCTCTTGGCTGTGAACTTGCCAGAGGGATCTGGTGGGCCACTGTGTGAAACAGGATGTTTGACTAGATAGGCCTTGGGGCCTGATCCAGCAGAGCATGTTCTTCTGGAAAAAGTGGCCTTCTAAAACAAGGCTTACCATTCAGTGTTCCTGTAAGCAGTATTGGAAGGCAAAGCGAATAAAATTATATTGGGAGAGGGAATCTGGCGTTGTTCCAACAGGCCAGCCCTATGTACCTTTCCTATTCTACTATTCTTATTTAACAGCTCTTACCTAAACAATATCCATTTGTTATTTCTCTCCAATCAATGTATTGGAGAGAACTTTTGTTGAAAGTTCACCCTAGATATTCCTTATGTTTTACTCCACATCCATGTTAACTTGCCACTTAACAGTAGGGAGGACATTTAAATGCTCAGTAAGAACATGCCCCGAGATTGTGGAATGTACTCCCCACTAAGATACGACCCTCCCCATCTCTGGCAATTTTTAAAAAACATCTAAACACCAATCTTTTTAACCAAGCTTTCTCAGCCTTTTAAAATTTGTTGGTTTTAATTTTGTGATTGATTTTAAATTGTTGAATTGTTTTAACTTTTTATATGTGTTTTAATTGTTTTATATTAACCGTCCAGAGACAAAAGTTTGGGCGGTATATAAATGTGACGAATAAATAAATAAAATAAATAAATAAGATCATTAATGAATAGTTGTATGCTGGCAGCAAGTGTATTGGAGGAAAGCAAATACAGAGCCAGGTTGAAAAACTGCACTAGGTGGCTCTGCCCACCAGAATCAGGCCTGATCCCAAGGGTTCTCACATGCAGCCTAGCCCAGACTGGGCTTCCCTAGTCAGGGTTAGGGTGCGCATGAGAACAGCCTCACTATCTTCCGGAAGATTTATAGTCGTTGTTGGACCAAGCCTGAGAGACATTCCTCAGGCAGCTTGCCTCTTTTGATGAGCTTATCTGTTTTTATTAGCAGCAGGGGATTCTTTGAATTAGAAATCAAAATTGCCACTGATAAATTTGAAAAAAAATCTACCTGAAAACAATGAATTAAATATCAGCAAAGACAAAGTATGAAGTATTACATCAAGTCCTCCATCACTGTGTAGATCAGTTCACACGATCAAGCCTCAGGCTCACACACTCTCCCTTCCCTAGCACGTTCTATTTAGTTATGCCTATTTTGCATCAAACTACAATTTGCCACTGCATCCAAATCATCAAACTATGGTTTACACTTTCCCTTCAAGATCAGGACTGAAAGCTTTTGAGTGGAAAGGAGGCTGTAGCTTTCATGAACACGCAAAAGTAGTTTGATCAAAACCACCATCAATCCAACCATTCTTGCATCATTAGAATAGGTAATTTGTGATTAGCAAAGTTTTAATTAAAAAAAAATAGCAGCAAAAACAATTAGTCTGCTTATCATCTCCCCAGGAGTCTTGTAGTCACTAGACAATAAAAACTCAATTGAAAACCAGGGACTTCTGTTCCTGACCTGACATCTCCTTCCTGGGATGGATCCAGCTCCTAACTGAGCTGTTGCCCTCTCTAAGTGCTGTCATCAGAACTCTGGGCTTGTACAGGAGAGAGTGGGGGAGGTTTAGCCACCTTTTTGACCATCTCACTGTCTGCTTGCCGTTTCTTTGCTCTCTACTGCAGAGGAATGCTGGGACTTTGCCTTGTGACTCTGTGCCCTCCTTCCTGTTGCTGTCACAACACACAGTCATGTCAGCAACCGACGTGGCTTCTTCCTTCCAGCCGCCATCAGCAGGCCTGGTAAAATAATTTCTGCAAAAATGTGGGCTGCATTATGGAACTGTGTGGGCTTCAGATGGCTCATGGGCCATGACTGAGACTAGCATAAAACAAGGATGCATATCTTTATTGATGAAAAGCACCTTTGGATCCAATCCATCAAAGGAATCATACATATAATCTCAGGTTCTATACCACATGGCCGTGACAGCTCTGATTTAGCATTATTGAATATTTGGGCTCATTCTTCTTAAGACTGTGGAAAGAAATGGGCAATGGTTCTATTTGACCAAAACCCATTTAACCCATCCAATGCATTGCATGTTCACTACCACCACTTCTTCCACTTGTAGTATACATCTGTTTCAATGGTATTCATCTTTATCCAAATATCAGACTATCACAACTTTTTGTCTGGAGAATAACTAGAGTCTTGCTATATTCTGTAGATCTGTGTCACAAAGCTTGCATTACCATTTGATTGGCTCAACGACAATGCATACGTGAATTCCTAAAATAAACAGTGCGTTGATCCTCTAACAGCCTTAAATAGATTCTGAAGACTCTACACTTTCATTTTAATGAAAAACATGCCACGTTATTTTTACAACTTTGTCATTTGAGTGTGCATTTCAGAGGAACCACAATCAGTTTCTCAAAGGATATAAAACATTTTCAAAACAGTCACATCGGTCAGATGCTTCCAAGAATACCACAAAGGGGCCTTTTCCCACTGTTGCACCCCAATAACAAAGAACACGCGGGGTACTTGGGCTGAGCACCACCCCAGAGGAAGCTTCATGGGGCGGCAAAGAGCAGGCAAGGACCTGCTCTCCTTTTTCTTACAGCTCCCGCTCTCAAACGGTGCTCGAACTGTGGTTTAGGCACACCTCTCCATTTTAAAGAAATGCTTATTACAAGGTATTTGTGCCGATATTTAGTCCAAAGTAGCTTTTCTTTTACTTAAAAAGGCTCACTTATAAAACTCTAGCGAGGGAAAACCTCCAAGGAATTTTACCATAGATTTAAAAGGTAAGAAAATGAATGTTTTTAAATATATGGCTAGGTTCATTTAGTGACAGTTTAATGCTATACAGTAAAACTGTGCTAATAGCAACTGCTGCTGGATGGATGATTGACATGACAGTTTAGGGTGTGTGTGTTTCTTTTTGTCTCCTAGCTACAACACTAAAAGCAAAGTATTAGCAATGTGTGCTGCTGAAAAAGCAGAAGAGAAAATAAGTGATAGGTACTCCTGATACAGAGAAGACTACATTTATGTTAAAGGAGTGGCTGTGCTTCAGAAAATAATCAATAAGCTTGTTTTGTTTTGCCAGTGCTGAACATCAGCTACAAGCTGATGTGACTGAATGATGCACGTAACACAAAAAACATACGGATCTGTTTAGTTTTACGGAATACTTACATCAAATTGAGCTCAACTATCTATCTTTATCTCTCTTCTTCCTTTTATTGGTGATCACTGATCACTAATTCTCCTTTTACTGATGGTCACTGATGACTTCTGCATAATCCTTCATCTTGGAACAGCAAATTCTGATGTTATAAAATGCATACACAGTACAGAGTACTAGCATCTTATTTGAATTTGTATTCATTTCCCCCCTCAAAAATTGACTCAATCAGCATGCAGTTTTAAACAAATCCATCTGTCCATTCTGAGAAAATTAATTTCAGTGCCCAGATTAGTAATTCCTCTACATGACAATAAGGGAACAGACACTTAATGCAATACTTTTACTATCTTGCTCCTGGCAACATGTAGAGACTTTCTTCAGTAAACTCTATTAAAATGCATGATGGCAGGGGATATTTTAAATTGAATTTGTAAAATCTATAACCCTCAAATACATGGCACTTAATAGCCAATGCACATTCAAAACAAAGTGGGTCAGTAACAGACAGTATGCATTAATAATAATCAGACTGTTAGTATGGACTCATTTTGCTGCTCTTAATAGGAATAGGTCATATACTGGAAAAGCAAGTTGACTGTCAATCTGGGACTTTTTTCAGATGCCAGCCCCTTTGTACCACGCAAGATTATGTTAAATTATCCATGATTCTATCTTTAGTTGCATGTCACAATCAAACAAATTGGTATTATTTCCACACAATTATAGCTATAAGGTCCCAAACACAAGGGAGGATCCTGTGATTTCCCCAATGTCATGGACAGACCACATCTGGTTATGGTTGGACTCACAGTCACACCCCACCTTCACATGGGCGAGACGCCCATTAGAATGGTCCGCCCGAGAAGGTTATTGGTTCCAAGAAGCTTTGGGGGAGATTTAGTGTTGGGTCTGCAGGAGATCCTGTTGATGCCCTGGTGGAGAATTGGAACAGCAAACTCACGAGGGCAGTAGATGTAATCGCTCCTAAGCATCCTCTCCGACCCACTTCAAAATTAGCCCCTTGGTATACGGAAGAACTACAGGGGATGAAGCGGCAAGGTAGATGACTGGAGTGCAAGTGGAAGAAGACACAACTCGAATCTGACAGATTACAATATAGAGCATATTTGAAGATCTATGCTCTGACGATATGGGCAGCAAAGAAGAGATTCTTTTCAGCCCATATTGCGTCTGCAAGTTCACATCCAGCAGGGTTGTTCAGGGTTGTGAGAGAGCTATTAAGTGCCCCTTCTACCTTGAATCAGAGCTTGGAACCATCTATTACCCACTGTGACATGTTCAATGAGGTTTTTTGTGAATAATATCTCTCGTATTCAGGCTGACGGATTTAGATCTCACAATTACTGCAGTATCTGAATTGGAGGTGTCACAACTCCTCTTATGTGGTCAGGCTGGATCAGGTCCAGTTTCTGACTCGTGAGGATGTAGACAAGCTTCTTGGAGCATTGCAGCCTACCACCTGTTTTCTTGACCCTTGCCCAACATGGCTTATACTATCTGACAGGGAAGTTGTTGTAGAAGGCCTAGTAGAGATCATAAGTGCTTCTCTGAGGGAGGGCAGGATGCCTCCTTGCCTTAAGGATGCAATTATTAGACATCTTTTGAAGAGGCCTGTGTTGGATCCCACAGAGTTAAGCAACTATAGGCCTGTCTCCAACCTTCCATGGTTGGGCAAAGTGATTGAGAATGTGGTGGCTTCCCAACTCCAGGAAGTCTTGGATGAAACTGATTATCTAGACCCATTTCAGTTGCTCTGCATAGTATAATGGGCCGGTTCAAGTCCTAGTAGAGATCATAAGTGCTTCTCTGAGGGAGGGCAGGATGCCTCCTTGCCTTAAGGATGCAATTATTAGACATCTTTTGAAGAGGCCTGTGTTGGATCCCACAGAGTTAAGCAACTATAGGCCTGTCTCCAACCTTCCATGGTTGGGCAAAGTGATTGAGAATGTGGTGGCTTCCCAACTCCAGGAAGTCTTGGATGAAACTGATTATCTAGACCCATTTCAGTTGCTCTGCATAGAATAATGGGCCGGTTCAAGTCCCCATTATACCCTACATAGAACCTCTTAGAACCGGTTTAAGTTGGGCTTGAATTTGAACCAAACTAGGGGGAGTTCGAGCACAACCAAAACCGAATCTACCCACCCTGGTTTGAATTTGAAACAAACAAGCCAAGCTGGTTTTGTGCACACCTCTATTCCTCAGAAGCAACAGGTACACAGTCTGGGGATGCTTCTGGACACAAACCTCTCCCTAGTGTCCCAGGTTGAGGCAGTGGTCAGAGGTGCCTTTTATCAGCTTAAGCTGAGACACCAGCTGCATCCGTTTCTTGAGATTATTATTATTATTATTATTATTATTTATTTTAATAATTATTTATTATAATTATTATTTATTATATAATAAATCTACAACTTTTTCTATTATTATTATTATTTTACACAGTCAGACAGGTGTTATTGACTGGTTTGTTTTATCCAGACATCGAGTCCTTCCCAAGGACCTGGGATGCCAGAATTTTATTGTAAATGTTGTTGCTGTTGTTATAGCTATCGTCGCAGAATATAGGCTGTTCCCATCATCATCATCATCATTATTATTATTAATTCAATTTCTATACCACCCTTCCAAAAATGGCTCAGGGCGGTTTACACAGAGAAATAACAAACAAACAATATGGAACCCTGTCCCCAAAGGGCTCACAATCTAAAAAGAAACATCAGATAGATACCAGCAACAGTCACTGGAGGCACTGTGCTGGGGGTGGATACAGCCAGTTACTCTCCCCCTGCTAAATAAAGAGAATCACCAAGTTAAAAGGTGCCTCTTTGCCAAGTTAGCAGGGGTCATGACCTCAGAACAGTAGTACATCTGCTGGTCACCTCCAGACTTGACTTCTGCAGTGCACTCAATATGGGGCTGCCTTTGTACGTAGTCTGGAAACTGCAGCTGGTCCATATCACTCCTATCTTAAAAGATCTACAGTGGCTGCCGATAAGTTTCCAGGCAAAATGCAAGGTCTTGGTTATAACCTATAAAGCTCTAAATTATTAGCCCTTATTTGAAGAAACCTGCATTGGATCCCTCAGAGTTAGCTAATTACAGACCCGTATCTAATCTTTCTTGCTTGGGTAAGGTGACTGAACGAGTGGTTGCTTCTCAGCTCCAGGCAGTTTTAGATGACACAGATTATTTACATCCTTTCCAGACTGGCTTTCAGGTGGGCTATGGGGTTGAGACTGCCTTGGTTAGCCTGATGGATGATCTCCAGCTGGCGATCGACAGAGGGAGTGTGACACTGCTGATCCTTTTGGATCTCACGGTGGCTTTCGATACCATTGGACATTATATCCTGCTGGGTCACTTGAGGGAGGTGGGATTGGGTGGCACTGTTTTACAGTGGTTCCACTCCTACCTGTCTGGCAGATTCCAGATGGTGTTGCTTGGAGACTATTGCTCTGAAAAGCGAGAGCTGAAGTGTGGGGTTCCACAAGGCTCCATAATGTCTCCAATGCTTTTTAACATCTACATGAAGCCGCTGAGAGAGATCGTCAGGAAGTTTGGTCTGGGATGCTATCAATATGCTGATGACACCCAGATCTATTTTTCCATACCAACTTAATCAGGAAATGGCATGACCCCCACCTAAGTGCCTGCCTGGAGGGGTAATTGGGCTGGATGAGGGATAACAGACTGAAGTTAAATCCAAGCAAGACAGAGGTACTGTATGTAGGGGGTCGGGATCCTAGAGATGGCTTAAAACTGCCTGTTCTGGATGGGGTTACACTCCCCCTAAAAGACCAGGTTCGTAGTATGGGAATGCTCCTGGATCCCAAACTCTTCCTGGTCTCTCAGGTTGAGGCTGTGGCCAGGAGTGCTTTTTATCAGCTTTGGCTGATACGCCAGATACGTCCATTCTTGGAGATTAGTGACCTTAAAATAGTGGTACATAAGCTGGTAACCTCTAGGCTTAACTACTGTAATGCACTCTATGTGGGGCTGCCTTTGTATGTAGTTCAGAAACTACAATTGGCACAGAATACGCAGCCAGGCTGGTCTCTGGGTTTACCCGAAGGGACCATATAACACCAATTCTAAAAGAACTGCACTGGCTGCTGATAGGTTTCTGAAATACAAAGTGCTAGTTATTACCCATAAGGCCCTTAACGGCTTAGATCCAGGGTATTTAAGATAGCGCCTTCTCTGTTGTGAATCCTGTTGCCTATTAAGATCATCTGAAGAGGTCTGACTATGGGTGCTGCAAACTCGGATGGTGGCAAATCGGGTTCGGGCCTTTTCTGTGGCTGCCCCAGGGCTTTGGAATGCACTCCTTGCTGAAATAAGAGCATCTCCTTCTCTGTTTGCTTTTAGGAGGACTCTAAAGATGTACCTGTTTTCCCAGGCCTTCAACTGAGATTGTATTTTAATATCTTAATGTGTTTTTATCTATAAATTTTATCTTTTTATGAATTTTAAATGTGTTATATTGTATGTTTTAATTCTGTAAACCGCCTAGAGATTTTTATACTAGGTGGTATATAAATTCAATAAACAAACAAACAAACAAACAAACAGCTTGGGCCCTGGATATTTAAGAGAACCTCTTCACTATGAACCACACCGCCCATTGAGATCATCAGGAGAGGTTTGTCTGCAGTTGCCACCGGCTTGTCTGGTGGCTACTCAGGGATGGGCTTCTCCATTGCTCCCCTGAGGCTTTGGAACACGCTTCCTGCTGAAATAAGAGGGCCCCCCCCCCCAATCTCTTACAATGTTAAGAAAGGCATTCCAGGACATTTGTTCATCCAGGCTTTTAATTAGATACTGTTTTAATAGTTTGATGGTTTTTAACAGTTTTAACCTTGTTTTACATTTTAAATTGTTGTAATGTTTTAGCCTTTTTACTTGTTGTTATTGTTTTGTTTTAAACCACCCAGAGACTTGCATTTTGGGCAGTATACAAATATGTTAATTGAATCAATGAATGAATGAATGAAATAATGCAGATGTTCCCTTTGTGTATGATACCACGAAGAGATATCATGGTATATCTTTGCTTCATGCCAATTGTGTAAGAAGCTGCCTTTATTTTACCCTATTTATATTTGGTTACACATATTCAAGCACAGTCTAGGCACACATATGGTCAGTTGTAAATGTGTGCTTGCCACTTCTCTATTTTCATTATCTGCCCCATTTCCCAGTTCCCCAATATCTCTGCCCCTCTCTCAGGTGGAACTTTGCACTGGTGGTGGGGGGGAAGAGTTAGTGGTATAAAAAGGAACCAAGAGAGCCAGCGTGGTGTAGTGGTTAGAGTGCTGGACTAGGACCGGGGAGACCCGAGTTCAATTCCCCCCCATTCAGCCATTATACTAGCTGGGTGACTCTGGGCCAGTCACTTCTCTCTCAGCCTGTCTCTGGGTGACTCTGGGCCAGTCACTTCTCTTCACAGGGTTGTTGTGAGGAGAAACTCAAGTATGTAGTACACCGTTCTGGGCTCCTTGGAGGAAGAGTGGGATATAAATGTAATAATAATAATAATAATAATAACCTGTCACCTGCCTTTTCTTCTTGCATAAAAGGTTTCTCTACTCATGTTTATTCACAAACTAAGTCTTTGACAGAGTGTGATGGCAATCTTTATGCAAGGGCACTGATCTCGGCTACAGCGCAAACAGGGTGCCAAGCACATATCAAATGATTACTGAAATCTCCTTTGTGAAGCAAGAGAGCCACTACTAACTTGGAGATGCAGTAACTCAAATGAACATCTACATTTGATTCTGGCCTCCTTATGCTCACTGTAGAGCTTAAGTATGGCTTGAAATGGAGGCAAGTTAAAAGAAAAATGTACAAGAGCCAACACTGGCTATGATCTGAATTCAAGTACAATGTAAAGATGATTGGAAGAACTATTCATGTTTCATAATATCAGGGTAAAATGGCTAACTCAGGACCAATATTTTCCCTACATAATGTAAAACTAGAATTATTTACTTTTATTAATTTAAACTGTACCCAACTCCACTGCAAAACGAAATAAAAATTATTAAGTTTGGTTCTATTTTATTAAGAGCATTCAAAAAAGTTAATGCAATTAAACAAAACAAAGATGGCTTTCTTTCTCTTTAATGAAATATTTAGTGCTTAGAGTATACATTGGTATCAGTACATCAACACACTGCTCATAAAGATCAACAATACTGATTTCAGTTTATCAAGACTGAGGGCTGTACCTAAAGATAGTTATAATTCATATGTCTCGTTAAAAGTAAAGAGACTTAAGTAATTATGACCAACTTTCTTAAGGTACAACCCTGAGTGTTTCACCTAGATCCATGCTTGGCTTTATTGTCTCAATATTCCTTCTGAAGAAACTGGCAGTCTTGATTTTGTTGTTTGCAGTTGTAATAGCACTAAAGATTGCATGGTTTTTACTATGAACTTACAGCAATAAGGGGCTGCGTCACACACTATCAATTCCAGAAACAGCATGCATATGTCAAATTAGGAGAATTGCATCCTACTTCCTGTATGATATAATGTGTTACACAGCATGTTCAATCTCTGTAATCACCTCATCTCAAAAACAAAAATGATGGAAGAAAAGTAGGAACACACTGTCAGGAGCTGCTTGGGTTGGAAATGAAAATGTTGGGTTCTGTGATTAGCTGCAGCCTGGAACATTCTCAAAGGAGGAGTATTATTATTTATTTACACAGTCAGACAGGTGTTATTGACTGGTTTATTATTACTACTACTACTACTACTACTACTACTACTGTTATTGTTATTATTACATTTATATCCCACTCTTCCTCCAAGAAGCCCAACTTAACTCAGGAGTTATAGCCCAGAAGTAGACAGCTTTCAGGCTCTGGATTGGTCCCAGTCACCCAGGCTGGCAATTTGTTCCCTCCGGAACAAAGAGGGCTATAAAGAACTTCCTGTTTGAGCTGGGGCCTGAGCTATGTATCCCTGCTTTTGGTCCATTCCTGTTTGTGACTTCTAGCCTTGACTGCTTGGCTCTGACTTGAACCTTCTGTCTCCACTCCTGGCTTGACTCATCTGTTCAGGCTTCAGACTCTGCTTTTGGGTCCCAATTCTCCCAAGCCCTCTCCACATGACCAGCATCTCAGCATAAATTCCTACACAGCCGTATCACAGTCCTTGTCTCCCCTTCCCCATTCTCGAATGTGCCAAGCTGCACTAAGCACAATTTCTGGTCCTACAGCCCCAACCCCCTCCTTTCTCACCCCCCTGGTACTTTTCCAAGCTGTTAAAGTTGCATAAGTGCACACAGCACAAATTCTTGCTCCTTACAGCTCCCCTTACCCTGGTCCCTTTCCAAGCTTATCAGCGCAAAGCCACCCCCAGCACAGTGACTGTTACTGGTGTCTACTTATGCTTCTTTTAGATTGTGAGCCCTTTGGGGACAGGGGTCCATCTTATTTATTTATTATTTCTCTATGTAAACCACCCTGACCCATTTTTAGAAGGGCGGTATAGAAATTGAATAAATTAATCATCATCATCATCATCATCTGCTATTACAAGTCTAGTCCAACTAGAAGAGGTTATTTAAAAAGAATGTACCAGATTTGGAAAGAGAAGCATCCAGATACAGAAATAACAGAACAAAGGCTAGCAGACCAGAGAAGATTCATAATAAGAAAGTATTCACAGAAGTTGAGCTGGAAGAACTGCAAAGAGCAACACAGGCTCAAGACATGGAAGAAAAATTACCACCAACTGAAGCAGTTGCTCAGGCGCAGGTGGAGGAGGTGTTGGAAATAGGATGCCACTGTTGCTGAACTGTTTCAAAATCAAAACCAAGCAACCTCCCCTTTGCCTTCACCTCAAAAACCCAAATGCCGTTTAACAGAAAAGCAACAAGAACTAAAGCAAAAAATAACTGAGCACATGAACCAAACAACCAGCAGGGTTCGACTTCCCGCTCTAAAAACAATTGCCAAAAAATAACTTGCTCAGGCATTAAAAGATGTCAATGCTGCACTTGCAGAAATAACAACCAATAATTTGCAAGAAACAAACCAACGAATGTACAGTGCAGCAACAATCACAACACAAGAGCTCGGATATAAGATCAGTGGACCTGTAAAAAAAGTAGTACATCACCTAAATGGAAGATTAGATTAGAAAATAAAATCTCCAGGCTTAGATCAGATGCTAGTAAATTGAAAGATATGAAAGACAAGAAGCTGAAGAATGAAAACACCAAACAGTATCTGATCCAAAAATACCACCTAGATTCAAGGAAAATTAGAGAAGTCCTGGAAATAATAAAGCAGCAAATAACAGCAGTGTCAAAGAAGATTAGCAGGTATGAAGCCAGAATTACATAACACAGGCAGAATCTCCAATTCCAGTTGAATCAGAGACGTTTCTACCAAAGCAAAGAAGGAGAAACTGCAAGAAACCTAGAAACACCAAATAAAGAAGAAACAGTGCAATTCTGGGGGAAATTATGGGACAATCCAATAGATTATAATAAAAAAGCAGGCTGGATGAAAGAGGTCAAAAATGTAACCAACAAATGCAAGATCTAATAACACCAGAATTAATAAGTGAAAGAGCAAAGAAAATTAAAAATTGGACTGCGCCAGGCAACGATGAACTGCATGGCTTTTGGCTTAAACACCTAACAAGCCTTCATAAACAACTATCAAAACAGTTCAATCACATTTTGCAAGGAGGTGATACTGAACAATGGCTAACAACTGGGAAAACTCATCTCATTATGAAAGACCCAGCAAAAGGTGCAGTTCCAAGTAATTATAGACCGATAACCTGCCTGCCAACCATGTTCAAATTATTAACTGGAATAATAGCAGATGAAGTGATGCAACACTTATTAACTAACAAACAGCTTCCAATTGAACAGAAAGGAAATTGCCCGAACACCAGAGGCACAAAAGACCAGCTGCTGATTGACAAAATGATTTTAGAAAATTGCAAGAGAAGAAAAAGCAATCTTTGCATGGATTGACTACAAGAAAGCCTTCGACTCATTGTCTCACACATGGATACTAAAATGTTTAAAAACAACTGGTGTCAGCAAAAACATTCAGATATTTATTTTAAAAAGCAATGAGCATGTGGAGTACACAGTTAATCAATGGTGAGACACTTGGACAGGTTAGCATTAGAAGAGGCATTTTCCAAGGGGACTCAGTATCGCCTCTGTTGTTTGTAATCGCCATGACCCCACTTTCACAAATACTAAACAAAACAGGCCTCGGATACCAAACATCTAAAACATCAAGTAAAACAAACCATCTGCTGTACATGGATGATCTGAAGTTGTATGGAAAGTCCCAGTCAGAAATCGAATCACTGCTAAACACTGTCCGTATATTCAGTAGCGATATAGCAATGGAGTTTGGACTAGACAAGTGTGCTGCATTAATAATGAACAGAGGGAAAATAACAAAAACAAAAGGAATAGAACTGCCCAATGGAAGGAAGATCAAGAACCTGGAAGAGAAAGAACATTACAAATACTTGGGCATTCTCCAGGCTGATAACATCACACAACACTGAAGTTAAAAGAAAAATTGGAAGTGAATACATCAGGAGAGTTAGAAAAATCCTCAAGTCCAAACTCAATGGAAGGAACACCATACAAGCCATAAACACCTGGGCTATACCTGTTATCAGATACACTGTAGGAATAATAGACTGGACCCAGGCAGAGCTAGCGATGCTAGATCATAAGACCAGGAAAATAATGACCATCAATCATGCTCTAAACCCCCGCAGTGATGTAGATAGGCTATACCTCCCTCGCAGCTCAGGTGGAAGAGGAATGCTGCAAGTCAATCAAACAGTAGAGGAGGAGAAAAGAGGCCTTGAAGAATATATCAAGGACAGTGAAGAAGATGCATTTAAAATGGTCAATAACGAGAAACTATTCAACACCAATGAAAGAAAGCAGGCCTACAAGAAAGAACAAGTCAAGAACCGAGCAGAAAAATGGAAAAAGAAGCCACTGCATGGTCAATATTTACACAATATAACTGGAAAATCAGACATCACAAAGACCTGGCAATGGCTTAAGAATGGCAACTTGAAGAAAGAAACAGAGGGTTAAATACTGGCTGCACAAGAACAGGCACTAAGAACAAATGCAATAAGAGCAAAAGTCAAAAAATCAACAACAAACAGCAAGTGCTGCCTTTGTAAAGAAGCAGATGAAACAGTGGACCACTTAATCAGCTGTTGTAAAAAGATTGCACAGACTGACTACAAACAAAGGCATGACAAGGTAGCAGGGATGATACACTGGAACATCTGCAAAAAATACAAGCTACCTGTAGCCAAAGATTGGTGGGACCATAAAATTGAAAAAGTTGAAGAAAATGAAGATGTAAAAATATTATGGGACTTCCGACTACAAACAGACAAATATCTGCCACACAATACACCAGATATAACTGTAGTGGAGAAGAAAGAAAAACAAGTAAGAAAAACAAGTTAAAATAATTGACATAGCAATACCAGGGGATAGCAGAATAGAAGAAAAAGAAATAGAAAAAATCACCAAATACAAAGATCTACAAATTGAAATTGAAAGACTTTGGCAGAAGAAGACAAAAATAATCCCAGTGGTAATTGGCGCCCTGGGTGCAGTTCCAAAAGACCTTGAAGAGCACCTCAACACCACAGGGGCCACAGAAATCACCATCAGCCAATTACAAAAAGCAACTTTACTGGGAACAGCCTATATTCTGTGACGATATCTATAACAACAGCAACAACATTGATAATAAAATTCAGCCACCCAGGTCCTTCGGGAGGACTTGATGTCTGTATAAAACAAACTAGTCAATAACACCTGTCTGACTGTGTAAATAAATAATAAAATAATAATACCACCACCACCATCATCTCCATGGCCGCAGTCTCTACCCCAACAGTTCTTATTCAAGCTTCTCAGCACACAGTGTGCACTCCCTGGCAAGCTCAGACTCTTTTTCCCCACCCCCAACATCTTATTTGGTTTTGGTGGCAACCACTGCTGCCTCCCCTTCTCTTCTTCAACATGCTGTTCCAATTCCTTACTCTCCCTCGGGGAAGAGGGAATGGAACAGTGACAGGAAGTGGGAGTCTACATTTCCTGTTGCTCCATTCCTTACCCCCTGCATGGAGAGTAGGGAATAGGAGTGGAGAGGAGGGAGGTGAAAAGGGTGGGGGAGACTGCAGTGGGGTGCCCTGGCCACCTCTGCCAATCTGCCACATGAGGTAGCCACCTCACTAGATCTTATTAAATGGCCAAACCTGGAACTCTGGCTCCTGCTTTGGTCTCACTAAGATTTGGTCTACATATCAGTGGCGGCTGGTGAGGGCACCACCGGGGGGCACCTTTAAGTGCTGGTTAGCAAATGCTTACCTCCCGTACCACCACACCTGAAAGCTCTCCTCAGCAGCGGCACGCTGCCCAGCACCTGCTGCAGAGGAGGACTGGCTCTAGCACTCAGCTGGCACATACGTGGAGGTCATTTGCTGGCATGCAAATCGCCCCTGCCAGCTGAGTGGCAGAGCTGATCCGCTGCCACAGCAGGTGCTGGGCAGCATGCTCCTGCTGAGGAGAGCATTCAGCTGCAGTGGTACGGGAGGTAAGCGCATACAAATTTACTCTTAAAGGTGCCTCCCACTGCTCTATGCCCACTGTGGGCATAGAAAATGGTATCCCTGATCTGCAGTGGCAGAATCTACTTTGTCAATATAATGTGAGTTTCAACCATAACTCTAACATGAACATGTCACATTCTGCCACCCACCCCAACTCATCTCTTGCAGGATATCACACTTCTCCACTCCAATCCCTTTTGCCTGTCTAGCACAGAAAGAAATGGATCACTTCCCAGAACTTGCATCTCCCGGGGGTCATGTTACCGGAAATCCTCTTGATCTCAGTGTGTGTGAGAGAGACTTAAAGACTCCCGAATCCCTGTGAGATCCTATATGGCCATCAGTCCAAAAGCTGTCAACTTGTGATATGTGGTTCACCCCTGATTGGAGGAAGAGCTCCTCTCCCTTCCAGGTGCTATTCCCAAGGAAATGCTTGTAAGTAGTCTGTTTACTTTTTCATTCAGCTATTTTTCCAACTGCTAGCTGCACTACTTTGACAATGATACTTATCTGTAAGTAATTCAATCAGACGTTTAGAATAAGTGCTAAGAGCTAGAAATGACTTTTCATGCTATTTCCCTACACCAACCTTTGCCTTACCCTAAAAAGCCTTGTTCCCATAGCTGAATGGAATCATCCTTTATAAAGAAAGATCTAGTGCTGAGTGTGTGGTTTGGGAAAGTCTTGAGCTTTATTCTCTCATGCACCCAGCCCTACTCCAAGCTACTTACTCATGAGTAATACTGTTGGGGGTTTGACTTAATCAGGTTCGTGCTTTGAAGAGACAGATGGTATCAGCCACTAAGAGGTTCTCTCTGGACAAAAAGAATGGTGGCAGTCACGAGTGTAGTGGCCCAAGGTTCATGGTCTGGTCTGCATATGTGTGGAGGCCTGGTGAATGCAGGCACTACGCTGCCGCTGCACGCACGCTGTTGGGGGTAGCGCCGCCACAGCAGGAAGGTACCTGGGGTGGTAACACTGGTAGACCTGCTTGCTTACTTTTAAATGTGCCACTCGCTGCCCTCAAACCACCAGACTGGTTTACGGTTGAGCCAAACTGGACTGAACAAGTTTAAGGAACTGAGGTTCAGTCTGAAGTTGAGCCGGGCCATGAACCTCAGTCCACACACACTGCTAGTGGCAGCCTATTGAGAGTTCTTATGAGCAGAGTTGTGGCCAAGGTGTGCCAAGATGGCACGTAAAAACACAGCACATTCACCACAAGAAGTATATCTAAATTCCATACTTTTATTCCTTATTTCAAGTCCAAGAATCAAGCTTTATTGTTTTTGTTACACAACACACTAAATCAGAATAAAAATCCTACTTTTAAGCTGAACACTAATTTCACCAAATAGTGCATCATCTATACCAGTATATCATTACAATTTCCAGAGCAATTATATCATCTTGTAGCAGGCCACTGTATAGTGCCAAGAGATCCCGTCAGCACTCCCAGGACTTTCCAGTCACTAATACTACTTTATAATCATTAAAGTTACCCAAATGAATTAGCTTCAGATTTCTAGAGAGAACCAAACAGCTTTAAAACCATTTTGGTAATGGCTAGCTGTGGAGTAGCAGTGGGGTGGGGAAGAGTATTATAACATAAAGGATGGCGGTTTCAAGTAGCTTACCTGTGTGAACCAATTTGCATGGGGTTATATCCTGATGCTCAAGTGTACGGAAGTGCCTAAATACACATTATATTTTGAAAACAACAGCAGGGTGAATGACATGCAAAATTGTACACACTAAAAATATTCTAAATAGTTGAAGCTTTCCTCAATGCACTGAATGAACATTGACTCAGAGCAAGTTACCACATATTTGGCTAATAAGTTATAACAGAAAGAGAATTCCTGGTGGAACAGCTTGAACAGGAAGCAAGAGCAAAATTGTACAAAACAGAGTTTTAATAGCACTTTAAACCCATTATAATGCATGACCCTAAACAAAAAGGCAAGGAATGTATATGATAAGATCAACTAATTATTTTGTTTGGATACAAACATTCAGGACAAAAAGATATATTACTAGAAATTCAATCTCACAGTGAATGCATGCATCCACTAATAACTCTAAGGAAGGACCCCTGCAGTCGATTTCCTTATTTTCCACACAGAACTTCATAATTATGAACATACGACCACAATTTAAAACTGCATGAACTCTTGAATAGATCTCAAAACCAGCCGTACAGTAATTACCTACTGCTCTGATATTGCGGTTTCTGCTGAAAGGTTTATAAAATATAGTAGATGCAAGAGCTAGAATTAATAGCCTTGAATGACAAGAGCCTGGATTTAAACTTAACTAGCCCATACGTATTCTATTAGCATACACCTCTATAAAATCACTTACAAAAACTTGCATTCAACACATAATTAAGATGTTTTATAGTAAATAAGTTGATGTATCATATACTAGCCTAAGTTAATAAATCAAGATTATAGGAAGTCTGCCAGACAGGGTAGCAAATTGGAACAGGGTTCAGCAATGGTGATCTTTAGGTCAAACATGGCAGAGGTTTTGATAGGAGTTAGGGTTATCATGTGGATCCTGACTGGCAAACCAGAGGTAAGAAAGCTACTTGTGGAAGGAGGCAGCTGTGGACGGAGTGGCAACGGTACTCCTATGATTTGCTGGCAGTCCACTTAGGAACGAGTGATGAGACCATGACTTGCTGCCCTCAACATCCAATCTCTAAGGATCACTCCAGCAAAACCAGTTGCCAGTCTAATCCACTGCTAAATGGGATCCTCCTAACAAAATACCATAGTTGAATGAATGTACAATTCTGGTATCAAATATCAATGCTTTTTAATACCATTTTAGTTCAACGGTGGGAGGACTACTAGAAGCTGGAGTCATAGGCTGGGAACAGCAAGGGAAGACAACAACCGTTTAGCATATGTCCATACTTTAAGACTGCCTTCTCCCATAATAACCTGCCCAAGCTTTGAGGTCACAATCTGGGTCTTTGCTCTGGGCTCAATGCTTTTCAGAGACACTCTTGGCAGTGGTCTCTGTGACCAAGCCTTTTCCGCAGTGACTCTTACGTTGTAGAACAACCTTCCCCTGGAGATTTGTTCCCCTTTTGCCACAGAGTGAAAAAATTTTTATTTTAACATTCATTCCCTAGCTAAAATTTTTATCACTACTATTTCTCTGTTTTTGTCGTTGTTGCTGCATTGGTTGTTTTATTGCTGTTTTGTATTTTTGAACCTTAAATTACTGTTTCAACTGTGTTTTAGATTTCTACTTCTGTATACTGTTTTGAGCTATTTAAAGAAAAAGCAGTTTATAAATTAATAATACACTGTAATTAAAAATAGATCCAAGATAATATCTTGAATACTACAAAATTTGATGGTGAAAAGAATAACACCTCTAAACAGAAAAAATGTGTTGGACTGAAATTACTAATTACTATTTTCTAAACAGAATGGGAAATAAAGTAACTGACATGAAAAATTATCACAGGTCATATTTTATTTGGAATAAAGCTTGCCACTCAGGATCAAACTAGATGTGACAAAGCATCATTGTATTTATGTCTCATCACTGCCCAGAGACATACGTTCTGGGCAGTATATAAATATGTTAAAATAAATAAATAAGATAAATATTCCCATCTCTTTCTTTAAAAAGCAGCAGCGGCCATGTAGGTGATATGGAGTGGGACCAGTGGGGGGCAGTTAATCCTTTCCCCAACTAAAATCTTCACCACCACCCCTCCGAAGACAGACAAAAGGAAGTACTGTTTCCACACAATGAAAAATTATGGAATTTCCAACCATAGGATGTGGTGATGACCTGGTGTCACTTGGATGGCTTTAAAAAGGGGCCTAGATAAGTTCATGGAGGACAAGTCTATCAATGGTTACTAGTCTTGATGGCTATAGACTACCTTCAGGTTCAGAGGTATGTTGCCTCTGAACACCAGTTGCAGGGGAACAGCAGCGGTGGGGGGGCATACCTTCATCTCTTGTGCTTCTCAGGCATCTGGTGGGCCACTGTAGGAAAAAGCATGCTGGACTAGGTGGTCCTTGGGCCTGATCCAGCAAGGCTCTCCTAATGTTCTTAAGCTATTTTCCCTGGGAGGAAAGTCGCTAATGCTGCCAACAGCAGCTTCTTTCCTTGAAGCAGATTTGAGAGGGATGATTTTTGTTCGAAGAACAGGGCAGGAGACAAGGTTGATCCCTGAATCATAGACTCCCTGGCGCTGTTGTTTAAAAAAGGGAAGGAAGATGAATACAAGTATGAGGAATATTTATATATCGCTTATTTAGGTGGAAATACAATAATGCATTAAGCTATGCTCAGTTTGACCCTTAAAAGTGAACTGGGAAAAACAAATGCAGGTCCAGCTGAGAAAGCACTAAAAAGATTGTAGGTTTTCTTAAATATTGAGGGGTAACCATCTGTTTTTATGTTGTGTTACATTGTTCTACTTCATTTATTATATTGGACAAAAGAAAGAAAAGGACATTTTGGAAATAAATCAGATTCAAATTTCAAAAGCTATAACTGTTGCTGTTAAGAACTGGAGTTTGCCAAATCCAAGCAGCTTTTTCACAGGACTTGAACTAACATTTTTGAACTAACATTATAGTTGCTACGGAACTCTGCTGTAAGCTACTACAGAAAATTAATTTATTCCCATATCTTCCATTGTTCAACCAGGGGCGGGGGCGGGGGCGGTTTGGCTATCTGATTCCTGGATGATTAAGGATATGCCAATCTACGTAATAAGCGCAACATTTTTGCTTCCTGAAAGGTACTTAAAAAGAAGTAAAAGACTAACAACCTGGATTGAGGGTTTTTTTCAAAGACAGGAAACAGACAGACCGAAGTGCTGCCTTGCGTTGTGTTAAACCAATCAGTGGCCCAATACCATCATCTATGATTGTCACAACCCTCTGGGTCTCAGAAAGAGATCCTTACCAGTCCTGCTGCCAGAGATCCTTTAAACAGAGGTGTTGGGACTGAGTCTTCAGATACTGTACATGCCAAACACTGCTTCACCTATTTTCTATGGCTTTCAAGGGTGAGCAAAGGGGTAATATGTTTCCTCCATTTTGAACTTAGCTGAGTTTTTCTTTACCTTTTGGTCCAAAGGGGCTATTTAATTCCACAAGGTGTTTCGAGATCATGACACCAGGAAGAATTCAGCTGAACAACCAGAACTTCAGACAAGCGACCAAGAAATGTTTTAGACTATATTTAAAACCATGGCAAAACACCATCACTTAACTACTTCTCATCTGAAAAAAGAGAAATAATCATCTGTTCTTCAATTCAGTTACATAGAACACAGATACACAGAAAATAACACAGTCATAATGGGACATGTGAAGGATATAAATAGTACTAAAAATCTAAATGATTCCACATTCTGGCACTGTAATCATTCTTCAGACAGTTGAAATATCAAGAATGACAGCATTTCAAGCAAATGAGCTTGCCGTTGTCACACAGAGGGCAATACTAGCTCTCTTAACTGTCAGAACTGCTGGTGGGCGAGCTCCCTGAATGCACCTGCAACTGTGTGGGAACTATTTTCCTGTTATACTATTCCATATTGCTGTATATCACAATTCTGTGAGTGGTGCTGATCATAAGCATTTTCTCACCACCCATTTGCCAACTTACCAATTAAGCAAAGGCTATGTGAGTTTTGAGGATGACTTTACAGAAAGAGAGGCAGCTTAACATAGACACACTGGGAAGAGTTCCCAACAGAAAGAGATTTAAATCTCAGTCCAAATTACTCTATTGTCTAAATATATGTGTTTCCTGTTTTTATGGATTTGTCAATTATGAGCCAACGGACCAAGAAAAAAGTACAAGTAGTAACACCCAACGGCTCTACAGGATGCAGCATCCTTGACCTTTCTGTATTAAAGGTTCCTGCAAGATAAGAGACATCCGCACAAACTACAACTTTAGTAACATTTGCAGAAATCATTTCTACTTACAAGTGAAAATGGAAATGGGGACTTGCATTCCGACACACTGCATTGTTAGCAATTCTCTATAGAGAACTGAAAGTATAAATAGAAATCTTGACCAGCTTCAACATCAGTACACAGCACTAATAGTAAACAAAAGTTAGTACTGGTCTAGGAATTCTCAAAAAGAATGAAATACATCTGAGCTTCAAGAAATGAACTGAAGAGAGTACAGGAAAAAATGGGTCCAGAAATATCACCACCCTAGAAATAAAATTTTACTCGCTCTTCCTGTAACCTACTAAGATCACAATACATGGTGTCCCAATTAAAAGAGAAAGAAAGTTAGAAGAAATGTGATTTGTATTTGGAAAATGTCCAAGTAATGTTCAGAACTGACAATTTCAGGCAACTGAGCTAGATATAATTCTGAGGCACCTCATGCTATGGCCAGGAAGGAGAGCTCACAGATAAGTGACACTATTATTAAAAAACATAATATTTTAAAACCCATTGATCTATCCATAGGGTCTGTAGATACTGGCCGAACTGAGATGCAACATGAAACTGGAAGCTGGTGGACCTGTGGTTTCAATTTTAAACTGTAAATCGCACTGCAGACATTCTTCCAACCTCTGGTTGCCAGAAGCCCCTCCCTGCTTCTCGGCCACCGAAGTTGATCCCAGCAAGTTCTATGGTCAGACTGCGGGCAAAGCATCACATGTCAATGGAGTGGCCATGATTGGCCACAATCTTGAATGGGGCATGCTGAGCGTAATTGTGCATTTTCAGAGCCATCCACCTGCAGCATAGAAAGGGCATTTAAATCCCTTTAAATGTGATGGCATCGCCACCCCCCAAAGAGCCCTGCACCTAAAGTGTCCCGCACAAGTGCAATTTCAAGGGGGTGGGTCCTGGGAGGGTTAATATTTCCGTTACTCAGGAAATGGAAAGGAACATGAAGACTTCCTAGGAGGGGATATGTATGTTAGGGAAGGCAAAGGATCCGTGTGTGTGTCTGTCTGTCTCACCATGACCCATCAAAGCAGTCCATGCAGAATAGAGCTTGCTGCCAACAGGCTATCCCTCTCACGAGAGGGCTTGTCTACTGGGGAAGACCATGGGGCTGTAAGCACTGGGTCTCCCATTGGACTGCATGGTCATAAGTTGAGCTAACCCAACAGCAGGGCCCCTGCTTGTCCATGGTAAATGGGGCCCCCAACTGTCCATGGTAAATGGGGCCCCCAACTGTCCATGCTAAAAGATAGAACAGAAGCTCTGCAACCCCCCACCTTCCCTGTTAAGCCTTGCACACACCCAAAGAAGATTTAGATGCCCCATGTGTCAGAGCCTGGCCATGTGAGAGGACAGGGGGAACAGTGGGTGCATGGATGGCTCTTTAAACCCATTCAAAATTCCCAGGTTCTGTCTTGCGTTGTGCTGTATGCAGATCTGCCAGTGCAGGAAATCATGGGAGAGGGGAGCCCCAATCTCCAGGGAGCCCTGGGTCACTGTTTTGGGGCACAAGCAAGAGTACACATGCCCATTTGGGCGGACGGACTGGCAGAGGGCAAGTTCTGACAGCTACTTGGTGGTAGTCGCCAAGACAGGGCTTTCATTGGGCTACCCATCCCCGCTGCTTTCCTCCACACATCACCTGGCTCAGTATAGAGCCCCAATGACCTGACACTCTCGTGAAAGAGCGGTCCATGGGATAAGGGGTTGTTTCGTCATCACACATTATTCAAAATTTTGCTTGGCAATTTTCTCCCCTCACCTCTGAAGGTCCTTCTCATGAGTTGTGAGGGGGTGTCCCCATGGCCTGACACTCTTGAGCGATCGCAGTCCACCCCAGGCCATCCTCAGCACATATGAGGAATCTCTCCTTTCACTGGAGCAATGAGGATCCTGCTTTCTGGCTTGACTCATGAGAAAGCCCAGGGACAACAAACCCCTAAAGGGGCTGGGGCCTCCTTCCCCAACCTTTCTGTGGGGGAAAAAAAATAGAACATGGCTGCTCGAGGATCCCTGGTTAGGGCTGCCTTTTAAACCCTAACCGGGTCCCCCTCCTCCCATGCCATTTGTTCCATTCCCAGCATGGTGATGGGGTGCCCTGCTATTGTTGCTACCTGGAGTGTTTGTGCTTGTGAACATACATCATTATCACCATTTTCAGGGAGCAAAGTGCTTAGTGCCCGTCCTGTTATCCCATCCCCTTTCCCTCCTGCTTGTCAGGAGTGGGCAGCAAGGGACAGAGTGGGAAGAGGGAATGCCCCTCTGTGACTGTGACACTTGACAGACCAACAAGCTTGGGATGGGACGTGGTGGCCCATCAATAAAAATAACCACCATTAAACAAAAATAACTATAAATAAAAATAACCATCTAAAGATTGTATATTGGACAGAGAACTAGCTTGAAAAAACACGTATAACACTAGAAACACATGCAGTCTGCTCCAAAAATGATCATTCTTGTAATAAAGTACTAGAATTGAGTCTACTAGTGTGAACTACGTTTTCTAGCATAGTTTGACACCTGAAAGTGGCCTAAAAGAGAGTCACAAATAGGTAACATAATGATCTGTAAGCTCTTATCTTAAAAACTCACTGTGCAATACAAGAATAAAAGTTTCACTAAAAGTTATATCTCGATAATCCCAAGAGATAATCTGAAAATTTAACTCCAGAATTCAAACGGCAAGACAGTACAGGTGGCCCTCGTTATTTGCAGGGGTTCCGTTCTCACCTGTATGTGTGCATACATAAACGCGAATAACAAAACCTTGAGTCAATGAGAATTGGGGAGTTAGGTTCCTAACCAACAAAAAGGGCCAAGAAAGCAAGGGTGGGCAGAAATAGGAGAATAAAAGAACAGTACCTCCTTCTCCAGGTCTCCAGCAATGCCTGCCCCAAACACTGGAATATTCGCCAAAAAACATGTTGTTTTTTTAAAGAAGAGCCACAAAATGGCTATTTGCTGGAAATGGCATCCAGAAAGGTTATCAGAAGTCAGTTCCAGCCACTCAAAACTGCAGATAGGTGAATTTCGCCCATTTTTCTACCTGCGGATAATGAAACTGAGTCTCTAAGACCCAATTGCAGATATGCAAAACTGTAAATACAAAGTCCGTGGATAATGAGTGCCATTTGTACCATACAGTTGGTAAGTCACTCATCATTTATCAACATGAATCTGGTTTTTTTAACATCACATACTGTTCAACTATCAACTTGGCTGGGCTTAAACTCCTTTGAAGCTTGTGTCTTTAGCTACTACACTTTTTTTAGCTTTCACATTTAAAAATAGCATTGGCATCACATGGAACAATTGAGGCTATCAAGAAATCTATTTAAGTTGTGTCATTTTTCAGTAAGTCAGGAGTATAACTACTTATTTAAAATTAAGGTTTCATCATAGATTGACCCCACCAAAACACACACACACACACACACAGAGAGAGAGAGAGAGAGAGATCATGGACCTTATTTTGAGCACGGATCCTTGCTCCATTTGACTTCATTCAGTCAGGCAACAAGTATAATTGCGAGAACGCTGTCTAATCCTCTTCAGTTCTGGCCAGATGCCCCATTCTCAATCCATGTGATAGAAAGGTGAACGCAAGTGGCTGAATCAAACAGGAGGGCAAGGTTTCAGAGGACTTTCCCCCGCAAGAACAGAGTAAAATGGCAGGGCGGGGGGGACGGGGACCAATCCCACTGGACCAGAGCAAGGCCTTGGACTTGCCTAAAGTAGCTCTTTGGATCCTGACCAAAAGTAGCATTTAAATAATGCTTATAGTTTATGGAGATACCAATTCTGAGCCTCTTATACTTAGCATGAGGAGAGCAACTGCCCCTGTCTAACCCCAGCACAGCCTCTCTCCAGCGGCTTTGTTACTCCCCCTTGTGTTTCTTTTTAGTGAGACCTTCTGAAAAAGGAAACTATCATTCATATTTCTTTGTAAACTGCCTTGAGAACTTTTCTTGAAAAGCAGTGTAGTGAAAAATTCTTACAACTACATTTCTGTGTATTTTGTTGCATTAAAACCTGTGCTGTAGAAAGTGGACTTCTTTTAAATTAAAAAAGTGGACATAATAGTCCTCTTTAGATATTATGTATATGGTTACAAAGTTTGAAAAGTATCCAACTTCTAATCCTCAGCATGGAGGCCCAAAGGAAGAACTAATGGTACTTTCAAGCTTCAGTCAAAAGTTCTCTTTCACTGCTCAGCTGTGATGAAACACTAAACAGGAAAGCCCATAGATGTTGACATCATGGGAAATTCATAGCAACAAACTGCAAATATGCATTTCAGTTAGAGGTGAGCCATCTATTTCAGAAAAGTTACCTTATCTGTTGAGTGTGTAGCTACCATACCCAAGACGGTTATCATGAATTACTGTCCTGGTCAATATTTCAATGCCCCCACTAGGGTTAAAAAATTTAATTCCAAATGAAGAAACCAAAGTGGTGTGAACCAAGGAGTTCACTTGTAACATTTTCATTGCTGTACATATTGGATTCAAAGATCGTCATTGTAAATTTAGTTTTGTTCATTAGATACCCAAAAGGTTTGCAAAAAACCACTACATAAATTCTGTTCTATATTGCCTTGGCATAAACACCTCCAGTCCTATCAATAAAAGACTTGCTCCACATAGCTTCTTAGTTGATTATGTACCAAACTATACCTGCTAAATTGTAGAAATAAATTCTACACAGGACAGCTGCTGAATCCAACACTTGTCATGGAAGTATTATTTATTTATCATATTTATATACCACCTAATATATACACATTTCTAGGTGGTTTGCACAATACAATTTACAATATAAAAATACAAACATCACACTTTCACAGAATAAAAACAATAAAAACAATTCACAGAGTGAAGCAAACAGTTTAAAATTAATTTTAATTAAAAGCTTAAGAAAACAGTTGCCTTAAGGGCCTTTTTAAAAGCAGCTGGAGACGGAGCAGCTCTATTTTGACAGGAAGTACATTCGAAAGCCCTGGGGCAGCCACAGAGAAGGCCCGGCCCTGAGATGCACCAGATGAGCTGACGGCAATCATAACCGGACCCTCCCAGATGATCTTAACAGGTGAAATGGTTCATGACAAAGAAGGTGGTCTCTTAAGTACCCTGGACCTAAGCTGTTCAGGGCTTTATAGGTAATGACAAGCACTTTGAATTTTGCTCACAAACGTATTGGCAGTCAGTGCAATTCTTTCAGAGTCTGTGTTATATGGTCCCTTCGGGTTGTCTAAGAGACCAATCTGAGAGCCGCATTCTGTGCCAGTTATTTCCAGACTACATACAAAGGCAGCCCCACATAGAGTGCATTACAGTAGTCGAGCCTGGAGGCTACCAGCATATGTACTATTGTTATAAGGTCATTTACCTCCAGAAATGGGCATAGCAGATATATCAGCCAAAGCAAATTAAAAAGCACACCTACGACACTGCCTCAACCTAAGAAAGCGGAGAGTTTTGGATCCAGGAGCACTCCCAAGCAATGTACCTGATCTTTCATGGGGAATGTAATCCCATGCAGAACAGGCAGATCTAAACCATCTCTCAGATCTTGACCCCTCATAATCAGTACCTCCATCTTATTTGGATTCAACTGATATCCCTCATCCAGCCCATTACTGCCTCCAGGCAGGCATAAGAATATAGGAAGCTGCCGTATATTGAGTCTGACCATTAGTCTACCTATTTCAGTATTGTCTACAGACTGGCAGTGGCTTCTCTAAGGTCGCATGCAGGAATCTTTCTCAGTCTTATCATGGAGAAACCAGGGAGGGAACTTGAAACCTTCTGCTCTTCCCGGAGCAGCTCCATCCCCTGAAGAGAATATGATAACACCCTACAGCAAATCTTCTGATTATCTCTCCCAGTGATTTCATGTAGATGTTAAAGAGCATTAGAGACAGTATGGAGTCTTGTGGAACTCCATACTTTAGTTTATGCTTTGCAGAGCAACAGTCTCTATTGCATGGTCAGCAACACCATGCAAATGGCCTCTGCACATGTGAGGAGGCCAGGTAAGTGCCACTGCTGCATGGGCTGCTGGGGGGAGTGCCACAACAGCAGGAAGCTGCCAGCAAGGACCTGTTTATTTACTTTATTTTTAAAAGGTGCCCCTTGCCACCCACCCCACCTGCTGGCGCTACTCTCACCAGCCCTCCAACTACAAGACCAGTTCACAATTGGGCTGGACCGGTTCACAAAACCGAAGTTCGGTCCAAATTCGAACTGGACCATGAACCATGGTCCACATACACCCCATCTCCAACTGACACCATCTGGAATCTACCCAAGAGGTAGGAATGGGACCACTGTAGGACAGTGCCACCTAATCCCACCTCCCTCTGGCAACCCAGAAGGGTACCATGGTATTGTCGACCCTGTATTCAACCCTGCATTTTGATCATTCCAAAAGCTTTGATTGATACTATTGTTCTTTTACACTAAGGACATTGAGAGACTTAAAGTCAAACCAGGAAGAAGATGAAAGTGAAACCCTGGCACCATCATCAAGTAAAGAAAGCAGATAATTGATGCCAAACTCCACCACAGCATTTGAATGTTCTGCCAAAAAAGTTGTCATAAGTAGAGACTGAACCAAGTGTTGTTATTAGCTAATGCAACATAAGCTGGCAAGAAATTTTGCATTACTAAAATGGTATTGAAGATGTAATAGCTACTGAGTCACACTACCATCCTGAGTGCAGCTGCAAGGAAAACAGAAAGAACGAGTCCCTCATTCCCATTTGCAGGGAGAGATTGTGTAAGAAAATATTCTTATTTGTTCCCAAGGGAGAGCATGACTGAGTAACCATTAACTACATAGAGGTCTATTTTTGCACTGAAAAATGTATGCAGTCTGAATAACACACTTGAAGGATACTGTAATTCAGTAAAAGATTAAAGTGGTGGACATTGTCTGCTGACACTGAAGCAAACGAAGCAAGAACTTCAGATTCTCTACAAGACAACCATTCCGTTTCAGCACCAAAGAAATGCAAATCTTTGCTTCTCGTCTCTTGAATTATGACAACTGCTAAAAGCTGTACAAGCACTTGTAACTTCACATATAAGTGATGGGGAAAGGGTTGGTCTTCAGTTCAGAGAAGAGTTTTCAGATAAAACATACACTATGCTGCACTCTAGATCAAAGAGGATTTGAAAGTTATAGCTGGTATCAAAGGATACAACAACCTGAACAAGAAGCAAGTCCACTAATGTATCCCTGATAGCCTTCACATTATGCTCTGTTTGGTTTTAGAAGATGGCAAGCAAAACTTAGATGCTCAAAGTTTTGTAAGAACCTAGAGAGATATACTGAACAGAGTTAGGATTTGGTTTACTTCCAATTCAGGGAAAATAAGCTAATAAATAAGTGAATACCAAAAATGTTAGCTAAGACTTACTAATACATCACAGGACTTGTTCATTACACTCTATGCATGACATTTCATCACATCGAGACCACCCTGCTCAGAAAAACTAAAATAATTTTGAGAAACTTACACTTTCCCCTCTCCACATCATATTTTCCCCCTGGTCTTAGAGGAGACCTGGTCTTGTGGTAGCAAGCATGACTTGTCCCTTTGGCAAAGCAGGGTCTGCCCTGGTTGCAAATGAATGGGAGACTTGATGTGTGAGCACTGTAAGATCTTCCCTTTAGGGGATGGAGCCGCTCTGGGAAGAGCAGAAGGTTCCAAGTTCCCTCCCTGGCATCTCCATGATAGGGCTTCCTGCCTTCAACCTTGGAGAAGCCACTGTCAGTCTGTGTAGACAATACTGAGCTATATGAACCTATAGTATAACTCAGTATATGGCAGCTTCCTATGTTCCTATGGTCATTTTGCCCAGCTTTTATTAGACAGAATTTCATGCAATGCAAATTGCAGAAATTCAGAAGAACTATCAAAAACCAACTAAGGTTGAAGAACACAGTGATATAATAGAACTAAGAGACCTTGAAGGTTATTCCACCTGTATTCAACAGTCATTCCAGCAATGATAAATCACCCATCCATGTAGGAAGTAACAAATGAAAAAGATAAGCAATTTAGCTGTCCAAGAGATGTTAGCAGAGCTATCATGGGTACCCAGTACAATATGAACATTGCTACACCAAGGTGGACAGCATTTAAACAGTTTCTTTCTGATGATATTTAGCCACCATCAGTAGTTTGACTGTAAAATACCTATACTGCCTCCACCCGCATCTGAATATAAACCATTTTGATCATCATGCAATGTAAAACTCCACACAGTCTTAGTACGGCTACCACTCGGGAACTTTCAATTAAGCATTGTACTGTAAAATGAACAAACTTGTGTGAGCTTGGCCAAAACCGATTGAAGGAATCATTCACTGGGAGGTGTCTATGTCATCATGGTAATCTAATGGCAACTGGTCAACATTTTGCCTCCTCATAGCTAGAAGAATGCTGGGCAGAACACTATTATTTTCTGCCACTCACCCATTGGAAGGAGAATTGTAGCTTTATGCTATGAAAGCACAATTCTAACAATGTAATATAACAGATTTTCATAAACAAATTCAATGTGTCATCTACTTCAGGAGGACTGGATTATGACATTGCTAACGACTTTCCAGTGGTATAACTGTTAAAGTCAAAAACAATTACTGTCAAGTAACAGAAATGTGTGAAACTATTAATGCATCTTTCAATGAATAAGACTTCAAGAATTTGTGGAAGAACACTCCCCTCAATGTACATTCAAGTACTGGATGAATATTTCATTCAGTAATCTCAAGCTTCATCAGGTCTGAATATGAAGAAAACTGGAATGACCATGTACAGTATCTGCCACAACAAATTCAGCAACAGTCCCCTATGGAATGAGTGTGTTGTTTATTCTTACAATTCCAGCAGGTTAATTATTTCATTAATTACCACTTGCAGACCTACTTCAAGGTATAAAATGCATCTTGTAGTTGTATTACATCTTGTATAGAAATTGAATAAACCAACAAATGCATCTTGTAAATTCAAAGTCATGATTCCAGTACTTCACTAGATTCTGTGATGCTTTGTAACTTTGTGATGCCATTGTAATTTTGCTTAAAAGGAGAGACTCTCAACGGTATTTCCCTACCAGAGGTGTTCATTTTGAGCTAAACCGAAACAGAATTGATTTAACAACTTCATAGATCTATTGGGTATCTAATGATGAACAAAATAGTACATTTTAGCAACCATCTTTAATACCAATACAGCTACAATGTGTTCTGATTCTACAGTGTGTTCGGAGGTTGCTCCTTGGTGCATACAATATTGGTTTTGTCACAGGAAATAGTTTTCAAAGCCTAGTTGTTAAATACTGATCAAAACATGAACTGACAACCATCTTAGAAGTCAATATGGCTGCTACTTAACACCACTTTACACACTACTTAACAGACTGGCAGCATGACCTTTTTAATGCAAGCAGGCCTAACTGCAACAAGTATTTGCCGCTGGAACTGTTAGAGTTGTTGATTTTTACCCACAATAGGTAAAACAGCAGAGCACTAAGGAATGAGCACACACTTACAGAGTAGGTAGCAGAGGATGGTTTGGATATTGCAGCTATTTAGAGAAAACACATGGAGATCCTTGTATGACTAAACACTACATATTTATTGGTTAAATACACTTAGATAGGAAAGACCTATAATCTAATCTAAAGGACTATATAATGGATAAGTAAGAAGAGAGAGAGAGATGTTTCTATCTGCTCTCTAGGAAGAAAGGAAGGATTGTGACTCAGCACAGGAAGTGCTGCAGAGTCAGTTCAGGGGTCATAGAGTAGGGACAGATAGGGAGACCCTGACTCACTGTCTCTACTCCCAACGCCCCTAGTGGTCATTAGGACAGTTGGTGCAAAAGGTCGATGCACTGGAAGTTCATCTCCAACAGGAACCCACATTTGCCAGGAAGAGAATTTCCTACAGGACAACACCTTTACTCTTCTTTGTTTATCCTATTAATAACTGTTTTCTATTTTTCCAGATTTCTAAGTTTGACAGTTTTGAGCTTCTGCTTCAAGCACTATATGCTCTTTAGCTGGCAAAATTAAACTAAATTGAAATTTCATCTCAATATATACTGATAATATTTTGTATTTCGGTGTGTGCATATATGCAAAGGTGAAAGAAAGCCTTTGTACAGTCATAAAAGAAAGAGTAATCTCTATTTTACTGTTATTTAATCAACAGCAACAATCCACTTCTCAAACTTTTTTATACCTTGCTGCCTTTTCAAGAGCACCTTAAAAAAAGAGAGAGAGCCCTCTTTCTACTGCTTATCATTATTGTAGGTTATTTTATATAAACAAGCAAGCAACAAAGAAAACCTCTTGATAATTTAATGTAATCATTCACTCATTTATCGCTAGAGATTGTTAAAAAAAGATCTTTAGTCATGTTACCTATAAAAGCTTTTAGAGTGCCTCACAAATTTATGCATATGTGCCTCTTTCAAGTGACATTTAACTTACTTTCCTGCCTTACCGACATTTATTGAATGACCTAGTTTGGCTGAAATTACTAGAGTGAAAAAGTATCTTCACTTTGATAAGGAACTCTGCCCAGACACAATGTCTCATTCTAAACACTATACAAGCATCACCGTCCCTGGCTGGAAAACACAATTCTTACATGTCTTTGTTGTATGGGTGGAAGAGGTGTTAATTTGATATTTTCAAAGAATATTTTTAATTCTAAGAGAGAGAGAGAGAGAGAGAGAGGTGAAGACTCTTCCAATCCAGACCCTGAAAGATATGCTACCTGCTATGTACATACAAGATGACATTGTTCAAAAATGTCAAAAGGCAGCTATATTAACTAAAAATACCTTTTTTCTTCAAGTAAGAGCTCATGTAGTCCTATTTATAAGGACTACTGTGTAGCATCCTAATCATAAAGGGCAGCATGCTGAGTCATAAAAAGGGGTAATATCAGTTATGAAACATCTCTCGCCTTGCCCAAATCATATAATCAGTGGTCTTAAAAAGGGCAAAATGCAAAATCCACCAGTGGAAACCTAAATTCCAGAGTCTCATCTTCTTAACGCATTCTAGTTTTTACAATAGTTTGCCAAAATGTAAATTAATGCCAATATTCACATATATTTTAGTCCTATCTCTTGTAAGCAACAAATGAATTAGAAACTTTGCTCACCACACTGGGGGAAGGGGAGTAAGGAATGGGCTGTACTCAAGTGATCTTTATTGCCTGTAATAAAAACTCATAACTGTGAAAGAGTCTTTGGTATACTTGGCCTCTTTAGTTTAGAATTCTTTGCTTTTTCAGACTCAGTTAATTAACTAACGAACTTCTAAAATGTGCACTATGGGCACATTTGGAGTTTATGATGAGGGACAGCAGCAGGACGCTTAGAGTGGCCTATGACCTTTAATGATGGTGTTCAATAATGAGTGCCATTTTACAATGCAGCTTTAGCGTTAACAGATGTGCAGACTGGCACTATCCTAATCATAAGGCATTAAGTTTAACATGTCTTCTTCCCCCCCACGCCCCGCCAAAAAAAAAAAAAAAAGGAGTCTGATAGTAATTACAGTTTCTAATTTTGAGTTTAATTAAAAAGCCAGGTAGAAGTCCAATAAGAGTACCATTTCTAAAAACATCATATTTTTTAAAAATATATATTAAAAGAGTTGTCCTGCATATTAGGAATGTGTAATGGACATATTATTAAAAGATGTACAGTAAAAGCCTGGCCCAGACCACACACAGTGTATTAATTACTCTCAGGTTAGCTTCCCCTTGCGAACAGAACAAGAAACTATTAAAAAAGATAGTAAAGCTTTACTTCATTTCCTCTCAGATCAATATGATTTAACGATTAAGAAAAAACAGAACGATTTCTAGAATATAAGTACAATCCTGTTCTTGAAATTCGACAAAATTGGCCAGTTTAGATTACACATTAAGAACTGTGATTGTGTTTTACTGAAACTTCTCTTTACATTTTATTTATTATTATTATTATTATTATTATTATTTTACATTTATATCCCGCTCTTCCTCCAAGGAGCCCAGAGCAGTACACTACATACTTGAGTTTCTCCTCACAACAACCCTGTGAAACAGGTTAGGCTGAGAGAGAGGCGACTGGCCCAGAGTCACCCAGCTAGTCTCATGGCTGAATGGGGATTTGAACTCGGGTCTCTCCGGTCCTAGTCCAGCACTCTAGCCACTACACCACGCTGGCTCTTTGATGCCATCCCAAGGCCCTTTGATGAATCCATCCCAATAAGGACCCTCACCACACTTCTTACCTGGTGGTCATTATGACATCATCAAAAAAAAGAGAGAGAGACTGTATTTCGTTCAAACAATGCAGAATAATGAGTTCCCAGGGTCATAAGAGTGGGAATTAAAGTGTCCCATAGAGGGAAAAATTCTGCATATAATGAGAGAAAATGCAGAACTATTTCCTTTGAAAACAACAGTAAAACAGGTGTTAGAGCAACAGTCTCTATTAATGTAACACAATATTCCACTTTATGATTGTTTTGTATTAAGAGGATTTTGTATAGGATTCTATCTGAAAATAACGCCTGCACATAGATTGTGGTGGTGGTGGGATTGTAAAAGGGATGCACAGGTTTTAGCCGCTTTCATTTCTCAGACTGTTTCAACCACTGAAGTTTATTAAAAGGTCATGAGCATCACGTGGCCAAGAAAAACATGTCTAGGACAATGTCCTGCCACTACTTATATATTTGACACATGCTGTCAATCGCTTTCTTGTGAGCATTCTCAGTTCTCCTTCTGATTATTACTATTGTTATTGTATGTATTCTTTTTTATCCGTATTTTTCTGTAAAGTTTTAAATTGCATTGCTGATCTTTGATCGTTAATAGTTATAAACTAAACTGTGAACCTTCTCAGAATTAATTCTGAGTTGTTGCTGGGAATGCTTGAATTTCTTAACCTAATTTGAGCAATCAATTTGAGCCATTCTTCAAGCAGACTTTTGTAAAAGATCATGAAAAAGCCCCAATAAATGAGAGAGGGGTTTTTTTTTGGTTTTTTTTTAAGGATTGGGATTTTTAAAAGGATATTAAAGTTAAAAATCAGAAGAACTATTATGCCAGATCAAAGGGCTCAAAGGAATTCCTAGTGTATATAAGTCAGTCATGAGCAATGGGGGAAATGAGGGCAGAAAGCAAAAGGGGGACTCATCTGTATAACAAGGATTCTTTTTCAGTGCTGTCTAATGGTTACTCTTTCTTTCGTTAAATGCATTTATTCCATTACATGTACAGAATAAAACCAATTTTTATTTACAAATCTGAATGCCAGAGTCAATAACTGTGTTTGAACAACACAAGGACCGTCATTAGCTTTTGATCACCCACTGTGCTCTGCATAATACTAAACACAACATAACATTGTTGAGTGCTATTTTAAAAGTTTCCACTGTGGATTCCTGGAGTATACCTCTTTACATTGGTGAGCCTTAGAATCCTTCTGCTTCTTCATTTTGAATTCATATAAAATGTCAACATGTTTTTTGAAATCTCAACCATTAAATCAACATGACTGTCAAAAACACAAGACGAGAGAGCAGCTAAACAAGACAAAAGCAATTCAAAGCCATTTAATATTTACTTGCCTTCTGCGCAGACACATGCGCGCGCACACACACACACCCACACCCATAATGTCGAAGGATAATAGAGAGTATTTTAAATGCTGAAGATGGTTACACTTAATCCAGACTTCCAGTAATCAGCTAAACCTTTTTGTAAACACAGATGCACTAGAACAAATTAGCAGCTCATTTTCACAACCAATATGTGGTAGTCAAGGCACAAGCTTATAGCAAGCCATCACGACAATGAGCAACAGCCCACTGAGAGGAGAGCTGGTCTTGTGGTAGCAAGCATTACTTGTTCCCTTTGCTAAGCAGGGTCTATTGCGGTTGCATATTTTATTTATGTATTTATTTAACATATTTCTGTACTGCCCAAAACTTGCATCTCTGGGCAGTTTACAATTAAAATCATTTAAACATTAAAATCACTTAAAACCCAACATTAAATGCATTAAAGCTATACATCTGATTAAAACCTTGGTGAATAAATATGCCTTCAGTACCTTTTTAAAAGTTGCCAGAGATGGGGAGCCTCTTATTTCAACAGGGACCTCTTTCCAAAGCCCAGCGGCAGCAACGAAGAAAGCCTGTCCCTGAGTAGCCACTAGACAAGCTGGTGGCAACCGTAGATGAACCTCTCCAGATGATCTTAATGGTCGATGGGGCTCATGGCGAAGAAGACGTTCTCTTAAATACCCAGGGCCTAAGCTCTCTAGGGCTTTATAGCTAATAACCAGCACCTTGTATTTTGCCCGGAAACTATCGGCAGCCAATGTAGTTTTTTCAACACAGGAGTAATATGGTCTCTCCTAGACAACCCAGAGACCAACCTGGCCGCCACACTCTGTATCAACTGCAGTTTCCAGACTACATACAAAGGCAGCCCAACATAGAGTGCATTGCAGTAATCCAGCCTGGAGGTTACCAGCATATGTATCACCATTCTGAGATTGTTCATCTCAAGAAATGGGAGATATGCATGGGAGACTGCAAGTGTGAGCATTATAAGATGGAGATGCTCTGGGAACAACATCTGCATATGTGCATGAGAAAGTTCCAAGTTCCCACCCTGGCATCTCCAAGATAGGGTTAAGAGAGATTCCTGCCTGCAACCTTGGAAAAGCTGCTGCCAGTCTGTGTAGACAATACTGAGCTAAATGGACCAGTGATCCATGCCCTCTCCTTAATTCCAAGCTGGTGAGAAAGACTGGAGATCTTCTGAAAGGGCAATGGGATACTTGCCATCATGAGGGTGGTGGCTGGAACTGTAGAGCAGTGTTTATGAGACAACACATGGACAGAAAAATGGTTCAAGACATGCAGTGCTGAGAATCATGATTAAACAGTATCATTATGCTGAAGGTTGTCCAGTACTTAATTGATTCCTGTGCACATCTGAGAGTTCTTCTTTTTATGTTCTGTATTGGTGCCTTCTCTCCCTATGTTTCCCACCCCCCTGCACGACTGATCCAAGATAGTCAAGATGCTGCTCCCAAACAGGGAATTGTTTACTCTTAGAAGTCTACTTCACAAACAGTTTGTATATTATCTTTAGGCCCAGCCCTCTCAAAAGAGTTTATATGCAATTAAAAAGGAAATAGTCTTCTGACTGCTGCTAGTGATTCTTAAGGTTGTAGGAGACCCAATTTAAATAGTCCCCATGAAAATGGCCACCAGGAAACCTTGGCAGCAGATGTCAGTTTCTCTTTCATTGCATCACAGATATAGGAGCGGCTCCTATTGGGGATGTGCACTAATTGAAACATGTTGTTTTGATTTGAATTCAAATAGAGTCATCCCCAAAACAGGTAGATTTGATTCGGAATTGAATTGATTTGAATCTGAATCGATTCAATCTGTTTTAAAAGTTAAAGCCTGGGGGGAGAGGAGAGTCTCCTTTTAAAATGCCAGAAAGAGGTACCAATGCACCAGGATCTCACCTTTTAAGTGCAGAGAGCGTGGGGGGAGGCAGTGAACTGACCCGCCATCCCCCAGCAGCCCACTGACTGCTCATTTCAAAAAGAAAGAGGCGCAGAGATGCCTTTGAACCACTCCTCAGAGGTACCCGTGGCACCGAGGAGCAGTACTGACTGCAGAGTGGCAGTAGGGGGAAGATGCCAACCTGACCTGCCACTACCCCCGCAGCCTGCCGACCACTTACCTGGCCTCCACACAGACATGAAGGCTATTAGAATGGATAGTGTGGTGCTCTTGTGGAAGAGCACCACGTTATTGATTCGCACATCCGATTTTGCACAGCTTTACAAAGTACATACACATAGTAATATTCTTCACACATAATGGTGTAAACCATGTTAAGATGTAAATGTTTTACATGCTTTTTCACACACTGAAGTAGTGATGCCCATATAGGTCCTCCAAGCTGCTCTCTTCAAGCACAGAAAGACACTTAGCAGCAGTTCAGTTATAACCTGAAGAAGCCTCAAAAGAGATGGCAGAGACAGAGGAATAAATATTTCACAACTTTGTGTAAGCAACTATTTTTTGTTCATAAAGCTGACCAAATATAAGATGATAGTTTGACAAGCCTCCAACACAGTAGTCATTCTTAAGATTTCAGCACTTGGGTCAGTACCTCAAAAAAAAATTGCCTTTCAAATCTCTTAAACTGGGAAGCTATTTGACTTAATTACAAATCTCTTAAATCTACTTTAAATGTATATCTAAAAATATACACTTTTTCTTTTGGATAACTGATTCTACTGAAGGCGTTTAAGGGGTCTAAATGTACTGATTTTTAATCTAATCAATTTGGTTTCTGAAAGACATATTCATCTATAAGGACACACTAAATAAATGACACACTGGCTCAGCATATTCCCCTTTCCATTGTGAATGCATCTCAGAAGAAAACTCCTTATCACACAGTAACTGAAGAATCACCTGCAAAAATGGAAAAGTGCAATTGTTGTCAAATGTAAGAGCTTAATAAAACGTCGCCATTTAACTTTTACATTTGGCTATCCTAGTGCAGAGAGAAAGACAATACACTTTGGAAAGTGCCAGTTCCACTCCTTTACTATAGAACTCCTTAGTCTCCCTTAATTATGTTTCATGCCCTGGTGAGAAAGTAAAATTAGCACACAGCCCTACACATAGGTCATATGGCAGAGTGCAAAAGCAAGCCTTGTCTCCCACTACACATGTCCTTCCTTTCTATTAACTGCTAATTTAAGAACTCTGGTGGCTTGGCACACCCAAGTGTTCCTAAACAGAAGGATGAGAACCAGCAGCACAGAGAAAATCTGTTTTAGTCCATGAGATCCAACAGGAGTGAGGTGGGAAAATGACCCAGATGGACAAAAGGAAAGAGAGTGTACACACATACATTTCATATAGATAAAGTGTGCCGTCAAGTCAATATCGACTCCTGGCGACCACAGAGCCCTGTTGTTGTCTTTAGTAGAATACAGGAGGAGTTTACCATTGCTATCTCCCACACAGCATGATATGATGCCTTCCAGCATCTTCCTATATCGCTGCTGCCTGATATAGGTGTTTCCCATAGTCTGGGAAACACACCAGCTGGGATTCAAACTGGCAACCTCTGGCTTGCTAGTCAAGTCATTTCCCCACTGTGCCATTAGGTGGAATACACACAAACACACCAACCACTGAAACTGGGTCTTACAGCTGTTGGGAAAAGGCTTTTTTCTCTTTATTCTTTAACATGCCCCTCCACCCCATTAATATTTCTCAGTTCTTAGTAATACTTCTAAAGGAAGCATTTATTTTCCGAGCACTTTTATTTGGCGCAAAGGGAAATGGCGACTCACAAACACATTACGTTGGCGCAGTGTCACTGACTTCAATAAAACATTAACGTAACCTGCAAATCACCCATTCCAGTTTTTCACTTCGCAAATCTCAAATACATTTCTCTATTACAAGCAATCTGCCCACACACACAGTCCAGAGTAATAGCATAAAACAAGTTTACAAATATGAAAAGCTCATAATGTACCTTATGTTTCACACTAAAATTGTTGTTTGCCTTTGAGGACCTAGACCAATTAGTACTAGATAATCAGCAATTACAAAATGCATTTAATTACATATCATATTAAGGAGGAGGTGCCATGTTCACAAGTCATAATTCCCTTTACTACCTCTTTCCCTGCATCTCTCCATGTTTAAACATTTAATATTTAATCATCCTCCCACCCAGATTCTAGCCTCCAAAAACAGGCCTTCATGATCATGCTGCTACTATATCAGCTCATTTCCTTTTCCAATGCTGACTCCCGTTGGTGGGAGAAATGGTGACCAATTTTACAGATGGAGGAATAAGGCACATACATTTCCTGCAAAAGGATTAGACTTTTGGCAGGAACTCAGATCCTCTAGGAGGTATAAAGGACAGGAAGAACAGGATAATTTGCAGTGCAAAACCACAGATAGACCTGGATTTGCCATAGACTTCCCACTTTTTAAAAAAAAAAGTCACTAAGCTGAGAATTGATGACTAGCTCAGGGTCACCTATGTATATGCAGTATGTTCCCACCCAGCCCTAAATTAAAAACATGCTTCTTGATTATCTGCTTGTGTAGGAAGCTACTACAGCTATGCATGTGGCCCCAAAGGCAGTAACCACTTTCTTTTGGCTGAGAGTCAAACTAGACATTAGTTTTAGAATGTAATTGGGATTAGCATGAGTGTTCTTTATTCAGGAAATAGCAGCTGGATCAGCCCTTCGTGAATCTGGGAGGAGGAGGATTTAGCCCACTCCCACCATGGTCCTAATCCACACTGGGACTCCTGCAGCTGTTCCATAGCAGCCATGAGGGGTGGAGGTCGATTTAGATTAGGACCGTGGAGGGGCCAAGGGTTAAATCTCACATCATGAGCCTGATCCATGCTCTGTTGACATGTTTGCCTGTCTTGATTGCAACCCAGTGCACCACTGCTCAAATTATTGTGAAACGTAATTGCATTGCCGTTTCTACTATTGGTTGAGCCTCATCCGATTGTTTTCCTCCAAGTCAAGGAAGAGGAAATGGGTCATCCTGACAAGGTATGCTTACTTCCTGGTAGATGGGCACAAGATTACAGATTTAGTCTTATAGCACTGACTTTTCTTTTTTCTTTCTTATTTAAGAAATTATCAGTACACATGTATCAAATCTATGCACCATTTTTGTAAAACACTATTTTAATAGACTTTTCTGAAAAAAAGTTGAGCTTCCTCTACAATTGCTTACCTCAACCACACATTTATCTAGATTTCTTCCCAAAGAACAAAGAAGCTTCAAATCTACTTCATGTCAGATTTCTTAGACCAAAGATATTGTACAGTATATCATTTAAACACACACACACACAAAAACCTCTAAGCCTTTAGTGGCTTTGACTCAAAGCTTCAACCATTTATACTACACTATTGCTCAAAATGATAGAGTGGATTATAAAATAACCCTACCAGCAAACTGCAGGAGATTTCAGATTCAAAGCTTTGTTGGAACTTGCGACGTTTTTACCATGACCTTTTAGTTTCCGACAGATTTAAATATCATACCTAGAAGAACTTGGTAGAACATCAGGTTAATACTTAGCATGAAGAATGATTTCCATATGCATTAGTAAAAAAGCTTTTCTTAGTCTAGCTTTGAAACATCCCTAGTAGTACTGTGTAATTACATCTCTTAATAGAGCATTCCATAGTTGTTTCCATTGCCCTTACCATCATGTTTGGGGTTGCTTTAAACTTAGTTATCCTTACTCTACTGTGTACATGTCAGAAACAGGTACATTAAATTCACAAGACATCTGCCGTGCCAATGCATTCAACAATTATTTACTCCATTCTAACGATGGTGATCAATTTCTCCTAATAAATCCAACAGTGGTTGTCTGCAATGTGGAATCTGTTCGTTTTGCTAAGGACAGATTTCTCAGAAATGCTGTCAATTTTTTTTAATCACTTAATGACTAGGAAAATCATTTTCACAGGTGAAATGGAAATCAGTGTTTTATGCTTCTACTTTCTACCTTTCATTAACATCCACATGAGACACATTTCAGACTAAAAAGCATAATAGACCCATGGTCTTTTTTAGACATTTTAGACATTCATCAGACCTACATTCTATACCAGTAAAACCATAACATTTGAATATGTCTTAATTCACTGCACATGGCTGCAGAAATGCACAAGGAGGTCTGAGCCGTGCTCCTATAGTAGTGTTACCTGTGGCGTATATAAGATGGGAAGAAAAAGTGCATGCCTTTCAAGTGTAATAGCTTCAGTGGATACACACCACAAACCTGTAACTGAGGCTCTGTAACCAGGACATTAGCCTGGTTCAGCTCAAATCTGGACCGGATTTGAGCCACCCTGGCTAGCTCATGCTCAATCGAGCCTGGCTGGTTCCGGTCTAGTCCATGAGCTGGCCAAGCTGGCTCGTGGGGGGTATACTTGTAAAGAAGAATCCGGTTAGGATTCCCCTTTACAAGTACAGGGGATCTCCTAGCCTAAAAATGCTTTCCTTTTTATACTTTAAAGTGGTGGTGGTGGGGACAGGCAAAATGCGTCTTTTTTAACCTTATAAATGAAGTCCCGCCAGTGGCGGCCGTGGATTCTTGCAGGGAGGAGGCAGCGCTCCTCCCACCGCCACGCCAGTGGGTGAAATGGCAAATGTTCATCTTTAAAACAAAGCCCCGGCAGTGGCAGGGGTGGCCAATGTGGCAGCGGATACTCAGGAGGAGGCGGTGGCAAAGGCTCCTCAAACTGCCCCGCCGCCCTCCCAACTGATAGTCCAGGCCCGCTAGGGCCCTGTTTGAGCCTCTGTGCACTTTGGCTCTGGCAATTCCACCTACCACAGCCATTGTTCCAGCTTCACTTCCAACTTCTGATTTGGACCCATCTCTTGATCCAAACCACATACACCACACTTGGCTGCCTTAGTGAGCCAACCTCCCCTGGAACCAGCCACTTTCCTAGTTCTCAATTTGCGAGTGCCTCCCCTCTACCCTGTCCTGCTTGGCCCCTGGGAAGAAAGACCTCAGCATTCCCCATTCGGCAAATGTGGCAGAGACACTGATGGAATTGGAAGAAGGTATTACTAATAGTCTCACCCTCTCTCTCCCCTTCCTCCTAAATCTGAACTCTGCACTCAAGGTCCTTTCTCTCTGGCAAACCGTAAGCTGATCTAATTGCAATTCAGACCTTTAAGCTAAAAATACCTCTTCCTGAGTCTCTAATTTATATTGCTAGACAAACAATTGAAAAGAAGCCAATAAAAAACTATTTTTCATTTCCTGTACCCTAATAACCTTTAAATAAATCTGATTGTACCATATTCCTATATCAAGCCTTTATTTCCAGACCAAAGCCTTGCACAAATTGACACTGTAATGTACTGTTCATTCCAGTCTTACCAATTTCCCACACAATCCCAAAAGTAGTCTCAGGATGTTCTGCCATCATTTCAGAACAGATCATTTATGACATACTAAGTGACTCTTTACCATAATGATCCGGGGGGGAAATAAAAAAGGAGAGGAGAGCTGGTCTTGTGGTAGCAAGCATGACTTGTCCCCATAGCTAAGCAGGGTCTGCCCTGGTTGCATATGAATGGGAGACTTGATGTGTGAGCACTGCAAGATATTCCCCTCAGGGGATGGAGCTGCTCTGGGAAGAGCAGAAGGTTTCAAGTTCCCTCCCTGGCTTCTCCAAGATAGGGCTGAGAGAGATTCCTGCCTGCAACCTTGGAAGCCACTGCCAGTCTATGAAGACAATACTGAGCTAGATAGACCAATGGTCTGACTCAGTATATGGCAGTTTCCTACATTCCTATGTTCCTAAAAGGTTACTAGAAATGTTGGCCATTTTAAACTGTTTGAAAACATCATGAATAATGACTACCCTGAAAACAAGCTACATAAAGCAACTGTTTTTAAAAAGGAGTGGGATAATCTAATATTCAGACAAACCTTAAATTCCAAACCATTTGAAGTCTGCAAAAAAAAGAAATTGCAAGATGGACTCTGAAGCACTTCAGCTATGGTTTTTGCTTGCAAGTGAAAATGGGTGGAAGAGCCTTAAGATAAGCAAGAGAGTGCAACAGAGTACCTGTTTCAATTACTATGTCATCTGATTATCTGTGACATTCAAAAATAAACTGAAATTAATTTGTAATGATATTAGTGCAAATCACTTTCTACTATTTTCAACTCTATTCCCTTTGATATTTCAGATGATGTAAGTTTTAGTTCTAAACTGTAGTAGGGTGAGATTTGTGCAGTCTTTATTGAAGGGGGACTCAACCATGAGAAGAAAGCAAAGTTGGCTTTTAATCCAGTTTATACATCAACAGAGGTCAGTGACAAATGTGCCCATGACAAAGCAGCCAGACAAATTTATGGAGGGGGAAAACTGTCTGCAGGCTGCTTCAAATTTTGTAACAAATATAGTACAAAATATTGTGCCTTTCCCTAATCTGGCTAATATTAGCTGGAACTGCATGGGGTCTGAGAATTTACCAAAGTTCTACTCATTCAGCCAATGTACACTTCTGAAGCTATGTAAAAGATAATGCAATATTTGGAATGAAATCTTTTTCTTTTGTCATGCCATATTGTGTGGACTTTTCTGCTACTTTACTAAAACAAAACACAAAAACACCCTTTCTTCTTAAACAACACTTTTCTCCATCACCTCACCCAGTCTGTCTACCACCTTTCCTCCATTTTTAACAACAGTGCAATGCAGAGAAAAGGAAGAGCACCAAATATTGCTTACAGCAGTTCTTGCTTCCATTGACTAGGAGCTTATCTAAGTTTGTTTTGATTAGAGTTCTCTGAACTACCAGCACAGCACATAGATAAACACACTGTACAGAATTATGTGAGGTCAAGTGCCCTTCTGGCAATTTTGTCATTTTGAATGTCATACCCTACTGAGAAGGGGGTGAGAAAGATAGTGGCAGTCTAAACAAAAAAAAAAAAAAGAGCAACTCCAGCAGTAGTTTGCACAGGAGTACTCCTCATCCTTGGCTGTAAGGCCCAGTTGAATATTGGACAATCCAGCACAAGATTCTAAACATACAACAGCCCTCTTCAGATATTATTAAAACTGGGGATGCTACACTTGCATAGGGCATTCTTGGGAGCATGCTCTGAAGCCCCATCTCCATATGGACACACTTACAAACTGCCCCCACTGTCCACCATTACAGCGTTTGTCAGTTACTAATGCTGTACTTCTGGCCAGATCCTTCCTGTGACTGGAATGCTGGAGCAGTCTCTCGGGAACACTGTATGCAAGTACAACGGTTTTATAGCACCCTTATCTGTGCTTCAAAACAGGCAGATATGCAATGACAAATGCTTATTTAATTAAATGGCTTTCCCCCTTTTAACAATAACATTGTAGCAAAAAGCTTGAACCGTTTGTTTTTTAAATATAGGCAAACCAAGATAACCATTTTCTATCCAACATCTCTTTTAATTAGATCATAAAAAGGGGATTTGGGGGGTGGGGGGAAGGAACAGTTTTGATGCTTTTGCAGGCAAATTATTGACAAGATTTCTTTCTGAAGATGCAGCTTAGGATACATTGGCAACAACCTCTCTAGTGCAACAAATAATGCCTTCTACCCCTCTAGTCATAGAAAATCTTCAGAACAGCAGCAAACGTTAACACGACTGCCAGTGCAATGAAGCTGGTAGGAGAATAGCTGCAGATGGCAAACTTGTTTGTTGCAAACTGTGCAAAGAGATTGATGTCAACTGCTGGCCTTACAACTGATTGAGGTGGTGACCTGTACCTTCTCCTACCTGAAGCACAATGGCAATGGTTGCTAGAACACTGGTTACTGCCACCTGTTCCCTGTCAAATCCATACAGTGTTTGTAACATTTGACAATCTGGATTTATGATTCAGCAGCTCAAACCAGACAGATTTTTAAGAGATGAGACTTAATGTGTAATCTTACAATAGTCTGCATTATTTATTTTAGTACATTTTTATCTTATTCTCCCTCCAAGGAGTTTCAGGTGTTAAGCACAGGTTTTTCACTTTAGCCATTCAAAAAACCTCCATGAGTTAGACCAGGGGATCCCAATAGGGGGCACTAGTGCCTCCAGGACTATTTGAAGGGTTCCCAGGGGATACACAGAGCCCTCCTGCCTACCCAGGCTGCAGAGATGATATTTGTTCCCCATCGGAGAGAGTCGCTGGATGGAATCCAACATACTGTATCCTCATCAATGTGTCCACTGTAGAAGGGGAGAAAGGAGGGTGAAGATTCTTCTCCTCTGCTCCTGATTGGTTGGCTACATGCTGAAACTCAGCAGACGCATCCCCTCAACCCAACAGGCTTCAGAAAATTTGCACTGAATATTCCCATTGAAATAGGACAAATAAACTTGCCCCGTTAATTTCAGTAAGACTGTTTATGAGTAACAGTGCGGATATGAGCCAGTGACTGTAGGAGGCTGTTTTCCTAACTCTAACACTTAAATTTGTGTTTTAAACATTTAGAGTTTGCGACAAAAGGGCACACTTAAAAAAAGAAGCAGCAGCAGCAGGGAACCCCAAGTCAGACTAAGCTGAAGAGGGGGGAATAAACAGCCCCAAGATCACCCAGTGAGTTTCATGGCCAGGCAGCAACTTAGATTCTGGTTTCTTCAGTCTAAGTTGGGCACTATATAATACACAAGCTCTAATAATTAACCTTCCCTTAATATGGAGGGCCTGAAAAAACTGACAAAATGTTAAATGTTCTCATCAGAGATGAGTAGCAGGGAAATGTGATGACTTTCTAAAGTAGCTTCCACAAGTAGAACTACTCATTAAGATTTTTAAAAGGTTTGGGGGGGAAACATCCAAAAACGGTTGGATGTTCCATACTCTTATGTAAGTCCCACTAAATGGACATGAGTTCTTGCACTACGATGCTCTCTCATATTGGACTCAATAGGCTTCTAGACTGCTTAACTTTGACCAAATCATGTCTAGAATGCTAACCTGCTGTTGCTCACTCTCCTAAACCTTGCAGTGACCTTTGCACTCAAGAAAAAACACTGAAGATGGTTGACTGTGTGATCTGACCCTGGCTTGGCAGGCACCTAAAGTGAATGTCATTAAGACAGAGGAGTCCTCTGCTAGACGATGTCATTCTTTCACACTTCTGTGTGGGCAAGGGTCTTGCAGGGGCTACCTCTTTTATAACTGGGGCTACCTTTTTTATAACTGGTGGATGAAAGAGGGAAGACATTTTTCAAGGCCTATATAAAACCCAAATTAGCACTGCTAATAGCATATAAGAAAAGGAAATGTTAGAACATAAAAGGCACCACTGGTATTGCCGGATGCATGTGGTAGGGCCAGATTTTTATTTCAGAATGAAATAGTCTGTGTAGGAGATAGGATTTGTTTGCCTTCCTTTGAAGGAAGGAAGCAAGCATGTTTCCAGGGAAGACGAGACAGAAAACAGAGGCGAAGGAAAATGATAGAATTAAATATAGTTTTGGCCTAAAAAATATCATCAAAGTTGAAGACCCAGTCTCGTGGTAGTGAGCATTAATTGTCCCTTTTGCTAAGCAGGGTCCACCTGCTTAGGTTCTTTAATGTGAGAAATCAGGAGGCCGTCTTAAGTTCAGAGTTCTCTCCCTTTCAGGTAAATACAACATAACCTATGTTTTTTTTTAAAGGAGGTCATCTTAAATCCAGGGTCGCCTTCAATTCAGGTAAATAGAGTAAGTTTAAACAGAATTTTGTTTCAAAAATCTTTGTACTTGAAATCAATGTAATTCAGGGCATGAAAACATTCCCTATGAAGTTGGAGACAGAAATACTTTTAGATGAAAACATTCTAACACAAGACTTACATGTTTCTCATTCTAAAGGTTTATATCACAAGGCCCTAGTCTGTCTCCAATTTGAAACTCTTCCCACAAATAAAGCACCATCTGCAACTAGAATCTAGTCCAATCCAATCTACCATAAGAGAAATTATCTCCTGTTGTCAAGGTGATTTCGTGGTAGCATCCTGGGGAAAGACAGATTAAATATAACCCCAAACAAATGGAGCATTTATTTTATGTTTATTTCTATCAGAAATAATTAGATCTAAATTTACGAAAATCTCTATCATTTCAAAATCACTGCTAGTTTAAAACAGCTACATTTTGCCAGTTAAAACATTATTCTAGGATGCAAAATTCCCCAACAAATAGAGCTGTAGCTTGATAACACAAATATCATAATACTAGAGGATTAATCAACTAGTCTGCACAATTCATTTGTTACCTTATATCCACTTCATTTTAATGGTAGATCAATAGGAGGGTTTTTATTCTCAAGAAAGAAATGTTTTTAGTACTCTGCTTTATTTTTTCAGAACAGATAGATCAGCCAATAGCAATTCAGTATGCAATGGCAGTATTCTTGTCACAAGTTGCTTGTCTGGTGGTCATCCTGTGAAGCAAAATGCCCCACACAAGTCTGGGCCGTCTTGTCCCCTTCATCTCACCCATGATCAACATTTACAGCAGCTACGAGCTGCCTGATGGCCCCAATTAATGTGGCAAGTTGGTAGGAAACTCACTTCAGATATACTGACTAGTGAGAGAGACTTTAGAGGGGGAAATGATAAAGAAGACGGGAGAGAGGCAGCATGGGATTTGCAAAGGAAGGGTGCACTGTTCCCTCTAAGGCTTGCACACATGCACACTCACACAAGTTTTCAGTTAATTTTAGATCCCGCTCAAGTTGAATTAGGAAAGCCCCACTCTGAATGCATGTGCGCACACAGTGCCTTGATTCTGCCACCCAGAACAAAATTCATTCCGTACAGAGATGGAAAAAATTGGAGGGACCGCTGGAATATTGGATTAATTAATTATTCCTTATAAACAAAATAAGCAGGTCCCTTGCTAACTTGGCAAAGAGGCACGTTTTAATGTGGTGATTCTCTTTATTTAGCAGGGGGAGAGTAACTGGCCCTATCCACCCCCAGCACAGTACCTCCAGTGACTGTTGCTGGGGTCTATCTGACGTTGCTTTTTAGATTGTGAGCCCTTTGGGGACAGGGATCCATTTTTTAAATTTATTATTTCTCTGTGTAAACCGCCCTGAGCCATTTTTGGAAGGGCAGTATAGAAATCAAATTAGTACTAATAATAATAATATAGAAGTTGCACCTTTTCAGGTTACACATTTCACCCTCCTCCCATACCGGATTATTTTTAATCCAGTGTTCAAAACCCTATATACAAAAGCTACCACAACATACACATTAATTTCATGCATTAACTCTTGGGTCATTAAAAGTACCATCATATCTATACAACAGATTGGTTCAGCAATAGTTTGCACTGCCAAAGAGACAAGCTGTTCTTCTCAAGTAAACAATGGCTGGTCTTTTCAGTAATGGAGATGACATGACAGACAGACCTCGTCCATATAGAAAACTCTGGGCTGCACACACTTTCTGCCCTGTGTATATACGTCCATTCTTTGGGACTGTAGCTTCTTATAAAGAGATCCAAAACAAATACAATATGCAGTCTATGTGTTGAAACTCCTTAAACTAGTGCAACTACTTTCCCATTACAAATATATATGGATAACACAAAGAAGACAGAGCTGCTTAGTGCTGTCTTCTCCCATAAGGCAAATGTGATCCAGTCACACAATGGATGCACAAATGAAGGAGAGAACAGCACCTCTAGGGGTGTGCACGGAACCGCCAAACTGCGGCCCGGCACTGGGGTGGGTGCCTCCCTGCCGCCCCTTTCCCTATGAAAAGCTCCCAGAAGTCCTCTGCGTGCGCACACATTGTGCATGCGCTTCACGTCTCTGTGAGGTATCCTGCTGCCCCAATTACTACTAAAATTACAGGTGCTAGAGCAGGAAAGCGGTGGGAGGGTTAAGTAAACCCTCCCACCGCTCTTAAAACAACCCCCCACCCGAACCGAACCGCCCAGGTCTGGACCGGTCCGGAGGCCTTTAGAATGGCCTCCGGACCGGTCCGGGCACATCCCTAAGCACCTCAAGATATGTAAAGAGACAAGAAAACACCTAGCTACCTTAAATGTGTTCAAGTCTCCAGATATATTACATCTCCAGATATTGAAGGAACTTGCAGATGTGATTTCAGAACCACTGTGAGTAATCTTTAAATACTTTTAGAAAATGGATGATTATGAGAACGGAAATGATCAAATTTTGTCTCCATCTTCAGAAGCAGGGAAAGGAGGAGCTGAGGAACTACAGACCTTGATGTTGATACCTGGCAAGATCCTAGAACTGATTATTAAGCAGTCTGTGAGCACTTCAAAAAGCATCTGGTGATTATTAGGGGCCCAACATGGATTTATCAAGAATGAATCATGCCAGATTAATTTCATCTCCCTTTTTAATAGAATAAATGGTTTAATAGATCATGGGAATGCTTTAGAAGCCTACCTTGGATCACTCGGAGCTGAGTAACTACAGGCCCGTCTCCAACCTTCCATGGCTGGGCAAGGTAATTGAGAGGGTGGTGTCCTCCCAGTTCCAGACAGTCTTGGAGGAAACGGATTATCTAGACCCATTCCAAACTGGCTTCTGGGCTAGCTATGGGGTGGAGACTGCCTTGGTCAGCCTGATGGATGATGACACCCAAATCTATTTCTCCATGTCAGCATCATCGGGAGAGGGCATAACCTCCCTAAATGCCTGCCTGGAGTCAGTAATGGGCTGGATGAGGGAGAACAAACTGAGACTGAATCCAGATAAGACGGAGGTACTCATTGTGTGGGGTCGGAACTCGAGAGACAATTTTGATCTGCCTGTTCTGGATGGGGTCACACTTCCAAGGAACAGGTACGCAGTCTAGGGGTGCTTCTGGATCCAAGTCTCTCCTTGGTGTCCCAGTTTGAGACAGTGGCCAGAAGTGCCTTCTATCAGCTTCGGCTGATATGCCAGCTATGTCCGTTTCTTGAGTTAGACGACCTCAAAACAGTGATACATCTGCTGGTAACCGCCAGACTGGATTACTGTAATGTGCTCTATGTGGGGCTGCCCTTGTATGTAGTCCGGAAACTACAGTTGGTCCAGATTGCGGCAGCCAGGCTGTTCTCTGGGTCATCCAGGAGAGACCATATTACTCCTGTATTGAAGGAGTTACACTGGCTGCCAATATGTTTCTGGGTAAAATACAAGGTGTTGGTCATAACTTTTAACTGATATTGTTTTGATTGTTTTAGTGTTGTTTTTAGAATATTGTTTTAAAATTTTAAATTGAGTTTTAAATTTCTTGCTTTTAGTTTTTTTGTTTTTGTTTTTAATTAATGTTTTACTTTTAATCTGGTTGTAAACTGCTCAGAGACGCAGGTTTTGTGCGGTGTAAAAATATGATAAATAAATAATAAATAAGTAATAATAAATTTAAACATAGTGTAACTTGATTTCAGCAAAGCATTTAGCAATAGCAATAGCAATAGCAATAGCACTTACATTTCTATACCACTCTATAGCCGGAGCTCTCTAGGCGGTTTACAATGATTTAGCATATTGCCCCCAACATTCTGGGTACTCATTTTACCGACCTCGGAAGGATGGAAGGCTGAGTCAACCTTGAGCCCCTGGTCAAGATCGAACTTGTAACCTTCTGGTTACAGGGCAGCAGTTTTACCACTGTGCCACCAGGGGCTCTCTGTTCAGTGGGTCCATAGCTGGTTGAACAATCATACCCAGTGAGTACTCAGTGGCTCAATGCCATCCTAGAGGGAGGTATCAAGTGAAGAGCTTCAGGGCTCTGTCAAGGACCATGTGCTGTTCAACATTTTTTAGAAGAGGTAGCACTGGGCATGCTCATCAGATTTAAAGATGAAACAAAGTTGTGGGAGAGGATAGTTAAAACTTTAGATAGTATCAAGAGTTAATCCAATCTGGACAGGCTCAAATATTGGGTCAAAACCAACAAGATGAAGTTCAGCCAAGATAAGTACCAAGTCCTGCATCTGGGTAAGAAAAATCAAGTGCACAAGTATAGGCTAGGGGAGACCATGCTTGGCAATAGTCCATGTGAAAAAGAGCTGGGTGTCTTAGTGGACAACAAGCTGGACATGATCCAGCAGTATGATGCAGCTGCTTAAAAAGCTGAAGTTGTATTAGGTTCCATGAATAGAGGCACAGTGTCACAAGAAGTCATCGAAGTCAGATCAGAAGAAGTCATCCCTGCACTCTATTCTACACTAGTCAGACCTCACTTAGAATTTTGTGACAAATTCTGGCCTTCACATTTTAAGGTCATTGGTAAAGTGGATCAGGTTCAGAAGGTGGCAGCCAAGATGGTCTGGAAAACAAGTCCTATGAGTTGATGGAGCTGGGTAAGAAGACTGAGGAGAGAGAGATTACAGCCATCTTCAAATATCTGAAAGGACTGAAGGACTGTCACACAGAAAGAGGAGTGGACTTGTTCTCCATTGCTCCTGAGGGCAAACAAATGAGTTAGAATTACAAGGAAGAAGGTTTAGGCCAGACACTGAGAAGAATTTCCCAACTTTGAATTGTCTGAAAGCAGAACAGTCTGCCTTGTATAGTGTGGACTCTCCTTTACTGGGAGGTTTTCAATCAGAGGCTGGACAGTCATCTGTCAAAGTCTGTGCTGTGCAGAGGATTGGACTACAAGACCAAGTTCATTCCAAGTCTAAAATTATTCATAGCTCACACTAAACGTGTCTTTGTCTCTTAAGCATCCATTCAGAACATTTCATGTTTAGCAATCAAGTTCAGCTTTGGGATTTTAAAACACCCAGTTAGAGAACACCCAAATACACACTATTTCTATGATCAGAGTGTTTAACAAATACTCAGTGTCAGTTTCATTTGTATATTGATTAAAAAGCATTAAGTGAGTAGAGAGCTAAACTGGGACTGGATTGCTGTATGCAGATTAGAAAGGTAAACACAGCTTCCCACAACTACTGACTTCACAATTGATTCAACAATGTTATTGGAAAAGAAGACACATTTAACATGTCAAAGAAACAAACATTTGAAAGAGCTCTACTGCCCCCTAGTGAGCCAATGCAATAGAACACATTTAGGTCAATATTTGAATATTTAAACACAAAACACTAAAATTGTATTTAAGTTGATGCTTTCCTCTGCAAGAAAGAATGAATATGATTACATAGCATTAAGAGAGGAAAATAATATAGTTTGAGGTAGCAGGATTAGAGGGGGGGGAAGGTAGGTATCTGATCAGACTTTATATATGCTTCTTAGAATAAATAATAAATCAATCCAAGTACTTGCCTCATACTTCATACAAAAGGATCTGTATGGTACAATTATCTTTGTTTCATTATAATTCAAGGCAATATACATATGCTGTTCACTAGTACTGCATGCAACATGTGGATAGGTTTCAACTTTTTAAAAAAAGGGCACGATGTACAGTCCTCCATCACTGGAAGGTGGGCTGCAGGACCACAAGAAGCCTTCAGCATCTCTGCACTGAAGGCCTTTTTGCACAGCAGACTGGGTGCAGAGGTGGAAGGGGGAGCAATGGTGTGTCCTCTTCCCTCCTTCCCAAACCCATTTCTACTTGTATACATCTATTCCAAGGATCTGGCAGCCCTCAGGAATCAATTTATACAAGTGAGAGGGCTTGGGGAGGAAAGGGAGAGACACAACATTGCTCCCCTTCCATGCCTGGTCCGCTGCACAAAGAAACCTTCCACTTTTTATGGACCTGCAGCCGTCCTTCTAGCGATGGATGGTTACACATCATGTTAGCCATTATTCCCAAAGAAACGTCTGTGTAATTTAACCGAGATCCATACATTTTGACTAATTTTGACAGCCAGTCAGTATTTTTGGTTGCCACCAACCCTGTTCCTCCCTGCAACACCATGGAAAGTACCTATAAAGGCCAGGCACAACTGCAGGGGCAAGCTGCCACCATGTTCCTACATCTCCGAGCCAGGTAGAGAAGCAGGAGCATGTCACTGTAGCACTAAGTAAACCTTGGAAATGGTGAAAAAGCAGTTTTCCAAGTCTCTTGGAGACTCAGTGCAAGATCCCCCACAACCCCCTGTCCTAGCGTTGACGCCACCTATTTGGCACCTGTGGAGGTCATCAGTTCCAGAAAACAGCCAGAGTTGAACTAGTCACCATTCACTAGTCGGATGCACTGCCTACTCAGAGCCTACTCAGATCCACAGCCATGCTCATTCTCCCCTGGTTCATCAGATTCACAGTCCTGGCATGGTTTCAAATGCACAACTGTGTCCCGAGTTCTAGACTGCAGCACTGGCCAGATGTGAAAAGGCTGCAATCCTTTCTTCTCATGGCCATCATGTATTGAGGTAACAAGCTGAGGCGAGACTACAGTAATTGTTCTATGTGGAGGTGCCCTTGATAATAGGGATGTGCCTGAACCTGTTCAGAGGCTCTTTTACAGGCCTCTGAACAGGTTCGAACACTAGGCGGTTCAAAGGTGGGGGTGGGTAACTTTAAGGGCAGGGGAGGGTGCACTTACCCCTCCCTCCGCTTTCCCCCCACCAGCGCTCCATTAGTAAACGTTCTGTCGGGGCAGCAACATACCTCCCTGCCGCCCCATTACCTCTTTGGCCAGAAGTACCAGGGTCTAATCCCTGCAGGTATGTTTCCCAGACTATGGGCAACACCTATATCGGGCAGCAGTGATATAGGAAGATGCTGAAAGGCATCATCATACTGCACAGGAGATGGCAATGGCAAACCCCTCCTGTATTCTACCAAAGACAACCGCAGGGCTCTGTGGTCACCAGGAGTCGATATCGACAAGACAGCAAGCACACTTTACCTTACCAGGAAGTACTTGGTGCGGGTGCACACGCCGGGCACATGCACGTTGCTCTCACGCACAAGAGCAAGCACGATGTGCATACTTGCACCAGGTACTTCCAGCCAATGAGGGAACGGGGCGGCAGGGAGGTATACTGCCACCCTGATGGAGCCTTTACTAATGGAGCGCAAGTGGGGGGGAAGCGGAGTGATGGGTAAGTACACCCTCCCCCACCCTTAAAGTGGTTCCCCCACCACAGCCTTCAAACTTCCCCCATCCAGTTCTGTGCACATCCCTACTTAATAATTCTTCATATCAATTCAGAATATGTGAGGCAAGAGAATCCTCGGAGTTGATTCACAGCATTGCTCCACTGTTGGCACCTTGTTGACTTCCAGGCATGATTCACGGTGTTACCTGCAAATAGTGTGGGCCTGACATGCCCCCATATAACCATCTCTCCCCTCTGTTCTACTGCTAAGATCACCTGTGAGCACTCTCTTGAACCAAGTTCAAAGAGAAAGGGCACCTGAAGTGGCACTCTTGGTGGCTGCCCCACAGTTGTAGAACTACCATTCAGCAACACCTAAATACCTTGCAGAAGAATCGCAAGACTTTCCTATTTGGGCTGGCATTCAACAGTTGGGGCTGAATCAGTTCAGGAAATTATCTTTGCAGTATATATTACATGAGTATTTTGGTTTTCCAGAACAGTTGTTTCACCTGCCCTGAGGAAAGGGCAGGATAGAAACCAAAACAAAAACCCTTAGCTTAACAAGCAGCTTCCTTACTCACTGTGGCGTGGAAACAGCAAAAACGCAAGAGCTACTAAGAAAGTCCCTGCTGTGCAGGTGGTTGCATGTAAACAGCTCCTTTAGATTGCTGCTGCAGTTATAGGCATCCTGTGATGGGCAACTTTATCACCAGCTATAAAATGATACTGTAAATAAACTTTATATGTAAAGGTAATGGTTCGCCTTCCACTTTTATGATATTTATACCAGCAGCAGGCAAACGCTTTGTTATGGTAACTTAATACAAAATGGAAAACACATTGTCATTTATAGTGTACAGACAAAATTTCATGAAACCCATCTAATGTAGCGGAACAGAGTTCTGCAGAGTTAAGTAGGTCTAAACTCCAAGGCCTGTTTAATGGTAACTGCTTACTTTTGAAACTTGAAAACGGGTGCAAGCCTGATCGCCATCTGCAGCATTGCACTGACGGTATGAAGAAGAGGACAGCACAACATACTTCTTACCTTTGAATCTTCATTGTTTACTCCAAGTTCTAAAACAGCTTGCGGAGATTTTTGTTTTGCTTGAGTGGACTGAGACATCTGAAGGCTAAGCTGCCATCCAACTGTCTCAAGCTACAAAACACAAATGAATATTAAAAGAAGATATGCCAGAAGCACCAAAAGAAAAGGCAAAGCAATTGTTTCAGTTTTCAGCTCCATTTAAGGACTGGGAAAGAAACAGGGCTTCTACAAACTTCCTTCACTCTCCTCAACTCTGACATGCATTTACAACAATAAAATTAAACATATATTGCTTATTCAAGGACAATTACCCAGTCCCAAGAATAAGCTATAGATATATTAAAAGTGAGGCACAAATAACAACAATATTTGCTAATATCTGTTTTCCAAATAAATTATCTACCATAGCCTCGGAGGATGGGGGTAGTGTCTGAGCTGGAGAAGTTATTGTAACAACAAGTTGTTCTAGTAAGAACTAATCAGCCTGCTTTACTTTCACTATCTCTACAACTGAACTAAATTTGGTTCAAATTAAGGTCCACAAATTAGATCTCTTACACCTCAAATGTCCATGCATCCACCATCTTGGATCAGGATAGATCACATCATTACAAACTACACCATTGGGGCATCCATATGTACCCAAGCTGTACCTAATTTGGTTCAAATCAGTTAGCCAGTCTACAAATTAGCCCACTTGCACCACAAACGTTCAAGCGTCCACCATCTTGGATTGGGGTGGATGACATCATCCCAAACTACACCATTTGGGCATCCCTATGTGTCCTTACAGATGTATCAAATTTGGTTCAAACTGGTTAATCAGTTCACAAGTTAGACCACTTGCGCCTGAAAAGTTTGCCGGTCTGCCATCTTGGATCGGGGTGCATGACATCATCACAAACTACACCAGTGAGGTATCCCTACAACTGTATCCAATTTGGTTCCTACTGGTCCAGGCAATGCAAAGTTGATGGGGTGGGAGCGGGCACATGGACACACACACAGAATGCTGCGTGATCTCATAAGCCTACTGGAAAGTAGGCTAAAAATGGGGCCTTCTTAAATCACTAGATCTACTCCCTAAATGCATTCAGTCATGCCTACTGTTTCTAGCAACAAAAATAAGTTTACTTCACCCTGATTTGTTAGCTGTTTTTAGTTCTACTGAACAATAGCATGAGATTCAAGAGCTGCTCTTACTTGAACAGATCAAAAGGCAACAACTAAAACAAAGTTGCAAGCTGTACAGTAGTGGTTTTCCCACCCAGGAACATACAGGGCTCTTTACAAAGGATTTTTGAGAAGAGGGTACAGTACCACAAAATTGTGGTCAACATTAGGTTTACAGGAACAGAAACTTCCAGGATTTTCTTGAACAGAAAGAAATCTCTTTGGAGTGATATTACAAAGGGTCCTGCACCAGTTTTTCCAAAGCTCACTGAATTCTAACAGCCACACCACTCCACAACTCTGTTTATATGCAATATTTGAGAGCCAGGTTATTCAGACATGTGTTTCATATACAATATTTGTTAGATGTGTGACTTCCACTGGGAAAAATGAAACAGGAATACAACATGTTATGCCAATTTCAAAGCTGTATTTTTTACATCCTCAAGCAGGAAACATGTCTGATTTTTCATATTTGAGGTACAGCTGATAATCATCATTTTTAATGTAGAATTTACACTTTCACTATAGAAGCCCCTGGACATCTGCTGGGTGGGAGGAAAGGCTTTCTGACCTACTGAGGGTGCCATATCCCTGTTTTAGATGCATTGCAGTCTCCTGTGTAAATAAGGAAATAAATAAATAAATATGCCACTGATGGGACAAACATGCATATACAAGTATCCACAACTTATAGTAATATTTCATCAGACTTTAGTGATCCCCAAAGTGGTTTTATTTAAAACACAGCCACAAATACACCCAAGGTGGAATACTATACACAAGGCACACATTTATCCTAGTACAATGCTTCAAGCTCAGCGCATAATCTGAGTAGGCACAGACAGACAAATGACAGTGACTACATCAAACAGGCCAGTTGATTCCCCTTTGCAGCAGGCTGTCATCAAACCCACAAAACAGTAACTAAGCTTGTAATCCTAAACATACTTATCTTGGAATAAACCCCATTGAACAGAGTGGAACTTACTGCATAGAAAGGCATAAAAATGCACTTTCTAATTTTCTATTTTCTATTCACATAGCCCATTTGGTAATCATTTTGGACACTCTTCAATGCATCCTGTTAGTCTTGCTTCCTTCACTATCATGGCCATCCCTTGCAATACTGTGATGTCACTACATCATGGAACACAGGAGTTGAGATGGATATGAAATATAGCTTAAGAACATAAGAAAGGCCCTGCTAGATCAGGCCCACGGCCTAACTGGTCTAGCATCCTTTTTCACACAGTGGCCCACCAGATGACTCTGGGAAGCTCACAGGCAAGAGCTGAGGGCATGTCCTCTCTCCTGCTGCTGCTCCCCTGCAACTGGTATTTAGAGGCATCTTGCCTATGAGGTTGGAGGTGCCCTATAGCCCTCAGACTAGTAGCCAGTGATAAACCTGTCCTCCATGAATTTATCTAGACTCCTCTTAAAGCCACCCAGGCTGCTGGCTGTCACCACATCTTGTGGCAAAGAATTCCATAGCCTGATTATGAGCTGTGCGAAAAAGTACTTCCAATTTGTCGGTCCAAAATTTCTTGGCAATCAGTTTCATGGGATGACTCCTGATTCTAGTGTTTTGCGAGAGGGAGAAAATTCTCTCTATCAACTTTCTCCACACCATCCATGATTTCATAGACCTCTATCATGTCTCCCCTCAGTCTGATTTTATATATCATGTCTCCCTGCTAAATGAGCAAAGAGGCACCTTTGCAAAGTGGTGATTCTCTTTAGTTAGCAGGGGGAGAGCAACTGGCCCTATTCAACCCCATCATAGCATCCCTCCAGTGGCTGTTGCTGGTGTCTATTTTATGTTTCTTTTTAAAGATTGTGAGCCCTTTGGGGACAGGGAGCCATTTTATTTATTTATCTTTCTATGTAAACTGCTTTGGGAACTTTTGTTTAAAAGCAGAATATATATATTCGTTGTGTTCATTCATGTTCTTGTTCAGTCGTCTTTTTTCTAAAGTAAGAAGCTCCAGGTGTTGTAGCCTTGCTTCATAAGCAAGGTGCTCTAGGCCCCTGATCATCTTGGTTGCCCTCTACTGTACCTTTTCCAGTTCTACAAGGTCCTTCTTGAGATATGGGGACCAGAACTGTACACAGTACTCCAGATGTGGCCGCACCATTATTTTGTATAATGGCATTATAATATTATCATTTTTATTTTCATTCCCCTTCCTAATGATTCCAAGTATGGAATTGGCCTTTTTCACAGCTGCTAAACATTGAGTGGACACTTTCATTGAGCTGTCCACCATGACCCCAAGATCCCTCTCCTTGTCAGTCACTGACAGCTCAGAAGAGGGATCTTGGGGTCATGGTGGCCAGCTCACTGAAAGTGTCAACTCACTGCTTCCCTCAATACTACATTTTCTTTGAGGGCTGATTATTTCACCACATTTGTACTGTAGTAACAAAAATAAAAGCCAGATTTCAATTTAGGTTCGTACTTGTTTTAAAAAAGACCCACAGGAGTACTGGAACAATCACACAAACTATACTGCAGTTCAATGCCGTTAACAAGCAAATGGAAAAGAAGGCAACCTTTTTAGATATTGAATGGTCTTACTTTTCATTGTGATTCAAGAGGAGGGTTTTGTTTTGTTTTTCCTATTTCTAGCATCATAGCTCTGCTTTAAGAATCTTTGATTAATGTACCATATGCTGCCTGAGGCTTCAGAATATCTTAACTACTTATTTTATTGGAAAGAAGATTGAATATAATAGAATCCATCCAATTCTGACAGCTTAAGAGTGCTTGATATATGGCACAATAAAACGGGACAAGGTATCCAAGCCTAGAGAAGTGGGCTACTTGAGACATGCTGAAAATGAAAGGTTGAATTTGGAGTCTTCCAAATCAGAAAACTTATTTTATATATTTTGCTTTTGCAGTATGGTAAATATATTGTTTTATGCAGCAGCTTGACAGGAACAAGTCTTACAGCTGTAATCATATACACTTCCCTTTAGAACAAGAGAGATGTTCTGCAGGTTGTCCCAACTGTTGTGCAAGCATGCAGGGGCGCACCTAGATGACTTTGGCACCCGGACCAGCCCTTCCACAAGGCCCACTCCCGCCAGGTGCCCCCCCCGCGAGTAGGTTTGGGGGGCCTTGCAGTGGGGAGGGGACCCTCCTGCTGCGACTAACCTACGTGCCATTTTGTTTTTTTAAACAAAGCCACCGCACAGCCAAGGGGTGGCTGTAGGGGGTGAGCCAAGTAGTTGACCTCTTTCTCCCCCCACCCAGTAGTGCCGACGGTGATGGGGGAGCAACCACTGGACACGTCCTGTCTGCCCAGTGGCTGCTGTTAACTGCGAGGTGCACCTGTGCAGTTCAGAAAAAGATCATTGCAAGCCTGTGATGTCACAGGCTTGCGCAATCTTTTTCTGAACTGTGCAGGCGTGCCTTGCAGTTCACAGCAACCACTGGGCAGAGAGGACGCGCCCAGTGGTCTCCCCCCCCCCGCCATCGCCACCGCCGGGAGGGAGAGGAGGTTGACTACTTGGCTCACACACACACACAACCCGCAGTCACCCCTCAGCCACGCAGCGGCTTCGTTTTTTAAAAAAACAGCACGTAGGTTAGCCACAGTGTGGCAAGCAGGTGCAGGGTGGCTGAAGGAGGCCCCCCAGGCATTTGGAGGGCTCTTTTGGACCTTGGAGGCCATGGACTGGGAAGCCAAGGTCCGGGGGTTAGAGCGCCTCTGCAAGCATTACTGCAGTAGCACAACACTAGCCTAGAATGCAAGCTCTAGCCGAAGCACAAGCAGCTAGCGCAACACCCTTCCACAAGCAATTCGTTAGTCAGGATGTCAGCCACTGAAGTCATTCACACAATCAAAAATTATCCAGGTTTGGGAGCTGTGTGTGCTCCCAATTTTTGGTTGTGTGGAAGCAAGGTAGGAGGAAAACCTGGGTAGCTTTTCCTCCTACCTTGCTTCCACTCAATCACTTCTATAGTGAATGACATCACTATATTCTGTACCACTGAATGAGGAAAGGCCTGCCACCTCTAGAACACAAGCTTTTACAACTTTTCTAAGGTTAATGAAGTAAGTAACTTGCTCCCAACATTTATAAAAGGGCAGATAATTTTTTTTCCTTGGGTGGGGGGATGAACAACAGGCAAAGACCACCATCAGGTAACTGCTTAGTTTCTGCAAAAATCTACATTAAAATTGGGTACTGAAATCCTGCTTCAGCCATATTTCACATCTTTGGGTGCTGCAACCTAAGCCAGTCCGAACCACAGAAGTAAAGCAGAATTCACAGATATACTAGGGATGGATGGGTGTGTGTGTGTGTGTGTGTGTGTGTGTGTGTGTGTGTGTAAACAACAAACAGAACCCAAATTCCACCAGAGCCAGGGGCAAGAGAGTGGGTGAGAGTAGCCAGAAACAGAACTGGCCATTATCTACTCCTCCCCATGAACCATATATTGAAATGACCTTCATATTGGTGTGACTGGGGAGGCTGTGGGCAGAGGGTGGGGCAGGCAGGTGCAGAACTGGCCTCAGCTGCATCATTCTTACTCTCTCTCTCAATCTTCCCCACTAGGACCGCTTCTCCCTCCCTCTCTTCTCATTGCGGCTTTAACTTGAGCCATGCAAGTTGGTCAGTGATCCAGTGAACAGCCTGATGAATGACCATCCCACACTGCTCAAGTTAAAGTGACCACCTGGAGAGAGGAAGAGGCAGCCATGGGGGCTATTCTCACGATCAGCCAAAATCGGGCTAGGAGAGCCTAGTCCGATTTTGGCTCATCGTGTAAACCACCGGGCTTGCAGGTGGGCCCGGTGGCTTGCAAGCGGCTAGCCCACTTTTTTAGCCCTCCCCTTAGCCTGGGTTTGCCGATCGTGAGTAGCTGCGGCACGACTCCACACCACGGCTATTCACAAGGAGACCCCCGGAGGGGAGGCGAAAAGCCGCCTCCCGGCTCCAGGGGTCTCCCCAGTATGCCCTGAACGCTCGCACAGGGAATACTGGAGCTTCCAGGGGCAGGGCAGCCCCCGAGCTCCCCAGCCCCCGCCAGCTCCGTCACAAAGCCGTCAATTGTGTGGGCGGCCAATCCGGCTACCCAGGACTCCCGCCGGGATCGTCTGCAGGGACAGCGGGCTTAGCCCGCTCTCCCCGCAAAAGCACGTCTCACTGATCGTGAGACCCACCTCATGGTGGGGTAGGAAAAGAGAGAAAGGGTGCACACACAATGCAGCTGTGGCCAGTTCTGCACCTGCCCAGCCCACCCTTAACACCCACAGCCACACCAGCTGCTTGTGTGTGTGTGTGTGCACATACAAATCTACATCCAAGTTACTGCAAATCAGTAGTTCAACTATTCAAATCACAAAATTCTAAACCTGGCCAGCACAGCTGCACAAAGACCTGATCAATATTTGCATTTTAAAGGGTGAGGAACACCAAGGTTGAGAAATAAGCAACTGCACAAGGCCAGCCACAGCAGAGATTTTCTTTTCCCACTTTCAATAGATCCTGATTTCCCTACCCCCGGCCTTTGGAAGGAGTGCTTGCCATGCTGGAAGCCACACCTGTGTCTAGCTTCTTATGCTGCTTCCAGCACAGTCAGCTCCCTATGCAGACTAGGAAAATCACAACTCTGAGTTGTTTTGTATTGTGGGGAAGGAAACATCTCACCTAACACACACACTTCTGTCAGGCCGAGGGCCTGCATAGCTTCCTTTAGAATACATGTCAGCCTAGTAGTTAGAATAATGAGCAAGTAATAGAATGGTGACTTCTACTGCTTGTTTTCATTATGGAAAAGTCACACTTACAGAAGCTCCAACATAATGAAATTGTAAGCTAAGGAATCTGTGTGTGAAGAATCCCTGCTCCCAAATGACTCACATTCCCATTTCAAAAGTGGGGAAATAAGAGACATAGGGAGATGAAGGACAAGCTGCATTTAAAGATGAGCGTGATATGATTTACAGCAGTATTAAAACAGCCGTCATAGTAATGAGATAGGTGGCAAGACCAAAATCATTTTAACACCAGGAACAAAGCTAAAAAGGGGAAGATACGCATCATTAAACATTAGAGCATGAGGATATTTTTTCAGGCAGTGGCTGCTGCCCAGATTGTCTCTGGCAATAAGCTACTTCCAGGAGCTTCAAGCCATCTGCTCTCTGACAAGCATTCCTCATTCTCCGTACGGGAACTCCTCCCAGAAGACAGTTGGCTTGGCTCCACTAGAGCTTCACTATAAGCTTCTGTATGGCCCATTTGGAAAACAGGCATTAAAATTATTAGCTCAGTTCCTAATAAACCCAGTGTTGACTGTGCCTGCCATGCCGCTAGACTAACATACTGGCATATTTGTATCATACTAAGCCACATATATGCATGAGGATTATGGATGAGGTTGGACATGACATTTTTAACTACGACCATACAGTAGTCATACACAAGCTTTAGACCAGGGCTGCTCAACTTCAGCTCTCCTGCAGAAGTTGGCCTACAGGTCCCATAATCCTTGGCTATTGGCCACTGTGGCTGTGGATTGTGGGAGTTGTAGTCCAAAAACAGCTGGCGGGGCTAAGTTGAGCAGGCCTGTTCTAGACTGAGGGGGATTTTTATATGTTTTGTATTATGTCCTTCCTAGAAAAATGAGGGGTGGGGGAGGTTATGACATGAGCTGTTGGATGGCAGCCTTGTAATCCAAAGCCACCGTTCAATGTCAAGGGGTGGGGGAATGGGGGCAAAGCCATGCCACTTCAGAGTTTGAAGAACAGCAAGCAGGCAAGTGTGTGCTGGTTGCATTTGCCTGACTCCACTAACTCAGAAGGATTGATCACAAGTAGCACCCTGCTGGTGTCAAGTAAGAGCCTTCTTTTGCAATCATACTTTCCTTTAAAAAAAAAAAAGTGACTGCACATTAGTATTATAAATATAATATATTATATAATATATATATTATATAATATAATATATATTATATTATATCACACAAATGCAAAAAAGAGCAACGGCAAAGTTAAGGCAACTAGATGTTATATTGATCTATCTTATTATGAACTGTCAGGCCTTATCACTCCCTAGGGATGTTGTCACAAGACTTGAACATGACCCCAAATAATACAGTATTCTTTCCTTCATACATTAGATCTTGGCACATCTCTGGAGCTACTTCTAGTAGTACTGCTGCTTCTAGCATTAGCAGTCCCTCTAATCAAGTTGTTAATATGAACACGCACACTCTGAATGTCTTCTAATTATATAGGGCAGCAACTAATACATGAATTCAAACAAATGTATGGTACACAGAATTTAATCCGAACTACCAATGCAGCAGACATTTGAAACCAAGATTTATCACACACGCATGCACACGCACACAGAGTGCATCTTGCTGGATACTATACAGGAGCCATACAGTCAGAAAAACTTGGTAGAGTCCAAGCCAGGAGATGCATTGTCCCCCAAAAAGCAGGGGCCACATGTAAAACATTCAGTCCTCGGCTTGGAACACACTGTTCAACCAACAGCAGCACACCAGTTTCCAATCTATGGCCATGTGTCAAGATTGCCAATGTCTTTTGAAAGGCTCTATCCTCTGTCCCTTCAAACTCTTTCCCCACAGGCTGCTTCACATATCCTTCCCTTGATTTCCTGCTTCCTTCTAACTGCTGCTTACTGTACTTGCTGCTGTTGGGTTTCAATATGTAGAATAATCAGATCTAGGCCACAATCTTCCCCTAGCCCTACCTCCAGCCTTCACCTTCTTAGCCATCCCATCCCCTCCTGGTCTATGTAGCACCCCAACAGCTGAGTCAATAGCTTGTGAACTAAGACTTGTTGACACTTTCTTTGTAATAACCCAGAAGCATACAAGGACCCTGCAAGTCTCATAGCCAGGCCACAAGCACTTGGAGATGCCATCTGTATGAAGCAATGCCCTCATGTGGGGGCTGTATGTAAGCAACCACTGTGATCTGTATGATCACGGCAGTGCTTTATCAAGCTGCCATGATCACACAGCCCACAGCAGCTGTGTTTACAGTCCCAGGTGGAGGCACCAGGTCATACGAACAGCACTTCCATAAAAAGCCAGCTGGAATGTGTAAACTGCCCTAAGAGCAGAAATCAGTTACCAAAATTTCACATGTAGGAACTTTTCTGGGTGGTACCACTTTAGACAGCAGGCTGGGTACTGCACGTTTGAATACTCTCTCATATTAAAAGCTCCCAGTAAACTCAAAGCTAGCTGAGGGACATATGACCTTTAAACAGCATACATACGTACAAAAATACATAGTGTGCCAGGGAAGAATAGACTAGCTCTTTCCTGTCGTTTAGGAACATAGGAAGCTGCCTTATACCAAGTTAGACCACTGGTCCATCTAGCTCAGTATTGTCTACACCAGGGTTTCTCAACGTGTGGGTCCCCAGATGTAATTGGACTTCAACTCCCATAATTCCCAACCAAAGGCCACTGGAGCTGGGGATTGTGGGAGTTGAAGTCCAATAACATCTAGGGACCCACACGTTGAGAAACCCTGGTCTACACCAACTCGCAGCGGCTCTCCAAGATTTCTGGCAGGAGTCTCTCCCAGCTGCACCTGGAGATGCCAAGGATTGAGCCTGGGACCTTCTGCATGCAAAGCAGATGCTCTGCCACTGAGCTATGACCCCATCCCCTAAGGGGAATATCTTATAGCAGACAGTGCTCACGTGTAGCCTCCCCTCCAAATCAAGGCCAACGCTGCTTAGCAAAGGGGACAACTCATGCTTGCTACCGTAACACCAGCTCTCCATTAAACCCAGACCTTGCTATGTTTGTAACAAAGTGTGTCCTCTTGACCATCTCCTGGGCTGCATCAGCTGCTCCACAAGATCATAAAAGGGTCTCCTACACTCCACCACTCACCCTCCCCTTTGCACAAACTATATAATGGCATATTTCATAATGGAATATTTGCACAAATTACATGATGGAATATTTCAAAACATTTACCCAAGCAATCCATTCCTCATGGAGGTGCACAAGTCTAGAAAAAGCACTACTAAAAGCAGCTTTCATTTTGCTCATATCTGTCCGAACCCAACTCATTTGTCATCTTAATTATACTAGACTGTGGCAAGGCTTTTATAGTCCCAGATTTTTAAACCTTAGCACATCATAACGTCTCTCCTCCTACTTATGCATTCATTGCATGTTTATGTTTTTAATTATACATGAATGAAAACTGTAAACAATCAATACAGTGACAACCAATTAAAACAAAACGAGGCACAGTGGAGAAGGTGGCTCAGTAACATAGCTTCTGTTGTACGTCCAGCACACTGCCTTCACTGTTCAATGCATGCCATTTCCCACCCACCCTTGGGTATGAATGCATCCATACACACGTAAGAATATTTGACATTGCTTTACCAATGCAGCCGCTGCCATTTAGAGCAAGGAAGCCCTGGTGCTGCAAAAGGAGCAGGCTAACAGCTCTTCCCAATTAACTGCACCATTGCACTAGGGAAGGGGCCATTTTCAAGGACCTCCCCTTCCCCAGGAAGCCCTCCATGCCATTCTAAGAGATGTCCTTGAGGTCTGCACAGCTTGGGGAAGAGAGGGTTCTCCAAACTCTCCCCTCCCCACTGCAGTCAGTTGGGATGTGCTGTCAGCCTGCTCCTCTCACTGCACTGGTGCTTCCTTGCTGCGTAATCAGCCAGTATTTTCAACAGTAAAAGATATGCTTACATTTTGGCATTTGCCTAGTGGTTAGTACATATTAGGGAGGTACATCGTATCAGTTCTGACACAGCTGTTAGGCCCCAACTTGCCAAGTGGCAGAAACTGTTGGACGGAGTTCTGACACGACAGCAGGAAGATTGTCAGGAGGCTCCTTGCTGTTATGGAGAACTATGTCAAAGACCCAACAGCTATGTCAAGACCCTCGTCCCACCCCTCGCTACATTCTGCTCCTCTTCCTTTCCCTGTGACTAAATGGAGGCAGGCTGCATTGCTGTATCAGAGAGAGAGAGAGAGAGAGAGAGAGCGCACACAGCTGCCTTCCACAGCTTGGAATTTTAAAGGGATCCTCCCTGCCCCCTTTCATTAACTTTCCTTCTATGTCCTGTTGATGGAGCAGATGCTGATGGTTTTTCTGCACCCCAGAAGCATCTGCACCACTCACAGGACCTAGAAGGAAAGTCTAAAGGGGATGTGGGAAATCCCTTTTAAATCCCAAGCTGTAGGTACAGCTTGTCTCCAGACCCCACCCAGTCTCAAGGAAAGGAGAACGAGGAAGAGGAGAGGGCAGCTAGGGGCAAAGAGTCCGAACAGAGCTGCTGGAACTCCGACCCAACAGTTGGGAGGGACTGCCATGGCACTTACTGACAATGCCGCTGTCAAGTCGGAATCTAACATTTCTGATGGTGTACAAGCCTAGTAAATACACACTACTTTCCATCTCTTCCTTCCTAATAAAAAGGTATTAAGTGTCACGTTGTTTATTAATGAGGCTTGCACACGTTTCAATAATAAATTACCTTCTGAGGTGACAAACTCCTTTGTCTGAACTTCTCTATTGTCTCTGGCCCTGCAGCAGCCCAAGTAGTAGCAAACACTTCTACTTTATCACGATCCACATGGGAATGCTCCAACTGCTGTTGCAGAATGGTTGGTTTCAGGTTGTGATACACAGCCTGTTGAAAATGAAAACAGAATAAGCACACTTTCCTAAATGTTATTTTGGACAACACCTCAACAAAAGAACCCCATAAGATGCTGAACATGTGCTCTCCATGCTGAAAAACTGGACACTTTGCAAGTACATCCAATAAGTGAAGGCCACTTTCAGTACCACATTTACAAAACCAGTGTATACTGGCCTTGGGCCGAAATAAACAAATAAACAGAAAATAAACAAAACCAGTGAAAACAGTGGCTTGAGGAAGATTTAAATGTTTCCAGCAACTAAACATGGTAGTCTGAGGCAATATCACCCAAACAGAACAGCCACCTTAAGTAAGGCATTTGGAGCAATAACAAGTAAGCACACATTTGTTGTGCTACAAACTGATGGTCTTGAAGAGCCTTTGTACCACTAACACATGATATGCAGAGTTCAGCTGCAATCCTAAAATCAACTCAACTTAATTCTATGAGTACAGATTTAAGAGCAAATTGTAGGACTACTAGTAAAGTAAACTATTACTTGGCTAAGAGGAACAGAATCTGAGGCTCTACACATGATCCGTGTGTAGAGCCTGTGAGGGTTCTGAGGGGAGAGCGGGCTTAGCCTGCTCTCCCCACAGACGAGCAGCCGCTCGTTGCTGGGCAACTGGATTGGTCGCCCACACAACTACCGGCTCCGTCACAGAGCCGGTAGGGGCTGCAGGGATTGGGGGCTGCCCGGCCCCTGAAAGTACCAGGAAGACTCGCGCAAGTGCGCGGGGCATCCTGGGGAGACCCCTGAGGCCAGGAGGCTCATTTTAGCCTCCCAGCAGGGGTCTCCTCACAAGTCACCACACCGCGAACCCACGCTGTGGCGACTCACGATCAAGGAAATGTGGTTACCAGGGCAACTTAATAGCCCAGCAACCCACAATCCACCCAGAGCCTCTGGATGGGGCGGTTTATAAATGTAATAAATAAATAAATAATCCTCCCTTTGCTCTGTGCTCAGCACACTTTGAAGGTCCAAAAGCACTGGTGGGAAAGACTTGTTTTTATTTATTTATCTAACTTTATAAAAACATATTTTTTAAAAAAGGAAGAAGCAGTTGAGCCTGTTGGAATATGTGCCTTTGCCATCTGGAGTGATGACCACTGGCTGCCTGTGAGTTTCTGCCACCACTGGATCTTTCCCCGCCACCACAGCTCTTGCCCCTGCCAGAGCGGGAAAATCGGCTCTCGCGCACAAGCAAGAGAGCCATTTCTCCTCCTCTGGAAGCAGCAATAGCTCTCCTGAAAATGGCAGCAGGCGTGTGCATGCCTTGATAATAGCATCAGGGCACATGCATGCCTGGTGCCATTTCCAAGCGGCTCCTGCTGCAGTCAGAGTGGGAGAGCCTGTTTTCCCGTTCTGGCTGGGTGAAGACGAGCCAACATAGGGGCAGGGAAAAGCTGGTTAATTTAGCTTTGGCTGGTTAACTTAGCTCTGTTCCTGTGCACGAGGGGGCAAAAAGAGTCTCAACTTAGCAGCCGGCCTGGCAGCACAAGGCGAAACTACAGGGCAAGAGCCAAGTGTCAGCAGGGAAAAGGCAGCACTGAGGGAAAGGGAACAGCTGGGCTTTTCCCGCATTACGCGCTGCAACAGTTTCGCAATGTGTCTGCTAAGTGCCCCCCCGTATTGCCCATGTTTTGACACTGTGGTTGCTGCGCTGTCAGCAAGGTGCCGTTCATTTTTCCGGTGCCTTGTTTTGGGTTTTATTGATGCGTTATAGCCCTATAATGTTGTAAGTGCATTTCAGGAAAGTAGCTGTTTTTCCGTTGTAGGAGGATTGCCCCGTTTATGCACCGCAGTGCAGTGTGGTGTGGTGTGGATGGTTCAAATCACAGTGCAACGATTTGTTGATTTTTACAGCCCCTTTCCATCCCGTGCATGAAATATATATATTAATTTTTCTGCCTGGGTTTTTGTGCAACAGGGCAACTCGATTGTCATCTGCTTTCATCTTTTGGTTTCGATCGCATTTGCTTTTGTTTTTCATCAGACTTAATTTTAGTCCACGTTCAAACAGAACAGAAGGAGCTGTGCTTCTCCATTGAACTGAATCATTTACTTCTGTGCAATCCCATTTGTTGACTGCAAGGCAATGGACTTTTCCCTCCTTGTTTACTGCAAGGAAGCCCAGTGAACTGAATCATTTACTAGCAAGTCTGCAAACCGTTCTCAATGCCATGTGGTATGGAGGGCTCATTCCCTTGATCCCTCATTCAGATCAAGGATTTGTGGATATCTAAAACCCCTTTCCGTATATGAATTTATTTATTTATTGGCGGCTTGGGTTCTTGCGCAAGAGAATTGCAAGGAATTGTAGTTTGTGCCATGGTGTTCCCCCTAGCGGTGGCTTTGTGCAAAACTGCCTAGAGAATTGGGTTGTGTTTTTTTAAAGTCATGTCATTTCTCCCTCTGTGATCCCATTGGCCCGAAATGGAGGAGAAGGGGGCAATTAATGCAATTCAGATGGAATATGGACACCCCTGCACAGAAAACCCACTGCAGTTGTGGGCAATTTGAACAGCCACAAATGCTGAAAAACACATCAAGAAATACTGTACTTGCAGGTTCAAGCCACTGCCTCATACCATTGCACTTTGCAACACCTTAACTGGCATAAATCTCGTAGTCCAGAAAACACCCTGAACAGAGGACTAGGGGAGAAAGAAGGATCCAGAGCCTGGCATGTCGTCATTGCTGCTGAATCTGACTGACTTGACCAAACCAAAGAACCCCAAAAGGTTGAGGTAGGAGTTTCTTTCATAGAAGCCAGCCATATCTTTGTTTCTTTCCATTTTCTTTATGTAGGTTGATTTCCCCACCCTCAGAGCATAAAATAGAATCCTTCTCTCTTTCCTTCCTTCCTTGTGGTGCATTATTGTTCAACTAGCTTAACCTGCGCAGAGCATCTGTGAGCTAGTACCTGATTGCTCCCCTTACCTCAGAGCTCTCTCCACCCTCACCTAGGCTGCACTCCTGCTCCTCCTCCTCCATCCGGTCCAGCCCTCTTACTCCATCCTCCTCACCCCTCTTGGTCTCAGCTGCAGCATTGCTGGGGCCTATTGGCCAAGCTGCAGCCCTCTATCCCCAGAGACCTCCCCAGCCTCACCCAAGCCCCTCTCCTGCTTCTCCCCACAGGGGAAGCAGCAGTTGACCAGGCCCTGCTTGCTGCTGCCATGGCTGCTCATTTCCCTCAGGCCGCTGACAGTCTTGGGCCCATCCCTTGCCTGTTGCCCCAAACAGCAGCAGTGGTTGACTGGGCCCTTCCTTGCTGCCAATAAGCACCTCCGTGGCTGCTCGTTCCCCTCAGTCCACTGACAGACTCAGGACCATCCCTCGCCCTTCCTTCTTTTTCTCTTCCCCTTCCTTCTTTTTCTCTCATTCTCTCTCCTCCACTTGCTCTTCCCCTTCCCCCCTTCTTTCTTTCTCTCTTTCTTTCTCTCTTTCCCTTCCTCAATTAACAGATCTCGTTCCCTCATCTAATTCGCACAGTGGCAGCCTCCTTTTCCTGAAGGGGCTCTTTCCTCCCACATGACCCCTCTCTTCTCAGACCCCTGCCTACTATCCTATCTATCTATCTATCTATCTATCATTTCCCTCTCCTCTACTATCAAGAACATCTTCCAACCAGTAACAGTTGCATTCCAACTGACCTTAACCATCACAGGCTCCTCCTCCCTAACTGCATATGGAATCCACACTGCCCAATCACCACAGTGCTACAGGCTCCGCCTCCCTATCTGCATATGGAACCTCCACTGTCCAATCACCATGGTGCTGTTGCTCTCACAGGCTCCTCCTCCCTATCTGCATACAGAATCCCCACTGCCCGATCAGGTGCTTCTTCTCGCAAACTCTCGCGAGAGCTGCCACATGTGGGATTAGCCACGGGTATGCCTAAGAGAATTATGTATATAGAAGAAGATTAGCAAAGCACACCCAGTTTGGAGAGTTATGGGGGCTGTGTGGGTCCTCCTTAATAGGATGCAATTTTAAACTACTGTTCAAAACTGTTTCAAGACAACTGTTTCTGCCTTGTTTTTAGATCGACCTTGTTTTTATTATACTTAAATGTTAAGCAAGTGAAAGTAAAAATCCAATTTGAGAAATAGATATAATTGTAAAATACACTTCCTTAAGTTTCCTTCCATATTTATGAGGGTGTGTGTTGCATCTATAGTGGCACTGGCGCATACCTAATAATGCACGTGTGCACAGTGCCTTGATACTGCCATGCAAAACAAAACTCATTCCTCTCATTGATGGAAAAAATTAAGAGGGAATACTGAACGGGAAGTGGGGAAACTTGTGCTCCCAAACTTTGGAGATATTACACAGGACCAGGCTGAACAGTGGCTCTGTATTTCATATGAACCAGCCCTTTTAAGTTACTAATTTGTGACAATTTTAAATATTGCCATGAAGAAAGCAGAAAGCCAAGCAAAATGGGTACCTTTTTTAAAAAGTATTTTCAAAAAAATGATTTTTGCTGATATTCTAGGTTATGGTTTAATGTGTATTAATTAATCAAAGTTATTCCACTATTAAAAAAGATACCTGTTCCAAAATGAATGTGATGGTTTCAAGGATGAGGTGGAGATCTTGCTTCTTCACTGAGAAGGCAACTTGAAGTTTTTCTTCCTCTTCTTCTGTGAAAGTACTCTCTGCCTGGAATAAAGAAGCTGCCATTTAACTAAATTTCAAGTAGTTAGATAAGCTGAGCAACAGGTTATCATTGTTATGCATCTTAAAAACAAACATAGCGACTGACCAGATACTGGTCGGAAGATGTTCTTGATTGTAGAGGAAAGGGAAAGGTAGATAGATAGATAGATAGATAGATAGATAGATAGATAGAATAGTGGACAGGGGTCTGGTGGCCACAGTCCACCAGAGTTATGCACATTGAAGACCACTGATTTCAACATTAGAGTATCAAAAGTAAAAATAAAGGCCACAGTCCATGGATTTTACAGAGTAAAAGTCTTCTACACATATACACAAAAATGGCCTGCACCAGTGAGATTCAGCACACAAAATTGAAAAGGTAGTGTAGAGTCCCCAGAAGGGGAAGTACCATCTTACTTTTTTGTGCACTTATTGCTCATGTAAATACTGTCATCAACACTGACACAATAACTTTCCTAATCGGCATGCAGTTTATTAGTTGGCTTGTGTGCATCAGTGCATTCTATTTACATTATTTTTACCACACCTCTTACATCCAGTGATTCACAATAGAGCTAACACATATAAAATCATAATAAAACCTTTTAAATCTGCAACAGAAACCAAATAAAAGCAGTGGCATCTGCTTATCAGAGCTCCAAAGATTTTCCCATATAGAAACATCTTAAAATAGCACAATCACATGATTCTCTACAGCTGTGCCATTGTGAAAGAAAAGACATGCCTTCAAAACATTGGTTACCTAATGACCCATAATTAGCGCAATGTCTGTAGTAGCAGAAACAGCTTCTTTTGTATTTTGAACTAAGTGTACTTATATTTGTCTGCTCTATCTGACAGTAAGACAATTTGTTGCCAAATTCAAGAGAAAAGAGTAAAGAAGAATGCCAAATCTACACTCAAGGGCAGTTCATGGCTGTTAGCAGCATAAAAGATGTTCAAGACTATACTCAAGAACTGTGTGTCACCCCACCCCAGCCTTTCATACAAACCTTTAAGTGAAGCTTCTGAAGGATGCGGGAGAGCAGCCGAGAGAACTTGCCTGTATCTATAGCATTGATAAGGGACACTGCCTTTCTGATGCTGGAAAAAAGCAAGATGGAAATAAATAAATAGAATCAATTGCAGATGGGGAAGGAGCAAATGTGGCCAAATTTGCAGATGATACCAAACTCTTCCGGGTTGTGAAATCCAAAATGGATTGTGAGCAGCTCCAAAAGGATCTCTCCAAACTGGGGGAGTGGGCGACAAAATGGCAAAGGCGGCTCAATGTTAGCAAGTGTAAAGTGATGCACATTGGGACGAAAAACCCCAACTTCAAGTATATGCTGATGGGATCCGAGCTGTCGGTGACAGACCAGGAGAGGGATCTTGGGGTTGTGGTGGACAGCTCGTTGAAAGTGTTGACTCAATGTGCGGCAGCTGTGAAAAAGGCAAATTCCATACTAGGAAATTTCATTAGAAAGGGGATTGAAAATAAAATGGCTAACATTATAATGCCCTTATACAAAACTATGGTGCGACCACACTTGGAGTACTGTGTACAATTCTGGTCACCACATCTTAAAAAGGAGAAGGTACAGAAGAGGGCAACCAAGATGATCAGGGGCCTAGAGGACCTTTCTTATGAGGCAAGACTACAACACATGGGGCTTTTTAGTTTAGAAAAAAGACGACCGCGGGGAGACATGATAGAGGTCTATAAAATCATGCATGGTGTGGAGAAAGTGGAGAGAGAGAGAGATTCTTTTCCCTCTCACACAACACTAGAACCAGGGGTCACTCCATGAAATTGATTGCCAGGAGGTCTAGGACCAACAAACGGAAGTACTTTTTCACACAACACGTGATCCACTTGTGGAACTCTCTGCCACAGGATGTGGTGACAGCCAACAACCTGGATGGCTTTAAGAGGGGTTTGGATGACTTCGTGGAGGAGAGGTCTATCAATGGCTACTAGTCGGAGGGCTGTGGGCCACCTCCAGCCTCAAGGGCAGGGTGCCTCTGAGTACCAGTTGCAGGGGAGTAATGGCAAGAGAGAGGGCACGCTCTCAACTCCTGTCTGTGGCTTCCAGCGGCATCTGGTGAGCCACTGTGCGAAACAGGATGCTGGACTAGATGGGCCTTGGGCCTGATCCAGCAGGGCTGTTCTTAAATAAATGCCCCTTTTGCTTTCATACTTAGTTTTTAATAAGAGAGCTGTCAGGATTCAAGCCTGCATGGAATAGAGCTGAACACTTTTTCAGAGATCTTGTGCTCATATGAACTTACAAGAGCCCTAAAATTGGCTTCATGGACCCAGGTCTCTGGTCCCTCATTAGCTGCTGGTTGGTGGCAACCAGACAATCAGTCTTTGGGGTGGCAGTGTCACAGCTGAGAAATTCTTTTCTTGAGAATATCCATCAAGCCTCCCACTCCACTTATGTGCCAGTGGCTGAAGACTGAAGCCATAAGGCTTTGGATGAAGGTTTTTAATCTCTGCTGGTTCTTAATATTGTTACGGTGCAGCTCTGTTTTCTATTGTGAATGCAGTATTATCATTGTCTGATATTGCTGTGTGTTCTTTTTAATTTGGTAGCTGCCTTGGGGAAACATTTTTGTCCTGCCCAGGGTACAAATCAATCGCGTCTGAAACTTCAGCAAGGGGCACTTCTCTCGCCACTGCAAATCCTGCCTACTGAATGTTTAGCCTGTCATTCAGTACCTAGCGACAGAGAGGTGCTGCTGGGAAGCCTTGCCTGGAACTCATAACCATCCCAGCGTTGAGAGAGGACATAGCTACTCACGGGTAAGCGGGAAAGCACCCATCTTACACTTGCTCAAAAGTCTTCATCTGTACGAATAAGCCTTATGCCGAATGCAACCGATCAATAAAGTTGAAGACTTCTCTGAGCATGTGTAGAATGCCTTCCTACTTATCCTCGAGTAGTCAAGCACTAAAAGGCAAGTTCTAGGGCTCGGGTGGTGGTGGTGGTGGCGGTGATGTCCCACTCTCCTCCCACCCTGTGAAGAATATTGTTCGTATGCTAAAGTGTGTGAGTTCCAGGCTCCGTAGCACTCCCGCGTGTGACTCTCCAAAGGTTCAACCAGACAGATAAGACGAGCGCCGATTTACCCAGCGGCACCTGTCGCGATTCCCTGGGGAAAGGGGAGGCAGAGGACGGTCCTTACCTGCCTGTATCCGGGATTACGATGGGCGCCGCCATCTTACTCACTGTCAATCAGCCTACCCGAGCCCCCGTAACACCAATACGCGGGCGAAGAAAGCTCAGTCCCCGAAGAGCCGGGAGCCAATCCCAGATCCGCTGCTCGATTTAACTCCGCCTTTCGCCCTCAAGCACCGCCCCGAACTTCTGCTCAGAGACTTCCCTGCGGCCAGAAGTCTGCGCTGGGCTTGCCCTGGGAGTCTGAAGCGGCGTGCCCGTAGTTTGATCTTCAAAAGTAATTGCGGTTGCCTGTCCATCGTCAGTGCCGATGACAGGCGGTGAGAATATCATTGCAACAGAGTCTGTCCGAGTTAAAGGAGCCTCTTCTGTCGTCCTTCGTACGCGGCGTGTGTGCGCGCAGAAAAGCGCTGTATGTGCGAGGTCACTTTACGCAAATAAGAGACTGATTAATAATATCCTTAGATCGGTGTATCATCCTCTCAAATGTATGCATATGAGACGTTGAGTCATATTAGTGATTGTGGGACTGGAACCGCTGGAAGTGGCTGATTGATTAAGTGCATCAAGTTGGTGTCCAGTCTTAGCGACCACATCGATAGATTCTCTCCAGGACGGTCTGTCTTCAACTTTTAACGTGGTGATTCTCTTTATTTAGCAGGGGGAGAGTAACTGGCCCTCTCTACCCCCAGCACAGTACCTCCAGTGACTGTTGCTGGTGTCTATCTTATGTTTCTTTTTAGACTGTGAGCCCTTTGGGCACAGGGGTCCGTCTTATTTATACTTGTTGATTTGTTATATCTCTGTGTAAACCGCCCTAAGCCATTTTTGGAAGGGCGGTATAGAAATCAAATAAATAAATAAATAACTTGGCCTTTAAGGTCTCTCAGTGATGCATTCACTGCTTTCGTAACCGAGTCCATCCACCTTGCTCAGGCAAAGGGAGGCCAGCAGTGACCCGGTTTTGCTGGCAAATGGGACCATGCACACCATTTGCAAGCAAAATCTGGCAAGCACCACATTTGCTGCCAAGCCACGAGCCGCTCTCCCTGCTTTAGAGCAGTGCTGCAAACACGGCGCTGGCTGGATTTTGCTTGCAAATGCGCACGGCCCCGTTTGCAAGCCAAACCACACCGCCTGTGTCTGACATGCAGCGGCCCAGTTTCTTTGAACCTGTTCACACTATGGTGGCTGTGCCCTTGACCTTGCTGCTGGTCATCCTTTTCTTCTCTTTCCTTCAACTTTTCCCAGCATTATTTATTTTATTTTTAAAAAAATTATATACTGCCCTTCCAAAATGGTAGTGATGTGCACCGGTCCGGATCCATCCGGACCGGCACGGCGGGGCATCTACCTTTAAGGGCGGGGGGGTAGAACTTACCCCTCCCGCCGCTCTTCCCCCTCCGGCGCTGCGGTAATATCCAAAGTTTTTGGGGCGGCAGGGTCCTTCCCTGCCGCCCCGGTGCCCGTCGTTGCCCGGAAAAAGCCTTATGTGTACCATGCATGTGCGCGTCGTGGCACGCGCGCGCACAGCAGCCAGGCGCGTGCGTGCCATGCCGTGCGCATGCGTGGTACACATAAGGCTTTTTCCGGGCAACGACGGGCACCGGGGCGGCAGGGAAGGACCCTGCCGCCCCGAAAACTTCGGATATTACCACAGCGCCGGAGGGGGAAGAGCGGCGGGAGGGGTACGTTCTACCCCCCCCTCCCTTAAAGGTAGCCACCCCCCCCCTGCCGGACCGGTCCGGATCCAGACCGGTTCGGAGGCCTCTAAAATGGCCTCCGGACCGGTCCGTGCACACCACTACAAAATGGCTCAGGGTGGTTATGGACTTCTTAAGGGAGCTGGGTCTTCATAGTGGCTATAAAGGGTTAAATCACCCAAAGCAGAATAATGTGCCTTGGTGTATGTACAGTCAGAAGAATTATACTAACTTCAAATTCTTTAATCTATAAATTTGACTCTTGATGTGTGTTTGTTTATTTTATTTTTACATTTTATATCCCGCTCTTCCTCCAAGGAGCCCAGAGCACTGTACTACATACTTGAGTTTCTTCTCACAACAACCCTGTGAAGTAGGTTAGGCTGAGAGAGAAGTGACTGGCCCAGAGTCACCCAGCTAGTATCATGGCTGAATGGAGATTTGAACTCGGGTCTCCCCGGTCCTCGCCCAGCACTTTAGCCACTACACCACGCTGGCTGTATTTCTTACATTCATCCTAAAATTGCTTAATTGAGAGCTAGTGTGATGTAGTGCAGGGTTCCAATCTTGGTCCCCAAATGTTGGACCACAATTCTCATTGTGGCAGGGAATGATGGGAGCTGTAGCCCAATAACATCTGGGGACCCAAGGTTAGGAATCCCTGGTCTAATGGCTGAAGTGTTGGATTAGAACAGGATCCCCTCCACTCCCTGACTGGCTATGAAGCCAACTTGGTTAGGCTGTCACAGTCTTGCAGCCTTGCCAACCTCACAGGGGTGCTCTGATGATAAAATGGGGGTGGGAATAATATAATGTACACTTACCAATGCTCCTTAGAAGAAGAGAGAGCAGGATATAAATGTAATAAATACAATAACATAGATTGGTTACCCTAAAAATGTGGATGAGTTAAATCTGGTCAAAGGAAGTCATGTTATACAGACATCCCTGCTTATCTAATCCCTGCTTGGCAAGAAAACTCACTGAGCCACAAGCTCACAATCATTGGGCAATTGCACATGACCAGAAGGGGGTGGTTTGGGCTAGGAAGAATCCTTACCCTATCCTGGACAGACAAGCAGAGCCTCCATTGAGCTCTGCAACCCCTGCTCCTAGACAAGCACTGGAGTGGCAAGCTCAGAGACAGGAAGGCCTCTGACACTTGAAAGAATCTTCCCAAAATGCACTTCACAGCCAGAAAGCAGGAAACCCCATGACATCAGCAGCCGCACTCTGGCCATGCGGGGAGGCAGGGCAAGCCCCATTGATTCAAGTAAGTGATCATGGAGAGCACTGTGGAGCAGCAGAGCAACACATTCACAGGTCACACTCCTCCAGCGGTAGCATTCTCTAAATAACATGGTGGCCAGCTGCCAGGACCCACAAATGGCATGGAAAGTGGACACATGACCTACTAACCCAGGTACTGGGGGCCCTGCTCTGCACTAACCTGGGTTAAGACCCAGGGTTAGAAGCAGTCCAGTTTGGGATAGCGTGGGTTGGACAGCTATCTGGTTTTGGATAGCCTGGGCTTGAGGGCTTTGCCCTGGTTCACACATGAATGCAAACCTGGGTTAGTGTCGGATAACTCAGGTTTGGGTGTTGTGTGTAGAGGGCTACTATCAATCAATGTAAACCTCAAGAGACCTAACTCACAGGGTTGTTGTGAGGTCTGTGGGGAGAACCACATGTGCCACTCTGAATTCCTTGGAGGAATGTTTGAGATAAAAATCTAAAGAATACGTGAGTCAAGGAGGTCATGTGCATGACATATACAGTGGGAGGACAAACTGCTTTGCTATACAGTAATTCATTTTAAGGGACAATTTACTGAACTGACCCACCTGACTACAGTTTGACTGAGCTGCTGCTAATGTGTTTGCAGGTATGTGTGTTGAGGCCCAAAGGAAGAAAGGGTCTCCCTGATAGGAAACACTTGTAAAGAAACAGACTAACTGAAAAGGCTGTAAGATAGTTTAATATTGCATGAGCTTTCGTGGAATAAGCTACTTGGTCAGATGCTGGGTTAGTACTGGAGAAACCATTAGGAAATGTTACAGTTCTATAGAAAAGGGGTTCAAAGAGGGTTTTCTGGGTTCATGTACTAAAAGCAAAATGGATCACTGCAAGTGTCACCTTGTTGTATCACCATTTATAAAAGGAAGAGGGAAGAAGCACCTTGGAGTCTCATGTGCTCTAAAAGACTACTAAATTTCAATAGGACTTCCTCTAGTAAATTTAGTCAGGATTTATTTATTCCAGTACTTGCATTGTGCTTATTGTACTATTTGTATTCTGCTTTGGTCTATTGACTGCAATAAATCTACTACTACTATCAATAGTAGTAGTAATACAGTATCAATAGATACTGTATCATACTCTTACTCCAAAGTCCAGGGCAGTGTACACGTTTATATTTATCCTCACAATAACTCTGTGAAATAGGTTAGGCTGAGAGATAAGTTTAGCAGGGGGAGAGCAACTGGCCCTATCTTAAGTATGTAGTACACCGCTCTGGGCTCCTTGGAGGAAGAGCGGGATATAAAATGTAAATAATCCCCAGCATAGCATCCCTCCAGTGGCTATTGCTGGTATCTATCTTATGTTCCTTTTTTAGATTGTGGGCCCTTTGGGGACAGAGAGTCACATTTATTTATTTATATCTATGTAAACCACTTTGGCAACTTTTGTTGAAAAGCAGTATATAAATGTTTGTAGTAGTATTGTACTTTCCATACCTAAGGCCATGTTTAATATATCAAATTAACTTTAATCATATAACATCCCTGATAAATTTATCCTGCTCACTTTCAAAATAAGTATTTTTAAAATTTATTTAACATTTGTATATCTCCAAAATCTCAAATCTCTGGGTGGTTTACAACAAAACAATACAAACAACAAATAAAAAGGTCAAAACATTACAATAATTTAAAAGTAAATCAATGTTAAATCTATCAAAAACCATCAAACTATTTAAACAGTATCTAAATAGAAGCTTATTTGTTGATTCCATGGACATGCAGAACTCCAGGATGTAAAATCTGCCTGAGAATTTACAGCTCAGGTATTGTGTTGGTTGCTGGATTGTACAGACTGAGAAAGCAGGGTATCTGGATCATATCTTGAAATATTTGTAAAGGTTGTATTCCAAAGTCGTCTGATTTGAGACTGAGAGTCCTTAATCAGATCTCTACTCTGGCTGAGAAAATTGATTGTAAGCAATATTTCCATTGTTAGCTGTTGCTGTTTTAAAAGGAGCCTGGAAAGAGTTCAAAGGATGTGATTTGTGCATTTTCTGGCATAGTTGTAAGACAGAGACTGGTGAACATTAACTGTGGTGCTCTCCTCTCAGCAGATATTGATGGGTATAAGCAGTGGAGCAGGACAGATTAGTTTTCTATTAAATGATGAAGTGGGACCTGTTGGCATTTTGCCCAAAATATGTCTGAATACATCCTTTGAAACCCAAAGGAGTGGCTTAAAGGTCAAAATCCGGGATTGAAACAACTAGACTTTTTGGAGCCATGGGTCTCCCTGAGATGACAGCTCATCTTTTTAAAGCAATGCAGATATGTTATCATGCAATACACGATCTATGAATCTTTGGGATCATACTATTATAGTCAAACTTGTCTGCTACGATTACTGTGCAAGCACTACAATACTCTTGTGAGCCCTAAAATGTGTCAGGAGAGACCTATTGATGATTAATATAATGTAATGTATTTGAGGTTACTCATGTGGGCCTTTTAATGCATGTGAAAATACCACTGTGCATACTTTTATACTTATACACTCATAACTTAATGTGGTCTGCAGAACCATGAAGTAGCCACAGCTGGACAAGGTCAGAAACAATCCTCTCCATACACACCCCAAAGAAAAAGTCATTTGCAGTAAGTCCAATATGTGCAAAAATGGCTGTAGAAAGAAATTAAACCAACAAGGAAATTGAGCCAATTAAACAAACAGGTTTAATCTGCCTAATTTCAATACAAATGTTTTTAATTCAAAATTCAAATTATTTCAAAATGGCATTGGAGGAAAGTTGTTACATTTAGTGAGCACAGTGGAGCCCTAATTGGGACCAGTTGCACTTAAAACATAAACAGAGGTATGTCCAAGCACAAATTGCATTATAACCAGATGGGCTACATGTCAAAATTTGAAATTGATGGAATATGCTGCAAAAAATTAACACACACACCCCAACAAACCCTGGTTTCATATGGATATAGTCCTGTTGGATACTGCATAAACTGTCACATTTTACTGGAAATAGACCTCCCCCCACCAATCTCCCAGGAGCTATTTTGCAGTAAGATCACCCACCTGCTCTTCCCCCCAAAACAGTTCCCAAAACTCTATGAAAACAGATGTCCATAGCTGAGACCACTTGCTTTGTATTCTCAGAGCAATTAGCACATATATTACAGGTTGCCTTGAAATTACCAGAAGTGTAGGATTTCCCAGCATTAACTTACCAAAACAAGAGCTGGAGTAGTGTGGTACCTTGGGATTTGGCTTTAGACACTCAGCCTAAAGTCACTATTTTTCAGCCTATATCTACTACTACAGATTGTGAGGCATGCAGCCCAATCCTATCCATGCTTACTCAGAGGTCTTCCTTATTCATTGGTAAATAGTTCAAAGTAAGCACGCAGAGGACTGCTGCCTCAAAGAGCAGCATAATCTAATGCAGCTATTATATTATGCTGTTCTAAGGGAGCCCAGCCCAGTTTTCCCCCATCATGAGAACCACCTGGCTCCAGGCGCATAACAATGATAGGGCAAGGGGAGACAGTTGTCTGGGGGCCCCACTGCCTGGAGGGGCACCCCAGAGGCACCTCATGTGACTCCCCATTGCCCCCTGCCCAGCCCCAAGGCCTCTCAGTCACTTGCCCTCTTCGCCGTCTCTCCTGCTTGTTCTGCTGGCCGCAATCGAAGCAGCAGGCAAGCTGCAAAGAGCTCCTTTTCTCCCGCCTCTCAGCTGATCGGCGGGTGGGCGGGGCTTCCACGGAGGCCTCCGTGTAGGCCGCAGTGAAGCCTGAACTCGAGTAGGGCCCAAGCCAGCCAGGAAGGAGGAGGCAGCCAGAGTGTTCTCTGCAGCAGAAGACCTCTTGCTGCCCTGCTTAACCCAGACCAGCATTTGCCAGGTAGAGTGTGAACTCCTTTTTTGTGGTTACCTTTCCCACCCCCCCGCCCCTATATAGGGATCTGCTTGCCATAGGGCTTGGATATGGGGGGGGAGGGACCGAGAAGTCTCTGAATATTTATTTTGAAACAGCTTGGAAAATTTGCTGACTTAAAAAAAACTATCTAAAAAGTCCTATAAGTGGCTTGTTTCATGGCAGAAAATTGCAAAAACTTCTGGAACAGTATTTTATTAATTTTATTTATTCATTCATTCATTTATAAATGCACTTATGTTCAAGTTGTTTTGCAACCCAGAAGGTGTGAGTGAGAACTGTGAAGCATGTGTGGTGCTTTTATTTTATTTTTCTTGTGTGTGAACTGCTCCCCAATAACTTGCAGGGACTTCAGGGTCAATCTGGCCAACATGTGAATGCAGCACCTCCATTCCAGAGGAGATGTGTCTTAAAGGGCTTTAAAAGCCTCCTGTGAAAAACCTCCTGCAATCAAACTTGACTGAATTTGTTCAGAATTCTGAGAAAACAAACATAGGCTCACCCTGCATGGTTGAAAGTCTCCTTTGCTAATCTGCAGCGAGGGGCCCATTTTAATAATTCATCTTTCTAGTGTGTTCTAGGCATTAAAAGTAATACAAATGTATAGTACTCAATGTATATCACTATATATTGTGACGTGTGTGTGTGTATTCAGTGAAATGTATTTGCAGGCAGCATACTTATTTTGGAATATCAGACTTAAATCCTTGGGGGCCTGGGGTGTGCGGAGGCCCTGGACTTTGGGGGGGGGGCCATTTTAAAATCTTGTCTCTGGGCCCACTCCAACCTTGCTACGCCCCTGCCTGGCTCATAGGCAAGCCGGGTGGTTCAACAGCGGCTAGACCACCAAAGTAGCTCTCCCCTTAAATGAGGTTAGTGGAGCAAGCACTCCGCGAAGCCAGTTTTCTCGATCGTGAGTTGCCATGGCACAGCTCTTTGGCAACATGTTGTTTTGTATGACACAGAGAATATGTTGTGTATATTTCTGAAGTCCAAAATTCTGTTGTAAGATGGGAAAAGATGACTCACACTTTCCTCTCTTTCTTAGCACAGTCAAAACAAGCTAAGCTCTAGAATGCTTCACTTGGTTTTCTTTATTAAAACTAGGTTTCATTGACTCTTTTTGATAGCATTTTGCTATATGTTCAATCAACAGGATATGCCACTGACCATTATGGAGCTAAGCCAAACCAGCTGAAAACCTAGCCTGTTGGCATATCAATTGTGCTTTTCAGTTGTTGCCTGTCCCATAATAAAAGCTGATGAGGGGGAAATGAAAGTGAATAACCAGGCCTCCAAATAGGGAGAGAGAGAGGATAAATTGTATACTAGCTCTATTTTTCTCCCTTCTCTTAAAGAACAAAAAAGGTCAAGGCCACCTAGCCAATTTTGTGGGGGGTCAATTGGAGTCAAGAGAACTACAGCCAAGCGGACACACAATGAGAAGAGAAATCCAATAACTTTTCATAGAGTTTCACATATAACCCAATTTGTACATGTTTTAATTAAAAGATTATGTACAAAATATAAAGCATGCAACCATATAGGCACATTAATTAACAAACTATGAAGCAGAAGCAAACAGTATGGAAGGTGAGATTAACCTGAATAAAAGTATGTCAATATTGCCCTTCAGCATGAGTGTACATCTCTCTTGGAGTATTTATATTTATCTAAGTATATATTGGCCAACATCCAGACTAATGGTCCAGACACCACAGTGCTGCTGCTGAATTCCAGATTAACACAGCACAGGTGCTCATGTACAAGAAGGTGGTTTTGACAACCTCCCTTTGCCCATAGAACACCCTGAACCACCCATAAATATGTCCCTAAGGCCTCCACAGCCCTCAGGGGCATACGTTTGGGTGGCACAGAGTGATTACAGGGGAAAGGGAAGTCATTTACAACCCCCCCCCACCCACACAACCCCATGCTATGTTAGTCAAATCTATCAGCAGTACTGGCACATCATTAGTCTGGATGTCAGCCATTTAGAATTACATGCAAAATCTTATAGATCCAGATTTCTGATATATGCCATGACTATTTTTATAGCCATTTACAACAAAGATGATCCTGAAGGTAAAATATCAGCAGTCCTGCATTTTAATATGATCACAGTAGTATCTCAAGAGTAAGCAACTTAGAAAAAGAAATTTAACCATGACATTAATATTGGTTGAAACACTCTAATCATCTGAAAGTTTTCTTGAACACATAGACTGTATGTTTTCAATTTAAGTGCAGACAGACTGATGTAAAATAGGTGAGAATGTAACTTTTAAACTACCTGTTCCTTGCATGTGTTTAGAGTCTATTCTTTGTACCAATAAAAGCTAATGCTTGATATAGTTTATGTCTAGCTTTATTTTCTGAAACTTTGCCCACAGGACTTAAACATTTCCTTGGATTGCTCTGCACAGACAATAAACAGGAGGAATCAATTTTCTAGTTGTGCAAGTCTCTTGGGGAACAAGAAGAGGCTTTCATTAACCTTGTATTCCTTACTCTCCTTCTGTTTGCAAGAATCACTTGGAATGAAGATTTCAGGACACATAGTTTATTTTCATGTGAGCAATAATAAGGTACAGTAATCTATATCAAGTCTGTATAGGAGAAACCAAGAAATAATGAGCCTATATGATGTGTTGTTTTCTTCTATTTATTTCTGCTGGCTTTGAGCCGCTTTACTCTCAATGCAGCTGACTCTATCCACCCCCACCCCCAGGAACCCCTCCACTCCATAGGCTTAACCTAAAGAAAAGATGAAATTCACCTTCCACTAACCAAACTAACTAACCTGTTTAACCTTCTAACTTGTTTAAACCAAAGAAACCCAAGGACTACCCCACCAATTTTTTGGTCAATAAATACATAAATAAAGTTCAGCATATGCTCTACAAAGGAGGGGGTGGGAATCAGAATGGAAATCTGATAATTCGACCACTCTCTATCTGAATCTGATCATAAATCCATTTTCTGTTGCATCGACACTCTGGCCCACACTTGGTTGAATTGCATTTACTGCAGGGATAGAAGCAGCCCAAGCAGTTCTTGTCCAAACAGTCACATAGATCTATTTTACTGGAAAGCAGCCACCCATGTTTGTCGTATTTCTTCACAGTTCTATAAGAAATAAGAAAGAGCATTTTAGTGGCTCCTTTGGTGCGTGAAGCAAATTATTTTGAACTTGAGAACTGCAGTTTGAAAGCAAGGCATTCAAACCCAAGTTAAAATATGCAGGGCAACAGCTATGTACATGTGTAAATTGTCCACACTGCATCCCTATGGAGAGGCAATGGATGGGGGACACCTTCTCCTGGACCGGAGGGGCCCAGCCTAGGTTCAAAGTCAATTACCAAGAAAAAAATGTGAGCCTAGACATCCTTGAGGATGTTTCTACAAACATTTGAGTGTATCTTTTGGAGTGTCCTGATCCGGTAAAATCTTAGGAAAGTTGGAAGCAGAACAGAACAAGCACAACATTCTGAACAGATGCCAACCCAGCCACTCCTCTAGAACAAAATGAAAGAGCACACCTGTACAAGAAACTCTAGAAGGCAGTTCACACAATAATGAAAGGAGTAGGAGAAGCATCCTACCCTAGTTCGAGAGTGTGCACTCCCATTTTCTCCTGTATGATTAAAAAAAACAAAATTGGAGACTTGGACATCAATCATGATCATCTGTTAAGTGATAGCTGGGTATGGGGATTTTTCCTCTTACCTCATTCAGCAGCTGGATATGCCTGCTCGGTAGGATGAAGCCCTCCTACCCAGATGACATTTAACAGATATTCACTGATGTCCAGGCATCCTCCAGCATTGTGTTTTTTACGAGCAGGAAATAGGAGCGTGCACAGCTCCTATACTAGAATAGGATGCTGTTGGAGGAAAATCTAACATAGAAGAAAGAAATCCAAGATGGAGAAGTGAACCAAAGTTTTATTCCCTGTCTGTGGTATTTGGGAAAGATGCTGTGAGCGCAAAACAATAGCCTCTGTGTGATTTGAAGACTGGACATGTACAGTAGTTATAAAAATGTATCTAGCCTAGAGTACCATGATTGGTTAATACAATGTACGGGTACTCATTCTGACCAAATGTATTTGCATAACTGATAAGGCTTTGATATATAATCTGTGTGGTTGCTAAGAGTCAATACCAACTTGATGGCACTTAATCACTCACTCACTCACTCAATCATATAATCTCTAACCACCATTTTGTGGGGTTCTTCTCTCTCACCTTGGTACTGGGGCGTAACTACTTTTAGGCAAAGGGAGGCAGTCGTCTTGGGGCCCTATCGCCTCAAGGGGCCCCCCAGAGGCACATCACATGACTCCCCACCCGCCCATGTTGTACCCCCTATGAATTATGTTGAGTCTCTTGGAGGTCGGCAGGAGCAGAGAGTAAAAAAACTAGATTCAATGTGAACTAGATATTCACTGTATTCATAATGGGGATGTGAGTGTGAGTGCACTATATATTGTGAAGTGTGTTTGTGTGTGTGTGTGTGTGTGTGTGTGTGTGTGTGTGTGTGTGTGTGTATCAGCGAGGGGCCCATTTTAAAATCTTGTCTCTGGGCCCCCTCCAACCTTGCTATGCCCCTGCCTTGATTGATGGAAACCGGATACCATGATCAATAAAGCTTTGAATCTGATGGAACAATATGGCCCCTGCCTATAAAGAACCCTAGCATTACAGGATAATTTCTCCAACAATGCTTTACTTACTCTTTTAATCACCCTGTGAATTGCATTTAAGACTTATTGTTTAGAGAGAGAGAGAGAGAGAGAGTTAGTTGTGTGCCTTCCTACTGACATGCTTTCCCAGGAACTACAAGTCCCAGAGTTCCTTCATTCTGGCTGGTATCTCCTAGAAGTTTTTCACACCTAACCTTTTGTCCGCATCTCTGCTGAAATGGAGGTGTGCGTTCACATAGCGGCCAGATTTACCCCGAAGTCTGTGCAAGCTATTGTGGAGCACTTCACACACAATTTGGGTTTTTCAATGCGCGTTAAGAGTGTAACCTGATTTATATCCAGAATTTTAAATATCCACTTTTTGTGTTGGTTTTTTGGGGCAACTTCAAACTCACTGTAAAGCCTCACAGTAAATCCGTGATAAAGCCTGCTGTCTGGGAAAGCTCTTAAGCATAGTCAAGAGGAGCCATGGCTTTATGCTGCGGGGTATCTGAGGAGTGAATCTACTTTGCAGTAGATTCGAGGAAGTTTAATTCGAGGGATTAGATGGACAGTTCACATAGCTGTGGGCTCCTCCCCGCACTCCCTGCGATCTTTCTCCTTTGTGCGTTCCTACTGCTTGCTCCGTTTTTTTCCTCCAACCAATCACATCCCAGGAGGAGGCGCAAGATGCCTCCCTTCAGTCTTACTTTTTTTAGTTTGACAGCCAGCTGGATTTCCACAAAACTGACAAGTCAAAAAAACAGAACGCTTAACCCCAACCTGCCAAATCTGAACCAAATCTTCGCTGGTCTTTATAATGAACTTGCCTTTGTGAAATCATTGCTATCTCTTTGTAATGAAGAAAAATAAGCTCAGATATAAAGGGCTCAAGTTACATCTAATCTGAAGTCTCCATTGTTAAGCTTACACATATGTAAGCTGTGTTCCTATGGTGACCAAACTTGAAAGCATAGGAAGACCCACATTTTGCATGTGCTTGTGTTTAACCCAGGAATTTCTCCCTCCCTCCTCCTCCCCTTCTGGACTTTTCCACAACCCCTCCCCTCCTGCCTGTGCTTGCAATTGCAAATCACTCAAAGAACACTGCAGACTGAGCTGTCAAACTCTCCTTTGATGACACGTGGTGTTACGGAAGTCCATCCAGCAAACTTTTTAAAAAACCCCAAAAAACCCAGGAAAGTGCAAGTAAGCCAAATTATTGACAATGGCACCTCCACACATCAAAGAAAAACATCAGAGCATAGCAGAAACCTCGGGGTTTGTTTAAAGCCTCTGGAAATACTGGATTTTTTAAAAGCCAGACATACTTCAGGTTAAGCCAGAATATGCAGTCTCAATTCAGGGGGAAACAGAGTCATGTCTGTACTGGTCCCTGATAGCTTGCAGGGACTTCGGGGGAAATACAGCTAATTAATATGTGGACTGGCACACTCCATGTCGGAAGAGATTTGGAGTAAAAGCCTTGTGTGTACAACATCCTGCTGTCTGGGAAAGCTCCTATGCGCAGTCAGGGAGAGCCAACAACAGTTAGCATTTGACTGGCAGTAGGAAGGACAATCACCATAATAATCAGGACAATTGAAATCTCAGGAACAGTGGGTTAACAGCAGCTGATAAAACATACAGGACTGAGTGTAAAACACATAGCAAATAAGTTCAGGCCTGTGGTCTCCAAAGTGCCTACAAGAACTGCCAACAGATCCTAGGGACAGGGCACAGTGTCTAGAGGGCATCTGTCAAGCCCTGTTCAGACACTACTTTATATGTGCAAACTCGTGTCTGAATACATGTACATGTTTTTGTGTGGATTACTGTACATATGTTCATTTTAAAAGTGAACCTGAGTAAAATCTCCCTCAAATGCAGGGTACAGATAGGAAGTGTACTATTCTGTCTTCTGAACATGTGTGAATGTGTATGGAGTTGTACATGCATACATTGTACACAGACTATACATACCCTTAATAACATGTAAATAGAGCTTCACATGTACTCAATTATGAGTACTTCCTTTAAATTCATATATTATTTATTGCCTACGTCTGACTAAAATACAAGTCAGGCAATCTGTATAAATCAGAGCTTTAAAAGAAACCTAAAGAAGCTAATAGATGCTAATCAATCCTCCATCTTTTCAAAACCAAAAAAGCATTTTAAGTGGGGGGGAGGGGGTCCATGCATGTTACAGTCGGTCTTCCACATCAACATGCAACCTCAGCAGCTGAGTTGTTTTAAAATAAGAGAGTTTGAAAAAAAGAATCACAGAAGTCCCTGTAAAATGTATTCCTGTCCTCATTTGAATAAGTAATATTCATGGTAAACTGTACTGAACCTCTAAATATCATCCCTGTTGCTCTCAAGATGCAGGCTAAAGTAGAAAAGGATATCTCTTATAAAAACATTGGGAATGAACAAGAGAAAATGGATGTAACATCATGCTCCACTTATGAGCTTGTGTGTGTGTCCAGCTACTATAGACTGGCCTAAAGCCCAATCCTTCCCATGTTAGGTCTCCAAAGAAACTGCATAAGATTGCAGCCTTAGATTATAATGGCCTGGCTTCAAGAGCATGGCAGTTCTTTATGGTGTTCTATAAACAGTAGTCATCAGCCCTGGGGATGCCTGAGATGAGGGAGCAATATGGTGGCTCTTCCCACAGCATGGAAAGCACCAGCCAAAGTTCACCCCCATGTACCACACATTTCCCCCTCACCCTGACCGTTCTCCACTCCCGTTCTCTCTTTCCTTCCACCACCTCCTCGCACAACCTGTGGCATCTATCCTTCCTTGACACACTCTTTTTCCTCCTGACTGTGCACAGCCCATCACCTCCTTCCTTTTTCTCTTTCTCTCCCAGCCAACTGCATCGTTGTCTTTCTCCAAACCCCTCTAACTCTCTTTACTTCCTGCTCTCTTTCTCTCTCACTCACATTCTCACACACAGCCCCTCCCAGCCCAACACATCCCCCCTCACTCCCCCACTTACCTCACCCAGGAACAATGAAAGCCAGAGCTGCCCTTGCTCTACTCTGCCCCAAGTTTTCAAAAGCCAAGAAAAGGAGTGGAAGGAGGAATTGTTCTCACCTGCAAAAGGAGAGTGCAGGCCCAGAGCATTTCCTTGGAGATGCTGTAGGCTAGCATTCTGCTGGCCTCACTCCACTTCCTTCTGCACCCTTTGCCAGCCTGTGCCCTTTCACAGGCGGGGGTGAGGGTGGAGCTGGGAAAGAAGGCCATTTTGGAGCAGCTAAGCTATGTGGCAGGCACTGCTCCAAGATCTGTACAGGTGATGGTCAGTAGAGGAGGCAGGTGAGGCAGCAGTGGGCAGTTAGCCACCCTGGTGGTACCAGAAATCCGCTGCTCCAGGCAGCCACCTCACCTTGTTTCATGAGAGAACTGTCAAGACATCCAATTTTAAAATATAGCGTAAGCTGGATGCACCATCTTACTTCTTTGTATTATTAAAACAATCCTGGTTTATCATTGACATGCAGGCTTTCTTTTGCTGCTCCCGAGTTTCAGGGTTGAAGTCTGCTAGCAGTGGTCCCGGATTTTGAAATGCAAGGCATCTCAGCTGCCGTTCTATTTGTTGCTATGATCAAAGAAACAAGCAATTATAGTGATAAAGTTATTGCAGGCTAGGAGATGACTTACAATCATTATTAAAACATAAACGTACCAAATAGATGGCAATTAGAATGCAAGACAGCAGCTGACCTTAGCAATAGTTCTCACCTTAGCAAAACATCTCACCTTCTATTCTCTGTTTAATCTCTCTTGCCTGAGGCACAGCCATTTGGCTACTTTTTAAAAAAAAAAACATTTTATATCTCTTTCTTCCTCCAAGGAGCCCAGAGCAGTGTACTACATGCTTAAGCTTCTCCTCACAACAACCCTGTGAAGTAGGTTAGGCTGAGACAGAAGTGACGGGCCCAGAGTCACCCGGCTAGTATCATGGCTGAATGGGGATTTGAACTCGGGTCTCCCCAGTCCTCGTCCAGCACTCTAACCACTAAACCACGCTGGCTCTCTTTGAATGATGTTGCATCAGATATTTGGCATTGCATGGGATCTTGTATGCTGGATAGCACATGAAGAGCAGATGAATGGAACTTATTTATTTTTCATATTTATAAACCACCTGACATAGGAATCTCCAGGCAGTGTACAACTATTAAAAACACAGTTAAAAAGTCCAGTTAAAATTTAATTAGATACATTAAAAAAAAAAAAAGCAGAAAGCCTGAGAAAACTGTGATTTGTGTCATCTGACTGGGCAAATCGTAGACAGGAGCCTAAGGTTCAGTATAGTATAGTATAGTATAGTATAGTATAGTATAGTATAGTATAGTATAGTATAGTATAGTGCTAGCATAGTATTAACAAAACAAAGCATGGCTGTTGTTGAAGAACCCTAGGACAGGAGTGTGCTTTAACAACAAAAAAGTTTATTATTTTGTTATGTTAATGCTGTGCAAGCTCTATGCTATTTTGTAGCTAATGTGCATGAGCTAGCTCCTGTACAATCGCAAAAAAGTGTGTGTGTTGGGCGGTAGTCATCTGGAACCATTTGTTGTTACCACTTGCTGGAGTCTTCAGGGAAGGGCAGTGAGAAACCTCAGCAAAGCTAAATATAGAAAAAGCGTAGCCTTCTTTCACTAGACAAAGGGAGTAGAAGAGGAGAGCAAACAAAAACAGGAAAGGCACCCCACACACACACACACACACACACACACACACACACACACACACACACACATCCCCGCAGACAGAGCCTGCCCCCGTCCCATTTATGTGGTTCCACTATTCCAACCACCTGCTTTCTATAGAGGCTCCACTCTCTTCCCTCCCTAAATTAGGGATTCCTACGTGTCCATTCATCTGCCAGGTGCATGGAGGGAAGGTGGAATGCTGGGGCTGCGGTGACAGAGAAGGAAAGCTCAGGGCAGAAGAGAGAGCCAAAAGAGTCATCATAGGCACATAGGATGTTGCCCTTTACTGAGTCAGACCACTGGTCCATCTAGCTCAGTATTGTCTACACCAGGGGTGGGGAACCTTGGCCCTTGGAACCCAGCCGGGGATGATGGGAGTTGTAGTTCAAAAACAGCTGGAGGGCCAAGGTTCCCCACCCCTGGTCTACACAGACTGGCAGCAGCTTCTCCAAGGTTACAGGCCCTCAAGCCCAGTGGTTCTCACAAGTGAGCAAAACTGGGATGGGCTCCTGTAGCCTGGTTTTGCTCTCTCGTGAGAATAGGTTCCTTGTCAGTTTTCACCACAGCGTGGAGTGAGCAGATGGCAAAAACTGTGCAAGTGACATAGAACAATGGAGTTAAACCAACCTTGTCAACCAACCACTCCTCCTCACTAAGTGAAACTATTGCGTAAATTACAACCTCAGTAGAAATTAAGCGAAAAATTACAATAAACCAGCATCTAAGATGGGAAGACAGTGGAGACAACATGGGAATGCAATTCTTGGGAGGAACAACATCTTGAGGCGATTCTCACAATCACCATTGTGCGCAGGTGGGCAGGGGTGGGGAATATGCAGGGTAAACCTTCCCTTCCCCACAATCTTAAGGTGGTGGGAGCATGTTCCATGCTCCCATACAGGCAGCCCTACTCTGTGCAACTATGTGAAGCATGGAGCAGGATGGAGGAATCTGGGGCTGGAACTTGTTGTTCTGGACTCCGGGCATCTCACAATACAACATGCGACACGTTTGTTGCATTGGGGGATCCCCCCGTCAGACGGGAGCTCTATGCGCCCATCTCTGTATCTCCTCAGGTTGAAATCAGCCCAACCCAAGAAGACACACAATACCTGGCAGCCGGGTTGAGGATGCGGGTGCCAGGTTTCTTTATAGGGTTAGGCAGACAGGGAGAGGAGGGATCTGCATTTATCCCAAGCAGCCCAACCCCGGCTGGGCTGCCCCAGGCTCGGTTAGGCTGGTCGTGAGAACAGCCTCCTTGTTTCTTAGCAATATGGGAATGAGCAAATAAGAATGCCAATAACAGTGAAAAGAGGTATTGTGGAAGCACCCTAAAGCTGCAACCTTCACACAAATTGCCTGGGGTTAAGTCTACTTGAACTTAACTGGACTCACTTCTGCACAGGATTATACTGAAAGTCCTTTATACTAAGGAGACAGGACAGTCCCCTGTTTAGTCCACCCCATGGAGTAACTTATTTGGGCTAATTGTAAGAACTGTAAAATACCCTCAAACTACCTGGGTGCTGAGACACAAAAAGCAGTTTCCATGTCTTTTATATATTGCAAGGCTCTGAAGCCTGCAAAAGGAAATGAATGTGTGTTAATTGTAAAGCTAGTTGCCAATAGTCCAGGATGGTAGCTGATGGTTCATCAATAGGAATGTAGGACAGGAAGTTGTCTCTTAATAGCTGTGAATTGCTCTGTGGTTTTTGGAATGAGATACCTATCAGAGTTTGGGAAAGGAAAAGCCCCTCCAGCGGAAGGGCAGGCAGAAACCAAATAAAAATGTAATTTGCACTTGCAATGGAGAAAGAGTAGCACAAATGGTGACTAGTAGTTCTCAAGTGATTTGCTATCTGCTGTAGGAGTGCCTCTTTGCTGCTACTATACTCTGCCTGTATCTGTACATGAAACAATAATTACTATAATAAAAGTTTCCAGTGCTCCCTAATCCAAAAGGAACGAAACCTATAGCACTATCCTAGGATATCATAACATATGCATGCAGCATAATTTCCAACAATTCAGAATGTAAGTGATTAGCATTATTCCAACATATTTAAGTTTAGATGGAAGCCCACAAATTTGAACTTAGATCTACAGAACCGGGGTGGTTCACTATACTCCTTCAGATCACATGTCCACATTGTCGATATCTCAGCCAAGCAGTCATAAGAAGATAAGAACAGGTCTGCTGGACCAGGCCCAAAGCCTATCTAGTTCAGCATCCTGTTTCTCACAGTGGCCCATCAGATGCCTCTGGGAAGCCCACAGGCAAGAGGTGAGGGCATGCCCTACCTCTTGCTGTTGCTCCCCTGCAACTGGTATTGAGAGGCATCATGCCTCTGAGGCTGGAAGTGGCCCATAGCCAGTCACAGTGATCCGGATTCTAACCAATCCTTATGATTGAGGTGGAACTTCTTTTCAGATGCCACAAGCAAAAGAATTGCCATGGACTTTAGAAAGAAACCAACAGGAAGGTTTTTATGCAAGCTTTCTTGAAAATAACGGGAGTCTCCATTCAGTTCAATGAAGCCTGTTGCAGGAGAATTCCCCACCAGACTTGACTCTACTTTTGTGATTGCTTGGTCCGCACACTATGTTTCTCCCAATTAGTATGTATCTAGGAATGTTTAGTACTGTTGCCATGGACAAAAGTAGTAGTGAAGCATAAATCAATCTTCAGTAACCTAAAATGCAAGAGGAAATGCTCAAACTCTGCTACTCTTGGCTTGGTGCTCTCCCTTCCCTCCATACTCTTACCATCTTCTTTTTCCACTGATCTCCTTGGCCTGGCAACTGAAGAATCTGAGGGCAAGGAAAGGTTATAGAAAGAATCATTGGTGCAAAGCAAACAAAATATATAGAGGTCTACAGCAAAGCACTGAGAAGACTGAGTGAGTGAGACAAAGCCGGCTCATTAAATCTTTAGGGAAAGTATTTTAGGGTAACTGCTTTAGTTTTTCTGGAAGCAAGAGGTTGGACTTGGATTTTTACTACTGGTAAGCTAGCATGTATGCACAAACAAGTGCAGAATGTTGAGAACAAGACCTTTAGATTTTGTTTACTCTTCTTTATTTATTACTTTAGTTGGCAAACTGAAACAAATTGACATCTATCATCTATATTCTTGTCATTATTCAGAATTCATGCCAGGTTTTTGATTTAAAAAAAAATAAAAATAAACAAAGAGTACAAGTACATTCAGTAGAAGCCAAAGACTTGATGGTGAAGAGGAAAGGGGTCAAGACAAGGAAGGATTAACCCTCATTTTGAAATTTCTTTCTTAAAGGCAATTTTGGATTTCACTCATAAAATACAGTTCTGATAAAAGACTTGCAAAGTGGAAACAAATAATAAAGACCCCAATGGAGAAGGAGAAAATGCCAAATGTATGAAATCAGCGAGATGAGATAGATCTGTCCTGGATCAACTTGCAGAATAAGTATGCGGCTAAACATCTTCTGTTCCCTACCTATATTAGACTGCACTGATCTCTATTCACTTTTCCTAACATCAGATTCATTTCTGGTTGCATGTCACAGCTGCTATGAGGAGGATGTGTTCAAATCCCTCCGTGTGGCAATTGTTAGTATATACTGAGCTGCTCATGTGCAGTGGCTCACAATAAGGACTGGACAAATTTCACTAACAATTTTCCCAGTGTTTGTGGCAACATGGTGATACTTGCCTAATCTGTATAATGATAATGAATTAGTTCAGTTCATCATGATAGCAGCTGCCACATGGAAGGATTCAAAGCCCCACATGCTGGCTTGTACTGGGTAGACTACTTCCTTTTCAGTGCTGATTAAAAGTGAAAATATACAATCAGATTGACACAAGTTAATCTGTGCTGCATTTTGTAATGTGTGCTGCTTTGCTTTAATGTGTCTGAACTTTTAGATGACCATTTTTCTGCTTGTGCTTTGCAATGCCACACCCATCCGCTGTAACAAACCATAAACTAGAGCACTGTGCAGACTATAGCACCTTTACATTTTGTTTCTCTTAGGTATTGTTACAGGAGAGCCAGCTAAATTGGAGAAATCAGGGGGTGGGACTTGTAGATTTCATCAAAAGCCCCTCTCTAAAACGAGCACTGAAATAGGGCACTTTTTAATAGCTCCAAATGTGATGAACCCATAGTGCTTGGCAGCTGTGTTTTACAAAGTGGAACTATCCGCTCAGCAGTCTCCATGGTATTGGGACACCAACACCAGTACCAGCACACATCTTCTTTATATATATTTCTCCTAGGTGTACCCATTACAAATCCCATGCGTAGCAGCTCTCATGAGAGTTCGGGATAGCAACAGGATGGACAAGAGGGGGGAAATGATGGCGGCGGTTGGCCGGCGGGGAAACAAAAACGTTGGTGAGCAGCAGCACAGCCAGTGGGTGGGGGGAAGAGGCAGGCCAGCCAGGAAGAAGAGGGTGCCCAGCTGGCCGGCTGGGAAGAAAACGGTGGCAACAGTGGAGGGCAGGCGGGGGGGGGTACAGTGGCAGGGGCTGGCAGGGAAACAGCAGCGGAGGCGGGTGGGGAAGAAGACGGTGGCAGCAAACTAGAGGCCAGGCTGGCCGGTTGCCGGATGGGGAGGAGAAGTGGAGGCAGGCAGGGAGGAGAAGCCTGGCCACCGAGGAAGAACGAACTGGGGCGTGTGGGGTGGAGAACAAAATAGGGCTGAAGGCGGGGAGAGACAGGGAGAACTAGGGGTGCAAATGTTCTGCGCCAGGTCTGCTAGTTGCATTTTAAACATATCACAAGCTCTTGCACAGCCTACCAAACTATTTTATTGCACTGTACACCCCTGAATAATCCACATTTTGTCCAATCGATAGCACACGTGAAACTGCACGTCAATGCAGAAATAAGTACTAATCAATACATCTTAAAGTGGTTGTATATTTGCACCCTAAATTTAAGCCCCAGGTGACTCCTGCATCTGAATATTTGCTAAAGTGTACATTGTAGGCATCATCTCAAACTGCGAGGGAGATGGCAATGGTAAACCACTCCTGTAGTCTACCAAAGACAACGACAGGGCTCTGTGGGCGCCACCAGGAGTCGCCACCGACTCAATGGCACACTTTACCTTTGCCTTTACCTTTGCCTTGGGCATATCAGACATCCAGTCCTAAAAATGTTCTTTGCATGAGCATTTCCCCTACCCGCTTGGTGCTATAGAAGTAAATTGGAAGTCCCAGAGGAAGCTACAAGGAAAACAGCTGCCTTATAATGACTCAAACTATTTCAGCAGGAGCTTGCAAAAGTCTCAGACAGATGTTCTTCTCTAGGCCTGTGTCAGGCCTGAGGTAGTCACACCCAAATCCCAGACCCAGGATGATAGGTCTTTTAACCCAGAGCTCCAGGATCTGTCACTGACACTGAAAACTGGGCACTTGTGCCAGCGGAAGATAGTGCTCTGCTCTCAAGCAAGGGCAGAAAGTCAGATGCCTGGAATCATAAGAGCACCAATCTTAGAGGTTAATGTTATATACTCCTGTTCTCATCTGCCCTTAATAGGGCACACACAGTCCCAGGTCTCATGTCCCAACTTCGGCTCATAAGATTCCCCATTCAAGCTCAGAATTCCTGGCACCCAATGTCCTTTAGCACAGGGGTAGACAACTTTGGCTCTCCAGCTGTTGAACTGCAACTCCTATCATCCTCAGCCACAATTTAATACAAATTGTGGCTGGGGATGATGGGAGTTGTAGTTCAACAACAGCTGGGGAGCCAAGGTTGCCAATCCCTGCTTTATAAAGATGCCAGGGTTTGAATTAGACAAATGTTCTAACTCCAACCTATAATCTCCCAACCCTGTTAAAATAAAAGGTTGTAAGTCACTTCTTCAAAGCATGGATACCATAACCAGTCTTCAGTTTCCCTTGCCCTTCAGTTGAACATGTGTCTGCAAGCAATAAGAGAGGTGAGAGACTGGCACAGGATGAACATGGGTACCACATGGCATTCAGGAACCAGAATTTTTGGAAATATCCAAAGTCCAAAGAGAGCTCTCAGCTGTCATGCGATACATCTATATCGTTATCACAATTCAAGGCACAGATCTCAAAAAAGAGGAATCTCCTGACTAGAAAATGCAATGTGAACAAAATCCAAAAACCAATTTCGACACAACAGAAAAACATGAAGCCTTGTGGAGAACAGAAATAAATATATTGTATGTATTCTGAAGTCATACCTGTTGTTTCTGCACCAGAGCACTCTCTTTAGTGCAAGTGACACTCGCTTCTGCAAGTTCACCTGGTGCAGACTGGCCTCCGACACAGCTTCCTTCTAGACAATCATCCATTTTCAAAGAAATGCAGAACCTGAAATGACAGATAAATATAATATTCACAGCTTGGAGTGACAAGGAGGTGATTCTCACGATCGGCAGAAATCGGGCTAAGGGAATCTAGGCCGATTTTGCCTGCGTGTGAGAACCACCTGGCTCACAGCTGAGCCCAGTCTCACCAAAGCGGGTAACCCGCTAAAACTACCCTCCCCTTGCTGGAAGTGAAGGACTTTGCGCTGTCTCTTGTCTCAAAGACAGTGGGGGACAGACTAGTGAGTCAGAGGGCTAGAGGGTCAAGACACTGGTCATCCCTTCTCTACTGATCTGACACTATCCCTTTGGAATGTAGATTGCTACTCTTAGGGACACTTCCTTCCTTCCAGCCACTTCCTTCCTCTTCCCTTCTCCTCCTGTTCCTTCTACCTTGCAACATGCAAGCTACTCTCCCTGCACCATGTGTGCAGAGATGTAGAATCCATCTGCATCCAGCTAGCTACCTAGATTAGAGATCCTGACTCCTCACTTTCCTATCTAGAATGGAGTTCTCTAATAAATACCATTTATATTGATTTGAAACTATGAACTGGCTCCAAGTTACCTTACTCTCAGCATACACGCATGCCGAACTAAATTCCGCTGTGTTGTGCCTATGTGCACTCTGCAATAATGAAAAAGGGTTTCTCCTACCAGAGAGAATTCCCAACACCCCTAAGCCCAGGTTAGCGGAGCGAGTGCTCTGCTAACGCAGGCTTTTGGATCGTGTGTTGCCATGGCAACTCACAGGTAGACCCCCAACCGGGAGACTAAAAAGCAGCCTCCCAGCTCAGGGGACTCTCCAGCATGCCCTGCGTGCTCACACAGGGCATGCTGGAACTTCCGGGCGGGACATGGCCCCTGATCCCCGCAGCCCCCACCAGCTCTGTGGCAGAGCCAGCAGTTGTGTGGGCGCTCGTCTGTGGGGAGAGCAGATGAAATACAATCAAATACAACCATGGTGGACCCTGCTTAGTAAAGAGGACAATTCATGCCTGCTACCACAAGACCAGCTCTCTTTAGTTCCTGGAGTGGCTGATGCCAGGTTGGCGCCTCCTAGGAATCAGACTGGCTGGAATAGCTTGATTAGCAGGCTGTTCCAGCCAATAAGACCAAGGAAGAAAGAAACAGACAAAGAAGAGGGGCTGGAGGAAGCTCCATGATTTGGAGAATTTGCTGGCTGCTTATAAGTTTGAGTTTCTCTGGTAGCTTCGTTTGTTTTGTTTGGTGGAGGATGCAAGTCCCTTTTCTTCTCTTTCTCTTTCCTGTTACTCTTTTTTACTCCTCTTTCTTCTTTCCCACTTCCCCTCTTTTTCTGCTTTCTGTATTTTACCTTTTGGGCCCTGCCTTCTGCTTCCTCCCTCTTCTTGCCTTCTGGCCCCTGCTTCCAGCTTTCTCCCCATTTTCTAGTCTCTTCCTTTTGCCCTGCTTTCTGCCTTCCCCTGTTCTGCTTCCCCCCACCAGCCTGGAGGAAAAAAGTGGGGGGAGCTTCTGCCTTGGTGAGTGGGCTCTCCTTTGCCCCCCTAGCCCTAGTGTCCACCAGCCACCACTGCAGGGCACTATTGGAGACCTGAGTTCTTTGGTCACTTTGTGTGTAGGCTCGCCATATGACCATCTGTGTCCCTGACTACCTCAGAGCCCCTAGACTCCCAAGTGAAACTCTAAAGAAAAATCTCTGGGCTGGGTCATTCCCTGTGTGGGCTTGCTATGGGCTAAACCTTGCACCTGACTTCCTGAAAACCTCAAAGCTCCCCTTTGCTAGCTGTGGGTATATATAGTGCAGCAGACCTCGGTGCCATGCCAGCACCCCACTGCCTCTTCTTGTCCTTGTTTTTGAAAAAACCTTTATGAGGGACCTCAAATCATCTCAGGGTGGGAAGTTCTTCCTTTTTAGCATCTCACATGAAACAGCAGATATGGACAGGTAATAAACTACTCTTTCCCCCTCCATTGTTTATTATCCTCTTCCCTCCTCTTTCTGCTCACGTTCCAAGGCCCACCAGCCTCTATGCTATTAGAGCCTTCATTCCCACGGCTTCCTTATCTCGTCCCTGGAAGCTATCTTCACACTCTGGCAACTGTATCAGGGTTACCAAATACCACCATTTGCATTGTGCTTCTCCTTTATCATCAATACACTTTATTGCTTTCAAAGCCTTGTCTCTGAGTCTGCAGCTCTTCCAGAATACCCTAAACACTGGAATTTATTTTGTCCAGACTGCAGTGTGTGTCATGCACATTTGCAATTTTGCTTTTCAAGCTAATTTCCCCAGTTTGTCCTAAAAGCACACATACACATGTGAGTAGTGATTAAGTGTGTGAACGTGTGGTAACACCAATTTATAGCCGATGACCCCCAATTTCCACCCTATACGTCCAGGTTTTGAGATCTTTTAGACACTGGTGAACGCACACTGCAACTTGGCAAAATGGAGACACTATAGGGCAAATCTTTTTCAACTACAACAGTTTATTGAGGGTTGCGATGATATGGCCTTTAGGATCCCCCTTTTCCTCAAAAGATTTCCCTTCAGTTACTTAACCTGCTGCCACCACCTACCCATTTTAGGATAGAAAGAAAAATAATCACCTTTAAAAACCCTGGTAATAAAGTTTGTGTAGGCTTGGTTGCGGGAGCAGGGATAGACAAGCAGGAACAAGATATAAAAGAACCAGAATAAAACTACTTTGTTGTAGGGAACAGAATAAGATGAAGCTTTGTGTGGATATAGGATATGCTTGTGTCGCTTGCTTGTTACAGTTTCAGAGGAATAAAGTAAGGGTAGATTGGATTAGCACTTTCCCCTAAAACGATTCCAAAGCCAATTACTCTCCCTGACGCTCATAGGTTTGCCTGTTAAAACCCTTCTCCCTTTGCCAGTTCACTTAAACTGACCGGATCCCACTCTGGTTCAACTCAGAGAACCGCTGGGAGGATTCTTTAGTCACAGCCTCCTTGAGTTCACACCTCCTCAGGACACAGCTGAAGGGTTGCTCTTCCTGAGGCGGAGGGACACCTTCCCCCCATGCCTTTCCTTGCGCTCCTCCTTCTTAGTAGAAGATCAATAGTGGCAGGAAGAAGAGCACAGCCTTCTTCTGGCTCTCCTCACCAACTGTCACTCTTGTGCTTTCGTTCTCCTAGGCAGTGGCTGCTTCTCTTCTCTTCTCTTCTCCCAAGGTAACCTCCAAAGTCACTTCTCTTCTATCTTCAACTGAAGATCTTTACCCAGAGACTCTCTGCTGACTTCAGGACAGATTCGTGGATCCAGCCTCTGATTTGTCCAGAGTTTCTTTTTTTCTCTTTTCCCCCATCCAATCCAAATTCACCCCCACTTTAGGGCATCAGATTTGCATATCTAGAAATGTTCAAGATTTACCTCAGACAAGTGCCTTCCATAAGCCAATACTTCATCCCTAGTGACTGACAGCTCCCAAAATGTATCCCTGTTTTCACTGTAGGCCTTAGCTTACCATCTATACCTCCTATAAACTATAAAGGGGTATATACCGAAATGGAAGGTGACAAGAGACAGAAGGGCATAAATGGGTTATTATTGACTGATTGATTGATAAAATATAAGCAGACATATGATAAAAGAGAAAATTTTACTTAGCCAAATAAATACTAGTAACTTAGTATGAGCCAAAATGTTCTCTTAAATTAAATACTGCACAAGAAAAGCAAACTACATAATAAAGGTCAACATGTGAAAAACAGAATAGTTAGGATGGAAAATTCAAGATCGGCTGGAAACTTATCCACATGGATAGTGGAAACCCTGAAGCAGAGTTCTCAGAGAATCCAAAGGCATGATACTTATAAGTTACTCAAAGCTAATGAAAAGCGAGCAGCAGTCTACCGCAGCAAAAAGTTTAAAAAAAAAGCTTTGACCACAAACACAAAGTGAGAGGCTACTTATAAGAGAAAAAAGCAAGAAAACCCATCAACACAACTGAGGAAATGAACAGAAAACCAGAAATGCAACAAACCCCAATTCTAACAACACAGAATCATGAGCAAAACCGATAATTCATAGTATTTTATGGACTAGTCACCCTGTAAAATAAAGGTTTAACACATTGTTGTATGTATGATTTAATACACAAAAAGGTTTAATATATACTGCTCCACCTAATTACATACAATCTGCTCAATTCCACCCCTCCCCCACCGCAAATCTACATTAAAAAACAACACCTTGAATTAATCTGTTAAGACAGGAAGACATGAACATTTCACCAGAAATGTTACATAACCACAAAAATTTAAGGGCTTTTCTTTTCAGTTGAAACTGAACCTAGATCCTTTAAAATACAATCCATGTTTTTACAAAAACCCTTTCCCTATATATTAACTGTTAAGAAGGCTAGTATGTGCCTAATCTTGAAAAGTACATTTAAGACCTTTAAAAAGAAGAGTGTATTAGGAAAACTTGGAAGCTGCTTAATCTACAAATTCCAGCATATCAGAGGAATCTATTACTGTCTGTTTTTAAAAAGGAATATTTGACAAGTGGTTGCTATATGAATAATATATACTTCCATTGAAGGCTGAGATTATTTGAATTTGTTATAAGAATATTTGAGGACATTAACCGTGTTTTGCTCATGCATTGTTAAAACAATTGTGATAAAAATTGAAATTATGTTTTTAATGGTATATATATTAAATGAAAGTGAGTGTGTGTGAGTAAATACACATACACAGACACATAAGGTCCTTTAAGAATTATGTATGTTCTGCAAGAAAATGTGCATTTATTTTCATTTGTTGCACACAGTTTGAGTATCTTTCCTTATGGCTGAGCTTCTGCATTATATTATTATTATTTCTTGTTTACAAAGTCAGACAGGTGTTATTGACTGGTTTGTTTTATCCAGACATCGAGTCAGGGGCGTAACAAGGCTGGAGTGGGCCCAGAGACAAAATATTAAAATAGGCCCCTCGCTGATACACACACACACACTTCACAATATATAGTCATGTGACTTGCCTCTGGGGAGCCCCTCAAGGAGTGGGGGGCCCCAGGCAGCCGCCTCCCCTTGCCTAATAGTAGTTACACCCCTGCATCAAGTCCTTCCCAAGGACCTGGGATGGCTGAATTTATGTTGTTGCTGTGGTTATAGATATCGTCGCAGAATATAGGCTGTTCCCAGTAAAGCTGCTTTTTGTAATTGGCTGATGGTGATTTCTGTGGCCCCTATGGTGTTGAGGTGCTCTTCAAGGTCCTCTGGAACTGCACCCAGGGCGCCAATTACCACTGGGATTATTCGGGTCTTTTTCTGCCACAGCCAATTTTGTAGATCTTTGTATTTTGTTATTTTTTTCTATTTCTTTTTCTTCTATTCTGCTATCCCCTGGTATTGCTATGTTGATTATTTTAACTTGTTTTTCTTTCTTCTCGACTACAGTTATATCTGGTGTATTGTGTGGCAGATGTTTGTCTGTTTGTAGTCGGAAGTCCCATAATATTTTTACATCTTCATTTTCTTCAACTTTTTCAATTTTATGGTCCCACCAATTTTTGGCTACAGGTAGCTTGTATTTTTTGCAGATGTTCCAGTGTATCATCCCTGCTACCTTGTCATGCCTTTGTTTGTAGTCAGTCTGTGCAATCTTTTTTAAACAGCTGATTAGGTGGTCCACTGTTTCATCTGCTTCTTTACAAAGGTGGCACTTGCTGTTTGTTGTTGATTTTTCGACTTTTGCTCTTATTGCATTTGTTCTTAGCGCCTGTTCTTGCGCAGCCAGTATTAAACCCTCTGTTTTTCCACTTATATTGTGCAAATACTGACCATGCAGGGGCTTCTTTTTCCATTTTTCTGCTCGGTTCTTGACTTGTTCTTTCTTGTAGGCCTGCTTTCTTTCATTGGTGTTGAATAGTTTCTCATTATTGACCATTTTAAGTGCATCTTCTTCACTGTCCTTGATATATTCTTCAAGGCCTCTTTTCTCCTCCTCTACTGTTTGATGGACTTGCAGCATTCCTCTTCCACCTGAGCTGCGAGGGAGGTATAGCCTATCTACATCACTGCGGGGGTGCAGAGCATGATTGATAGTCATGATTTTCCTGGTCTTACGATCTAGCGTCTCTAGCTCTGCCTGGCTCCAGTCTATTATTCCTGCAGTGTATCTGATAACAGGTATAGCCCAGGTGTTTATGGCTTGTATGGTGTTCCTGCCATTGAGTTTGGACTTGAGGATTTTTCTAACTCTCCTGAGGTATTCACTTCCAATTTTTCTTTTAACTTCAGTGTGTGTAATGTTATCAGCCTGGAGAATGCCCAAGTATTTTTAATGTTTTTTTCTCTTCCAGGTTCTTGATCTTGCTTCCATTGGGCAGTTCTATTCCTTCTGTTTTTCTTATTTTCCCTCTGTTCATTATTAATGCAGCACATTTGTCTAGTGCAAACTCCATTGCTATATCGCTACTGAATATACGGACAGTGTTTAGCAGTGATTCGATTTCTGACTGGGACTTTGCATATAACTTCAGATCATCCATGTACAGCAGATGGTTTATTTTACTTGATGTTTTAGATGTTTGGTATCTGAGGCCTGTTTTGTTTAGTATTTGTGAAAGTGGGGTCATGGCGATTACAAACAGCAGAGGGGATAGTGAGTCCCCTTGGAAAATGCCTCTTCTAATGCTAACCTGTCCAAGTGTCTCGCCATTTATTTATTTATTTTATTTATATACCGCCCTTTTCAATTTTATAGTCCCACCAATTTTTGGCTACAGGTAGCTTGTATTTTTTGCAGATGTTCCAGTGTATCATCCCTGCTACCTTGTCATGCCTTTGTTCATAGTCAGTCTGTGCAATCTTTGTACAACAGCTGATTAGGTGGTCCACTGTTTCTCCTTCTATGCTTTGGTAGAAACGTCTCTGATTCAACTGGAATTGGAGATTCTGCCTGTGTTGTGTAATTCTGGCTTCTTCTTCTTCTTCTTCTTCTTCTTCTTCTTCTACTTCTTCTTATTATTATTAATAATAATTATATCCCCTTAACTGAAGAGGGACATCTGTTTTTGAGTTTATAATGCTTGACTAACAAGCAGACGGTTGCTGGTTTGAATCTCCGCTGGTACTATATCGGGCAGCAGCAATATAGGAAGATGCTGAAAGGCATCAGCTCACACTGCATGGCTGGAGGCAATAGTAAGCCCCTCCTGTATTCTACCAAAAGAAAATCACAGGGCTCTGTGGGCGTCAGGAGTCAAAATTGACTTGACGGCACACTTTACCTTACCACTATTTGAGGTACTTCTATCTATTGTCTCTCTCACTATTCTCAAGCATATTTAAAGTCATCAGACCATATGAAATTGGATAGCAAGGAGAAATGAAGCACAGAGTTCATACTTTTGTATCACACTGAAATGATAGCAATATATAGAATTTTACTTATAATGGGCAGAATCCAAATTAGCCGTGGCTAAGCACTACTGAAATCAACTAGACAAGTTAGTCATGACTAACTTAAATCCCATTAATTTCAATGGCACTTAGACAGGACTAAATCTGGATGCTGCCCACTAGTTACAAATTAGAAAGAACCTTTCAATGAGCTAAACAGGATAACAAAATAACATAGACAAAGATGCTGTCTTCTGACCCAACTGACATTAACTTACTCATGCTCTTTATATAAATCCATGGCATACAAATTTTACATTCCTACAGACACTTTTCAGGCAGCTCCTTTCCTTTTCTCCCAACCTCCTCCTCTTTCCTTCTCAGTTTTACCAGGTCCCTCTCCCCACCACAACTGACTTACCAACTGATGTTTTCTAACTGCCAAGTTGGCCCCCAATTCCAACTGTCCAGTCAGGCCTCTACACTGTAACCTGAAACAATCCTCACACAAGACCAAAAGCCAACAATCATTTCTATGTTCTGTCCTTTTCCAGCCAATTGGAATGGAGTTTAACATCTGTTACTCCTTTCCCAAACTTAGTCTTATTCCACAGTGTTTCTTTTTGACTTAAATGATTTTTCTCCTTACCCAATAATCAACATGTAACTTCCAATGCGTTCTGTCCTGAACTATACCCCCCCCACACACACACACAATTTCTCTCAAGACAACCCACTTTTCTTGCCTATCGATCTGTTCTGTGACATGCTCTCAGCCCACATTGCTTTGGGGGTCAGAGCTTCTGTTGTGCAGATATTTGTCATGGGACTCCCTGAGCAAAGAGGTCCTTCTGGCCCTTTGAAAATGACAATGCATTCTGCTTGTTCAGGTTTCAAACTTCACATGCTTTAATGAGATCCCAGGATGCCTTTTATAACCAGCACCCTTGTCAACATAAGGATCACAGAAGAGCATTCTATTCCCAATTTTCAGATGAAATCCAGGTTCAGCAAAACAACCAATTCCAACCACTCCCTGGGTAATACAGCTCAGAATTTTATCCTTTTTAGTAGCATAGCACAGACCCTAATGCCAGATGAACCAGCCAGGAAATGCTTGCTCAAATGTATTCTGCCTGGTCTCCTCTTTCTTTTCTGTTGTGCTGTAACTCTGGACTGGTTCTCAACAACTGAAAACACCTGTATCCCTTTTCCTCAGTTATCCCTTTTCCAGGTATCTTCCAGACAATAATAAATGCAGAAACAAATACTGCAGCACACAAGCATATGAACTACAGCTTTCAAAACATTTCAAAAGACTTTTTACAAAACAAATCAGCAGTTTCCCTATCACAATATTGAATATCCCCAACACTCAAATTACAGCCAAACTATACCACATATCTGGGGAAAATAAATCATTTTTATTTATTCCTTAACAAATTGTCTTTGGCTCTGACAGTCAACTCCAGAATTTAGCAGACAGATGGCCTTCTGCATCATGGAGGGTGAGGCAGAGTGGCCACTTGGCTCCAGCAATGCCCTCCACTCAGTGGGGTGGTGGACTCACTCATCTTCCTGGTTACATCTGTCTGGTTCAAGCAAATGATGGACAACCAGACAGGTTGCAAGGAGAGCAACCCACCCCTTCTTGCCTCCTCCCTCCTCCACTTGGTCATATCTGTCCATCACGTGTCTCAGTCAGCCAGGCACAATCAGAAGGAGACGGAAGGAAGCAAATAAGGTGGGGTGGGTTGCTCCCTCCTCATCCTGATCACAGACATCTGGAGCAACCCACCTCCACCTTGCTTGTTCACTCCTCCTCCTGCTTGCAGCTATCCATCACCTGCCTCAGGTGCCATGCACAAATTTCCAGGTGCCATGGCAAGCTGGCACCTGGGAATTGTCGAGCCCTGTTTTATGTATATCCTGTCCTTCAAGTCAGAGGCAGCTCCAGACAGCTCAACAGAAATTTAAAAACCAATACCGTAAGTCAAGTTAACATAATAAAGTAACAATACAAAATAAAACAAAAATACTAAAATAAAGGAATAAAAATCAAACAATAATCACAATTAAGAGAGCCAGAGAAAATGACACAAAAAATTCAAGGTCCCCTGAGAAAGCCAGGTCTTTAACAGTCTCTGAAAGGCAGGGAGATTGGTTGACATGCATACCACACATACCTTCTTAAATTATTTGGAATAGAAAATTCAATATTTTCATTTGGGGAAACTGCAAAATATTATCTGTAGTTAAATCAGCATGCCATTAGGTGTCACTATTCTGCTATGAAGGTATAAATACAATATTATGCCCCATCGGAGAGAGCCAAATTTAAGCATTTTGTCATTCAGACAACAAAATGCTAGTTTGATTTATCAGTGGAGATGCAAATAAGTCCCACATGAGAACTTATTTGAAGCCTTTTGCTGGTAAAACTTAAAAACGTCTTTATTTGCATGGCTGCACAGATTGTGTTTTTAAATTTACAGGAAGTTACTCATTCAGCTAAACAAGCAGCAACAATTCCAGTGTATGAGAGTGTCATGTAAAGAGTCTGGTCTAAATCAAAGCAATGACATTAATAACCCTGATCTGATGTTCTTCACATTTTCACTGGATGCATGTAGGGTAAGGGGTCAAACCAATTGCCCTAATCTCTGAACAGCCACTGACTCCAACATAATGCATTTATGACTTACTATCTGTTTAAATATGTATATCCTGCCCTTCCAGCATAATGCTGCTTGTGGCGGCTCAAAATAAATAATCACAATGAACTAATTTAAAACAATTTAAAAAAAATAAAACACAGGGAGCATTCAGAGAAAGGTGAAACAACTGTACATATATATAGTCTGACTCTATACACTAACTGGGAACCCAGATAATGTGTAGAGACTCCATGCAAGTACAGTTGCACAATCCCCACCCCCAGCGAATGCTTTTCATTGTCAGTGAGCGCTTGAACAAGAAGTTAAGAAACTGGACTAAAGTAAGTATCTTAATGCCTCTCTGGACCTAGGTGGACTGGAGTCCTCCACAGAAACCCTGTGGGTGACAATACAAGGCTTGAAAGGAAACGTGCTGCTGGGGACGTGCTATCGCCCTCCGGATCAAAACACTGACAGTGACAGGGAGTTGCAGCAAGAAATCAGGGAGGCGTCAAGGAGAAGCAGGGCTGTAATAATGGGTGACTTCAATTACCCACAAACAGACTGGGTAAATTCACAGTCAGGTAATGACAGAGAGGTCAAATTTCTAGACACACTGAATGACTGTGCCCTAGAATAGTTGGTCTTGGAACCAACCAGAGAGAAGGCGACCTTGGACTTAAACCTGAGTGGCACCCAGCACCTGGTGCGTTATGTCAGTGTCATCGACCCTTTAGGGAACAGTGACCATAATGCGACGAAATTCAGCATACATGCGGGGAGAAAATCACCAAGGAAGTCTAACACAGACATTTTGAATTTCAGAAGAGGAAACTTCTCCAAAATGAGGAGTATGGTGAAAAGAAAGCTGAAAGGGAAAATCAGGAGAGTCACTTCACTCCAGAATGCATGGAATTTACTCAAAACCACAATACTAGAAGCCCAGTTAGATTGTATACCCCAAAGGAGGAAAGGTACCACTAAGTCCAGGAGGATTATTATTATTATTATTATTATTATTATTATTATTATTATTATTACATTTATATCCCGCTCTTCCTCCAAGGAACCCAGAGCGGTGTACTACATACTTGAGTTTATTCTCACAACAACCCTGTGATGTAGGTTAGGCTGAGAGAGCATTGACTGGCCCAGAGTCACCTAGCTAGTATCATGGCTGAATGGGGATTTGAACTCGGGACTCCCCAGTCCTAGTCCAGCACTCTAACCACTACACCACGCTGTTTCAGCATGGCTAACAGGTACCGTCAAGGAAGCCATAAAAGGGAAGAAGACTTCCTTCCAAAATGGGAAGGCCTGTCCAAATGAAGAGAACAGAAAGGAACACAAACTCTGGCAAAAGAAATGCAAGGTGACAATAAGGGAGGCAAAAAGAGAGTTTGAGGGACATTTAGCTAAAAGTATCAAGGGGAATAACAAAAACTTCTTTAAATACATCAAAAGCAGGAAACCTGCCAGGGAGGCAGTTGGACCATTAGACAATGAGGGAGTGAAAGGGATTATTAAGGAGGATATGGAGGTTGCAGAGAAGCTAAATGAGTTCTTTGCGTCTGTCTTCACGGCAGAGGATACTGAGCATATACCTGTTCCTGAAAAAGGCTTTTCGGGGATGGAGGATAAAGAACTGAGTCAGATAGAAGGGACAAGAGATTATGTTCTAAACTGTCTGGAGAAACTAAAAACTAACAAATCGCCAGGGCCGGATGGCATCCATCCAAGAGTCCTCAAAGAACTCAAATGTGAAATTGCCAACCACTTTGCTAAAATATATAACTTATCCCTGCAATCGGGCTCTGTACCAGAGGGTGGAAAGTAGCAAATTTTCAAAAACGGATCCAGGGGTGAGTTCCAGGGGTGAAGTTCCTCATCAAGGACTCCTGAGGAAACTTAGCAGTCATGGGATAACGGGACAACTACATGTGTGGATTGCTAACTGGTTGAAGGACAGGAAACAGAGTGTAGGGATAAATGGAGAGTTTTTACAATGGAGGGAAGTAAGAAGTGGGGTCCCCCAGGGATCTGTACTGGGACCGGCGCTTTTCAATTTATTCATAAATGATCTAGAAGTAGGGATAATCAGTTAGGTGGCCAAATTTGCAGATGATACCAAACTCTTTCAGGTAGTGAAATCCAAAACAGATTGTGAGGAGCTCCAAAAGGATCTCTTCAAACTGAGTGAGTGAGTGACAAAGTGGCAAATGTGTTTCAGTGTTGGCAAGTGTAAAGTGATGCACATTGGGATGAAAAACCCCAGCTTCCCATATATGCTCCCATATATGCTGATGGGATCTGAGCTGTTGGTGACTGACCAGGAGAGGGATCTTGGGGTCATGGTGGACAGCTCGTTGAAAGTGTCGACTCAATGTGTGGCAGCTGTGAAAAAGGCCAATTCCATGCTAGGGATCAGTAGGAAGGGGGTTGAAAATAAAACTGCTAATATCATAATGGCCTTATCCAGGTGTGGTGCGGTTACACCTGGAGTACTGCGTACAATTCTGATCACCACATCTAAAATAGGACATTGTTGAACTGGGAAAGATGCAGAAGAGGGCAATCAATATGATCAGGGGCCTAGGGCACCTTCCTTATGAGGCAAGGCTACAACACCTGGAGCTATTTAGTTTAGAAAAAAGACGACTGCGGGGGAGACATGACAGAGATCTATAAAATCATGCATGGTGTGGAGAAAGTGGATAGAGATAAATTCTTCTCCCTCTCACATAACACTAAAACCAGGGGTCATCCCATGAAATTGATTGCCAGGAAATCTAGGATCAACAAACGGAAGGGTTTTTTTTTTTTTAACCACAACATATAATCAACTTGTGAAATTCTCTGCCACAAGATGTGGTGACAGCCAACAACCTGGATGGCTTTAAGAAGGGATTGGATAACTTCATGGAGGAGAGGTCTATCATCGGCTACTAGCTGGAGGGCTATAAGTTAACTCCAGCCTCAAAGGCAGGATCCCTCTGAGTACCAGTTGCAGGGGAGTAACAGCAGGAGAGAGGGCATGCCCTCAACTCCTGCCTGTGGGCTTCCAGTGGCATCTGGTGGGCCACTGTGTGAAACGGGATGCTGGACTAGATGGGCCATGGGCCTGATCCAGCAGGGCTGTTTTCACAGAGGTGGTAAAACTGAGACTGGGCTAAGCCACTTCAGACTGCAGGTGGGAGCTAAGATGTCTGAGTTCTCCTCCAAACATACCAGGGAGAAGGCTAGAACCTTTCTCCAGAGGCGTAACTATAGGGGGGCAGGGGGGGCACGTGCCCCGGGCGCCATCTTTTCTGGTCACGTGGGGGGCGCCGCCATGACCAAATTCTTTTTTTTAAAAAAATAATTTTTTGTTAATACAAATGTTTCCTGCTCAGTGCAGCAGCACTGCAGCAGTCAAGGGAGCGTGTCGGTGCCCCCTTCCCCACGAGCGGTCCCTTCCGCACTGCCTGCGCCCCCCCCCCATTGCTTTGCTGGCGCCTGGCGGCCAGTCAGTGGCCTGGCATGGCGGCGGCGGCGGGCACTTGTGAGGAAAAACCTAAGTATAATGTAGTATGTTGGGGGGCGGGGGGGCGCAGTGGGGGGGCGCCATTTCAGTGCTTGCCCCGGGCGCCGTTTTCCCTAGTTACGCCTCTGCCTTTCTCCCAGACATTTAGTTTTCTTCACAGAGGGATTTTATATTATAACAACATATGTGGAGGGGTGGGGGTGAGCATTCAATTCAAGCCCTCAGCAGCTCAGCTGCAGTCTGAAGTAGCACAGTCCAGTTAAAGGCATACAATTTCAGTGAAAGCTAGGTCATTTGAAATATTATTCCTTATATTATTTATTAATAATAATAGTAATAAAATTGCTCATGTTATAATACAAAGCAGCTGCAGTGACTTTGGGGTTAAGTGCAGGGCTGATTACTTAACAATTTCCTTGCCAGGCATTTATCCACGCCGGGGAAGAGTTAAGCAGTCTGTTACTCTGCCCCAAGGGCCTCCAAGTTTGATTGAAGTGCGGTGGTTAGTAGGAGGAGAGGTGATCCACTCATTGATCAAATTAACTTTTTCCACGCCCTCCTTTCATAGGATTCTTGGCTGGGTCCGACTTACCCTATCTCTAATAAGATAACCACAGAAGTGATAAATAATAGTCCCAAGCCTCTGTCAGTACAAGCACGTGAGATCCGTACAAACTGAACGGGGCGGGGTAGCCTTGTTAGAAGGAGCGAAGCTTAGCAGAGAGAGTAAACAAACAAATAGGCGGATTGCATTCCGTTGCTGGGGAGGAAGAGAGTGTTTATCCTTTAAAGCAAAAGAGCGAGCGAGAAGGGAAATATGTTTTATGAACGGCAGGACACTGCTTTCCAAGGCTGTAGAAGCGTTGGGCGGCTGAGGGGCCTCCCTGGATTCTGTAAAGGAAGCGCCAGAAGGTGCGCCCGACGGGGTCTGTGCTCCGTTGCAATCAGAGAGTTATAAGAGGACATGACGACTTCTAAAAACCTATAACAAAAACGCCTCATTGTCTGTCCACGGTGTGTGACACAATTTGTGGGTCTCTGAATAAATGGCAGCCTCTCTTTTCCACTCTACCTTACGCACCACTCAAAGTCTCTGGAAGTGAAAAGTTTCCAAGTGCTTTTCTATACACCATCTATAAGATCCCTGCTCGGGATTTCATGTCACCTTATGATAACACGTGTTGATAGCTCCCTTAAGCTATAACTAGGGTCGCTAAGGTTCCCCTCCACTGACAGGAAACTGATATTCAAGATCTTCTCGCGTCTTGATCTGTACCTGGCCTGCGCTTTCTAGAAATCTTCGCAGGCACCAGCCAAGGCTCCTCCGCAGCCTCCTCCCCAACGCTCATGGCTCCCCCTTTAGGTTTGGCGGGAAAGTTCTGTTCATGCTGAACACGAATTCTCTGATCTGTACGTTTGTGAAGACCTAGGGCTTCTGGTGTGGAGCTGTTTCTATAGCAGGGGTCGGGATACAGGAGCATTTTTTTGTCAAACATAATCCACCTTATAAATAAACATCATGAAATCAATAAACTTCTTTATCTCCATATTGATGTAGAAGAGAAGAAAGCAATTCCAGCATCTTCAGATAGTGGCAAGGCGAGGCAATTCAGCCGACTTTATTTATTCATCCATTCATTCATTTCTATACTGCCCTTCCAAAAATGGCTCAGAGTGGTTTACACAGAGAAATAATAAATAAATAACATGGATCCCTGTCCCCACTGGCAAGAACTGCCAGTTTTTGTCAGATTAAAATAAGGAAGCTGGAAAGTACACGCTTCAACTAGAGCGAGAAAAAGACTTCTGATCCCTGGGCAGTGTGACTGCTCTGGGTTGTCTTGCTCTTTTCCTGGAGGTTGCAATTGTTGCTGCAGTATAATCACTGGGAAAAAATGCTGATCTAATAAAACAAAATGAGGTTGCAAGAGAGTTTTATTAAAACAGGTGTGGGAAGCAATAGCAAGAAGATGTCTAGATATCTGACCCTTTTGTCCATGTAGGCAGGTCCATCCCGTGGGGCAGGCAGTCCTCCATCACCCACCCAGCTGTCCACTTGCTCCGGCCTGCCACAGCCCATTATAATCATGTTGCAGAGTTGCATGGCGACATCATTATAACATGCTGCAGCAGACCAGCTGCCCAGAAGTGCATGAGTGGTGGGCAGAGGCAGCAAGGAGAGCAAGTGGGCAGCCAGGCAGGCAGTCCCCATCACCTGCCTGGCTGCCCACTTGCCCTCCTTGCTGCCCACGCCTGCCACTGGGCAACTGGTCTGCCATGGTGCGTTATAATGACATTATAACACGCTGCAGCAGGCTGGCTGCCCAGAAGCAGCTGGCAGCGGCAGGAGTGGCAGCCGGAGGCAGCAAGGAGAGCAAGTGGGCAGCCGGGTGGGTGGTCCCTATCACCTGCCTGCCCCCCCCCCACTTGCTCTCCTCACCACCTCAGCCTGCCACTGGGCAGCTGGTCTGCCGTGGTGCATTATAATGACATTGCTGCGTGACTTGTCCATGCTGTGGCAGGCCAGCTGCCCAGAAGCAGCCAGCAGCAGCAGATGGGCAGAGGCGGCAAGGAGAACAAGCTGGGCATGCAACAGGGATGGGGTGCGGCCACTCAGTTGCCCGCCCTCTTGCTCACACTGGTGTTGGGAGATGCGCCCCTGAAGGGGCGAGGGGCACCCGCATGGGTGGCATGTGACCCAGGCTCTCAGCGCCCTGTGGCGATTGCCTAGTTTGCCTAATGGACGGGCTGGCGCTGCCAAAGGAATGAGATGGTTCCCTGTTCACAATCTAAAAAGAAACACAAGAGAAACATAACAGCTCCTGGAAGGATGCTATGCTGAGATGAAGAGGCAGTTACTAACCTGCCCCCACCCCACCCCCAAAATAAGAGAAACGCCTTTTTAAAAGATACCTCTTTGCCCTGTTAGCAGGGATAGTTGCATGGAAATAGAAGAAAAATTAAACAGCAATCAGATGAACCTCTCATCAGCATGTCCATGGGCCTCACCTCACGGACCCGCTTAAAGACACAATTAGCAGCCAGCCACTCTGCCGTTAAAACAGAGAGTGACAGACATGACAGACAGCAAAGCCCCTTCAATTGGCCTGATGGTCCTAACTGTTATAATTCCTGTTTTATACTTTTTATGTTAGCTGCCTTGAGGTCAAAAAAGGAATGCAGCATATATAGTAAGTAATAATAACTTGATGTATTAGGGTCTTCGCGAGAGTTCAGCAGGTTTGGGATTAGCTGAACTGGTTTATGCAAATAACCACAGTCTTTAAATCCATCTGCATTAATTAACCTGAACTATCAACTTCCTGGTTCTATGCTCACATATGAGATAATATCCAGTCCTGTATTGGCACCGGTGGCCAGCCAGTGACCAACAGGTTCTCGGATTCAAAGACAATAAGCTCACACCAGGTAAATGCCAAAGCAGTTCTATTAGGTAGAGCTGAATAATAACTAAAGAGGATTACAGAACAAAGGATATACCATACGTCCCTTCTGCTCATCAGAAACCGCAGATGGTAGTGGACAGACCCTCTGAAGCCAGCTAGTTGTGTAGCACCTTCCTGGGTCTCTAGGTTTATGACGAGGTTTGAAATACTGGGGTGTCCTGCTGCCCTTTTATACTTTTACAGGACTCATAAACCTGGAGATGGTCTGGTGGGTACACTTTATCAGTGGTATGTGTGAGACCCAAACATTTTATCAACTGCCATATTAAGATACCATCCTTCTAATTAAGATACCATCCTTGGTGCACATCTTATCTATCCTCCCCTCTCCAGGTGCTTAACTAGGGAGTATGTTTTAAGTAAACATTATCTCTGCCTTGCTACACTAATTGGCCCAAAGATATAAGATTCAAAACATGAATACAGGAAAGAAAGTGGTTCCCAAGCCTTTAGTGAAAAACAAGATCTCAAGTTTACAAAGTCTGCAATGAAAACCCTTTATGCATATAAGTATAAGGAATCTACAAATCATATGTGCACAGAGGAAAAAAGTGGACCACACTACTAAAACCTCCTCACCATATCTTTTGCTGTGCCACTATGAGTCCTCTCATATAAACAGTTCTTGAATGAGAATGGGGAAATCCACTTTCTGTTATGTTTTAATGTGTGTAAAAGGAGCAAATACTGTATTTGCAATACTTGATGAGAATACAAGAGCAAATAATATGTGATCAGTCATCCGGAGTATATTTCCTAAAACCAAGACAGGGCAAAACCAGCAAATATATTTCATAAGACAGAAATATATGCTTTTCCTTCACACAAAGCTTTTTGTATTCTGGAATACTCCAAGGACAAGGTAAACAGTGAGTTTCAGGATTATGCTGGCAGTACACCTTTAAATGAAGACACATAATCCAAGATTAGCATGGCATAGCTAGATCACATTGTAAATTCAACCATTATATTACTATCCTTAATTTCTAAAAAACATTACAAAGCATTAGGAAATTAGGCCACTTTTATCTGCGGGGAGGACATCATCCCTCAAATTTAAGTTGTACTTACTAGAGATATGTCCTGGCCACAAAGACAGCTGATCAGGTGTACAGTTTTATCATTATAGTAGTTGCAATGGGGTGACATCACCCCTCACCCTGTCCCCAAAAGACTGAAACAAGAGACCGAGCATCAAAACAATGCTCCTAGGAGATCAAGCTTAAGACCACACCTGGTAAATGAAGTTCCCCTCATTTTGCTATAGTTTCATTCCATACTTAGTATGCAAGCACAGAATCTGCTTTACATGGATCTTTTGTGAAATACCAGATAAAACAAATATTTCTTTGTAGACAGCAACTGCTGGCAAATATAATTGCTTTAAATGCTACAATATGAAGCCTCGTGTTTATCCAATAAATTTTCTTGTAAGTCCAATGCAAAACATTAGTAAGATCCTGCATTCCCTGACAGACATTTACAAGAGCATAGTACAGAATAAACGTGTTTGACTTGCAGTATTTCCCCTTCTTATACTATTTTGACCAGCGCTCATTAATGATAACATTTTGGGTAGGTTACAAAGCTGGTTCAAAAGACAGGATTCAAAACATTGCATTATGTGGCTCCTCCTTGTATACCATTCTACAATGGCAGGAGGAAACAATACTATATTATGCATCTCTTGGTTAACGTTCTCACAGATTTCACAATACATGAGTTATTGGTCTGAAAGAAGTGTATTAGTCCAGTTAATAAAGATGCTGTTAATTCTTACTTCCTAAGAGTTGTTTCCTTCCAACTAGTCTTTCCCCTTCCCCTTTTGTAAAAATATATAGATGAAAGCAAGCGATAACAATTAATAAAATATAAATATGCATGGAAAATGTTTTTAGTATGACAGAAACTGACAGTGTATTAAAAGGTAACCAACATAAATTCATGTGCCAGTTTTTAACATCAGCACATTTTTAATGTCTTTAAATATTAATATTTAAAGTGTCTGTTCAAGTTTAAAAAACAATGCCCCAATATTTCCTCATTAAGTGATTAACTATCCGTTAATCATTCTATTAACTGATAGAATAGTATGAATTTTGAAAGTCCGTAATCCAGGAGAGAAGGCCAGAGGTTCCTACCAATTCTTCTCAGCAGAAGAAAAACTAAGATTTCTCTCTTGGATCTTTTTTTGCCCAAAACTGGACCAGCAATCTGAGGATCAAATAAATAATTACCTTCCCATATCACCTTTTTCTACTGAATTAGCATTCTTATGCAGAAGTTATTTATGTATAACTTACCTAGTCTGATTATTACACTGCAAAAAGAAATCTATAGCTGCATTTCTCTTGGAATTTCACACAGGACAAAACACAATTTATACTAAAATTACGTAACAGTCTGCAAACCTCAAGTAGTCTTTTAGCGATGATGCTTGCTTGTTGATCACAAACTTAATTGGACACAATGGGCCATGTGAGTGTTCCAATTAATACTGTTAGAGCACCTGAGACATGCTTTAATCAGGTATTCTATAGACTGCATGAGATTATTACATTGTAATAAGAAAAAAAAATCATTTTAGACGATTGAGATTTTTCAGTGATAATTAGCTACCCTATTGTCATAGTAAATGGGAAAACATATTTTTGAATGCACTTTTACTGTGATTTAAAAAAAAATAAAAACAGTGGCTTATATAATGACTGAGGCAGTGTGAAGGAAATGGGGGCTGCATCCCAGTGGGAGCTGCTCTTAACACAGCCGGAGAGCTTCCTCACTGCTGCTGTACCCATGCATGCATGGGGGAGAAGTTATTTTTGGCAATCTTCTCTGCCTGCAGAAGTACCCTGCGCCTTCCAAATGCAGCCTTCAGGGACATATTGTTGAACATGGCACTTCGGAAGGCGGAGAAGGTAACTGAACATTGCTACCATGGTGTGCGCAGGCGGAGCAACAGTGGGCAATTTCTCCTCAGTGCAGACACATCTTTATCGTGTGTCCTGCTGCCTTAAGCCAGGATGTCAGCCACTAGCTTCAAGTGCCTGAATTTTCTGATCTAGAGTTCATTTTTGTTGTCTAGTGTTATGGAAGAAATTCATATTAACCTTTAAGGCAATTACAAAGTCATTTTGAATTGTATTACAATTACTTTTGTATACAACTTATTGCATACATAGCAAAACTATCAATTGCTGTACTTAATGATGCGTTGTCGATGGAGAATCCATCAATATGGAGAGCTTTTCACCTCTATGGCAATTCCAAGCTCCTGTGCAGTAATGGAAATGGAAAATATGCTCTATGAAGAGTGTTGTGGTTAAGCAGATGGGTATGTGCCTCATTTTGACACTTTTTGCATTTCCATTGAAATGTCCCAAGTGGAACCTGCATAGAGAAGATTCATGCACCCTAAGGATCTAACGTGTACACACACCCTTGTGAGAGTTCTCCACTGGATATTTTAGTGGAAGCACGAAAGTGGTAGAGCAAGGTGCTCATTTTGCTTGGAACCGGCAGTGCCTGCCTGCTGCTCTGCAGCAGATTCACAACCCAATTTTGTGGTGGTCAAGGGCCCCTGAGCAATAGGAGAGCCTCCACATGACTATGGTCTAGCATCAGGGCTGCTCAGCTTTAGCCCTCCTGCAGATGTTGGCCTACAGTTCCCATAATCCCTGGCTATTGGCCACTGCGGCTGGGGATTATGGTAGTTGTAGTCCAAAAACTGGGGGGATGAAGTTGAGCAGGCCTTGCTAGCTGCTGCTCAGAGGAACTGAACTACTATATGAGAATAGCTCCATATGAGAGCTGAGAAACATTGAGGCGATTCTCATGATCGCCAAAAAGAGGGCTAAGGGAGCCTAGCCTGCTCTTTGGCGGTCGTGTACTGCCACAGGAGCCGCAGGGCTCCTGGCAGCAAACTGTGCTAATTCCCCCTCCCCTTAGCCAAGGCTAGCAGAGCGAGTGCTCCGTTAACCTCAGAGTTTTGATCGTGTATTCGCAAGCAGCCTCCCAGGCTCGGGGGTCTCTCCAGGATGCCCCACACACTAGCGCAGGGCATCCTGGAACTTCCGGGGGCCACGTGGCCCCCAATCCCCACAGCCCCCACCGGTTCTGTGATGGATCTGGCAGTTGTGTGGGCGGCCGATCTGGCTGCCCGGGGCAGTCTGGCAAATATCTGTGGGAAGAGCAGGCTAAGCCCACTCTCCCTGTAAACCCCCTCACGGCAAGTCTCACTGATCGTGAGACTCACCTCATTGTCTCTCCTTCAAGCAAATGCTCTCACCTCCCACCCCACCCGCCACCTTCCTTCTCAGAAGGGTTATATGGGGTGGAAGAGAATGAAGACACCTTAGGAGGATACACAGTGGTGTGTTTTGGTGTAGGGGAGCTGGATCAAAACATGCTGAGGCAAGGCAGTGGCATCTTTGCTGATGGGGGAGGAGCTGCTAAAGCCTTCAGCAGCTCCCCCCCTCTGGGGTCAGGAAAGACAGCAATGTGTAGGCTTGCTCAGCTGCTACTGTACACAGCCCTTCTAGCAGCAGCTAGAGCTTGCATGATCAGTGTGAAGGAGAGGTGCCACATGTGTACACATTTGGCTGGCAGGCTGATTGATGCCTCTACCCTATACTTAGCCTGCCTGGCTAGTAGCTGTTCTGCATTCCCTGCTCAGGGAGAGTGAGCAAGGAACAGCCAGATGGACGAATTTCTTGAGAGAAGTGGCAGCCAAAACCAGGTTTAACTTGAAAAAAGCAAAAGCAAAACTCTTTTTTGGGTTCTGTGTTTGGCTTCTTATCTTATCATCTACTCTTCCTGAATGCTTTCCTCTTCAAAGACATCATTGGTGGATGGCTGTGTGAACATGACAGCTGCTAAGCTCTCCTTATGCTTAACAACCTTGTGCCACTGATTACAACATTAATAACATACAACATTAAAATGGTTTACATAGCAAATGAATGGCTGCAGCATGGTTGGCAACTCGGAATGAAGTGGTTCCTTGCTGGAGATTTCCTCCTTCCCCCAGCATTTTCACCATGACTCCAGGCTTGCTTTCAATAGCCAGTTGGAGACTGATGCCAATCCTAGAGGATTATTTCCCCACCCCCATTTTCCATTCATACATCATGCAATTTTCAAGTGGTCTGTGAAAGAAAAGACTACCAGAACAATCAATGTAGGTACCTCACTTTATTTGGATCCAGCTGGGGGAGGGCTGGTTCTGCGGCAGCCCCCAAAATGAGGTTGAGCACAGAGCCACACTAAATCTACATCTGCCTCTGCTGTAATCATGTAAAACCTGGTCAAGATGTATATTTGTTTTAAAAGAAAAACAAACCACACCATAAGTCTCCAATACTCTCTTCCAAAGGAAACCACGTGTCATAAAAGCTGCCCTGAACTCCCAGCTGTTCAGAGCAGGAACTGCACAAAAGAATGAATTCAAAAAGCCCAACTCCATCATTACTAAGAAGAGGCACAGGGAAAGTTAAAATCATATATTTTTAAAAAATATATACATTCTTATCTAAAACTATTTTTGTAAATATATACATATTGGCAATTTCAATTTATTATTATTATTATTTATTTATTTATTTACAAATTAACATTTTGTAAACACAAGAAAGGGAAAATATTAAATGAAAAGGTGAGAAAAGTGGCAGTGGTTTCATATTCAATGCTGACCACATAGCATTGTACGATCTGTGAACTTAAAGTCAGGCCCATTAATATTCTGCAGACCAGTGTGAAATATATTTCAATGTGTTGGCAAAGATGTTAGATCACTTTTGCACAGAGGCTACAGTAAGGCTACATGGAAAGATTTGGTGGCATGTGTGGGATAATCAATAATAAAATCAGTACACACTATACTTTCTCGGAATTCCAGTTTCTAAGTCTTCCCTGAGGAAGGTTTGCACACACTTTGGTACTGCAGCTAAAAATAGGCCCTGCTGAGGAATTCTGTCTTATGCCTGTCATAAAGATTCTCCTTATACCATAGCAGAAGTAAAAGGGAATTTTGAAAATGACAAAGAGGTGCTTTTTGTTTCCCTGCTGTGCTACACGAGGTATCAACAGAGGAATTTTCCATGTCTACAGTTCTATTTACTCTGCATTACCTCTCTCTGCCTTGTTCTTAGATCCTACTTTAAATTCAGCAAAGAGTTAAGCCTGGTTAAGCACAATGAAAGTTGTGCTGCACTATGGTCTATCTTTTTATTCCTTGAGGCATTCATTGTTTGGCAGGTGGCTGTCATGCTGGATTACAACAGCTTTGATAGATCAGTACGATTTAATTTTTAGATGCAAATAAACATACAAATGTCATAAACAAATATATCTTGCTTGCACACTGGTGACCCAAATGCAATATAAATTATACAATACACTCAACAACAGACTTGGAGTACTAAAAATCTGTAGGAATTTTACAAAGTAATTCAAATATAGTTGGTGCAGAAGACTCTTTAGTGTAAAAATAATGAGCTTTGCACTTCTATAGCTCACTGCCTGCAAGATCTGGAGGAAACATTCATGTATTGTAAACCTGGGAGTTATCTTTTATTATTCCTCTTATCTTGATTTCAAAAGGTAAGAAAGCTGAAGCTGAAAACAATATGAATGTTGAGTCCCACATCATATAGCAAATTCAGCCGAAAACAGGCAGTACATTAGCTTCTTCTAGTCCTTTATTTCAAACACCAAAGCTTGCTTCATTCAGTTCACTGGACACAGCAAAAAAATATTCTTGATGTTCTTTTTGCCTTCATATAGGCACAGGTTTTTAAAGTGCACTCCCACAAATGAAGAATCCACTAAGATACACATATATTTTTGGTATTGCAATATCCTGGGTGGAAATCTCTTCATTCCTTCCAAAAAAACCAGTAGCCTGCTTTGCACTGGGCAGCATATCACAAATTTTCCCCATCTGAAACTCAAAGTGACATTTCTACATACAAAGTAATGTGTGTTCTTTTTGAAAAATATAACAAAAATAATATAAGATGCCAGCAAGCCATCTACTAAATACACACACACACACTTTGAAGAGTTCGCAGATGTCAAACATCTATATTTTTCCTTAACCACTTGATCATTTGGATGAGGGATTCTTTCTTTTCTTCATGTCTAGATTGTACTGCCATCAGTCTATCATTAGTAGCTAATATTTGATGTGGTTCAAGAGTATTGTTAAGTAAAGGCTGTATCTAAAAGAAATAAATATACATGTTAAGTCTGCAGGTGTTCAAAGCTGCATTTTATTATGTACATGGACTCAGAGGATGAAGAAGATTGGGGGCAGGAAACCACATCCAGACAATGCCCCCGCAAATACCCACATTGCCAGAGACTATTGGTGCTGTTGGCATCTGCTTTGTCTAGGGAGGCAGCTTGGCCCACCTGACTTGGAGAATTGCTTTCCCTTAGAACCATCCAAAATGCAGGAGGACACTGCCCTGCCCCACTACCATCCCACAGTCAAGTGCAGAAGGAGGCTCCTCAGTCTAGCCAGAGAAACAGCAGCAACAACTTTCCTCAAAGGCTGGGACAGAGCTAGAAACAACACTCAAACTATAAAGGCTCTCAGCAGGCTTCAGCAACTGCTGGAGCAAAACCATTAGTTGCTGCTCTAAGTTGTTCTACGCAAGTTATCAGACTTGTTCCTCTGGGAGCTAACAGAAGTCCTGATCTTCTGGACCTAGCCTGCTCTCATCTTGCCAGTATCTCTGTGGGGTTCCAGGTGGGAACCAGACCAACCTTGACTTCTGTCCAGACCCATTCTCTCTCTAGGTTTGTAATTAAGATCCTGACTACATCTTTGCCACTCTCAAACTCAAACTCCATATACCTCCTTCTTTACAGAGGTAGCATGCAACTGATGACTGAATTCACAAGTTTTGCCCAGACTGGGTACAATTTCAAGGATGGTTGGCTGATTCCTGTCGCTACTGAAATGTAAACAGTGCACAAGTGCTTTTAAGAAGCATATAATAACATTAAAAACCCAATAGCTGACACACAGATTAATGTAGCACTGATGCAGATAATAGCTGATGCTATGGGCAAGGGGTGATCTTCACCAATCTCCTCTTCCCATTGAAGCCCACTGTGCCTCCTGAAATCTGTCCCCGAGCACTCTGTGACCCTCAGGGATATCTTTTCAGGAGGCATAGTGCACTTAGCACATAGTGCAGAGAGAAGGGGAGATTGACAAAAATTGCCCCTTCCTCATAGCACCAACACAGCGTTAGACGCCATGAGGTGTTAGTCTGGATGTCAGCCACTGTGGTCATTCTTTCCAGTTATGTTCCCCTTTGCCCCAATAACTATACCAAGATCTTTCCCAAGAGCTCAGTCAGGTTCTTAATATATATTAGGGCAATGGTTCTATGATATTTCACAGAACTTAATTATTCTACAGTTCAGTTATTCTACTTACCATTTGGACCTCTAGATCTGTACGGATGGTAGTGATCAAAGCATTTAATGGGTCAACCCCAAACCTATAACAGAAAGAGCTATGAGTGTTCATGCAGCTGAAGACACTTGGAAAAGAATTATACATAGCACTGAGGGAGAGCTATGATTTTGTGCCATTATCATGTTTTCCCCATTTTCTTTATTTCTTAATATATTATTTTCTGCTTGGTTTTTTACTATTGCAGCCCAGGACTGTGTGAAACTGCATGTATGTATCTCCATATTAGTTCTATGTATTTGAGCTTATAGAGCTCTTCTCACGATCCGTTAAGAAGAGCTCCAGGGCAATCTGTGGGGAAGGAGGGTTTAACTTACCTTCCCAACAGACGATTGCCTCTTGGTCCCTGGGCGGGGGGAATCACTCACCCAGACAAGCAGCGGCTCTCGTTGCAGCTCCCAGGGTTGGGGTGCCACCCCCTGGAGCCCCAATGATGCACCGCGCGAGGGTGGTGGCAATCCCTCCCCCCCGAGTATGCCAGCTGCAGTTGCTTACAGCTGTCGCTGACACTTGATCAGAAAGACAAGGGTAAGGGAGCGCTCGCTACCTTAACCTCGTTTAATTGGGAGGCTACTTAGGTGGGTTTGCCACTGTGTAGCTGCCAGAATTGGGCACAATCCCGGCAGTTCACACAAGTGTGCAGAACCGGGCTGGGCTCCCTTCGTGCGTGCTCTTTTTGCACGCACGTGTGAATAGCCTCATTGTCTCCTATTTCCTGCAACTATCAATAATAAATTCATTTTGCCATACTCATACATATCTGCCTGTTACAACAGCATCTACTTTAACTCCTAATTTAACTATCTTGAATTTTTACTCAATCTTCAGGTTTTGCCATTTCAGTGTTTATTCTCTTTTCCAGTACACAGACACATGCCCTGAATATCTTTTCTGCATTTAGTGATATAGAATAGATCCCCAGGCACATTTTTGTGTCTGTTCTTTGGTTTCTATTACTTACTCTGTTCATAGCCCATGGTTAGAAAAAACCAAAACAAATTCAGTTGCAAAGAAATAGGTCTCTCCCCATGTGGATAAGCAAGCTAAAGTGAAATAACATCAAATAGTTTACTTGCCATACCTATCATATAAACTTGACCAATTGTCTCTTACAAATATCCAAGCTATCCAATGGCCAACTTCCGTTTTTGCCACTTCTTCAATTACTTCTGATATAGTTATAAAAGCTGATGCACTTATAGAATCATTGAGAAAATACTGCAAAAATCTGTAAAGAAGTTCAATAAAAGCAAAACATTCATAACAGGGGGAAAAATGTAGTTTTCAAAATACAGCCAAGTTAAAATGAGTATGGTGTAGAGGTAAAAGAGTAACACTAGGATTGAGTTCAGGTCTCCATTTGTCCATGAGATCACTTGGTGAACTTGGGACATTCACCATCTCTTAGCCTAACCAACTTCACAGGGTTGTTGTAAAAATAAAATGAGGGAGAGAAGAACCATGTATACCATCTGTTTTATAACTGCTTCCCTCATAAACATGAAGTAATCTTATGTAGATTTAACTAAGAGTTTATTCAGAAACAACTTCATATTCTCGTTTTTCTCCCTTTTTCTTTCTGACTCCACCCTTCACACTCTCTACAGCATACCCACTTGAAACAAACTGCTCAATAACAAAACATAAAAGATTACTAGATAGAATACAACACATCCCTCCCCTTTGTAACAATCAGAATTGAATTGATTTAAAATCCAGTGACAAAAGTCTTTTTGCTGGTCTCCTGTCATGCATACTTTTCCTGATTCTTGGGTTCTCTGGCACAGTAGCTGTTAGTGATTTGTTTTCTGGTGCAGAGGCTTGTCTATCACTTTCATCAGCTTCCTCTGTGAGGTCAAAACTGGAGGCAAGATAAAATTCCGCTCCAGTTCCTCTGAATAGAAGACTCCCTACCCTCCTTTCCCATAGTATGCATCCTGGAAAGTCTCAAACTGTTCCATTTCTTTCCATCATCCAATAGGACAGAATCTCCTTGGATATTGATTGTTTTGGTTCAGAATATCAAGAACATCAGCAGTTCAAAAGGAGATTTTCCTGTAGTAGAATGAGTAGTTCCAAAAGCAAATAGAGAGGCTATTCACACGAGCGTGCAAAACCAGGCGAAGGGAGCCCAGCCTGGTTTTGCATGCTCGTGTGAACCACCAGGATCGCGGCCAATCCTGGAGGCCACATGGCAGCAAACCCACACAGTAGCCTGCTAGTTAAATGAAGCGAGCACTCCCTTGACCTCATCTATTTGATCGTGTCTCTGTCGCTGCTGCTTGCAGCCGCGACAGACACACTCGGGGAGGAAGGGGACCACATGGTGGCACTTCCATGTGCCCGACCCCTGGAGATTCTGGGAGAACCACGAGAGAGCCAGAGCCAAGCTGCCACTCGTCTTGGAAGGTGATTCACCCACCCAGGGAATGGTGAGTGCTTGTCTGCAGGGAGGGTTGGGCAAGCCTTTTATCCTTGGACAAAAGACAGGTCAAATAAATATCAAACTCTCACCTTTCTATATATTACAATCAGGGGACAGGTAGTGTCAGGCACAATGGACAGAAAACAATTGCATGGCTACAATTGTTTTAGGAATCACAATAACTAGTAGAGCAGTTCACATGACCCTAAAATGGATAGGAGATGAGTCTTAGCCAGTTTTAGGAGGTGGGCACCCTCCCATTTTGTGCTAATGTGCTTGTAAAAAGCAAGGCCAAAGGCAGGGAGCTTGATCATCTGTCAAGCCTCAGCTGGGTAGGACATGTATGCCATACCCAGATTTCACCACCAACTTTGGAATGAGGTGGGGGCGGGATCATCCTACCCTATTTTTATTCCTTGAGGTTGCAGAGTCAATTCAATCACAAGGGAAAACTGTGGGCAGATACAAGAGGATAAATGTGCAGCTTTTGGTTATCAAAGCTGAATCTTTTAAAACTTTACTCATATCCCTGCTTAGGGTAAGGCAATCTGTTTCATTTTTGTTCCAGTAGGTCTAGCTCAACTTCAGTCCAAGATTATCCATAACTGGAATTATTAGGTAAGCTACAGTGGCCAAATATAGTGACTGAAGACTTCAGGAAATCCATTTTGGATATTTATGTTTTAGTCAACTGAAATTAATATTGGCAATTGGTAAGAAGAGGAAACCCTCTGAAATAATATGGCAACAGAGTGAATTTCAGATAGTATAGCAGCTGACTCTGTCTTTTCCCCATCCAGGACCATAGCTCAGTGGCAGAGCGTCTGCTATACATGCAGAAGGTCCCAGGTTCAATCCCTGGCATCTCCAGGTAGGGCTGGTAAAGACTCCTGCCTACGTCACAGAAGAACCACTGCCAGTGTAGACAATAATGAACTAGATGGTCTGACTTAGTGTAAGGCGGCTTCCTATGTTGGTAAGAAACCAGTCTTACAAAGCCAAACTACCTTCCTAAAGAGTTCCAATCAACAAAAGAATCTGCATATCCATTTCAGCCATCAAAACTACACCTTGTGTTGTTTGGCACTCTACCCATATCAAGAAGATGAGTAATATAACAAAGCAAGTTTTATCAACTGTTTGTGTTAATTTGGTTTTTTAAACAAGACTAATACTTTGATGGCCTTTTCTGTTCAGTTTATTAATGATTAGTTCACAGAAATAATAAACATTATGGGATAGCAAAAGGTACATGCACATGAATGGATAAAGTGTTTAACTTTACTGTTTATTTACTATTGTCCTTGGCTTAGAAAAATTTTAAATGCTCAACAATACAAGTTAATTAAGGTCACCTTCGAAGTAGCCATGGCTCACGGGTGCAGCTTAGGGCAGTAAATATTGCATATTTGTCTTCAGTTCTGGAATCATTAAGATTGTACATTTTCCATGCAAAGTCCCATTCTTTTTCACTACCCACTTGAATAGCATAGCAACAAATGGCATCACTAATACAAAAAGGAACCCTGTAAGACAGAACACAATACTGTGAATGGCACAGTAGAACACATTGCTTCAGAATTATTTTAATTTTTATTTATGTAAAATAAGAACATAAGAACTGCCCTGCTGGATCAGGCCCAAGGCCTACATATGTGATGATCCATGGGGGTCGTGGAGGAGGATTCCTCAGATGAAGACCCAGAGCAGGGGGAGCAGGCTAAAACTCCAGTCGACTCAGCAGAGCCAGAGGCCCCTCTGCCTCCTTCCCCCTGATGAAGCCTCAGAAGCTGCTGAAGTCGAGGTGCCTGCCCCGGATCCCAAACATCGACGTTTGGCCAGAGTACAGGCTCAGAGGGAGGAACCCGATAGGTCGGAGAGGTTGGCCAGAAGGAACAGGTGTTTCAGTTCTGACCTGGCTGCACCTCCCTGACAAGGCCCAGCTGCAGTGATGGGCGGCGCCCTCAGCACACTGCCTATTTAGAGTAGCCTGAAAGCTGGTTCTGTGCTGGAAAAAACGTCCATGGTGACCAGCCCTACCGTGAGCAACCTTGACCTAGAAATCTGGACCTGTATGTTGTCTGACCGCTATTCATGTTTACCCTTGATCCTGTGGAATTCCTGGTGTTGACCCCTGGTTCTAGTGTTGTGAGAGGGAGAAAAATTTCTCTCTGTCCACTCTCTCTACTCTATGCATAATTTTATACACCTCTATCATGTCTCCCCATAGTCACATCTTTTCCAAATTAAAAAGCCTGAAATGCTGTAGCCTTGCCTAATAAGGAAGGTGCTACAGGCCCCTAATAATTTTGGTTGCCCTCTTCTGCACTTTTCTAGTCCTACAATGTACTTAAGATATGGTGATCAGAACTGTACACAGTACTCCAAATGTGGCCATGCCATAGATTTGTATAAGGGCATTATGATGTTAGCATTTTTATTTTTAACCCCCTTCCTAATGATGCCTAGCATGGAATTTGCTTTTTTCACAGCTGCACTTAGTTGACACTTTCAACAAGTTGTCCACCATGACCTCAAGGTCTCTCTCGTGGTCAGTCACTGAAAGCTCAGACCACATAAGTGTATATGTGAAGTTGAGGTTTTTTGCCTCAATATGCATCACTTTACACTTGTTTACATTGAACCACATTTGCCATTTTGTCACCCATTCACCCAGTATGTAGAGATCCTTTTGGAGTTCCTCATAATCTGTTGTGGATTTCACTACCCTAAATAGTTTAGTGTCAATTGCAAATTTGGCCACTTCGCTGGTTATCCCAACTTCTAAATCATTTATGAACAAGTTAAAGTGCACTGGTCCCAGTACAGATCCTTGGGGGACCCCATTTCTTACTTCCCTCTATTGTGAAAACTGTCAATTGATTCCTACATTCTGTTTTCTGTCCTTCAACCAGTTACCAATCCAGACATGAACCTGTCCCCTTATCCCATGACTGCTAACTTTACTCAAGAGCCTTTGGTGGGGAACTTTGTCAAAAGCTTTTTGGAAGTCCAAGTATATTATGTCAACCAGATCGCATTTATCCACATGCCTGCTGACAATCTCAAAGAACTCCAAAAGGTTAGTGAGGCAAGACTTGTTTGTCTTTGCATAAGCCATGTTGGTCTTCAGACTAACGTCAGACTATGTGCTGCTGCAATACTTTTAATGGGTTCTTTGCAGACAAAATCTCTTGTATTCAGGCCGACGCATTCCACTGCTTCTGCAAAGTCTATTAAGGTGGAATCCAGCAATCCTTCTTGCAGTATTAGCTTGGATCAGTTTCAATCTGTGATGCCTGAGGATGAAGACAAGCTGCTTGGGGTGGTGTGGCTTACCACTTGTTCTCTGGATCCTTGCCCAAATGGCTGCTTCTATCTAGCAGGGAGATTGTTGGAGATGGCCTAGTTAATATCATTAACTCAACACTGAGGGAGGGTAGGATGACTCCTTGTTTGAAGGAGGCAATGATTAGACCACTTCTTAAGAAGCCTTCTCTAGATCCCTCAGTGATGGATAGTTGTAGGCTGATCTCCAATCTCGCATGGTTGGGCAAGGTGAGTGAAAGAGTGATGGCTAACCAGCTCCAGGCAGTTTTGGAGGAAACTGATTATCTAAACCAAAGATTTCCAATCTGGGACCCTCCAAATGTTGCTGAACTACAACTCCCATCAGCCCCAGCTACAATTTATTGTGGCTGGGGATAATGGGAGCAGTAGTTCAGCAACATCTGGAGCCTCCCAGTTGGGAACCACTGATCTAGACCCATTTCAAACTGGTTTTAGAGCAGGCTATGGGGATAAGTGGGCCTTGGTCAGCCTGATGGATGACCTTTACCAGGAAATTGACAGAGGGAGTGTGACTCTGTTGGTTCTTTTGAATCTCTCGGCAGCATTCAATACCATCAACCATCTGGATTGCCTGGGGATAGGAGGCACTGCTTTGCAGTGGTTTCGCTCCTATCTCTCAGGGAGATTCCAGATGGTGGAGCTTGGTGACAGTTGCTCTTCGAAACAGAAGCTATCATATAGAGTCCCTCAGGGCTCCATTCTGTCACCAATGCTTTTTAACATCTACATGAAACCACTGGGTAAGGTCATCAGGAGATTTGGTGCAGAGTGTTATCAGCATGCTGACGACACCCAAATCTATTTCTCCTTATCATCAGCATCATGAAATGGCATTCATTCCCTGAATGCCTACCTACAGGCAGTAATGGGCTGGATAAGGGATAACAAATTGAAGCTGAATCCAAGCAAGATGGAGGTACTCATTGTGGGGGATCAGAATTTGAGGGATGAGTTAGATCTTCCTGAGCTGGATGGCGTTACACTCCCCCAGAAGGAACTGGTATGAAGCTTGGGAGTGCTCTTGGACCCAGTCCCAGGCCTCACCCTGGTATCTCAGATGGAGACTATGTCCAGGGCACTTTCTATCAGCTTTGGGTGATTTGACAGCTGCATTCATTCCTTAAAGTGAACGATCTCAATACAGTGGAGCCAGCGTGGTGTAGTGGCTAGAGTGCTGGACTAGGACTGGGGAGACCAGAGTTCAAATCCCCATTCAGCCATGATACTAGCTGGGTGACTCTGGGCCAGTCACTTCTCTCTCGGCCTAACCTACTTCACAGGGTTGTTGTGAGGAGAAACCTAAGCATGTAATACACTGCTCTGGGCTCCTTGGAGGAAGAGCAGGATATAAAATGTAAAAAAACAAAAACAAAACAAAACAGTGGTGCATCAGCTGGTAACCTCCCGGCTTGACGATTGCAATACGCTCTACGTGGGGCTGCCTTTGTACATAATTTGGAAACTTCAGTTAGTTCAAAATGTGGCAGCCAGACTGGTCTCTGGGGTAACCCGGAGAGACCATATTATGCCTGTTTAAAACAGTTGCACTGGCTGCCAGTGTGTTTCCAGGCAAAATAAAAAGTGCTGGTTTAAAGTACAAAGTGCTTTTAAATACAAGGTGCTGCTTTAAAGCCCTAAATATCAAGTGCTACTTTAAAGCCCTGAACCGTAGACACCACCTTCTTCTGTATGATCCCCATCGCATGTTGAGGTCATCTGGAGTGGTCCATCTGTAGTTAGCACTGATACGTCTGGTGGCAACTCGGAGCTAGGCCTTCTCTGTAGCTGCTCCTGGACAATGGAATGCACTCCCGGCAGATATCCATAATTTAGGCTCGTTGTTGGCCTTTAAGAGAGCCCTAAAAACTTACTTGTTTGGCCTGGCCTTCCAAGGTTTCTAAATTGTTTTAAAGTATTTTAATTGGTTTTAAATGGTTCTGAATTGTTTTAAAATTGTTTTTATATTGTTTTAAGCAGAGTATTTTATATGGTGTTTGTTTTTATGTTTTTTAAACTTGTGCACTGCCCAGAGCTTTTGGATGGGTTGGTCTAGAAATGTAATTAATTAATTACATTTAATTAAATGTAATTAATTAATGCTAACGAGATATCTTCTTAGCCAAAGCTGGATTGTTTGTTTATTAATAAACAAACAAACAAACAATCCAGCTTTGCCTAAGAAGATATCTAGTTAGCAGCCAAGCCCACCTCCTCTAAGCAGAAGCAACCCACACTAAAACCAAAAACAAATAGACATACAAGAACTCACCTGCCTGTGCTCTGAATACCCATTTTATCTAGTGAAGAGCTATGTGAATCAGAAAAACTTCACCAAATTGGATGCTCCAGTAATGTTATGGTATTAGCAATTTTATATCTCTGATATCCAGTTGGAAGAAAATTCCTTGCTATGGCAATCATCAACCAGTGAGCACCATAACCAATTAGCACCTTCTCATCCACATCCTATTTAGTCACAATTATAAACCACATTATAGACCATATTTACTCATAATTGGGGTTGTCCATCCACTTGGCAAAGATTTCAGATGCTAGGTCTAAACAGTCTTGGAGACCAAACCAACATGCTGTTCGAAGGATTCTGTCTATACTTGCTCTTGGAGAACATGGAAATACATTAAAGGGGAGCAGAGGGAGAGAAAGAGAATATGTTAAACATTATGCATTTCAACCATGAGGCCATTCCAGCTAGTGTACATTTGGAAAAGTCGTAGCTTTTTTATTTGCAGTAACCTGTGAACATACTCCGGATGTTGCTGAACTACAACTCCCATCATCCCCAGCCACAATAAATTGTAGCTGTGAATGATGGGAGCTGTAGTTCAGCAGCAGCTGGAGTATCACAGGTTGGGAACCCCTGTGCTAGGGGAAACAGTCTGTACAGTCTGTAAGCTGAAGTGGGACAGAATCAGGTGATGAATGAAATGCCTTTGATGAAAGGCATCAGTGAAATGCCTGGTGATGAAAGGCCTTTGGACAGATGGCCTTTTGGGGGCAAGATGACCTTTTGGTTCCTTCCAAATCCAGGAATCTATTCTATGATTTTACATATTTCTAATCTATTATAATAATAATATGCCTTTAAAATTTATGAGAGAGGAGAGCTGGCCTTGTGGTAGCTAAGGGGGATCTCATATTCTGTGTCCAAGCACAGCCTTGTCCAAATAGTTGGGAAGCCATGACCAGGAAAGACAAGTTTGGATTGGCTGCAGCAGTAGATGGGCCTGAGCCAGGATTTCAGGGTGCTCCTAGGGAGGAAGTGGGCAAACTATGTTGCTCAGGAGTAGGATGTGCCTTGCTAACTGAGCAAAGAGGCACCTTTTCAAAGTGGAGATTCTCTTTATTTAGCAGGGGAAGAGCAACTGGCCCTATCCAACCCCAGCACAGCATCCCTCCAGTGTCTGTTGCTGGTGTCAACCTTATGTTTCTTTTTAGATTTTGAGCTGTTTGGGGACAGGGGACCATCTTATTTATGTATTGCTTATTTTTCTATGTAAACCGCTTTGTGAACTTTGGTTGAAGAGCGGTATATAAATATCAGTAGTAGTATCTGTAGCTGTCACTTTGTAAACATCGAAAATACAACAGGAATACAGTGGCCCACATGTTGCTCAAGTACGCTGATATTTAAAGTAGTGTGCCTGCATTTCAGGAGCACAACTTAATTGTTTCCAATATAAGTAGCACTCCTGGAGTGCGGGAGCATGACTGAAATATCTGCACACTTGTGCAAGATCCCCGGAGTTTCCTTAAATGCTCACAGCAGCATGGGCCAATCAGAAATACCTGTATGACACTGCACAATGTGTGGGCCTTATCAGATTGTACAGGAGTCTCCCCCTGCTCACAACCCCGAAATTCAGAGTTGTGAGAGTCTTGTATAAAATGACAATTTTCATCAGTATTTGTCATCTGCTTGGTATTTTTTTACAAGTATTAATTAAACAAACTATCTTGACCTATGTTCATATATGCCATACCAGAGAACTAGCATGGTATAGCAGCAGGTTACACCAGACAAGGGGGGGACCCAGGTTCAAGTCCTATTCAGCCAGGCATTTTGGAGCGAATCACTATATTTCATTTTAATTTGCTCCTTAGGGTTGTTACAAGGATAAAAATGGAATTGTTTTATGCCCACGTACACTGTCCTGTGATCCTTGGAGGAACAATGGAATAAAAGTTAATAAATATTTATTTTCACATTAAAGTATCCTTTGCTACATTAATCATTTGATACTTAAACTTATTTTCCCCCATATACGCCATTTCCATTTTACATATATGGCTGCATTGCTGAGCACTGCTTTTCTGCAGTTAGCTAGAAACAGAATTAAAATGGAGGCTCCACACATTTTATTTTATACTAGCCGGCCCGCACAGAGCATCTGTGCGCTCTTTGGGACCGCTGTTCACCCCTCCCTCTTGCCCCCCTCTCTCTTGCCCCTACCCCTTCCTCCTGCCCTGCTCTCTCTTGCCCTCCCTCCCTCCTCCTCCCACCCCACTCCCCTGCCCCCTACCCCTCCCTCCTACCCCACTCTCTCTTGCCCACCCTCCCTCCACCTGCCACACAACTCTCTTTCACCCTCCCTCTCCCTCCCAGCCCTCTCTCACCCTCCTTCCCCCCTCCTGCCCCACTTCCTCTTGCCCCCCTCCCTCCTGCCCCCCTCTCTCTTGCCCTCCCTCCCCCTCCACCCACACTGAGCATTTTACAGCGGTGGGCGGCCATTTTTGGCCGGACCTCACTGCCATCTCAGACCTTCCTTACTGGGCAGCGGGTGGGAGGGCCTCCACCACAGTTCCTCCTCCCAGGCGGCGAACAGGGAAATCCCGCCGCCCGTTTCCCTCCTGCCGCGACCTCTCTCCCCCCTTCTGCCCCAGTCTCTGCTTCCGGGCCCAGCCACCTCTCCTCCTCACTGCCACTTCTGCCTCCCCTTTCTTTCCCCACCCCTGGGCCTTGCCTCCACGGCCGGGCCTGCCACCTCTGGCCTCCATGACCGTGCCGCGGCAGCGGCAACCAATCCTCCTGGGTGCGCCTCAGCCAATCAGGCACGTCTGCCGCCCAGTCAATCAGCTGGGCTCTGGGACGCACATTCCAAGGCACACCCAGGAGAATTAATATAATAGATTGCACTACATTCACCAGCAATGCCCTCCCCCATAGCCAAGATCATCTTATGAAGTTTACTCAAAAATAAGACCTGTCCATCAAAAATCCCTGACAGCTTTAAATAAAAGTTTATTTCTTTCAGGATGACAATTCCAGAGAAAAAGCCCTAGTGAGGAGGCAACCCATGTAACATTCCCTCCAAACTTGTTTCATGGGAATGAGTCTCAATGGCTGACATCCAGATTGAGTTAATCTAACTGACTGCTTAATTTCAATAGGACTACTCAGGAGTAATTTAGCCTGGATGTCAGCCACTGGCTCACATATTCCACAGCATTGGAAGGGCAGAACAGGAGCTGTGTCCTTGCAAAAGGCTGCTTCAGAGCTCAGCCAGAGTGTTGCCGAGCAACCAAATGCATGTGGAGCTGGAGGGGGAGTGATTTTTTGCCCTCCCTCCCTCTAAAAGTGCTGTTTGGCTGCTAACAGTAGGTGATTGAGGTTCATGCAGCTCCTGTCCCACCCTTCTACTGTTGCAGAACATATGGACCACTGACATTAATATTTTCACATTGTTTATCTAGTGGCCTGGCTATTAGTCTATTATAAACAAACAAACAAACCATATGATGACTTACTTAACAGTGTACTCAACTGCAAATATTTCAAAGGAGTCCTGACGAAGGAGATCTGCATAATAGCGGTATATTGTTGAAATTCGCGGTAAGAAGTATTTCTTTGAAGAAAAGAAAGAAAAATTTACAAGCACTCTACTTTTATTCTATTTAATCTAAAAAACCACCCCACCCAACAACCCACCTTACTAAATCTCCCAGATGCTCCTATTATCAAATTCCTCTTTTCTGCACAAATTAATTTGTTTGACATGAAGAATTAACAATTCTGTATTTTTATTTTCAAAGGAGTCCTGACGAAGGAGATCTGCATAATAGTGAGCGCTCCACTAACCCCGTTTCCCCGATCATGAGTCGCTATGGTTTGGCTCCGCGGCATGGCAACTCATGAGGAAACCCCCGCCAGGAGGCTAAAACAAGCCTCTCGGGGGTCTCCCCAGGATGCCCCGTGCACTCCCTGGGACTTACGGGGGTTGAACTCCCCCAATCCCTGCAGCCCCTACCAGCTCTGTGACAGAGCTGGTAGTTGTGTGGGCGGCCAATCCAGCCGCCCAGCAACAAGCGACTGCTTGTCTGTGGGGAGAGAGGGCTAAGCTCACTCTCCTTGGACAGCCTGGTAAGGCTCTCCACACTGCTCATGTGGAGAGCCTCAATATCTGATTAGAGCCCTCAAAATATTACACATATTTGCTTATGTGTAATACCTGTTTTATTTGAAATAATTTTTTATTCAGGAAATAGATATTACATACATGACCCTGTTCATAACAACATTTTAAAATATTTGTTTTGGATTGGTTATAAAAAGCAAAAATATATAGAGAAACACATAATATTGGCTTTATCATATATTTTGAGATATTAAAATAAGACATTCCAGCCTGAAAAGTCCCGGTGTTTTTTACTGATAAAATAAGAGCATTAAATATTGGCTCTGTATGAACATTTTTATATGTGGAGTGAGGGGGAACAAACACATTCTTCTTCCCAATGCACTCTTAGTCAGAAAGCAACATTTCATCTGGTCTAGTAGTACTGGAGACACCTATACCTAGGATCTCCGAGGACCCACTATTCAAAGCCAGATAAAAGGGGAGTATAAATAGCAGGTGCAGAGAGATGAACTTGGCATTGAGCCAAGTCAATAGGCTCGTTCACAGAACCATTAAGTGGGTAGGAGAAGCCTCAGGAGCTGCACACACTCTCGATTTTCAGTTGTGTGCAAGTAAAAAACAAGGTAGCAGATAGCATGATCATCTGTTAAACCTAAGCTGAGTAGGATGGTTTTTACTCCTACCTTGTTCAGAAGTCAGGGACAGAATCTGGGAAGGGTGTGCTGGTCCTACTTGGATGAGACTTGGCAGATGATCAAGCTGCCCACCTCCTACCTTGTTTTTTACTCACACATGACTGAAAATCAGGAGCATGCACAACTGCTGAATGTCGGTAGTATGTGTCTCTACCCACTTAACAGTTGTGTGAATGAGCCTAATAATTGATTTCTACTCACAGAGAAAAGGGTGGGAAGGGAGGTATAGGGCAGGCATTCATATCTCACATGGGACAGAAAATGTTTATAATCTAAATTTCAGTATGTAAAATAATATTAAGTACCTTTAAAACTGGATATAACTCATAATCACTCAGAATAAATCTCCAATAGGAAGCATTTAGTTCGGTCAGAACTACATTCCACACTGAGTTATCATCTTCTTTTTCAAGGTACTTGGTTAATAGCATTGGTGTATCATACTCTGTGTAACCAGACCTATTTATAATAAATATTTAATATGTTAAGGAAAGGCAATAAAAAGGCAATTATTATTAGATAATAATTCATATAAGCAAGCAAACAGTTTTCTCCTGAATGGGTTTTTAAGAAGTTAACAAAATAATATACTACTAGTGGGTCTGGGCGCAGAGCATCTGTGCCTCTAGTTGGGCCCAGCCCCCAGCCCACCCCCCAGCCCACCCCCATGCCCGGCTTTCTGGCTGTCACACAATGGCAGCCTCCTTCTCCTGAAGGGGCTCTTTCCTCCCTCACAACCCGTCTTTTCGCAGACTCCTGCCCGCTATCATTTTATATATATATATAGATTCCTCTCCTCTACAATCAGGAACATCTTCCGATCAGTAACAATTGCATTCCAACTGACCTCAACCATCACAGGCTCCTCCTGCTTATCTGCATATGGAATCCCCACTGCCCAATCACCATGGTGCTTCTGTTCTCACAGGCTCCTTCTCCCTGTCTGCATATGGAATCCCCACTGCCCTATCAGGTGCTTCTGCTTGCAAACTCTGTCAGCCAATCGCCTCCTCCCCCTCTAACAGCCAATCACCTCCTTTCTGCCACATCCCCACGCATGGCCCGTCTTAGATAAATAAGTATATAGATTAAATGAACAGCCCTCACATTTGCAGGTTCATAAGTCTCCATTTACATATGGCAAGCAAGATACCATGCACAAGCAATATACAGAGTTTTGTACAAGAGAGCATATCAAGAAGAACTATTATATGAAATTTATGTGGTGAAAATGTTACTTGCTATTTCAGTTTAGAAGGCTTCAACATTTTCCACTATCTTTCAGTCACACTCCCTGAAAACCTAACAATTTACTAAAGCTACCATTGGGAGGGAAGATTTTAGATAATCAAATGTGGAAAACTGAAAATGGTTATCTGTGCATTTGATGTGACAAGCTGCTCCCGCTCTTTCTCCTCTATGCTGGATTTGAAAACAAAAAGCATGACAGAACAGAAGAAGGGGAGGAGAAGAAGCGACAGACAGACACTTTAAGCCACCACTTTCCTCCTTCACTTCCACTCTGTCCCCCTCTGCTTTTAAAATCCAGCATGGGATGGGGAGAAGGAAGAGCAGCTCTTTGCATCAGCTGTCTGTCTACATAAAGTCATCGTTGTCCGCTGTGTGCCACAGAGTGTGGAAGAACTGAGAAGAGCAGCTGCCACCAAGCACCTCGCCATACCTCTGACGATCAGCCAACTAAGGTGACTGTCTCAGTTCACCTCACAATGAAGCTGACTGTGGTTTTTAGTCAACTAGGATGACATTTTTCAGGAAAGACTCTTTATAAAAGCACAACTATCTTCCCATGCCAGTCAGGTTTTAAAAAAGAAAGAAAACCTTCTTCTGATCCTATTAGCCAGTCTGATGCAATTGGAAAGGGGCTTTAAAACAGACCTCCAGTTGAGAGTCAGTCTTGCTGAGAGGGAGAAAAATGGGGGTGGGGATTTGTGTGTGGAAAACCCTAAAAGGTCTGGTAGTTCCTTTTTCTATCCTGGAACTTGCAAGGTTAGGACATATTCAGAATATATATAAAATAAATGGACGTAGCTGAAATAACTCTAAAATGTGCATAGGTTTTGATGATAAACAGTGTAAAAACAAGATAGCATAGTAATGAGTAGTGGAGAAAACAAGATTTGAAAAAGAAATGTATTCCAGCAATAATGTGAACACTTACATTTCTGACTGAACAAATAAGGCTGGATTCAAATGTTTCCTAGCCACATGGAAGTGAAAGCCAGTAAGAACAATATAATATGTAAAATGTTTGGGTAACACATTTTATGTAATATTCACAGGAAGGGTTTGTGCTGACATGAAATCACAACAGCATGGGAAACTACCTGACACATATAGCTTCCCCACAAAGTTTAACATCAAAATGGCAATCATGCCACTGCTTGTGTGTCAAGGGTCAGATGGGGGAAAATCCCAGCAGGATCACCTCCAGCAGACAACAAGATATACTCACAATCCAAAAGCTATTGAATGGTGATGTTCCAGGCAGGCCATTTACAGGAGGAGGAAGCTGAGCTGAAAGCAGAATCAGGAAGCAGACTGAGGCTGGAGAAGGCAGGCCCGACAGACTGTGCTCAGAACCGAAGCAGAGAAAGGGCAGGAGCAAGAAACAGGCTATAGAAAGGGTAAGAAGCAAATATTTGGAGTGCAGATGTCTATAGTACAACTCACTGTATAGTTGACTGCACAGATAAATCTGTATGACTAAGCTTTGGGGTTTATTTTAATTGGGAAGGATGACTAACAAGCAGAAACTTCACTGTGGACAATCTATATTGCTGCAGCAGAACTATGGAGAAGAAAACAAAATGAGCTAAGGAAGTCAGTTTCTTTCAACCCTAGCCAGTCTGGATGTGAGATCTATGGTCCCAAATATTGTCCTGTAAATAAACCCTTGTAAGTTCTTTACTTTCAACCAAACCACTACTGTTTCTAGTAAAACATATTTCAGTCAAAACTTTCAACTAATTCTTCATCAGATGCACTGTAACACAAAGCATCCATATTATCAGTATGTGCACATGCATTGTATTAGCACCTCTTCTGCTTGGGCATTTACACTGGCTCAGATAAATGATGAGGGGGAGGATCCTTCATTGTGCTTGGTCCCCTGGGAGTTATTGACACATGGCTTCATACTGCAGGGTAAATGTTGAGCAAAGCCACTTGAAATTACACTCGAAGCAGCCCCTCCCCTCTGCTCGGGGGAGGGGGGGTTGGTGCAGGTTCACATCACATGCCTCCATGTTTTCCTTCTAGCCATTGGCGAGAGGAGAGAGATTTCTAAAGCCTATATCTGCATTCCTAAAGACTAAGAGGGTTTCTCTCTTATCATGTTAATGATTCTACTCAGTGCCTCTCCCAATTTGCTCCAGAGTTTTCAGAAAAAGTTGCTTAAAACCAGCATTTAAAAATCTGGAAATACATCGAGATAAACTAGAATTTGGAAGACAAAGTCCAATTTGTGTGTGGTGTGCTTCCAAGGATCTCGAATGGACTTTGGGGTAAGTTTGGCTGGTGTGTTGAATGCACACATTCCCTTCCGGAGGAGATTCGGGGTAATAGCCCTGTCTGTAAAGCCTCCTGGTTGGAAGACTTGGTTGGAAAGACTATTCTAAATTACTTAAGGCTTGTAAGTTCATATCACAGGTTTGTTCTGTTGTTAAATCCATGTCAGTCTCCCCTTCTAGTGGCCTCTTGTGGTAATCTAATTGACTAAAGTACCCAGAAGCTCTTATGCAGTCTGTCACCTTACACTCAGTATAAAGCAGAAGCCGAAAGGTGTAGAGCACAAGCTATTTATTTTTTAAGGAGTCATGTGGAGGTATGAAGCACAGTAATAAGTAAAGTGAAAACTTTAACAGATAATGCTCACCGTCTCAGTTCAAAAGCATCCACAATCAACTGGAGCCTGTTGACAGCAGGAATCACCTGCAAAGAGTATCTATAGATTTTAGCAGATCTAAACAGTTCATTATGATCCAAAAACAACAACAACAACAAAAAACCCCTACTTTTTTCAAGTTATTGACGAACTAGTCCTGGAAGCCAAACTCATTCATACTTCAGTTAATATTGTTCAAATTACCTAAGACAAATTTAACTCAGTATATGAATGAAAGGTTGATGGTTTGAAATTGCTATGTTGACACACAGACAGAAACACCTCTAACTCCATGTGTGTAGTATATCTTCAAATGACATACATGCACAAAGAATGCAGCAAAAGTAACTTGTGCTATCTTTTAGCTCAGGGGCAGGCAACCTTGGCTCTTCAGCTGTTGAACTACAACACCCATCACTCCCGGCCACAATTTACTGTGGCTGGGATGATGCGAGTTGTGGTTCAAAAACAGCTGGAGAGCCAAGGTTGCCTACCCATTTCAGCTTCTTCTCTTCTGTGGGGGCTTCAGGTTCCCTCAAGTGCCAAAGATCCTTGGGTTCCTAACTGGGCCTCATTGTCCAGAGGAAAAACACAAGAGCCACCTTCAACCTTGTTACTTGTGGCCATCTGCTTCTGGCTCCTTCATGGATGCTCACACTGAGAGTTTATGGGCTACCCCCAGGCTTCTTTGCCCTCTATTCCTTCCACACTACCTCATCATCAGCCCCTTCTTCAAAGACCCTCTCACAATCACCACAGACCTTGCAAGAAAGTGAGCTCCACCCTCTTATTTATTTATTACATTTATAAACCGCCCCATCCAGAGGCTCGGGGCGGTGTACCACAAACATATGAGTTTGTCCTCTCATGAACAGCCAACTCCTGAGTAGGGATGTGCACGAAATACTTTGGGCGCATCCCAGGGGGCGGGGAGGAGTTCCCTTAAGTGGAGGCAGGCAGGTCCTACCTGCCCCTCCTGTGAGCCTCCGCCGCCCCATTGTGGCAGTGTTCTAAGAGAAACATCCCCGTGAAAGCGGCAGCCTGTGCCGCAGTCTCCTTTAAAATGCCCTGCCGTGGCGATGGGATACTTCCTCCAGCATCCCTCGTGTAACGTCAGCATGCAAACGGTCATACAAGACACCAAAATGATTTGGGCACATCCCTATTCCTGAACAACATAGTTTATCCACTCCCTCCCTGGGAGTACCCCAAAGCCCCAGCTTAGGCCCATCTACTGCTGCAGCCAATCCGTCTCTTCCCTGGGCATGGCTTCCCAACTATTTGGACAAGGCTGTGCTCAGACAAGGAATATGAGATCCCCCTTATCTTCTTTTGTAATGAGCAGGCCCAGACTGTTAAGACCTTGCCATTCTTGATGGTGGAGGAAGATGTGGGTTATTTTATAGAGGAATATGTGTGTGCATTGTCTCCATTCCACCACAAGTTTGAACAGAGGTAGATCCAGGTAATGCAGGACAACCTACTTGCTACACTCACATCTAGTATCCCTTGAAACACTCCCAACAGCCTTAATCAGGACTGTGTCCCTCAGGGTTTCCCTGCACTTAAACTTCTTTAGAATACTGGTCTCATGAAACCACCCCAAGTAGGAAAGAACCCTACCTTTGAACAAACTTCCCTTAAGTGAAGTCCTACAGTGTACACTTCCAAAGGTATGGCCATAAAAATGGTCACCCTTAAATGTTAAAAGCATACAGGGTGACAAAGACCTAGATACCTTACCATCCTGATGGGGTCACAAGGCTATAATTACAGGAAGTTCCTTACCTTTGGGTCACTTTCAAGCACTTTGGCCAATCTTCTCCAGTGTAATTGGTCATAATTAATTCTATAGTAACCAGTCACATTCACATTTAAAATAATCCAGTCATGTTCTGAATTTGATATTTTCATTTCAGGAAATATTTCTGTAGGCAGCATTAAAACAAAAAAAGATGGTGGCTGACATTCTCCACAGGACTAAAAAAATAGAAGTTGTCTTGCAGAGACTTGCAAACAGACCAGAGCTTAACTTTGCTCCACTCTCCCCACAGCCTCAGCGGCAGCAGAGCCAAAGTATGATTTTTGCTGCTCTCTCCTTCCTCCACATAGAGTTTTTACTTGCAGCCCTCAGACATAGATTCCTGGAAATAAAAGCTACCTCTGAAGGGAGGAGAGAGTTAAAATTGCTGCCACTCACCACCACCACCCCTGCCACTGGGGCTATGGGAAAAGATTGGAGAACAGTTAAGCTGTAGTCTGTTTTCATCTCTACAGGGTTACATTTGTTTTCATAGCCCAGTGGAGAATGTCAGCCAGCATGAATTTAGTGGCAAGTTGATGAAAAACTATGTCCATGAAGCTGCAGGACTTATTTCTGCAAAATCTGAATTTCCATGAAAGAAGTCCAATATTAAATGTGGTATCTTAGGATGCTCCTGAATAGAAGCTTGTGGTTAACAGAACATGTTAAGCAGCCTTTTCTTGGATAGGTCCACTAATCCATCTAGCTCATCACTCTACTGTACTGTCTGCAACGACTTTGCAAGATTCAAGACAGAGTCTTTCCCAGACCTACCTGCTAGGGCAGTGTTCTTCACCGTAAGGCCCAAGGGCTAGTGGCAGCCCCCATTAACTAGGAATGTGCATCAATCGAAAATTGTGATTCAATTTGAGATTGAATCAAAACATGTTGTTTTGAGTCAAACACAAACAGACTGATTCAATTTGGACTTGGTTCAATTTGCATCAAATCTGAATCAATTTGACCTGTACTGTACAGAGGGAGTGAAGGGGAGGAGAGCCTCTTCCTTTCAGCCTCTTTTTTATAAACAAAGAAGTACTGGGGTGCGCGGAAATTACCGTTTTTGTGTAGAGCCTGCAGGCGGGGGCGGGGGGTGGAGGCAGCAACCCGGTCCACCATCCCCACAAGCTGCTACTTTTACAAACAAGAGGCCCAGAGGCACCTTTGAACCACTCCTGGCGGGAGCAGTAACTGCAGAGCTGGTGGTGGCAAGGCGGCAACCTGACCTGCAATTCCTTCAGGCTAGGCCTTTAAATGGCCTCCACACATGCACAGGGAAGCCATTTAAAGGGATAGCCTGGTGTTCTTTTAGCTAGAACACCAGTGGGATTTGTGCAAAAACACCAGAGTTTGAGGTAAAAGAACACCTGGCTATCCTTTTAAATGGCTTCCCTGCGTATGTGCAGAGGCCATTTAAAAGCTTAGCCTGATGTCAGTTCCTGGCTGGACTGGCCATGGGGAGGTTTTGTGAGCTGGTTCGCCACAGCCACCTCTGCAGTTGCCACTCCTACCAAGAGTGTTCAAAGGCGCCCCTGCACCTCTTGTTTGTAAAAACAGCAGCTGGCGGGCCTGCAAGGGGATGGCGGGTTGGGTCACCACCTCCTCCCCCCACCACTGCGGGCTCTGCAGAAGAAAGGTAGTTTCCGGACACCCCAGTGCCGCTTTGTTTTTTTAAAAAATGGCTGACATGAGAGGCTATCCTCCCACTCCCTCCCCTGTCCTCCTATACAGTACAGGTTAAATAGATTTGGATGGATTCAATCAGAATCAGGAAGGTTCTGTTCAAAGTCAAACCACTCAAATCAGCTAGATTCAAGTTGAATCGATCCAAACACGAATCGATTTGGACATCCCTACCATTAACCCTAAGTGTGGCTCCCTGACTAATTGTTTACTGGGCCTATGCTTTCCTTCTAGAACCCTTAAGAGAGAGTTTCCATCTCCTTTAAAGGGCCCTCCTGAGAAAAGCACAGTACTGTGCAGAGGTCAGCATAGTAGGAAATGACTCTCAGATATCTTTCTCATGATCAGGGAGAAAAGGCTCTATGCTTCAGGGGAGGAAGTCTTAAAATGCTTACCTCCCCCACAGACAATCCTCGTCTTCTGACTGATCGCTTGCCCAGACATTGGCCAACTGCTACTGGCAGTTTGGAGATTTGGGGGCTAGGAGGCCGCCAGAACTCCCATAATGCACCTTGCAAGTGCGTGGTGCTTTCTGGGAAGTCTCCCTAGGCAGGCTGGGAGGCTACTTATGTGTAGGTACCACCGACACACAATCAGTTAGCCAGGGGTGAGAGCATGTTTGCGCCCTTAACCATCGCTAATAGTTGGGGGTCTCTACAGGGTTTGCCACCTCCAGGAGTCATGTGGCTCCCGGCGGTTCTCATGCGCAGGCAAAACCGGGCTGGGCTTCCTTAGCCCGGTTTTGCCCGCATGTGAGAATAGCTTCTCAGATTAATTTTTTTTCCCCCAACGTGGCCCCTGCTTGAAAAATTGTGTGCTAATGTCTGAGCCTGAGAAATGTACGAAAAGCATTTTCTTTATCACTGAGCTATAGCCTAACTCTTATTTATGTTTCTTGCCATTTACGTGGGTAGTCAAAAGCAGTTTAACATAATACATACATTAATTGTGCATAATTTTGCCTATTAATTTCTTTTCTGCTAATATATTGAAGGTTACACACTGCAAACAGTAGGCACTTTCTCAAATTCAAGGGGGAAAAAATTACTTACTGCTTCTTTTATCAAGCCATATTAAAGGTTGTACGGTTGCATTTCTCATCCAAGAAATAGGAACGATCCATGTGTTACTTAATTGAAAACAAAAATGTATAATTTAATTATTTTAAAAACACATAAATAAAGTAACTCCAAATGTTATTGAGTAACTTGAATTTAGAACAATTTTCAGGATGGCGGGAATCCAGTTCTCCCAGTCCTATTATTAATTATTTTTATTGTTTTAGATGTGCAATTCAAACTGTACTAGGACCTGAAGAATTCTCATCTTTTTCATACTGGCCACAAGCTAGCTAGAACTTGAGATCTGCTTGAATCCCACTGATTTCCTTGGATTTTCAGATATCCTGAGAATGGCTAGCATTCTCTAAATACCACCCAAAGACCAAATGCAGACCTGCACAGGGTTTTCTACAACTATGGAAGGGCAAAGCTTGAAAGTTCTTGACAAAGCTTGATATTCCATAGAATAATTGACACAACTGGGAAGCCAAAGTACTGCACATGGTTTCACTCTTCTTTATTGGATCATGCTCTTTGCACAGAAACAAGTTGCATAGATTTGAGGACATGGGTGGGGAGGTGGAATGGCTGTCGTCTGGAAGAATAACATCTCCCTTACCGGGATCCCTGTCAAAGTGTCTTGACCATATCGAATGTGTGTACTTAAGTTTGGGGATTAGGGATAGACTGGGGTTTTTGCTGGTGTACTGATCACCCTGCTGCCCAACAGAGCCCCTAACAGAGCTAATGGACTTGGTCTTGGCATTGGAGTCTCCCAAGCTTATAGTGGTGGGGGACTTCAATGTTCTTTTTGAGATCAATTTGTCCAGGGCAGCTCAGGAGTGCATAGCAGCCATGACAACTATGTGCCTATCCCAAGCAGTCTTGGGATCAAGAAATATTTTTGGACACAAGCTTGGTCTGGCCTTTTACTCTGATCAGGGTGGTTTCCATGGGTAGGGGCTCCTGTGATTTCCCCGTTGTCATGAACAGACCACCTTCTGGTTAAGGTTGGACTCACAATCATGTCCCACCTCTGCAGGGGCGAGGGGCCTATTAGGAAGGTCCACCCAAGAAGGTTATTGGATCCAATAGGATTCCAAGAAGCCTTGGTATTTAGTGTTGGCTCTGCCCATGATTCTGTTCATGTCCTGGTGTAGAACTGGAACAGCAAACTCACCAGGGCAGTAGACATGATCACTCCTAAGCATCCTCTCCGACCCGCTTTAAAATTGGCCCCTTGGTATATGGAAGAACTATGGGAGCTGAAGCAGCAAGGTTCTGGAGCACAAGTCTGACCATATCTGGAGCACAAGTGGAGAAAGACTCGAATAGAATCCGACAGATTACAACATAGAGTGCATTTGAAGACCTATGCTCAGGCAATACATGTGGCAAAGAAGCTCATGTCCAGCAGAGTTGTTTAGGGTTGTGAAAGGCTAATACATGCCCCTCCTCTCTTGAATCAGAATTTGGAACCATCAATTACATTTGCGATGTTTTTAATAAGTTCTTTGTGGATAAAATATCTTGTATTCAGGCCGATTTAGATTCGGACCCAGCAATTATTCTAGAGTCTAATGCAGAGGTGTCCAGCAACTCCTCTTATGTGGTTAAGCTGGATCAGTTTCAGTTTGTGACTCCTGATGATGTAGACAAGCTGCTTGGAATGTTGCAGCCTACCACCTGTTCTTTTGACCCTTGTCTGACATGGCTTATATTAACTAGCAGGGGGGTTGTTATACAAGGCCTTGTAGAGACTATAAATGATTCTCTGAGGGAGGGCAGGATGCCTTCCAGTCATAAGGAGGCAATCATTAGACCTCTTCTGAAGAAGCCTGCATTGGATCCCTGACTATAGGCAACTATAGGCCTGTCTCCAACTTTCTGTGGTTAGGCAAGGTAGTTGAGAGGGTGGTGGCCTCCCTGCTCCAGGCAGTCTTGGAGGAAACTCATTATCTAGATCCATTTCAAACTGGTTTTCGGACAGGCTATGGGGTAGAGATTGCCTTGGTAGGCCTGACAGATAATCGGCCAAATAATTCTTCTGGACCATCTGAGATGGTTGGGAGTGGGAGGCACTGCTCTGCAGTAGTTACACAGCTACCTCTCAGGCAGATTCCACATGGTGTCACTTGGAGACTGTTGTTCTTCAAAACATAAACTTTTATACGGCGTCCCCCAAGGCTCCATACTGTCTCCAGTGTTCTTTAACATCTACATGGAACAGCTGGGAGAAATTATCAGGAGATTTGGTGCAGGGTATTATCAGTATGCTAATGACACCCAAATCTATTTATCCATGTCAACATCATCAGGAGAACACATAATCTCCCTAAATGCCTGCCTGGAGGCAGTGATGGGATGGATGAGGGACAACAAACTAAGACTGAATTCAAATAAGAATGAGGCACTTATTGTGCGGGATTAGGAGACAATTTTGATCTGCCGGTTCTGGATGGGGTCATACTTCTCCAGAAGGAACAAGTACACAGTTTGGGAGTGCTTCTGGATCCAAGTCTCTCCCTGGTATTTCAGGTTGAGGCAATAGCCAGAGGTGCTTTCTAATCTATCAGCTTTGGCTGATATGCCAGCTGCAAATGTTTCTTGAGATAAATGACCTCAAATAAGTATGTATGCTGGTAACATCCAGACTTGACTATTGCAATACACTCTATGTGGGGCTGCCTTTGTACATAGTCTAGAAACTGCAGTTGGTACAGAATGTGGTAGCCAGGTTGGTCTGCGGGTCATCTTGAAGAGACCACATTACTCCTATATTAAAAGAACTACCCTGGCTACCAATACTTTCCAGGCAAAGTTCAAGGTGCTGGTTATAACCTATGAAGCCCTAAACACCTTAGACCCTGCATATTTAAGAGAATGTCTTTTTCACTATGAGCCCCACCATCCACCGAGATCATTTGGAGACATTCATCTGCAGTTGCCACCAGCTCATCTGGTGCCTACACAGGGACAGGCCTTCTCTGTTGCTGCCCCAAGACTCTGGAATGCACTTCCTGCTGAAATAAGATCCTTCCCATCTCTGACAACATTTTAAAAGTCTCGAAAGACACATTTATTCACGCAAGCTTTTTAACTAAACTTGTGATTTTAAATTGCTTTAAGGTTTTAATTTGTTTTATGTTGCGGTAAACTGCCCAGACACAGAGGTTTGGGGTGGTGTACAAATAAAATAAATAATACATACATACACACACTAAAATAAACATGCTTTTGCATAATGGGCATGATCAAGAGAAAAGCAAATCCTATTAAGCACACATCACATCTCAATTGAATTCAGAGGTTGAAGTGTGGCCCACCAAAGTGTTAGGTGGGACACATCCAGCCATACTTGTTTTTTCCCCTTTCTCTGCTTTAAATGTGCATGGGTTTATTTATTAAAAACCTGGGTGTCAAAGAAACTGATCTGCAGAAGCCAGTCTCCCAACAACAGGGGATTGCCCCCAGAGTTCCACGCTATCCAAGAGATCCTAACCTACCATTTGAGAACCTAGGGACTACAGAAATCTTATTTATGCATGGTTCTCAACTTAGGACAGTCAGTCGTCCTCTGATACTATTTCAAAACTAGTGCAGCATTTCAGTTTCATGTAAGGGGGAAGACTGAGGAAACACTGTCCTACTACCACTAGTAGCTCCTAATACAAAACAAAACACAATGCAACAGCCTGGTTCAATCAATCCTCTGTAACATCCTCAGGAGAGGAGAGCTGGTCTTGTGTAGCAAGCAGGACTTGTCCCCATAGCTAAGCAGGGTCTGCCCTGGTTGCATCTGAATGGGAGACTTGATGTGTGAGCACGGGAAGATCTTCCCCTCAGGGGATGAAGCTGTTCTGGGAAGAGCAAAAGGTTTCAAGTTCCCTCCCTGGCTTCTCCAAGATAGGGCTGAGAGAGATTCCTGCCTGCAACCTTGGAGAAGCCACTGCCAGTCAGGGAGCTCTGTACATCCCTGTTGCAATAAAATTACTATTGGCCAAAGTGTATCCTCAGATAATGTATGGTGCACAATTGGGCCCATTTAGTAATTTTGCTCCGTCAGAAACACTGCAAAATAAGTTCATAAGAACTATATTACAGCTGCCATGTTGTGTCCCAAATACTGTTATTAGAAGGGAGGTGGGTCTGGTTAGATTTGAATCACACTATTGGAGATCTATCATACTCTACTGGTTAAAATTGGTTTTCATGAAAGTCGGCTTAGTGCATTTAATTCTGGAAGACTCCTTTAAATCCAATTGGAAATTGGCAATTACAGAAAAACTTCTATTATATGGATTCTCTCATGATGATTTTATTAGATTAGGTTTCGATCAGGCCAGAAGAGAAATTGTGCAACGTATCCATGACGTGGAGTTGCAGATGGATCATGCAGAGTTACCGAGTAGCATCTACATAGGTAGCCAGTGCACCGAGCTCAAGCCTGCTACATATCTAAGTAGCATTTTAATTCCAAAATTTAGACGAGCTCTAACACTTGCCCGTGTAAATGCTCTCCCAACAGCTGTGCTCCATGGGAGATTCCAGGGTATACCATACACATCAAGATTATGCCCTTGTGGATCTGGTAACGTTGAAACAACTGCTCATGTTTTACTGCATTGTGAATATTACAGAGACATAAGACGCCAACAAATTGCCCCACTTTTGATAAATTTTCCGGGTTGTGGAGAGGATTTCTATTTAAACTATTTGCTCACTAATCCTAATCCGGATGTTATTCATATCGTGGCCAAATATTGTTATATAATATGCCAAATGCGTATAAATGTAGTCTGATTTTATATTATCATCTTATTATTGTTATTATCATTATTATTTTAATATTGTTGTATTGCTGGTCTATGACCGAAATAAAGTTTTACATTTACACTGCCAGTCTGTGAAGACAATACTGAGCTAGAGAGACCAATGGTCTGACTCAGTATATGGCAGCTTCCTAACATAGTTTGGAGGATCAGACATGAGCTCTGGGCTCCTGTGGTCCCTTCTCACATGCAGTTTCACTTCCAGTTTTCTGTTCATCGCAAACCACAGAAGTCATTGCGAAATCAAAAACTGTGTTCTAGCTGGGCTTGGGAGCTTTGTGTGCTCCCAATTTTTGGTTGTGTGGAAGCAAGGTAGGAGGAAAACCTGGGTAGAAGTGAAAAGCTATCCAGATTTTCCTCCTGCCTTGCTTCCATACAATTACTTCTACCCAGGTTTTTATCCTACCCTGTTTCCATATAGTCACTTCTACCCAGGTTTTCCTCCTATCTTGCTTCCACATAACTGAAAATTGGGAGCAGACACAGCTCCCAAACCAGGGTAGAACACAGTGAGGCTTGCCACACGAGCAGTTTGGAGAGCCTGCAGGACTTCTGCAGGGAGAGGAAGCTTGACCCGATCTCCCTGCAAACATGGAGGCCACCATGGGCGGCTAGATTGGCCGCCCACACGATTACTGTCTCCATCACGGAGCCGGTAGGGGTGGCGGGGATCGGAGGCCATCTGGCCCCCAGAAGTCCCAGGATGCCCTGTGCAAGTGTGTGGGGCATTCTGGGGGACCCCCAATGCCGAGAGGTTGCTGCAGCCTCTCGGTTGGAGGTCTAATCGTGGGTTGCCATGGTGCAGAGCTGTGCCATCTCACGATCTTAAAAACAGGGTTAGCAGAGCGCTCACTCCACTAACCTCAGTTTAGGGAAGGGCTACTTTGGCAGGCTAGCTGCTGTGGAATCACCAGGCTCACTCGTGAGCACAGTGGTTCTCACGATGGGGGGAAACAGGGCTGGGGTCCCTTAGCCCAGTTTCCCCCCATCATGAGAATAGCCTCAGTTTTTTATTCTGTGAATGATCTCATGGTCTACCATGACACCTGGTTTGTGTTTAACCTCCAAACCAAAATTGGAAACCAGACTGAAATAGGTTTCCACAGTTATTATTTGACTGGCAAGCACAAAACACGGTTTGCTGATTAAGGTATCATGCCAAATTATGGTTTACACTAAAAAGGAAGATTGTCTGAACTTGGGAAACATGTCACTAAACAGATTTGTGTAATTTGGTCATGCAGATTACTGTTAATAATGGCTACATTAAACATACTTGGAAGTTTTTGTTATGTTGTTTCTTGTATCATAAAATTGTTCCTGCTTGATATTTCCAGTGGATAGATTTACTGTTAGGACTGGGAAGCCATATTGACAGGTCCAAGTGTCCATTATCACTTTTACTGGTGCTGGCAGTTGGACATCGTGTTGCTTGTCTACTACCTTCAAGAAAAGTTCTAGATTAGGAAACTATTTCATTTATTTTACACATACATCCCAATATCAGTTATTTCAGATACCATGCACACATTCATACATTAGGTTTTCTCAGCATCTTTTAACATTTAACTCACATAGAGGGGGAAATGATGAACTCTGCAGTTCAGCCTCCAAAAGTCGGGGGCTCCAAACATTGACATCCCTTCTTGCAGAAACTGTCCTGAAGAGTTTGATTACAACATTACATTACTCTTGTTACACTACTTCATGCAAGCAGATTATTTGCTTGGGCTGTTAAATGCACAAGAGAGTTAGGAAAACTAACATCTTCCCTATTCTTGCATGACAGAATAGTCACAAAGAAGGAAATAGGCGTCAGTTTGGAGGCACTATTTTAACAGCTAGAAGCAACCAGACCAGGGAGGATTATTGTAAAGTACAGCTAGGTGCCTGAAAGCTGAGGCAGGGAGGAGAATAATAGGTGCTGTTTAAGCCAATCCCACCCCCTATCTGAGAGCTGGTTGGAGCCCTGAGCCAAGTTCCCTGCACTCCCTGCTATGTTCTGCTGCAATCCCCCTCAAATCTATAGTACAAGACCATAATACAAGATGAGATTATCAGTCATGGATAAGATGCCTGATCTAAGCAGGTACTAATAAGGTGGGTGACTTTCTTCTGCAGTGCTAAACAACCTCCATTCCCCAAGAAACAAATATAGCCAATATATTTGGAAGAGCCATTCAATGCAACAGCAACTGACAATCCAAGGAGGAAGAGGAACAAGGACTAGGATCATGCTGGACTGGAGTCAAGTAGGAGCAAGTCAAGGGTTCAGGAACACCGTGCTAGGCATGAATGTACTATTGCCAAGACAAAAGCCTAAGGCCTGGCTTGGAAGCTCCTGTCTATTTATATAAATCTCCATTGTATTGTTAGGAGCAAGAACAGAACACACCGAAGAGGCTTATGGAGAAGAATACAGCCCTCTAGAGATTTGTGAGCCCAAAATGGTGGAAAAGCCAACCACAGAATCCAAAATTGTTGGTTCAAACAATCATTTTAGGGTCAAGAATAGTCCAATTGTTATAGTAACAGTACTAGCAAATATATTACAACTATTAAGCACCTTCTGAACATGATGCCACAGATCATCCTGGACAGCAGTCAAAAAGGAAAATGCATTCAGATACGACTGCAATGAAACAAGCATAATTTTTCAATTAACATTAACAATACATTTTAAGATCTTTGCAAATCAAAAACCAAATTGTTCTTAGTCAATTTTTAATAGCCCAAATGGTTCAGTTTTATTTTTCTATACTCACATTGAGTGCTTTGGTAAACAGTTTTTCCGTCACAAAGCTGCAAAGCATCCGGACTATGGAAGCCCCCTAAGATTTATTTTTTTAAAAAGAGAAAAAAGATGACTTGTTAATTAAGAAATTCAAAACAGTTTGTTACTGGATATTACAGTCAAAATAAGCACTTTACATCATGCATGTTTTTTCCCTCCAAAATGGTTCTATTCTTAATTCATATATCTTATAAATAGGTGACAAGATATTGTCATTTATATGTATACATACAACAAATAAATGAACTTTAAATATCCCCCTATACAGTTCAAACTAAATATCTGCCATGCAAATGTATGGTATTAAGAAATCACAATAATAGATGTGGTTATTGGACAACTAAAACATATTTTAAATATTTGGGATTTTCCCCAAATGGGAAACATATAAATAATATGTGGACAAATGAGAAAACATATAAATAATAGTAAGAGCAATATTAGAGTTTTCCCTGCTAACAGAGCAAAGAGGCACCTTTTAAAAGTGGTGATTCTCTTTATTTAGCAGGGGGAGAGCAACTGGTCCTATCCATCCCCAGCACAGCATCCCGTCTCCAGTGGCTGTTGCTGGTGTTTATCTTATGTTTCTTTTTTAGATTGTAAGCCCTTTGGGGACAGGGAGCCATTTTATTTATTTATTTATAACTATGTAAACCGCTTTGGGAACTTTTGCTGAAAAGTGGTATATAAATATTCATCCTATTCGTAAGATGTTGACATGTTGCAAAATGTGTTATACATTCTACAAATAAAACGTTGTGCAACATTGTGGCACTCACAACTTCATGCAAGCTTCTTATATATGGGCAACGCCTCTCACTGCACTAGTGCAAATTAGTCTAGAATGACATTAGTCTACATTCCTGATCTACTCACTTCTTTCATTCATGGAGGTTAGATATCACTGACAAGCTCCTACGCTCATAAATGTTTCACCAATCATTTCAATTGATAGAGAAGATTCCTTTGTACTTGCTATGCAAAAACTAGGGATGTGCACAAATCAATTTTTTAAATTCAATTTGTGCCCAAAACAAATCACCCGATTTGTTTTATATCAAAATCTATCCCCTCCAAATCACCACAGATTCGATTTGTATTTGCTTTGATTTGGACTTATTCTGACCACTTAACAAGTTCCTAGGGGCACCAAATTTGGGTGGTGGGTAGGTCCCCATGGTTGCTACCTACCACCCAAATCTCAAAGCAGTGGGATACTTGGTTGATTTTTAATAATTTTTTTAGTTTTTACTTATTTTGAACATTTCCCCCTTAGGAAACAATGGGGATTCAAAGTTGCCATATCCTAACCCTAAAATGGATCCCCAGTTTTCATTTTTTAATTTTATTTTTAAAAAGCTAAGCTCTAGCCCTTGTAGAAGTGGAATTATGGAGCAAAATGTGCAGTCATTATTTTTCAAGTGTTTGGATTCTTTGGTGTATAATAACTTTTCCTCATAATGGATCCCTATGAGGATTCATTATACGCCTTCGTTTCTTCTGTTCATTTTGACTCTCATTGGACAGTGCCAACTGTCAACTGCCATGTGTCAACTACACCACCACCCCACACTCTGGGATACTCAGTTTATTTTATTTTTTAAGGTATTTTTGAAGTTTTTAGATTCTTTGGTATCTTCATTACACACCTTCATTTCTTCTGTTCATTTTGACCCCACCGCTTTGCAGGTGGGGGTGGGGAATAAGTGGCATCCCATATGCCAACTACCCACCAAACCACAAGCCACTGGATACTCAGTTTATATTTAGGAATGTTTGAGGTGTTTAGACTCTTTGGTGTGTAACGAATCCTCATAGGGATTCATTATGAGGAAAGGTTATTAGACACCAAAGAGCCTAAACACTTGGAAAAAATCCTAGAACATAAACTGAGTAGTACCCCACTTCCTTGTGGGTGGGAGTGGGGTGTAGTTGGCACATGGCAGTTGGCACTGTCGAAAAGATAGTCAAAATGAATAGAAGAAATGAAGGTGTGTAATGAATCTCAAATTGATTCAAATAGAATCAGGCATGATTCGATTTGTACCTGAATCTAGCTAATGGACCACAGGGGTGATTTGTTTTGTCTCCAAATCACTCGAATCAGCTACAAATCAATTTGTACCCGAATCAATTTGCACATCCCTAGCAAAAGCCATATTCACTATGATCTGCAGTACCAATTCAATGCTACACCTTTTCAAATCACGTGTATAACATTCTATACAATAATTTGTTTTTTTAAAATGTGTTAGCTATTTTTACCTTATGGTATGTGAGCATATCAAATGCGCCTGTAAATCTATCAGTTTCTGCTTTTTCTTTTATGACTGATAAGGACTGTGGTATTTTACCATCATCAATATCCAGTGTAGGTAATAAAACATTACTAATAAAGACTTTGTCCTGAAAATAACCATAAAATATCAATAAGCTACTGCTGCAATTAGATATTTTGTTCTCTCTTCTTTCCTGTAAAAATTCTTCATTCAGTCATTGTATTCATACCCCCATTCATGGGAGCCTGCATATTTTTAAAATCTAGACAGACAGACCAAAGCCAACATGCTACACAGAAATAACCGGGCTATCATACACTAATTCTAACCATCATATGATACCCAATCACCCTAACTCAATAGCACCAAGGTTACACATACAGAACATCTGAGGTTCAAGGCATCAGATTAGAAGCAAAGAGTACATCAACATAGACAGCTTGTGTGAAACAGCATATGACATCATGATTCACAAGTTGGATTTGTGGTCACCTATTGATCTTGTTGGGGAACTGAAAGATGAGGGACAGAGAGATTTAGAAACAATGGATTAGATCTCACAAATAGTGTTTGAAGAGCTGTGTTTTCTGGAAATTTTAGAATTGGGGGAAATCTGGGAAAGTTTCCAGACATTTTTGGGGGGGAGGGGAGTTCCAGTGTTTTTTTTCTCATTTACATAAAATTCTTAGAAAAGTTTACTATGTGATTTTTCCTGGTGCCCTAACTAGATTGTGATATAATTTGGTAGGTTACTTGATCTATATATTTAGTAAAAAGAACAAAAAAGTCCATCATATTATCTTCCTGTTTACAAATCAGTGAAGCAAATATTCACCCAGTTTCCAGAGATAATTACCTGAAAAACATTTATTACAACTTTTAAATTGCCAAGCTGGCCTCATATTGCGTTGATATCCATTGACTGCTAGTAATGTATTTTATCAGGTATCATCATTTTTTTGCTTATAATTAAAGTCATCACAATATATATACAGTAAGGATAAAATTAATAAATTAATTACCTAGAAGAAATCAGATTCTAGAACACAAATCTTCCATAAGCAATTGTGCTTTTAAAACTAAATTCCTTTTAAAAAGGCTTCTCAGTCCAGGAGACCAATTCAGCTTCTTCACCTGTCATTCAGCCTTTTTTTTTTTTTAAAGACTGATGGGCACCTTGCTACAATTTGGAGTATTTTTTGTTCCTACTAGTAAACCATACCCAGCTTCCCTGTCACACCTGCTCATTTGTTGTTGTTGTTGTTTTGCTTGATAAAGAGTTCAAGAATTTAAGTTTGCTGCTCACAACTTTGTGTCATTTTCACACCTGAGTGTGGCTTTTGGATTTTTTTCCTAATGGAATAACAAAGCTATCTGTGATTTTCCTGGACACTTACAATACATTTTGTAATCTTTGTTTTTACCAGTGTGCAAACAGAGCCTATTGGAACCAAATAGGCACTCCTTCAGCATATTAAAGTGTGCTAAATAAATAAATAAATAAATAATAAATATTCCAAGAAAGCAACTCATGCAACATCACACAGCAAAGATGCACCCCAATTACAGCTAGAAAATCATAGCTCGCACTCTTTCTCTCTCTGCCTCTCCCTGTTTCTATCCATTTAAATGCATATCTCTGTCTCTCTCCCTCTCCCTCACAAACACACAAACCCTTCAGAGCTGGTCACCCTGCAGGATAATTGTCCATCCAGGTGAACTTCTAGAGTAATTGAAAACATTAAATCTCTGACCCACACTGGCAGAAAGAGACTATACTTCCTAATACTTTATCAGCTTTCTGTTGGGTGGTTCACCTTTCAAGTACAAAGACTTAGGGATGAATGTCTAAAAAGAGAATTTATAAAAATGTTGCTTTTAAACTGAAAATGAGAGTTTATGAAATGTTTATGCTACATAAGAATGCACTTCTTGTTCTTTTAATCTATAGCTTGTTTATTCTGATTTGCATATGCATTATGCATGGACTAATGGGCCCAATTAATGACACTGAGAGAGACTTCTAGTACTATGAGGAAGCATATCTTGATACCATATCCCTTGAGTTTAATCTATGATACGCTAATTGTATATTCTCCATGTTGAAATAAGTAGAGACAACCAGCATAGTAAACTGGAGCCCATTGTGTCTCTCTAGCATAAATATCCTTTTCAAAAGTAAGCCAGAAAGGAAAATGGAGGGAGAGGAGAAGGAGAAAATGGAGTCGTTTCTGAAGAAACTCTTAGTCAAATATAAGACTACTTTTTGTTTGTGAGAGAAGCAGCTATAAAACAAGGGGCAGAACAGGCAAGTGAGCAGCAGTGGAAGGAGGGAAAAAGCACTGCCAGTGCTGCCTCCTCCTTTACCTGTCCTAACTCTGAATGGCTGTGGGGAATGGGCCCAGCATTGTAGGAAGGAAGGGGACCACGGAGGACACTTTACCCTATGGCTTCCCAATACCTGAAGCCAGCAATACAGAGTCTCCATTAACTTTAAGGTAGTGGGGGGGAAACTATATTTCAAGGAAAATATAACATGAAAACACTGACATAGTTTGCACCTACCATTGATTCTCTAGTTTCAATATAGTTTGCACCAAGATATTCAAAATAAGATGCAAATCCCTCATTAAGCCATAAGTCGTTCCACCAATCCATTGTAACCAGGTTTCCAAACCACTAAAATAAGAGAGGGGGAAAGTATTTGAATGCATTATTTAAAACTACTAGTATCCTTCTGGTAAGAGAACCATTCACAGTTTCACCTTATGTATTGTCACATTAGGAATATAGTAATGTCTTCTAATAGGAGTTTAGTAGACAGAAATTTTTTTTTGGAAAAGCCACAGAATCAGAAGATTTTTTAAAGAGTGTCTGCAACTTTACAACATAAACCAATACAATCATTTCATTAACCTTCTAAACTTAGAAGATGCATTTGCACATTATTAATAAGGAATGTCAGAATAAGACTTGAAAATATGCTGTTCTCATGTTACAAATATGTTTTCCAGACACATCTTTAAATAAGGGTTTTGTAGTTGAAGTACTTCAAAAAGAGAAATGAATCCTATAATATTAAAGGTGATAAATTGTAATAAGGACTTGAAAGTGTCACACCAAATCCCAAAAACACTTTTTTTTATTTATAGCTGTAAATCTGCCTTGGTTTTAGAACTACTTTTTAATATATTTTTTAATTATATGACTAGATGCAACAACACACAATTTACTTCATTTTCTACTGCACTTTATTTAATGGCTGCTTGTTGAGAAAGAATAGCTATCGCAATAAATCTAAGCTTTAAAAAAAGTTTAATTTGATTCATACACATGCATATCTTTTGATTAGCTTAGTATTTTTCAGTGATTTCTTTTCTCTTATTTGACAACAGCAGCCTTTAATATTATATGCAAGTGAATGTCTACAGAACTGCTTCAAACCTATTTAAATGTCATAGGTCCCATCAAAGCAGCTCTGCAAATAGGATCTTATTATAATCTTATTGTTAAGGCAGTATTGGCCATTGGCACTGTTCCACTTCTCCTATATGGCATAGAAATAGGCTAAGCAGGGAGTTTACTCCAGGATGCACAGAAAAATATAGGATAGCAACAGAAGTGACCTCTTCAACCAGCATCATATTACCTTGGGAGCTTGGAACAAATGCATACCACTGTGGTTCCTTAAGAATGATGAGGGGATGGGGATGGCAAGACTGGCAGACAATTCTGCTCTTACTGCAGCACTGCAAGTCAATAAAGCTATTCTCGTGATCAAAATTCCTGGTGGCTACGGTGGGGGAGGGGGAGGCAGGGTTGGATCTACCTTCCCCCAGATGACGGTTGCTCTTTTCTTTGGCATGCCGATGCATGCCCATACAATCTGCGCTGCTCCTGGCAGCAAGAATCACTGGAGGCCGGGAAAACGAGTCCTAGCCTCCAGGAATCCCATAATGCACCATGTGAAAAGTGTGGTGCATTGGGGCATTCCCTTGGGCACTCTGGATGCTTGCCTCTGTGTGTGCTCGGGCTGCATGCACACTATCCTGACACCAGGGTGGAGGATACACTCACACCCTCTAACCCCGGTAAAAGACCGGGCTTCAAACTTTGGGCTTGCGGCCAAGGCAGCAACAGGATCGGGCTTAGTCCTGGCAGTGCACACAAGCAGTCTAACCCAGGCTGGGCGGCCCTAGCCTGGGCTGGGCTGCTCATGAGAACAGCCTTAAGGTTTGTATTGCTGCAGCAAAACCTATCCATAAAATTTGACTGCCCAAATCCCTAAGTGCTGAAATGTTCTCCATTAATTAGTGACCCTTTACAGTAAACAGTGTTAAAATAATGTAAAAATTGTCCACACTGCTTTTATTAATCTTTTCAGAAAAATTAGGATATTTAATGGGTGGTTCTTATGTCATCCCAGGAATGATTTTTATAACTTTCATAAGGTATATGCAATTAGCCTTAGCACATTACAACTGCCTTAAATTGAAAATATGCTGCATGTCTCTTCTGCTCCTCAATAAGTGACCAAATTTTAAGATATTTAAAATAACAAATTTTTAAGACATTAGGAGATGGTTATGGTTGATTCTCACATTCCATTGCAATTGTACATCTACAGTAGTTGGAAAATATCAACTCAGTTTAAAAGATAAATAAGATGTATAATATTTTACCACATGCCTGGTGTCCTATCTCATGGGAAACAACTTGACGAATATCAATTTTCCTGTCTGTGAATTTATCTTGCGGGCGATATAACAAGGAATTTTCCTGGAAAGTCATTAATCCCCAGTTTTCCATAGCACCTGCTCCCAAATTAGGCAATGCAATCAGATCTAAATTGGTTTAAACAGGAGAGAAAAAATAACGTTAACAATTTAATAATGAGCACACTTACATGAGCACTCAATACTTAACCCACAATATCCCAAGATTTTCAGTGATGGAAAATAATAGCATTAAAATAAACCTAGCAAATGGTATTAGAAGTTTCCTTACTTATTTTTTAGAATGTGTTATTGAAAAATAAAGTATTTAATTATGACTGTGTCCTCTTCACAGTGTAAGAACAGGGCTGTAGACATAAGTAAGAACATATGAGCCTTGCTGAATCAGACCAAATATCCTTCTATAAAATCCAGCATCCTGCTTCCTAGAATGGCCTATCAGATGCCTCTGAAAAACCTACAGGAGGGCATGAAAACAATAGCCTTTTCCTGCTGTATTATCTCCCCCAGCAACTGGCATGCAGTGGTATATGCCTCTGAACACAGAGAATCCATATAATTTCATTCTAGTTAACTGCGACTGACACATCTACCATCCATGAACCTGTCTCATCCCCCTTTGAAGCTGTCTAAACTAGAGGTCATAACTTCTTGCTGCAATGGGTTCCACACCTCTTTATGCATTTTTGTCTTTTTTGCTTTCACTGGCAAAAGGGCAATTTGGAATATTTAGAAAAATATTTCTTAGAAGTTGGTTCCTTAGAAGTTAGGCGTGTCAGGAAAAAAATATGTAGCAGAGGAAGGAATAATGAAAGTGTCTGGCGGGGGCCCCCACCGGCCTTACCCACTTCAATGTTCTCTCAGCAGCTGAGGCCAGAGAGGCCCCAGGCAGAGCAGGTGGCCGGACAGAGCAGCCCAATGAGCAGCCAGCTGAGATGCTGTGGGACCAAGGAGCCCAGCTAGAGAGGGCGGAGGCAAGGGAGGGAGAAGGCAGCAGCAGACAGAGACACAGATGAGGGGGATAAGGGTGACAGCAGCCTGATATAACAGAGCAGAGGTCCAATTAGAGGGGGCAGGGATGAATCAGTTGTCAGGAGGGATTTAAGGCAGGCTTGGCCAGTGATGGGGGCAGTTGGAGGACGAATGGCGGAGGCCTCTGGAGAGAGACTACCACAGTGACCCCAAGGAGCCTGGAGGAGAAGGGCTCAGGTGAACCAAGCTCCCTCTCCTCAAAAACTCTGAGGCCCTGCCTGGGAGGGGTGAGAAGGAGAAGTAAACAAGAGAACAGCTGTGGAGAGACCAGTGTCATGACAGAAAGAAAGGGAAAATGATTAAGTAGGGCATAGGAAGAGGATGGATAACTATGTAGCACTGATTCCAGAACAGAGAGAGAGAGCGCTTGCTGAGACATTCTAGCTATTATTGTGGTGTGAACTTTCTAAAGTAACAACCTACTTATACTAATTGTAGAATATCTATAGTTCCTTTGAAGATGTAGGTTGTTGGTTAGGAAGCCTCACACCAAACTAAACCAGTCAGCTTCTGATGCATTGTCCAGTCTCACCCATTCAAGAACCCACAAAGTCTAACAGGCAGGTATAAAGAACCATGGAGACCTCCAAGTGAACAACTTGCTCCAACAAGGAACAGAAGTAGAATGAGGTCTTAAATTCATACAGGCTCAGGCTTCCACTCTCCCAGGATTCACCTACTATCTGGAGTGTGTCTTCTCTCCTTGCTTGAAGAACACAGAGGTTTAAAGGAGAAACCCCAAACTCTGAGCTACTGCTCAGGGAACAGATCATGGCGGATGAGATGCTGCTGCTTTTTGGCTTGCATAGCTATTCCTCAAAACGTTTGTGAGTTACTAAATTGAGCCCCCACCCCACCCCCAATGATAAAACAGCATTTCCGAAGAAATATTATTTCAGTGCAAATGCAAAAATAAAAATAAAAAAATTGTAAGAGCATTTATGTTCTAAGTTTTTTAAAAAAGGAAGTAAGCTTACCTGTTTTGGAAAGTGAGTAACTGATATTAAGTAAGTCTTCCATATATGAAAATATTCTTCCAGTGATATTTAAGGCATAATCAGCAAACCCATTTCTAATATTGTCCTTCTGAGACCAAATGCGTATCTGTCAAAATGCACAGAAATAGTTATTTCAGACAGCTGAGACTTGACTCCAAATAATTCTCTCATTTTTAGAGAAAATCATATTGTGAAAGTAACTTTCTGCTTTGAAAATGCTTCTTACCTGAATGTCTCAAATCTGCAAGGGATTTATGCAGGATTCTTAAACCTTATTGTAATTTAAATACAATTCTAATTGCCTTATTCTCTTCAGACTACCTTATGTTACATCTACCCTATGGAAGACTTCCAAATTAAAACTTGTCCTAAACTCATATGCAGCAGCTGCACTAAGAATGAAGGGAAAGGAAAGCACTTTAAGCAGGGATAGTACTAGATGGTAGTACTAGTGGATTTGGACTTGTGTGTCACTCAAACATCTGACAATTAAAACACTATATTTGGGGAGGGGCTTATTCCTGCTTTGTAGCAGTTACACAGATACAGAATTGAAATACATTTGCATTTTAGCGGCTTCACATAATGGATGTAATTCAGGAGAGAAATTCACCAGAGCATTTGCATCTCATATAGACTCTTCATGCCACTATCAGATAAAAGAATTGGCACTGAATGATAATTAATTTTCAAAATAAATATGTTATGATACTAATTAATTTTATGACATTCTTTAAACACAGGGAATATATTACATAACCTAAAACCCATTCACAAATATAATTATGTGCTGCTGACATCTATCATAAACCCAAGAGACTTATTCACCTCATTGCCCCTCTCAGTTGTGGTAACGTAATCAAAGTTGCAGACCACAAAAACAGTGAGATATGAGGACATTTTCGGTGTTGTTTCAAAAGTGGTAATAGTCCAATTCTTTGGTATAGTCCAATTATGCAATACACTTAGTGTGCTCTCATTCACATCTTTATACTCAGATACATCTGTAAAAACAATATTAGGAATTTATATTTAATATCAAAATTATTTTACTCTAAACAGATTGCAGAATTAGCTAATTATATTTTATGCACATTTACTCACAAATTCTGCAAGTAAATATGAACTAAGAGCCTTACAAATGGATTAAGTCCTAAACTTCTCTTATCAATTTTTTTAAAAAACTTCATCATATTTCATGCATGCTGGGATGTCAGAAATGATATTTTGCTTCTGTCAAATATATTTCAACATTAATTATCTAATTGAACAGCAGTGTCTGTTTTGTGTCTAAGTTTGCTCTGCAGCTGCCTATAACTCCCCAAAGTATGTACCTGAATAATGGAAAGCAGAACACTCTACTACTATGTGTATACACATACACATTTTTTAATGGGGTGAAGGAACCATCGGCTGCACTCCTATGCTCACTTACTTGGGAAAATACCCTTTGAACTCAGTTGGAGTACTACTAGGTAAATATGCTGCAAGTCTCTTCTGGGAGCAATGCCCATCAAAAAAGCACATTGACAGTAGCAAAGTGCCTAGGTTATCTATGTGTTTACATGTATATCCTGCCTTTCTTCCATTATGGGATTCAGGATGACATACATAAAGTCTCCCAAGAAGTGTTCCATCCAGGCACTGACCAGACACAACCTGTTGAGTCACTGGAGAAGACAGCATGTTTGCAGAAAGACAAGGATGTGAAATTGTGCCTGGCTTGAGGTGAGCCGCTTTTCAAAGCAAATTGTCATTTCTGGCTTGAAGAAAGATGCTTCTAGAGAGGTAAGCAGTTTGCCCCTGCCCTGAAGAACACTCTTGATTTGGTGGAAGGGGAAATGAGTGTGTAGAACCAGCCTTAAGATGCCTGCTACTTCCCTCACTTGGGGCAAAATTCAAGAGCTGCAACAAAACACACTGTGGAAAAGCTGGAACAACTTATGTAGAGATCCCCCAAATTATGTTCCCTCCCTTGAAAGCAATACAGTCATCCCTTGCCAACCTCTAGGGTTCCGTTTTGGCAAAACCTCACTGTTGGCGAGGCATAAAAGTCTATGGGAAATGGGGTAAGGGGAGCCACAACCACAAAAAGACCTAAAAACAAAGGAAAAAACACACACACACCCCAAATGCTAAAAAAGCTTGTAAGGTCGCCAAGAGTCACCAAGAAGAATGAGCAGATTGAACCTCTGGAAGTTTGTTGAAACCTGCCCCCTCCCCCCACAATCACTCAAAGGCATTTTAAATTGGCAAGGGACAGCAAGGGTCACCAAAAGGAATGAGCAGATCGAACCTCTGAACCCCCATCACTAAAAAATCTCGCCAACTGTGGATACTTGGGTGGCGGTGGGCAAGAGTTGTCACAGTTTCCTATTTCCATATACCCAAAACAGTGGTTAGTAAAACCATGGTTGGCATGGGATGACTGTATATATATTTCTAACATGACTGTTCTGTTCAGTTTCTCCTCAATCAAGGATGTGGTAGATATTTGGAAATGCTTCAATGTTCCTTGTTCATCTGTCAGCAAAAGCAACATAGATTTGAGATTAATTTGGCCCTTTTATTTGTTCAAAAGTACAAAACATGTATTGACAAGGACATTGTAAAGAAAAGAAAGCTGATAAATTGTAAGTTCAGCAAGTTTTCAGATAGGAAGAATGTCCACTGTGGTGCAGATAAATAACAAACATCTTGCTCATAACACCACAGGTCAGGCATCAGAATGACCTTGTTTTTAAAAGAACCTAGTATTTGTTGGATTCCTATTGAACTTTATTCCACATGGCATGTGGCTTAAATCATGGGGTTTTCTTTTTCCAAAATATCACAATTGCGTAACAATATTGATTTCCTTTCAATACTCATATCTTTGTGTATACGTGTATACACACACACACACACACACACATATCTTGTTATTTAGCTCACACTACCAATCATCATAATTCTCCATTCTTTCTAATAGTAGTCAAGTGCCTATCAGTCTTGAAGAGGAACAGTGTTGTGCCAGCAGGCATGGTTCTTTTCCTGGGTCCAAGATGAAGAGAGATGCACACGGTGGAAGGTGAATAAATGCCGTTTTAATCAGAGAAAGATAGAAGGGTAAAAGGCTTACATCCCTCAAAACATACACTACTAGAGCCTTCGGAGTCAGGCAGTATGTCAAAATAATAATAATAATAATAATAATAATAATAGAGATCCAATTGCAGTAGGGGGTGTGCTCTAGCATTGGTCCGAGGAACTTGCATGCTAGTCCATTGGTGAGATCCAATTAGCACTCTAAAGGGGCTGCCTTTTATAGCTGCTTACAAATAAGCTTCACTTGCTGGCAAATAGACGCACATGAGCAAAGCATGGCCAACACTGATACACAGAAAGACAGTATGATGAGCAAGGTTCTTACACAGACCGCTGATAAGGCAGTACATCTAATTATATCATTAACCAAGACAGGGGCTCAGAGAAAGAGAGAGAGAGAGAGAATACTTTATATGAGCCACTAACTCTCAGGTAGGATGGCTGTCCTGTGCCTTCTACACAGGGGCTGGCACATGCATTACTCTACATTTCATGGCTGAGATCCTGACACAGACACGACACTTTTCCTTCCTCATGATACAATGGTCTTGTGCAAGGGGATCTTTCCCTACCATGTCACTATGAACGGGGACACTAAAAAGAAAAAGAAAGGTAGTACTCTCTACATACTCAGATTTCCGGGGTACAAAGAAGTATAGGTAAATTAAATAGTAAATTAAAAGAAAAATACCATTTTAAAAACCCTTAATGTTACCTAGAGTTTGAGTTACTAGAAATGATCTACAGAATGTTGAGAACACTTGAGCCAAAATGTCAATTGGTTAAAAGGTGGGGTGGGAGGAGGGGCAAGGGCAAGTCTCAAGCCCCAAAGAGATTATAGTAAGTAGCCTGGAGGAGGGGACTTGGGGCAGGGCACATGGTGAAGCTCAAAAGCCCTGCCCTGCCCTATACAAGGATAATTTCGAAGGGAAAGGAAGAAAGGGATAACTTTTACTTGCCTGCTCTCCAGAATCACCACTAGCATCCTGCTATATAACAATGAATTACTCAGGGTTGGTACTGGCAGCCAGTCTCAAACAATATTCTCTCCATTTTTTAAAATCTGTGTGTGGAATGAGTTTTGTTCTGGGCGGCACTGTTAAGGCAGTGTGTGCGCAGATGCATTGAGTGTGGCCTTCCTTACTAAACCTGAGTGGGATCTAAAATTGACTGAGCAGACATCGAATAACGTGTGAGAGCATGCACATGCGCACGCATTAGAGTGAGCAGTGGTCCCAAACATGAATCTCTAGTACTATTTAGTACAGCACAGGATAAGGCTTCAAGGAAATGGGAAAGAAAATGTTATTTTCCTTCCCACTCTTGAAACTTTCTTACCCCACAAGGCCTGAAAATCACTACAAGACAATCAGTTCCAGGCTGACAGGAGCCATAATCAGCAGCACTCCTCTTAAAGGCTGAGGATACAACCGTTTATTGCAGGTCCCATCTGTACACGTGAATAGCACACTCAGGTGGTCAAACACCCTAGTATAGGGTCCTCACCTTCAGACATGGTTTCAGGAGACACAGGTGGCAGCAAAGGGAAGATGGGGGTCACCAAAAATCACGCCTCACCCTTGTATAACAGAAAACTTTGGTGCAGCAGCACACATTTAGTCTAGATGTTGGTCACTGTTCACAGCAACATGAACCCCTCCCCCCTGCTTTTTAAAAAAACTTACCTATAGCAGGCATGTTGGAAAGTGCTACATAACTTGGATGGTGAACAATACTGATGTTAAAGGTAGCTTTCATGGCAGGCTCATCAAAGCATGGATAAACAGTCCTTGCATCTATTGGTTGTAGCTGTGATGCAATCAGTGTTCTAAATTGAGAATATGAAAATTGTGAAAACCAAGTTCCACAGCAGTGTTTTTTATTCATTTTTCTTGAGCTATGGAGGCTGGAATCAAAAGCTGTAGGGAATTAAGGGAATATACTTTTTGCCTTTGGTTTATTTATTTTGATGTAGACAGGCTTAATGCCTAATCTAAAAAGGAATTGTATATGACATCACTATAGCAATTCCATTGAAGGAAGGTAGTTGGCAAATGTAAATATTGTGGGGAAACGTGCAAACTATGCAACAAGAATGAAAAGACATTTGGCAACATCATCCTAAGTGTCCAGAAAAAAATAAAATGCTAATACAAGAAGGCACTGTAGTGAAGAGGGAGAACATAATCAAAGGAAAGTGTGTTTATTAATCTTTCCTCCCTAATCAAATACTGAAGTTGAACTACATGGCTACCTGAAATGTCTTGATATATTTATAAAGCACTGAAAATATGGATCTTAGTAGGTTTTTAAAACTAAATAAACACATCAGATAACATGCCAAATCAGTTCAATCTACTTAGGGCACTGGGGAAATTTGTACAGTAAAGTTTTTTGAGAAAAATTCTTATGCAAGTTTCATGCAAATGAGGAAGGGAAATGCATGGGATAATTTTCTGGGGCACCCACATCACGATGTATATGGCTGGGAAGACTGGGGAGTTGAGAGTGCTGGCTTCTGGTCCGCTTCTGGACCAAACCAGAGGTCCAGATCCCCACACCCTGGTGTATAAAATGGAGACGTTCAGGTGCATTTGTGTTACAAAGGCTATGCCTTGGTGACATAAACAGTTGTGTGGGGGCCAAATTTGTGGAGGAATATTGTGCCTCAGGCACACAAACTTATAAGATAGGTGACCACTGGTTGTTATCTATAGCTTTCAGAGAAACCTACAGCTCTACCTATAGAAACCACTCCAACATATCCTGAGCAGTGTCCCCTCTAATTCGTTTCATCTATGCACAGAATGAGTTTTGTTCTGGGTGGCAGTATCAAGGCAGTGTGTTTGCACATGCATTTAGAGTGGGGCCTTCTTGATTCAACCTGAGTGGGACCTAAAATTAACTGAGCGGACATAAAAAAATATGTGAGTGCACACACGTGCACACTTTAGAGCAGGGGTTCTCAGTGTTGGGTCTCCAGATGTTATTGGACTTCAACTCCCATAATCCCCTGCCCCAGTGGCCTTTGTTGGGAATTATGGGAGTTGAAGTCCAATTACATCTGGGGACCCACACGTTGAGAATCCCTGCTTTAGAGGGAACACTGATCCCGAGCCTTTCTTGAACAATGACACTTCTCTCCCCAGGATTTGAGTTATAGGCCTGTCTTTGATTATACTCAGCCCCCCATCTTGAAAAGCTACTCACCAGGAACAACAGACAAAATAACAGAGATACAAACATGTGACCAAACTATGTAACAAACTCATGTTCCCATATTTACTCAACCAGCATTGTTACAGTATCTAATAATGTTTGCCATCAGAGGCTCATCACCCTGTCATTCTCCAATATGGTACATATACCAGAGGTTCCCAACCTGTGGAAGTCCTGATGTTGCTGGATGACAACTCTCATCATTCCTAGCCAAAATAAATTGTGGTTGGGGATGGGAGTTGTTGTTCAGCAACATCTGGAGTGCCACTGGTTAGGAATCCCTGGTACATACTATCACCTGCCAACAGTTCTTTTCCGCTGCCTCCATCAGACAGTCTCTACACAAAATAATAAATAGACATAAGTTTAATATCAAAAGTGACAAAGTTCAGAAACCAGCGGAAGAACATTTAAGTCTCCTAAGACACACCACTGTATATCTAAATGTCATCATTCTACAACAAAGAAACGTCAAAGAGAGATACTCATAACCCCATCCAACATTACTGAAGGGAGTACAGCCTACAAAAATGCAGCAGAAGTCCTGCCCGGTGTATCAATCACTGATTTCCCCAGAATGTCCCTCATGCTTACAGCATCTATCTGAAGAGATGAATACTGTAAGCATGATAGTGAGCAGGCACTTTAGTGATCCAGGACATTCCGTGCATTTACGGAGGCTGTATGCAAGTACAGTGAGGGAAATAAGTATTTGATCCCCTGCTGATTTTGTCCGTTTGCCCTCTGACACAGAAATGACCAGGCTATAATTGGAATGGTAGGTTTATTGTAGCTGTGAGAGACAGAATAACAACAAACAAACCCTCAAAAGCCCAGTGCCCAAAAGTCAGCGATGGATTTGCATTGTAGTGAGGGAAATAAGTATTCGATCCCCTATCAACCAGCAAGATTTCAGGCTCCCAGGTGTCTTTTCACTATATGTAGGTAACGAGCTGAGATGAGGAACACCCTCTGTAAGGGAGTGCTCCTAATCCCAGCTTGTTACAGTACCTGTATAAAAGACACCTGTCCATAGAAGCAAGCAATCACTCAGCTTCCAAACTCAACACCATGCCCAAGACCAAAGAGCTGTCGAAGGATGTCAGGGACAAGGTTGTAGACCTGCACAAGGCTGGACTGGGCTACAAGACTGTCGCCAAGCAGCTTGGTGAGAAGGTGACTACAGTTGGCACGATAACTTGCAAATGGAAGAAACACAAAACAACTGTCAATCTCCCTCAGTCTGGGGCTCCATGCAAGATCTCACCTCGTGGAGTTGCAATGATCATGAGAACGGTGACAAAGCAGCCCAGAACTACACGGGGGGAACTTGTCAATGATCTCAGGGCAGCTGGAACCATAGTCACCAAGAAAACAATTGGTAACACACTACGCCGTGAAGGACTGAAATCTTGCAGTGCCCGCAAGGTCCCCCTGCTCAAGGCAGCACATGTACAGGCCCGTCTGCAGTTTGCCAATGCACATCTGAATGATCCAGAGGAGAACTGGGCGAAAGTGTTGTGGTCAGATGAGACCAAAATCGAGCTCTTTGGCATCAACTCAACTCGCCGTGTGTGGAGGAGGAGGAATGCTGCCTATGAGCCCAAGAATACCATCCCCACTGTCAAACATGGAGGTGAACACATTATGCTTTGGGGGTGTTTTTCTGCTAAGGGGACAGGACACCTTCACCGCATCGAAGGGACGATGGATGGGACCATGTACCGTCAGATCTTGGGTGAGCACCTCCTTCCCTCAGCCAGGGCATTGAGAATGGGTCGTGGATGGGTATTCCAGCATGACAATGACCCAAAACACACAGCCAAGGCAACAAAGGAGTGGCTCAAGAAGAAGCACATGAAGGTCCTGGAGTAGCCCAGCCAGTCTCCAGACCTTAATCCCATAGAAAATCTGTGGAGGGAGCTGAAGGTTCGGGTTGCCAAACATCAGCCTCGAAACCTTTCTGACTTGGAGAGGATCTGCAAAGAGGAGTGGGACAACATCCCTCCTGGGTTGTGTGCAAACCTGGTGGCCAACTACAAGAAACGTCAGACCTCTGTGATTGCCAACAAGGGTTTTGCCACCAAGTACTAAGACATCTTTTGTGAAGGGATCGAATACTTATTTCCCTCACTACAATGCAAATCCATCGCTGACTTTTGGGCACTGGGCTTTTGAGGGTTTGTTTGTTGTTATTCTGTCTCTCACAGCTACAATAAACCTACCATTCCAATTATAGCCTGGTCATTTCTGTGTCAGAGGGCAAACGGACAAAATCAGCAGGGGATCAAATACTTATTTCCCTCACTGTACATCTGAAAGGGGCTCATGAAACCGCTGCATTAGAATTTACCAAGATGTTTGAATCTATTCATTTTTCAGCCTTGAACCGAGACAGTGAATGGTTGCTCATCGTATTAGGAGGGATCTGAATCTCGAATTATTGGTTTATTATTATTATTATTATTATTTTACATTTATATCCCACTCTTACTCCCAGGAGCCCAGAGCGGTGTACTACATACTTGAGTTTCTCTTTCACAACAACCCTGTAAAGTAGGTTAGGCTGAGAGAGAAGTGACTGGCCCAGTCACCCAGCTAGTTTCGTGGCTGAATGGGGATCTGAACTCGGGTCTCCCCAGTCCTAGTCCAGCACTCTAACCAGTACACCACGCTGGCTCTCTTTCGAATCTCGAATTGATTCGATATTCGAATCTTGAATTGATTCAAATTGCATCAGACACGATTTGATTTGGACCCAAATCTAGCCAAATGGCCCACAGGAGAAGTTTATTTTGTCTCCAAATCATCCAAATCAGCTAGATTCGAGTACAAATCAATTTGTACCCGAATCAGTTTGCACATCCCTACTGTATATAGAATTGTCATAGATGATACCTCCTGCATTTCATGGCCATTTGACCTAATTTAACATCCTTTCCCCTATACCTATGTATAGGATACATTAGGATAACATTTCATGATCTGATAAGTGAGCTGTAGCCCACAACAACTTCCACTAAACTACAGGACTCTTTGTGGTTTGTCCAAGAAAGAAAGAATAAAGGTAAAGTGTGCTATCAAGTCAGTCGACTCCTGGCAACCACAGAGCTCTATGGTTGTCTTTGGTAGAATACAGGAGGGATCTACCGTTGCCTCCTCCTGCACAGTTTGAGATGATGCCTTTCAGCATCTTCCTATATCACTGCTGCCCGAAACACTCCGTTTTTTCTTACTCTGTCCTCCCTCCAGTCTTTTTAAACCATGCAGTCCAAACCACATCTCCTCTCACTCCACTGACAATCATTGGCCAGGAGAAGTTCTCCCCTTCATTGTTCTCCAAGGCAGGCTGCCCAATAAGTTTCCAAGGAAGAAAAAAAGAAGAAGGAAGAACTTTTAAAAGGATAAGTCCAGTTATTAAGGTACTGGTGGCGGGGAGTTGCCCACCTTACTAGTCAACCTACCTCCACCATACAGCCCTCCACCATGTCACAGTTTAGGCACCTGTGCAGTGCTCAGTGCTAATCTATAAGATCAGAAAGGAACTGAACTCTGGGTGAAAACTGCACTCCTGAGCCAACACCATTCCATCCAGCCTCCAGAAAAATCCATCCACTCATCATCCATGGTGCCAGCCATGTAGATACACCTTGATCTTTAACATTTGCTTCCCTTTTACAAAAAGGTGGGTATCTGGTGTATACCAGATGGTATATGTTTTAATATATTTTCACATTTGTATCCCATGCTTCCTCCAAAGTCAGGGTACAATCCCCAACACCATTTTATCCTCACATGAGGAGGGAGGGAGACTGACTGACTAACTACTAGCCCCAAAATCACCCAATGAGCTCCATGACTGAGTGGGAGCTCAAGTCTCTAAGATGAAAGGTTACCTCTCACTACACCACACAAGCGTGCTAAGTAACTATCTGGTCTGGTCTCCATCCTATCGGGATGGAGACCACTTGGGAACTCCATGTACAGTGTGTACACTGGAAAGATGGAATACAATGGAACGGATAAGCAAATAAAAATAAGGCAACCCCTCACTCCACATTCTCCCTGGTACAGTCACCCCGAGAGCGCCTTCTTTCCTTTCCTCACCTCTCTTGCAAGCCAGCAACATGCTTGATCCCTCATTAATCTCTGTCATCATGGGAGCGGGGTGGAGCCGGCAGCAGCAGCACAGAGTGTGAACTATATAGGGATGACACGCACGAACATTTCCTGCCCCCCAAATCAACACCATGTAGACCAGAGACCTGCCCACCTAACCCAGCGACTTCTGCGCCCTTAGCTGATAATACGCGGCAGACAGAAACTCAGCTCCTCCACCTTCTCCCGCCATCCAACCCGCGTAGCACAACAATCAATGCAGTGAAAGGGAATGGCTTCCCTTGTTTAGGTTCTGCCTGCCCGTCATGCAGCTGAGCCCTGGCAACTTTATCCCATCTTTTGGCCAAACCAGACGTAGCGCGGAAGGAAGATCCGCGACTAGGATTTTCCCGCCACGCCCCCGCGCACGATGTTTTACTACTTTGCTAACTGGCAGTCGTGCGGTGCTGCATCGAAGATGCGGGGCGACGTGGTGCCTTGGGAGGCAAGCCCGCCGCCCCCACCCCGGGCATGCTAGGAACTGCACGGAGGGAGGGGCGGCCAGCAGCAGGAACAGCACCGGCCGGCCAAAAAGCTACCTCTTCTCGCCTTCGTCCTCATAAGTGCTAAGGAAGAGCCCGCTGAAACGTGGCCCCCCCTGGATGGATCCTTGGAAGGCGAGCTGCAGCTCATAGAGGGCGCCGGCGCTCAGGTTTTCGCGCAGCTCCAGCACCGCGTACTGGTTCAGCGTCGCTTCCCACAGCTCGGCCACTGGGACGCTGCTGCTGTTGCTGCTGCGGGCCAGGCTGCGGTTGGCGCCGGCGCCCTGCGGCTGGTCGAGGGGTCCCACGACGACGGCGCTCTGATAGGTGAGCGCGGCGCTGTGCCAAAGCACCGTGGGCGTGTCCTGGCGGCAGCGCACCGTGATGTTCACCTGCCCCGAGTGCGTGCGGGGCTCGGGCAGCCCGGGCGCCATGTGGGGCCACAGCAGCAGCGAGTAGTGCAAAGGCTCCACGTGAGAGGGAAGGCGCGGGTGGTCCCAGGGTCCTGGCGGCCGCCCTGGAGGCGAGGCGCTGGCGGGAGGTGTCGGAGTGGGCGCCTCTGTCCGCGCCTTTTCGTCCTCCAGCTGCCGCACGCAGCGTCCGTAGAGGATGCCCAGCACGAGGAGCGCCAAGAGCAGCGCCAGCAGCAGCAGCGCCAGCAGCCTCGCGGTCTTTTTGCCCAAGTAGAAGCCCGAGCGCGACTTGGAGCCCATTTTTGCGCCTCGCGGCAGGCTCCTTCCCGCTCAAACGAGGGCGATAGACTGGCCGCTCCTGAAGCCCGAGGCCCCGACTCAGCATAGGGCGTGGGAGGGCTGGGCGGAGGTGGGGCGCCTCTTCTGCGAAGGAAGGCAAAGCCCTGGCGGGGCGGTGGCTGGGGGGCCGGTCAGCGCCTCCTCAGAGCTTCCTTATCTCTTTAGGCGAGAGTGAGTCGGAGGGGGCTCCAGTCCTTGCTGCCTGACGGGTGACTGGAAGAGCGGCGCGTGGTGGCTTTGGGTCCCCTAGAAGACACATACGCTTAAGAAAACGCACCTATCCGACCAGCTTTAACACCCATCATTCCATCATACTTCTCTGTTTTTAATTAGAACCAGAACCAGAAGGTAGAAAAAGCAAAGTCCGGACCTCACCCAATAGTAGAAGGGAAGACTGGCCAGAAAGGACTTGCTGTTTTTGATAGTGTGAGCAATGCAAGATGTTTATGCTTCGGTGTAGGGACAAAAAGAATGCAAAGTGTGCGTGTTTTGTGCTCTTAGATACACAGCACCAAATGGTCAGATGGGGGGACAGAGGAAGGAATTAAATAAACAATAGTAACACCATAAAAATGTGTGCAAAATGTGGAACCCAGATGAAACAACAAATAACTTTTCTTTAAGAGAGCACCAAGTTAAGCCCACTGCTCAGAAACTCAACTCCTTTTTCCAAAGTACTCCGCCCATATGCTCTGTCATGCCCTTCTTCTTGCATCTGGGAACTCAAGAAAACATTTTTAGTATCGGGCATGCTGGCTCAGTTGGTTCTTTTTTCTCTGACTTTCCTCTTTTTGCTACAGTTGGACGTGTTTAACAGTTGGACTTGTTTCCCTTGAAGTTCAAGAGAAGCTTCTGTCTGCCAAGAAAGAACCAACTAGTCTTAACACCAGGTTGCAAGGGTAAGCAAAGGTTAAGATTACCATTTTAAAAATGCAATTTTTTGCTCTCATGGTCTGGCACAAATAGGACAACCATAAGGACTGTGTTAGATAATCCAGGTATACTGTAGGAGCTTTACCTGCATCAACAAAAAGGATAAAATATTGGAATATGAATAGAAAAATGAAAAAAACTACAAACCACCACTTCAAACCAAATTCCTATTAAGAAAACTGAATTGGAAGTATGTAGTAATAGTGTTGCAACTGCAGGACTCTACAGATCATCTTCTTAAATATTAGGTTATATTATATTACCTTCTATATTAGGTTACATTACCTATAATATAGACAGCCTCCAGAGCTTTAAACAAAGGACACCAGTTGATTCACATCATTATACCTCAGTGCTTATTACATCTGATCTGATAAAGAAATGCACAAATGTGCATTTCAAGAAAACTGTTTACTGTCACTTCTGAACAGTCCGGCACCAGAACAAAAAAATGGGAGGGGGGCACAGAAGGGGCAAAGTGTATTTATGAGTGGGCAAGCTGTGCCCCATATATTAGGTGTCTGAAACATAAGTTGGGGGCAGGTGAGGGGCAAACTTCTTCTCTGAGGGGGCACTTGCCCCCTCCCACTGGAGCCACCCTTGCTTCTGAACCAAAGAGTTCTCTTTGCCCTCACCCCTGCTTTGTTGCAAGCAACTTTCTGAAGACAAGATATTTTGAAAACCCCTGGAGGCCCTAAGTCAGGATCTGGAGAGCTGGGTAGACAAACCATAAATTTAAACGTGAAGTGTAATGTGACACAAGGGGGCTACTAAGGGATAGCAGTAAAACTGTCCTGATGTGCAAGTGAGTAACACAGAGGTTGTCTGGCTTGGTGATATTACACAGAAGCAAGCCTCATTGAAGTCAGTGGAACTTGATTCAATGATATATATGGGCTGACAACCAGGAAAAAAATAGCACCTGAGTTGTCCTACTGAAATGATTTAGTCCTTTATAATAATTGGAATAGTCTATTGAGTAACTTAGTCTGGATGTCAGCCAAAGTATCGGGTTGGAGTGCTAAATTCCTAAAACACTATACCACAGAACATGCCAGGCAACAAGGCATTCCTGAATTGATTCTGAAAATCTTTCCCATCTCCAAACTCAGACAGGAAGCTACAACACTTGTACTTAATGTTTATAGAGCCTACAACTGTTTTCCAGCATTCACATGCTTTGTCAGTAGTCATATTAGAGTAATATCAAACAGTAGTGTAGCTTTCCTGGTAAATTTTAAATCACAGGCTTTCTAGTTCTTTAAATCAGCTGAATCTGATTAGCATTTTTAATTTATATTTAGTGACCAGTCTTGTTAATCATCCTCCCAAAGCAATTCTCCATCACCACCAAATGTACTCACCTGCTCTGAGGTGCTGGGAAGTGGTCTTTTTATTTTTAAAAACCTTTTTGCCGAGGCTTCAAATAGTGCCTAGAAGCACTGAGAATGATAGTAGCCACCAGGCACTGCCAGTCACCTCCACACAACTTTGGCCTTCCAGCTATTGTTGGACTACGGCTCCCATCATCTCCAGCCACTGTCACCAATAGGGATGATATGATTGGAGTTGTAGTCCAACATCTGCAGGAGGGCCAAAGTTGTGCAGGCCTGGTATAGAATGATGTAGCCTCATTTCAACAGACACTTTTAAAAGGCACTTGACAGCAATCGGAATGCAATAAATCACACATGTTTTTCCAATTGACAAAAATAGCTGAACTGAAATATTTGATTCAGGCAGCGGGGAGCACTGTGAAGGAATGAAACTATTTCCACCATTTTGTAACTGGTTTTGTTATAGCATGGTAACATGGTGTGAAATGGTCACCTCTGAAAACAAAAATGTGTTGTTTTGCCTAGCTGTTGGAATTACTGTAGTCAGTTTTAACCCTCAACCCATTTGTCATTCAGCACTAGAAAGGTGAGGAAAAGGACAATTCCTGTAGGAGCTTCAGAAGTTCTCATGCTCTAGGAGGTTCAAAAGGGCATTTCCTATTGGAGGTTCGAAAGGTCAGCCCTGTCAACTCAGGAAAGAAAAACTTGAGATACTGGGCAAGCAGAAATGTAAGGACCCTTTGGTTGATCAACAGCTGAGTCCATGAGCTGAGCCTGAGAATCATCCACCTGCATGGGCTCAAATTCAGAGATGGGAGGGGCTCCACAGAGATGGCAACCCCAGGCCAGAATGAGGATGGGAACCCTCTCCTTTTCTGGGTCTGTTCTGCCAAACAACTACTGATCTGGACAAACAGTGCAATTAAATTGCATAACAAATAGTGCAATTAAACAGCACATTGCATAACAGTGCAATGAAATGCAGCAAGTGTAACCACTTGGGTGAGTTCATCCTTGATACTCAAGTTTGGTAGAAGTAGAAACGCTGTCCAGCTTTGTTCAACTCTCTGTAGGCCACCAAACTGCAGAATTCTGCCACATATTGGGAAACTGAGCGCTGCCTTGGCAGAAGGCTTGCTGGCTCATCTCTGCCATGTGTGTCTGGTTGATGTCCCCAGATGCTGTCATAAGCACCAAAACAAAGTCATCAACATCACTCAACAAGAGATCACCTGCCTCAAGCAGTGGAGATGCCCATGCCAGAATCTCATTAAAGGACCTCAGGCAACAAAACACCTTACCACCCCAGCGGTCTTACAGACAGGGCTGTTAACCCAAATCTCCTTTGGAAGAGAGAGTGTGCATTCACACAACAGCCAAACTTACCCCAAAGTTCCTTCAAGATCTTTGGACCCACTCCACACACAAATTGAGCTTTGTCTTGCGAATTCTAGCTTATCTCTGTGTATTTCTGGGTTTTTAAAATGCTGATCCATCTTATTTATATATTATTTCTCTGTGTAAACTGCCCTGAGCCATTTTTGGGAGGGCGGTATAGAAATTGAATGAATGAATGATTTTAAGCTACTTTTTCTGAAAATGCTGGAGCAAATAGGGAGAGGCGCTGATGTAGAATAATTAGCATTATAAAAGGATACTCTCTTTAGAAATGCAGGTATAGCTCTTTAGAAAGCTCTCCACCCCCATTGGCTAGAAGGAAAACACGGAGGCGTGCAATGTGAACTTGCATCAAAACAAAACCCAAGAACAGAAGGGAGGGGCTGCTTCCGTCAATGCTGTGAGTGTGATTCGAGGTGACTTCGCTCAGTATTTACCCCGCAGCATGAAGCAATGTGCAAATAATTCCCTGGTATCTTTTATCCATATGGTCCTATCTGTCAGGAAACAGATGAATCAATTTGTGGATTTACAGTATATGGAAGTCACCAACTGATATAGTTTTTAAATCTTCCTTGTTAAGCTCATTCACCAGCATGTCGAGAGTATGAATAAGAAATGTTTGTCTGGTTCTGTGTATAAGCATATTATGAAGTACTTAAGTTAGGCTTTCAACATTATTCACTGGCAGTTGCACATTCTCCTAGATTTCTGATATTTTATTTGCAATACACTTTTCTGAAGAAGCCTAGTCTGTAAGACTGTTGTTCCTCCAGAAAAGTTTCTTGTTGCTCTTCTAGAAAAGTTTCTTGCAAAATAAAACTCTGCAAATAACCTGTGTCTCACTGCAAAATATAGCTGAATGTCAGTTGTGATCAAAACTGGCCGAAAATCTAGATATTCCATAATTCAGGCCCCTTCCTGGCAGAACATCCTGCCTTTATTTGTTGAAAACAACTTGATGCTTGAGCCTGATTGTAAGCTGAGTAATACTGGTAATTACCTAAGCCTTTTGAGAGTCTTATTTACTTCTTTCTCCATTTGCTTCACTTGCATATGTTTAATTTTTACCATGTGAAAAACAGGGGTGTTCCTTTTGTTTGCTTATATTCCACACATATTATTGTTTCACAATGGACTCCAGGGTACTCTCTAATTTGTTATTCATTTGCACAGCAGCTGACAATGCTGCATATGTGGAATCAAAAAAAGCAAGTGTACAACAATATTGTCCCTGCTTCTGGGGATGCATCTTTCAAGGGAAGGAAGGGATCTCTCCTCCCTTTGGAGGTGCTCTGTGCAATGCAAAATTATTTCCATCAGGACCCTCATGGACATAATTTTGCACTACACAGAGTGCCTCCAGAAGAAAGGGACATCAGTTAAAATCACTCCCCTGTGCAAGGTCCCGTAGGGGGGATTCTCTTGCTGCACATGGGCATTCTTAGACTGCATGCATGCAACTTTAGTTAACCTGTTGTGGAGTTTTGATGTGACTATAGGGCGCAGCCAATCCCCCCTCCCTCACATAATGCATCAGGAAAAGGATGCAATATCATGCTCTTGCTTCCTTTCTTGGTGCATTGTTGGGTGAGACCAGGGAAGCAAAAGCGGTGAGTTTAAATGTTGTCACTGCTACTTTTCAGAGAATCCACATTTTCAGTAAAGGTAAGCCTCAACAACCCACCTACCCCCACCCGAAGGCATTAAGCCAATACTGAGGTATTGGCTCAATGCAATCCAGACGACCCAGGACTGGGTGCACAATTGTGCAGGTTGATACCAATCCCAATAATAATAATGAGCATGCATAGCTCATTGACACAACTAAAGCTATATATTAATTGTGTTGTGTTCTCCCCACTTTATCAAGCAATTAGAAGTTCCAGGGGTAGCATGACTTGAGTTCTGGTTTCCTTTGGAGAAGGCAGCATGGTGAAGGGTAATAGTTTTTAGTAAGATTTGCTTTATTTACAAATATACTAGCAGAGCATAATTGAGGGCTAAACTCCAAACTCTGACAACTAATACTCAAGAGGGATCTTCAGATATTTCCCAAATTTAGCTCCTATTGAGAAAACGTATAGAATATCACCCAGGCAACCAGTCATTCTTCCCTTATAAAAGATTCCTTGGCTTTCTATCTTAACAACAGAATCAGTAAATAAGTGTCAGAGTAGCTATTTAAGGCTTATTTTTTATGAGAGGCATGAAAAGCCATGGCTTGGAAGTGCCAAGTCTTTTGCTTCAGATTGTTTTCTGGCATGACTTTGCATTCAGTTTGTGCTAGTCATCTCATGTATTTTCCCAGTTCATCATAGTTGCTGAAGTTGAAAATGCTGTTGCTAAATCCAAGTCTAGCCTCTGATTTTTTTTGCACAACTTTAAGATTGGCCCTTATGCAAATGTAAGGTATGACTTTGAAAATGCAATGGGCAAAATGTGAGCATTCAGTAAATGGTTGGAAGTCTATATAAAATCCTTTCGACCAAATCTGATGGTGATTTAAAGGTGGTGGAACACCATTGTGGCTTTAAACCAGTCTACACAGTGAATTAATATAGACAAATCAATTTGCAAGGGATGTACAAAGCAAATGTAATGAAAATAAAATGCCCTTAATAGATAGAAGAGAAACAAGACAGCATACATTGGCTCCTATACAGGGGCAGCCCAAGGTATTCTGGCACCTGAGGCACCAAATGCTGCTTTGCCCTGCCCCTCTGGTGGAAGCCAGCCTTTCAATTTGAAAGTTGTGCAGCAGTGTCCAACATGGTGTTGCTGGCCATGCAAACAGCCGCTGCACTGTTCTGAATGTGTTGATAATATAAATGTCTCGATAAATATTTTGGTAAAATTAAAGTGTTGATAATGCAAAAAACTCTGGTGTGAACTGCATTTCCCTCTACTTTAAAATCTCTGATCCTATAGCTGCCAAGTGTGGTCTGTGTGAATCATGCAGTCTTAACCAATTCTTTCTTCATTTTGAATCAACAACCTCCTTTGTTTGGATTGAATTAAAAGCATATGATGAAGAGAAATGGACAGATGTTTGTGACTTTTCCAGAGTTGTTTTTCCAGCTGGAAACCTGTTGTTCCAAGTCTGTGATCAGTTGCACAGCGTTCAGAAAACTGTTAAGTATTAAGAAAAACATCCAGTTTTTCACCTGAGTTAGTCAAACATCCACTTTTGAAAGTAAAGATAGTATTGAATATTATTATATGACTGATAGTCCAAAGAACCTCAGTAAAGAAAAATTGGCAGACATCCAGACAAATAAAGTGCCGGTGCAGCAACGCTGCACTGGTGTATGGGGAAGGGATGATTTGGTTGATCTTCCCTTCCTTTTGGAGCTGACTGTGACTCCCAAAAAATGTGTCCTTTCAAAAGAAAATATGTCATGCAGCCCTCAGAGACATATTTTCAGGAGTCACAGTGGGCTTCAGAGTGAAGGGAGGATCGACAACATAGCCCTTCCCCCATGGTTCAAGTGCAACATTAGCAGCACCAGTGCTTCATTAGTCTGGAAATCAGCCATTGAGGCCATTCAGACAATCAAAAACTCTGTTCTACCTGAATTTGGGAGCTGAGTGTGCTCCCAAATTCTGGTTGTGTGGAAGCAAGGTAGGAGGAAAAACCTGGGTAGAAGTGAAAAGCTACCCAGGTTTTCCTCCTACCTTGCTTCCACACAACCAATAATTGGTTGTGGGAGCACACACAGCTCCCAAACCTGGGTAGAACACAGTTTATGATTCTGTGAATGACCTCATTGTCTCTTAATCTTCCCTGTGTCCTAACACACCCTAAAAATCATAATCAGCATCATAATCCTACAGAAGACATAAGATTACTTGGCATGGCCGTGGACATTTGAGTTATGTTTTTGACCTCTCCAGAAGATCGTAATAGGTGGTAGGAAGAGATATTTATCTTATGCTCATTCTTCTCTGCTTTTGTTAGCCTCTTCCATAGGCAGTGGTGAAATTTAAAGAGCAGACAGGTATAGGATTGCTTGTGTGTGGGGAGTCACCATTGCAGATCCCCATTCACAACTGACTTTAGAATATCACCCAGCAAGATCAAGAAAAAGAGCATTCACTGGTGTTTCGGTATAACTGAGAAGAGGGGGACAAATGGAACATAAGAAGCTGCCATATACTACTATATCAACGTGGGACTGCCTTTGTACGTAGTCTGGAAACTACAATTGGTACAGAATGTGGCAGCCAGATTGGTCTCTGGGACAACACGAAAGGACCATATAACACTGGTTTTGAAAGAACTGCACTGGCTGCTGTTAAGTTTCTGGGTAAAATACAAAGTGCTGGTTATCACCTATAAAGCCCTTAATGGCTTGGGTCCTGGCTATATAAGAAAGCACCTCCTTTGTTATTAATCCTACCACCTATTACGATCTTCTGGAGAGGTCCAGTTATGGTTGCCACCAGCTCGTCTGGTGGCAACTCAGGACTGGGCTTTCTCTGTGGCTAACTGGGTAAAGTGGCAGTTCTCTTAATTTAGTAGGGGGAGAGTAACTGGCCCTATCCACCCCTAGGACAGTACCTCCAGTGACTGTTGCTGGTGTCTATCATATGTTTCTTTTTGGATTGTGAGTTCTTTGGGGACAGGGAGCCATCTTTTTTATTTGTTTGTTATTTCTCTATGGAAACTTTTGTTGAAAAGTGGTATATAAATATTTGTTGTTCTTGTGGCTTTGGAATATGCTCCCTGCTGAAATAAGAGCATCTCCTCTGTTTGTTTTCAGGAAGACCCTCAAGAGTCTCCTGTTCTTGCAAGCTTTTAGTTAGAATTTTAATAGTTTTAATTTGTTTGTATAACTGTTTATACAATTTTTATTGTTTTATGAATTTTAATCTGTGATTTTTAATATCTTAAATTGTGTACACCACTTAGAGATGCACATATCAGGCGGTATAAAAATTAGATAGGTCCATCTAGCTCAGTATTGTCTACACAGACTGGCAGCAGCTTCTCCAAGATTGCAGGCAGGAGTCTCTCACATCTCTATCTTGCAGGTGCCAGGAAGGGAACTTGGAACCTTCTGCATGCATCTTATAGTGCTCTCACATGTAGTCTGCCATTCATATGCAACCAGAATGGGTCCTGCTTAGAAAAGGGGACAAGTCATGCTTGCTACCACAAGACCAGCTCTCCTCCCAAATGTCCCTGGAGGCCTCCTCCTTGCCTTCAATCCACTCCGCCCTCCATGTATTCTGCCTCTTAGGACGCTGTGCTTCCATTGCCTCCTACACCCTCCGACTGTTCCCACTAACAGGCATGGTACTTGCTTGTCTTCACAGCTCCCGCCAGCAGTCTGGTTGCCCTCCTGCTGCCACTGCCAGCCTGCCTCCCTTTGCTGACCACAAAGTCACGGGAGGGAGGCAGGATGGGTGGCTGGCTCATGTGAGTAGAGGGTGACAGGAGTGGGGGGGGGGCACCCCAAACCTAATCTCGGACCCCCCTCAATGTCACAATGCCACCGAGCACACAGTTTTAGCCCACATAAGCTGCAGTCAAATTCAGAAGTTAAATTTGCCTTCATAAAAAGGTGCACGTGTATGGGAGTACATATGCACATGTAAAGTGTAAATATGAGAGTTTGTTCACTTGGTCTTAATTTTCTGCTAGTGCTAATGATAGTAATGTAAACAAACCATGTTGTGCAAACCAGAAATTAGAATTAGGTAAATCCCAATAAGATGCTGTGCTGCTGATAAGAGGAGGCTGGCTTGCCTGCCAATAAGGGAGTTTTTATCTCCTCATCAAAAAAGGTATAGAACTTTGGGATACTTCTGGACAGGCTCTGTTTTTAGTAAGCAGGTGCCTACAGTTGACAAGTGTTGGTGTTTTTTGTTTTTTTTAATTAACTGCATTTATTATATAGATACCACCCCTTATTAAAAACAGTCCATGTTTTTGTAACTTCTGAGTTTGATTACTGTGATATGGCCTATGTGGGGCTGCCCCTGAAGATAGCTTTGATGTTTCATCCAATGTGGCCAGCCTCCTTGAGATTATTCAGGAGTGCAAACATGCAGTCCTTGCTCTGGCTGACAGTTTGCTTCGAGGCCCAGTTCAAGGTGTTGTTTTAACCTTTAAAGCATTTTAAAGCTTTTCACAGCCTGAGATCCACATATCTCAGGGACTGCCTCTCCATATGTTGGCCACTGTGTCAACTGTGCTCATCCAGTCAGAGCCTGCTTCATTTTCCATCAGTATTGCAAGTGAGAACTTTAGGTGCTAGGTATTTTACAAGTGGTGCCCTGAACTGGTGAAATGATCTTCTCCCCTAAGGTGTAAGGTTGCAACTCTTTGAGATAATTCACACAACCACAAATTGGGTAGGACAAGTATCCTACCCAGGTTTGGGAGCTCTGTGTGCTCCCAATTTTTGTTTGTGTGGGAGCAAACAACTAGCTAGAAGCAGCAGGGAGAAGTTATGTGTGGAATCAAGGTAGGAGGAAAGGCTGGTTAGGACAATGCTGCTGCAATACAGAGAAGCATTCTTATAAAAGAGTGTTTTACTACTGGGGCAAATGTTTCATCATAATCCTCACCATATTTCTGAGAATATCTTTTAGCTACTAGCCTTGCTTTATTTATTTATTATTTTTCAAATTTATTTAAAACACTTATATACCACCCAAAACACAAGACTCTGGGCGGTTTACAACAAAACAATAAAAACAGATAAAAAGATTAAAACATTACAATTAAAATTTAAAATGTTAAATCTATTAAAAATACAATTAAAACAATATCTAATTAAGAGCCTGGGTGAACAAATGTGTCTTGACTGCCTTTTTAAAAGTTGTAAGAGATGGGGAGGCTCTTATTTCAGCAGGAAGTGTGTCTCCCCCCCCCCATCCCTTCAGCTGTTCTCCCCCACTTCAGCCCCAGTTCATTCTCCCCGGCCTTCAGTCTGACCACCACTTCCTCTTGGCAGCCAACCCACCAGCCTGGCTGCTGCTTCCTCTCACCGCCTGGTGGCCGACCTGGCCACCGCTTCAATTCCTCTCGGCGGGCAGTACTTTCTCTTGCCGCCCAGCTAGCACCACCGTCTCCTTTCGCTGGCTGCTTGCCTTCCTCTCCCCCTTCCCTCACTTGCAAAATCTTGCGAGAGCTGCCATGCATGGGATTAGCCACAGGTATGTCTTAGTGAATTATATATAGAGATTCTTTCTTTCTGTTTCGCTGTATTGTTCTGGAGTATATGGCATTGTCATTTGCTGTTCAATGCCCTCCTTTTTCAGATATTCAGTTATCTCAGGCATCCCCAAACTGCGGCCCTCCAGATGTTGCTGAACTACAACTTCCAGCATACCCAGCCACAAAAAAATGTGTCTAGGGATGCTGGGAGGTGTAGTTCAGCAACATCTGGAGGGCCGCAGTTTGGGGATGCCTGAGTTATCTCATTTCCTATATATTCCCCTCCATTGTCTGATCTCAGAATTTGGGGCTTCCTTCCAAATTTACTGCAAAATCTTGCACTATACTCCTTAAATTTTTCAAGTACTTGGTTATTTTCAGTAATCAAATGTGTATGTGTATGTGTATGTGTGCCAGCGTGGTGTAGTGGTTAGTGTGCTGGACTAGGACCGAGGAGACCCGAGTTCAAATCCCCATTCAGCCATGAGACTTGCTGGGTGACTCTGGGCCAGTCACTTCTCTCTCTGCCTAACCTACTTCACAGGGTTATTGTGAGGAGAAACGTAAGTATGTAGTACACTGCTCTGGGCTCCTTGGAGGAAGAGCGGGATATAAATGTAATAAATAAATAATATCTTGAATAAGTAAATATCTTGAATAATAAGCTAGGAATACAAATATTTCTTTCCCCTGATGAACTGATCTGCATAAGCCCGCAAATATCACTATGCCGCAGCTAAAGAGGTTGCTGTGTTTCTTTCTCTGTGTTGAGGAAAGGCGGATTTAGTGCCCTTCGCCCTCACACAGCATGCACACCTGGACTCTACATTGCAGCGTCTTATATCTAGACCTCTGACTAGATCCTGCTTCTCCAGGACTGAAGTATTGCATTGAGATCTCTGTGTCCCATACTTCTATGTCACGTTCATGCATTTTTTAATGTGAGCATTGCTTTGTAATTTTGGCCTCCATCCACTTCAAATAGCCTATTCTTTTGTAAAGTCCCTTTCATAAGTAGCTCACCTTTATCTGTGATAAAACAATGTTTTCCTTTGAAATTTCACATCATAACCTTTCTCTGTAGCATATTTAACTGACATCAGACTCAAGTTGGGCATCCTCAATAGTCAGTTTCACTGCTTCTCCTTTTTGTAGTTTGCAGGAAACATCTGTCTTCAGCAAACATCTGCATCCCATTCTTTACTACAGAAATGGAAACCTTATAATTTGTGTCCAACTTGGTACATATTTCTCTTTCCTTAATCAAATTGCACCTGAATCAATTCAAATTTCAGCGCTAAATTACATTTTGTAGAACTAGCTCTTGCTTTCCATGGATTTTTCTTTGTATGCTTTGGTGACTAACTTCTCTTGAAATGTGGTATCACCTCTTTTTTAGTTGCAAATGAAGGCTTGTTCTGATCTTGGAATGGAACGACCCCATTCCGAGCTGGAATGTTCTGAGTGCTCTGAGAACCATTTTGGACTCAAAAATTGAACTCCTCTGGTCTCTGCACACATGCAGCAGCCATTTGCATGGTCAGCACCACCACGCAAATGGCTGCCAAGCATGCACAGAGGCCATAAGAGCACTGTTTTGAAGTCCAAAATGGCACTTAGAAAGATTTCAAGTATTCTGCTCATTCATTTGGAATGTTTAGATATTTGCGTTCCATTCCAAGCTCAGAATGAAACACAAATACCATTCTGTGCACATCCCAATTCACCGAAAGGTTATCCCAGTGGCTTTATTTAATTTACATATCACCTGACTCCAAAAGCTGTAGGCGGTTCACAAAAAATCACCATCTGCACTGTCTCAGGCTTGTCTTTATTCTCTTTCTCTAACATGTTGCTCTGTGTGTAAGATCCTGATGATTCTGTGGCTTTTCAGAAGCATCTCCATTTTAAAGACCACCGTTAAAAATCTGTACCTTGTAAATTCTTAATCCTCTGTAGCACTGATCCTGTCTCCATTTTTGAGAATATTTTGTTTTCCTATCCAGGCTAATTAGCTTTTTCACCAGTCTCAGGGTTCTGGGCCTATAACCCTTTTGAGGGGTGTTAGGAGAATCATTAAAATCCTCTCACAGCAGGGTATGCTCTGGAAGTAAAGAAGTTTAGCCCAAGAGGTTATCTGTAGACAGTAGGTTGAGTTCAAAAGACAAATAAAGATTTATTAAGAAACTAAAGCATCACATACTAAGAGAAAAAACATATAGAATATACCCAAATAGGCACTTTCTGACTTTTAACTGACCAAGAGAGACCTGTTAACATAACTCTTATGCCTTTAGTGGCCAGAAGAGGTTACTGCAGTTCTAAGAGTGATGTATTAGAATTCTCATTTCTAACAGTTTTCATACCCAGCATTTGTCCTACCCAGTTTTCCCTCCTACATTGACTCTACACAATCATTTTTCCCTCCTCCTACTTCATTGTTTGCTACCACACAAACAAAAATTGGGAGCACACACAGCTCCCAAACCTGGTAGGACACTTGTCCTACCCAGTATTTGGTTGTGTGAATGACCTCTTTGTTTGCTTTTAGGAAGAACAGCAAGATGTTCCTTACCTGACATGCTTTTAGCCTCTGGGTTAAGGGCTATGCGTTGAACTGGAAGTCGTTAGAAACTTTATTTCTTTTGGGAAATTATCAGATCCGATCCAACCTAATGACAGAAAAATTGTCACACAGGACTAACATGACCCCCTCCACCCTGGTGGAGCCACATTTCACCCTTAAATTCAGTAAATCATACAGAATTCTATATAAACTTTGAAGACTATTCCTTACATTGCAGCAAACATGCATATTTATCCTTAAACTAGTTATGCCAATATGTGAGTAGCATTTGTGCATAACTTTAACCTTCCAGGTAGAATTAAATAAAGATGAGCAGGCAACCTTAGGTATAGACAAGCTTTATAAAACAAAACAAAACCTTAGTCTGTGGTTTCTGTTTAGCTGTTTTTTAACTTACTACCAAAGCCAAACCTCAGGAATTATCACTGCCCTATAAAACTATATCAATCTGTATTTAATAAAAATTCCATTGTGCATTTCTAGTGAGTTAGAAAACCACCAGCTCAGAGCCTGAACAATGTCTAAATTTGGTCAGGTAACCATAGACTATCTTGAAATATATTGTCCAATTCAGGGGCGTAACAAGGCTGGAGTGGGCCCAGAGACAAAATTTTAAAATGGGCCCCTCACTGATGCACACACACTTCACAATATATAGTCATGTGACTTGCCTCTGGGGGGCCCCTCGAGGTGTGGGGTCCCCCAGGCAGCCGCCTCCCCTTGCCTAATAGTAGTTACGCCACTGGTCCAATTGTTCTTATTTTATTCCTTATAACCATCCTAGTGCCTGATTCAATGTCTCATGCAAACACATGATCTTTTTACCACAATAATTTACACCAATAATTGCTGTTTGTTTGCTTTCGCAGTTGATCTAACTGGCTGGACACTGGAGACTTTGGAAGGATCCAGAGAATTTCAAGCAGTGTTCCACATATGCAATGGAAATTTTCCATTGCAGTCCCTTATACTTTCCTCCCAAAAGCTGCTCCGGTGAGTCTTCCAAATAGCTTGGGATGCGGAGACTCCAGTTGGAGGGGGAAATCTGGGACACCACCACCCCTTGTGCTATCAGAAGAGCCTTCTGCTTATGCAAAGAGCTCTTTGAAGTTTGTTTTTTTAGGAACTAAAGACAACACTAATCTAGACTAGTTTTTTAAAATGTACTTCAGTTTCCCTCAGTGTTTATTCCAGCATAGCACCGTAAATGCAGTTGAAATTCTAAACCTTCATTATATTTTAGATTTTCTTTTTTCAGTAAGAGCTTTTCAAGTTATTGTTCTGTCTTTCATTCTGAGTATCAGAGTCAGCAGCCTAACATAACTCACCACTTGAGAAGCTGAACAGTATTGACAATGAGTCACATGAGCATGTCTCTGCTGTGGAGAGATGCCCCAATGCCAGCCTGGCAAGCAACTGATCTGTAACACTGATCACTGGCTGGCACCCTAAATCTCTATGTGTAGCCAAAAGAAGCAAGTGTGCAGCAGCTTCGTTCCCACTTCAGCACGGATTAATTAACCCATTGGGGCTTACTCCCAAGTAACTGCTGCATTCAAAAACTGCAGCCCAAAGACATATCCCAGAAAAGTTCATATTGTGGGAAAGGGAGGAATAACGTCTGCTTTTTTAAAATTTAAGTATGTCATGTGTGTTCATATTTGTGAGAAGAAAGAAAATCAGTAGGCTCCGTTTGTGGCCAAATACACTGGTATTTTCAAGTGGTGTGGAACATGTGTATGCAGATGCTACCTGCAAATAGCGCTCAAAACTCAAACCCCCTCCTCACTTCAGTGGATCTTCTTAGTTGAGTCCTGTAGAGTCCTGAATGGGGTGAGGAGGAGGAGAGGGCTGAGACTGCAAGGAGGAGGAGAAATGGAGGCAATGCTGATAGAAGACGGGATGGAGCTACTGAAGAGAAGAAGAGGCATGGTGACTTGATGAGAGCGAGAGCGCATTGCTACTTTACCCAGGCAAAAGGTAGGATACAAATTATTTGTATAAATAAATTGCTGCTGTGCCAGGCATGGCGAACAAGTGTGCTAGCACTCCCAATCCTAGGGTCCGCTGCTTCAGGGCAGTAGTACTTCCAGGTGGGATTTTTGTAGTTGTTGCACCTTTTGGGCATGCTGAATCAGCAGTTTGATCTTCCAGTTTGATACAGTACATGCTGCTCCATAGATGGAGGACACACATCTGGAATTTGTGGTTTATGGAATGCACTATTAAGAGGCCTATAATGGAACAGCTTTGCTTTTTTCTGTTACACTGTGGGCATGGCTTTTGCAGTGTGTTTGGTGTACAAGGAGTTGAGGATCAGGGTGGTTGTGTGTGCCTATCTGCAAGTTAGTTATGCTTTATTGTAGTACTCATATGTAGTACTCCAGATCTTGCTGAACTACAACTCCCATCATTCCTAGCCACAAGAAATTGTAGCTAATGATGATGGGAGTTGTAGTTCAGCAACATCTGGAGCACTTACAGGTTGGGAACCCTTGCTTTATTGCAGGCTGCACAACTTCAGCCCTCTGGTAGATGTTGGACTACAACTCCCAACATTGCTATTGGCCACTGCAGCTGGGAATGATGGGAGTTGTAGTCCACAGAACAGCTGGATGACCAAAGTTGTGCAGCCCTGCTTTACTGAACCCTATTCTCATAGAAGGAACACTGTTTTTATCAGCCATTTTGTTTCATCTGACCTGAAAACAGAACATATTGGGGTATGGAAACATGAGTTAATACTCTGCATTTGGAACCCAAAAGAGTGGCAATTATAGAAGTTCCCAAAGATCATGACAGATGTTCATTGTGCTTCATCCCCCCAAGACTCCTTGCCAGAAATCCACCCACAAAACTTCCATCACTCACTGGGAGTTTGCAACTTTTTATTTAGAAATCACTATTGCAGGACATATTTCATCACAACAAAGGATTGTGTTCCCAGAAGGCGTTGTGCACATAGGTTTTTTGGAGAAAGGTTATTTAGAACCAAATACTAACAATGTTTAACGGATTGAATCACGATGTTCAATTTTGATTAGAGTTTTCTGCATTTAGATCTAGGATTTACAATGTGTGCATTATCCTGCTAAAACATAAAGGAAGAGAGGCACAGAAATATATTCGAACACTGTAAAATAAACTAAGTCCAAAAACATTTCCTGCAAACAATACGATGTATCTTCTCAGCTCTAATGCAGCCTTTTGATGGATATGGAAAAAAGTACATTTTTAATTGCAAAGTCATCTTGTGATTTTAGTGACTGGTTTTATATGAGCCACATATTTTCAATTTTGATAGCATGTATCAAGATCAGAAGTCTTTCTAAGAAACTGCACCCTGTAATTTAGTTGCAAGGCTTAAGTGGTAAATAACTCTAAACATCAACTGGTCTTCTAATCAGATCTGTTATTGAATAATGAATATACTGGATTAAAGAGTCATTTCATTCATACACAAATCAGTCCAAGAAACTTGTTTAAATGTACTTCTTAAAAACAATTTTGTAATCTTGATTTTTTAAAATTAGGGTGGATTTGAATACATAATGATTTCCCCCCCTATTTTCCAGACAAGTTAAAACCCTGCTCTTATTAAAAGGATAATCTCATTCATTGATCCATGTTATTTCTGCAGCTCCAACAAATGAGGGTTTTTAAACTGATTTTGAAATGAACCATTACAGCATTTAAGAGTCATCTTAATTGGGATAAGGAACATTTAGTACATACAAATAAACTTAAGTTAAGATTACTGAGTATCTTCTATATATAAAACACCAACTGATAATGATCAAACACAAACTGTAGTAAGGAAATGTACTTTTCCAGACCTTAAAGGGGCTAAACCTCAACATACAGGACAGCTGACTACGATAGGACAGCCTTGGGGGTCAAAGCTCTAACTCAAGAGTGCACAATCCTGGTCCTCCAGCTGTTGTTGAACTGCAATTCCCATCATCCCCAGCCACAGAGGCCAATAGTCAGAGATGCTGGGAGAGATGAAGTTGTGCGGCCTGCTCTAACTTGTGAGCTAGATATTTCAACAGTAGTTGCAGCATGGTTTAATTTTAAGTAGATTTAAAATATATCCCTAATGTATGCCACCACTAGGAGTGAGCTACAGATAAATGTGCAATCTAGTGCAACAGCAGCAAGCCTAATTATTTAAATGAGGGGTCTGCCCTATTCATTGCAAAGCACCACAACAACTACCCATTCGTTCCTTTGGCTTTTTAAAGTACACACTATAATCTACACACACACACAAGTCCTGCTATGCTGCCTCATTGTGGCGGGGGGCGGGGCGTGTTCTTGGGAGGGATGAGTGAAGTACGCCAGGAGGTATACTCCCCGTAGGGCCACCCAGGGGCGTAGCTAGGGGAGAGGGGGCCCGTGTTCATCCCTCTATCTGGTGGCCCCGCAGAGTGAGGGAGATAATGAAGAAAATAGGGAGGGATGGAGCTGGAGGGCCCTCAGAAGCTGAGGGCCCGTGTTCTTTGAACCCTTTTGTTCAATTATAGCTACGCCCCTGGGGCCACCTAAGGCATGAAGGTCATTCCAGCTGCCCAGCTAAAACAAGCAGGCACCTATATTGGGCAGCAGTGATATAGGAAGGATGTCACCTTAGTGACAACAACAAAGGCATCATTTTGTACTGCATGGGGGAAGGCAATGGTAAACCACTCCTGTATTTTACCAAGAAAACCACATGGATAGACAAAATAGAATGATTGGCGATGTAGTGCCAGATGGTGGCCCCCTCAGGTAGGATGGTACTCAACATGCTAGTGAGGAAAAGCTCTCTGAGTACCAATGGTGTTTATGATGCGGTTAGGTTAAAGCCTTTTGGACTTCTAGCGGCTGACATTGCCATGTGGGAAATGAAAATCTGAAGCGGCAAAGACAGAATTGCAATGGGAACAGGGAACATAAGAACCATGAATATGGGAAAGCTTGACACAGTAAAAGATGAAACGAATTGAATACAGATTGACATCTTGGCCATCAGCGAATTAAAATGGACTGGAATTGGACACTTTCAGTCAGAAAATCATACCGTTTACTACTCAGGACACGAGAAACAAAGAAGGAACAGTGTTGCTTTCATAGTCAAGAAGGATATAGCAATGACAGTACTTGGGTACAATGCAGTCAGTGACCAACTAATATCGATTGGATTTCATGGACAACCCTTTAACATGTTGTTCAAGTCTATGTGTAACGATTGATGCAGAAGAAGAGGAAGTTGATAAGTTTTATGCTCAAGTTCAGTCTGAAATTGACAGAACATGAAAGCAAGATGTGCTGGTGGTGGTTGGAGACTGGAATGCTAAGTTGGAAATGGTAAGGAGGAAAACACAGTCGGATTGTATGGCCTAGGAAACAGAAATGAAGCAGGAGAATGACTTATTCGTTTCTGCCATCCAATCTTCATTGCTAACACATTCTTCAAACAACCAAACATGGACAGCACTAGATGGAGTACACAGAAATAAAATTGATTACATGATTGGTGCAAAGAGGTGGAATAGCTCAGTTATAACAGCAAAGACATGGCCGGGGGCTGATTGTGGAACAGATCACGAACTGCTCATGTGCAAGTTCCAAGTCAAGTTAAAGCAGAAAAACAAAGCTATCCAGTTTCTATGATATGATCTTGAGAATGTACCCACCATTTTCAAGGAGAAAATCAGGAACTGCTTTGAAGTTCGGAATCTCATTGATAGGGAACCAGAGGAACTGTGGAATGAAAGCAAATAAGTTATTGAGGACGAATGTGAAAAGGGACTGTCAAAGACCAAGAAACAGAAGAAAACAAAATAGAACAGATGGTGAAAATTGCCAAGAAGAGGAGAGAAGCCAAAGTCAAGAAAGATAAAGACCTCAGGAAGGAACTTAATAGGGAATTTCAGAAAAATGCTTGAAGATACAAGGAGCAGTGCTACAATGACATGGGCAAAGACCTTGAGGCTGGAAATAGACACAGAAAAAAAACGAAAGTTTTCCAAAAGATCTCTGAATGCAGAAGGAGGTACCAACCTCAAATTAGTATGTTGAAAGGATGCGAAAGGACAGGTAGTAACTTATTCAGAGAAGATAAAACAGAGATGAAAGGAGTATTCTGAAAATCTGTACAGCAGGGACGTCAACATCCAAGATACTCTAGAAGATATCCACTACTTGCAAGAACCTCTAGTATGGGAAGATGAAGCTAGATCAGCACTCCGGTCATTACCAAGTCAGAATGCTATAGGAATTGATGGAATAGCTACAGAAATATGGCAGGCAACAGCATCAGTCAAAGCTCTAACCAAACTATGCCAGAAAATTTGGAAAATGACATAGTGGCCAACAGACTGAAAGAGGTCAGTATACATACCCATACCAAAGAAAGGAGACTTAACAGATTGTGCAAACCATCGCACAATATCCTTAATTTCACATGCTAGCAAAATAATGCTCAGGTTCACCCAAAGCAGATTAGAGCCCTACGTGGAAAGGGAAATGCCGGATGTTCAAGCTGGTTTCAGAAAAGGCTGAGGAACAAGAGACATCATTGCTGATGCATGCTGGATAACTGAAAAAGCCAATGAATACCAAAAAGAAGTCACTATGTGCTTCATTGACTTCAGAAAAACCTTTGATTGCATTGACCATGACAGGTTGTGGAATATCCTTAGGAAAATGGGCATCTCAGAACATCTCATTGTTCTCATGAGAAACCTATACACAGGACAGGAAGCCACAGTCCAGATGGAACATTGTGTAACAGACTGGTTCCAGATCTGCAAAAAAGTAAGACAAGGCTGTATACTTTCTCCTTACTTATTCTACTTATATGCTGAACTGAGAGAAGCTAGATTTGAAGAAGATGAGCATGGTTTTAAAGTTGGAGAAAGAAACATAAATAACCTGTGCTATACTGATGACACCATGCTGATAGCTGAGAATGTGGATTATCTGCAAGCTCTAGTAATGGAAGTCAGGGAGGACAGTGAAAAAATGGGACTACGACTAAATGTAAAGAAGACTAAACCAATGACAACAGGTAGAGCAACCAGCCTCAGAACTGATATTGAAGACACTGAAGTGGTGGATAGATCCTGCCTTTTAGGATTGACCATCAACAGTAAAGGATCCAGCAGTCAAATACACTGCAAACTAGCACTTGGTAGGGTTGCAATGAAGGCCTTGGAAAGGATATTTAGATGCTGTGATGTGTTTATACCTACAAAGATTAGAATCGTTCGGACAATGGTTTTCCCTGTGACACTCTATGGATGCAAAAGCTGGACTTTGAAAAAGCAAGATAGACAAAGTATTGACGCTTTTGAACTTTGGTGCTGGAGAAGACTTTTGAGGATACCATGGACAGCCAGGAAAACAAACAAATGGATCATAGAACAAATAAATCCAGAATGTTCACTCAAGGCACAAATGACCAGGTTCAAACTATCATACTTCTTACTTATGCGAAATCCCAGCTCCCTTGAGAAGTCCATAATGCTGGGAAAAGTTGAAGGAAAGAGAAGAGGACATCCAGCAGCAAGGTGGATGGACTCGATAACAATAGCAAAGAATGCACCACTGAGAGACCTTAAAGGCCAAGTTGAAGACAGATCATCCTGGAGAGAATCTATCTATGTGGTTGCTAAGAGACGACACCGACTTGACAGCACTTAATCAATCAATCATAATCTACACATAAATAAAGAAGCAAGTGTACCATCGAGTCGATTTCGACTCCTGGCACCCACAGAGCCCTGTGGTTTTCTTTGGTAAGGGGTTTACCATTGCCTCCTCCCGCGCAGTATGAGACGCTGAAAGATGCCTTTCAGCACCTTACTATATCGCTGCTGCCCGATATAGTACCAGCGGTGATTTGAACCGGTAACCTCCTACTTCTTGTTATCATTATTATTTTATTTATTTGATTTCTGTACCGCTCTTCCAAAAATGGCTCAGGGTGGTTTACACAGAGAAATAATAAATAAATAAGATGGCTCCCTGTCCCCAAAAGGCTCACAATCTAAAAATAAACACAAGATAGACACCAGCAACAGTCACTGGAGGTACTGTGGTGGGGGTGGATAAGACCAGTTGTTCTCCCTCTGCTAAATAAAGAGAATTACCACGTTAAAAGGTGCCTCTTTGTCAAATTAGCATGGGTTGTTAGTCAAGCATTTCCCCATTGTGCCACTTAAGGTGACAAATGAGGAAGACCCATGTTTAAATAATTAATATAGCCAGAGAGTAGGCTTCATGTCCGGCTCTGTCAGTTGCCACTGCTACCACTAGTTCCCGAGCAACTAATCCCCATCTCTGACAACTTTTTAAAAGTCCCTAAAGACTCATTTTTTCACCCAAGCTTTTTAACTTGACTGGTTTTACATTGTTTTAAGGTTTTCATAATAATTTCTTTTAAGTTGTAAACTGCCCAGAGATGGAAGTTTTGGGTGGTCTACAAATGTGATAGAGAAATAAATAATCCTTCAAATGTACTGTGCATGTGCTCACAATACAGAGAAATTAATAGGACTTGTTAGTCATTTGTAATTTGTTTCATTGGTTTCAACAGTGCTTAGTCATGGCTTAGTAATGAATGGTGCTTAATCTGGAAGGTCTCCAAAATGTTCTAATTACTTCAGTCAAGGGGAATCAAGGCTGGGAGGTGGGAGGTTCTAAATCTGTACACCTGTTTCAGGAATTTTTAATGCAAGTACTTAACCTGCTTGGTTCAAGTTCTACCCTGAGTGATCTGCACAGCATTTGTACTGCTAAGAATAACCGTGTGATACTACCACAGAGGCTGTTAAGAGTAACGGCATACGCAGCTTCTAAGGGCACTAAAGAACTGAACTGGGCAGGAGCATAGCAAGGTTGAAGTGGCCCCTGGGACAGAAAGGGAAGATGGGTCCTGTCCCCCAACTTCTTCAGAGATGTGCAAGGGGGGAAGCAAAGAACAAGCTGTCACTCCTAAGGCCCAGGGACATTTGTCCCTACCTGCTTGTTCAACTGTAGCTACAGCCTTGGTTCTGAGACATGTGCACACAGATGGCCCAGTGCTGTCAACTCCCTTGGCTTTCACCCTTTCCCCTTTTCCCAGCATCATATCCAACAAAAACCACTCCCTGCACCATATTTGTTTGCTTCAGGAAGAAAGTTGTCATTGGTGCCAACTATGCATTTAAAGCCACAAATTGTTCCCAAGCCACAAATTGTTCCCTTTGTCTCAAACTTGCCAAGGATGTTTTCACATTCTTCTCTTTGTGCAGAAATTCATTACGTTTTCCGATTTTCCTCTGCTTTGTAAACACACATGCTTTTCTATTATTGTTCACTCAAAATCAGAGGATAAAATTACAATGTGTACACTGCAAAGTTGCATGGAGGATTGAGATTTACTAAAATCCAGAACTTTGTTCCTTAATTTGATCATCTACTTCTTCACATCAGCAGCAACCTTAAATGAACTAAGCCGTCTAGAGACTGTTTTGGCTGTACCCATCAGATTCTGAGCTTACCATCTGTTGTGATCTGCTAGCAGGTGGTTGTAGGGAGTGGATCCAGATGAATCCCCCAGGTATCTGCTTTCTTCTTCTTTGGAATGTAATTCTGTTGCACATCAGGAATCCCTTGGAACAGACTACGCTAGTTATATTAACCAAACCCTGTCTAGATGTCTACAAGTAGCTATGTCAATTGTAAAATGCAGGTTGTATTGTTTTCTTCAGCTGTGAAGGGGAATGAAATGGAGATGTTTATAAAAGTGCCCTCACTACAGAAGATCAGTATAAAAACTTGAGGATCCGCAAACAGATGAGATGAAGCATTTAAGCTGCCCTGGAAAGATCAATTGTCTGTACTGTAATAATCAACGTACTCCTTACAGAAAACCCAAGATTGGCATGCAGCTGTATACATTATATTGCTTACAGGCAATTGCCATTTTGGTTGCAAACAAATGAAACTGAAAACATGTTGAAGTACTTTGAAACAGGGGCATAACAAGGCTGGAGTGGGCCCAGAGACAAAATTTTAAAATGGGCCCCTCGCTGATGCACGCACACACACTTCACAATATATAGTCATGTGACTTGCCTCATGTGACTTGCCTCTGGGGGGCCCCTTGAGGCGTGGGGGCCCCCAGGCAGCTGCCTCCCCTTGCCTAATGGTAGTTACGCCCCTGCTTTGAAGTACATTAGGATATATGTCAATTTCTAACATGATGCGTTCTCTCTCTCTATCTCATATCTATCTGACAGAGAGAGAATGCACAAGTGTTGCATGTTTCTCTGTGCAAGCTGCAAACTTATTTGTGTTGGAGATGCAGCTCCTGATGGCATCGACTCTTAGCACCAACAACCCTGTTGGAGCACTGGGGTAGAGATAATGAGCAAGGGAATCCCCTCTCTGACTATGCTTTCTCTACTCTACTTCCCCTTTGTTAGACTAATAATCTCAGGTTTCATTTTCTCACCAGGAGAGACTTCCTTCTCCTCTTCCCTATGTATGCAGCAAGGCATGTAGGCGCTATCTATCTCCCTAATGGATTTCCTAAATAAACGACTGTATTTAGAACTTTAACTCCATGTCTCCAGACAATATTAATTGGTAGTGCTCTCTTTACCTGTGCACTTCTGCTGCAGCTGGGATAGACAGATAAAGAAATATCCCTTCTAAGCTCTCTAACACTTTGTACATTCAGAGAACCAGGATCTAACAGAAAGAGAGGTTCTTCCCTCTCAGCCATTTAGGTATCAATCTCAAGATGCAACATCAAATTCTCTTCTGGTTGTAAGATAGCATTACCTACTTATATTGAGCCAGATTCACAAACTGTTTCATTTCAGCCCTAACCCCATGGCTTCAAGGCATGTTCCAAGTTCAGACATTTAAAAAACCAAACACAAATCAAATTTGAATGGAAGGACAGCTTCCCCGATGAAGGAAGTTGTCCATGAAGCCCCCTGTAATGCAGTGTGTCACGTCCTAGGAGGAAAGGGGTCAAACCTAAGGACACAAACATTCTGTCATGCACAGCATTTGTAACTTTGAGACCATTTAGGAATACTGCGTAGGAATGTTTTCATTAGAAGTTGGATTTGTTATTGTTACCAGCCGAACAGAGATGGTCAGACTTGCCCTCATTAGTCTCTGACTCTCTTTAAAGTAGTCTGCATCTGACTTTCCTTCAGTTAGAATAAAAATCCATCCTTTGAGCAACCCAGTGAGAGAGGTCACACTCTGGTTCTTACACAGCCGAAGCATCCAATATCTTCCAGGCCCACACTAGGTCAATCCACCTCCACAGGTGCTTCCTTCCTTCCCTTGCTCTCCTTGTTTCTGTTCCAAGGACCATGCTGTTTTACTTCTGTGTTTCCTAGCAACTGTAATTCTTTGCATTATAACAAACTCTGAGATTAGGGCAGAACAAATTTGCTTACTTAATTGTTAATTGGTGTACCACTTTGCCTAACAAAATTGTCTCAAGGCTGTTCAGATCAATTAAAAAAAAACCCAACTCCCCCCCACACCCCTCTTTGACAACCAATAAGATAACACCTCAGAAACAGCACCAACATAAAAGAAAACATCACACCTTAAGGAGCAAAGCCCTGATGCAAAGGCCAGGTCCTTTACCTGCTTCCTGAAGGCAGGAAGAGAAGCCCAAGTACTATGGCTGTCAGGATAGTATTCCAGCTCTGGAGGCAGTGAGTGAGAAGGTCCAGTCCTACATGCATGACAAGCAAGCCTATCTCAACAGTGGCATATGGAACCCCCGCTGATTATCTTGGCAAGTGGGCAGAAACATTCAGGAGCAGTGTTTCCTCTAACAGGGATTCCCAGATGTTGTTGACTGCAACTTGCAGCCTCCCCAGCTGCAACTGTCTTTGCTTGGGGATTATGGGAGTTGTAGTCAACAACATCTGGGAATCCCTGTTAGAGGAAACACTGTTCAGGAGCAGGCGACTTTCAGATATCCGGAGCAGGATCCTACAAATGTGAGTTTACACCACCAAGAGTCTGAAATGTGTTTTAAATCATTCTTGATTCCCCCCACACCACACCACCCACCCAATAGGGATGGGCAGGAAATCAAAGATATGAAAGAAGTCCTTGAGAGTTTTACACAGAAGAAGGCCATCTATGACTACAGTGGAAATAGAAAGAAGAAGCCAAACAAAGAATCAGGGTGTTGCATTTCTGTTTTTCCAAGTAAGCTAATTTTTCCAACTCCGGCAGGCATGGTTTGCAATGCTAGCCATTTGCTTAGTGATATAATTTATGAAAATAAAAGCAGAAAATGCTGGGGAGAAAACAGGAGGTGATTTGGGCATTGAAATAGGAAGAGGTCAAGGATAGGTTCTGAGAACAATCTCCAAAAGGACTCAGCAGGCTAGCTGGCCTGCACAAGATGTCAGAAGAGCAACTTGTGTGCTTTGCCAAACTGTTCTACAGATTACTAAGGTAAAAGGTCGTGCCTTATATGAAGAAATATTATGGCTATTTCTTGCGGGGTGGGCAGGTTGCTGTGGTGCTATCTTTTTAAAACTATAATTTAATTTGTGATTTTACTCTCCTGTATTTTTAACATGGGGGCCCCAGGCACCCTGGGGACCCGTGCTAGCGCCAAAAGATTGGGTACAAGTTTGCAGATGAATTAATGAAGACCAGAGGACTTGAAAACATTCCCATTTTGATGTGGCAGTTGTGTCTTTGATTCATTTCACAACTACACAAATCTGAAACACAAAACCTTTATGGATGATGGTAACAGGTGGGTAAGGTGATAGAGATGAAGTATGTGGCACAGTTTCCTGCAGGCTAGCACTCCTTCCAAAATAAATTATTTAATAATTGAAATCGCCTACCTTTTGATCCTATCAGGGTCTCCAAGGTGACTTTCAAGATATAATGGCTGACATACTGTGCAAGACTTTGGCAACTTAGTAATGAAGCATGTGCACAATTGTGCAAGAATACTCTGGTGCAAGCCTGCACAATTATTCAAATGCATTTGCACAACAGGAAGCCATTAGTTAAAGAACTCCCCTTTCATAATGCTGTGAATTTGGATTGTATCCATCTGTAAACTCAAAAATTATTTGAGGAGATCACATGGACACACACACACACACAGACATGGTGGATTTCATAACCCTTCTTCCTTTAAAAAAAAAACACAGGCTAACTATATAAAAGGATAGATAAAAATATAAAAGCAACCCAAATAAAAATTCAAGCCACCATGAAGCAATTCAAATTTAAATCACCAACCATTCAAAGATACTACCAATGCCTAAAGTACATAATACAGGCCTCAACATATTTCTTTACTCTAGGAGCCAACCCAGAAACTTAAGAACGGGACTGTCCTCTGCTCCCCTGGGGAGGGGGGTGGGCTCACCCTCCCACCAGCCTTGCCCTCCACTCCATGGGGGTGCAGACCTCCCCACTTGCTTAATCACACCTCTTCTGGGTCACATCCCTTTAGCTCAGAAAAGCGATGGACTGATGTAACCAGGAGGTGGAATGAGCAAGCATAGCAGGTTGCTCCCTCTTTTTCTTAGTCGCATCCACTGAGCTCAAGCAGGCGATATACCAGTGCTAGCAAGAAGAGGAAAGAGCAATCTGTCCACACACGGCTTGCTCACTCCTCCTCCTGGTCCCATCTGACCATTGTCTGGCTCTGGTGCCATGACAACTTGCAACTGTCAAACCCAGACATAAAACTATGAGGCTGTTCTTATGTTCAGCCAAAACTGGGATAAGGAAGCCAAGCCCGTCTTGGCTGATCGTAAGAACCATCGGCAGCTGCGCAGCTGCCAGTGGTGCTTCAGCAGCAAACCCACCTATGCAGCCACCCTCTTAAATGAGGTTAAGGGAGCGCCCACTCCCTTAACCCCATTTCCCTGCATGTGTGCAGCACTGGTTGTTTTTAACTGGCCTTGCCACACGGACAGGTGCTCTCTCGTCGCTGCATGGACCCCCATAATGTACCGCGTGCTCACAAGGTGCATTATGGGATTTCCAGGGGCTGGGATGATACGCTTCAGCCCCCCACCCTTTGCGCTAGCGATCTGCCCGCCCAGGAAGGACGGAAGAATAATCTGCAGGGAAGGTAAGTTTGAGCAGCCTTCCCTGCCTCCTGCCGTCAAGCCTTTTTCTCTACTCGTGAGAAAGGGCTCTATATATTCCAGATCTTAATCATCACCGAAGACTTGGGACTCCCATAGTTGTCACAGCAGACATAAAGTTCTGAGCCACACCAGACCACAAAGCCTGTGTATATACTGAAGTCCTCCAAAACCAACGACTGGGCCTCAGTACAAACTCTGCAGTAATCTCTCACAGGGAATGTGTGAACTCACACAGGGAATGTGTTAGGCAGTAGGGTGGGTAGTACAACAAAATCTTCAATCTGTCTTGGGTACCTGATAACAGGTAGAAATAATGGACTGGGATCCCAGAAAGAGAGATGGAACTTCGTAAATGACAGCAACTCTATTCCCCTGACCTCCAGTAGAGTCTGATGCTGCACTGAGAACCCAGGAAGATATTGAGGTCATTCACACAATCAACCCGTGTTTGGGAGCTGTGTGCACTCCTCCCAATTTTCAGTTTGCGTTGAAGCAAGGTAGGAGCAGAACCTGGGTAGAAGTGATTGTGTGGAAGGAAGGTCGGAGGAAAAGCTACCCAGGTTTTCCTCCTACCTTGCTTCCACACAATGACTTCTCAGGTTTCCTTCCTTCCTTGCTTCCACACAACTGAAAATTGGGAGCATGCACGGGTAGAACACAGTTTTTGATTGTGTGATTGACCTCATTGAGTAGCATCCAGAGGGTATTTCCAGAAAGGAAAATATTTCATTTGAAAATGGAAACTATTTGCCTTTATCTGCTCTGTTCAAATTACGTGGCTCCCTTCTACTCAGTGTATTAGCATTTATTGGTTGACTGTTCACACTGCTTACTTCGTCCATGTGTTAGGCATCAAGGTTGTATAATAGGTTAAATCCTTAAAAAGAAAAAAAAATCCAAACTGACATTTCTAGACATCCAGTGTGGCTATTATGTCCACATATATCCTATTTTTGTTTTATAAGAGAATGTGGAAAGACATCTTCGTTGAACTAATTTATGCTGTAGTAAAATTAAAACAGTAAGCCGTAGGAGTAATTTTAATTCATATAAATGACTAATACTTGAAAGCATTCTCTGTAAATGAGATACATGTTCAGCTACAATGTTGGGGGACTACATTTAAGCACAAAACCACGTTTTTCAAATTGCTATACTTCTCTCTGCCCCGAATCAGCTCACTGACACAGAAAGCTTTAATTGGCTTTAATCTGAACACCAAGCATGCAAGTTTACTGTTAACTGCCTATTCCAATCTCACTCACAGGACTTCAAATGTTACTTTGTTTCTCTGATTGGGTGTCCCTTATTATTACTACAGTTCTATGCACAATTACAACTATTTTTGCTCTTGAATCTCATTTTCTTTCCAGTTTGCCCTACGCTTCATTTTTGGATCTCTCTTTGTAGTGCACCAGATCCCATTATTAGACTCCATATTATTTGCCAGCACTCCTACAGCAAGAGCAAGCAAACTTGTTTGAAAACATTGTCCTCTACTGAAGTGAGACCGAGGAAGAAACCCGAAGTTTCTACTATTATGCTTTTGAGAAACAATTCATTTATTTATTTAACATATTTTTATACCGCCCAAAACGTACGTCTCTGGGCTGTTTACAACCAGATAAAAACAAAGATAAAACGTTAGTTTAAAAACAACAAAACAAAACAAAACTTAAAAACACAGCAATTTAAAAACAATATTTATTTATTTATTTATTTATTTATTCATTCATTCATTCATTCATTCATTCATTTGATTTCTATACCGCCCTTCCAAAAATGGCTCAGGGCGGTTCACACAGAGAAATAACAAATAAATAAGATTTTATTTTAAAATCTTAAATTTTAAAAAATGACATTCTAAAAACAACATTAAAACAATTAAAACAATATCAGTTAAAAGCCTGGTTGAACAGATGTGTCTTTAAAGACTTTTTAAAAATTGTCAGAGATGGGGAGGCTCTTATTTCCCTAGGGAGCGCATTCCAAAGCCTAGGGGCAGCAACGGAGAAGGCCCTTCCTAAACAATATAGAAATAATACTGCTACTTTAAAAGTTGGTGAGCTTTTAAAATGACAGCTTTGGGTGCAGCTAGAACAGGTTACTAAAAGCTGTTTTCTATATAACTGCTTAGTATAATACTTTGAAATACAATATTTTGATATGGCCTTGGGGAAGACTGAAATCAGACAAATGCTCCAGATTGGGGGTGGGGGATATTTTAGTTTTCACGCTGGTCTCTTGATTAGGAACACACGCGCGCGCGCACACACACACACACACACACACGTTTATCTTCCTTTCCAGGGCCCCCTTCCTTACAGACCTTTATGGAAGCCATAGGTCTTCCTATGGTCTTCACATATATTACCAACTCATTTTCCCCATTGATATCCATAAACTCAATGTATTGTATACATTCTGGAGAAGCTCACACAATGTTCTTGACAAGATTTGTTCTCCAGAGGACCCAAATACAGAGGACCAATGTTTTCTTAAAACTTCTCCCCCTGACAAATTCATACTAAGCATACAATACCTGGCAGCTTCCTCTTTATCAGAGCTTTAATTGAGGGTGGGCGGGGGAGAAACAATCTTTATTTGAACCTGCTCAGATATTGAAGTTGAAATAAGACCTATAAAATACCCAATATAAATCCATGCAACAAAAAATCATTTCGCAAAGCATACTGTACACATTTCAAAATGCTTCTACAATAACCAAGCATCTCTTTAATAGAATTAGTGTCCAAATGTTCAGTTTTCCTTCCAGATGTATAGAAACATATACTCAATGTTCACAGTTCAAAACTAAATTCACCTCTATCTGCTGCTAATGTTCACCCCAATACACCTGCAGTATTTCAATTGTAGACCAAAATACTTAAGTGTTATGCAGTGTTATGCATAACACATACATGTTATGCAGTTGTTCCAGTATTTGTTATGGAAACTCCAGCTGAGAACAATACCTCATGCACCCCAAACCCCCAAATGTCTCATGCAACATATTGCTCAACACAAATGAACTCAGCCAGCCTCTGGATCAGAAGAGAATGCATGTATGTCTAAGGGCAGGACGGACCACTTTAATGAGATCTTTAGATACAGTAAAAATCCAGCCAGGAAGCTTTATTTGAAACAGGCTCAGAGACTGGGGAAGTTAAGAAACATGAGCTTATTTCCAATTAAGCACATTTGTGCTTTTCAGGTTGAGCCTCAGCAGCTGAAAAGGCCATTCCATTTTAGAACTGCACTCCACTTTCTTGCAGTTTTTATCTAGGCTAAAGCAGTACAACGACCATGCTGCACAACTTTCAAATGTTGTAAGATCCAATTGTATCATAGTCAAACTCACCATTAGTACACACTGTCAATATTACAGGAGCTCATCAATTTTGCAACAGAACATTTATGGAATTTCTACAAAGATGCTCCTGGCTCAAAAACATTATATCCACGCCAAGCAAACATTCATCCCACACTATATCCCGGCCGTTTGGATTAGTTAGGTACATAGGAACCTGCCTCATACCAAATGAATTGGTTCATCTAGCTCAGTATTGTCTACGCAGAATGGCAGCAGCTCTCTAAGGTTACAGGCAGGAGTCTCTCTCAGTCCTATCTGGAGATGCCAGAGAGGGAACATGTAACCTTCTGCATTCAAGCATGCAGGTGCTCTTCCCAGGGCAGGGGAATATCTTCCTAAGGAGAATATCTTATAGTGCTCACATGTAGTCCCCTATTCAAATACAAACCAGGGTGGACCCTGCTTAGCAAATGGGACAATCCATGTTTGCTACCACAAGACCAGCTCTCCTCCTCCAATCAATTCAATTGTTAAACCATTTTATTTAAGATCCATCTTATTTGTTATTTCTCTGTGTAAACCACCCTGAGTCATTTTTGGAAGGGCAGTATAGAAATCAATCAATCAAACAAACAAATAACCACACATACTTTGATGGTCTACTGAAAAATCAGTTTGGTACAGGCAAATCTACTTTCTCCATCTCTGACCACTGAAGGAATCAACAGCATAAAGGTCTGCAGAAATGGTAAGACTGAATGAGATATTCATTGGGGGGAAAGGGCCAAGAACATAATATCCTGAGATCCCTACAGACATGACCGGCAAGGAATCAAAAGGAGAGCAGTGTAACTGATGGTAGAGCAAGCAAAGGTGGAAAACAATTTAGCAAGGCTGTGATTTGGACAGAAGGCAATTGCAAACCTTTGTGATAGCAATTTTAGTAGGGTGGGAAGATTCAAACAATTTGAAAAGAAGATGAAAAGGCAGGATCAAGGGAATCTGCTTCCTGGATGGAAAAGATCCAAGCAGTACTGAAAACAAAGAACAAAGAAGCCAGACGATGGGGAAGAGATTGAGAAGGAAGGAGGATAAGACTAGAGGTAGGAAGAAGATGAACCATTCTAAAGAACGTGTGGGGAGAGGATAGATGTGGGGAAGAAGGGAGCAGTAGCAGCTGGTGGGCATTGGAGCAGGGGAGAACATGATCACTGAGGCAGATGTCTACCCAACCCCCTCCCTATATGCCAGCAGGCTTGGGTATTTACCCAAGCCTGCCAGCAATGAGGAAAACAGAGATAAAAAAGCAGAGACAAAAGTAGAAACAGAAGAATGTTGTGGTGTGGGGAGAAGGCAGAAAGCAAAAATGCCAGGGCAAAAAGCAGGGGGAAAGGCAAAAGGCAGAAAGCGGGACAGAAGGGAGAAATAAGGGATTGCATCCCCCCTCCCACCAAACAAGCAAACGAATAAATGATCAGATTTATCAGCAGCCAGGGAAGCCTTCAGAGCAGGGAGCTTCTTCCAACCTCTCCTCCCCGGCCTGTAACTTCTTATTTTGGTCTTACTGGCTGGAACAGCTGCTACTTAAGCTGCTCCAGCCAATCTGATTCCTAGGGGGCTCCTTCTGACACTGCCCCCAGGAAGAACTAAAATAATGAGTTAAAAATGCACTTCCTCATTGCTTCAGGGAGTATATTTTTTAATATATTTGTCCCTTCTTCCTGGGGGCCAGGAGGAGCCCCCTAGGAATGAGACTGGCTGGGGCAGCTTGAGTAGCAGCTGTTCCAGCTAGGCTTGCGCACGAAACCATGGAGCTGCGATCTGGCACTGGGGTGGGGGGCTCTTTAAGGGCGGGGGGGAGAGTGTACTTATCCCTCCTGCCGCGTTTCCCCCGCCAGCGTGTTAGTTTTGGAAAGCTTTTGGGGCGGCAGGATACCTCCCTGCCGCCCCTTCCCCCAGTCGTCGGCAAAAGGCTTCAAAAAGCCTTTTGCGCATGCGCACGCATGTCATGTTTCTGCGACGCGCATGTGTGCGTGACACGGGGATGTGACGTGCCCACACGCAAAAGACTTTTTGAAGCCTTTTGCCGATGACTGGGAGAAGGGGCAGCAGGGAGGTATCCTGCCGCCCCAAAAGCTTTCCAAAACTAACATGCCGGTGGGGGAAATGCGGCGGGAGGGATAAGTACACTTTCCCCCCGCCCTTAAAGAGCCCCCACCCCAGTGCCGGACCGCTGAACCACCCTCATGTCCGGACCGTTCCGGAGGCCTTCAGAATGGCCTCCAGGCCGGTTCATGCACATCACTAGTTCCAGCCAGTAAGACCAAAACAAGAAGTTACAGGCAGGGGAGGAGGGGCTGGAATAAGCTCCCTACTCTGAAAGTTTCCCTGGCTGCTGGTAAATCTGATCCTTTATTAGCTTGTTTTTGTTGCAGGAGGGCACTGTCTCCCCTGCCCTTATTGACCAGCCACCACTGGAAGGAGGAGAAGATAGAGATTTGCACCAGATCTGGTCAGGCTTTGGCTCAGAAAGTAATGCTAGACTGCTAATGGATAGGAAAAGGGAAGATTTGAGAATCAAATGAGATGTGGAAAAGAAAATAGCAGTAATGACACATGCACAGTAGGATTTCCAATTGTCAATGAGAAGGGCTTTATTGCCATGCATAACTCTTTGTCCCTCCCCCCATGGCTATCAGAAGCAGAATGAGTTGCTTACTTCATATAATGTATACAGGTTTGCTTGATATACACTGAAAGATGTGCAGAACGTGGATTAACTCTGCACAGAACTTTGATGATTTTTTAAAAAAAGCATAGAATATACACAATCTTGGGTAAGACAAGAGAATGTCTATTAATGGGAAGATAATTAAATGGCAACAATACAAGCATCAACAAATGCTGGAAGTCCAGTTCATCAAGGCTTTATTTCAAAAGCAAGAAAAAGTACAGTTCAGTGCTTTCATATAACATATATCAGGATCTTGAATATCCCAACAGAATAGTATCAGGGCTGCTGCATTAGTTACAGAGCTCAGTGGCTATACAAAAAACGTGTTGTACAAAGTAAAGAAATATTTTCAATACATTTCTGGAAAACTGCATGCTTGCTTTAGACATGACTTGTTTTAGGACACAGGAATGTTACTTGGAAATCAGGAAGGACCACTCCCTTTACAATACAACTACGCAAAACACAATCAACTTCACACAATTTTATAAAGGATTTTTAGAGAGTACCATGAACTTTTATTCAAACAGCAAAACATTGGTTTGGTAAACATTTGTGATCAACTTCTAGTTATACTTCACTTGGAGCATACAATTTACTTAAAAGAGGGCAGGTTTGGCACTTTTATACTGATGTCACCAATATTAATATTTCTTGGGATCTCTGGAAGATTCATATTCTTTACAGCTGACACAGCCCGAGCTGGGGCTCCTGCTAAACCGGCCTGTATACAGAAGAAAAAATATAACTAAGATGACACCCATTACAATCAGTCATATAACCACTATGATGAAACCTATTACAATAAATTATGTACACAAACATCCACGCTAAAGATTAGAAAAACCAGATGGGACTTTGGATTGGAATGAAATGGATAACACTAAAATATTTAACTAGAAAGAGGAAAAACCAGTTCACACAAATTTTAAAATATGGTTAATACGTGCAATGACAACTTGATGAAAAATATACAGAAAAATTAACATGTCGTCTGTAAAACAACCAGATAGAGGTTAATTAAAGTTAAGGCTCATGCTGTCTTTGATTTTTACTGTTTCCAGGTAATGCAGCATACACGGCAAATAACCTGCACCAGTCATCAACTGACACCTGCAATTGGTAAACTGTCTGACAATCACCCCATTTTAATTTATCTGAACATCTCAAATATAAAATTCATATTTTTCTTATGGCATGGTTTTTAGCATTTGAGATCATGCTATCATATATTAAAAAGATGAAGAAATGTTAACATTGGTTTTACATTTTGTAGTTACTTATTGTGTTAGATATTTAATAACAGAGAATCATGTTTGATCTTTAGATTCTTATCCCATGAATAAGAATGGGATCCCACTTGTGTCTCTCACTGGTCTTGGGTCATCATTCCATTCTTTTGACTAGAAACAGTTGCTGAAGGATTCATCTTTCCTTTTAAATTCAGAGACTTTTAGAAGAGGCAAAGACCATTGCCCAACAAGCACATGCAAATGAACCAGCCCATTGAAATGTTTACCCTGAAGGAAATAATCACAGAAGGTTCATCAATCAAGTATTCTATGGATGTTTTTGGAGTGACCCCCATTTTAAACTCACCCCCACTTTCAGCCCATCTCCCAATGGAAGGGGATCCAGCTTCACTTCTGTCAAACCCGCTATACATTTTCTCTGCACTCCTGCTACTCCCATCTGCTTCCTACTAGAGCTGAAGTCCAGAAACAGCCCACTGTCACAGGAATAATACAGACAGTATAGGCTGTACTGAAATCCCTTTGATCTTGCAGTCTAATTTTTACTAACAAGAGAGGAACTGAACAGCTCCCTCCAGCCCCATTTTTGCCAGCTAGCCCAGAAATGCGGTCTCCATTACAAAAGGAGACTTGTAAAGACTTCCCTCTCTTGTAGAGAGGAAGGCCATAGACCTTTTGGGCTGGGAAAAAGCCCCAAGGAACACCAAAAAACCTATTTATGAATGAGTGTTCTTCATATTTATGGGTCACCTTGAAACCCTGCTCTCCAAAGTTTGCTGCCTCTTTCCTTTCCATAGCTTTGACACTCCACAGTAGTCCTTCTCTAAAATTGTCCTCCTTTCTCCCTGGACACACTACATTCATGGGAATTTTTCCTGTTTCCCCTTCCACCCACACAACTTTCCCTTCTCTGGCTTTACAATTTTTGGCCCAGTCTATTTTTTTGCAGGAGAGAAAGAAGGCTTAGTTGCTGTGATATCATATACAGAATTAGGAAGCTAGGATCTTGCTTTATTTATGGTGTTAAAACAAATCAGCAAAAGAGGCAGAATAATTCTTCTCATTCTTGTCCCCCTCCACTCTTTACAACTCTAGCAGCTCATACAGAATTTAAAATATTTAGACATCCAGAAAATATATAATAAATGCTGCCATATAGTTGCTGAAATTACCATTAAAGAATGGTTTTTCCAAAGAAAAAAGAAAAAGCCGGGGTAATAAGGCAGCTATATCCTTATTGGCTGAAAGATGCCTTTTATCTGTTGTAATTAATGTGAAGCCCAATCTTATGCATATTTGCTCAGAAGCAAATCCTACTGAATTCAATGCAATGTACTCTAAGAAGTGTGCCTAAGATCACATCTTTAGAGTGGAAGGTAGTTTAGCAAAAGAACTCCTATAATTTGATAATGTTCTTTTCTATTTCCAGTTAAACAGAATTAGGAAAATGGCAGTTGAGGAGGGACCAATGCCTCCTAAGGCTAAGCTTACACATGTTCACCTATTGGACCAGAATGTAGAAGAAAAGTTAACTTTATTAACTGGTGCCTACCCCTCTAATCAACCACAACCCTGGGATTAGAATTCAGAAGATATGCTTATTTTGTTTCATCATTAACTCTTCTATATCAAAAGTAGAAAAATGCCCTTATAATAGCTTGTCTCTGAAGGCCTATCTGCTCATAGCTCCCTCATCCATTATTTTCATCTAACAGTAGACCACCATCTTGCTGTGTGTGTGCGCGCTTCTTGCTTATGTTCTTTGGAGTATTTTGCTCTACAAGTGTCTTTCTTTACTGCTCATGCCCCCTGCTTTCAGGACACTATGGCTGATTATATAACTCTAACATGCATCCAACTCAGGTGAATCTAACCTTGAAGGATTTTGTGAAATCAGAGGTGGAAGGTGCCAGAAGGCAGGAACCACACTGACCTCTTTGTCCAGAGAAAAGGGAAAGAAAGAGAAGAGCTGAGGACAGACACACAGAGGTGATGTGGAACCAGGTGGTGCAGCTGATGATCATCAGATGCCTGAGAGAGGACTATGCTGTGACTAGGGTTTCATAAGGCATTTTGGTCAGCTGGAGAAGATAGCTTCGAGACATACATTGGACTGGAATGAGGCACAGATATCCTTTGATCACTGGCTGTTCAGTGCAGCTCCTGTTACTCTGACACGCAGTAACAAAGAAGCATGGGTCCCACATGGGCTGTTGATAATGACCAAAGCCTGCTGATGGCAAAGTTACAAGGCCTTCCTGGAAGTGTGACCCCTACCTTTGGGATGGTGAGAGGTGAAAGAGAGACCCCTACTCAATCAGTACACTCCAAGTCAGCATACCATATCAGTGATATTATTACTCCACATTAGTGAGTATACCACAGGGGAACACAGCTTCCAACTTCATGTTGATTGAGAGTGTGACTCATCAGCTTTTTGCTCCTTCCAGGAGGTTTTCAAGACACTCTAATCCCCCTTTACTAATTCTTTTGCCCAATTCAAGGAATAATGCTACAATGTTATTCAGCTAATTCAAAATTAATGACTGTCAGACCACTGTACTCAACCTTTAAGAGAAGGAAAACTGTGCTTATAATACTGTAACTATCTATTTTCTCCTAAGGGGGGGGGAGTTTTATATAATAGAATTTATACATTTGGGAATGATAGTACTTCATGGACCATGATTGGCTACTAATAATTAAAGCCACTTTGTCTTTTGAGACCATGGCCAGAGCTTAATGGAAAGGCTTTTGGGTTGTTCCTTAATAATAAACAGTACTGCTCTTCTCTTCACTGTTGCTATTTAAACAGAAAAGGGAAAAATAAGGAGAAGATCGTTCCCTGCCCCCAAACAGCTCACAGACTAAAAAGGAACAGACCAGCAACAGTCACTGGGGAGGTGCTGTGCTGGGATTGGATAGCGCCAGTTGCTCTTCCCTTGCTAAATATAAAGAGAATCACCACTTTGAAAGATGCCTCTTTGCCCAGTTAGAAGGGCACTGTAGGAGAAGAGTGCCAAGACTTCGTTTTTGAACAGTTTGGTGAACTGGCACATGCCACTTCAAGTCAGGAAGCTTGATTTATCCAACACTACACATTATGGAATAACAGTCACATAATACTTCTAAGACAAAGTGAACAATTTTATACATGTCTAGATATATTAACTTGTAAAAGCCAATCTATGTTGAGACCCAGCTAGATGCAGCTGTGGCAGACATTTCTATTCACATGTTTACAGCATACACAGAAAAAGCAATGGGTGGGGTCAGTAAGGGAATGCACACTGGACAAGCGTGTTGGACTCTGTCCCACACTTGGCCTCCTCTCAGTCCATTGCTCCGGCCACTTTTCTCTGTTCCTGGCTTACTTTGAGTATCAGAGCCAGGAATGAAGCAATCAGGGAGATAAGGTGTGGAGGAGAATCAGGGTGGATAAAAAGAGAATTTTTAAAAACATGATTTAAATAAAAATATTTAGATTGGATTTTATTGGTTTTATTTTTTTGAAAAAATATAATTTCCCATTTTAAAAATATGGTTAAATTAAATCTCATCACAAATGTGCTGCCTACATTTACAATCACTAAAAATGAATGCATAACTCTTTCACATATATTAAGTTACGTACCAATCAAACATGGGCATTCATTTCAGTTTCAATCTCATGAAAATGGTTCTAGTGTGCCCTGTCCTGTCCACTAACTACAAGCTCTTGCTTCTGGAAATTGCTGAGCTTTCAGTTTCTGTTTCTAAGCAGACCAAAGTCACACATGCAAAGACACAGGCTGGATGATAGGGTTGTTTGCAATGGAGCTGGACCAGGGCAGAGGAGTGAAGACAGAAAGACAATATAGGAAATAAGGCAGAGCAGAAATGAACAGTGGAAAGACATTTAGTGTATCGCTTCCTCTATTCCCACATGTAAAGAAATCTTAAATGAGGCTGAATAGTGGTAACAAAAAGCATAGTAAAATATAACCTATGTGCCACAATAGAACATCATCCTAAATTATTTTTTAAAAGGTTTTGTAAATTGTGGACGATGCAAGTCATTTAATAGTACTAGAGAAAGACATGCTGTTCTGGTAGCTCCAGGTCTTAACACTCACATCAATTTTGGAGGATGAATACAACTGAAGGAAGCCCAGGCAGGTGCGCGGCTGGGGGAGTCAGTCATGTGACTTGCCTCTGGGGGCCCCCCCAAGGCAGTGGGCCCCCAGACAACTGTCTCCCCTTGCCCTATTATAGTTACACCCCTGCCGCCATCTTGAATTGGGTTGGATGACATCGTCACAATCTATGCCATTGAAGTGTCCCTATGAATAACTACAGCTGTAGCTAATTTGGTTCAAATCATTTAATTGCTTTACAAGTTAGCCCATTTGTGCCTCCAAAGTTTACACATCTGCCATCTTGAATCGGTGTGGATGACATCATCACAAACTATGCCACTGAGGTGTCCCTGTGTGTCACTTACTGCAACTGTTCCCAATTTGGTTCAAATGGGTTAGGCAGTCCACAAGTTAGTGTACTTGCACCTCATATGATCACGTGGCCACCATTTTGAATTGGAGTGGATGACATCATCACACACCATGCCATTAGAGCATCCCTATGTGACCCTACAGCTGTAGCAAATTTGGTTCAAATTGGTTAAGTGGTACACAAGTTAGCCCACTTGCATCTCAACATTTTATGCATCCGCCATCTTGGACCAGGGTGGATGACATCATCACAAATTAAACCATTGAGGTGTCACTACAACTGTACCCAATTTGGTACATATGGGTCCAGGCATTGCAAAATTGATGGAGGGAGCACAAGGACGGACACATGGACAGATAGAGACAGACAGACAGACACACACACACACAAAGAATGCTGGGTGATCTCATAAACCTACTGGAAAGCAGGCTAAAAATAAAGTTATCTAAAAAAAATTGCATCCTAAATGATGCAAATGTTCTATTGAATTGTAAATTAACATGCTTTAATGAGTAGATCTACAACATTGTTTAAGGAATGTGTGAAGTATTATCAGAGGAAAAGCTGATTTAAATCAATGGCCAACATGCTGTGCAATGTTATGCACACAGTGAAACATAATACTTGTGCAATTGTGAAAGCACTGTTGCCCAAGTACAAAAATAGTGCAAACAGCTGCATAAACTGTTGGGCAGCTCCATTTGTGGTTGAGTAACAGAGCTCTTGCACAACTGTGTAAATGTTACATTCCACCGTAAACCACAGATTTAATTCAGGTTTTTCTCTTGGTTATTTAAATCATGATTCAAAGCAATCCACCCAGGAGAGGATTCACAAACCCCTCTCCTAAACACCCCTTTTATTAGTATGCAACCCTGTGCAATATGGATGTGAATATTGTGAACACGTGAATAATGGCCCTGCCACATCCAACTGGAGCCTCAGTTAAATATTTCTGTGCATGCAACACATTACTGAATAGTACCTAAAGCAGTAAATCACTGCTTGCATTTCATGTTTTAGGGGGGAAAATTAAACATATTGTTTCTCATCCAAAATCAAAGCAACTGAAGAGCATGTTACTGTGATTCGTTATTATCCAGAAAGTAGAAAAGATATTTTACAGTGCTTATGCCTAAATCACAATCTCAGGCACTAAATGAACAACTATTCACAGTAAATATAAACATTTAGGCACGTCCATGAGGATTTAGTACAGTACAGATTTACACACAGCTGGAATTACAATCAGACAATAATTCCCCAGCTGCTTTGTAATCTCAATTTGAACAAACACATACGAGTTCAACATTTCAATCCTTTATCCAAAGTCACTAAAATACAGATTATTAATGTCATAATCTGAATAACTGAAAGTCACTGAAATACAGTGAAATATAAAGTCACTGAAATATAGATTATTCATTAAGATTATTCAGTGACATAGGTTTGCAGTCACTCTAAAACATTCTAAATAGGTAGAAGTGATAAGACCAAGATTAGTATATTCAGCCTGTTTATACCACTGGAAAGGCTATTTCCCATTAAGCATGGACATTTAGCAACTTATGGTATATTTCAGATAAGCTTTCAGGACACTATTTAGTAATATGGAAGTTGTACATTGTTTTCCTCCTCATATTACAGAACACATTACATGGGCTTAACAGAAAAATGCTTTAAGTCTTAAAATGATTAAAATTCTACCAGCTACCTTTCAGGTCTTTCTTACAAGACATATGGACAGGCAAGCCACCCAAGAGCTTGTGCTCATTATAAAAGGGAATTGCTTTTATATACACCTTTCTTGGAAATGAAACTGCAAGGACAACAGCCTGCTAGAGGAGCTTCCTACAGACACTCCTCCAGCATGTTTGATACTTGAATATCACAGCTGCTGGTGTTTTGTATCAATCCTACTTCCCAGAACAAGTATGATTCAAAGCAGCAGGGTTATGAATAGGATGAAAGGATGCAGTATGGAATATAAAAGAATGATCATGTTCTCTTCTCATGAGGTTAAATAAATTAACAGAATTAGAGAAAAAACAAAATGAAGTCTGCAAGTATATCAAAATGCCAAACAGATAGAAGACTTAGACATACTCTTGGAAATTTCAAGCACTCTGATCACAGCGATAGTAATGGATGGGCATGATTTTTAAAATTTGTTTGTTTGTCATATCCTTTAAGTTGCCAGACCCAAAAATAAAAACAGAACATGTACAAGCAAAAAATAAAATAGAGCAATATACATAAAAAGAAAACAAATAAGAAGTCCCTTTTTCTTACATTGCAGAATGTTTTTGTGGTTTGGGAAAGTAGGCAAAGAGTAATCAATGAACTGTTAGATTGCTCATTATGGAAATTATGCTCTATATGGATCTAAAAATGTGCTCTGGTTTTGTTCACTTTAGGCTGAACTCAGAATGCTGCCAAATACATCCACTTTAAGCCATTTCCCCCCCAGTTCCATTGGATGAAGACATTTTTAGGTACTTAAGCAATTTTGAAATTACTTGCTAGTTCTGTAAGGGAACATTCATCTATTAAAATGCAACACAATTTGAATAAGTAACTTAAATTTCCTTTCAAAGATAATAATGGTACATTGTAATGACATTTTTCTTGCTATCAAAAGAGCCAAAGATTTTTTTCTGATACTTAGAAGATAGATGTTGCATTCATAGTTCCATCTATGGTTGTTCCAATTAAACCAGCTGGTGGTAGCCATGAAGCTTCCTCAGGAATATTAGTCAATAATAGTGAACCCTAGGTGGACCATTACAAAAATATCCCCATGTGAAGCTCACCGAGTGCTAATTTGTCTTCCAACTCAAGTTAGGATATTCAAATTCACTAGTCCTAAAAGGTTTATCTTCTATTATTACTAAAATCAAAAATCTGCAGTTCTTGTTTGCTTTCAGTTTCTAAACATGGTATTATTTATTATTTATTTATTAATCAAATTTGTACACCGTCCCTGGGCGGTTAACAATAGCATAAAACAAGTTAAAATAGATATAAAAACTTAAAATAATTTAACAATTGTTTTGTTCTCACAATTTAACTAAATGTGTGTGTTTGGTAATTTAAAGCAGTAAATTTAGCTGTACCCTACATTTGTCATTTGTATCACTACAGTTTAACACAACTGCTACTATGGCTACATTTATTTACTTCATGAATCCATCCACAAAAAGGAGTAAGTAATTTGGGACAGATGTTGCCTTCCGGTGTCTCAGCTACATTTTAAAGGCATACCCTTCTAAACGTCATTATTGAGATTAGCTTGAAAATATGCAAGGAGTAACTTTTGAGCCTTCATCTGGCAATAACTCCTTAACAATGCCTGCCATTAAGCCACCTGCTAACATTTTTAGGCTTGGATCTGAAGAGCCTTAAGTGGCATTCTGCTCATAGTGGAGTTTTCTTGCTTCCTTCCTACTGTACCACCTGCCAGCCATTCCTGAGGGACAGGGGACTGCCTAAAACAAGATTCATTGTAGCATGAGGGGCTGCAGCTGCAGGAGACGGGGAATTGGCAGAAATCCGACACACACACCCTGCAGAAATGGAAGTGGCTTCCCAACACACAAGAGCTCTGTTTGATTCAAGCCTTAGTTGCCCAAGTTATTCATGCTTATGGACCATTAACTCATATGTAAGATTGCACACTAGGGATGTGCATGGAACCAGTGAGGGCCAGTTCGACGGCGGCAGTGGGGTGTGGCTTTAAGGGCGGGGTGGGTGCACTCCCCCCCCCCGCCACATTTCCCCCATCGGCACGTGAGTATGTAAGAGCCCGTTGGGGCAGCAGCGAACCTCCCTGCTGCCCCAGGCTGCCATTTACCGGATGTCACTGGAAGTAGCAATGGCGGCTGCATGCGTCGCTCATGCGCGTAAAGCCACCATTGCTACTTCCAGTTATATCCAGTAAACTGCAGCATGGACGTACACTGCCGCCCCGACGGGCTCTTACATACTTGCACGCCAGCAGGGGAAACATGGCGGGGGAGGGGGGAGTGCACCCACCCCCACCCTTAAAGCCCCCCCCCAAAAAAAAACCCAAACCGGCCCAGGTTCATGCACATCCCTACTGCACATTACTCCAGTCTTGGTTGAAATGCAAATGTCCACAGCTCTGTGCAGGCAATTAAGCAACTGGAAGCAGGGCATGGGATTATCTGCCATCACCCGCCTGCATTCTACAGTACATCTGGAGCAGCAATTCCCACTGGTCTTCTACATGTTAAGTGCTGTAGTGGCAGTGATGTTAGCTGCAATTAACCAGGGTTACCACTTACCAGGATTTGAAATAAACTTAGAACCCTGGTTAAGCAGGAATTCTGTGCTTAGCATAGTCACTAATGTTCAGCATAAGGCTGAAATATTCCAGAACAGAAAAGTTGAGGGAACACATGACTTTGTATTCTGCTTTTGATTGTTTAGTTACAATTAAGCAACTAGGAGCATTACATCAACACTAACCCAATCAGGTTTGTTTACAATACGAGCATACAAATTATATAGTTGTATTTTTTAAAGGTACATATAGATTTCAAAGCTAAACACTAATGAAAGAGAAAAGTAAAAATAAAAATATATGAAGTCAATGACAATCTAGTAAATACACTACAGGCAATAAAAGATGAGGGAAACTAGCACAAAAAGTAGGCTACAAAGACTAATATGGGTTTATCAACACATAATTTTTGAGTCTGGCCTAATTTATTGCCTTTGACATCATTTTGCTTTCCCTTTATTTTATAGAAGCACATTTTTTTCTGAAAATTGGCAATACCTGTGTCTACCTGTCCTGTCTGGGAGACTGAAAGATAAAGGTCTGTAAAGAGAAGAATGGAAAGAACTAGAAAAGATCAGGTGTTTGGAAAAATGAGGACTGACTTATACGACCAAATTCACACCCAGCTGAACACTACATGTACAACACAAGTATCCCAGTTTTTCCAGAGGACACCTTCCATGTCACTGATAGTGCCTGACAAACCCTCATCCCAAACTCTCCCTGAAATCAAACTGAAATCAGAGCAATTGGCTTCAGCTTTAAGTCACAATTTAAACTGCTCCTGTGCAACATGGCTCAGAAACAGACAACTAGTATTGCACATGGCTTGTAAGGAAAAGAAGCAAAAAAGGTGCTACTGCCCCGTATCCACGCCCCATGAATTCAGCTGACACATACTATCTACTGTCTGCGGAAAAATCCTTGATTTATTTCTAAGACAACAATCTACAACCTATTTAGTCTGAAGCAGGCCCAACAAAACCACTCAGAAGTAAATAGGTTGTGGAGTAGAGCCCCAGACTTCTCTAAAAGCTGACCTAAACAGACACTGACTTCGAATGTCTTCAAGTCTTGTGTTGGAAAATAAACAGCTCACAGAACCAATTCCAGTTAATATCTTCCCATTTAGGTTTTGGAAATTAGGTTTGTATATTACAGTTTTATATAAAATAGATAGATGAATAATTACTTGGATCCAAAGAACCACATGCAGTGTTCTGCGTGTACCTCATGGCTTTTTTACACCCTCATTCCTACTGCAGTGCCTCATACCTCCTGAGACAGAGGTGGCCCTCTAGAATAGTGTGCAATGCACCCTGAGGGACTGCAGCTGGGGGAAGAGCTCTCTCTCTCTCTCTCACTCACACACACACACACACGCACACGCACACGCAGAATGGGTACTTTGGATCAAAGCCGAGGGCTGGGAGCAGCTGAAGTAGAGCTGTCATGTACACAAGTAAATCTTCAGAAGTATATAAGAATTAGCTCTAAAAGGATCAATTACTATATTCAGAAATTATGTTGCTGTTTTTAATTCATGGTTTTGTTCTATAACAGGCAACAGTATCAAGTGCAGCTAAAGCCCCAATGATTCAATTACTTATCTCTTTTTCACCTGTCAAGTTTAATATTACATACTTAGGAAAAGAATAAGTAGAGCTGAATAGATAAGGTAATGGAAAATAGAGTTAACTTGGCCTATTTCTGGTGAATTAATTATTTCACAACCCAAGCTACTTAATAATTTACACTTCAGGGTTGGCTTTTTAAATTTTTTTTGTCCGTTTTGAGAGCACATGTTTGTGGATTTTTTTTTTTTTTTAAATGTCCTTCAGTAAGGGATAAAGAGGACGGAGTCTCTTGAATCCCTTATAGAAATGAGATTTTAAAAAAACAAAAACAAACCCAACATAATTCACGTCTGTTTCAAAGTTTGACTATACAAAAATGTGAAATACATTTTTGGTATCTTTGGTTAATGCTTTTACTCTAGCATATTGCCATGCACCATATTATAGCCTACCTAATTTCTGTGCTTCGCAGCCTATGCTGCACTGCTCTTGCATTAGAAAAAATACTATATAATTAAAAGGAAGGAGAATAGCCAACCAAATTGCAAAGTGATGCAATAGTGTGAGGAAACTCGCCTCTGAATTTTGTGATTGTAGTAACTGGAAAATAAAGGTATATTTTGTAGGTATATTGTGTCATATCTTTTTACAAAGAGTCCCTGAGTTGTCCCCCCTACCCCACCCCCAGCCCTGTTTGTAGGGCTCTTAATATTCTGACCATTTTTTAAAATGGGGAACAAAAGGCAACTTTACCCATTTCTAGGTGCACACTGCACATGACTGGTTGGATCCAGAGGACTATGAGTAGTGTTATGCATGCAGAATGGGGCTTTCCCTTCCTCTTCCCCAGGCTGCAGCCCCCAGCAACCCTGAAAAGCCAATCCCAAGAATGAGAAAGCCTTGAGAATAGTTGAGATATGGCATCAGTGGGGAGTCAGCAGAAATCACCCCATTAAAGTGAGCAAAAGTGCTCCTCTGGATCCAGCCTATTTAACAGAACTCCAGATATATGGCCTAAAGAAGGAAAGATCACACAGTTCAAGACAGAAAGGGATGGGTTGCCACATTCACCAAGTATTGTAATATCAAGTTAGATATTAACTCTGTGGAATCTAGGCCATGCTCCTTCATTTGTTGCTAAAATTTCATTGGCTAAGCATAACCAATCATCTTCATCCTATTAGTATATTTAATTTCTGGTGAAACACACACCCTTTAGTGGGGTGCTCTAAAAGGTTAATACCAACATGAGCTTCTAACAAGGAGGAAAAGACAAGCTATATAAGTCAGAAGCCTGGACTGAAGAAAGGTCAGAAATGATTCCATACAGATGCCAGTGGCAGATGTGGCTTTGAGAGAAGGAAAGGCAATGTCCAGCTATTTAAGCAAAGGTTTCAACATGCCACATACTATATGCTCATTTGTAGCAATACAAGTAGCTGAATATAAAGCAATACGAAAAGATAAATGACTGTTTTAGATCATGCTGAAAGCCGCTTCAGTGCTTTTTATTCTTACCTCAGATTTTTCCAGTTTATTTTGAGCATCAATCTGAGTGACAATTTCATTCATATTGGTCTCCAAAACCATTCCACCCATCACCATTTCAGCCAGAATATTATGGACCTAAGAAGAACACAAAATAAAGCCAAAAGGAACAGAGTTTAATCTAGTACATTACTAACATTTTGACATTACTAACATTTTGACATCTTCACAAATTATATTTCTCCTACAGTGCTAGCTTTTTCAGTATAAGTTTAGTAAAATCAAATATAAATATCAAATCAAGTCTAACACAAATTAGTTATCATTTGAATGTGAAATATTTATCATATTTATATACCTGATATATGTATCTCTAGGCAGTGTATATAATCCAAAATGTACACTGCCTAGAGATACATATAGAAACAGAATAATAAAAACGGAATTTAAAAATTAACACAATTTCACAAAATAAAAACAATTTAAACCGTTTAAAATATTAATTAAAGGCCTGAGAAAACAGGTGTGTCTTGAGGGTCTTTTTAAAAGCAACCAGAGATGGAGAAGCTCTTATTCTGACAGGGAGTGTATTCCAAAGCCCTGGGGCAGCCACAGAGAAGGCCTGGTCCTCAATCACCACCAGGCAAGCTGGTGGCAACCATAAGAGGACCTTGTTAGATAATCTTAACAGGAGGCAGGTTTCATGACAAAGGAAATGCTCTCTTAAGCACCTTGGACTAGGGATGTGCATGGAACTGGGCGGGGGAAGGTAGAAGGCGAGGGGGGGGGTCTGACTTTAAGGGCGGGAGAGGGTGTGTTTACCCCTCCCTCTGCTTTCCCTCTGCTGGCGCTCAGTTTGGAAAGGCTCCTTTGGGGTGGCAGCATACCTCCCTGCCGCCCTGTCTCTTTGCCTGGAAGTGCCAGGTGCCCGTGTGCGCACACACGCCCGGCATGCACACACGTGCCAGGTACTTCCAGGCAAAGAGGAGCTGGGGTGGTAGGAAGGTATGCTGCTGCTCCGAAGGAGCCTTTCCAAACCAAGTGCCGGCGGGGCGAAAGCGGAGGGAGGGATAAGTGCACCCTCCCCTGCCCTTAAAGTCAGACCCACCCCCCGCCTTCGAACCAAACTGGTTCAGAGGCCCTTAAAAGGGCCTCCGATTGTAAGCACTTTATAGGTAATAAACAGCACTTTATATTCTGCTCTGAAAACATAACGGCAGCTAGCACAGTTTTCAGAATCAGTGTTATATGGTCCCTTCAGGTTGCCCCAGAGACCAACCTGGCGGCCGCATTCTGCACCAGTTGTAGTATCCGGAGTACAAAGGCATCCTCATGTAGAGTGCATTGCAGTAGTCAAGCCTGGAGGTTACCAGCATACGTATCACTGTTTTAAGGTCACTTACCTCCAGAAATGGGTGTAGCTGAGGTATCAGCCAAACTGATAAAAAGCACTCCTGGCCATTGCCTCAATCTGAGAAACCAGAGTTTTGGAACCAGCAGCACTCCCAAGCTATGTACTTCTTTGGGGGGGGGGGGAGTGTAACCCCATCCAGAAAAGGCAGATTCCATTCCCTTAGGCGATGGAGCCACCTTGGGAAGAGTATCTGCATGCTTGTATGCAGAAGGCTCAAAGTTCCCTCCCTAGCATCCAAGATAGGGCTGAGAGAGATTCCTGCTTGCAACCTTCGAGAAGCTGCTGCCAATCTGTATAGACAATACTGAGCTAGATGGACCAATGGTCTGACTCGGTATATGGCAGCTTCCTATGTTACTAAACTACCTCTTAGGTATTGACCCTGCCACAATCAGTACCTCCATCTTATCTGGATTAAACTTCAGTTTGTTCTCCCTCATCCAGTCCATTACTGCTGCCAAGTAGGCATTTAGGGAAGTTATGCCATTTCTGGATGAAGCTGGCATAGAGAAATAGATTTGGGTATCATCAGCATATTAGTAACACCTTGCAACAAATCTTATGATGAACTCTCCCAGTGATTTCATGTTATGTTTCATGTTTTCATGTTATTTTTCAATGTTAAAGAGCATTGGAGACAGTATGAAGCCTTGTGGAACTCCATAAATTAATTCTTGCTTTGCAGAGCAACACTCTCCAAGCAAAATAATCTGGAATCTGTCTGAGAGTTAGGAACAGAACCACTGTGAAACAGTGCCACCTAATCCCATCTTCTTCGGGCAACCCAGAAGACACCTTGGTCGATGGTATCAAAAGCTGATGAGAGATCCAAAAGGATCAGCAGAGTCACACTCCCTCTGTCAATACAGATCATCCATCAGAGCGACCATGGCAGTCTCAACCCCATAGCCTGGCAAAAGCCAGTTTGAAATGGGTCTAGATAATCAGTTTCCTCCAGGACCATCTGGAGCTGATTGGCCACCATCCTCTTAATCACCTTGCCCAACCACAGGAGATTAGAGATGGGTCTATAGTTGCATAACTCTGAGGAGTCCAATGTAGGTATTTTCAAGTATAGTCTGAAAGTCTCCTTAAAACAAGGAGGCAACCAACCCTCCCAGAAAGCAGCATTTTGGATAAAATAAACCAAGTTGGGCAAGGGTCCAGAGAACAGGTGGAAGGACACACAGTCTGAAGCAGCTTGTCCACATCCTCAGGAATCGCAAGCTGAGAGTGATCTAATCTGAAGAGGAGTTTCTGGATACCTCCATAATAGACTCTGCCCTAATTGTAGAATCCAGTTCAGCTCAAATACACAAGAACTGTCCTGATGAACCAGGCCCAAAGCCTATCTAGTCCAGAATCCTGTTTCATACAGTAGCCCATCAGATGCCTCTGAGAAGCCCACAGGCAAGGGGTGAGGGTTTGCCCTTTTTCTTTCTGTTGCTCCCCGGAAACTAGTATTTAGAGGCTTCTGAGGCTAGAGGTTGCCTATAGGTGGACTAGTAGCCATTGATAGGCCTGTCATCAATGAATTTGTCTAAGCTCCTTTTAAAGCCATCCAAGCTAATGACAATCACCACTTCCTGTGGCAGAGAATTCCATAGATTAATTAAGGGCTGTGTGAAAAAGTACTTCCTTTCGTTGGTGCTAAATTTCCTGGCCTTCAGTTTCATCAGATGACCCTGATTCTAATACTGGAAGAGAGGGAGAAAAATTTTCTCTGTCCACTCGCTCTACTCTATGCATAATTTTATTTACATCTTGTCTCCCCTGCATAGTTGCCCCTTCCAAACTAAAAAGCCCCAGATGCTGTAGCTTGGCCTCATAAGAATGGAGTTCCAGGACCCTGATAATCTTGATTGCCTTCTTCTGCACCTTTTCCAGTTCTACGTCCTTCTTAAGATATGGTGACCAGAACTGTAAACAGTACTCTAAATGTGGCTGCACCATAGATTTGCATAAGGGCATTATAATATTAGCATTTTTATTTCAATCCCCTTCCTAAAGATTCCTAGCATGGAATTTTGCCTTTTTCACAGCTGCCGCACACTGAGTCAGCACTTTCAATGAGTCGACTCTTTCCCTTTTTCATAGCTGCCACACACCGAGTCAATACTTTCCGTGAGCTGTCCACCACAACCCCAAGATCTCTCTCTCGTCAGTCACTGACAGCTCAGACCCCATTGTGTATAGGTGAAGCTGGGATTTTTGCCCCAATGTGCATCACTTTACACTTGCTTACATAGAACCGCATTTGCCATTTTGTTGCCCACTCACCCCATTTGGAGATATCCTTTTGTATGTATGATATCTGCCCAAGGGGCAGAAGTCCTGGGTGTTCGCTCAGTGCAAAGAGCTCCTGGATCTCAGGATATGAGAGATGTTTGTATGTGAAAAAATCATTAAAAGCATCACAGCGGGTAACCAATGGTTCTACATTTGTATTCAAGGGCGAGGGGGCATGTACTAGCCCTCTCACAACCCTAGACAACTCCGCTACATGTGAACTTGTGGATGCAATGTGGACAGAAAAGAATTGCTTCTTTGCTGCACATATTGCCAGAGCATAAATCTTCTAGTGTGCTCTGTGTTGTAACCTATCTGATTCAGATTGAGTCTTTCTCCATTTGCGATCTATTAGTCTATTTTGCTTCTTCAGCTCCTGTAATTTTCACATATCACAGGGCTAGTTTTGTAGCAAGTTGGAGAGGACGCTTAGGAGCGATTGTGTCTACTGCTCTAGTGAGTTTGTTATTCCAAGTGTGCACCAGAGCATCGACAGAATCGCTGACAGAGCCAACTTGAAACTTTTCCAAGACTTCTTGGAATCTTATTTGATCCAATAACCTTCTCAGGCAGACCAACCAAATGGGTCCTTCACCTTTGCAGGGGTACATTTTTTTTTAAATGAACAATTTTAGTTTATGTAACTCCATACTACAGCAAGGTTAAGTTACCCTCAACAATATAATGTTACAATTTGTTCCAGCCCTAGCGAGCACCCTGCAGACGTGGATTGTGGTTGCAAGTACTACCTTAACCAGATGGTGTTCCGCCCATGACAATGGGGAAATAACTGGAGTCGCTGCCCAGACTTAGGTACACACATTCTATATAGGCCAATTCCCTGACAGGGATCCTGGTAAGGAAAACAGTATTCTTGTCTATTTAGCACATTTATACCACCAATTATCAAGGCAGTTTACAAACCATTAAAACCAGGTATGAACTAAATGCCTGACGAGGGGGAAAGTGTGTTTCCAAGGCCTTCTTGAAGGCCACCAAGGATTTCAACTCTGGTATGTCAACACAGAGCATGTTCCAAAGCTCAGGGGCAACTATGGAGACCCCAAGTCGCCACCAGATGAGCTCCCCAGGTGACCTCAGTGGGCAGAGTGCAGCAGGCATTCTCTTAGGTAGCCCAGGCGCAAGCTGTTAATAATTTTATAGGTCATCACCTGTACTTTGTATTTTGCCCAGAAATATACTGGCAGTCAATACAAAGATTTTAAAATTGAACAAATAAGATCTCTCCCAGTTACCCCAGAGATTGATCTAGCTGCCAAATTTTATACAACTGAAGTTTCCAGACTACATTCAAAGCAGCCCTATGTAGAGAGCATTGCATTAGTCAAGTCTAGAGGTTACCAGCATGTGCACCTTAAAGCATCAGATCTGTAGGATTCCCAACTTTTTGTCAGATCAACCAAAATAAAACTCCATACCTACTTTGAGGAGTTTAAAAACCAATATCTATTCCAGTAATAGTCAAGTGTTTCATAAAGATTAGAGATGGGCACTAGCGTGGTGTAGTGGTTAGAGTGCTGGACTAGGACCGGAGAGACCCGAGTTCAAATCCGCATTCAGCCATGATACTAGCTGTGTGACTCTGGGCCAGTCGCTTCTCTCTCAGCCTAACCTACTTCATAGGGTTGTTGTGAGGAGAAACACAAGTATGTAGTACACCGCTCTGGGCTCCTTGGAGGAAGAGCGGGATATAAATGTAAAAATAACAACAACAACAACCCTACATGGCCTATGTTTATTAGCTTTTTACAGTATACTTTCCTTCATTTCTAACTATACAAACTTCAAAGTTGCTATAACATTGTAAGCAAATGCTTCTAATTGCATTTGATAGCAACAGGAAGGTAGTACAAGGGAGATTAAAACAGTGATCTTTTAAAATACTTTGCTCCAGTTTAAGAAGCTGCTGTGTTTAGAGAATCTTCAATACTGCAAGGCAGTGAATCTCACACTGTATAGTAAGTAAACGCAAAATTGAATTATCAGTCTCAATCATTTTGAGACACTTTGACCCTAGCCTGACATACATTGCATACAACTGAGTAACTGTTAACAAGGGAAAGGATTTCCCATAAGAAAATCTGGGCAAATATTTGCTGGTCTTAAAAAAAAAGATTCACTATTCCAGTCAATGTCTGCATTCTTGGAAGAAGTTTAAAAAACTCCCAGAGGAGCTATCAAAGATGTTGAAAACAGTGAAGGAGAATGGGGGTGGAATTGCCAGTGCATGGAAGCAAGTTTAATTGAGATCTTCAGAAAAGTTAAATTGTTCTTTGTCTTTAACGAATAGTTCATCCACTGCAAACTATCGTAAACTTGGCAGTAAAAATGTCTAACAATGCCTTTCTCGTATGCAAGAAATCTTTACAGACCATTTGTTATTTACAGAAACTTCTGGCCTGTCGTGTTATTCTTTAACAGAAGAACTAAACAGCTTTTATTTCCCCTGGTGTTACATTCTCTGAACCGTCATGTTTTTCTACCACTGACAGCGTAGGGTTGGGGAGTGCCTTGCTTTTAAGTTTTCCATCTGCATCATTTTCCTACTAATTTATTGTGTTTCTTCTGCTGCCTAACCAAGATTCTCTTTTCTGCAATCATGTGTACAAGACAGACTGAGGCAGTAAAATGTGTTTAGTATATAAGCAACTTAGCTTTATTCAGCTTGCTTAATTTTGTGTGATTTTGGTTTTTCTGTGTTAGGGAGTTCTTGGGTTTTGTGCTTGTTTATTTTACTTAAGGACCCTCCCATATCAAGTACACTAGTTTGAGCCATACCTTTATGCAACTATCAGCTATAAAAACACTAGACTGGAATTCTGAATAGCATGCAAACTTTTCAGTACACATAAGCTCTCTTAAAATCATTAAAATAAAAGAAGCTTTGACTTTGCAACTCCTTACAAAGTACTATACAGATAAATCGAGAACTACAGATGAGTAGGGCTCAGGAAATCCAACAGTCTACTTGTCTGTGACGAGTGAAAAATGATACCCGACTGGTATGAGTCTTTTACTGGTCTTGTACTGGTCTATGACCGAAATAAATAAATAGATTGATTGATTGATACCCGACAAGTGAAAAAAATCCTAATGAATAATGTACCAACATAGCTCAATGAGTAACAAGAGTTTTACTCTTCATGCTTCAGGGCATATTCATTAAGCTCAAAGACAGACAAGTTGATATAAAAGTGACAACATTTGAACAAGGGTGGGGCTGTTCAGCATTTTGACAGATACAAGCACAAATGTTTGACAGCAGAATTTTTTCCAGTTCATGTTACAGCCGCTCTCCACAGTACCTTGTCTACATGGAAAATTAAATCCAGTTCACAGACATTCTCAAAACACTTGTCTAGCGTCTCTACGAATACCTGTGGGGGGAAAATTGCATAGGGTCAAAGTTTAAGAGCAACTCAATAATTCCATTATGGACAAACTGTAAACGTGGCAAAACAGAACACAGAAGACCATACAGAATTCTGGGCATTTAATACATTAACCACACATGTTGTGTAGATACACTGAATTTTTTTTGGCAGATCCCAGGTGCTTTATTAAAGAACACCATAACGTTAGCATTCCTGCGCCTTAGTCAAACATAGCACATTTCATACAAAATTCACATTTGGAGAATACTTACATCAGTTTTTTTTTTTTTTAACTGCATATGCTCTTATGGCTTAAAAATGTTTACTATCACATTTTTGAGGCTTGGTTTATACACAAACATGCTGAAATGCTTAACCCAACAAGAAACAGCTGTAGAGATTTGCCAATTTACCATTTAGTCTCCAGACATTTTTTGAACATCACAGTGCAAGAGGTAGGTTTACACAGTTTACTAATACCCCCCAAGATGGGGACATTTGTGGTTTACAAGCAGCTTTCCCATACTAATTGATTTAAGTGCAGCAACCCATTGCCACAAACATGTACCAATGCATGTGGATTATTCCTTTGAAAAAAGATACAGCTTACTAAATTTAATTTGTAAACTATTACAGCACAGGACTGCAGAGGGAAGGAGAAGAACAAGCAAAAAGTTGACCCTCCCATGGACTAACAGAAGCATTCAATGAATGCAAGTCTACATCTAGATGGTACTCATAATATCTGGAAATTTAACCTATTTTAAATTTTGTATGTGTTCACTTATGTATAGGCCTTGACCAGTTTTCCTCAGCTGTAGGAACCAGAGCCAGTCCAAGGCCTGTGTCTCTGCCAGTAACTCCACTGAGAGATTCCCTATTGCAAGGAATCACTGGATTCTGAGTGAAATGATTAACTCCTAAGAAACATGCCAAATTGTCTGGATTTTGCTCTCAGGTAATGGCTTTGGGAAAGATGGAAGCTAATCCTGCATTTCCTCTGACAGAGTGTTTACAATGTTTTGCCTTAATCAGATGCATTGATTACTAGTCTCACTCATATATCCACTTGCTGTTACTTTTGAATACTTTAGAATCACACACTCGGTAGATTTACACAAGAAGTTATTTAATTGCTGTCTCACACACATAGCTTAGGCTCCTCCTTCTTAACACCATTGACTTTTAACACTCTTTGGAGGCAAAGACGCCAGAAGTCTGTGGACTAGAGAGGATGCCCATCAGCAAAGCTCAGAAATGCAGATTGTTATAAGAACACAAGAATACAATGTTTCCTGCTAACACTGACTGACACTCTGCAGGAGATGGGCCTCATCTCCTCAGCCTTCCTTTGACAGACCAATAGACATTGTCATGAGCAATTAACACTTTGAGATCCAGGAAGGATGCTGATATCTTGAGAAAACTCTACGTTTAAATCAAAGGATGAATGACTATAAGAGCCTAGCTCTATGGGCATAGCTTCAGCAACCTTTGCCTAACAAGCAAGACTTGCTCATGTGCGTATCCCGTCTAGCTCCAGAGCTAACAGAGGTCCTTGGCTTGCAGACAAGAGACTGCTTGGCGATTCTTACTGCAGAGTGAGAAATCAGGGGCTATCTCTTTGTTCCACCTGTGAACTCCTACACCAGCTTTTCATCTGAATTCTTGTCTGCAACGCTCTCCAGCAATGGACACTAGCCTCGCTCACATCCGTTTGGCCACAACGAGATCCCATAATATGGCTCTTTCAAGAACCAGCCTTTGCCTCTAACTTCCCTCCCCTTTTTGAAACCCTGGAGCTCTGCCATTTCCCCTCCCAAGCAACTTCCTCCCCTTTCTCCTTTCCAGTTTCTCTATCTCACGCTAATTAGATTAATTACTGAGAACACACACACACACCACATGTGATAGTTAGCATTTTGTACGCTACACTATGAATGAAAATGTGATTGAATTGTTTGATTTATTTGCCTTTGTGACCAAGTTGCCTTAATAAAGCCCATTGAACTTTCTGAGAGTATGGTGCCTTCCTTCTCCCTTCAAATCCAGATCATATATGGCTGCCTTAACAAAGAACTGAGCCAATGTTTGGCTAGAGTGAACAAGCCTCATTCTCACTGCTAGCTCCAGGAACATATGCAGAGTGTGAATCAGGCTTGGCTCACAACAAAATACCCTCTGCTCTCTGTGTGTATGTGAGTGGGGGGTGGGAGGGGGAGAGATGGACCTGCCACTCACCCCCAGCAACAGCCCCTGCTCCATGGAGGGCTGGAATTACTGCTCGCTCCCAGAAACACCCTTTGGTCCATAAGGGGGCAAACTCCCCACCTTGCTTGATCACTCCTCCTCCTAGATGTGCTCATCTCAGGCAGAGGGAAGGTCACATTGGGAAGGTCAGCCGGAAGACTGGATACCATTTTAAATGAGTTTCAGAAAGGAAATCACTCTCCAACACCGTTCTTAATACAAATGTAAGTATATGCACTGTAGTTTTTATCATTTAAAATGGTATCCAGGCTTCTGGCTGATCTTCCCATGTGTTTTATATATAAACTATTACTTATTAAGAAGTTAGTACTGGCTGAAATTCAGACTAACCCTCTGACAACATGCCAGGTTTTCTGTTATATGTGGGTGGAGCAATTTTCAGTGACCTTCCCTTCCATCTGCAGCCATCTGAAACTATGTCCCTGAGGGTCAGGGAAGATTTTTAGGAGGTACAAGTGGCTGCAAAGGAAATGAAAGATTGCAGAAAATGGCCCTTCCACCCTTGGGCAACAGAAAACCCTGGCACAGTGGCAGACTGTTAGTGTGGATGTCAGTCACTATAAGTAAGAAATTATTATTGGCCCTAGAGAATATAGAGAAAGAGAATATAGAGAAAGCAACAAACAAGCATTCAACAATTCTCTCTGTGTTTACGAATGTTCCTAATCCAGCTTTACCTTCCATGGATACTACTTAAATATTTATCAGCTAAATAAATATTTATCAGCTCTCTTTAAGTTACATAGCATCATCTACCCATTTACATCAATACTAGAATGTCCTGAAAAACAGCTCACAGGCATATTGCCCAAATATTGCATTCTTTAAAGACATACATAAATATGTTTCTGAAGCTGATGTAGACCTCTCTGTGGTGATGACATTGTCTGGAAACCCTCAAAATCCACTGCCAATTAGTGTAAATAATATTGACATTGGTGGGCCAGTGGTTGACTCAGTAAAAGGCTGCTTCGTGTGACATAATTTAGGACAACTCTATGCTTCGCTGAATAACAGAATCTTTGAAAGGTAGGTTTCCTACAACAGCACATACAGTACTTGGCAAACTTCAGACTTCCATTGGCAAAAGAAGGCATTCTTACAAATTAAATGATTCCTTGGAATGGTATGAAGTATTCTTCCCAAAGTGCATTAAGAATTCTTGAGAATAACTACAGAATAAATCTGAAGCTTTTTGTTACCACTTTACTTCACAGCATGCATCCTAGAAAATATCTGCACCTAACAGTACCGTACACAAGACTGGACAAAACCAGTTACTGCAAAAGCATGGGGAGAGTGCCCCTTCCAGTACTGAAAATGGAGTGAGCAAGCTTATAAGGAGGTGTGTCACTCTCAGACAGACTTCAACATTCTATTGTTTACTTGGCTCATTAGCACAAACGCTAAAGATGCAGAAAGTTGACCAAGTCACTCTCAAAGAACTTTTGGGGTTGGGAGTGGGAGAAACCAGTGATCTTCTGGCTAATTAGAGCTAGCAGTGATTCCAGGCTAATAGCAGAAGAAAAAAGGGACAGCCTTTTTGCAGAGCAGAGAGAGATAATCGAGGGACCCAAAAAATCATGCGTGACAGAGTTGGATATTTCTCTTCATATCTTTGATGGAGCTTGCAGCTCAGAATAAAATTTTGGTAAAAAATAGAGCAAGCATGTAACTGTTCTTTGTGAAATCATTTAGCTTTTCAGAAATGAAAAGATCGCATTACAGCTGATAGAAGAGAGATTTTGTTAAGCAAATCTCAGACGTTGACATGCAGGCTAACTCTACACAACGCATGGCAGGGGCACATGATTTTCAGAAATCCCCTCCTTCTCTCTGTTGCCAACTGAAGTTTCTGTACTACGTACAAAGGCAGCCCCACATAGAGCGCATGGCAGAAGTCGAGTCTGGAAACCTCCAGACTTGGGATATGCCCATAGTTGTCATGGCCACTATGAACTCCTGAGCTTCCCCGGACAAGCTGGTCCCGAAATGAACATTGAAGTCCGCCAGCACCAAAAGCCTGGGAGATGCCAATGCAAGTTCTGCAACCAAATCCGTGAGCTTAGTAAGGGATTCTGCTGGGCAGTGGGGTGATCAGAAGTCCCAATCTATCCCTGGTCCCAAAACCTAAGTACACACATTCAATATGGTCAGATACCCCAACAGGGACCCTGGTAAGGGAGATGTTATCCTTATAGACAACAGCCACTCCCCCCTCCACCCGTGTCCCCTCACCTGTTTCTCTACAGAATACCCTGGCGGGAGAAGCCGTGACCAGACTGGACCACTAGCCTCCCCCAACCAAGTCTCGGTGATACACACCAGGTCGGCCCCCTTCATCCACAATCAAATCATGGATGAGTTTGGGTTTATTCTGGATCAACCTGGCATTGCAAAGGAGCAAGGTGAGGTTACGTGGGTTGTTGGCAGTGCTCCCCAAGGTCAAAAAGCTGGCAGGACAACCGGAGGGGAAGACAGATATTAAATGTCTGACTGCCCTTCCCCTGAAATGGCCTGCTGACCTGCCAACATTACTTCTGCTCCCCACCACCACCGGTATAGCTGCCTCACAGTCAACAAAGGCACCCCCTGTCCCCCCATCTCCAGACAAACCCAGACACATTACAAATTAACTTCAACCAAGTCTCATTAACAAGTGGGCAAACTAGCTGTCGCAGCTCCTAAAATAACCAATAGGAATATAGAATGCCCCAGCCCTCAGTCCCACACCGAAGGCCAGGCAGCTGGCTTCAGCGGCTAGGTAGGCCACCAGCTGCGCTGCTGGTGCTCCCTCCGTCTTTATAGGCTCCCCAAAACTCAGAGTCACCTCTCTCACAGGTGACTCCAAGCTGGGGCAGATGAAAATTAGTGCTCACAGTTGGAAATCATTGCCAGCACTCAGTAAGACGAAAGGGCAAAGCACAGCTACACAGACCAACCTCCAAGCTGTCCACGCCGAGCTGGGGGGAGGTGAGTGGCTAAGAAGGCTATGAAATATCTCCAGACCAAGGTCAAGGAGACAAGCTGACACAGTCCAAGCCCCCGTATCTTCTTCACCTCCCTTACACTCCCTTAAGAATGAGAAACATTACTGGGAAGAAGGTGCAATAGAAAATAACAGTGGCTGATATCCAGAGTAACAAAGCACTGATGCTAACTTAGCTCCACCAGTCATGCAGCAGCAGGGAGGGGAGCAAAATCTGACAACCTCCTCTTTCCCCAGAAGCACTCTGCGCCACCCAAACATATGTCCCTGAGGATTATACAGTCCTCAATGACATTTTTGGGTGGTACAGAGTGACTCTGGGGAGTGGTGTGTCAGTCTGGAACTCTTCAGAAGCACTGGTGCTCCATCAGTGCTTCATTGGTCTGCATGTCAGCCACTGAAAAGAAGAAGGGAAAATATTACTTAGTACACAGTTTCCTATATTCCTTACAAACCATCACGGGTTCGGGGCAGTAGAGAGTCTGGGACTATTTTGAAAACAATTCCTTCCCTGGGTAAAAAAGTGAAAATATGTCAAATGTATGTAGTACAAAAAGAAGATGTTTTGTCTGTTACAGTTACAGTTGTTAAAATTAATGGGAGGGAGGAGTTTTAAGAATAGCCTAGGCAGGACTCAGTCTGAGTCTCATGATTTAGGAGACTAATTGCAAGTATGATACATTTAAGATTATTTAGTTTAATACAAGTACTATTTTGCATTCCTAATGTCTGACACAGGGAAGGAGTGAAACTATCCATTATATAAAAGACTAGGATGATCTATTTCCTAAATTTGTAAAAATCACACAATCGTGCCAAACTAAATATCTGATTTGGAACTTGATCTTGATTGCAATCTTGGGGTGTGCTCTCTCTGCTTCTGTGGGACAGTCATATCTTAAGACTTCTTTGCATGCCAGGAACTCTGGTTTCATTAAGAATGTGCAAAATTCAGGATGGGTGCATCACCTTTTCCTAGGTAGCTTCAACACTAGTTTAGGAACTGCACAACACAGCTGTTATGTTTACTCAATTTATATACCACCTGACTCCAAAGGCTCTAGGCAGTTCACAAAAATAAACCCAGCAAAAACAAAAGAAGAAACTGTTAAAACAATTTAAAACAATCAAATATTACTAAAATCCTGGCTAAAAAAATGTGTTTTATGGGCTCTTTTAAAGGCTGACAAAGACGTTAACCCACAAACATCTATAGGGAGCGCATTTCACAGCATAGGAGTAACTACAGAGAAGGCCTGCTCCCGAGTCCTTGCCAGATGAGCCATGGCATACGAAGACAGAGCTCTCTTGTTGGTCTCAATGTGCAGTGGGAATCATGCAGAAGAAGGTGCTCTCCCAAGTAACCCTGTCTCAAGCCATTAAGGGCTTTAAAGATAATTAGCAGCATTTTGTATTTTGCCTGTAAACCTATTGGTAGCCAATGCAGTCGCTTTAAAAAGGCATAATATATTATCTCCAAGAAAACTCTGAGACCAATCTTGCCGCTGCATTTTGAACCAACTGAAGCAAAGGGAAGGAGTTATAGAAACAGTAAATGGAAATAAGCTTGGAATGCCTAATTATATGTACAACTAGACACTGACCCAGTTCAGACATAAAGCTAAGCATACTATAACATCATTATGAGAATGGGTTGCTGCCCGCTTGACGAAGACATCTGAGAGGGCCCTGCTCCGGGTGCCGACAATGAGAGAGGCCTGGCTGTCGTGCACTCAGGACAGGGCCTTCTCTGTTGCTGTCCCCAGACTCTGGAATGCTCTCCCAGTGGCCATTCATTCCTCAGACTCCATCACGGCTTTTAGAAAGCTTGTAAAGACTTGGCTTTTTACCCAGGCTTTTACATAATCGTTTTTACTGCTGCTTCTGGGTGTTTTTATCTGTTGTATTGTTTTATGCCTGTTTTTATATGTTTTTATACTTTTAGCATCATGTTTTTATTGTGTTTTTATTGTATGTTTTTAACTTTTGTAAACCACCTTGGGGCTATCTTTTAACAAAAGGCGGTATAAAAATGCAAAAATAAATAAATAAATAAATAAATGAGCCATGGCAAGCCTCAGGCCTGTGTGATCCTCCTCCCCTCTCATCCTCCACTGCATGTGAGTGAAAGCTTCCACATTCACTCTTGACTAAACCAGTGTCCCATTACATATGGCGTTAAAGAACTGTGGTTTATTCTATTTCCAAGTCAGAAAACTAGAATGTTAAGTGAAAGTGGAAAGGAGGAAGGTGTGCAAGGCTCATTATAGCTCATTCATGATAATCTAAAGCAGGATTGAAATGACTGTCTGAACCAGGCCATTATCTCATCTGCCGATACCTAAGATGGACTGGTTTGCAAACTTCCAACACAGAGCTGTTACACAGAACCAGATATCACATAGAACCAGGATTAAAACTCAGGTTTTGCATGACATTCTGTAGCCTCAGGTATACCCTCTCCCTCCTTGTTGGTGCAAAAGGAAGAAAGGATTTTATATCCAATTCAGCCTTTGAACACGCCAAGATTTATTCTATTCTGAACTATTCTAGCTGAAGTTTGCAAATTAATCAAGATCTGAAGCTAGGCCTTTATATTCCGGCTCAGATGTCATGATGAAGCCTGGCTAATCCCAATTCAGGATCAGAAGTAAAACAATTTCTCATTTTGAGCACAAAGACAGGGGAGAGCACACACCCAAGGCTAAGGGACATCATGCAAAACCAAAGTTAAACCTGGTTCTGTGTGATAGCTGAACCAGACCAGAGAGGCTACAGAGTTAAAATGAAGCAGATTTAATCTTATTATAGATAGCCATTGGTGTGAGCAAAATTTTGTATAAAAGGACCTTTAAAGCAAGTACACTACAGGATTTTACAAAATATACGGGAATTAAGAGGAATATTAATTTTGAAGTCATTAACAACCCTCAATGAGAGATCTGAAGGGGGGGGATTCAAAGTATGATCTAGATTCCAATATATTTTTAGCTCCCTCTGCTGTTTATTTTGAAAACTGTGCAAAATTAACAAATAAGATTTAATGTAGTGGGGGGAGAAAACTTGTTTTCAAAATTGTGGTTCATCCAAAGACAAGCTGTTACACCTACATATTTATTTCATTGGCCAGTCTCATGCATGTTTATTCAGAAACTTGATATATTTTCAAGTGATAATGTAACTCTAACAGTACATAGGAACATTGGAAACTGCCATATACTGAGTCAGACCATTGGTCTATCTAGCTCAGTACTGTATTCACAGACTGGCAGCGGCTTCTCCAAGGTTGCAGGCAGGAATCTCTCTCAGCCCTATCTTGGAGAAGCCAGGGAGGGAACTTGAAACCTTCTGCTCTTCCCAGAGGGGCTCCATCTCGAGGGGAATATCTTACAGTGCTCACACTTCTAGTCTCCCATTTATATGCAACTAGGGTGGACCCTGCTTAGCTACGGGGAACTATCATGCTTGCTACCACAAGACCAGCTTTCCTAGTTTGCTATACAAGTACATTAATCTTCCTAGTGTTTCTGCATTCGCTGGTCAGCACACAAATTAAAGAGTAGATTTGCTTCTTAGTGACCATTTGATTGCCTCCATATTTTTTGTTATCTCTCTGCAAGCATATTTCAGATATTATCCTTCATCACCACTACCACCAAAAATGAGAATTAAAGTTTTACGCAAGGAGCTTTGGCTGTTTCAACTGGGGAAACTTCCATAGTTTACTACTCAGTCCCTGCCTAACTCAGAAGCTATAATCAGCAATTTAACAATTCTATACCCACTGAGATATTATAGCCAATTTCAAAGCTCAGGCTTGCTAGGATTTTCATTTTAAAACTCGCATTATTTAGATGGTCAAATAAAATTCTACTATCTCTGATAAAATTGTTAAATAAGTCCACTAATTATAAGAAAACTCCTCGCACCTGGGTTCAGTGTGTACGTTAGCTCACAGTTTAAGAATGAGCTTAAACTGTCTCAAGCCATCCATGGATGCATGCCTGCCAACAATCACATAGAGAATGTACACAGGTATTGCAGCAGCAAACGTGCAATGGTTCCACCTACTCTGTTGGCTCATTTATCAGCAATCACAACTGCAGAAGTAACTGCCATGTCATACTGTGTCAACAGGTCTAAAAACTCATTTCATTCTCCACAAAAAGGTGTTGTGGGAACAGTTAGAATAGTTCCATAGAATCCATTGCCCCTATGTGAAACAGTCTCTATAATCTTCACTGTTTTTAAAACTGATATGACAAACCATTTAGGTAGTGTAATACAATACAACACATAGACAACAAGTGGCATTTCAGAATATCTCATCCTTGCAAGTTACTCACTCATTTATTTTAGAGTAGCTTTCAAAACCTACAGATCTGGATTTGTGACACGGGGTGGGGGAAGGGAGGACAATAACATTTGTTATACCCATCTGCAAGGCTGTATACTCAATAATACTGGATGAAAATGTGCTTAGTTTAAAGAGTGACTTTTATATGCATGTTTGATGGAATGTACAGTCTAAGCCAAAATTAAGCCTTAAATACAAAATTGCAAACAGGTGCTCAATCATTATGGAAATACTTCTCAGAAATCCAAAACATAACAGAAGATATTTTTATATTAATATTAAAAGGGGGCAGGGCGGGCAGGTTGCGTGATTAAAGCACGACCACTCTGCATATAAATTATTTAGGCCAGTCTGATAAAATGAAATTGAACACACTAGATAATGAGCTTTTTGCTGTGCTAATAATCGGAGTTCCTTACATTTTATATACTGCTATGCTCAAACTACAGGTGGACCCAGATCTTTTAACACATAAAGGCACTCCTTCGCATGCCATTTTGGCAAAAATGGAATTTTGTAACAGCATTCCCTTGTGTCCCATTCCTTTATAATATCAGCACTTTCAAACATGACTATTTGTCAACATCAAAGAAGCTATGTTAAATATTCACACCCTGCTCTAACTTCATAAATATTATAGCACGCTTAAGAAATAAGATAGGGTTCTAATAAGGTTGCTCTACAGAGCAATGGCAAAATGCCAGTTCACTAACTTGCACCACTTCAGCACTACACAATGTAAAAAGGCAACAACAGAAACTCTCTTGGAGAGGACTTATTAACTCTTGCATACTACTAAAAACTGAAATCTGATAGTGGTGTACTAGTTACTCTATTCTAGTTGGAAGTATAGAGGTTCTTTTTAATCAAAAAACATACTGCTGTACAGGCAATGGTTAGATTTCCCCCAATTAATTACTCTTAAACGTCCAGCTAAGAAAGGAGCTTATAACTTTTAAATTTTAATGTGTTTTTATCTATCTTATCTTTTAATGAATTTTAATGTTTTATATTATATTTTATGTTAATTCTGTACACAGCCTTGAGATTTTTATACTAGGCGGTATATAAATTCAATAAATAGACAGACAGAAAGACAGATAGATAATAAAAGCTACTTACAAGGTAACATCTGGAGCTAACAGAAATCCCAATTCTAATCAACTTCCCAGTAGCAAAACTGGGAGCAAAACAGACACCTATGTGGCTATTCCTAGGCATTAGCCCAAAACATTAACATGAGAAAACACTATTAGTAAGAGTCCTCCTAATAAGTTTCAAGCTTTCTATCTGAGGGCCTTGAAAGATAGGTTTAATGTCAATCCATCTAAACATTTCTTAACCAAAGAAACAATTCAAAACCTCATTGGCTTACATTTCATTATTAACTGAGAAAAACACATCCACAAAGAAAACAACACTTCAAAAACACACATCCCCTGTGAACTACTTACTTGTATTAGGTCTAAAATACCAAGTTCACTTTCTGAAGAATCAACACAGAAGACAAAATAAAGTGTGGCATAATGTCGATATATCAGCTTGTTGTCAGATCCACCTATCAATCTAAAACAAAACAAGGTAAGTGTCAAAAAATTAATAACATTCCAAGTTGCCTTTGTTATTGGATAGAGTGTGTATTTTTTATTGGCAAGAGGAAAAATGAAGTTCAATTGGAACATGAAGTAGTATCAACAGCAACACTTTAAAATTGTTGTAATGTGTCCCGTCCCCCCATTTTTGTCTTAACGAATGTTTTACTTTGTTTTTATTCTGTTGTAAACCGCCTAGAGACGTAAGTTTTGGGCGGTATAAAAATATTTTAATAAAATAAATAAATAAAAACAATTTTGATCGTATCAGTAGGCAGTAATTCCTTCTACAAAAGGTCAACAACCAGATTCTCAGTTATGCTGAACTACTGAAATGAGCAATACTACATGCAAATGCATCACATTTATTTATGTGATACCCGTACAGCCTAAAGCCATCTAATGGCATAGCAGGGAAATGACTTGATTAGTAAGTCAGAGACTGCCGGTTCAACTCTCCACTGGTATGTTTCCCAGACTATGGGAAACACCTATATCAGACAGCAGCAATATAGGAAAATGCTGAAAGGCATCATCTCATACTGCGTGAGAGGAGGCAATGGTAAACCCCTCCTGTATTCTACCAAAGACAACCACAGGGCTCTGTGGGCACCAGGAGTCGACACCGACGCGACGGGACACTTTACCTTTACTGTACAGCCTAAAGGACTCAGATTAGATTAACAATACAAGCAATAAAATTAACTTTGTAAAGTACTACAGGGTTTATATATTTGTGTTATACCACTCTTCATCCTGGGAGTCCGGGGCAGTATACAAAATCTAAAACATTACAATATTAAAGCAAACCATAATAAAAGCAATAAAATTAACAACATACAGTCAAAAATCACGCGATGTTACCTCTCACAGACAACTAACACTAACAGAACAATATTTAAACAGGACATTTGCAGAAGGAGAGGAGTGGTACAGTCCTATTATGGGAGGGAGTTTCATAATCTGGGGGCAATGACAGAGAAAAAGGTAAAGGTAAAGTCCGCCGACAAGCTGATTTCGACTCCTGGCGCCCACAGAGCCCTGTGGTTTTCTTTGGTAGAATACAGGAGGGGTTTACCATTGCCTCATCCAGGGCAGTATGAGATGATGCCTTTCAGCATCTTCCTATATCTCTGCTGCCCGATATGGTACCAGCGGGGATTTGAACTGGCAACCTTCTGCTTTTTAGTCAAGCATTTCCCCGCTGCGCCACTTAAGGTGGTAATGACTAGGGATGTGCAAAAAATTTCGAGCACAGAACGATCTGTGCCCGAAACGAACAATTTCGGGTGATTCGGGGCCGAACCGAATCACCCCCGATGTCCCCCGATATTTTTCGGGCACGAGCCGAATCACCCGAATTTCGGGCACGAAAAATTCGGGTGATTCGATTCACGGTTGATTTTTGGCGATTTTTTAAAGTTTTAGTGACTTTGGGGCAGTTCGGGGGCATAGCATGGGATCTGGGCAAAAGGAGTGGGGTGGGGTGGTAGTGCCTAATGGGTGCAGGCTACCACCCCAATTTCAGGGGGATTGGGCAAAGGGCTGATTTTTGGTAAATTTCTGAAAATTTCATGTCTTTGGGGCAACTCAGAAGTTTTTTCTGAGGTGTGAATTCTCATTCTATCATAGCAAATGAGATTTTTTTCAATTAAACTACTCTCATGACCCCACTTTCACTTTTTCACACTTTCCTTTACTATGAATAATATGAGGAAGTAATCAGTTTAGCACACTTCACCTTATGAAGACAAACCTCATACAAATAAATTCACCATAATTCACCCCTCTGCCCAATCACTCTTAAATTGGGGATGGGTGGTAGCCTCCACCCATTAGGCACTATCTACCAGCCCACCCCACTCCTTTGGGGCAGATCCACTTTCTGCCCCCAATCTGCCCCAAAGACATCCAAACTTCAAAAATTCTCAAAAAATCAGCCCTCTGCCCAATCCCCCTGAAATTGGGGTGGTAGCCTCCACCCATTAGGCACTACCACCCCACCCCACTCTTTTGGGGCAGATCCACTTTCTGCCCCCAAACTGCCCCAAAGTCACTAAAATTTCAAAAATTCTCAAAAAATCAGCCCGTTGTCCAAACCCCCTGAAATTGGGGTGGTAGCCTCCACCCATTAGGCACTACCACCCCACCCCACTATTCTGCCCCAGGCCCCACTTTCTGCCCCAATATGCCCCAATCTGCCCCAAAGACATGAAATTTTCAGAAATTTACCAAAAATCAGCCCTTTGTCCAAACCCCCTGAAATTGGGGTGGTAGCCTCCACCCATTAGGCACTACCACCCCACCCCACTCCTTTTGCCCAGATCCCATGCTATGCCCCCGAACTGCCCCAAAGTCACTAAAACTTTAAAAATTCACCAAAAATCAGGATTTTGCCCAATCCCCCTGAAATTGGGGTGGTAGACTCTACCCATTGGGCACTACCACCCCACCCCAAAATTTTGCCCCTGGGCCCCTTTTTACCCCCCCCGAATCAATTCGGATTCGGATTCGGATTAAATCCGAATCCGAACCGAATCAAGGGTGATTCGGGTGACCCAGATTCGGGCACAAAACAGAACAGGGGTGATTCGGTTCGGGTCCGAGCCGAATCACCCGAAATCCCGAATTGCACACCCCTAGTAATGACAGAGAAGGCCCTGTAAATTCAGCAGAGAGCAGACAGTCCTTAAAGTATTGGGGGCCCAAATCACTTAGGACAGGGTTTCTTAACCTTGGGCACCCAGATGTTGTTGGACTACAACTCCTAGCATCCCCAAACATGGCCTTTGTGGCTGAGGATGATGGGAGTTGTAGTCCAACAACATCTGGGGGCCCAAGATTAAGAAACCCTGACTTAGGACTTTAATGGATACAGCCATCACCTTGAATTGCCAACTGATCAACAGCCAGTGCAACCCCTCAGAAATGGTGTAACATGTATACTTCAATTGGCCCCCAATAGCAACCTGGCCACTGCATTCTTCACAACCTGTAGTTTCCAGATACTTTTCATTGGCAGCCCCAAAGAACACTGCAGTAATTCAACTATGACATAACCAAGGCATGGGCAATAGTGGCCAGTTCTGTTATCTCAAGGAAGGATCTCAGTTGGTGTACTAGCCGAGGCTATGCAAAGGAGCTCCCTGATCATAGCAAGTATCAGGTTATCCAGGAGCAATGCTGAGTCCAGGAGAACCCCAATTTGTTCACATTCAAACACAATCCCGAATAAATGCCAAAGTTACATAAAATCTAACAGGCTAAAAGCACTGAACAGAATTGATTTTCCCTTCCCCAAGAAATCCAAAATTTGCGTTCAACAAAGGAAGAAATTGAGCAATTCAAAGAAATGATTCTTCACTAGATCCTGCAGTAAGCAAGGGATCTGTGATGCTGTGTGCTTGGTAACATGATACAGACCTTAAGATATACTATTTTTGATTATGCCAATCAGTCATTTAGATACTTCCCAATTAAAGAAAGAAGAATGAAAATGCATCAGATATTGTGAAGTCAGTGACTACTTCAGACACCAGAAAACAAGTATTACAATAATATGTAATTAAAATTATATCCTGTCCTAAACATTCTGTTTGCCACACTATCTGATGATGTACTGCCACAGAAGTATTTTACTAGTGTGACAAGTCTTCAAAGTGGGACACAGCCGCACAAAGTTTGTCACAAGGGGGCAAGCTTTCATACGTTAAAAAGATGTCAAAGTTGCAGTTACAACACTCTGAATTTCACTTAAAAGACTTCAGAGTTCATAATGAATCTTAATAACATAATTTGATTCACCATACTTACAAGCCACCTTCTAGGAAGTTACAGACATTTTCATCACGTTTTGATACTAAATGAAATGTTTCTCTTATAATTTGTTGCTGTGTATCTTCACTCTGGAAAACAAAGAAGAAAAACAGAGACAATAAGAAAGCAGTGTGTCATGGATATGAAGAATAAAACCACCCCCACCCCTTTTCTTCAGTCATTTGATTCAGGTCAGATCTAGGAACGATGACCTTTTAACCTGTAACCTTTTAATCTGAAACTTCATGATTGTGTTTTTTCAGGATGTGTATGTATATGTATATGTATATGTGTATGCGTATGCGTGTATATATGTATGTATGTATATATATATATAATTATTTAATTAACACATTTTTATATCACCCCATAAGTCAGTCCCTGGGCGGTTCACAATCTAAACACACAATTAAGACAGTTTAAAATACAGATAAAAACTTCAGCACTTAAACCTATTAGCTAACTATTATGAATTAGTTCACTAAATCAGTATGTTGCCTGCTCCTCAAATGTAAGGATTAGGGAAGGAGTTTATATCTACATGAAAAAGGTTAGTTATATGTCTGAGTTAAGGTAACATATGTCTACGAAATATCTAGTTTTCTTTTAGGAAAGATTATTGACTATTATTCATGAAAATTTTTAGGATAACGAAGGACAAATTCAGAAAGACATCAGGATGTCTTAGAAACCTCAGAGCTTGACTGTGGGACAGATTGGAAGCACAATTGTAGTAAGGCCTTGAATTAAGACTAAGCTCCTTGTCATACCCTGTGTAATCAATTATGCATTGATATTTGATACTTTGTCTATGCTATATATTTTAAAACACTTTACAATACCCTGGGACAGTGATCTTCACTCTTTTCCAAGAAAGGGCCACTTGGGCAAAAAATGCTCAATGTTCAGTCTTAATGTATGCTTAATTATTAAAACAATGTCTTTAGCAAACAGACATATTACATGGCAAGACAGACTTTTTATAAGATTTACAAACTGAAATTATTGCATGCAAAAAATAGTTGTACTTGTTTAAACTGCTTGGATGATAAACTGCTTGAAGATTTTTACTATGTCAATGGATTACTTTAAATTATTTTGCAGATCATCCTCATCATCATAGTCTATTGGATTACTGTCCAAAGCTTGATTCTCTACACACAAAAATCTACCAGAACTGTATTCTAGCCAAAAGGAATTTAAAGTTTTCACAAGGTGACTGTACAGCTTTTTCTTGTTACACCCAGTGGTCCTGAGCTGTCATCTAATTTTAGTACAATATAAAAATCAATTTTATCACAGCACAGAAAATGAGCTTTCCTTTAACAGATGGAGAAGTGTATTTTCTTTTTCCAATGACTCACATGAAATAGTTATACTTGCTGTAACTACAAAATTATGGTTCTGTGATTTTTAAATAAATATCAATAGTTTAATTCTGAATGAAAATCTCAACAACAAGATCAGAACAATGCAACAAGTAGCAGGGGCATAGCTAGGGGAGAGGGGGCCATGTTCATCCCTCTCTCTGGCAGCCCCCCAGAGTGAGGGAGATAAAAAAGAAAATGGGGAGGGGTAGAGCTGGAGGGCCCTCAGGAGCTGGGGGCCCTTGTTCTTTGAACACTTTTTGCTCAATTATAGCTATGCCCCTGGCAAGTAATATTTGCAAAGTAGCAGAATTGCTAACTCCCTTTTGTTTTTCAGCCAAGTTCAATTAGATTTTTTTTTAAAAAGCAATTACCTTAATTCATCAAATGTTTGCTGCCATCTACTGCAAGTACGGATATGAAAACTGGCATGCAAGATGACATCAATCAAAAACATTCACAGGGAAGAGAAAAGTAAATTAGCTGTCACAGTAACAGCCCAATCCTATGCAGAGTTAGGTGTATTGCCACACCTAATTCTACACAGGTTCAAACTGTTAGAATAATTGTATTTACAGTCAAAAATACTACTGATACATTAAAGCAAAAAGAAAAATTCAATCTTTCAAATATTGTCAAGATCCTGTCCACAGCACTGAGAGAATGAAAGAAAAATCACAACTGCAAATAAACACCCACCCTCTCTCCTCATTTCCAATTACAAACAACAAATATTTACATACTGCTTTTCAACAGAAGTTTCCAAAGTGGTTTACATACAGGTGAAACTCGGAAAATTAGAATATCGTGCAAAAGTCCATTAATTTCAGTAATGCAAATTAAAAGGTGAAACTGATATATGAGACAGACGCATTACATGCAAAGCGAGATAAGTCAAGCCTTAATTTGTTATAATTGTGATGATCATGGCGTACAGCTCATGAAAACCCCAAATCCACAATCTCAGAAAATTAGAATATTACATGAAACCAATAAAACAAGGATTGTAAATAGAACAATATCGGACCTCTGAAAAGTATAAGCATGCATATGTATTCAGTACTTGGTTTGGGCCCCTTTTGCAGCAATTACTGCCTCAATGCGGCATGGTATGGATGCTATCAGCCTGTGGCAGTGCTGAGGTATTATGGAAGACCAGGATGCTTCATTAGCGGCCTTCAGCAATTCTGCATTGTTTGGTCTCATGTCTCTCATCCTTCTCTTGGCAATGCCCCATAGATTCTCTATGGGGTCAGGTCAGGCGGGTTTGCTGGCCAATCAAGCACAGTACACTGTATACTTTTCAGAGGTCCGATATTGTTCTATTCTTCAATCCTTGTCTTCTTGGTTCCATGTAATATTCTAATTTTCTGGGATTGTGGATTTGGGGTTTTCATGAGCTGTACGCCATGATCATCACAATTATAACAAATTAAGGCTTGACTTATCTCGCTTTGCATGTAATGCGTATATCAGTTTCACCTTTTAATTTGCATTACTGAAATTAATGGACTTTTGCACAATATTCTAATTTTCCGAGTTTCACCTGTAGAGAAACAATACATAAATACCATCACACAAACATACACAGACAGCTGCCAAACAACAACTGGGGAAGGAAAGGGAGTTTAGGATATGGGCAAACGTCACAGTGCAAGAGCGCTACAGCTGCTTCTGGGGGAAACCCACAATAAGAAATACCATCGACAATGGTATCCTGGGGCGCATGAAGGGGTTGGGAGTGGCACGCATGGCTTTGCAATGGTTCCACTCCTACCTCTCAGGTAGGTTCCAAATGGTGTCGCTTGGACCATCAAGGCTCCATTCTGTCTCCAATGCTTTTTAACATCTACATGACACTGCTGGGAAAAATCATCAGGGAATCTGATGCAGGGTGTTATCAGTATGCTGATGACACTCAAATCTATTTCTCCATGTCAACTTCATCAGGAAATGGCCTAACTTCCCTAAATGCCTGCCTGGAGGAAAAACAAACGGAGGCTGAATCCAAGCAAGACAGAGGTACTCATTGTAGGAGGTCAAGACTGAGGAAGTGGTTTAGAGCTGCTGGTTCTGGACAGGGTTGCACTCCCTCTGAAAGAGCAGGTACATAGTCTGGGGGTACTTCTAGCCCCAAACCGCTTCCTGATTTCTCAGGTTGTGGCAGTGGCCAGGAGTGCATTCTAGCAGCTCTGGCTGATTTGCCAGTTATTTCCATTTCTGGAGATAAATGACCTTAAAACAGTGGTGCAAATGCTGGTAACATCCAGACTCAACTACTGCAATGTGCTTTATGTTGGGCTGCCTTTGTATGTAGTCTGGAAACTGCAGTTAGTACAGAATGCAGGAGCCAGGTTGGTTTCTGGGGTTGCCCAAACAGATCATATTACACTCACTTTAAAAGAATTACACTGCCTGCCCATAAAGTTCTGGGTGAAATACAAAGTACTGATTATTAACTATAAAGCCCTAAACAGCTTGGATCCGAGGTATTTAAGACAGCACTTTCTTCTTCATCAACCCCACCATCAGTTAAGATCATCTGGGAAGGTCCAATTGCAGTTGCCACCAGCTCGGTTGGTGGCAACTCGAATCCAGGCCTTTTCTAGTGTTGCCCCGGGACTCCGGACTGTGCTTCCTAACGAAATTAGAGTTTCCCCTTCTTTGAATGTTTCTGAATGTAAAAAGGTGCCTCCTTGTCCAGTCAGCAGGGCAAAGGGAACTCAATTGATGCAGTAGCTAAGCAATTGCTCTAAGGGTCATTTCACAGGAGCGTTTTCCTTTAAAGGTGTTACTTCTGTATACAAAACTGAATGCACATGTATTTGTTTCACTGTGTACATCTGACAACATACACATCTCTTCATCATATGCACATGTAAGATACTCAGAATTTTCTGCCTGGAATAACTGTGCAGAAAATACCATATGGGAAGCAGTTCTAAAAAATGACACTATTCTTAGAAAAGAAATTTCTAAGTGCAAAATTTCTATTGCATTAACAAGTGTCCAGGCTGATTTTATTAATGATGTATAACTTTTCCTGTTAGAAACCAGCACAAGGCAGCTTATAACAATAAAACACCATGTTAGATATAAAATGCAAATTAAAAATACAACACACCTAAAAAAAAAAAAAGCAGCAGTCAAACTATAACACCTACAAACCAATCTAAAAGCAGCTGTCTAAAAACAATAAACGTTTCACTGATTTAATAAGATCACAATCTAAAAGCCAGGGGAAAAGGAAAAACAAGCCTTTAATTGCCATTGAAGAACAGCAAAAGAGGGAGCCTGATATATGCCTTTAACAATACCACAGAAAAGTCTCCGAGTTGTGAGAAAAATTCCTGAACCCTATCAAGTGTATTTCAATTAGAAGTAGGCCAGAGAGCAGGGTCTCTGAGGCTGATCCAAGGGCCCAAGTCAATTCAAACAGAAGCAGGCAGTTAGTGAGTGAAAAGTGCAATTACGGTTCCTCTCATTATAGGTGACAGTGACAAATGCTGCACAGTCTTCTGAGATCTGTGATGAACACAGCCGTCACACCACAGGCTGGTCAAGAATTGCATGTCACCAGCTGGATGGCTACCTGGCAACCCTGCCGAATCCGGCTCCGGTTTCCTGCTCCTCCTCTTTCGGCTTCTTAAGACACTGCGATGCCAGCCACTCTCTTCCGTTAAAAGCGCACTCAGGTGAGCAAAGCAACCCCTCAGCCAGGCGCTTTTGCTTTTCTTCAGCACCCGTCCGGGCTGTGAAGAAGCGAGCTCAGGGCTGCATGCTTTGCATCCAAGGGGCCAAGTTAAGTTCTTGCACTTTCAGTCAAAAGACGGCAGCAGCAGGGCTGGGAAAGGACCCTGACTTTGGAGCGCTTTCCCCAGAGGAGCCGGAGTTGACAGCAGCACTCTGCTGCCTGCGACGGGCTCCAATGGCCCGACTCCATCTGGGGCTTCCTAGGCTCGACAAGGCAGCAGCAACGACGACCAGAGACATTGTCGCTTCCTCCCCACGACTCTGTCATTCTCCCAAATAAGCAACAGCCCGTTCTCAGGAGGACACTGATGGGCCGCAAGAAAAAAGCGCTCAGAGCGGCTGACCCCTCTTGCGGGCGGAAGGGCCGGCGCATCCAGGGCCGCTATTCCCTAAGGCTCCCCGAGCAAAGCGGCACCGCGAGCCCTGCCTCACAAAACGGCCTAGAGCCCAGAAGGAGCCCAAAGCTGCGGTTGCAGTGGGGCATCTCCCGGGGCTGCGGGGTGTGAGGCACCTGCGCCACAGCGCAAGCGGACCTCGCCCCCCCCTCCCCCGGGAGCAGCACGCAGCCAGCCCCCCGAGTGGGCCAGCAGGCCCCTTCTTCTTCCTCCCTGCGGCGGCTTCTCCAGCCCAGGCCAGCCCCCCCGCCAGAATTTCTTTCTCCCCCCCCCCCTCCGCCCTCGGGCACTTACATAGCGCTGATAGAACTTGGAGAGCCGCGGCTTCCCATGGTTGTTGAAGATGAGGATCGCTTTGATCATGGTGAGGAGGGAGGGAGATAGGAAGGAAGGGCGCGCGGAGAGAGCCCAATAGCGGTGGGCTCTGGCCCTCCCCGCCTCTGAGGCTCGCGACCCGGACGGAGCAAACAAACCCCTCCCGCGAAAGATACCGGCTCAGATGGGCGACAGGAGACAGGATTGCTCCGCACACACGTGACGACGGCGGAAAAGGGAGGGGGAGCTGGAATCACCTGACTTAGGTGAACTAGGACGACGGCGGCTCGCGAGGGACAAACTGTACACGCATAGAATCTTCCCAAGAACAGACTCACGTACAGTGTGGCCCACTTTCTGTTTCCTTCAACCGAGGCGCTGGTGTCGCTGCCCGTAGAAAACCTTAGGGACGTGCCAGACTTGGGCGTAGCTGTAATTATTATGCAGCAGCGCTTCTGCCTAGAAACAAAAGGTAGCACCAACGACAGGCGTTGGTGCTCTTTCGAATCCAGATCTTATTTCGGGGGGATAGATTTTTATAGCCTCTTTTAGAGATATAAAAACGAAAGGGATGGAATGGAACACAAGGTTGGTACATAGCATGCAAATCGAGCACTACGGCATTTGGAGTGGGGAAGCGTCTGATGGGACAATTTAAAGAAATTGGCCTTTGCTGCAGCCTGAGGAGGTGTTTCGCAAGGGGATTTGGGGGTGTGAAAATCAAAATCAGCCTCGGCCCCACGCCCCCACCTCTGATAATACAATATGAGCAATACACAAGAATTTCGCAAGCCGCAGCCCATCTCCGCAACTGCAGTATGGGAATAACAGACGGCATTGCCACAGACGGAACGATTTTTTTTAAATAATGAAAGGAAAGAAAGGAAAAGTATTTTCACACGAAATAAGGCCTGGGGTAGAAGGAGTATGCATTCCTCTCTGTTGTTTTCTTTTGTTTCTTGGTGGACACACTGCTGCGAATCACACCTACTCTGAAGCCCAGGCTTTCTCTATCCGTTTTTATGGACAGCATTCACTTTCATCCTAGAAGATTAAGTAAAGAAAAGTGTGCCGTTGAGTCTGTGTCGACTCCTGGCGACCACAGAGCCACGTGGTTTTTTATTTGGGTTTTTTTTGGTAGAATACAGAAGGGGTCTACCATTGCCATCTCCCGCGCAGTGTGAGATGATGCTTTTTCAGCATCTTCCTATATACCGCTGCTGCCCGATATAGGTGTTCCCCATAGTCTGGGAAACATACCAGCGGGGATTCCAACCGGCAACCTCCGGCTTGCTAGTCAAGTCATTTCCCGGCCCCGCCATTAAAATAGCCCTAAAAGGAACCAGGGAGTTCTATCGTCAGACAATTAGTTTGTTGGTCTCGGTTTTTTCCTAGCTCTATGTGTACACGCCACTGTCTTGGTCACGTGCTTCTTGAAAGAGCTTATAAAAGTGGGCCTGAGAGGGCGGCTGTTTTTGCTTCCTGTCATGTCGGAAGGGAACGGAGAGCTGTTACCGCCGATTCTTCTGTCGCCTCAGGATGGAGGCCGAGGTGAAGGAGGGGAAGAGGCGGCCGAAGGAGGAGGAACAGCTGGCGCTGCGGTGGGAGTGCTTGAGCCGGCTCCCGCCTCCGCCGTTTCCCCGGTGACCGAGGAACCTGCAGGAGACACTAGAAAGAAAAGTAAATAGGCGGGGGGCGGTGTTGGGCGGGGGGCGGGATCGCAACCACAACGGTAGACCTCGTCGCAGCAGCCCATCCTCTGTCTGTAGTTAAGAGACTACGTGGCCGAGACGGTTCCCAGACTAAAAGTGATAGTGGGGTAATGCTGATTATTATTATTTTTTATTAGCGCCAATTAAAAATCACAAGTGAGCAGACTTTCGAGTCAATCAAGGTTCTTTATCAGGCTTGCTATTGAGTATAAAAACAAAAAGAAGAGGGTGAAAACAATGTGGTCTTTTCAGGAACTTGAAAGTTTGTTCACACTGTGCTTTATTGCCGTTTTCCAGTAAGACACTGTAAATCACTCGGTGTACCTGTCTTATCATCCATGTAAATATTACTGATTTATATTTTCCCCTGTCCACTGGCTCAGGTCTGCTGACAGTAATCCTTTACACACTTACGTAGGTGCAAGTGATTGCATTTACTGGGACTTTCCTTATCCCCTCCCACAGGTTGTGGTGCCACATATATAACATTAGTAGCTGCCTTTTATCATATATTAGCTGTGCACTTTTTACTTTGTTTCCTGGTATCTTTTGCATTTACCTCATTCTAAATATTCTCTATTTTCTAGTTGATGTTCTGCTCAAGGCTGTTGGAGATACCCCTATAATGAAGACTAAGAAGTGGAATGTAGAGAGAACCCGCACAATCCAGGGGCTTATTGACTTTATTAAAAAGTTTCTCAAACTTGTGGCCTCAGAACAGCTGGTATGTAACGCATGCTTGTTCCCTGCTTGGAAACTGATGGAAACCATAAGAATGTAAGATGTGCCCTGCTGAATTATGCCAGAGGTCCCTCAAGTTAATTATACTGTTTCCTATGCCAGCCAAATGTTAGGAAGTCCACAAACAGGGTATAAAGGTACCATCCCTTTCCTCTTTGTCCACAGCATCCTCAAAAAATATGCACCTGTTGTTGTATACTGTCCCATTAGTCTTTGGCATCTACTGTTATGCACATGGGCAAGCTTTGTCAGAGCTATTTCCAGAAGTGGCAGAATTATTATGGCTTGTGGTTTTTCAGATTGTCACTATTTTGTTTTTGCTTGTTCCTTCAGTAAGTTGTGGTTACTGGCCAACATCCAGACTTTTTTCATTGCATGAGATGTGGGTGGCAGGGGTTTGATTTTCAGACACCTCCCCTTTCCTCTGCAGCTGCTTGTGCCTTCTTAGACAGTTTCCGTTGATGGTTTCTCAAGATGGTTCCTTGTCCACCCCATGCAATTGAAAAACCTGATGCATCCACAAAGATTAAAATGGATGTCATCTATTGAATATACTATTTTTTTTTAGTAGTGGTGGTCGTTGTTGTAAATTAAAAAAAAACTTTGAGTTGGCCGCCCCATAACAAATTTGGACTGAGATCTAAGGCATAGATAACTTGAGGTAGGAACATAGGAAGCTGCCTTATACTGATTCAGACCATGGATCCATCTCGCTCAAAATTGTCTACACAGACTGGCAGCAGCTTATCCAAGATTGCAGGTAAAATAAAATAAAATTGATATGGGGCAATTCCAAATGAATGTGTTTGAGACTGCCTCTACAGACCTTTGTCTTGAAAGAGAACATAGGTATTTATCATAGGTATACAAGGATGCTATGAATAAGTGTCAAAGTACTCACATCTTATATCCTGGGACTGTGTTCAGTTTACAAGTACTAATCCATTCATTCTGACATGATTGTCTTGAAACTTGACCACTTAGTAGAGAAGTATTGCACATTGTATATTGTAAAGGTATTAAAAGGCAGTTTGCCTGTAGTTTTGTACATAAACTTGGATCAATAACCATGGAGCCAAAATTGATTTAGATTTACCCTTGCCTCAACTTCCCCAAAGCTTCTCTAAATTGCCCCCAGAAAAACCCCTTGACAGTTACTCACAAAGAAGCTGTAATTGTGATGTAATTCTTGTGAGTGGAGTACAAACAAACTTGCAACAGATGTTTATCCTGGGACCAGACTTTCTATTACTACTGTTGCTAGAGGATGACAAGTAGTTGTTAAGGGGCTCCCAGCACTTCTAGGTCCTCTCCTCTATGACTATAAATAGGCTGTTTCTGTTTCTATAGTCAGAAGGCAACTTAAAGACCTCTTTCAGGGTAGAGAAAATGTTTCTAGCGGTTTGTGGTCCTCTAGCTTACAGCTAGAGCCAAGCTGTTCCTCTTCGCTGCTGTCACAATGCAATAGGATTCTGGAAACACAATGAAAGATATCTCTTGCTCTGAAAACCAGTAATCCCTCTTTTTTTGTCCATACTGAACTACTGAGTTGACTTTAGAATTGATGTAAAATCTTGGTTTGAAGTGGAATATCTGAAGGCACAACATGTAACAAATATAAGGGAGGAGAATAAACATCACACTCTTGTATGGAGGTGATAGAATTTCAGTGTTTAGAGGTGATAACTCTCTTCTAAGAATTATTAACATATTTTCTTCCCCATGCAGTTTATTTATGTGAACCAGTCCTTTGCACCTTCTCCAGACCAGGAAGTTGGAACACTATATGAGGTTATTGTCAGCTTTTAAATGTTTTGTTTTCTGCTCTTCCGGTTAAGAAGCCGATTTCATTGTCATATCATCACTTGTCTGAGTGAAACAAATGTGTTATGCAAAATACACTGAAGGTCATTGCCAGTAGGTGGCAGTGTTTCATAAGGAAACCTGAGCAGAATAAAAATAGCAGAGAGTAGTTGGTGGCACCTTAAAGATTAACACATTTATTGTAACATAAACCTTCACAGACTACAGTATATTTCCTCAGATGCACAGAATATAATCTCTTGTACCTGAAATGTAGTCCATGAAAGTTTATGGCACAATAAATGTCTTGGTCCTTAAGGTGCCAATAGACTTTTGGTTGCAGCAAAAACAACAAACATGGCTATTCCTAACTCTTCATATTAGTTGTTTAATCTGTAATCTCTCTGGCTGGGTTTGTTTGTTTCGTTATGACTTTGATTGTTATGTTTAATGTGCTTTTTCTCCTTTGTATACCAATCCGAGCTTTTAGAAAAAGCAGTTTTTATTAATAAAATAACAATATATTGAGCTGTATAGTAGACATGCAAGGAACCACTATTAGGGGTGTGCATGGAACCTGTTTTGCCGGTTCAGTTTGAAACTGAACCAGATTAGAAGCGGTCTGGTTTGAATCAGTTCACAGACTGGTTTGGGAGTCTGCAGGTAAAGGGGAATCTGGTGAGGATTCCCCTTTACCATTAAAGAGAGCCAGCATGGTGTAGTGGTTAGAGTGCTGGACTAGGATTGGGGAGACCTGAGTTCAAATCCCCATTCAGCCATGATACTAGCTGGGTGACTCTGGGCCAGTCACTTCTCTCTCAGTCCAACCTACTTCACAGGGTTGTTGTGAGGAGAAACCTAAGTATGTAGTACACTGCTCTGGGCTCTTTGGAGGAAGAGTGGGATATAAATGTAAATAATAATAATTAATAAAGGGGCAGGGGGGCTTCCCTAAGGCTAGAGAGGGGAGTCGGGATACTTAATTTTCAGTGTCGGCAGCTTCCCCCCCCCGGAGGTCACAAATGGGGGAGGGGTGGGGGACACAAAAAATGGAATGCCACCCAAAATTAAGTACCCTGACTCCCCTTCCGCCCCCTCTCTAGCCTTAGGGACCCCCCCCCCCGCCCCTTTACCAGTAGATGCCCGAACTGGTCCATTTTGAACTGAGGCCAGTCCAGTCTGAACTTGGACCAGAACCCCCCCTTTGGGGGGACCAGGCCAGTTCAAACGCTGACCAATTGAACTGGGCTGCTTGGATTCAAACCACGGTTCAAATTGAGCTGGCTCGCACATCGCTAGCTTCTATGACCTGACACCATGTCAGTGTAAAATTAAGCATTGTATCAAATTGTTAATTCATTGCTAGTTTAACTTTTCTCTCCCCCCCCCCCCGCCCCGCTCCTTGTTCCCATACAGTGTTTTGGCAGTGATGGCAAGCTGGTACTGCATTATTGTAAATCACAGGCCTGGGGATGAATTAAGAACCACCTTTCTTGAGGACTGCTAGAAAGCAAGTGGGCTATGAGAATCTTCAGAGGCCTCATGGATTTACTGAAGAAATGTCTGCATTGTTGCCCTTGGAATTCATTTTATTCTTTTTCTTATTTTCTCCATGTGTCAATGTAGGAGATAAGTACAAGAGCTACATAGGCTTCTCAACCTGGGAATGTCTTCATCTGATCACTTGTTTGTGGAAACAATTGATCATGTGCCATCTGTACAACTGAGCTGCCTTTCCTTGCTCCAGGACTTTGGAGTTTCAGTGTCTAGGAAAGGATCCTCTCTTCTGACTTAGTTCATCATTTCACCAGGCTGTGTGAAAGTTACTTAAGAGGAAGCTGATTATTGTACCTGGACAGCTGGAGTGTCTGCATCTGAGATAAAATTTTTACCTTTTTCTGTTTACTGTTGTCTTTGATTCTTTGCTTTATACACAGTACCTGGGATGCAACTTGGGTTCTCTGTGCCCAAACTGACTTAGATACTGTGTTTCTCAGTCAGCAGCTTCTATCCCTCTCCCTGCCTCCTACACCAGATAGCAAACTACTGAAGGGGTTTTGAAAAGCAGTTTGTGATACAATTTAGGTGGGGTCTCCTGTTCAAAGAAAACAGGAGTTACCTAAAGTAACTTTTTGCATCTTGGTGAAGCTGCTTTCCCCAATAGAACATGTCCATGGTTGTCTCTGTGCAATGACTTGTGTTAAAATGAAAATATCTTGAGGTGACGCACATTACCTTTGGCCGCTGCTTTCATGGGCTGCAGGGAGCTTCCCTGGCAGATGAGCAGTGGCCGTTCTTGTCTCCGCAGGACCACCACATGAGTGGCAGCACAGCAAAGGCAAGAGCTGGGAGTGGAAGGACTTCTCCTTCCTGCATCCCAGTGTGCCCTGCGCTATGAGCATGGCAGCTGCTTGCATTAGAGCAGCCACTCCTTGCCTCCAGCTCACTGCTGGAAGTGGCGGTGGGCTGGGAGGGAAGCCATTGAACTGGGTGGCAATTGTGCACACTATCGCCAGCCAAGGTTAAACAAACCACAGGTTCACTTAACCTCAACTAAACACTGGATTCAAAAGCAGAACTAAGCATGGGGAGCAGCGCTGAGCTTGGGCTCGATCCCAGCACCCTAGCCTGGGTTAAGCTGCGCATGTGAACAGTCTCATTATGTGCTGAAATCTTTAAAAAAAACTGTATACCAATCCCCTGTACTAAGACTTGCTGCACCAACAGAACATGCTAAAATATTTTAAAAGCATTAAATATAAACATTTTCAAATAAATCTTGCTGCCTTTGTAAGGATGAGATGCTATAAGCTGTTGCAGGTGTTTCAAAAGCAGCTTGTTTTGAAATTGCGGGTTGACATGAAGATCTGCTTTTTTGAGAAAGTACATGCAAAGGCTTGCCTACAGTAGTTGTATGGATTGTGATATAATGCTTTAAGACAATTCAAGGGCATATTTTGGCTTAGAATAGTGGCCTTTGAGTCACTGAATAAAATGCAGTTTGAGTATTAATGCATTTAGAATGCTACGTGCCTGAGATCAGTCAGTATTTATTTATTTATTTACTGCATTGTTATACTGCCTTTCTGCCTTGACAAAGCCACCCAAAGCGGTTTACAATATTAAAAGAAGCAAATTACAGAAGATTTTTAAGAAGTTGTCTCAGGCCGTTGGTCTTTTCAGGAGCTGAGGACAAGAGCTCCCTGGCCTGGGTGCCTCCTTTCTTGCCTCACTATGCTTCATGGTCATGGATTTCCCTCCCATGTTAAAACCTAACACTTTAACCACTACATGGAATGAATTGCAGAAATGTAAATGTGAGAACATTGAGGTATTTTCAGATTGTTCATTTAGATAGATAAACTTTATTACAGTCTTTGACCAGTACAGAAGCAAGAAGTGGGTGTGGGGAGAGTACAAAATCAGGTCCATAAAATAATATAGCAACAATAACTTTACAAATATACAGTAGCACTTACAGCAATAGCAATAGCACTTAAATTTATATACCGCTCTATAGCCGGAGCTCTCTAAGCGGTCTACAATGATTTTTAGCATATTGCCCCCAACATTCTGGGTACTAGATAGATTATACCAGTATATTATAGATTAGGTATAGTAGATTATACCAGTAGATTACTCATTAGATGCCATCGTATATTCATTGCTATTACACAAAACCTAGCCACATTATAAGTAATCTGGGCTTGATGGTCTGATAAGAGAAATAAAATCTATGCTTTATCTCCTCTGCCTGGTGGGTCCTTAATCAGGGGTAAAATCAATGATTCATGCGAATCCCTATAAAAATTACAGGATAATAAAATATGACCCACATCCTCTATGGCCTGTGTACTACATGGACAGTAATGTTCAGAATAAGGAATCCTACCATATCTACCATTTAAAACTACTGAAGGCAATATGTCAAAGTGGGACAGCGCAAATGCTTTAAGATATTTGGAAGTGATTAGGGCTTGACAATAATCAGCTGGCTTGGTGCTAAAAGCATGACTCCATGATTTAAGTCATTTGCGGGCCTCATCTCCTGTTGCCATTCCATATCCAATATTCTTTGCTTTACAGCCTTTTTTGCTTGTTTGTAACCCATGGCTTGCAGCACTTCAAGAGATTGTTCAATTAACATTGTCTGCATTCACCCTGGTGACCACCTTCTGTCTCTGCATTCTTACCTGTGCTGTTACTGACTGTTTTTAATCATAGGTTAATTCCACAATGTATATGTTCAGCCAGTAGTTTGTTTCCTTGAAGAGTCTTCTTAACCTTTACATTCACTTTAGACATTGATCTTGTATCAAATTGCTTGGAGTGGAACCTACCAGCCCATTGCATTGTTTAGGTGAATGAATAACTATCAACACTCAGAGTGACCTTGTAGGAAGACAAAGATCATGCATTAATTACCCTTTGTTCATATTGCCCTCAAGAAGTAAAATCACTGAAACAATACATATAGTAACTTTTATGCATCATTATTAAAAACAATCAAAAAAGAAAATGATAGCAGCTTTCAAAATATGCCCTACACTAATTTGTTCCCCTCATTATTTATATTGTTCATTTTCAACTTGTTTCTGATTTACCTTTTTTAAAATGTTTAGCTAATGAATGTCATTGTCAGCTGGTAGTCATTTCTGCAAAATCTATGCAAAATTGCAGTTTTATTTCCAAAATGCTTGCTTGGAAACTATGTCTGAATATTGCAATATATTAAGGCCCAGTGTATTTTTTTATAATGGAGAATGCAGAGCTTTACAGTGTGTTTTCCAGGGCTGTGCCTTGAGAGTAAGGGCATGGCTGTATGTAGCTTTATCTTAAATTTTTAGTGTTGCTCTTTTAGAAAGAAAGGGATCAGAGTATTTTTATTCAAAAATTGAGTAAGGTGTGAATGTTGTATTTTAAAACTGCATCTGAATTTTCTTCCACAATATTATTTAACTAATTTAGCCTGCAAATCACTGCGTTTACTATACAGCATAAAGTAAATACAGCAAAGCTGTATTTAATACGGCACTTTGATCTTAGTTTGGGAGCTATAGACAATATAACAGTGTTTTAAAATATGTAGGAGGATTGTTCAAGTTGTCTTACAGGTTAGTTGTAGAAATATATTTGATCAAGATCCATACTCTGTTGGTCATGACTAAGTTTGGTTGAAATTAATTTGAGTTCAGTCATGCTTCATTTATTTCAGTGGTGCTTCATGACTAACTTAGCCTGGATCCTGCCTGATGTTAATAGCATCTCTAGAATATACAATTGAAATGTAACAATGGCTGTTTGAGAATTGAAGGAGACCTTAAGGCTGCAGTTCTAAACATATTTACTCATATGCTGAGATTTGAACTGGAAATTCCTAGCTCATTTTCTTGACTGCTACAGTAGAACAGCTGAGAGACCGTATATGGCATCCTTCTATGGTACTTGACTGGTACATAAATATTTGCATATCTTATTCCAAATAAAATAATTTTAGTAACTGACATTCTTGCTCCAGCATAAAACTTACCATCGATCATATTCTTCCTCCTGCATCAGTACATGGCATACCTCTAACCTACTTCAATACAAACTTATTTTCTTAAGTCACATAGCCAGCCACAATCAAATCTGTGAAAAAATGTGTGGGTGGGTGGAGGAGAGAGAGATCTTCACATTTTGTCCCAGGACGGTCCTGTTCCAACCTTGCTACACTTCTGTAAACCCACCTCCTGATTCTGTAATGAAAATCACCAATAGGATTGAAACAGCTCGTTTGGTGATTTCAGATGGGGAGAAATCCTACCCATTAACCATTCGGCCTGCACCTTCCTTGAGGGTTAACTGATTTGTAGTGTATAATTTTGAGCGCCTCCAACCACAGAAAGTGTGCTTAGAGTTTCCCGACCCCACCCGCGTTGGCAATAGAGGCCAAACAAACAAACAAACCCGGGGGGGGGGGCGGCTAATTGAAAAGACGACCCCACTTGGGAAGCTACTGTGGCACAGAGGAGTGGGTGCATAGGTGGTGTACAATTGCCCAGATCTGCTGTGGTTGTGGGCTACTCGCGAATATCCAGGCGTTGAGATCATTCGTGATTCCTTCCATTCTTGTACATTCTCCTTTCCTCCCGCCACCCCCCGGCTCTCTTTGACTATTCAAAGTCGGGTCTTCGTGCTGCACACAGCTACACAGAGTAATGAATAAATTAAAGTCCCCTGAGGAAGCAACAAGGAGAGCGCCCAGGCGCCCCATCTTGGAAAGCGAGGGGCTTTGGAAAAGCTTGTGAACTATGTGGCGGTGGGGGTGTCCTTCCTTTCAGCGTGCCGTCGCAGCCTATCATTAGTCAAAGCGGCTTAGCGGAGCCTCCCTCCAGTTTCCTTGGTACGTTCCCACTGTTACTCCAGGAGATAAATAGAGGCAGGCGCCGGCTTGGGGGAAAAGCTCCTTGTTGCTGGGCAAGAGAGAGAGAGCCTGCCTTGTTCCACCTGAAGTCTTCTTCCGAGCAGGGCGCGATGGAGCAGCCTGTGCAGACTGAAGTGTGGAAACCACAGACGTTGGAGGAGCTAATCCGGATTCTCCATCAGTTGTTTTCCGGCGATAAAGTCAATATAGACGAAGTGCAAACTTTAATGGAATCTTACGAGAGCAAACCCGAAGAGTGGACCAAGTACGCCCAGTTTGACCAGTTCAGGTAAAGTCGGCTCTTCCGGGCTCCTTGGGGGAGAAGGGAGTGGGGGGGACATGGGAAGCTGCCATATACCGAGTCAGACCATTGGTCTATCTAGCTCAGTATTGTCTTCACAGACTGGTAGCGGTTTCTCCAAGCTTGCAGGCAGGAATCTCTCTCAAAGACAAGTGTATCTCTTCTAAACAGCAATGGGACAAATTATGGAAATAGACGTTGGACGTAACCCCTCCCCCTCATTACCTGATGTGCCTTGTAATCCCCCATCCCTGAGTTACAGTACTGCCTGCATATACTTTATATCCCTGTGGGTTTCCAAATCCTTGTGTGTAAATCTTTGTAGATATATAATGTACAAACAACCACTTTGTATATAATTTTGCTTTGGTAGTTTGTTGGTTCAATAAAAAAAATCTTGTCCTTAAAAAAAACAACTTAAAAAAAATCTTGTCCTATCTTGGAGAAGCCAGGGAGGGAACTTGAAATCTTTTGCTCTTCCCAGAGTGGCTTCATCCCCTGAGGAGAATATCTTGCAGTGCTCACACATCAAATCTCCCATTCATACGCAACCAGGGCAGACCCTGCTTAGCTATGGGGAGTTCAAGGAGTGTAGTTCGTTTGGGATGGGTACTCCTTGGATACTCCTGAGGAACAGAAGCGTCCTCCAAGCTCCTCTTTTGAGCTCTTCGGCTATCTCAACATATCAGAAGATCGTTGTGGTTTTCTTGGTGCATCATGCTTGGTTTAACTGCGCCATGAATCGAGTGCGGGTCTTTTAAAACGTAGATATCAATCGCATACTTTCCATAACTTGGATTGCTGCCTGCTTGGTGTGTCTGAGACGTTGGAAATGCCTGCTTCGAATCGCTTTTCGACACATCTGCTTGCTGCGCAGCTTTCAAGGAGCTGCTGACAACTTGCCTCTGATAGTTAACAGATGTTCCGTCCAGAAAGCCGCTCGCTCTGTTTTTAAGTCGTGCCTCTAGATGAAGGGTCTGAGCCGTTTAAAAGGCGGCGGGGCGGGGGGAGTGGACCTGATGGGAGGCAACGCAGCTTAGAACTGGCTGGCGAGCTGAAAATGAAGCGACTGAGCGTCTAGGATACAGCTGGGGGAGTTGGATGCCCACAGAAGACTTCTTGGCAGGACTCCCAGGCTGGCCAGGAAAGTGACACGCAGTTTCTTCGTAGCGCCTTCAGCCTAGTTCAAGGTGACTGTGGCATGTTCTAGCAGTTCTTGGCAGCTTTGTCTTGACTTTGTAGCCGGCAAATGGAGACTTTGTGGTGTTACTCACTACTGCTCCAATCTGTTGGCGCATCAGTTGTACTTACTGATCACCTGGCTTGCAACATTTCATGACAGTAGGGTTTATGCAAAAGAGATGGCTTGTTTGTCTTTAAAAAAATAAAAAATAGGGAAGATATGAGCTTCTCCTGAGAAAGGCATTTGAAAGTGAGCTCCTCTGAATAGAGCCATAATGTCTGATGGAGCAATCTGGAGATGGCTTAAAATAAGTCAAAGCACCAACTTCTCAGAGGTGCCTTGTGGGGCAGTGGGGGGCCCCTAATCCTGGACATCTATCTTCCATGCCGCACTGCTAAAAAATGAGGGGTGGTGGTAACAGCAAGTCTTTTGGGTTTGAGGTGTTTTGAGTGTGTGGTGGGATTTTTGTGGGTGTGTGTGTGTGGTTTTTAAAATATATAAAATCAGCTTGAGGGGGTATGACCTTTTCAGTCTCTTCCCCACCTGATGCAAGTAAATGGGTTCTGTGGTGGTTGCTGGGCCATGTAATGCCACGTAATACAGAATTACAGCCCGGTGCTTCCCACCGATTACCTCCCATTCCTGTTCAAAGGCATGATTCATAATCTGTACTATTAAGTTCAAATGTTCAATCAGTGTAGCTGCCATGCAGTAGGGATCAGCACAGCTCTACAAGAATGTCTAAAGTTTCTTTTCATATAGAGCTGCTGGATTGAATGGGAGGTATCTGTCCCTGGCAGTGGGTACATCATACAATGATGCCCATGAGAGGAAGATGAACTTGTAGTGATGTTAATCTTCCACCATGCAGCAGTGATGTTCAGCAGCACCCATACAAATTACCAAAAACTTAATTGGGCTGTACCCAATTAAGGGCCCAATTACTATTACCACTTCACTATAAGCATGCTTTTGGAAGAGTGGACAAAAATCCATTCCATTTTCCCCCTGAGTATTTTTTTTTGGGGGGGAGGATATTAAATACAATAATAATCCACCCTGAGCCTTTTGGAAGTTTTAATAATAATAGTAAATAATAAATAAATAAATAAATCCATGGAGGGTGAAACTGGATGACTAAGAGGCAATTTAGCCTGGTTTGATTGTAACCACTTGGTAAATCAATCATCTGGCCAAGTGGTGACAAGACCATTTTAACAACCTCACTTAGCATTATATTGCAGTTTAGAGTGTTCAAAATATTCCATATAAATTATTTTCATTATTGGTGGTTGATAATTATTACAATTAGTGTGTAATAACAATTATAAGTGAATTCCACTGCACACATTCACCACCACTTCGGGATGTGTTTTTATGACAGGTGGTATATAAACATAACTACACATTAATAAAACTGGTGCCTCTGCAGAAATCCAGAGAGGAATGTGGGAGTAGTAAAAGTTTCTGACTCACTTAGCAAAAGATTACACACAAGTGATTACAGAATGTTGCATTCATTCTGAGTAATGGGAGGGTGTTAGGGGACAAAAACCATACCAAATTATCTCAATATACACTAGCACAGTATACATGTATGATTCATGTCCTGAAAATCAGACTCCTTCCATTGATAATGGTGAAGTCTAAATCTTCAAAACTATACAGGGAGCTACTTCACCCAAATGTTAGTCCCCATCTGGTTCTGGTTTCTATTTGTATGAATGAATCTGCTATCCAGTGTTCCCTGTAACAGGGATTCCCAGATGTTGACTACAACTCCTAGAATCCCCAGCTTCAATGGCTTTTGCTTGAGGATTATGGGAGTTGTAGTCAGCAACATCTGGGAATCCCTGTTACAGGGAACACTGCTACTAACAGTAATCTCTTTATATTTAAGGCATCCTTGTAGGGAGTTGTTCAGGGAAAAGGTTAAAAGGTGGGGTCTCAATTTGTGGAGAGGAGAGCTGGTCTTGTGGTAGCAAGCATGACTTGTCCCCATAGCTAAGCAGGGTCTGCCCTGGTTGCATATGAATGGGAGACTTGATGTGTGAGCACTGCAAGATCTTCCCCTCAGGGGATGAAGCTGCTCTGGGAAGAGCAGAAGGTTTCAAGTTCCCTCCCTGGCTTCTCCAAGATAGGACATGATTTATTTATTTATTTATTTTGATAGGACAAGATTTTTTTATTGAACCAAAAAACTACCAAAGCATACAGTACGTTGCCGAGATAGGGCTGAGAGAGATTCCTGCCTGCAACCTTGGAGAAGCCGCTGCCAGTCTGTGAAGACAATACTGAGCTAGATAGACCAATGGTCTGACTCAGTATATGGCAGTTTCCTATGTTCCTATGTGGTGCCACCCAATAACGCAGTGGGGAAATAACTTGCCTAGTGAGTAAGAGGTTGCCCATTTAAATCCCTGCTGGTACATTTCCCAGACTATGGGAAACACCTATATCAGGCAGCAGCGATATAGGAAGATACTGAAAAGGCAGCATCTCATATTGCGTGGGAGATGGCAGTGCTAAGCCCCTCCTGTATTCTACCAAAGAAAACCACATGGCTCTGCGGTTCCCAGGAGTCGACACTGACTTGAGGGCGCAACTTTATCTTTTAATCTGTGGTAAAATGCAAACAGATATGGGTGAGTTTTACATAGGAAGCTGCCATATACTGAGTCAGACTATTGGTCTATCTAGCTCAGTATTGTCTGCACAGACAGGCAGCAGCTTCTCCAAGGTTGCAGGCAGGAATAACTCTCAGCCCTATCTTGGAGAAGCCAGGGAGGGAACTTGGAACCTTCTGCTCTTCCCAGAGTGGCTCCATCCCCTGAGGGGAATATCTTACAGTGCTCACACTTCTAGTCTCCCATTTGTATGCAACCAGAGTGGACCCTGCTTAGCTAAGGGGACGAGTCATGCTTGCTACCACAAGACCAGCTCTCCTCTCTGCTGAATAGCAAAGGCTAGTAGCTAGGATAGCCTTGTATTTCCATCAACATCAGATGGGGCATACAGTACATGCCAGAGGCCTCTGAGCTAATATGGATGAGCTGGAGTGCTTGGTTGCTAATGAAAACATAGATATAGTGGGCATAATGGAAACACAGTGGAACAGTGAGAACCAGTGGGACACTGTTATTCCTGGATATAAACTCTATAGAAAGGACAGGAAGGGGCGAACTGGGGGTGAAGTAGCACTGTATGTTAAGAAAGGATAGACTCTAACAAGCTAGAAAACCTAGGAAGACCAGAGTCCTCCAAATAAACTCTGTGGATGACAATACAAGGCCTGAAAGGAATGTCCTACTAAGAATGTGCTATCACCTTCTGGATCAAAATGTTGTCAGTGACTGGGAGTTGAAGAAGGAAATCAGGGAGGCATCAGAGAGACAGAGCGGTAATACTGGGTGACTTCAGTTACCCACTCACAGACTGGGTAAATTCAAATTCAAGTAATGACAAAGAGGCCAAATTTCTAGATACACTGGATGACTAGAACAATTGGTCATGGAATCAAACAGAGAGAAGGAGATCTTGGATTTAATCCTGAGAGGTGTATACAGGACCTGGTGCAAGATGGTTGTGGACCCTTTAGGGAACAGTCGACCATAATGTGATCAAATTCAGCATACATGTGAGGAGAGAATTGTCAAGGAAGTCTAAGACAGACACTTTGAACTTCAGAAGAGGAAACTTTGCTAAATTGAGAAGTATGAAAAGAAAACTGAAAGGGGAAACCAAGAGTTCGCTTCAGAATGCATGGAATGTCAACTCAATGTGTGGCAGCTGTGAAAAAGGCTAATTCTATGCTTGGAATAGTTAGGGATTGAAGATAAAACTGCTAATATTTCCCTTATATGAAGTTTATTATAATATATGAATATTATAAGTGTCCTTATACAAATGTGGAGTCACCTTAAGTGGTGCAGCGGGGAAATGCTAACAAGCAGAAGGTTGCTGGTTCAAACCCCTGCTGGTACACACATATTGGGCAGCAGCAATATAGGAAGATGTTGAAAGGCATCATCTCATACTGTGCAGGAGGAGGTAATGGTAACTCCCTCCTGTATTCTACCAAAGACAACCACAGGGCTCTGTGGTCAGGAGGAGTCGGAATTGACTTGACAGCACACTTTACCTTTATACAAATGTGGCCTTATACAAAGGCCACATCTGTAGTACTGTGTACAGTTCTGGTCACCATACTTCAAAAAGGGTATTGTAGAACTGGAGAATGGCAACCAAGATGATCAGGGGCCTAGTGTACCTTCCTTATGAGGCAAGGCTGCCACACCTGGGGCTTTTTAATTTAGAGAAGGTGACTGAAGGGTGACTTGATAGTGATAAATATAGTGATCTATAAAACTAGGCATGATGTGGAGAGAGAGAGAGAGAGAGAGAGAGGGAGAGAGGGAGAGAGAGAGAAGCATTCTCCTTCTCTCATAACACTAGAACCAGGGGTCATCCCATGAACTTCCAGGAAATCTAGGACCAACAAAAGGAAGTACCTTTTCACGTCACACATAATTAACCTATGGAATTATCTGGTGACAGCCACTAGCCTGGATGGCTTTAAGAAGGGCTCTCAGATAAATTCATGAAGACAGGTCTATCAATGGCTACTAGTCATTAGGCTATAGGCCACCTCCAGCCTCGGAGGCAAGATGCCTCTTCATACCAGTTTCAGGGGAGCAACAGCAGGAGAAAGGGCATGCTCTCAGCTCTTGCCTGTGGACTTCTCAGAGGCATCTGGTGGGCCACTGCATGAAGCAGAATGTTGGACTAGATGGGCCTTGGGCCTGTTCCAACAGGGCTGATGATCTTATGTTCAGGTGCTACGGAGGAGGGGGCATTGCTTTCTTTTCCCCACCCAGCTATATCTGCTTGGTCATTGCCTGAAGCAGGACGTTGGACTAGATGGGTCTTTGGCCTGATTCAGCAGGGCTTTTTCTTCTGTTCTTACCCCCTTTTCCCAACAATTCTAGTCAAAGCAGTTTAGCGAGTAAATCAGTAAAGCACCGGGTGTTTTATTTCTTGTTTTAAACTTTGGCTCCTGCGGGGAAGAAGATCTAAAATAATAATAATTTTAAAAATAGCCTCGATGCGCGATCTCCTCTCTCCCCCCCGCCCCGCCCCGCGAGCACTTGTTGCTTCCTGCAGGACGTCCGCCCCCTCCGCTCCTGGCGGTTTTCTCCCGGCTTCTCCATCTCCTCCGAAGTGCCACGCAAGAAGGCGAATGAGAGGCAAAGAGAGGGCGGGGACCTGGCGGCCAATCACCGCCGCCTTGAAGCAACACCTCCGACGTGTTTAACCAATGAGAGCTGGCGCGAGGGAAATGACAGCCCGCGAGGCCCGGAGGCTGGAGCTCTTGTTTTCATATGGAATCCAGGCCAGGGGCGTTGGCTGGGCGGGCCGGACTGTGCTGGAGGGCAATGTCTCCTTAGGCAGCTGCCGCCTGGACTTCCCGCAGGAACCTTGGAACGCCGCCGCGGTGGCTGCCCATGATGGGCTGCTTTTGAGTTCGGCGCTGTGAAGTGGCTGGAGTGGAGGCAGGTTGCGCTCAGTGAGCCACCAGGCATCGCCCCGGCCCGCGCAAGAAGGGAAGAGGGAAAGGGAACTAAAAGGGCTAGATCATAATAAGCCCTCTCGCCTGCCCTGCTCATTTCCCAGCACCATGAGTTTGTGTAGTGTAGTGCTGCTATAGCTGGTTAGATCAGGGGAGAAATGGCTGTGATAAAGATAATAAAAGTCGATTTCTGTTATGCTAGATCATCTGGGTCGGGTTATATCGTGTTCTTTAACAAGCATGGAATCGGTCGCACCGTGGTTTTGCAAGACACGAGCAACGTCATCATCAGCTCAGTGACTGTTTTTCCAACATTTTTTCGGTCCTGTGTATCCCTACCTGCTGGAAAGCTCGCCTTGTGTTTCTTTGATGACAGTCTTAATTGGACACACTCGCACCTCTCCCTCTCCATTGTTAGAACTGAGCACCTGTATCCATACACGTGCACGTGCTGATATTTAAAAGAGACATGCCGCTCCCAACAAAAACATTCTAGCAGGGCGTGTCTACCCAGGGCAATTGAAATGGCAGGCTGCAGTTGTAAAGAAGTGCTTCTGTTTAGTTTTTTAGGGTGCAATATCCTGTGTGAGTCTCAGAATCTGAGTATCTTTCTTATAGATTATTGTGCAACATTTGCCTGTTGATACTGTTTGACTATCTTGCTCTTATCTTGTTTGGCAGAATTCCCTATAAAATTGGAGTTTTATCAGGAGGGAGGGCACACATAAAACGTGTCCTACCCCATAATCTGTACAATAGTTACCTCATGCAGAAAAATAGCTTGGGTGGGAAAATGCAAAGTCAAGATCATTTGAAAACAAACTGTAAAAATAACTTCAACTTCCTTGTTCATTAGGCTCTGCAGTTATAATCTCATTGCAGAAATGACTTCCTTCTACAAGTGAATGTATATTAATAGACTATAAACGGAAGGGCAGAACGTACTCCCAAGCTGTGTTCCTAAACTTCATTTAAGAAATAACTTTTATTAAAAAAAATATTTCAGACATTAAAAAAAATTGCTTTGCCATTTACAAATTCTAACGATAATTCACCCCCAAAATTTCTAGCAACTTGCACATTCTGAAAAGTATAATAGGAGCAAACATTTTAAAACATGGATTTCAACTAGGTCTGAAACGGATGGGACTTAAATACATATAAGTCTGGACTTGGTTGAAACTTGGGGTTTAATTGGGAGAGCCAGCGTGGTGTAGTGGTTAGAGTGCTGGACTAGGACCGGGGAGACCCGAGTTCAAATCCCCATTCAGCCATGATACTAGCTGGGTGACTCGGGGCCAGTCACCTCTCTCTCAGCCTAACCTACTTCACAGGATTGTTGTGAGGAGAAACCTAAGTATGTAGTACACTGCTCTGCATATTATTATTATGAATGAATAGCTTTATTATGATCAGTGACCAGTTATATATATATACACAGAGATAAGAAGTAAATCATACAGAATGCACCAACATAGAACCCTTATGTAACAACATCTAAAAAGAAGGGCTGGAGATTAGCTGTTGATGGATCTTAGCAGCAGTTGCATAAAATTTGGGAACCTTGTAGGTGGTAGAAGGTTTCTTATCTGCCAGGAGGAGTATGGTGTAAAATTCAGCAGTCTGGCTGGGAAAGCATGATAGCTAGGGAGAAATAAGACTACACCGGCTATCATTATAAAACGGGCAAAACAACAGCACAAGGTGGACAGATTTGACCTCACCTGAGCCACAGAGGCATAACCAACTAGCCAGAGGGGTTTTCAAAAACCTTCCTGATAAAACCGCTGATGGTACGGCATCATATCTTGCTCTGAGCAGGTTTAATTATGGTTATGGCTAGGCAGTGTCAGCGTCAGACAAAAGAACGAGGAAGGCCCAGAAGGGGCAACTTGTGTTTCTGTGTGAGTGAAGTGTGTCTTACATGTTAGATTTCTGAAATAGAAATAGAGGGCAATCACTTTTCCTGGGGGTGTGGTTGCTTGCTCCTCCCTCCAGCCACCCTTGTGGCTGGGATATAAGGAGCATTGTAGACATGGCTAAGGGGCTGGGGTAGATCCAGTGAGATTCTTGTCCTTGAAAAGTAGCCTAGGGTACCACATTGCAAAAATGTTGGAGTGTCCTTTCAGTTTAAAAAGTGGTTTTAATAGGTATGCCCCCACTTCTGTTTAGGAAACACAGGCCCAAGGCACCATTTGGTGCACACAATTAGTTGTAGGGTTTTTTTGTTTTGTTTTGTTTTACACCCTGACCTTATCGGCTGACATACAGGCCAAATTGCTTGTAAGTAGACCCAATAAAACCAATGGGACAAGCTAGCCATAAATGAGCAAGATCCAGCAAAAGTTAGTAATGACTAGACAAGTTAGTAATGGGCCCATTCATTTAAGTGAATAGTTTAGTCTAGACGTTGGATGTTTAGAACATCAAAACAGCCTTGGGTATGTTTAGAACATCAAATGGGTATGTTTAGAACATCAAAACAGCCTTGCTCGGTCAGGCCAAAGGCCTATCTAGCCAGCATCCAGTTTCACACAGTGGCCCACGAGATACCTCTGGAAAGCCTACAGGCAAGAGGGCTATATAATAAACTGGGCAGGGTTCATACTAAGTCCCACTGAAATGAATAGGGCCATGACTAATTTGTCTAACTGCCAGTGCTGCTTAATTATTACTAACTTAATCTGGATTTTGTCCATTATATAATACATGACACTCCCGCCCCCACCCCACACCCACTCCCCTGGATTGGGAACTGACTCAATTTAATTCAATGGGACTTACTTCCAGGTAAGTGGGTATAGGATTAGAATCTTTGCCCGCCCCCGCCCCCCCGGAAAAAGTCCTGTGGATGCCCAATAAAAGCTGAGGCTGCTGTCCATCTGACAGATTCAAAGACTATCCTGAGCGGGAGGAATTGCAACTTTCATATAATCTGCATGCCTATAATGCTACAAAGTGCTCAGTTATCTCAATCATCCTTACAACCACTCTGTAAGGCAGATGAAATATCCAAGCATATGCACACAAGAGGTGCTCATGGTTCAAAAGAACTCAGACTGAATGAGCCACAAGCTCAGAAGTCAATGGTGGGAAGAATTCAGGCAGAGTTTTAAAATGGTTGTTGTTGTTGCCTTCTCCTACACTTTAATATACTGGTCAAATGATATCGCTCTGAGACTTGTTCTGCACCTTTAATGTTGATGGTCTTAAAAATAAAACCCTGCTCTTGATTGTTTCAGATACACAAGGAATCTCGTGGATAAAGGAAATGGAAAGTTCAATCTGATGGTCTTATGCTGGGGAGAAGGGCATGGCAGGTTTGTGGCTAAGTATACATTTTAAAGGATATAGATAAAATGTGCATCATATTGCATCTGTGCCAGTTTAAAATTCTTGCCCGCGGCTCCCTTCTCTCTATTGCCTGTCTTGTACTCATGTGTGCGTGCTGTGTAAGATGTCATATGCAGGGTGTGTGGGAGAGTTGATGTACACAGACTGGCCAATCAGCACCATGCGAACCAAAAGGGCCAGTTTCTCTCGAGTTGGATTCAGGGGAGAAAGATGTACATGTGTCCAAAATGCAGTGAGAGTGCTTTCACGGTGGACCTGCCACTAACATTATGTACATCTGTATGCATCCAAAGCACGCACGGGGAGACAACAGAGTAGCTGAGGTCAGTTCATCCATGTGCATCCCATGATTTCAGCCTGCTTGGGCACTTCTCTTGCCAGTTATGGAATCAAAGCATCCTGTGTCTTGTCTTGTTCGTTTAAGGTCATGGATGTATAGGCTTTGAGTTCTTGATGAATACTCTGCATGACTTCATACAGCAGAGCCATTCCCCATAATATATTGCATGCAAAATCTATGCATCGTATAAGGTCTGGCCATTGCAAAAACAGGCAACTATCAGAAATCCTGAAGTGTGAAGAATGTAATTACTCTTTGTCAGTACAAGCTGCTGTAGAACCACTTGGTGACTTCCTTCTTTGTGTTTTTTACAATGGGAATATGTTTTCCATCGCTCTGAATGCTCCATGTACGATAGTCCCAGTACTGACTGAGTGAGCATTGTGCTGTGTCTGCCTCTAAGGCAGCCTCTGAAGTGATAGAGTTCACCCCCATTTTTATGAAATCTAGTGACCCGAAACCACCAGAATCTATTCCAAATATCTCAAGCCGTTCTGCAAAGCAGAATAGGTCAGTTCTGTTGGATTCCATAGAGTGAGTGGCCACCTTGTTGCTGAAGAGATGGGAATTAGGGGTAGTAGACAAGGACACGTGACGATTGTGGAATTCACCTCTTGGGGAGATCCAGCAAGCCCTTTGGCTTTGCATGTTTAGGCAACAAATTAAAACAGCTTTATTTAGGTGTAGTGTCACTAGTATTGCTTCTACTCCATGATCATCTTTGTAATTGATCATTTTTCTGCTTTAAGATTTGTTTGGCATTGTTGCTGCTAATTTTATCGCACGGTTGTGAATTATAAATCAAATTCTAAATAAAGAGCCTCTTGCAGTCAGAGGTGCACAGGTAATTTTGGAGCCTGGACCTACAGGCCACTTGCTGGAGGGGCCCCCACTGCAAGTTAAGCATCATCCCCCCCCACACACAAACACAGTATTTTAAACATGTAGGTTCTTGACGGCACAAACAGCAATTGAATTCACAAGGATGTAAGAACATAAAACAGGTATATTTATGCAAATATGCAGTAGCATCAGAAACATTTCAGCACACAACTTAACATATTCCCATCCCACATATTTCTTTCCCCACTCTTCCCTTTGTCTCTAAAGCACCCGGCACAGGTCATAATCACATACCACCTGGTGCAATGTGGGCCAGTGGTGACCACCATCCAGGACAGACAAAAGAGGATTTGGGGGTCCCCAGGGGGTGTGTAGGCCCTGGACTTTGGCCCTGACGTCCAGGGGTAAGAGCACCACTGCAAGTTCAACCTATACAGCTTCAACCTATACAGCTAACTATAACACAACTCCCTTATGGGGTGACACTAAAGGGTTCTGAAGACTGAATGAATTTCCTTCTCCACCTATTCCCTCAGCTGTCCAGAGCTAAATTGCTCCTTTTTTGTGGGATATGTGGTTACTACATGTTCAGCGGTAACTGTGGGTCTGGGAAACCAAAGCTGCTGTTTCTCCACTGCAGAGACTTTCAAGAGCAAAGCTAGGCTCAGAACAGAAATACTTCAAGACTGCACTCCTGATCTTTCAAAAGGCAAACAAGCAAAATACCCACTCCCAGATCAAATTTCCTACTGACTAATAGCACTGAGACTGTGCCTAGATTAATTTGTTATCCTGTAACTTCCTATACACACACACACACACACACACACACACACACACACACACGGGGTGTAATCTCCATGTTGGTACTCTAAATCCCCCTACCCTTCCAGTAGTTTCATGTAGATATTACATGGGTGCCAGTCAGTGTTCCCTCTAACAAGGATTCCCAGATGTTGTTTACTACAGTTCCCAGCATCGCCAGCTGCAACAGTCTTTGCTTGGGGATCATGGGAGTTGTAGTCAACAACATCTGGGAATCCCTGTTAGAGGGAGCACTGGTGCCAGTGATGACTGCTGTGGATAGCAATGCAGTCCAAATTAGCACCATCCACATCCCCTGCCCCATCCTAGTACTAATAGTGCCTCTTGATTGATGCACTGTTTCCCCTGTGCTTCTGATTCAGTGGTGGGGGAAATGGCGTGCTGCACAGTGCCCAAATCTTTATTCCAGGTAAAAATGCCTTTAGGATATGGTGCTAATATTTAATTGAGCTTTCTAGAAAAGGCACCTCCTGCCATTACCAATTATTAGCAGATGATGAACATAATTCCTTGGTGATTTAGCTAACACCTTCCTCTGAAAGTTCTATCTTCTCTTAAAAAAATAAATCCAAATATTTCCCTTTAAATCTGAAAATGTATCCCTTTTGAGTTAAACCTTGCCCTACTTGCAAGATCAAAACAGAATGGTGTGTGCAATAATAATATTTCTCATATGTCACTTTCTCTATACATGTACAATACTGATTCAATGTGTTTATGTGTGTATATACAGCAGTATCCATGATCACACAGATTCACACTGTTTTATGAAGATACTTCAAGGCAATCTGAAGGAAACACTATTTGAGTGGCCTGGCAAAAAGGGGTCTGGAGAGATGGTGAAGAAATCGGAAAGGGTTTTGAGGGAAAATCATTGTGCCTATATTAATGGTAAGCGTTTTTGTTTTGATGCCACGTACAGAACAAAATTATCTCTGCCTAGAAGTTTTCATTCTTCTGGCTCAATTACAATTAAACACTGAAGGTAACATTTCTGAGGTGTGTTAGTTAAAGGAATAAGGCATATGGGGGATATTCTGTATGTTGTAGATGCAGAGGTCTCTGTGTGTCCTGTTTCTGTAATAGCCCTTGCCACTTCCTCTTTATGGTAAAGACTGTGATTTTGCAAGAGTCTAGTTTCCCTTATTATAAAGTGTTGTTTACTAGGGATGTGCATGAAACAGATTTTGCGTTCTGTTTTGAGATCAAAACAAAACACAAATGACTGAAACGTTTTGTCAAAACAGCTGCCAAGCCAGCTGTTTCGATGAAACAATTTGAAAAGTTTCAAGTGTTTTGGCCATAGTGGGAGGACTCGAAACACCCCATTGTTCCCCATGGATAGCTCCTAGGGACACCAAAGTGGGTTGTGTGGTAGGGCATGATGGGTGCTACCTACCACACAACCCACAAAAGAAATGGGCAAGTGGGTGATTTTTAACCTTTTTCCATAGGATTAAAAAAATTTCTAATGCCTCGCTATGTACAGTATAGCTGGTTTCAACTGGTGATCCCTTAAACACATACAACTAGATGTCTTGGGACTGATTTTACTCTGAATAAGGCCTGTTCTACTCTTCTAGAAGTACTGTGGTAGCTTCATTCACATCAAAATAAAGCCATGAAATTCAGTCTGTTTTGAGAATCCTATATTATTTTAATGCACATTGTAAAAAAGCTGAAAACTTTCAAATGTAAGAGCGCTAGCAAGTGTATATAAAGACAAGCTAAACCAAATGGCACTGTGATCACAACTACAGCTTAGCTAGTGTGACCCATTCTAAATTTTCAAACCCCTTAATTGATTGGGGTGCAGGAGTGGTGTGAGACCATGAAAATGACTGTGTCTTTTGCAATCTGGAGGACTTGCATTTTTGAGCCATTTTTAACTGATTGCTGTTGTTCAGTGGTGATGGATAACTTTCTAAATGCAAAATGCACAGAATCACGGTAATTCTCAAAAATCTTTGCTGCTACATGGTTGCTCAAGTGAATAAGGGCCAGGAATCAGCTATTCCATCTGGTGAACAACCAGAACTGCTAGTTGGAGCATCTTGCAGGGCAGTGTAGTCTTCTGAGGTTCTGGATGGGCTGTGGCCAACCAGGCTGGCTGCTAGGCCTACCTAGACAGGAAGGGCTATACAAGGCTTCCTGTTTGGATAGAGCTTTGCCTAAGCAACAGTGAACTTCTGGCTTTCCTGTGTTTCCATGTGTCCCTTGGCTCTGATTCCTGGCTCCCAGTTGCCATCTTCTGGGTCTCCTCCCATAAGCTGCCTTTCAGTGTGTAACTGTCTGGTTGTGTAGCCGTATATTGGACTTGTTCGTTATTGTGCAAACTACCTAATGGCACAGCGGGGAAGCAACCTGCCTAGAGAGCAGGAGGTTGTTGGTTCGAATCCCCACTGGTTTGTTTCCCAGAATATGGGAAACTCCTATATCAGGCAGCAGTGATATAGGCAGGTGCTGAAAGGCATCATCTCATACTGAACAGGAGAAGGCAATGGTAAACCACTTCTGTATTCTGCCATGAAAACCACATGGCTCTGTGTTCGCCAGGAGTCAACACTGACTCGACTGCAAATCTTTCCTTTTCCTTTCATTATTGTGCAGCTGTCAATATCATATTTGTTCATAATTAAGGTTTTATCTGAAGTGTTGCATGCAAGCTGGAGCTCTTCTTATGCATGTATGCATATGTTTACTGTCATTGGGGAAGTCTTTCAGGGGTGGTGGTGGAATTTAACAGCAATGGAACGGGAGCTTTACTAGGTTCAGGCTGGCAGCAAACATGGTGGGCTTTTGATATTTAATACTCCATTGTGCGTTTAATTCCACTACAAGGAAATAGAAGCCTTCTCAGCTACTTATGGCAGCTTTACAGATGCATTTGAGATATATAAATCTGCATGGCGATCCAAGCTGCACAGAGAATCACAGATTTGTGAAAGGAGACAGGTTTATTTGCTTTCAGGTTATCTTATATTTTTCCTATCATATGTGGAGGTGCGTAGTACACATGATGCTCACTTAGAAATTATACTCCATGCAACCAGCTTTGCTTTGGTCTTTCAGCCTGACACTGGGCTTGCGTGTGTCCAGGCAGAAATTCAACAGGTGCTGCCCAATCACTTGCTAACACCTCTAGTTAATTTCTGCCTGATGCATCAAGGCAAGGCACAGTGCTTTCCTAACATTCTACCTAGTGTAGTAAATGTCTGAGAAGAAAATTAACAGTCTCATTCACCTTGCCTACCCAATCCAATGGAGAATGATCATGTTCCACTGGATTGAATGGGGAACAAAAGCAGTGGCAAGAACTCCTGTTGGAGTGGGGGGACCATTCTCCTGCTGGAAGACCCTTGGAGCAAGAGAATCTTGAAGGGAAATCCGATTAGACAGTTTAATACGTATTCATGTAAGTAGGAAGGGTTAAGAAGAATCAATATACAAGTATACCTAGGCCTTTGACCTGTGCTTGCCCTGATGAAAAACACTTTCCACATAATTGGGTGGGTCAAGCTAACTGACTACAGAGAACAAGCAAGCATAGGCTTTATGCCTAGGTTGCGTAAAAGGAAAAGATAACAATTTGACCGCAAAAACGTACTTCATAATCAGCCGAGGGGAAGGGGAAGCCATAAGATGACAGTGGGGGAAGGATCTTCATAAAAGGGGGCATAGATTAATTAAAATATGAGGTAGAACAGTAGCATGAAATGGGTTGGGTACAAGGAAAGCTACCTGGCTGGGATTAGCCAATCATAATGAAAAATAAAACCCCTTACTGAATATTGTATTTGTCTATACTGCCCTTTATTTTAAGACCCCAGATATTTCTATATGGTATTTGATTCCTATGAGGTGGGGGTTATTAAAAGTATAACTTGATGAAGAGTCTGGATATACCATCTTGGCTGGCCCATGCTACTTTAGCATGTTGTGTGTTTTCATATGGGTCCACTATATGAAAACCTATTCACTTGAGTGGCAAGTAATTTAATTAATAAGAGCTGTAACCTCACGAACAGTCCCAGAGACATCTGTTGGTCTTCATCAATGTAAGAAAGAGTTACCCTGCCTTTGTATTGAAGCTAGTTTTTAAAATAAATAAAAATAAATCTGAGATTGTCTTGTCAGAACTCAGCTCATTTACATGAGTCTCGTTCACTCATCTGCCTTCTGTTTAGACTCCATTGGCCTTCATCGTGTGGAGAACCCAAGCCATACAGAAACTGCTGTTAGTCTTCATTTGTACAGCCCACCCTTTGAAACCTGCCATGCCTTTGATCAAAGAACTGGACACAAGCAAAAAGTGAAAATGACATTCTATAGCCAGCTTGGAGAAAGGACTTCATCTGTAAGTATCAAAATTTATTTCCTCATGTCCACCTTCAGCTTATCTATACCACCTGTCTAGAGACACATGGCTTTTGACTCACATAAGCTATTGATAACAAATAAGACTGCTTGTGGAGAGGTTTTGGAGATTTCCTTCAAATCCCTCCTCAAAACTCACCTTATATAAGAAACTTTCAGCACAACTCCTTATTTCCCATACCATACTGTGACTAGGTCTAAGTATGTGTAGCTTATTCAGAAGTGCTCTTACCCCTTGACTTCCAGACCGAATTCCAGGGCCTCCATAGCCCTTGCGGGATCCCCAAATCCTCTTTAACCTGTCCCGGGTGGGGTGATCACCTGGCCAAGCATTATGATGCTTAATTTGCAGGGGAGGGCCTTTAAGTTCAGGCTCTAAAATTACCTAGGTGCACCTCTGCTTCTCCTTCCCTTGTTGTATCCCTTTATCTTTTTCTAGATTGGAAGTTCTTTGAGACAGGAACTTTCCCTCTTATTTTGTGAAAAGCACTAGGTACATAGTATCTATAAAAATAAAGTTTTGAAAGAGGAATTAAGCATAATCTGGTGAGCTGGGGCAGCTAGCTAGCATGCTTATTGGAAGGAAAAAAGGAAGAGGCAAGGAAGTTGGCTTGAAGCACAATAAACTACTGTGCTGGGAAAACTGGGATAGAAGCGTTGCAGAACAAAGAGTGTATCAAAGCTGCTCTGCTGTATTCCATAAAAATAAACAGTGCACTAAGCTTTGATTTACACATTCAGGAATGTCTTGCAATACAGCCCTTCCCACACTGTAAAACTTCACATTGCAGGTTTGTATGTTGGAATACAGTCCCTGTTCCCCCGCCGCCACACCCCGTTTCTAAAATCCCTGAACAACGAAACCTAACCCAACACTGAGAAATCCAGGTTAGAACCCTTATCTCAGACATGCAGGTTTTCCTTAGGCAGAGGCCTTGACCTGGAGACAAATCCCAGACAGCAGGCTTTACTGTGGGTTTACTGAGAGGCTTTACTGCAAGTTTGAAGTTGCCCCCAAAACCCGATGCAAAAAGTGGATTTTTTATTTACTCCGGATATAAATCGGGCTACACTCTAACGTGCAATTAAAAAAAATTCAAATTGTGTGTGAAGTGCTCCCTGATAGCTTGTAGGGACTTCAGGGTAAACTTGGCTGATATGTGAATGTATCCCCTCCATTCCGGAGGAGATGCGAGATAAAAGCCAGGTGTGAAAAATTGCCTGGGGAAGTGCTGAAATATATGCAGTCCTCTCCCTACAGTCTGAAAGGGCTACATTGCATGATGTTTATGAACAAAGTATCAAAAATAGTAAACAATGGCAGCACAAATGATATATTCTGGGTATTTTTTACAAATGGCTTTTTCATGAAGGCTTTCTTATAGTAGGGGTTTCTAGAACCACCATTTCATTGATGAAATGAGCCATTTCCCTTTCTCTTGGCAATCTGTGGGTTGCCAGGAGAAAAAAAAATGGATATCAACATGATTGAGAACATGCCAAGCCAGTTTTTGCAATGAATTTGAGTAATAGCAGTTCCAGGCAGGGGTTTCTAGAACCACCATTTCATTGATGAAATGAGCCATTTCCCTTTCTCTTGGCAATCTGTGAGATGCCAGGAGAGAAAAAAATGGATATCAGCATGATTGAGAACATGCCAAGCCAGTTTTTGCAATGAATTTGAGTAATAGCAGCTCCAGGCAAGATGGGTTCAGCCAGAAAAGCGCTATCGAGAACTGATTGCTGCAAACCCCTTCAGGTTCCAACGAAAGAATCTGGGGATTTCATGGGAAACTAGCATATCCTTGTGCTGTGTCTTTACTGTTCCTCAATCAAGACAAAGGCAGGAATTTAAAAAAAAAAATCCAAGAAGGCTTCATCCGAAGCTTAATTTAAAAATTGAACAGGATATACTAGTTTATCACAGCCTGAGCTATATTCTGACTAGATGCAAAATGTGTGTTGGCTCATTGCTGAACTAACATCTCAGCCCTCCTCTTACTGGAGAAGACTGGAGATTGAAATAAGAAAGCTCCATTCTGTTGGTTCCCTGATAAGCATGGGAGCTGGATTCTTTCCCCCTTTTGCTCTTTCCCCAAGAGTTCCTAACCTTGACTCCCCAGACAGCATTGGACTACAGCAGGGCTGCTCAACCTGGGCCCGCTTGAAGATGTTGGCCTACAACTCCCGTAATCCCTAGCTATTGGCCACTGTGGCTGGGGATTATGGGAGTTGTAGTTGAAAAACAGCTGGGTAGCCAAAGATGAGCGGGCCTGGACTACAATGTCCATCATCCATAATGCCAGCCATTGTGGCTGGGGGATAATGAGCATTGCAGTCCAACAACACCTGGAGGCCCAAGGCTGGGAACCCCTGCTCTAGTAGGATTATGCCCCCTTCCATTTCTTGTATTTTCTCCCACAAAGACAGGACCTTTGCAGTGAGAATAGCCCGAACTGCTGCGGCTTCCATTCTGGTTCTTCTCTATTCATTTCAAACAGCATCCATATCTGAAAAGGGCTTGAAGCACATGACTAACTACTAGAAAACTGTCCCGTGGGAGCCATGCCACTGTTACCTTTTCTCATTTATTTAGGTGTGTAATACAGAAACTTCTGAGGCATTCAATAACAGGAAATTTCTGACAATAAAACCTTTTCTGTCTTCTCTCTAGATAACATTGGTTTCAAAAGAGAACAACTGAGAAGTGTAAGGCCTGCTGTGTTTGTGTGTTGAGACAGAGCAGGAGGAAAGTAGGGTGAATGCCAGCAGCAAGCTGTGTCTGAATAATCTCTACCGTAGGACAGCTTCCTGGTCACACAGTTATCCTGAATGATTTCTCCTCTCCTTTTGAATGTTAAACGGAGTAGTGCCACTGAATTCAGATGTCCCTTTCTGGATTTTTTTGTTGCTTATTAATTTCTCCTTTGAAACTGTATAAACAGAAGTTCAGCATATGGGTCCTTAAATATCATCTGACTCTCTTAACAGCCCTACAGATATGCTAGTTTAGATTTTTAAGCCTCTGGTCAACATTAACTTGTAGTCATCTAGTATGTACTATATACTGTTAATAGCCTCATATCTTATGTTCAGTGATTTGTTGAAAATTTTAAATAGTTTGTGTATTTTTAAAACGTCATGTATAAGATGTTTTTAATAGCAATAATTGTCTTGTATAATATTGGTTTTCTGTAAAGTTTTTTTAAAAGTTGCTAATGATGTGGAAAGAGCTCAGCTTCCAGTCTTTAGTGGAACCTGCTTGAAAACTTAAATAAAATTGAATTTGGATACAGAATCAGATTGCAAAATGTCCTCTTTCTTTTTCTGATGTCCTATACAATTTAGCTTGACTTACAGATCCTATCAACAATAGTCTTGATAATGTTTCTACCAGTTCTGGCCAATATGAGGGACAGGGAAATGAGAACAATGAATCCAGACTTTCAGTAAAACTAAAAATCTATATTAAATTCCTGCCCAAATTCTAGGGGGCATCACCTATTCAAGATTTGATTTTCTTTTTTTCTTTTTAAAAAAAGCCACTTCTGAAGTTATTTGAAAAGCAGTTTGCTTTTCAAATAAAAGCTCAGAGATCCATGCACATGCTCTAAAAGATGTTTCTGGCTGCTTATGGTTCTAGCTGCTGATATATATTTTTAATGGACCTGCTGGTTAATACTAGGAGTCCGTTTTAGTAGAATGAAGATAAACGTGTTGCTGCACATCCATTCTCCAAAGGGGGCAAGGAATGGATACCATGTTTGTTTCCAAAGCTCCTTTCACTTCATCACTTCCATCTTCTGCTTTACTAATAAGATAAAGACCATTAGAGCTCAAAAGAAATTCTGTTTCACCAGCTCATTGTTACAGTGGGGTGGGGGTGGGGGCAAACGGAGCAAGGGCCTCCAACATACTATCTCCTTGTTCTATTTGCCTCTCACTCTGCATCCCTGTAACAATGAGCTGGTGAAAACGGGGGGGGGGTCCCCTCCTGACAACAGAGAAAATTGTCTGATCAAGGGAAAATTCTTTGGTAAATTTCCCCTCTGTTTGCTAACATTTCTTCAGTTTAGAAAGTTCTATAGACCATAATATATTTTCAGACATTACTTGACATGCAATATACTTGGTGTGAAATCCTTGGAGAGAATGGTCTTTCACTTCAGTGAAACCAGGCCCTCACTGCCCTGTTTTAAGTAGGGGTTCATTATTTGGGTTGTAGTATGTGGCTACTTCAATCACAGACGGACCACCCTGAAGACAAGAAAATCAGATGTTGCTGCAGTTACGTAGTTCATAATTGACCCCTCTGAACTCATACAAAATGAGCTCCTGATAAACTCTAATTGGCCAGCTAATTAGATAGAAAACCACTAAGGATCGGCTTCTTGCAGTGCATAAAAGTAGAAGTGTCTGTTCACAATATTAATATTTTCAGGGATCTGTGGATTCTTGGTTACTGACTTTATTCTGTGGATTGTTTTCTGCCTTACTTTTGACCACTAAAGCATAACAAGGTGTGCTACTTAATTCTTAGTTGAAGTATCTTAGTAAGTCAACTATTGCAAGAATCTCTGGCATTGGTGCACTTTACACCTTCATGGAATCTTTGTGGAACTCTGGACGGCATTGCTTGGTCATAAATCTGATGGTTAATCTGCTTTAGTGTGGGCAGTAGGATTAGCTACTTTTTAAAGTTTACGAAGCTAAAGCTTGGCTTTCGTTTATAGTTCATTTATTTTCACTTTTTTAGGAATAAAAGTTAATTTGGGGCAAAAAGAAAACATTTTAATGGACATTTTATAAAATTGTTTCCATTTTAATGCCATCATGTATAGCAAATAGTCCATACCTTTGTTTTCATAGTAACAAATCTGACAGTGCTATTCATCAAAAGTTATGACTGTTTAATCCTAGGCAAGTCACCTCCTATAACAACAAAAAAGTGATCCAGCATTCCTGAGATTATTTTCGCACACGATGTTTGACATCTTTATTGATCAATCAAAAAGAGTGACATTTCTTTCTTAGTTTTGTGCATGTCAGTGCAGGATAATTATCTGGCCGATAAGCTTTGTGCTTGCTTCAGTAAAGGCATAACATATTAGGCAATGAACAGCTAAGTAAATTTATCCATGGCTGATGGTTGTTCATGCTCTCTCTCTTCCTACTTTTGCTTATGGTTTCCTTTATTATTCCATGCTTGTTAGTTGCTGGTGAAGACATCCTGTTCATCAACTTCTCTGAAAATGAAAGGATTTCAATGTATGTCTATGGGTCAGATAAAATCCATGTATTTGAATGACAAAACCTTTTTGACTGTTTTTGACAAAAGAGAATTCTATAAATCCAAGAAGTCTAAACTCGCCAGTCCTTTATCTCCAATATCTTGCTTTCTCTAAGAGGTGTGTCACTCTTATTATTTAAATGTGATTCAGCATTCCTACAATTAATGACACATTCTGGATCTCTTTCTGACAAGCCATTTACACATATGGAAGCTAACAGAGCATCCTCTGCAGCAACATCCTTTCTAACTTCTTCAAATGTATCTCCCCCACCGCCACCCTGCCCCGCTATATATAAAGGAAGTTTGTCTATGGGTCAGATAAAATCCATGTATTTGAATGACAAAACCTTTTTGACTGTTTTTGACAAAAGAGAATTCTATAAATCCAAGAAGTCTAAACTCGCCAGTCCTTTATCTCCAATATCTTGCTTTCTCTAAGAGGTGTGTCACTCTTATTATTTAAATATGATTCAGCATTCCTACAATTAATGACACATTCTGGATCTCTTTCTGACAAGCCATTTACACATATGGAAGCTAACAGAGCATCCTCTGCAGCAACATCCTTTCTAACTTCTTCAAATGTATCTCCCCCCCCCCCCCCCGCCACCCTGCCCCGCTATATATAAAGGAAGTTTGTCTATGGGTCAGATAAAATCCATGTATTTGAATGACAAAACCTATTTGACTGTTTTTGAAGAACAGAAATTTGATCAACTTCAAAAAACCTACTGCTTTTCTGAAGGGAGCACTGCTACAGAAGGAAGATAGAGCACATACCCAGCTGGTTTTCTACTGCCATCTGTGGTCTATAATTGCTGAGCACATTCTTAGAAATACTGATAGAATGAGGAAAATTACTCAGAGTAGTCCTATACAAAGGAGAAGTTGGGCACTGTCTAACTTGTCCTTTTAATTTCAATGGGACTACTTTGAGTAATTTTCCTCATCAGCCACTTTATCATATCTTTCACAAGGGGGACATGACTAAGGACTAGGAAAGATACATTGGATCACTAGTGAAATGATATAGCTGACAAACACTACATGTGAAGAGTCATTAATCCCTGAAATATTGCATTACATTGTTTCCTCAGAACTGACAAAAACAATGTGATGCTGTCATAGCTGTCAAAATGTCTGACTAAGAAAATAGATATATATATATAGATTGCTTACTAATAAGACAGTAACTTTCCACCAGTTGACTTTGCAGTCACTTCTGTAATCTCTGAAGTGTGTGTTTGGTTCTTGTTTGCTTTTCTCTTACCCATTTCCATGTTCTGAATAATGGCATATTGAGCATGGTTATGTGCCCTTAAGCAGCAGAGATGGAGAAGGAGATACTCTCAATAGCAAACACATATTCCTTATCTCTACTTATCTCCTGTGCCTGAAACTGGGTTGGAGAAGTAAGATTGCAGTGCCAAGAGCCTAGTGATATGTTTTATTTTTAGAAAACCAAAAAACTCCGGAAGTCTCATCAGGACTAACATGGATACAAGGTGAACTCACTGTTCATTTGCTCATTCTTTTAAGTTATTTTTGTGCCTCTTCCATGCCTGGAAAACACTTGTTTGTCCTGCCAGGGTGTAACCTTTCCAAGGTTAAAACATGCAATATGCTTGTACTTATCATGGTGTTATTTTTAAAAAATTGTTGCTTTTTCCATCGGAAATTTTCACTTTCTTAAATAATTATTAAAAAATATTGTTTCCATTTCATTTGAAGTTGACAACTAGAATCCCTAATGCTATTCCTTAAAAAAGGAACAACCCTAAAGTGTAAATATTTCAACTCAGATTAATGAAAGATGCTCCAGAAATGGAAAACCTTTTGCTAAGCAAAGGACAGATGTGCTAACAGAAATCCCAGAATCTGTACTGTTTTGCTAGCATGTCACCTGAGCAACCTACTAAGTGCTTACTCTTTGGGCTTTATCAGACAATTGCAAACAGAGGCATTACTTGTAGTGGTAGTGTTTAGTGTGAATGCTTGTAATTATGAGCTTTCAACAGTCTTGCAAGGCATAAGTCACAGGGTAGTATGCTACTGAAGAAAGGGCTCCTCTGCCTTCTAATAGCTGTGCAGAAGAGGGAACTTCAGATAGTGCCACTTTTATCACCTTGCAGCACTGTGACTTCATCTGAACTCTACCTGCCGAAATTCCCCCTTCTGCAAGGCTATCAAAGATGCATACCTTCTTTTCCTCAAAATATAAACAAACACAATACTCAAAGTTAAAAAATAAAAACAGGTTGCTTACCTGTAACAGATGATCCTTGAGTGATCCTAGTTATTCACACCACTGGGCTATGCGCCTGCGCAGCAGCCTGTTTGGGAACATTCTAATAGCTTTGCACATGGTGCTTCCGGCTCCACTCCCGGCGCACATGCGTCTCTCAGAAGGGGCGGCCAAGTGCTGCTCTCCTCAGTTTCTGGATGACTGCCGGACTTCAGCGACATCATAAGGAACTGGAGAAGGTGAGCAAGAGAACAGGTAAGTAACATATTGTTGTTGCCCAGAGCATGACCTCCAGAAAAGAGGGGAGGTAGGGTGGGATGTGTGAATACCTAGGATCAATCAAGGACCACCAGTTACAGGTGAACAACCTTTTTATACTTGATGTGATCCTAGTGTATTCACATCACTGGGCGATTAGCAAACTCTTACAGGAGGTGGGTTTCTTGGACTGACTTTGTGCGCTGTTAGGATAGAACTTGCTTCAAGACACCCCTTCCAAAGCACACATCCTTGGAAGACTAAAGGTCCAGCACGTAGTGTTTAATGAAGGGGTGGTCTGAAGACCAGGTGGCAGCCCTCCAGATCTCAGTCATGGAGACACCTGATAGGTTGGCAGCTGAGGAAGCTACAGCTCTCATAGAGTGTGCCCTAATGCCCTTGGGCAGGTTTTTGCCTTGAGAACTGTAGGCCTCCATTATAGCTTGAACAATCTAGCATGACAAGTGTTGGTGAGTGATTCTCATGCCCTTTTTGTCCTTTCTATAGGACACGAAGAGTCTGTTATCCTTACGAAAAGGATGGGTCCTGTCAAGGTCAGATACAGGTTCTCCAGACTCTAGAGAAATTTTTTGAAGAGGGGATGAGAAAAAACAGTAGAGGTATCAACGCCTGTATGAAAACTGGAGATGGCGGCAAGGTGGATCTTAATAGAGTGATCAGCCAATTTCAGGCTAGACAGATATTTCAGTATTTGCAATACGGTAGCCTTTTGTAGGTGAGAAGGAGTGCGCTTCCGCATATAGCGTGAAGTTTTCCTCTTTGTAGGTTTTCGTTGTAGAGGGTTTCTTTTCATTAAGAGAATCTCCTCTAACAGCCGCTCACTGGGTTCAGAGACTCAGGGGCATATCTAGGGTGGGGGAGGCAGGGCACGTGCCCCAGGCACCCCTTGAAGGGGGGGCACAATTTTTAATTTTTTTAAAAAAATTTAAATGGCTGCCAAAAACAAAATGGCCACTGCACATGCTCAAATGGTCCCTGCGAGGCTCTAGAGGCCAGCGGGGGGAGGGGGAACCCTTGAAGACCCCCCACGGCCTTTAGGAAGCCCCCCGAAGGGGCTACAGGTGTTTTTTTTTAAATTAATATAATATAAGTCACTGTATACATATTCAGATTGGCACTATGTACAGAGAATCAGGGCTTGTGAATACTGAGCTGAAGCTTATGAACTAGGATTGTATTCATTTGCTCTTACTTTGCTTCTTGTGATAAGTGAGTTACATGTGATGTCTTAATCATATGGCTATTAATGGTGAGTTTGTCTTTGAATCAGTGGGAAATCCTTAGTGTTAAGGCCCACTGGGAGTTTCTTGCTCTCATTTCAACTGTCTTTCTGAAATACTAGAATATATTCCAAGCAGTGACACAGTTTACTCTGCATATCCTTTGATTATTTTCAGAGTATCTGGGAAAAGTCAAATTCTCCATTTATTTTTAAAACTGATGTAATAGTGATGCTACAATGCATAGTAGAGAATTAGGACAGGCACTTCTGTTTAGTTTTCCAAGTACACTTCCACATAGTCTTTGGGTATTTCATGAGCCCCAGCATACTGAAATTTGTAGTTTTCCAGCATTTTTTTGTCTGGCTACGTTCATTGCTAAATGGTTTTTGAAATATTAAAAGATTAACGAGCTTGGCTTGTATTTTTGAGCTGATATTATGGTAAAGTTATCTGAAAGATGGGTGTCAGATGTTTGGACAGGGGGCGCAATTTCAGTGCTTGCCCTAGGCGCTATTTACCCTAGATACGCCTCTGCAGAGACTTGATTGTGACAAGGTGAGTTTCAGCATCTTGATGTCAGGGTGTAATACTTATCCATGATTCATGGACAGCAGGTCCGGGACAGTAGGTAGGGGTCGGGACCTGCCCCTGGAAAGTCTCAATACAGTAGGATACCACGCTTGACGTGGCCAGTCTGGAGTGACCAGCATGCAATCTGTCCCCTGGTGGATGATCCTGTTGAGGACACATGGGATCAAAGGAAGGGGTGGAAACAGGTATTACAAGGTCTAGTCCCATGGAATGAGGAAGGTGTCCCCCATAGAGTTGGTGTCCATGGCTGCCCTCGAACAGATCACATCTCGCATTCTCCTCTGATGCAAATAAGTCCACTCGTGGGAACCCCCATGGGTGGAAGATGGGGAAGAGGTAGGTCATGGACACGTTCCATTCGTGAGCATCCAAGTGATGCAATGTGCAGCTTAGTGAGTCAGCCTCCACATTGTTGATCCCCTTGATGTGCATAGCAATGGGGTAAATCCAGTGTTAGTTGTACCACACCAGGCTGCATAGGAAGTGTGAAATAGTATCCCCCCGGTTGTTCACATCCACTATGGCCATCGTGTTGTCCATCACAAACTGAACTACTCTGCTCTGTAACATCAGCCTGAAGGCCTTCAGACCCTGAAAGTACCCCAATCATTCTAGCACATTTATGTGCAGTTGCTTCTGGGTGCCGGTCCAAGATCCATTTACTTTGTAGGTTAGGCAATGTGCTCCCCATCCTTGTTGGAAGCACCCAAAGTCACAATCACCTGTTGAAAACATGGTTGGAAAGGGATCCCGGTGTTCAGATGACCCTGAAAGGACCACCACAGGAGGGAATTTTGAATGGTTTGTGGTATGTGCATAAGCTGCACTGGGGAGCTGTATAGGAAATTGAAATTCCTCCAGAACCAAAGTTGCAGAGGGTGCATGTGTAGTTTCGCATGGGTGACTGCACAGGTACAAGAGGCCATGAGGCCCAGTAGAATTTGTACCTGGTGCTCAGTCCTTGTAGGGAACGACGGGGCCAAGTTCACGTGATGCAGCAGCTTGAATATCTGCTCCTCTGGAAGGAAAACTCTCTGGCTGGCAGCATCCAACAAGGCCCCTATGAACAAGATGGACTTTGGAGAAGTAATCTTTCACTTTTTATAATTCATATAGATGCCCAGATCCTTGAAAGTGAACAGAAGAGTCTTTAAATCCTGCTCCAGTTTATCCTTGGACTGGGCTGTCAAAAGCCAGTCATCCAAGTACGGGTATACTTCCAGATGAAGGTGATGGCGATGAGCTATCACTGCAGCCAACATTTTGGTAAACACCCTTGGGGCAGTGGAGAACCCAAAGGGTAGGACCTTGTATTGGTAGACGTGAAGGTCTAACGTAAAACAAAGGTACTTCCTGTGTTCCAAACGGATTTGGATATGAAAGTTTAAATCGATGGTGACAAACCATCTGTCTCCCACCAGAAGTTGAATTATGGATACAATGGAGATCATGCAGAATTTGGTTGTCTGTATTAATTGGTTGAGTGTCCAGAGATCTAGCATAGGACAAATTCCTCTGTCCTTCTTCGGCACTTGGAAGTATCTGGAATAGACCCCCTCCCCCCTGGAGAACTGGCGGGACGGGTTCTATCACATCGTTTTCCAGAACTGACACCACCTCTGCTTGGAGAGTGGGGGTCAGCATGGTGGATCGTACACCCATGAACCAGGGAAGGATATTACATTATATGGCATTGCCCAATTGGACTATGGAAATCACCCATTTGTCCGTTATGAGTTTCCAACTGTCCAGATATTGAGATATCAAGGTTACTTGGGTAGGAGTGTCCAAGTCATCAAAGGTTCTGTTTTGCACTCTTGCCCTGTTTGGGGTGCTGAGTATTGGACTTCCCCCTAGGTTGGTAGGGTTTAGAAGGGGGTCTTGAAGATTTATTAAAATCACTCTTGTCAGCGGGCTTGTATTGAGATTGAGATTTCCCATAGGAAGTGTTTAGGGGCATAGGATGACCTTGATTTAGATTGATAACTGGACTGGGTAGTCAAGCCTGCAAATGACTTCGCAGTCAGCTTTGATTTTTTCAATTTTTCTAAGGTATCATCCATCTCAGTGCTGAAGAGACCTTCACCCTCAAAGGGGAGGTCCTCAATTTTCTCCCTGGTTTTGTATTGCAAAGTGGAGGAGCAAAGCCAGGCATGACGACGCAAGGCTATCACACCCTTTTTGACTCACAGACTATCAGATGGCGGGCTGTGCTAATCTGCTGTCTGGTGATATCAGCAGATTTATTTTGGCGCTCTTTGGTTTTAGCTGGCATGTCCTCTGGCCTTGTTTCAGCAAGTTCCTCTCATAAGGAGTGCTGATAGCGCAACATGCATGTGGTGTAATTAGCAATGTGCATTACAAGAGTGCTGGTTAAATAGAAACATGTCTCAAGGGAGTCCAACTTACAAGTCTCCTTATCAACTGGGGCCACATGTTGCCTGCCGGAGCGAGAAGAAGAGGTGTCCATGTGTGACAGGAGAAAAAGACGGAGTCTTTGGAACTTCAATGACATCATCAGTATCACTGAGGTCAATGATACTGGGACGTGAGGGAGAAGAGGGATAGACACCTGGGACAGACCCACATTTGCCTTTGAAGGCAGAGCCAAAATGTTGCCCAGAGGGACTTCAGTTGTCACCATCAGTGAGTGGCTTGTTTTCAAGGAGTCAAGGGTCAGCATCCCCTCATGCTGTTGTACTTTGATAGGTATGATTTTCAGTTTTGGTATCGTAAACTTCAGTACCGTGGTCAGTGACACATTTCCCAACATCGACATGCTCGATAGCGGTACTTTCATCGTCTGCAAGGGAGTCGATGTCAGCAGCACAGGCTTCGGATGCTTTGATTTCGAATATTTTTCCTGGTGCCAACAGTGTCAACATTGAGGATTTTTCCAATGTCGATGACTTCGCTGCCGAGTCCACTTTTGCCTTCTTGGGGAAGACAGACATTGAAGCAGTAGATGAAAAAAACTGCCACTTCATATCAGACTTAGCCTTTCCCAGTTTGGCATCTTTCAAAGTTGGGGAAGAGGGCTTCAGAGCGATCACCTTATCCTTGGATGCCAGCATCGGAGTCAAAGGCCAGGCAGACCTGGAACTCAGGGTCCCCCGTGTAGGCATAGGCATCAACTGCGCCTTGGGATCCTTGGAGGATTTCACTGTCAACATCGAAGGCATGGTTGGCTTTGACACCAGAGTAGCTGATGAGCTCGACATTGAGAGTTGAGGTTTTAGCGCCAAATTATAAATTATAAAGGTTCTCCATATTATGTTTTTCTCCTAGGCAAAGGAATGCCAATCTGAAGAGGGGAAAGAGGTGTTACATTTCCAGCACCTCTTAAACATATTTTTCTTCCTTTCTGTCATCAAAACTCTCCGATAAACAAATTAAAAAATGATATTCTCACACAAGAAAACAGCCAAACAACTTTCTCTCACTTATCCAAATGGCTGAAGTGGCAAACTCCAGCCAAAGTGTGGAAGAACCTTCCGAGGCATCCGTACTGGTCGGCGGTTGGATAGGAACTGAGGAGAGCAGCAGTCCAGCTGCCCCTTCTGATGGATGCATGCGCACCATGGGTGGAGCCATGAGTGCCGAGCATGCAGCTATTAGAACCTTCCTGAATGGGCTCTTGCACAGGCAGGTATCCCAGTGCTGTGAATATACTGGGATCATGTCAAGGATCATAAACCAAATGCTTTAATTACAAAGAAACCTGTGCACTTAGTTAAACCTGTTACAATTCTACTGTCAAGTCACATGTTCACTCAGACGTGGTGAGTGTCTCTTTAAAAGATCCAAGGTCCTGAGATAATGCAGAGACTGTAATGTGATGATGATGCAGAGACTGTGATGTTACGTTTTCACAGTGCTGGTCTGTTACTCCTTTATCTCAACCCACTTCTATCTTCCCCAAAAACAAGCAAGAGAGGAATTTGGGCAAAAACAAAACAGGGGGAATAGCAGCTGTATCAGGGGCATAGCAAGGTTGGAGTGGGCCCAGAGACAAGATTTTAAAATCCTCCCCCCCCCCCCGCTCACTGAAGCTCAGCTCATGTGGACGATGCAAGTCATTTAATGGTACTAGAGAAAGACATGCTGTTCTGGTAGCTCCAGGTCTTAACACTCACATCAGTTTCGGAGGATGAATACAACTGAGGGAAGCCCGAGCGGGTGTGTGGCTGGGGGAGTCTGTCATGAGGCTTGCCTCTGGGGGCCCCCCCAAGGCAGTGGGCCCCCAGACAACTGTCTCCCCTTGCCCTATTATAGTTACGCCCCTGAGCTGTATCCTTTCTGTACATCAGAGAGGAACTGTGAGTTCACATCAACTGCACTTCCACTTCCCACCTGCAGGAGTGAGAAAATGGCATAAGGAACTAGATCAGGGGTAGGTCACCTTGGCTCTCCAGGGGCCTTTTCACACAGGACTTTTATTATGAATTCACTCCTGATTGGAGTGTGCCAGTCCACATATTTGCTGGATTTAATCCAACCTCCCTGTGGGCTATCAGGGACCAGGACAGACAGGACTTTGATTTCCCCCCAATGGAGGCTGCAAATTCTTACTTAGCCCAAAGTATGTCCGGTTTAAAAATTCCTCTATTTCCAGCAGCTTTAGAAAAAATCTCCGAGGCTTCAAATGTGTCCTGGCGCTTTTCTGTAATGTTTGGAGGGGCTGTTTCAGATAATTCGGCTTCACTGACCTAAAAGGGCTGCCTCCCTAGCAGCCCACCCCCCACCTTTCCCCATTTCTGCCTCACCCCCCCCACCTCTCCCCACTGGCAGCAGCTCTTCTGAAGGAGGGAATAGTCTCCCGATGTTTGCTGCTGCCGAGCCTGAGAGGCGCCTCCGCCTCTCCCCGCCAGCTGCTTGGGCTCTTCTGAAGGAGGAAATCGCCTCCCTCCGAGGGTGCCCTTCCCTGCTGCTGATCTCACGTGGGATTGGCCGCAGCAAATGACTCTCCTTCAGGGTGCTTTCCAGACTAGACAGATAAATCTCGGAAGTGTGCTTCCACACTTTGTGCGTAGTAACACCGCAGTCCCTCCGCAGAGAGCAGGGGGCAGTTCACATTTCCAATGCCTTGTTGTGAATTTAACCACTGTGATATAGAGCAAGGATGTCGTATACCCGGCGTGAAAAAGTTGCTGTGTTTCCAGGTTGTTGGTTTCCGTGAGACTGCTCCCCTTGCTGTTTACGTTCCGAATGCGACTTGCCTGAATGGAGGCATTTTGCTGCTGATGAGCAGCTAGCCTGGAAAGTGCCCTGAAGAGCTGCTGCAGGTGGGGAGAGGCCGAGGCACTGGGCTCCGTAGCAGCAAACGGAGGGAGACATTCCCTCCTTCAGAAGAGATGGCAAAAGAGATCGCCAGAGAGGCGGAGGGGTGGGTGGGAACAGATGCACCTGGGGGGACTCAGCCAGCCCAAGCAAGGAGAGTCTGAGGCAGCGATGGGGAAGGGGGGGGGGAGCAGCAGCCAAGGGAATGTAAACTGGAGTGTGTGTCAGGCAATGGGGAAGGGGGTGCAGTCAGTGGGGAATACCAAGTCTAGAAACAATTGGAAGGGCAACTCCCCCAGTCCAGTCCCAGTCCCAGTCCCAAGCACAACTCAAAATAACCTTCAGCCTTTAAAGCCCTTCTTACTAATCTGTGTAGCCCTGTATCTGATTTGTGTAGTGAAAACTGCTCCGATCCCAAACAAATTACAGGTGAATGGTTCTGCCTCGCTCACCAAAAACAGGGTGCTGATACAGCAACTGTGGCATGACACTACAATTTGCTACTTATTAGGGAGGACAGATTTATCAAATTGGGGGTGTCCATATAAACTACAAATTCTACAAACATGACTCAATGCACTGTATAATCTTGATCGTGGCATCTATGGGTCTACCCAGACATGCTTTTATTCAGATTAAGTATCACTCCAGTAATTGTTTGTTGAAGTATTGCCTGTTTTTATTACATTTTGTAATAAAATAGAGTAGAATTGTAAAATACACTTCCCCCCCCCTTCCATCGTTATGGTGCATATTTATGGTGCTTAGTAATGAATAACTAGTTTCAGTGTTCATTAATAAGCTGCAGAAGAAGAGAGGTGGGTGATTTAAAAAGTGTTTCTTTGTGTGTGTGTGAGTGTGTGTGTGAGAGAGAGAGATGTGTGTGCACTGCCTTGAAACTGCCACCCAGAACAAAACTGTTTCCACTCACTGATGATAAAAATTAGAGGGAACACTGGAGCGCATATTCTTTGAGGGGCCAGCTTGAAAAAACCTGGAGCAAACAGTGGGAACTCACAAAGGAGACAGATTGCAGGGAATGCAGGGAGCAGCCAACGGCAATGTGAATGGTCCATCTTATACCCAGAATTAAAATGCCTTGAATCTACTGTGAAGCAGATTTGCTATTCAAATACCCTGAGGCATAATGCCATGTGTGGAAAAACCTCCTGCTGTTGTTGAGCTTCAACTCCCAACATGGGAGTTGTAGTTCAAGAGATGGAGAGCCAAGTTGGTCTACCCATGAGCTAGATGGACCTACAGTCTGATTTGGCATAAGGCAGCTATTAATGTTCCTGCATGGAACAATTATGCTTTGGAGAGATAGTTCTTTCTACCAAAAATATGCTTATGCTGTCATAGGTTCCCTTATTACCAGGGACAGGCTATATTATTTTCTGGACTCTGTCCCTGCTAGATCATTGTCCCTAACTTGTACTTATTTTTGCTTCTTATCTCATTTTATTCCATACAAATTGCTAGAATTATCATTCTCCGGCATTCATTGCCCTCCCCAGAGTTTCTAGAAATTAGTTCTCCAAGTAGGTAGGTTTACACATGGTGGCTCTAGTGCACCTGTATGGAAATTGATGCACAACATAAAGGCATGATACAATGCACAGCATCTAGTGGGTCGACTTATCTTCAACAATGCAGAATAGTTGGTGGAGGACTTAGGCAGTAACCCTCAGTATAAGAATCAGTTGTTTCAAGACAACATTGGCCAACCTCTTCCACCTTAGGTCAGAATCCAGTGGCTTTTGAATGCAGATGTCCACCAGCTTCCATAACCCCAACATCCACCAGCTTCCGCCAGGTCCATTAGTCAACATTCATCCACTACAAGCCATGGATATCTGCAGGCTTCAAGCACTGACTGACCTCTACGCTTCTGTGCAAGAGAACTTGCCTTGCCTCCACATCCCTTGAATGACCTGCTCCACTCTGCTGAGGGATTGCCTTCAGTTTCCAGCTTCACCAACTCATCTCCTCTACCTGGTGTAAGTCTTGGCTAGGCTTATATGCTTGCCCTTGTTTGTCTGGGAGAGAAAAGTGTGTTTAAAGAATCAGAGAGAACTATCTTCACCTTGGTTTAATCCTCAAGGATTAAATACTTTATATCAAGAACCCTGTCACCTTAAGTGGCGCAGCAGGGAAATGCTTGCCTAACAACCAAAAGGTTGCCAGTTCGAATCCCTGCTTGTACTATATCGGGCACCAGAGATATAGAAAGATGCTGAAAGGCATCATCTCACACTGCACGGGAGGAGGCAATGGTAAACCCTTCCTTTATTCTGCCAAAGAAAATGACAGGGTTCTGTGGGCGCCAGGAGTCGAAATCAACTTGACGGCACACTTTACCTTTATCGAGAACCCTATGGGCATGGACGCTAGTGGTGGCTGGTGGTGTTTGGGGCTTGGAAGACAAAGTGCAGGGCAGCTAATGGTAGACAGAGTCAAAGGTAACATTTGCTGAGGCTAATGGCAGAGCTAACAACAGATAGGTCCAACCTGGAGATAATTTGAGTAGAATTGGGGGCAATCACTAGCACATGGTTTTTTCCAGTTTATAAAGCTGTTTACTTGTTTCAACTAAAATCTCCATCATTCACACGTGCATTTGGCAGCTGGCTATTTAGTGCTAATTTTGTCTCTTGATTAGTTGTGAGTAAAGGAATCATGCTCTTAGACTGAATTGTAGGTGTCAGCATAGAAAGCAGCAATGCCCTCTCTCTCTAAAGCTGCCTCCTTTCTTCTAGCAACACTACCTCTATTTCTCCCCCCCAACCCAAAATCTCAGTGCTCCCTTCCCCAACTCATGCAAGACCAGGCTAAGAAGAAAAACTGGGGGTGGATTATTGAGCATCCACTTGCAGGCAGTACCTATGTATAAACACATGCACAACTCAGAGATTCTACTGTGGACTATTCCTTTCTACCATAAATTTCTTTAGTAAATATAATTGAGATCTGAATTGCCCACCTTGAATCTGTCATGGAGTATTGAATGTACAGAAAATGCATAGTAAGTAAACTACATGCCCTGGCATAGCCAGAATGAATATTGGAAGCATGTGCCAAAAAAGTACTAAATACAATTCTTGAGGAATTGAGATATACTTGCTATTATGGGATCATCATAGATGGAACATCTGATGTCTCTATGGGCAGTTGGTATTTATCATTAGACAGGCACATGAAAAAGATAGAAATTGGGATGCAAAGGAACGATTTTGGAGAATGGTGGACTGTGATGAAAAGAAAGGATACACATTGTGAAACAGATAAGAAAGTATCAGCATAATATAAGATAGAGTTTTGTAGAGGCCAAGGATGCAATAATGCTTCAATGTAATATGTCTGGAAAAAACCAGGGCGTGAAAACCAGGATACAGGATGAAAATCTTCAGGCATTGTTTTCACCCTGTAGTGCACACTGTCTGAATCTATGTGGTGTCCATACCATGGAGATGAGCCCTGATATGAAAACTTATTTTGGAAATGTACAGAAACTATACACTCTGTTTTCATGCAATAGTGCAAGACAGAAACTGCACGATTAACTCTGTTCTGTATTAACAACTAGATGGGGCTCAAGAATTGAAGCTATTCACCTACTTGGACAAAATTATAAAGTGGTTTTAGATTCTTCAGAATTGAGGAAAAATTAGGTTTGATAGCAGAAACCCAGCCTAATGTTTCATATCTCATTCAGTGGATGCAATCTGTGTTCATCCTTCTGACTCCAGTATCCAAAGCAAGCTTCCATAATAAGCTAGCCAATACAGGGGGGAAAAACACCCAATCCCCCAGAAGAGAAATTCTGGACCCAAGTGTTCACCATAGCTATGGACATGCTCCTCTCAGATGTCCAAACCCTAGCCAAGACCATGGGGAAACTCTCAAGCTTGTTTTCATCCATCCTTGACCTACCAACTCTTGCAGAGATGGGAAAAAGTCACATTTTCAGAGTCCCTGACTACCACATAGCCACAAGATGTGAGCAAGGACAAGTTGCAAGAGCTATGCCAGTTTTACAAGAATCAGGAAAGATTAGAATCAGTGCACCTCTGGAGGAGCCATAGTGACTGCAGTTGAGCTTCTAAATAAGAACTACCTGTGGTCAGTGACTGGGGAGAATAGGCTGAACCATCTAATAATGCTCTGAACTGAGAACATGCTTGCAAAGCAAATAAATTATGATGATGTAATTGATGACTTTGCATTCATGAAGGCAAGAAAGAAATAGAAATACTTTGCTTAGACCATGAAATGTAAACTGTACAGTTCAGTTCATTGCTAAAACAAAACTGATGTCTCCAATTTTGCTCTTCTCAATTTGTTCCTAACTTCATAACATAAGTTTGATAAAGGTTTTACTTGTAAATGGTTGATGTTATTTTGCTTCGTAACCTGACTCTAATGTACACAGTTTCTGCCTAGTCATCCTTGCCATGAGACGGGAAAGCCCATTTCATCCCAGGACAACTGCTGCATGTGAGAATTCTTACCTGTGGACCATCCATGCAAAAATTCTTACATATGGTCCCCCAACTTTGTACACACATGCGCGTACCCTTTTAGAGGGGCCCTAACATCACTCCTGCCCCAGGCCCCATAAATTCCCTGAGCAACTCTGTGAGAAGGGGAAAGCTCAGACCCACCCCCATCCCCATGTGCCAGAGTCCAGATCTGGAGCTCCTCTTACACACAGTTATTTCGAAAACAAACAAAAAAGCAAGTTAGAGACAAAGATGTCCAGTAATCTTCAGTCTGCTCAGTGTTTGTTTCTGCAATGAGATTTAAAAACCAATCTTATTTATGAGACTACTTTATGAAATTAGTACTCTTTGCTGGTCAGCAACATATTTGCAAATTAAAATATACTTCTGGAAAGGTCAGCAGTTGGCATTTACAGTCAACAGAACACTGAGATCCTTGGATCATATTTTACAATATGGTATCATGAAACATTTTAGAATTTTGAGTTATGATCCTAACAAAGTCAAATTCTTCTAAGGTCCATTGGTTTCACTTTGGCAGTTAAGGCCATGTGTAAATCTGGCCCATTGATTTTTCAATGTGATTTAAAATATTAAATATCTCTTAACCTTGACTGGATGGTGCCCTCATTGATTTTAACATTTAGGAATGTGATCTTAATGAATAATTAAGATAGGATGGTTCTACCTAACTTTATTGGCTTAATTTTTTAGCAAGTGTCGAAAAACTGAAAGTTTGCAGGGATTTGGAATTTGCAGGGAGCTAAATTGCATTAAATTAGTGGTTGGCATTAGTATTTATGGACCTCACCTAGCATTTCAGAGACCACATGAGATGCATACCACTAAATGTATAAAAGTGTCCTGGAAATATGTTGCTCATGATAACCAGATTTTCCTAAAGAGATAAGGGGGAAACAGGGGCTAATTCTATGGGTACCCTTCACAATCAGTGCTTACAAAAATAATAAACATCTTGTTGATTTGCGGTAGATCAGTAACTTAGAAGAGAATATATTTGCAGTAAATATGTTAGCTGATGCAAGTTAAAGCAAATGATTTATTTTAGTAGGTTTTCAAACATATTAACATTTCCTCACATTTTCAGGGTGAATATACAGTGGTCCCTCGACTTACGAAGTTAATCCGTTCCGAATGCATGTTCGGAGGTCGAAAATTTCATAAGTCGAAAAGCGCACCCACGGAGGTCTAAAAAAATTCGTAAGTCGAGTAAGCCGCATCTAAACTGCCAATGGTTTCCGTTCGTAGCTCGAAAAATTCGTAAGCGTGCGGCCATTTTTGTTGTTCGTAAGTCGAAAACATCGGATGTCGAGTAGTTCGTAAGTCGAGGGTCCACTGTACCTTCACATGGGAAGTCAGACTATATATGATACAGTTTTTGTGTCACAATTTTTCTGTCTAACAAACTTACTTCTGAGTGTCTTTAATGGGATTTTTCATTATGATTAAGTAATTTCCATAAGGCTTTTTGAGTGTTTACCCTGGTGCCTATTGGGCCAATCTGTATTATTCTTGAAAACTTGGATGAAAGCCAATAGGTCACCAGCTTCATAAAGGCATCTGGGAATCCCTTATTGGGTCCATTAAGATATCATGCAGAACCAGAGCTAAAGTCCTAGTTCCATAGAACATCCCCAACCTCTTGGAAGCACTTCTCTCCTCCTTTCCCTGCCTGCAAGAAACCAAAATGGATCACGAGGTCCAAACTGATCAATCTTGAGTTATTCTAACCAGTCTGCCTGAAATAAACCTAAATATGTAACCCACTTCAAACCTTGGGTTTAGATTTAGGTTTATTTTAAGCATCTGGTTAGAATTAATCAAGACTAGTCAGTTTGAGTGTCATGATTGATCTTAGTTAGTAGTGGCCCATGTGGGTGGAGCAGGATGGACGATAAATGAGCCACATGTGGGACTCATTCCTACTCACCTCTATACCAACCCTGGCTGCCTCATTCTGCATCCCCTGCCATCGTGACCCCCCTCTACTATGTCTGCATGCCATAGGCATGTAGGCTCTCTGTTCATTTGCTTGGGTTGGGGAACCTGGTGAATGAGCAGCCACAGTGGGAGAGGCAAGGCAGTCAGGGTGGGGAGGAGTGAGTGGGAACAAGCTGAACTTGTGGCTCATTTACCACTGCCCCCTGCTCCACTTGTACTGGATCTTGCTACTGGATCTTGGTTTCTTTCTAACCTATATTGGAATTGGAATTCCTGGGAGAGTTACACAGACAGGGGAGAGAGGAGCACATGCTCCCGAGGCTCAGGGACGTTGCACAGAACCAGGCTTTAACCATGGTTTAATGTCTGAACTGGTTTGCTATTTAAGGTTGCTTCAGCCAGCGATCCTTACACACAGTACAGTAATGCATAACACAACTGGGATGGTCTTTGTAAAAATTAGTTTAAGAATGCTGTTGGATATCCAAATGAATATTAGCTGGCATCTTGTTTAGCAAAGTATGCATAAGGAGACTCTGCAGGGATGCACTGAGAGCCTATGTGTAACTCCACCTACAACCCCAGTCCTCCTGCTGGTGTGATGTTGCGACACAAGGCAAGCACTTCTGAGTGTTGATTGCACTCTGGAAACACTCTGCACGATCAGAAACATGTTGCTGAGGGTCAGTGACGTGTTTCCAATCATGCAGAGGGCTTCCAGAGCACGACCAACTTAAACTGAGCACATATGCTTAAACAGAAGTGTTAAGATAGAGACAGCTGACTTTTAGACCAGTTAGGATGCACTATTTGGATTAAAGATGGAATAGCTGAATTCAGTGAATTCATCTCACGGAGATCCATGAAGCCAAACTGTCTGAAATCCAGGGATTTAATGTTAATCCACTAACATCTATTTTGGCCCCGAGTAACTAAGAGCATAAGAACAGCCCTGCTGGATCATGCCCATGTCCTATCTAGTCCAGCATCCTGTTTCACTCAATGTTCTACCAGATGCCACTGGGAGCCTACAGGCAGGAGTTGGGCATGCCCTCTCTCCTGCTGTTGCTCCCCTGCAACTGGTATTCAGAGGCATCCTGCCTCTGAGGCTGGAGGTGGTCTATAGCCCTCCAACTAGTAGGGGCTGATAGACCTCTCCTCCATGAAGTTATCCAAACCCCTCTTAAAGCCATCCAGGTGGTTGGCTGTCACCACATCTTGTGGCAGAGAATTCCACAAGTTGATTATGCATTCTGTGAAAAAGTACTTCCATTTGTTGGTCCTAAATTTCCTGGCAATCAATTTCATGGGATGACCCCTGGTTCTAGTGTTATGTGAGAGGGAGAAGCATTTCTCTACTTTCTCCACACCATGCATTATTTTATAGAACTCTATCATGTCTCCCTACAGTCACCTTTTTTCTAAACTAAAAAGCACCAGGTGTGGTAGTCCTGCCTCATAAGAAAGTATGAGGTAGCACTCTTTGGAGAAAACAAATGCACTTCACCTTGAGTTGGGCCAATTCATATGACACAAAACTGATCCCAAGCACAGCTGTTGTGTACATATGGAAATGATACTTTCCGAAAATGAGAAAAATTTACATTCACTATTTGAAAGGTAGCTAAGTGGACTTTTAAAATTTTGCAGATTCATTGGGGAAGTTGCCTTGTACTGACTCAGGCAATTGGTCCTTCTAGTTCAGTATTGTCTGCACTGGCATACAGCATGCATGCAGCTGCACAAGTGCATGTTACAAGAGCACACCTATGCAACTACGTGCATGCTGTGTGACAACATGCAAGGTAGTTTGTGCTGTATGTGAGCTATTATTAATAGCAGCTCTTAGTCTTCAGGGTTTCAGAGAGGAGTTTTCTTCACTCCTGTCTGGAGTTATCGACTGAGCATCTGTAGCAGAGTTTGGGCTAGTGTTTGTAGTTGGGGATAAGACAGAAGAACAGTGGGGTGATACTGAGCTAGATAGACTAATGGTCTGACTCAGTACATGGCAGCTTCCTATGTTCCCATTTTAATATTTGTTTGCCTCATTTACTAGTGCTGTTACATACTTCTTTTTACACAGAGCAGGGAAAAGTAAATCAATTTTTTCTCAAGTTTCCTTTGTCCAATGAATAGCTCTTCTCACTAGTTGGTTCCAGATAGGAATAGGAACAGAATTTTACACTGCCTTGCCCTGTTTTCAGGGTCTAGGCACTTGATCACAAGTGCTTGCAAAGCAGTTTTGCAACTTGGCAAAGGGCAAAGCACTGTGCCCAACTGCGGGAACATTTGTTCAAGACAAGCATTAAACTGCAAATATATGTTTTATATCAGTGTGCTAGGTTTGCTCATTGGCTAAGAGAAAACACCAGTTTTCATGCATTGCATGTGTTCTTATACTGCACAAAAGCTTAGGTATTAAAGCAAAATGTATAAACAGCAATATTCAGATACTGAAGCCTGAGATGTGAGAACCCAGCAAGATTTGACTTGTTTTAGTGACAGAGGGAATTCTCAACCTGAGAACATGTTGTTCTTCAACTCCAGTATATATTACATGAAACATGTACAAATGTGCCTTATATAATATATTTAAATTATTTATTTATTTATTTAGTTATTTATTCATTCATTCAACATATTTTTACAGCGCCCAAAACTTACGTCTCTGGGTGGTTCACAACAAAATAAAAAGTAAAACATTAGTTAAAAACAAAAACAAAAAGTTTAAAACATTACAACAATTTAAAAATTTTAAAACAGCATTAAAACCATTAAGCCAATATTAATTAAAAGCCTGGGTGAAAAGATGCATCATTAAAGACTTTTTAAAAGCTGTCAGAGATGGGGAGGCTCTTATTTCACTAGGGAGCGCATTCCAAATCCTCAGGGCAGCAGCGGAGAAGGCCTGTCCATGAGTGGCCACCAGACTAGCCATTGGCAAATGCAGACAGACCTCTCCAGATGATCTCAGTGGGTGGTGGGGTTCATGACGAAGAAGACATTCTCTTAAATACCCAGGGCCCAAGCTGTTTAGGGCTTTATAGGTTATAACGAACACCTTGTATTCTGCCCAGAAACATATTGGCAGCCAGTGTAGCTCCTTCAATACAGGAGTTATATGGTCTTTCCGAGAAGACCCAGAGACCAGCCTGGCTGCCACATTCTGTACCAACTGTAGTTTCTGGACTACATACAAGGGCAGCCCCACATAGAGCACATTGAAGTAGTCAAGTCTGGAGTGACCAGCAGATGTACCACTGTTTTGAAGTCGTTCGTCTCAAGAAATGGACGCAGCTGGCGTATCACCCAAAGCTGATAGAAGGCACTTCTGGCCACCGCCTCAACCTGGGAGACCAGGGAGAGGCTTGGCTCCAGAAGCACCCCTAGACTGCATACCTGTTCCTTCTGGGGAAGTGTGACCCCATCCAGAACAGGAAGATCAAAATTGGCTCTCGAGTTCCGACCCTGCACAATGAGTACCTCCGTCTTATCTGGATTCAGTTTCAGTTTGTTATCCCTCATCTAGCCCATTACCAACTCCAGGTAGGCATTTAGGGAGGTTATGCCCTCTCCTGATGATGCTGACATTGAGAAATAGATTTGAGTGTCATTAGCATACTGATAGCACCCTGCACCAAATCTCCTGATGATCTCTCCCAGCGGTTTCATGTAGATGTTAAACAATATCGGAGACAGTATGGAGCCCTGAGGGACACCATACAAAAGTTCAGATTTTGAAGAACAGCAGACTCTAAGGGACACCATCTGGAACCTGCCTGAGAGGTAGGAGCGGAACCACCGCAAAGCAGTGACTCCCACTCCCAACCTGCTCAGACGGTCCTGAGGGATACTATGGTCAATTGTATCGAAAGCCACTGAGAGGTCCAAAAGGACCAATAGAGTCACACTTCCTCTGTCCATTCCCAATTGGAGATCATACATCAGGCCGACCAAGGCAGTCTCCACCACATAGGCAGCCTGAAAGCCAGTTGAAAATGGGTCAAGGTAATCAGTTTGGAGTCTCTCTCAGCCCTATCTTGGAGATGGCAGGAAGAGAACTTGGAACCTTCTGCATGCAAACCTGTAGATTTATTTTATTTATTTATTTATTTATTTTTATTTTTACATTTCTATACCGCCTTTCGTTAAAAGAAAACCCCAAGGCGGTTTACAAAAAATAAAACATACAATAAAAAGCAGTAAAAACATCAAGCTAAAAACAAGCATAAAAACAAGACAACAGATAAAAACAACAGATGTTCTTCCCAGAGCAGCCCCACCCCCTGAGTGGAATATCTTACAGTGCTCACATGTAGTCTCCCATTCAAATGCAAACCAGGTCAGACCCTACTTAACAAAGGGGACAATCCATGCTTGCTACCACAAGAACAGTTCTCCTCCCTCTGTTCTTGGAAAATACAATAAAACTCTTAAAGGGGATTTTTCCCTGTTAGCAGGGCTTCTGTTCCTAAGAGACTGCAGTTCAGGAAAGAGAGTCTAAGTTCCTAGGAGACTATACTTTGAGTACCTTATGACTCTATACAGAGGAGTCTGTCCTATGGCCACTCAAAGTGGTAAGATTTGGGGGCAGGGTTCCTAAGGGCTAGATCAGGCCTGCTCATCAGGCCCTCCTCCAGATGTTGGCCTACAACTCCCATAATCCCTGGTATGGGGCACTATGGCTGGGAATTATGGGAGTTGTAGTCGAAAAACAGCTGGAGGTGGGGTCAAAGTTGAGTAGGCCAGGGCTGCACACACATCAGATATACACAAGTCTCAGACAATACATATATAGTGACTTGTGAGAGGCGGTGGGCAGGGGGAACAAAGAGAAATTTCCCCAATCCATTCTGAGTGCAGTTATCCCATGTCTTTCCTACACAAATGCTTTCCCATGGAAAATCATCCATGTGAAACACACATGGCCATATTTCTCCACATTCTGCACCAGAAATCAGTTACTACTCTAAGGTGCATGGTTGCCTGTGGCTATGCTTTGAGATCTGTGGTGGGAATTAGCTTAAATTAGAGCAAATGGGCATACAGAGCAAGGTTATCCAAATGGGAGTAACAGAGTCAAGACAAGTCCCGCTCCATTGTAAAGTTGCGCAAACACAACTTTACGCTTTTTACTTCCATATTAGAAATAGTGGGCATTGTGCCATGCAATTATATTTGTCTTAACAATGAAGCAGAACTTCCCTGTTGCATCTGCGTAAACACTGTTGACACAGATGCAACGTGTGGGCCACTGCCTGCATTCCTCAAGGCAATGCAGGCAGTCAATATTTTTTTAAAAATATGTACTTATAAAAACTGTAGGCAGCAAGCACCCATCTTAAAAGTATGCAGCTTCCTTCAGAACAATTGTTCTTATCCATATGCAAGTCTAATAGACAAATTAATCATATGAAGTTTTAGTCGATTGATCAACTAAGGTTTCTTTAAACTGAAAACAGCTCTGGTCTCTGTATGCATGGCAAAAATGTTGCAATGACAAACATGTAAAATCTTTCTGTTTAGAAGCACTGTGTAACAAAACTGCAAATACTGATTTGACACACAGTGCCTTATTGGTGTGGGGGGGAACCAACAACCCCTAGAAAGGAAAACTTTCGCAGAGTTCGTACTTGCATTATGGACAAACAGGGTCACCAGTCTCTGTAGCCAAATTCTCCTGTGTCAGGTGGGGATATGAACTGTCTGTCTTATCTGGCACAAAAACGTTACTCCGCTGCTAGCAAAGCTGTTGCTTACTTTTGTGTCTGCTCTGCTCGGTCAAATAACTGCCCATCTTTACACTATGGCTTATGTGATGTTACAATACTGCATTATTATATTACCTGGTGTTATTATATTGACATTAACATAATTTACCATCTGTAGTTGCATGCAAACTTGGACTTTTGTGATTATTTTTTAAAAATCGAAATCTCATTTAAAAAAAAATATTACAGGACAAAAAGTGAAATTTATCAGATTTCTTTTTTAAAGGGAGCATTAGTTTTTATCTATCCTGATTCACACAGGAGATTTTGACTTTGGAGAGTGGTGACTCTGTTTCTCTGTAGACAAAACAGGATCACTGCTCTCCAAAGCTAAAATCTGTGTCAATCAGGGTAGATAAAAATCAATTATCTTCTTTTAAAAAGCAATTCATTAAAAGTTAGATTTGTTTAAAAAAATTAAAATTGTAAAAAGCTGATATCAAGTTACACCCCAATAACTGGTTTAAAACAATATCTGTAATACATACATATTCTGGACACAAAACTCTCCCTGATGTCCCAGGTTGAGGCAGTGGCCAGAGGTGCCTTTTATCAGCTTCAACTGATACGCCAGCTGCATCCATTTCTTGAGATAAATGACCTCAGAACAGTAGTACATCTGCTGGTCACCTCCAGATATGACTACTGCAATGTGCTCTATGTGGGGCTGCCTTTGTACATAGTCTGGAAACTGCAGTTAGTTCAGAATGCGGCAGCCAGATTTGTCTCTTGGGTCATCTCGGAGAGACCATATCACTCCTATCTTAAAACATCTACACTGGCTGCCGGTGAGTTTCTGGGCAGAGTACAAGGTTTTGGTTATAACCTATAAAGCCCTAAACAGCTTGGGCCCTGGGTATTTAAGAGAACGTCTTCTTTGCTATGAACCACACCGCCCATTGAGATCATCTGGAGAGGGTCGTCTGCAGTTCCCACTGGCTCATCTGGTGGCTACACAGGGACGGGCCTTCTCCATTGCTGCCCCGAGGCTTTGGAACACACTTCCTGCTGAAATAAGAGCCTCCCCATCTCTTACAACTTTTAAAAGGGCAGTCAAGATGCATTTGTTCACCCAGGCTTTTAATTAGATACTGTTTTAATTGTGTTTTAATAGTTTTAACATTTAATTTTAATTGTTGAAATGTTTTAATCTATTATTGGCTGTTTTTATTGTTTTGTAAACTGCCCAGAGAACATGTGTTTTGGGTGGTATAGAAATGTAATAAATAAATAAATAAATAAATAAATAAATAAATAAATAAATAAAGGTCTACAATGAGGCTCTTAAATCTGAATCCATGACCCTCTTATCAAACACATTGAAGCAGATGCTTCTGTGTTGCTTCAGTACTAAAGAATGAACCATGAAGAAGAAAAATGAAATAGATTTGTGCAAACTATTAATATCTGGACTCTGACAACAGCATGGACATTTACCTCCCATGTCCTGGAATGACACTGTTAACTATGAGCCCTTGCTTCTGTTGGGAAAGGTTTGGCACTTTGGCTGCAATCCTATGTACACTTAGAAGGAGTATGTCTAAATGAGCTCAGTGCAGAGGCAGAACAATACTGAATGGCCATGTTCCATGAACACGGGCTGCTCACCACCAGGGGCTGCTTACCTGCTGCCTGCCTCTTCCACCTCCGCTAGTCCCTGCTTACCTGCCACCTCCTCCCTGGGCCATGGCAGTGGTTCCTAAGCCTTAGGTAGATAAACACCTTTTCGGGGTTCAAGGAAACAGTAAGTGGTGTTTACTCTTACTTGTACAAGAGAACCCCAAACAAAAATCTAAATCTGAATATATAAACTTAAACCACAAAGTAAGGTAGAGAGTGCCATCAAGTCAAGACTCCTGGCGCCCACAGGGCAAGTTGGATTGATTTAACTCCCTAGGGAAAATAAGAAAGATTTAAGTGAAGTTTCCCATTTTGAAATTCATATATTTCTTGAAAAAGTAAGCATACTAACAGGTTGCTATTCAAATTAAGACATATTGGTTTGCAACTTAATAGAGCATACAATTTGAGAGCATGATAGAAAATGTTTGCTCGTGTGTCTTTTGCTCTTTGGAATTATATCTGCTAAGAAACAGATTTCTATTTAGCTTTCTCTCTACACTTGAAAGGATACAAAGCAAAGCCTATTGTTACATTCATGCCCCATTCACATGTAATGCAAAACAGGAGTTTAAGGGGCCAGAGGTTGCCAAACCTGTATGCCCAAATGCAGGAAACTCTGTTTCCATGTGGAGAGCGGCCCGAGGTTTTCTTTTCTAAACTCCAATTTGAAATTTAGTTGCTCCAGCCTGAGGTCTGCCACAGCCTGCATTATGTGTGAATGTAGAACTGCAGGCTCGGCTGTCTGGAACCAGAGTTGAGGGAGGATGCTACTCCCTCTCTTTGGCTGTGATTGGCTGTCTGGGCTATCCTTCACACAAGAAGGAAACCCACACAGCCAGTTCCCCCTCTGCAGTCTCCCTAACTCAGACAGCCTGCTCTCTGTTACCTACGTCCGAATTCGGACAGGAGAGTGGGGTGGGGAAGGGGGCGGAACTGCGAGTCTGTGGTTATGTGTGAATACAGCCACTGTTTCAACTTTAAAGGTAAAGTGTGCCAAGTCGATTTCGACTCCTGGCACCCACAGAGCCCTGTGGTTTTCTTTGGTGGAATACAGTAGTGGTTTACCATTGCCTCCTCCTCTCCAGCATGAGATGATGCCTTTCAGCATCTTCCTATATTGCTGCTGCCCAATATAGTACCAGCGGGGATTCAAACAGGCAACGTTCCACTTGTTAGTCAAGCATTTCCCTATTGCGCCAGTTAAGGCGGAGTAAACCACAAAGTACCCCACTTCAATCAAATTTTCATAATACTTAAAGTTTCATTAATCCCAGTGCATCAGATCTTCCTGGAGAGAATCTATCTATGTGGTTGCTAAGAGTTGACACCAACTTGATAGCACATAATCAATCAATCAGTCAGTCAGTCAATCAATCAATTCCAATGCATTGATTCCATATAAAAACCCTACCAATTATTCACACATTAAAACACACATACACTAAAAAATATACACTCCTATCATAAAAAGTATATAAACATAGTCTCTAAAGAAGTCCAGAGGATGTTGTTTCTATGGTTCCCAATTGGTGCAGTAAAGGTTAATATTATATCCTTAACAGAGTTCCATGGATATATCCCAAAACTCCATATATAAATGTCAATAATTCAATGCCCAATAATTCTTTGAGTATGCCAAAATCCATTTAAAAATATCCACTGTTTCAGAAAAATAGGCTCAATAATTCTTTGCAGTATGCCAGATGTGTTTCAGCTGTTGCTTAGCCTTCTTCAGTGGCATTGATATAGAAATTCCTCAGTGCAGTCTATACAATAAACACATATAGATGTAAAAAAACCTCTCTCAAGAATGCACTGCAAACATAATTTTACTCCCAATATAATCCAAGCATAATTATTCTAAAAACTTCCATATATGGCTATGCCCCTTAGAATTTGTAACTACTGAACCAGCTAATGGTGCAGTGGAGAAATGACTTGATTAGCAAGCCAGAGGCTGCCGGTTCAAATCCCCTCTGGTATGTTCCCCAGACTATGGGAAACACCTATATTGGACAGCAGCCATATAGGAAGATGCTGAAAGGCATCATCTCACACTGCACAGGAGATGGCAATGGTAAACCCCTCCTGTATTCAACCAAAGAAAACCACAGGGTTCTGTGGGCGCCAGGAGTTGACACCGACTCAATGTTACACTTTATGATTAAGCCATGGTGGCTCACTACAGTTTGCCTGACTGCTACATGCTATAAAGACACCATGGCCCTTGGCAGGGTCATGATGTCTTTATAGCATGCAGTGGCTGGGCAAATTGTAGCAAGCTGCAGCAGCTCCTGGAAGCTTAGGAGCCGAGGTGGAGGTGGAGGCTTGCAGGAGGCAGGGCAGGCGGGAAAAGAGGCAGCAGGTGAGTGGCCACAGAGGTGGCTGGTGAGGTCAGGAGGTGGATGCAGGGCTGGTGGCGGGTGGTAGGGAGAGAAAGAAAGTAGGTGAGCTGGGAGTCTGGCTGTGGTAGCAGCTACCAGATTTCGAATGTGAACCACCACCACCATTGTTACGCCAATGTTACTTTGCTATGCCAATCAGACTTACTTGTGGGTGGACATGCATAGTCTTCACATCTATTGTCAGTCTTCAGTGATCTTGATTGGTGTCCTTACACATACGCAGAGAAAGCCCCCAATGCCAATCATCATTTCATCATTATCTAAGCTGATAAAAATTCTTTACCAGTGCAAAAGGCATGTGGGCGACATGAACAAAGGTTCTGCTGTATCCCTGGGAGGGTGGTATGAGTAATATGTTTGATTGCAATCAGGTATGTTTTAATCGTTGCAACCACCAGTTCAGAAAATATATTAATTAGAAAGATGTAACTTGATTTGAATCAATCGGGAACAGTCTCATCATACGATAAGGTTGCACATGTTCTAAGGAAGTATTCATTTGAAATTTGAAAACTGAAAAGCAAGCGCAGCAAGCTGAAGAGCAATGGCTGAGCCTTTTTTGACTCTTGTACTCAGAGAAAACTGCTATCAGTTCAGCCAAAGACAATATTTGAAATACATTGCCAAATTTGACCTCAGCTACACCTGTGCACCCACAGTTAAATCAACATTAGGGAGTCTGCTTGTAAGGGCAGCATTTTACCCCAATGACCAAACGTCATGTCATGAACTTCAGTCCATTTTGACTGAAATTCAAAAGCTGGCCTTCATCCTTGATTTGCAGAACAGGTTTAGTACTGTTTTATTTCAGAATAGCTTGCAAAACAACCTGAGTACCGGTAAGGCAACCTCTGTGAAGTGAATTAACATTCACATTTTATTTAGGTACTATAGGTAGCCTTCCTTATTTCTATGGATCCAGGCAGGTAACTGCTTTTCAGGATCTTGTAAATCCCATGAGATAAATCATTATTATTTCCATTTTGCCAAAGGCAAACTGAGGCTGAAACATAGGGAGGGTTCACATGACTGCCACCCGGTTTGGAAGTGGATAAAATGTCAGGAGGCGAAAACACACATTTCTGGCAGGCATGATGCCTGAACTTGCCCAAGTCCGGTTCCTGCATCACATTATTGAGATTCTATCGACTTTGTCAAGCCAACTTCAAATCTTGGTGACAGAAGTCAGTAGAATCTTGCTCCAAAGAAGTGGGGCAGGAACCAGACTTGGGCGGGTTCAGACACTGTGCCCATGAGGAGTGTGCTCTCTTGCCTCCTGACATTTTACCCATTCCCATAGTGTCTTACTCAGTCTCAGGCCATCACTCAATCTGATTCAACATTTGAATTCAGGTGTCTTGGATCCAAAGCCATTGCTGTATGTCTTGGAGAGTGTTAACAACAGCATATAAATGAGCCAGACATTGCTTCTTGACATGAGATGTCGTGTGTGTGTGTGTGTGTGTGTGTGTGTGTGTGTGTGTGTGTACACGTACACACACACACAGACAGAATCATGCAGTCAGCATGTAGTTTAAAATCTGTTGAGATATGTACTAACAGGCCAGAAAAGCAACTCAAAAGGCAGTGGATGCTGCCATGGCAGCCACTTTAGAACATATCTGGTTCAGGAGCGTGTTGACTGGTGCGCCAACATCTACACTGGCTTCTTGCATTTTCCAGGTACAATTCAGACTGCTGATTGTGACCTTTAGAGCTTTAAATGGCCTAGATCCAACATACTCAAGATACTGCTTCCTCTTGCATTATGTCTCACCGTGATCCTCAAGATCAACTGAGAGCATCCTCTTAAGTCTAGGCGAGCTCATAAACCTGTATCTCAATTGTACCATTTCAGAGTACAGGTAGCGACTGTCATGCCCCAGTGCCATTAGGAGGTTATATTTCAATGTTATTTGTGATTTATAAATGTTCCTGAAGATTTCAATAGACTTTATACTCACTGCCACTTTCAGATTCACTTCAAGCGTCTGTATTTAGCACACTGAAACTGGTTTCCCTAGCTTGGCGTACGCGTAGGTAGGGTGGCTGACAGAAATTCACTCAGTCTAGTGCTGAAAACAAGTAAATAAAATAAAGTTTATTAAACAGATGGTTTCCCCTGAGGTTTGTTTGTCTTCCTTTATGCTATAAAACTGTAGAATGTTTATGCTTGCTTTTTATGATGTTTCAGTGTGTTAAATACAGACACTTGAAGTGAATTTGAAGGTGGCAGAGAGTATAAATTGGTTTCTGTACAAAAAAGCAAAATCCCTGCACACAGAAAACAAGCATACTGGGGAGAAGGTTCAAGTCTAGCTTTCTGCCTGACATGTTAATTTTCAATGTGTACGACTTGCTTTTGATTCCCCCCCCCTTTTTTGTGAGGAAGCATTCCATCATGTGTGATCCCCCACCTATAGTCAGAAATTGACTTCTAGTAGATGCTATGCAGCATTCTACAGTAGCAAGATCTGCCCTCAGGAGATTAAAATGAAACCTCCAATTTATTATCACCCGCATCGTAAGTACAGTCAGGCTGAAACTGGCTTGGCTTAGGATATGTCAGATCTGTGGGTTTAGAACAGCTCCTTAGAGCACTATGAGAACAAGGGCCATCAACATTTTTGCTTGGAGGCAAAAGGCTAGTTACATAAACAATGAATGCAAATGACTCTGTTTTTTTGCTTTGTAACTCTCATTTTCATTATACTATAAGGAACTTCAGTGGGGTGAAATTATAACCTCCAAGGGCTCAGGAGAAACAAGTCAGACCACCTATACTGGTTCTGCTCAGTGCTTTCCTTCAGCACAGCACTCTTTCTGGGAAGTTTACTGCCCCTTGATAAGGGAAGAAACAAGGTCCAGCCCTCACACTTCAGTTAACATTTTGCTTCTGTGGAAAGTTATGGAAAGTCAGTTTCTTTTGAATAACAATCTTCATAGCCTCTTACACACACATCACAGCATTCAGAACACCCAGCAGTCAGTAGTCACCCGCAGCCAGATAGCGGGGATAAGAGTAGTCCTGTGACATTTAAGATCACATTCATGGCTAACAACTGACAGCACCAGTTTCATAGTATCTTGCCAAGCCCCTGCAACGACCAGATCCTTCTCAAAGGAGGTCACCTGTGCTGCCTAGTTTGTCTGGAAAGGAAGCCCATGGCAAAGACCCCATAGAGTTCAACAGGTGGCAAAAACAGCATCAACTGGCGTGTAGGGGTGAGAGCGGCAGAAGATGGACACCTACGACACTCCCTTCATCAGCAACTGAGAAGCTGCTCCACCCTAACAGTTGCTGCCATTTTAGCATACTTTCTCTCTGTGTGTGGTTTGCCCCGCTTTTCTTCCTGTGTGTCCATTTCCATGTGTCTGTCCCCACCACCAACTTCACAACTCCTGGACCCATATGAACCAAATCTGGTACAGTTATAGGGACACATAGGGACACTTCAAGGCCCTATGTTTGTGATGATGTCATACACCTGAATTCAAGATGGCAGACATGTAAACGTTTGAGGCGCAAGTGGGCTAACTTGTGAGTGGGCTAGCCTATTTGAAACAAATTTGCTACAGCTGCAGGGACACATAGGGATGCCCCAATGGCATAGTTTCTGCTGATGTCATCTACCCCAGTCCAAGATGGAGGATGCATGAATGCTTGAGGTGCAAGTGGGCTTTCTTGTGAACTGTCAAACCAATTTGAACCAAATTAGATGCAGATGTAGTGAGTGACACACAGGGACACCTCAATAGCTTAGTCTGTGATGACTTCATCCATCTCAACCCAAGATGGTGGATGCATGGATGTTTGAGGCGAAAGAGGGCTAATTTGTGGACTGATCAGAACCAAATTTAGCCCAGTTGTAGGGACAGTGAAAGGAAAGTAGGCAGATTAGTTCCTACTAGAACAACTTGTTCATCATGTAGAAAAATATGAATGTACATCTCTTTGAAGTAATCAGAATACTGATTGTGTATTTCATAAAGGCTCAGCTTTAATTAAAAATATTCAGAAGAGATAAACCAGCCAAGCAGGCTATGGCAGAGCAACACAAAGTGCAAGAACAAACAATCAGATGAAGCTAGAACTGTGAGCTACAGCTACCCTCCTGCTTCCCCCTCTATATATCACATACTGTACCCTTCTTCATCTTGAATTTTAATTTTAAGTCACTTTGAAAGGCAATTTTGGCTGAATACAGTGGCTTACATTGGATCTGGAGGTGCCTTCCCTGCATGAAGGAAAGGGTACTTTCACTCATGCATGGTGGTGCAATTTCCACCTACTGTCTCCCTTTGTAGCTCCCTGCTCCATATCCCACACTATTGCAGAAGGACCCTTGACCCTCAGAGTTGGCTTTTCAGGGGGCGCTGGATGCTGCACTGCAGATGAGGGGGTGGAAAGCCCCATATCACAAGGAGAACATCACTCACAATTCTCTGGATCCAACCCATCACATAAGTCCCACTGCAACTTATCCAACTAGAAATTAAGTTTTCAAAGTAAAGGAATGGTTGCTATTTCTGGCCATAGTAAATGTGCATCATATCAAGATGGCAAGCTTTTCCCAAGTTTACTCTTACAGGCTTTCACAGATGATTTGCCAAAGACCTTTCCATCCTGATGTGTGTGTCTGTCATGATCTATAACTTTTGTAGTCCCTGTCTCTCATGTGGGTCTTGTGATCAGCATTCCAACAAGTTTCATCCAGAAGCTCATAAAATTCATACGCAAGAGCTATTATATAACAGTAAATTGTACTTCACTCTAGCTGACCTCCTGACGAAGCACTGGTGTAACCAGAAAAGCACTGGTGCTTCAAGAAGTTCAACAACTCAGCTTCACTGCTGGCTCAGTGGTGGGGGCAAATGTCGACAACCTTTCTTTCCCCAAGAAGTGCTCTGCACCATTCAAAAATATGTTCCTGAGGGACATGCATCCCTCAGGGACAAACATTCAGATGACAGAGGGCTTCCAGAGGAAGGGAAGGTGCTGAAATTCCCTACATAAACACACGAGCTCTGGTATGGTGTGTTAGTCAGGATGTCAGCCAGTGTATACATCATGTCATCTCACAATGCACTCTGTTCTCCACAGACCCAAAGAGGTCAGTAAATAATATGTAGTGCTGTAATCTAACAGTAGAAGGAAACCATTCATATAAATCAGGGAATGGAGCTGTAGCTTAGTGGTAGAACAGCAGAAAGTACCAGGTTCAATCTCTGGCTTCTCCAGATAGGGCTGGGAAAGAGTATTGCCTAAAACCTCCCTAAAGGGTTGTCATATTGAAGAGGGCAAAGACTTGTTCTCTGCTGGCCTAGAAGGAAGGCAGGACTATATGTAATGGGCTTAAATTCCAGGAGGGTAGATTTCCTTTGAACATTAGGAGAAACCTTTTGATGGTAAGAACACTTTAACAACGGAACCAATTACCTAGTGGAGGTGATGGAGTCACCGTGGCTGAAGGCCTTCAAGCAGAGACTGGAAAAGCATCTATTTGGAATGCTCTAGTTCTGGATTTCCTGTATCCAGGGGCAGATCTACAATTGAGCAAATGTGTGCAATGAACATGGGCCACCAACGTTGCACCCAAATTTCTGATAGATCATAATTTCTCCATAGGAATAAATGGGAAACTAATACTGAACAGAAAGCTCTGGAATTTCACATGGTGTTCCTACATGATTGTAGCATTAAATGTGTGAATGTTCAAGGAAATCAGTCTACCCACTGATTTTTAATTATTTTTTAAGCTTTAAAAACTCATTAAAAAGCAACAGGTGGTCTGACCTCTTTGATCAACCACAAATTTAATGTTACCATCATGTGCTACTCCCATATGAATTTTGAGAACTTTCTGCCCAGCCATTCTGAAGTAACAACATGGAGTCAGTATTCCCTCTAAGGTGTGTGCGTGCTCACACATTTTTTGATGTCCGCTCAGTTAATTTTAGATCCAGCTCAGATTGAAGCAGGAAGGCCCCACTCATAGCTTTGATACTGCTGCCCAGAACAAAACTCATTCTGCACACAGATAAAATTTTTTTAGAGAGAATACTACATGGGGTGCAAAAAATCGGGGTACGTCTCCTTTTATATGAAGGCAAGAAGTAGTTTCATCCAAATGAGACTTGACTGATGGGCACAGTGGAGGATTAAATTCCAGAGCCACTTGTAACTTTCTTCCATGAAACAAAGCAGTTATGACACTTTTAAACAGTTTTAGAAACTGAAAAAACAATATTAAAAATCAAGTGATAGCATTAAGCGTTAAATTACATTAAACACCATGTGAAACTTCAGAGCTTTCTGCCCAGCCATTCTGGAATTATTAATCTTTTTGAGCTTCTTATTGTCTCCTATGGGGAAATTATTTGATGGGGTCCATGTTCAATTCTTACATAAACCCCTTCAGAGCTTGTTATGCCAGGGCCACCATCGCACTAAATGGCCTACAACTCTCTCCAACCCTATGATTCTATTAAAGGTAAAGTGTGCCATTGAGTTGGTGTCAACTCCTGGAAACCACAGAGCCATGTGGTTTTTCTTTGGTTTACCATTGCCATCTCTCATGCAGTATGAGATGATGCCTTTCAGCATCTTCCTATATGGCTGCTGCCCAATATAGGTGTTTCTCATAGTCTGGGAAACATAGTCTGGGAAACATACCAGCAGGGATTCGAATTTTGAACCGGCAACCTCTGGCTTTCTAGTCAAGTCATTTCCCCGCTGCGCCATTAGGTGGCTCTCGTTTAAAAACAGGATACTATAGTGACAAGCACTGACAATCATAAAGGCCCCAAGCGGATCCTTGGTTACTTTCTTCCTTTCCACTGTAATTAATGGATTAGGAATCAGTTGAGATCTGCCAAATTTGGACTGGGTGGAGTCTCACAGTTCTAAATGGAAAGAACAAGCAGACTGTTGTTTCAGCAGCAGTTAGTCAGCCAGCTGACATTTGGGAAAATGTGCCTCCTAGTGTTTGGAAATGAGAGATGCTTAGATGTAAGAAATGTAGCTTCAGGGTCAGTGTTACGTGGCTGTAAGGTTCATCAGCTACATGGAAAGGGAACAATGCTCACTGGCTAAATAGATACTGGTATGAATGAAGTTTTTGTGAAGGCTTCTCTTGTGTTTGCCTTTGAAAGCATACAGAGCAGAAACAAAACATCTTTTGAAACGAAGAGAAAAACAATGCTAACATTCTTGAACATCCACACGTAATTAAATTATTGACACACCGGTTCTTTCAAATGAAATGCAGCTTCTCATCTTGATTAAGGGAAGTATTCTGTGATTTGGCTTAGCTTGAGGTAAAATTTGATTTAAAACCGAAACACTCAGACAATGTGGATAATTTAATCTTAATTTTTCCTCCCAATAATGGTTCTGCACACTGCTGGCAAGCTAAAAAGGTTAGAAAATCAGAAAACAGGCTAGATCTTTAAGGGTCATATTGAGATGTCATGTTCAGCCAATAATATATAGAAGTTGCCCAGAGAACACTTTTTAGACTGTGAGCTCTTTTGGGACAGGGAACCATCTTATTTATTTATCAATGTGAACGTTGAGACTATTTGTTGAAAAGCGGTATATAAATATTCATGGTAGTAAAGGAAAGGAAAGATTTTGCCGTCGAGTCAGTGTCAACGCCTGGCTACCACAGAGCCATGTGGCCATGGTAGTAGCTACCGAAAATAATGGATGGCTTATTAATAATAGCTTTTAAGTCACCCATCACTTGATGTATCAGCCTTCCCATGCATGTATCACTGCTGTAAATTCTTATTTCAAATCTTGTGTCTCTCTACAGGGCAATTTTGAATCAATATGCATAACTAGTTATCAACTTATTTTTCCTGCAAGATTTGTTAGGCAGAGTTTCAGTTCTCACTACATCTGGGCAGCCTCTCTAAAGGGTTGTTGCCAACTTCACAGATTATTCACAGGGCTACCAAACAACACCTTATGTAAAATGCGGTTTGGTCTTGCGTTCTTATTTTTAAGTTTAAATAGCTGACATGATAGAGTGATCAGGATCAAAACCATGGTATGGGGGAAATGCTTCCGTTCTGGATATGGAATTGAAATTGCCTTGGTCACTCTAGTGCAGGGGTGGGTAACCTTGGCCCTCTAGCTTTTGTTGAACTACAACTCCCATCATCCCCAGCCACAACTGGCGTTAACTTTTTTCTTTGTATTTCCATTAGCACCACTCTCCCCTTATATATTTTCATGTTGTTCATGTAAGCAAAAAACAGTTGGTACAGTCTATGTAGAATCACTGTATAGGGAATAGCTTAGTAGGGCTGTCTCAGTCTGAGAGCCAATGAAAGCACTGGCTCCTCTTCTGCCTTTGTCTTTTGCCTTCTCCTTGCTGATCCTACCGGCAGTGCTTCCTAGAAATGCCCTCTCTGGGAAAGAGAGAAAGAGACCTTTAATCCTAACCTGAACCTGGTGGAGAACAATGGTCACTTTTTAACTAATGGTTTTAATGTCCAAGCATCATCAATCTAAATGATCTCACCAACAAACTCTGAGGAAATAGTATCTGTTATATGTGAGTTATCTTTTTGCATGTTAGACAATAAAAATCATTAACTTTCATGGATATCACCTCGTTTGAGTAATACTTCATTAAATCATCTGATGTTCAGAACAGTACAGACAAATGACAACTCATGACTCATGTCATGACTCATGACAACTCTTCTGCCACCAAATTAAGATGAAGTCACGGGCTGACATCCGGACTAAGTTATTCAATTGTATTACTCAGGAATTACTTTAAAAGTCTACTTAATTTCACCAGCACTTCCTTCAAACAAGACATCAAACTTTGAGTGGGGGCAGGGGCAGAGTAATCTTTTTGCCACCTGTAGGCAAAAAAGATTTGCTGCCCCTGGCTTGAGGGCAGGGGCTGGTGTCGAGGGAGGGCTTGGGGTGTCGGGGACAAGAGAAAACTTTTCAAAACCTTTTTCCAACTGCCCCTGTGCAGCTGGGATGGTACCGGAAGCCGGGGGGTGGGGTGGGGCTGGCCGGCAGGGTGTGGGCACTCAAGGTGAGAGGAGACTGAGGCAGGGGGAGGTGGAGATAAGAGCTCCTTCCCTGAGCCTGCCTGCCACCAAAATGACAAGTAGGGCCATTTCCGGCCCATTTCGGGGCTCTCTGTGCACATGCACAGAGAGCCCCCAAATGGTCCGAAAATGGCCCAACCTATCATTTCAGTGGCAGGCGGGCTCGGACTCAGGGAAGGAGCTCTTGCCCCCGCCGCCTTCCCCCACCTCTGTCTCCCCTCACCTAGAGTGCCCGCACCCCACTGGCTGCCCCTCGTCTCTGATACCACCCCTACAGTGCAGAAGTGGTTGAATTTTTTTAAAAAAGATTTAACTTGCCCCCCCCGAATTTGCCACCTCCCATTATTTGCCCCCTAACGCATAGGTATTATCTTGCCTATGCAGAAATTCACCCCTGAGTGGGCGATGGTTGCCAAAGGGCCCCCTCATTCTTCAGAGTGGGTTAGCAGCAACATCTGTTGTTCCTCCCATGGTTCACAGCCTGCTAGTGGCTTAGCCCTGAAAGCAGCCAGAAATGGAATAAAAACCTCTCAGGAACTCTTTTTATAAATTACCATTTCTGTTCTTTCTCTAATCTTAATGTTCAGTTCAGTACAGAAGACCTAAACGGTGAATATAAATGGGCTAAATAAGGAACTATAGCCTTTTGGCTTGGCTGTGCATTTGAAACTGGAGTTATCTGAAGTATTGAAAGAGCTAGAAAGCATTCAACTGTTTTCTTTATGGCAAGAGGTTTCCTACATCTCTTATATAACTACTTTATATAAGATATGTTCTGCTTTATTCAGACATTTCTTTTAGAAAAACCTTTCTGGTCTATTGAATTTTCAAAATAAACAAGAAAATAAAATTTTTATTCTTCCCCAACCCCGTATGGTTGCAATCCTCTATTATAGGGTTTCCCAACCTTTTTAAACAATTGTACCACTTTTGCTACAAACCTTCAGCTCAGGTAAAGGCAAAGTGTGCCGTCAAGTCGGTGTCAACTCCTGGTGACCACAGAGCCCTGTGGTTGTGTTTGATAGAATACAGGAGGGGTTTACCATTGCTGTCTCCCGTGCAGTATGAGATGATGCCTTTCAGCATCTTCCTATATCGCTGCTGCCCGATATCGGTGTTTCCCTAGTCAGCTCAGGTACTGCCAGGGAAATTGTGTGTGTGTGCATGCCCAAACACAAACTTAAATGTTACAATTAAGGTGGCAGCCACTCCCTCCACTTCTACCCACCGAATGCAGAAGAATGCAGTCACAATCAATATAATAAGGTGCCACCAACCAACATTACCCTCCATCCACCCACAACTGAAGACTACTCATTTTATGAATATTTACCCACCACTTTTCAACAAAAGTTGGAGGGAGACAAGGAGGAAGTTGGCAGAGGAGGGAGCAGAGAGGACAAAGGAATGAGAAAGCCTTGAAGAAGCAAGGAAGCTTGAAAAAGAGTGGCGGTGGTGGCAAGCAGGCACACGTGTGAGGGAGAAGAGACAAGGAGGAAGGAAGTTGGCAGAGGATGACACAGGGCAAGGAAGAGCAAGGAGCCTTGAAGAAAAGCAGTGGGGAACACACACACAAGCACATGCAGCATGCTCTGCCTCTGAGCCCGCCCGCCCACTGCCAAGCAACTGATAGCAAGGAAGCTTAAGGAGCAGACATAGAGGTGGAGGAGGACTCCAGAGGAGATGTGGGGGCAGCAGCCACATTGAATTCAGCAGGGCTCACTTCAGAATAAACACACATGGCTTGGGGTCAAATTTCAGTTTTGTGGCCCAGGCTTATGATTGTTTACTTGGAGATAAATCTTACTGAACTCAGCCATATTGACAGATCTTTAAGCATCCGTGGCTTGCTAAAATGTTAATGCCTTTTTACAGGATCAGAACTATTAGGTTTAGAAAGCATTTGCTCGGTCAACAGAGAGACAAGAACAAAAGCACACAAAAACAGCAGATGATCAAACAAGCGGTAGTTCTATGTATATATAAAAAGCTAAGCATCCTACAGTTTCTGAGTTTAAAAAAGACCAGACAACAAAGAGATAGGATGACACCTTTTGTTACTGGCATCTTATTTTTCTTGTATTTTGTCAACTAAAAAAGAAAGATTAAAAGAAGCAGAGGACACTAGAATTCATTCATTTCAAAAGTAATATATATGTAATAATATTAAAAGTAATAAAAGTAATATAAAACACAATATATAAAACACAAGACTATTTTTTCCTTTTTTTCTTTCTGTGGTGTTTAATAACTAAAAACGGGTTGCATAGCAAATATTGGCAAAATATAGCCATACCTCATTGGTAGAGCACATTCTTTACATATTAGCACTTCCAGGTTCCATCTCATTTAGAAAGATCTCATTTAGTGTAGCTGCAAAAGACATCTGCCTTAGGCCTTGGTGAGCCACTGAGTTACGAGTAGGCAGTACTTGGGATGGATAGACCAATGATTTGACTAACCCCTGCTAACTAGGCAAAGAGGCACTTTTTAAATGTGGTGATTCACTTTATTTAACAGGGGGAGAGCAACTGGCCCTATCCACCCCCAGCACAGTACCCCTCCAGTGACTGCTGCTGGCGTCTATTTTATTTTTATTTTTAGATTGTGAGTCCTTTGGGGACAGGGATCCATCTTATTTATTTATTATTTATTTATGTAAACCGCTTTGGACACTTTTGTTAAAATGTGGGAAATAAATATTTGGCGGTGGTGGTGGTGTTAGTATGGCAGCTGTATATGTTCAAACTCTGCTACCTACGCAGAACAGGCACAATCAAAAACGTCTGTCATTTTGCAAGAAATGTATCATGAGTGCAGCGCAGGCATCGCACTTCATGTGAAACAACAGTATAGATTCATGGGTCATAATGCATATCACAAGAGGTAAGTAAGTATGCAATAGCAGCCCCTGAAATTTTGATTAGACTGACACTGAAGCATATGAAGATACAACTGGAGACCAGTAACCATTTGTGGCTGATCTGGGGCGGGGAGGCAAAGGAAGAAAGGAACTCTCCCTTCCCTGAGGATTTATGGGGTGAATGGATTTGTGGCAACACCTGGCTTCTTTAGGAGCTTCTTCCATACAGCTAAATGACAGAAAGACCCTGAGTATACTGCCTTCATTAGCTCAGTCAGTCTGGAAGCTTCCTTGGCATGGGGAAGTGAGGGTAGGCAATTTTGTTTGTAAACTGCTTATAAGGAAGCAACATGCAGGAAGAGACTAAACCTATCCACACATAGTAGGCTTGTTCACATGATTGCTAGCAGGGTAAGAGAAATGCCCAGCCTGGACAGGAGAGTCGGGCATGCTCCCAATTTTTGGTTGTGTGCTTGCAAACATTAAAGTAGGGAGCAGGGAGAATGATGGTGTGCAAGGTGACCACTGGGTAGGACAAACACGCCCTAGTTAGATTCTGTCCCCAGCATTTTATGGAGGGAGGAAAAAGCCATCCTACCTGGCTGCTGCCTCACACACCGTCATGCTTAGAACAGAGTCTATGACAACTCACCGTGGCCAACTTGCTGCCGGTCAATTGGATGCAGCCAATTCGCCGCAGGAACAACTCACCGTGGGGAACAACGCACCTCCACCCCGCAAGCCCGTTCTGTCGATCTGGAGGGGACAAGCAGGAAGGAGGCAAGAGGAAGCTAAGATTCCACCTACCAGCCACCAAAGCATGTCTTTCATGTTCTGCAGTGGAAGGAAGAATCTCTCTGCATTCCTACTGATATAACCGTGAAAGCCGGTTCTTGTCTGGGTGGTGCACGACGCCAAATAATACACACACACACAGGGAAAAGCTTATGGGATGTTTACTGCTAGCAAGTAAGGCTTTCGGGGCGCACCCAAATCGAGAGCGAAGACCCCCAGTTACAGGTAAGTATTTATGCACAGAGGGTAGCTTAGTCATCTATCATGGTGTAACAAAAGTCTTAGAAGGAATTGCAAAGCCTATCATCAGTGCAGATCCACCTTTGTTTACATCGGAACGAAACAACTGACCATCCCTTAACTTGTATCAGTTTCCCAACATCCACCCTTTATAGCCTATTCCATTTCCCCTTCACTTATCTTCCTAGAGGTGTCAGCCAGTTATTTGGGCCCCTTGTCTATGTTTCTCTCAACAGCTGCAGCAGATTTACTCCTTAAGAGGTAAAGGCTACCTCCCTGGGCAGAGAGGGCTGGGGGAATTAACCCCTTAGTTTCCAGTGTGGAAGAGGCATAGAGAGTTATGGGACTTCATATTTAGATGGCTGTACTGTGGTTCCCTAGGCCTTAGTTTTAGGTTAGACTGCCCTCCCAATGTGGATGGTTTGCATGGGTATATCACTACCTGTGGGGCTGTGCCGCATGGGAAGTGAGAAGTGAAATGTCAGGTGTGACACCTGCACCAGAGCTGTGGAGCAGGTGAGCTGGCATTTTCCTCCTCATATTGCCCCTTTGCGGGTCTCCCCAAAGCAGCAGCAGACCTTGTTGCTGAGTTCTCTTATTAAATCAGACTACCTCACATGTATCCCAGGGATATTAACAGAACACTTGGGGGATCTGGTGTGTAGCTGAATTTTGAATTGTTTAGCAAAACTCTTAGGAAGAGATTTCCTGGCCAAGGTGTGTGTGTGCATGTTGTATTGTTGTTTTTTAACTCTCTGCAGGAAAGTGCAACTCACTGCACCCTATGGCCCAGCATAAAACTGCTTACATGGCAGAGAAGATATCAAGATGCCATGCCAATCATTCACTCTGCAGAATTGTACAGACAGTTAGGCTTTTATCTATTCATTTATTTTTGCAGGAACAAGAGACTGGGCTGTAGTCTGGGCTGCATTATCTGCATGTTGAAAACTGGCATATCTCCTAGCATCCTCCCCATAAAGAACACAGCCTCTTGTTGGACACTGTAGAGTTTCAAAATAACCGCACAATTGTCAAAACATGCTTGTATTTGGTGTGGTGTTAGACTGTCTAAGAATCTCTCTGCATTCCTACATGTGGGGTTGTGCCTCATGAGAACTGAAATGTCTGGTGAGGATCAATTTCCCCACTCTGTTTCTGGGCCCAGCCATGTACAACTGCCAGAGCTTGGATAAGTGTATACATGCTCAGGCTTCTAGATGTTTGCAAGCCCACAGTATAATTGTTACTGACTCCAGAGCAATATTATGACCAGAACGCCATATTGGATCAAAATAGCCCCTTTTTCAAATTTGTCACCAATCTGAACTATTTATCACCTCTGGAGAGGTGACAAAAATGCAATAGTAAACAAATCAAAAAAAATTTGTGACTCTTCTCAGATTTTGATTCTGCTGTCTAAATATGACCTTGTAGTACTGCAGTGAAAGAGGTGTGATAACTTCATTTAGTAGAAAAGCATCAACTCGCTCCTCGCAGCAGTTGCCGTTTTGCTCCGTGGCTCACTGGGATGGGGTGGGTGGGGGAGGCAGGCTAGGAGAGCAGCGATGTGGGCTCTACCCATTCCGAGTCAAATGGCCCTTCTCTGGAGGCAACTTGCCAGCCTCACTGAGAAAGCTGCAACTCTCCTGCAAAACGGAGCTTCTCCTGACAAAACCAAGGGGCAGGTGGGCAGGAGGAGGGCTGGGAGACTCTCTGTCCAAAGCAGAAGGGGTGCCCAGAGAGCCCTCCCTGCAGCTTCCGCTCAGTGGACAACATATCTCCCTCCCCGCCCGCCCCCTCCACATGCCTGTCCTGTCACTTTGGCTTTTGATCCGGCGCAGGCAGAGCCAACGCTGCAGGCTTCCTGCCTGCCGCTTGTTCGTTTGCAACAAACTCCACTCTGTGTAAGAAAACTCCATTGTGTGTAAAAGGTTTTGCAAGCTTTCTCTTCGGGTGGGGAGGAGGGCTGACTTCCTCTCGCCTCCCTCCCACTTGTCCCCTCTGGATCGAAAGCCAAAATGACAGGACAGGCTTGGGAGGTGGGGGGAGTTGCATTATTCCCTGCAGTGAGTTGTCCCTGCAGTGAGTTGGCCATGTCCAATTGGCGGTAGTGAGTTGGCCTCGGTGAGTTGGCCTATTGCCTTTAGAACATAAGAACAGCCCTGCTGGATCAGGTCCAAGGCCCATCTAGTCCAGCATCCTGTTTCGCACAGTGGCCCACCAGATGCCACTGGGAGCCCACAGGCAGGAGTTGAGGGCATGCCCTCTCTCCTGCTGTTACTCCCCTGCAGCTGATACTCAGGGGCATCCTGCCTTTGAGGATGGAGGTGGCCTATAGCCCTCCAACTAGTAGCCGATGATAGACCTCTCCTCCACGAAGTTATCCAGGTTGTTAGCTGTCACCACATCTTGGGGCAGTGAATTCCACAAACTGATTATGCGTTGTGTGAAAAAGTACTTCCGTTTGTTGGTCCTAGATTTCGTGGCAATCAATTTCATGGGATGACCCCTAGTTCTAGTGTTATTTATTTATTTATTTATTTATTTGATTTATATACCACCCTTCCAAAATGGCTCAGGGCAGTTTACAATTAAAACAACTTTTAAAACAATAAAAAGCTAAAACAAATTAAAACATTAAAACAACAACTAACAATTTAAAAACATTTTAAACAAAAATAAAACATTATCCCCAGACCCCAGCTCAAGAAAACGTAGACTCAGTATAGAAGAAAAGGGCCACAACTTTGTTAACTATTACACACGACATGGCAGACTGCAACACCAGGTGATTAATCACCCTTAAAGAACAGTGCGGGCCAATAGAGCAGGTCAGAACTCTGAAGTCCTACCCAGCACCCTACTGGGGGACACACCCTGGCTCGGGAATGGGCAGGTACACCCCACCCAATTCCTTCAAAGCCAACCCTCCCTTCTGTAAGGGAGGGTCTGGATACTTCTAGGCATTCCTCCACCCCGGACCACACAGCCCAAAGGTTGGAGAAGTCCTGAAGCAGGGTTCATGGCAATCATTCTCCCCGTGCCGCACAGGCTACAAAGGAGCGATTAACCAATCACCCCTTTCACATATCCAAGGGTGCTCACTGATGTTCTAACCCTCAAATTGCCACCCCGCCCGCACTGTTCCTGCCATTGTGGCTGACCTAACTCTAACTACGCACCCAGGACACAGAACGGAGTAGGCGAAAAAAACCCCAACAGTGGCCAATGCGCTGGGAGCAAAAAATTCCTACTCGGCCTCTTCAGGCGGCTAGTCGCTAGACCCGCTCTGCACCGGGGAGGGAGGGAGGGGAAAGCCCCTTCTCCTGTGATTGCCTGACCCCAACTGAAGAGAGAATGGAAAATGGAGGATGGGGCAGGGATCGGTCAATCCTGGCCGAAACCCCGCCCCTTGACCAAAAAGGTCAAACGGAACCCTTCCTGGGCTTCGCGCAGGACAGGCTGGGACAAACTCCCTCCCGTCTGCACAAGGCGGGGGTGTGTGTGTGTGTTAAGTCATTAAAAACATTAAATCAAGTTAAAAATTTAAAAATTTAAAGATTTAAAAAATAAATATATATATATTTTTAAAAGCCCTGAAAGGCCAGCCATTTGAGGGGGCCTGCTGCATCCTGCTTTTCTTTTAAATGAACGTTTGTAAAGACATTCACACAAAAGCATGTACATGCATGGCTCAGCTTTTAAAGCAATGTGTGTTTTTTTCTTTTTCCTGTGGAGTCCAGGTGTGGGTGCTCCTGGAATGGTGTGGGTGCTCTTGGAATCTGTAGTCTTTTCTGAGACTGCAGTTTCTTGACAGACAGAACGCTGGGGCATAGCTATAACTGAAGCCAAGTGGGTGGGTGGAAACACATGACCCTGGCCCCTGAGGGAGGGGGGCCCGCCAGCTGGGTGATGGCTTGCTCTTTGCTCTTCCCCTCATGCCTCTCTGAAGAAGAAGAAGATAATGTGTGTGGGGTGGGGCAGGGACCCATTTTCAATTTTTGTCCCATGGCCCACCGCAGCCTTGCTACATCCCTGAAAAAACTCAAACATCGAACACCAAACATTATTCATCCCCCCCAACGTTCCCTTCCCAAATACCATGATGATCTGCTTATTCTTTGCTACTTTACATAGCTAGCCCTACCTAGCTGTTAAGATGTCTGTGTGTAACGAAGGCTTTCTTCTGCTTAGAAATACTGAAAGTCTGACTGATTTTAATGTGGTGTACTTTTCCACTGCAGTTCCAAAAGATTTTAATGTGACCAAGTTTAAGTGAGTTTGTGTTTCACTTTCTGCCACAAAAAGGGACTGATTTCAGAAAAGTACTCTGATCCAAGAGCTCCCTCTACTGTGCTACAGCAGTTAGGACAACATTGTGAACTTTGCAGTAGCCCAGTTGACATCCTTCAGGCTACCTTAAAATAAATGCTTCCAGGATGGCAGCCTAAATTATGGGGCACAACAGTTTTTAATGCAGTTATTTGTATACCTGAGATTATGACCTATGAATCTGGATATGTTTGATTTTAAATTAAATTTAATAATTGCATCAGATACAACACACTAGTTTCTGCAGCATAGTCAATAAAATTATTATTATTAATTAATTAAAAATTATATATTTAAAAAGTTCAATTGCAACTCATTTTTAAAATAACCTGGTTTAGGGAAAAATAAATCGTTGACACTTACCTGACAGTTCATTCTCCTCAAAAGTATGGGTTGTAAAGGTAGTGTGTCGTCAAGTTGATTTCAACTCTTGGCTCCCACAGAGCCCTGTGGTTTTCTTTGGTAGAATACAGGAGGGTTCTACCATTGCCTCCTCCTGTACAGTATGAGATGATGCCTTTCAGCATCTTCCTATATCGCTGCTGCCCAATATGGTATCAGCAGGGATTCAAACTGACAACCTTCTGCTTGTTAGTCAAGCATTTCCCCGCTGTGCCAGGATTGTATCCACTGCCTATTATGGGTTGCTTCAACCTCCTGCTCTGAGACAGGGCCAGTCACAGATCTTTGCCTGCCACTTGGAGGGAGGAGCAATCCCCTCAACCTCAGTATGTCGCCAGATCCTTAATGCTCCATTGCCAAAGGTAAGACAAAACAGACTTTGCACAGGATACATAACAGTTGCAAGGTCAAGGAAAAAACGCTCGGAAGAGGGTTGTATCCACTGCCTATTATGGGATCTATCAGAGCCCCTGCCACAAAAAATTGGGTGGGGATTATGAAGTCTGGTCCCTAAGTAGAAACCACCTGTTGCAGGACCCTCCGACCAAATGAGGCATTGGCTGAAGCCCAATTTTTTATTCTATAATGCTTTACAAAGATGGCAGCCCAGCAAATGTCTACCAATGGAGCCATTGTGGAAAGAGCAGCCGAAGTCACTGCGCTTCTAGTCGAATGGGCCGGATCCCCCCTGGTGAAGGCACACCTGCAGTAGTATGAGCCAATTGGATACATTGGCAAACCCACCAAACCAGGGTAGACGTAGAGACCCTCTTGCTATGGGAACAATCCCTAAAGGAAATGAAGAGTGACTCAGAAACCCTGAATGACTTAGTATGCCACAGGTAAATTTTAAGAGCTCTGCGGACATTCATCGCATGCCACTCCTTCTCTTTAGGCAGATTAGGGCAAAAAGATGGCAGCATCAGTTCCTGGGCTCTGTGAAAAACAGAACTCACCTTTGGTAAGTAAGTCAGATCAGTTTGAGGTAGCACATACTTAGGGGAAATTAAGCACAACTCCTTCGTGACAGAAGATCCCCCAAATCAGAGACCCACCTTGCGGATGTTATCGCAACCAAGAACAACACCTTAAAAGACAAAAGCCTCAGGGACATCAAGGGCTCAAACAGTGTCTTGGTGAGGGCCTTAAGCACCAGGTTCAAATCCCATGGGGGAAACCTATGAATCATTGGCAGTTTTAGGGTGGTTGCCCCTCTCAGAAATCTTTGGATATGTGAGTGCCCTGATAGAGAGGTCACACACAGCATGTCTAAGACTGAAGCAATGGCAAAAACTTGGCGACGAAGTCCTTTATCGAGACCCCTCTGCATAAACCCCAAAACCTGAACAATTGAGCCCAACAATGATGTGATTCCCAGCATGTCACACCATTGGAAGAATGCCTTCCAGATCGACTGTTATATCCTAACCGTGGAAGGGCTATGGGAGGCCATGATAGTGCCTAGGACCGACTGAGAGTACCCGCGGGCCTCTAAGGAGTCCCTCTCAATTTCCATTCAAACACATCAAGCCATTCTAGCTCTGGGGGGGCGGAGGGAACCGGGCCCTGCCTGAGAAGTTTTCTGTGAGACCCTAGGGCCATTTGCTGGACAGCTCTACCAGTTCTGAGAACCAAGGGCGGTATGGCCAATGTGGAGCTACCAGGACAACCTCCGCCCCCACCTAACATATCCATCTTACTGTCTGAGGGATTATTGTTGCCGTGGTAGGGGAGCATAAAGCAGACCCTCCGGCCAGGGCACTGTCAAGGCATCCACCCCCTCCACCCCTGGGGTTAGGTACCTAGACAAGAACCAGGGAAGCTTGCTGTTTGCCGGGGTTTCAAACAGGTCCGTTACCAGCTGCCTTAACCTCTGCATGATCCGAAAAAATGCTTGATCGCTTAGTGACCAGTCTGCCTGATCTGAGAGTGTCTTAACCAATCCACAATGATGTTTAACACCCCATTTACATGGTCTGCCTCTAGGGACAGCAGATTGATCTCCGCCCAAGCTAGAAGACTTTCCGCCTTCCTCATGTGGGTCCGGGTCCTTGTGCCACCCTGACAGTTGATGTGGGCCTTGGCTGTCGCACTCAGTCCAAACTAGGACATGGTGGTTTCGGAGAACGGGCAAGAACTCCATGAGGACGTATCTTCTGGCCTGGAGCTCCAGCCAGTTAATACTGTTTAACCTTTCCACTTTGGACCAAAGATCCTGAACCAGAAGTTGCTGTCAGTGCCCACTCCCCAGCCCTGAAGACTGGTGTCGATTGTCACTTGGATCCATTTTACTGGGGGAAACATAACCCCTTTCAACATGGCCAGGGATGCCCACCTACTCAAGGATGCCGTACACGTTCCGGTAAGCTGATCTTGAGCCTTGCCCTTTCCATGACCTGGTCCTGCCAAGGCAAAAGAAACCATTGGAGAGGACGTGAATGCGGTGTCTACCACGGTCTCCCTGTGGTAGACACCATAATTCCTTGCAGCTGACTTAGTGACAGAACGCCGGACCTTGGTGTATGGGCTATATAAGTTGAATATAGAAGTTAACTGCTTGACATAAGCTTTGCCATTTTGCTTGAGTTTGAAATAAGAATTTGCTTATGCTGAAATAATTCTCACCCCTGGTAGTTAGGTTTCCTACAGTTAGCAGAATTCATATTTAACATAGGAACCGCAAAGTGCTGAGGGGGCAAGATAAAGACCAGACCGGCCTACGGCTTGCACAACTAATTTATGACCTAATGCCAGACCCATTTCCAGATGAAAGGGGAACTAACTATGAGTTATGACCTATGACATATAACTGTTTCTTTTTCTGTAACTATCTGTAACTGTTTTCTTAAGAATGCTTTGGTGTATAAATGTGCTGCTTCTGTATCAGGTCTTTGTCCTGCTTTGAGCGTGAGCCAAGCAGCACCTTTGCTACTTAAGGCCAAATAAAACTTTGATCTTAAGTCCTCTCGTCTGGGCTGATTATTGGGCTCCATCCGCCCAGGAACGAACCCCCCCTATTGGGGTCAGGGGTACTTCAGTTTGGCACTTGGAAACCAACTTCCATCTGCGTTTGGGAGAAAGAGAAACCATCCCCAGAACGGTGTTGATGAATGCCCCCAAATTCAGGATCCTGTTCTGCGGTCTGAGGGAACTCTTTTGGTAACTGACGATAATAAAGGTACACATGGATGCCCATGGTCCTCAAGTGCATCACAAGTGCCACCATGATCTTGGTAAACACTCATGACGCAGTCGAGAGACTGAAGGGGAGAGCCTGATACTGGAAGTGGGAGTTGCTGTACACAAAGTGAAGGAAGCGCCTGTCCTGGACAAGAATGGGAACATGGAGGTATGCCTCTTTGAGGTCCACCGATGTCAAGAAGTCTCCCTGCTGGATGGCCATCAGAATCAAACAGAGGGTCTCCATGTGGAACCCCTTCTTCCTCAGGAACCGGTTGACAAATCTGAGGTCCAAGATGGCCCTCCATTCCCTGTTCTTTTTTTGGAACTAGGAATAAAATGGAATACACCCCCCACCCACTCTCCTCCAATGATGAACGGCATCCAACATCAGGACATGCTTGGACTCCTTGTGGGACCAAGGAGATGGCAGGAAATGGTCCGGGGCTGGGAAGAAAACTCCAGGAAGTAACCCATGGTCTGGTGAATCCAAGTGTCCATACACATCATTTTCCAATGCTGTACAAATGCCTGCAAGCTTCCCCCCACCTGGAGAAGTGGCGGGGACTGCCCAAAAGAACAGTCATTGGCTGGGATTTCACCTGTAGCTGGGCTTGGCATTCTGATCAGCCTGCTGACGCCTGTGGGGCATGTGGTCCCAAAAGGGAATTTTTGGCTTAGACCAGGCAAACCTATCCTGACTATTCTGGCGGGGTCAAAACCTTGCCTTGTAGCCCCTGGCTTTGGATGACATGGATGGAAAGGACTTATAATCTTCCTTTTGATTACTAGAAGGCATGGCCTTCTTCTTATCTTTCGTTTCAACTAGTATGGATTCTAGAACCCATTTTTTGTCGTTCAGATCTTTTAGTACCTTTTTTAGCACATAATGAGGTACCTTTTTTAGTACCTCATTGCACGTTATCCTTTGGTAAGATGGCTCCCAGCACTAAGGCAGCCATTTCAGTATCAATGGGGGCACCCTGAGCTTTTCCATCACCAACTTGGTTGCATTATAAAAACGTCTAACTGTAGGTGGAGGCCCCTTACTCTCAGTAGGGATGTCCTATTCTGCCTGTATAATACTCAAAAACAAATGTGGGCAAGGCACTGAGACCTCAAGTGCTTGAAGGGAGGGAAGCACTGCTGAATCGCCTGTGGGCTTTTCGGAGACAGCCTGGGCCACCCCCTCCAACCTAAGGATCTTGTAGGCTTTGTGCAGGAACACAGAAAAATCCAACTGAGAGAACAGTCAGTAAGGTGGGTGCTAGGAATTATCAGGCTCCTCCTTGTCCCCTGAAAGCTCCCCATCTTCATTATCCAAATCAGACACTTCAGAAAGAACAACAGGATTGTGCCTCATGGGCAATGAAGGCACTGCTGGCAGCGAAGGAGCTGCAGGGCAAATAGGGACAGAAGACCCCTGTGGAGACAGGACAGGTGACCCTTGTTCCTGTGCAGGGCTGAGCAGCGAGTTCCCTGCCTGCATCGCTCCGGAGGCAAATTGGCGGGAAGAGGTGGCCAGGGCAGCTTGCTAAACTCCACTGCCATAACGCGTTGGAGCAGAGCCACAAAGCTGGGAGGAAACTTGTCTTCCTCATTCTCAATTGGAGCCATCTGATGATTGGCCTCGGAAGGGCACAAGCGTTTGGTGGGCAGAGTGGTGGGAGCCCCCACTAAGGGCTGCGCTCCCAGAACCCCAGCCTGATCTCTGCCCCGCATCGGGCCGATTGACCCTAGAGAGTGGTGAGACACTTTCCCCCATTTGGCTGGCACCGCCTCCCGGAGTGGAGCCTTATGTGCCTCCCAAGAACTCTTTGCTTTCCTTTCTGCCATGACCTCTTCCTCACAGTCTTGGAAGTTCGAACAATGGGTGAGGGAGAGGTCGCCACCACCCACTTGGCCTGGCACACAGAATGTGCCACCAACTCCTCCTCTGAGAGAGGGAGAAACCTCTCTCTTGTTGCGCCCAGAGTCGGTGGCCATGTTGGGCAGAGTGTGCCAAACGCCGCAGTGGAGGCAATAGAAAAACTTTTTAAAACATCTGTCTCCCTGGTTCCCCCATCGCTAATCCAAGCAGGGAAGTTGAAAAGGGAGAAGGAGAACACACAACCGGAGACTTAAAAAACACTCCTCAATAACACGAATCAAGTACAGAGCTAACGATTTCGGAACCTGCTGGAGCAAGACAGGGGCAGGGCGAAAAACTGAGGTTGAGGGGATTGCTCCTCCCTCCAAATGACAGGCAAAGATCTGTGATTGGCCCTTTTTGAGAGCAGGAGGTCGAAGCAATTCATAATAGGCAGCGGATCCTCTTCTGAGGGAGAATCTGGATTTCAAATAAACCAACATGTGAAAGCCTACATTTACAATCTCTTAAAACCGAACTACGACTAGGTACAGTATCAAACACTGAGTTATATGCTGTTTTTCTACATAAAACACAGAGAACAATAGGGGGAAATATCTCACTTCTGAGCTTAACAATTATAAATAACACAATGTCATATTTTGGCAATGGGGTTGAGACAGCCTTGGTTGGCCTAATAGATGACCTTTACCAGGGAATCAAGAGAGGAAGTGTGATTCTACTGGTTCTTTTGGATCTCTTGGCGCTGTTTGATACCACCAACCATGGTATCCTTCTGGATTGCCTGGGGGAGTTGGAGATAGGAGGAACTGCTTTGCATTGGTTCTGTTTCTATCTCTCAGCTAGATTCCAGATGGTGGAGCTTGGTGACAGTTGCTTCTCAAATCAGGAGCAGTTATATGGTCTCTCTCAGAGCTCCATTCTGTCACCAATGCTTTTTAATATCTACATGAAACTGCTGGGTGAGGTCATCAGGAGATTTGGTGCAGGGTGTTATGAGTATGCTGATGACAACCAAATCTATTTCTCCTTGTCGCCGTCACCACCACCACCATGAAATGGCATTCATTCTCTAAATGCCTGCCTACAGGCAGTAATGGGCTGGATGAGGGATAACAAATTGAAGCTGAGTCCAAGCAAGATGGATGTGCTCATTGTAGGGGCTCAGAATTTGATGGATGAATAGAGCTTCCTGTGCTGGATGGGGCTGCACTCCCCCGGAAGGAGCAGGTATGCAGCTTGGGAGTACTCTTGGACCCAGGCCTCACCCTGGTATCTCAGGTGGAGGCTCTGGCCAGGAGTGCCTTCCATCAGCTTCAGCTGATTCGACAGCTGCGCCCATTCCTTGAAGAGAACTATCTCAAAACAGTGGTGCATCAGCTGGTAACCTAGGCCTGACTATTGCAATGCACTCTTATGTGGGACTTGTGTAATTCTGAAACTTCAGTTAATCCAAAATACAGCAGCGAGATTGGTCTCTGGGGTATCCCAGAGAGACCATATTATGCCTGTACTTAAACAGTTGCACTTGCTGCCAGTATATTTCCAGGCAAAATACTAAGTGCTGGTTATTACTTTTAAAGCCCTGAATGGCCTAGGTCCAGGATAACAGAGAATGCTTTCTGTATGATCCCCATCACATGTTAAGGTCATCTGAGGTCCGTCTCCAGTTACCACCAGTACGTCTAGTGGCGACTCGGAACTGGGGCTTCTCTGTAACTGTTCCTGGGCTGTGGAATACACTCCTAGCAGAAATCTGTAGTTTAGGTTCATTACTGGCCTTCAAGAGAGCCCTTAAAACCTATTTGTTTGGTCTGGACTTTCAGGGTTTTAGAACTGTTTTAAATGCTTTTAATTGTTTAATGGTTTTAAACTGTTTATTTGGTTTTGTATTGATTGTTTTTAAAATGATTGTGTTGCGGGTTTGGTTTTGTCCTTGTGCAACTCCCAGAATCTTTTGGAAGGGGCTGTATAAAAATGGACAGTGAAAAATGGGCATTTGTGAGGTCTTCTAATTTATTATTAACTCTTTATAACACTCTTCACAAGATGGGAAGTGTATAAATATTTGTAATAAACACTATTTTGCACAGTAACTGCCTCCCACCACCTAGAAAGTTCTGGATATGTGGCAGTTCAACCCTATGCACTATATGTCTAGAGATGTTGAAAGCATTTGGGTAGGGGCATTCAGAATACCCCTATCCAAGGGCTTGGAAGCAGGACTGGCTTGACCTGGCTTGACCTGCTTGATCAGGTCTGCATTCCATCCAATTCTGTAAGCTATCCACCTCTGCTGTTTCCCTTCTGCATGGTTCCAACAAGCTTACTTTGAGGCAGGGGCAATAGTGAGCCTTCCTGACCCCAATGGAGTCCCGCCCCCAACCTACTGGGATTGGACTACAAATTGCAGCAGCCTCAGCAGGGAAAAGACGCTCTACTAGGGCCTGGAGCACCCACTGCTACCATCAGCTAGTCCCATTCCTTTCCCTACCCCAAGGTAAATGTGTAGGGACTTCAAGACAGGGTGAAGGAGAGATGGCAGAGGTGAACAGGTGAGCACTTTATGATACACAATCATTTGCAAAGCCTTCAGGATTTCCATATGTCTATTTGGAACATACACATCCTGGAGCATTTTTGACACATATCAGAGGGATGCTTGTGCTTCCTTAGTGAATTTACTCAGAAATACAGTAACTTTTCTTCCATAGGATTCACCTTCAAAAATGTCTGCATAGGACTGCAGCCTTAGCTTTCAAGTAAAGACCAAACCAGATGCAACATGGGAAATCTGTAAACAGGATTGACTGTATTTTTTAAAAAACAAAACATTAATAGCCGCTGCAGCACTGGGACATTTTGAACTGAGTCTGTAATAGTGTGGGAAGGTGACATTGTTTTTTAACCCTCTTTTCTCCATCAGCATAATTTTCCTGATTAAAATAGCTTTCCACAGCTATTTGCCCCGCAGGATAAAATATACAGTTATGTTTCCCGCATGGGACAAACAGCTTCAGGGGGTCATTTCAATTTTTTAAAAAAATATTGTTGTAAAAGGGTTTTTTTTATACCCTTGTTTCTACTTGTTTATTATTTTTCTATTTCTCCCAGCATCACCTTACTCCACTGCACCATAAAAAATCTCTGTATAAACAGGATCTCGGGATCTACATATGTATAGGTCTTCAGCTCCGCTAATGAGGTGTTGTAGGTGTAGGTGGTATAGACAAAGTCACTCTCAGTTTCCTTTAACGTTGAATAAATAGAAATTTATTAATTACACATTCTGAAGATCACTTGGTTCTCTAAGCAGGGAGGTTTGCTTGCATAGTTATAGGAATGGTTTTAACATAACAGTATCTCTTCATTCACTTCAGACATAAACAACATATATGAGTCTTGGTTTAAATAGTTTCCTTCCAGAGATCATAAGCTTGATCAGCTTTACACTTTTATTTTTCAGAACCTGACCTCTTTACTCCCAGCCTTCTTACTAGGTTGCCTGACAGACTTTTCCTCTGTGAACCTTCAGTTCCAGCTGTCAACTCTAACAATATTCCAACTGCTCTGTTCTTTTTTCCTCCACTAGGGGGCTTCCCAGCTGCAGGGCTTGTCTCTGCCAGCCTTTCCTAGTATGAGATTTAACCCCTTCATCATACCCAGATAACTCTATACAGATATTCTTTAATCTCATTTCATCAAAAAGGTGAATAAAGAAAAGATTAATCCGAGCACCACGGTAGTGATTTGCATTCCCACCCACTCCCCAAGGCCATTTAAAAAATAATGTGGGTGATCCTGTTTGCAGATCTTCCATGTTATATTTAGTTTGACCCAAAGTTGAAAGAAAATGCTTGACTAACAAGCAGAAGGTTGCTGGTTCAAATCCCCACTGGTATGTTTCCCAGAATGTGAGAACACCTATATCGGGAAGCAGCAATATAGGAAGATGCTGAAAGGCATCATCTCATGCTGGAGAGGAGGAGGCAATGGTAAACCACTCCTGTATTCCACCAAAGAAAACCACAGGGCTCTGTGGGTGCCAGGAGTCAAAATCGACTTGACACACTTTACCTTTAAAGTTGAAACAGTGGCTGTATTCACACATAACCACAGACTCGCAGTTCCACTGCCTTCCCCACCCCACTCTCCTGTCCGAATTCGGACGTAACAGAGAGCAGGCTGTCTGAAGTCAGGGAGACTGCAGAGGGGGAACTGGCTGTGTGGGTTTCCTTCTTGTGTGAAGGATAGCCCAGACAGCCAGTCACAGCCAGAGAGAGGGAGTAGCATCCTCCCTCAACTCTGGTTCCAGATAGCCGAGCCTGAAGTTCCACATTCGCACGTAATGCAGGCTGTGGCAGACCTCAGGCTGGAGCAACTAAACTTCAAATTGGAGTTTAGAAAAGAAAACCTCAGGCTGCTCTCCACATGGAAACAGAGTTTCCTGCATTTGGGCATACCTGTTTGGCAACCTCTGGCCCCTTAAACTCTGGTTTTGCATTACATGTGAATGGGGCATGAATGTAACAATAGGCTTTGCTTTGTATCCTTGCAAGTGTAGAGAGAAAGCTAAATAGAAATCTGTTTCTTAGCAGATATAATTCCAAAGAGCAAAAGACACATGAGCAAACATTTTCTATCATGCTCTCAAGTTGTATGCCCTATTAAGTTGCAAACCAATATGTCTTAATTTGAATAGCAACCTGTTAGTATGCTTACTTTTTCAAGAAATATATGAATTTCAAAATGGGAAACTTCACTTAAATCTTTCTTATTTTCCCTAGGGAGTTAAATCAATCCATCTTGCCCTGCAATATGATTTAGTAATTAGAAATTACCTACTTATACATTTCTGGTGAACAAAGTGAGTCTGTATTTATCTCTTGTCTCCATATTCCATCACTAAATTCTTACTTCTATAGAAAATCAAGGACAGATAATCTGCCTATTCTTTTGGGGAGAGCCCAGACAGAAAAATGTCTGGATAACCTAAGTAATATGTAGTCAGTGCTCATTGAACTATTAAAATAATGAGTGATGTTTGGTACGTGCACTGAAATCAGCTCATGTGGTTTTAAGCTCTCGTGATTTTATGCTTCACATATCAGAGTGCTACTAAAAGCTCTTCCTTTTCCCAAGAGTGTTCTACAGATGGCAGCAGCTTCAGAATCAGACAGTTTTTCAGTGCTCAAATTATAAGGGGGCCACATTTCCCTTATCTTTTGATCTCCTTCTCTCAGCTAGTGTTTAGAAGGCTATGGAGGAGGGCATGATATACTGGCAGGGGGGTAAGCTTGTGAATTTCATTAACCCCCTTTCCCCAGTCTCCATAATAGAAGAGTTAGCACTGTGAGAACTATGAGGAAATAAAAAGAACAACAGTTTCCATCATTTCTGAGAGTCTTCTTAGGCCAATCATTTTATTCAAAAGAAAGAGAGAAAGAGGTCAACCTCAAATTGCAATAAAAATGAAATTTGTTTTTTTGTACTCAGGAAGCTATCCCAAGAAACATCAAAAGTGTACAAAAATCTGAATGTTGCATTTGTGTATGGGGGGGTATGCTTTTGAGGGGCACCATTGCTGGTTTTTACTTGATTTTACTTAAAGCAACATGAACACTGATTGTACTGTTAAGCTAAAATGCTATCTCAAATAGCTTACACTAGGAATATGTGTGTTTGCACAGGACATTGCCAGAAATAAAGCATTGCTTGAGACTCTAGGCTATTACAGGTGAAACTCGGAAAATTAGAATATTGTGCAAAAGTCCATTAATTTCAGTAATGCAAATTAAAAGGTGAAACTGATATATGAGACAGACACATTACATGCAAAGCGAGATAAGTCAAGCCTTAATTTGTTATAATTGTGATGATCATGGCGTACAGCTCATGAAAACCCCAAATCCACAATCCCAGAAAATTAGAATATTACATGGAACCAAGAAGACAAGGATTGAAGAATAGAACAATATTGGACCTCTGAAAAGTATAAGCATGCATATGTATTCAGTACTTGGTTTGGGCCCCTTTTGCTGCAATTACTGCCTCAATGCGGCATGGCATGGATGCTATCAGCCTGTGGCACTGATGAGGTATTATGGAAGACCAGGATGCTTCATTAGCGGCCTTCAGCTCTTCTGCATTGTTTGGTCTCATGTCTCTCATCCTTCTCTTGGCAATGCCCCATAGATTCTCTATGGGGTCAGGTCAGGAGAGTTTGCTGGCCAATAAAGCACAGTACACTGTATACTTTTCAGAGGTCCGATATTGTTCTATTCTACAATCCTTGTCTTCTTGGTTCCATCTAGTATTCTAATTTTCTGGGATTGTGGATTTGGGGTTTTCATGAGGTGTACGCCATGATCATCACAATTATAACAAATTAAGGCTTGACCTATCTCACTTTGCATGTAATGCGTCTGTCTCATATATCAGTTTCACCTTTTAATTTGCATTACTGAAATTAATGGACTTTTGCACGATATTATAATTTTCCGAGTTTCACCTGTACATCTTTTAGGGGAGTTTTCTGATCATGGGTGTATGTGGTTTGAAGTGGCCCAAACAGCAGCAGTGGTTGACTGGGCCCTTCCTTGCTGCCAACAGGCACCATGATGGTTGCTTGTTTTCCTCAGGCCGCTGACAGGCTTGGGCCCATCCCTTGCCCTTCATTCTTTCTCTCTTCCCCTCCCTTTCCCCCCTCTTTCTATCTCCTCCACTCACTCTTCCCTTCTGTCTTTCTTCCCCTCGCTTCCCCCCGCACCCTTCCTTCCTAAGTTAATAGATCTTGTTCACCTTGTTTCCTCATCTACTTCACACAACGGTGGCCTCCTTCTCCTGAAGGGGCTTTCTTCCCTCACAACTCCTCTCTTCACAGACCCCTGCCCACTATTCTTATATACATATAGATTCTTCAACAATCTTCTGACCAGTAACAGTTGCATTCCAACTGACCTTAACCATCACAGGCTCCTCCCCCCTATCTGCATATGGAATCCCCACTGCCCAATCACCACAGTACTACAGGCTCCGCCTCCCTATCTGCATATGGAACCTCCACTGCCCAATCACCATGGTACTGCTGCTCTCATAGGCTCCTCCTCCCTATCCTCATATGGAATCTCCACTGCCCAATCACCATGGTGCTTCTGCTCGCAAACTCTCGCGAGAGCTGCCATGCACGGGATTAGCAACAGGTACTTCTAAGAGAAATAAATATATAGAAGACTAGCTGGGCTGGGTGCAGAGCATCTGCGTCTCCACTGGCCTGCTTCCCCCCTCCCCCCCATTTTCTGGCTGTCGGGCCAGCCAGCCCACTTCTTCTCACCCCCTCCCTGCCTGGTGCTTTCTGGCTGGAACCAATTCCCAGTGGCCGGCCCGGTGCCACCTGCTGCTCCCGGCCCCATGCCAGCATCCCTATTTTCTCCCCCATCTCTAATTGGCAACTGCTTGCGAACTATCACGAGAGCTGCCACGCATGGGATTAGTGACGGGTATGTCTAGGAAAAATAAATATATAAGTACTATCTGATCGGGTGCAGAGCATCTGCGCCCCTTGTTCTCCCTGTCTCTCCTCCCCATCTTCATTTCCCCTCTCCCTTCAGCCTGTTCTCCTTTCCCCCTCCCTTCAGCCCCAGTCCGTGCTCCTTCCTCCCCCCCTTCAGCCCCAGTCCATGCTCCTTCCTCCTTCCTCCCTTCAGCCCCAGAAAGGGCTCCTTTCCTCCTCCCTCCCAGTCCACTTTCCCTCCCCATCCGCTGGCCTGGCCAGAGGCCCAGCACTTTTCTTCCCTGCCCACCCGCGGCTTCCTTCGCTGGCCGATGCTTTTCCTCCCCACCCGCCAGCAGTGGTTTCCCTTGTCGGCCAGGTCGACACTTTCTTTCCCCACCGGCCTGGAGAACACTTTCCTTCCCACCAGCCAGCGGCCGTGGTTTCCCTTGCAGGCTGATGCTTTCCTTCCCCGCCTGCCACTGGGCTTTCCCTCACCAGCCAGGCCGGCGCTTTCCTTCCCCGCCCGTCACTGGGGGTGTTTTCCCTTGCTGGCCGATGCTTTCTCTCCCTGCCTGCCAGTGGTTTCCCTCGCCAGCCAGGCCGGCGCTTTCCTTTCTCACTGGCCTGGCGGGCACTTTCCTTCCCCACCGGCCGATGCTTTCCCTGCCCGCCTGCTGCCCCCTGTCGCCATTTTCTTGCCCTGTACCCATGGGTATCTGGCAGCAGCTTGCAAACTCTCCCGAGAGCTGCCACACATGGGATTAGCCATGGGTACGTCTTAGAGAAATAAATATAAAGAAGAAGAAGAAAGCGGATGATGATGATGATAATGATGATAATAATAATAATAATAAGAAAACTTTGTTAGCCACCCCATAACAAATTGTTCTCTGGACACTTCACAATAAAGGATTAAAACATATAATAAAAACACATTAAATCATGACCAAAATAAAGCTGAAAAGGAAATACAAAATACAATACAAAGCAGTTTTTAAAAAACTCATTTTCAAGTTAGTTAAAAAACAGACCAAATCTGCTAACCCAAACTTATAAGGCCTGGGTGAACAAAAAGGTCTTTACCTGGCATCTAAAAGAACAAAGTGATGAAGCCAGGAGAACCTCACAGGGGAGGCTATTCCATAAATGGGGTGCAATCATAGAAAATGCCATCTCCCTGATACATCTCCTGTGGTCAACATAATGTGCAAATAACTGTACCTGTGTACATTGTACAAGTATGGAACATAACATGTGAATAGGGCTCTTCTCTCTCTTTCTCACACACACAAACACACACACACAATATCATCCTGGGTCAAGTGCCTTTCATTCCCTACATGCGCCATAGCACTTATATCCCGCTCTTCCTCCAAGGAGCCCAGAGCGGTGTACTACATACTTGAGTTTCTTCTCACAACAACCCTGTGAAGTAGGTTAGGCTGAGAGAGACGTGACTGGCCCAGAGTCACCCCGGTCCTAGTCCAGCACTCTAACCACTACACCAGCTGGCTCTACACCGACAGCGTGATCCTCAGCAGCATGTTTTCTCCAAAAGCAAGACCTACTGACTTCAAGAGGATACTTTCAGCCCAGCACTGTCACCCGCAAGGAGAATCCCCACGTCCCTGGCATAAAGCAGAAGAGTTTTCACTACTAAAAGGGTTTATTTGAGGCGGCGGTACGGCACCGAAGCACCTGCGCAGGGATCGCCTTCCCCGTCTTGAAGGGAAGCGCCAACTGCACAGAGTAACAGACGCTCTCGCCCCCCCATCGCCAAGCAACGTCCAATCAGCACCTCGCCTGGAAGCGACAATCGCTTCGTTTCCCAAAACCGTCGTGGAAGCCTCTCAGCGCACCAAGCACAGTCTGGTCATTTAAACCCCGCCCACCTTTTTTGTCTAGTCCCCGCCCCTTCTCACTCCCTGGCCGCCAGCAAGAACACCACGTCTACAAATGACAACTCACCCGGAAGTGCTTTCTGCCTCTGTAAGGTGGAGGCCTGTTACCTCCGGGTCGTGGGTACGGTTTACTTCCCGTTCTGTTGGCCACGCCGCAGGTACCGGCTTGGGCTGCCGTTGTTCGCGTCCCTCGCAGGTAAACTCTCCGCCAAGGACTCACTTGTTTACCTGCTCTCCAGGTGCGCAGGCGAGGCCTATGCAGAGCCTTTTCTTTTCCTTGCCCTTCTCTCACTTTGTCCCTTTTTTGCTTTTCTTGTTCGCCCCTCAGCGTTGCGTTTGCGCCTCCGTCAGGGAAATGTTGCTGAGGGGCTGGCAGGGCCCTAGTGGCTCCCTGGGATTGTGGACCTTGCTCTTGTTGCTGCTGAACTTGGGTTGTGCTGTGCGCGCCTCGGAGATCACCTTTGAATTGCCCGACAACGCCAAGCAGTGCTTCTACGAGGAGATCGTTCAGGGCACCAAGTGTACCCTGGAGTTCCAGGTAAGGGCATCATTTGGCTTCCAACGCCACATGTGTTATCCACATGTGTTCCAACGCCTAGGGGTGGGGCTTGTCTGAATTTTAGTTAAAACAGAATAACTTCTCTCCTGGACAGTAGTCATTAGTGAAGAGCCAGTGTGGTGTAGTCCTGAGTGTTGTACTTGGACCAGGGTAGCCTGGGTTCAGATCTCAGCTTGGCCATGAACCTCACTGAGTAATCTAGGACTAGTTGCTCCTAGCTTAACCTACTTCAAAGAGTTGTGAGGATAAAATGAAAGGTAAGAAACATGCATTGCCTTGAGTTTCATGGAGGAAGGAAGAATGATATAAACATCAAAGACAGTAGAATGGACTCCAATTCCTCCTCTAACTGTAAAACAGGCATGGAAAAGGTGAGAGAAGTTTTCCTTTTTGATACAGTTTAGCTTTTGACTTAAACTTATTATTATTATATACCTTTTATATCTCACTCTATCTCCAAGGAGCCCAGAGAGGTGTACTGCATACTTCAGTTTTGCCTCACAACAACCCTGTGAAGTAGGTTAGGCTGGGAGGGAAGTGAGTGGCCCAGAGTCACCTGGCAAGTATTTTGGCTGAATGAGGATTTGAACTCAGGTCTCCCTGGGCCTAGTCCAGCACTCTAACCACTATACCACACTGGCTTTCATATAAGTACAATGGGTTTTAAACCCATTTTATAAATTTATTGGAGAGGAGAGCTGGTCTTGTGGTAGCAAGCATGACTTGTCCCCATAGCTAAGCAGGGTCTGTCCTGGTTGCATCTGAATGGGAGACTTGATGTGTGAGCACTGCAAGATATTTCCCTCAGGGGATGAAGCCGCTCTGGGAAGAGCAAAAGGTTTCAAGTTCCCTCTCTGGCTTCTCCAAGATAGGGCTGAGAGAGATTCCTGCCTGCAGCCTTGGAGAAGCCGCTGCCAGTATGTGAAGACAATACTGAGCTAGATAGACCAATGGTCTGACTCAGTATATGGCAGTTTCCTATGTTGTTCCTATGGTTGCAGTACTTGTGCCCAGTGTTCCCTGTAAGGCATGTGCACACACTCACAAGTTTTTTTTTTAATGCCCAGTTTATTTTAGATCCCACTCAGGTTGACTCAGGAAGGCCCCACTCTGAATGCATGTGCACATACACTGCCTTGATACTGGTACCCAAAACAAAACTAATTCTGCACAGAAATGGAAAAAATAGAGGGGCCACTGTTTGTGTCCTCAGCCAAGTGTCTGTGGGCACCCTGGTCTGTGTGTGTGTGTGTGGGGGGGGGTCCCCCCTGTCTTTTAAACTCACTTTATAAATTTATCATATTTATATGTGCATACATCTGATATGTGTATGCAGTGACCCTCCCCATGCATCACTCGTGGGGGCATTGCATTGTAAAGGAATATGGCAGGTGGCTGTTGAACACTCAGAGTCTCTACTGCTAAGGTAAGCCCCCACAAGGTTTTGGGAGAGGCCTTTTTTGGTAGTAACAGTAACATGGAGTACTCCTCAACTTCTGTGCTGGTAGCCATTTTTCCTCTACCCAGGGTAGAGGGCTTTTTGTCTCAACTTTGTCAAATTGTGTGTTTCTGAAAGGTTTTTACCAGGTATGGCCTAAACATCAAGGACAACTTGCCTCAATAATGAATCATCTAATTGTTAACTGAAACAAAGGAAGCTCTCCTTAAGCAATCATGTTGAGCACTACCAGTACTGTGAAGCCACATAATGCTCTCCCATTTGCCAACATCGGGTTGTCATACGACGTGCTTCCTCATCTTCTACTCAGTCCAGTAGTACTGTGGTTTTCCACATTGCATATTGCTCTCCATATACAACAGACTATATTGAGAATATTTCAATGTAATAAAGTTAAGGAAATCAACTATTCAAAACGTGATTACTACAAGCAAGAAACTTCACCGATGTTAAGACTATGGAGAATGGACAACAGTTGGGAGGCACATAATCTTGACAAGAGTAGTGAAGCTCCAGTTCAGGAGTTTAGTCATATAGACCCAGTTCAGTTAACAAACCATGGTTTGGTACACCATGCCTACCAAGCCTGCACACTTCCTCCCCTTGTGCACCTAGGTACTTCCTGGCCTTAGTTAAACCACAGCTCCATTTGTTATCCAAACCTGGAAGTTGTGGTTCTAACTAGTTTACATTCACTTACACATACCTGATGGACAGTATGTGCAAGAAGTCCCACTAGACCTTGTTACCTGTCACTCTTTACCCAACCACTCCCATTGCAGGCATCCCAACTGCTTAATTTATCACATCAGCAGTAACCAAAGGGAAGGTTGTCAGGAGGGCCAAGAGCTTCTGTTGCCCCTCCCTTCTGTGTGTGTGTTCCTTACAAATACAATGGATATTTATATACCGCTTTTCAACAAAAGTTCCCAAAGCGGTTTACATAGATATAAATAAATAAAATGGCTCCATGTCCCCAAAGGGCTCACAATGTACCTTGTCATGAAGGTAGGGTTCCTTTATCTCATAGTCCTCAGCAGACAGCTGAAACAGATGCAGCTTTTTTAAAAAGTTAGTTATGGACAGTTTCCAGAGGGGTGGCCATTTTAGTCTGTTGTATCAAAAAGGTCAGTCCTGGTAACACAACTGATATCAACTCTGCGATCAATTTCTGTTATCAGTTATAGACTAAGTTCTGACAACATAATAGATGAATAGGGTTACTAACCTTGTAGTGGTAGGGCTCCTCTGTATGATGGAGTAATAGTTCAGTGTTTTTCATCACTGCCTCCCCAACTTGATACTGTTGCAAGTTGTCCTTTTAGCAGCTTCAGATGTGCTGTGGCCCATGTAGGAACAGCTAGCTTTTCACTGCTCATGATCCGCAAGGACAGGAGACGGAGAAGGAAACATCTCATGCCTCTGTAAATTTTGAAAGGCTGCTTGATTGCCTGTGAAGGGACAAGGGAAACATGAAGAAGGTAATGGAGAGCAGCTGCAATAGATGGTCATTGTGCCCAGGTACGCATTGGGAAGAGAATCCTGCTGCCTCCTGTGCTGCATTCTGTTGCCTACCTAGTTCCTCACCCCTGCATGTTGGGGGCACCTGCTAGGGGAGAATGTGTTGCTGTTAGGACAATACTTCATGTGGTGTTCCCTATAAGAAAGAATATGTCAGAGAAGGTGGCCTGGTTACTGGTTCCAGTGCTTTGAATAGTGTGATCTTTGCTGGTAAACAGGTTGCTATGCTTGCTGTATACCTTCCTAGTGCATGGTGAGGGCCCACCTGCTTTGGGAGAGTTTGGGTAATCAGGGAACTGCTTTGTGCAAATAATTTACTTATTAAGTGTCTTTCTGAGGGACCTTACTCCCTGGAATATCTTATGTGCTTGTATTTGGAATTCTCAGGCAGAGTACCTGTAAAGTTCTGGAAAGAAAAGTGTAGCTTGCTGATTTTATATTGTTCTCCTTCACTGTTTGTGCAGAGTCTTTTCATCATGGAGGCATTTCCCTTAATGTCTTAATACTTCAGTCTCTGGTGCTGTACTGTAATTGACTCCCCACTTGTTCATACCATGTTCTTTTATGTGATGTGGGATGGGAGTGAAAACAGGGAGTAGCCCTTCTGAGTTTTCCTTTGAATTCTGATGGTGTGTATGTGTCTGTTTTCACAAGCTATTTTGCTGTCATAATTTTATGCTGGTGAGGGAGTTGGGATCTGGCATGGAGGGTGGAGGATAGTAGCAACGAAGCTGTCCTCGGATCCTCCCCCAATAACACCCCTATCTTACTCTTTACTTTGTTGTACTTAGATAGTATAGCACTTAAACACTTAAGGTTACAATGACATGGATACTAACTGGGCAAAGAGGCATCTTGTCAAGTGGTGGTTCTTGCTGTGTTTAGCAGGATGAAGAGCAACTGTCCCTACTCAGCTCAGTACAACATCCCTTCAGTGGCTGTTGCTTGTGAGCCTTTTAAGATCCTGAGCCTTTTCTCATTCCTTTCGCTATGTGAACTACTTTGCAACCTTTTTTTTTGTTTTTTTTTTTTTTTTTGCTGAAAAGCAATATATCAATTTTATCACCACCATAGCTTGGTTACCCTGGAATAGGAGACTTAGCTGACATCTTGTCCTTTATCTATATGGCCTAACCCGATTGTATCATTAATGTGTTATATCTTTCTGTGAAAGCCTGGTTGTCTGGCATTTCTTTTACTCCATTAACTCCAAATCACATGGCCATCTCTAAGGATATTCTTGGTGTCCACTAGCTGACATTCTGCAGACATGTTTTGAATGTCTGGACTCAGTTCCTTTTGCACATGCTGTCACATTAGAATTCTCTACTTTGCTCTCCAGTTTCACAAGTAGACATTACCTGCACACTTGCCCTTCTATGCCCCTCCCTTCAGGCTTAACCTGCCCCTCAGCATTCCATGATTCACTAAGTGACCATTACAGCCACCAAGTGTAGGCATTGCCTTTCAGCCCAGGTCCCAATGATTTCAGTAAGAGGTATTTGTAGGTAACTTCCTCTGGAATGAACCTTATATATGCTAGGTTTGTACATGTTGGCTTTTAGAAAACAGGTTCTTCATCAATTTTGCTGCAATTAACACTACAGTGGTTCTTGATAGTTTTTATGGAAAGAACAGGAGGAAAGCAAAATTGCCTTAGCAAATCGCTAACCCTCCCCGCCATTTTCCCCATTGGAGTTAATTGTTTATCTGTCCCAAGCTATCTGTTTACCAAGGATATTTAATCTGTCTCTCTGAACAAAATTATAATTATCCATTGCCAGTTTTATTTACTTAGCAAATATATTTTGTACACCGCCTATAGATATACATATCAGGCAATATAAAAATATGATAGATAAATAAATATTTACTAAAGGTAGAAAATTTTGCATGCATGTGGTTTTGTTTGCTTTTACTAATACCTTTTGAAATCTTTCTCCTGATAGTTGTGTGATTTGGTGTTGCTCTTTCTGGTTTGATAGTTTTTGGATCTGATGTGAAGCTTTATTGTTCCAGCACATTGTTGCTTAACGCATGACATACCAGTGAATTACTACAAAATAGGATTATCAGTGTTGGACATAATAGTGTTACAAGTAGAAATGCTAGTACATCAGACCAGGATATTAGAGTTATCTGTCATGCAGAGGCTCCTCAGTTTAGGAAGGAAAATGGATCAAACCAACCTCTTCAAATGTATCTGTGACTAAGGTTTAATGTTTAGCTTTTTATCGCTTTAATATAACCATAATAAAAGAGGAAGCCTATGTGAACTTCTGCTGAATGTATGACTCCACTTCCAACTCTCATTACAAGTGCTTTGGGATAACAGCAGAATTTGTGTTTACATAGTAATAGAAAAAGACCGGTAGAAAATGTGATCTTGTTTTGTAGTAGTTGTGCAGGTCAGGTGATTTATCTTGAGGCATTTGGGTTTCTCCTAGCACTTCTTCTTTGCTTGTATTCAGTTATAGATTGGAACAGTTAATCTGTTTAAAGTCTGATATACAAGAACTACAGCTGAACAAATGTTTCAGTAATAGTGAGCTATACGTCTGTGGCTTGTCCTGTAGACATGCTTGCCTTATTTGCCAGGAATTGTGGTATTGCTGACTCTTTGACATTCTAAATACCAATTTTCTCTGTTCCACAGGTGATCACTGGAGGGCACTATGACGTTGACTGCCGCTTAGAAGATCCAGATGGCATTGTGCTGTACAAAGAAATGAAGAAACAATATGATAGCTTTACCTTTACTGCAACCAGAAATGGAACATACAAATTTTGTTTCAGCAATGAGTTCTCTACATTCACACACAAGACAGTGTACTTTGATTTCCAAGTTGGAGATGATCCTCCTCTGTTTCCTAGTGAAAACAGAGTCACTGCACTTACTCAGGTAGAGTTGCCTTTTATTTGGAGTAGAAGATATCTTGCACAACACCAAGCTTTCTGAAACCTAGTTATAGATCTTCACAAATCCTACAATTGCCAGTACCTAGGGTTAGTTACTTGAGTGAAATTAGGCTTTGTAGGCCTTTGGATTTAGCAGAAAGCAATGACTTGCCTAGCAAGCAAGAGGTTGCTGGTTCGAATCCCTGCTGGTATGTTTCCAAGAATATGGGAAACACCTATATTGGGCAGCAGCGGTATAGGAAGATGCTGAAAGGCATCATCTCATACTGTGCAGGAGAAGGCAATGGTAAACCCCTCCTGTATTCTACCAAAGACAACCACATGGCTCTGTGGTCGCCAGGAGTCGACACCGATTCGAGGGCACAACTTTACCTTTAATGGTTTTTTGTTCACCCAGCTGCTTAAGGCAGAGGGCTAGGCACTTAAGTATGTACAACACTTACTATTTTTATGTATATATGTAGAATATTTATATACCACATTTCAACAAAATGTTCTCAAAGCAGTTTATAGTAAAATTGAACAGACATCCTAAATCTTCTAGAATTTAACAAAAGTCTTGAGGTCTTCATGAGGCAGATGGTATCAGTGGTTCTTACATTATTGGAGGAGGCAGCTGTTTGGAGGTGCTGAGGATAGCAATGTACAAGGTCTTCATACCCAGCCAAAAGCAATGGATCTAAGTGTTAATTTCTTGCTTGGGTCTTGTTCTACAGGATATATAGGCAAATGGAGAAGGTAGCATGACAGTTGCACAGCCAAAGCCTTTTATACCATTACACTGCAGCTTGATATTTGATTAGGTGATTCACAAATGCATCTTAATTGCCAGCAACAAATTCCATTATCATTGAGTTGATCAGGATGAACATATCTGCAGATTAATATTAAAGCATAATCAAGTTGCCAGATATGTTAATATTTGATGCTGAACCACTGACTGTAAAATAGATTCATAGTGTAAAATAGATTTGATGTAAAATAGGTGCTTTTACCATCACTCAGAATGTATTTTCATGTGTCTTGGAAGACTTGGGTATTAGCAACAGTTTTATAAATGCCCAGGTTAGTTTGGTTTCCCCGTTGCTGAAGTGTGCTTAAGACTGTTGCATCCTGACTTAATTACAGGATCATTAGGTTAGGAAAAACAGCTCCTGCAGAATGCCTTGGTACTTGTTCAAGAAATGTTTTCATTTTACAAAGTGGTAAAAATTCCTGTATGCCACGATCAAATACTGTATATGTCCTGAAGGCTTCACTCATTGAATCAAAATCTTTGAAGATAGTTTGAGAAAATTGGGTATGACTGTTGCCTGCTATTGGTTGGATAAGAAAATAACTTACTGTAAACTGAAAAGTTAATCCATAGCAAAAATCCTACATTTGTTGCTCAGTAGTGACCTGTTAATCAACTCTTCTCTCTTTCTGTATCTAGATGGAGTCAGCATGTGTTTCAATTCACGAAGCTTTAAAATCTGTCATTGATTACCAGACTCACTTTCGGTTGAGAGAAGCACAAGGTCGCAGCAGAGCTGAAGATTTAAACACACGGGTGGCGTATTGGTCAATAGGAGAAGCTATCATTCTTCTTGTAGTTAGCATTGGGCAGGTGTTTCTTCTCAAAAGCTTCTTCTCAGACAAAAGAACCACCACAACCCGTGTTGGATCATAACTCATGTTGAGAAAATGCTTCAAATCCACTGTTTGTAAAATACTGTTCTTCAAATAATTTCTAGTTAAAGAACAATTAAACGTGGGGAACATTTTAAATACTTTTACCCTCCCTCCCCAGCCTAAAATTGCAAAATACATATTCCCCAAAAGCTGTGGAAAGTCTTTATTTGTTACATATGGGTTTTCTCTTTTTGTTTGTCTGCTGAAAGACCTAACTTAAGGTTACTGGGTTTTTTTTAATTAATGAGACTGTTAGGAACATAATGCTTAAAATTCTTTAAATTGTGATTTAGGTGAATCTTCTGATTTTTCAAATTTGGGAGATGTGAGAATAAAAGCAAAGGTGATTAGTCTCAAAACCTTGTACAGCGCTGTTTTGATTTGCAGTGAACATTCTTGTCAGAAGCATTTCTTGCATCTTCTTTTGCAGTACTATAATTTAGACTGGATTCTAGGGAGACCAGTTCTCTGTTTCTTTAAAAGTCTGCATGGTTTATTGCATTTTTCTTAAGTTAAATAAGGAGAATGTTCTGCAACTCTCAAAGTTGTTTGAATCTTAGGGCTTGTTGTGGTGCTGCTTCTTTGAAAAATCAGCTAGCTGATCCACAAATCATTTGTCAGTCAGTTCCACTTGAAGTCAATAGGACTAAGTTTATAAAGTACATGTGCACTGGGTTAAATGGCCTAAGTGGTTTGAGGATTATAACTTGAACAGCTGGCTTATTAAGCAATGTGTGTACAAATGCTGGTCATGGCAGTATAATCTCACTAACTATTCAGTTCTCCTATAAAGAGTCTAAATTAACAACTGATGAAAAGTTTACTTTTGATTGATGTGATGCAATAATCTGTTGCCTTGTCCTGATTGCTACCATTTTTGGACTAGAGGGCTATTTTGTGCAGTGGTTCTCAAACTTCAGGGTATGTGGGCTTTTTTGGCTTATAGCCAGAACTGTTCTCCTTGCTCATGCCTAATAACATCTTGAATATTTCTGTAAGTGTGTAAGATTGCACATCCTACCTTATCTTCAAGCAATCAAACTAAAATTAACACTATCGCCCCAATCAAACACACCTATATGAAAATAAGCCTCATGAAAGCAAAATTTGTTGAAACTATGTATGTATATTTTGGATTTTAAAAGGCTTCTTTCAAAAGAAAAGCCTGTTTGCAGCGCTTGTAAGCATATGAATACCACTAAGCTCAAAAGCTTACAATTGCAGAAATATCTTTTGATCTTTAAACCAGCTTGCCTCGCTACACTTGGGCAGCGTAGATATCAATCCTGGAAAAACACATCCATTGCAGTTTCTTAGATTTTAATACTCTATGAACCTAGACCATTGTCTTAACTTTAAATGCTGATGGTGTGTTAATGGGTGGAGTAGATTTTCTCTAATACAGAGTGGTTCAGTGTCAAAGCACTGATGTTCAAATTAAAAATAACTAGTTTGGTTAGTTTATTGGGGTTGTTAAAATGTCCGTTTTCATTACTGTTTGTGTGGCTTTTTAGAAAATGATGTGTTTTAGAGGAAGGGAAGACTACAGAGTTGTACTAGTTAAAATCCTGCAGAAATCTTAGTGCACAGTGTGTGTGTTTCTCCCACTGGCATAAAATAAACTTATTTACTGTACTTGTCCATTTCTTACATTAAATGTCAGTACTAGCCATTCAGGAGGGCAGGTTAAGACAATTTTCATAACATAAAACCTATTCAAGATGGAATCTGCTTTCTTCTGCAACTTCTCTTTCTATTAGTGAGGCATATTCTAGAGCCCCATATCAACCCTATTGACATTTAATTAAGATCGGTATAGCAGTGTTAGGGGTTTGGCTATAAACAGCAAAAAATGGCAAAAAAATTATTCAATATTATTTATGAGCTGGCCAGTTGAGAGATGTCTGTTGGACTGAAAACAGTCTAGAGCTAAGGAACTTTTATAACTACCTTGTTATGTTTACGTTGGGTGGAATCAGATATCTAGTAGCCACTTAAAAGCATTTTGGGTAGAGCGGGTGACAGCATGAGGGATGCAGCTTTCTGTAGGTTCTAATAATGTAACTAAACTCTGTTTCTCTAGCTTTTTAGCAGAGGAGAGGTAGTAGTAACACTTATGTAACCACTGGCTAGAGTCTGCATACAACTACTTTCTTGTACCAGGAAGAGTGGTACAGCGGTTGCTGTGCCATTTGAGTAACTTATAAATTACTCATAAGTAATTTATGAGTGGAGATCTCAAGCCCCCTAATATATGTTAAATTGTGTGTGAGAATTTTGCTTGTGTGTTTCCCTTCCTCTTCCTTGTCTCTTCCCAGTAATAAGTTAATGTGTAATGGAGCTGATTAGCTCAGTTATTCCAAATTGTGACACTTGCCTTTTCAACCTACTTGGTTCTATCCAGACCACCTCGTACCATTCTGTAAAACGTGCAGTCTTTTTTTAAAAATGCCTTTTTCACATATTGTATATTTCAAGGTAGCTGCATACGTTATTGGATTAGGAGTAGGGGTTAATAGGCACATATACCAATACATGAGTGGGTATAAATTCCAACCATTCTTCAAACAAAGCTGTTTGGAACACATCTACGTCTGAAGTACAGTAATAAGATGCCAGGTTTCTGAATTCTGTTGCTTAAGTCTACATGTATGTATCGTGCTGTGAAGTGTCCCATTCTTGATATAATTTGCAAAATTTTGTTAGTGTCAGTAAGACAAAGCTGGCCCTGTGAATTTTATGGGGTAATAAAATTAATATAAGGTGGTATTGGAGTTGTTTTTTGTTTGAGAATTTAATGCAATCTATGCAGATGTTCCCAAAAATGGGAAGATGGGACAGATAGGTTTCAGATTTCTTGTTTGGACTTTAGAATCATCCTAATAGAATCAAATAAGAGCTCTGAAAACTGATAAGCAGCCTTTTTCTATGCAGGAATTCAACAGTCAGTCCCACTTGGCTTAGTGGATCTTATTTATTTTTTATTTGCATTTATATCCCACTCTTCCTCCAAGGAGCCCAGAGTGGGCTGCTCACAACATAACATGGATGTGCTTATCCTCTCAAAACCCCTGTGAGGTAGGTTAGAACGTTACTGTTCATAGGATTGCAGTATAACTCATTTAACTAGATTTTTAAAAGTAGGATGGTCGTTCTGATTCTTAATCTCAGTGGAATCTTAAAGGATGTTCCATGCTTGATGGCATTAATTGATTATATACACACCTACCTACAGTACCTTGATTGAAATAATATGCTTTTCAATTCTCTTCATAATGCTTAATGAAGAGAATCTTACCTTCATTAATTTTAAAGGACCAAACAGACCAAAAAAACTAAAATGTTGGCTGTAAAATGTACTTATAATATAGTGGGCATCATCCAGACTCTACTTATTTATAAGATTTATATGCTGGGGAAATGCTTGACTAACAAGCGGAAGGTTGCCGGTTCGAATCCCCACTGGTACTATATCGGGCAGCAGCGATCTAGGAAGATGCTGAAAGGCATCTCAAACTGTGCAGGAGATGGCAATGGTAAACCCCTCCTGTATTCTACCAAAGAAAACCACAGGGCTCTGTGGGCGCCAGGAGTTGAATTGACTTGACGGCACACTTTACCTTTACTCTTCATAAATGAATTCATGTCAGATTACAACAAAGTTCATTTAAAACAGTGAAACCAGACTCTAAAATTTTAGAAGTGCAGGATAAGGCTATCACAAGAAATAAGAATTAGGGGAAGGCCTGCTGAAACAAAAAGGTCTTCAACCTTTGTTTAAAATTAAACGAGGTAGGGGGAGAAGCCTAAGATCAAGGGGAAGGGAGTTCCAGAGAACCAGGGCAACTGCTGTGAAGACTTGCCCACATGTGACCAACAGTTGTGCTTCAGTAGGCGGTGGGATGCATAGAAGATCCTCTGCATAACATGACTGGGCAGAGCTATATGGGAGTCATTGGCAGTCCTTCAGATATCTTGGCCCTAAGCCGTTTAATTGTAACTAAGCACCACTGAAATGAATGAGACAAGTTAGTCATGACTAAATTTACTACAGTGGGATTTAGATGTTGATCAGTTTAATTCCTGTGCATGAGCCCCTGGTGGCGCAGTGGTAAAACTGCCACCCTGTAACCAGAAGGTTACGAGTTTGATCCTGACCAGGGGCTCAAGGTTGACTCAGCCTTCCATCCTTCCGAGGTCGGTAAAATGAGTACCCAGAATGTTGGGGGCAATATGCTAAAAAATCATTGTAAACCGCTTAGAGAGCTCCGGCTATAGAGCGGTATATAAATGTTATTGCTATTGCTATTTCAAATATCTCTTACTAAGGGTAAAAACAGTAGGAGTCTAATGAAGGTCGGGAAATTTAGGACTGACAAGAGGAAGTACAGCCATAATTGATCTATAGAATTTTGTCATGGGATGTGGCCACTAGTTTGGGTGGATTTAAAAGGGGTTTAGACAAATTCATGGAGGACAGATCTATCAATGGCTACTAGTCTGGTGGCTAAGGCCACCTCCAGTCTGAGGCATGATGCCTCTCAATACTAGTTGCCAGGGAGCAACAGCAAGAGAGAAGGCATATCCTCATCTATCTCTTGCTTGTGGGCTTCTCAGGGGCATCTGGTGGGCCACTGTGTGAAACAGGATGCTGGATTAGATAGACCGTGGGTCTAATCCAGCAGGGCTGTTGTTATGTTTATTGTCCTTGGTGCCCTTTTACATGACACCCTTTGTTCATGTGCTGTTGCTTTCCCTTTCTAAAGTGAATGGATTCAAAAAATGGTTGATAGCCTTCATAGTATCACAGTGCATCCCCTCACATTATTTTATCATAAAGACTAGAATGCTCCCTTAGATAGATGTGCCACTTTACCATTTGAATTGTTATTCTACTAAGAATATTGGAGCCTCATGAACAATGTCCTGGAAAGTAGCTGATTTTTTAAAAAAAGAAAACAAGCTCATGCTTCTGCTCTAAGATGAAAATAGGAAGAGGTACACAAACAAGGGGAAATATGAAAGGGGGAAGCTGCTTATGTAGCAAATACTTTATTCAGTGGAAAGTCCATGTGCTGGCTTCTGGTTTTGAAAATATTGCACAAGTTTAATTGTGTGGTAACAATGGAGGAGATGTCTTATGGGTTGCAGAAGAAAGTTCCCTGATAACTTCAACACCTTGTGCTATGACGATAAAAAAACAAATATGCTAATTTTAGATAACAGAAAAAGGAATTAAAACTACAAGTGCTATAATAGAAACACATCTGTGGTTGTATAGGGAAATTTATACTTCCTCATTACGCTAACTTCATCATCCAGTAAAACTGATTGACTGCAAGTCTGGAAATGATGTAATTAACTGTATAAAATTAGAATGTTACAGTAAAGACTAATATAAAGAGACATTGTAGCAGTTCCTGTCCATGATAGCTGCAGCCATGCCTTCCATGTTCAAAAAGTTGTGAAAATAAATGGAATAGCAAATCATCGTATAGAGCAAAAAATACTATATTGAATTAAACAATTTATAATTATATCTTCATTTAATACATGAGTGTTACCAGGCTCTAGATCCATTCCTCCTTCCTCTTTTTTGGGGTGGGTGGCGGGGAGGCCTTTCTCTTAAGAACATAAGAACAGCCCTGATGGATTAGGTCCAAGGCCTATCTAATCCAGCATCATGTTTCACACAGTGGCCCACCAGATGCCCCTGGGAAGCCCACAAGCTAGAAGAGATGAAGGTATGCCCTCTCTCCTGCTGCGGCTCCCCTGCAACAGGCACTCAGAGGAATCCTGGCTCCAAGCCTGGAGGCAGCCTATAGCCATCAAGACTAGTAGCCACTGATAGACCTGTCCTAGCCTCATTTAAAGCCATCCAAGCTGGTGGCCATCACCACATCCCATAACAGAGAATTCTATAGATCAGGGGTTCCCAGCGTTTTTAAACAAGTGTACCACTTCTGCAGATGTTCAGCTCAGGTACCCACATAGAAATGTTTGTGTGTGTTACAGTTAGGGAGGCAGGCTACTTTTCCAGACAATGGCTTGCATCCAGACTAAATTACTCATGAGTACTCGCATAGAAATTAGTGGGACAAATGAATATGCCTCATGAATTTTAATTGAATTGCTTATGAGTAACGTAATCTGGATGTAAACTCATCTCTTAACTGCAACTTTTGAGTGTGTGTGTGTATATATGTGTGTGTTTGTGTGGTGTGTGTGTGTATAAAGTTGTATGCAAGTGTGCATGCACACAAATTTCAGAGTTGTAGTTATAACTAGAGAGCCAAAGGCTCTCCCAACCAGCCACCATTGGGTAAACGGGTTCAAAGAACCTGGGCCGCCACCAATCAGGGGCCGCACCTCATGCCGGTTTAGCTCCCGAGCGGGGACTGCATGGCCCCTTCGGGAGTTAAACGGCTAGTGCTGCAAACACCCAAATTGAGCCGTGTGGCTCTGTTCAGGAGCCAGACCACGCCTCCCACATCTAATGTCAGAGGAGGGAGGGCAGGGCCACTGCCGTGGCCGGACACGGGCCGCTCACGGTCAGGCTCCATGCCTGCCTCCAACCAAGATTACCCTCCATCTACCCACCCACAACCAAAGACTACTAATTTCATGATTATTTAAATACCACTTTTCATGAAAAGCAGAGGGAGAGGACACAAGGGAAAAGTTGGCAGAGGAGGGTGCAGAGAAGATGGTGGGGCGACAGGGGGATGAGAAAGCCTTGATGTGAGGAGGAAATGAGGTAGTTTCTCAAGATGATGAGGAATCACATGAAAGAGGCACTTTCCCTGCAAACCTTTTCTGCTGCACCTGCTGTCTTTTCCCTCCCCCTCATAGCTCATGGATAGCATGGAGGAGCTGGAAGCCATCTGGGGAAGCCCAGCTTCTCAGCAGGGACTGGCAGGCTAGGAAGCGTGCTGCCTGGTGGTGTCTGAGGAGATGAGACTGGAGAACACCGAGCTACTACGCAGAAGTGCTCTTACCCCTGGACTTGCAGGGCCTCCACACACCCTGGGCACCTCCAAATCCTCCTTAGTCTGTACTGGCTAACACGCTGGCCCACCACTGTTCTGGGCAGCCAAGTGTGACCTCTGCTTTAGAGACAGAGGCGGAAAGGCGGATTTCTTGGGGAAAGAAATATATGGGGTGGGAATATGTTAAGTTGTGTGTTGAAATGTTTCTGCTAATGCATATTTGCATAAATATACCTGATTTATATGCCTACATTATTGTGAGTTCAGTTGCTGTTTGTGCCCTCAGGAATGCACATGTTAAAAATACCACCTGTGTCATGGTGTGTATGTGGCGTGGGTGGGGGGCCTCCAAAGCAGGGTGGTGTGGCTCCAAAGGCCTTTAGGTCCAGGCTTCAAAATTACCTAGGTGTACCCCTGCTACTACGTGCTCCCCACATGGCCTCCTTGCGCTCCCTCCTAGCCCGTGGGTCACCATGATGGGCTGAGCCAGGGGCATAGCTAGCGGAGAGGGGGCCCATGTTTACTCCTCTCTCTGGCGGGCAGTCCCCTGGAGTAAGGAAGAAAATAGTGAGGGGTGGAGCTGAGGGGTCCAAATTCTTTGAACCGGGCCGGAGCCACCATTGGGTGAATGGGTTCAAAGAACCCGGGCCACTGCCAATCAGGGGCCGCGAGCACGGCCCCAGACATGCCCCCCGCCTCTGATGTCAGACACGGGGGGTGCTGATTTAGCACCTGAGCAGGGTCACACGGCCCCATTTGGGAGTTAAATGGCCAGTGCAGCTAATGCAGTGCCAGCCTGGCTCTAACTCCTGAACGGAGCCACGCTGCTCTGTTCAGGAGTTGGACGGCCAACACTGCATTCGCAGTGCAGCCAGAAGCAGCTCTCCCCTGCCTTTAATGCAGGGAAGAGTTGCTCCTGGCCCTAACTCCCAAACAGAGCTGCCACCCCCGCCCCCCGCATCTGACATCTGATGTGGGGGTGTGGCTAGCCCCTGCGTCTGATGTCAGCTGCAGGGGGAGGGGTGAGCAGGGTCATCGCCGCGGCCGGACACAGGCTGCTGGTGAACTGGCTCCGCCACTGCTTTCAACCCATTTGCTCAATTATAGCTACATCCCTGGGCTGAGCTTACCGCTTTCCACTCTGTCTCTTTTCTCAAGGGCTATGCAGGCAGGCTACCCGTGCCCCCCCCCCTCCCAAGACGCAGGAGAGCGGGCAGGCAGTCTGAGTGCATGCCCTCAAGAAGAGAGACGGAGTGGAAAGTGGCACGCTCTCTCTCACACAGGTTAGGAACATAAGAACATAGGAAATACCGAGTCAGACCATTGGTCTCTCTAGCTCAGTATTGTCTTCGCAGACCAGCAGCAGCTTCTCCAAGGTTGCAGGCAGGAATCTCTCTCAGCCCTCTCTTGGAGATGCCAGGGAGGGAACTTTCTGCTCTTCCCAGAGCGGCTCCATCCCTTAAATCTTACAGTGCTCACACTTCTAGGCTCCCTTTCATATGCAACCAGGGTGGACCCTGCTTAGCTAAGGGGACATGTCATGCTTGCTACCACAAGACCAGCTCTTCTCTCTATTGTGTGTGTGTGTGTGCGTGCTATTGTTCTGTTGTTCTATTTTGTGTGTGTGTGTGAGAGAGAAATCTCTTATCAATTCTCTTCACACCATGCATAATTTTACAAACCTCTATTTTGTCTTCTCTTGTCTTTTTTCCTAAGCTAAAAAAAAAACCCCAGATGCGGTAGCCTTGCGTCATAAGGAAGGTGCTCCAGGCCCCTGATCATCTTAGTTGCCCTCTTCTGCACCTTTCCCAGTTCTGCAATATCTTTCTTAAGATACAGTGACCAGAACTGTATACAGTATGTATTCCAAATGTGGCCGCACCCTAGATTTGCATGACAGCATTGGCATATTGCAGTTTTATTCTCAACCCTTCTTTAATGGTTCATCCTGAAATATGACTGCTGGGCTTTGGCGGGTGCTTTTTTTGTCCTGAGCTAAAGGAGAACTTCAAACAGACTTGCTCCAGACCTCAGTTGCAGGGTCCCGTGCAATAAGCAACTCGCGAGGAGTGCCCTGCCCTCCCACTCCCAGACCAGTAGGATGGCCCCCCTGTAGTGCCCCCACCCCACAATCCGTGGATCCTCGAAGTAACTTAAAGGAAAGGCACTTCTCACATACTCCCGTGTCCTGATCTTTATTATAATTAGTCAAGTCAACGTATGTGACTGAGAGAAAGAGAGAGAGAGAGAGCACTTCCTCGTGAGCAGTTTACATTGAGAACGGAAACAACATTGTGAAAACACACGGTTATTTCTCTCTCTCTCTCAGAAACGTGGGACAAGACCCGAACTGTACCTGGACTTTTCTCCCCGCTCGCCCCCTTCTTAAAAAAAAAAATTCTGGTACCACCACTGTCACTTGCCGAACAAGTTAGTGAAGGAATCCTTTCTTTTAGCCAGCTTTTTAAACCCTTTCTTCACTTCCCGCTGGACACCCCTCCTTTTATGCTTTCTTCGACTAGCAGCCTTACGGAGGGACGATGATTCCCTCCCTTTTCCCTCCCACCGAGGGGTAAAGAGTACAAGTACGAGCCCTAGAGCCGGAGGAAACGCTCTGACCCCGCCCCAGCGTTTCCTCCGCTTCTCCTTTCTTATCCGGCGGACATGCTGTTTTGGACCATTGCGTCCGCTGCTGCTGCTGCTGCTGCTGCTTCTTCTTCTTCTTCCGCAGGAGAACTAGAAGGTCGTCCGGCACGAAGATCTTCTCGGTCCAACTGGATATCATGAATCTTCTTAGCAGGCTGACCTGGTAAGTACCGCTTCTTGAGAAGAGGAGGGGGAAGAGGAGAAGCGACTTGATTCAACCCAGAAGTCAGTAGTACTCAGCCCCGCTACCCATCTGGCCTGCTGGGTGGAGCCAAGTCCCACCCAAGGAAATCCAAGAGAAGTCTCGGGGCGGCAGACCCTTCTCCCCAAACCTGCGCGTCAATAGCTTTTGATGATGGCAAATTCCACAGGATGCGCAAGTGTTTGCTATCGGGAAACCAAACAGGAGCCAGGCCAGCAGCTAGAGACTAACAGCTTGTGCCGCAAGACCCCCGATTGTTTATTGCATTTATATCTGCCTTTCGTCCAAGCAGGGTGACCTGTAAGAATTTCTCCCTTCTCCATTTTATCTTCGCAACAATCCTGTGAAGTTGCTTAGGTGCAAATGTAAGACCTAGGCCAAAGTCAGTTTGTGAGCTCACTGGCTGAGTAGGATTGTGAACCCAGTAGGTTCCCACAGCCCTAGTCCCATGGTCTACATCACTCTGGACCAAAACTGTATTAGTTTTTAAAGGACTATATGCCTCCTTTTTGCCATTTTCATTTCCCTCCCTAACCTATCATAAGTTAACAAGGACCTATTGAAGTTGTAAATGTAAAGTTGTGCCCTGTGATGTTTACTCTGGCAACCTCTTGCTCCCTAGGCAAGTTACCTCCCTGCTGTGCCATTACGTGGCTTGTAGGTAGTTGTGTGTCCTCAAGTCGGAGTTGACTCCTGGCGACCACAGAGCCTTGTGGTTTTCTTTGGTAGAATACAGGAGCGGTTTACCATTGCCATCTCCCATGCAGTATGAGATCTCCCTATATCGCTGCTGCCCGATATAGGTGCTTCGTTAGCAGGGATTCATTATACCAGCTAAAAGACTGTAATACAGTAATGCAAATTGACCAAAGCATTGCAAGATTGAAAAGGCAAACATTTTCTAATGTTAACATTTTCTAATTAACCCCCAGCTAACTGGGCAAAAAGGCCCCTTTTTAAAATGTGGTGATTCTCTTTATTTAGCATCCATCCCCAGCACAGTATCTCCAGTGACTGTTGGTGGTGTCTATCTTATGTTTCTTTTTTCTTTTTAGATTGTGAGCCCTTTGGGGGGCAGGGATCCATTTTTTAATTTATTATTTCTCTAGGTAAACCACTTGGGAAACCTTTGTTGAAAAGTGGTATATAAATGTTGTTGTTGTTCTTATAGTAGCCCTGCTTTCCACTTGCCAGGTGAGGAGGTAAAAGGCAATATCAATCTACAAAGAACATGAATGAGTTCCAGGCTGCAAAGGACAACTCTGGTTTCACCATTGCCTGACTCTAATGCAAGACTTTTCTTTTCTTTCTTTTTAACATGTGATTATATGTTTTTCTTACTAATTTGCATGGTTTTGTTTCAGTGTGACTGTAGTAGATTCATTCTTGTTCACTAGTCTGAGAGGTATATACATCCTAAAAATAGTGTTCTTAGTCACATAGATTTGTGATGTCTGATCTCCTTCCAATTTGTCACACATGACAAGAAACAGTAGATGTCAACCTCGGTAGCAGCAGGTAGCTTACTCTCACAGCTGTTATATTTGGAAGAAGGCATATAACCGTAGGATATATCGGGCACAAAAGCATGCATTTGGCATAGAAGTAACTTGTTTTGGTTTCTTCTCCATGTTCTTGCCTCAAATATCCAGCCTTAGGGAGAATTATGTGTAATTCAGAGGGCTGCATATTGTATATTTGAACCCAAATAAAAACAAACTATAATTTTGTTAGGCCAGTGTGGCTGGAACAATTTGTAGCTTCAGGTGGAGAGGGCTAGAGATGCTTCCTGAGGAAATGAATTCCAGAGCTTGGCGGCCAAGTCTGTGAAGGTTCTCTCCATGTTCCCACCCACTTCAGCTCCAATAGTGGTGGGACACAGAGCAGGGCTTTTCCTGAGGATCTTAGTGAGTTGCTTTACAGAATCAACAAGCACGTTTTGTTTAAACTGGGTAGGCAACTTGAAGCCCCCCCGCTCCCCAGTCCATGTCCCCCTTTCCTTTCCATTCCCTTCCCAGCTCTGGTGTGGATTTGTGGTGTTTAAAACCTGGTTAGATAAAACAGCAGCTCTGCAGCTCATCTGAACCAGAGCTATTGTTTAATGGTTTAACCAGGATATGAAACTAAGATTAACCAAATATCTGCTGTAATCAGGAACTTAACCCCCCAGTTCCCATTGACTCAAGGTTTTATTATCTGAGGTTTCCGTATTCGTGCCTATAGGCAAGAATGGAAGCCCCGTGAATAAGAAGGGCCACCCGTACTCTGGCATACAAGATCAGGGACAGCCCCTAGGATCAGGGAGTTGATCCGTCATAAATATGACACCTGCCCCTGTGGAGCTGAAGCATGCCATGCATCTGGACTGCAGGGATCAGAACTTGGGGAACTTCCCTCCCTTTCCAGTTTCTAAAATTGGAGCTTTCTGGGAATAAATGATGGTGTGATGATGGCGGCAGGCAGTGGCAGCTCCACTTTTCACCACTTGAAGCAAGGTGCAAAGTGCCACCCTGCCAGCACCACCGCTTGGGCTGGAGCCTGCTGACGCTGCCCCTCTTCTCCCCCTTGCCGGCCTTCCAGAGTGTGCTCCAGAGTGCCTTGCCCGCTGGTGTTTTGCCTGCCTGCTGCATCCAGTTTCTGCTAGTCCCTTTTCCGCTTCTGCTACTCCCTATCAGCACCGTTGTTCTGTCACGTGAGAAATTCTTCTCCCTCTCGCATAGCACTAGAACCAGGGGTTATCCCATGAAACTGGTTGCCAAGAAATTTAGGACTGATAAAAGGAAGGACCTTTTTCATACAATGCATAATAAAACAATGGAATTCTCTGCCACAGCATATGGGACAGCCAACAGCCTGGGTGGCTTTAAGAGGGGTTTAGCTAAATTCATGGAGTACAGGTCTATCAATGGCTACTACTTTGAAGGCTATAGGCCCCCTCCAGCCTCAGAGGCAAGATGCCTCTTCATACCAGTTGCAGGGGAGCAAGAGCAGGTCAGAGAGGGCATGCCCTCAGCTCTTGCCTGTGGGTTTCCCAGAGGCATCTGGTGGGCCACTGTTCGAAACAGAATGCTGGTCTAGATGGGCCTTGGGCCTGATCCAGCAGGGCTGTGCTTATGGGCCTGCTCCCTCATCTGCCCATTATTTGCTTTTCCCCAGCACCGCGCTTGAAGGCAGCGGACAGGTGTGGTGCTGGGTTCAGCAAGCAAGGGATGAGCAGGAGGGCCCCTCCCTGCTGCTGGAGCTGTAATGGCAGCAGTGCCATCAGCAGAGGGCCTGGCAGGTGAAGCCAAAGTGTGCCTGCCCTGAGATAAGGACATGAGCAAGAGAAAAAAAGAGGGGATGGGGCAGTGCCAGAGGCTGAGGCCAAGGCCAGCAGAGCATGTTTTGGGAGGGAAGGAAGGTGAGAGAAAGAAAGAAGAGGGGCATCATTGGTGGCCTCCAACTGGGGGGTGGGGCCAGCAAGGCTAAAGAGTTGGGAAGAGGGGTGGTACAGGGGTGGGGGCCCATGCTCACTGCCTGGTGGTGGCGGAGGCCTTTGCCTCATTTTGCTATGAGAGGTGCCCCTTGTGGAAGGGACTGCTTATTTCTGAGAGGCAGGGTTCATGCCTGCCTGTGCACTCTGACCTGTTAGCCCAGCCTCTGAATCCCAGTGGTGTGTGAGTGAACTAAACGCTGAAGGGGAAAACCCGGTTAAACTCTGATGGGGAATTCCAGTTTGCTTAGACTCAGATATGCACACCAAACAGGATCTAGAGTAGTGCTGCACCAGCATAATGCTGTTTGGCTAGTGTGAAGCTGTTGCTTAAGGATCTTGCGTGAGAAAGTCACCTCTGTCCCGGATTCATTCTTGCCCTAGCAGAAGACGCACTCCCCCAGGTACAATCAAGCTTCTGAACGCAGCCCTGATCTACATTTGCTGTGTAATCCTGGTTAGCTTGTCTGGTTCCTGATCCCTGGCTGTGATTCTTTCTCGCTCTTGGTTCACTCCGGCCCCTTGATTCCCAGTTGCCTGCCCGACTCTCCTATCCTGCCTCAGACTCTGCACCACTCCAGGAAGCTACACATGTCTCAGTGCTGACAGGGCACTAACTGATTATTGCATGACACATTGCATCTTGTCCTGGAAAAGATTTTCCACTAGTGGTTGTGCAGCATTGCAGGGTAGTGCAAAACACGCAGAGGCATGTAATTTCTCACATTTTGGAAGCACTACACTAACCTGGATCCTCCTGTTCTCTTTATTGGTGTACATGTTCTAGAGTTGGGCCTTGACACAGAAAAACAGTTCTGCGATTGACTAGTTCTGGGTCAACCTTGACTCAGATTGAAGTCTTTGATTAGAGTGGTGTGGTTTAAAAAGTCCTCTGTACACTGATAAAACACACATGGTGTGCCTGTGCCATAAGGTGGTGCTGTTCCCACAAATATAAAACAGCCGAATGCGGTAGCTGGGATTGAACTGGTTTTTAATCACTACTGCAGCATCTTCATTGGTTGCCACTTTGCTTCTAGGCCAGATTCAAAGTGCTGGTTTGGGCAGGTGTCTGCCAGCCCATATGAAGCAGCCAGAGTCCTTCACTCCTCCTTATAGGCCCCACTCTTGGCTCCACAACTGATACAGATCTGGTTGGCAATGACTAGGACAGGGCCTTCTCAATAGTGGCCCCTTGTCGTTAGAAACAGTCTTCTGAGGGAGCATTCCAATCACCCCCTGCCCCCGTTGATGAGATTTGTTTTTTAAAAGGAGTTTGAAAACTCTCCTGTGATGAATCTGGTGGTTTTTTTTTTAGTTTAACCAGTTTTAGTTTCTGTATTATTTCTCTTGGATTTTTGCTGCTGTTTGTTTTATCTGTGCTTGTTTTAGTTTTTCTTTTTGTTGTGGAAGTAAGATGCATCGAGAAACATTGTGCTGGAGGGGCGGAGTAGAAATGTTTTGTATAAATAAACCAGCTCTTTATTGGGAAATGTAGCATCTTCATTAGATATCTTCTTTACAAAAGCAAAGCTTGTGTCAAAGCACTGGTTTTACCATTGACTCAGCAGCATGATTTGCAAGGGTGTTTCTGCAAACACTCACCAGATTCTAAAGGGTTACAGTGGTGTTCCACATGTGCACTTGAGCTGGGGATCCCCAACCTTGCATCCACAAATATTGTTGGACTACAAATTCCATCATCCCCACTCACAATGGTCATTGTTACTGAGGATGATGGGAGTTGTATTCCAACAACACCTGGGTACCCAAGGTTGCCCTAGAGCATTTTCAACCCCTCTTTCCTTCAAAGGTCCTCTGTGCCCTTCCAACAACCACCGAGGCTGGAGGTCAGAGAACTTCCCAGAGTGATCTATGATCAGGGATGACTCCAAGGGGTAGCGAATGCTCCCCCTACCAAATATTTCCCACTCCCCCCATCCACCAGACTCCAACTTTGCAGCAGTGTCAGAAAATACAGGCATACTATATTAAATAGCTTGAATTTAATTATTTTAAAAGACCTCAATTGTTTAAATAATCCTCACACGCCTCTGCCCCAGAACAAGCAGCAGAAGCCAGTGCAGCCAGGTAGATGGGAGACTTTTCCAGCCTTCCCAGAGCCAGGCACACCCCTTAGCTTCCTTCCTGGCCAGGAACTGGGCTGGGTAAAACCTTGTACTCACGAGAGTGCAGGGTCATCAGATTTCAGCTGACCTAGCACTGACCATTCTCCCCATCCCAGCCTTTTCTGCCACATTGTCTTAGACCGGAAGAGAAAACTAGACTGGAAGGTTAGTATTTTCTAAGAGGAATCTGGCCCATTTTCTGAATAAGTTTGATGATGTCATGCAAGGTTCACTAATAAGGTAACTAAACTAACAATCCAGGGGCGTTGCAAGGTTGGAGTGGGCCCAGAGACGAGATTTTAAAATGCTCCCCCCCGCCCCCGCACTGAAGCTCAGCTCATGAAGTAAAGAAATCTTAAATAAGGCTGATGCAAGTCATTTAATGGTACTAGAGAAAGACATGCTGTTCTGGTAGCTCCAGGTCTTAACATTCACATCAGTTTCGGAGGATAAAAACAACTGAAGGAAGCCTGGGCGGGTGCGTGGCTGGGGAAGTAAGTCATGTGACTTACCTCTGGGGGGCCCCCCAAGGCAGTGGGCCCCCAAACAACTGTCTCCACTTGCCCTATTATAGTTACGCCCCTGTAACAATCTTCATCACCTTATCTCTGTAGTGTTTTAAGAGTCGCCTGGTTTGTGATACAACATGGCTTTTCACTTGTGCATGTGGCTCTTTGGATCCTGGCTTGGGTCTGGTGTATATTATCGTAATTTCAAAAATGAAGTGACATTCTAATGTTTTGTATTCAACACTGAGGGTACTTCTATAGGGTGCATATTTTGGGGAGCCAGTGTGTTCACACCTATCAGGTTTTCAGCCCATCCACACCACTGACACAGAGAGAAGGGCTCCTCAGCCTGGGCTACTGTACAGTCTGAAAGGACGACTTTTTGTTGCATTTTGGGAGGCTCCCTGATGGATTTGTGTGGCAGGAACTTGCAATGCAGCTGTACTAACCTTTTGCTCAAGGATTTGAAAATACTGCCTGACATATTGCACAAAGTTGTGTGTGTGTTGTAATGTTGCGAGTGCTCTTGCACAAGCACAAAAATTGCACAAACTGAGTTGTGCCATGGTATGACCACTGGAAATAATGGTTGTACCATCATGCAACTGTGTTTGCATAACTTTTAGGCTACTTTCATGTAGCCTAAAACACCCAGCATTCTCTGTGTGTGTCCGTGAATGTGTCCCCACCCACCCACCCCATCAACTTTGCAACACCTGGACCAATATGAACCAAATCGGGTAGAGTTGTAGGGACACATATGGACACCTCAGTGGCATAGTGTGGTGATGTCATCCACCCTGATCCAAGATGGAAGACACGTAAATGTTTGAAGTGCAACTGGGCTAATTTGTGGACCATCTAGCCCAGGGATTCTCAATGTTGGGTCCCCAGATGTTATTGGACTTCAACTCCCATAATCTCCAGCCCCAGTGGCCTTTGGTTGGGAATTAAGGGAATTGAAGTCCAATAACATCTGGGGACCCAACATTGAGAATCCCTGATCTAAGCATTTTGAACCAAATTCGGTACAGTTCTAGTCAATGACACATAGGGACACCTCAATGGTGTGGTTTGTAATTATGTCATCCACCCCGATCCAAATGGCAGATGTGTGGACATTTGAGGCATAAGAGGTCTAATTTTTGGACTGCCCAACTGATCTGAACCAAATTTAGTCCAGTTGTAGGGACAGTGAAAGGAAAGTAGGCAGATTAGTTCTTATTAGAACAACTTGCTGTGCTTGTGCAAGAGCACTCTTATGCAACAGCATGAATGCAGCATTACAAGGCACATGTACCTGTGCCCAGTATGTGTCACATGATGAGTATTTCAGTAATGTTTGCTGAAGAGAACATCCTCCACCTGAAATGAAGAATTAATGATTTGTTTTCTTTCACAGGTCTTGTGCTGGAGTATTTAGAAAAATCTAGACAAAGTCTCAAACAGAGATATTTCCAGGTCAGTGACATGACAGTTTCCAGTAGCAATTTGTGTAGAACACAGATTCTTCCATCATTTTGAGAAATTAGGAGATATGTCATCTATGCCCTTGTCATGGCCAGATCACTTCCTTCTGAGGTTTAGAGTTTCAGTGGCTATACCACTCTGCGAGATTCGGGGGCTTATAAAAATGGTCCACCCTGGGAGACTGATGGACTCCAATGGATTCCTGAGGGCTCTGGGGGATTTTCCAGCTGGTATGGCAGGCACATCTATTGACGCTCTAGTTGCTTTCTGGAATGGAGAGATGGCTCAGGTGGTTGACATGATTGCTCCCAAGTGCCCTCTCCTGCAAATTAGAATCCGTGCAGTGCTTTGGTATACACCTTAGCTGAGGGCAATGAAGCAAGCTGGGAGAAGGCTGGAACATAAGTGGAGGAAAACTTGGAATGAGTCTGAGTGAACACAAGTTAGAGCTCACTATTGAGCCTGTTCTGTGGAGTGATGAAACAGAAGAAACGCCCCCCCCCCCCCGTCTACCATTGCATCCTCCCAATGCTGTCCAGTGGGGGTTTTCTGGCAGGGGCAGGGCCTCTTGAAATCTGACCCCAAGCAAGATGTATTAGAACCCTCAGTGGCATGCTGTGATGTAGTTGCACAGAGTTCTGAGGGTAAAGTTGCTCATATTCACCATGAGTTGGATTCTGCAGTTGATCCTGTGTCATTGGGAGAGGTGTCCAGTATTGCTGAAGGAATTTCAAATATTGGTGCCTGAAGATGTGGACAGATGTGGACAGCAGGGGCGTAACAAGGCTGGAGTGGGCCCAGAGACAAAATTTTAAAATGGGCCCCTCGCTGATACAAACACACACGCTTCACAATATATAGTCATGTGACTTGCCTCTGGGGGGCTCCTCGAGGCGTGGGGGCCCCCAGGCAGCTGCCTCCCCTTGCCTAATAGTAGTTACGCCCCTGGTGGACAGGGTGTTCAGTCGAGTTCGGCCAACCACATGCATGTTTGATACTTGCCCTTCATGGCTGATTAATTCTAGAAGGGGGGGTGGATTTTTACCTGGCTCCAGCAGGTTCTGAATGCCCCACTGAGAGAGGGAATGGCCCCAACTCCACTGAAGGAAGCTATTATTAGAGCACTCCTAAAGAAACCCAGTCTGGACCCAGAGGATGTAAACAACTGTAGGCCTTTGGGCAAAGTGCTTGAGCATGTTGTTGCTGACCAGCTTCAGACACTCTTGGAGGAAATGGATTATCTTAATCCATTTCAGTCAGGCTTTAGGCCTGGCTTTGGAACAGAAACTGTTTTGGTTGCCCTGTGGGATGACCTGTGCAGAGAGAGACTCGGGAGAGTGCAACCCTGTTAATTATCTTGAATTTCTTAGCTGCTCTCGATACTATTGATCATGGTATCCTTTGGGATAGGCTGGCTGAATTGAGTGTGGGAGGCATTACTTGGAGGCGGTTCCTCTCCTACATCAAGGCCCATTTCCAAAAGGTGCTGCTGGGGGATTACTGCTCAACCCCTTGTCAGTTGTGCTTTGGGGTTCTGCAGTGTTCCATTCTTTCCCCTATGCTGTATAACACATAAATGAAATTGCTGGGAGAGGTCACCTGGAGATTTGGCCTGAGGTGTCATCAGTATGCGGATGGCACTCAGTTGTATCTCTCATTTTCATCAGATGCAGGTGAGGTGGTGATTGTCCTAAATCAGTGCCTGGATGCTGTAATAGACTGGATTAAAAAAAAAAAAAATCCTCCCCCTTTAAATTTATAATGAGATTATAGTATATAAACATGATTAAGGATAATAATAATACATGTGAATATAACTGGGGAGAAAAAGAAAAATCCTTTAAACATAGTGTAAACATCATAAGATACAACCAATACAGGAGAAAAAAGGGAAAAGAAAAATGAAGGGCGGGGATTAAAGTTCAACCAGATTGCTGAAAATTCCTCTTCTTTACCTTGCCAACAAAAAAAGACCAGTTCAAATGCTGACAGGGAACACATATCAGTAAGCTAAAGTTACAATTCAGGAGTGAAGTTGTCCTGCCACTGTTGTATTATAATCCTTTTGGCATATTGCTGGTCTACGGCCAGAATAAAGTTTTACTTACTTATTTCCTTTTGGCAACATCCCATGCATGAAGAATCCACAATTTTTGATATAGTGCTAGATTCTACATTCTGGGGATGTACCCCAACAAAATGTGAACATACTGAACAGGCAGTGATAACTTATGAACATCAAGCCAAAATGGTGCAATAACTGGACAGGACCAAACCATATGCATAAGTGTACGGTCATACAGATTGGACCTCCAACATCTAGCAGTCTGCAGCCATACCTTATTAAACATTCTCCGAGGTGTCCAATAAACATGGAACAAATGTTTCTGCTGTATTAACCATATTTTAAGATCTAAAGAGGCACCTTTCATTGCCTTCAAAGCAACTGTCCATTGATTTAATAAGACAGGGTATTCAAGGTCATTATTCCAAAGATCTCGGATATAATTGATATCAATCTTATCAGTATCTTTAAGATTCTGATAGAGCAAGGTTACAAGCTTAGGTGTGTCCAATAGATGTTCCAAGTCTAATAATAAAAATGGAGTTTCAGAAGCTGTGATCTCATGCAGACCAAATAGCTGTGATTTTTTAAAATTTATTTAACGTATTTGTATACCACCCAAAATGCAAGTCTCTGGGAGGCTTACGACAAAACAATAAAAACAAGTAAAAAGGTTAAAACATTACAACAATTTAAAACAACATTAAAACTATTAAAAACCATCAAACTATTAAAACAGTATCTAATTAAAAGCCTGGGTGAACAAATGTGTCTTGACTGCCTTTTTAAAAGTTGTAAGAGATCAGGAGGATCTTATTTAAGCAGGGAGAGCATTCCAAAGCCTCAGGGCAGCAATGAAGAAGGTCCATCCCCGAGTAACCACCAGACAAGTCAGTGGCAACTGCAGACAAATGTCTCCTGATGTTCTCAATGGGTGGTGTGGTTGATAGCAAAGAAGACGTTCTCTTAAATACCCAGGGCTCAACCTGTTTAGGGCTTTATAGGTTATAACCAAGATCTTGTATTTTGCCCAGAAACTTATCAGCAACCAGTGTAGATCTTTTAAGATAGGAGTGATATGGTGTCTCCAAGATGACCCAGAGACCAACCTGCTGCTGCATTCTGGAACAACTGCAGTTTCTGGACTACGTACAAAGGCAGCCCCACATAGAGCTCATTGCACTAGTCAAGTCTGGAGGTAACCAGCAGATGTATTACTGTTCTGAGGTCATTTATCTCAAGAAATGGGCGCAGCTGGCATATTAGTGATAGTAAATGCTTTAGCTGAATAAGCTGTCAGTTAGCATTTGAGGGTATATCAGACTCAGCTCTCAAAGTGTCAAAAGATTTAAAAACAGCTTCAGAAATTATTAATTCATCTAATGTAATAATGTTGTGGGAGGTCCAGTTAGCCCTATAAAAAGGTTTATGAGCAATCTTCAAACAGGGATTCACTCACAACATGAGCTTTTCATGCTGGAAAGGATCAAAACGATGTCTAGAACCCAAGATTCTCCATATATGCCTGCGGCATTAACTGCAAGTAATGATCCAGATCCATGAACAAATGATGAGCTGAGCAACTGCCAAGGTTTCAATGGTTAAGGTCAAATAACAACTCTCTGAAAATACGGACAATTAAATCCGCCTTCTTCAATGGGTAGTTGAGGTTTACCAAGTGAAAATCTAGGCGGGTGTTGTTGCCATAAGAAGTCAACTAATTTATAAACTTAAAATATGATAAAGGTATAAGAATTGGAAGACTTTCTAATATATATATGAGCCTCAGCATTAGATTCATCTTTACCATATTTATTTTACCCCAGATACTCAACAGAATTGTGGTCCACTGATCTAAGCCACTTTTTATTTGAACGAAAACTTTGAAAAAATTTAAATTTACTAATTGAGAGAGTTTCCTAGAGATTAATATACCTAAATAGATAAAAGACTCTGGACACTTCTTAAACCCCCCACCCTACACTCATCAAGAAAATCTGTAGAACCTAAGGGCATCAAATCTGATTTGCCTCAATTTATGGAATAATTGGATAAATTACCAAACTTTTTTGGAAGGAAATAAGATTAGGTATTGAGACCTCTGGTTTCTCAATAAAACAAAAAATGTTATCTGCATAAAAACTCAACTTGTGCTCAGTCCCATCTAGTGTTATACCCTTTATGTTATCTGAGTCTTGATAGAGGACATCCCTGGCGTGTGCCCCATTCTAACCTAATTGAAGGGGACTCGTGAATAAGGAGCTCTGTATAGCATAGTAACCCAAGTGAAAAAACTTGGGGGGGGGGGCGGGATCCAAATTTGATCAAAACATGTTTCAGGAATCCCAGATGGACCATGTCAAATGCCTTCTCTGCATCTAAATAAAGTATTGTGTCTGGGACTTGCTTTTCCAAAGACAGAGCTAATACATCATCAACAACAAATATGTATATACCACTTTTCAACAAAAGTTTCCAAAGCGGTTTACATAGATAAATGTAAAATGATAGATAAATAAGATGGATCCCTGTCCATGAAGGGCTCAAAATCTAAAAAGAAACGTAAGATAAACAACAGCAACAGTCATTGGTACTGTGCTGGGGCTCGATAGGGCCAATGAACAATCAGTCAACAGTCTAGTGTTATCTTATCCTTGGCAGCCAGATAAAAACCCCGTCTGGCTAAATAACAGTGAGAAGCATAATCTGCATCCTGCGTGCCAACATAGTTGTCAATATTTTAGCAACAACATTTAACAAGGAGATAAGGCTATAGCTAGTGCATAATCCAGAATCTTTACCGGGCTTAAGGAGAACAGTTATATAAGCTTAATTAAAAGGAGGGAAGTACTCATTTTTAAAAAGTCACTATAAATTTCCAATAACATTGGAGACAGGAAACGAATATATTTCTTGTAAAACTCTATGGAAAATCCATCTGGCTTTGAGGCCCTTCCAGAGTTCATAGATGTAATTGTGGCCATTGTCTCCTGTAGAGAAAGATTCATCTGATCTTCTGTTAAGTGTGGAAGATGCACCTTTTGTAGGAAGCTATCTATATCTGTATCAGTATTAGATATACTACTGTACAGCTTGGAATAAAACTTAAAAAAAAAACAAAAACCCACCCCAGATGATTTATGAATCTGTGTAGACTATGGTAACCTCTCACTTGGATTACTGCAATGCATTAAATGTGGGGCTACCTTTGAAAATGGTCAGGAAACTGCAGCTGGTACAAAATAGGGCTGCAAGTTTATTAACTGGGACTGGAGATTTTGATCATATTATGCCTGTGCTTCGTCAGCTGCCCTTGCTTCCAGTTGCCTCTCCAGTGGGGTTCACCTGGCTTCATCACTTTGGTTTTTTTTTGGATGCCAAGTAAAGACCTTTTTGTTCATTTGGGGACTTCTATTTTTTGTTTTTTAAAAAACAGATTTTTAAAAGTCTTAAAATTCTTTTGTATTGTATTTTGTATTTCCCCCCCTTTTTGATCTGTTGTGATTTAATGTGTAATGTGTTTTTATTTGATGCTTTATTGTTGTATTGTGAGCTGCCCCGAGAACAATGTTTTATGGGATGGCTAACAAATAAAGATGATGATGATAATGATTAATTATTTATTCCAGTCTAAATAATATGCACTGTCAAAAGATGCCATATTCTGAATTGTACTGTTTTTTAAATTTGTATCCCTTCCTCCCAAGATGTCTTTTAAACCATTTATATTCTTCCTAGCAAAATGCCCATCATGATGTCCAAAGAAGCAGTGGTAGAGGCAATGGTCAGTTCCTGTCAGTGTGGGCTGTGTCATCTAGTAGACAGTTTTTGCCTCCACTGCAACCATACTCTCACATGCAGGAGCTTTTTCTCTCTCATAGGAATAAATGACAGTATCCACTTGTATGGAAATTAAATAAATAAAAGGGCACACTTGGGCATACCATTCAGGTGGAAGCTAAACCTTTCTCCTGCTCCTGGTACCCATGGAACAAACAGGAGTTTCAAGTAATTCTATGGCAGGGCTGCTCAGCTTTGGGCCTCCAGCAGATGTTGGCCTACAACTCCCATAATCCCTGGCTATTGGCCACTGTGGCTGGGCATTATGGGAGCTGTAGTCCAAAAACAGCTGGGGGGCCTAAGTTGAGCAGACCTGTTTTATGGAATGTACTTGATAACTGAATTGGCTTCAAAATCTCCTTATGTCCTGCTCCACTTGAAAGGCATGTATTTACAAGAGTGTTTGGAAAGTGTACAGCAATTTGCTATATCTTGCTTGTGTAGCTATTTTGCGGTTATTATGTGAACATTCTTGGGTGTGGGCATGCCCCTTGCTAGTTACTTTTAGACCTAAGGCATTCATGATCAAATTATTCACCATATCTGACTTGTCATGTCTTATATTCATAGAAAGGCATATGAAGCTAAGTACACAGTGTGGAAATAGTCAAGAGCCTGGACACCATGTTGAGCTGAAACAGAAACTAAGTTTTATTTTCTCTTTCCAAACCTCCCTCTTCTCCCCACACAGTGCCACCTCGTAGCCCTGAACAATATACAACTATTACCACACACAGAGAGCTGCCTTATGCTGAGTCAGACCAGTGTTCAGCTACTTATTATTGCTTACTTTGATTGGGAGCAGCTTTTCAGGATTTGAGACAGGAGTCCTTTTCATCTGTAACTAGAGATGCCAGCTATTAAATCTGGGATCTTCAGCATATAAAGCGGATACTCTGCCTGTGAGCTACAGTGCCTCCCCTTGCTACCTTGCATTAAGTTAAACCATTGGTTGATCTATCCCAATAATGTCTTTTGTGATGGGCAGTGATTCTCCAAGGTCTTGGGAAGATGTATTTCCCAGGACCTGCTAACTGATGCTTTAATTGCAGATACCAGAGACTGAACTTGGAACCTTCTGTATTCAAAGCATGTGCCATGTCACTGAGCCATCACCCTTCCCCACTGGGAAGGTTTTTAAAAATCTATTTATTTATTTATTATATTTCTACACTGCCCCAAACTTCGGTTTACAGCAGCATAAATAAATTGAAACTGAAATTAATACCTTAAAACAATTTAAAACCACAGGTCTAGTTAAAAAGCTTGGGTGAATACATGTGCCTTTAAAGATGTTCTTAAAGTTGTCAGAGATGGGGAGGCTCTTACTTCATCAGGGAATGCATTCCAGAGTCTTGGGGTGGCAACAGAGAAGGCCTGTCCTTGTGTAGCCACCAGACGAGCTGATGGCAACTGCAGACAAACCTCTCTGGATGATCTCAGTGGGCGATGGGGCTCATAGTGAAGATGGTGTTCTTTTGAATACTCTAGGCCTAAGCTGTTTGGGGCCTTATAGGTTATAACCAGCACTTTGTATTTTGCCCAGAAACTTAGTGCTAGCTAGTGTAGTTATTTTAATATAGGAGTGATATGGTCTCTTTGAGATGATCCAGAGAGCATCTGGGGAGATATTTTACAGATTTGAATTCTTCATGCTGATGATGATGTGGAGGAAGCTGTTAGAGTCCAGGACTTCCTGCAAACAATCACTTAGGTATTTCTGAGCAGTTCCTTTGCTGATGCATTCATTGCACCTGTGCCACATAAAGTGAGGAATGCCTACTGCATAATAGAAAGTTTTTTGTTTCTTTTGAATTCAGGTGAATTTACAGTCTACAATATTGTTGATGTAGTATTTCCAGAATAGTATTTGTATGTAGTATTTCTGCTGCCAACTGTTTATTTACTGTGTATACAAATGAGAGAGGCTCTTAAAATCTTCTTCTTTTCTTGTTGCTTAGCTATAAATTATTTTCTAGCCTTGTCTTCCCAAGCCTTAAATAATGTCTGATCCCCCCCCCCGCCTGCTCTCCGTTGACTCACATGGGTTCAAAATTATTTTAAATGTTCTTTGTGTTAAAGTATGTAATATATTTAAAAATGCTTTTCATCTGTTTATAGACTGGAAGAAAGAGGATACTTCATTATCCTGGGTGTTCTATTGTAATGGGAAACAGTAGCTCCAAGAAAACATCTTCACGTTTTCCAAGAAACAGGATGAAAGACAACTCTGCATGTACACAACAGAGATACTTTAAGCAAAAGCCCAAGGTGTGTGAACTGCCACTGTACAAAGAAGCCAGTGGTCATACTGGTGCCCAAGAAGCTCACAGCAGCAATGAAGAAGCTGGGGAGATATTTTACAGATTTGTAATTCTTCATGCTGACGATGATGTAGAGGAAGCTGTTAGAGTCCAGGACTTGCTGCAAAATGAATTTTGTATTAAACCGGGTATAGTCTTTGCTGAAATGCCTAGTGGTAGGCATGTGTTAGAAAATTTACAGGAAGCTGTGAATGGCTCGGCATGGACAATTATCTTGCTGACAGAAAACTTCTTGAAGGAGCTTTGGTGTGAATTTCAGTTTCATGCTTCTTTGTTCAATGCACTGACCACACCACACAAATGCAACACAGTTATACCAATGAGGCCACGGAATAACCCACTGTCAAAGGAGAGAATTCCTTTCATTCTCCAGACAATTAATGCACTGCACGAAGAGAGCCCTGGATTTTCAGAACAAGTAAAGCAAACTTTCCAGGAGTCTAGATACAGACAACAGCAAGCAGTATGGAGGAATGAAAAAAAGAAGGAAGAGCCATGAGTGCTGTTGGACTGGTGAAGGTTTAAGAACAATTCAACTGACTTTGAAGGTGATTTATTTGATCAGTGGATTCATGGTCCATGTCCAAGCTAATAATGCCCTGGTATCCCCAAACTGGGGATATGCTTGGGTGGGAGTTTACTATTCATATGCATCATTTTCTTGATGTTTATATCCAGACTGTCCCACCTTTTCAGCCGCAGCAGAAAAGCCTCCTAGACAAATCTGAGCTCATGAATACCCTGAAGGAGGCTTTGGCTTAGTTGTAGAGCATATCCCCTGCATGCAGAAGGCCTCGGGTTCAATCCCAGTTATGAAAGGATCTTAGGTAGCAGTAGTCCTGAGATCTTGAAGTACCACTGAAGTGAGAGTAGTGGATGTACTGAACTAGATGGACAAATAGTTTGACTCCATATAGGGCAGCTGTGGTTGAAGAAACAGCTCTTTTTTTCAGAAAGTTGAAAGAGGGATCAGTGACCACAGTGAATACATTCAAATGACCTTTGACTGTTAAGGTTTTGCAAATTTTTCTGTTTCAACAACCTTAAATATACTGAGATCATGCACATGGCCACCAGCTGCCACTTGGGAGAGCTGTGGGGAAGGCAGGAGCTTGCCAGCCTTCCCTGGCAGATGAGTGGGGACCATCTTTCCCTTTGCCACATGCTCACATGAGTGGCGGTGTGGTGGAGGAAAATGCTGGGATCAGGAGGAGGGAGTCCTCCCACATCCCAAAGAACTGCACCAGCAGAGACAATGGCTGCTCTCATTAGAGCAGTTGAACTTGGCGTGCCCACTCCTTCCTTCCGGCTTGCTGCCCAAGATGGCTGCTGGCCTGGGGGAAGCCTTCTCCCTGGTGGCAGTTGCCTAGTCCATCACCCACAGTTCGTTCTACCTTGGTAAACAGCTGGAGCAGCCAAGAGCAGAGGACTCCCAGTGCTCCAGAGGACATGAGCTGATGGAGTAATCTCCAAAATGTCTTCATGTTAAGCTACAAGAGTAAAACTTATCTACACAACTGTTTTGAAGAAGTTCTTGAATCCACACCACTGAAGAAGGCTGAGAAGCAGCCGAAATGTGTCTGGAGCATGGTAAAGAATCATTGGACATATTTCTCAAAAGCAGTTGATATTTTTATATGGACTTTGGTATATTGTAAAGAAATACTGGATAAACCTCTCTGACACTGTGGATATTTTCATATGGATTTTCAAGATATATCCCTGGAGCTGTATTAAAGATGGCATACTGACTCTTAGTACACCATCTGGGAATTATAGAAGAGAAGAGATATTCTCTGGACTTTTAAGAGACTATGTTTACAGACCTTATTATAGCAGTGTATTTTTCCATGTGTATTTTTAAGGTGTGAGTAACTGGAAGGATTTTAGTATTGGGGATCTATATATTGGAAATCATGAAGGTTTATTATTTATTAAACAAATTTGATTAAAGTGGGATACCTCATGGTTTACGTTGTCTGTATAACAAGACTGGGATTTTTATTTGGGGTTATTTTATGTACCACAAAATGCAGATCTCAAAATTGATTCTTCCACTCTACCCTGAGTTTTCTGAATGGGGACATTTCCTCACCTTTGTTACTGAATGAGGGCAATCTTTGTCTCTTGCGCTCAACCATCAAGGTACAGTCTTAATCTCTTTTTCACAATAGGAAACTGCTCCCATCTTTAGTCATGCAAGTTAAGACCCGTTAAGATGGAGAAGGGACATTAAGTCTGGAGGGAAAACCTCAGCCCTAGATGACCAGAAAGCAGCATTGCATCAGAGATATGCTGGGACTTCTCACTGGATCCAAGAACTGTCTATCTTTGGAAGAGTGGGCGAGCCTTCTCCCTCTCTAATTACTATATAGGGGCCTAGCCATTTTGTACAATTGATGGAAAGCATCCTCAAGGATAAAGTGTCAACAAGTGTGTGTATCAAGGTGATCCTGATGACATAGTATACCTGGACTTGCAAAAAGCTTTTGACAAAGTTCCTCATCACACTCCTGAGGAAACTTCGTAGTCATGGGATAAGGAGACAAGTACATGTGTACATTGCTAACTGGTTGAAGGACAGGAAACAGAGGGTAGAGATAAATGGAGAGTTTTCACAATGGAGGGAAGTAAGAAGTGGGGTCCCCCAGGGATCTGTACTAGGACTGGTGCTCTTTCATTTATTGATAAATGATCTAGAAGTCAGGGTAAGCAGTGAGGTGGCCAGATTTGCAGACGATACCGAACTCTTTCAGGTAGTGAAATCCCAAACGGATTGTGAGGAGCTCCAAAAGGATCTCTCCAAACTGGGTGAGTGGGTGACAAAATGGCAAATGTGATTCAACATTGGGATGAAAAACCCCAACTTCAAGTATACATTGATAGGATCTGAGCTGTCGGTGACTAACCAGGAGAGGAATCTTGGGGTCGTGGTGGACAGCTCGTTGAAAGTGTTGACTCAATGTGTGGCAGCTGTGAAAAAGGCCAATTCCATGCTAGGGATCATTAGGAAAATAAAACTGCTAATATTATAATGCCCTTATACAAAACATTTTATACAAAACGGCCACACCTGGAGTACTGTGTTCAATTCTGGTCACCACATCTAAAAAAGTTGCTGTGAAAAAGGCTAATTCCATGCTAGGGATCATTAGGAAGGGGATTGAAAATAAAACTACTAATATTATAATTGTTAGAGGTTGTTGATTTTTACCCACAATAGGTAAAACAGCAATATTATAATTGTTAGAGGTTGTTGATTTTTACCCACAATAGGTAAAACAGCAGAGCACTAAGGAATGAGCACACACTCCAGTTACAGAGTAGGTAGCAGAGGATGGTTTGGATATTGCAGCTATTTAGAGAAAACACATGGAGATCCTTGTGTGACTAAACACTAAACATTTATTGGTTAAATACACTTAGTCAGGAAAGACCTATATCTAATCTAAAGGACTACATAGTGGATAGGTAAGGAGAGAGAGAGAGAGTTGTTTCCATCTGCTCTCTAGGAGGAAAGGAAGCATTGTGACTCAGCACAGGAAGTGCTGCAGAGTCAGTTCAGGGGTCATAGAGTAGGGACAGATAGGGAGACCCTTTTACTCACTGTCTCTACTCCCAATGCCCCTAGTGGTCACTAGGACAGTTGGTGCAAAAGGTCGATGCACTGGAAGTTCATCTCCAACAATAATGCCCTTATACAAAACTATGGTGTGGCCACACCTGGAGTACTGTGTACAATTCTGGTCACCACAACTAAAAAAGGACATTGTCGAACTGGAAAAGGTGCAGAAGAGGACAACCAAGATGATCAGGGGCCAAGAGCACCTTTCTTATGAGGCAAGGCTACATCACCTGGGGCTATTTAGTTTAGAAAAAAGATGACTGCGGGGAGACATGATAGAGGTCTATAAAATCATGCACGGTGTGGAGAAAGTGGATAGAGAGAAGTTCTTCTCCCTCTCACATAGCACTGGAACCAGGGGTCATCCCATGAAATTGATTTCCAGGAAATTTAGGACCAACAAACGGAAGGGGTTTGTTTTTTTTCACACAACGCATAATCAACTTGTGGAATTCTCTGCCCCAAGATGTGGTGACAGCCAACAACCTGGATGGCTTTAAGAGGGGTTTGGATAAATTCATGGAGGAGAGGTCTATCAATGGCTACTAGTTGGAGGGCTATAGGCCACCTCCAGCCTCAAAGGCAGGATGCCTCTGAGTACCAGTTCCAGGGGAGTAACAGCAGGAGAGGGCATGCCCTCAACTCCTGCCTGTGAGCTTCCAGTGGCATCTGATGGGCCACTGTGCGAAACAGGATGCTGGACTCCATATATAGATATGGGCTTAGGGCCTGATTCAGCAGGGCTGTTCTTATGTCACCAATTACCATTTTCCATCAGTTACTGATGTCCAGAAATGAAGATGCTAGAGATTAACTCTCTCTCAGCCAAGGATTCACCTAACTACTGAACCCATACGGTTTTCTGTATTTTCTTTGTCATTTCTGTGTATATTTTTCCCAAGCCAGACAGTTCTAAGGTACTGAAGCAGTGTCTGAACCTTGGCAGTAGTTCTAGATCAGTTGGTGGCAGCCTACCTCAAAGGAGTGGAGTGCTCCTAAACTGGGATCACAGCAATCTCTCTGAGAGTAGATCCCCAGTCCATTACATATGATAAGTTTCCCTTTGGTTGAGACTTATGACGCTCTTGGTAAGAAACTGCTAATTTAAAAATGTACAAGTCAAGAAGGTAGCTCTTCTTTCCTGTCTAGCTCTCCTGTCTGTCTGTCCTAGCAATTTGTCCCATTTCAGACACATCTAACGAACAAGCTAATAATAAGCTAATAATCCCTGATAAGGCCATGGCCTCCTCTCACAGTCCCCACCCTGTGAACATAAGGAGAGAGAGGTCTATCTCCTTATAGATCCTTACGATCCATCAGACCATTGGATCATCTAGTTTAGTAATGTCTACTCTGATTGGTAGCAGCTCTCCAAGATTTCAATGGGGGTCTTTCCCAACCCTATCTAGATATGCCAGGGATTACGCTTGGGGACCATTTGCATGCATGACATGCACTTTGCCACAAGCTACAGTATAAACTCTAATTTAGTGGGTTGTTTTTTTAAAAATCTCTTTGAAATCTTTAACTTAACACATAGACCACATGAATCCTCCTAAAAAATGCATTTTGAAATTTCAGCACCCATAAGACATGTTCTGTCCTCCAAATACTGCCATGACCACTTAAATGTTCTTAATTTCATTTGTTCTTACATTTATAAACTGCTTTATAGCTCAAAGCTTTTTGTTTCGTGGTATGGAATAAATACCTTGCTGTTTGCTGAAGAAGTATACAATAAGAATGGTAAAGCACTTGGATTTGAATGGGATGGAAGAGGTTAACGCTTATTTGGTGTGATGAGGGAAGAACAAAGGAGAATCTCTGCAAGAAGAGCATGAGGTCTCCTCTCACTTGCCACTCCACAGTTGCAGGCTCTTCCCACCTTGTGGCTCTTCCCATCTATCACTACAGAGAGGACATGATAGTCAAAATAGCTGTAGCTTTCATGACACTTCTGATATTTCAGCATCAGGAATATTTGCTAGGACTGTCAGTTGATTAAAGTGTGTTTTCTTGATTAATTTTAGATTATGAAGTATTACTCACTATTATTTTAAATTAAATTACATATCACCATGTGGATGTCTTTTTTTGAGGAATGGAAGGAAGATGCTATTTGAAACATACCATTTGGATTTGTGTGGCGTGCACATGTATGTGTTTGTAGAGCAACTGCAGCAGGTCTCAATCCAGATTGGGACCATAGTGGGGCAAAGGGTTAAATTTCCTTCCCCCATGCCATGATCTCAGTCCAGAGTAGGCTGCTAAGTACCGGAAGAAAAAAAGAGGGAGAACCAAAAGGGCCAAAAACATGTTTAAAATGCCATGCAGTGTGGCCTTCAAACTTTCAATTTAATAAAGAAAAGCTAGCACACTGTTAGTTGGAAAGACTCTCTCTATAATACTTTCTTTTCCACCCCCTACAGCAACAACATAAAGTGTGCCTCCAAGTCGGTGTCGACTCCTGGTGCCAACAGAGCCCTGTGGATTTCTTTGGCAGAATACAGGAGGGGTTTACCATTGCCTCCTCCCACGCAGTCTGAGATAATGTCTTTCAGCATCTTACTATTTTGCTGCTGCCCAATATAGTACCAGTGGGGATTCAAACTGGCAACCTTTTGTTTGTTATTCAAGCATTTCCCCACTGTGCCACTTAAGGTGGCTACTGCAATAACATAGCAGGAGCAAAATCACCTCAACAAACAAATAGGCCCTTAACGTATAGCTCCACCAGTTAAATTTGCCCTGCCAATTAACTGACAAAAGCTAGTTGACTAATGTAGTAATGCAGCCATTGTATTTATTTATATCTATGTAAACCACTTTGGGAACTTTTTGTTGAAAAGAGGTATATAAAATATTTGTTGTATTCATATTCGTAGTTGTTAGAGCTTATAGCTCTTGTATTTACATATAGGGGTGGAAGAACCCTGTTTCTACATCGAAGTCAGTTATGATAGTTATGATAGATCACACACCAAGAACTTGTGTAATACATTCTTGCTTGCTAATGTTCCAGTATGGATAAGGAGAAGTTAATTGCTCAGGGCACTCTAGGAGATAACTACAGATAGCAATAATAGGGTGGATACACTTGTGGATAATAATTCCCTCCACTATGATTGGTGAACACACCCACAGTTTGACTCTTGTTTGTTTCAGGCCATGCAGGAATATGTCCTCCATTTTGTTGTTAGACAGAAAAGAGGCAGAATGACCAACAATAAGTGCTGAGAAGTTCTTTTTTCTTGAATGCTGGCTGTCTAACCTCCCTAAAAGGGGGCAGGGTGGAATCTAGAGTGACTGAAGGAACAAAGACGGCAGTTGCAACATCACCTTTGCTTATTGTCAGATGTTAGTGCTTTGGAGGTTGAAAAGAGACAGGCACCATCTCTGGGTGAGGACCAGGCAATTCATGTTACTGTCATCATCACCACTGCCTATTTCTTACTTGGTTTGAATGGCAGGCACAGCTTGTGAGTCTTTGCTCAAATATAGTGGAAGTTGGAGCTTACTACATTGAAAAAAGGATGATCAGAGTGGATAGACAGATCCCTTGCCTAAAGTGGCCACAGTAGTTATTAGACATGGCAGGTCTGCCTCTGAACACAACATTATTTAACATCTAAAGCAAGTGCAAGCAGGGCTGCCAACAATCTCTTACATGAATGAGTCATCACTTGGTGTAGCAGCTGCTCCACAGACACAAGGAACTACCCATATTTCAAAACCTCATAGAAGAGACTTTATAAGTCCCCACTGGGCCCTCTTTGCAAAAGCCTGGTTCTAGCTCGGCTGTAGAAAGCCCTGAAACTGATAATTGAACCAGGCTGAAAATGATAATGCACAAGATCAGGGAAAGAGAACAGAGCAATTCCTGTTAAGTTAGGAGAGACAAACCTCTTTAGCAGGAAGGGCCTGCTTCTGGTTTGGAACCACCACTGCAAACTACTAAGATGTTGTAAGATCCGGCAGAAGTGGCATAAGCCATGTCGAATGTAAAAGTAGTTCAGGCAGTTTGGTGCACGTGAATAGAGGATGAATCCCTGGCAAAACATGAATAAATAAAGGCTGGAGACAGGCACTAGTTTTAAAGAGGAGAGGATTTCTTCATTTTGAGCTGCAAGAGTAAAACATGAGATATACACAACAGTTTTGAAGACATTTTTGAATCCATGCCACTGAAGAAGGCTGAGAAACAGCCGAAACACGTCTGGCGTCTGGTAAAGTGTCATTGGACATATTTCTAAGAAGCAGTTGATATTTTGATATGGATTGTAAACCACCCAGAGATGCAGTTTGGGGTGATAGAGAAATATGTTAAATAAAAAATAAAATATTATAAAGAACTATTGGATAAACCTCTCGGAAATTTTCATATGGATTTCCGAGCTATATCCATGGAAATGTATTAAGGGCAACATAATAGTCACTTTAAATGGCGCAGCAGGGAAATGCTTGACTAACCAACAGAATGTTGCCAGTTCGAATCCCAGCTGGTATATCGGGCAGCGCGATATAAGATGCTGAATGTTATTATCTCATACTGCGCGGGAGGAGGCAATGGTAAACCCCTCCTGTATTCTACCAGAGAAAACCACAGAGGTCTGTGGGCGCCAGGAGTCGAAATCGACTTGACAGCACACTTTACCTTTAATGACGTTTAGTGCATCATCTGGGAATCACAGAAGAGATATTCTCTGGACTTTTTTAGATACTGTTTTTATATACTTTTTAATATGGGATGCTGTTTTTCATGGCTATTTTTAAGGTGCAAGTAATTGGAAGGATTTTCGTATTGGGGATCTACAGGTGAAACTTGAAAAATTAGAATATTGTGCAAAAGTTCATTAATTTCAGTAATGCAAATTAAAAGGTGAAACTGATATATGAGATAGACGCATTACATGCAAAGCGAGATAAGTCAAGCCTTAATTTGTTATAATTGTGATGATCATGGCGTACAGCTCATGAGAACCCCAAATCAACAATACCAGAAAATTAGAATATTGTGAAAAGGTTCAACAGTCTAGGCTCCAGGTGTCCCACTCCAATCAGCTAATCAATCCATAACACCTGCAAAGGGTTCCTGAGCCTTTAAATGGTCTCTCAGTCTGGTTCATTAGGAATCACAATCATGGGAAAGACTGCTGATTTGACAGTTGTGCAGAAAACCATCATTGACACCCTCCATAAGGAGGGAAAGCCTCAAAAGGTAATTGCAAAAGAAGTTGGATGTTCCCAAAGTGCTGTATCAAAGCACATTATAGAAAGTTATGTGGAAGGGGAAAGTGTGGAAGAAAAAGGTGCACAAGCAGCAGGGATGACCGCAGCCTGGAGAGGATTGTCAGGAAAAGGCCATTCAAAAGTGTTGGGGACTTTCACAAGGAGTGGACTGAGGCTGGAGTTAGTGCATCAAGAGCCACCACACACAGACGGATCCTGGACATGGGCTTTCAAATGTCGTATTCCTCTTGTCAAGCCACTCCTGAACAACAAACAACGTCAGAAGCGTCTTACCTGGGCTCAAGAAAAAAAGAACTGGTCTGTTGCTCAGTGGTCCAAGGTCCTCTTTTCTGATGAGAGCAACTTTTGCATCTCATTTGGAAACCAAGGACCCAGAGTCTGGAGGAAGAATGGAGAGGCACACAATGCAAGATGCTTGAAGTCCAGTGTGAAGTTTCCACAGTCTGTGTTGATTTGGGGAGCCATGTCATCTGCTGGTGTTGGTCCACTGTGCTTCATTAAGTCCAGGGTCAACGCAGCTGTCTATCAGGAGATTTTGGAGCACTTCATGCTTCCTTCCGCAGATGAACTGTATGGGGATGCTGACTTCATTTTCCAGCAGGACTTGGCACCTGCCCATACTGCCAAAAGTACCAAAACCTGGTTCAATGACCATGGGATTACTGTGCTTGATTGGCCAGCAAACTTGCCTGACCTGAACCCCATAAAGAATCTATGGGGCATTGCCAAGAGAAGGATGAGAGACATGAGACCAAATAATGCAGAAGAGCTGAAGGCTGCTATTGAAGCATCCTGGTCTTCCATAACACCTCAGCAGTGCCACAGGCTGATAGCATCCATGCCACGCCGCATTGAGGCAGTAATTGCTGCAAAAGGGGCCCAAACCAAGTACTGAATACATATGCATGCTTATACTTTTCAGAGGTCCGATATTGTTCTATTTACAATCCTTGTTTTATTGGTTTCATGTATTATTCTAATTTTCTGGGATTGTGGATTTGGGGTTCTCATGAGCTGTACGCCATGATCATCACAATTATAACAAATTAAGGCTTGACTTATCTCGCTTTGCATGTAATGTGTCTATCTCATATATCAGTTTCACCTTTTAATTTGCATTACTGAAATTAATGAACTTTTGCACGATATTCTAATTTTTTGAGTTTCACCTGTATATATTGAAAATAATGAAGGGTTATTGTTTATTATGCATATTTGATTAAAGTGGGATACCACATGGTTTAAGTTGCCAAATAACAAGATTGAGATTTTCATTTGAGGTTCTTTTATGTACCACTTACTGTTTCTTTGAACACACAAAAGGTTTTAATTTACCTAAAATCTGCATTTTGTCAAACCATGTACAAGGCTGGTCTGGAACTTCTCATCATGTGGGAATTTAGGACAGTGAAACATTCTTATCTGGATGATCATCATATATATTTCAATCTTAGATCACATAATAAAATGTGTATATAGAGAAGCCCAGTGTAGATGCACTGGATATATAGTCCATCCCCCCTCCACCCCGTCCAATCAGGTTTTAATGAGTTTGTGCTTAAATAAGTCTCTAATGCAAATATAAGAACTATATTGAACAAAATGTGCACTCAATGTTCTTTTTGTGTTCTATCCTACGTTAGATAGCACAAAAATGGGGGGCATTCACACAACCTACCGGGTGGGCAGGGAGAAGGCTTCGCAAAACTATCCGCCTTTGCCAAACTTGCCTTCCCCCAGATGAGCATTCAGTCTCCCACATGATCCCTGCTGCTCTGTGCAGTGTGGAGCAGAGCGGATTGATCTGCGGCTGGGACACATTATCCCTGCATCCAGGTATCCCACAGTGCACTGGGGGATTCCACCAGGGGACAGGCACTCTAGGCACCTGTCTCTATGTGAGCACGAGCTACAAGTACACACACAATCCCAGGAGCTGGATTAAGGGAGTATTTGCACCCTTAATCTTGGCTAAGAGCCAGGCTTCAGCGCTGGGTTTTGCACCACCACAGCACCGCCGGTATCCACGCGGATCAGGGCAGTTCTCACAGGTAGCCAAGCCAGGCTTGGCTGCTCATGAGAACAGCCTCTGGCTTTTTATGTCATAGGTGAAAAGAGATGACTTCTGGAACTTTAGCTGTCCCTACAGTTTTGTGAATATAACCTTTTAAGAACCCACTAGGGTTTCTATTATGCATATGAACTCTCTAACTTACTTACATTTTGAAAGGAGGTAGTATTATATTAGTTTTCCAGCCAGTCCTTGGTGAAGATTTTTATTCGGTTTATGTTCAGGCTTTGTTTTTTTAAAACTTCAGCAGCCACTGTGACAGTATGTCTCTGTCGTGTGGTGAATTTATTGGTGGTGAACAAGTAAGGGGATTTCCTCATGTGAGGAAATGAGAGCTAGAGAAAAAGAGATGCAGCCAAAAGCTACAACTTTGTTATGCAGGGAGTATATTGTGTAAAAGACCTTTGCTGAACAAGTGGGTGCAGTTAACAGTAACAGACCCTGGCTGGCAGATGAACATCAGTACAAGTTGTTCTTGCTATGAATGCCCAACATACCACTAGAGTTGTCTGCTTGGCTAAATTCTGTTTTGCCCTGGTAGAAAAGAAAGGCTTTTATGACTCTAATGTGGCCAGCACAGTGAAAACAGCTCCCTATGCAAGCTATTTTCAAGACAAGCAGGATTTAACCTTTTAAAAATATCAGACAGAAACTGCACATTGCATTGGTACAGAACCAAGACTATAAATAGGTGATATGTTGTACAGTTCATGGCATGACTTTCTAAGCAGTGGGAAAGAACCACCAATAAAGTCTAGGAACATGAAAGAGTAGGCCTGCAGCCTGCAAATATCAAGTGCTAAAACAGTTTTATGGAACGGTTTCAGAGCATACGAATTGTAAATGAAGGATGTTTCAACACATTGCTGTGTATGAGATTTCATGATGTGCATTTAATATTGTGTGTTCTTTTCGTAGCAGGGAGAAGTTCAACAGGTGATCCTTAGTGCATCCTTTTCACATAGTGCTATGCAATTAGGTTATGTTCATGTGCACCTAAGTGTCCAACTTGTTTTGAGTCCTATACTGTTCTTACTTGTTAGGAGTTAGAATGAGGAGGGACTCTGCCTCTCAATGTTTTCTTTACCTAGCACCATAGGCTCACTTGTTCTCAGAGTCCCTCTGTTCATCACCTGGAGGCTTTACACACAGGGCTTCTGCCCCGAATCACCTTTGGGAGAGAATGTGTGCGTTCGCATACCAGCCAAGCATACCCCGAAGTCCCGTTGAGATCCTTGGACCCACTCCACACACACGTCATAAGAACAGCCCTGCTGGATCAGGCCCATGGCCCATCTAGTCCAGAATCCTGTTTCATACAGATGCCACTGGGAGCCTACAGGCAGGAGTTGAGGGCATGCCCTCTCTCCTGTTGTTACTCCCCTGCAACTGGTACTCAGAGGCATCCTGCCTCTGAGGCTGGAGGTGGCCTATAGCCCTCCAACTAGTAGCTGATGATAGACCTCTCCTCCATGAAGTTATCCAAACCCCTCTTAAAGCCATCCAGGTTGTTGGCTGTCATCACATCTTGTTGCAGAGAAGTCCACAAGTAGATTATGTGATGTGTGAAAAAGTAATTCAGTTTGTTGGTCCTAACTTTCTGGGCAATCAATTTCATGGGATGACCCCTGGTTCTAGTGTTATGTGAGAGGGCTTTGTCTTGCGAATTCTAGTTTATCTCGAGGTATTTCCAGATTTTTAAAATGCTGGTTTTAAGCTACTTTTTATGAAGACACCAGAGCAAACAGGGAGAGGTGCAGACGTAGAATCATTAGCATGATAAGAGGCATGCTCTCTTCAGAAATGCAGATCTATCTCTGTAGGGAGCTTTCTCCCTCCTATTGGCTAGAAGGAAAACACTGATGTCTGCATGTGGACTTGTTTCAAAAGAAAATCGAGAGCAGAGGGGAGGGGCTACTTCCCTCAATGCTGCGAGTGTAGTTCGAAGTGACTTCACTCAACTCAGACTGGTGTTCTACATGATCCTCATTGTTGTGGCTGTATGTCTCCATATAAGGAATGTGTGAACAGAACTGAATTAAATATGCCCTCCTAAATAATTCACTCATGTAATTCTACTGGCCTTTGTTTATATAAGTGCAACCTAATTTTCTCTGAGAATCCCCTTTGTGAAAGGATTATATGATGATTTGTTTAAAGGAAAGAGTTGTGCACTATATACCCACCCCCTCTATCTTTCACATTTTGAAATATATGTTTGGGAGTAACCATTGAGCAACCACAACATGGAGGTAAAATTGTGTTCTTACCCACTTTGTGTGGCTTCAGAACAGCAGATGACATGTGGATTAATGAGATCATTTCAACTCTTCAGAATTCCCCTGTGAAGATATTAATATACCTGCCCCATTTGTATCTTCATAGGGATAACTATTACGAATAATTTTTTTTAAAAAAAATTAAACAAAAAACAGCAACTGTGAAATATCTAAGGACAAAGATATTTCTGCAAGTCACCCTGTACTTGTGTTTTTGGGGAACTAATTCTATTTATCTGTTGAAAACTAATATAATGTAAAATAGCATTTTGATCAAACAATGTGTGTGCATCCCTACCCATTATTCTTGCCCCATTTCTGTTGTCAAGTAGAATAGCTTAACGTTACAGAACCAAATGAGTCATATGTTATAAACAAATAGGAATGCTTGCACTTTTCCTAAGAGCAAATATCAGGGCTCAACTACCTAAGGAAGCTTTGGCTGACATCCTGACTAAATTTATTAGAGGATGTCTTATTGAAATTTAGTAGTCTTTTAGAATAACTCCTGAGTAGTATTACTGCGCAATGTAGTCAGGAGGCGAGCCACAGTTTGTGGGCCATTTTCTTGCCAGTATTTCTGGCACAGTTCAGCTTATTATGTGTCATGATGGCAATTGCATGGTGCAAGTGGGTGGTTGTTTTGTGAAGATTTGAACAATCGCCTCCGTAGTCAGCAAATGTATGACAGGAATAAGGGTGGATAGGGAGTGAAGTTTGTTCTGCAAAAATACAAAGCAAACATCACCATCCAGTCACCAGCTTTCTTCATATTTACAGAGTGCTGGGTTGGAATGGGATCAATTTGCTAGGACATCAGGGGCAAGGTCCTGCCATGGGTCTCCCACTGCCCCCCTAACCCAGCTTACCTGAACAGAGGAGCTCTTACCCCTGGACTTTGGGGCCAAAGTCCAGGACCTCCACACTCTCTGGGCCCCCGCAAATCCTCTTTAGTCTGTCCTGAGTGGTGTGGTTGCCATGCTGTGCTGCTGGCCCATGCTGTGCCGGGTGGCTGAGTGTGATTGTGACCTGTGCCAGGTGCTTTAGAGACAGAGAGGGAAGAAATATGTGGGATGGGAATATGTTACATTGTGTGTTGCAATGTTTCTGCTATTGCATATTTGCATAAATATCTGATTTATACTCTTACTTTCTTGTGAGTTCAGTTGCTGTTTGTGCCCTCAAGAATGCACGTGTTTAAAATACTGCGTGTCACGGTGTGTGTGTGTGTGTATAGGATGATACTTCCAGTGGATGCGGGGGGTGGGGTCCGAAGGCTTTTAGGTTCAGGCTCCAAAATTACCTAGGTGTACCTCTGTACCTGAATGGCAAGGAAGCAGCAGCAGTGGGCAGATAGTGGTGATAGTGGGCTGGTTGCTCCCTCTCACCTTTGCCCTTGGCCAAGGGTGTGTGTGTGTATTTCAGGGCACCAGGCAGCAGTTCTTCCCCCTCCACACTTTTGCAGGATGAGGGAAGGAGAATTTGGGGCATTTTTCTCCATTCACAGCTCCTGGTGACAGCCATGACTAAGGGTTTCTTTCATGAAGTAGCCCACAAATATCTTAGTGGCCTGTAAGGTTTTCTTTTTCAGCCTAGAAAGCAGCTGCAGTTTTTTTAATGTATGGGTCACTGGTAGACAGGAGCTCAGCAGGTCTTACTTCCTCCTCAGTCTTAGTGATGGAATTGTGTAGTGGCCTGTGATTCCCCTACTTTCACAATGGAGGAGATAGCAGCAGGGGCTCAACTGCTGCAGCATTGAAAGCTAGACCTTCTGACATGGTTCTTCCCTACAATAATAGAAACACCCCTCAGAGTGGGAGCTGAAGAGAGAGAAACATGTGAGGGCCCACAAGGTCAATTACAGCAGGGGTAGAACAACCTTGGCTCTCCAACTGTTGTTGAACTACAACTTCCATCACCCCCAGCCACAAGGTTGCCTAGAGTAATCCCTTATGGCCTGATCTCTGACCCATGTAAGCTATGGCCATGTACCCACTATGGTATGCAGAGGTGACCTTTATGGTAGGAAAATAGTCCTTTCTCCCCAGTTCCTCCCAATTTGTCCTTTTAGCTGCAGATTACCTGAAATAGTTCCTTCATTCAGTTAAATGCTTTCTCTTTACCCCTACTCTGTCTTAATTTAGCATTTAGCCGAGCTGAACATATTTTAATTTCTTTAATCTGTCCACATACATTAACACAACAAGACCCTTAATCATGTTAATTGCTCTTCCTGGAATTGCCTCCAATTAGTCTTCATCTCTCAAATACTAAAGGTTCACAAAATGAATTCTGCATTCTAGCTAGTGTTTCTAACTAGACATGGAAGAGTACATCCTAAAACTGGTGATGCTTCAAATGCACAGAGACTCTTTCTCTTCTCCCACTTGATGTGGGCATTGCTAGTCCTAGCATGGAAGAAGCAAGGGCTAGGGGACTAGGGAAGGGACAGGGAAGGAGACTCAATGAGGACCTTCCAGACAGTGATACATTCAAGCTTGAACACAAATTATGATAAATAAAATGAGGACTCCGCCCAACATAATAAGGCATCAAGTAATATTCTTAGAGCTCTCTGCTGGCAATCTGTGGCAATCCATGAGTAAATGGTGCCTTTTCAAACTCCTTTAATTCTAACTTGGGGAAAAATACTGTTTATTCACAGATTGCCTGCAGATGGTGCCAAGAATATTACACAATGTCCTTATATGTCATGGATTTTTCAAATTATATATTATCATAACTTGCACTGCTGTTGGAATATATCACCATCTGGAAGAGCCCAATGGCTGAATCTTGGCTTTTTGCCTTAGGACCCAAAGCTAATTGTTTCAAGAACATGTCTGGAACAATAGCTGGACAGAACCTTTTTAAAAAGCCACTTGAACAGCCACTTCTGGAGGGAGTGCTCAGAAGTGTGAAAGTGGCAGGCAAGTAGTGGGTACTTAGCCCCTTCCAATTGCCCCTCCTGACCATTTTTCTCATGTGGTTTAACACATATATTTCTGGAATAGTGGCAACTGGAAAGGTCATGTTTTATCATTTCTCGTATGTTTCTGGAGTAGTGGCAACTGGAAAGGTCATGTTTTATCATTTCTCTTGGAGTCCTTTCCTGATTAAAGGTACAGGAACAGTCTCTGAATAAGAACCTCGCAATCTATTTGAAAAACTAAAGATGCCCCTACTATTTCCCTAGGATAAGGTACAAGACTGGTTTGCTTCCTGCAGAGAGCAGCTATCATAAAAGGGGCACAGGTCAGATTTAATCTTAAAAGCCCTTTTCATACTTGGGATGCTCCTCTGTGCCCTAAGCAAACAGCATCAACTATATTTATGGCACATACTGGAAACAAAGATATAAAATCAACAGCCTCTTTTGGTTTTGATTTAAAAAACCCCAATAACCAAGAAATCTTGGCTTGTTATAGTATTGCCTGGTGTCTTCTCCTTGATGTAAGCTTAAACCCCAATGGTGGAGCTACTTGCATGATTCCAGTTTATGAGTTTGCTAATCAATTCAAGTCTGCAGTGCTATTCACTACAGGAGAATTAAAAAACAAAACAAAACCCCACTACCATTGGGGATTTACAATGTTTTATAGTTTGTCTATGCTACAGCATATTTGTATACTGTTGAGGCTGAGAGAAGCACTTGGAGGTCCATTGGCCACAAGACAGTAACAATTTAGGAAAGAAAGAAAATGTGCATCTATCTACTCCTTTGTTGCCTAGTCACAATTGATCAGGGCCATAACTACCAGTGTTCACCTGTATTCTGTGAACAGGATCTGCCAGGTCTCCAGGGGCTGATGGGGCCCCACCATCCACACACAGCCCCCACTGGCTACCTCCACCTGCCCAACCATTTGTTGCTGCTGCCACCGCCAATGAAATGCCTGCCATGGCCACACCACTTGCTGTTACTACTGAAGACCACCCACACCCAGCCACCACAGGCTCTGAAAAATGCTGTTGTTGCCAGCCGCCTACCTCGAAAATGCCACTGTCACCAGTCATGTCACGGTATGCTGATGTCACTAGTGACATGCGGTGTAGTGACATCATCATACTGGTATTTAGGAGGGTGGCAGGCAGTAATAACAGCATTTTTCAGGGCCCATGGAAGCCAGGCAATTGGGTGGTTTTTATTGGCAGCAACAACAACAACAACAGGATATGATGGGGCTGCAGCAGGCATTTGGTTGGCAGTGGCAGAAGAGTGAACCAAGCCAAGCCAGAGTGGGGTTGTGGCAGCAAGGGCCTGAAAGCCAGAACATGGGCTCCCACCATGCTACGCCACTGCAATTAAGCCCTGTATTTCCACAGCAATATCTGGTCCTAGTGGATGGCAAAAGACTTAAAGACCACTTGGGCATTTTTGCTGTCACATCTCTGCAATGGTGAGAACTGAACACTTTTTTCAAATGGAATGCTGGGATTCTTAGGATTCCAAGAGTTTACAGGCTGTTAAAAATAATACCTTATGTTTTGTACATGCCCACAGGCCATTACCCTCAAGAAAGTATATCAGTAGGTGTGTTAACATTTTTCTTCTCATATGTTCTCAGTTTTGCTATTTACCAGGATTAATTACCCTTTTAATTTGTTCTTAATTAAGGAGAGGTGCACATTTCCAATATAACACAGCTCAATCATACTACTAGAGGCTGTACGCTTGCACATCCAAATAAGAAACAATTTTTTAAATCCTGTCAACCAGGGGGAAAACAGGTTCAGATATGAAGAGTACAGCAAGCTATTTTCTGATTGCTTTAAATATTTGCTTTTAACCAATTCATTATATTCAAACTAATAACCAATTATTTCCAACAGGAAGAGAACTGGTCTTGTGGTAGCAAGCATGACTTGTCCTCTTAGCTAAGCAGGGTCTACCCTGGTTGCATATGAATGGGAGACTAGAAGTCTGAGCACTGTAAGATATTCTCCTTAGGGGATGGAGCCGCTTCAGGAAGGCCTGAGAGAGATTCCTGCCTGCAACCCTGAGAGAGAAGCTGCTGCTAGTCTGTGTAAATAGACCTATAGTCTGACTCAATAAATTAAATTTGTTCTTGCATCCATTGAATTATTTTCTTTGCCTTCGGTCTTCTTGTACCACGCTCTCCTGTGACATAGGCCTAGAGTATAAGGATGTTTTCTCTTGAACAAAATCAGCACAGACCTACAGATCAGTCTTAAGTGCATTTACTTCTAAGTCCCTACTTTCTAGTAAGGCTGCAATCCAGTGCCAATTTACTTGAGAATAAGTCCCATTGAACTCACTGGGACTTATTGTAAAAGAAACATGCAAAGGATTGAGCGGCAGGTGTACTTTGAATTGCAGCGTTGACTTGCATATTCAGGATATTGTTGTACTTAAAGCTGGGAAATAATTTTATCTGTAGTCATCTTGGCTAGTGATCCCATTTTGGTGGTTTCATTTGGTCTTGTCGTGAGTAGCACAGCTTGAGTGTTTAAACCATCTGGGTTTATTAAAATTATTATTTGCCCTGCAGGCTCTTCTAGCACAGGACATGTTGGTCACTGCTGTGCTCTGCATCTGGCACTGACACTACAATCCAGAAACTTTATAACATTACTTTTATAGTGACAATAATACTTTTGTTGTAGGAAGTGTTTAATGATGTACAATTCTTACAGTTCTGATAAATCGGTTAATTTGAGCCATAGTGACTTGTCCAAGGATACTGACAGCCCAGTTTTATGCAGCTAAATGCCTCAAGCCTATTGATTTCAATGGGCTTAGGCATTTATTTATTATAAATGTATTTCCTACATTTCTATTTTCAAGAAAACACTTTAAGTAGCTAACAACATATAGATATACATCTATTTATTTTTAAAAACTTAATAATTAGCCTAATTCTGCATAGGATTGGAATGTCAATGAACTTCCATGTTTAAATTCAGCATATTGCTTATTATACTGCACATTCTATGGTATCACACATCTTTTTATTAATTATTATTTTACATTTTATATCCCGCTCTTCCTCCAAGGAGCCCAGGGTGGTGTACTACATACTTAGCATGGAGAATTTGACTTGATCTTCTTCAGGTATCCTTTAGCACCTATAATTCTATGATCAGTGAGCTTGCATGTTGAGGGGTGGGTTCATAATTCATAGGCAGCTGTAGCGCAGAAAGTGCCAGTTGGCCACCCTCCTGCACCCTGAGCGGGAAGCCACCCTAAGAGGAATACAGCAGGTATCCCTTCTCTGGGCTAATTATTATCCCTTTACAAAGTTTTTGGCCCGTTACGACAAGCAGCAGAGTCTGCTGCCTATCATGATAGACCAAAAATCCACAAGCAATGACACCAGAGACAACGAGAGCCTCTGAAATTTCGGTAGGACTTTCAGAGTTGCCCTCTTTAGCGTTGCTGCCAATTCTTTCTTTTCAAGAATTCTGGCACGTTGAGCCAAGTGCCGAGCAAATAAAAATCCATTAAAAGGTAGGTGGGTGGTGGTGAGTTAAACATGGCCTTCAATCGAAAGAGGACCAGCTATTTAAAACGGGCTTCTGAGTATGTCCGGAGCGTTTCCCTCTGAAGAGTGCTATTGCCTGAAAAAGAGACGTAAAAGGACACCTCCTCTAGCAAGTAGGGCAAGAACCACGAAAAGACCAAACCTAGTTTCCTTTTTCGGCTGCGCCTAGCCTTCTGTTCTGGCAGCTGGCCGAGAGGATGAACTCCAGTTCCCCTTCGCCTCTCCATCACGACACACACGCCAGACTACTAGACCCACCTCCCCTTCTTTCCTCTGCGTGCCACACGCTGGGGAAGCTGAGCCAGGCCAGGCACCGCCCCAGGCCAGGCAAGCGAGCAGCGACATCGAGCCGGACTCCTCACAGGCCACGCTGACTCGGCGCCCGTCCTCCTCCATTATGTGCTAATTTGGCCCGGTGTTGCGCTGCTCGGCTTCCCCCAGCCCGGAATAGCTCAGCAGCGCCTCACACCGCCCCCGCCTCAGCAGCTCAGCGCCCGCCTTCGTGTCTGCGCTCTCAGTCTAGCTTGTTCCCTCCCGCTCCTCCCTCCCTCCCCGCACCGGCTCCCTGTGTCCCGCCTCCTCCCTGCTGCGCCTTCGGAAGCGATCGGGGCGGACGAGCGGTACTTTCCCCCATTTGGGCCTGATGTGAAGCGAGGAGGGAGAGCGAGGCAAGGTAGCAGGTTAGGTTGTGCGGGGGTTCTGTGTTTGTTCGTTGGCTCGCGCAGGGGGAGGGGGAAGAGACAGCTCGCTGCTGTCGGGAGCGCCTGTCATGGAGGAGCTGCGTTGGGAACCGGGCGCGGCGGTGGCGGCTTCGCGGTGAGGGGCGGCGCAGTGGCTGCTCGGGAGAAAAAGAAGCCGGCAGGGTCCCCCGTCGGCGCCTCGGGAAGGTAGTCGGTCTGTCCACTCGGGAGATCTCCCGGCCGCGTCGCCGAGTCCTTCTCTCTTTCGGGCGTAGCCAAGGGGAGCGAAACGGCCGCAGCGGCCGCGGAAGGCGGTGTTGGGAGCCAGCTGGTGGTGGGACGGGGGAGGGGAGCGGAGGGGAGGCTGCACGGCAAGGACGGAGCCGGACTGAGGGGAGGAGGCGGCGGCGGCATCTCGATTCGGGCGGTGGGGGTGGGCACCCACACTTCCTCGGGACCCCGGTTCCCTCAGTCCTCCTCGGCCACCCCAAGCGGGGCTGTGTGTTTTTGGCCACAGGAGGCTTCCCAGGGGAGAAGTCGGGACAAAGAGGGCGGAGAAGCGAAGGGCGTTCTGCCTGGCTTGCTGCCCATAGCCAAGACCGCGGGAGGAAGGAGGTCGTGTGGCTGCGGCTTAAGCTCCTTGGGTGTATGTTCCGGGGGTGGGAGCGTGGCGTGTTCAGTTTGGAGGAGATGCAAAGGCAGGAACGAGGAAAGGAAGCCCTTGAGACACCCACCCGGCTGAGGGCGCGCTTCATGCTTCCTCCTGTGAGTGCCTTCCGCGGCAGTGATATTTCGAGCATAGAGTCAGGTCCAGTCATTACCCCGAAGCGTCACTGCTTTTGTAGTCACCAAGCCATGACAATCCACTGTCAGTTAGGTTGTCCTAAAGGACTGAACCCGGATGGACTCCATTGACATATTTGGTTAATCGGGTTCAGGCAATCGAGCTTGTCCAAAAGTAATCTTGGAATCTTTTGCTCCTTGGATCCTGGGAGACAACCAAGTTTCACTTGGCGACTTCGGGAGCCAACATTTGTTGGGAAGAGGTTTGGATCCAGCTAGGGTTGCCAACATCCCACTGCCCGAATAAGGGACAAGGCAGGGAGTATGCAGGAGTCATTGGGATCTGGAGCCTCTTATGAGTTTTTACCACTTTCAACTTAAACTACAGTATAAGTTTTAACTTCAGTTGCGTCTCTTCTGTTTATTGATATAACCATGGTTAGTCAATCTGGGGGCGATGTAATTTTGTTTTTCTAGGGAGAGAAGCATTGTTAGCCAGTAAAAATAGGTTCCACGCACAAGCACTATCTGGCATGATTTTCATAATCCTAATACCTGAATAATGCTAAGTTAGCAAGTCATTTATGGTTATTAATGTTTTTGTTAACGTCTCTTATTGGGTACACTGTTGGCAACCCTAAGCAGCCCACCAGAACCTAGTACTAATACTAATAGTACTCTGTTAGGAAGCAAGAAGGGAAAGGAGTTGGAGCTTATTAATTATTTCATAATTAGTGAAAATAATTGGTTTGATCTGAGCCATAGGTTCTTCCTATTACTGAAAATAAGGGACAAATGGTGTCTTGTAAGGAACATACAATTTTGGGCTGAAATAAGGGACGTCCCTGCCCAAACAACCAACAATTGTTTGTTGGTAACTCTAGATCCAGCTGTATTTTCTTTTGCCAAGTTTTATGTCGCAAAGAGCACTAAATTGTGTAAACAAAGACATTGATATTGGTTTTTGTGTGTTTTCACATATAAATACAGACTCATCCATTTTCTGGTTTCCTCCCCTTTTACAGATTCCTGACTCTGTTTGCTGAGAAAGAAAAAGTGTTAAATCTTCATGCTGCACACAGAGATAACACAGATCTTCCAGGGAGTGTATGCAGCAGGAACTGTCTTTAACTCTGTGATTCCCAGTTATTCCATTCTTTGTGATTTTGAAGAACAAGACTGATTAAGAGAGGAAGAGACTAAATGGATCTTAAGACAGCAGTATTTAATGCAGCTCGTGATGGCAAGCTGCGGCTCCTCACCAAGTTACTGGCAAACAAAACTAAAGAAGAGGTAGCCTTGCTAATGTCGGAAAAAACAAATGGTGCCACACCCCTTCTAATGGCAGCCCGCTATGGTCACCTTGACATGGTGGAATATCTTCTGGAACACTGCAGCGCTTCTATAGAAGTTGGTGGCTCTGTTAATTTTGATGGTGAGACTATTGAGGGTGCACCCCCATTATGGGCAGCATCAGCTGCTGGCCATCTGAAGGTGGTCCAGTCTTTATTAAATCATGGAGCATCTGTCAACAATACAACTTTGACAAACTCAACACCTCTTAGAGCTGCCTGTTTTGATGGCCATTTGGAAATTGTAAAGTACCTTGTGGAGCACAAAGCTGACTTGGAAGTATCAAACCGTCATGGGCATACATGCCTTATGATATCTTGTTACAAAGGGCACAAAGAAATTGCTCAATATTTGCTTGAGAAGGGGGCTGATGTAAATAGAAAAAGTGTCAAAGGTGAGTTCAGTATTGGTTTTCAACAGAATGACTTTTAAAGAGCTTGATTTGGAATGTTCACCTAGTTTGACAGCTTAAAGAGTCAAAGTCCAATATGAGTAAGCATAACAGAGTCTTTGTTATCTGTAAATTTTTCAAGTGAGTTCTTTAGGCATTTCTTTATGCTTGCTATTTAACAATTTTTTAACTTATAAAAATCATTTTTTAAAAAGTCTTTGACTTACATCCAAACTAGGGATTTCACACTGGGTATACTTCTGTGCATATGGGGTGTATGTACAATTTTTACTAATGCTCCTCCTTCCCTTTGTAGCTGCCAGCACCTCCTAAAAATTATCCCTGAGAGTTTTGCAACCCTCAGGGACATATTTTCAGGAGGCAGGACAGTAAGCTGCAGAGATAAGGGGGATTGCCAAAAATTGTTCTTCCCCTGCATGCACTCTTAGTTTGGATTTAGCCATTGACCCATAGATGTATGCTCTGGTAGTGTTTGTAGCTAGCTGTGAATACATGGTTTTATGTGATGAGATATACTGTACTTAACATTTTGTAAAAGTAGCATTGTGTAGAAACTGGAATATTTCTGGTCATTGAGGGGAAGAATTTCATCATAGTAATTATTAAGGCAGTAAATATAACAAATTGAAATGAAGTTGGCTTGGATTTTTTACTGTATTTTTTTACAATAATGAGCATACTACTCAATTGAACTAAAATGATCTGTCTGCTATCTGCAGTAAAGAAATATTCAGCACTAGTCCTTTCTGATCAGATTGTAAAAGAGGGCACAGTGGCACTGTTACCATGACGGATGCTTCTTTATTCTTGTGTTGTTGACACTATTGTTCAGCAGTGTTCTGTGGCTTATACTATGATTGTCCTCCTGTTTTTGTTGTGGGCATGTGATTGCTCTTTAACTGCATCTTCTTTGCATTTCTTACTTTATTAGTTTTACATGTTTGTTGCTTCAGACAGCCACTAATACTATTCTTCCCTGCTTCTCCTTGAAGTCTGCCTCTGATTCAGATGCATATGAACCCCCACCTAAGCCTGAAAAACACTGAGCATAATTACTGAGATTTAGTAAACAGGTGGACTTTATCCATTATCTACAGGCGTTCTGTTCCAGCAGATTTCCATGGGTAATGAAACTGCATATAACGAGGCATTGGGGCAGTGGGAATTGGTGGGGGTGGGTGGGTTAGGGTCTTGCATGGGAAAAATCTGAAAAATGGTGAAAATAATGGAAAGAAAGTGTCATACTGTGCTCCGCAGGCCTCCAGCAATTGCCCTTCCCCTCCGCAACAATCAGTTCGGCCAACTTTCTGCGAAAAGTTGCAGGGGGGGGGCATCTTTTTCTTCTTCTTCTCCCCAACAGAAGAGCCACAAAATGGCTCCTTTAAACAAAATGGTGGCTGGAAATGACCTCAGAGGTCACTTCTGGACACCTAAAAACTGCAGGTACACAGGTATTAATCTTTCTGTACCTGCGTATGCAGAAGTTGGGTGCCTATTTACTGACTGCGGATACATGGAACCGTGAATAGCGAGGACCACCTTTATACTTTTTTATTGAAATCAGTTTTAAGGTGCGTAGCTTTCGCTGGATTATACCTGTTGTAAGATACTGTGATAAGGTATTGTTTGATGATGTAGGTTGAATTTTATATCAAAAGAATAAGTCTGAGTGAGAGCACCTTTGTGTCATGTGGAAACTAAGAAATTGAGCAGTGAATTAGGGAAACTGTGGTTTGACTCTTGCTTCACTTGGTGGCCTCTCAGGTCCCCATATGCAACATGGGGAAGGGGATAACTATACTAATCTACTACTGTATGCAGAATTGTATTATACAAGATAATGTATGTGAAGCCCTTTGAGTACTCTAAAGCAGGATTTCTTAACTCTGGGCCCCCAGATGTTGTTGGACTACAACTCCCATCATCCTCAGCCACAAAGGCCATGTCTGGGGATGATGGGAGCTGTAGTCCAACAACATCTGACAGCCCAAGGTTAAGAAACCCTGCTCTAAAGTACTATACTGTATATGTGCTAAGCATTAGTATTATTGACTAGCTTGTTCTGCCTCTTGGTCTGTAAACTTTTAGTTTTGTCTGTCTGATTGACTCATAATTTAAACACAAATTCTGCCCTTTCAGCAGTGTGAAAGGAATGCTATCTTTATAACCAGAAGAAGCATACTGCTGTCACTGATACTTGACAATGGAACCTAACCATCTTCTGTTGTGTTTTATTGGCTATTTAGCATTCTTTTATTATTAGGAATGTGCACCAAATTGCTTCGGTGCCATCCCAAGGGTGGTGAGGGGTTCCCTTAAGAGGAGGCAGACAGGTCCTACCTGCCCATCCTCCAAATCTCTGCTGTCCCACCACTGTTCAAATGTAAATACCTGTGTGAAAGCGGAAGCTTGTGCTGCTTTCCCCTTTAAAGTGCCACGCCGCAGTGGTGGGATGCTTCCCCGGCATCCCATCTGCAGGGGCCAGCATGCGCCAGTGCCATGCGAGGGATGCCGGGGAAGCATCCCATCGCCACGGCGTGGCATTTAAAGAGGAAAGCGGCAAGCTGCCACTTTCACACGGGTATTTGGGTTTGAACAGTGGGGTGGCAGAGGTTTGGAGGATGGGCAAGTAGGATCTGCCCGCCTCCTCTTAAGGGAACCCCTCGCAGAAACGTTTTGCACCAGGTCGCTGAAGCATTTCGGTGTCTCTCTAAAGAGGCGCTGAAACGCTTCGGGCTTATCCCTGTTTTGTATATTAACTGAAGTGCCTTGATAGTCGAAGCCATACAAGTGGAGACTCATAGCAATTGTGAATAGTTTCCACTTTCTGGACATTGATGACTTATGGGTGGGGAGGACTTTGGGCATGGTTCACCCTTGATTGGAATCTCTTGGTTTATAGGTATTAATAAAAGTAACTTAATTGACCATTGCCGGCTCATCCATTTTTCTTTCCATTACCATTTTTTAAATTGGCTTATATAAGATGGAATCATTTCCCCCCTGAAAATTTTCATTGTATTGAAATTATTAATAGAAAAAACTCATAGGATCATAGAGTGGATAGCACTAGGAAGAACTACAGTTCTGAGAGGACCCCTTGTGCTGGAAGTGTGAGGAACTGCTTGTTGATGGTCACACTGGGCGTAGTGGATGGCTGCCACCACACAATACCAGGTGGTGCCCTACAGGTTTATCAGGATCAGATGCTCTGATGCAAAGCTATGCCAGATGTTGTAGGCCTTATTCATATTGTAGGTGCTCCCACCCTCTGGTCCTTTTGGTTGCCCTTTCTACCTTTCCAGTTCTGCAGTATCATTTTTGAAATTTGGCAACCAGAACTGTGCATAGTATTCCACCATAGATATGTATGGCATTATAATAGCAGTTTTATTCCCAATTCCTTTTGTAATGGTCCCTAGCATAGAATGTGGCTTTTCATTGAACTGTCCACCTCGGCCACGAAATCTCTTTGCTAGTCAGTCACTGACAACCCAGATCCCATCAGTATATTTTGCTGGTATGACTTCTGCTGGGTATATTACAGGGTGCTGTAATATTTCTGTCAGCTTTAAGAAGCTCTCTGGTTTTGAACATCTGAAGCAGGTTCAGATTTAGATAAAATTCTCCTTCATCATGTCTTTTTCTGCATCAGAGAATAGCAGTAACCTGAAGACTTCAGGGCAATCTATGTAACCTTCCTGGAAACTCTCAATATCATTGTTTAATTCTGGATAAGCCTTCTCCCCCCCACCCCCCACGAAATTTTCAGATAAGTGCTTGCTTCCTGTACAATTCCTTCTAGCTGTGTGATAGTAAGAGCAACAGCACTTTTTGTTAGGAGTTTCTGTGTCTGGCTCTTGTCCCCAGTGTGCTGGCAGGTGTATAGAGAGAAGATTATGCTGGCAAGCATATAGAACAGCACGTTTATGTAGTACAGTATGTTGCTAGTGGGCTCGAGCCTGCCCTTTAAAAAATCCTTGACAGGCTTGTTGTGTAGTGGCAGTACCTGTATTATAACTGTTCGAGCTATTCCACTGTACACTGCTCTGCAACGACATATATGTCTTAGTAATTTGGTAAGTTGCTTTCTAGAGTGTGTGTGAGGGAGCACGCTCCAGGATATTATAGATTCAGATGGAAGAACACTATGAATCCCCTCTTGTTAATTACATTGTGTATATATAAACCTGCCATCATGATGGTTCAATATTAGGAACTATTATTAACTCTCCAGAATCTGTTCATGGAGATATATTCGCTGAGAAAAATTAATCTTAAGCTTAAACAAGCTCTATTTAGGATTTGGAAAATGTACTGTTTCCCCAGAGGATAATTTTAGGAAGAAAGAGAACAAGTCTGAAGTTACTTTGCATTCTGTACATTAAGATGACTAGTTTTCAATGCAAAGATGAGAAAGTTGAGAGAAATAAAGTGAACGTAATTATTCTGAATGAAGTCCTCCTGTGTTCAATATGCTTTATTTCCAGATAAGTATGTAGCTTTAAGTAACAGCTCTGGTATTGTAGGCATGAAAGTGTAGTCTGGCAATAAGGTTCTAAGTGAAATCTTTACATAACAAACAAGAAACTAGCATGGTTCAGTCAGGACATGATTACCCACATAGTTATGGTTTTTAACAAATTTCCTTTAATTCACTGTCTTTCAGTAACCACCATATTCAGTGGTATAACTTCAACAGTAAAAAGGATAAGATCTATAGCCACTTCAAAAATGTAGGTATAGGAGGTTCATTATACTCTTTTACTGTCAAAATACCATGCTAATTTAAACATTCATTGGGTTTTCATGCTTACAAGATGATCGTGTGGGTAAAATATAAAGTTTTTGTTTGTTTAAAAGCTTTATAAATCTGGAGTTCATAGTCAATTTCCAGTGCTGCTGGTCAACTTTAACAAGCAGACAAATAAGGGTAGTTTAAATGGCATTAAGCAACCTCTCAGTATTAGGAAGGCTATTGCACAGTATCCTTTTTAAAATCCTCCTTTGCAAACAACTATAAATAGTAGCAAGACTAGTTTTTTTGGTTTTTTAAAACAGAAGTATAAAAACAAATAAATGCTTCCAAGAAGGATAAGACTCTTGTATTTTGGAATTGTAAATTGAGTGAATTCATCTCCTGTTAGGCATTCTGGTGAGCAGGCCTTGAACTGTGAATCCATGACATAGAGCAGTGAGTAGATAAGGCCTGTTCCTGTCAGTTGGTGAACTACCTGAGAGAAACAGAGGTTGCAGTTCTTAAGTGAAAATTTTGGCATACGTATCAATGTTAAAATACCTCCGCAAAGTAAGGACTTGATCTCATCATAGCATTGTTGTCTGTTACATAATTATGAAACATTTTTGTATATACTGGGTATTGTGTTATTGCTTTAGTGAGCCCCATGCATGTGAATTCAGTGTCAGTGGGACAAATATTGGTAATGCTCTGTATTCCTTTTTTGGTCATATAATTATTGTAAACCACCCAGAGGCGTAAGTTTTGGGTAGTATACAAATGTGTCAAATAAATAAATAAAATTTCAGATTTCTCTATATATTGCTTAAACTACCTAATGACGCAGCGAGGAAGTAACTTGCCTAGGGAGCAAGAGGTTCCTGGTTCAAATCCCTGCTGGTAGGTTTCCCAGACATGGGGAAATACCTATATCGGGCAGCAGTCATATAGGAAGATGCTGAAAGGCATCATCTCATACTGCTTGGGAGAAAACCACATGGCTCTGTGGTCACCAGGAGTCAACACTGACTCGATGGCACAACTTTATCTTTACCTATGTCTGCCCTCCCTGCTCCCCAAGCTTTACTATATTATTGGCTGTCTTCCTGGCTGTCTTGCTGCCTGTTCACACCGGTTCCCTTTTCTCAGAGCCCTTATGCACATTTTTTGCTGGAACATAGGAACCTAGTTGGTTGCCATATACTGAGTCAGACCATTGGTCTATCTAGTTCAGTATTGTCTACACAGACTGGCAGTGGCTTCTCCAAGATTTCGGGCAGGAATCTCTCTCAGCCCTATCTTGGAGAAGCCAGAGAGGGAACCTAGAACCTTCTGCTCTTCCCAGAGTGGCTCCATCCCCTGAGGGAAATATCTTGCAGTGTTCACACATCGTCTCCCATTCATATGCAACCAGGGCAGACCCTGCTTAGCTATGGGGACAAGTCATGCTTGCTACCATTTTCACTTACTTTGCAGAAGCTGTTCTCTTTGCAAATATTCTTTTGTTGAAAAATATCAGTTGTTTGAACAATCTCTGATATCAAATTTTCAGGCAACATTCCCTTTTCCTGCTATATACAGTACTTGTGATCTTATTGCAGAATGATCCAGAAAGTGGTGACATCCACAAGGCTATGTACTAAGAAATGTACCCAGTTATAATAGCAAGAGAGCAGAGAAACACTAGAGTAACATGATTCAGTCTTTGTAATAATTTGCTGCTTGAGGGGGTATCCTTAAGTGGATCTGTTTGCAAGTAAGTATTCAAACTATGTCAAATGGATTTTCCACCCATGAGTGAATGAACTCTTGAGTCTTGCTATTTCAAGTAGAAAACTGGTGCACCTACCCTCAAAGAGGATATACTTGCAATTAAACCTCCTTGACAGTTTCATAGTGGTATATTTAAACATATAAGCACCTACATCTGCCAGTGCCACATTATGAGCAAATGTATTTGTGGGTAAAATTCCCAGTCTACTATTTGAAATGGCACACTGTGGCACCTACCCATGAACAGATCTGCTTGCAAGAAAATATCCTTGTGCATCATGTCAAGTAGTAGGCTATAGATAACTTCTTCACCAGAGTGTCTACTTGCAAGTAAATGCCTGGTTGCTTCTTGACACCACAGAGAAAGGAGTTTACTTGCAGGTGGTATTGGTAATTTATTTTGCCAAGTGTTGACCAGTGTTCCCTCTAAAAGGGTTTTCCAGATGTTCACTACAACTCCCAGTATCCCCAGCTGCAGTGGCCTTTGGTTGGGAATTATGGGATTTGTAGTCAACAACAATTGAGAATTCCTGTTAGAGGGAACACTGTTGTTGACTGCATATTATTATTTATTTAGTATCATTTATTCGATTTCTATACTGCCCTTCCAAAAATGGCTCAGAGCAGTTTTCACAGAGAAATAATAAATAAATATGATGGATCCCTGTCCCCAAAGGGCTCACAGTCTAAAAGAAACATAAGACAGACACCAGCAATAGTCACTGGAAACACGGTAGATACTGCATACCCACAAGCAGCACTGTGGGTCTGTGATTTCATCACATAGGACAACCTGTAGCCTCCCCACTGTTTATGTGAAACTTATTGGCATAGGATGTACTGATTGTACATTTTACTTACTTACTACTCACAGGCGGAACAGGGGGGCAGGCAGGGCACGTGCCCTAGGCACCACTGAGGTGGGGGGCGCCACGCCAGTTCCTGCCACCCCCACCCCATTGCCCACCTGCCCAGACCCAGGGCTCCTCAGCCACTTGCCTCCAGCTCCGGCCTAGGATCGGAGCAGCCTGCAAACTGCAGAGCTCTTCTTTCCCCGCCTCTCAGCTGATCGGCGGGTGGGTGGGGCTTCCAGAGAGGCCTCCGAGTAGGCCTCCCTGAAGCCTGAACTCGAGTAGGCCCCAAGCAAGGAAGGAAGGAAGGAGAAAGCAGGCAGAGTTCTCTGCAGCAGCAGATCCTCTGCCCAGACCATCCAGCACAGCTTTTGCCAGGTAGGCTGTGAATTCCTTTTTGTGGTCCCCCCCCCCACCAGGAATCTGCTTGCCATAGGGCTTTGATATGGGGGGTGGGGCGAGACTGAGAAGTTTCTGAATATTTAATTTAAAACAGACTGGAAAATGTGCTGGCTTTAAAAACAAAAACTATCTAAAAAGGCCTGTAAGTGGCTTGTTTCATGTCAGAAAATTACAAAAACTTCTGGAACAAGTATATTTTATTTATTTTCATTCATTCATTCATTCAATCATTCATAAATGCACTTATGTTCAAGTTGTTTTGCAACCCAGAAGGTCTGAGTGAGAACTGTGAAGCATGTGTTGTGATTTTATTTTTATTTTTATTTTTATTTTTCTTGTGTGTGAACTGCTCCCCAATAACTTGCAGGGACTTCAGGGTAAATCTGGCCAACATGTGAATGCAGCACCTCCATTCCAGAGGAGATGTGTGTTAAAGGGCTTTAAAAGCCTCGTGTGAAAAACCTCCTGGAATCAAACTTCACTGGATTTGTTCAGAATTCTGAGAAAACAAACATAGGCTCACCCTGCATGGCTGAAAGTCTCCTTTGCTAATCTGCAGCGAGGGGGCCATTTTAATAATTAGCATTGCTAGTGTGTTCTAGGCATTAAAAGTAGCACAGATATATAGTACTCAATGTATATCACTATATACTGTGAAGTGTGCATGTGTGTATTCCGTGAAATGTATTTCCAGGCAGCATACTTATTTTGAAATATCAGACTTAAATCCTTGGGGGCCTGGGGTGTGTGGAGGCCCTGGACTTTGAGGGGCTGGGAGCCCATTTTAAAATCTCATCTTGGCCCATTCCAACCTTGCTATGCCCCTGGTGGTCACTACACATGGGTTTCTGCACAACACCTGCACAGAAGAAACTTCCATGTAGAAAATGTGTCTCTTGTAAATTGACTCTGAATTTTCCATCCATGACTGGGATATCTGAGAGTTAGAGTCAATAATAAAAGAACAGCACACTGCTTGTGACAGGAAGGGGCAAATTGCAATGATTTCTTAGTCTGGCAGGGGCTGGTTTTGGCCCTGGCAGAACTTGGCTGTCTGCTCCTGTTGCAAATTCCTCTGTCTAGTGTGGCAAACTAATGTATCCTCCTCCCTCATGGTGTCAAAGTAAGCACTAGTGTGATGAATGCACATATACCCCATCATAAGCCAACAGTCATCATAAGACAAAGGCTGGCAGGAATCATTCACTGGTTTATAGACACACACACACACACACACACACACACACACACACCCCACCACCTTCTTCTTCCCCTATTTTGCTAGTGGCTATTTGGGCAGGTGATCCTCTAGGACAAAGTCATGTTTTTTAAAGAATGAGATGAGACAGAGAAAATGACACTTGGAATCCTTGCATAACTCCTGACTGTTGTTCTAAGTCTTTTACAGAGATGGCTCATGTTTTCAGGTTTTGATCAACAACCATGTCTAGATGGTACAGTGTTCCTTTTAACAGGGATTTCCAGATATTGTTGACTACAAGTCCCATCATTCCTGCTCGGACAGGGGCACAATTTCAGTGCTTGCCCTAGGCGCTATTTTCCCTAGTTACGCCTCTGTTACTACTGCTTTCTAGCATGACACTGTCATGCTGGAGAGGATGGCTATTAGCATTGTGAGAAACAGGGTTTGGATATCCCTACATTCTTGAATGTAGCATTCTTGGAATGTCCTGGTTGCTGGTTGACAGAAGAAAGTTATTCTTGAACAGAATAGGAAAATGAGACAATTGCTTAAAGCATACTACAGTGTTTGGCCTAGCTCTCACTGTAATCTAATCTAAACCCCCTAATTTGCCTACCTTCTGAAGGAGAAAAGAACAGTATTACACACCCTTGTTCTTAAAATAGTCATCAACAATACAGATAAAAAGCATGTCTTTCTAGATCACCCTTACAGAACTACCTAACTTGTATTTGAGGTTGGCAAATAGCAAATATGAACTCATGTAATCAAGGTTGATTGTTTTCTTTAAATGCAAATATGAAGGCTATCTGAATGACTAAGAAGGGGTGTTATCCTTTTGACATTTAATGACATGGATTAAATTGCCACCTTTGTTAAGCATTTGTCCACTTGCATAAATGCATTTGTCCACTTGTATAAATTTATCATCCTCGTTATTTCAGCAACTAGCTTACTAGCTAATTTGTCATCTGTACAGGCATTTCTCCTGAAATAGGTGTTGCTCATAAAAGTTACAATTGCATAGATGTTCATTGTTTTATTATTTCTCCACAGGAAATACAGCCTTGCATGACTGTGCAGAATCCGGTAGCTTGGAAATCATGAAGATGCTTCTCAAATATTGTGCAAAGATGGAAAAAGATGGCTATGGTATGACTCCACTTCTCTCAGCTAGCGTTACAGGTCACACCAACATTGTTGACTTCTTGACCCAACATGTTGAGACAAGCAAAGCAGAACGCATCAATGCATTGGAACTTCTAGGAGCCACATTTGTGGACAAGAAGAGAGATTTACTTGGTGCTTTGAAATACTGGAAAAGAGCTATGGATATGAGGTACAGCGATAGGACTAATATCCTCAGCAAACCTGTGCCTCAAACGTTAATAATGGCTTATGATTATGCCAAGGAGGTGAACAGTGCTGAAGAGCTGGAGAACCTTATTGCAGACCCTGATGAGATGAGAATGCAAGCATTGTTAATTAGAGAACGTATTCTTGGCCCTTCACACCCGGATACATCCTACTATATTCGGTACAGAGGAGCTGTCTATGCAGACTCTGGAAATTTCAAACGATGCATCAACCTGTGGAAGTACGCTTTGGACATGCAACAGAGCAATTTGGACCCACTGAGCCCTATGACTGCCAGCAGTTTACTATCATTTGCTGAACTCTTTTCCTTCATGCTGCAGGACAGGGCAAAAGGCCTGCTGGGCACAACAGTTACATTTGATGATCTTATGGGCATACTGTGCAAAAGTGTCCTCGAAATAGAGCGTGCCATCAAACAAACTCAGTGTCCACCTGACCAAATACAGCTCAACAAAGCCCTTTCCATCATTTTGCATTTAATTTGCTTGTTGGAGAAGGTTCCTTGTAGTCCTGAACAAGATCATTTTAAGAAACAGACGATATATCAATTTCTTAAGTTACATCCTAGAGGAAAGAATAATTTTAGCCCACTCCACCTTGCTGTTGACAAGAATACCACATGTGTGGGGCGCTACCCAGTTTGTAAATTTCCCTCTTTGCAAGTCACTGCTATACTCGTGGAATGTGGTGCTGACGTAAATGCTAGAGACTCGGATGACAACAGCCCTTTACACATATCTGCACTGAATAACCATCCTGACATTATGAGTCTCCTTATCAAGTCAGGTTCACATTTTGATGCCACAAACTTGCATAAACAAACTGCTATTGACTTGCTGGATGAGAAGGAGATGGCAAAGAACTTGATTCAGCCCATCAACCATACTACGTTGCAATGTCTTGCTGCCCGTGTAATTGTGAATCATTGCATAGGTTACCAAGGGCACATCCCAGAAAAACTTGAAAACTTTGTTTTGCTCCATAGATGATAGTCTGATATAAACCCTCGGTACTATGGGAGCATGAGTTAGTGACTAACTGTTGCTTTCTCAAGCACTGTTGTGATATGCCAGCGATACACCATCATTCATTCAGCTTGGTCCATCCTGCTCATTGGCTAAGGCATTATTAGAATTGGATCTGCAGAGTTGGTTACCCAGTATTTAAAACAAACATATCATATAATATATTTTGTGGGTTATTTAGAAATGTAATGCTATATTTGGACTCACTAAAATTGTCTGCCAAAGGCTTGTCTACTCTGGTTTAGTTTGCCTGTTGGTTGTTTGGGATTGAGTTGAATAATTTTCGTGGTGTCTTATTCTTAATGGTGCGTGGATTTTATATAGTTGGGAAGTCATCTTTTTGTTCTTGCTTGAGCATTTCTACTTTCCCCCTTCTCTCTAATGGGTTCATTGCTGAACTGTACAAGTTGTATGGACTTGTTAACATTTGCAATTACCATAAGTGCTTTTATCCTTTCTATGCACTGGCTTGAACATGACTGTTTGTGTGTTGCCATATTTCTATGCAGCAGTTGGCCATTTTCAGCTCTGACACTGTTTTTGTCAGTTGGTTAGAGCTCTCTTTGAGAATACAACCTTTACAGCATGACAGTTCTTGAAGATATCAGTCAGCTGTCCAAACACTCATTTAACCCTTCACCCCTAGCTATTTCTGCAATTGCTTTCTGTTTTCCCCCCCAGAGCTGCGTGCTGAATTTGGGAGTAATGTGTTCTCGTTGGCAAGCCCACTTGAAGTCTGAAAGTCATTTTAATATGTCTTGCTGCAAGGGGAGGAGGGTATGGATTGTCTCTTCTCTTCTGCACTAGTGTCTTGCTTGAGCTGATTGTGTGACTAGGTGTAGAGAGTTTCTTCAAATTTAACCTGAAACTTAATCATACAATTCAATGAGATCTAGATCAAACATAGTCTGAAATTACAACTCAAGATTCTTAGTTACAAAAGAAACTAAAGCATGTTGGCATGATGCTTGTCAGTCCAGATCTAGCCATCAACTAGAATAATTAATTAAATGGTTGTAATCAGTAGCCCTCTGCAGGGGCTTCAGAAGTTCAATAGTAGTATCTCCTCCTCTTCATTTTAAAATAACTCTTACAGATAATTTGCATGCATTTTATTCTCTAAAACCTTTCAGCCATATTTATGGAAACATCAGAGGCTGTGTTGAGTACATAGCCTCCACTGAAGCTATCTATTTTTATAATACTTGCACAACAGCTTAGCTATTGCAGCAGAAAGGGCTTTTTAGACTTGATAAGGAAACCATAAGCAAAGACTACAAATGAGATTAAGATTCAGGTAACTAATATAATTCAGCACTTTATTGTTGATTCATAATGAACTTATGGCATATTAGACCTGCAAATGTCTTAAAATAAAATGATTCTCAAGAAAAAAGCTCATTTTTCCTAGTGTGGAATACAGCATATATGCCAGTCTAACATAATGGGTGTTTTGTATTACCATTGATAATATCTTAATTAATGATCATACCTAATGCCTTCTCAGTTCAAAACTGCAACACAAAGATTACTGTGAGTTTGTGGCAGTTGACAGTACAGAATAATTTCAGAAACAAATCAAGGCGCTTTTTTTTTTTTAAGATGGTACTGTTTTCAATTGATTATTTGAGTTTGGTGTGTGCATTTCTCACAATTCACATAAATTAGTAGCATTTGACTTGTTTTATTGTCATCACATTGTCTTAGTGTGTGTTTGACATAAATTGAAGTGGCTTCATGATGACAAACTTTTGAAACAATCAACCAAATGCTAAGTGTGCTGCTGTTTGTCTGTTGAATACTTTCAGACCTGGCAAGAAATATATAAAAAGTTTTCTTTTTTTGTTCATGGGCACATTTCGGTCACTTTTACGAAAACCAAAGTGTATAAATTTTTTCAGAAGCATACTACAGAACATTTATTTTAGCTAGCTAATTATACAGTGATTAAAACACATTCCTGTTTATGGATTAAAAACCAACAGTTTGAAGAAAATGGCTGACTTTTCATACTCTTCTCCATTACTTTCCTGTTCCTCACGTAAACTTAGAGTTATTCGGATAGACGGGCAAAGCATAACCTCCTTTATGCTAAAAATAGGGCATGAGAGGAACAGAGATTGTAGAACGTTATGTGCTCTCCGTTTTTTGTATTTTAACTTGTAACTAAAATACTACTCTGACAATAGGAAGCCTTTGCAGATAGGGATCCAAGTTTTGGTTCCTTTGAGTGCATATACTTTGAAAATATATCTTCTGCTGAAAAGCTAAGACTTGGTCTTTACAAAAACCTTTAAGCAACAGTTAACAAAGCTGAAGACTCTTTATGTATTGAATTTCCATACTTTCCCCACAGCAGTGCCCAAAGTAGTTTATCAGCACTTTGTTAAAATACATTTAAAGATTTTTTTAAAAAGAAAAACAGACCAACTTAAAAGAGAGCCATAGATTGTCTCACTGGCTGCTGCTCCTCATCACAGGCGGTTGGTAGTTTTATGGCTTGTGTGAGGAGGGAAGGGCTGTTTTCAACTTGAAAAGCAGTAGCAGGTGGAGATGGCGACAGTTACTTTTACATTTACTTTCTTACCTACCATGGTATCTTCCTTTTGCCCTGCAATACTTCCACCTTGAATATTTTTTGGAAGTGATATTGTTGGATTACAAGCTTGTCACATGTTCAGATACAGGATTCATCAAGGCAAAATTTGATTCTCTTAGGGTTCCTTGCTTTCACATGAATTTACTAAATATTTAAACAAATGCAGCCCTAATTCCATCAGTGTGTAATAAACTAGAGGCTGCTAGGCTGCCACCTCTTTGTGTATGTGAAACACTGGATTCCAGCAGACATTATCCACTACTTAGAAGAGAATTCTGATTATTGCTATTCCTATAGTCCTGGAAATCCTTATCTACTGTAGTGCATTCATGAAGAATTGCTGTGGCATGATTTGCTGGATTATGCATGGTGCCAGTGCTAAAGAAATGATGATCCTTCAGAATATTGTGATGCTTTCCACTTTTCTGTTGATCCATAGTTTTCCATAAAGATATACTATTTCTTCTGCTTCAGCTGCTATTGTGTCTTGAGAATTTGAATATTTTTCAGGTATACTATATCTGTATTTGGAAATGCAGAAATGTGTGGATATCAACACTGATTCATTCTGACTCGTGACTTAATTCCTCTTATTCATCATTTTAATATTTCCTATTTGTTTATGAACGCTTGCTATTTTTGGTGCTAGCACCACAGTGTCTTTGTTTACATTAGCCTGATTGCCAGCAAGTGCTCTAAATAAGTGTCCCCTTCTAACGTTACACTGAGCAAATAAAAAAGGAAAGAGGACCATAAATTCAGATCATTTAATATTAGTTAAACATACTGTACAGTGGAATAGTGTATTTAGTTTATTGTTTGATAATGAGGAACCTGGGAATTACATGTTCTGGACATTAAGGTTTTGAAGTAGCAACCATCAGTGCCAACCCTATTAATCCAAACAGTGTGGTATCTAATACTGAATCTAGCATTTGAATCCTGAGCAAATTAATTCTCATTTTAAGAAACAGCCCTCATAACTCTAGACAAAAAAGTTCAAGAGATCAAGAGTTCTGATTTTCATAGCAAAGCAGCACCTCCTAAAGGGTTATTTCTTTGCTGCACTTCCCTTATCCAATGCCTAACCTATCCCTTCTCATTCTGCACAGAATTCCACTTTCTGCAGCCCTTCCTTCCCCTAAACACATTGTCCAGGTATGCAAATTATTTGAAGCATGCACATGTGTTGCATTTACATTACTGATTTCAAAGACAGAAACTTTAGGTTGTAGAATTTGAAAGGTTTTGTTTAGAATGCTAGAGCGCCTGATAGTGCTCTCTCTGCTACTTCATATTTCAGAATGTAGAACTGGAACCAACAGATTTATTCAATAGTGAAGCTGGAAAAGTGTTACAAATTCCTAAAAGCTAGCAACTGTTTGTTTGGAACTTGTTTAGGTACATTGGCCAAGTCCAAGCCTGAATTGCTACTTTAAATTACTAACATCAACTTCTTAGGATCTTTGGGATTTGGTGATCTTTGGGATTTTTTTTATCCCTAGATGGTTACTGCTAGTATATTCCTATTTAGGGTATATATACATAGAGAGAGAGGCTTCCAAGAATGTTCAGCATAACTGAGGCACACTTCAAAGTGAATACAGTTTGAATAACAGGGAGACTGAGTAACCTTCTGAAGGCCCCAAGGGGCCTCTCTTAGTAGAGCTAAAAAATAAAGCCTGATCCTGATGGTATGTCTGTGTGGGTCTTGCTTTAGAGCTCTAATCCTTCCATGCTACATAGCACCCATGCACTGTCAATGCTGACCTGTTGTAGTCCGTGTGGTAAGTTGAAACAGTGTGCAAGAGTGTAGCTGGGCCATTCCACATGGAAGAAGGGCCCTCTGGATACTACTCCCTGGCTTTGTGCTGAAGAAACTGAACCCAAACTACACGAAGTTCTATTGCGGGCTGGGCAGGCCTTGCTGGTCTTGAATGTAGTTGGAGGTTTAGCCCGTCAAATGGAACTGATCTTACTCTATGCTTTGATATGAAATATGCTGTTAATCCTGGCTTCCCACTAAATACATAATCCTGGCCCCATGAAGCAGATGTGGGAGTGAAGTCTGTCTTTACTGCTCATTCAGTTACTGGTGTGAAATTCAAACTCAAAAATGTTTTTCCTTGAACTTTCAGCAGAACGCACTTTCTCTCTTCCTACACAATCCTAACATTTGATCTTTGCCATTTTATTCCTGGTATGTTACCTGTCACTTTTGTGACATGCCACAAACTTGCACATGCCACATCACCTTAGTTCATCACACCAAAGAACACAGCATTTGAACCTTGCCAAAGTGCAGGAGCACTTTCATCATATGGTGTCTTCTTAATTTTTCCTTCTTTGCTTTGCTAAATTGTGTCTCAGTCACAGGAATGTGCTTATTAAGGAAGTGTTGTATTATGCCTTTCCCCTTTCTAGGAGGTTCAACCTTGATACAAAAACAATGGTCCACATGTTGCACAGCATTTCATAGGCTTTTCTGATCAGCCCCACACTGCTGCAGTCATTTAAGGAGGCACTGTTCTAGCACAAGTGTGCAAATAAGTTGTGGACCTGCACTTTGGAAGCAATGTGGGCCAATTGGAAACACCTAAGTAATAGTACTGTGCAACATGTGGACCAACGTACAATCTTGTTCTTATCAGCTCATCGTTATTAACTTTGCACAATTCTTTAGATGTGTGTTTTGTAGAATTGACTTGTTTTGACGCAATTGCTTTTTTATATGATGAGACACTCTCGGTGAGGGCTGTGTCCAACAACACTAAAATAATCCAAATTCTGCACCAAGCACACCCAGATTTTGCAGCATGAATAAAATATGTATAATTTTGCATCCGATATCAGTTGGTAACAAATTATATAAATGGCTGATATTTCACATTTCAAAACTGTCTCCAAATAAGGGCTATCAGCTTGTATTTTTAAAAGAAAGCTGAGATTGTTCAGATGCTGAACTTCACACAGGATAACACATTTTGTGCTTAATGTTGTCCTAGATGTATGGAATTCACAGATGCATGTGTGTTTTTGTAGGAACTTGGGTTTATGGTGATACTTGGTGTGGCATTGGGTTATGAAGGATCTTGTAATGCACCAAATATGTTTAAAAAGCGATGGTGTGGCACACAATAAACCAGCATTGACAGTACTACAGAGCTTCTGTGATCCTGTCTACAGTACAGTCTCTCAGGGATTAAGTTGTGCCTGCAGTATTCTAATGTAGACATAATGTAGGGGCACATCTTCAGTATGGCACTTAGTTTTTCAAGGATGCTTTTCTGTTCCACAAAGCGGGGAATGTAATTAAAACTAATCCTTGTGCTTTTTTGTTCTTGTCTTGATTGGTTGGATATACATCAGCTGATACTAAGGCATTTTCTGGGGAGAAGGAGAAGGAATAGGTTCAAACCAATGTGAAGATGATTTCTAGTAATAGATTTTCTAAAGTTCAGAAGCTGGATTAATAGGCACTGTACTTGTACTCTGCCTAGCTTTCAAAAGTGGTTGACATTTTCTGTGTTCACACACAAGCCCTGCTGCTGCTGATTATTATTTATTATTTATTCAATTTTCATGTTGTTCCACATTTCCTGAGCAGTAGGAAGTCCCAGGACAGGTTTACATGATCATTTTTTTTCTTAGTGGAAAGAGTACTGGAGGTGTACGGGTGATGGTGTTGGTATATCCCCTATAGTTGAGCTAATAGGAAGCAAGCAGGCATATAGGTAGGCAGTGCTAGTTCTTAAAGCAACGTTAGTCTCCCACAGGCAATAGCATGCTTTGGAGATCCCAAACGTTGCTTCATATGAGCTTTCCAAAATTGTTTTTCTGCCTAAATGGAAAACTACCATCACCACCACCACCACCACCACCACCTCCTCCTCCTCCTCCTCTTCCCTTAAAGGTAAAGTGTGCTGTCGAAGTGGTGTTGACTCCTGGCGACCACAGAGCCCTGTGGTTGTCTGGTAGAATACAGGAGGGGTTTACCATTGCCATCTCATGTGCAGTATGAGAGGATGCCTTTCAGCATCTTCCTATATTGCTGCTGTCCAATATGTCTCCCATAGTCTGGGAAACATACCAGCGGGGATTCCAACCCGCAACCTCTGGCTTACTAGTCAAGACATTTCCTCCCAGTGCCATTAGTCCAAACCTGTTTCAGATCCTTAGGCATGCAGGAATGTCATTAATTACCACCCACTGGTAATTGCCAAACCAAGCTAAAGATAAATTTGAATAACAGCATGACCCAAAACAACATGACAGGGTGTGGTGACAGTGGGAGGAACACATCAGAAACTTATGGTGCCTTAGCTTGTGGTGAAGCAGTCATTGCAATCTCCCAGTATGTGCGTGATTTTGATATTCCTTTGGCATGCCAGTTCAAACACTTGTCCATCTTAAACTCTGTGTTGCTATATTACTGATAGTTTAATTCCTTTTAAACAGGTTGGTATTTCAGCTGCTAAAGTTTTTGTTTGTTTATGCACAAACAGTTCTCATCTGTATCTCCCATGGAGGTGTGGAGGTTTTTTGTTTTTTGTTTTTTAAATTGAACAAAAGCAAGACTTGAACACCTTTTAAGGCATATTCAAGGGCCTTCCTCAAGCTATCCTGCTGAGATTTCAATAAATAAAAAAAGAAAAATGCATACAGTTATAGGTTTTTGTGATCTAATAAGTGGTGCCCCTGATTTCTGCAATGATTGTATAATAAAATGCAGACATATGACCCAAACAAGGAAGTGTTGAGGAAACTATGCTGCCAGGCTGAGAGTAACAGCCACTACTTGTGTACTCCTCTTGCACTGGCTGGAGAAGCCTAGAAGAGACCACGAAAAGCTGTGGTAGAAGCTTCATGGGGAAGCAAAGACAAAACTGGCTGTGATGTGTCAACTCCAAGTTTAGTAGCTAATTAAGATTCCATTAACCTACATCTATCCTCCCAAGAGGTACACTCTTACAAAATAGCACCTGGGAAATCTAAAGTTCTTTGTTATTTGGTATCTCGAAGACCATTGCATGGAGGGTACTGGCTCCTCCGTTTTGATATTTCTTTTTAGTAAGACCAATTGTTATACAGCATTTTTTCCAAGTTTGTTTTCTTTTGGATATAGGAATGTTCCTAGGTTGATGTACTCTTGTAAAGTATGTCAACCTATATTTGTAAGTGCCTTACACATCTGGAGAAATCTCATTCCATTGACAATGGCTGAGTTGTGATGGGTTTAAAGGATTTTTGAATAAATATATCCTTGGAGTTTTACTAGAGCAAGCTGGCAAACATTAGTAAAACCATTGACCAATGCATTGTTCACCTCCTAAGATAGTCTGTGGTACTTAAACCTTAAGAGTGCTTCTACAAGGATTAGAAATGATGGTGCTCTTGCATAGCTTCCAATGGCTACAGTTGGAGCTGTGTGCAGGGGAACATTGGGCTAATTGTGCCCATACTGTACATCTTATTTGGTCACTGACATGTCTAGTTTTTTTTTAAGAACAGGCAGATACTTACACACAATTTTGTGTTTTTAAATTCAGACTTGTTCCAAAGACTTAGGGTGGATAACAGAGTTAGAGATGCACCTATTTCTCTTGAGCCTCTGTCTTGATAGATGCAAAATGGATCAATTTTAGAGGTATATAAGATGGAGTTTGAGGAACTTAACTCTAACAAAAATATTCATACAGCAACTACTGTAGTTCTGTGTATGGAGAGGGGGCAGCCCCAAATGTTTCAGTTGCACATGTAGACAATCGTGTCTTTGCTTTCCTCCTCCTCCATCCTCCCACAGGACAGTTGATATCACATGGACACTGAGGGTACTGGGAGTTGGGGCGAGTCCCAGGCTTCATAGCTACAGGTATAAAGACGAAGCCTTTGCCTGCCTCTCCTAGACAATGTATACTGTGCATCTTTTACCACAGTGTTGGGAATGTATTTAAAATGATCTATCTGGCAACTGAATCCTGAACACCTATTATCCTTACATTATGTACTGTATCAAAATAGCTAGTTGTCTACTTCATTATTCAAATTAATATGAAGGGTTCCTCATCCTCTTGTTTCCTGATTAATCTGATTGCCCATATCTAATGTGTTCCTCTCCAACTTCTCTTGGTTCTTTAAAATTCCTTTGGCTGTATCTTCATGTTGATTTCAGATTTATTTCTCTCATCTCTAATCTCATGATGTGTGACCTTGACATATGGGTGTTATATAGGACTGGATTGTTTGTTACTAAGTGTGCTGAAAAGTGTAGCTCGTAACTGAATTAGTCTTTGCTATGCTTGTAGTAATCTAAAAGATCATCTCTGTGGAAAGTGGGTCTACTCCTGTTGAAAGCTCAGTATGTAGTGTAGACATATATTGTACTTAAATCCTACTTTTCCTTTAGAACAGGGCTGCACAACTTCAGCCCTCCTCCAGCTGTTGTTGGACTACACCTTCCATCATCCCCAGCAACAGTGGCCAATAGTCAGGAATTATGGGAGTTGTAGTCCAACATCATCTGGAGATCTGAAGTTGTATTGCTCTGCTTTAGAAAGTTGAGCAATGTCCTATCAAGGCACTGACCAGACTGAAATAAACTTAATTGTAATAATGTAATAGCATTATGGGACAATAGACCAGCTTCTGGGCCAGCTTATGTAGTGGCTGATCCCCTTAGGACAGAGGTTCCCAACTTTGGGACCCTAGATATTGTGAACTGCAATTTCCATGTTATCCAGCCAGTGACCAAAGGCTGCCCCTCTGCAGTGGGCAGGGTGGGTGGGCTGAGCTTGGGAAAGGTTGACCTGAAAAGCAGCCTGAACAATGACAGTAAGCAAGCTTTTTTTGTTCTGCAAGCTTTTGAATTATCCAGAACATCCCATCAGGCTGGATGTTAAGCAAAGCAAAAAAAGAGATGGCTGGATGGGGTGGTGTTGAAATGGCCCTGAAAGTCTGTGGCTTCATGTTCACCCCACTAGATTGTAAACCTCTCAGACACAAATTTTGGGCAGTATAGAAATATGTTAAATAGATAAGTAGATAGATAGATGCTAGCAGCAATCTTGGGTTCCACGGAGAACTTCTGGAATGAAGAAGCTACAATAACGGTTATCCCAGCCTGAGATTGTGTGTATCACTTAGATCATCATGAGTTTGCTGCTTTCCCAGTACTCCATCTTAAGAGTGTTATAAGCTGCAGATTTTAAGTCTACCTTTTCCCTTTGCTTACCATCCAAACTGAATTGAGAGTTCTGGAGAACTTGAAAGCTTGCTTAAGATGTTATTTCTTTTTCATTTGGTCCTCCTTATAAAGTTTTATTTGATCATGGTTTATGGATTCTCCCCACCCCCATGAACCAACACACCTACCTATGAATCCCTCCCGACTAGATTTTCCTAGAAGCCTAGCCAGACTTTAAAGATGGGCTGGTAAAAAGGAATATCTTGCTCTGGGTTGGATGAGGTTGTTCCACGATGCTTTTGGAATCCCAGAAGTGATGGGATATTCATTTTATAGGACAAAGGCACAACAGTCAGTCGCTACTATTTGTCTCTACATACTTTATTTTGTGAGTTAGTTTGGAAATTCTGCTTCTCAAGCTTGTCCCAAGTCTGGATTGCTTGCTATCCACAGGGAAAAAGCATGATTAGTTAGCAGGAATCCATCTTAGGTTGCCCGCAAAGGAATTCCAGTGACTCTCCGACTCTGCATCTCTCTAGATGGTTGCCTTCCTTAGACCCTTCCAAGAAAAAGTAGCTCTCCCTTCTCAGCCAGAGCCCTTCTGTTTTTGGCCTTATATAATTCAGCAAAGCACACAGGTCGCCTTTTAGACTGGGCCCTGCTCTCAAATCCAAATAAGGATCTCTCACTTGTGAGGTTTCCTGTATGAATCTCTTGGCCAGCTGCTGCTTGTTGCTTAAGGTCTTTCCCCCCTCTTGGCCATAGTGTTCTCATTTGCTGTAGTCTGTTTTGTTCTGTTATTTTTGATATGTCCCCTCTGTTCTGAGTATTGTCTGAATCTTCTGATGGGGCTGGGTTCCTGATTCCTCACACATTCAAATCTCTTTGTTTTCTTCAAGAGCACTCCTGGGCCCTTGGACAGCCACACACATTGCTGTTATTGGTGCTGCTTTCCTGCCCGGTTCTATTTATACTCATAACTAGCGCTGGGTTTGTTTTTGTTTTTTGTTTTAGTGGAACTTTCTATTTCAATATGAATAGGGCAAAATTCTTCCATCTAACATGGAAAGTAGCAAAATCTAAGATGAACCCATGTGCACAGATGAAGTCAGTGCTTGGCATCTGGAAAAAAATGTCTTATTTGTAACATTTGTAATCCATAATTGAGCACTTTATTCATGATGACTAGGCCATCTGGACATTCATTGAAATGTGATTTAAGCAACCATAACGTAGTATGAGTCACAGACAATTGCATGCTTATTATACAACTTCCTAGTTAATGTAAAGCAATTACTAACTAGAGGGATAATATGGTGCCTATCATTTTAGGACAAATATGTCAGACAGACACTTACATGACAGGTGCCTGCAAAACCCAGATCCTTCGAGCAAAGAATGCACCCTAAATAATCAAGTGACCACATTTGTTTTGATTATCGGTTGCCTAGTTACCTGCATTGTGGCTCCATTGCGAGAATGTACAATTGTGGACATAGTTCAGGTGTAGTTGCACTTCTGTGTCAAATGAAAGGTCTTGTCCTTGTATTTAGCATTGTGAAGGAGTCATGGATGTGCTGTATGATGATGGGGTCCCAAATATCAGCTACCCAAACAGCTCCATTTGCTATTGATGTTGTCAAGGCAATAGCTTTAATGCCAATCATTTATTTCTTTGATGTAAGATTTACACTGTAATCTGCTTGCATTTCCTCTGGAATAATCAATCCTTCCTGTGCCACCTTAAAGTAAATGGTGCTTTGGCCCTGGCAATCTATTGTATTTGGAACCATCCTGGGCCACCATTTCTGGTGTGATTGTTTCCTCCCATACAAAACCAACCTAGTCCTTGATTTTTAGGAGGAGGGCATTTCCCTCCTGCCACTTGTGGTGCCACCACTAAGCTGAAGCAAAATCACTCCTGTTTGTTTGTTGTCACAGATGGTTTACTTTTCCATTTTTATTCAACTATGCATATAGCATTCTTCAAACAATTGAAAACATAACAACAAAGAGAAGAGCAATCTGAAGCAACCCTAGGAGGAAAATAGGAGAGAGTTCAAGGTCAACATGTTTGAGAAACAGTGGAGGATACAAACAGGACTGTCTCATATAATGCAGATGAGATCATTAGCACTAGGAGTGGCTTGCCATAATTAAATAGCTTGCCATAATTAAATAGCTCACTGGCATTTGACATGCAAGTTGCTAGCTTGTTCTTTATTCTTACCGTTATCAGGAATCACGCTGAACATTGTGAAACAGAAAAATTGTACACAAGCATATTTATATATGATATAGAACTCTAAAAATGGTAATTTCTGTGTGCTGGACAGCAAGGTCCCACCTCTCTTTTTCGGTGATGCCTCCTAAAGAATTTCAGCAAAGGTGGCTTGGTTGGGGTGGGGCATCCCTCCAGACACATAGTTTGCCATCCATCTGCCCCCTCAGTTCTGTTTCAGAAATCTAATATGTATGACATAGATTGCCCACCCATAAGTGCACTTTACCACTTCTGTGACACCAATCATTTTTTCTGGTGCCTCCACTGACTTTCAGAGGGTGAAATGACAAATTTATTTTATTTATTTATTTAATTTATTGAATCATGAATCATGAGGTCCACTCTGTACTTGGTCCATTAACAAGCAGAATCAGAAAATGGCTTTTATCTGAACTGCTGACTTAAACAGCAGCCATGTTGGGTCTCATAGCTGAATTCAAAAGTAATGCAAAACCAGAGTTACATGGGGCAGAGGTTGAAACTCAATTACATCAGAATGCGTGGAACCATGGTTTTGCTGTGAAAGTGACTTGCAATTTGCCTCACCAAACTCCATTTTGACCCTTTGGTTTGTAGTAAGGTTTGCCACCAAGCCCAGAGGTTTGGCTACAGAAGCGTTACGTCCAGATGTAGATGGTGCCATAACACTGGAGTTATGTAGTTTTTGAAACCGCAATCATAGAGATGGTGGTGCAGACCCACCCATAATCACGCCCGCTCCATGCCTGTGGTGCTTCTCACTGGCTGCCTCTCTGAGCACCAGCCCCACCTCTCCTGTCTTTGATCCAGCAATACTGTTGTGCCTGGCAATAGGGATGCTGCCACGTTCCATCCCAAGCTTGTCATCCTGTCACATGCCAAAGTCACACAGCGCCATTCCCAATTCCCACTCTGACCCTTGCTTCCCCCTCCTGACAAGCAGGAGGGAAAGTGTATGGGATGACAGGAAGGACACTAAGTGCTTTGCTTCCTGAGAATAAAGCAACAATGATGTATGTTCACAAGCACAAACATTCCATGTTCAATGTGTGTGCAGATCTGTATGCAGGCACAGATATTCAGATGTTATGTTGAACAGAAGTACAGCAGTACAGTTCCTGTCCGTACTATGTATTTGAGAGGCCTGTACCCAGGCTCACTTTAAAAATGAACACATGTATTCAAATCGGGCACTCTTCAAAGTGCTGACTTCTTTGTTTAGCAGGGGAGAGCAATGGCCTTTATTCAGCATCTGTCCAGTGGCTGTTGCTGCTGTCTACACTGTGTTTATTTTTAGAAAGTGAGCCCTTTGGACCCAGGGAACCATATTTTCTCTTGTGAACCACTTTGAAAACTCTTTTTTGTTGTTTAAAAAGTGGTATATAAATATTTTAATATATAATATATATTATTATTTCTAAATATAGATAATACAGCCATTCATGCAAATACATGCACATGTATACAGACATCTGAATGCATGCTGAGATTAATGTCTGAACAGGACTATACTGACAATCACATATCTTCTGGGTCACACACAAAAATCACCAGGGATTCAACAAGAGAAATTAGTGTCACCAAATACTAGCTTAATTTTCTGTTTGGTTTAAATACCAACATTATTCTGGGATTTTTTCCCCTTGGGATAATCAAAACATTGATGCAGACAACAAACTGGTAAAACCAGTCCCTTATTTTAAGCTATGTTGCACTTTGCCAATTTAATTAGCTTGTGAACTGAGTTCTGCATATGTGGCTTTCTTGTCCAACCATGTATTGATTGGTAACTATAATACTTGTTTATATAAAACACCATAACATGAGTCAAACGGAGAAGACAAGTTTAGATTAAACTGGGAGTTAACAGTGGGAAGATAGTCAGTGAGAGTATGTGATTGTTTCTCAGAGAGAAACTCCTCTTATTTAAAGGAATTCTAAACCTAATGGCACAGCGGGAAATGACTTGCCTAGCAAGCATGAGGTTGCCGGTTCTAATCCCTGCTGGTACCTATATTGGGCAGCAGTGATATAGGGCGATGCTGAAAGGCATAATCTCATACTGCGCAGGAGGAGGCAATGGTGAACCCTTCCTGTATTCTACCAAAGATGACCACAGGGCTCTGTGGTCGCCAGGGGACAACACCGACTCGATGGCACACTTTACCTTTGAAAGCAGATGTAGAGGAAAAATACAATCTACATAGAGAATAAGAAGAAAGCCACATCCATATCAGAAAATGTTTTCTAGGCCCTGCTCTGTTGAGAGTCTTTTGGGGTAGGGGTTGCATGTTTATGCTTGTTCTGGTTTCAGGGTTGTAGCAGGAGCCAGAAATTTATTAATGCTGAATCTCTTCAGGTTGCCGGCAGCCTGCACCTGCAGCCTGCTAGAGCTATTAATCTGCCCAGGTCTCTTTCTATTTCCCTATTATACTTCATCCTTGTAGCTTCTGCAGTGTGATGGTTCTAAAACAAATGAATATACATTTGCACATTGAATATACATCCGTTGTGCTTTTAAGAAACAAAGAGACAAGCATAATACAGGCAAGTGGTGAGAAAGATTTGAGAGTGTTTTGTATTTTATTTTATTTTTTGTTAGCTTCTGCAGACCTCGGAAGAATCTGAACTGGATGAAAACCAAAGGAAATCCCACAAATTGAAAGTATGAGTTTGCACTAATTAATTTTCACACACTGTGTCCCAGAAAATGCCAGGTATACCTTATATATCCAACACCTCACCCTGTATCGAGGGATTTGAGCTTCTATATCTGGCTCTATATGCTATATATTCTTAGTGTGAAGGTTTGAATCTCAGAAAATAAGCAGTATACCAGTAAAAGGAGCTAGCTGTCAAATAAAAGGGAAACCGATCCATTACAAATTCTATATGGTCTGTCAGAAAATCATTAAAAGGGGTAGCCGTAGAGAATGCCACAGTGGTTCAAGACATTGTCCTAGACATTTTGTATTTCAGTCAATAATTCAGTGTTGTGAGCTAGGAAAAGAAAGCCTCTGCTGTTGAAAATAAGGTTTTCTTTTCAGGTGTTTCTTAGGATAGCAGGTATTGTCTGTTTTGTGTCCACAGTTTCCCTAATAGCTGTGGAGAAGAAGAATGCCCACTTCCTAAGAGCAGATTAATTCTTGCAATTTCCCAGAGTCCTGATCTGAAATGACACTTCTGGGAGGGCCACAATATCAATGGAGCTGCTGTGGAGGATGGGGGATGCCACTTCCCCAATGGCCTGCTAGCAAACCCGGTTGCCACACATAACACTTGTGGCACACACATATTTCACCTGGTTTGGCAGCAGAGGAAAAGGCAATTCTCAGGGGCGCCCCTTCCTTGAGGCAGAGTGAGGTGGTTGTCTCAGGAACAAGCACGTAGAGAGGCATGGTTGACGGCAAGCACTGGTGCCTCACCACCAAAGACACCACCTCAAGGGTTTCCATGTCACTTGCTGCCACTGTCCTTCCTCCTCCTTGCACTGCTTCTGGTGTGCTGCCTCTTTCGTCTCTTCCCCCTTCTCAAGAAAAGTTAGGAAATTCCTTGCCACTGCTTCCTGGCTCACTGGCATAGTCTGAGTGCATGTCACTGCCTCGGCCTGAGCATGGCCTGAGAATGCTGAGCATTTGCCCACAGATTGGCTGTGTCATATTGTTCTTTGCCTCAAGCAGCAAAATGTCTTGGATCCTCCTAGCAATTCTCCAGGGGAGGAGGAACTAGATTTGTCTTGTAGTTGCCTATTCCTCTCCTGGAAGAACTACCTTTTATGCTACTGGTCTGCTACTGTAACTAATCCTGATGTGATTCCTCCCCATTTGTACTTGTTTCTTTCTCGTGCTCTCACATTCTTTTGCAGAAGCAAGGAAGCATGGAAGATGCTGGATTTTGGTACGGACAGGCTTCTCATGTAACTCTGTCTTGAAGAACAGAAGTGCATTGCAAACCCCAGTACTGTCTGTGCCATCTCTTTAAAGCTGGTTTTCTAAGGTGCTAAATTCTAGGATGCTTTTCTTGGCTCTTCCAATAGTAAACCAACTGACAGCAAACTAGCACGGGGTAAGTATGTGCTGTAATAGCTGAGGCACGTCTGGTTGTGGTTGTAAGAGCAGAGTGGCGTAAGGTACTAGTGTGACTTCATCCAAAGACTTGAAAAGACAAGGTTGACATTTGTCTCGCTCAAATGCACTTGTCTTTTCCTTCGAACAAGAGAGTGCTTTTCTTAAGTCGTGCTCTCCTTAGTACATGTGGAGAAGGATTGATATCATCCTTTCATTCTTGTCTGTGGGAGGAGTGTTGCTAAGAAACTGAGTTCCTTCAGTGTTTCAGAGAAAATAGCTTAGCATTTTCGGCAAGAAAATAAGGGGAAATGCATATGCTGAAAGCCACTGGCTGCTCCCCCCGCGATAGGTAGTGAGTGTTTCAGGCTTTGGAAATAAAAAAAACCAAGGAAGCTTTAGGGAAACAGTGAAATAAATGGAAATTGGCAACATTTTTCACCTGTGCCAGTTTGGACTTCTCCAAACAAGCACTGTGAAGTTTTCTCCAGAGGTGCCTTTTTGATTCACCCCTTGTCTTTGATTAATCCCTTGTTGTCTCAATGCTCCACCACCTCCCACTTCATCAAACATTGTTTTTCAGCTCCCCTGTCTTCAAAATCCTCTATCTTAGTCTATTAAGCATCCTTTTAGCTGTGTTGCCTCTGAATACCCCTGCTAACTGGGCAAAGAGGCACCTTTTAAACTTGGTGATTCTCTTTATTTAGCAGGGGGAGAGTAACTGGCCCTATCCACCCCCAGCACAGTACCTGCAGTGACTGTTGCTGGTGTCTGTCTTATGTTTCTTTTTAGATTGTGAGCCCTTTGGGGACAGAGAGCCATCTTATTTATTTATTATTTCTCTATGTAAATTGCTTTGGAAACTTTTGTTGAAAAGCAGTATATAAATACTGGTTGTTGTTGAATTACCTGTCCCTTAGTTTCCCTTTGTGCCTGGACCTCATTCCAGTCCTTAACCTGCCCCATGTGAGGTTCGATTGTATCCAAACTAACCATTTCCTCTTCCCTCAAAGGAGCTAGCTTGCAGATTGTGTAGTCGCCTGAGCAACTGAACACACCTTCCCATCGTACAATCTCAGCCAACCAGTGTCACTAATGCAACAGAACACCGCCACAAGTATAACAGTATAGGTCCTTGTTTGATCCAGTTATACAGTCATCCATTGCCAACTGTGAGGGTTCTGTTCCAGGAAACCCTTGCGGGTGGCGAATTTGCAGTTGGGAAGCAATATGGAATAATAGAAAACGGGGTTAGGGGAATCATGGTCGCCAAACAACTGAAAAATATAGTAAAAAATAGAAACAACCACCCCCTGACCCCCAGAAATGATGCCCAGGTCCCCTGAAATTCTCCCCCCCAAACCCCAAATTTCCAAAAAGTCTCACCAAACCGTGGATCATGGTTGGCAAGGGCAATCATAATTTTCCAGTTGCAGATATTCAAATCTGCAATTGGGAAAACCACGATTGGCGAGGTACGATTGTACTGGATTGAGTTAGGTGTTCAAAGTAATACTTTTATTTACATTAATGTTTACAGAAAGCCTTAAACTGAGCAATAACTTTTTAAATTTTTGTTAAATCTTTGTACAATATACAGCTGTTCATTGTTCAAGTATTTCATAAGCAGACTTTGTAACTTACCATCCATCATAGCAACAGGTATTTGACGTAAGTTAATAAAGGCCAGTATATTATATGTTATATAAAATCATTGTCTTGATAACCCTGGATCAATTTAGTGCAGAAAAGTCCCTTTATCTGAGGCCTTTTCTGAAGTACCAGATTTTGTAACTGTGGCCTTGATGTTGAGCTGCATGTAAAAAGAACCAACAAACATCTTCAGATGAATCCGTTTGTTACAGTCAATTCACAAACCTTTTGCATTTGGGAGTTGATACTGAATAGGTCAGGCATTAAATCAGCTTGTGTTTTATGTTTTTAAATCCCTAATTAAGCTACAGCTAAGATGTATCTAGAAAACCCATCAAATACAGGAAACAACATTCTCAATACTTGCTGCTGCTTATGAATGCTTATAAGACATCTTGGTGGTTTCTGGGGAGTTAAAAGAAATCCAATAAATAAAACCAGTCCGAGGAAATATATTCACTAAACTCCTACCCCAGTCATTGCAAGTAAATTAGACCTTCCTTGTTATAATTAGCAATAGCAATAGCAATAGCACTTACATTTATATACCGCTCTATAGCCGAAGCTCTCTAAGCGGTTTACAATTATTTAGCATATTGCCCCCAACATTCTGGGTACTCATTTTACCGACCTTGGAAGGATGGAAGGCTGAGTCAACCTTGAGCCCCTGGTCAGGATCGAACTTGTAACCTTCTGGTTACAGGGCGGCAGTTTTACCACTGCGCCACCTGGGGCTCTCTCATAATTAATTAAGATGAGACATGAACATTGCCATCTGACTTGTCTATAACATCAAGATCCCTGAACTGATGCTCATCAGCTCATTTCCTTGGAGTACACTGTATTTCCCACAGAGAAAATTATTGAACAGGAATCAACACTGGGAGGCTTTACACACATGGCTTCTGCCCCGAATCTCCTTCAGAAGAGAGTGTGTATGTTCACACACCAGCCAAACTTACCTCAAAGTCCCTTCAAGCTTTTTGGACCCACTCCACACACAAACTGGACTTTATTATGTGAATTCTAGCTTATCTCGACATATGTCTGGGTTTTTTAGATGCTGGTTTTAAGCTACTTTTTCTGAAAATGCCGGAGCAAATGGGAGAGGCACTGATGTACATTCATTAGCATGATGAGGCATATTCTCTTCAGAAATGCAGATCTATCTCTGCACAAATGCAGATCTATCTCTCCCCACCCCCCATTGGCTAGAAGGAAAGCACAGAGCATGCCATGTGGACTTGTTTCAAAACAAAACCAAAAGCGGGGGGAGGGCTGCTTCCCTCAATGCCACGAGTATGATTCAAAGTGGCTTCGCTCAATATTTACCCCAAAGCCTGAAGCCAAGTGCAAATAACTTCCTGTAGTCAATGGCTGGGATAGAGACTACTTAGGTTTATGCAAAAGGCTTGCTTCAGCTCAGTGCTATTCTTGACTGTTTTTCTCTCAATTGCTATATGACAAATCTCAGACTGCTTTTCAAAGTCTCCTCCAAAGAAACTTGTTATGTGGAATAAGGGGCTGCTCTTTGAGAAAAGCAAATCTAAAACGCACCTCCTAAAATAACTTACAGAACTTAAAATAACTTACAGAACTTGTTGCACAGCTCCTTGGATTCTGTCCAATGCCAGTAGCCGATAGTACTACTTATAGAAATCTATTGGGTTTTTTTTAAATCGGAAATGTCAGATATGAGTTGGTGAAATAATTTTTTGATTGTAGAAATAAACACTGGACAGCATCCAGACTAGTTGATCATGACTAGGCACCAAAATCAGTGGGACAAATTATGCATGACTAATATAAGTGTCATGTAAGTTCAAAGATTTCATCAGTCATGATTAACTTAGTCTGGATGCTGCCCCTTGGGTATTACTGCCCCATGAAATTTCTCCACTTACTGATGATTCAAGAGTTCATAATGGCATACAGGTACATGCCAGAGGGCACAATCTACCAGGAGTTCCAATATATAAGATTCTTTCTAATATATATGACTAGTATTTTTAAGCCCGTTATAATAACGGGCGCTAGGTTTTTTTCTTCCCCTTTTTTCCTTCTTCCTTTCTCTTGCCCCCCCTTTTGTTTCTGTTTTCTTTCTGTTTCTGTTCCTTTATTTTCTTTCCTTCCTTTTCTCGCTCTCCTCCCCCCCTCTTTTAAAATTCTTCTCTATGTCTTTTCCTCTTTTCTTTCTATAATGGGCTTGGCTGGTTGTTGTTTTTTAATTCCTTCTTCCTCTCTCTTGTCCTCACCCTGAAATAATATCAATGCTTAGAGGAAGAAAATCCTGCCTAATTTGAAGGTGAAGTTGAGGTTTAGAGTATGCATCAGTATTACAGGGGTGAGAGTCCTTGGCAAGAGTATTTTGATTAGCAAATAAGTAAATACAATTCAAACAGCTCAAAAATCAGAACCAAGGTTAAACTTAAGACTTTCAAACTTTACATAGAGTGGAACTTTATAGGTGAAACACATATCCTTAACTCTTCCCCAAGGACCCCGTTTCTCCTTCTTTATTGCATTTATAATTGCACAGCTTTGTAAAATATGTGATTTCTGGATGAAGGATTTTCTCCCAGGATGCTTTAAACACTTAATGATTTACATTTTCTGCATCAACTGTGCTTGTATTGCTTTCATGTAAAGCATCAAAAATGTGCTATGGCTCTATTCCAGGAAGAGATGCTCATGACTGAGAGGGCAAGCAGCGGGAATTGCAGGGATGGACCTACCTTACCCCCAGACAATCATCACTATTCCTGTTGGTGTGCCACCATGCGCCCATGATTCCTCCTCTCCCCCCCCCCATGATTAAGGGCCAATTCGGCCCATGTAAATGCCGCCACGGCCACCGCCCGCCCTTCCAGCTGCCCGAGTCCCCCTCACCCGGTTAGGAAGTCCACATTTTGAGAAGAAGAGAGGAGCTCGCAAGCAGAGCTCCTCTCTCTGCAAAGCCTCTTGCCGAACTGGCGCTTTGGGTGCAAAGGACGCCTATTGCGTCCTTTGCATCCATAGCGCCAGTTCGGGCAGAGCCTTTGCACAGAGAGGAGCTCTGCTTGCGAGCTCCTCTCTTTCTCAAAATATGGACTTCCTAACCGGGTGAGGGGGACTCGGGCAGCTGGGAGGGCGGGCGGCAGCAATTGTTTGGGCTCGCCATCGCCACTTCTGGACTCTGGCCTCCTGGGCGGGCGGAGAGTGCCGCCCCCGCTGCCCAGAGTGCCACCCGCCCCCGTCGTCTTTCCCTTCGTGCGGCATGGCCGGTCCTCTTGCCGCCGCCTCTACCCTCCTCCCGGCTTTCCTGTTCGCGTTGCGGCTGGGCTGGTCCCGCTGCCGCCGCCCAGAGTGCTGGCCGCCAATCCGCCTCTACCCTCCCCGCGGCATGGCCGGTCCTCTTGCCACCGCCTCTACCCTCCCCCCGGCTTTCCCGTTCGCGTTGCGGCCGCCAACATGGCTGCCTGGTGTCGGCGGTCCTGTCTCCCTTGGGCTGTTCTGGGCCTGCGCTTTGCGCAGGCCCAGAACAGCCCGGGGAGGCAGGGACGCAGATCCCCAACGTTCCAAGGCCACGGCCACTCACTTAGCCTTTTATTATATAGGATTCCTAATATGTAAGATTCATGTTCATGATCTCTTGCTTTAACTGGTTATTTTGCATGTTTTATTGATGCATATTTTTAATAGGTTGATATGAATTTTATTGTGAAAGAGTCTATGGATTAAGCAGTGTATATACAATGTGGAAATTTGTCAGTATGGAACAATTTACATAGGGAAGTTGTGCATTAAAATGAAATATGCTGATCTTGTTTGCACCATGTTAATTTCAATGGGGCTTATGCGAGATACATTCCTAATGGATGTTGCCAGTTCTGTGAGTCTGTGGTTAGTGCTAACTGAGACAGGTTGTTGAGAAAGTATATTGCTGGTGCTTGAGGAGCTCCACTGGTCCCGGGTTTGTATGTGAGCACAAGCTGCATTGCTGATGTTTATCTTTAAAATCTGACATGGTTTGGGTGCCGAGTATTTGAAGGAATGCTGGCTCCCACGTCAACCTGCCTGTGCAGTTAAGTCCTCTACAGAATCCTTCCTTCAGTTGCCTCTGCTGTCTCAGGTGAGACAGGGATGGGGTTGAAGCTCAGTGGTAAAGCATCTGCTCAGCATACCAAAGGTCCCAGGATCAATCCCTGGCATCTCTAGACAGGGCTGAGAGAGACTCCTGCTGAAATCTTGGAGAGCTGCTGCCAATCAGTGTAGGCAATACTAAGCTAGATGGACCAATGGTCTGACTCAGTATAAGGCAGCTTTGTAAGTTCTTGTGACTTTGTGGGGGGGATTACTAGGCAGAAAACTTTCTTGGTTGTGGCATACCATCTTTGGAATATGCACTCCAGAGAGGTTCACCTGGTGCTTCCTTATATCTTTTTAGTGCCAGGCGAATACATTTTTGTCTTCCAGGCTTTTAAAATGGTTTTTTAAATGTGTTTGTGCTGCTGGTTTTATTGTTTTAAGATTGCTTTTATTTTGATTTGTTTTATTATAGTTCTTGAAAACAACCTTGGAAATATATGTATTGAAAAGTGGGCATAAAAGGTTAAATTTTATTAAGACTCAATCAGTCAATCAGTCAATTTTTGCTGCCTAATTCAAGCATGTTTATATAGAACTCCTACTGTACTAGCCGACCCCCATACAGAGCATCTGTGTGCTCTTTGGGGCTGGCTACCATTCCTCCCACCTGCCCCAGTCTCCGGCGGGGCCCAGGCTGCTGGGCTGAGTGCCGCTGTGACGTCCGAGGTGTCACTGCTGCGGCTGGGCCCACCGCCACCTTGCCTCACCTCCGCGGCCCGCCGCCACCTCGCTTCTGCAGCTGTGGCCGGTGGTTGCGCTGCTGCTTCACCTCCACAGTTACCCAGTCAGCCAATTCTCCTGGGTGTGTCTCAGCCAATTAGGTGCCTCCCCCACCCAGCCAATCAGCTGGGTGCCAGGACGCACATTCCAAGGCACACCCAGGAGAATTACTATAATAGATTCAGTATGGCTGACTTATTTTTCCAACTTTAGGTCACAATGTTGTACAGAGCTGATGTGTTTCTGCCCTCTCAATTCAGTTGGCTTAAATGTTCCTAAACTCTGAATTAGTTTGGCCTCAATCTTTCTTATTTGAATACATCATCTGTATTCAAATAATTAGGACCTGCATAATATTTGGATAGATTTCCTAGCTAGCAAAAACACACAAAAGTCAGTCTACACAAAAGTTATCTACACACAAAAGTCAGTCTTGAGGCATTAGACACAAAGCCAGCCTGACTAAATTTGTTGGAGAAAGCAATAGTAACAGCTTTTATTTAAAGTCCTATTTAAAATTAGAAAAATAGGGATAACCAACATCCTTTTAATTGCAGTGGGATTTTGTTCATTGTGTGTGTGTGTGTGTGTGTGCGCGCGCGCACAACAGAATATCATCCTAAATTATTTTTTGAAAGGTTTTGTAGATTGTGGATGATGCAAATCATTTAAAGGTACTAGAGAAAGACATATTGTTCTGGTAGCTCCAGGTCTTAACACTCACATCAGTTTCAGAGGATGAATACAACTGAAGGAAGCCCGGGAGAGTGCGCGGCTGGGGGAGTCAGTCATGTGACTTGCCTCTGGGGGGGCCCTAAGGCAGTGGGCCCCCAGACAACTGTCTCCCCTTGCCCTATTATCATCTCTCTCTCTCCCTATCTATTCTTCCCTTTCTCAAATGTACGTCACCAATAAATCAATTTAGTTTTGATTCTACAGTGATTTCCATGCGTGTTACATAAATAGCTGCAACAACTAAACTCTGCTCTCTGTATCTGGAATGGTAGCTTCCTTGGACTTTGCTATATAATCACAAACCCCCACAGGGTCATGGGCCCAGCAGCCCAAGAGTCTGTAGCAGTGTTTTTCCTTTAAAGTTCAGCTGAGTGAGTTGGAAAGCATGGATCCAAAGGTGGGCAGCGCTGCCTTCTCCAAGCTGAATGGAAGGAATTATGATAAATGGGTTATGAAAATGGAAGCCCTTCTGATGGCAAAAGGACTTAATGGAGTTTTCACAGAACCACGACCAATGGATGGGGTGGCTGCCCAGAAGGAATGGGATTCACAGAATGATAGAGCATATGGCTTGATTCTTCTGAATGTAAGTAATGACTTACTAATGCTTTTCAAAGAGACTAAATTTGCCTCAGAGGTGTGGGAAAAGCTTAAGTGGCAGTGTGGCAGAGTCTCCCCCAATACTGCTGCTTAATTCAAAGGATTTGCAAAATGCAGCTGGAAGAGGGAGGACATCTTTCAGCCCATATAAATGGAATGTAGGAGATTCACAGATTATTTAAAAAATATGGATCTACTTTGGATGATCAAGTGTTAATTAGTTTGATTCTGAGATCTTTGCCACAGAGTTATGATGGTGTGAAACTGGCATTAGAGGTTTCAAATAACAAACTTGAATTGGAAACTGTAATTGCATGCTTGCAAGATTTCAGCCTTTAAAAAAGAGAAATAGATTCCCCAAAGCATGGAGACAATACTGCAGCCTTCCACAGCAAACAGAACCATTGTCTTGGTTGTAACAAAGGAGGACATTAGCATGTTAATTGTCTGGAGTCCAAGGGTGAGAAAGGTAGAAAGAACTCTAGAAGAGGGAAACCTGGAGCTTTCCCAGACAGCAGGCTTTGCCATGGGTTTACTGCAAGGCTTTTATGCGTGTTTGAAGCTGCCCCCAAAAACCTGACCCCCAAAGTGGATTTTTTTACCCCGGATATAAATTGGGCTACACTCTAACGTGAAGTGAAAACCCCGAATTGTGTGTGGTGTGCTCCCCGATAGCTCATAGAGACTTTGGGGTAAATCTGGCCAAAATGTGAACGCACCCCCTCCATTCCGGAGGAGATACGGACTAAAAACCGGGTGTGGAAAACTTCCTGGTTACCGTGACTACAGTGATGTCACACACTCTATGAATACCACAGAAAGAGGATAAGCTTTTCTGACAGACAGAAGCAGATAGCATGCTGGCTTTGAGGAACAGGACACAGACAGAGGCAAAGAGCCAAGACGTACAATGTAGCAAACAAGGATAAAATAAATGATTTTATGATTGATTCTGGAGATACTCGAAATATTCTGAATTCCTCTGAACTGTTTATTGATTTAGATAAAAATTACAAAGTTCCTGTTTTGCTTGCTAATGGGAACAAAATTTATTCGATGGGGAGAGGAACAGATAAACTGCATTGCAGGCAGTCTGATGGACAGATTGAAAGGATTTTTATCCAGGATGCTCTCTTAGTCCCTAATATGAACAGTAACTTGATCTCTGTGGGACAAAGAGTCAATAAAGGTTGCAAAGTGACTTTTGACAACAAAGTTTGCTACACTACCAAAGATTTATTTATTTATTCATTCATTCAATTTCTATACCACCCTTCCAAAAATGGCTCAGGGCGGTTTACACAGAGAAATAACAAATAAATAAGATAAATAAAATAGATCCCTGTCCCCAAAGGGTTCACAATCTAAAAAGAAACATAAGCTAGACACCAGCAACAGTTACTGGAGTTACTGTGCTAGGGGTGGATAGGGCCAGTTACTCTCCCCCTGCTAAATAAAGAGAATCGTCATGTTAAAAGGTGCCTCTTTGCCAAGTTAGTGGGGACTAACAGTGTCTTTTTATTCTCCAACAGAAATTGGGGATTGTGGGCTGGCAAATTGTGAGGATCCTTTCTTATAAAATGGCTTTCCCCAGTTTTGAGCCCACTATATGGCCATCCATCCATCCGTCTATAATATTTAGATCTTTCTATCTAAAGCTGCTTGGGCCTGACTTACTTACTGACATGAAACTCCCAGTCCAATGTCCAAAACCCCCCCAACACTACCTAGTTTTTGCAGATATGTTCCAGACCTCAGTGCATGGTCAATGAAAAACGTGGACAATGAAACCTCATAGAAATAGGAAAGCCTAGAGTCACACACACAGAGAGAAGAGGTTGATATTTGAAGAATACTTGCACGCTTTATCCAGGATGCTCTCTTAGTCCCTATTATGAGTACGCTGGCACATACTATGCTGGTGGTGAATAGGGCCAGTTACTCTCCCCATCCTAAATAAAGAGAATCACCATGTTAAAAGGTGCCTCTTTGCCAAATTAGCAGGATTTAATGATGATGGTTTAATTATGACAGCGGATGGTTTAATTATGACAGCCTATATGTGTGAAGACGGTTTTTTTCAATTGGACTGTGTAACTGAACAGGCAAGCCTTGCAGCCTCATGAAAACACAAAATTGTTCTACCATCCTATATAATAAAATGGTTGGGTATCTGTGTCCGTGTCCCTGGTGGACGTTCTGCGCATGCGTGAACTGCAGGGGGCGCCTGATTGGCTGGAACATTGGCGGCGCCGGCCATGGCCAGAGGAGGCGGTGGGCCCGGCCGGGAGGAGGCGGCGGGCCCGGGGGAAGCTGGAGCCCTGGGGAAGCGGGCCCTGCAGAGGGGCCAGAAGAGGCGAGGAGGCGGCGGGGGAAGCCGGGTGAGGCGGAGGCAGAGCCGCCGCCTCGGCCAGAGGACGTGGTGCGGGCAGTGGCGGAGCCGTGGCCTCGGCCAGAGGAGACAGTGGGCCCAGCCGGGAGGCGGCGGCGGGGGAGGCTGGAGAAGACAGCGGGCCCAGGGGAAGCCGGAGCCCTGGGGAAGCGGGCCCTGCAGAGGGGCTGGACAAGACGAGGAGGCAGCAGGGGAAGCCTCGGCAAGAGGACGCGGTGCGGGCGAGGCGGCAGTGGAGCCACGGCCTCGGCCAGAGGAGGTGGTGGGCCTGGCCGGGAGGAGGTGGCGGAGGAGGCCAGAGAAAACGGTGGGCCCAGGGGAAGCCGGAGCCCTGGGGAAGCGGGCCCAGCTGAGGGCCGAGGCGGAGAGCCGGGCAGGGCACTAGTGGGCGGGGGCGGCCAGCAGGCAGGGGCAGCAGGCGGGCGGGCGGCAAAGCAGTGACGGGCCAATGCTTCTAGCGCCCATTAATTTTAACGGGCTTAATGACTAGTATGTCATAAAAGACTAGCACATAGGCAAATAAGTGTGATAAATGAGCTTGACAAAAACTAAGGATTTTGACTAATTCAGGATTTTAAACTAGAATCATGCAAAGAAGCCACAATTAAATGTCAATATTACATACTTAATAAAGGGGTGAGACCCAGTTTTTCTGGACAGGCAGAGAGGGAGGCACAACATCCTCTGGAACTTATACCTTCTGATGTCTGTGGTCCATTTGAAAAGAGTATGGGTGGCAATTGTGGCATACATTTATTGATGATTTTTCAAGATTTACTTATGCCTATTCTCTGAGAGAGAAAAGTCAAGTAATTTAAAGAGTATGTTGCACTGGTCAATAACAAATTTAGAAGAAAGCCTCAGAGCAGTGGAGGCTGGTGGCCAATGTTCCCTCTAACAGGGATTCCCAGATGATGTTGACTACAATTCCCTTGCAAAAGTCATTGTAGCTGGGGATTCTGGGAGTTGTAGTCAACAACATCTGGGAATCCCTGTTAGAGGGAACACTGCTTGTGACTCCTGGTATTGGGTAGGCACCAGGCAGGGCAGGTGGAAGGTGAAGCCTGGTGCAGGGGTGGAGCCAAAGTGGGCAGCACCAACATTGGTGGGTAGAGCAGCAAGTGGGGCATTGCTAATACCCTTCCTCCTTAAAAAAAGAAAAGCACACACTCCTTAAAAAAGAAAAGCACACACCATATTTCTGCTGGCCATGAAAGGCATGCACTTAGTTGTAATTTGGGCATGTTTTCCCATAATTTGGCTGGTTCAATCAATTGTAAGAGTTCAGCTGGTTTTAAATAGAGCTTGAGTTATTAATGGAAATAATCTGGAACAGAGACCTCAGTAGAGTTTTCTGTCTGTTGACCATTTTATGCCTTCTAGATTTCTCTTCACAGCTGATTTCTGAAATAGATGATGGGTTTCAGACTTAAATATCAAATAAAACTACTAGAATTGATTTTTGTGTCCTAAACTATTGAGGATCGTGAGAATATCCCCCCTCCAACACACAGATAGTCTCTCTCTGATCACCTCATCACTTTTGCTTCCACATGTACTGTAGGGGAAGAATTTGTTTATTTATCATATTTTATACTGCCTGATATGTAAATCTCTAGGCGGTGTACACATTTTAATATTAAAAATCACAAGTTAAAACACAATAAAAACAATATAAAACAAATTATTAAAATTATTAAAATTCAAATTAAAAGCTGCAAGAACAGGAAAGTCTTGAGGGTCTTCCCAAAAAGAAACAGAGAAGGAGATGCTCTTACTTCAGCAGGGAGCATATTCCAAAGCCCTGGGGCAGCCACAGAGAAAGTCTGGTCTTGAGTCACCATCAGACGAGCTGGTGGCAACTAAAACTGGACCTCTCCAGAAGATTGTAAAAGACGGGAGGGTTCATGACAAAGGAGAATGGCAGTTCAGTCCCATCCGGGAACAAACAACAACTGACTCACCACAACCACTGGAGAAATATGTAATTCCAATGAAGAGATTCAGTTTTTTGGTTTTATTTCTTTTACTTTCAGATAAGTAACTAGTCACAGTGCCAGACTGAGATGCTCCTCCAAGCTATGCTAATCAAAATGGCAATTTCCTCTCTGTTTGCCTTGCTCAATCAGAATAGAAGATCCACTCTGGTTCTCACTCTGGCTTCTCTGATTGGCCGCCATAACTGTCAATCAAAATGGAGCCTTCTCATTGGTGGGTGGATCATTCAGATCTTCACCCACCTTCTGAAAACAGAACCAATCCTTTCCTTTGACTGCTGCCTTATTGATATGTTAATTATGATCCACACATGCTCAGCATTTCAATACAGCCTAGTACCATCACCCACTTTATTAAAACATTGCAGCTTGGAGAGGCAAGCTGCAGGGAAGGGCAGAAAGGAAAGCAAAACCCAAGCAGTTAGTTAACATGGTGGTGGTCTCCATGTGTGTTACTTAAATAACTGCAACAACTAAACTCTGCACTCTGTAACTGGAGTGGTAGTTTCCTTGGACTTTGCTAAAATAACCACAAATCCCAACATCCTTCATACACACAAGGAAACCTTGAGTAGATTTAACTAAAGGTTTATTCAGCAACAATTAAATTTTCTCCTTTTCTTCCCTTTTCCTCTTGACTCCTCCCTCACACTCTGCACAGGATCCTCCTTGGGACAAATGTACGAACAAACAAACTGCAAAAGATTACTGAATAGAATACAACAGATTTCCTTGAGTGAATTTAGGATGACAGCCATAAAAACATCCTATCAACTTGGGACAAAGTTAAGTGTGCTGGTGTTCTCTTGTCAACATTCATGCAGAATATCATCATTTGGATATGGAATGGTTAAAATAGTTTAACGCATGCAGCTAGCAAATTATAAATTTTTCACGGATGCCCGTTCAGAGATAAACACTTCCCCTTAGCAAAAAGAGAGGATTGTATCAGGGCACAATAATTTCCACACAAAACAATGTGCCCCATTCAGATCACAATTAATGTTCAATTGTTTGTTTATAGAGGACTTCTTTGTTCAATTGAACAAGACCAGGGGAATGTTATTTAGAACAATTAATATTAAGCATATCCATTTTGTTAGAAACCAGTTCTTTAACAGAAATCAGGAGAATTTGGTTTTGTTGATAACACTGGTTTCTGAAACATAAAGGCATGATACTAATGTCTTGTATTAACAACATTTTACACATAGCGTGGGTAGTGGAGGGCAGGTTTTACAGATGATTTGAAGTAGCATGTTTGACACACCACTGAGCGGGGGAGTGGGGTTGGGGGTTGGGCTGGTAGCTTTGAGCTACTGTTACCGGGACCAGTGGCTGATGATAGACATAATCTGCAAAACAAGACAAAGACTGGCACAACTAGATTGGCACAAAAATGCCAATTGGCACAAAAAGTGCACAAAAATGATCTGGAAGAGTTGCCTAGTCTTCCATCCTCCTCCCTGAGCAACAATTCCCATGCTCTCCTGGGAGGAAGTCAGTAAAAGCAGCTTTACTATATTGTGCAATCTGTGTTCTAATTTAGTCTCGAGAAATGGTGAAGTAGTGGCTAAGAGTGCTGGGAAGTCCCCAGTGCGCTGATGTTGCTATGCAAATTAATGCTCCTGTGCTACTATTACTAAATTTCTCCCTTGCCATTAACATGAAAGGTGGCCTTCAGCAAACCACCACCTCTTAATCTGCCACTTTGACGTTTTTCACACCCGGCTTTTAGTTCTCATCTCCTCTGGAATGGAGGCGTTTGTTCACATATCGGCCAAATTTACCCCAAAGTCCCTGCAAGCTATCAAGGAGCACTTCACAAACAATTTTGGGTTTTTAAAATTGTGTGTTAGAGTATAGCCCAATTTATATCCAGGGTTAAAAAATCCACTTTTTGCGTCAGGTTTTTTTTTGGTAACTTTGAACTTATAGTAAAGCCTCACAGAAAACCTGTGGTAAAGCCTTCTGTCTGGGAAAGCTCATGGAGATGATGGTGACCATGACGTACTTTACAAGGTTTTTGTTAGGAGTTCTGAGGTAATGTGTGCAAAGTGCTTTGACCACTCTAAAGTACTCTATAGAATGAAAGCTTCCCTCTGAGGGCAAAAAGCAATTTCAGGGACTTTTATACACAGCAGGATTTACTGTGAGTTTACTGGGAGGCTCTACTGCAAACTCGAGGTTGTCCCCTCCCCACAAACGATACACATGATGGATTTTTTTTACCCCGGATATAAATCGGGCTACACTTCAACACGCAGTGAAAAACCTGAATTATGTGTGAACTGCTCCCCGATAACTCGCAAGGACTTTGAGGTAAATCTAGCCAATATGTGCACCCCCTCCATTCTAGAGGAGGGCTTTAAAGGGCTTTAAAAGCCCCATGTGGAAAACTTCCAGGATGGTGATGTTCATCAGGACTATAGCATGGAATGGGAAGCTAAATACCTTCCCTTCCTCATGGTCCTGCTTCCCTCACACTTCTGCTTGCTGTTTTACATTTAATCAGCAGTCACAGGTGTGGCGGTTGAGGGGGGGGGGGGAGCAGGACCGCCGCTAAAATCAATTGGCTGAAATGTGTTTCCCACCTCACCTCAACAAACAGGGCACTTTCAGATGCAAAGCAGAAGCTGGGTTGAATTAGCGCTTTCTGTGTTTGTTTTTCTGTCTGAATCTGCCTCCCTAGTTCAACTGTGGTTCAATCTGGCCAGACAAACCAAGCCTTGGAACCAAAGTTTGTACTGGGTTTGTTTGCCTTAACTGTAGTTGTATTTACTGTCATGTTGCATCCAATCTGATCCTAGTAGTTTATTATTGGCTTGTTGCAGCTGTTGAGAAACAGCCGTGGTTTGGGTGAATGGTGGAGGGAAGGGCCAAAGCAATCACTGGAAGGGAAAATCAGAGGCAACATTAGGCTTGGACTTGGGCTGCAGGTCCATGGCCTTACTGCCTCTCTTTCCTTTAGAGCCCCAGTACACCTGCCCCCCCCCACGGCAAGCCTTCATGTGGGGCCATTGCGCTAGGGATGTACCCCAAACGTTTTGGAGGCCATTATAAAGGCCTCCAAAATGTTTCGGCTCTGGAGGCCATTTTGGCGCCAGTGGGGGTAGTTCTTTGAGGGTGGGGGAGGGTGCACTCACCCCTTCTGCTGCATTCCCCCCGCCGGTGCTCCATTATTTTTAAGCCCCTCAGGGCGGCAGCGTTCCTCCCTGCCGCCCCGTTCCCCCTATCGGCCAGAAGTGGCTGAAAGTAGCAAGCACGTGCTCACGAAGGGCACACGTGTGCTTGCTACTTCTGGCTGATGGAGGAAACCGAGTGGCAGGGAGGAACGCTGCCACCCCAAGGGGCTTAAAAATAATGGAGCGCCAGTGGGGGAAATGCAGGGGGAAGGGTAAGTGCACCGTCCCTCGCCCTTAAAGAACTACTCCCACCGGTGCCGAAGAAAATTTGGGCACCTCCCTACATTGCGCTTCCCCTCACCATGTTTTGGTTTTAATGCCAATTCCAACTGCTGCATGGCCGAGGGGATGGCTGCAGGGGCGGTGAGCCAGTAGTCAGCAGCGTAGGGAGGCTGATGGCAGCCACGTCTGACATCAGAGGCAGGGGCCCCACTAGCCATGCCTCCTCGTCTGACTTCAGACACGGGATGTGGTCTCCCTCCCAAATGGGGCCGCTCGGCCCCATTTGGAAGGGAGATCGGCCCGCACTGTGTTGGGCAGGGTGGACTGGAGCAACTCTCCCTGCCTTAAAGACAGAGTTGCTCCGGCCATGCTGCCAATGCAGCACGGGCTCATCTCTCTCCTAAACAGGGCCACACGGCCCCACTTGGGAGGAAGATCGATTGGCCCCCGTGTTAGCAGCGCAACCAGAGTCACTCTGGCCACGCTACCAATGTAGCATAGGCCAATTTCAGCTCCAAACGGGGCTGTGCAGCCCTGTTTGGGACCGAAATAATGCCCCTGTGTCTAACGTCAGACCTGGGGGGCATGTCTAGGGCTGTGCTTGCGGCCCCTGATTGGTGGCGGCCTTGGTTCTTTGAACCCATTCTCCCAATGGTGGCTCTGCCCCTGCCAGTAGTCCTTCTACCCCCCCCCCCCGGAGGCAGCGCAGAGGCGGCTACCAAAGCAACCACATGGCCTGCCGTTTGGCCCGGTGTCTTTTCCCAACTGTGAGGCATGCCTGTGCAGTTAAGAGATCGTCGCACAGGTGCACCTTGTAGTTGGGAAGAGACGCTGGGCCAAACGGCAGGCCATGGCATTGCTTTGGTAGCCACGGCCGCACCGCCCGCTGTCGGGGGGAGTAGAACTACTGGCTCACTCCCCACCCGCAGCCATCCCTTTGGCTGTGTGGTGGCTGGAACTGACATTAAAAACAAAACACAGAGGTTTGCAGCAGAGGGAGGCAAGCTGCAAACAGTGCGAGGTGTGGCGCGGCATGGAGTGGTGGCTCTTTCCATCTCTCCTTTCTTTTAAAACAATCTCTCTCTCTCTCTCTCTCTCTCTCTCTCTCTCTCTCTCTCTCTCTCTCTGCAAGCCTTCCCCATTCGTTCTCTCTATCTTGAGCCAAGCCTGCCCCACCCTTTCCCTCTTTCTTTCCCCATCTCCCTTCTCTCCTTCCTTCTCATAAAAGCCTGTGTGGTGAAGGATCAAAGTGTAATCTTATCAAAAATTAAGAGAAAAACTTCTCTAATTTTTCTCCTTACAAGTGCTCCATGTTAAGTGTGATGATTTAGCAGAGGTGGAGAGGAAGAACAATGCATTTTATTGTTATGTATTTTGTACAGATTGTATTGTATTTATTTTAGTAGAATGAATTTTAATTCAATTTATTTTATTTTATTTTAAATTAATCTTGGCCTGCCAGATCGTCAAATTTTTTTATTAAATTCATTTTAATTAATTTCACTTTAATTTGATTTAATTAATTGATTGATATTAAGTGTTACTTTAATAATCAGTGCCCTAAAAATTGACCTTGGCCCCCATGAGCCAAGTTACATTCGCTTTGTAGTGAATAAGAAACCACTGAAGCTATTGTACAAGAATGAAGTTATTTTCTTTTGTTTGGAACTTTAAAACTGTTCAACTGTGTCTATTTACTTCTCCCCATGTTACCACAATACCAAAGTTAGTGTTAGAAACCTAAATTAGGATTTAATTTGGTGGTGGCAGCATAATAAATAAAAGGTTTAAAACAAACCACAAGGGTCACACACACATTGTTTGTTTTAACATCTATATATTTAAAAACTAATCTCTCAGCCGCAAACTCAGATCCCTGACAGCCTCACTCACTGACAGCATCAGGCTGGCCTAAATTGAGAGGCTTGACTGGCCATTGGAAAGCTTCCCTCTGCTGGGACAGGCTGCCTGCTACAGCTTCCCCTACCCGACTATCAGCTGTTTGGGAGGGGGCAGGGACTCCAGCGGCCTCTCTGCCAGCCTCCCTGAAGCTCTCCAGCTGGACTGGCAAGCTGCCTGCAGAGAAGAAAGGAGGCAGAGTGGCCAGTGCTGGCTGCTCACCAGAGCACTGTGGACACCCCCTGCCCTGCAGCCACCTATTGGTATGCTGAGCCTGTGCCTATGTCCTCCTCAGAGCCAGCAATGGGAAGTATGGGATTTCTCTTTTGTGGTTATTACCTTCTTTATATATTTCTGAAATGGCTTGCCATAGGACCTTGATACCGGGGACAGATGTCAGGCTGGGTAGGAGGGCTCTGTATATTTAATTTGAAGCAGATTGGTCAATTCGATTGATTTTCAATTTTTTTTAAATTTTAAAACATTTTAAAAGTCCTATAAGTGGCTTGTTTCATGGCAGAAAACTACAAAAACTTCTGGAACTGAAGCCCCCCCGCCCCCCCGAGCATCATTCCACACCTATGTGGAGGAATCTGCCCTTTGTCTTCATAAGAATAAAGTGCTCCCCTTCTTACCCCACCCTTTAGATCTCCTGGAATGGCTTGGCACGGGACTTTGATATTGAGCACAGATGTAGGTCATGGTGGGAGGGCTCTGTATATTTAATTTGAAATGGATCGGTCAATGATTTTAAATAATGTCTCTCTACTGCAGTAAAGCTGCCAGAAAGAGCTTATCTATGCATAGAGTACCTCACACCTAGTGAAAATAGAGCTAACTGTTAACATCTGAATACACTAACTATATATAATTTAAATAAATGCACTATGCTTAAGTTGGTTTGCAGTCCAAAAGGTCTGAGTGAACTGTGAAGCAAGGGGCATGTGTTGTGGTTTTAATGTTTTTCCTTACAAATGTGCTATATGTCCGAGCTGGTTTGTGATCCAGGTATGTGTTCGAACTGTAGAGCAAGGGGCATGTGCTGTGTCCCAGTTGGTTTGTTAATGGTCAAGAATCCATTGGAGGGTGAGCTGTCTTTTATTTTTATTTTTATTTTACAAATGCACTCTGGCCCAGACCTGTGGATTCGTGATGAATGATCAGGAAGGTATGTGGATTCTTTTGGGGGATTGTGCAGTCTCCCCCCACCCTCTGCCAAATGCAATTTGCCCACACCTGTGGGTTTCTGATGAATAATCAAGAAGGTGTAGGGACGTGCATGAAACGGATCTTGCATTCCATTTTGAGCTTGTAATGTAACGCAAGATTTGCAGAACATTCTATCGGCACAACCAGTCCGGCCTATTGTTCCGATGGCACGACCCCATTCCATTGGACCATTCCAGGTGCCATTTTGGACTCCAAAATGACACTCTTCTGGCCTCTGTGCATGTGCAGTGGCCAGAAGAGTACCATTTTGGAGTCCAAATTGGCACTCTGAATGTTATGAGTGTTCCAAACCTTTCATTTTGGAACAGGCTCTTCATTTGAAGGGTGTTCTGTTCTGAGCTTGGAACACTTGGAACAGCCTGTGTGATGAAATCACTACACAATGTCTAACAGACTGTCCCCCTTCACCAATTCCCTAATCTTATCTGACACAGGAGATGGGGCACTTTGCATCTCACCATCCAGAGGGGAGGAAATTGGAATACTCTTTGAACTACGGACAGGTGTGACACCCACAGTTGCCTGAGCCCAGCTCACAACCTCCCTCATGGCTTTAAAGCTAGAGGACAAAGCCTGGCCAGTGTTCACCCTTTTCCACCTGCAAATGGGTGTTCCAGGGAAGAAGCTGTAAGATTAATGCTCTCTCAGCTAAGGACCTGCCTACTGATAGACTAAGGTAAAACTCAGTACTAGTCAGTTAGTTAATGCTTTTGTATTTTCTTTTGAATTCCTGAGTGCCTTTCTTTACTTACAGTGTCAACCTGTTTCCCCCCAATTCCTTATTCTGTGTGCAACCCTTGTTTCTTAATAAATTCCATATACTTACAAGTGGTTTCAGTCTGATTTAACAGGTTCTGGAAGGCTACTTGCAAAAAATCTTTCCCATGTGCCTTGTAAGGTCATTCGCTACAGTTGAGTTGTTTTCAGAATAATATGTTGCTGTCTAGAGCTGGGTTGTGTGTAGTCTGGCTGTACAGTGCCTGCAAGTCCCAAGCCAGACAATTCTAGGTTGTTGGAGCCGTGTCTAAGCCAGTTCAGACCTCCCAGATGGAGAAGATGAACTCTCAAACTAAGCACATTCCCATAAATTATCACTATGCTTGAGACATGCAAGAAAAAGGGATAGTCCAGTTGGAGTACTGCCCAACAGAAGAGATGGTGGCAGATGGATTAACTAAGCCATTACCCAGAAACAGATTCCAGATGCTTCGTGAGAAGATGAGAGTTGTGAGCCAGTGCGACAGGTGATGAGAAGAGTTGTTGGAGATGAAGTTCCAGTGGGAGGTCTGGATACAACTTTGGTTATTCTCAAACCCTATGTCCAATAGTAGCTGGTGTATCCACATCACTTCCTTGCACACTTCAGCTGCGGGCATCCTTTCCATATCTTGCCATGTGGTGGGTTCTCGAATCTCTTGTCCTTTGGTCATGAGTGAAAGTCTTTTGAGTTGAACCCCTTTGTTGGGCCTCTGTGAGTTCCTTAGTTCCAGCTTGGCTGTACAGCCCCTTCTGAATCTGTAGCCCCTTCTGAACCTGCTTCTGGTTCTGGGACAGATTCTTTGGGTTCACTGTCTGGCTCTAGCTTCATGAGGGTCCACACATGGTTTTTCTTTCACCTGGAACTCTGGTACAAGTTCTGGTACATCACCTCTAGTTGGCCCTAGTTTCTCATCAACATACACCACATCTCAAATTCTGACTTCTCTACTTGCAGGATCAAGATTCTGTATGCCTTTTGGGCAGGCGCATATCCAACCAACACTCCCAGTTCACATCTGTAATTGAGTTTGGTTCTCTTGGCCTTTGGGACATATGCATAAGCCTTTGATCCAAACACTCTGACATGCTTTAGAGAGGGTTTACGTCCATTTATTTATTTATTCATTCGATTTTTCAATTTATATACCGCCCTTCCAAAATGGAGTCCATGACATAGTTCAAATGGTGTCTTCTCTATTGGTTTGGTTGGCAATCTGTTTTGCAAGTAATTTGCAGTCATCACTGCTTCTCCCCAGAATTTATTTGCCATCCTGTAACATACATCTGGTCATCTTTAGTAGAGAGCAATTTTTCCTCTCTGCCACACCATTGAGTTCAGGTGTGTATGTGGGAGTAGGTTCATGTGAAATTCCATGTTCCTTTAGGGATCTTTTTGTGTCATTTGACATATATTCGCCTCCACTGTCTCACCTTAGTCTCTGAGGCGTTCTTCCAAATTTGTTATTGACCAGTACAATATATTCTTTCAACCTTTCAGACACTTGACTTTTCTCTCTCAGAGGATATACATAAGTAAATCTTGAAAAATCATCAATAGATGTGACTATATAGTGATTGCCACCCATACTATTTTCAAGCGGACCAGAGACATCAGAATGTATTAGCTCCAAAGGATGCTCTGACTCCATCTGTGTCTGTCCAGAAAAGCTGGATCTCACCCCTTTATTAAGTAAGCAACACTGACATCTTATGGCAGCTTCTTTGCATGACTCCACTTTAAAGTCCCTAATTAGTCCATTTCCCCCAAGCTCATTTATCACATTTATTTGCCTGTGTGCTAGTCTTTTATGCCTTATGGTAGAAAAATTCTTGTCTTTGCATGAAGCTGCAAGCCTTGCCTGTTCAATTACACAGTCCAATGGAAAAAGACCATATTTATGCATATAGGCTGTCATAATTAAATCATCTTTGGTGATGTAGAAAACTTTGTCCTCAAAAGTCACTTTGCAACCTTTATTGACTTCATGTCCTACAAGATCAAGTTACTTTCCATATCAGGGACTAAGAGAGCACTCTGAATCAAAATTTTCTCAATCTGTCCATCAAACTGCCAGCAACTGAACACAGTTCAGTTGTTGCTCTCCCCGTTGAAAAAATTGTGTCCCCATCACCAACAAGCATAGGAACTTTGTAATTTTTGTCTAAATCAATAAACAGTTCAGGGGAATTCAGGGTATTTTGGGTAGCGCCTGAATCAGTAATAAAAACATTTTTTTTTTCATTCCTGGTTGCTACATTGTAAGTTCTGCTTCTTTGACTGTCTCTCTTAGTCTCCTGTTCTTTAAATCCAGCATGCTGTTTGCTTTTCTGTCGGTGGGAAATGCTTTCTATTGTGTCCACAGTGTGACAATAGAAATGCTTTCTATTGTGTCCACAGTGTGAAGTGCCTCGCAGTGGTTTGCGGGGAGAGCAGGCTCAAACATGTAGCTCTGGTTGGCTGGATTGGCCACCCGCACAACTACCGGCTCCGTCACTTGTAAGAGGCTGCCAGTCAGGGATCTACTCATGTGTTGCCGCATGCCACAGCAGCACATGAGCATAGAAATGAGGTCAATGGAGCGGGGGAGGGGGATTTAGGCAGGCTAGCTGCCTTCCAACCACCGGGCTCGTCCGTGGCTCGTCCGTGGGCCTGGTGGTTCTAATGATCACTGGATAATGGGAATAGCCTCTGTGAGTCATCTTTGTAGCTATGGTGACCAAGTTTGCCTCCTCTAGGATTCTTTCTGTTGCAGTGGAAGCAAAGCCTTTGTTTCCCAAAAAAGGCTGTAGTAATGTCCTCATGCTTTTAAAAATCTGTTTCTTTCTGTTTAACATTGAAATCTTGCAAGCATGCAATTACAGTTTCCAATTCAAACTTACTATTTGAAACTTCCAGTGCCATTTTTACATGATCATAACTTTGTGGCAAAGATCTCAGAATCAAGCGAATTAGCACTTGATCATCCAAAGTAGATCTATATTATTTAAGTAATTTGTGAGTCTTTCACATTGCATTTATATGGGTTGAAATATTCTCTCCTTCTTCCAGCCGCATTTTGCAAATCCTTCGAACTAAAAGGAGAACAGCGTTGACTCTGCCATACAGTTTTCTGAGCTTCTTCAACACCTCTGAGGCAATTTTAGTTTCCTTGAAATACGTTAGCAAGTCATCACTCACGTTTAGGAGAATCAAGCCGTATGCTCTGTTGTTCTGTGAATTCCACTCCTTCTGGGCAGCCATGCCATCTGTTGGCTTTGTTTTCTGTGAAGGTTGGCTTTGGTTCTGTTGAAGGTTCCATTGATTCTTTTTGCCTTCAGTAGGGCTTCCATTTTCATGACCCATTGTTCATAATTCCTCCCATTTAACTTAGAGAAGGTAGCGTTGCTCAACTCTTGATCCATGCTGTCTTTCTAACTCACTCAGCTGCACTTTAAAAGGAAAAATGCTGCTGGGCCCGTAACCCTGTTGGGGTTTGTGATTATTTAACAAAGCACCAAGGAAGTTACCAAGGGTTTGTGATTATTTAACAAAGCACCAAGGAAGTTACAGAGTGAAGAGTTTAGTTGTTACAGCTACTTAAGTAACACACATGGAGATCACTGTAGAGTCTAGACTAAATTGATTTATTGGTGGAGTACATCTGGGTTAGGAAAGACCTATCCCATCTATCAGCTACATCATGAATAGGTAGGGGGAGAGAGAGATGTTTTCATCTTCTCTCTAGGAGGAAAGGAAGAGGACTGACTCACTACAGGAAGTACCTGAGGAGTCAAAGCAGCGGTCATAGAGTAGAGAAAGGAAGGGACAGGTAAAGGAGACCCTCACTGGTTACCTCTACTCTCAGTGTTGCTAGTGGTAATTAGGATAGTTGGTGAAAAAGGCCAATGCAAAAAGTAATTTTTTTTTACCCTGGATATAAATCGGGCTACACTCTAACACGCAGTGAGAAACTCGAATTGTACGTGAAGTGCTCCCTGATAGCTTGTAGGGACTTCGGGGTAAATCTGGCCAAAATATGAACGCACCCCCTCCATTCTGAAAGAGATGCAGGCCAAAAGCTGGGTGTAGAAAACATCCTGGTCAGTATTTTCTCCGCTGACTGGTAAGAGTCTTTACAAGCCCTACCTGGAGATGCCATGGAGTGAACCTGGGACCTTCTTCATGCAAAGCAGAAGCTTTACCATTGAGCTACAGTTCTATCCCTTTTGGAAGATTATAGAAAACTGCAGCTTATTGGGAGCATTTTGCACACAGGCAGGTTTTGAGGACCAAAGAGTGATTGAGATAAAATACATACTGTGGATCAGGGATCCAATCCTAACAGTATCCTAGTAATGCTGCTGATCCAAACACAGCAGATATAATATGGATGTAATGACCACCTTAAGTGGCGCAGTGTGGAAATGCTTGGCTAACACGCAGGCAGTTGCTGGTTCGAATCCCCACTGGTACTATATCGGGCAGCAGCGATATAGGAAGATGCTGAAAGGCATCAGCTCATACTGTGCGGTTGGAGGCAATGGTAAGCCCCTCCTGTATTCTACCAAAGAAAACCACAAGACTCTGTGGGTGCCAGGAGTAGGAATCGACTTGATGACACACTTTACCTGTAATAGCAGCAGTAGTAATAGTAAAGAGTAATAACTAAGAAGGTGGCATGCTGAGCAGGGACAAGTCTATAGACAAAGTAGATACTCCCCCTCTGCCCCATGAGCATCCTCACACTGCCTAGAAAACACGCTACAAAACCGAGTATCTTTATGTGGCAGTTTAGCAAAGCTGAAGTGCCTTCCCTTTATGTTGAGAGAATAGGTTGAGGGTGATGATGTTAGCAATGGCAGTGAATTCCTTGTCGGTAACTCTTTAGGGAAGCCCTACTGGTACTGTTTGTAGGAGAAATCTGCTACTTTCATACTAACAGGGCCTCACTTTAAATTACTGATGAATATAAAGTTGCGTGGGTGCCAAAAATAATTAATATGAATGACAAGCTGACAACCTAAGTATTTCTTGCAAACAGAAGCAATTAAGCAGTTGAAGACATTGTGGTTATGGAAAAGACAATTCACCAGGAGTGCATGTTGGGAAAAATAATCAATCTCTCTCTCTCTCACACACACACACACACACTCTCTCTCTCTCTCTCTCTCTCTCTCTTAGGTTTTGGTGTTTTTTAAACTAAAAAGTGAAACAGAATGAAGGCTGAATAGCAATGGGGAGATGTATATCTCTATAGACAGGGGACCATGTAGGGAATATGTACCACAGAACAATTGATTGTGAATCCCTCACACAAACCTCCATGAATGTTTAGATACATGCTTCCCCTCGGTGGCGGAGCCTGACCGCCGGTGGCCTGTGTGTGGTGGTGGCCCCACTGACCCCGCCCCTCGCATCTGACATCAGATGCAGGGCTAGCCACACCCCTGCGTCTGGAGTCAGATGTGGGGGGGGGGAGCGTGGTCTGGCTCCCAAACGGAGCCTTGGGGCTCCGTATGGGAGTTGGAGCTTAACTCCCGAAGAGGCTGCGCAGCCCCTTCGGAAGCAAAACTAAGGCTGGCACTCCTTTCGCAGCTCAGCCAGGAGTGGCTCTTCCCTGCTTTAGCAGGGAAGGTCCGCTCCTGGCTGTACTGCAATTAGTTTAGCTCCCAATGGGGCCATGTGGCCCCTGTTTGGGAGCTAAACCTGCACCCCTGCATCTGATGTTAGACGCGGGGTGTGTGTCAGGGCCGCAAGGTGAAGCCCCTGATTGGGCGCAGCCCGGGTTCTTTGAACCTATTGGCCCAATGGTGGCTCCGCCCCTGCTTCCCCTTCGCAAATTTCTGCTGTTCACCATAGCAAATGCTAGTGTACAGATGACAGAGTGCAAACTGGCCCTGTGTTTGACAAACAAAGTTGTAGCCAGCCATTGTTTTGTAAGCCTTCTGCCTTCTATCCAAGAGTAGTAGAGCCTTAAAATAAAAAGAATTAAAAAATGAATTAAGACACACAACCATTTTATGCCCATAAAATTAATTATGTTGGTGGTAGGAATTATAGGCAGAGGAATGGGAGAAGAGCTGGCCTTGTGGTATCAATCATGAATTGACCCTCTTGCTAAGTAGGGTCTGCCCTGATTTGCGTTTGAATGGGAGACAGCATGTGAGCATTGTAAGATATTCCCCTTAGGGGATGGGGCTGCTCTGGGATGAATATCTGCATGTTTGTATGAAGAAGGTCCCACATTCACTTCCTGGAACTTCCAGGAAGGACTGAGAGAGACTCCTGCCAGCAACCTTGGAGAAGCCGCTGCCAGTCTGTGTAGTCAATACGGAGTTAGGGGGACCAATGGCCTGACTCTGTATATGGCAGCTTCCTATGTTCCTATGAATGAATGTAGAGCATTGGGTGCTCACATTCTTTGGGACACTAAATTTACATCATGTTATTGTTATAAAATATTGGCTGCCTTTAAAGCCTTTGACAGAGAGGCAGATAGAAATAAATAAATAAATAATGGTTTTACTGCTGGAGGGTGGACACTGGGGATTTGTGCTACAGGAAATGTTGTCTTGGGAAGGCTCAAAAGACATGTTTTGCTCTCATGCTTAGTTCCTAAATTATTATATTTGGAATTGTGTGGGGCAATGTCTCCTCTTCCTATGCCATATGCTACAGGCATGCTTTTCCCTGTAGTATATGGTCAGCTTGCTTATTTAAGCCATTCTAAGTGTAGTTTACTGCACTTATTCTTTGTTATACAAGCACAAGTAGCATTCCATCCTTTAAGTTCATCCTCCTGTTTATTTGTGATACACGCTAAACTAAATGGTTCAAACTGAAGAGCTAAATGAGAAATCATCATCCTCAGTGGAGAGAGAGTGGGTTGTAATGATCTTCAGCTTCACACACAAACCAAATTATTCTAGAAAAGAAGCCTTTAGCAAAAGCAGAAATGGAAGCAAGGCCTCTTGCTTGTTGTCTCAAAATATAATAATTAAAGCACATATAAAAGCAAAGGCTGAGTGAGATTCAGTAGCAGGTATCTTACTGGTCACATCCAAAAAGAGCTTGGACAAGAAACTGTCTGTTCTTATTACTCACAATAGGCCCAAAGCTTTGTCAAACCTCTTAGAATGCAAAGTGTTTTGTTTTTTTAAAAACAGTGGCTTAGCTTCTAGTTCAAGGACATGCATTCATTTTTTTAAAAAGCCTTAAAAACCGTAAGCTTAAATGGTGTAAAGCCATGTGCTAGCCAAATCTTTTGTAGTGCCTGTTTGCATAGCTGATTGATTGATTGATTAAGTCAAGTCAGTGTCGACTCTTAGAGACCACATAGATTCTCTCCAGGATGATCTTCAACTTGGCCTTTAAGGTCTCTCATTGGTGCATTTGTTGCTGTTGTAATCGAGTCCATCCACCATGCTGCTGTTCATCCTCTTCTTCTTTTTCCTTCAACTTTCCCCAGCATTATGGACTTCTCAAGGGAGCTGGGTCTTTGCAAAATGTGTCCGAAGAATGGTAGTTTGAGCCTGGTCATTTGTGCCTTTGTTGCGGTCCAGGCCTGATTTATATACTAAATATGCTCATTAGCTAGCATACAAAATTAGGCCTGTCTCATAGTGTCACCAAGTGACCAAGTTCTTTTATATAGTGACCATGTAGGATCTGGGCGCAAGGAAGAAAGGAGATCAAACCAATCCTAAATGATTCAATGGGCTTTATTGAGTATAAAAGAATAACATCAATCTAGCTGAGCAGAAAGCAAAACATTCTATCAATATTACTAACAGTATTTCAAACCTAACCAGCAACAATATTCACCCAATGTTCCTAACTAACATATGTGTGTGTATTAAATCTTCCTAGAGCCTAATACAATTCAGATACAGATGGAAAAAGCGGGGGGGGGGGGGGGAGGTAAGGAAGGCTGAGGGCTGGCATGGTTTGGGGAGATCAGGAATTAGTAGAGGGATGAGGGGAAAGGAGACGAAGGGGAAAGGATGGAGGGATCCAAGGCTTGTAGAGGCAGCATATTACTAGGATCAGAGGCTTGAGAGCGGTGGATCTTTCAGCTGAAGGAGCGAGGCTTCTGGCTGGAGACAGGAGCTTTTAGAGCGATCATCAAGCATGCAGTTTGCTCAGAACACGGCTGAGTCAGAGCACCATGGCTGGGGAAGTCTTGACTTCTCACTGTGCAGTGGAAGTCACAGACAGTTCCTGTCCATGGACAGAGTTCCTGCCTCTAGCCCCATGGCTTGGGCAGCAAACTCTTGGATTACTCATGAGCAAGTCTTGCTTGTAGGCAGAAGATTGCGTGTAGGCACAAGACTGCCTGTAGGCAAAAGACTGCTAACTCTCTGTCCAGTAGCCTCATTCTTTATAGTTATATCTTCCTTTGATCTCCCATCATCTTTCCTGGGTCCCAAAAGGTGACAACTTGCTGCTACCTTCTGGATAATGTAAATCTGCATCTCTGAGCTGCAAATGGGCATCTTCTCTTGTCCCAGATTTTGCTAGCCTGATCCCAAAAGGTGTTAAAGTGTTAGTAAAGTAAGAATTAAAGTCTATAGGTGTTTTCTTTGTATGCATCTAACTATGTTGAATTTCTATAGAGAGCAATTGAGTCAATCATTGACAAGGATTAACATGGACTTCTTGCAACAGGAGAGGGGAGATCAGCCTCTGGCCTCTTCCACAGACATTATTTGATAGCGAGTCACATTTTAGCATTTGGATTGTTCGGGCCTGGCTTTTGTGCTTCCTTGAGTACCCATTTCACAATACAATGCTAGATCGCCTCTTCCTTCACAGACCAGTTGAGATCTGGGGTGTCAATTCACCCTGAGCCCAGGCATTAATTGAACTCTTAATATAAAATGAAATTAGACACAGGCCTGAATTCCACATACTCCTGGGTTGGTACCTCTGAGTCTAATATGTTGTGGTGCCCATAACACCTTGAGTGAAAATTGCATAGCAGGCAATTCAGATTAAAACCACAAGCATGCTCGGAAGCCAGCCTACCCACAGTGGTGCACTTAGAACTGGACCTCAGGGCCCAGGTGCAGTCCTCTGCCATGGGGGGGCCTTCAAACGTTTCCCAGGGGCCTCCGCCACAGCCTGCCTGGCCCAGCCTCACACCTGAAATGGCAGTGGGCTGGCTGCCTCTGTTTGCCTGTCCTCCCTGCCCAGCAGGTAGGGTCCCCCCCCTCCAAATGTCCACAGTAGTGTGCGTGGGGCCTCTCTAAGTGCCAGCATTGTCATTTGTGTGTGCCGCCGGCACTTGTGTTGCTGGGGAGTGGGGGGGCGGGCAGACAGGGGGCTTCCAGTGGAGTCCTTCACTTCCAACAAAGATTTCCTTGTGTTTAGGATGGAAGCAGCTATAAAACAGGCTGTTTTGCACTGCCCCCACCCTGCCCACCCTCAGAGTTTCTTTCTTGCATGTGTTCCTTTGAGCTGTGCTTAAGTTCTCCCTCTTCCCCCTTCCCCCTTTGCTGGGGCTAGTTCCTTCCTGCTCCCAGGCTCCAGTTATCAAGGAGTGTGTCAGGAAAATATGCTAGAGAAATATTTTATTCAGAATTCCATTAACACTCCCCACCAAAAAAAAAATGTTATGTGCTGTGGGAAGTATATGTCAGTGGGAAGTATCTTCTTCAGAATTTTGTCTTTTAACAACAAAAACATTTCCAGCTTTCCCTGACTAGGTTCTGGTGTAAAAAATAAAAATAAAAAAATAGTGCATTCAGTAAGTGCCAGGACTCTCAATGCAAAATATGGTATGTGCAGGTCAGTGGGAAGTATCTTCTTCAGTTTTTTATTTTATTTTTTAAACGCAGTATTTTGTTCAGTCACATTTATTACAAAACTGCAAGAGAAAAGCAAAGCAGCTCCAACTTCTTGCCTGCTTTTCTGAATGGTGAGTCGCCTTTCCCACCCAGCTCCCAAGTTGAATAAAAAAAGCAAAAAAACCTCAAGGTCTCCCCACCCCCATTGTTTTTGGCCTTTAAAAAAAATAATAAATTATATATATATATATATATATATATATATATATATATATATATATATAGTAAATTCAGTTGCTTAAATACTAGATCCTTAAGAGACAGAGGGGGGAGTGGGTAAAGAAATAAGTGGGATGGGATGGGGATATGTTAAGTTGCATGTTGAAATGTTTCTGCTAATGCATAGTTACATAGATATACTTGTTTTATATTACATCCTTGTGAGTTCAATTGCTGTTTGTGCCCTCAAGAACCCACTTGTTAAAAATACTGCATGCATCACAGGGTGTGTGTGTGTGTGTGTGTGTGTGTGTGTAGAATTATGCTTAACTTGTGGTGGGGGGTGGGTCTGATGATGTTTAATTTGCGGGTGGGAGAGAGGTCGGGGGGCTCAAAAGGCCTTTAGGTCCAGGCTTCAAAATTACCTAGGTTCACCATTGCCTGCCCATAACACTTGTGGAGAAGCTGTCACTTTTGCAAAAGACTCTCGAACCCTGTGAAATGAGAGGCAGCCACTGAATGTTGTATGCAGGCCTCCTATACTGAGTCTCCCTCCCATTACTGCTGCATTTTTGTGCACCATTCCTCAGAAGTCTGTTCTGCTCATTATTCTCTTTCAGAGTGAACATTCTTTTCTGCATTGATTTTTAAAGGCTTCTTCCATTATGATGCTGTAAAGCTCTGCAGACAATCAAGCAGCTTTAGTATTTCTTGGCCAACATCCCAAGCTCATGTTCATTAATCGGGGCTGGAAAAATCCCAGGTGCCTGGTTGCTCAGGTGACTGAATATTTGATGCTGACTTCTAGCAATTTGAAAAGTTTAATCAGCCCACTATGTAGAGCTGGCATTTGGAAACTGGAGAGGTGTTTCTACCCATGAATTAATCAAGGGAACAAATTAGAAATGGGTGGTTGTACAGCAAAGTTTATATCTGGCTGCACCTTCCAAATGTCCAAATAGTGTAAATCTATATCCTACATTCATCTCTGTATACATTTAAATATTATTAAGTATAAATTAACTATACTGCTCAGGGTGGCTCACAAAATTAAAACAGATAAAATATAAAAACAATATAAAATTAATAGAAATGAAGTAAAACAAGATCCTGATTAAAACCACATTTAATTAGAAAGTTAAAACCCACCAGATATGAACTGCAGATAAGCATTAAAAAGCAGATCAGCAGAGGATTGTTGTTTTAAATCTGAGGGAGGGAGCATGGCAAAGGTCTTCTAGAGCAGGGATTCTCAACGTGTGGGTCCCCAGATGTAATTGGACTTCAACTCCCATAATTCCCAACCAAAGGCCACTGGGGCTGGGGATTATGGGAGTTGAAGTCCGATAACATCTGGGGACCCACACATTGAGAAACCCTGTTCTAGAGCCATTCCAAAGTCAAGGGGCCACAACCCCAAAGACCCTGTGTTTAGTCCCCACCAACTGTATCTCTTTTAGTGGTGGGGTCATGAGGAGGGGTCCTGGCAGGTTCATATGGGCAGATGCAGTCTGATAGATATCCCATCCTTAAGCTGTGGAGGCCTTTAAAGGACAAAACTAGAACTTTGAATCTCGCCCAGAAGCAAACTAGCAACCAGTGAAACTGCAACAGGATGGATATGTATATAAATATATAGTGTGTGTGTGTGTGTGTGTGTGTGTGTGTGTGTGTGTGTGTATACACACACACACACCATTTTTATAGGCAGGTGTGTTCCTCATGTCCCATCTTGAGGAGCACATGGCTTGAATCCTTCCAACACATAACTAACAAACCTGGATCAGGTGACAGACGGATCTCACTCTTGTTCTAGGCAGATTAAAGGCAAATAGAGAGGCCAAGTGGGATGCTTCAAGATGCCCAAGGTCGAGACCAAAGGAAAGGGAAGCAAAAATAGTGCAAAATTTCAGAATTGCTGCACTGGTCCCCAGCATCATTAGTCAGTGCAGGTGGAGGGGAACTTGGCTGCACACTGCACTCACTCAATGATATTGAAGGTGAGAGAGAAGCCCATGCTTTGATCCACTGGTGAAGTGATGTATACAAAATCTTGAAGTGGCAGGGAGGTTGTCAAGACAAGCTCTAGAAGTTGGCACCACTAGGTAGATATGGCAGCAGGAACTCTGCGTCTGGATCTCTGTGGTTTAAAACTTATAAGAACATAAGAATTGGATCAGGTCCAAGGCCATCTAATCTAGCATTCTGTTTCACACAGTGGCCAACCAGATGCTTCTGGGAAGCCCACAGGAATAGCTGAGGGCATGCCATCTCTCCTACTGCTACTCCCCTGCAACTGGTATTTAGAGGCATCTTGCCTCTGAGGCTGGAAGTGGCCTATAGCCCTCAGACTAGTAGCCATTGATAGACCTGTCCTCTTTGAATTTATCTAAACCCCTCTTAAAGTCATCCAGGCTGTTGGCTGTCACCACATCTTGTAGCAGAGAATTCTATAGGGTGATTTATACATTGTGCGAAAAAGTATTTCCATTTGTGGGTCCTAAATTTCTTGGCAATCAGTTTCATGGGATGACCCGTTTCTAGTGTTATGTGAGAGGGAGAAAATTTTCTCTCTATCAACTTTCTCCACACAATGCATGATTTTATAGGCCTCTATCATGTCTCCCCTCAGTCATCTTTTTTCCGAATTAAAAAGCCCCAGGTGTTGTAGCTTTGCTCGTAAGGAAGGTGCCCTAGCTCCCTGATCATTTTGGTTGCCCTCTTCCACACCTTTTCCAGTTCTACAATGTCCTTCTTCAGATATGGTGACCAGAACTACACACAGTACTCCAATGGTTTTGTATAAGGGGATTATAATATTAGCAGTTTTATTTTCAATCCCCTTCCTAATGATTCCAAGCATGGAATTGGCCTTTTTCACAGCTGCTGCACATTGAGTCTACACTTTCTACCCTAATCCCAAGATTCCTCCCCTGGTCAGTCACTTACAGCTCAGACCCCATCAGTGTATATGTGAAGTTGGGTTTTTTTGCCCCAATATACATAACTTTACACTTATTATTGAGCTGCATTTGCCATTTTGTTGCCCATTCCCTCAGTTTGGAGAGACTCTTTTGGAGAGATCCCAGTTTGGAGAGATCACTTTTGGATTTCTTTTGGATTTCACTACCCTAAATAGTTTGGTGTCATCTGCAAATCTGGCCACCTAAAAGCAGCAACATGGAAACCTAAATCTAACTAGGGCTGTGGTTCTGGTAAAGAAGGGGGTCACCGCTTTCCTGTTCCATCAATTTGTTGATGAAAATGATCCCCCATAAACTGTCATATCCCCTATGGAGTGAGGGGGACAAACAGATACTTATATGGTATGTGTATTTTTGCCCCACAGGCCGAATAACAGTTTCAGTGTTTAGCTTTTGCCCAGCCACCTAATGGCGCAGTGGGGAAATGACTTGATTAGCAAGCCAGAGGTTGCTGGTTCGGATCCCCGCTGGTATGTTTCCCAGACTATGGGTAACACCTATATTGGGCAGCAGCAATATAGGAAGATGCTGAAAGGCATCCTCTCATACTGCATGGGAGATGGCAGTGGTAAACCCCTCCTACCAAAGAAAACCACAGGGCTTTGTGGTCGCCAGAAGTCGACACCGACTCGATGGCACACTTTACCTTTACCTCAGGAAAAATGGTGCAGGAAAAAGAGTTAACTTATCTGCATAAACTCCACATTCCTGATCCAATTTGGAGGCCCACAGATGCTATTAAACCGTGTTGTTGTTGTTTTTAATGCAAGAGAGCTGTGGATCTCCATGGGTCAATCTTTGGTCCTGAGCCCAGGCGTGGCTTGTTTTTTGCTGCCCATAGGCGACCAGGGATTTGCCAACCCAGCAAGGGTTCCCCTTTACAAGTAAAGGGCTTTGGGGGTGGGTTGGTTAAATCTACTTTAAAAACATTTTCAGCTCATTTCGGGCCTCACATGTGTGTGCTCAGAGGCCCTGAATGGGCCAGAAATGACCTGATTTGTCATTTGGGATGCAGGTGGGCCTGTGGGCAGAGCTCTCACCACCATCCCGCCACATGCACATACAAAAATGGCCCGATGACCTGTCATGATTTGGGAGGCAGGCAGGCCCACTAGGAGCTCTCACTGCCTTTGCACAGCAGCAGTTTAAAAAGTTTTCCAAGTAGATTTAATTTTTCCCTGTCCTCCAAGTGCAAGTGGCAGATTAATGCATAGGCAAATTTGCCACTCCTCAAAATTTGCCGCCATAGGCAAGTGCCTACTTTGCCTATGCGTTAATCCGCCACTGCCTGAACCTCCCCTTCCAACTGCCTCTTGCTTAGGCTCATCATTGGATTATCTGAGAACTCTCAATCAAAGCATGCAGAAGTCTAACTGAAAATCTCTGAGGGCTATATTGTTTATCATCACACACAAAGTGTTTGATGTCTTCTGCCAGTGTCATTGCCTCTGGTCACCTGCATAATGAATCTGGAGTTCTGGTTTTTGGTAAAATGCTGCTATTGCTATTTTCATTGGGGCCTTTGGCTTTTTCTTTTTGCGTGACATCAATCAAAAGATAATGAGGAATTGACAAAACCAATTGTCCCAGTCAGTGTTCTGATATAATTTACTTAGCAGTCTGTGGGAATCAATCTACCCAGTTCTTTTTAAAGTGTCAGCTTTCACGCCTGGAGCTGGTTTGTCCAAGAAGTATTCACAAGTTGTTTTCTCACAGACATTTTATGTGAGGAGCCTAAATGTGTGCTGAATGGCTGCAAATAAGAACTGGAATGAATAGGTGTGAGGTAAAGGCAAAACATTAGTCTTTGTTTTACACCCACTTTTAATATTTGCTCTTTGAACACAACTTTGCTCTCCTGTGTGTTCAAAATTTAATTCATATACTCCCACCTTTGCTGTCTTATTCAGTTGCTTTTAATAGGAACCAACTGCAGGCCCAAGCACAGGAAAAAGGCTGCATGTGTCAACTCTGGAAGGTAAGCTTCCCACTTGCCTCCTTCCAGGATACTGAACCTTACAAGCAAACAGCAACCCCACCTATGTATAGAGGTTGCTTCCTCCTCCTTAGCAGTCAATTTATCTTCTGTTTCAACTGCTACCAAGCTCATTCTCAACTCATGATAAGTCCTATGCAGGTAGGGCGATTGTGAGAACCGCCGGGATTGCTCCCAATCTGAGTTCTCCTCAACTGGGTTTTTCTACTTTAGCCCAGGTTTTGTACTAAGCTAAAAGTCAGAGAGGAGGGTGTGCGCGCATCCTCCTCCCAGACCTGAGTTCGAATCCCCATTCAACCGTTAAACTCACTGGTTGATTCTGGGCCAGTCATGTCTCTCTCAGCCTAACCTAACTCACAGGGTTGTTGTGAGGATAAAAAATAGCATGTACACTGCTCTGAGCTCCTTGGAGGAAGAGCGGGATATAAGTGTAAAAATAAATAATTAAATAAAATAAGGTCATTCACACGGCCACTTTCATGAAGCCAGCAGCCTGGTTTTCCATATAGCCGGGCAGAAGGAGCACCTGGCAGGACTGGAGGGAAATCCCCCCCATGCACCTCGATCCTCATGCGTGCGATGTGGGATGCTGCAGCCTGCTTTCCCTCCACCCCCTCACCACTCCAGGATAACTCAGGTGCCGGTTGTGTGGATGTGCAACATGAGCGATCCAGGAGTTGCAAGGACCATGTGGGGGAAAGCAGGTTATGTCCTGCTACCTCCCCCCCAGGCCCCCCCACCCTACCAAAAATGTGTTGGGGGTTGCTTACCCCCAGTAGGTAAAACCGCGGAGCACTAAGGAATGAGTACACACCCCAGTTACAGAGTGGGTAGCAGAGGATGGTTTAGTTGTTGCCGCTATTTAGAGAAAGCACATGGAGATCCTTGTAGAACTAATTACTAAGTATTTATTGGTTAAGTATATAATGAATAGGAAAGGAGGGAGAGAGATATATTTCCATCTTCTCTCTAGGAGGAAAGGAAGGATTGTGGCTCAGCACAGGATGTGCAGAAGAGTCAGATCAGGGGTCATAGAGTAGAGACAGGTAGAACAGTTAGGGAGACCCTTACTCACTATCTCTACTCCCAATGCCCCTAGTGGTTATTAGGATAGTTGGTGCAAAAGGTCGATGCACTGGAACTCCATCTCCAACAAAATGGCTCTCTGAACAACCTTACACTCCCCCCCCCGCCACTTCCCCAAGCCAAAAAAACCTCACCAGCCTTGGGGAGAGTAAGCAGTAGAGCAGGGCTGCACAACTTTGGCCCTTCAGCTCTTGTTGGACTACAGTTTCCACCATCTTTGTCTGTTGGCTACCACTGTGGCAGGGGAGGATAGGAACAGTTGTCCAAGAACAGCTGGAGGGCCAAGGCTGTGTGTCCTGCAGAACAGCATATGGTGGAGGGTGGGGGCACCATCAGGTCACATGTTGATTGCAGTGGCAGCACCAGGGGGGAAACGGAGGGCAGCACAAAAGGATCCAAGTGCATTTCTGGGTGGATAAGCTGTGTTAGATTTCAGGAACAAAAGTGTGTGTGGGGAGGTGGGGGGTAGCTGAGGGGAAACTACTTTTCTGAGCAGGTACACTGGCAACCATGTTCCTTATTTAGCCCCCTGCTAACTGAGCAAAATCAGCAGTGGTGCTGCAGTGAGGAAGCAGCTTGCCTAGGGCATAAGAGGCTGTTAGTTTGAATCCCCACCGGTGTGCTTCCCAGACTGTGCCTAATAAATATATATATTTGTAGTCACTTATATCGGGCAGCAGCGACATAGGAAGGTGCTGGAGGCAGACTTTAATGACTTTAGTGACAACGGCAAATGCATCATCTCATACTGTGCGGGAGGAAGGTGATGGAAAACCAAGAACACCACATGGCTCTGTGGTCACCAGGAGTTGACACCGAAACGACAGCACAATCTTTCCTTTTTCTAACTGAGCAAAGAGGCACCTTTTAAAAATGATGATTCTCTTTATTGAGCAGAGGAAGAGCAACTGGCCCTATCCATCCCCAGCACAACATCCCTCCAGTGGTGGTTGATGGGATTTACCTTATGTTTCTTTTTTTAGATTGTGAGCCCTTTGGGAACAGGGAGTCATTTTATCTATCCCTCTATCTCTATCGCTATCTCTTCACTTTGGAAACTATGGTTGAAAAGCGGTATATAAATATTTGTCGTATTCATTGAATTTCTTTTATGTTCCCTCTTCTTTGGAACACGCCCCCCCATTCGTTTAGTCCCCTCCTTAGCGGCTTTTAAGGCCCTTCTTAAGACCTACCTTTTTTGCCAGGCTTTTGCCCTTTAATTTTTTTTAAAAATATTGCTATTGTTATTGTTCACCGCCTAGAGTCTTTGAAGGAGGCGTATACAAGAAATTTTTGATAAACAAATTTTCTTGTAATGTCTAGTTCCATCAGTTTGGCACACTGGCTGACATCCTGACTAACAAAGCGCATGTTTTAGTACGGTCTGTGGGGATGCACCAGGAGCCTTCACACAACTCGCAGTCCTCTTGGCAGAGGCACTCTTACCACTGGACTTCTGGGCCAATGTCTAGGGCCTCCACAGCCCCTGGGGGCCTCCAAATCCTCTTTAGTCTGCCCCAGGTGATGAGGTCTCCTGACCGAGCATGATAATGCATGATAATTGAAGGGGGGGCCTCCAAAGGCCTTTAGGTCCAGGCTCCAAAATTACCTAGGTGCACCTCTGCTTCCTGGACACACTCTTGTGGAGGGGGGCTATTACTTCTGCACATTGCCTGCACTCCAGAAGTGCTCTGCAAGAGCAGAAGCACATTGCTGACCCTCCAGCAGCTCTTGGAAGTAGCCCCTTGCACAACAATTTGAGTGCAACATACAGTAAAACCATGGTTTAGCTTGCAGAGTTCAGACTTGCTCAGCAGGGAATGTGTAAAGGGATATACCCAGTGAAGCCTGCTTGTCATCTTCCAAGTAGAGAAGCTGGAGAGAGTGGGAAACTGCCCTAAACATGGTTTGCTTGATATAGATGTAATGCTTTATCATGTTTAATGGAGACTAGTTTAGTAATTCTGCTTCGAACTATGGGTTTATACTCTGGTTTTCAGCCTATCCTCAACTATGGTTTAAGTTAGGGATATGCATGGAACCAGCAGGGGCAGGTTCAATGGCCGGGGGATATCCGCCTTTAAGGGTGGGGAAGGATGCACTTACCCCCGCCCCACCCAGCCACATTTCCCCCACCAGCACACAATTTCAAAAAAAGGCCGTCAGGGTGGCAGCAAACCTCCCTGCCTCCCCATTTCCCTGTTTACCGAATATACCCAGAAGTACTAGACGTGCCTATGCGGGTGTGTCTAGTACTTCCGGGTATATTCGGTAAATAGGGAAACAGTGAAGCAGGGAGGTATGCTGCCGCCCCGATGGCCTTTTTGGAAATTGTGTGCCGGTGGGGGAAACGTGGCTGGGTGGGGCGGGGGTAAGTGCATCCTTCCCCGCCCTTAAAGGCGGATATCCGCACCCCCCCACCCCGCTGCCGTCGAACCTTTGAGCCAGCCAGGGTTCAAAGTATTCAGGCAGAATGCTTAATTACTTTTAAAGGAAAATAAACCATTATTGTTATAGATGCATCGGACCAAAGATATCTTACAGACACATCCGTCAAGATGCATTTAATTTGAATCCTAAAACAAGCAAGCAGAATCTTGTCTGGGATACTACTTGGAACTAGGTGGGCTGGGTGCAGAGTATCTGTGCCTCTAGTTCTCCCCCGCAAGAGCTGCTATGCATGAGATTAGCAACAGGTACGCCTAAGAGAAATAAAGATTAGATAGATAGATCTGTTGACGTGTGGAATGCTTAATTTCTACCCTTCATCTATGCAAACCAGCATGGGCCACTGCTTGGATATTTTTGTTTTGACCATTTTGTAGAGTGAGGACATGATCTTCAGGTGAATCAGGAGGATATTTAGGATCTAGCTTTTGTTATACCCCAGACATTAAAGGTGTTTTACAAATGGTGGATTTCCTACACAGAAAGTATGTGCACTCTTCTGACCATGATGAAATGTAATAAAAATGGATGTGTCTGTTTTGTTGCAGACGTGATATGAGAACTATGGTCAGTTGAGGCTTCCTGCTGCAAGTACAGATGGCAAAATGAACATAAGAAACAGTGGCGGCTCAATGTGTCTGGACAGCTAAGGCACAGTGCAAAGTGCCTCCTCGGGCCAGAGCCCACAATGACTGCCCCTCTTTCTTCCTCTTCCCCCTTGGCTTCCCCTCCTGGGCCACACACTGTCTGCCTGCCTGCAGCTACTACCACCATCGCTGCTGCTCTTCCTGCCTCATCTTCTCCTGGAACAGGAAATAGAGGAGATAAATGCTGTACTGGGAGTTATTCACACATGGCTTCATGCTGCGGGGTAAATGTTGGGCGAAGCCACTTCGAATTACACTTGCAGCATTGAGGGAAGCAGCCCCTCCCCTCTGCTCTTAGGGGTTTTTTTTGGGTGCAGGTTCACATGGCATGCCTCCGTGTTTTCCTTCTAGCCAATCAGGGGAGGGGAAAAAGAGATTTCTAAAGCCTATAACTGCATTCCTAAAGAGGGTTTCCCTCTTATCATGTTAATGATTCTACATCAGTGCCTCTCCCTATTTGCTCTGGCATTTTCAGAAAAAGTTGCTTAAAACCAGAATTTTCGAAACCTGGAAATACATCGAGATCAGCTAGAACTTTGAAGACAAAGCCCGATTTGTGTGTGGGGTGCTTCCAAGGATCTCAAATGGACTTTGGGGTAAGTTTGGCTGGTATGTGAATGCACACACTCTCTTCCAGAGGACATTCAGGGTAACAGGCCTGTCTGTAAAGCCTCCTGGGGAGACAGCAATACTGAGCAGGTGAGCAAGCTGGTCACTGCTGGAACATCAGTAGCAATGGAAAGATGGCGAGAGGGATCATGGGCACGGAAAATCAGATACTGCTGCAGGAGAGACAATAGAGATAGCAGTGGGGTGCACAGTCCAGGCTGCACCCCAGCAGGGGGAGATGAGGTGAAGAGAAGGAAGGAGAGGTGGCAGCAGCAGACTCAAATGGGAGCTGGCAAAGTGGGCCAAGGGTGCCTCGGGAGGAGAGGGGAAAGGGCAGGGAAGAGGAGTGGTGACAACAGAGAGGAGGAGGAACAATGGTGGTAGCAGGCGGGTGGGGTGGCACCTACATTGAGGGGTCGAATGTCCATACTCGCTGTCCTGTGGTGCGCACACCATCTGTTGCCCCCGTTTGCCTCAGAGTGAACCATTCTTGATAAGAAAAGCCCTGCTGGATCTGTTTTGTTTTGTTTTGTTTTAAAACTATCTACTTGATTCCTACTGTGGCCAGCCAGATGTTTCCATAAGCTCATAAGCAGAGCTTGAAGGTAATAGTTATCTCTTGCTGTTACTCCCCAGCAAGTATTCATTCAATCATGTTTTGCCTCTGAACATGGAGGTTCAAAATAGCCGTAACAGCTAACAGCCATTGGCACTGCAGACCTATCTCTATGAATGTATCTAATCCCTTTTAAGCTAGTGGCGAGCAACACACCCTGTGCCAATGAATTCCATAATCGAGGATGTATTGTGTGAAGAAGTATGCTGGAAGTGTCTCTGTTCATGAGGGTTATAGTCAATTTCTCACACAGAATATAATACCTCTTGTTTTTTCTAGGGTTTTGATCCTTCTAGCATTAACTATATTGTTTTTAATTTGTTTTTGCTCTTTACTGTTTTAGTGGTTTGTTTTAATTGTAAACCGCCCTGAGCCATTGTGGAAGGGCGGTATATCAATCAATCAATCAATCAATCAAATAAATTCATACACATACATGAGGATTCAACATAAACACTCCCCATAATTAAAATTCTATAGGGAGAAAAATCTGTGAGTTGTTACATGAAATTCTGCAGTGTCTAATTTTCCACCGTCATAACTTCATTAATTTCTCAAGTGTGCTCTGGATTAATATTGCATTTGTGATCATCTGAGAGTCAAACACACTGTTTACTTGAGCTCTAATCCACCTCCAGTCTTCATAGCATCTGGCTGGTAACTGAAGAATGTAGTAACTGAAGAATGTGTTTGCTGGTTCCCATATGTTATGAGGAGGCATTTCAAGTATTAATTAAGCAGTATAAACAGTGGCATTACTGAAATGTTTACATGCCCACATTATGGGCAAAGTGATATTCTGCGCTAATTTTGTTGGCCTCAGTGCAACTATTCTGGGATGGTTTAGATGAAGTCGTTCAAAACTGTGGAAAGGTCGGAGGAATTAAATGGCTACCAATGGTTATCAGAGCTTTGATGTATGTTGCATATTAGTAAAGCACAGGACACAGAAAAACGACACTTTAATTTCCATTCACGGAGAGAGAGGGTGGGTGGAGTAAGATAAAAAGCAGGCTTGTGCTAGGAAGAGAAACAGTCAGGGTAGTGAAACAAACAAAAATCACTGCGATTATTTACTCTGTGGCTTATCAAACCCTCTGCGCTTGCTCTGCATACTTCTGGTGCATGACAAGTGACATAGTGAATGAAATAGGCAATCCCTTTGAATTTTAATTCCAAACTTTATGCATGGGATGATTTGGAAATAAGCAGTTAAAAAGACTGCAGCCCATGCATCACGCATTTTGTCATCTGCAAACCCTGCATGACCTCTGACCTAGTTATCTGATGATTATGTCTGCTCTTCCTACCTTTTAAATATCAAGAGCAACTAAAGTACTCATGCCAAAGACTGACTGATTGTTTGTTCCTCTGGGAGCAGGATAGCAAGCCTGCATCTTTGACACCCCTTGATTCCTATATCCAGATTCACCTGATCATTAGAAAACTGTGACAGATCTGTTTTTGTTGAGAATGACTTGTGCTAATATAGATCCTTATGGTTTGGTGTGTGTGTGTGTGTGTGTGTGTGTGTGTGTGTGTGTGCTCGCACTAGCCCTTTGTTTGGTTTTGTATTCCTTTTGTGGAATTCAACTCTGATGCCACATATTGTTTACTGAAGCATTCACCAACAGAGCAAACAGCAGAGAACTGAAAATTATTTTATTGCTGGAAATCCTGTCTTTTAGCTCTCCTGACAATTTGATACAATTTGTC